>NC_083349.1:76110935-79040935 GCF_030254825.1 Meriones unguiculatus
ACAAAGTTTTGCTTTGTGTATCTATTCTTTCAATGGAAACTTGTTTCTGTGCCGTACAGTGCGAGATAACACTTTTCAGTTTCCCTGTATTCCTAATTGAGCGAGCGACACACATGTGATTTATTTTACAAAGTAGTGCTTTGGATTTCTGTTCTTCGGTTGGAAAGTTGTTTCTGTGCTGTACAGTGTGATATATCACTTTTCAGTTTTCCTGTTGTAATAATTGAACGGGCGACACATATGTGAATTCGTTTAAAAAGTTGTGCTTTGCTTTTCTGTTCTTTCGATGGAAACTTGTTCCTGTGCTGTACAGTGCGTTATATCACTTTTTAGTTTTCCTGTTATAATAATTGAACAGGCGACACGTATGTGAATTAGTTTACAATGTTGTGCCTGGCGTTTCTGTTCTTTCGATGGAAACATGTTTCTGTGCTGTACAGTGCGTTATATCACTTTTCAGTTTTCCTGTTATAATAATTGAACAGGCGACACGTAAGTGAATTAGTTTACAAAGTTGTGCTTTGCGTTTCTGTTCTTTCAATGGAAAATTGTTTCTGTGGTGTACAGTGTGAGATAACACTTTTCGGTTTTCCTGTATTCGTAATTGAGCGAGTGACACACATGTGATTCAGTTTACAAAGTAGTGCTTTTCATTTACGTTCTTTCCTTGGCTACTTGTTCCTGTTAGGAACAAGTTAGGATTAGGTTTAGGTTAGGGCTGGGTAAGGGATATGGTTAGGGTTACGGTTACCGTTAGGGTTAGGGTTAGGGGTTAGGGTTAGGGTTAGGGTTAGGTTTAGGGGTTAGGGTTAGGGTTAGGGTTAAGGGTTAGGGTTAGGGTTAGGGTTAGGGTTAGGGGCTTTTGTTAGGGTTATATCACTTTTCAGTTTTCCTGTTGTAATAATTGAACGTGCGACACGTATGTGATTTAGTTTACAAAGTTGTGCTTTGCGTTTCTGTTCTTGTGATGGAAACTTGTTTCTGTGCCGTACAGTGCGAGATAACACTTCTCAGTTTTCCTGTATTCCTAATTGAGCGAGTGACACACATGTGATTCAGTTTACAAAGTAGTGCTTTTCATTTATGTTCTTTCCTTGGAAACTTGTTCCTGTTAGGAACAAGTTAGGGTTAAGTTTAGGGTTACGGTTAGGGTTAGGGTTAGGGTTAAGGTTAGGGTTAGGTTAGGGCTGGGTAAGGGATATGGTTTGGGTTACGGTTAGGGTTAGGGTTAGGGTTAGGGGTTAGGGTTAGGGTTAGGGTTAGGGTTAGGGGTTAGGGTTAGGGTTAGGGTTAGGGTAGGGTTAGGGTTAGGGTTAGGGGCTTAGGGTTAGGGTTAGGGTTAGGGTTATATCACTTTTCAGTTTTCCTGTTATAATAATTGAACAGGCGACACATATGTGAATTAGTTTACAAAGTTTTGCTTTGTGTATCTCTTCTTTCAATGGAAACTTGTTTCTGTGCCGTACAGTGCGAGGTAACACTTTTCAGTTTTCCTGAATTCCTAATTGAGCGAGCAACACACAGGTGATTCCGTTTAAAAGTAGTCCTTTGCTTTTCTGTTCTTTCGTTGGAAACTTGTTCTTGTGCTGTACAGTGAGATATATCACTTTTCATTTTTCCTGTATTCCCAATGGAGCGAGCGACAAACATGTGATTTAGTTTACAAATTAGTGATTTTCTTTTTTGTTCTTTCATTTGAAACTTGTTCCTGTGCTGTACAAAGTCATATATCACTTTTCAGTTTTCCTGTTATAATAATTGAACAGGCGACACGTATGTCATTTAATTTACAAAGTTGTGCTTTGCGTTTCTGTTCTTTCTTTGGAAATTTGTTTATGTGCCATACAGTGCGAGATAACACTTTTCGGTTTTCCTGTATTCCTAATTGAGCGAGCGACATACATGTGATTTAGTTTACAAAGTAGTGCTTTGGATTTCTGTTCTTCGGTTGGAAACTTGTTTCTGTGCTGTACAGTGTGATATATCACTTTTCAGTTTTCCTGTTGTAATAATTGAACGGGTGACACGTAAGTGATTTAGTTTACAAAGTTGTGCTTTGTGTTTCTGTTCTTTCAAAGGAAACTTGTTTCTGTGCCGTACAGTGCGAGATAACACTTTTCGGTTTTCCTGTATTCCTAATTGAGCGAGTGACACACATGTGATTCAGTTTACAAAGTAGTGCTTTTCATTTACGTTCTTTCCTTGGAAACTTGTTCCTGTTAGGAACAAGTTAGGGTTAGGGTGAGGGTTAGGGTTAGGTTAGGGCTGGGTAAGGGATATGGTTAGGGTTACGGTTAGCGTTAGGGTTAGGGTTAGGGTTGGGGGTTAGTGTTAGGATTAGGGTTAGGGTTAGAGGTTAGGGTTAGGGTTAGGGTTAGGGTTAGCGGTTAGGGTTAGGGTTAGGGTTAGGGTTAGGGGCTTAGGGTTAGGGTTATATCACTTTTCAGTTTGCCTGTTATAGTAATTGAACAGACGACACATATGTGAATTAGTTTACAAAGTTTTGCTTTGTGTATCTATTCTTTCAATGGAAACTTGTTTCTGTGCCATACAGTGCGAGATAACACTTTTCAGTTTTCCCGTATTCCTAATTGAGCGAGCGACACACAGGTGATTCCGTTTAAAAGTAGTGCTTTGCTTTTCTGTTCTTTCGTTGGAAACTTGTTCTTGTGCTGTACAGTGAGATATATCACTTTTCATTTTTCCTGTATTCCTAATGGAGCGAGCGACGCACATATGATTTAGTTTACAAATTAGTGATTTTCTTTTTTGTTCTTTCATTTGAAACTTGTTCCTGTGGTGTACAATGTCATATATCACTTTTCAGTTTTCCTGTTATAATAATTGAACAAGGGACACGTATGTGAATTCGTTTAAAAGTTGTGCTTTGCTTTTCTGTTCTTTCGATGAAAACTTGTTCCTGTGCTGTACAATGCGATATATCACTTTTCAGTTTTCCTGTTATAATAATTGAACAGGCGACACGTATGTGAATTAGTTTACAAAGTTGTGCTTTGCGTTGCTGTTCTTTCGATGGAAACTTGTTTCTGTGCTGTACAGTGTGTTATATCACTTTTCAGTTTTCCTGTTATAATAATTGAACAGGCGACACATATGTGAATTAGTTTAAAAAGTTGTGCTTTGCGTTTCTGTTATTTTTGGAAATTTGTTTCTGTGCCATACAGTGCGAGATAACACTTTTCGGTTTCTCTGTATTCCTAATTGAGCGAGCGACACACATGTGATTTAGTTTACAAAGTAGTGCTTTGGATATCTGTTCTCCGGTTGGAAACTTGTTTCTGTGCTGTGCAGTGTGATATATCACTTTTCAGTTTTCCTGTTTTAATAATTGAACGGGCGACACGTATGTGATTTAGTTTACAAAGTTGTGCTTTGCGTTTCTGTTCTTTCGATGGAAACTTGTTTCTTTGCCGTATAGTGCGAGATAACTCTTTTCGGTTTTCCTGTATTCCTAATTGAGCGAGTGACACACATGTGATTCAGATTACAAAGTAGTGCTTTTCATTTACGTTCTTTCCCTAGGAACAAGTTAGTTTTAGGGTTAGGGTTAGGTAAGAGCTGGGTAAGGGATATGGTTTGAGTTCCGGTTAGGGTCAGGGTAAGGGTTGGGTCAGGGTTAGGGTTAGGATTAGGGGCTTAGGGTTAGGGTTAGGGTTAGGGTGATATCACTTTTCAGTTTTCCTGTTATAATAATTGAACAGGCGACACGTATGTGAATTCGTTTAAAAAGTTGTGCTTTGCTTTTCTGTTCTTTCGATGGAAACTTGTTCCTGTGCTGTACAGTGCGTTATATCACTTTTCAGTTTTCCTGTTGTAATAATTGAACAGGCGACACGTATGTGAATTAGTTTACAATGTTGTGCTTTGCCTTTCTGTTCTTTCGATGGAAACTTGTTTCTCTGCTGTACAGTGCGAGATAACACTTTTCGGTTTTCCTGTATTCCTAATTGAGCGAGTGACACACATGTGATTTAGTTTACAAAGTAGTGCTTTTCATTTACGTTCTTTCCTTGGAAACTTGTTCCTGTTAGGAACAAGTTAGGGTTAGGGTTAGGGTTAGGGTTAGGGTTAGGGTTAGGGTTAGGGTTAGGGTTAGGGTTAAGGTTAGGGTTAAGGTTAGGTTAGGGCTGGGTAAGGGATAGGGTTAGGGTTACGGTTAGGGTTAGGGTTACGGTTAGGGGTTAGGGTTAGGGTTAGGGTTAGGGTTAGGTTTAGGGGCTTAGGGTTAGGGTTATGGTTAGGGTTATATCACTTTTCAGTTTTCCTGTTATAATAAGTGGACAGGCGACACATATGTGAATTAGTTTACAAAGTTGTGCTTTGAGTTTCTGTTCTTTCAATGGAAACAAGTTTCTGTGCCGTACAGTGCGAGATAACACTTTTCAGTTTTCCTGTATTCCTAATTGAGCGAGCGACACACAGGTGATTCCGTTTAAAAGTAGTGCTTTGCTTTTCTGTTCTTTCATTGGAAACTTGTTCTTGTGCTGTACAGTGAGATATATCACTTTTCAGTTTTCCTGTATTCCTAATGGAGCGAGCGATGCACATGTGTTTACAAATTAGTTTACAAATTAGTGATTTTATTATTTGTTCTTTCATTTGACACTTGCTCCTGTGCTGTACAATGTGATATATCCCTTTTCAGTTTTCCTGTTATAATAATTGAACAGGCGACAGGTATGTGAATTAGTTTACAAAGTTGTGCTTTGCGTTGCTGTTCTTTCGATGGAAACTTGTTTCTGTGCTGTACAGTGTGTTATATCACTTTTCAGTTTTCCTGTTATAATAATTGAACAGGCGACACATATGTGAATTAGTTTAAAAAGTTGTGCTTTGCGTTTCTGTTATTTTTGGAAATTTGTTTCTGTGCCATACAGTGCGAGATAACACTTTTCGGTTTCTCTGTATTCCTAATTGAGCGAGCGACACACATGTGATTTAGTTTACAAAGTAGTGCTTTGGATATCTGTTCTCCGGTTGGAAACTTGTTTCTGTGCTGTGCAGTGTGATATATCACTTTTCAGTTTTCCTGTTTTAATAATTGAACGGGCGACACGTATGTGATTTAGTTTACAAAGTTGTGCTTTGCGTTTCTGTTCTTTCGATGGAAACTTGTTTCTTTGCCGTATAGTGCGAGATAACTCTTTTCGGTTTTCCTGTATTCCTAATTGAGCGAGTGACACACATGTGATTCAGATTACAAAGTAGTGCTTTTCATTTACGTTCTTTCCCTAGGAACAAGTTAGTTTTAGGGTTAGGGTTAGGTAAGAGCTGGGTAAGGGATATGGTTTGAGTTCCGGTTAGGGTCAGGGTAAGGGTTGGGTCAGGGTTAGGGTTAGGATTAGGGGCTTAGGGTTAGGGTTAGGGTTAGGGTGATATCACTTTTCAGTTTTCCTGTTATAATAATTGAACAGGCGACACGTATGTGAATTCGTTTAAAAAGTTGTGCTTTGCTTTTCTGTTCTTTCGATGGAAACTTGTTCCTGTGCTGTACAGTGCGTTATATCACTTTTCAGTTTTCCTGTTGTAATAATTGAACAGGCGACACGTATGTGAATTAGTTTACAATGTTGTGCTTTGCCTTTCTGTTCTTTCGATGGAAACTTGTTTCTCTGCTGTACAGTGCGAGATAACACTTTTCGGTTTTCCTGTATTCCTAATTGAGCGAGTGACACACATGTGATTTAGTTTACAAAGTAGTGCTTTTCATTTACGTTCTTTCCTTGGAAACTTGTTCCTGTTAGGAACAAGTTAGGGTTAGGGTTAGGGTTAGGGTTAGGGTTAGGGTTAGGGTTAGGGTTAAGGTTAGGGTTAAGGTTAGGTTAGGGCTGGGTAAGGGATAGGGTTAGGGTTACGGTTAGGGTTAGGGTTACGGTTAGGGGTTAGGGTTAGGGTTAGGGTTAGGGTTAGGTTTAGGGGCTTAGGGTTAGGGTTATGGTTAGGGTTATATCACTTTTCAGTTTTCCTGTTATAATAAGTGGACAGGCGACACATATGTGAATTAGTTTACAAAGTTGTGCTTTGAGTTTCTGTTCTTTCAATGGAAACAAGTTTCTGTGCCGTACAGTGCGAGATAACACTTTTCAGTTTTCCTGTATTCCTAATTGAGCGAGCGACACACAGGTGATTCCGTTTAAAAGTAGTGCTTTGCTTTTCTGTTCTTTCATTGGAAACTTGTTCTTGTGCTGTACAGTGAGATATATCACTTTTCAGTTTTCCTGTATTCCTAATGGAGCGAGCGATGCACATGTGTTTACAAATTAGTTTACAAATTAGTGATTTTATTATTTGTTCTTTCATTTGACACTTGCTCCTGTGCTGTACAATGTGATATATCCCTTTTCAGTTTTCCTGTTATAATAATTGAACAGGCGACAGGTATGTGAATTAGTTTACAAAGTTGTGCTTTGCGTTGCTGTTCTTTCGATGGAAACTTGTTTCTGTGCTGTACAGTGTGTTATATCACTTTTCAGTTTTCCTGTTATAATAATTGAACAGGCGACACATATGTGAATTAGTTTAAAAAGTTGTGCTTTGCGTTTCTGTTATTTTTGGAAATTTGTTTCTGTGCCATACAGTGCGAGATAACACTTTTCGGTTTCTCTGTATTCCTAATTGAGCGAGCGACACACATGTGATTTAGTTTACAAAGTAGTGCTTTGGATATCTGTTCTCCGGTTGGAAACTTGTTTCTGTGCTGTGCAGTGTGATATATCACTTTTCAGTTTTCCTGTTTTAATAATTGAACGGGCGACACGTATGTGATTTAGTTTACAAAGTTGTGCTTTGCGTTTCTGTTCTTTCGATGGAAACTTGTTTCTTTGCCGTACAGTGCGAGATAACACTTTTCGGTTTTCCTGTATTCCTAATTGAGCGAGTGACACACATGTGATTCAGATTACAAAGTAGTGCTTTTCATTTACGTTCTTTCCCTAGGAACAAGTTAGTTTTAGGGTTAGGGTTAGGTAAGAGCTGGGTAAGGGATATGGTTTGAGTTCCGGTTAGGGTCAGGGTAAGGGTTGGGTCAGGGTTAGGGTTAGGATTAGGGGCTTAGGGTTAGGGTTAGGGTTAGGGTGATATCACTTTTCAGTTTTCCTGTTATAATAATTGAACAGGCGACACGTATGTGAATTCGTTTAAAAAGTTGTGCTTTGCTTTTCTGTTCTTTCGATGGAAACTTGTTCCTGTGCTGTACAGTGCGTTATATCACTTTTCAGTTTTCCTGTTGTAATAATTGAACAGGCGACACGTATGTGAATTAGTTTACAATGTTGTGCTTTGCCTTTCTGTTCTTTCGATGGAAACTTGTTTCTCTGCTGTACAGTGCGAGATAACACTTTTCGGTTTTCCTGTATTCCTAATTGAGCGAGTGACACACATGTGATTTAGTTTACAAAGTAGTGCTTTTCATTTACGTTCTTTCCTTGGAAACTTGTTCCTGTTAGGAACAAGTTAGGGTTAGGGTTAGGGTTAGGGTTAGGGTTAGGGTTAGGGTTAGGGTTAAGGTTAGGGTTAAGGTTAGGTTAGGGCTGGGTAAGGGATAGGGTTAGGGTTACGGTTAGGGTTAGGGTTACGGTTAGGGGTTAGGGTTAGGGTTAGGGTTAGGGTTAGGTTTAGGGGCTTAGGGTTAGGGTTATGGTTAGGGTTATATCACTTTTCAGTTTTCCTGTTATAATAAGTGGACAGGCGACACATATGTGAATTAGTTTATAAAGTTGTGCTTTGAGTTTCTGTTCTTTCAATGGAAACAAGTTTCTGTGCCGTACAGTGCGAGATAACACTTTTCAGTTTTCCTGTATTCCTAATTGAGCGAGCGACACACAGGTGATTCCGTTTAAAAGTAGTGCTTTGCTTTTCTGTTCTTTCATTGGAAACTTGTTCTTGTGCTGTACAGTGAGATATATCACTTTTCAGTTTTCCTGTATTCCTAATGGAGCGAGCGATGCACATGTGTTTACAAATTAGTTTACAAATTAGTGATTTTATTATTTGTTCTTTCATTTGACACTTGCTCCTGTGCTGTACAATGTGATATATCCCTTTTCAGTTTTCCTGTTATAATAATTGAACAGGCGACAGGTATGTGAATTAGTTTACAAAGTTGTGCTTTGTCTTTCTGTTCTTTTGAGGGAAACTTGTTCCTGTGCTGTACAGTGAGTTATATCACTTTTCAGTTTTCCTGTTATAATAATTGAAGAGGCGACACGTATGTCATTTAATTTCCAAAGTTGTGCTTTGCGTTTCTGTTCTTTCTTTGGAAATTTGTTTCTGTATCAACAGTGTGAGATAACACTTTTCGGTTTCCCTGTATTCCTAATTGAGCGAGCGACATACATGTGTTTTAGTTTACAAAGTAGTGCTTTGGATTTCATTTCTTCGGTTGGAAACTTGTTTCTGTGCTGTACAGTATGATATATCACTTTTCAGTTTTCCTGTTGTAATAATTGAACGGGCGACACGTATGTGATTTAGTTTACAAAGTTGTGCTTTGCGTTTCTGTTCTTTCGATGGAAACTTGTTTCTTTGCCGTACAGTGCGAGATAACACTTTTCGGTTTTCCTGTATTCCTAATTGAGCGAGTGACACACATGTGATTCAGATTACAAAGTAGTGCTTTTCATTTACGTTCTTTCCCTAGGAACAAGTTAGTTTTAGGGTTAGGGTTAGGTAAGAGCTGGGTAAGGGATATGGTTTGAGTTCCGGTTAGGGTCAGGGTAAGGGTTGGGTCAGGGTTAGGGTTAGGATTAGGGGCTTAGGGTTAGGGTTAGGGTTAGGGTGATATCACTTTTCAGTTTTCCTGTTATAATAATTGAACAGGCGACACGTATGTGAATTCGTTTAAAAAGTTGTGCTTTGCTTTTCTGTTCTTTCGATGGAAACTTGTTCCTGTGCTGTACAGTGCGTTATATCACTTTTCAGTTTTCCTGTTGTAATAATTGAACAGGCGACACGTATGTGAATTAGTTTACAATGTTGTGCTTTGCCTTTCTGTTCTTTCGATGGAAACTTGTTTCTCTGCTGTACAGTGCGAGATAACACTTTTCGGTTTTCCTGTATTCCTAATTGAGCGAGTGACACACATGTGATTTAGTTTACAAAGTAGTGCTTTTCATTTACGTTCTTTCCTTGGAAACTTGTTCCTGTTAGGAACAAGTTAGGGTTAGGGTTAGGGTTAGGGTTAGGGTTAGGGTTAGGGTTAAGGTTAGGGTTAAGGTTAGGTTAGGGCTGGGTAAGGGATAGGGTTAGGGTTACGGTTAGGGTTAGGGTTACGGTTAGGGGTTAGGGTTAGGGTTAGGGTTAGGGTTAGGTTTAGGGGCTTAGGGTTAGGGTTATGGTTAGGGTTATATCACTTTTCAGTTTTCCTGTTATAATAAGTGGACAGGCGACACATATGTGAATTAGTTTACAAAGTTGTGCTTTGAGTTTCTGTTCTTTCAATGGAAACAAGTTTCTGTGCCGTACAGTGCGAGATAACACTTTTCAGTTTTCCTGTATTCCTAATTGAGCGAGCGACACACAGGTGATTCCGTTTAAAAGTAGTGCTTTGCTTTTCTGTTCTTTCATTGGAAACTTGTTCTTGTGCTGTACAGTGAGATATATCACTTTTCAGTTTTCCTGTATTCCTAATGGAGCGAGCGATGCACATGTGTTTACAAATTAGTTTACAAATTAGTGATTTTATTATTTGTTCTTTCATTTGACACTTGCTCCTGTGCTGTACAATGTGATATATCCCTTTTCAGTTTTCCTGTTATAATAATTGAACAGGCGACAGGTATGTGAATTAGTTTACAAAGTTGTGCTTTGTCTTTCTGTTCTTTTGAGGGAAACTTGTTCCTGTGCTGTACAGTGAGTTATATCACTTTTCAGTTTTCCTGTTATAATAATTGAAGAGGCGACACGTATGTCATTTAATTTCCAAAGTTGTGCTTTGCGTTTCTGTTCTTTCTTTGGAAATTTGTTTCTGTATCAACAGTGTGAGATAACACTTTTCGGTTTCCCTGTATTCCTAATTGAGCGAGCGACACACATGTGTTTTAGTTTACAAAGTAGTGCTTTGGATTTCATTTCTTCGGTTGGAAACTTGTTTCTGTGCTGTACAGTATGATATATCACTTTTCAGTTTTCCTGTTGTAATAATTGAACGGGCGACACGTATGTGATTTAGTTTACAAAGTTGTGCTTTGCGTTTCTGTTCTTTCGTTCGAAACTTGTTCCTGTTAGGAGCAAGTTAGGGTTAGGGTTAGGGTTAGGTTAGGGCTGGGTAAAGGATATGGTTAGGGTTACGGTTATGGTTAGGGTTAGGGTTAGGGGTTAGGGTTAGGGTTAGGGTTAGGGTTAGGGTTAGGTTTAGGGGCTTAGGGTTAGGGTTAAGGTTAGGGTTATATCACTTTTCAGTTTTCCTGTTATAATAATTGAACAGGCGACACATATGTGAATTAGTTTACAATGTTGTGCTTTGCCTTTCTGTTCTTTCGATGGAAACTTGTTTTTGTGCCGTACAGTGTGAGATAACACTTTTCATTTTTCCTGTATTCCTAATTGAGTGAGTGACACAGATGTGATTCAGTTTACAAAGTAGTGCTTTTCATTTACATTCTTTCGTTGGAAACTTGTTCCTGTTAGGAGCAAGTTAGGGTTAGGGTTAGGGTTAGGTTTAGGTTTAGGGTTAGGTTAGGGCTGGGTAAAGGATATGGTTAGGTTTACGGTTAGGGTTAGGGTTAGGGTTAGGGGTTAGGGTTAGGGTTAGGGTCAGGGTTAGGGTTAGGTTTAGGGGCTTAGGGTTAGGGTTAGGGTTAGGGTTATATCACTTTTCAGTTTTCCAGTTATAATAATTGAACAGGCGACACATATTTGAATTAGTTTACAAATTTGTGCTTTGAGTTTCTGTTTTTTCAATGGAAACTTGTTTCTGTGCCGTACAGTGCGAGATAACACTTTTCAGTTTTCCTGTATTCCTAATTGAGCGAGTGACACACCGGTGATTCCGTTTAAAAGTAGTGCTTTGCTTTTCTGTTCTTTCGTTGGAAACTTGTTCTTGTGCTGTACAGTGAGATATATAACTTTTCAGTTTTCCTGTATTCCTAATGCAGCGAGCGACGCACATGTGATTTAGTTTACAAATTAGTGATTTTCTTTTTTGTTCTTTCATTAGAAACTTGTTCCTGTGCTATACAATGTGATATATCACTTTTGAGTTTTCCTGTTATAATAATTGAATAGGAGACACGTATGTGAATTAGATTACAAAGTTGTGCTTTGCCTTTCTGTTCTTTCGATGGAAACTTGTTCCTGTGCTGTACAGTGCGTTATATCACTTTTCAGTTTTCCTGTTATAATAATTGAACAGGCGACACGTATGTCATTTAATTTACAAAGTTGTGCTTTGCGTTTCTGTTCTTTCTTTGGAAACTTGTTTCTGTGCCATACAGTGCGAGATAACACTTTTCGGTTTTCCTGTATTCCTAATTGAGCAAGTGGCACACATGTGATTCAGTTTACAAAGTATTGCTTTTCAGTTACGTCCTTTCGGTGGAAACTTGTTCCTGTTAGGAACCTGTTAGGGTTAGGGTTAGGGTTAGGGTTAGGGTTAGGGTTAGGGTTAGGTTAGGGTTAGGGCTAAGGGTTAGGGTTAGGGTTAGGGTTAGCGGTTAGGGTTAGGGTTAGGGTTAGTGTCAGGGCCTTTGGGTTAGGGTTAGGATTAGGGTTATATCACATTTCAGTTTTCTTGTATTCCTAATGGAGCGAGTGACACACATGTGATTTAGTTTACAAATTAGTGATTTTCTTTTTTTTCTTTCATTTGAAACTTGTTCCTGTGCCGTACAATGTCATATATCACTTTCCAGTTTTCCTGTTATAATAATTGAACAGGAGACACGTATGTGAATTCGTTTAAAGAGTTGTGCTTTGCTTTTCTGTTCTTTCGATGGAAAGTTGTTCCTGTGCTGTACAATGCGATATATCACTTTTCAGTTTTCCTGTTATAATAATTGAACAGGCGACATGTATGTGAATTAGTTTACAAAGTTGTGCTTTGCGTTTCTGTTCTTTCGATGGAAACTTGTTCCTGTGCTGTACAGTGCGAGATAACACTTTTCGGTTTCCCTGTATTCCTATTTGAGCGAGCGACACACATGTGATTTAGTTTACAAAGTAGTGCTTTGGATTTCTGTTCTTCGGTTGGAAACTTGTTTCTGTGCTGTACAGTGTGATATATCACTTTTCAGTTTTCCTGTTGTAATACTTGAACGGGCGACACGTATGTGATTTAGTTTAAAAGGTTGTGCTTTGTGTTTCTGTTCTTTTGATGGAAACTTGTTTCTGTGCCGTACAGTGTGAGATAACACTTTTCGCTTTTCCTGTATTCCTAATTGAGCGAGTGACACACATGTGATTCAGTTTACAAAGTAGTGCTTTTCATTTATGTTCTTTCATTGGAAACTTGTTCCTGTTAGGAGCAAGTTAGGGTTAGGGATAGGGCTAGGGTTAGGGTTAGGGTTAGGGTTAGGTTAGGGCTGGGTAAAGGATATGGTTAGTGTTACGGTTAGGGTTAGGGTTAGGTTTAGGGGTAAGGGTTAGGGTTAGGGTTAGGGTTACGGTTAGGTTTAGGGGCTTAGGGGTAGGGTTAGGGTTAGGGTTATATCACTTTTCAGTTTTCCTGTTAAAATAATTGAACAGGCGACACATATGTGAATTAGTTTACAATGTTGTGCTTTGCCTTTCTGTTCTTTCGATGGAAACTTGTTTCTGTGCCGTACAGTGCGAGATAACACTTTTCAGTTTTCCTGTATTCCTAATTGAGCGAGCGACACACCGGTGATTCCGTTTAAAAGTAGTGCTTTGCTTTTCTGTTCTTTCGTTGGAAACTTGTTCTTGTGCTGTACAGTGAGATATATAACTTTTCAGTTTTCCTGTATTCCTAATGCAGCGAGCGACGCACATGTGATTTAGTTTACAAATTAGTGATTTTCTTTTTTGTTCTTTCATTAGAAACATGTTCCTGTGCTATACAATGTGATATATCACTTTTGAGTTTTCCTGTTATAATAATTGAACAGGAGACACGTATGTGAATTAGATTACAAAGTTGTGCTTTGCCTTTCTGTTCTTTCGATGGAAACTTGTTCCTGTGCTGTACAGTGCGTTATATCACTTTTCAGTTTTCCTGTTATAATAATTGAACAGGCGACACGTATGTCATTTAATTTACAAAGTTGTGCTTTGCGTTTCTGTTCTTTCTTTGGAAACTTGTTTCTGTGCCATACAGTGCGAGATAACACATTTCGGTTGCCCTGTATTCCTAATTGAGCGAGCGACACACAGGTGATTTAGTTTACAATGTAGTGCTTTGGGTTTCTGTTCTTCTCGGAAACTTGTTTCTGTGCTGTACAGTGTGATATATCACTTTTCAGTTTTCCTGTTGTAATACTTGAACGGGCGACACGTATGTGAGTTAGTTTACAAAATTGTGCTTTGCGTTTCTGTTCTTTCGATGGAAACTTGTTTCTGTGCCATACAGTGCGAGATAACACTTTTCGGTTTTCCTGTATTCCTAATTGAGCGAGTGGCACACATGTGATTCAGTTTACAAAGTATTGCTTTTCATTTACGTCCTTTCGGTGGAAACTTGTTCCTGTTAGGAACCTGTTAGGGTTAGGGTTAGGGTTAGGGTTAGGGTTAGGGTTAGGGTTAGGGTTAGGTTAGGGTTAGGGCTAAGGGTTAGGGTTAGGTTTAGTGTTAGGGGTTAGGGTTAGGGTTAGGGTTAGTGTCAGGGGCTTAGGGTTAGGGTTAGGATTAGGGTTATATCACATTTCAGTTTTCTTGTATTCCTAATGGAGCGAGTGACACACATGTGATTTAGTTTACAAATTAGTGATTTTCTTTTTTGTTCTTTCATTTGAAACTTGTTCCTGTGCCGTACAATGTCATATATCACTTTCCAGTTTTCCTGTTATAATAATTGAACAGGCGACACGTATGTGAATTAGTTTACAAAGTTGTGCTTTGCGTTTCTGTTCTTTCGATGGAAACTTGTTCCTGTGCTGTACAGTGCGTTATATCACTTTTCAGTTTTCCTGTTATAATAATTGAACAGGCGAAACGTATGTCATTTAATTTACAAAGTTGTGCTTTGCGTTTCTGTTCTTTCTTTGGAAATTTGTTTCTGTGCCATACAGTGCGAGATAACACTTTTCGGTTTCCCTGTATTCCTATTTGAGCGAGCGACACACATGTGATTTAGTTTACAAAGTAGTGCTTTGGATTTCTGTTCTTATGTTGGAAACTTGTTTCTGTGCTGTACAGTGTGATATATCACTTTTCAGTTTTCCTGTTGTAATACTTGAACGGGCGACACGTATGTGATTTAGTTTAAAAGGTTGTGCTTTGTGTTTCTGTTCTTTCGATGGAAACTTGTTTCTGTGTCGTACAGTGCGAGATAACACTTTTCGCTTTTCCTGTATTCCTAATTGAGCGAGTGACACACATGTGATTCAGTTTACAAAGTAGTGCTTTTCATTTACGTTCTTTCATTGGAAACTTGTTCCTGTTAGGAGCAAGTTAGGGTTAGGGATAGGGCTAGGGTTAGGGTTAGGGTTAGGGTTAGGTTAGGGCTGTTTAAAGGATATGGTTAGGGTTACGGTTAGGGTTAGGGTTAGGTTTAGGGGTAAGGGTTAGGGTTAGGGTTAGGGTTACGGTTAGGTTTAGGGGCTTAGGGTTAGGGTTAGGGTTAGGGTTATATCACTTTTCAGTTTTCCTGTTAAAATAATTGAACAGGCGACACATATGTGAATTAGTTTACAATGTTGTGCTTTGCCTTTCTGTTCTTTCGATGGAAACTTGTTTCTGTGCCGTACACTGCGAGATAACACTTTTCGGTTTTCCTGTATTCCTAATTGAGCAAGTGACACACATGTGATTCTGTTTACAAAGTAGTGCTTTTCATTTACGTTCATTCCTTGGAAACTTGTTCCTGTTAGGAACAAGTTAGGGTTAGGTTTAGGGTTAGGGTTAGGGTGAGGTTCGGGCTGGGTAAGGGATATGGTTAGGGTTACGGTTAGGGTTAGGGTTAGGGGTTAGGGTTAGGGTTAGGGTTAGGGGTTAGGGTTAGGGTTAGGGTTAGAGTTAGGGGTTAGGGTTAGGGTTAGGGTTAGGGGTTAGGATTAGGGTTAGGGTTAGGGTTAGGGGCTTAGGGTTAGGGTTAGGGTTAGGGTTAGGGTTATATCACTTTTCAGTTTTCCTGTTATAATAATTGAACAGGCGACACATATGTGAATTAGTTTACAAAGTTTTGCTTTGTATATCTGTTCTTTCAATGGAAACTTGTTTCTGTGCCGTACAGTGCGAGATAACACTTTTCAGTTTTCCTGTATTCCTAATTGAGCAAGTGACACAGATGTGATTCAGTTTACAAAGTAGTGCTTTTCATTTATGTTCTTTCGTTGGAAACTTGTTCCTGTTAGGAGCAACTTAGGGTTAGGGTTAGGGTTAGGGTTAGGTTTAGGGTTAGGTTAGGGCTGGGTAAAGGATATGGTTAGGTTTACGGTTAGGGTTAGGTTTAGGGTTAGGGGTTAGAGTTAGGGTTAGGGTCAGGGTTAGGGTTAGGTTTAGGGGCTTAGGGTTAGGGTTAGGGTTAAGGTTATATCACTTTTCAGTTTTCCTGTTCTAATAATTGAACAGGCGACACATATGTGAATTAGTTTACAAATTTGTGCTTTGAGTTTCTGTTCTTTCAATGGAAACTTTTTTCTGTGCCGTACAGTGCAGGATAACACTTTTCAGTTTTCCTGTATTCCTAATTGAGCGAGCGACACACCGGTGATTCCGTTTAAAAGTAGTGCTTTGCTTTTCTGTTCTTTCGTTGGAAACTTGTTCTTGTGCTGTACAGTGAGATATATCATTTTTCAGTTTTCCTGTATTCCTAATGCAGCGAGCGACGCACATGTGATTTAGTTTACAAATTAGTGATTTTATTATTTGTTCTTTCATTAGAAACTTGTTCCTGTGCTGTACAATGTGATATATCACTTTTCAGTTTTCCTGTTATAATAATTGAACAGGCGACACGTATGTGAATTAGTTTACAAAGTTGTGCTTTGCCTTTCTGTTCTTTCGATGGAAACTTGTTCCTGTGCTGTACAGTGCGTTATATCACTTTTCAGTTTTCCTGTTATAATAATTGAATAGGCGACACGTATGTCATTTAATTTACAAAGTTGTGCTTTGCGTTTCTGTTCTTTCTTTGGAAACTTGTTTCTGTGCCATACAGTGCGAGATACCACTTTTCGGTTTCCCTGTATTCCTAATTGAGCGAGCGACACACAGGTGATTTAATTTACAAAGTAGTGCTTTGGGTTTCTGTTCTTCTCGGAAACTTGTTTCTGTGTTGTACAGTGTGATATATCACTTTTCAGTTTTCCTGTTGTAATACTTGAACGGGCGACACGTATGTGAGTTAGTTTACAAAGTTGTGCTTTGCGTTTCTGTTCTTTCGATGGAAACTTGTTCCTGTTAGGAACATGTTAGGGTTAGGGTTAGGGTTAGGGTTAGGGTTAGGGTTAGGGTTAGGGTTAGGTTAGGGCTGGGTAAGGGATGTGGTTAGGGTTACGGTGAGGGTTAGGGTTAGCGTTAGGGCTTAGGGTTAGGTTTAGGGTTAGGGTTAGGGGTTAGGGTTAGGGTTAGGGTTAGTGTCAGGTGCTTAGGGTTAGGGTTAGGATTAGGGTGATATCACTGTTCACTTTTCTTGTATTCCTAATGGAGCGAGCCACGCACATGTGATTTAGTTTACAAATTAGTGATTTTCTTTTTTGTTCTTTCATTTGAAACTTGTTCCTGTGCTGTACAATGTCATATATCACTTTTCAGTTTTCCTGTTATAATAATTGAAAAGGCGACACGTATTTGAATTAGTTTACAAAGTATTGCTTTGCTTTTTTGTTTTCTCGTTGGAAACTTGTTCTTGTGCTGTACAGTGCGTTATATCACTTTTCAGTTTTCCTTTTATAATAATTGAAGAGGCGACACGTATGTCATTTAATTTACAAAGTTGTGCTTTGCGTTTCTGTTCTTTCTTTGGAAACTTGTTTCTGTGCCATACAGTGCGAGATAACACTTTTCGGTTTTCCTGTATTCCTAATTGAGCAAGCGACACACATGTGATTTAGTTTACAAAGTAGTGCTTTGGGTTTCTGTTCTTCTGTTGAAATCTTGTTTCTGTGCTATACAGTGTGATATATCACTTTTCAGTTTTCCTGTTGTAATGATTGAACGGGCGACACATATGTGATTTAGTTTACAAAGTTGTGCTTTGTTTTTTTTTCTTTCGATGGAAACTTGTTTATGTGCAGTACAGTGCGAGATAACACTTTTCGGTTTTCCTGTATTCCGAATTGAGCGAGTGACACACATGTGAATCAGTTAACAAAGTAGTGCTTTTCCCTCACGTTCTTTTGTTGGAAAGTTGTTCCTGTTAGGAACAAGTTAGGGTTAGGGTTACGGTTCGGGTTAGGGTTAGGTTAGGGCTGGTATGGGATAGGGTTAGGGTTAGAGTTAGGGTTAGGGAAAGGGTTAGGGGTGAGGGTTAGGGTTAGGGTTAGGGGTAGGTTTAGGGGGATAGGGTTAGGGTTATATCACTTTTCAGTTTTCCTGTTTTAATAATTGAACAGGCGACACATATGTGAATTAGTTTACAAAGTTTTGCTTTGTGTATCTGTTCTTTCAATGGAAAATTGTTTCTGTGCCGTACAGTGCGTGATAACACTTTTCAGTTTTCCTGTATTCCTAATTGAGCGAGCGACACACATGTGATTTAGTTTACAAAGTAGTGCTTTGCTTTTCTGTTCTTTCGTTGGAAACGTTTTCTTGTGCTGTACAGTGAGATATATCACTTTTCAGTTTTCCTGTTATAATAATTGAACAGGTGACACGTCTGTGAATTAGTTTACAAAGTTCTGCTTTGCCTTTCTGTTCTTTCGTTGGAAACTTGTCCCTCTGCTGTATAGTGCTTTATATCACTTTTCAGTTTTCCTGCTATAATAATTGAACAGGCGACACGCATGTCATTATTTTACAATGTTGTGCTTTGCGGTTCTGTTCTTTCTTTGGAAAATTGTTTCTGTGCCATACAGTGTGAGATAACACTTTTTGGTTTCTCTGTATTAAAAATTGAGCGAGCGACACACATGTGATTTAGTTTACAAAGTAGTGCTTTGGGTTTCTGTTCTTCTTGGAAACTTGTTTCTGTGTTGTATAGTGTGATATATCACATTTCAGTTTTCCTGTTGTAATAATTGAACGGGCGACACGTATGTGATTTAGTTTACAAAGTTGTGCTTTGCTTTTCTGTTCTTTCGATGGAAACTTGTTTATGTGCAGTACAGTGCGAGATAACACTTTTCGGTTTTCCTGTATTCCTAATTGAGCAAGCGACACATATGTGATTTAGTTTACAAAGTTGTGCTTTGTTTTTTTTTCTTTCGATGGAAACTTGTTTATGTGCAGTACAGTGCGAGATAACACTTTTCGGTTTTCCTGTATTCCGAATTGAGCGAGTGACACACATGTGAATCAGTTAACAAAGTAGTGCTTTTCCCTTACGTTCTTTTGTTGGAAAGTTGTTCCTGTTAGGAACAAGTTAGGGTTAGGGTTACGGTTCGGGTTAGGGTTAGGTTAGGGCTGGTATGGGATAGGGTTAGGGTTAGAGTTAGGGTTAGGGAAAGGGTTAGGGGTGAGGGTTAGGGTTAGGGTTAGGGGTAGGGTTAGGGGGATAGGGTTAGGGTTATATCACTTTTCAGTTTTCCTGTTTTAATAATTGAACAGGCGACACATATGTGAATTAGTTTACAAAGTTTTGCTTTGTGTATCTGTTCTTTCAATGGAAAATTGTTTCTGTGCCGTACAGTGCGTGATAACACTTTTCAGTTTTCCTGTATTCCTAATTGAGCGAGCGACACACATGTGATTTAGTTTACAAAGTAGTGCTTTGCTTTTCTGTTCTTTCGTTGGAAACGTTTTCTTGTGCTGTACAGTGAGATATATCACTTTTCAGTTTTCCTGTTATAATAATTGAACAGGTGACACGTCTGTGAATTAGTTTACAAAGTTCTGCTTTGCCTTTCTGTTCTTTCGTTGGAAACTTGTCCCTCTGCTGTACAGTGCTTTATATCACTTTTCAGTTTTCCTGCTATAATAATTGAACAGGCGACACGCATGTCATTATTTTACAATGTTGTGCTTTGCGGTTCTGTTCTTTCTTTGGAAAATTGTTTCTGTGCCATACAGTGTGAGATAACACTTTTTGGTTTCTCTATATTAAAAATTGAGCGAGCGACACACATGTGATTTAGTTTACAAAGTAGTGCTTTGGGTTTCTGTTCTTCTTGGAAACTTGTTTCTGTGCTGTATAGTGTGATATATCACATTTCAGTTTTCCTGTTGTAATAATTGAACGGGCGACACGTATGTGATTTAGTTTACAAAGTTGTGCTTTGCTTTTCTGTTCTTTCGATGGAAACTTGTTTATGTGCAGTACAGTGCGAGATAACACTTTTCGGTTTTCCTGTATTCCTAATTGAGCGAGTGACACACATGTGATTCAGTTTACAAAGTAGTGTTTTTCATTTACATTCTTTCGTTGGAAACTTGTTCCTGTTAGGAACAAGTTAAGGTTAGGGTTAAGGTTAGGGTTAGGGTTAGGGTTAGGGTTAGGGTTAGGGTTTGGGTTAGGGTTAGGGGTTAGGGTTAGGGTTAGGGTTAGGGTTAGGGTTAGGGTTATATCACTTTTCAGTTTTCTTGTATTCCTAATGGAGCGAGCGACGCACATGTGATTTAGTTTACAAATTAGTGATTTTCTTTTTTGTTCTTTCATTTGAAACTTGTTCCTCTGCTGTACAGTGTGATATATCACTTTTCAGTTTTCCTGTTATAATATTTGAAAAGGCGACACGTATTTGAATTAGTTTACAAAGTATTGCTTTGCTTTTTTGTTCTCTCGTTGGAAACTTGTTCGTGTGCTGTACAGTGCGTTATATCACTTTTCAGTTTTCCTTTTATAATAAGTGAAGAGGCGACAGTTATGTCATGTAATTTACAAAGTTGTGCTTTGCGTTTCTGTTCTTTCTTTGGAAACTTGTTTCTGTGCCATACAGTGCGAGATAACACTTTTCGGTTTTCCTGTATTCCTAATTGAGCAAGCAACACACATGTGATTTAGTTTACAAAGTAGTGCTTTGGGTTTCTGTTCTTCTGTTGAAAACTTGTTTCTGTGCTGTACAGTGTGATATATCACTTTTCAGTTTTCCTGTTGTAATGATTGAACGGGCGACACATATGTGATTTAGTTTACAAAGTTGTGATTTGCTTTGCTGTTCTTTCAACGGAAAGTTGTTTATGTGCAGTACAGAGCGAGGGTTAGGTTTAGGGGTTAGGGTTTAAGTTAGGGTTAGGGTTAGGGGGTTAAGGTTAGGGTTAGGGTTAGGGTTATATCACTTTTCAGTTTTCCTGTTATAATAATTGAACAGGCGATACGTATGTCAATTAGTTGTGATTCAGTTTACAAAGTAGTGATTTTCATTTACGTTTTTTCGTTGGAAACTTGTTCTTGTGCTGTACAGTGAGATATATCACTTTTCAGTTTTCCTGTATTCCTAATGGAGCGAGCGACAAACATGTGATTTAGTTTACAAATTAGTGCTTTTCTTTTTTGTTCTTTCATCTGAAACTTGTTCCTGTTTTGTACAGTGCGTTATATCACTTTTCAGTTTTCCTGTTATAATAATTGAGCAGGCGACACGTATGTGAATTAGTTTACAGAGTAGTGTTTTGCTTTTTCGTTCTTTCGTTGGAAACAAGTTCCTGTGCTATACAGTGCGTTATATCACTTTTCAGGTCTCCTGTTATAATAATTTAACAGGTGACATGTGTGTGAATTAGTTTTCAAACTTGTGCTTTGCTTTTCTGTTATTTCGTTGGAAACTTGTCCCTGTGCTGTACAGTGCGTTATATCACTTTTCAGTTTTCCTGTCATAATAATTGAACAGGTGACACGTATATCATTTAGTTTACAAAGTTGTGCTTTGCGTTTCTGTTCTTTCTTTGGAAAGTTGTTTCTGTGCCATACAGTGCGAGATAACACTTTTCGGTTTTCCTGTATTCCTAATTGAGCGAGTGACACACATGTGATTTAGTTTACAAAGTAGTGCTTTGGTTTTCTGTTCTTCTGTTGCAAACTTGTTTCTGTGCTGTACAGTGTGATATATCACTTTTCAGTTTTCCTGTTGCAATAATTGAACGGGCAACATGTATGTGATGTAGTTTACAAAGTTGTGCTTTGCTTTTCTGTTCTTTCGATGGAAAATTGTTTCTGTGCCGTACAGTGCTTAGAACACTTTTCAGTTTTCCTGTATTCCTAAATGAGCGAGCGACACACATGTGATTCCATTTAAAAGTAGTGGTTTGCTTTTCTGTTCTTTCTTTCGAAACTTATTTCTGTGCTGTACAGTGCGAGATATCACTTTTCAGTTTTCCTGTATTCCTAATTGAGCGAGTGACACACATGTGATTCAGTTTACAAAGTAGTGCTTTTCTTTTACGTTCATTCGTTGGAAACTTGTTCCTGTTGGAACAAGTTAAGGTTAGGGTTAGGGTTAGGTTAGGGCTGGATAAGGGATAGGGTTAGGGTCAGTGTTAGGGTTAGGGTTAGGGGGTTAGGTTAGGGTTAGGGTTAGGGTTATATCCCTTTTCACTTTTCCTGTTATTATAATTGAATAGGCGACACATATGTGAATTAGTTTACAAAGTTGTGCTTTGCGTATCTGTTCTTTCGATGGAAACTTGTTTCTGTGCCGTACAGTGCGAGATAACACTTCTCGGTTTTCCTGTATTCCTAACTGAGCGAGTGACACAGAGGTGATTCCGTTTAAAAGTAGTGCTTTGCTTTTCTCTTCTTTCTTTGGAAACTTGTTCCTGTGCTGTACAGTGCGATATATCACTTTTCGGTTTCCCTGTATTCCTAATTGAGCGATCGACACACATGTGATTTAGTTTACAAAGTAGTGCTTTGGATTTTTGTTCTTCGGTTGGAAACTTGTTTCTGTGTTGTACAGTGTGATATATCACTTTTCAGTTTTCCTGTTGTAATAATTGAACGTGCAACACGTATGTGATTTAGTTTACAACGTTGTGCTTTGCGTTTCTGTTCTTTCGATGGAAACTTGTTTCTCTGCCATACAGTGCGAGATAACACTTTTCGGTTTTCCTGTATTCCTAATTGAGCGAGTGACACACATGTGATTCAGTTTACAAAGTAGTGCTTTTCATTTACGTTCTTTCCTTGGAAACTTGTTCCTTTTAGGAACAAGTTAGGGTTAGGGTTAGGGTTAGGGTTAGGGTTAGGGTTAGGGTTAGGTTAGGGCTGGGTAAGGGATATGGTTAGGGTTAGGGTTAGGGTTAGGGTTAGGGTTAGGGTTAGGGTTAGGGGTTAGGGTTAGGGTTAGGGTTAGGGTTAGGGTTAGGGCTTAGGGTTAGGGTTAGGGTTAGGGGCTTTGGGTTAGGGTTAGGGTTAGGGTTATATCACTTTTCAGTTTTCCTGTTATAATAATTGTACAGGCGACACATATGGGATTTAGTTTACAAAGTTTTGCTTTGTGTATCTGTTCTTTCAATGGAAACTTGTTTCTGTGCCGTACAGTGCGAGATAACACTTTTCAGTTTTCCTGTATTCCTAATTGAGCAAGAGACACACAGGTGATTCCGTTTAAAAGTAGTGCTTTGCTTTTCTGTTCTTTCGATGGAAACTTGTTCCTGTGCTGTACAGTGCGTTATATCACTTTTCAGTTTTCCTGTTATAATAATTGAACAGGCAACACGTATGTGAATTAGTTTACAAAGTTGTGCTTTGCGTTTCTGTTCTTTCGATGGAAACATGTTCCTGTGCTGTACAGTGCGTTATATCACTTTTCAGTTTTCCTGTTATAATAATTGAACAGGCGACACATATGTCATTTAATTTACAGTTTTGCTTTGCGTTTCTGTTCTTTCTTTGGAAATTTGTTTCTGTGCCATACAGTGCGAGATAACACTTTTCGGTTTCCCTGTATTCCTAATTGAGCGAGCGACACACATGTGATTTAGTTTACAAAGTAGTGCTTTGGATTTCTGTTCTTCGGTTGGAAACTTGTTTCTGTGCTGTACAGTATGATATATCAATTTTCAGTTTTCCTGTTGTAATAATTGAACGGGCGACACATATGTGATTTAGTTTACAAATTTCTGCATTGCTTTTCTGTTCTTTCGATGGATACTTGTTTCTGTGCTGTACAGTGCGAGATAACACTTTTCGGTTTTCCTGTATTCCTAATTGAGCGAGTGACACACATGTGATTCAGTTTACAAAGTAGTGCTTTTCATTTATGTTCTTTCCTTGGAAACTTGACCTGTTAGGAACAAGTTAGGGTTAGGTTTAGGGTTAGGGGTTAGGGTTAGGGGTAAGGGATATGGTTAGGGTTAGGGTTAGGGTTAGGGTTAGGGGTTAGGGTTAGGGTTAGGGTTAGAGTTTAGGGTTAGGGTTAGGTATAGGGTTAGAGTTAGGGTTAGGGGCTTAGGGTTAGGGTTAGGGTTAAGGTTATGTCACTTTTCAGTTTTCCTGTTATAATAATTGAACAGGCGACACGTATGTGAATTAGTTGACAAAGTTGGGCTTTGCGTTTCCGTTCTTTCGATGGAAACATGTTTCTGTGCCATACAGTGCGTTATATCACTTTTCAGTTTTCCTGTTATAATAATTGAACAGGCGACACATATGTCATTTAATTTACAAAGTTGTGCTTTGCGTTTCTATTCTTTCTTTGGAAATTTGTTTCTGTGCCATACAGTGCGAGATAACACTTTTCGGTTTCCCTGTATTCCTAATTGAGCGAGCGACACACATGTGATTTAGTTTACAAAGTAGTGCTTTGGATTTTTGTTCTTCGGTTGGAAACTTGTTTCTGTGTTGTACAGTGTGTTATATCACTTTTCAGTTTTCCTGTTGTAATACTTAAACGGGCGACACGTATGTGAGTTAGTTTACAAAGTTGTGCTTTGCGTTTCTGTTCTTTCGATGGAAACTTGTTCCTGTTAGGAACATGTTAGGGTTAGGGTTAGGGTTAGGGTTAGGGTTAGGGTTAGGGTTAGGGTTAGGTTTAGGTTAGGGCTGGGTAAGGGATGTGGTTAGGGTTACGGTGAGGGTTAGGGTTAGCGTTAGGGCTTAGGGTTAGGTTTAGGGTTAGGGTTAGGGGTTAGGGTTAGGGTTAGGGTTAGTGTCAGGTGCTTAGGGTTAGGGTTAGGATTAGGGTGATATCACTGTTCACTTTTCTTGTATTCCTAATGGAGCGAGCGACGCACATGTGATTTAGTTTACAAATTAGTGATTTTCTTTTTTGTTCTTTCATTTGAAACTTGTTCCTGTGCTGTACAATGTCATATATCACTTTTCAGTTTTCCTGTTATAATAATTGAAAAGGCGACACGTATTTGAATTAGTTTACAAAGTATTGCTTTGCTTTTTTGTTTTCTCGTTGGAAACTTGTTCTTGTGCTGTACAGTGCGTTATATCACTTTTCAGTTTTCCTTTTATAATAATTGAAGAGGCGACACGTATGTCATTTAATTTACAAAGTTGTGCTTTGCGTTTCTGTTCTTTCTTTGGAAACTTGTTTCTGTGCCATACAGTGCGAGATAACACTTTTCGGTTTTCCTGTATTCCTAATTGAGCAAGCGACACACATGTGATTTAGTTTACAAAGTAGTGCTTTGGGTTTCTGTTCTTCTGTTGAAATCTTGTTTCTGTGCTATACAGTGTGATATATCACTTTTCAGTTTTCCTGTTGTAATGATTGAACGGGCGACACATATGTGATTTAGTTTACAAAGTTGTGCTTTGTTTTTTTTTCTTTCGATGGAAACTTGTTTATGTGCAGTACAGTGCGAGATAACACTTTTCGGTTTTCCTGTATTCCGAATTGAGCGAGTGACACACATGTGAATCAGTTAACAAAGTAGTGCTTTTCCCTCACGTTCTTTTGTTGGAAAGTTGTTCCTGTTAGGAACAAGTTAGGGTTAGGGTTACGGTTCGGGTTAGGGTTAGGTTAGGGCTGGTATGGGATAGGGTTAGGGTTAGAGTTAGGGTTAGGGAAAGGGTTAGGGGTGAGGGTTAGGGTTAGGGTTAGGGGGATAGGGTTAGGGTTATATCACTTTTCAGTTTTCCTGTTTTAATAATTGAACAGGCGACACATATGTGAATTAGTTTACAAAGTTTTGCTTTGTGTATCTGTTCTTTCAATGGAAAATTGTTTCTGTGCCGTACAGTGCGTGATAACACTTTTCAGTTTTCCTGTATTCCTAATTTAGCGAGCGACACACATGTGATTTAGTTTACAAAGTAGTGCTTTGCTTTTCTGTTCTTTCGTTGGAAACGTTTTCTTGTGCTGTACAGTGAGATATATCACTTTTCAGTTTTCCTGTTATAATAATTGAACAGGTGACACGTCTGTGAATTAGTTTACAAAGTTCTGCTTTGCCTTTCTGTTCTTTCGTTGGAAACTTGTCCCTCTGCTGTACAGTGCTTTATATCACTTTTCAGTTTTCCTGCTATAATAATTGAACAGGCGACACGCATGTCATTATTTTACAATGTTGTGCTTTGCGGTTCTGTTCTTTCTTTGGAAAATTGTTTCTGTGCCATACAGTGTGAGATAACACTTTTTGGTTTCTCTGTATTAAAAATTGAGCGAGCGACACACATGTGATTTAGTTTACAAAGTAGTGCTTTGGGTTTCTGTTCTTCTTGGAAACTTGTTTCTGTGCTGTATAGTGTGATATATCACATTTCAGTTTTCCTGTTGTAAAAATTGAACGGGCGACACGTATGTGATTTAGTTTACAAAGTTGTGCTTTGCTTTTCTGTTCTTTCGATGGAAACTTGTTTATGTGCAGTACAGTGCGAGATAACACTTTTCGGTTTTCCTGTATTCCTAATTGAGCGAGTGACACACATGTGATTCAGTTTACAAAGTAGTGTTTTTCATTTACATTCTTTCGTTGGAAACTTGTTCCTGTTAGGAACAAGTTAGGGTTAGGGTTAAGGTTAGGGTTAGGGTTAGGGTTAGGGTTTGGGTTAGGGTTAGGGGTTAGGGTTAGGGTTAGGGTTAGGGTTAGGGTTAGGGTTATATCACTTTTCAGTTTTCTTGTATTCCTAATGGAGTGAGCGACGCACATGTGATTTAGTTTACAAATTAGTGATTTTCTTTTTTGTTCTTTCATTTGAAACTTGTTCCTCTGCTGTACAGTGTGATATATCACTTTTCAGTTTTCCTGTTATAATATTTGAAAAGGCGACACGTATTTGAATTAGTTTACAAAGTATTGCTTTGCTTTTTTGTTCTCTCGTTGGAAACTTGTTCGTGTGCTGTACAGTGCGTTATATCACTTTTCAGTTTTCCTTTTATAATAAGTGAAGAGGCGACAGTTATGTCATGTAATTTACAAAGTTGTGCTTTGCGTTTCTGTTCTTTCTTTGGAAACTTGTTTCTGTGCCATACAGTGCGAGATAACACTTTTCGGTTTTCCTGTATTCCTAATTGAGCAAGCAACACACATGTGATTTAGTTTACAAAGTAGTGCTTTGGGTTTCTGTTCTTCTGTTGAAAACTTGTTTCTGTGCTGTACAGTGTGATATATCACTTTTCAGTTTTCCTGTTGTAATGATTGAACGGGCGACACATATGTGATTTAGTTTACAAAGTTGTGATTTGCTTTGCTGTTCTTTCAATGGAAAGTTGTTTATGTGCAGTACAGAGCGAGGGTTAGGTTTAGGGGTTAGGGTTTAAGTTAGGGTTAGGGTTAGGGGGTTAAGGTTAGGGTTAGGGTTAGGGTTATATCACTTTTCAGTTTTCCTGTTATAATAATTGAACAGGCGATACGTATGTCAATTAGTTGTGATTCAGTTTACAAAGTAGTGATTTTCATTCACGTTTTTTCGTTGGAAACTTGTTCTTGTGCTGTACAGTGAGATATATCACTTTTCAGTTTTCCTGTATTCCTAATGGAGCGAGCGACAAACATGTGATTTAGTTTACAAATTAGTGCTTTTCTTTTTTGTTCTTTCATCTGAAACTTGTTCCTGTTTTGTACAGTGCGTTATATCACTTTTCAGTTTTCCTGTTATAATAATTGAGCAGGCGACACGTATGTGAATTAGTTTACAGAGTAGTGTTTTGCTTTTTCGTTCTTTCGTTGGAAACAAGTTCCTGTGCTATACAGTGCGTTATATCACTTTTCAGGTCTCCTGTTATAATAATTTAACAGGTGACATGTGTGTGAATTAGTTTTCAAACGTGTGCTTTGCTTTTCTGTTATTTCGTTGGAAACTTGTCCCTGTGCTGTACAGTGCGTTATATCACTTTTCAGTTTTCCTGTCATAATAATTGAACAGGTGACACGTATATCATTTAGTTTACAAAGTTGTGCTTTGCGTTTCTGTTCTTTCTTTGGAAAGTTGTTTCTGTGCCATACAGTGCGAGATAACACTTTTCGGTTTTCCTGTATTCCTAATTGAGCGAGTGACACACATGTGATTTAGTTTACAAAGTAGTGCTTTGGTTTTCTGTTCTTCTGTTGCAAACTTGTTTCTGTGCTGTACAGTGTGATATATCACTTTTCAGTTTTCCTGTTGCAATAATTGAACGGGCAACATGTATGTGATGTAGTTTACAAAGTTGTGCTTTGCTTTTCTGTTCTTTCGATGGAAAATTGTTTCTGTGCCGTACAGTGCTTAGAACACTTTTCAGTTTTCCTGTATTCCTAAATGAGCGAGCGACACACATGTGATTCCATTTAAAAGTAGTGGTTTGCTTTTCTGTTCTTTCTTTCGAAACTTGTTTCTGTGCTGTACAGTGCGAGATATCACTTTTCAGTTTTCCTGTATTCCTAATTGAGCGAGTGACACATATGTGATTCAGTTTACAAAGTAGTGCTTTTCTTTTACGTTCATTCGTTGGAAACTTGTTCCTGTTGGAACAAGTTAAGGTTAGGGTTAGGGTTAGGTTAGGGCTGGATAAGGGATAGGGTTAGGGTCAGTGTTAGGGTTAGGGTTAGGGGGTTAGGTTAGGGTTAGGGTTAGGGTTATATACCTTTTCACTTTTCCTGTTATTATAATTGAATAGGCGACACATATGTGAATTAGTTTACAAAGTTGTGCTTTGCGTATCTGTTCTTTCGATGGAAACTTGTTTCTGTGCCGTACAGTGCGAGATAACACTTCTCGGTTTTCCTGTATTCCTAACTGAGCGAGTGACACAGAGGTGATTCCGTTTAAAAGTAGTGCTTTGCTTTTCTCTTATTTCTTTGGAAACTTGTTCCTGTGCTGTACAGTGCGATATATCACTTTTCGGTTTCCCTGTATTCCTAATTGAGCGATCGACACACATGTGATTTAGTTTACAAAGTAGTGCTTTGGATTTTTGTTCTTCGGTTGGAAACTTGTTTCTGTGTTGTACAGTGTGATATATCACTTTTCAGTTTTCCTGTTGTAATAATTGAACGTGCAACACGTATGTGATTTAGTTTACAACGTTGTGCTTTGCGTTTCTGTTCTTTCGATGGAAACTTGTTTCTCTGCCATAGAGTGCGAGATAACACTTTTCGGTTTTCCTGTATTCCTAATTGAGCGAGTGACACACATGTGATTCAGTTTACAAAGTAGTGCTTTTCATTTACGTTCTTTCCTTGGAAACTTGTTCCTGTTAGGAACAAGTTAGGGTTAGGGTTAGGGTTAGGGTTAGGGTTAGGGTTAGGTTAGGGCTGGGTAAGGGATATGGTTAGGGTTAGGGTTAGGGTTAGGGTTAGGGTTAGGGTTAGGGGTTAGGGTTAGGGTTAGGGTTAGGGTTAGGGTTAGGGCTTAGGGTTAGGGTTAGGGTTAGGGGCTTTGGGTTAGGGTTAGGGTTAGGGTTATATCACTTTTCAGTTTTCCTGTTATAATAATTGTACAGGCGACACATATGGGATTTAGTTTACAAAGTTTTGCTTTGTGTATCTGTTCTTTCAATGGAAACTTGTTTCTGTGCCGTACAGTGCGAGATAACACTTTTCAGTTTTCCTGTATTCCTAATTGAGCAAGCCACACACAGGTGATTCCGTTTAAAAGTAGTGCTTTGCTTTTCTGTTCTTTCGATGGAAACTTGTTCCTGTGCTGTACAGTGCGTTATATCACTTTTCAGTTTTCCTGTTATAATAATTGAACAGGCAACACGTATGTGAATTAGTTTACAAAGTTGTGCTTTGCGTTTCTGTTCTTTCGATGGAAACATGTTGCTGTGCTGTACAGTGCGTTATATCACTTTTCAGTTTTCCTGTTATAATAATTGAACAGGCGACACATATGTCATTTAATTTACAGTTTTGCTTTGCGTTTCTGTTCTTTCTTTGGAAATTTGTTTCTGTGCCATACAGTGCGAGATAACACTTTTCGGTTTCCCTGTATTCCTAATTGAGCGAGCGACACACATGTGATTTAGTTTACAAAGTAGTGCTTTGGATTTCTGTTCTTCGGTTGGAAACTTGTTTCTGTGCTGTACAGTATGATATATCACTTTTCAGTTTTCCTGTTGTAATAATTGAACGGGCGACACATATGTGATTTAGTTTACAAATTTCTGCATTGCTTTTCTGTTCTTTCGATGGATACTTGTTTCTGTGCTGTACAGTGCGAGATAACACTTTTCGGTTTTCCTGTATTCCTAATTGAGCGAGTGACACACATGTGATTCAGTTTACAAAGTAGTGCTTTTCATTTATGTTCTTTCCTTGGAAACTTGTTCCTGTTAGGAACAAGTTAGGGTTAGGGTTAGGGTTAGGGTTAGGATAGGGCAGGGTAAGGGATATGGTTAGGGTTAGGGTTAGGGTTAGGGTTAGGGGTTAGGGTTAGGGGTTATGGTTAGGGTTAGGGTTAGGGTTAGGGTTAGGGGTTAGGGTTAGGGTTAGGGTTAGAGTTTAGGGTTAGGGTTAGGTATAGGGTTAGAGTTAGGGTTAGGGGCTTAGGGTTAGGGTTAGGGTTAAGGTTATGTCACTTTTCAGTTTTCCTGTTATAATAATTGAACAGGCGACACGTATGTGAATTAGTTGACAAAGTTGGGCTTTGCGTTTCCGTTCTTTCGATGGAAACATGTTTCTGTGCCATACAGTGCGTTATATCACTTTTCAGTTTTCCTGTTATAATAATTGAACAGGCGACACGTATGTCATTTAATTTACAAAGTTGTGCTTTGCGTTTCTGTTCTTTCTTTGGAAATTTGTTTCTGTGCCATACAGTGCGAGATAACACTTTTCGGTTTCCCTGTATTCCTAATTGAGCGAGCGACACACATGTGATTTAGTTTACAAAGTAGTGCTTTGGATTTTTGTTCTTCGGTTGGAAACTTGTTTCTGTGTTGTACAGTGTGTTATATCACTTTTCAGTTTTCCTGTTGTAATACTTAAACGGGCGACACGTATGTGAGTTAGTTTACAAAGTTGTGCTTTGCGTTTCTGTTCTTTCGATGGAAACTTGTTCCTGTTAGGAACATGTTAGGGTTAGGGTTAGGGTTAGGGTTAGGGTTAGGGTTAGGGTTAGGGTTAGGTTAGGGCTGGGTAAGGGATGTGTTTAGGGTTACGGTGAAGGTTAGGGTTAGCGTTAGGGCTTAGGGTTAGGTTTAGGGTTAGGGTTAGGGGTTAGGGTTAGGGTTAGGGTTAGTGTCAGGTGCTTAGGGTTAGGGTTAGGATTAGGGTGATATCACTGTTCACTTTTCTTGTATTCCTAATGGAGCGAGCGACGCACATGTGATTTAGTTTACAAATTAATGATTTTCTTTTTTGTTCTTTCATTTGAAACTTGTTCCTGTGCTGTACAATGTCATATATCACTTTTCAGTTTTCCTGTTATAATAATTGAAAAGGCGACACGTATTTGAATTAGTTTACAAAGTATTGCTTTGCTTTTTTGTTTTCTCGTTGGAAACTTGTTCTTGTGCTGTACAGTGCGTTATATCACTTTTCAGTTTTCCTTTTATAATAATTGAAGAGGCGACACGTATGTCATTTAATTTACAAAGTTGTGCTTTGCGTTTCTGTTCTTTCTTTGGAAACTTGTTTCTGTGCCATACAGTGCGAGATAACACTTTTCGGTTTTCCTGTATTCCTAATTGAGCAAGCGACACACATATGATTTAGTTTACAAAGTAGTGCTTTGGGTTTCTGTTCTTCTGTTGAAATCTTGTTTCTGTGCTATACAGTGTGATATATCACTTTTCAGTTTTCCTGTTGTAATGATTGAACGGGCGACACATATGTGATTTAGTTTACAAAGTTGTGCTTTGTTTTTTTTTCTTTCGATGGAAACTTGTTTATGTGCAGTACAGTGCGAGATAACACTTTTCGGTTTTCCTGTATTCCGAATTGAGCGAGTGACACACATGTGAATCAGTTAACAAAGTAGTGCTTTTCCCTCACGTTCTTTTGTTGGAAAGTTGTTCCTGTTAGGAACAAGTTAGGGTTAGGGTTACGGTTCGGGTTAGGGTTAGGTTAGGGCTGGTATGGGATAGGGTTAGGGTTAGAGTTAGGGTTAGGGAAAGGGTTAGGGAAAGGGTTAGGGGTGAGGGTTAGGGTTAGGGTTAGGGGTAGGGTTAGGGGGATAGGGTTAGGGTTATATCACTTTTCAGTTTTCCTGTTTTAATAATTGAACAGGCGACACATATGTGAATTAGTTTACAAAGTTTTGCTTTGTGTATCTGTTCTTTCAATGGAAAATTGTTTCTGTGCCGTACAGTGCGTGATAACACTTTTCAGTTTTCCTGTATTCCTAATTGAGCGAGTTTCACACATGTGATTCAGTTTACAAAGTAGTGTTTTTCATTTACATTCTTTCGTTGGAAACTTGTTCCTGTTAGGAACAAGTTAGGGTTAGGGTTAAGGTTAGGGTTAGGGTTAGGGTTAGGGTTAGGGTTTGGGTTAGGGTTAGGGGTTAGGGTTAGGGTTAGGGTTACGGTTAGGGTTAGGGTTAGGGTTATATCACTTTTCAGTTTTCTTGTATTCCTTATGGAGCGAGTGATGCACATGTGATTTAGTTTACAAATTAGTGATTTTCTTTTTTGTTCTTTCATTTGAAACTTGTTCCTCTGCTGTACAGTGTGATATATCACTTTTCAGTTTTCCTGTTATAATATTTGAAAAGGCGACACGTATTTGAATTAGTTTACAAAGTATTGCTTTGCTTTTTTGTTCTCTCGTTGGAAACTTGTTCGTGTGCTGTACAGTGCGTTATATCACTTTTCAGTTTTCCTTTTATAATAAGTGAGGAGGCGACAGTTATGTCATGTAATTTACAAAGTTGTGCTTTGCGTTTCTGTTCTTTCTTTGGAAACTTGTTTCTGTGCCATACAGTGCGAGATAACACTTTTCGGTTTTCCTGTATTCCTAATTGAGCAAGCAACACACATGTGATTTAGTTTACAAAGTAGTGCTTTGGGTTTCTGTTCTTCTGTTGAAAACTTGTTTCTGTGCTGTGCAGTGTGATATATCACTTTTCAGTTTTCCTGTTGTAATGATTGAACGGGCGACACATATGTGATTTAGTTTACAAAGTTGTGATTTGCTTTGCTGTTCTTTCAACGGAAAGTTGTTTATGTGCAGTACAGAGCGAGGGTTAGGTTTAGGGGTTAGGGTTTAAGTTAGGGTTAGGGTTAGGGGGTTAAGGTTAGGGTTAGGGTTAGGGTTATATCACTTTTCAGTTTTCCTGTTATAATAATTGAACAGGCGATACGTATGTCAATTAGTTGTGATTCAGTTTACAAAGTAGTGATTTTCATTTACGTTTTTTCGTTGGAAACTTGTTCTTGTGCTGTACAGTGAGATATATCACTTTTCAGTTTTCCTGTATTCCTAATGAGCGAGCGACAAACATGTGATTTAGTTTACAAATTAGTGCTTTTCTTTTTTGTTCTTTCATCTGAAACTTGTTCCTGTTTTGTACAGTGCGTTATATCACTTTTCAGTTTTCCTGTTATAATAATTGAGCAGGCAACACGTATGTGATTTAGTTTACAAAGTTGTGCTTTGCGTTTCTGTTCTTTCGATGGAAACTTGTTCCTGTGCTGTACAGTGCGTTATATCACTTTTCAGTTTTCCTGTTGTAATAATTGAACGTGCAACACGTATGTGATTTAGTTTACAAAGTTGTGCTTTGCGTTTCTGTTCTTTCGATGGAAACTTGTTTCTCTGCCATACAGTGCGAGATAACACTTTTCGGTTTTCCTGTATTCCTAATTGAGCGAGTGCCACACATGTGATTCAGTTTACAAAGTATTGCTTTTCATTTACGTTCTTTCCATGGAAACTTGTTCCTGTTAGGAACAAGTTAGGGTTAGGGTTAGGGTTAGGGTTAGGGTTAGGGTTAGGGTTAGGTTAGGGCTGGGTAAGGGATATGGTTAGGGTTAGGGTTAGGGTTAGGGTTAGGGTTAGGGCTAGGGTTAGGGGTTAGGTTTAGGGTTAGGGTTAGGGTTAGGGGTTAGGGTTAGGGTTAGGGTTAGGGGCTTTGGGTTAGGGTTAGGGTTAGGGTTATATCACTTTTCAGTTTTCCTGTTTTAATAATTGTACAGGCGACACATATGTGATTTAGTTTACAAAATTTTGCTTTGTGTATCTGTTCTTTCAATGGAAACTTGTTTCTGTGCCATACAGTGCGAGATAACACTTTTCAGTTTTCCTGTATTCCTAATTGAGCGAGCGACACACAGGTGATTGTGTTTAAAAGTAGTGCTTTGCTTTTCTGTTCTTTCGATGGAAACTTGTTCCTGTGCTGTACAGTGCATTATATCCCTTTTCAGTTTTCCTGTTATAATAATTGAACAGGCGACACGTATGTGAATTAGTTTACAAAGTTGTGCTTTGCGTTTCTGTTCTTTCGATGGAAACTTGTTCCTGTGCTCTACAGTGCGTTATATCACTTTTCAGTTTTCCTGTTATAATAATTGAACAGGCGACACGTATGTCATTTAATTTACAAAGTTGTGCATTGCGTTTCTGTTCTTTCTTTGGAAATTTGTTTCTGTGCCATACAGTGCGAGATAACACTTTTCGGTTTCCCTGTATTCCTAATTGAGCGATCGACACACATGTGATTTAGTTTACAAAGTAGTGCTTTGGATTTTTGTTCTTCGGTTGGAAACTTGTTTCTGTGTTGTACAGTGTGATATATCACTTTTCAGTTTTCCTGTTGTAATAATTGAACGTGCAACACCTATGTGATTTAGTTTACAACGTTGTGCTTTGCGTTTCTGTTCTTTCGATGGAAACTTGTTTCTCTGCCATACAGTGCGAGATAACACTTTTCGGTTTTCCTGTATTCCTAATTGAGCGAGTGACACACATGTGATTCAGTTTACAAAGTAGTGCTTTTCATTTACGTTCTTTACTTGGAAACTTGTTCCTGTTAGGAACAAGTTAGGGTTAGGGTTAGGGTTAGGGTTAGGGTTAGGGTTAGGGTTAGGTTAGGGCTGGGTAAGAGATATGGTTAGGGTTAGGGTTAGGGTTAGGGTTAGGGTTAGGGGTTAGGGTTAGGGTTAGGGTTAGGGTTAGGGCTTAGGGTTAGGGTTAGTGTTAGGGGCTTTGGGTTAGGGTTAGGGTTAGGGTTATATCACTTTTCAGTTTTCCTGTTATAATAATTGTACAGGCGACACATATGTGATTTAGTTTACAAAGTTTTGCTTTGTGTATCTGTTCTTTCAATGGAAACTTGTTTCTGTGCCGTACAGTGCGAGATAACACTTTTCAGTTTTCCTGTATTCCTAATTGAGCGAGCGACACACAGGTGATTCCGTTTAAAAGTAGTGCTTTGCTTTTCTGTTCTTTCGATGGAAACTTGTTCCTGTGCTGTACAGTGCGTTATATCACTTTTCAGTTTTTCTGTTATAATAATTGAACAGGCAACACGTATGTGAATTAGTTTACAAAGTTGTGCTTTGCGTTTCTGTTCTTTCGATGGAAACTTGTTCCTGTGCTGTACAGTGCGTTATATCACTTTTCAGTTTTCCTGTTATAATAATTGAACAGGCGACACGTATGTCATTTAATTTACAGTTGTGCTTTGCGTTTCTGTTCTTTCTTTGGAAATTTGTTTCTGTGCCATACAGTGCGAGATAACACTTTTCGGTTTCCCTGTATTCCTAATTGAGCGAGCGACACACATGTGATTTAGTTTACAGAGTAGTGCTTTGGATTTCTGTTCTTCGGTTGGAAACTTGTTTCTGTGCTGTACAGTATGATATATCAATTTTCAGTTTTCCTGTTGTAATAATTAACGGGCGACACATATGTGATTTAGTTTACAAATTTCTGCATTGCTTTTCTGTTCTTTCGATGGATACTTGTTTCTGTGCTGTACAGTGCGAGATAACACTTTTCGGTTTTCCTGTATTCCTAATTGAGCGAGTGACACACATGTGATTCAGTTTACAAAGTAGTGCTTTTCATTTATGTTCTTTCCTTGGAAACTTGTTCCTGTTAGGAACAAGTTAGGGTTAGGGTTAGGGTTAGGGGTTAGGGTTAGGGGTTAGGGTTAGGGTTAGGGTTAGGGTTAGGGTTAGGGTTAGGGGTTAGGGTTAGGGTTAGGGTTAGAGGTTAGGGTTAGGGTTAGGTATAGGGTTAGAGTTAGGGTTAGGGGCTTAGGGTTAGGGTTAGGGTTAGGGTTATGTCACTTTTCAGTTTTCCTGTTATAATATTTGAACAGGCGACACGTATGTGAATTAGTTGACAAAGTTGGGCTTTGCGTTTCCGTTCTTTCGATGGAAACATGTTTCTGTGCCATACAGTGCGTTATATCACTTTTCAGTTTTCCTGTTATAATAATTGAACAGGTGACACGTATGTCATTTAATTTACAAAGTTGTGCATTGCGTTTCTGTTCTTTCTTTGGAAATTTGTTTCTGTGCCATACAGTGCGAGATAACACTTTTCGGTTTCCCTGTATTCCTAATTGAGCGATCGACACACATGTGATTTAGTTTACAAAGTAGTGCTTTGGATTTTTGTTCTTCGGTTGGAAACTTGTTTCTGTGTTGTACAGTGTGATATATCACTTTTCAATTTTCCTGTTGTAATAATTGAACGTGCAACACGTAGGTGATTTAGTTTACAAAGTTGTGCTTTGCATTTCTGTTCTTTCGATGGAAACTTGTTTCTCTGCCATACAGTGTGAGATAACACTTTTCGGTTTTCCTGTATTCCTAATTGAGCGAGTGACACACATGTGATTCAGTTTACAAAGTAGTGCTTTTCATTTACGTTCTTTCCTTGGAAACTTGTTCCTGTTAGGAACAAGTTAGGGTTAGGGTTAGGGTTAGGGTTAGGGTTAGGGTTAGGTTAGGGCTGGGTAAGGGATATGGTTAGGGTTAGGGTTAGGGTTAGGTTTAGGGGTTAGGGTTAGGGTTAGGGTTAGGGTTAGGGGCTTTGGGTTAGGGTTAGGGTTAGGGTTATATCACTTTTCAGTTTTCCTGTTATAATAATTGTACAGGCGACACATATGTGATATAGTTTACAAAGTTTTGCTTTGTGTATCTGTTCTTTCAATGGAAACTTGTTTCTGTGCCATACAGTGCGAGATAACACTTTTCAGTTTTCCTGTATTCCTAATTGAGCGAGCGACACACAGGTGATTCCGTTTAAAAGTAGTGCTTTGCTGTTCTGTTCTTTCGTTGGAAACTTGTTCTTGTGCTGTACAGTGAGATATATCACTTTTCAGTTTTCCTGTATTCCTAATTGAGCGAGCGACACACAGGTGATTCCGTTTAAAAGTAGTGATTTGCTTTTCTGTTCTTTCGTTGGAAACTTGTTCTTGTGCTGTCCAGTGAGACATATCACTTTTCAGTTTTCCTGTATTCCTAATGGAGCGAGTGACAAACATGTGATATAGTTTACAAATTAGTGCTTTTCTTTTTTGTTCTTTCATCTGAAACTTGTTCCTGTTTGTACAGTGCGTTATATCACTTTTCAGTTTTCCTGTTTTAATAATTGAACGGGCGACAAGTATGTGAGTTAGTTTATAAAGTTGTGATTTCTGTTTGTGTTCTTTCGATAGAAACTTGTTCTTGTGCCATACAGTGCGAGATAACACTTTTCAGTTTTCTTGTATTCCTAAATGAGTGAGCGACAAACATGTGATTCCGTTTAAAAGTAGTGCATTACTTTTCTGTTCTTTCTTTGGAAACTTGTTCCTGTGCTGTACAGTGCGATATATCACTTTTCAGTTTTCCTGTATTCCTAATTCAGCGAGCGACACACATGTGTTTCAGTTTACAAAGTGGTGCTTTGCATTTACGTATTTTTGTTGGAAACTTGTTCCTTTTAGGAACAAGTTAGGGTTTGGGTTAGGGTTAGGGTTAGGTTTAGGGTAGGCTTAGGGTTAGGGTTAGGGTTAGGTTTTGGGTTAGGGGTTAGGTTTAGGGTTAGGTTGAGGGTTAGGGTTTTAGGGTTAGGGTTAGGGTTCGGGTTATATCACTTTTCAGTTTTCTTTTTATAATAATTGAACAGGTGACACATATGTGAATTAGTTTACAAAGTTGTGCTTTGCATTTCTTTTCTTTCATTGGAAACTTGTTTCTGTTCTGTACAGTGCGAGATAACACTTTTCAGTTTTCTTGTTATAGTAATTGAACAGGCGACACGTATGTGAATTCTTTTACAATGTTGTGATTTGCGTTTCTGTTCTTTCGATGAAAAGTTGTTTCTTTGCCTTACAGTTCGATATATCACTTTTCAGTTTTCCTGTATTCCTAATTGAGCGAGTGACACAAATGTGATTTAGTTTATAAAGTAGTGCTTTGCGTTTTTTTTCTTTCGTTGGAAACTTGTTCCTGTGCTGTAAATTGCGATATATCACTTTTCAGTGTTCCTGTTATAATAATTGAACACGCGACACATATGTGAATTAGTGTACAAAGTAGTGCTTTGCTTTTCTGTTCTTTCGTTGGAAACTATTCCTGTGCTGTACAGTGCGTTATATTACTTTTCAGTTTTCCTGTTATAACAATTGAACAGGCGACACGTTTGTGAATTAGTTTACAAAGATGTGCTTTGCTTTTCTGTTCTTTCGTTGGAAACTTGTTCCTGTGCTGTACAGTGCGTTATATCACTTTTCAGTTTTCCTGTTATAATAATTGAACGGGTGACACGTATGTGATTTAGTTTACAAAGTTGTGCTTTGCATTTCTGTTCTTTCGATGGGAACTTGTTTCTGTGCCTTATAGTGCGAGATAACACTTTTCAGTTTTCCTGTATTCCTAATTGAGCGAGCGACACACATGTGATTTAGTTTACAAAGTAGTGCTTTGCATTTCTGTTCTTCTGTTGGAATCTTGTTTCTGTGCTGTACTGTTTGATATATCACTTTTCAGTTTTCCTGTTATAATAATTGAACGGGCAACATGTATGTGAATTAGTTTACAAAGTTGTGCTTTGCGCTTCTGTTCTTTCGATGGGACCACCAGCACTCAGTAATTTTCCAGTTAATTCTCTATGTCCTAATACATTTTAGGCAGCATAAACCAGTTTTTCTCACCTTGTTTGGGTGATGGTGGTCTTAGGGCATCTTGAAAGACACATTTCTTAAAAAGAGCTGTAGGGGCACGTTGGCACTGGCTCACACCTTAATCCCAGGGCTCAGAGGGAAGAGGCAAGCAGATCTCAGAGTCTGAGTCCAGCCTGATTTACAGAGAGGATTGCAGGACATCTAGGGCTCCACAGAAAAATACGATTTTGGGAGAGAAGAGAAAACAAAACAAAACAAAACAAAACAAAACAAAAAACTTTATTGAAAGCACTGTATCGCAGAGTTTGTCCCGCTTATGTGTGTATAGCTTTAATTTCCACACACTTGGTTCTATAGATTATCTAATGTCTATCACCTTTAAATGATAAAAAGGCATCGTGCTGGCCTTTTAATTGTAAGCTGTTGTGTAGGAAGCAAGAGTCGGTTTATAAATCTGTACTTAAGATCTTCAAAGTTCTCAGGCCTGTATAGGGAAAATTATGCAAAGTGGACAGACCCTATTTTGAACAGGAAAAACTGATAGTTTATTTTTTCCTAAGTAAAAACATTCATGAAATGTAGTATAAGAATGAGATGTCATTTATGGAGAGGGAGTAAGAGGGGCTGAAGAAATGACTGACTGGTTAAGATCACTGCTCTTCAGAGGGTAGAGATGGAGTCCCAGCCCACATGGCAGCTCACAGCATTCTCTAACTCTACTTCCAATGGATCTGATGCCCTCTTCTGGCCTTTGTGGTCACCAGGCAAACACTCATGCACATAAATAAAAAATGTTTCAAATAATAAAATAAAAGAGGAGATGGGAATGCTGTTCTCTTGTCAGAAATGGTACTCAAATACCTCAGCAGGACATGGTGACGGACACTGATGTAGTTTACCTTTCCAGCTGAATGACTTATATCATTCCAGCATGTAGACACCGACTGCAGTTTAAAATTATTACCAGAAAAGGTTTTCAGGGTCTCTTATCCTGGTGTAGAAATCTTTCTAAGTAGGATGCTGTTCCTTATCTGCAATCCACAGACAGCACTGCTCAGCTAACCTCTGCTGCCATCAGAGATCCCTGAATGTCTGGTGCTTTATAGGAAGACTCTAAATTCTCTGGTGAAAAGAGTCGCTTTGGTGTCTTTCAGAGAAAACGCCTCGATTCTTAAAATTGTGCCTGGCCTTGGTCGATCCACAGCCCTGTCAATCCAGATTGTTTCTAAGAGTTTGTTCCTTCAGGATGGAAGGAATGGAGGGAGGGAGGAAGGAGGGAAAGTAAGGAGGAGTGAGGAAAGACCACAAAGAGGAAGGCCACAGTGAGCCTAACAGGGAACAACCTTACTGGGCTTCTGAGTGTCCCAAAGGTCCACATATACCCAAGGACAGCATCCTTCTAACATGACTTAAAAATAGGCTACCTCTGCCAAGTCTTCACTGACATTGCTAAAACTAACATGCGGAAGCAGCTTGGTTTCTCTATGGCTTAATCCCATTAAGTTTGGGGGAAATGGTGATAATCAAAGACATGGTTTGCCTCAGAGCACTGGTTGGGACTGTGTCTTTTCTCATGAGGCTCTAGAGCCCTAGACTGAAGCTCAACAGTAGTCAGTTTTGGTTGTTCCTGCTCTGGGGAACAGAAGGAAGCCATCATCCCTCCAAGCTAAGCTTGTGAGACTGACACCACTGGGGCCTGAAGCCCCACCCGCCCTATCTTCTCTGTCCTGGGGCCTGAAGTCCCCCCCACACCACTGTCTGTGCACTGCCCTGGGGCCTGAAGCCACCCCTGTCTGCTCTGCCCTGGGGCCAACCACATTACAAACTTGGTTTGGGGAATCACTGCATTCATCCTATTGGCTAATTGATGCACAAAGAACAAATCTAATCTAATTGCCATAACAAAGCCATTATGCTTGGCCAAAGACCAGCCTCTTAAAGGAAACCTAACCATCCAGACATCCAGGTGCCCAGTTTGCAACTGCTACTTATGCATCGTCTTGTGGAGGATTCAGTGACTCTGTTCTTTGTGGGCTGGTGATGTGGCGAGGGAGCTGTTTGTAGAGCCCTCATTTCTCTGAGCCAGTTCTATTCCTTCCTAACAGTTCAGGACCCTGTTGGCTGTTCTCAGCTGTTCTCACAAGCCTCCATCTGTGTCATCATCTGTGTTGTGGTTTAGAACCACAGGCCAACCTGTTGGCCGTAGAGGTAGTCTCCTCTTACGCCCTGTGTTTGCGTCAGCTTTCACGCCTCCACTCTAGCAGAAGTGTTAAAGGACTGACCTCCATACTGCTACTGCTCGTTGTCATCAAAGTCCCAAGAAGGAGGATTCCATTTAGCCCTAGCCTTCCAGGCCCAGGGTTCTTAAAGGGTCAGTGGGTTTCTAAGGGAGCACTAGGGACTGAGAAGAACGGAAGTGAAGACTTTCATGACAACTACTAAGGCGTTGCCGGTGTGCCTAAGCCCATCTAAACGGTGGTCCCTGGAAAGTGGGATACTTTTGGCAGTGTGGTATCATCCAAGCTCTTTCTAAAGGGCAGATGAGATGTGAGAGGACAAACCCCGCCAACTGCTTTTCTTTGGAAGGCCTGTGCTCTTTTCATGTCTTGCTTCATAGTCAGCCTTCAGGGCGGCCTGCCCTAGCCTCCTTTCAGACCCAGAGTCCCACACCTCTTGTCATCATGCCACACAGTCCCTTTGCCCGTCCCACAGTGGGCATCTCATCCTTCTGCCTGCTTCCTGGTAAACCCCTCAGGACAAAGGCAGGGCTGGGCACAGTATCCTGGTGTGTCAGACTCAAGACAGAAAATGACAGTTGAATGAGTGGGTTGGGAAAATGAATGGTAACTGAGACCTGTGGAGGGGATAGTCAGGAGCAGAGGCTTACAGGATTGGGGTGTCGGTGGATATGCTCCTAAATCCGCAGGTCTGCATAGTTGTCTGCAGTGATAGATATGTATCCACAAACATTTGCGCCAAAGGGGGAGGCTGCAGCTGTTGGCAGACTCCGAGAGTGTAGGGAGCTTACAAGAATTAGATTTTATGTATAAATACACATTTACAGAGGGAGAGAGATGTGGGAAACAAAGGGTGGGAAACAAAGGGTGGGAAACAAAAATTGTGAGACAAAGAGGGAACCTTATATAGAGAAGCAGAGTAAAGGAGAAGAGAGGAAGAATATGAGAGCGGGGCTGGAGAGATGGCTCAGTGGCAAAGATTCTCTCTGCTCTTCCAAAGGTTCTGAGTTCAGTTCTCAGCACCCACATGGCAGCTTTCACCTGTCTGATCCCTCTTCTGGTGTACTCATATACATAAAATACACAAATAAATAAATCTTAAAAATGTATATATGAAAGAAGGCAAGTGAGGTGGGGCTCTCACTCTGGAACAAATTCTTTACACTGGTGCTATACAAGACCTTGCAGTAGCCACTGCCAGTAGCCTGATGAGTAGCCAGGCATGATCGCCCGTCACAAAAGGAGGGTGTCCTGGCCAACTGTAATTTAGGGTAAGTGGAATGAAATGCTCCCAGAGACGTTGCAATAGAGTCATTTGTTTGTGCAGAGGAAGGGAGAGTGCACACTGAAGAGAAAGGAAGGGAAGGCATAGGTGGCTTCCTGTGGTAGAGTCCCGTTTTCTTTTATCCTTAGTACATGGGCCAGGCTTGGGGGTGAGCAGGTGAACACTCAGATAAGAAATGAGTGCGAGTGAAGCCACTGATCTAGGAAAACAGGAGAGCACCTGACTGCAAGACAGTCACAAACACAAACCAGGAAGGAGCTCCCAAGAGGCAAAAAGACTCAGTAGAGAAACAACTGGGTCCAAAAGAGATTGGGGAAAGACAATCACAGTATGCTGAAGTCTTGAGGCAAAAAATAAATGCCTCTGTTGTCTGTAAATATTCCTCAGCTGACACCTCTACGCATGCTGACGGAGCAGTGCTTGCCCTGGACAGAGGCTGTGCTGGGGTGAACCGGTGGGGTCCAGACACTGCACTGCTGTTGCTGTTCTGAGATCCCTGAGATTATGAACTCACAGAACACAAAGAAGCTCGAAGTGTGTGTGTGTGTGTGTGTGTGTGTGTGTGTGTGTGTGTTGCCTGGTCCCATCTTGCCTTGTTCTGGAGTTAGCAGGAAAGCTTTCCCACTTTTAAAAAGAGCACTACCTCTATGGCCAACAGGTTGGCCTGTGGTTCTAAACCCATAGCACAGGTAGAGACACAGATGGAGGCTTGCGAGAACAGCCGAGAACAGCCGACAGGGTCTGGGAGAAGAACTAATTACAGCCCTATTCTTGCCTGCAGGAACTCTTTAGCAAGCACTTTTCAGGAAAGCTGGATGTGGCTGAGTTTATCCAGTGTTGGCCATCACTCTAAACTGGGCCATGTTGCTGGCCTTGACTGTCTTCCTAGAGTGACTGACCATGGGTTGTCCCTGGAGTTCAGCAAGGGACATGGAAGTCTGCCGCAGGGGTCTCTGAGGGATGGTATCTGCCCAAGGGGACCTCTGCTGGGTGAATCCACCTTCATTCTTATTTTGTTGGCTGGGATTAGAACATTTCTACAATATTTTAGGTATTTCTGATAGGATTAATCCTAAACAAGAATGTAAAGCAGGGAAATTTAACCCTTACTATCACCTTCACCTGGCATTTCCTCTTCTCTTTAGTTGTCTTTATTTCCCTGTTTTTCCCAGTTACACTGATGTACCTAGAACTCCAGAAAGTTCCAGAACTTTCTGACAAAATCTATTTTTTTAAACGTTTTCACCATGCTGAAGTGCCCAAAGTAAAATTGATTAACAATGTCATGATCTAAATAATGACTTCATCTTGCTCTTCCTTAATACAAAGTACCTTTGATGAGTGAGGCCCTCGAACCTTTCCTGTGCATCTTCACTTCCACTTACTCAGTCCTTCAGTCAAATCTCTTTTTCTTCTATCATATTTCACAGAAGTCTATCTCAGCCTGAGATTGCAAAGTCATTATAATCCAAAACTCTAACAGAGCTACTTGGATCTTCAGAGAATGAGTGAGCCCATAGCCACGCACTGTGGAGAAAACAGTGCTGCACAGGTTGAGAGGACTGATAGGGTCTGCCAGGGGGAAGATAATGACATACACATGGCCACCCTCACCCCAGTTCCTGAAATAATGACTCTGAGACCTTATTATTTATGAATAAATGCTTAGACCAAAAGTTTGGGCTCAATCCTGACCAGCTCAGAACTTATAACTTATTTTACCCATTTATTTTTTCTTTTCTTTACTTTTTGGTTTGTCAAGACAGATTTTGCTGTGTAGCCCTGGCTGTCCTATACTCACTTTGTAGACCAGGCTGGCTTCAAGCTCACAGAGATTCACCGGCTTCTGCCTCCTCAAGAACTGGGATACAGCAGGGGCAAAGGCCACTGTGCCCAGCTTGTTTATGCTATTATATGTGTGCGGCATGGCTGGTTACCTCACCTTACAGTCCAGGACGAATCTACCTCTGACTCTATCCTAGCATTCATCTCTCTCTGCCAGAACTCCAACTTCCTGTTTCCTACCTCAGCTTTTTATAGACAGGCAATGCTTTCATGCAGTACATAAGAGATTCTCTCTCCACGTGCATTCACAGGCTGGCGGGTGTCTGTCTTCCTCGAGGGGCCAGGGTTGTAACCACAATAGGCCCTGCTTGTCTCTGAGCCTAGGGGTGGTCAGTCATCTAATGTGTGAGAGGTCCTGAGAATAGCAACCATTCCTGGCATGTTAGGAATACAACCTCAGTCCTGCCCCTCCCCCAAGCATGGCTCAAATATTAACACAACTGCTGAGAATTCCTTTACACGTATAACACATCAGAGGCAGCAGGATGGGCTTTTCTGCCAGTTGGCACTACCGAGGGTGTCGTTGGTGGAGAGCAAGTTCGAGGGCCTGGCTTCTACCTGTAAAAGGCAGCACTCCAGCAGACAGCACTCCAGCAGAACAAAGGGCCCTTCCCCTTACTCCAGCATCTGACTCTTGATAGAGCTACTGTTGGCTTGAACTGTTTCCATATCACAACCCGGCTGCTTCTTTCCCTAGGCTATCTACAAAATGGTTTCCTCTGTCATGGAAATGCCTGAAGATGAATCAACCCCAGAAAAAAGGACAGAGAAGATCTTCCGCCAGATGGACACCAATCTCTATCGGTAATCTCTATTGGTAAGAGGCTAAAGGACTTTGCTTGGGTCAAGCTTCTGGTGGAGTCCGGGCAGGGTGGCTCTATAAAAGGACCAAATGTCAACCACAGGGACCTTATGCACAGTAATATGTGACAACCACCTATGCTGGGCGGGGAGGAATAGAAGTGGGTAGACCCTGGAGCTGGTCCCAGTCTAGAGCAAAGGCCTTATTTTCTAGGCCCTTCTAGCTTTCTCCTAAGTTAGCCTTCCCCAGAATAGAATGGGTCCTGTGGAGCAGAAATAAAAGGACCCAAGAAGCCACTGAGGTAGGATGGGCCTTTTCTAGAAGTCTGGATCCTTGTGGCCAATAGGCCAGAGTATGGGGATGTGCCTGCTGTTTCTTAAAGACCCCAACAGCTTTTATCCCAGCCTGCCTGAGTGATCTTATGAGCAGACTCTACCATGCTGCGTCCAAGTGAAAGCTCAGGTAGTGGGAAGCAGGTTGGAGTGGTCTGCTGGTTCCACTGGGTGAGGGTGCTGCCTGGATGCAGCCAGCAGGTGCACAAACCAAAGAGCGCTTGGTGACACAGGAGGACCACAAGTCTGAAGCTATCTGCAAAATCAAATAAATAGATATGGTTTCTGCATGTTGGGCTACCAAGTAAGATACAGGATCCCCAGGCAATTGAGAAATAATGACTTCTTTATAGCATCTCTCTCTGTGCAATATTTGGGACATACGTATGCTAAGTAATTGATCGTTATTCAACTGAAATTTAAAGTTATTTTAGAATCATTATTTTTATTGCCAAATCTTGAAATGCTATTCAGAAATAGTTCCTGAGTTTACAGTGCTAAGTCAAGGCCTACCATTGATGACCCAATGCTGCCAAAAGCTTCACAGCTCTTTAAACAAACATGTATTTCTTTATTATTTACATGCATGTATGTTTGTACCTGCACACATGTGTGAGTTTATATGCATCACACGCATGCAGAAATCTGCAGAGATCATAAGAGGATATTCAGTTCCCTGGAACTCGAGCTGCAGGTGGTTGTGATCTACTCAACATGAATGCTGGAAATCAAACTGGTCCTCTGCTCTTGACTGCAGAGCCATCTCTCCAGCCAACTCATTTTTAAAACATAAAACTCATTTTAATATTACAGTGTAGAATTTTGCAAGTATTATTACATGACATGTATGAGTGTGCCATGGTGCACACATGCAGAAGACATGTTTATGAAGTTCGTTTCCCCCCACTTTCCTTTACATAGTTTCCAGGAATCAAATTCAGGTCATCAGGTTTACGCATCACATACTTCTATTCACTGAGACAGCTCACTGGCCCCAGACCCTCACACCTGATGTTTAATAATTCTAGTGAGCTGTGTAGAAATAGACCAGGTCCTTCGTGGTGTGTATGATAGCATGTTCTGCATAGAATAAGCCTCCTTTTCCCCCCATACGTGGGGCACCAGCTCCCTGAGAATCTTGGTTTGGTGGCACAGCCAGCTTGTTCACTGCTAGAAGTTGCCTCCATGAAGCTGCCTGACATCCTCTGAGAGCTGTTTTCCCTCATGTGCCCTGATTCACAGCACATAGTTTGTTTCACAAGTTTAAACAAACATGGGATTGTTTTTATGATATTGAACCACAGGTTTTGGTCATCTGGGGAACATGATGGCTTTAAGACCCAGCCTCTTCCTTAGAGGAGGACTAAATGATGGGGGGAAAGACACTTCTGGATATCTGGCCCAAGGCAATGGCAGAGCCTCTCCACTGGGACTGTTTCTACGGGATCAAAGAGCTCTGCCTGGGCCCTTGCCCAATGCACAGCCGACTACTACTGCCCTGGGCTTTGATAAGGAAAGATTTGTTTAAACAAGGAAAGCTATGGGGATGGAGGCAGTGAGGGCAGGAGGGCAGGGACTGCTGAGCACCCGAAAAACACACTGCTTCAGCTCAGGGCTTGGCTTCAGTGCTTCGGGCATGAGCCTCCTGTCCTTCCTCACTTGGAGCAGAGCCGGCGTGGTGTGAAGCCTGCTGCCACCAGAGTCTCCTTAGATAAGGGTCTTTGCATCCCACTGCTGGCCTCTGCCATGAAAAGTCTGCACCTACAAGCAAGTCAATCTGGGAGTCTGTGCAAGAGGCAGAGTTCATATGGGGTACCAAATGCTCTGCAGCTTGTGGTGCCCGATGCCTGTGCTTGTGCCTGCAGCTTTAAAGTGTTTAGATGCTGCTTCCAATCCCAGCCCCTCATTCTCATCCTGCAGGGGCTGAGCAGGTAGCACGGAAGAGCAGCTAAGGAGGTACTGGAGTGCACAGGCCTGGAGGAGCCTGGCAGCCTCGTATCTGTCTTTGGAAAAACAGATGGGGCTAAGTCTGCAGGGAAGGAGAGAGGGCAAAGTTAGGTAGTTAGGTAACGGCTCCCAACAGTTCTATTTCCAACTATCAGTCAATGAGTCACTTCAATCAAACGGTCACCACGGAAGTGCCAGGAATGAGGAAAGCCACCCCCACCCCCATTTCTCCAAAGTGATAGTGACAGAGACCTTTACTGGCGGAAAGTTGAGGAGGAAGGATACTGAAGATCCAGGAAATTGAGGAGCCTGAAGTAAAAAAAGGAAGCTTGGGCTACACAGTAGAGTCCATATCAAAAAAAAAAAAAAAAAAAAAAAAAGAAAGGAAGCCGTCTGGTGAGAGATCCAGGTTTTTGGCTTCCTTCTCAAGCCGCCTGGGTTGACAGAAGTGTATCACCTTCTGTCTAGAACACACTCCTTTATCCTCCCAACTTTGGATGATGGTGGTGCTATCCTCAAAAGTTGTTAAAAAGAACCTACACTCCTGCTCTGCCCACTGGGAGCGGGGTGGGGGGAGGAGTCTTCTGCAAACCAGAATACAGCAGTACACAGGGGCTGAAGGGCCTGAGCCTGGCACACGCAAACGAGCTAGGGCTACTCAGTCCTCAGAAGCTGAGCATGAGCACAGGGGCTCGAGGAGTGGGGTGAGGCACTAGGGCAAAGATTCAGGTCAGGGTAAGCCAGTACCCTCCCCAGGCCCTGGGTCCTGTCCTGGAGGTCTTGTTAAATGGCCCTGTGCACTGAGCGAGGTGGGGGAATGCCACGGTAAACAGAGAATTGGGGTCCCTGCCTCATGGTCTCCTGGCTTCTGGTGGGTGAAGCTGTGGGCTTCTGCTGTGCCCCGTGTGCAGTGCAAAGAACCACAGGCCGTCACTCACTGGTCCTCTTGCCTTCTAGAAAAACTCTCCCTGGAAGAATTCATCCGAGGGGCCAAAAGCGATCCATCCATAGTGCGTCTCCTGCAGTGTGACCCCAGCAGCGCCAGCCAGTTCTGAGCCCCGCACCCTAAGGACGCTACAGCTGCCTGGGTCTCTCCCAGTTGGGTTTTAAACTTATTTTATTTGTATTTTTTGCCAAACAATATTGATGGTGAAGCTGTCCCCTCTTCAGTCAGACGTGCTCTGCTGTGACACCCTTGCCCCTTGCTTCTTTCGTCGTGGACGTGAATGCCCAGAGCGCTTGTGGAGAGCATGAACAGACTTCGTGGTATTCCCTATTGGATGACTTTTTAATCATCATTACTTTTTTCCCTTTGATTCTAATGTGTCTGTCTTAAAACCCAAGACTGGTGGGGCCAGAGAAAAGAATACCATTCTGCCCCTGAGATCCTTCAGCAAGCTTTGAGGGGCTTTGTTTGAAAGACAAAACTCCTAATCTGGGTGTGTTGTCACGCATGCCCTCAGGGCTATGGCAGGCACCTGAGGCTAGGTTTTCTAAGAGCAGGTTACCCTCTGGGGTAAAGCTATTAAAGCCAGCTGGGACATTCCCCTCCACCCCAGCAGGCTGTAGTTTCCAAGCTGTGAACATTACAAGGTAAATTAACAGAGATGGGGAAAGATGACTCAGCGGTTCTCCCACCCCACAGGTTTACAGAGGTGAGCTAATATGAGGCCCTTTGAAAAATCAAACACAGATGGTAACATTCTAAAACCAGACCCATCTTGCTACCTACTTGTGATTTATAAAAAGACTGCTGTATATAAAATATTGGGTATTGCAGACCAAATTAAGTGTTTTGCCTTGTAAATGCATGTTTAGTGAGCGCTAATGCAATCTTACTACAGAAGACTTGTTTTAGCAGTTTATTGTGAAGCCAACTACAACGAATGTCAGTGTCTTGTTTTAAAGTCCTGTCTTTGCACAAATGTACCAGTCAACAAGTGTATTTTATATACTCCATAAAATTACAAAAGAATGATGACAAGGGCCCAGCTTTGATTTCGAATGGTTTTACAGAGTCAAGGTGGCCAGAGGAAGGCAGTTTCCAAGCGTCTTGTCCACCAGCAGCTCTGAGAAGGGGCCATGGTCCAGCAGCGCACCGGCAGGTGCAGGTGTGCTGTCTTTCTAAGCAGATGAATGTTCCATAGACTCGGAAAAGCAGATTGGTCCTAACAGTGTAACCTACATCCTCAGTGGGGGAGCCACGCCTAGAATCTTCTTTTTCTGCCCCCGGGTATCTTTCATGTAGTGAGGTGTGGGCCAGCCAGGCAGTTCACCCACCCACTGTAGGTGCCGGCTAGGGAGCCTGCAGTGTCTGAGGCCACCGTGGGTCCCAACAGCACTCCCTTTCACCTTGTTATTTGAATCTAGCAAAGCTGAGTTGTTGCTTGGGCTGGTCACCTCATATACACTACTTTGAAATAAGGGTTGGAAGCAAAAACTTCTGGCTACAGGCAACTAAAGCCTCACACACAGTGGCATCAACAAGGCCCAGACACTCAAGGATGTTAGTGGCAGAGCCTGCCTAAGAGGAGTCAGGAAGGTCTCTGCTGCCTGTAGCCACGTCCTGTAGAACAAAGCCGCAAAAAGTTAAACACAGCTATAAGAAATGATGCCCAGGCAATTCTTGCTGGCCGAAGGTCCCCCCCCCCCATGGCGATACTCTTAACTGGCAGAAGTTCAAACTTTAATGGTGTCTCCATAGGTTGAAATTTTGTGACCTAGATTTTGTAATCTTAATATTTCCTAGTGTCATTTCCTTACCTTTTGTAGCAAGGCTTGCCAAATCCTGTGAGCCAAATGATAAAGTCTGTTTTTGGAAAGCAAAATTAACCCAAGTTGGGATGGAAACCAGAGGTGGCCTCCAGCTCTTCAGAATTCAAGAGCACAGGTTATGAACCCTGTGGTCCCCAGAAGGCCTGGAGAGCTCCAGACCAGCTAGACACACAGACATAACAGACCTATCTGTATGTTTCCTCCTCTTCTCCACCTCTCCCAGGAAGGCATTGGGTGTCATTTTATGCATGCATGTTTGACCAATGAACTTCACAGCATCAGGAGGGCCGAGTGCCTGAAGACATCTGTCACTCCTGTGGCCAGGCAGTGTTTGTGCTGTGTTCAGGGGCCTCTGGTGGAGGTAGAGCCTGTTTTGTTCCAAGTAAAGGAAGTCTGTGCTGTCCACAGGACTGGAGGACGTTTCAGAGTGCTTGACTGTTCATACCTCGCTCAGGATGGAGAAGGGGCGGTGTGGTACTCCCCAGCGGGACTTTCTGGAAATGGATTTAATTATATATATGTCATATTATGTGAAGTGGTCCCATTCTCAGTTGATTGTATAGCTCTTGCCTGGCATTAAAGCATGTTTATTATTTAATATCATTGTCTGGAGCATGAGATTTTTTTCTTACTAAGCTGCCTCAGCTGACAGTGTCTTGTGTCTTTCAGGTTTGAGGGTGGAAGAGTTTGAAAGCAGTTCTGGTCCATGTGTGTCTTCCTTACTTCCTTCTCAGCTTGGCCTTCACTCCCTCCCACTTTGTGCTTCTCCAAACATGAAGCACCAAAGCAAAACTCAGAAAAACTCCTCAGTAGGATCAGGGAAGCACTCAGGAAGCAAAGCAGGCAGATCTGTAAGTTCAAGGCCAAGCTGGTCTATGTAGTGAGTTCTAGAACACCCAAGGGTACACAAAGAAATCCTGTCTCAAAAACCAACCAAACTAAAAATACAACAGCAATATAATCCTTTCCCTTCCCACTCTGTTGGAGATTTAGTGGGAGAGATAACTAAATGTTCCCCCAAAGCCATCACATCAAGCTTTTCTCGTCTTGTTCCTATCACTGGCCTTGACTACAGCCCCAAAGGCTAATGCTATATGAACAAGAGCTACTAACTTGCTCCCTAGATTAGGAGGTACAATAGGCTCCTCACAGGCCAGCTAGACCTTTGGGGTACAGATGTGGAGGAGACTCTTTTCCTCCTCCACAGTTAGTCTCTGTGTGTAAGCAATATCTGAAACACAACATGTGATGATGAGGTGATGATGGGAATGTGGCCAGAGCCCTGAGGAGCCTGTATACCTACAACTCAACCATTTCCCCACTTTTGTAGCATCAATATGCCTGTTGCCTAGGACTTTCTGTACTGAGTGTTAATGTGTGGTGCATAGTTCCAGACCTTCCTCGGGTGCAGAGATAGTGACCATCAGGAGCTAACTAGGGGGCAGCTTGGAGTACCCAGGCCATGGGAAGGCTTAGCTCTATGAATTTCCAGGGAATATTTGATATTTTAGCATTTCTCTGTGACAAACAGTAAAAACACTCTAAGGTACAATGCAGCTGGACTTGCCAACCCCACTTAGTTAAATATTCCCTCCTATGCCCAAGATTGGGCCCATGGACATTTTAACATGGGTGGGGTTTGGGGTAGGGGGTAGGGACAGGGAAGAGACTCCACCCCTCCCTGAGGAGGAAGGGGAGACATTTTCCTTAGGGGTGTAACTTGGTGTAACAGTGATACTAAGTTGCCCATGCCCATGCTCTAAATAACTTTCTCCCCATGCTCACATAAGCAACTCTAAACTCATTGAGTCTACACACACACACACACACACACACACACACACACACACACACACACGGTGCACATGGAAACGTGGGAGACATGTGAAAGGAGCCTGGTTAGGAAAAATGAAGGGATCAGCAAGAGTGGAAGGGGAACAAACCAGAGTAATGAGGTATGAAAATGACCAAATCATACATGTGTGTAAATATCTAAATTAGTATATGCTAATAAAAATTCTCACCAGTACACACCACCTCCAGGAAGACAGGCAAATGGCCAGTCAGACCTCTCGCTGAACCTCAATAGCAACATCTCATCATTTGGCTGGATTCATACTGAGTGCTTGATGGGGCCGCCAGTCAGCATAAGTGTGGCAGGCTTGGAAGTGTATGTGTGAGCTAGAGAGGCCTTGTTAGCAAAGGAGATGGCTGGAGGGGAATACCTAACTCAGGATCAAATACCACTATAAACACTTCATGGCGAATGGGAAATGTTCTTTCCCAAGTACCACGTGATGGATACTGATGCCCAATGAACATGGGTGGTGCTCACCCTTGGTGTCTTTTCACATTTCTCTTCTCTGCCTCTGGCTCATCAGAGGCCCCCACCGTCTTTCCTCAAATTCTTGACTTCCCAGTATTAACCATGGACCCATTTAGGGTTGCTTAGGAGTACAGAGCTGAAGAACCCTTTGGAATAGATGGAATATGTCACCAAAAATCTCCCCCAGTTTGGGGAGCTTGGGGAGGGGGGAGGAGGGGATAAGCACAGTTCACTGATGTCCACAGGGAAAGGAAGATGTGATAACACTCACATCCCCCCAAACGACCCATTCAGGCAGGTATGAAGAACAATCAGACCCAAAGATGAGGAAGGACATGGGTAGCAATAAAAAAAGACCATGGCCCATTTCTAATTACATGATCTTTCCAGAACTTTCCATAATAAACACTCTCCATCCACCCCAGGCCTGTTTTTCCCTAGCACTGATCTGAGCACAAAGGGCAGGGATCCCATTGGGGGTGAGGCCAGGGAAGGCTTTTTTGAGGCAAGATTTTAGTACTGTGCCTTAGAGAAGGGTGCTGTAGAAAATGCTAGCATTCTGCCTCTTGGAATGGCTGCTCCTGGAGATCATTGACGATACCAGCTGGAGCAGTGTGAATGCTGCATAATGAGGTGGCTAGCACAGGAGCCCCAGTATGGGTTTTCAAGGGTCAGCGAGTGTGGAGACGGAACTGAAGTAGGAGCCGTGCAGTTTCAGCCTCTCCGTAGCGGTTGGCACAGATCTAATGAAGCAGAAATAACCACAAAGTGCCAGAGAGAAGGGAGTGGAAAGAACCCACCTGAGAGGCCAGTCAAGGGCAGCTGTGCTGGCAGCCACCCTGGAGGCCTCTTGTTGCCCTTTGGCCCTCTTCTTTTGCAAGCCTGGTGTAAGGAGGAGGGAGAGCACTGGTAGGCAAGTCTCCACTGTATGAAGGACTGAAGGGGCAGGGACAGCCAAGACCCCAGGCTGGTGACTCTTCCCCACACCAGCAGCCACTGCCCAGAAAGCAGCAGACATAGCTGTTTGACTCATATTGTGAATATTTATTTTTTTTTCTTCTTAAAAATGTACAAAAAATAAAATAACATTTATAGTTTATAGATTCCCCTCTTCCATTTACAAAACTATTAAGTTACATTTACTCTTTTTTTTATGTGGGAGTAGATTGTATACAAATCAGTCTCCCCTTGTTTGTCTTTCAGAAAGGGCCATTCTTAGAATTTGGCACAAACCTTCTTTTCCTGTTGCATGAAAAATAAATGTTTTAACTCATTTCATGCTTCCCAGGATTCTGCTTTGGGACATGCCTTAGTCTTTTAGGAACTGATTTCAAGATGGCAGCCCATTGTATATTTTTGTTGTTGTTGGTTCCAATTTCTAAACACTGAGGAAGTTTCAGTGGGGACATAGAATGAAAACACCTGCTTCATGTGTTCCCCAACCTTTTATGGATTACAAAAAAAAAAAAAAAAAGTTTGGGTGCGGTTAATTCGGGGACAAAGGAAAGACAAGCTTTTCTATCTTGCTATTTTTGTTCAGGAAATGATGCTCAGCAAAGCTCTGCTAATGCAGCGAGGGATGGATGCAGAGAAGTCCACCAACAGACACTCCTGGACCTGCCGCTGTACCCCTATTTGTGGTCCTGGCTTCATGTCCCTTGTTCTGGCTACCACAAGGACTGTAGTGACTCAGGACAAAGGCAAAGCCATCTCCAGCTGGTCCTCTGCCTCGGGGGAGATGGTCAGTTTTCCAGAAACTGGAGAGAAGAGCTGGGAGCCTGTCAGATCACTACAGATCTGTCTCCCTGGAATCCTGAGCCACCCTAAGGTCTGCCATTCATGTTTGGAGCTAACCCCAAGTGCTGTAGCATGGGAAGTGCATAGAGCATATATTTCCAACACTGAGTTTGTCTGCCTTAGATCAGAGCCCTGCTAGTGCCCTAGAGGGTCCCCAAGCTGCTGGTTCAGCAAGTGATGTGGGGTGGAGCAGAGGACTAAGCAGAGCTGAGCCCAGGATACAAACCTTTGGCAACACAGAGGGATTCGGAGCCCAGTGGGCTCTCAGAAAGGTGCCCCTGCTATTCTTTGGATCCTCTTGGTCATAGCACCTACTCTCCAGCCCATTCCTCTGCAGCTTTGGGTAGCTAGGCTAGAGTCAGCCTCGGCTGCTCGGGCTCTCAGGGGAAGGTGGGGCAAGAAGGCAGGAGCTGGAGAACAGAGCCTCCAGGTAAGACATCAAAGTGCTTCAAGACAAATTTGGACCTTTCCATGGAAGCTGCCCCATTATCCAGGCTTTGGGGTGGGATGTGCCTGACTATCCGAACTAGTGCTCAGCCCACAGTGTAACAAAAAAATCCCCAAACTACCAACCTGTCCTCTCAAAGAGAACTGAGGCCCACCATGGGGCATGCTGTTCAGGAAAGCCTTTTTCTCTTGCCCTCCCAAGGGCCAGGAGAGGAGGAAACAGCCTTAGCTCTCCAGTGTGCCTCTCAAAGCCAGTCTCAGAAGTTCCAGAAATCCCACGCTTTCCACAGCCAGGGTGGACAGCCTCACCTCTTCCCATCTTCAGAAGCCAGAGGAAGCAATGTCTGCTGGTCACAGCCCAGCTGAGCTGCTGGCTCGCTTCGCAAAGGGGCCACTTGAGATGAAGGACATGCTTGTAAACTATGAGCCACTACTGTGTCCATCCCTTGTAAGCCAAGCAGTTCTGCAGCAGGCCCCAGGGATAGGACCCCAGTGCAAACCCTTGCGGAAACTTTGCATAAGCTTCAAGGTGTCTCACTCCAGTGCTAAAGAAGGCGCTGACAGCATGATCTTTCCTGAACAGCTCAAAGGACACTCTTAGACAACAGATCACCATGAGACAAAATGTGATGGCCTCAAGGGAGAGTCATGTCTGAGGGGAGAGGGCTCCATTTGGGGAAACAAGTCCTCAGCATGGCTCAGTGGAGAGTCCATCTTGGCATTCACCAGTCACATGATACCTTAAAGGCCTCTTTCCTAGCCTCCTCTCAGATAGAGCAGAATGCTCTGAGTCTCCAAGTATGTCCCCTCCAGGGCAATGGCAGTAAACATGCCCACACACCACAGGTAAAATATATTATTGCAATATTAGGTACAAATTATGTACATGGCTGTCAATCATACTTTGTGCTCCTTATTACTGACATGGTAGCGGAATGTCTTCCTGAACAAGGCCCAGTGGCTATTTGCTGAGATCCCCTGGAGGTATTTAAGCAAAATGACCTTCCTCAGAGCAACCTGAAGGTTCCAGGCCAGAAAATGGGTGTCCTCTTTACCCCACCCATGACGACTGTGCCAAGAAGCAGCTCATCTTGTCCATCCACTCAAGAAATGTGGAGAGGTAAGAAAAAAGGCATCGCAGTTCCCCAGGCTCTTCGAGATGAATGGACTAGCTGTGTTTCCCTTGAAGGGGGAACTCTGGAGGTCTCAGGTGGAGCTATCATTAACTTGTAGAGTCCTGGAGGGCCTGGACTCCAGGCTCTTGGGGAAAAAATGGACAATAAATAAGGGCCTGACAGGCTTAAAGAACTTAGCCGAGGGATACAGGCTTCAGCTCCAAGCAAGTAGAAGAGTTGACTGTTGGTCTGTTGGTGGGCCTTGGGCCCTGCCCCCTTCCAAGCAGTCTTGTAACAGTCACTAGAGATGGGTGAGATGGGTCTCCAGGTTGTAGGGCAGCGAGCCCACCTCTCCCAGGAAGGAGTGCACCGGAAGCTCCTGTCAAGGGGACTTGGGCCCAGTGCTCAGATCTCCATAAGCGTGATCTTGAAGCCTTCCACCATGCTCTCCATGTTGAGGATGAAGGTGTCCTCATTTGAATAGTGTTCAATGATGTTGTCATCCATGTTCACCAGGATGCTGCCGAAATTGGGTGAGATGGGGTGGGGTAAGAAACAAAGCCAGTGAACAGAGGGCTTTATGCAAGAGCAGCCTTCAAGCTACTGACTAATCACATTCTTAGGCCCCTCTGTATTTTCATTACAAACCTCAACTGCCCTTGGCTGAACACACATGTACAGTAAAAGTTACATATGACTCTACAGCAACTATAAAGGCAAGTTTTATCAGCAGCGCTTTGCAAGTAAGAAACAACTCAGTAAGGTCAATGGCTCTCCAACTTCACCCAGCCAATGAACGCCTGAGCTGGGTCTAAAGCTGGCTTTGCCTCACCCCAAGCTACTTCACCTCTTCCTGGCTGCCTACTCCATGGTGGTTTGGTTTCAAGAAAACCAACTTCCAGAGTCTATCTGTGATTTTTTTATATAAATTTTGTTTTTGTCTTATATTTGAGTGTTTTGCCTGAATGCATCTCTGTGTACGGTATGTGTGCATTGTGCATGGTACCCTCAGAGTTCTGAAGACCAATTTAATCCCCTGGACTAGAATTGCAGGTAGTTGTGAGATGCCATGTAGGTGCTGAGAATGAAACCAGGGTCCTGTGGAAGAGCCACACACGCTCTTAACCAGTAAAGTGTCCCTCCAGCACCTCTATCTGTGACTGAGAAGTGCCTGAGCCTGTCTCACTCTTGTTAGCCAAAGAGATTTCCATTTGAGAAAGAATGACTCCCTGAATCACTTTATAGTGGTGTCATCAGGGATGCTGCCATACCTTCAGTTTGTTCTTTTATGGAATTAAAAGGCACCCACGCTTAGTGGGCTGATGTTGGGATAAAAGCCTTATGCATAGGCCTTCACAGGCCCAGTGCTGAAGGCAGTGCTATCAGCAGTGTGTTTGTCCACACTGAAGCTCTCTAGCCAGCAAGACTTGAGGCTTCACTCAAAGTGGTATCCCCAGCCTACTGCACTGATCTTGGAAAGAACTGCAGCACACATTCACCGAGTGTCTAACAGGAGTTCAAGTTTGATGCTCCGTCAGCCAAAGACTGCAAAATCAGAAAGCCCGAGAACCCAGGTCACATTTTCTTTATGAAAAGGGTCCAGAAGAGTTTTATGGTACCTACTCCCAAAGAGGAAGCCTTAGAAAGGTCTTAAGAGGGGCAGAGGAGAGGGAAGCACTTGATCCTTGAGGCCATTGAAGCGGCCCACCGCCCTGCAGGCATTGAATATGCTTTCTGTTTACTGAAAGTGAGACCTGGGGCAAATACTTAAGCAGGCCCTGGGCTTCATTCCTCCTCAGTGAGCCTGTGAGGAGGAAATGGAGCAGGGAACCCAGAGGCTCCTCACCACCCAACCAGGAAGGACTAACTGTTCACTGTTCCTTACCATGTGGGCGAGCAGCCTGACGCCCATTTGAGATTTCATTAATGATTACCTTGAAATAATTTCCTTTAGCCTCAGCTAATTTTTGTCCGTACTGTGTCACTCAGAAGCCAATGTGAAGAGCTACATGTAGTTCTGCAACGTCATTTTCCCCGATGTCCCACCACCTCTAGACTACTCCCGCCCATGTGAGGCTGTCAGTAGATGAAAGCACCTCGGGTGACATGTTAGAAATGCATTGTGGGTCTCCCTGCCTGAACTGCTAGCATCGTGGGCCACGGATGTGACAACAGGTGAAGCTATATTAAAAATGTACCTTGCAGACAGGGCAGCTAGCTGAGTTAGCTTTTTTCTTACCCATTTTTGCTCTTCTGATAAAGCTTTGTGATTTTCTCCACTGGCAGCCCATACTTCTCAGACAGCTGAAACATGAATAACAGGAAAGTGGTCAGCAGAGAGCAGGGACACACTGGGAAGCACAGCATTCCAGCTCAGACCTCACATCTGAGCACAGCACAGTCCCCTAATGAGACACGTCAGGAAATCTCATGATGAACACTTTCCCTGCACTAACTGCTGAGACCATTCAGCCCAAGCCACTGGCTTTATAGATTAACAAAATAAGGTGTAGAGAAGTGAATGGAGCCCCAATCCACGTTAGCAGCCACAGGGTCACAGCTCACTAACTATGGCCCTGACTAGTTTCACCAAGTCATTATTTCCTCTGCCCTTAGAAGGAAGAGAAATGCAGCTCATGCTTCGCAGTGTGTCAGAGCCCATGTCTAGTGCCATCCCAATTTTGATTCTCCCTTTGGATAGATCTTAAATCACTCAGCAAAACAATCTTGATAAAAGTGGCATTTCCAATCCCTTGGAAAAAAAAAAAACATCTACTCACAATGTTGGATTAAATAGGTAGCCATGCATCAAAACACATTTCAACTGAGCCACTTGCAGTGGTTCACCCCTGTGAGCCCAGCCCTGAGGTCAGCATGAGCGATGGAGTGCTCTCCAGACCAACCTCAAGAGGTAGTGAGAGAAAAAGTTCAGGTGGATAAAAGATTTATATATGAAAGATGAGACCACTGAGACCATGAAAGCACAGGAAAAGATAAACATGAGTTCATTCTTCAGATAGCCATCATCCTAAGTACAGTTTTTCCGGGAGACATGACACCTGCAAAACAAGCCTGAATAGTAATAACTGTGGAATTCTGAAATATCAGTAGCTCAAACATACCACAAAGAAAAATAATATGCTCGGAAGCATTTTAAAATACAAACAATATATACAGAGCAAACTGCTTCGTTAAAAAGAACTCGATGGGGAACAGGGCAGAGAAGAAAGAAAAAAAAACAGAAAAATTATATACAAGAAGAATATAATCAGGCAATAAGCATATGAAAACTGCACTGAACTTTTACTTAAAAATTTCAAATGAAAATAATGATAGGATAGTACTTTTAATTTAACTATCAAAAATGCAAATGAGCCAGGTGCCATGGCACACCCCTATAATCCCAGCACTCTGGAAGGCAGAGGCAGGTGGATCTGTGAGTTGGAGGCCAGCCTGGTCTACAAAGTGAGTCCAGGACAGAAATCCTGTCTTGGAAAACCAAGCGGGGGGCAGGGGGAAGGAAGGGAATGAGAGATCCAGCAGGTTTAAACATTTTCTGCTTTTGGTTTACAGCTCTGATGGATCTGATGCCCTCTTTTGGCCTCCAAATGTACCTGCACACACGGCAGACAAATGACACATTAAAAATTAATCTAAAAAATCTAAAACGAAACAAAACTGAAGTCATAATCTAATGTTGGTCAGAGCATGAGGAAACAGCAGTGTTCAGATTCTATATAAGGAATAGTGACCCTCAGCCTCCTGGAAAAGAAGTTTGACAGAAGCATAGTTTTTAAAAATGAATATGAGCCATTGACATCATGTCTAGTAATCGGACATACAGAAATACTCTCATGCTCAAACATGTTTGGAACATACCTGTTCATAACAGAGGAAAGTCATAACAAATATGCATTAAATATCTTGACATTTTCTTCACTTACACTTTAAAAATTGCTAGCATATTAGAGGGGAAAATAAGTGAAAATTTGTCAATATAGTATAATCTTATCTGAATTTTTAATGTTTACATATATTTAAATGTATATAAAATATTTAAATGACATAGCAATCTATTAATGATAGCTACATTGATAAATGGTCAGATTCAAGCTCCCTTTTACTTTGTATAATTCCACAGTGCTTATTTTTATGATTGTGTCATTTTTGTAAGTACAAAGTGGCAAGATGTATTTGAGAAAGATCTACTCCAACTATGTGCCATCCCCTCGCTAGTGGCTCACAGGTAAGGTTGGGACCCAGACTTAGGAAGTGCAGCACAGGCTAGAAAAGGGCTGCAGAACCCTAGGGGAGAGCTGAGATCCTGAGAAAAGTTTGTTCCAGAGAACCCTAGGTTCCTGCCTTTCCATCCCTACCACAGGGCAGAAAGACCTCTTCACCATATGTACACTCAGAAGCAAGACAGAGAGGCAGGGTGATAAAGACAGACTAGACAAGTATCCTCTTGCCTGCGTGGGGCACATCACTGGTGGTCCTGATGAGGTTTCCCCACAGCCACAATAAGGCCCAATGAACAAAAGTTAACAAAACAAAACAACACACTTGTTGGCCAGTGGGATGGCTCAGTGGGTAAAGGCCCTCACCACCAAGGCTGGCCAGGTGAGCTCAACTCCAGAAACACAAGGTGGAAGGCAAGAACCTTGACTCTTGCAAGTTGTTTACTGACTTCCACATGAACGTGCAAATAAATAGAAAAGGCAACATTTCTCACAAGAGCCTGGAGGCAGCAAAGAAAACAGGCCTTGTGTTAGAAGGGCCTGTTTGCAGAAAATGTAAACAAACAAATAGGCAGATAAAATGAGAAGCAGATGAGTAGCAGCTGGAGAGGCAAAAGCTAAGGGAAATGAATGGACACAGGAAGTCTCAAAAACACACACGCATGGTGGAAGACTTAATTCAGAATTGGAGAAATTTAGCAGATAAATTACAATGACACAGTTGGTCTAGTTTATATAATAGTAAATGCATATACACATACATACTGAATTTCCCAAAGATACTCTGTCATATAATGTGTAACAAAGACAATTGAACCATAATTCAATAAAATGAGAAATAAAAAGTTGAGAAGTTAATAAAAAATGTTAAGCCTCTCAGGAATACTTTACATTGCCTCTACTCTCTTCTCTCTTCCTCCCATTGAGGCCCCTACACTATTTAGCAAGCCCCTTGGTGTCCTATTTGCATATGCAAATAAAAGGGAGCCACTTCCATTTTAGACAGGTTGATAAGAGTGCTTTCCTAGTATACACAAGGCTAGGTTTGAGCCCCAAGACCACATAAACTGGGTGTGAAGGGTATCTGTACAATCTCAGCACTGCAGGTGGAGCATATGTTCAAGGTCAACCTCCCCTGCATAGCAAGTTTTGAAGGCAGCCTGAGACCCAGAAAGAGATGGAAGAAGGGAGAGGGAGGAGGGAGAGAGAGAGGAACCCGGTATGGTGAGCTAGCTCTGTCTTTTGAGCTCTGAACTGAATTCAGTTCTTGCTGAAATGGCAAGGCTCTCAAGAGTGACCTCACTTCCTTACTCATTCCCTGGGGATCTAGAACCACTCAGTGAACAGAACTAGTTCTCAGAAACTCCTTGAGAGCAGCCTGCTTCCACATTATTTCCTGATTACTTCCTCAGCATAGCTGGCCAGAGCCACAGCAAGACGATGCACAGAACTCGGATAGGACAACATACATACACCCATACTTAAATTAGCCTCAAACCAGAACCTTTCTATGCCTTTCCCACACAGCAACTAGCTTGTTTTTTGGTGGTGGGGATCACGGATATTTTGTGGTGCATTAGCATTCGGCCTGCAGGGTGGAAAGCTGGCTCAGCGGCCAAGAGCACTTGTTCTTCTTGCAAAGGACTCGGGTTCTATTTCCACAAGGATGTTCACTACTTCCTCATCAGTAGGGACAGATGTGCACAGACATACACACAAAATAATGAATCTTTAAAAATTTCTGTATGCATTTCACAGTATGGGCTGCACTCACCCACCGCACTGGGTGCTACTCATCTTATCCCTACATCATATCTGATGCACTATCCTACATCACAGACACTTTCTACCATCTTGGTGACTGCCTTTCATAATGCCATTGCTTTTCTTTGTAATTCTGTTTTAGTTTAGATACTTAAAAGCACTCTCAAAGAGTCAATGGATTTGAAATTGCAAAAGGCACCCATGGCACAAAAAAGTAGGAAGCCCTGGATAGCATTCCTTTCTGTGCATAGTGCTTGCTGCATGTGTACGTGTGCTGGGGGTAGGGGGAGGGGGAGGATGGAGTCCCCAGTATTTTCACCTAATTATTCTCACTCAGTTGCCTTCTAAGATTTGGCTTTGGTTAGTGTCACTTGCAATTTCTTTTTAATTTTCAAGTGAAAAAGTTTGCTTACTCAACAGCAGTAGTCTCATGTCTGTTCAGTCGCCCTTTTTTCTAAAAGAAAAAGGAATCGATTCCTGGCTCCTCTTTTCAGTAATTAGGCTCTCCACTCTCCAAAGCATGTACTTGGCAAAGGGCTGATCAATCAACTGTCTATCCCGCCTCTTTCCCAGATGCTTATTATTGATTCTTGCTTTCCCTTTACTCTTTGTGTGACTGGCATTGTTTATTCTTCTTTTATGTAAACATATGGACATCTGCCTACCTAGACTTGAGTTGATGGAGAGCTTAGGGTGGTGCCACCATTTGGGGTAGAGCTTGGTAAAAGAGGCACCTATGTCTTCCAGCCTCATTTTCCCTATCTGTAAAATGGTGATGATGCTATTTCCATGCCATGTTCATAGGAGTATGACAATAATTAAAAGGAGCCTGTAGCACTCAGCATGGTGGGACATACTCTGCAAATAGCAAACATTTGCAACAAACATTGTGCCCAAGGCCTGAGGATATGCAACTGACAGCAAGAGACAAACCCCTCGGGACTGTATATTCTACTGGAGAAAAGAAGGAAGGAACACCCAACCAATATTAGGTATGCCAGGTGGTCTGGCTTCTTTCCTCTTGCAGTAGCAAAACATTCTGACCATCAGCAACTTGAGGACAAAGTTTATTTCCTCTTATACCTCAAATACCAGTCTGTTACTGAGAAGCTAAAAAACTCAAGCAGGAAGTAAAGCAGAAAGGCAGAAAGGAAAGCTGCTTACTGGTTTTCTGACTGGCTCTTGCTCAGCCGTCTAGAGACAGTGCTGACTCAGCAGGCTGGGTCTTCCCATATCATTCATCAGTCAAGACAATTTTTCACAGAAATGGCCAAAAGCCAGTCTGTCTCAGGCAATTCTTCAACTGAGGGTCCCTTGTCCTAGGTGACTCTAGGTCATGTCAAGTTGACAATAAAAACTGATCAAGACACCAGGTTGAAATAAAATAAAGCAGGTGGAGGCACACAGAGAAGAGGTGTTATTTATGTGAGTGGTCTGACAGGCCCCACGAGCTGGGGGTGAGCAGCCCCAACATCGTGATATGAAAGAAGAGCATCCTGGCAGAGGGGACAGCATGTGCAAGAGCCCTGAGGTCTGAGTGGCTTCACTGACCTCCAGAACAAGCTCCGAGGTTCTGTGGTCAAAGTTCACTCTTCATAAGGTTACTATGTGGTGGTTTCAGGAATGGCCCCCCTAGACTAGTGTGTATGAATGCTTGGCCCACAGGAAGTAGCACAGTTAGGAGGTATGATCTTTTGCTTGCTGCTGTGTATGCTTGTGGTAAGAGCCAGGCAAGCTCTGAAACAGTCTCAAGAAACAGCAAGCCCACACACCTCAGTGGTTAAGTGGTTAAAGTGCCTGCCACACAGCATGGGGACCTGAGTCTGGATGTCCAAACTGCACGTTTAGCCAGATGCTGCAGTGCACACCTGCAATGGCCGAGCTCCCATGGACTTGCAGCAGGTGCTACAGCAGAGACTGAGCCTGTCTCAATCAGGGGGAAGCTGAAGTGACCTCAGTGTTGTCCTCTGACCTCCACACATGACACAGCCCATGCTCACTGATGAAAACACATGTGCACACACATACACACAAACACCAGTTTTTTTTAAAGTGAGCATACCACCTTCTAGCTAACCGAGCTACTGCACCCATCATGTGGCCTGGCTCACAGGCTGTAGGACATCCATGTGGGCTACAGAAAGTCACCACCTCGGGACTGTTCATGAATATGTCTGATATGGTACCTTCTGATTCAAATACCAGTTCACACCTGAAGGAAGGGTGGAAACACAGTTGTATTTTTTTTAGGTGACAGAGTCACATTTCATCACTGTCAATAATTATTTTCTTTTTTAAAAAGTAAAAGACTACTTTAAAAACAAAACCAGAAAAAACGTATGACATGAAAGAAGAAAAGAGACTGAAGGAGGTTGCCAGAGGTTGGGGACAAGAGGTGGGAAGACTGAGGGAGGAGAGTGTACTAAAACTCACTTCGTTCAAAAATGTTTTAATCTAATGTCTTGTATGCTAATGACAAAACTGCAATAAAATAAGTAAAAGGGAACATATATCCAAGTAACAGAGTCATGGCTGAAGACAGGGAATACTGACCACTCTACTGTACTCTTGACACGTTTACATATGTGGATTCATTTCACACAAGCACATATCACCCATATTTATGCCACTAACAATACGGACATCTATACAGTCTGCCCTCGATAACTGCAGGCAGCACCCACAGGGTTAAGTGACTAAAGATCAAAAGTATTTTATAAAAGTTGTGCTTGTGCTGAATATGTATAGACATTTTTTGCCATTACTTCTTAAACAATGCTATCTACATAGCTTTTACATTCATCAGGTAGTGTAACTAGGGATGGTTTAAAGCAGATGGAGGATTGCCGAAGTTGCGTAGGAATATGCTATTTTATATAAAATACATGGACTTGAGTACTCATGAAGTTTAGTATTATGGAAAGTTGTGAAACAAATTCTAGATATGGAGAGATGATGTATAAATTTATGTATTCATTTTATGCATACATATTACAATATATAGGAATACACATACATTACACATGCATATTATACACCCATGTACATATTTATTATAACATACAAACATGTACTGGTAAATGTGAGTATAATAAAATATCCTGGTTCTCGGCGGATCCACATTCCAGTCAGTTTTCCTACCTCACACAGAGACACAAATCAACTCAGGATAGAATTACATTAGCTGGAGAAATGGCTCAGTGGTTAAGAGCACTGCCTGTTCTTCCAGAGGACCTGAGTTCAATTCCCAACACCCACATGGCAGTTTACAACTGACTGTAATCCAGCTCCAAGTGACTTGACACACTTACACAGACATATATACAGGCAAAACACCAATGCACATAAAACAAATAAATCATTTTTAAAAAGAGAACGACATTAGTAAGCTCTAGTGTTCTTCAAAAGACACCATCTCCATCACACGCTGATGGTCCCCTTCGACAGAGCCTGTGGTCTTGACACCCCTAAGGTCAATGAACTTGGTTTGTAGATCACTACCAGTCCACTTGTGGACCCTGAAAAGGCTCTTCCTGACCACCTTTCCCACTTGTAACACTCCAGAAGCAAGCAGGTAGTTTGTGTTAAACGTTAAGGAAACTTTTTTGTTCCAAGTTGAAAGGAAGATGAAGCCAGAATTGCCTGAAGACTATGACTAAAGCCATGGAGGGAACCTGAAGTTTCCAAGGCTTGCAGATCTCTCTACCCATTCCCCTGCCTCACCCCCATTTACCATCTACCAAAACAACACAGGAGTTGAAGGGAGGCTGAAAAGTTAGAAAAGTTGCTGTTGAGTAGGTGAAGTGACCTTTTGTTCCACAGTGGTCCAGTGTGAACACATCTTCAGGGTACTTATGAAAGTAGACAGAGGTTACAGAAGGAAAAAAAAAAACACCAAGGACCAAAGCAGGATCCCAGCATAGCACAGCAGTTCAAACCTGTTCTAGATCTGTGGTATCCATCCCTCAGGCTGTTCTAGGAGTTGGTTAAATATGGATTCCTACAAGGCCTCGTGGTATATGCTTACAGTCCCATAATCCCTGTGCTCAGAAAGGTGAGGCAAGAATCCAGGTCAGCCTGAATCTTCAGCAACATTGCCTCTTCAGCAGGAAGGACTAAGAATGTGCATTGAAATAACCTCTAGATACTCCTATAAACAATTATTTTATCTGCTCTTAAAAACCAGACTAAGGTATGGAAGTGGACAATGATGTTCAGAGAAATCTGACTATTTTACATTATTTTGTAGACCATTTATCCATCCTTCAGCAATTTCAAGGTCATTAAAAAAAATCTTGGTCCATCCCTTCTAGGCCTTTTGTAGTATCTGTTCTTTCTAATCAGTTTAAAATTCAGAGCCCATGATGGTGGTGACACAGCCTTTAGTCCTGGCACTACCGGGGCAGAAGCAGGTGGATCTCTGAATTATATAGGCCAGCCTTGCTTATACAGTCAGTGAATTGCAGGTCAGCTGGGGCTACACAGTAAGACCCTGTCTCAAAACAAAACAAACAACAAAAATCATAGTTCATTAGAAGTTTCATAGTCTTTCTTGCATTTGCTTCTGGATTTGTTTCTGCTCTGAGTAGAATAGAAATCAATAGTCCCCACAAGTCACGACAAATAAAAAGCTGCCAAGCCTCCTCCTGCGCTTTCTGGAGAGTGACAGTGCTGCTCTGCTCAGAATGACCAGGGTCATGAAATGCCAGAGTGGGAGCAGTATGAAACCCACCGTGGCCACATTCTTCTAATTTTTTTCTGATTACTACTCAGAACTGTAGATAGACACTCACAATACATTTACAATATCACACAGCTGTTCTCTCAAGTTCCAAAACATTCTCATCACTTCCACAGGAAATGCACTAGTGTAGATCTTCCTTCTGCTCCCCAACCCATGGCAAACTTGCCTGCTTTCTCTCTCCCAGAAGTCATTGATTCTGGACATTACTGATAAATTGAATCGTGTAATAGAGGGCATTTTGTGTCTTCCTGCCAGTTTTACTCTGTATATACTCCTAAAGAATTGGAAACAGATGTCCAAACAGAAAGTAGCCCATGAGCATTCACAGCAGGGCATTCTCAGGAGCACCCCAAGAAGGAAAAGCACATGGACCTGTCAGCTGAATGAATGAAAAAAAAATGAAGTATGTTGTGTTCATACAGTGAATGATTACTCTGCCAGTAAAGAGAAGGAAGCGCTGGTTTGTAGCATGTTCTAGCATGGACATACACCAGGGAAAAGTACAAATGAAAGTGATCTCAGGCCACTGTGTTGTGTGGTCTACACATAGGAACTTCCTCACGTACTGCAGTGTTCAGCCATAAGCCCAAATATCCCATCCGATGCATTTCTCAGACCAGCAGCCCCCAGGAGAGGTGAGAGGCAGCGCTGGCCCCCATCACTGCCACAGCCTATCCCCTACTGCACAGCTGTCTCTGAAACTGCTCATACTGAGGCACAGTCAAAGCTAGGTGAACAGCGTGTGAATAAAACACAGCTTTCCCTAGGTCGTGCTGCTAACCCTGGCCTAGGGCAGCGGAGAGAAGGGGAGAATCATCTCAAACCACTGCAGTTCTGCAGCAGATCTTTCCCCATAACCAACATGTCCTCTCTCCACTTTGGAATACGCTACCCAAGCCAACAAGGCACCATACATTTTTTGGTTTGTGTTTATTTGTACACTATATGCACCTAATTTGGTTTTATTAAAACAGATAAACAAAAGCCCCATGTTATCCTTCCTCCAAAGCATCTGACTGGGATGATTAGTCTGGAACCAATAGGAATTTGGCTGTTATTCCAAAAGTCTGTCTTAACACGCTGATAGGCTGACACAGACATGGATATTTACAAAGAACTCGACTCTTCACTTTCTTTCTGATTCTGGAGCCACCTAAGTTCTGCGCAGGTGGCAGGGCAGGGACTCTGGAGGCTGAGGGGGCTGTGGCTTACCGCTTCCATCAGGCCCTTCACTGTGGGCGATCTCAGCATCAGGGCGTCCAACACGTCATCACTCTCCTTCCGCACGTACAAAAGCACTGCAAGAGAAGGGGACAGCCAGCGTGACTCCTGTCACATGGGAGTCTCAAGCTGACACCACCTGCTCTGCCAAAAGGCCAATGACTACTGGGATGTACCAGCTCTGCCACCTAGATCCACACTTTAGTTTCTCAAGAAAGGCACACAGTCTCCTCATGACTACTGTTCCCTGTGCTCATTCAGTGAATACCACTGAAGGCTCCTGGGTGCCATAGGCTGTATATACCAAGAGCTGAGGTTGAGGCAGAGAGCTAATAGACCCCATTCTCTGCCTTTAGGGAGTTTATGGTCCATTAGGAGAGACAGGCAGGTACCAGATGACCTAGACACCATTGTGAGAGTCATAAAGAAAGAGCCAAAAAGAGGATGCTTCCCAGACAGCTCCTACCATGGTGAGGTGAGGGAGAAGACTAAGATACTCGAGTATCTCTGAGTTGTGAAGAGCATAGAAGCACCAAATCTAGAAAGGAATGACACCAGGAGAAGAGAAGGTCAGGCAGACATTCTCCTGCACAGGCTTGGAAGGGTACCAGGGTAGCACCTAGGACAGTCCAGGAAGAACTTAGGATGCAGAGAATCACAGATTTGGGTGCAAGTCCAGCTCAGCCCCTGCTGTGACCCTAATGACTTAATCTTTCCCTGTCTGGATAATCTGTGAAGTAGGACACTAGCATCCAGCACATAGGTGCCTGCTGCCAGTTCTGGGAAATAAGGTCCATGTGGTAGGCTTCATCTAGGCCCAGCACACAGAGAGGCTCAGTCTTCAACCTACAGAAGCAACCAGGAAGTAGGTGTGGCCCCTGTGCCCTCCAGTGAGGGCATAGCTTTTCCTTTCACTTCTCTGTAAGAGCTCTGAACTGGGGAGTGTGCAGGCTAAGATGGGCAGGCACTGCCGATCTCAGCAATGTAAATGGACCTCGGGAGGCTAAGATGCACCTGTGGGGTCCCACAAACATGGTCACCCTTGCTTCTGCTTCCCCTGACCACTGAGTCCTCCTCCTGTGCCCACCACTCCAGCAATCATGCTGAAAGGGCAGCTTCCAGAAAACAAAAACAAACAAAACAAACAAACAAACAAACAAACAAACAAACAAAAAACTGGCCACTGTCATTCAGGTGCAGTCCGGCATTCCAGAGGGCTACTCTTTTTATCCTCTGGCAGCAGCATAACTTCCCACCCAAGGGAAGAAAAAGCTGAAACCCCTCATCTGTCCACACTAGGGAAAACTGCCCCAGGTTAAAACAATAACAGCAAAACACTGGTGAGCCTACATCTCAACTATCATCTTAAATCCACCTAGCTACCATCACCATCGGCAGAAAAACAAAGGCAGGACTGGGAAATGAAATCAGCCAAATCCAAACTCCATGTCTCCCCTCCCCCTCAGTCCCAAAGGCTTTCTTAAAGCTGTGCATATAAAGGCCACATTGACAGGGGTTCTGCCCAAAGTCCCTTCTGTGGCCTGTGAATGTTCAGCTAGATTGCGGTGACTGTGGTAACGGGAGGAGAGGCAGAGGAAGGAGAGAGGCAGACTTGGGCACTGGTGCCTTCTTTATCAAACATCAAAACAGAAGTGCCGAGTAAATATGCAGACTGACTGCATTTCCTACAAGTTTACAACTTTAGTCCCTTGAAGCAATCCTGCATCACTTCCATGTCAGTTAAGCTGCCTAGAACCCAAAGGCTATCAGAAAAGGAGGCAATGTGAACAGTGTGAGAAAAATACTTAGAATGCGGACCCTGGCTACATCCAGATAAGGAAGAGTAAATTCAAGAGGAAGACATACTGGTAGCTATTACTTGATGGAAATTCTGTAACTTCTTGAAGCTCTCAACAACAGAAAGAGAGGGAAAGAGCAACTTCCATCAGGATGACCCTAGAGAGATTACATTCTATTAAAATTAGCACTACTAATAAATAGCCTCAGCTTGAACCATTGCTCTTCCTGTTGCTCAGGGGTGGCTGGTAAGAGCTCGGGTGCTTCATTTTGTTCTGTTTTGTTGAGCAGGTGGGGCAGTCTCAGCCTTCCCCTGTCAGGCTTGCTGACAGCTAGCCTAGAGGCCATACTGGGCTCCAGACTGTTAGAGGGCTTGCCCACAGAGCCAGTTTTCATTAGATTTATTCTGGGATGTACCAATGGCAACAATCCTGCCAACCACAACAGGAACCAGCACTGAACATCCCAGACATCACACAGCCAAAGGCAGGCAGCCTCTTGTGGAGCCCCAAAATGACTCTGACCCAGTTACCCTGACAAGTGGCTGCAAAGGAAAAACAACCTGTAACGATGGCTTTGCTGTTAACTGTCACCATTCTTCTTGAGCGACTTCTGACAAGTAGGAGCTGCCACTAACCCTCAATACCAGAGCCAAGCCCCTGCTAAGAGCAAGGGCCCAGTGATGTCTCCATCCTTCTCCAAAGAGAAGCTCTTGGAGGTAGCGTGGAGGTGGTTCTTACCGCTGGTAGGTTACAGCGCCCTCTGTGTCTGAATTCAAAGTTTCAGAAGCCATACCTTAACTTTTACTTATAGGCCAATACAATTTGTAGTGGCAATTTTGGTGGCAGTTTCACAAGCTTTGAAAAATAGTTATTGGACCAGCTACCAGGCTGTAAATATAATTCCACACACCAGTGTGACTCCTGGTTTCCCTATGACTCTGCCCTATTCCTAAGTAAAGTCAGGGAGGAAAAGACACCAAGGAATGGAGGTGAAAACAAGTGATGGTGAACTGGGAGCCACCATCTCATATGGCCGTGCCCAACCTTTTGTTGTTAATTGTTTTATCTATTGAATATCTCTGAATCACTGGTTCATGAGACGCACTCACAGAGCCAATGTCCTCTGAACTATGTATTTCCCTGCTGGAGGAGTTGGGAGCCACATAACCGTTCCTCCAAGGCCTGTAATGGAAAAGCCTGTAACCTCCCATATGAGGGAAAGCCCACCAGGATTGGGAATGGTTCAGTCTCAGGGAGTGAGTTCTTGACAAGACACTCCCTAACCTTCACACCAGTGGCACACAGGAAGGAGAGATACCTCGCTTTACGTTTTCTTCTTTAATCTGTTTAGACGGTGTCGGACCAAACTCCTCTTCCATGGGCCTGAACATCCGTTTAACAAGGACGCTGCTGCTGGAGAAGACAGGCAGAAATGGTTAAATACATCAGAGAGTGTCACACCACAGGGTACTAACCTGTCCTCCCCTGCAGGCTCTACACCACCATCCCCACTGAGGGAGAAAGATGGAGCCACAAAAGGGAGGTTGCTGAGCCTGCCTCTCCTTTTCTGTTCAGAAGGTCAGGACCACGGAAAAGCTGATGGCACCCAAGTTGCAGCAGCCTCTCACATCCACGGTGAGCTCCCGACAGGAGACAACACAGGCCACTTCAACAGACCTCTCTTGAAGACTGTCCTGGCTTCCTACAGTTCTCCCTTTCCTGGTTGCCACAGTGAAGGTTCAACCCACTCCACTGAGACCAGAACATTCTCTCTGGAGTCAGTTCTGCATTTGCTTTCAAAGTTCTTATGCTTTCCAGACAGACTAAGGGAATTAGAAGAGAAATCAGAAAAGTGGAGATTTACAATTCTTTAGTCTCAGGCGTAGATGCAGACTTGTAGAAAATGATCATTTCTCTGAAGACTAGCCCATGAGGCAGTGTCTAGCAATCACTTAGCAGAATGGTTAGGACAGGACTTCAGCAGTCAGACCACCTCTATGGATTTAAAATCCCTGCTTTGTAGTTTATTACTGTACAAATTTGGCATGTTGCTCAACTTCCCTGCTCCTCAGTCTCCTAAAAGGAGGCTGTTGACTTAGAAATGATAATATTTGAGGAACTAGAAGTATTAATTACACCAAATTGATCAGTATACACTATTTACACTGTCAAGTGATCGTACCACACCAGATAAATAAGTACAAATATTATGTGCAAATAAAAATTAATTACTTTAATACAATTTAAAAGGAGGCTGGGGAGGTGGTTCAGCAATAAAGGCTGTACACTGCTCTTGTAGAGGACCAGAGTTAGGTTCCTAGCACCATGGCAGGGGGCTAAGCTTTCTGTCCTCCAGCTCCGAGGGATCCAATGCATCTGACCTCCACTAACACCTGCACATACGTGTACATACCCACATGCAATGCACACATGGTTTAAAAAATAATAAAAATGCTAAATTTACAGGAGGCTCCCGGGAGAATTCCATGAGTGTTGGGGACTGAGGGGAAGCACCACCAAAGTGCTAGATGAAGACAATGAAGATGCTGATGATCACAGGCTGAGGGCAAGAACAGAGAAGACTAGATTTTCCACCCAGAGCAAACAGCTCACTACCTCCTGGTCTCACATAGGAGATGGACACAGTAATTAACCCCAGTCCTGTGGGTAACACAAAACTGTGACTCCTGCCTGAGTGAGCTTCCTGCCACCAGAGAGCCATTCAACACTTCCCAAGTCGGGTTGGTAGGGACCCAGCTTATAAAAGCACATGCACACTACCTGGGACAGTCTGAAAACATTCCTATCCATGTTGGAAGCTTATATCACTAAAACCAACGGTACTTAATTTACCTCCAAAGGGAGCATCAGTCAACTGAGTTTCTTAACACACATCTCCGCCTTGCTCACTTACGTCCCGAGCACTCTGAGGCAGCTGAATAAGAACAATCTTAGCCCTTGTGTCCACAATGACAGAAGGCTCAAATGTGTTATCAGCCTTCCACACTGTGATTCAGCTAATAGGAAAAAAGGCTATTCGCATGTGCCACCTTCAAGGGAACCATCTCATGAAAGAGCTACCCAAGAAATCTGAGATGCTTTTGAGGATAGCCTATCAAGAGCCATCTTATTTTATTTCCTCTATGTCAAACAGTAGAAACAGCTAAGGAAAAAACTACGACTCAGGTCTCACCTGAAGGCAGTAAAGAACTTTTAGAACACTGCTTTGCCCTTGCTGCTTTGTCATAAAAGCAGGCATGATACTGTCTCCTCTTAGAACTGACCAAGAACTTAGAACTGTAATAGTAGTGACCATGAACTAGTGACCATGAACTTAGAACTAGAAGATTAAAAAAAAATCCATACACATAGCAGCCAGGCACTATTAGGTTAATAACTGGTAAATTGCCTGAAATGTTATCAGATACCTTCTCATGCTGTGTGAGTCAAGCTGCTTCACAAAGTAAGATTCATTTATATTTTTTCCAGTTCAGTTGACTTTTGAGAACAACTTAATCCAAGCCACAGCAGGCTTTGTCATTAAAATAGTATCTCAGATAAACCACATTTCTCTTGGGAGGCCAAACACTTTCAAATCTATAAACCCAGTAGGAGTCAGTAAGTTTTATATGTTATGAATCCAGTAGTTTCATTTATTTTTCAAAGCAAAACCAAACAAGGCAGCTATGACTTGCCCGCATTCTAATGAGAAGAATGCAGGCTGAAGGCCTTCTTGTGCCCAGCTCAGTGACACTATATAATCATTTTCAAAGGATCAGAGAGCAACAGAGCAGAGCTTTCCCTGACATCATCTCCATCACGAGGCCATCAGTTAGAAAAACCCAGGGCCAGCAGCATACTCAGCCATAGGCTTGTGGGGTTAATCACAAGGAAAACAAGACCCTTGGAAGCAACAAACAATATTAAGATTCATCCAAAAAATCCTGAGAAATGTTAGGTCTGATACAAGAGCAAGGATGGAGAGGGCTACAAAGCTACCAGGACTTATGGTGAAACTTCTCGAGAGCACAAGGCACAGACACGCTCTGCGGGTTATTCTCCAGCCTCTTTAACTACTGCAAACAGTGAAGCTAACTCAAAATCACAAGCTTGGCCTGATCCATCGTCCTGATGGCTGCTGTGACAATGCCACTGATGTTAGTACCTCCTCAGGGCTAGATGAGCACACACGGTGTCCTCAGAGCTCTGAGATCTGTCTGCCCTGCCAGGAGAGCTCATGAGATGAAACAAGGTTAGACCTTGGTAAAGACCAGAAAGCTTACACAATAGGATATGCCCAGCCCCCACCCCTGTGCCTTCCCCTCAGCCATGCATGGGTCTAGAATTGAGGAAATGGGGCAATGGAGGCACATTGGTGAGTGCTGGGAATTATGGGTAGGCACTGGCTCAACCTGTGCTTCTATCATGTACCAGCTAGACAGCTTTGAAGAAGTTTCCAAATTTCTCAAGGCCTTTTTCCTCACTGTTAATGGCAGATAATAGGAAATCTGGGAGATAATAGGAAATCTCCCAGATTTCCTATTATGAAAAGAATACACATAAAAGCATTCAGAACCTAGCCAAGGTATCCAGGGAGTGCTATTACTTTAACATATAGCAATAGCCAAGGACCCAGCATGCATTAACACAGAGGCACTAACCTGCCCACATTGCTCAACCATAGATGTATGGAAGTACAGGACATGGCTGTCCTTGGAATAGATGACTACGCAACAACACAGGCAATTCTTATGGAGAGACCAGTGGAGTTACAGGTAGGTCACTGGCCACTTAGCTTGCAAAAGACAGGCTGATGGGTCTGCACAATCACTTCACACTCTCCTAAAGTTCCCCTTTATAACACTCCCTGTGAACTTTATCTCAGGAATACCACTAAGCAAAATGCCAAATGCTGGGGATGTAAGAGAGAGAGCCTTCTACAGCACCCTCAGTATAGACCTGAGGACATGGAGGTTAGGGACAGGAAGGTTAGGCTGGATGAGGCTTCATGTGGATAAACAACAGTCCAGAGGATGGGCTTGGCTTCCTGAGCTCAAGCCAACATTCTTTTCATGACGCCATGCTGTCTCTTTATAAAATATGTGATTTAAAGATTAGAATTCATAGGTCTAATCACTTGTTTGTTCCAACCAACTGAAATTTGATTATTTCTGTCCCAAGATAAAAAGAACAAACTACCCATTTCTGTTTTTGAAATGGGAGTTTTTATTTTCTAGACAGACTGGGCTAGCCAAAACGTTTGATCCTCCTGCCTCAGATCCCTGATTTCTGGGACTAGAGGCATGAGCCACTATGCTTGTCTTTCTAATCAATACTTAAAGGATTTACAACTGATTTTAGAGATTTGGTCCTGGACAAGTTCCAGTCCTAAGCAGCCTGGGGGTTATTTAATTTAATTCCTTTGAGAGTGTCTTCCTCTGAGACGGAAGGTGGCAAACTTTGTCTAAAAAGGGCCCAGCAGCAAAGGTTTTTCAGATTCTTACTGTAACACTCAATTCTGCTGCTGTATCACCAAAGAAACCATAGAGAACACATGAAGGAACTAATACAGCTGTGTTCCAGAAAAACATTCCTTGCAGAGGCTCGGGTGTACTTCATATCACTGATCATGTAATGCTGGAGGTTTTTAAACTATTGAAACCATCTTAGTCTGTAGACCATTCAAAATGGGTGATTGAGGCTGTGTGGCATACACACCTTTAATCCCAGCACTCAGGAGGAAGATCTCTGTGAGCTCAAGGCCAGCCTGACCTACATGGTGTGTTCCAGGCAGCTAGGGCTACAGACTGAGACCCTGCCCACCCCCACCCCCACCAAAAGAAGATCTGGCCCTTGGTCTGTCACTTGAAAACTTCTGCTTCAGGAATAAAGCCAGCAATATCAGCTATACTTCCTTCACCAATTATGAAGTGTTTTACATAGGAATGGGAAAGTTTGACTATGGTTTGTAGGAAATTTATCTTGGGATGTTAGGTATACACAACTAATGCAAACAATAAGCATAAAATATGTATTAAGGAATGAATGTGGTTTTAGCCTGCTTTAAGAGAAAAATATAGCCTTTGGATTATAAGAGAGTTCCCAACATAATCTGCAATTCAGGAGGTTCTAAACACATGTATTCAGAAAACAAAAGCAAATAAAAAGAAAACAAAACCAACTTAGTGGTCAGGCTGGAGAACTATGAGGTTAAAAGCACTGGCTGCTCTTCCAGAGGACCTGGGTTTAATTTCCAGCATCCATAGCACAGTTCATAATCATCTGTAACTCCAGGTCCAGGGATTCAATGCCATTTTCTGGCCTTCATGGGCAATAGGCATGCAACTGGTACACAAACCTACACAGAGGCAAAATGCTCCTTTTTTGCTGTTGTTGTATAAATTTAGTAGTCTCCCATGAGAGAAATTAAGATATTAAAAGATAAAATTATATTTTAACTAAGAACAGTTTCAGGGAAGAATAGAAGTTTGAATGTTGAGGGTGGAAAAGGCTTATCCAGAGAACAGAGCAGGAGTGAATGGACAGAAGTTGAACACTGTTATCAGAGAGAACGTGCTATGATAATCTCAACTGTTAACCAATATGAAATGAGAGACCCTAAGAAGATTTGTAAAACACACTCTTGGGTATGTTTGTCAGGATGTTTCCAAAAAGAATTAATTAACCAGAGAAGATCATACTAAACATAGGCAGTGTCATTCAAGAGACTGGAAGCCTAAATGACATTCTCTAACTGGTAGAGGCCACAGAGGAACAGCTCTGGCATCTGCCCCTGCCTCTGCCCTATGTTGTTCCAAAAGAATAAGCCAAAGTACAGTTTTCCTCCTTTAAACTCTAAAAGCTGAAACCACCCAGCTCTTAGAAATAATATAATGAGCTTCCTCATATGCAGAGAGCATTCGTCACTGGCAATATTCAAATAGAAGGCAGCTCAACACCTACCCCGTGAGAATGTTCTACCAACATTACTGTGTCCGAGAAGAGTCATCTCGTGACCTTAAAACAGCCCTTTCATACCTGCAAGCTTCTGAGTATATAAAATGAGTTAAGGAAAGAAACTACACTGAAGAGTTAGCTGCCCCTAAACATTTATAGGTGGGCATATATTCTCTGCAAAGATGGGGCCAGAGAGACACATCTGGAAGATACAGAAGACAACTTCCTACCCCAAACCCACAGGGCAGTGAACAGGTTCTCAAGCTACTCAGGCCCCATTCAACACCTTGAGTAAGGCTTCAGGAGCTGTTTGTGTCTCGGGCAGCTTTGAAAGCAGGAAAGGCTTTTACACTCTCAACCAGATCTTGTGCTGAGATGAAACGATGGGAAGCAAGACCTATCAGAAAGATTTCAACAAACAGTGCACTAGAAGGGATGGGCCACATTTGCAAAATTACCATTTAGTCAAAGGCAGATCACAGGGAGAAAGGGAAGGCACAGAAGATGGGCTTGCAGGAAAAGGTGACCACCTGTTGCCCCTCTCTCCGTTCTAGGTCACAGCACACGGGAAGGTCCCATCTCCTGCCCAGGGTGGCCCAGGCTGGGAAGGTGCATTGCCACCCCACAAACAAACATTATGTGCTTAGAATGAAGGACTGCTCTTACCCTTCTAGTTTGTCATCTGTGTTGTAATACACCTGTGGGGAAAACAAGAGGCTCATGTCAGACAGGATAAAACAGAAATCTGAATGAGTTGTCTGACTGTACAAACTATCTGTGAAGAGGAAAAAAGATACATTTGATTAGCAATGGTGTGTGTGTTAGATTTTATAAAGTAAATTCAGAAATGTGACTATTTCTAGCTTAAGCTGGTCTGATCTGATCAGGTTACTCTGGCTCTCTGCCAAATGTTGCTCCTGACAATAAGAAAATCTGTTGGTAAGATCTAAACACATTCTTTAGAAAGGCTGTGCTGGCTCCCGGGTGTTTGTTCGTCAAAGGGGGCTTACCCTGGTTTCCCATCACCACAGAAATGTAAGGGTAAACTGTCAGCAAAGAAACTGGTGGACAAATATTTAACTGGGATGCCTATTTCACATATCAAATCGGGCCAGCATCCCTCAGGACCTGTGGCTCCTCTCAACATACCTCACCCCAACCCCTCCCCTACACTCCTCTCTTGGCTGGACTTCCTGTTCCAACAGCATGTAACTCAGCCATTTTGGCTTTCTTTGCCTCTTGAACCTGGTGGCAGCTCTTGGCTTCTCTCTTACTTCTCTCTCCTTGCCCGTTTAGTCAGCTGGCCATGTTCAGCCTGGACTCCTCCCTCTGCCTGCTTTGTCCTTTACATATACAATAAAAATCTCCACACTTTAAGGGGAGCCACATCTTCCTCTTTTTATTTCAGTTTTTCATTCATTAACTCTCTTCATGCTCTAAAGGTCATGTGGCAAAAGGAAGATCTCCAAGGACAAGTGTCATTAGGAACGAGCAGTGGCAAGCACAATCAGAATTAGAGAAACTGAAGTATCCTGCAGACAGTGCCAGACAGTGGTGCCACATGCAGGCAACCATCTCTCTCTCTCACACACAGCCTTGCTGGCTGTCTTTTCTGGAAAAGATACAATATTCATATTCTTTCCTCTTATATATTGGTTCCTATGTAATAAGACAAGATAGAAATGTTAAAATGAATTTTAGTAGAAATGTACTCCATGCAAAAAGTATGAATATATTTATTATCATATTATATCATGAACCGAGAAACAAATAAACACACACACTCATGCATATGCACACATGCAACCCCCCCACACACCATGATCCTCTGCTTGTACAGCTGCCTTGTCACTATATAAAACATTCTCCAGAAAAAGGAGAAGCTGCAAGATTGAGAAATCAGGCTGATGTCAAGTCCCAGCACTTAGAATGCGAGGGGACTTGAGTTTGTCATAATGCTCCTATTTCTCAAAACAATCCTTTCAGCTAAGGATTCTGGATTCAAAAGAAAACAAAACGAGGCAAAATTAAAGTCCCAATTAGTATGGCCAAAACAAACTCGGGCTGATGCTAAGAAACATCTTTTCTTTCTTCTCCAGTTTTCATTTCTCCCTTGGGAGAAGTAACCTTAAAGAGTAAAGGAAATAACATCAGCATCACCCGAGAATTCTGTAAACCTTCCCTTATAGAGGACCAGTCTTCAGTTAGCACAGGAAAAACCCTGAGCAAGCTCCAGTTCAGCTCCGTCAGCACTGGAGTGCTAGACCCTGCACACCAGTACCCTACTTTTAGTTTTTATTGAACAAAATCATAATTAATTCTCCTGTGGATGCATAGTTTTCATCATTAAATTTCAGTGTCTGCATAATCTTCCACAAAACTAAGCTGTCATAATGATTTAATTATTGAATATTTATTTGATTTCCAATCCTTCATTTCATTTGTAGATATAACCATAGGACTTGGCTATTGTGTTTTTGAAGGAAGATCTAACACTCTTTTTCCCTCAGATGACTAATGATTTATCCACTCAATGAGAACTACTAATTTGCTAAGGAAAAAATTGTTGACAAGATCTTAATTTCTCTCCTCTGGGCAAATGTATGTATGAAGTGTATGAAACAGTTTTACCTCTCACCACTAGGTGGCGATATGTGCACTGACCGAGTCTGCTTCACAGACACCACAACTTGAACAGGCAGATGAGGAGCTTTCTCCTGTCCTGTTGTCAACAATGCTCTAATAACAGCTCACACCTTTCTTTGCCTTAGCATGCCAGTATTTCCACCCAAGACAATGTTTTCTGTAAAAACCTACTTTTTGTGTTGCCATTCCCCTGCTGCTTGAGTTTATTTTTGTGGCCTGTTCTGCGTACACACCAGCACACCCTGAGGAGGGCAGTAGGAGGCTGTGAGCAAAAGTAGTACCTGTCCAGTCCTCTGCAGGTTGGCAAAGTGAACATCTGGTATGAAGAGCACGGGCTGCGAGTGCAGGTCAGGCATGGTTTTGAAGTACGTGATGTCACTTTTCTTCTGTAAAGGTATGGCGGCCAGCTTCCCGTCAGAGGCTGCACGAAACCACAACAACCACAGAACAGGGCTATGCACACATGAACACTGTCAGCCAAGTTCATGATCCTCCCCCAAAGCTTTCCCAGCAGCCTAGATTATGCTTCAAATGCCCTTCCCCAGGCCCAAATAAACAAAAAGAGCATGGGATTCTGGGAAGTACAATGAGGGTGGAAGGCTCCTCCACTTCCAGCTGTCCTGTGTGTACCGCGGAGGACTTCTGTTTGCTTTCCATGTCAACGCTGCCCCTGTCTGCACTGTAGGGGCAAAGCAGGCCACACCTGGAGCCTTCGTACCTTCCCCTGTAGCCAGCTTCTTCTGTCTCTTCAAAGGACCCTGCTGGCTACAATCAGCATTGGGGAGGGGTTGACTTACAGTTGTTGACTTACAGGGTTTGGGAGGCCTGGCCCTTCCCTTTCTTCCTATTCTGCTTTCTCTCTTCATCTCGGATTTTTCTTTCTGCTCCCTGATGGGGAAAACAGAGACCAAGCAAGGTATGTTTTCAGAGCATAAAAGAATATTCTCATTTTCTTTCTCTCTCTCACACACAGCATGAAGATGGGAAGAGGAAGCCAGGAAGCCTCCTGCCTCAGCAAAATGAGAACACTCACAGATCTTCATGCTACATTCTGACCTGTAAGGCCAGCTCATCGGATTGCTGCCTCTTCCTGTCTCATGCCTACTCCATGAACTTGGCTTTTGAATCCATGGGGAAAGAACAGGCTGAGTTCTCTGGCCCAGTGTCACCTGCTGGGTAGCTCAGTGCTATTAATAGAACAGCCTAAGCACTGGCCCATGGCGTCCGCTCCTAGGCACAGACAGCTTTCAGGCAAGTGCCACTTCCCAGGGCAAGTTTTCCTCTGCCTATGGTTATGAATTTTTTCAAAAATCATCACAGGAAGAAATAAAGGGGGCATTTTTGTAGCCACACAAAGATGCGGGATCACTCTGCACATGAAATTATCGTATTTCCCTGTATGCTTAGAGATGGTGCTCACTCTACCACGTAGGAGAAACATGCATTCACTCACTTCTGTGCTCCTGTTCTTTGTAATTTGACTTCTTATTAGCCAAATTCAAGGCCTTCTCCTGCTCCACTACCTGATCAGCTGCCCCTGGTGTCAGCATCATTTGCTGTTCATATTTCTTTTGGGCCATTTCTTAACCTGTTTTCCTCTCCTGATCCCAGAAAGGCATCCAGCACAGCTTCCTCCATTCTGGCTTCAGCAGAATTCAAGTACACCATGAATTCACAATTCACAGGTGACATTCACAGGACACCAAGCCAAACCTGCTACCTAGGTCCATGTTAACAGTCTCTTTCCTTGCAGTCTGTTTAGGAAACAGTGACACACACCACATAAAGCACCCAGTAATCTGCACCCTTCAGACAAACCAAATACACTTTTGGTCACACTGACTCTTACTGGTCTTACTGACTTAGAGCAGAAAGCCAGACAAGACTAGGATACAGTGGGGACTTGGGTTCAGCAAGAGCACCATGGCTTTGGAGGGAGTTCTTGAAGGATGGGCCACTGCTGTTTTCCATAGATGGGACTCAGATAATCACAATGCATCTTTCATACCAAAAACTACCAAAGAACTAGTGGTTCTTATGCTATTTTACATTAAATTTTGAGGTGTCACTGATACTTACAGGTCATGGAAATCCACAGCAAGAGGGACAACATAGAGAAATATAGATACACCGGCTACAAAAAAACTCATCAAAATAACACAGATTTTTGTAGAGCCTTTGTGTTTAAACAAAGAGAAATCAATTCTAAATGCCCCCAGTAACACCTTGCTCAAACCAACTTCAAGTTTGGAGTGGGAAATGGCAACATTTTTTCTTAGATACATACAGAGCACTTTGCCATGTGTTGGAAGCTATGTGTAATTCAGTATTCCATACAAATATGTATTATCTACCCCTATAAATTATAGTTCACTCAAGACACATCCCAAAATTATACAAATTATTTTTTCATTGTCAAATTTTGTGTTATTTTTAAGTATTAGTGTCATGTGAAAAACACTCATCATGCTGAATATTGCCCTGGTTAGTTTGCTGTGTTTTTGTTTTGTTTTATTTGTTTGTTGATCAACTTGACACAAGCTAAAGTTATAGGAGAGAATCTCAACTGAGAAAATGCCTGTGGAGCATTTTCTTGATGGATGAGAAAAGGCCCAGCCTGCTGGCAGTGGTGTCGGCCATGGCACAGGCTCCTGGATCTAAGAAAGCAAGCTGAGCAAGCCGGGGAGAGGGGGTGTGCAGGAGCAGGGCAAGTCAGTAAGCAGCTCTCCTCCATAACCACTGCCTCAGTTCCTGCCTCCAGGTTCCTGCTGTGAGCTCCTTCCCTGCCTTCACTCTGTGATGTGCCCTGGAAGAATAAGACGAAACAAGCCCACTCTCCCACCTGCTGCTTTTGGTCATGGGCTTTATCCCAGTGCTAGACGGCTAACTCAGACAGATAGTGCAATGACCTGAATGAGAACATTCTCCAGAGCCTAGTATGCAAACACTTGGTCCCCAGTTGGTGGTGATTCCTGGGAAGCTGGCATCATTGGAGAAAGGCTCATTGGAGAAAGTGCATCACTGGGGGTGGGCTTAAGAGAGTTTAAAACCTCACTCCACTTTCTCTCTCTGCACTATGCCTGCATCTCATCTTCCTGCTCCTACTTTCATGCTTACTTTCACACTGCTATGCCTCACCTGCCATGATAAACTCAACCCTCTGGACCCATATAGCATTTTATCTTAGCACGAGAAAAGTAACCAATAAAAATGGGTACAGCCCAAGAAATTTTACTTTTAAAGAATGGTTTTATTTGTGCTATTTCTGAGAATAGCCAAGAAAGAATTGTTTAAGAATTATCTATATCAACCTCCTCTTCAGGAAAACAGCAAACAGTGGATGATGCAGAATACCTCTGGTCCAGGCTTGGAAGGCCACAACAGCTTCTGCAGAGGACTTGGCAGTAGCCTTGGGGACTGAGGTTATAATAGAAGCTGTGAGGCTTCTGGAGGTAAAGCCAAAGACACGGAGTGGATCCCTGTCACCAAGCTGGGCCACCTGGTCAAGGACTTGAAAATAGAATTTCTGGAGACAATTTACCTCTTCTCCCCACCCATTAAGGAATCCTAGACCATCAGCTTTTTCCTGAGAGCATCCCCAAAAGATGAGATTCTGAAGATCTTGCCAGGGTAGATGCTGCAATGAGGACCCAGTTCAAGGCTTTAATTGCTATTGGGGACTAGAATAGTTATGTTGGCCCTGGTATTAAGTGGTCCAAGGATATAGCCAATCAAAACCCGAGGGGCTATCATCTTGGCCAAGCTTTCCACTCTTTCTGTATGGAAAGGCTAGTTGGGGAACAAGATTGGCAAGCCCCACATTGTTCCATGCAGAGTGACAGGAAGCTGTGGTTCCACACTGCTGAGTCCCCCCCAACTGAGAGGCACTGGCATCATCTCTGCTCCTGTGTCCAGAAAGCTGCTAAGTATGGCCAGTATTAATGACCGCCAACATAAGACAGGGCTGCACTGCCACCCTGGGAAACTCCATCAAGGCCACCTTTCATGCCATCTCCAAGTCCTACAGCTTCTTGATCCTGGAACCTCTGGGAAAGACTGTGTTCATCAAATAACCTCATCAGGAATTCATGGACCACCTTGAGAAAACCCTCACCAGAGTTCAGAGGACCTAGGCTCCAGCTGTGGCTACCACATATGGGGTTTTATACAAGATCATAAAATGAATTAAGCGTATTTTTGGAAAAAATTATATATGTGCAGTATAGTTTTCAGGAACTAGAAACACATTATACACTCTTGGGGAACTGTCATTCTCATTTCTAAATAAAGCTGTGATTTCAGTAAGACCCAAAAAAGCACTACACATTCAGTACAGACAGATCTGCCTCCACCAAGATCTTGCATCACTTTATTTCCTAGGAGTACTTGTCGCCAAAACTTCCAGAAAACATTACTTCTACACTTAGGGAAGAAGTCCATTTCATTTAAGAGGGCAAATTTGATGCAGCTGATGCAATTACAGTTAACCCATCCACAAGGTCCTAAGACTCTTCTTCATGTGAGTTTCTTGACATTCCCCACTCCTTAACACTGCAATATACAGAAACCTATGTCATCACTCACTGCTTGAAAAAAAAAAGCCAATCCATCATGCTTCATTAGGGCATTTAAAACAGGAACTATTAGGAATGTGACCTTTCTTATTGGCAAAGCGTACACGAGAGTGATCCATTCTGGGTTTTCAATGTTTAAAATCATAGCCATACAAGTAAATGGTTTTTCCAACCACCTTTTCCTAGCCTAAGGCCCCGCCATGTGACTTCAAAAACAAAGCTTTGGGGCAGGTAGGGAACGTACACATTCCCCTTCTCTTCCTTTCTCACTGAAAGGAAAAATAACTGAATGAAAATAGGTTTGTTTTTTTTTTTTTAATTGGCAAACAACTGGTATAATGAGCCCATTTTATCCCTTAAAGCCTCTTTTCCTCTATGACATAGGCTCACAACCACAGTGCAATACTCTCCTCCCTACAAGTTTGGGGTTTTGTGTGTGTGTTTGTTTAGTTTTGGGTTTTTTGAATGATCAGTAGTCACTCTCACATTCAGTGTATAAAGTTAGCTATTGATTCAAGGAGTCTGAACTGAGACAGATCTATGTCTGGACCCAGCTCCTCTGCTGCGTGAGTCCAGCCAAGTGCCTTTGACCCATGTGTATGTACTCACTGAGTGTTGCGTCAAATGGCCTCTGGGCTCTGGAGGCTACCTAACTGTCCCTCGGTTCTATAAGGGCTATACAGCTGTGCCTACAGTGCAATTCCAGTGGCTTTTATTATCTTCTCTTAACCATTTCCTCTCTGCTGTCACTTCTCTTGGCTCACAGGGACACATTCCTCCCTGTGCTATTTCATTGCTATAACAGGCAATTTAAAACAGACTGGTGTAGCTTTAAGAATGAAGGGTAGCATGGAATTAGCTACGGGCCTCTTTTCATTTCTCTTCTCCATCATCTAATCTGAAGTAGTCACCAGTGTATACCTATAAGCAGCCAGTGAGATTACACTGTCTTTGTTACCTCACTTGTATGTATGTGTGTTGTGTGCAAGTGTCCTTCAGTGTGTTCTGAGGCCAGAGAAGCATTTGGAATGTCCTCCTCTATTATGCCCTGACTTATTGCCTTGAGACAGGTCTCTCATTGAACCTAAAGTTTGACATTTAAGCTACAGTGAGTGGCTGGACACCCACATGCCTCAGAAACAATCCCAATGTTACAGGCACATGCAATACGCCCAGATTTTTATACTAGTGGTAAGGATTCAAATTTAGGGCCTTGTGCTTACATAAAAAGTACTCTTATCCACTGAGCCATTTCCCTGCAGTTTATTGAGCTTTTCAGTAGTCATCCTATGACTAAGTAGTAGTAGTAGGCCACACTGATGGCTACATGATGGCTACATGTCTGCACTCTCCGATTTACAGATAACTGTGTGCCCTCCATCAGCATATCACCTGTGCTTTCACATTCCATGTCTAGAGTTTATTCTCTACTAGATTTAGGGAGAAGGAATATTCACCAGAATTGGGATGTTATATTGTCGTTTATGTTTTATTTGAAGTTTGTGTTTTTCTATATTCTTTACATTGGAGTTAATTGGGTAGAAAAAAAGTCCTTGGTTTACTTTATTCTATTCAGATAACTATTTTCTCCTGATATAGTATTACTGTTGAAATTTTTGATGATAAAAATATCCCTATTCACTTCTAATTATTTATTTTCCTTTAATTAAATGCCCAAAGAATAGTTTTCATCTTTTCAAAGTCTGATAGCTATGCTTTCTTTTTTTAACCCCCTGAGACAGAGTCTCACTGGCTGTCTTGGAACACACTACATAGACACGGCTGGTCAAACTTACAGACACACACCTGCCTCTGCCTCCCTAGTGCTGGGTTAAAAGGTGTGTGCCACTCTGCCCATCTGATAGCTGTTGTTTCATATTGTTTTCCTGAGCCAGTTCCCCCAGCACGGTATAAACACTCTCCCATGGTTCTGATGTACCATTTTTGCATTTGTTGTATTCTGTTGCTTGGGAGTTTATTGTTTTTTTTTTCTTGGTTTGTTCTTCTCAATGACCACTGTTCTACAAATATTCAGTCATTTCTAGCTCTTGTATGTGGTATGTTCACTCCTCTCTTTTATAATTTCCTTCTATTCTGCGCTGTTTTCCCACCTGCACCTCCTTATGACCTGTCACTGGCCTAGCCACTAGCTGCTTCTCGTACATTATGGAATACTTCTGCTTCTATTGCAAGTTCTTGCGTGAGCTCAAGCATAGGTCTATTCTTCATATACATGGTTTTCAAGCTTCCTGTTAGCGAGATTCATTGGCTCACTTTGAGATATTGGGCTGTTTTTCATCTGCTGGGTGGTAGTAGCTTCATGATGTTCATTCACTGTTCATAAGGAAGTTGGTCTGACCTTAATCTTGTTTTTAATGAAATGCGTTTTTTTTTTGGGGGGGCTATTTTCGGAGTCACTTTGGGCAACATGAGAAGCCAGGACAGTTCTCCCCTGAGGCTTGTAACCTACAATCCCTCTTCTTAAATGTTCACACAGTAATACAAAGAAGCGCACTGTTATTGTTGCTTTAAGGTTTATTCATTTTATTTTGGGGAGTGTTTTGTTTGCACATGTGTACATGCACCACATGAGTGCCTGGTGCCCACAGAGGCCAGAAGAGGGTACCAGATCCCTTGAAACTGGAGTTGCCAACTGTAAAGCTGTCAGTTACTGGAAACTGAATCTGAGTCCTTTTCAAGAGCAGCAAGTGTTCTTTAGGACTGAGCCAGCCCCTGGTCTTCTGTTTTATAAGATGGCCTACTCTGTATATAAATACAGAGTATAGATAGACATTTCTGTGTGCTTTCTATTGTTACAATAAAGACCATGGCAAAAGCAACCTGGAGAGCAAAGGGCTTACTTCCTCTTACAGGTGCAGGCCATCACTGAGGGAGAAAAACTCAAGGCAGGAACCTGGAGGCAGGAACAGAATCAGAGACCATGAAGAAATGTCTCGTACTGGCTTGCTCTTCAAGATTTGCTCAGTTTGCTTTCTTATATACCCAGGATCTCCTGCCCAGGGCTAGCAAACTAAGCCCTTAGTAAGCTAAGCCCTTCCACATCACCCATCAATCAAGAAACTGCTCCTTAGACTTACACACATGCTAATCTGCTAGAGGAATTTTCTCGGTTGGCCCTTCTCTTACGAGAAAACTCTCCAGCTGTGTGGCAAAAACTAACCAGGAGAGTGTCCCTTCCTATCTTAATTTTCTTTTGTGCTTTTCTTTCCCGGCCACCTGTTTGCCCACTCCAGTAGCTGATTTTACTCTTACCAGTTTTGCCCAGAACAGGGTTTTCCCCTTAGATCAGGGCTTTACATTGTAACTTCTCATGCAAAACAACATAGCAATGTCAGTCCCTTTGCACACACCAGCCAGCTAGGGTCTTTAGAATTTTTTCCCCCAGCCCACCTCACACCCTGTCCTCAGAAGGCCCCTTGGTGCTTTCCAATGAGTACCTTAGGCTCCGTTACTTGCCCTCACAGAGGCTGACCTCACACAGGCTGTCAAATGATCAGTACACGTGCTCACACCTGTGACCATCTCTTGTACCTGACCTTCAGGGTTGAAGCTTTCTTATTCTAACTATTCTGTTAAAGTTTATAGTAGCAATCATGGAGATGAAAGCACTGTGTGCTGTGTAAGAAATGATGAACTTATTTTGTAGGCAAGGTTTTTAGTCCTGAAAGTTCTAGGTGAGGCCCCATGCAACTCAACAAATGGCCAAGATTGCAATGTGTGTTCTACAGTAGTGTCTACACCCAGCGGATATTCCAGATCTGTCATCTCAGCTGCACGCTCGGACCAAAGCACAGTATGCTACAAACTGAAGGTTCCCTCATTTCACCCGTCATGTGCTGAAGCGAAGCCCTTAACGCTGGTGAGGTGATGAGGCTGATCCCTGATGTGACAGTGTCCCGTGAAAAGACACAGGAGAGCTCTTCTCTTTTTCTTCCATGTGAGCATAAGGAAAGAACATGCCTACCGGCAGCCAGGAAGTCCCTCACAGGGACTGAACTCATAGCGCTGAGGTTTCCGTAGAAAGTACATTTCTATTGTTCACACCACCTAGCCTCAGGTATTTTGTTTTATCAGCCTGAGAGAACTAAGCCCCAGGGCAATGCCAGTCATTAAATTAATGGTAAAAATACTGAAAACAGCAAGAGCCAAGACAAAGGACAGTGGATTGGTGACTCCCTAAATATCTAACAGGACTTGAGAATAAAAGACTGCCATGTCTCTGTGGTTGGCCGAGAACAGCGACAAGGGAGAAATGTCATTAAAAAGAACATCTAGCCATAACAGAACCTTTCTGACAAATTTGTCTTTACTCACCTTGTCGCAGAAGACCTTGATCTGGCAGTACGCTCTGTGGATGGGTTTATTGCTGCGGTTATTGTAACTGTATGTGTCAATCTGAATCATCAAAGGAAGTCCTTTCACGCCCTTCTGGGAGGAGAAATCTGTACTCAATCAATTCACTGTGATGAAAATCTGAAGGAGGCAGAAAAAGAAGAAAGTTCACAAACTGCCATGCAGAGGACCTTCAAAGAGGGAGGCAGGCAGGCATGTGAAGTGAAAATCCTACACAAACCTATAAGGACAACTGATAACTGTTCAATACTCTCCCATAGAATCCTGCCAGATGCACAAAACATTATATGGCTGTAAACTTCTAAACAATTTGCTTTGATATTTGAACTTGAAATAGACAATTTAAATGACTGTCTAGAAAGCACATCACTATAAATGAGTTAACTAGGTTATTTTCTTGGTATATTAAAATCGCCACTTCTGGGGCTACAGAAATGTGTCAGCAGTTAAGAGCACTTGCTACTCTTGCAGAGGACTAGGGTTTGATTTCCGGGACCCACACGGTGGTGCACAACTGTTGTAACTCCAGTTCCAGGGGATCTGACACCGTCTTCTGGCTTCTATATGCTCCTGGATGCACGTGGCACACATACATACACTCAGGCACACCCACATACTAAATTAGTCAATTAATCTAAGAAGTTGACACTTCTAATTATAACTTTCCCTAACTTCTGACCTGCAGGATAAAAAATAATAATAATTAGATAACTATTCTTTTTTACTAGAATAGCATTGAAACCCAGTTATGTTTTGTAAAACTTCCTTCCTTGACTGTGGAGTGTGAGGTCTGTCTGGAATAATTTCTTATTATTTAATATGACCTGGCACCTAATACAATGCCTAGCAAAGAACTCACTAAGCATTAGATAACTGAACTTACAGGAATCCCACTAGATTGCAAGTCAAAATCCCCGACTTCAGCCTCTAGTAGCATTAACCAGCTAAGGGGCCTCATACATGTCACTCAATACTTGCCATGTTCAATGGTCCCGTTAAAGTGCCTGCAAGCCCTCTCCTTTCTGAAAAAGAAAATCTAAATGCTAACCTACTCCACATTAGTGAAGAAGAGGAGCTGGCAAAGGCAAGAAACGAAACAGGAGGGATTAAATAGCAGCATAAACCTCCTCCTGTTAACAGGAAGTGGTGGCACACACCTATAATCCAGCAGTCAGGGAACTGAGTCAGGAGGATCATGAGGACCAGTGCAACCTGGGAATTATAGCAAGATTCTGAACAAACTAAATCCTCATCTTATAACATGTGGCATCAGGAAATGCAATAGAAAAACTTTTAAAAACTTCAAGCTAAAAAACAAACAAACAAACAAAAAATATACAATAGAAATGACATGATGCCAACAGGACAGAAACTCTAATCAGTTTTTGAGAGTTCTATTTGATTAACAGAATAAAAAACAAGTTTCACTGTAAAGGATTGGTAAAGACAGAGGATGAGTGTAAATGAGCTAAAAATGACCCTGTTCTACATAATGGTGGGTCACAGCCAAAAGATGGCATTTTCATAGTTTGCATCTACAATTCCCCCAGAGATGAGTGCTGTTAGAGGCTATGAAAGCTTTAGGAAGTGGCCTGGCTGGGAACTCTGTCTCTGGGTCCTATGTTATATAGCCAGCCCCTGGCTCTTGGCATGCTCTCTGCCTTCAGGTCCACCTTGATCTGAACAGCCTCTGCCACACACTCCTACCATGATGCCTCCCACCCACAATGCACTGGGACCTTCTGAAACTCTGGGAAAAGAAAGAAAAACAAAACACCTTTCTTCCACTAAGCTGTTTCTAACAGGTGCTCTGGTCATTGTGACACAAACTAATATAGACACTATGTAATAGTGATTTTTATTGGAATGAGCAAAGAACACTGACAAGAACTAGGAGGAAGGGTAGCAGGGACAGGGGTGGACTGGGACATATATTATTATGTGTAACACAAAGTTTCAAAAGTGTTATCCCATCAAAAGTGGGCTTTTGATGGATGTCAAAACCTTTGTGCCTCTGTGAAAGTGCCTAGAGTTGCCCTGAAGGAAAATGAAGGCCACAGAGTTCTTCCTAGGTACCGGGCTGATCTGTTTGATACCCTGTAGACTTTTAGTAATTTACACCACCAGGCATCTAATTGTCAGTGCTTCACCTCTTCACACATCCTTTTACCTGTGAGCTCCTCCTTATGCCCATCAGGGGTGTCTAAGGACATTTGACAAGTTTCAATGATGTACTAATTACAACAACTTTGCCAGCTGTGCCACTAGCTCCCACCTTTCTAGCCAAAACCCGAAAACAAATACTAAAGGTACTCTGTCTCACTGTACGTCTAGAGATCTAATGTGTGGGTACTCTGAGAGACATTGGATTTGTGTTAAAGAAATGTTTTCCCATCTGTTTGTCTTTGAGACAGGGTCCCCTTGGCAGCTCAAGGTCACCTGAAACTTGAAGCTCCCTCTTTAGCCCAGGCTAGTATTAAACTTGTGGTGATCCTCCTGATTAAGGCTCTCTAGAGCTGGAATTACAGGCATGGTGTACAATAAATTTTAGCGGCTTTGTACACAGACACAGGCATAGGTGCGTGCGCACAGGAAGGGAAAGAATAACTGTATAATACATAGTTTAATTTCCCTACTTTGCTCTTTATATACCCTGTAATATCATGTTATATATTATAAAAATAAAGAAAAGATACTTTTTAAATATATACATTCATTTCACTCATTCATTCTTTTCATTCATTTATTCAGTCTATAAGTATCCATGGAAGCACACAGTGAAGCACACAATGCATTAAATGGTGTAGGATCTTAGAAAGAGACAGAAGCTAACAATTCAAGGAGAATGCAACCAGTGTTCAGCAATGACCATCATACAGTGGTCGAGTACAAGAGAGGTGTGAGCAGAGGTCCCGCAGAACAAAGTCCTCAGCCTGGAGGAAACTAGTGAAACATAAGCCACAGATACTCTAGATTTGAGCAGGGGCCTCACAGAATCTAAAGAAGCCTGGGGGCAGGGGGGTGAGATCAACTGAAGATGCAAATGCCTGAGTAATGAAGACTATGGCAGGCAGGATGCATCTTCCAAACTTCCAGTGTAGAAATATTCTGTCCATAACAGTCACAGTAACAGAAAATGCTACCTTGGAGAGTCCCTAAATGACAGAGAAATTTTATTTAACATTCACTTAAGCAGCAAATGTTTTCAAACATCTTAAGTTTCCTGAGGCTGCAGCAACACAAATATGCAAGCTCTGTGCCCTGCAACCACAGAAGGCAGGGGTGAGATGGGGTGAGAGATACGTGCTGGTGTCTTAAAGATTACAGTAGCAACATGACCACTGATGTGATGGTCAGGAAGGAGGCGTCCTTTTCTAGGCACACTTGACTTGTTCTATTGCTGCCAATGGGATGATCTAGGCCAGAATGCAGTTTTGTATCAGCAAACAAAATGCTCACTCTGCTGAACTAGTGGTTGTCCCTAATTCTGGCCCTGCATTTCACAAAGATCTCCCTGATGTAATCCACCATCACTCCAGACTCCATCTATAGGTCTGCCTAGTAGAAGAGAAGACAATGTTCTGGTGGATATTTCCTACATGACTGGCTTGCTAATTTGCATGTCATTCACTGAGGGTCAATGATAGCTAGGAAGAAAAGCTAATTATGGTCTGTCATCTACAAGTCTGACCTAAGAGAGCTAGAGCAACAGATCATGACTATTTACAAGGACCACTTAAGTAGCCTAGTCATCTAGAGCCAATGAGATAACGGATGCTCACTGGCAATAAATAGACTCAGTCATCCTTGGAGGAGCCATAAAAGTCAATCACCCTGTACACAAGGTCCTTAAAAGCCAATAGAGTTCAACAGGGAGATATTTAGATTTAATGCTCTTAAAAGAGAAAGGTCTCCACAGAAGGCCCAGAGTGGCTCAGACTCAAGGCAGCCTGATCCCATAAAAGGTAAACCTCAGGAGCCTGCCTTCTGTGCTGGCATCTCTTGGGTCAGCCCAGCATGCAGGGTGCTGTGCTGGGCTCAGCAGCGCTTCCTTCTCCTGGCCACCTCCTGGAAAGCAGTTTCAGGGTCTGATGGCATCAATCACAGCCTGGCTGTGCCACACTCAAAATCCAAATGGTTGAACTTTAACGGAAGTGGGGGTGGGGCGGCACAGAAGGCTGTTAACTGAAACCTTGGCCGAGGAGCTGATAAGCATTTGCTTCTTTTTGCAAACCCAACCATGTCCCACAGCTCCACCAGCAGTAGGCAAACACAAGAGCAACTTTCCCCTAAGTTGACCTACAAAGAACCCAACGTAAATGTGTTGCAGATCTGAGGACAAAGCATGATTTCACCCCCTGAATGTTCATCTAAATGTCAAGCACAGAAAGTTATTTCTAGCTTCAACAGGAGCTCAGGCTATGCAAAGAGCAGATGGACTCGGTACATAGCTGACCTGTCCCTGAGTTACACACAATTGTGCGGCCTCTGCTTACATCCTTCCCAAACCTCAGGTGGATTCCTCTAATTCTAGAAGCACACTTTTCCTTCTTCAGGAAGACTAATTAAATCTTGTGCAGTCAGGCAAATAATAGACACCATTTCAATTTCCTTACATGTTCAGAGTGAAGCAGATAATTTTTTAGACACCTTCCCCAGAAAAAGCAGTCTAAAGCATGTGACTTTTTAAAAATAAAATCACTTGTTACATGTGAGTGACAATTCCCCTTTTGTGGCTTCGAACATAAAAGTGACTTTGCTGAGGTCTCAACCCCAGCTGCACACCAGGCAAATAAGACAGTTTATTAAAATGAACACAGCAGGGAGCTTCAGAGCCAACCCATGATCTCATTGTTAATTTCCACTGTTCCTTGGGCTTTCCAATAGAAACAGTCAACCCTATCTTTAATTGATTTAATTTAGAAAGCAATTTAAGATTTAAAACTAAATCCTCACAACCATGATTCAGTGTCATGGATTTATTTGACTTCATACAAATTGAATTTTGTACTTGTACTATCTTTCTGGCTAAAGGCTATTTATATATTAATGTATTTCCTAATACTCAGGATCCTAAAGAACTCATCTAAAGAATCACACAGGTTTATTGCAATAACCACAGGTAGGGTGTGCACCAAGAAATAAGTTTAACACTAGAACCCATTCTCCCTTCATAAATATTATATAAATAAGTAAGTGTGTTGGTGCCAATTTCTCTCCTCTTTTTTCTTCTTCCTCCCTCTCCTCCCCCTCCTTCTTTCCCTTTCTCCCTCTCTCCTCCTCCCACCCCTCCTCCTTCTTCTCTCCCCTTCTCCTTCCTTAGACAGGATCTCACTATGTGGCTCTAGCTGTCCTGAACTCAGAGATCCTCCTGCCTCTGCCTCTGCCTCTGCCTCTGCCTCTGCCTCTGCCTCTGCCTCTGCCTCTGCCTCTGCCTCTGCCTCTGCCTCTGCCTCTGCCTCTGCCCCTGCCTCTGCCTCTGCCTCTGCCTCTGCCTCTGCCTCTGCCTCTGCCTCTGCCTCTGCCTCCCAGGTGCTGGGATTAGTTCTTGGTTCTTATTAAAGACCTTTAGATAGCTTCCTTACATTTTGTCATTTTTCTTCCACATGAGTGCAGATGGAATGACAAATGAAACAGGCAAAAAAAGTAAGAGTAAACTCTAGCCAAGCAAGAACATAATAAAATGTGAGCTATCGCTCACTTCACGCTGTGACTCACCCAGCAGTGACAAGCATCCTCCTGTGCTGGCAGTGTGCTCAGAGGTGAGGATAGCAAGGCAAGACCAGCCCCCACACCTGCTCTCAGGCCCCTTTGCTGTTTTGTTCAGGATTTCCTGAAGCCTCCGATTATACAGCACTTGTAGATATGATTACTGTATTTCTTTTATTTTGTTTTATCTTTCATTCTTACAATGTATTTATTTTTTACACATGCTACAAGTGCGTCTGAATACACACAGATGAACATTTGAGTTGCTCTCACATTCTACCCTGCCATGGTTTTTCTGTTTTTCCACCACCAGTGTGTTTTTTGTTGTTGTTTTCAGAGCACGTCAAATCTGGTCCATTTCAGGGCACTTCGGTCTGCTGTCTCTGCAGATCCACGCTGGACGACTGGACGACTACCCCGCCCCCTTTGAGACTTCAGTTCAATACTAACTCTTCAGACACACAAGCCAGAGTTACTTTTCTCTCCTTCCCATCCAGAGGCATACTTGACTGCATTTCTCTTTTCTGTTTTCTTCATACACTGAATAGTATTTGAATTTAATGTGTTTAGTTACCTGTTCCATGAGGGCAAAAGCCCAAAAGGCCATTTCTCTGTCTCAGGTCAGCTTCATTCTGCCAGGCTCCTCATCAAGTATTCCTCATCAAGTTCCTCATCAAGTTCCTCATCAGGTTCCTCATCAAGTATTTACTCAATGAGTTAAGAAACATAATTTTTTTCCAAATATGCATTTTTCCTTTATGCACAATCATGCTTTCATAATAGTACCTAGAAGCTGAGACTGACAGAGTAGCTGAAGTTGTCAAGACAACACAGTGGGTCACTGCTGACCGGATATACCCTCTGAAGCTACCTGACAGCGTGTCTGCTTGCCCATTTACCTACCTAGTGACTGAGGTAGCAGTATAGCTACGATAAGACCAACAACATACTCAGCATGATTGTCTGTCTGTCCATCCAGCTAACCACCTCCCTATCCACACATGCTCACACCCTTGGAAGGGCTACAGATGAGAAGCACAGAGGCTCTCTAACAGCAGGCCCTGCTCCCGGGACAAGAGCACTGCTCATGCCCAGTTCTAGTCAATGTTGTGGAACAAGCATAATTAGTTGAACAATACAAACCATACTTGCTATGAGAACTTGCAAAGAAGTAAAGAGCTTAACTGGGAAGGCTTCCTGTAGGAATCAGGGGTGAGAACAAAGGCTGCGGGATGCAGAGATCCCTGGAATCAGCGTTGAAGCTGCCCTGGGGCCCGCGTGTCATGCGTCAAGTGGGACAAGTAGGTGTGGGCCACAGTACCCAGTAAGAGGCCCAGTGAGACCTGAGAAAAGCAGTGGGGCTCCGGAGTGGCAGGGTTCACACCCTTCCAGAGTAGGTGAGAGAAACATTAAAAATGTAAGATGAACCTGGGCCAGGCAGGCTGGTAGTGAAAGGGCACAGGGCTCCCCAGGGAGCCAGAGGCTTCGGCTACAGCCTCCAATGCAAGTGGTAAGTGGGGTCACCTGCAGTGAGGGGGTTAGAAGATGCCAGCTTTCTCTACAGCTGAGAGCAGGGTGAAAGTCTTGAACAAAAACAGAGAGAGAGAATGAAAGAATGAAAAAAGAAAGAAAGAGAAGGGGAGAGGGAGGGAGGGAAGGAAGGAAGGAAGGAAGGAGCAGAAGGAAGCTCCTTCAGCCAGCCCTCCTTCTTGCAGACCCTGTCTTTTGAGAAGCTCTAATAATCCCCACTTTGGTGCTATGGTATTTAAATGAGGCCATACTTTTCAACCGGAAAGGAGCCATACAAGCAAAAGTAAGGAGCTTCCCCAACCTCGCCACCCACCACACAGCCCCAGCCAACCTCCATGATGCTCATCTTTGTAACTGTTCTTCCTCAGAGCCAGAGCAGTCAAGCAGGCCACCCCTGTGCACTGCTCAGGTAGCTCTACTGCACCACAGGGGTCCCCAACCCTGCTCTTTCAGGGGGACACTACCCTATCCTGGCCAGATTTTTCCTCAGGGAGTTTGTAAAGCCAACCTCAGATGACTCCAGTTTATAAGCCTCAATGATTAAACAAACATTAAATCAAGGTAAATTTATTTTTAAAATATCAAATCGGCTGACTGGTGGTGCATGCCTTTAATCCCAGCACTGGGACGCAGAGGAAGGTGGGATTTTTAGTTCAAGTACATCCCAGTCTAAATAGTGAGTTCCAAGACAGCCAGAACAACACAGAGAAACCCTGTCTCACCAAAAAAAAAAAAAAAAAAAAAAAAAAAAAAAAAAGAAAATGATTAAGTCTACTTCTCCACAGAACTTAGGAGGAGGGATGTCTAGGCCAGAGACTCCATTCATCTCCAATTTTCACTGTTGAGCTCTGCCACCCCATTGGATCTTACACAGCAGCATACTAGGATGAGGAGGGCCTTGGACACTGCCTAACAGTGACTGTTTCACACATTGACAAGCTCCCTGTTGTGGGAATTTAAGTGTAAATTCAGTCAACTTTTTGGTGGTTTTGCTTTCTTGTCCTCTCTTTCTCTCTATCACACCCTCTCTGGATAGGGCCTCATATATTCCTGGTATGTGTGTGGCTGGTGATCAAAACCTGGGCTTTGCACATACTAGGTGAGCAGCCTAGCAACTTAGCCACATCCCCAGATCTAAAAACTTTGTAATGCTCTAATCCAATACAAAACTCAAAAGGCACCAAAAGCAAAACTGCAAACACTCTCCCACCCTTGCTCCCCAGTCAAGTACCTCAGTGTACTATGGAAATGTGAGTTCTGTCCTATTCTGCAAAGGGCAGAAGAGAACACATATTCCCAATTCTCACTTTTCCCACATAATGATGAAATCTGATAGCTGTGTCTCTTTAAAAATGCTTACATATGGATTATCAACATGGATTGCTGCAGCCATGAATCATCTGAAGGAATGGGCGGGCATGGGAGTGTTAGCAGGCCTTCTGGTGTTGGTCTCCTTGGTTTGCCTGTGGTATATATGCAAGATTAGAGTCTCACAACAGTGTGATGCAGCCATGATCATTCAGGCCTTTACAGCCATTGAAGCAGGACATTCTCCCCAAGCATGGTTGGATACCATAAAAAGCTAAAATGATAAGCTCAGGATGCGAGGCTAAGCACTGCACTCAGGGTCAGCCGCTTTGGACCCAGAGAAGAGCATGTCTGATTGCATGTGGGTTGATGCCCCAGGTCCCGCCTCTGAGAAAAAGGTATTGGACGGGTCTGATGCTCTTTGGGTGGATGACACCTAAATGAACATCTGTACAAAGTCCCAATTTATTTCTAATATCAGAGATCAGACCTCTACTCTTGCCTGATGCGTCTAAAACAAAAAGGGGGAACTGTAGAGAGCTGCGGAATGCTATGCCTTAAAGATGGAGCTGGTTTCCGCCTTCCACCTTCCCGATGGTGAGTGCTCTCTGTCACGAACAACTCCACATTTGGCTAAGGCCGAGGATCTGGCTTGCTTCCATGTATGTGGACCTATCTGCATTGCCCCCGTGGCACGCCTGGGTTGGCTACCTAGAGGCTATTTAAGCTGTGGGGGCTGGCTTTCCCCGGGGTCCGAGGATTGTTCAATGTTCCTGAATAAACTGCATTGGAAAAAAAAAAATGCTTACATATAGAATGAGAAATCCCGCCCCCCAATTAGGCTGTTTCCAGCTTTTAGTTTATAACCAATGCCACTGTGAATGTCTGTGTGGTTTTTGTATACAACTGTACACAGGAACATAAATTTGCTGCTTAAGTTGTTTTCTCCAGCTGAAAGTGGAGAAGAAAAAGCCATGCCTCAGTGGTTCCTGCCTGTGATACCAGTGCTGGGAGGTGGAGGCAAGAGTCTTGGAAGTTCACCTTAGTTCCAGGCCTGTCTTAGCTTCTCTGAGAGCAGGACCTGTGCCTGGCCAGGAATCCCATCTCTCAAAACTGGTATCTCATCTGCTGCCTCAAATACACCCTTGTCTCCCTGGCCGTGAGAGTGGAGATGTTCCTTCACAGTCCTTCCAACATAGACCAGCACTATGGAAGGACTGTGCTCAGCCTAGACTTGCTTGGCTCTGTTGTGCATTTGCTGTATTACTGAGGTAAGCTACTAACTTCAACTCACTCCTCAGATGAAAGCTGTCACCTGCTTAGAAACACGAATAATTGGATAATACGTATAAAGGCCTAGCAGGGTGCCTGATATATAGTAATTGCTGAACAAATATTAGTCATTGTGCACACAGGCACACACCATTATGTCATGAAATCCAAGTGTGTAATCCAATTCTCTGCACAACACAATAGCTTATAGCTGTGAAGTTCAGAGCCGTAAGTAGAATGCAGGGCAGAGACCATGGCTGCTCCACACTAACAAAAGATCAACTGATATCTTCGGTGAGATGCCATCCAAAGATTACTCCTTGTTCACAAGCATTAGCTCCAGTTTTCCTGTCAGCCCTTACCTTATAAAAGAGGAACAAAGGCAAGGCTTTGTTTAAGTTCAATACCACAGACTCCAGCAAATGTTTGTCTTTCCCTTTTAAAGCTCCCTCTGCCCACACCACGCCCCAGCAAACACAGAAAAACGCCATTTGCCCTGCTCGGCTGTGTGTAACTCAATCCTTCTGAGACCTCTCCCAGGAGCCTCTCCCAGTGCTCTCTTTACTTTTGAGACCATGGGATGCCCTATAATATTCTCTATCAGATAACCTGCTTAAAATCGGCCTAAGTTAAGCAAAATACTAACTTAGTCTAAGTGAATGGTAACTTCTGCACAAACGGCTTTATCTTTTAACTGCCGTAGAAGCTCCCTAAGAAAAGGCATCAACTTCCTGTTGATGCTGTGGGGTAGGGAACCAGCAAAGTTATGAACCTTGCTCACCCGGAACTATGGCATCCTTTAGGCAGTCCATTCGCTCTCTCTGTGCATTCTAAAAACCAATGTTTGCACATCTTGTCCCCTCCTCTGGTGTCCAGGAGTTCAAGGAAGAGTTCAAGGGAGAGTCCATTTAGAAGCATGCCCTAGGAAGGTACACCATGACTACCAAATTTATATTTTTGTAAATTACTTTTCAGATTTATGCATTTTATTCTATGAACAGAAGTGTTTTGCATGTGTGTGCGTGGTGTGTGTGTGTATGTATGTATGTATGTATACCATTTGCATGGCCCAGGCTCTATGAGTTTAGAAGCATCAGACCCTTCAAAGCTGGAGTCACAGATGGTTGTGAGCCACCATGTGAGTGCTGGAAATAGAACTTGGGTCCTCTACAAGACTAGTGCTCTTAACCACTAAGTCATCTCCAGACCCAGAAGTTTAGCTTTCTAAGAGCGCTGTACTTGACACAGAGCACCAATAAAGCAGGGTGTGATTGCACAAGCCTGTAATTCCAGCACTGGGCAATGGTGGCAGGATTATCAAAAGATCACAGCCAGCCTCTGCTACATGAAAGCTTGACTCAACAACAGCACCTGTTAGACATCTCAGATGAAAAAAGAAATACTGGAAAAGAGACAGCTAGATGAGGCTGGAAAAATGATTCAGCAAGTAAGTGCATTCAGTGCTCTTCCAGAGGATCCAAACTTGGTTCCTAGCACCCATGTTTGGAAGTTTACAACTGCCTATAACTCCAGTTCAAGGGGAATCTGACAGCCTCTTTTGGCCTCTATGGGAAATGCATACAAACACACACACCCAAATAAAAATTAAAATGAAAAAGTGAAAGAGGAGGAGGAAGAAAAGAAATAGCAAACCTGAGACATGATAGGTACTGAGTTTAAGGATAGCTTTTAATTAGCATAATCTCACTCACCTAAAGTAACTATAAAGTTGTACAAGATTAAAAAATTCTGTTCTCCCCAATTCACTGCTTTCTTGTAGTGAAATGTCACTGCCATCACAGACCTGCTCTGTTAACAAGCTGTCTCTTAAACTCAGAGGGACTGTACTGTCCATTCCTGGCTCACATGCAGGGACTGGGCGGGGCTTGCTCACCACTAGCTGCACCTTGAGAGAGGAGCACCTGAAGGAAGAAACCAACACACAGGAGGAGAGACAAGGGAAGTTGCTCTACAGGACACAGGTCCTCAGATCTCTACACACTGACTCTGCCTACTTGCCCTATAGTACAGGTGCTGCTAGGCACTGCTTCCCATTGGCTTTTGTCTTCCTCAGAGACAGATTTACAGATGGATGAAGACCTCTTATCTTCAGTTGTCATCAGCCAGCCATCTCAACAACCACTCCTCAAAAAACAGCCTCAGCTTTAGATGACATCTTTTAAATATTAGAGCAAACACAGATACTTAACATTAATTAGAAGTAGACTAGTAAGGAAGCAGGGCTCAGGGGAAATGTCAGCACGCCATGGCCATAATCACCTGATGGGTTTCTACAGGTACAAGCTTACAGACAACTTTTTATTCTAAATCCTCTCTCTCTCTCCATTCCTCCTCCTCCTCTCTCTCCTGTGGGGTGTGTGTGAAGGTCAGAACAACTTGCAGTGTGTTTGCTTATTTGATTGCTTAAGTTGCACATACCTTCATCTTCTCTGAAAATAATCTCCATCTTAGTTTTGTTTGTGTGTTACATGCTGGGCCTCTTGCATGGTTTTGAACAAAAGGAAAAGAACAAAAAGTCTCTACTATTCATGACAGGAAAAAAGTATAAAAGAAAAACACAAGCCCATAAATGTGAAAATAAATTTCAGGATACCAGAGAAAGAGCTAGAGAGGTGAGTAGATAGAGAATAAATGTGTAAAGGTAGAAAGAACCCAGTTAAATACCTCAGAACTGCAGTCTTGGGAAATGCTGCTCTTTAGTGTGTACAGAGTAGAAAGACCTGCTAATGTTAGGCTATTCAGAGCACGCATGTGTGAGTGGGCACGTACACACACATTCAGCAGAGATTGTTGATGTCAAGTTAGTCTACACACATACAAGCACTCAGCTGAAGAGAGCAAAATATCTGAAGTAGTAGCTACGTCCATTCTGGTCAATGGTTTGGGGTTTTGTTATTGTTGGTGGTGGTAGTTCTTTTTGGTTTTTCAAGACAGGGTTTCTCTGTGTAGTCCTGGCTATCCTGAAACTCACTATGTGGACCAGGCTGGACTCAAACCACAGAGATCCACCTGGCCTCTGCCTCCTGAGTGATGGGATTAACAATGGTTTTTCTGATACAAACAAGTAATGCTCCAGGGCATAAGGATAAGGAAAGCTCTGGGCTCTGAAGTGTTAAAACAGCACACCAGCTTTTCTGGGGGCCAGCTGCTGTGGGGCTGAGGATGTTAAACATGGGGCCTGTGGCCAAGCAGGAAGAGTCATTTAATCCGCTTTGCTGAGGAGGCGAAGCTGATGCCCATCTTCCCTCCTGGGCCCATGTAAGTTGCACTCTGCAATTATTGGAAAAGGAAAATTATAGCACTTTTTTTTTGGTCTCATTGTAATGGATGATTTGCTTCCATGAGGATGGGTAGGACAGGAGCCTGAGGGTAGCATCCGCCCTTCCATCTACCTAATCTTGCAGGACTGGGATGCAAATTGGAAGTTGAGATGCAGAGAAATGTCTTCCATGACATCTCTTAGCCCTGTACATCCAGTTGCATCCTAAACATCTGTTGATACAGACATGTTTCTGAAACTCTCTTCCTGAGACTGGAAGAACATTCACTGGTAATCTAATAATAAAGGGATGAATGGGACACATCAAGTCCTTAATTGCAGCTAGTGGAAGGTATTCAGGCAAACAGGACAGACAGCATCAAACAGGAAGCCTTGTTCTACCCTGACAGGCAGAGACGCTAAATCCAAAGGCAGCAAAGAATACCCTACTATGCCAGCTTAATATTACTGAATTATTTTAGGTTGCTTTTGTTTGTTTGTTTCAAGATGGGGTTTCACCATTTAGCCCTGGCTCTCCTGGAACTAGCTCTGTCCTCAAACTCATAAATATATCGGTCTGCCTCTACCTCCCCAGTACTGGGATTAAAGGCATGTACCACCACAGCCTGGCAGGTTTTTCTTTAAGACTTGTCAAAAGAAAGGCCAACAAGATGTCTTAGTGGGCAAAAGTACTTGCCACACAAGCTTGGCAATCTGAGACCTGTTCCCACAACCTAGATAGGGAGTTAGGGATGCTGGAGTGTCTGTAATCCCACAGTCCTCCTGAGAGAGAGATGGGACGCAGAGACAGGAAGTTTATGTCCTCCTGCCTGGACTGTGGAGGGTGACAGAGACAAGAGACCCTGACTCAGAGCAAGGTACAAAGAGAGATACAACTCTGGGAAAGTGTCCTCTGAGCTCTATATGCATGTCCTCACTCCTGTGCACCCAGGCTCACACAGAGAGACACATTAATAATAATAATAGACAGTAAACAAAAATTTTTCTAAAGAAAGATGTAATAGACTCGTCTTTAGTGGTGGTGAAGGAGAAATATTTTTTAATTCTTTATTAATTACACTTTATTTATTTTGTATCCCCCCTGTGGTTCCCTCCCTCCTTCTGTCCCAATCCCTCCCTTCCTCCCCCCTTTGCATGCATGCCCCTCCCCAAGTCCACTCTTAGGGGAGGTCTTCTTTTCCTTCCTTCTGATCCTATTCTATTAGGTCTCATCAGGAGTGACTGCATTGTCTTCTTCTGTGACCTGGTAAGGCTGCTCCCCACTCAGGAGGAGATGATCAAAGAGCAGGCCAATCAGTTCATGTCAGAGACAGTCCCTGTTCCTATTACTATGGAACTCCACTTGGACACTGAACTGCCATGGGCTATTATCTGTGTAGGGGTCTTAGGTAATCTCCATGCATGGTCCTTGGTTGGAGTATGTCTCAGGAAAGACCTCTGTGCTCAGATTTTTTGGTTCTGTTGCTCTCCTTGTGGAGCTCCTGTCCTCTCCAGATCTTACTGTCTCCCACTTCCTTCATAAGATTCCCTGCACTCTGCCCAAAGGTTGGCAATAAGTCTCAGTATCTGCTTTGATAGTGTACAGGGCAGAGCCTTTCAGAGGTCTCTTTTCTCCTTCTTCTGATGTTCATCCTCTTTGCCTTTCTGGATAGGGATTGCACTCATATAGACATATAATATAGGATAAACCTACTAAAATCTGTACACCTAAAGAAACTAATCAAGAGGGAGGACTTTTGCTATGCTCAATCCCTATTGAGAAATATTTTTTACTGAATTAAAATATTGGCTGAAGAGGGATTTTTTTTAAAGACTGGGGAGGGGGTGACCTCCCTCATCCTAGCATTTGCTAGAGTAGGAAGGCGCAAACACAAAACAAAGGGTGTAGTGTGCTGGTCTCCTAATATGGTAACAAGGCAAAGAGTGCAAGGAATTCTGCAGCACTCTAATGCTCACGCTGGTCTCCTGTATGGTCTCCATGACAGACATCCTAGCACTCAGGGACTAGGTTAACCTTGGAATCACTATGGAAGAGAGAGCAACACTGAAGAAGCATGGGGCATTTGAACTCTCCCTGGAAACCTGAGAAAGAGCTGCAGTTAGGGCTGCACCGTGTGGGTGATGTCACCGTCGCAGAGATGCTCTGAACCAGTACTCCAAGCTCACTACTCTTGAATGACTCAACAGTCTTGTGTGAAAAATCACCATCTTGGAGATTTGTGCTTGGCAAACCTGCTTTCTAGTACCAGTGTTTGACTTTAAAGAGAAACTTAAAATCGGAATGCCCTGCAGGTGAGAGTCATGTGAGAAAGTAAGGCTCAGAAGCTGCCCCATCATAACCCTCTGGGTGGGACCTCAGGCATCTGTGGAGTGTTTACCCTGACTCCCCACCATTCCACAGCTCAGCAAATAAAACTGAGGAAGGGGACATGAGATGCTGGAAGCCGGCAATGCCTGTAATACCAGCATTTGGAAGGCTGAGACAGGAGGATTGCTGTGAGTTCTGAGCCAGTCTGGGCCACACAGCTTGGCTTAAAAACCACCCCTGTCCCCAGAAAAAATAAACACAAATGCTGGAAACTCTGGTGCCAGGTCTAGGCCACAGCTGTACCTCACTGCAGGTGCCTTCTGCTGCACTGGCCAGGACCCATGCCCACCTGTGGGGACAGTGGGGACACTCAGAACTCCACCATCTACACACCAAGAACCTGAGACAATGCACAGTGCATGGTCCTCCAGACTGCACAGACCCCGAGGGGAACAGGTCCTGTCCAAGACTGTTTAGCCTGCTTGAGTCACCTAACAGAAAGCCACTGTGGCACAACCGGAAAAACCGGCTCTGAGAGGTGGAACCTTGCAGCCACTAGGCCTGAAGCAGGCAGCCAGCTTGGGACCATGGCCAGAGCCTGGGACCACCACAGAACTTGAGCACATTCCTGGCCAAATGTTGTTCATTACTAAAGGAAGCTAAATAACTCAGTGTTGGTGTCCTCTCCTTTCTCCTGCTTGCTCCAGAGGAAAGATAGATGCAGGGCTAAGAGGCAGGGCTGCGTAAGGTCCTCAGAAGCAGAGCACTTGCCTAGCACATGGGAAGTCCTGGGGTCAATTTTAAGGACCACACAGGAGTGTGCGCACACACAAACAATAAACACAACATTAGAAGAGGGGCTAAGGAGAAGGCCCAGTGGGTAAAGTACTTGGCACATACACATGAGAAACATTTTAACTCTCATTGTGTTGCTACCTCACAACAGTGGTAGCTAGCAAAGACCTGAACCTCGGGTGGATGCCATAGTGCGTAAAAATTCAAATGTATACCCAGGGCTGGGCAGAGAAAGTTCCAGAACAGAATAGCACTAGGATAATGTCACTCATCATGAAAGCCACTTACAACCTTGCAAACTTAGGCCCAGTGCCTCTAGAATTCTTAATTATCAAAATAATTCAAAAACCTGCATCTAATAATAATAATAATAATAACAATAATAATAATGATAACAACAACAATAGTGATGATGATGATAATGATGAAGCCTGGTATTATAGTTTAGGCCTATAATCCCACACCCCAGAAGGTAGCACAGGGAGACCCTATCTCCAAAAAAAATGTTACAAACAAACTAAAAACTCTTTATTTTTAAACATGGGTGAAAATGTTAAAATTTAGAATAATTCATAAATGCACAATATTAACACATGTGCTTTGTGGACCATAGGTCTGTGTTTTCTGGCCACCAAAAAAAAAAAAATCCCAAACATCCTGTGATATAGACTGAGCTGCTGAGACCCCCTCCTGAAGCCTGCAGATATCTGTTGGGTATAAACGTAACAGCAACCCCCGAAAAGAAAACATTTTCTGTATGATATCACCAATCCTCCCTGTTTAGCTGACAGTCTTTCCCACAACTGCTATCCTAGTGTTTCTTTTGCAGTCTACTTACTATAAAATCAGTAATAACCATTTGTAACATTAAAAAGCTTACTTATCACTTAAAACAAAAGACATTCACTAAAAATAGGTATTAAGGAAATAAAACAAACACTACTGCAGGAAGTATCATAAAATATTGTCCAAGACCATTTGCCAATGTCTACAGAAAACCAGTATGTGTGCCTAGAAGTATACCTGTGCACATATGTGCAAACTCACATACAGACAGGCACACATGTGCACACTCATGCACACAGACATACATGTATCCATCCATGCATACATAAAGTGAGCACTTGTATATGGCAAGTGAGTGGTGTAGAATGAACTGGCTGCAAGATCAGCTAGTGTAGCCCCAAATCAACTATTCCATCAGCTTCCATGGAGCCTGTCTCTTGGGATGTCCACTTCTCTTTCAAAGGTCCCTACTGAAACAGCCCTTAACTCACTTGTCTCTACCATCCATTACAGCAGACTGTAATACTGAAAATACGGAGAGGACTGTGGTGCATGTTTAGAGCTAGCTTTAACACTCTAGGACATCTTCTGTGGCAAAATCCCATTTTTCTTCTCAGTAACCATGAAGTGGATATGGCCTCCCCCTGGTCACACTGCTGATTGGTTACTGGATCCCTTGCTGGATCGATATCCCCCAAAGCCTAGTAAGATGCCTGTAGAGACATTTGTTTTGACTGCCAGAGATTCCAGCACATCCCAGTACTGTGCCCTAACACAAACCCCTTTTGTGCAATAGTCTAGCCTCAAAGAGAAACATAAAGAGCAGGGGCCAGCACAGGCTAAAGAAAGATAGGTGGCAGGAGCCGTGGAATGGCGCAGACAACCTCAGTAAGCTGTGACAGTCTCAGGAGTAGGGAGAGAGTTGGAGAGGTCTCAGGCAGCCAAGAGCACATGGTGTGTGCAGGCATGCCAGAGACACATTTTGCCTGAAGTTCTGTGTGAAGCATCTTGTAGTAGGGCCTGTTCCCTTCTCTGGAACATTCTCCAGGCTGCACGGCTGACTTGTCACTGAATGCCCATTTGGGTCAGCTTTCTTGGGCCTAAAGCCAGTTTCACCTACATTGTTTTATACATGAGCGGAATGAGACACTGAGCAATTCATTTTCTTCTGGAAAGCCTGCTTGCAAACTCCCAGCCAGTTTCCTCTCTCACCCAGCCTTCCCGCTGAGGACAATGAAGCATTGACAGCCTTGTTTACATTGACCTCCTCCTGAGATGAAAGACAAAGTCTTCTAACACTCTCCAGCCGGTACACAGGTACACAACTGAAGCAGAAAACAAGCTTAGGTTTTATCTGAAACATCCTTTAAGTGCAAAATGAGGCTGAAGAATAAGACACTGAGACCCAGAATGAGCTTTGGGGCCTTCAAAACAGACCTGTGGCTAGAGAGCAAACAGGGCTATCTGTGGAAACACTTCCTTATCCAAACCAAGGTAGGGCATCTGTCCTTGATGCCTGTTTGTCAGAGACATTACTTACCCCTGCATGTCTCAGCTACACTTACACCCAAAGAAACAGAAGAGGGTCAGTCAACAAAGAAGTGTTTCAAAGTCATCGTGGTGAAGGTGATTGGAAGCCCTACTTCTGGAGCTCTGCTCCTTCACCTACTGAAGCTGTATGTCGCTACTGTGAAGATACAAGCTTCCTGATGGTGGCATAGAGAAGCCGGGGGCTTACGAGACTCCAAGTGTTAGATGCAAGTTCTAGACTGGAACATGTGGCCTGAAGAACTGAGGAGGGGCAACATGGCAGCTCATCACATTTTTTCAGAGCAGAAGCTCACACCCCACAACAAAAGGACAAAGGCATGAATCCTCTAAAAGGGAATATAGCAGAGCCCCAGTGCTTGGGAGGAAGAGGCAGTTGAATCTTTGTGAATTCAAGGCTGGCCTGGTCTACAAAGAGAGTTCCAGGAGAACCAAGGCTGTTACACAGAGAAACTCAGTCTTTAAAAACCAAAATAGACAGACAGATACATACATACATACAGATACATAGATAGATACACAGATGATAGATAAACAAATAACTAAATAAATAAATAAAATAAGAAAGGGACCATGCTCGTTTTCTTCTTTTTGACTCAAGTTTCTAGGAAAACACTACACAGGGTTTTGAACAAGAGTCTTCATTCATTAAGAGCCATGGTAGGTTTCACTAACCTTTGCCTCTTCATTCACATCCCAGGTGAAGGAAACAGCATTGTACGCGATCTCTTCAATGTTTCCAATGGTGTTGAAGCTCTCCTTGTAGTCAGCTATGACAGTGAAAGAGAAAAAGGACTTAGCAGGGTGGTAGCCAGGAGGAGAGGCACAGGCCTCTAATCCCTGCACTTGGGAGGTAAAGACAAGAGGATCTAGAGTTCCGGGTCATCCTTGTAACAGAGACCAGCCTTGGCCAGTACATGAGACCCTGGCTCAAAACACTCACACGCCACACACATACATATGCACCCATGCACGCACACATGCTTGTACACTAAAGTAAGAGTCCCTCGATGACACATTATTTGTCAATGGTAAAGTTTTGGATTTGCCTATTTTGCAGTGTGACAAGCTACATATTTCTGCTTACAGAATTCTACGGCTGAAAAAAAAATTTACTCACGTCTTTTTATTAAGAGTAAATCTATGTGAACCATGTCTTTATCTGATTTGATTATTAGGTCTTTTTTTTTCTGTTCACCTTCCTACTTCCCACTTTTTTGACAGCCATCCCCCGCTCCCCCAATACACACACAGGGACAATTTTTAGAAGCAAAATATTCTGCCAGTCAGGTGATGTCACTAAAGGAACTGCAGTAGAGTGAAGGCTTTCCATGAGCAGTGATTTTGATAGAGATCAAACACACACTAAGCACACACTACACTGAGGAACCCCCATGCCAAAGAAGGACATTTCTAAAACTTATCTTAGTACTCCAGAGCGTTGCGTTAATCTCACTTGGCTGTCATCACCTGACCACTTTGGGCTCTGTCCTATGGTCACTCCTTACACAATATGTTATCTGTTCCCTTATAGTATGTGTCTATTCCCTCATACAGTATGTAGTGACTCCCTTATAGAGTAGGTATCTATTCCCTTATGGTATGTAGCTATTCCCTGTCATCCCATTAGACTCCCCATGGAGTCAATAGAGATCAGCATGGGTGCTGTGTACTGTTATGGGCATGTTGGGCTACACAGAAAAGCCCAATTTGCTTATCTCCAATGATGAAACTGGTACCTCAGCACTGCAGGAAGATTCCTTATTGCTGGGAGCGGAATGGTGCAGGAAAACCCACCTCATGCTCTCCAGACTCCCTGGGATAGGCTGGCTGGTCTAGCCTCAGTCTGAATTCTATTTCCCCCTCTTTCTCGGATCACCTCTGCTTTCTATGATCCCTGAGGGGTTCAAAGCAGTTTGCTGAATGCTGTGTCTTCATTTCATCTACCCTACATGCAAATATCTGCCCACATGCACCTAGCCAGCCTAGAATCTTCTTGTGGAGAGTGCTAACTTATTTCCTTTTCACTCACTCCAGTGGTCTTGCCTAGAGAAACCTCAAAGCAAGATGTTTCTTTTCTTTTTTGGCATTGTTTTGTTTCTCTGTGCCTTGAGACACAGTTCCACAAGTATAACCCAAGCTGGTTAAACTTGTCCTGAATGCTGAGATTACAGGTTTGAGCTGTCATATCCAACTCCAAACCTTTATATTTTAAACAAAGCACATAAACTTTTAGCATAAAAGTATGTATATTCAACATAGGAAAGTCAGAGACCATGAATAAATAAAAAAAAAATTAAGGACAACCACAGTCTACTAACCCACAATTAACTGCCTTTAAACTTTATCTATGTGCTCTTATCTCTCATCTAGCTCCTTTTCTCCAAATATGTAGATTATTTTTATACAGTGATTAATAAACATCTTTTTCATTGCTATATTGTTTTGCTTGGCTCATCTCTGGTGTCTTCCATATGTAAAACCTTCTGTAAAATTATACGATTGTATCAGACCATGTGTCATGGCTTTATTCTTATTGGTCACTCAGCTGACAGCTGACAGTCTGCTGCTCTACCCCAGTGTTTCACTTCTTTTTACAGCTAAATTTCATTTAAATTTAATTATATTTTATTAAAGTAAATTCTCAGGGGCAGAAGTATAGCTTGCTGGTAGAGCAAGGGCTAGGAGAACTTGGGTTCAACAGCTAGCATTAAAACAAAAGACATTTTAAAAAAAGCATATTTCCGGAAATAAGTTTTTTTTGTTTCTTACTTTGTTTTGTTCTGTTGAAACAAGGTCTCACTGTGTATTCCTGGCTAGCCTGGAACTCACAGAGATTGCCTGCTGCTACCTCTCAAGTGCTGAGGTTAGGGATCTGAGCCACTAGACCCAGCTATAATTTTAAGGCTGATTAATTTTGCCACACTGGTCCAGGGAGGAACAATTTACACTTAGGGCAATTATGTCTTTTCTTCTCAGATTGTCTTTTTTCCAGACTAATATTCAAAACATTATTTTAATCTGAAATTCCTTGATTGCTAAAGGCATTGAATAGTCATTCTTGTTCTCTGGCTATTTGCATTTCTTCTTATTATTTTTATTTTTGTAAGTTCATTCATTTATTTTGGCTTTTCTAATTTTATTCTTGATACACTTTTCTCTTAGGGTAGTCATGATTTTAAAATAAATACTCAAAGGCAAATGAAGGGGAAAATCAAAAGAAAAGAACATTACCCCTTACAGTTTCTAAAAAGGCTTTATGTTTGGGACGATCACGAATGCACACCTGTGCTTTCTGCAGGCTTCCTCTTTGAGAGAGAGAAGAAAGCCAAATTTAAATTTGAATTCCATGATTTCTTCACTAATCCCTTGCAAGATAATCTTATAGTTGTTTGAGAAAAGAGCAGGTAAGATCAGCTGTAAAGAAGAAATGTCACATCTAGAAGTTAAGACAAGAAAGGTGCTTAGATTGACACTGTGGAGTCCTACATCACAAGGCTTCATTTTTCCAGTTTTAATTTCCCCCAAAAAGGGCTGAAAAAAAGAAAAAGAATTTCATACCACTTGTCATATAGAAACACACCAGAGTCTTCTAATATGGCACTCAACCAATAAATATGGCAACCAAAATGCTCATTCTGTGCCAGGAAATGTCCTCACTAGGCCCCTAGTCTTATAGCTCTTGCAATATAGAAAATAGAACACAACTAAATACATAAACATAAACAAACAAGATAATTATTCTAAATCTGCCTGATTTTTCAAAGAAGTCTTGAATGTTCTTTTCTCTATTTCTTACCCAACAAAAGCAGAAAAATAGGATGAAGGCAGTTCTTATTAATTATGATAATTTACACTCAAAAGGACAATCAGCTAGTAAGTCATGTCGAAATAAGTGGAATCACGGGGAGGAGTAATTCTAATGAAACTAATCCCATTGATGCCATGGTGCCAGCCATAAAGCCACATCTCCAGTCTGAGGTTATCATGTCCTGAACATTCAAGTCAGGCCAAGTAGTATGGAAATACACAGCCACAGACATCATCCAGGGTGTGTCAGGATGCCCCAGAGCAGTATGGTAATTCATGGATTCTCGGGGTTTAAAGACTATCTGAGAAGCACATTTTCAAATGTTGGAGGCCAGCATAGGGCTTTGGTGAGACATAGGCTACTGCCAGATATTCTCAGTCATGAGCATGGAGTGAGGCCAAGATTACATTTCTGCCAACTCTCATGTGGGGCTGGTGGGGTTCCTACACTTGAGAAGTCTTGACTCTGTTGTAAAATGGAATGGATCTTTTGGGTACTTCTGGTTTTCACCACCATGATCTTAGAAAGCACATTAGTTGGTGGTGCACGCCTATAATCCCAGCACTCAGGGAGACAGAAGCAGGTGGATCTCTAGGCGATCAAGCCCAGCCTGGTCTACAAAGAGTCCAGGACAGCCAACGATACACAGAAAAACCCTGTTTGGGAAAAAGTAAAAAGAAAAAAAATATATACATTAGTCTTTATTCATGAGGTCCATGTAATGGTCTATTCTTCCCCACCAAAAAAAAAAAAAAAAAAACAACTTTTTTTTCTTGATGAACAGACACAAGGCTATACAATGGCGGAGGACTTATCTAACCAGGAACACTTAGACTCACTCCAAGAGGTCTATCCTTGTACCTAGAGTGGACTCAAAGATATTGTTTCCTTCTGATAAAACCACTGTCATCTCTTGGCAGTCAGACCCAAAGACTCCTGGAATGATAACTGTGGTCTAGTTAAGAACATACATGTTCATGCTGGACAGGCCTTGTGCCAATGATGAGGTCTGTTTTTGGAATAATTCCTGAGGTAGCAATCAGCATGTTTTCTCATAGCAAGAAGCCAAACTGTTTATGGAAGTCAAAAAATCTGGTAACGAATTAACTATGATTTGAATTCAGTTCTGTCTGATACCAACAGCCGCATTTTTAACTGCAATTTCAACCATAAATCATCAGCAGATATTGAAGCACATACTTCAATGGCAACTGCTTTATGAGGTGCTGAGGGAATGTATGGTGAAGGAGGAAAGGAAACTGGGCATTTGGGGACTGTGGGAAGTTACTTACAAAGGAAGGCAGGAATAGGGTACTTTGGCAGGGAATGCTGAAATGTTTTCTTCAACAAGAAAATATTTTTAGAACTTGCTAGCATGAGAAGGCTGAGTGAGAAGGTCAAGCTAGCCCATCTAAGAAAACCAAAGGCACTGGTGCTGTGGAAAAATGATGAGTATGCCCACATATTTGCTTTCTTTACTCATTTCTTGCAAGTTATATTTCACATAGAAATTATGGGATGCAACTATTTTTAATTTTGAAGGAGGTGTGATGGTGAGTGAATCCTTTTGCTATCTTTTGCTTTTATCTTTTGCAGATAATCAGTGGTCTGTTAATTGGGTGTCTTGTTTTAATTCAGACTTTTGAAGGCTGAGGCTCCTGCACCTTAATTAAGCCTCATGTGCTTGGAGAATTATAACTACCGCTTTTAATTATTATATGTATATTGTTGGAGATTAAACAGTATGGTATAATTAATACAGAAGATGGCACTCTTCTAGAAGCTGTAGATTCTGTCTGGACTAGTGAAATAATGAAGGTGGAATGCTAGAGATGAATCTGGGAACTGTGCCAATTCTGTGCACAGCCACATCAGCTTCATCAGACGCTGTGAGAATGTGGCATGGTTGATATGTTTGGGAGCTATGATTCAACAGGCCCATGCTCAGGGTGATAGATACAGGAAGGAAGCTTTTAGCTGGGCATATGACCTCTTCTCCATGACCCTCAGTGAGTTACCTCTGACATCAGAGACAGTATCTAAAGAATGTACAGCTGCTTCTCCATTGTGGACAACAGTCATACTGACCCACCTGTCCTGAAACCTCTGTGTGCCACATCTGCAAGCCTGGGCAGGTCAACTCACAAAGGAGAGGGGCTTGTCTGAGCAACACTCAACTCTGATTTGAAAAAGATGGAAGAAACACAAACCTTTCTAAACGTGTTGAGATTTTTCTCCCTGTTCTTCTAAATCAAAAAGCAGCATTTGAAAGCCTGTGTGACTCATGTAAGAACTTTCCAACAAGCTCATTATCTTCTTCAGAGCACTCTAACAAGTCATGAGTAACTTGGGTGTCCTTGAGTATGTTGACACTTGAGCTGGCTCTTGACAATCACCGAATCATTTCATCACTTGCTCATGGTCCCTTAAAAGCCATGTGTGAGGTAGGCCCAGGGTTGAATACACACAATACTGCAGAAACCCCTAAACCTTTGTCTGTAAGCCGTGCCTCTCAGAGTAAGAAACACATAAGCACATTACATACCTCTCCAATTCTACCACTTGGTGTGCGTCTTAGTCTGTTTTCTGTTAGCGTAACTAAATACCACATGCTTTAGTACATTGCTTAAAAGCTTGCGGCTTTCAAGGCTGAGAAGCCCAAAAGAAGAGCCTGTAAGAGCCTCCTTACTACATCATCATAGGGTGGATGACACATGGTAACAGAGGGAAGAAGGCAGCTCAGAGGCTTTATTGTCTTACAGCATCAGAGAAGCACTCATGACCTCATCTAACTATCCCTACCTCAAACACAATAGCACAGAGGTCAGAGGCTGGGTTTCTAAAGCATGAGCCTACAACCCAAAACACTACCACCTTACTAGGTGACAAAGAGCCAAGCTGTGACCAGCACCTACAAAGGTCTGTCTACACACCAATCCAAACCCCTTTGGCTTTTTGTGACATGAAATCTTTCAAGTGTGCACCTTTTCAATACACACTCCAAATTGTTTATGGGTAAAATTATGAATATATAATGTGACCAACACTGAGTGACTCTCTGAAGTTTAAATTTTAAAGATTTTATTTATTTATTGTATATGAGTGCTCTATTTGCATGTATATGGGCATGCCAGAAGAAGGCATCAAATTCCAGTATATAGATGGTTGTGAGCCACCATGTGGTTGCTGGAATTGAACTTAGGACCTCTGGAAGAGCAGACATGCTTTTAACAGCTGAGCCATCACACCAGCCCCTTCCGCCCACCCCCCAGTGTTCTTAAACTGTAGCAATCAATTATGTCATTGCTATCTACTCTCCATAACTTATTATAATAGCCTTCCTGGTATGATTGAAAATGACATCCTTTCTAGGATTCTCTTTGCACTAAACCTAATGTTTATCTTGTGTTTGGTCTCATTTTTTAGGGCAGGAACTATGTAGGACAAAGTTACAGATTTCAGACAATAACAATATTAAAAGAAAAAACATGTTATATTATAGACTATTATTATCTTCCATGCTTTCTTTTTTTTAATATCATTTGAAGCTCTAGTCCTGGGGCCAGAGAGTGGGCGCAGTATATAAAGCAGAAAGACTGATTTTGGATCATACATGCATGCATGCACACACGAGTACACACACACACACACACACACACACACACATACACACATATCTTTACTGCAAACTTGAACATCAGTGATAGTTCACATCTTGTGTACAAACATATAACTGCAAATACATATGAGCCTTTTATATACCATGGATTACAAGAACACACCTAAACTTGGCTGGACATAAAACTTCCCACTGGTCTCTAAGACTCAGAGAGTTTTAAATTTATAACTATTTTGTTGCTAGTCTACAACATTAAGCTACGGACCACACAAAAGAACCTGGTACCTTTGAGTGTTTTCTGAAAGAATAAAGATAAAAATTGTGCATTGGTGATAATTTATACTTCTACATGATGGGAACTGATTGTTCTTTCGATGGAAACTTGTTTCTGTGCCGTACACTGTGAGATAACACTTTTCAGTTTTCCTGTATTCCTAATTGAGTGAGCGACACACATGTGATTCCGTTTAAAAGTAGTGCTTTGCTTTTCTTTTCTTTTGATGGAAACTTGTTCCTGTGCTGTACAGTGCAATATATCACTTTTCAGTTTTCCTGTATTCTTAATTGAGCGAACGACACACATGTGATTTAGTTTACAAAGTAGTGCTTTGCGTTTCTGTTCTTTCATTGGAAACTTGTTCCTGGGAACAAGTTAGGGTTAGGGTTAGGGTTAGGGATAGTGTAAGGGTTAGGGTATGGTTAGGGTTAGGGTTAGGGTTAGGGGTTTAGGGTTAGGGTTAGGGTTAGGGGGTTAGGGGGTTAGGGTTAGGGTTAGGGTTAAGGTCAGGGTCAGGGTCAGGGTCATGGTCAGGGTCAGGATTAGGGTTAGGGTTATGTCACTTTTCAGTTTTCCTGTTATAATAATTGAACAGGCGACACGTATGTGAATTACTTTACAAAGTTTTGCTATGCGTTACTTTTCTTTCAATGGAAACTTTTTTCTGTGCCTTACTGTGGGAGATAACACTTCTCAGTTTTCCTGTATTCCTAATTGAGCGAGGGAAACACATGTGATTTAGTATACAAAGTAGTGCTTTGCTTTTCTGTTCTTTCATTCGAAACTTGTTCCTGTGCTGTACAGTGCGATATATCATTTTTCAGTTTTCTTGTATTCTTAATTGAGCGAGGGACACACATGGGATATAGTTTACAAAGTAGTGCTTTGCTTTTCTGTTCTTTTATTGGAAACTTGTTTCTGTGCTGTACAGTGCGATATATCAGTTTTCAGTTTTCCTGTTATAATAATTGAACGGGCAACACGTATGTGAATTACTTTACAAAGTTGTGCTTTGCGTTTCTGTTCTTCTGTTGGAAACTTGTTTCTGTGCCGTACAGTGCGAGGTAACACTTTTCATTTTTCCTGTATTCCTAATTGAGCGAGCAACACACATGTGATTCAGTTTACAAAGTAGTGCTTTGCATTTCTGTTCTTTCCTTGGAAACTTATTCCTGTGCCATACAGTGCATGATAACACTTTTCAGTTTTCCTGTATTCCTAATTGAGCAAGCGACACACATGTGATTCAGTTTACAAAGTAGTGCTTCCCTTTTCTGTTCTTTTTTGGAAACTTGTTCCTGTTCTGAACAGTGCGATATATCACTTTTCAGTTATCCTGTATTTCTAATTGAGCGAGCGACACACATGTGATTTAGTTTACAAAGTAGTGCTTTGTGTTTCTGTAATTCTGTTGAAAACTTCTTTCTGTCCTGTACAGTGTGATATATTAGTTTTCAGTTTTCCTGTTATAATGATTGAACGGGCAACACGTATGTGAATTACTTTACAAAGTTGTGTTTTGCGTTTCTCTTGTTTCGATGAAAACTTGTTTCTGTGCCGTACAGTGTGAAATAACACTTTTCAGTTTTCCTGTATTCCTACTTGAGCGAGCAACACAAATGTGATTTAGTTTACAAAGTAGTGCTTTGCTTTTCTATTCTTTCCTTTGACACTTGTTCCTGTGCTGTACAGTGCAATATATCACTTTTCAGTTTTCCTGTATTCCCAATTGAGCGAGGGACACACATGTGATTTAGTTTACAAAGTAATGATTTGCTTTTATGTTCATTCGTTGGAAAGTTGTTCCTGTTAGGAACAAGTTAGGGTTACGGTTAGGGTTAGGGTAGGGTTAGGGTAAGGGTTAGGGTTAGGGTTAGGGTTAGGGGTTAGGGGTTAGGGTTAGGGGTAAGGTTAGGGTTAGGATAAGGGTTAGGTGGTTAGGGTTAGGGTTAAAGGTTAGGGTGAGGGTTATATCACTTTTCAGTTTTCCTGTTATAATAATTGAAAAGGCGACACGTATATGAACTAGTTTACAGAGTTGTGCTTTGAGTTTCTGTTCTTTCGATGAAAACTTGTTTCTTTGCCTTACAGTTCGAAATATCACTTTACAGTTTTCCTGTATTCCTAATTGAGCGAGCAACACACATGTGAATTACTTTACAAAGTACTGCATTGCTTTTCTTTTCTTTCATTGGAAACTTGTTCCTGTGCTATACAGTGTGATATATCACTTTTCTGTTTTCCTGTATTCCCAATTGAGCGAGTGACACACATGTGATTTAGTTTACAAAGTAGTGCTTTGCATTTATATTCTTTCGTTGGAAACTTGTTCCTGTAAGGAACAAGTTAGGGTTAGGTTTAGGGGGTTAGATTTAGGGTTAGGGTTAGGGTGAGGGTTATATCACTTTTCAATTTTCCTGTTATAATAATTGAACAGGCGACACGTATGTGAATTAGTTTACAGAGTTGTGCGTTGTGTTTCAGTTCTTTTGATGAAAACTTGTTTCTTTGCAGTACAATTCAATATATCACTTTTCAGTTTTCCTGTATTCCTAATTGAGCGAGCGACACACATGTGATCTAGTTTACAAAGTAGTGCTTTGCTTTTCTGTTCTTTCGTTCGAAACTTGTTCCTGTGCTGTACAGTGCATTATATCACTTTTCAGTTTTCCTGTTAAAATAATTGAACAGGCAACACGTATGTGAAATAGTTTACAAAGTAGTGCTTTGCCCTTCTGTTCTTTCATTGGAAACTTGTTCCTGTGTTGTACAGTGCGTTATATCACTTTTCAGTTTTCCTGTTATAATAATTGAAGAGGTGACACATATGTGAATTAGTTTACAAAGTAGTGCTTTGCTTTTCTGTTCTTTCGTTGGAAACTTGTTCCTGTGCTGTACAGTGCGATATACCACATTTCCAATTTCCTTTATTCCTAATTGAGCCAGCGACACATGTGTGATTTAGTTTACAAAGTAGTGTTTTGCGTTTTTGTTCTTCTGTCGGAAACTTGTTTCTGTGCTATACAGTGTGATATATCACTTTTCAGTTTTCCTGTTATAATAATTGAACGGGCGACATGTATGTGAATTAGTTTACAACGTTGTGCTTTGCGTTCCTGTTCTTTCGATGGAAACTTGTTTCTGTACCGTACTGTGCGAAGTAACTCTATTCCGTTTTCCTAAATTCCTAATTGAGCGAGCGACGCTCATGTGATTCCGTTTAAAAGTAGTGCTTGGCTTTTCTGTTCCTTCGTTCAAAACTTGTTCCTGTGCTGTAGAGTGCGATATATCACTTCTCAGTTTTCATGTATTCCTAATTGAGCGAGTGACACACATGTGATTTAGTTTAGAATGTAGTGCTTTGCATTTGTTCTTTCATTGGAAACATGTTCCTGTTAGAAAAAGTTAGGATTAGGGTTAGGGTAGGGTTAGGGTTAGGGTTAGGGTTAGGTTTAGTATTAGGGTTAGTGTTAGGGGTTAGGGTTAGGGGTAGGGGTAGGGTGTTAGGGTCAGGGTTAGGGTTAGGGTGAGGGTTATATCACTTTCAGTTTTCCTTTTATAATAATTGAACAGGCGACACGTGCGTGAATTAGTTTACAGAGTTGTGCTTTGCGTTTCTGTTCTTTCGATGAAAACTTTTTTCTTTGCCTTACAGTGGGATATATCACTTTTCAGTTTTCCTGTATTCCTAATTGAGCGAGCGACACACATGTGATTTAGTTTACAAAGTAGTGCTTTGCGTGTCGGTTCTTCTGTTGGAAAATTGTTTCTGTGTTGTACAGTGTGATATACCACTTTTCAGTTTTCCTGTTATAATAATTGAACGGGCAACATGTATGTGAATTAGTTTACAAAGTTGTGCTTTGCGTTTCTGTTCTTTCGTTTGAAACTTGTGTCTGCCACACAGTGAGAGCTAACACTTTTCAGTTTTCCTTTATTCCTAATTGAGCGAGCAACATACATGTGATTCCCTTTAAAAGTAGTGCTTTGCTTTCCTGTTCTTTCTTTGGAAACTTTTCCCTGTGCTATACAGTGGGATATATCACTTTTCAGTTTTCCTGTATTCCTAATTGAGCGAGTGACACACATCGATTTAGTTTACAAAGTAGTGCTTTGCGTTTCTGTTCTTCTGTTGGAAACTTGTTTCTGTGCTGTACACTGTGATATATCAGTTTTCAGGTTTCCTGTTATAATAATTGAACAGGCGACAAGTATGTGAATTAATTTACAGAGTTGTGCTTTGCGTTTCTGTTCTTTCGATGAAAACTTGTTTCTTTGCCTTATAGTTCGATATATCACTTTTCACTTTTCCTGTATTCCTAATTGAGTGAGAGACACACCTGTGATTTTGCTAACAAAGTAGTGCTTTGCTTTTCTGTCCTTTTATTCGAAACTTGTTCCTGTGATGTACAGTGCGTTATATCACTTTCAGTTTTCCTGTTATAATAATTGAACAGGCGACACGTATGTGATTTAGTTTACAAGGTAGTGCTTTGCTTTTCTGTTCTTTCGTTGGAAACTTGTTCATGTGCTGTACAGTGTGTTATATCACTTTTCAGTTTTCCTGTTATAATAATTGAACAGGCGACACATATGTGAATTAGTTTACAAAGGTAATGCTTTGCTTTTCTGTTCCTTTGTTCAAAACTTCCTCCTGTGCTGTACAGTGCGTTATATCACTTTTCAGTTTTTCTGTATTCCTAATTGAGCGAGTGACACACATTTGATTTAGTTTACAAAGTAGTGCTTTGGGTTTATGGTCTTTCATTGGAAACTAGTTCCTGTTAGGAACAAGTTAGGGTTAGGGTTAGGGGTTAGGGTTAGGGTTAGGTTTAGGTTAGGGTTAGGGTTATGGTTAGGGTTAGCGTTAGGGTTACGGTTAGGTTTCTATCACTTTTCAGTTTTCCTGTTATAATAATTGAATGGGCGACACGTATGTGAATTAGTTTAGAAAGTTGTTCCTGTTACGAACAATTTAGGGTTAGGGTTAGGGTTAGGGTTAGAGTTAGGGGGTTATGGTTATGGTTAGGGTTCTATCACTTTTCAGTTTTCCTGTTATAATTATTGAACAGGCGACACGTATGTGAATTATTTTACAAAGTTGTGCTTTGCTTTTCTGTTCATTCGATGAAAAGTTGTTTCTTTGCCATATAGTTCGATATATCACTTTTCAGTTTTTCTATATTCCTAATGGGGCGAGCGACACACATGTGATTTAGTTTACAAAGTAGTGCTTTGAATTTCTGTTCTTCCACTCGCAACTTGTTCCTGTGCTGTACAGTGTGATATATCACTTTTCAGTTTTCCTGTATTCCTAATTGAGCGAGTGACACACATGTGATTCAGTTTACAAAGTAGTGCTTTGCTTTTCTGTTCTTTCGTTGGAAACTTGTTCCTGTGCTGTACAGTGTGATATATCACTTTTCAGTTTTCCTCTTATAATAATATAACGGCTGACACGTATGTGAATTTGTTTACAAAGTTGTGCTTTGCCTTTCTGTTCTTTCGATGGAAACTTGTTTCTGTGCCATACAGTGCGAGATAACACTTTTCAGTTTTCGTGTATTCCTCAATGAGCAAGTGACCCACATGTGATTCCGTTTAAAAGTAGTGCTTTGGGTTTATGTTCTTTCATTGGAAACCTGTTCCTGTTAAGAACAAGTTAGGGTTAGGATTAGGGATAGGGTTAGGTTTATGGTAAGGTTAGTGTTAGGGTTAGGGTTAGGGTTAGGGGTTAGGATTAGGGTTACGGTTAGGGTTAGGGTTTTAAAGATAGGGTTATTGTTAGTGTTAGGGTTACGGTTAGGGTTCTATCAGTTTTCATTTTTCCTGTTATAATAATTGAACAGGCGACATGTATGTGAATTAGTTTACAAAGTTGTGCTTTGTGTTTCTGTTCTTTAGATGGAAACTTGTTTCTATGCCTTATAGTGCGCGATAAGACTTTTCAGTTTTCCTGTATTCGTAATTGAGAAAGCGACACACATTTGATTCCATTTAGAATAGTGCATTGCTTTTCTGTTCTTTTTTTGGAAACTTGTTCCTGCGCTGTACAGTACGATATATCACTTTTCAATTTTCCTGTATTCCTAATTGAGCGAGTGACACACATATGATTTAGTTTACAAAGTAGAGCTTTTCGTTTATGTTCTTTCGTTGGAAACTTGTTCCTTTTACGATCAAGTTAGGATTAGGGTTAGGGTTAGGGTAGGGTTAGGGTTAGGGTTAGGGTTAGTGGTTAGGCTTAGGGTTAGGGTGTTAGGGTTAGGGTTAGGGTTAGTGTTAGGGTTAGGGTTAGGGTTAGGGTTCTATCACTTTTCAGTTTTCAGTTTTCCTGTTATGATAATTGAACAGGCGTCATGTATGTGAATTATTTTACAAAGTTGTGCTTTGCGTTTCGTTCTTTCCATGAAAATTTGTTTTTTTTTTGCCATACAGTTCGATATATCAGTTTTCAGTTTTCCTGTATCCCGAATTGAGTGAGCGCCACACTTGTGATTTTGTTTACAAAGTAGTGCTTTGCTTTTCTGTTCTTTCTTTTGAAACTTGTTCCTGTTACAGTGCGTTATATCACTTTTCAGTTTTCCTGTTATAATAATTGAACAGGCGACACGTATGTCAATTAGTTTACAACGGAGTGTTTTGCTTTTCTGTTCTTTTGTTGGAAACTTGTTCCTGTGCTGTACAGTGCGATATATCACTTTTCAGGTTTCCTGTTATAATAATTGAAGGTGCGACACGTATGTGAATTACTTTACAAAGTTGTGCTTTGTGTTTCTGTTCTTTTGTTTGAAACTTGTTTCTGTGCCATATAGTGGGAGATAACACTTTTCAGTTTTCCTGTATTCCTAATTGAGTGAGCAACACACATGAGATTGCATTTAAAAGTAGTGCTTTGCGTTTCTATTCTTCTGTTGGAAACTTGTTTCTGTGTTGTACAGTGCGATATATCACTTTTCAGTTTTCCTGTTATAATGGTTGAACAGGTGATATGTATGTGAATTAGTTTACAAAGTTGTGCTTTGCGTTTACGTTCTTTCGTTGGAAACTTGTTCCTGTTAGGAACAAGTTAAGGTTAGGGTAAGGGTAGGGTTAGGGTTAGGGTTAGGGTTAGGGTTAGGGTTAGGGTTAGGGTTAGGGTTAGGGGTTAGAGGTTAGGGTTAGGATTAGGGTTAGGGTTAGGGTTAGGGGGTTAGGGTTAGGGTTAGCAATAGGGTTAGGGTTATATCACTTTTCAGTTTTCCTGTTATAATAATTGAACGGGCGAATCGTATGTGAACTAGTTTACAAGTTGTGTTTTGAGTTTCTGTTCTTTCAATAAAAACTTTTTTCTTTGCTGTACAGTTCGAAATATCACTTTTCAGTTTTCCTGTATTCCTAATTGAGCGAGCAATACACCTGTGATTTAGTTTACAAAGTAGTGCTTTGCGTGTCTGTTCTTCTGTTGGAAACTTGTTTCTGTGCTGTACAATGTGATATATTACTTTTATTTTTTTATAATAATTGAACATTCAACACGTAAGTGAATTAGTTTACAAGGTAGTGCTTTACTTTTCTGTTGTTTTGTTGGAAACTTGTTCCTGTGCTGTACAGTGCGATATAGCAGTTTATAGTTTTCCTGTGTTCCTAATTGAGCGAGCGACACACATGTGATTTAGTTTACAAAGTAGTGCTTTGCCTTTATGTTCTTTCTTTGTTCCTGTTAGGAACAAGTTAGGGTTAGGGTTAGGGTTAGAGTTAGGGTTAGCATTAGGGTTAGGGTTAGGGTTACGGTTAGGCTTAGGGTTAGGGTAGGGTTAGGGTTAGGGTTAGGGTTAGGGTTAGGTGTTAGGGTTAGGGTTAGGGATAGGGTTAGGGTTACGGTTAGGGGGTTAGGGTTAGGGTTAGGGTTAGGGTTATGGTTTTATCACTTTTCAGTTTTCCTGTATTCCTAATTGAGCGAGTGACACACATGTGATTTAGTTTACAAAGTAGTGCTTTGCATTTCTGTTCATCTGTTGGAAACTTGTTTCTGTGCTGTACAGTGTGATAATCACTTTTCAGTTTTCCTGTATTCCTAATTGAGCGAACGACACACATGTGATTCAGTTTAAAAGTAGTGCTTTTCTTTTCTGTTCTTTCGTTGGAAACTTGTTCCTGTGCTGTACAGTCCGATATATCACTTTTCAGTTTTCCTTTATTTCTAATTGAGCGAGCCACACACATGTGACTTAGTTTACAAAGTACTGCTTTGCTTTTCTGTTCTTTCGTTAGAAACTTGTTCCTGTGGTGTACAGTGCGTTATATCAATTTTCAGTTTTCCTGTTATAATAATTGTACAGGCGACACGTATGTGAATTAGTTTACAAAGTTGTGCTTTGCGTTTCTGTTCTTTCCATGGAAACTTGTTTCTGTGCCATACAGTGCGAGATAACACCTTTCAGTTTTCTTGTATTCCTAATTGAGCGAGCAACACACATGTGACTTAGTTTACAAAGTAGTGCTTTGCTCTTCTGTTCTTTCGTTCGAAACTTGTTCCTGTGCTGTACAGTGCGTTAAATCACTTTTCGGTTTTCCTGTTTTAATAATTGAATAGGCGACACGTATGTGAATTAGTTTACACAGTTGTGGTTTTCATTTCATTTCTTTTGATGGAAACTTTTTTCTGTGCTGTACAGTGTGAGATAACACATTTCAGTTTTCCTGTATTCCTAATTGAGCGAGCGACACACATGTGATTCCATTTAAAACAGTAACTCAATGATTGGCTCTTTGGTCTCACCACGCCCGAAGGGAGGAGCAGTCCTGTTAGGCCACAGAGGAGGGCTTTGCATCCAGTCCTGAAGATACCTGATAAAACAGGATCAGATGAATGGGGAAGAGGTCCCCCCATCAGTGGACTTAAAAAGGGGCACGGTGGAGATGAGGGAGGGAGGGAGGGACTGGGAGGGAATGAGGGATGGGGACACGGCTGGGATACAGAGTTAATAAAATGTAACTGATAAAAAAAATAAAAAAAATTATTTAAAAAAAAGACAGTAATCCCTCTCTATTGTACACGTCATCCTGAAACTCACTATATAATCCAGCCTGGCTTTGAACTTTCAGTGACCCTCTTGAGTCAGGTACACAAGAGCTGGGATTATGAATGTGTGCCACCACATCCAGCTAGTTTTAAAGATCATAGGAAAACTTACAATCTAAATAAATTTGTAAAATAAGAAAAAAAAATAAAAGTAGTACTTTTCTTTTCTGTTCTTTCGTTTGAAACTTGTTCCTGTGCTGTACAGTGCGATATATCACTTTTCATTTTTCCTGTATTCCTAGTTGAGCGAGGGACAGACATGTGATTTAGTTTACAAAGTAGTGCTTTGCACTTCTGTTCTTCTGTTGGAAACTTGTTTCTGTGCTGTACAGTGTGATACATCACTTTTCAGTTTTCCTGTTATAATAATTATTGTGCGACACGTATGTGAATTAGTTTACAAAGTTGTGCTTTGCGTTTCTGTTCTTTCGATGGAAACTTATTTCTGTGCCTTACAGTGCGTTAAATCACTTTTCAGTTTTCCTGTTATAATAATTGAACAGGCGACACGTATGTGAATTAGTTTACAAAGTAGTGCTTTGCTTTTCTCTTCTTTCGTTGGTAACTTGTTCCTGTGATGTATAGTGCGATATATCACTTTTCAGTTTTCCTGTATTCCTAATTGAGCAAGTGACACACATGTGATTCAGTTTACAAAGTAGTGCTTTGCGTTTACGTTCTTTCGATGGAAACTTGTTCCTGTTAGGAACAAGTTAAGGTTAGGGTTAGGTTTAGGGGTAGGGTTAGGGTTAGGGTTAGGGTAGGTTTAGGGTTAGGGTTAGGGTTAGGGTTAGGGTTAGGGTTAGGGTTAGGGGTAGGGTTAGGGGTTAGCTTTAGGGTTAGGGTTAGGGTTAGGGTTAGGGGTTAGGGTTAGGTTTAGGGTTAGGGTTATATCACTGTTCAGTTTTCCTGTTATAATAATTGAACAGGCGACACGTATGTGAATTAGTTTACAAAGTAGTGCTTTGCATTTATGTTCTTCTGTTGGAAACTTGTTTTTGTGCTGTACAGTGTGATATATAACTTTTCAGTTTTCCTGTTATAATAATTGAATGGGCGACACGTATGTGAATTTTTTTACCAAGTTGTGCTTTGCGTTTCTGTTCTTTCGATGGAAACTTGTTTCTGTGCTGTACAGTGGGAGATAACACTTTTCACTTTTCCTGTATTCCTAATTGAGGGAATGACACACATGTGATGTAGTTTACAAAGTAGTGCTTTGCATTTCTGTTCTTATGTTGGAAACTTGTTTCTGTGCTTTACAGTGTGATAATCACTTTTCAGTTTTCCTGTATTCCTAATTGAGGGAATGACACACATGTGATTCAGTTTAAAAGTAGTGCTTTTCTTTTCTGTTCTTTCGTTGGAATCTTGTTCCTGTGCTGTACAGTTCAATATATCACTTTTCAGTTTTCCTGTATTCCTAATTGAGCGAGCTACGCACATATGATTTAGTTTACAAAGTAGTGCTTTGCTTTTCTGTTCTTTCATTCGAAGCATGTTCCTGTGCTTTACAGTGCGTTATATCACTTTTCAGTTTTCCTGATAAAATAATTGAACAGGTGACACGTATTTGAATTAGTTTACAAAGTTGTGCTTTGCGTTTCTATTCTTTCAATGGAAACTTGTTTCTGTGCTGTACAGTGTGAGATAACACTTTTCCGTTTTCTTGTATTCCTATTTGAGCGAGCAACACACATGTGATTCTATTTAAAGTAGTGCTTTTCTTTTCTGTTCTTTCTTTGGAAACCTGTTCCTGTGCTGTACAGTGCGATATATCACTTTTCAGTTTTCCTGTATTCCTAATTGAGCGAGCAATACACATGTGAAATCGTTTAAATGTAGGGCTATGCTTTTCTGTTCTTTCGTTGGAAACTTGTTCCTGTGCTGTACAGTGCAATATATCACTTTTTAGTTTTCCTGTATTCCTAATTGAGCGAGCTACGCACATCTGATTTAGTTTACAAAGTAGTGCTTTGATTTTCTGTTCTTTCATTCGAAACTTGTTCCTGTGCTGTACAGTGCGATATATCACTTTTCACTTTTCCTGTATTACTAATTGAGCAAGTGACACACATGTGATTCAGTTTACAAAGTAGTTCTTTGCGTTTACGTTCTTTCATTGGAAAGTTGTTCCTGTAAGGAACAAGTTAGGGTTAGGGTTATGGTTATGGTTAGGGTTAGGGTAGTGTTAGGGTTAGTGTTAAGGTTAGTGTTAGGGTTAGGGTTAGGGGTTAAGGTTAGCGTTAGGGTTAGGTGTTAGGGTTAGGGTTAGGGTTAGGTTTAGGGGGTTAGGGTTAGGGTTAGGGTTATATCACTTTTCAGGTTTCCTGTTATAATAATTGAACTGGCGACAAGTATGAGAATTAGTTTAAAATGTTTTGCTTTGCTTTTCTGTTCTTTCCCTCGAAACTTTTTCCTTTTAGGAACAAGTTAGGGTTAGGTTTAGGGTTAGGGTTTGGGTTAGGGTTAGGGTAGGGTTAGGGTTAGGGTTAGGGTAAGGGTTAGGGTTAGGGTTAGGGTTAGGATTATGGCGTTAGGGTTAGGTTAAGGGATAGGGTTAGGGTTATATCACTTTTCAGTTTTCCTGTTATAATAATTGAACAGGTGACAGGTATGTGAAATAGTGTAAAAAGTTGTGCTTTGCGTTTCTTTTCTTTCGATAGAAACTTGTTTCTGTGCAGTACAGTGTGAGATAACACTTTTCAGTGTTCCTGTATTCCTAATTGAGTGAGCGCCACACGTGTTTCTGTTTAAAAGTAGTGGTTTGCTTTTCTGTTCTTTTGTTGGAAACTTCTTCCTATGCTGTACATTGTGATATAATACTTTTCAGTTTTCCTGTTATAATAATTGAATAGGCAAGACATATGTGAATTAGTTTACAAAGTAGTGCTTTGCTTTTCTGTTCTTTGATTGGTAACTTTTTCCTGTGTTGTACAGTGCGATATATCACTTTTCAGTTTTCCTGTTATACTTATTGAACGGGCGACACGTATGTGTATAAGTTTCCAAAGTTGTGCTTTGCATTTCTGTTCTTTCGATTGAAACTTGTTTCTGTGCCACACAGTGCAAGATAACACTTTTCAGTTTTCCTGTATTCCTCATTGATCGAGCGACACACATGTGATTCCATTTAAAAGTATTGCTTTGCTTTGCTTTTCTTTCTTTGGAAACATGTTTCTGTGCTGTACAGTGTGTTATATCACTTTCCAGTTTTCCTGTATTCCTAATTGAGCGAGCGAGGCACATCTGATTTAGTTTACAAGTAGACCTTTGCTTTTCTGTTTTTTTCGTTGGAAACATATTCCTGTGCAGTACAGTGCGTTATATCACTTTTCAGTTTTTCTGTTTTAATAATTGAACAGGCGACACATATGTGAATTAGTTTACAAAGTTGTGCTTTGCGTTTCTGCTCTTTCGATGAAAACTTGTTTCTGTGCCGTATAGGGGGAGATAACACTTTTCAGTTTTCCTGTATTCCTAATTGAGCGAGAGACACACATGTGATTTAGTTTACAAGGTAGTGTTTTGCTTTTCTGTTCTTTCATTCGAAACTTGTTCCTGTGCTTTACAGTGCGTTATATCACTTTTCAGATTTCCTGTTTTAATAATTGAACAGGCGACACATATGTGAATTAGTTTACAAAGTTGTGCTTTGCTTTGCTGTTCTTTCGTTGGAAAATTGTTCGTGTTAGGAACAAGTTAGGGTTAGGTTTTGGTTTAGGTTTAGGGTTAGGGTTAGGGTTAGGGGTTAGGGTTAGGGTTAGGGTTAGGATTATATCACTTTTCACTTTTCCTGTTATAATAATTGAACAGGCGACACATATGTGAAAATGTTTAAAAAGTTGTGCTTTGCGTTTCTGAACTTTCGGTGGAAACTTGTTTCTGTGCTATATAGTGCGAGATGATACTTTTCAGTTTTCCTGTATTCCTAATTGAGCGATCGACACACATGCGTTTCTGTTTAAAAGTAGTGCTTTGCTTTTCTGTTCTTTCTTTGGAAACTTGTTCCTATGCTGTACATTGTGTTATAATACTTTTCAGTTTTTCTGATATAATAATTGAACAGGCTACACGTATGTGAATTAGTTTACAAGGTAGTGCTTTGCTTTTTTGTTCTTTCTTTGGAAACTTGTTCCTGTGCTGTACAGTGTGATATATCACTTTTCACTTTTATTGTGTTCCTAATTGAGCGAGGGACACACATGTGATTTAGTTTACAAAGTAGTGCTTTGCTTTTCTGTTCTTTCTTTGGAAACTTGTTCCTGGGCTGTTCATTGCGTTAAAATACTTTTCAGTTTTCCTGTTGTAATAATTGAACAGGCTATACGTATGTGAATTAGTTTACAAGGTAGTGCTTTGCTTTTCTGTTCTTTCTTTGGAAACTTGTTCCAGTGCTGTACAGTGCGATAGATCACTTTTCAGTTTTATTGTATTCCTAATTGAACGAGCGACACACATGTGATTTAGTTTACAAAGTAGTGCTTTGCTTTTCTGTTCTTCTGTTGGAAACTTGTTTCTGTGCTGTACAGTGTGATATATAACTTTTCAGTTTTCCTGTTATAATAGTTGAAGGTGCGCCACGTATGTGAATTACTTTACAAAGTTGTGCTTTGCGTTTCTGTTCTTTCATTTGAAACTTGTTTCTGTGCCATATAGTGGGTGATAACACTTTTCAGTTTTCCTGTATTCCTAATTGAGTGAGCAACACACATGAGATTCCAGGTAAAAGTAGTGCTTTGCTTTTCTGTTCTTTCATTGGAAAATTGTTCCTGTGCTGTACAGTGCGATATATCACTTTTCAGTTTTCCTGTATTCCTATTTGAGCGAGCGACACACATGTGATTTAGTTTACAAAGTATTGCTTTGATTTTCTGTTCTTTCGCCCGAAACTTGTTCCTGTGCTGTACAGTGCGTTATATCACTTTTCAGTTTTCCTGTTGTAATAATTGAACAGGCTTCATGTATGTCAATTAGTTAACAAAGTAGTGCTTTTCTTTTCTTTTCTTTCGTTGTAAACTTGTTCCTGTGCTGTACAGTGCCTTATATCACTTCTCAGTTTTCCTGTTATAATAATTGAACAGGCGACACGTATGTGAATCAGTTTACAAAGTAGTGCTTTGCTTTTCTGTTCTTTGGTTGGAAACTTGTTCCTGTGCTGTACAGTGTGAGATAACCCTTTGCAGTTTTCCTGTATTCCTAATTGAGCCAGAGACACACATGTGATTTCGTTTAAAAGTAGTGTGTTGCTTTTTTGTTCTTTCGTTCGAAACTTGTTCCTGTGCTGTACAGTGCGTTATATCACTTTTCAGGTTTCCTGTATTCCTAATTGAGTGAGTAATACACATGTGATTTAATTTACAAAGTAGTGCTTTGCGTTTATGTTCTTTGGTTGAATACTTGTTCCTGTTAGGAAAAAGTTAGGTTTAAGGTTAGGGTAAGGGTTAGGGGAGATTTAGGGTTAGGGTTAGGGTTAGGGTTAGGGTTAGGGCATTTGGGTTAGGTTTAGGTTTAGGTTTATGGTTATATCACTTTTCAGGTTTCCTGTTACAATAATTGAACAGGCGACACATATGTGAAATTGTTTACAATGTTGTGCTTTGCATTTCTGTTCTTTCAAAGGAAACTTGTTCCTGTTAGGAACAAGTTAGGGTTAGTGTTAGTGTTAGGGTTAGGGTTAGGGTTAGGGTTATATCACTTTTCAGTTTTCTTGTTATAATATTTGAACAGGTGACACGTATGTTAATTATTTTACAAACTTGTGCTTTGCGTTCCTGTTCTTCGAAGAAAACTTGTTTCTTTGCCATAAAGTTCCATATATCACTTTTTAGTTTTCCTGTATTCCTAATTGAGCGAGCCAAACACTTGTGATTTAGTTTACAAAGTAGTGCTTTGCGTTTTTTTTTTTTTTTTTTGTCTGTTGGAAACATTTTCTATGCTGTACAGTGTGATATATCACTTTTCAGTTTTTCTGTTATAATAATTGAATGGGCGACACGTATGTGAAGTAGTTTACAAAGTTGTGCTTTGCGTTTCTGTTTTTTCGATGGAAACTTCTTTCTGTGTCTTAAAGTGCGAGGTAACACTTTTCAGTTTTCCTGTATTCCTAAGTGAACGAGCAATACACTTGTGATTCCATTTAAAAGTAGTGTTTTGCTTTTCTGTTCTTTCGTTGGAAACTTGCTCCTGTGCTGTACAGTGTGTTATATCACTTTTCAGTTTTCCTGATATAGTAATTGAACAGATGACACGTATGTGAATTAGTTTACAAAGTTGTGGTTTGCATTTCATTTCTTTCGATGGAAACTTTTTTCTGTGCTGTACAGTGGGAGATAACACTTTTCGGTTTTCCTGTATTCCTAATTGAGCGAGTGACACACATGTGATTCAGTTTACAAAGTAGTGCTTCTTTCGTTGGAAACTTGTTCCTGTTAGGTTTAGGGTTAGGGACAGGGTTGGGGTTAGAGTTAGGATTAGGGTAGGGTTAGGGTAAGGGTTAGGGTTAGCAGTAGGGGTTAGCGTTAGGTTTAGGGTTAGGGTTAGGGTTTGGGTTCGGGGTTAGGGTTAGTGTTAGTGTTAGGTTTAGGGTTAGGGTTAGGGTTAGGGGTTTAGGGTTAGGGTTAGGGTTATATCACATCTGAGTTTTTCTGTTATAATAATTGAACAGGCAACACATATGTGAATTATTTTACAAAGTTGTGCTTTGTGTTTCTGTTTTTCGATGAAAACTTGTTTCTTTGCCGTACAGCTCCATATATCACGTTTCAGTTTTCCTGTATTCCCAATTGAGCGAGTGACACACATGTGATTAAGTTTACAAAGTAGTGCTTTGCGTTTATGTTCTTTCGTTGGAAACTTGTTCCTTTTAGGAACAAGTTAGGGTTAGGGTTAGGGTTAGGGATAGGGTTAGGGGTAGGGTTGGGGTTTAGGTTTAGAGTTAGGGTTAGGGTTAGAGTTAGGGTTAGGGGGTTAGTGTTAGGGCTAGGGTTAGGGTTATATCACTTTTCAGTTTTCCTGTTATGATAATTGAACAGAGAAAACGTATGTGAATTAGTTCACAAAGTAGTGCTTTGCGTTTCTGTTCTTTCATTGGAAACTTGTTCCTGTGTTGTACAGTGCGTTATATCACTTTTCAGTTTTCTTGTTATAATAATTGAACTGGCGATACATATGTGAATTAGTTTACAAAGTAGTGCTTTGCTTTTCTGTTCTTTCGTTTGTAACTTGTTCCAGTGCTGTATAGTGCGATATATCACTTTTCAGTTTTCCTGTATTCCCAATTGAGCGAGCAACACACATGTTATTCCGTTTAAAAGTAGTGCTTTGCCTTTCTGTTCTTTCGTTGGAAACTTGTTCCTGTGCTGTACAGTGTGATATATCACTTTTTATTTTTCCTGTATTCCTAATTGTGCAAGTGACACACATGTGATTTAGTTTACAAAGTAGTGCTTTGCGTTTATGTTCTTTTGTTAAAAATTTGTTCCTGTTAGGAACAAGTTAGGGTTAGGTTTACGTTGGGGTTAGGGTTAGGGTTAGCATAGAGTTAGGGTTAGGGTTAGGGTAGGGTTAGGGTTAGGGTTAGTGGTTAGGTTTAGGTTTAGAATTAGGGTTAGGGTTAGGGTTAGGGTAAGGGTTAGGGGTTAGGGTTAGAGTTGGGGTTAGAGTTAGGGTTAGGGTTAGTGTTATATCACTTTTCTGTTTTCCTGTTATAATAATTGAACAGGCAACATGTATGTGAATTATTTTACAATGTTGTTCTTTGCCTTTCCGTTCTTTCAATGAAAACTTATTTCTTTGCCGTACAGTTCGATATATCACTTTTCAGTTTTCCTGTATTCCTAATTGAGTGAGCGACACTCATGTGAATGAGTTTACAAAGTAGTGGTTTGCATTTCTGTTCTTCTGTTGGTCACTTGTTTCTGTGCTGTACAGTGTGATATATCACTTTTCCGTTTTCCTGTTATAATAATTGAACGGGCGACACGTATGTGAATGAGTTTACAAAGTTGTGCTTTGCGTTTCTGTTCTTTAGATGGAAACTTGTTTTGGTGCCTTATAATGCGAGATAACACTTTTCAGTTTTCCTGTGTTCCTAATTGAGCGAGCGACACACATGTGATTTAATTTACAAAGTAGTGCTTGCGTTTCTGTTTTTCGTTCGAAACTTGTTCCTGTGCTGTACAGTGCGTTATTTCAGTTTTCAATTTTCCTGTTATAATAATTGAACAGGCGACACGTATGTGAATTAGTTAACAAAGTTGTGGTTTGCGTTTCTGTTCTTGCGTTGGAAACTTGTTCCTGTGCTGTACAGTGCGATATCTCACTTTTAAGATTTCCTGTATTCCTAATTGAGCGAGCGACACACATGTGATTTAGTTTACAAAGAAGTGCTTTGTGTTTCTGTTCTTCTGTTGGAAACTTGTTTCTGTGCTGTACAGTGTGATATATCACTTTTCACTTTTACTGTATTCCTAATTGTGTGAGCAACACACATGTGATTCCGTTTAAAAGTAGTGCTCTGCTTTCCTGTTCTTTCGTTGTAAACTTGTTCCTGTGCTGTACAGTGCGATATATCACTTTTCAGTTTTCCTGTATTCCTAATTGAGCAAGTGACACTCATGTGATTTAGTTTACAAATAGTGCTTTGCGTTTATGTTCTTTTGTTGGAAACTTTTTCCTGTTAGGAAGAAGTTAGGGTTAGGTTTAGGGTTAGGGTTAGGGTTAAGGTTAGGGTAGGGTTAAGGTTAGGGTTAGGGGTTAGTGTTAGGGTTAGGGTTAGGATTAGTGTTAGGTTTAGGGTTAGGGTTATATCACTTTTCAGTTTTCCTGTTATAATAATTGAACGGGCGACACGTATGTGAATTAGTTTCCAAAGTTGTGCTTTGCTTTTCTGTTCTTTCGTTGGAAACTTGTTACTGTGCTGTACAGTGCGATATATCACTTTTCAGTTTTCCTGTAATCCTAATTGAGCGAGTGACACACATGTGATTCCATTCAAAAGTAGTGCTTTACATTTTTGTTCTTTCGTTGGAAACTTGTTCCTATACTGTACAGTGTGATATATCACTTTTCAGTTTTCCTGTATTCCTAATTGACCGGGCGACACACCTGTGAATTAGTTTACAAAGTAGTCCTTTGCTTTTCTGTTCTTTCATTGGAAACTTGTTCCTGTTCGGGACAAGGTAGTGTTAGGGTTAGGGTTACGTTTACGGTTACTGTTACAGTTAGGGTTAGGGTTAGGGTTAGGGTTAGGGTTATGTCACCTTTCAATTTTCCTGTTATAAAAATTGAACAGGCGACATGTAAGTGAATTAGTTTACAAAGTAGTGCATTGCTTTTCTTTTCTATTGTTGGAAACGTGTTCCTTTGCTGTACAGTGCAATATATCACTTTTCAGTTTTCCTGTATTCCTAATTGACCGAGCGACACACCTGTGAATTAGTTTACAAAGTAGTGCTTTGCTTTTCTGTTCTTTCATTGGAAACTTGTTCCTGTGCTGTACAGTGTGATATATCACTTTTCAGTTTTCATGTTATAATATTTGAACGGGTGACACGTATGTGAATTAGTTTGCAAAGTAGTGCTTTGCTTTTCTGTTCTTTCATTGGAAACTTGTTCGTGTGCTGTACAGTGCGTTATATCACTTTTCAGTTTTCCTGTTATAATAATTGAACGGGTGACACGTATGTGAATTAGTTTACAAAGTTGTGCTTTGCTTTTCTCTTCTTTCATTGGAAACTTGTTCCTGTGCTGTACAGTGCGATATATCAATTTTCAGTTTCCCCTATTTCTAATTGAGCTAGTGACACACATGTGATTTAGTTTACAAAGTAGTGCTTTGCGTGTTTGTTTTTTCGTTGGAAACTTGTTCCTGTGCTGTACAGTGCGTTATATCACTTTTCTGTTTTCCTGTTTTAATAATTATCATAATTGAATGCGCGACACATATGTGAATTAGTTTACAAAGTTGTGCTTTGCGTTTCTGTTCTTTCGATGGAAACCTGTTTCTGTACCATACAGTGCAAGATAACACTTTTCAGTTTTCCTGTATTCCTAATTGATCGAGTGACACACATGTGACTTACTTTACAAAGTAGTACTTTGCTTTTTTGTTCTTTCGTTGGAAAATTGTTTCTGTGCTGTACAGTGTGATATATCACTTTTACGTTTTCCTGTTATAATTATTGAACGGGCGACAGGTATGTGAATTAGTTAACAAAGTTGTGCTTTGCGTTTCTGTTCTTTCAATGGAAACTTGTTTCTGTGCCGTATAACACTTTTTAAAAGTTATCTCGCACTTTTAAAAAGTGCGAGATAACGAGGGGGCGGAGCCAAGATGGCGACTAGCACACACAGTTTCTGAGCGGTGGGATACCTGATCTTCTGAGTTGGAGAATGGAAGGACCCCCAACCCAGGAAAACCACAGCGAGGCTTTCTGAACACCAGAGAACATCGCAGGAGGTGAAAACTTTGGCCTCCGGTCACCCGGAGACTTGCCTGGGGAAGGAGAGAAATGATCCTTTGTTCTTGCGGCACTCCCTTCCCCCAGACCTCCTTCCTCCTCGGCACAGCGGCATAGCTGACTCATCTTTCTCAGCGCAGACCTAACTGCCTGGGGTATACAGCCGCTGAGACGGAGCCCCAAGCACTTTAGCGGCAGATAAAAGCCAGCAGTACGTGCCCCGGACTCCCAGATTCGCGCAGCGGCTGCGCCATCCTCCCAGGGCACGAATCTGCTAGACACCATACTAGCTCCGCAGGATCGCCATCACGGACGGTACGACCCGCCCAATCCCACAGTGACAGAGAATACGCTATATACTCACCGAAACCAGGCAGAAACGTCATACAACCTGGACACACCAGGCGCTGGGCCTCCCAAGCTTGGAGAGCACAACGAAGAGATCCCAGGACTTCCCAGAAAGCTTTGGGACTAGCAACCCAGTCTCCAGTTACAGGGGGACGTGGAGGCGGAGCAGCACTGAACTGGCGGGGCACCACAGCCCTCCAGATTAAGACTAACCAGGGCCAAACCAGAGAACAGAGAGCCTGGTTACCCCATCCCTGCTGAAGTGACCACCCTGAAATCTCCAGCTGCAGCAAGACCTCAGAACCTGGCAGTGACAGCAGCACAGAACTGGCGGAACACATCAAAGAAGCAGGGCCAAACCAGAGAGCAGAGAGCCCCGGATACCACGATCTCGGCCAAGAGACCTGCCTGTAAGTGAGTGCATCCTTGAGAATCTGCAGTTCCCCAGATCCTGGGTCCTTCTAAATCAGAAGCCAGGCATCGAACCCCCCTCCCACCCACATACCCACTTTGGGAAACAGAGGGGCACTAGGGGCATTGAAGTTCCTGCCCTGTGGGCCTGATTGAGGAGCTAAGACAGTTAATGCCAGAAATTGCGCTGCGATCATCATTAGCGCCTGCGACATATACAGTGCAGAGCCCCTCCCACACACTCAAGGGTTCAACATTAGCCATCACTCTGTCCCTCGAGAAACTCATCCACGCACACTTACACACACAGACACGCACGCGCGCGCGCGCGCGCACACACACACACACACACACACACGCTTGCATTTGCCCCGTTTGCGCCTGCGTACTTTCCTCCCACAGGTACAGCTAGTCCTCAGCACACGCTGAGAGTGCTCAGCTTCCTGAAGAACTCTCCAGACACCAGAGAGAGACAGCACCAGTCTGATCTGCAGAATCCAAAAACAAACAGGGAAGGTTTCAGATAAGCCAATGGCCAGAGGTAGGCGAAAGAACACTTCCAACATAAATCAGGACATCATGACTTCACCAGCAAACGCCAAAATCGGTGGATACACCAATTCAGCAGAAGCACAGGAAAATGATTTTAAAGCCATGCTTGCCCAATTATTTGAGGCTCATAAGGAGGAAATGAACAAGTCTTTCAAAGAGATGGCCAGTCAATTGGAGGCAAAGAAAGAAGAAATAGACAATATCCTTAAAGAAACACAGGCAAACATAGCCAAACAAATAGATACACAAGTAGAGGAAAAATTAGTGGCATATAAGAAGGAAATGAAAAAAGAAATAGAGGCCATCGTAGAGAGACAGGAATCCAAATTCAAACACATGAAAGAAATGGTGCAAGGCATGAAAACAGAATTAGAATCAATAAAGAAAACACAAAATGAGAAAACCCTTGAGCTGGAGAACTTGGAGAAAAGATCAGGAACAACAAAAGTAAGCATCACCAACAGAATACAAGAGATGGAAGAGAGAATCTCTGGAGCTGAAGACACACTTGCAGAAATGGATACTTCTCTCAAAGAAAAAGTAAAATCAGAAAAGTTCCAATCACAAAATATCCAAGAAATCAAGGATGCTATGAAAAGACAAAATCTAAGAATAATAGGAATTCATGAAAAAGAAGACTCCAGACTCCAAGGTCCAGAAAATATTTTCAAGAAAATCATAGAAGAAAATTTTCCCAACTTAAAGAAAGAGATGTCCATAAATATACAAGAGGCCTACAGAACTCCAAATAGACTAGACCAGAAAAGAAACACATCACGTCACATCATAGTCAAAACACTAAATCTACAGAACAAAGAAAAGATATTAAAAGCAGCAAGGGAAAAAGGCCAAGTAACATATGAAGGTAGACCTATCAGAATCACGCCGGACTTCTCATCAGAAACTATGAAAGCCAGAAGGGCCTGGGCAAGTATCATGGAGACTCTAAGAGATCACAAATGTCAACCCAGACTACTATACCCTGCAAAGCTTTCAATCAACATAGATGGAGAAAACAAAATATTCCATGACAAAACTAAATTTATACAATATCTACACAGCAAACCATCCCTACAGAAGATACTAGAAGGAAAACTCCAATCCAATGAAAACAAATTCACCCAAGAAAACAGGGCATACAGATAATGTCCCAACAAAAATGAAAAGAAAACAAGCAATGAAACAGGGTTAGATCATCGACTCCATTACAAAAGGAACTAACATGCATTGGTCACTATTATCTATCAATATCAATGGACTCAACTCACCAATAAAAAGACACAGGCTAACAGAATGGTTAAGGAAACAGGATCCAACATTCTGTTGCATCCAAGAAACACACCTATGCAACAAAGACAAACACTACCTCAGAGTAAAGGGCTGGAAAACTGTTTTTCAAGCAAACGGTTCCAGAAAACAAGCTGGAGTAGCCATCCTAATATCTAATAAAATAGACTTTCAACCCAAGTTAATCAAAAAAGATAAGGAGGGCCACTATATTCTCATCAAAGGAAAAATCCACCAAGAGGACATCACAATCTTGAATATCTATGCCCCAAATACAAGAGCACCGACATTCGTAAATGAAACATTATTAAAGCTTAAATCATACATTGATCCTAATACCTTAATAGTCGGAGACTTCAACACTCCGCTCTCACCAAGGGACAGATCAACTAGACAGACACCAAATAGGGAAATAAAAGCACTCACAGAATCCCTAAATCAAATGGACCTAATAGACGTCTACAGATCATTTCACCCAAACTCAAAAGAGTACACCTTCTTTTCAGCACCGCATGGAACCTTTTCCAAAATAGACCATATAGTGGGCCACAAAGCAAGCCTCAACAGATACAAAAGGATTGAAATAATCCCTTGTATATTATCTGACCACCATGGACTAAAGCTCCACCTCAACAACAACAGAAACAACAAAAAGCCGACACGCACATGGAAACTGAACAACTTACTACTCAATGACAGCTGGGTTAAGGAAGAAATAAAGAAAGAAATTAAAGACTTCCTAGAATTCAATGAAAAGGAAGGCACAACATACCCAAATTTATGGGACACATTGAAAGCAGTGCTCAGAGGAAAATTTATAGCACTAAGTGCCTGCAAGAAGAAATTCGTAACATCACATACAAACAACTTAATGGCCCAACTGAAAACCCTAGAAAAAAAAGAAGCAGATACACCCAAGAGGAGCAGACGGCTGGAAATAATCAAACTAAGGGCTGAAATCAATCAACTAGAAACAAATAAAACTATCCAAAGAATCAATGAAACAAAAAGCTGGTTCTTTGAGAAAATCAACAAGATAGACAAACCCTTAGCCAAACTAACTAAAAAGCAGAGAGAAACTATCCAGATCAGCAAAATCAGAAATGAAAATGGGGACATAACCACAGACATTGAGGAAATCCAAACAATTATTAGGTCATACTACAAAAGCCTATATGCCACAAAATTTGAGAATCTGAATGAAATGGATAATTTTCTTGAAAGATTCCATCTACCAAAACTAAGTCAAGATCAGGTAGAAAGACTGAATAGCCCTATATCTCCCAAGGAAATCGAAGCAGTTATTAACAGTCTCCCCTCCAAAAAAAGCCCTGGACCAGATGGCTTCAGCACAGAATTCTACAAGACCTTCAAAGAAGTGCTAACTCCAATTCTCCTCAAGCTATTCCACAAAATAGAAACAGAAGGAACACTACCAAACTCATTCTATGAAGCCACAGTCACCTTAATACCTAAACCACACAAAGACACAACAAAAAAAGAGAACTTTAGGCCTATCTCTCTTATGAACATTGACGCAAAAATACTTAATAAAATACTTGCAAACCGAATCCAAGAACACATCAAAGATATCATCCACCATGACCAAGTAGGCTTCATCCCAGGCATGCAAGGGTGGTTCAACATACGGAAATCCATCAATGTAATCCACCACATAAACAAACTGAAGGAGAAAAACCACATGATCATCTCCTTAGACGCCGAAAAAGCATTTGACAAAGTCCAACACCCATTCATGTTTAAAGTCTTGGAGAGATCAGGGATACAAGGCACATACCTAAACATAGTAAAGGCAATATATAGCAAGCCTATAGCTAACATCAAACTCAATGGAGAGAAACTTAAATCAATCCCACTGAAATCAGGGACAAGACAAGGCTGTCCATTGTCCCCATATCTCTTCAACATAGTACTTGAAGTCCTAGCCAGAGCAATAAGACAACTAAAGGAGATCAAGGGGATACAAATCGGAAAGGAAGAGGTCAAAGTGTCACTATTTGCAGATGATATGATAGTATACATGAGCGACCCCAAAAATTCAACCAGAGAACTCCTTCAGCTGATAAACACTTTCAGCAAAGTGGCAGGATACAAAATCAACTCAAAAAAATCAGAAGCCCTCCTATATACCAAAGACAAAAAGGCTGAGAAAGAAATTAGGGAAACAACACCCTTCACAATAGCCACTAATAACATAAAGTACCTTGGTGTGACTCTAACCAAGCAAGTGAAAGACCTGTTTGAGAAAAACTTCAAGTCTCTGAAGAAAGAAATCGAAGAAGATATCAGAAGATGGAAAGATCTCCCGTGCTCATGGATTGGTAGGATTAACATTGTGAAAATGGCCATACTGCCAAAAGCAATCTACAGATTCAATGCAATTCCCATCAAAATACCAACTCAATTCTTTACAGACCTTGAAAAAAAGATTCTCAGCTTCATATGGAGAAACAAAAAACCCAGAATCTCCAAAACGATCCTGTACAACAATAGATCATCTGGAGGTATCTCCATTCCTGATCTCAAGCTGTACTACAGGGCAACAGTAATAAAAACTGCATGGTATTGGCATAGAAACAGAAAGGAGGATCAATGGAACCGCATAGAAGACCCAGAACTAAATCCACACACCTATGAATACTCGATATTCGACAAAGAAGCCAATTCCATTCAATGGAAAAAAGACAGCATCTTCAACAAATGGTGCTGGACCAACTGGATGTCTACATGCAGAAAAATGAAAATAGATCCATATTTATCACCCTGCACAAAACTAAAGTCAAAGTGGATCAAGGACCTCAACATAAAACCAGATACCCTAAATCAATTGGAAAAAAAAGTGGGGAACAGCCTAGAACTCATTGGCACAGGAGACAACTTCCTGAACAGAACACCAACAGCACAGGCTCTAAGAGCAACAATCAATAAATGGGACCTCATGAAACTGAAAAGTTTCTGTAAAGCAAAGGATACCATCATCAAAACAAAACGACTGCCTACAGATTGGGAAAGAATCTTCACTAACCCTTTATCTGACAGAGGACTAATATCCAGTATATACAAAGAACTAAAGAAGCTGAAAAGCAGCAAACCAAGTAATCCAATTAAAAAATGGGGAACAGAGCTAAACAGAGAATTCTCGACAGAGGAATATCGAATGGCAGAAAAACACTTAAAGAAATGCTCATCCTCATTAGCCATCAGGGAAATGCAAATCAAAACGACCCTGAGATATCACCTTACACCCATCAGAATGGCCAAGATGAAAAACTCAAGCGATAACACATGCTGGAGAGGATGTGGAGAAAGGGGAACCCTCCTCCACTGCTGGTGGGAATGTAAACTGGTACAACCACTCTGGAAAGATATCTGGCGCTTTCTAAGACAAATAGGAATAGTGCTTCCTCCAGACCCAGCTATACCACTGCTAGGTATATACCCAAAGTTTGTTCAAGTACACAAAAAGGATACTTGCTCAATCATGTTTATAGCAGCTCTATTTGTAATAGCCAGAACCTGGAAACAACCCAGATGTCCATCAACGCTGGAATGGGTACAGAAATTGTGGTATTTTTATACAATGGAATACTACTCAGCAATCAAAAAGGAGGAAATCATGAAATTTGCAGGCAAATGGTGGGATCTAGAAAAGATCATTCTGAGTGAAATATCCCAGAAGGAGAAAGACAAACATGGGATATACTCACTTATATAGATCTATAAGATATGATAAACATAATGAAATCTATACACCTAAAAAAGATAATCAATTGAGTGGACATGGGGTAAGATGATCAATCCTCATTTAGAAAGACAGATGGGATGTGCATTGAACGTATGACAGGAGTCTACTGAGCGCATCTGAAAGACTCTAACTAGCAGTGTTTTCAAAGCAAAGACTCATGACCAAACCTTTGGCAGAGTACAGGGAATCATAAGAAAGAAGGGGAGTTAGTCTGATGGGGAAAGGATAGGAGCTCCACAAGGACCAAATATATCTGGGCACAGGGTCTTTTCTGAGACTGACATTCAACCAAGGACCATGTATGGATATAACCTAGAACCTCCACTCAGATGTAGCCTGTGGTAGCTCAGTAACCAATTGGTTTCCCAAAGTGAGGGGAACAGGGACTATTTCTAACAGGAACTCAATGACTGGCTCTTTGGTCTCCCCACCCCCGAAGGGAGGAGCAGTCCTGTTAGGCCACAGAGGAGGGCTTTGCAGCCAGTCCTGAAGATACCTGATAAAACAGGATCAGATGAATGGGGAGGAGGTCCCCCCTATCAGTGGACTTGGAAAGGGGCACGATGGAGATGAGGGAGGGAGGGAGGGACTGGGAGGGAATGAGGGATCGGGACATGGCTGGGATACAGAGTTAATAAAATGTAACTGATAAAAATAAATAAATAAATTTAAAAAAAAAAAAAGTGCGAGATAACACTTTTCAGTTTTCCTGTATTCCTAATTGATCGAGTGACACACATGTGACTTACTTTACAAAGTAGTACTTTCCGTTTATGTTCTTTTGTTGGAAACTTGTTCCTGTTAGGAACAAGTTAGGAACAAGTTAGGAACAAGTTAGGAACAAGTTAGGGTTAGGATTAGTGTTAGGGTTAGGGTTAGAGTAGGCTTAGGTTTCGGGTTAGGGTTAGGGTAGGGGTTAAGGTTAGGGTTAGGGTTAGGGTTATATCACTTTTCAGTTTTCCTGTTATAATAATTGAACAGGCGACACGTATGTGTATAAGTTTCCAAAGTTGTGCTTTGCATTTCTGTTCTTTCGATTGAAACTTGTTTCTGTGCCACATAGTGCGAGATAACACTTTTCAGTTTTCCTGTATTCCTCATTGATCGAGCGACACACATATGATTCCATTTAAAAGTATTGCTTTGCTTTGCTTTTCTTTCTTTGGAAACATGTTTCTGTGCTGTACAGTGTGTTATATCACTTTCCAGTTTTCCTGTATTCCTAATTGAGCGAGCGAGGCACATCTGATTTAGTTTACAAGTAGTCCTTTGCTTTTCTGTTTTTTTTCGTTGGAAACATGTTCCTGTGCTGTACAGTGCGTTATATCACTTTTCAGTTTTTCTGTTTTAATAATTGAACAGGCGACACATATGTGAATTAGTTTACAAAGTTGTGCTTTGCGTTTCTGCTCTTTCGATGAAAACTTGTTTCTGTGCCGTACAGGGGGAGATAACACTTTTCAGTTTTCCTGTATTCCTAATTGAGCGAGAGACACACATGTGATTTAGTTTACAAGGTAGTGCTTTGCTTTTCTGTTCTTTCATTCGAAACTTGTTCCTGTGCTTTACAGTGCGTTATATCACTTTTCAGATTTCCTGTTTTAATAATTGAACAGGCGACACATATGTGAATTAGTTTACAAAGTTGTGCTTTGCTTTGCTGTTCTTTCGTTGGAAAATTGTTCGTGTTAGGAACAAGTTAGGGTTAGGTTTTGGTTTAGGTTTAGGTTTAGGGTTAGGGTTAGGGGTTAGGGTTAGGGTTAGGGTTAGGATTATATCACTTTTCACTTTTCCTGTTATAATAATTGAACAGGCGACACGTATGTGAAATAGTTTAAAAAGTTGTGCTTTGCGTTTCTGAACTTTCGGTGGAAACTTGTTTCTGCGCTATATACTGTGAGATAATACTTTTCAGTTTTCCTGTATTCCTAATTGAGCGATCGACACACATGCGTTTCTGTTTAAAAGTAGTGCTTTGCTTTTCTGTTCTTTCTTTGGAAACTTGTTCCTATGCTGTACATTGTGTTATAATACTTTTCAGTTTTTCTGATATAATAATTGAACAGGCTACACGTATGTGAATTAGTTTACAAGGTAGTGCTTTGCTTTTTTGTTCTTTCTTTGGAAACTTGTTCCTGTGCTGTACAGTGTGATATATCACTTTTCACTTTTATTGTGTTCCTAATTGAGCGAGGGACACACATGTGATTTAGTTTATAAAGTAGTGCTTTGCTTTTCTGTTCTTTCGTTCGATACTTGTTCCTGGGCTGTTAATTGCGTTAAAATACTTTTCAGTTTTCCTGTTGTAATAATTGAACAGGCTACACGTATGTGAATTAGTTTACAAGGTAGTGCTTTGCTTTTCTGTTCTTTCTTTGGAAACTTGTTCCAGTGCTGTACAGTGCGATAGATCACTTTTCAGTTTTATTGTATTCCTAATTGAACGAGCGACACACATGTGATTTAGTTTACAAAGTAGTGCTTTGCTTTTCTGTTCTTCTGTTGGAAACTTGTTTCTGTGCTGTACAGTGTGATATATAACTTTTCAGTTTTCCTGTTATATTAGTTGAAGGTGCGACACGTATGTGAATAACTTTACAAAGTTGTGCTTTGCGTTTCTGTTCTTTCATTTGAAACTTGTTTCTGTGCCATATAGTGGGTGATAACACTTTTCAGTTTTCCTGTATTCCTAATTGAGTGAGCAACACACATGAGATTCCAGTTAAAAGTAGTGCTTTTCATTTCTGTTCTTCTGTTGGAAAATTGTTCCTGTGCTGTACAGTGCGATATATCACTTTTCAGTTTTCCTGTAATCCTAATTGAGCGAGTGACACACATGTGATTCCTTTTAAATGTAGTGCTTTGCTTTTCTGTTCTTTCGTTGGAAACTTGTTCCTGTGCTGTACAGTGTGATATATCCCTTTTCAGTTTTCCTGTATTCCTCATTGAGCGAGTGAGACACATGTGATTTAGTTTACAATGTAGTGCTTTGTGTTTATGTTCTTTCGTTGTAAACTTGTTACTTTTATGAACAAGTTAGGGTTAGGGTTAGGGTTAGGGTTTGGGTTAGGGTTAGGGTTAGGGGGTTAGGCTTAGGGTTATGGTTAGGGTTATATCACTTTTCAGTTTTCCTGTTATAATAATTGAACAGGTGACACGTATGTGAATTAGTTTACAATGTTGTGCTTTGCCTTTCTGTTCTTTCGATGAAAACTTGTTTCCTTGCCGTATAGTTCCATATATCAATTTTCAGTTTTCCTGTATTCCTAATTGAGCAAGCAACACACATGTGTTTCTGTTTAAAAGTAGTGCTTTGCTTTTCTGTTCTTTCGTTGGAAACTTGTTCCTGTGCTGTATATTGCGTTATAATACTTATCAGTTTTCCTGTTATAATAATTGAACAGCCACCACGTATGTGAATAAGTTTACACAGTAGTTCTTTGCTTTTCTGTTCTTTCTTTGGAAACTTGTTCCTGTGCTGTACAGTGCGTTATATCACTTTTCAGTTTTCCTGTTATAATCATTGAACAGGCGACACGTATGTGAATTAGTTTACAACCTAGTGCTTTGTTTTTCTGTTCTTTCATTGGACACTTGTTCCTGTGCTGTACAGTGCAAGATAACACTTTTTAATTCCTAAGTGAGTGAGTGACACACATGTGATTTAGTTTACAAAGTAGTGCTTTGCATTTATGCTCTTTCGTTGGAAACTTATTCCTCTTAGGAACAAGTTAGGCTTAGGGTTAGGGTTAGGGTTAGGGTAGTGTTATGGTTATTGTTATGGTTATGGTTATGGTTATGGTTAGGGTTATGATTATGATCAGTTTACAAAATAGTGCTTTGCTATTCTGTTCTTTCGTTGGAAACTTGTTCCTGTGCTGTACAGTGTGATATATCACTTTTCAGTTTTCCTGTATTCCTCATTGAGCGAGTGACACACATGTGATTTAGTTTACAATGTAGTGCTTTGCGTTTATTTCTTTCCTTTGGAAAATTGTTCCTGTTAAGAACAAGTTAGGGTTAGGGTTAGGTTTATGGTTAGTGTTATGGTTATGGTTAGGGTTAGGGTTAGGGTTAGGGTTATAACACTTTTCAGTTTTCCTGTTATAATAATTGAACAGCCGCCACGTATGTGAATTAGTTTACAAAGTACTGCTTTGTTTTTCTGTACTCTCATTGGAAACTTGTTCCTGTGCTATACAGTGCGTTATACCACTTTTCAGTTTTCCTGTTATAACAATTGAACAGGCGACACGGATGTGAATTAATTTACCAAGATGGGCTTTGCGTTTCTGTTCTTTCGATGGAAAATGTTTTCTGTGCCATATAGAGTGAGATAACACTTTTCAGTTTTCCTGTATTCCTAATTGAACGAGCAACACACATGTGTGTCCGTTAAAAAGTAGTGCTTTGCTTTTCTGTTATTTCGTTCTAAACTTTTTCCTGTGCTGTACAGTTAGATATATCACTTTTCAGTTTTCATGTATTCCTAATTGAGTGAGCTACACACATGTGATTTAGTTTACAAAGTAGTGCTTTGCTTTTCTGTTCTTTCGTTCGAAACTTGTTCGTGTGCTGTACAGTGTGTTATATCACTTTTCAGTTTTCCTGTTATAATAATTGAATTGGCGACACGTATGTGAAGTAGTTTACAAAGTAGTGCTTTGCTTTTCTGTTCTTCTGTTGGAAAATTGTTCCTGTGCTGTACAGTGTGATATATCACTTTTCAGTTTTCCTGTAATCCTAATTGAGCGAGTGACACACATGTGATTCCGTTCAAAAGTAGGGGTTTTCTTTTCTGTTCTTTCGTTGGATACTTGTTCCTATGATGTACAGTGCGATATATCACTTTTCAGTTTTCCTGTATTCCTAATTGCCCGAGCGATACACCTGTGAATTAGTTTACAAAGTAGTGCTTTGCTTTTCTGTTCTTTCGTTGGAAACATGTTCCTGTGCTGTATAGTGCGATATATCACTTTTCAGTTTTCCTGTATTTCTAATTGAGAGAACGACACACATGTGATTTAGTTTACAATGTAGTGCTTTTCATTTCTGTTCTTCTGTTGGAAAATTGTTCCTGTGTTGTACAGTGCGATATATCACTTTTCAGTTTTCCTGTATTCCTAATTGCCCGAGCGATACACCTGTGAATTAGTTTACAAAGTAGTGCTTTGCTTTTCTGTTCTGTCGTTGGAAACATGTTCCTGTGCGATATATCACAGTGCGATATATCACTTTTCAGTTTTCCTGTATTTCTAATTGAGAGAACGACACACATGTGATTTAGTTTACAATGTAGTGCCTTTCATTTCTGTTCTTCTGTTGGAAAATTGTTCCTTTGCTATACAGTGCGATATATCACTTTTCAGTTTTCCTGTAATCCTAATTGAGCGAGTGACACACATGTGATTCCTTTTAAATGTAGTGCTTTGCTTTTCTGTTCTTTCGTTGAAAACTTGTTCCTGTGCTGTACAGTGCGATATATCACTTTTCAGTTTTCCTGTATTCCTAATTGAGTGAGCTACTCACATGTGATTTAGTTTACAAAGTAGTGCTTTGCTTTTCTGTTCTTTCGTTGGAAACTTGTTACTTTTAGGAACAAGTTAGGGTTAGGGTTAGGGTTAGGGTTAGGGTTTGGGTTAGGGTTAGGGTTAGGGTTAGGATTGGGGTTAGGGTTGGGTTTAGGGTTAGGGTTAGGGCGTTCGGGGTAGTTTTACGGTTAGGGTTAGGGTTATATCACATTTCAATTATCCTGTTATAAAAATTGAACAGGCGACACGTAAGTGAATTAGTTTACAAAGTAGTGCTTTGTTTTTCTGTTCTTTTGTTGGAAACTTGTTTTTGTGCTGTACAGTGCGATATATCATTTTTCAGTTTTCCTGTATTCCTAATTGACCGAGCGACACACCTGTGAATTAGTTTACAAAGTAGTGCTTTGTTTTTCTTTCTTTCGTTGGAAACTTGTTCCTGTGCTGCACAGTGTGATATATCACTTTTCAGTTTTCCTGTTATAATAATTGAACGGGCGACACGTATGTGAATCAGTTTACAAAGTAGTGCTTTGATTTTCTGTTCTTTCGTTCAAAACTTGTTCGTGTCCTGTACAGTGCATGATATCACTTTTCAGTTTTCCTGTTATAATAATTGAATTGGCGAGACGTATGTGAAGTAGTATACAAAGCAGTGCTTTGCTTTTCTGTTCTTTCGTTGGAAACTTGTTCGTGTCTTATACAGTGCGATATATCACTTTTCAGTTTTTCTGTATTTCTAATTGAGCGAACGACACACATGTGATTTAGTTTACAAAGTAGTGCTTTTCCTTTCTGTTCTTCTGTTGGAAACTTGTTTCTGTGCTGTACAGTGTGATATATCACTTTTCAGTTTTCCTGTTATAATAATTGAACGGGCGACACATATGTGAATTACTTTATAATGTTGTGCTTTGCTTTTCTGTTCTTTCGTTGAAAACTTGTTCCTGTGCTGTACAGTGCGATATACACTTTTCAGTTTTCCCCTATTCCTAATTGAGCGAGTGACAGCCATGTGATTTAGTTTACAAAGTATTGCTTTGCGTGTATGTTCTTTCGTTGGAAACTTGTTCCTGAAGTTAGGGTTAGGGTTAAGTTTACGGTTACTGTTAAGGTTTTTGTTAGGGTTAGGTTTAGGGTTAGGGTTAGGGTTAGGGTAGGGTTAGGGTTACGGTTCATGTTAGGATTTAGCGTTAGAGTTAGGTTTAGGGTTCGGGTTAGGGGGTTAGGGTTATGGTTAGGGTTAGGGTTATATCACTTTTCAGTTTTCCTGTTATAATAATTGAACAGGCGACACGTATGTGAATTAGTTTACAATGTTTTGCTTTGCCTTTCTGTTCTTTCGATGAAAACTTTTTTCCTTGCCGTACAGTTCCATATATCAATTTTCAGTTTTCCTGTATTCCTAATTGAGCAAGCAACACACATGTGTTTCTGTTTAAAAGTAGTGCTTTGCTTTTCTGTTCTTTCGTTGGAAACTTGTTCCTGTGCTGTATATTGCGTTATAATACTTTTCAGTTTTCCTGTTACAATAATTGAACAGGCTACACGTATGTGAATTAGTTTACAAGTTAGTGCTTTGCTTTTCTTTTCTTTCATTGGAAACTTTTTCCTGTGCTGTACAGTGCGATATATCTCTCTTCAGTTTTACTGTATTCCTAATTGAGCGAGCGACACCCATGTGATTTAGTTTACAAAGTAGTGCTTTGCCTATCTGTTCTTCTGTTGGAAACTTGATCCTGTGTTGTACAGTGCGTTATATCACTTTTCAGTTTTCCTGTTATATTAATTGAACAGGCAACACGTATGTGAAATAGTTTACAAAGTTGTGCTTTCCTTTTCTGTTCTTTCATTGGAAACTTGTTCCTGTGCTGTACAGTGCGATATATCACTTCTCAGTTTTCCTGTAATCCTAATTGAGCGAGTGACACACATGTGATTCTGTTTAAAAGTAGTGCTTTGCTTTTCTGTTCTTTCGTTGGAAACTTGTTACTGTGCTGTACAGTGCGATATATGACTTTTCAGTTTTCCTGTATTCCTAATTGAGTGAGCTACACACATGTGATTTAGTTTACAAAGTAGTGCTTTGCTTTTCTGTTCTTTCGTTGGAAACTTGTTCCTGTGCTGTACAGTGTGATATATCACTTTTCAGTTTTCCTGTATTCCTAATTGACCGGGCGACACACCTGTGAATTAGTTTACAAAGTAGTCCTTTGCTTTTCTGTTCTTTCGTTGGAAACTTGTTCCTGTTCAGAACAAGGTAGTGTTAGGGTTAGGGTTACGTTTACGGTTACGGTTACAGTTAGGGTTAGGGTTAGGGTTAGGGTTATGTCACTGTTCAATTTTCCTGTTATAAAAATTGAACAGGCGACATGTAAGTGAATTAGTTTACAAAGTAGTGCTTTTCTTTTCTTTTCTATGGTTGGAAACTTGTTCCTGTGCTGTACAGTGTGATATATCACTTTTCAGTTTTCATGTTATAATATTTGAACGGGTGACACGTATGTGAATTAGTTTGCAAAGTCGTGCTTTGCTTTTCTGTTCTTTCATTGGAAACTTGTTCGTGTGCTGTACAGTGCGTTGTATCACTTTTCAGTTTTCCTGTTATAATAATTGAATTGGCAACACGTATGTGATGTAGTATACAAAGCAGTGCTTTGCTTTTCTGTTCTTTCCTTGGAAACTTGTTCGTGTGCTGTACAGTGCGATATATCACTTTTCAGTTTTTCTGTATTCTGAATTGAGCGAGCAACACACATGTGATTTAGTTTACAAAGTAGTGCTTTTCATTTCTGTTCTTCTGTTGGAAACTTGTTTCTGTTAGGAACAAGTTAGGGTTAGGGTTAATTTTACGGTTACGGTTACGGTTACAGTTAGGGTTAGGGTTAGGGTTAGGGTTAGGGTTAGGTTTAGGGTTAGGGTATGGTTAGGGTTAGGGTTCGTGTTAGGATTTAGGGGTAGGGTTAGTGTTAGGGTTAGGGGGTTAGGGTTAGGGTTAGGGTTAGGGTTAGGTTATGTTTAGGGATAGGGTTAGGGTTAGAGGTTAATGTTACATCACTTTTCATTTTTCCTGTTATAATAATTGTAAGGGTGACAGGTATGTGAATTATTTTACAAAGTTGTGCTTTGCGTTTCTGTTTGTTCGATGAAAACTTGTTTATTTGCCATACAGTTCTATATATCCCTTTTCAGTTTTCCTGTATCCCTAATTGATTGAGGGACACACATGTGATTCGGTTTAAAAGTAGGGCTTTGCTTTTCTGTTCTTTCATTGAAAACTTGTTCCTGTGCTGTACAGGGCTATATATCAGTATTCAGTTTTCCTGAATTCCTAATTGAGTTAGCAACACACATGTGATTTAGTTGAAAAAGTAGTGCTTTGCTTTTCTGTTCTTTCGTTCGAAACTGGTTCCTGTGCTGTACAGTGCGTTATATCACTTTTCACTTTTCCTGTTATAATTATTGAACAGGCGACACGTATGTGAATTAGTTTACAACCTAGTGCTTTGTTTTTCTGTTCTTTCATTGGAAACTTGTTCCTGTGCTGTACAGTGCAAGATAACACTTTTCATTTTTCCTGTATTCTTAAGTGAGTGAGTGACACATATGTGATTTAGTTTACAAAGTAGTGCTTTGCATTTATGTTCTTTTGTTGGAAACTTATTCCTCTTAGGAACAAGTTAGGCTTAGGGTCAGGGTTAGGGTTAGGGTAGTGTTATTGTTATTGTTATGGTTATGGTTATGGTTATGGTTAGGGTTATGATTAAGGTTAGGGTTAGCGCGTTAGGGTTAGATTTAGGGTTAGCGTTAGGGTTATTTCACTTTTTAGTTTTCCTGTTATAATAATTGAACAGGCAACACTTATGTGAATTAGTTTACAAAGTGCTGATTTGCGTTTCTGTTCTTTCGATGGAAACTCTTTACTGTGCCATACATTGCGAGATAACACTTTTCAGTTTTCCTGTATTCCTAATTGAGTGAGCGACACACATGTGATTCCACATAAAATGAATGTATTGCTTTTCTGTTCTTTCGTTTGAAACTTGTTCCTGTGCTGTACAGTGCGATATAAATTTTTCAGTTTTCCTGCATTCCTAATTGAGTGAGTGACACACATGTGATTTAGTTTACAAAGTAGTGCTTTGCGTTTATGTTCTTTCGTTGGAAACTTTTTCCTGTTTGTAAAAAGTTAGGGTTAGGGTTATGGTCAGGTTAGCCTTAGGGTAGGGTTAGGGTTAGGGTAGGTTTAGGGTTATGGTTAGGGTTAGGGGTTAGGGTTACGGTTAAGGTTAGTGTTAGGGTTAGGGTTGGGGGTTAGAGTTAGGGTTAGAGTTAGGGTTATAGCACTTTTCAGTTTTACTGTTATAATAATTGAACAGGAGACACGTATGTGAATCAGTTTACAAAATAGTGCTTTGCTATTCTGTTCTTTCGTTGGAAACTTGTTCCTGTGCTGTACAGTGTGATATATCACTTTTCAGTTATCCTGTTATAACAATTGAACAGGCGACACGGATGTGAATTAATTTACCAAGTTGGGCTTTGCGTTTCTGTTCTTTCGATGGAAACTTGTTTCTGTGCCGTACAGAGCGAGATAACACTTTTAAGTTTCCCTGTATTCCTAATTGAACGAGCAACACACATGTGTTTCCTTTAAAAATTAGTGCTTTGCTTTTCTGTTTTTTCGTTCTAAACTTTTTCCTGTGCTGTACAGTTAGATATATCACTTTTCAGTTTTCATGTATTCCTGATTGAGTGAGCTACACACATGTGATTTAGTTTAAAAGTAGTGCTTTGCTTTTCTGTTCTTTCGTTCGAAACTTGTTCGTGTGCTGTACAGTGCGTTATATCACTTTTCAGTTTTCATGTTATAATAATTGAATTGGCAACACGTATGTGAAGTAGTTTACAAATAGTGCTTTGCTTTTCTGTTCTTCTGTTGGAAAATTGTTCCTGTGCTGTACAGTGTGATATATCACTTTTCAGTTTTCCTGTAATCCTAATTGAGCGAGTGACACACATGTGATTCCGTTCAAAAGTATGGCTTTTCTTTTCTGTTCCTTCGTTGGATACTTGTTCCTGTGCTGTACAGTGTGATATATGACTTTTCAGTTTTCCTGTATTTCTAATTCAGAGAACGACACACATGTGATTTAGTTTACAATGTAGTGCTTTTCATTTCTGTTCTTCTGTTGGAAAATTGTTCTTGTGCTGTACAGTGCGATATATCACTTTTCAGTTTTCCTGCAATCCTAATTGAGCAAGCGAAACACATGTGATTCCTTTTAAAAGTAGGGCTTTGCTTTTCTGTTTTTTCGTTGGAAACTTGTTCCTGTGCTGTACAGTGTGATATATCCCTTTTCAGTTTTCCTGTATTCCTCATTGAGTGAGTGACACACATGTGATTTAGTTTACAATGTAGTGCTTTGTGTTTATGTTCTTTCGTTGGAAACTTGTTCCTCTTAGGAATAAGTTAGGGTTAGGGTTAGGGTTAGGGTTAGGTTTAGGGTTAGGCTTAGGGTTAGGGTTGGGGTTAGGGTAGGTTTAGGGTTATGGTTAGGGTTAGGGGTTAGGGTTACGGTTAAGGTTAGTGTTAGGGTTAGGGTTGGGGTTTAGGGTTAGGGTTAGGGTTAGGGTTATAACACTTTTCAGTTTTACTGTTATAATAATTGAACAGGAGACACGTATGTGAATCAGTTTACAAAATAGTGCTTTGCTATTCTGTTCTTTCGTTGGAAACTTGTTCCTGTGCTGTACAGTGTGATATATCACTTTTCAGTTTTCCTGTATTCCTCTTTGAGCGAGCTACGCACATCTGATTTAGTTTACAAAGTAGTGCTTTGATTTTCTGTTCTTTCATTTGAAACTTGTTCCTGTGCTGTACAGTGCGATATATCACTTTTCAGTTTTCCTGTATTCCTAATTGAGCCAGCGACACACATGTGACTTAGTTTACAAAGTATTGCTTTGCGTTTATTCTTTCGTTGGAAACTTGTTCCTGTGCTTTACAGTGCGATATATCACATTTCAGCTTTTCTGTATTCCTAATTGAGAGAGCCACACACATGTGATTTAGTTTACAAAGTAGAGCTTTGAGTTTCTGTTCATCTGTTGGAAACTTGTTTCTGTGCTTTACAGTGCAATATATCACTTTTCAGTTTTCTTGTTATAATATTTGAACGGGCAACAGGTATGTGAATTAGTGTACAAATTTGTCCTTTGCGTTTCTGTTCTTTTGATGGAAACTTGTTTCTGTTCCATATAGTGGGAGATAACACTTTTCAATTTTCCTGAATTCCTCATTGAGCGAGTGACACACATGTTATTCCGTTTATAAAGTACTGTTTTGCTATTCTGTTCTTTCGTTGGAAACTTGTTCCTGTGCGGTAGAGTGGGATATATCACTTTTCAGTTTTCCTGTATTCCTAATTTAGCGAGTGACACACATGTGATTTAGTTTACAAAGTAGTACTTTGCGTTTATGTTCTTTCGTTGGAAACTTGTTCATGTTAAGTTAGTGTTAGATTTAGGGTAAGGGTTATGCTTAGGGTAGGTTTAGGGTTAATGTTAGGGTTAGGGTTAGGGTTAGGGTTAGGGGGTTAGGGTTAGGGTTAGGTTTAGGGTGAGGGTTAGGGTTAGGAGGTTAGGGTTAGGGTTAGGGTTAATTTTTGGGTTATATCACTTTTCAGTTTTCCTGTTATAATAATTGAACGGGTTACACGTATGTGAATTAGTTTACTAGGTTGTGCTTTGCTTTTCTCTTCATTCGTTGGAAACTTGTTTTTGTGCTGTACAGTGCCATATATCACTTCTCAGTTTTCTTGTTATAATAATTGATCGGGCGACATGTATGTGAATTAGTTTACTAACTTGTGCTTAGCGTTTCTCTTCTTTTGTTGGAAACTTTTTTCTGTGCTGTACATTGCGATATATCACATTTCAGTTTTCCTGTTATAATAATTGAACGGGCCACACGTATGTGAATTAGTTTATTAAGTTGTGCTTTGCCTTTCTGTTCTTTCATTGGAAACTTTTTTCTGTGCTGTACAGTGCGAGATAAAACTTTTCAGTTTTCCTGTATTCCTAATTGAGCAAGGGACGCACATGTGATTTAGTTTACAAAGTAATGCTTTGCTTTTCTGTTCTTCCTTTTTAAAACTTTCCTGTTCTGTACAGTGCGATATATCACTTTATAATTTTCCTGTTTCAATAATTGTACGGGCGACACGTATGTGAATTTGTTTACAAAGTTGTGCTTTGCGTTTCTGTTCTTTCGATGGAAACTTGTTCCTGTGATATACAGTGCGATATATCACATTTCAGTTTCATTGTATTCCTAATTGATCGTGCAACACACATGTGATTCAGATTACAACGTAGTGCTTTGTGTTTCTGTTCTTTTGTTGGAAACGTGTTTCTGCGTTATACAGTCTGATATATCACTTTTTAGTTTTCCTGTTATAATAATTGAACAGGCGACACATATGTGAATTAGTTTACGAAGTTGTGATTTGCATTTCTGTTCTTTCATTGGAAAATTGTTTCTGTGCCATACAGTGCGAGTTAACACTTTTCAGTATTCCTGTATTCCTAATTGAGCAAGTGACACACATGTGATTTAGTTTACAAAGTTGTATTTTGCTTTGCTGTTCTTTCGTTTGAAACTTGTTCCTGTGTTGTACAGTGTGAAATATCACTTTTCAGTTTTCCTGTATTCCTAATTGAGCGAGCGACACACATGTGATTTTGTTTACGAAGTAGTGCTTTGCGTTTTTGTTCTCTCTTTGGAAACTTGTTCGTGTGCTGTACAATGTGATATATCAATTTTCAGTTTTCCTGTTATAATAATTGAACAGGCGACACGTATGTGAATTAGTTTACAAAGTTGTACTTTGCGTTTCTGTTCTTTCGATGGAAACTTGTTCCTGTGCTGTACAGTGCGTTATATCACTTTTCAGTTTTCCTGTTATAATAATTTAATGGGTGACACGTATGTGAAGTAGTTTACAAATAGTGCTTTGCTTTTCTGTTCTTCTGTTGGAAAATTGTTCCTGTGCTGTACAGTGTGATATATCACTTTTCAGTTTTCCTGTAATCCTCATTGAGCGAGTGACACACATGTGATTCCGTTCAAAAGTAGGGCTTTTCTTTTCTGTTCCTTCGTTGGATACTTGTTCCTGTGATGTACAGTGCGATATATCACTTTTCAGTTTTCCTGTAATCCTAATTGAGCGAGCAAAACACATGTGATTCCTTTTAAAAGTAGGGCTTTGCTTTTCTGTTCTTTCGTTGGAAACTTGTTCCTGTGCTGTACAGTGTGATATATCCCTTTTCAGTTTTCCTGTATTCCTCATTGAGCGAGTGAGACACATGTGATTTAGTTTACATTGTAGTGCTTTGTGTTTATGTTCTTTCGTTGTAAACTTGTTACTTTTAGGAACAAGTTAGGGTTAGGGTTAGGGTTAGGGTTAGGGTTAGGGTTAGGGTTAGGGTTAAGGTAGGGTTAGGGTTAGGGTTAGGGTTGGGTTTAGGGTTAGGGTTAGGGTGTTCGGGGTAGGTTTACGGTTAGGGTTACGGTTATATCACATTTCAATTTTCCTGTTATAAAAATTGAACAGGTGACACGTAAGTGAATTATTTTACAAAGTAGTGCTTTGCTTTTCTGTTCTTTTGTTGGAAACTTGTTTTTGTGCTGTACAGTGCGATATATTACTTTTCAGTTTTCCTGTATTCCTAATTGACCGAGCGACACACCTGTGAATTAGTTTACAATGTAGTGCTTTGCTTTTCTTTATTTCGTTGGAAACTTGTTCCTGTGCTGCACAGTGTGATATATCACTTTTCAGTTTTCCTGTTATAATAATTGAACGGGCGACACTTATGTTAATCAGTTTAAAATGTAATGCTTTGATTTTCTGTTCTTTCGTTCAAAACTTGTTCGTGTCCTGTACAGTGCATTATATCACTTTTCACTTTTCCTGTTATAATAATTGAATTGGCGAGACGTATGTGAAGTAATATACAAAGCAGTGCTTTGCTTCACTGTTCTTTCGTTGGAAACTTGTTCGTGTCTTATACAGTGCGATATATCACTTTTCAGTTTTTCTCTATTCCTAATTGAGCGAGCGACGCACATGTGATTTAGTTTACAAAGTAGTGCTTTTCGTTTCTGTTCTTCTGTTGGAAACTTGTTTCTGTGCTGTACAGTGTGATATATCACTTTTCAGTTTTCCTGTTATAATAATTGAACGAGCGACACATATGTGAATTACTTTATAATGTTGTGCTTTGCTTTTCTGTTCTTTCGTTGAAAACTTGTTCCTGTGCTGTACAGTGCGATATACACTTTTCAGTTTTCCCCTATTCCTAATTGAGCGAGTGACACCCATGTGATTTAGTTTACAAAGTATTGCTTTGTGTGTATGTTCTTTCGTTGGAAACTTGTTCCTGTTAGGAACAAGTTAGGGTTAGGGTTAAGTTTACGGTTACTGTTAAGGTTTGTGTTAGGGTTAGGGTTAGGGTTAGGTTTAGGGTTAGGGTTAGGGTTAGGGTAGGGTTAGGGTAAGGGTTCATGTTAGGATTTAGCGTTAGGGTTAGGGTTAGGGTTAGGGTTAGGGTTAGGGGGTTAGGGTTAGGGTTAGGGTTTGGGTTATATCACTTTTAAATTTTCCTGTCATAAAAATTGATCAGTCGACACGTATGTGAATTAGTTTATAAATTTTTGATTTTCGTTTCTGTTCTTTCAATGGAAACTTGTTTCTGTGCTGTAAAGTGCCAGATAACACTTTTCAGTTTTCCTGTATTCCTGATTGAGTGAGTGACACACATGTGATTTAGTTTACAATGTAGTGCTTTGCGTTTATGTTCTTTCGTTGGAAACTTGTTCCTGTTAGGAATAAGTTAGGGTTAGGGTTAGGTTTAGGGTTAGGGTTAGGGTTAGGGTTAGGGTTAGGGTTAGGGTTAGGGTTAGGTTTGGGGTTAGGATCAGGGTTAGGGCGTTAGGGGTAGGTTTATGGTTAGGGTTATATCACTTTTCAGTTTTCCTTTTATAATAATTGTACAGGCGACACGTATGTGAATTAGTTTAAAAGTACTGCTTTGATTTTCTGTTCTCTCATTGGAAACTAGTTCCTGTGCTGTACATTGCGTTATACCACATTTCAGTTTTCCTGTTATAATAATTGAACAGGCGACACATATGTGAATTAGTTTACAAAGTAGTGCTTTGCTTTTCTGTTCTTTCGTTGGAAACTTGTTCCTGTGCTGTACATTGCGTTATATCACTTTTCAGTTTTCCTGTATTCCTAATTGAGCGAGCGACACACATGTGATTTAGTTTACAAAGTAGTGCTTTTCGTTTCTGTTAATCTGTTGGAAACTTGTTTCTGTGCTGTACCGTGTGATATATCACTTTTCAGTTTTCCTGTTATAATAATTGAACGGGCGACACATATATGAATTAGTTTACAAAGTTGTGCTTTCCTTTTCTGTTCTTTCGTTGGAAACTTGTTACTGTGCTGTACAGTGCGATATATCACTTTTCAGGTTTCCTGTATTCCTAATTGAACGAGTGACACACATGTGATTTAGTTTACAAAGTAGTGCTTTGCGTTTATGTTCTTTCGTTGGAAACTTGTTCCTGTTAGGAACAAGTTAGGGGTAGGGTTAAGGTTAGGGTTAGAGTTAGGGTTAGTTTAGGGCTCGGTAAGCGATAGGGTTAGGGTTAGGGATATGGTTAGGGGTTAGGATTAGGGTTAGGGTTAGGGTTAGGGTAAGGGTTTGGGTTAAGGGGTTAGGTTTAGGGTTAGGGTTCTATCACTTTTCAGTTTTCCTGTTATAATAATTGAAGAGGGGACACGTATGTGAATTATTTTACAAAGTTTTGCTTTGCGTTTCTGTTCTTTCAATGGAAACATGTTTGTATGCCGTATAGTGCGATATATTACTTTTCAGTTTTCCTGTATTCCTAATTGAGCCAGCGACACACATGTGACTTAGTTTACAAAGTATTGCTTTGCGTTTATTCTTTCGTTGGAAACTTGTTCCTGTGCTTTACAGTGCGATATATCACATTTCAGCTTTTCTGTATTCCTAATTGAGAGAGCCACACACGTTTGATTTAGTTTACAAAGTAGAGCTTTGAGTTTCTGTTCATCTGTTGGAAACTTGTTTCTGTGCTTTACAGTGCAATATATCACTTTTCAGTTTTCTTGTTATAATATTTGAACGGGCTACAGGTATGTGAATTAGTGTACAAATTTGTCCTTTGCGTTTCTGTTCTTTCGATGGAAACTTGTTTCTGTTCCATATAGTGGGAGATAACACTTTTCAATTTTCCTGAATTCCTCATTGAGCGAGTGACACACATGTTATTCCGTTTATAAAGTACTGTTTTGCTTTTCTGTTTTTTCGTTGGAAACTTGTTCCTGTGCGGTAGAGTGGGATATATCACTTTTCAGTTTTCCTGTATTCCTAATTTAGCGAGTGACACACATGTGATTTAGTTTACAAAGTAGTACTTTGCGTTTATGCTCTTTCGTTGGAAACTTGTTCATGTTAAGTTAGTGTTAGATTTAGGGTAAGGGTTATGCTTAGGGTAGGTTTAGGGTTAATGTTAGGGTTAGGGTTAGGGTTAGGGGGTTAGGGTTAGGGTTAGGGTGAGGGTGAGGGTTAGGGTTAGGAGGTTAGGGTTAGGGTTAGGGTTAATTTTTGGGTTATATCACTTTTCAGTTTTCCTGTTATAATAATTGAACGGGTTACACGTATGTGAATTAGTTTACTAGGTTGTGCTTTGCTTTTCTCTTCATTCGTTGGAAACTTGTTTTTGTGCTGTACAGTGCCATATATCACTTCTCAGTTTTCTTGTTATAATAATTGATCGGGCGACATGTATGTGAATTAGTTTACTAACTTGTGCTTAGCGTTTCTATTCTTTTGTTGGAAACTTTTTTCTGTGCTGTACATTGCGATATATCACATTTCAGTTTTCCTGTTATAATAATTGAACGGGCCACACGTATGTGAATTAGTTTATTAAGTTGTGCTTTGCCTTTCTGTTCTTTCATTGGAAACTTTTTTCTGTGCTGTACAGTGCGAGATAACACTTTTCAGTTTTCCTGTATTCCTAATTGAGCAAGGGACGCACATGTGATTTAGTTTACAAAGTAATGCTTTGCTTTTCTGTTCTTCCTTTTTAAAACTTTCCTGTTCTGTACAGTGTGATATATCACTTTATAATTTTCCTGTTTCAATAATTGTACGGGCGACACGTATGTGAATTTGTTTACAAAGTTGTGCTTTGCGTTTCTGTTCTTTCGATGGAAACTTGTTCCTGTGATATACAGCGCGATATATCACATTTCAGTTTCACTGTATTCCTAATTGATCGTGCAACACACATGTGATTTAGATTACAACGTAGTGCTTTGTGTTTCTGTTCTTTTGTTGGAAACGTGTTTCTGCGTTATACAGTCTGATATATCACTTTTTAGTTTTCCTGTTATAATAATTGAACAGGCGACACATATGTGAATTAGTTTACTAAGTTGTGCTTTGCATTTCTGTTCTTTCATTGGAAAATTGTTTCTGTGCCATACAGTGTGAGTTAACACTTTTCAGTATTCCTGTATTCCTAATTGAGCAAGTGACACACATGTGATTTAGTTTACAAAGTTATATTTTGCTTTGCTGTTCTTTCGTTTGAAACTTGTTCCTGTGTTGTACAGTGTGAAATATCACTTTTCAGTTTTCCTGTATTCCTAATTGAGCGAGCCACACACTTGTGATTTTGTTTACGAAGTAGTGCTTTGCGTTTTTGTTCTTTCTTTGGAAACTTGTACGTGTGCTGTACAATGTGATATAGCAATTTTCAGTTTTCCTGTATTCCTCATTGAGCGAGTGACACACATGTGATTTAGTTTACAAAGTTGTCCTTTGCTTTTCTGTTTTTTCTTTTGAAACTTATTCCTGTGGTGTACAGTGCGATATATCACTTTTCAGTTTTCCTGTGACAATAATTGAACAGGCGACACGTATGTGAATTAGTTAACAAAGTTGTGCATTGCGTTTCTGTTCTTTTGTTGGAAACTTGTTTATGTGCCATACAGTCCGAAATAACACTTCTCAGTTTTCCTGTATTCCTAATTGAGCGAGCGACACACATGTGATTTAGTTTACAAAGTAGTGCTTTGCTTTTCCGTTCTGTCTTTTGAAAATTGTTCATGTGCTCTACACTGCGATATGTCACTTTTCAGTTTTACTGAATTCCTAATTGAGCAAGCGACACACATGTGATTCAGTTTACAAAGTAGTGCTTTGCGTTTCTGTTCTTTTGTTGGAAACTTGTTTCTGTGTTGTACAGTGCGATATATCACTTCTACGTTTTCCTCTGTTCCTAATGAGAGAGTGACACACATGGGATTTAGTTTACAATGTAGTTCTTTGCGTTTCTCTTCTTTTGTTGGAAACTTGTTTCTGTGCTGTACAGTGCGATATATCACTATTCAGTTTTCCTGTTACAATAATTGAACGGGCGACATGTATGTGAATTAGTTTACAAAGTTGTGCTTTGCGTTTCTGTTCTTTTGTTGGAAACTTGTTTCTGTGCTGTACAGTGCGATATATCACTTCTACGTTTTCCTGTGTTCCTAATGAGTGAGTGACAGACATGGGATTTAGTTTACAATGTAGTGTTTGCCTTTCTCTTCTTTTGTTGGAAACTTTTTTATGTGCTCTACAGTGCGATATGTCACTTTTCAGGTTTCTACTTACACTAATTGAACAGGTATTAGATATGTGAATTAGTTTACTAAGTTGTGCTTTGCGTTTCTGTTCTTTCGTTGGAATTTTGTTTCTGTGCTGTACAGTACAAGATAACACTTTTCAGTTTTCCTGTATTCCTAATTGAGCAAGCAACATACATGTGATTTATTTTACAGAGTAGTGCTTTGCTTTCCTGTTCTTCCTTTTGAAACTTGTTCCTGTGCTGTACAGTGTGTTATATCACTTTTCAGGTTTCCTGTTCTAATAATTGAACTGGTGTCACGTTTGTGAATTAGTTTACTAAGTTGTGCTTTGCCTTTCTGTTCTTTGGTTGGAATCTTGTTTCTGTACCATACAGTGCGAGTTAACACTTTTCAGTTTTCCTGTATTCCTCATTGAGCGAGCGACACAAATGGGATTTAGTTCACAAAGTAGTGCTTTCCTTTTCTGTTCTTTCTTTTGAAACTTGTTCTTGTGCTCTAGAGTGCGATATATCACTTTTTAGTTTTCCTGTTATAATAATTGAACGGGCGACATGTATGTGAATTAATTTACAAAGTTGTTCTTTCTGTTTCTGTTCTTTCAATGGAAACTTGTTCCTGGGATATATAGTGCAATATATCACTTTTCAGTTTTACTGTATTCCTAATTAAACGAGCGACACACATGTGGTTCAGTTTACAACGTAGTGCTTTGCGTTTCTGTTCTTTTGTTGGAAACTTTTTTCTGTGCTGTACAGTGCAATATATCACTTTTCAGTTTTCCTGTTATAATAATTGAACGGGCGACACGTATGTGAATTATTTTAATAAAGTTGTGCTTTGCGTTTCTGTTCTTTCTATGGAAACTTGTTCCTGTGATATACAGTGCTATGTATCACTTTTCAGGTTTCCTGAATTCCTAATTGAGTGAGCGACACACATGTGATTCAGGTTACAAAGTAGTGCTTTGCGTTTCTGTTCTTTTGTTGGAAACTTGTTTCTGTCCTGTACAGTGCGATATGTCACTTCTCAGTTTTCCTGTGTTCCTAATGAACGAGTGACACACATGTGATTTAGTTTATAATGTAATGCTTTGCTTTTCTCTTCTTTTGTTGGAAACTTGTTTATGTGCTGTACAGTGTGATATATCACATTTCAGGTTTCCTGTTACATTAACTGAGCGGCAACAGATATGTGAATTAGTTTACTAAGTTGTGCTTTGCGTTTCTGTTCTATTGTTGGAAACTTGTTTCTGTGCTTTATAGTGCAATATATCACTTTTCAGTCTTCCTGTTACGATAATTGTACATGCGACACATATGTGAATTAGTTCACAAAGTTGTGCTTTGGGATTATGTTCTATCGTTGGAAACTTTTTTCTGTGCCGTACAGTACAAGCTAACACTTTTCTGTTTTCCTGTATTCCTAATTGAGCGAGTGACATACATGTGATTTAGTTTACAAAGTTGTGCTTTGCTTTACTGTTCTTCCTTTTCAAACTTGTTCCTGTGCTCTACAGTGCGATATATCACTTCTCAGTTTTCCTGTGTTCCTAATGAGCAAGCGACACACATGTGATTTAGTTTACAACGTAGTGCTTTGCGTTTCTGTTCTTCTGTTGGAAACTTTTTTTGTGCTTTACAGTGCAATACAATACTTTTCAGTTTTCCTGTTATAATAATTGAATGGCGACACGTATGTGAATTAAATTACAATGCTATGCTTTGAGTTTGAGTTTTTTCATTGTAATCTCGTTTCTGTGCTGTATACTGTGATATATCACTTTTCAGTTTTCCTGTTGTAATAATTGAACAGGCGACACGTGTGTGTATTAGTTTACAGTGTTCTGCTATGCATTTGTGTTCTCTCTTTGGAAAGTTGTTTTTGTGCTGTACAGTGCGAGATAACACTTTTCAGTTTTTCTGTATTCCTAATTGAGTGAGCGACACATGTGATTTCGTTTACAACGTAGTGCTTTTTTTCTGTTCTTTTTTTGGAAACTTGTTCCTGTGCTGTACAGTGTGATATATCACTTTTCAGTTTTCCTGTAATAATAATTGAATGGGCGACATATATGTGAATTAGTTTACAAAATTGTGCTTTGTGTTTCTGTTCTTTCGTTGGAAACAAGTTTTTGTGCCGTTCACTGCGAGATAACATTTCTCAGTTTTCCTTTATTCCTAATTGAGTGAGCGACACACATGTCATTTTGTTTTCAAAGCAGTGCTTTGCTTTTCTGTTCCTTCTTTGGAAACTTGTTCCTGTGCTGTACAGTGCAATATATCACTTTTCAGTTTTCCTGTTATAATAATATAACGGTTGACACATATGTGAATTAGTTTCGAAAGTTGTGCTTTGCGTTTCTGTTCTTTCTTTGGAAACTTGTTTCTGTGCCATACAGTGAGAGATAACACTTTTCAGTTTACCTGTATTTCTAATTGACCGAGCACCACACATGTGATTTAGTTTAGAACGTGGTGCTTTGCTTTTCTCTTCTTTCGTTTGAAACTTGTTCTTGTGCTGTTCAGTGTGATATATCACTTTTCAGTTTTCCTGTTATAATAATTGAACAGGCGACACACATGTGAATTAGTTTACAGTGTTCTGCTATGCATTTGTGTTCTTTCATTGCAAACTTGTTTCTGTGCTGTATAGTGCGATATATCACTTTTCAGTTTTCCTGTTATAATAATTGAACAGGCGACACGTATGTGAATTAGTTTACAAAGTTATGTTTGCGTTTCTGTTTTTCGTTGGAAACTTGTTCATGTGGTGTACAGTGTGATATATCAGTTTTCAGTTTTCCTGTATTCCTAATTGAGCGAGCGACAGACATGTGATTTAGATTACAACGTAGTGCTTTGCGTTTCTGTTCTTTTGTTGGAAAGTTTTTTCTGTGCTGTACACTGCGATATATCACTCTTCAGTTTTCCTGTTATAATAATTGAACGGGCGACACATAAGTGAATTAGTTTACAATGTTGTGCTTTGCATTTGTGATCTTTCTTTGGAAACTTGTTTCTGTCCTGTACAGTGCGAGATATCACTTTTCAGTTTTCCTGCTATAATAATTGAATGGGTGACCTATAAGTGAATTAGTTTACAATGTTGTGCTATTCGATTATTTTCTTTTGTTTGAAACTTTTTTCTATGCTGTACAGTGTGAGATATCACTTTTCAGTTTTTCTGTTTTCCTAATTGAGCAAGCGACACACATGTGATTTAGTTTACAACGTAGTGCTTTGCATTTCTCTTCTTTTTTGGAAAGTTTTTTCTGTGCTGTATAGTGCTATATATCAATTTTCAGTTTCCCTGTTATAATAATTTAATGGGTGACAGGTGTGTCAATGATTTTACAGTATTCTGCTATGCGTTTTTGTTCTTTCTTTGTAAACTTGTTTCTGTGCTTTATATTGCGATATATCACTGTTCAGTTTTCGTGTTATAATAATTGAACAGGCGACACGTGTGTGAAATATTTTATTTTATTTTATTTTAAATTTTTTTAGCCATACTTTTTTAAATTTAATTCCATTTATTTTTTTTATTAATTACACTTTATTTATTTTGTATCCCCCTAAGCCCCTCCCTACTTCCCTCTCAATTGCACCCTCCATCCTGTTTCTTCATGCATGCCCCTCCCCAAGTCCACTAATAGAGGAGCTTCTCCTCCCCTTTCTGATCTTAGTCTATCAGTTTTCATCAATAGTGGCTGCATTATCATCTTCTGTGCCTTGCTAAGGCTGCTCACCCCTTAGGCGGAGGTGATCAAAGAGCAGGCCAATCAGATTATGTCAGAGGCAGTCCCTCTTCCCATTACTAGGTAACCCACTTGGACACTGACCTGCCATGGGCTACATCTATGCAGGGGTTCTAGGTTATCTCCATGAATAATCCTTGGTTGGATTATGAGTCTCTGGGAAGTTCCCTGTGTTCAAATTATCTTGTTTTGTTGCTCTCCTTGTGGAGTTCCTGTCCTCTCCAGCTCTTACTATTTCCCACTTTTTACATAAAATTCCATTCACTCTGCCTGACAGTTAGCCATCAGGCTCAGCATGTGCTTTGACAGTCTGCAGTGCAGAGGCTTTCAGAGGCCCTCTGTGGCAGGTTCCTAGGTTGTTTCCTGTTTTCTTCTTCTTCTGATGTCCATCTTCTTTGCCTTTCAGGATGGGGATTGAGCATTTTATTTAGGGTCCTCTCTTTTGCTTAGTTTGTTTAGATGTACAGATTTTAGGTGATTTATCCTATGTTGTATGTTTATATGAGTCAGTATATACCGTGTGTGTCTTTTTGCTTCTGGGACAACTCACTCAGGATGATCCTTTCCAGATCCCAGCATTTACTTGCAAATTTCATGATTTCCTTATTTTTCATTGCTGAGTAATACTCCATTGTATAGATGTACCACAATTTCTGCATCCATTCTTCAGTTGAGGGGCATCTAGGTTGTTTCCAGCTTCTGGCTATTAGAAATAAAGCTGCTACAAACATGGTTGAGCAAATGTCCTTTTTGTGTACTTGAGCCTCTTTTGGATATATGCCCAGGAGTGGTATGGTTGGATCTTGAGGAAGCGCTATTCCTAGTTGTCTGAGAAAGCGCCAGATTGATTTCCAGAGTGGTTGTACAAGTTTACATTCCCACCAGCAGTGGAGAAGGGTTCCCCTTTCTCCACAACCTCTCCAGCATGTGTTGTCACTTGAGTTTTTGATCTTGGCCATTTTCATGGGTGTAAGGTGAAATCTCAGGGTTGTTTTGATTTGCATTTCCCTAATGGCTAGTGAGGTTGAGCATTTCTTTAAGTGCTTCTCTGCCATTTGGTATTCCTCTACAGAGAATTCTCTGTTTAGCTCTGTTCCCCATTTTTTAAGTGGATTACTTGGTTTGCTGCTTTTTAGCTTCTTTAGTTCTTTATATATACTGTATATGAGTCCTCTGTCAGATAAAGGGTTGGTGAAGATTCTTTCCCAATCTGTAGGTGGTCGCTTTCTTTTGATGACGGTGTCCTTTGCTTTACAGAAGCTTTTCAGTTTCATGAGGTCCCATTTATTGACTGTTGCTCTTAGCGCTTGTGCTGTTGGTGTTCTGTTCAGGAAGTTTTCCCCTGTACCAATGAGTTCTAGGGTATTTCCCACTTTTTTTCAAGCCGATATAATGTGTCTGGTTTTATGTTGAGGTCTTTGATCCACTTGGACTTCAGTTTTGTGCAGGGTGACAAGTATGGATCTATTTTCATTTTTCTACATGTAGACATCCAGTTAGACCAGCACCATTTGTTGAAGATGCTATCTTTTTTCCATTGTATGGTTTTGGCGTCTTTGTCAAAGATCAGGTGTCCATAAGTGTGTGGGTTTATTTCTGGGTCCTCTGTTCGGTTCCATTGATCCACCATTCTGTTTCTATGCCAGTACCATGCAGTTTTTAAAACTGTTGCTCTATAGTACAGCTTAAGATCAGGGATGGAGATACCTCCAGATCTTTTATTGTAGAGGATTGTTTTAGCAATTCTGGGTTTCTTGTTATTCCATATGAAGTTGAGCATTTTTTTCCAGGTCTGTAAAGAATTGTGTTGGCAATTTGATGGGAATTGCATTAAATTTGTAGATTGCTTTTGGTAAGATGGCCATTTTTACTATGTTAATCCTGCCAATCCATGAGCATGGGAGATCTTTCCATGTTCTCATATCTTCTTCTAATTCTTTCTTCAGAGACTTGAAATTTTTTTCATACAAGGTTTTGACTTGCTTGGTTAGGGTTACCCCAAGGTACTTTATGTCATTTGTGACTATTGTGAAGGGTGTTGTTTCCCTAATTTCTTTCTCACCCATTTTTGTCTTTTGTATACAGGAGTGCTACTGATTTTTTTTAGTTAATTTTATATCCAGCCACTTTGCTGAAGGTGTTTATCAGCTGTAGGAGTTCCCTAGTAAAGTTTTTGGGTTCACTCATGTATACTATCATATCATCTGCAAATAGTGATAATTTGACTTCTTCTTTTCCAATCTGTATCCCCTTGATCTCCTTCAACTGTCTTATTGCTCTAGCAAGGACTTCCAGCACTATGTTGAAGAGATATGGAGAGAGTGGGCAGCCTTGTATTGTCCCTGATTTTAGTGGGATTGCTTTAAGTTTCGCTCCATTCAGCTTGACGTTGGCTATAGGCTTGTTGTATATCACCTTTACTATGTTTAGATATGTGCCTTGTATCCCTGATCTCTCCAATACTTTAAAAATGAATGGATGTTGGATTTTGTCAAATGCTTTTTCAGCATCTAGGGAGATTATCATGTGGTTTTTTCTTTCAGCTTGTTAATATGGTGGATTACATTGATGGGTTTCCGTATATTGAACCACCCCTGCATACCTGGGATGAAGCCTACTTGGTCATAGTGGATAATATCTTTGATGTGTTCTTGGATTCGGTTTGCAAGTATTTTATTAAGTATTTTTTCATCAATGTTCATAAGGGAGATTGGCCTGAAATTCTCTTTCTTTGTTGAGTCTTTGTGATGTTTAGGTACCAAGGTGTCAGTGGCTTCATAGAATGAGTTTGGTAATGTTCCTTCTGTTTCTATTTTGTGGAATAGTTTGAAGTGAATTGGTGTTAGCTCTTCTTTGAAGTTCTGGTAGAATTCTATGCTGAAGCCATCTGGTCCTGGGCTTTTTTTGGATGGGAGACTTTTGATGACTGCTTCTATTTTTTTGGGCTATATAGGACTATTTAGTTGATTTACCTGGTCTTGATTCAGCTTTGGTAAGTCAAATCAATCAAGAAAATTGTCCATTTCGTTTAGATTTTCAAATTTTGTGGCAAATAGGCTTTTGAAGTAAGTCCTAATGATTGTTTGGATTTCCTCATTGTCTGTAGTTATATCCGCCTTTTCATTTCTGATTTTGTTGATTTGGTTGGTGTCTCTCTGCCTTTTAGTTAGCTTGGCTAAGGGTTTGTCGATCTTGTTGATTTTCTCAAAGAACCAGCTCTTGGTTTCATTGATTCTTTGAATTGTTTTATTTGTTTCCAATTGATTGATTTCAGCCCTGAGTTTGATTATTTCCAGCCATCTACTCCTTCTTGGTGTGTCTGCTTCTTGTTTTTCTAGGGTTTTTGAGTGAGCCATTAAGGTGCTTGAATGAGCTGTCTCGAATTTCTTCTTGAAGGCACTTAGTGCTATGAACTTTCCTCTTAGCACTGCTTTCATTGTGTCCCACAAGTTTAGGTATGTTGTGTCTTCATTTTCATTGATTTCTAGAAAGATCTTAGTTTCTTTCTTTATTTCTTCCCTGACCCAGCTGTCATTTAGTAACAAGTTGTTCAGTTTCCATGTGTGTGTAGGCATTTTGCTATTTCTGTTATTGTTGAGGTTCAGCTTTATTCCATGGTGATCAGACAAGATACAAGGGATTATTTCAATCTTCTTGTATCTGTTGAGGCTTGCTTTGTGACACACTATATGGTCTATTTTGGAGAAGGTTCCATGAGGTGCTGAAAAGAAGGTAAAATCTTTTGTGTTTGGGTGTAAAGTTCTGTAAATGTCTGTTAGGTCCATTTAATTCATGACCTCTGTCAGAGACATTGTTTCTTTGTTTAATTTCTGTTTTGTTGACCTGTCCTTTGTTGAGAGTGGGGTGTTGAAGTCTCCCACTATTAGTGTGTGGGGATCTATATGTGCTTTAAATTTCATCAATGTTTCTTTAACAAATGCGGGTGCCCTTGTATTTGGGGCATAGATGTTCAGGATTGTGATGTCTTTCTGGTGGAATTTTCCCTTGATGAGTATGAAGTGTCCTTCCCCATCTCTTTTGATTAATTTTGGTTGAAATTCTATTTTATCAGATATTAGAATGGCTACTCCTGCTTGCTTCTTGGGTCCCTTTGCTTGGAAAGTTGTCTTCCAACCCTTTACCCTCAGGTAATGTCTATCTTTGTGTCTTAGGTGTATTTCTTGTATGCAACAGATTGCTGGGTTTTGTTTACGTATCCATTCTGTAAATCTGTGTCTTTTTATTGGAGAGTTGATTCCATTGATGTTGATGGAGATTAATGACCGGTGGCTGTTAGATCCCTTGATTTTGATGTTGGCTGTGGTCATCAGGTTGTGTGCTTGGTTGCTTTTTGTTTTACTGAAGTGAGGTTATTTATTTCCTGTGTTTTCTTGAATGTAGCTAGTTTTCCTGGGTTGTATTTTCCCTTCTAGTGTCTTCTGTAATGCTGGATTTGTTTGTAGGTATTGTTGAAATTTGTTTTTGTCATTGAATATCTTGTTTTCTCCATCTATGAGGACTGAGAGTTTTGCGGGGTATAGTAGCCTGGGCTGACATCTCTGTTCTCTTAGGGTCTGCATGATATCCGTCCAGGCCCTTCTGGCTTTCATAGTCTCTGTTGAAAAGTCAGGTCTGATTCTAATGGGTTTGCCATTATATGTTACTTGGCCTTTTTCTCTTGAAGCTTTTAGTATTTTTTTCTTTGTTCTGTATACTTACGGTTTTGATTATTATGTGGTGGGAGGATTTTTTTTCTGGTCTAATTTATTGGGTGTTCTATAGGCCTCTTGTATTGGCCTCTCCTTTAAGTTGGGGAAATTTTCTTCAATGATTTTGTTGAAAATATTTTCTGGGCCTTGGAGAAGGGAGTCTTCTTTTTCCTCTATACCTATTATTCTTAGGTTTTGTCTTTTCATATTGTCTTGCATTTCTTGGACGGTCTGTGTCAGGATTTTTTTGGATTTAACATTTTCTTTGAGAGATACATCGATTTCTTCCATTGTATCTTCTACACCTGAGATTCTTTCTTCCATCTCTTGTAGTCTATTGGTTATGCTTACCTCTGTGGTTCCTGTTTTCTTCCCTAGATTCTTCCTTTCCATTATTTCCTCCATTTGTGTTTTCTTTAATTTTTCCAATTCTATCTTTAGGTCTTGAGTTGTTTTGTTTACTTCCTTCACCTGTCTGATTGTACTTTCCTGTTTTTCTTTTAGTTCCTTCAACTCTGTTTCTTTTATTTCATTCAGTGCTTTAAGCATTTCCTTTCTAAAGGCCATAAACTGTTTGGCTGTTGCTTCCTCTATTTCTTTAGGGATGGCAATATTCTGTTTGAGTTTATCTTCCTCTATGGCTTTACGTATCTTATTTGTTTCCTCTGTTATCATCTTCATGAGCATAGTTGTTAGGTCATCTTCTTGGATTTCAGTTATGCTGGGGTGTCCCGGGCTACTTGCCCCTGGGTAACTGGGTTCTGGAGATGCTATATTGCTCTGTCTTTTGTTGTTTGAGCTTTTATGCTGGCCTGTACCCATTGTGCTATCTTAGGTGTTTGGGGTTATTTTCTGGTGGTTCCTGGGGATCCTGTGGTGGAGAGAATCCCCTTTGCAGGAAGCTGGTTTTTCCTGAAGGATATCTTCTCAGCTTTTTGGGTATAGTCCCTGGATGGCTGTCGTTTTTTCAGGGGTTGCTGCTGCTCACCTCAGGGATATAGACCTGAGTGGTAACTGTGGTCTTTGTTAGTCTAGAGGGTTCTCCTTTCATCCAGGAAAGTCCTGAGGGCAGCTGCCGTGTTTCTGGGTTTCTTGTTGCAAATTTAATGATTAGCTGCTGTGACCCAGTTGGACATCAGGCGTGCCTCAACTGTTTGTGCCTATGTCTGGAGCACAGCTGAGAGATGGCTCCTCAGCCCCACTGGTCTACTAGACTTTTTCTAGGGAAGGATTGGGTGATTTAAGTCAGTACAGTTTCCTTCCTTCCCTGTGGATTCTCTGGAGACACGGACTCCCAGTGTCTTTTTTTGCCCTGGTGAACACTGCTCAGTGTCTGCCAGCTGGCTGGCCGCAGAAATTGCCTGTGCCTGGAGCACAGCTGAGTGATGGCGGCTCATTCTCTGCCAGCTGTCTGGTGTGCAGAAAGTGCCTGTGTCTGCCTTTCCGGCCTTTGGGAGCCTGGGTGCCTCCCTAAGCTGGGTAATTTTCCAGGGACCTTTTCAGGCTGAGTGCTCTGAGATCAGACCAGCCGTTTCCCTCCCTGTGTGTTTGCCCCAGACAGTGAAACACATTCGCTGGTGCCCTGGTGCCCACAGTTCTATCTCAGGTGGCGAATCAGGTGCGCAGGCAGGCAGGGCTCTGTGCCGGAGTCTGGGTCCCCTGCTCTGGCTCCGGGCTGGCTCCTGGGGTGCCCGTGGAACCCGAGTCTTTTCCAGGGGATATCTGGGTGACCTAAGATCAGTCCCAATCATTTCCTGTACCGTAAAGTTATCTCTGGGCTGAAAATTCCAGTCTCTGATAGTGTGGTGCACACGTTTCAGTCTGGGACCGTGACCAGAGACACTGGCTTGTGGCTCTGGCTTGGGGGTGTGGCTGGGGCTGGCGGCATGCAGCCAAGCATCTGGCAGAACCGGGATCTCTTCCACGGTTTAGCCAGGTGAGTTAAAAACTGATTGCATCCCCCACCGAGGGGTAGCCTCTCACCTGGGAAACACAATGACAGTGTTTTAGGGCCCAGAGTTCTGATTGCTGGTCACTGTGCTGATACTGCTGCTGCTGCTCTGAATGAGAGTCCTCTGGGCACCGCCATCTTGCACCTCCCTGTGAATTAGTTTATTATGCTAAGCTCTGCATTTCTGTTCTTTCATTGAAAAATTGTTTCTGTGCCGTACAGTGCAAGATAACACTTTTCAGTTTTCCTGTATTCCTAATTTAACCAGCGACACACATGTGATTTAGTTGCAACATAGTGCTTTCCTTTTCTGTTCTTTCTTTGGAAACTTCTTCCTGTGCTGTACAGTGCAATATATCACTTTTCAGTTTTCCTGTATTCCTAATTGAGTGAGCGACACACATGTGATTTAGTTTACAACGTAGTGCTTTGCGTTTCTATTCTTTTGTTGGAAACTTGTTTCTGTGCTGTACAGTGCGATATATCACTTTTCAGTTTTCCTGTTATACTAATTGAACAGGCGACACGTTTGTGAATTAGTTTACAATGTTGTGCTTTGCATTTGTGATCTTTCTTTGGAAACTTATTTCTGTGCAGTATAGTGCGATATATCACTTTTCAGTTTTCCTGTTATAATAATTGAACGGGCGAAACGTATGTGAATTAGTTCACAATGTTGTGCTATGTGTTTGTGTTCTTTCGTTGGAAACTTGTTTCTATGCTGTAGAGTGCGATATATCACTTTTCAGTTTTTCTGTTGTCCTAATTGAGCGGGCGACACATATGTGAATTAGTTTATAGTGTTGTGGTTTACGTTTCTGTGTTTTTGTTAGAAACTTGTTTCTGTGCTGTATAAGGTGATATATTACTTTTCAGTTTTCCTGTATTCCTAATTGAGCAAGTGACACACATGTGATTTAGTTTAAAACATAGTTCTTAGCTTTACTGTTCATTTGATGGAAAATAGTTTCTTTGCTGTACAGTGCGACATATCACTTTTCAATTTTCCTATTATCCTAATTGAGCGGCCGACACGTATGTGATTTAGTTTACACTTTTGTGCTTTGCGTTTCTACTCTGTTATTGGAAACTTGTTTCTCTGCTGTATAGTGTGATATATCACTTTTCAGTTTTCCTGTTGCAATAATTGAACGGGCGACACGTATGTGAATTAGTTTACAATTTTGTGCTTTGCATTTGGATTCTTTCATTTGAAAGTTGTTTCTGTGCTGTACAGTGCGATATATCACTTTTCAGTTTTCCTGCTATAATAATTGAAAGGGTGACATGTATATGACTTAGTTTACAATGTTGTGCTATGCATTAGTGTTCTTTCATTGGAAACTTGTTTCTATGCTGTATAGTGTGATATATCACTTTTCAGTTTTCCTGCATTCCTAATTGAGTGAGCGACACACATGTGATTTAGTTTACAACGTAGCACTTTGCGTTTCTGTTCTTTTGTTGGAAACATGTTTCTGTCCTGTACAGTGCGCGATATCACTTTTAAGTTTTCTAGTATTCCTAATTGTGTGAGCGACACACATGTGATTTAGTTTGAAACATAGTGCTTAGCTTTACTGTTCCTTTGTTGGAAACTTTTTTCTTTGCTGTAGAGTGTGACATATCACTTTTCAGTTTTCCTGTTATCCTAATTGAGCGGGCAACACATATGTGAATTTGTTTACAATGTTTTGCTTTGCATTTGTGTTCTTTCATTGGAAACTTGTTTCCGTGCTGTATAGTGCAATATATCACTTTTCAGTTTTCCTGTTATAATTATTTAATGGGCGACAGGTGTATAAATTATTTTATAATGTTGTGCTATGCGTTTGTGTTCTTTCCTTGGAAACTTGTTTCTGTGCTCTATAGTGCGATATATCACTTTTCAGTTTTCCTGTTATAATAATTGAGCAGGCGACACTTATGTGAATTAGTTTACAATGTTGTGCTTTGCATTTGTGATCTTTTGTTGGAAACTTGTTTCTGTGCTGTACAGTGTGAGATATCACTTTTCAGTTTTCCTGTGATAATAATTTAACAGGCGACATGTATGTGAATTATTTTACAATGTTCTGCTAGGCGTTTCTGTTCTTTCCTTGGAAACTTATTCCTATGCTGTACAGTGTGATATATCACTTTTCAGTGTTCCTGTTACAATAATTGAACAGGTGACACGTATGTGAATTAGTTTACAATGTTGTGCTTTGCCCTTGTGATCTTTTGTTGGAAACTTGTTTCTGTGAAGTACAGTGTGAGATATCACTTTACAGTTTTCTTGTATACCTAATTGAGCAGGCAACACGTATGTATATTAGTTTATTATGTTGAGCTCTGCGTTCCTTTTTTTTTTTCGTTGGAAACTTTTTTCTGTGCTGTACAGTGGGAGATAACACTTTTCCTTTTTCCTGTATTCCTAATTGAGCGAGCAATACACATGTGATTTAGTTTACAAAGTAGTGCTTTGCTTTTCTGTTCTTCCTTTTGAAACTTGTTCCTGTGCTGTACATTGCGTTATATCACTTTTCAATTTTCCGGTATTCCTAATTGAGCGAGCGACACACATGTGATTTCGTTTACAAAGTAGTGCTTTGCTTTTCTGTTCTTTTGTTGGAAACTTGTTTCTGTGCTGTATAGTGCGATATATCACTTTTCAGTTTTCCTGTTATAATAATTGAACGGGCGACACGTATGTGAATTAGTTTACAAAGTAGTGCTTTGCTTTTCTGTTCTTTCGTTGGAATCTTGTTCCTGTGATATACAGTTCGATATATCACTTTTCAGTTTTACTGTATTCCTAATCGATTGAGTAACATACATGTTATTTAGTTTCCAACGTATTGCTTTGTGTTTCTGTTCTTTTGTTGGAAACTTTTTTCTGTGCTGTACAGTGTGATATATCACTTTTCAGTTTTCCTGTGACAATAATTTAATGGGTGACACGTATGTGATTTCATTTACAATGTTGTGCTTTGCATTTGTGTTCTTTCATTGGAAACTTGTTTCTGCTCTGTAGAGTGTGATATATCACTTTCCAGTTTTCCTGTTATAATAATTGAAAGGGTGACACATAAGTGAATTAATTTACAACATTGTGCTTTGCATTTCTGTTCTTTTGTTGGAATCTTGTTTCTGTGCTGTACAGTGCGAGATATCACTTTAAGTTTTCCTGTATACCTAATTAAGCGGGCAACACATATGTGAATTAGTTTACAATGTTGAGCTCTGCTTATCTGTTCTTTTGTTGGAAACTTTTTTCTGTGCGGTACAGTGCGAGATAACAATTTTCTGTTTCCCTGTATTCCTAATTGATCGAGCGACACACATGTGATTTAGTTTACAATGTAATGCTTTGCGTTTCTGTTCTTTCGTTGGAAACTTGTTTCTGTGCTGTGCAGTGCGAGATATCACTTTTAAGTTTTGTCGTATTCGTAACTGTGTGAGGGACACACATGTGATTTAGTTTACATCATAGTGCTTAGCTTACTGTTCGTTTGTTGGAAACTTGTTTCTGTGCTGTAGATTCGAGATATCACTTTTTAGTTTTCCCGTATTCCTAATTGAGCGGGCAAATATATGTGAATTAGTTCACAATGTTGTGCTTAGCTTTACTGTTCGTTTGTTGGAAACTTGTGGCTTTGCTGTAGAGTGTGACATATCACTTTTCAGTTTTCCCTGTTATCCAAATTGAGCGGGCGACACTTATGTGAATTATTTTACAGTGTTGTGGTTTTTGTTTCTGTTCTTTTGTTAGAAACTTGTTTCTGTGCTATATAGTGCGATATATCACTTTTCAGTGTTCCTGTTACAATAATTGAACAGGTGACAAGTATGTGAATTAGTTTACAATGTTGTGCTTTGCCCTTGTGATCTTTTGTTGGAAACTTGTTTCTGTGAAGTACACTGAGATGTCACTTTACAGTTTTCCTGTATACCTAATTGAGCGGGCAACACGTATATATATTAGTTTATTATGTTGAGCTCTGCGTTTCTTTTTTTTTTGTATACTTGTTTCTGTGCCATACAGTGCGAGATAACACTTTTCAGTTTTCCTGTATTCCTAATTGAACGAGCGACACACATGTGATTTAGCTTGCAACGTAGTGCTTTGTGTTTTTGTTCTGTTGGAGCAGTACCAATTCACTGCATGGCGTCCTGCGAGGATGCTTGCTGGGTGGGTAGTTATCTCACACAGCTGCCCTCAGTGCAGGCCAGAATGGAATGTGGCTTCCCCATGCTGGCTTAGGGTACTTCTTCAGCTGACTCTCTTTACTTATTCTCCAGAGCTGGCATCTGTTCCTAAACCACTGTTGTGCTAATGATGCTTCCCGTTGCATCCTCGTGCCCTGCTTCCAGTTGGCAGGCACCCTAGAAGCAAGTTTCATCTGCATGGGAGTTCAAAGCTTGCCCTGTGGTCCAGCTGAGGCCAGAGCTGCCCAGAGAGGAGTAGCCTGAGCACAGGCTCCAGGCTGGAATTTTTTCCCTAGCTTGTGCCCTTCACTAAGCACCCTGGTATATGTGTGTTTATTTGGGGGCAGGGTACACACGTGCCCCTAAGTAGAGGACAGAGAACAGCCTGTGGGTGTTGTTCCTCTCTTTTTTTTTAAATTTTTTATTTAACTTTTATTAATTACACTTTATTCCTTTTGTATCCCCCCATAAGCCCCTCCCACCTTTTCTCCTGGTTCCTCCCTCCCCCCGTTCTGCATGCATGCCTCTCCTCACATCCACTGATAGGGGGGGTCCTCCTCTCTTTCTGATCTTTTTTTTTTGTTCTTCTCAATGCAGTTCATTCAGGAACCTTGAACAATTTTCTGACCCTGGGGAAAGCTAGACTACAGCTTAAAAGAGCCTCTGGGTAACCAACCCAAGGGTGCCTCGTGGGCAATGCACATAGGTCCACATACAGGGTTGCAAGCGGGTTTTTACATACTTGTCAAATATTTCACTGGAAGCGGGTTTTTAAGTCCTCTGGAGTCATTTCGTTACAAGCGGGTATTTACATACTGCTCAGACATTTCACTGGAAGCGGGTTTTTAAGTGCTCTTGAGTCATTTCGTTGCAAGTGGTTTTTTACATAATTCTCAGACATTTCACTGCATGTGGGTTTTTTAATTGCTCTGTAGTCATGTCGTTGAAAGCGGGTTTTTAAGTGCTCTGGAGTCATTTCGTTGGAAGCGGGTTTTTACATACTTCTCAGGCATTATACTGGATGGGGTTTTTTAAGTGCTCTGGAGTCATTTCATTGGAAGCGGGTTTTTAAGTGGTCTGGAGTCATTTCGTTGCAAGCGGGTTTTTAAGTGCTCTGGAGTCATTTTGTTGCAAGCGGGTTTTTAAATTCTTCTCAAACATTTCAATGTATGCGGGTTTTTTAAGTGCTCTGGATTCATTTCGTTGCTAGCGGGTTCTTAAGTGCTCTGGAGTCATTTTGTTGCAAGGGGTTTTTTAAGTGCTCTTCAGTCATTTCGTTACAAGCGGGTTTTTAAGTGCTCTGGAGTCATTTCGTTGCTAGTGGGTTTTTACATACTTCTCAGTCATTTCACTGCAAGCGCATTTTTAAGTGCTCTGGAGTCATTTCTTTGCAAGCAGTTTTTTATGTGCTCGGGAGTCATTGTGTTGGAAGCGGGTTTTTAATTGCTCTTGAGTCATTTCGTTGCAAGCGGGTTTTTACATACTTCTCAGACATTGCAATGGAAGCGGGATTTTTAAGTGCTATAGTGTCATTTTGTTGGAAGCGGGTTATTAAGTGCTCTGGAGTCTTTTCGTTACAAGCGGGTATTTACATACTTCACAGACATTTCACTGGAAGCGGGTGTTTAAGTGCTCTGGAGTCATTTCATTGCAAGTGGTTTTTTACATAATTCTCAGACATTTCACTGCATGCGGATTTTTTAATTGCTCTGTAGTTATGTCGTTGAAAGCTGGTTTTTAAGTGCTCTGGAGTCATTTCATTGCAAGCGGGTTTTTACATTCTTCTCAGACATTTCACTGGAAGTGGGTTTTTTAAGTGCTCTGGAGACATTTCATTGCAAGCGGGTTTTTAAGTGCTCTGGAGTCATTTCGTTACAAGCGGGTTTTTACATACTTCTCAGACATTGCAAAGGAAGCGGGTTTTTTAAGTGCTATGGTGTCATTTTGTTGGAAGCGGGTTATTAAGTGCTCTGGAGTCTTTTCGTTACAAGCGGGTATTTACATACTTCTCAGACATTTCACTGGAAGCGGGTCTTTAAGTGCTCTGGAGTCAATTCATTGCAAGTGGTTTTTTACATAATTCTCAGACTTTTCACTGCAAGCGGGTTTTTTAATTGCTCTGTAGTCATGTCGTTGAAAGCGGGTTTTTAAGTGCTCTGCAGTCATTTCGTTGGAAGCGGGTTCTTACATACTTCTCAGACATTTCACTTTATGCCGGTTTTTTAAGTGCTCTGGAATAATTTCTTTAGAAGCAGATTTTTAAGTGCTCTGGAGTCTTTTCGTTGGAAGTGGTTTTTAAGTGCTCTGGAGTCATTTCATTGCAATCATGTTTTTAAGTGCTCTGGAGTCATTTCGTTGGAAGTGGGTTTTTACATACTTCTCAGACATTTCACTGCAAGTGGGTTTTTTAAGTGTTCTGGAGTCATTTTGTTGCAAGCGGATTTTTAAGTGCTCTGGAGTTATTTTGTTGAAACCGGGTTTTTAAGTGCTCTGGAGTCATTTCGATGGAAGTGGGTCATAAATGTTGTGGAGTTGTTTACATTGCAAGCGGGTTTTTAAGTGCACTGGAGTCATTTCTTTGGAAGGGGGTTTTTAAGTGCTTTGGAGTCATTTCGTTGAAAGCGGGTTTTTACATACTTCCCAGACATTTCACTGGATGCGGCTTTTTTAAGTGCTCTGGAGTCATTTCGTTGCAAGCGGGTTTTTACATTCTTCTCAGTCATTTCACTGGAAGTGGGTTTTTTAAGTGCTCTGGAGTAATTTCTTTGGAAGCAGTTTATTAAGTGCTCGGGAGTCATTGTGTTGGAAGCGGGTTTTTAATTGCTCTGGTTTCATTTCGCTGGAAGTGGATTTTTAAGTGCTCTGGAGTCTATTCGTTGGAAGTGGTTTTTTAAGTGCTCTGGAGTCATTTCGTTGCAAGCGGGTTTTTACATACTTCTCAGACATTGCAATGGAAGCGGGTTTTTAAGTGCTCCTGAGACATTTCGTTGCAAGCGGGTTTTTACATGCTCTGGAGTCATTTCGTTACAAGCGGGTTTTTACATACTTCACAGACATTTCACTGGATGCCAGTTTTTTAAGTGCTCTGGAGTAATTTCTTTGGAAGCAGATTTTTAAGTGCTCTGGAGTCTTTTCGTTGGAAGTGGTTTTTAAGTGCTCTGGAGTCATTTCATTGCAATCATGTTTTTAAGTACTCTGGAGTCATTTCGTTGCAAGCGGGTTTTTGCATATTTTTCAAACATTTTACTGCAAGCTGGTTTTTTAAATGCTCTCGTGTCATTTTGTTTCAATCAGGTTATTAAGTGCTCTGGAGTGTTTTTGTTGCAAGCGGGTTTTTAAGTGCTCTGGAGTCATTTTGTTGCAAGGGGTTTTTTAAGTGCTCTAGAGTCATTTTGTTGCAAGCGGATTTTTGCCTACTTCTCAGACATTTCACTAGAAGCAGTTTTTTTAAGTGCTCTGGAGTCGTTTCGTTGCTAGCGGATTATTAAGTGCTCTGGAGTCTTTTCGTTGCAAGAGGGTTTTTAAATGCTCTGGAGTCATTTTGTTGCAAGCGGGTTTTTACATACTTATCAGACATTTCACTGGAAGCGGGTTTCTTAATTGCTCTGGAGTCATTTCAGTGCAAGCAGGTTTTTAAGTGCTTTGAAGTCATTTTGTTGGAAGTGGGTTTTTAAGTGCTCTGAAGTCATTTCGTTGCAACTGGGTTTTTAAGTGCTCTGGAATCTTTTCATTGGAAGCGGGTTTTTAAGTGCTCTGGAGTCACTTCTTTGCTAGCGGGTTTTTACATACTTCTCAGACATTTCACTGGAAGCGGGTTTTTTAGGTGCTCTGGAGTCATTTCGTTGCAAGCAGATTTTTAAGTGCTCTGTAGTTATTTCGTTGGAAGCGGGTGTTGAAGTGCTCTGGAGTCATTTCGTTGCAAGCAGATTATTAAGTGCTCTGGAGTCTTTTACTTGGAAGCAGTTTTTAAAGTGCTCTGGAGTCATTTCGTTGCAAGCGGGATTTTTACATACTTCTCAGACATTTCACTGGATGACGGTTTTTTAAGTGCTCTGGAATAATTTCTTTAGAAGTAGATTTTTAAGTGCTCTGGAGTCTTTTCGTTGGAAGTGGTTTTTAAGTGCTCTGGAGTCATTTCATTGCAATCATGTTTTTAAGTGCCCTGGAGTCATATCGTTGGAAGCGGGTTTTTACATACTTCTCAGACATTTCACTGCAAGTGGGTTTTTTAAGTGCTCTGGAGTCATTTCGTTGCAAGCAGGTTTTTACATTCTTCTCAGTCATTTCACTGGAATTGGGTTTTTTAAGTGCTCTGGAGTAATTTCTTTGGAAGCAGTTTTTTAAGTGCCCGGGAGTCATTGTGTTGGAAGTGGGTTTTTAATTGCTCTGGTTTCATTTCACTGGAAGCAGATTTTTAAGTGCTCCGGAGTCTATTCTTTGGAAACGGTTTTTTAAGTGCTCTGGAGTCATTTCGTTACAAGCGGGTTTTTACATACTTCTCAGACATTGCAATGGAAGAGGGTTTTTTAAGTGCTATGGTGTCATTTTGTTGGAAGCGGGTTATTAAGTGCTCTGGAGTCTTTTCGTTACAAGCGGGTATTTACATACTTCTCAGACATTTCACTGGAAGCGGGTGTTTAAGTGCTCTGGAGTCATTTCATTGCAAGTAGTTTTTTACATAATTCTCAGACATTTCACTGCATGCGGGTTTTTTAATGCTCTGTAGTCATGTCGTTGAAAGCTGGTTTTTAAGTGCTCTGGAGTCATTTCGTTGGAAGCAGGTTTTTACATACTTCTCAGACATTTCACTGGATGCCGGTTTTTTAAGTGCTCTGGAATAATTTCTTTAGAAGCAGATTTTTAAGTGCTCTGGAGTCTTTTCGTTGGAAGTGGTTTTTAAGTGCTCTGGAGTCATTTCATTGCAATCATATTTTTAAGTACTCTGGAGTCATTTCGTTGCAAGCAGGTTTTTGCATACTTCTCAAACATTTTACTGGAAGCTGGTTTTTTAAGTGCTCTCGTGTCATTTTGTTTCAATCAGGTTATTAAGTGCTCTGGAGTCATTTTGTTGCAAGGGGTTTTTTTAGTGCTCTAGAGTCATTTTGTTGCAAGCGGATTTTTGCCTACTTCTCAGACATTTCACTAGAAGCAGTTTTTTTAAGTGCTCTGGAGTCGTTTCGTTGCAAGGAGATTATTAATTGCTCTGGAGTCTTTTCGTTGCAAGAGGGATTTTAAATGCTCTGGAGTCATTTTGTTGCAAGCGGGTTTTGACATACTTATCAGACATTTCACTGGAAGCGGGTTTCTTAATTGCTCTGGAGTCATTTCAGTGCAAGCGGGTTTTTAAGTGCTTTGAAGTCATTTTGTTTAAGCGGGTTTTTCAGTGCTCTGGAGTCATTTCGTTGCAAGTGGGTTTTTAAGTGCTCTGGAATCTTTTCATTCGAAGCGGGTTTTTAAGTGCTCTGGAGTCACTTCTTTGCAAGTGGATTAATAAGTGCTCTGGAGTCTTTTACTTGGAAGCGGTTTTTAAAGTGCTCTGGAGTCATTTCTTTGCAAGCGGGTTTTTATGTGCTCTGGAGTCATTTTGTTGCAAGCGGGTTTTTAAATTCTTCTCAAACATTTCAATGTAGGCGGGTTTTTAAGTGCTCTGGAGTCATTTTGTTGCAAGGGGTTTTTTAAGTTCTCTGGAGTCATTTCGTTACAAGCGGGTTTTTACATACTTCTCAGACATTTCACTGGAAGTGGGTTTTTTAAGTGCTCTGGAGTCATTTCGTTGCAAGCGGGTTTTTAAGTGCTCTGGAGTCATTTCTTTACAAGTGGGTATTTACATATCAGACATTTCACTGGAAGCGGGTTTTTTAAGTGCTCTGGAATCAGTTCGTTGCAAGCGGGTTTTTAAGTGATCTGGAGTGTTTTCTTTGGAAGTGGGTTATTAAGTGACCTGGCATCATTTCTTTGGAAGAGGATTTTTAAGTGCTTTAGAGTCATTTTGTTGCAAGCGGATTTTTAAGTGCTCTGGAGCTATTTTGTTGAAACCGGGTTTTTAAGTGCTCTGGAGACATATCGATGGAAGTGGGTCATAAGTGTTCTGGAGTTGTTTACATTGGAAACGGGTTTTTAAGTGCACTGAAGTCATTTCTTTGGAAGGGGGTTTTTACGTGCTGTGGAGTCATTTCGTTGAAAGCAGGTTTTTACATACTTCTCAGACATTTCACTGGAAGTGGGTTTTTTAAGTGCTCTGGAGTAATTTCTCTGGAAGCAGTTTTTTAAGTGCTCGGGAGTCATTGTGTTGGAAGCGGGTTTTTAATTGCTCTTGAGTCATTTCGTTGCCAGCGGGTTTTTACATACTTCTCAGACATTGCAATGGAAGCGGGTTTTTTAAGTGCTATGGTTTCATTTTGTTGCAAGCGGGTTATTAAGTGCTCTGGAGTCTTTTCGTTACAAGCAGGTATTTACATACTTCTCAGACATTTCACTGGAAGCGGGTTTTTAAGTGCTCTGGAGTCATTTCGTTGCAAGTGGTTTTTTACATAATTCTCAGACATTTCACTGCATGTGGGTTTTTTAATTGCTCTGAGGACATGTCGTTGAAAGCGGGTTTTTAAGTGCTCTGGAGTCATTTCGTTGGAAACGGGTTTTTACATACTTCTCAGACATTATAATGGATGCGGGTTTATTAAGTGCTCTGGAGTCATTTCGTTGGAAGCGGGTTTTTAAGTGGTCTGGAGTCATTTCGTTGCAAGCGGGTTTTTAAGTGCTCTGGAGTCATTTTGTTGCAAGCGGGTTTTTAAATTCTTCTCAAACATTTCAATGTATGCGGGTTTTTTAAGTGCTCTGGAGTCATTTCTTTGCTAGCGGGTTCTTAAGTGCTCTGGAGTCATTTTGTTGCAAGGGGTTTTTTAAGTGCTCTTCAGTCATTTCGTTATAAGCGGGTTTTTACATATTTCTCAGACATTTCACTGGCAGTGGGTTTTTTAAGTGCTCTGGAGTCATTTCGTTGCAAGCGGGTTTTTACATTCTTCTCAGTCATTTCACTGGAAGTGGGTTTTTTAAATGCTATGGAGTAATTTCTTTGGAAGCAGTTTATTAAGTGCTCGGGAGTCATTGTGTTGGAAGCGGGTTTTTAATTGCTCTGGTTTCATTTCGCTGGAAGCGGATTTTTAAGTGCTCTGGAGTCTATTCGTTGGAAGCAGTTTTTTAAGTGCTCTGGAGTCATTTCGTTGCAAGCGGGTTTTTACATACTTCTCAGACATTGCAATGGAAGCGGGTTTTTAAGTGCTCCTGAGACATTTCGTTGCAAGCGGGTTTTTAGGTGCTCTGGAGTCATTTCGTTACAAGCAGGTTTTTAAATACTTCACAGACATTTCACTGGATGCCAGTTTTTTAAGTGCTCTGGAGTAATTTCTTTGGAAGCAGATTTTTAAGTGCTCTGGAGTCTTTTCGTTGGAAGTGGTTTTTAAGTGCTCTGGAGTCATTTCATTGCAATCATGTTTTAAGTACTCTGGAGTCATTTCGTTGCAAGCGGGTTTTTACGTGCTCTGGAGTCATTTTGTTGCAAGCGGGTTTTTACATACTTCTCAGACATTTCACTGGAAGCGGGTTTTTTAAGTGCTCTGGAGTCATTTCGTTGCAAGCGGGTTTTTAAGTACTCTGGAGTCATTTCGTTGCAAGTGGGTTTTTAAGTGCTCTGGAGTCGTTTCGTTGCAAGCGGGTGTTTAAGTGCTCTGGAGTCATTTCGTTGCAAGCGGGTTTTTAAGTGCTCTGGAGTCATTTCGTTGCAAGCGGGTTTTTTCGTGCTCTGGAGTCATTTCGTTGCAAGCGGGTTTTTAAGTGCTCTAGAGTCATTTCGTTGCAAGCGGGTTTTTATGTGCTCTGGAGTCATTTCGTTGCAAGCGGGTTTTTAAGTGTTCTGGAGTCATTTAGTTGCAAGGGGGTTTTTAAGTACTCTGGAGTCATTTCGTTGCAAGCGGGTTTTTAAGTACTCTGGAGTCATTTCGTTGTAAGCGGGTTTTTAAGTGCTCTGGAGTCATTTCCTTGCAAGCGGGTTTTTACATACTTCTCTGACATTTAACTGGAAGCGAATTTTTTAAGTGCTCTGGAGTCATTTCGTTGCAAGCGGGTTTTTACGTGCTCTGGAGTCATTTCGTTTCAAGCGGGTTTTTACATACTACTCTGACATTGCAATGGAAGCGGGTTTTTATGTGCTCCTGAGACATTTTATTGCAAGCGGGTTTTTACGTGCTCTGGAGTCATTTCGTTACAAGCAGGTTTTTACATACTTCACAGACATTTCACTGGATGGCAGTTTTTTAAGTGCTCTGGAGTAATTTCTTTGGAAGCAGATTTTTAAGTGCTCTGGAGTCTTTTCGTTGGAAGTGGTTTTTAAGTGCTCTGGAGTCATTTCATTGCAATCATGTTTTTAAGTACTCTGGAGTCATTTTGTTGCAAGCGGATTTTTGCCTACTTCTCAGACATTTCACTAGAAGCAGTTTTTTTAAGTGCTCTGGAGTCGTTTCGTTGCTAGCGGATTATTAAGTGCTCTGGAGTCTTTTCGTTGCAAGAGGGTTTTTAAATGCTCTGGAGTCATTTTGTTGCAAGCGAGTTTTTACATACTTATCAGACATTTCACTGGAAGCGGGTTTCTTAATTGCTCTGGAGTCATTTCAGTGCAAGCAGGTTTTTAAGTGCTTTGAAGTCATTTTGTTGGAAGTGGGTTTTTAAGTGCTCTGAAGTCATTTCGTTGCAACTGGGTTTTTAAGTGCTCTGGAATCTTTTCATTGGAAGCGGGTTTTTAAGTGCTCTGGAGTCACTTCTTTGCTAGCGGGTTTTTACATACTTCTCAGACATTTCACTGGAAGCGGGTTTTTTAGGTGCTCTGGAGTCATTTCGTTGCAAGCAGATTTTTAAGTGCTCTGTAGTTATTTCGTTGGAAGCGGGTGTTGAAGTGCTCTGGAGTCATTTCGTTGCAAGCAGATTATTAAGTGCTCTGGAGTCTTTTACTTGGAAGCAGTTTTTAAAGTGCTCTGGAGTCATTTCGTTGCAAGCGGGATTTTTACATACTTCTCAGACATTTCACTGGATGACGGTTTTTTAAGTGCTCTGGAATAATTTCTTTAGAAGTAGATTTTTAAGTGCTCTGGAGTCTTTTCATTGGAAGTGGTTTTTAAGTGCTCTGGAGTCATTTCATTGCAATCATGTTTTTAAGTGCCCTGGAGTCATATCGTTGGAAGCGGGTTTTTACATACTTCTCAGACATTTCACTGCAAGTGGGTTTTTTAAGTGCTCTGGAGTCATTTCTTTGCAAGCAGGTTTTTACATTCTTCTCAGTCATTTCACTGGAATTGGGTTTTTTAAGTGCTCTGGAGTAATTTCTTTGGAAGCAGTTTTTTAAGTGCCCGGGAGTCATTGTGTTGGAAGCGGGTTTCTTAATTGCTCTGGAGTCATTTCAGTGCAAGCGGGTTTTTAAGTGCTTTGAAGTCATTTTGTTTAAGCGGGTTTTTCAGTGCTCTGGAGTCATTTCGTTGCAAGTGGGTTTTTAAGTGCTCTGGAATCTTTTCATTCGAAGCGGGTTTTTAAGTGCTCTGGAGTCACTTCTTTGCAAGTGGATTAATAAGTGCTCTGGAGTCTTTTACTTGGAAGCGGTTTTTAAAGTGCTCTGGAGTCATTTCTTTGCAAGCGGGTTTTTATGTGCTCTGGAGTCATTTTGTTGCAAGCGGGTTTTTAAATTCTTCTCAAACATTTCAATGTAGGCGGGTTTTTAAGTGCTCTGGAGTCATTTTGTTGCAAGGGGTTTTTTAAGTTCTCTGGAGTCATTTCGTTACAAGCGGGTTTTTACATACTTCTCAGACATTTCACTGGAAGTGGGTTTTTTAAGTGCTCTGGAGTCATTTCGTTGCAAGCGGGTTTTTAAGTGCTCTGGAGTCATTTCTTTACAAGTGGGTATTTACATATCAGACATTTCACTGGAAGCGGGTTTTTTAAGTGCTCTGGAATCAGTTCGTTGCAAGCGGGTTTTTAAGTGATCTGGAGTGTTTTCTTTGGAAGTGGGTTATTAAGTGACCTGGCATCATTTCTTTGGAAGAGGATTTTTAAGTGCTTTAGAGTCATTTTGTTGCAAGCGGATTTTTAAGTGCTCTGGAGCTATTTTGTTGAAACCGGGTTTTTAAGTGCTCTGGAGACATATCGATGGAAGTGGGTCATAAGTGTTCTGGAGTTGTTTACATTGGAAACGGGTTTTTAAGTGCACTGAAGTCATTTCTTTGGAAGGGGGTTTTTACGTGCTGTGGAGTCATTTCGTTGAAAGCAGGTTTTTACATACTTCTCAGACATTTCACTGGAAGTGGGTTTTTTAAGTGCTCTGGAGTAATTTCTCTGGAAGCAGTTTTTTAAGTGCTCGGGAGTCATTGTGTTGGAAGCGGGTTTTTAATTGCTCTTGAGTCATTTCGTTGCCAGCGGGTTTTTACATACTTCTCAGACATTGCAATGGAAGCAGGTTTTTTAAGTGCTATGGTTTCATTTTGTTGCAAGCGGGTTATTAAGTGCTCTGGAGTCTTTTCGTTACAAGCAGGTATTTACATACTTCTCAGACATTTCACTGGAAGCGGGTTTTTAAGTGCTCTGGAGTCATTTCGTTGCAAGTGGTTTTTTACATAATTCTCAGACATTTCACTGCATGTGGGTTTTTTAATTGCTCTGAGGACATGTCGTTGAAAGCGGGTTTTTAAGTGCTCTGGAGTCATTTCGTTGGAAACGGGTTTTTACATACTTCTCAGACATTATAATGGATGCGGGTTTATTAAGTGCTCTGGAGTCATTTCGTTGGAAGCGGGTTTTTAAGTGGTCTGGAGTCATTTCGTTGCAAGCGGGTTTTTAAGTGCTCTGGAGTCATTTTGTTGCAAGCGGGTTTTTAAATTCTTCTCAAACATTTCAATGTATGCGGGTTTTTTAAGTGCTCTGGAGTCATTTCTTTGCTAGCGGGTTCTTAAGTGCTCTGGAGTCATTTTGTTGCAAGGGGTTTTTTAAGTGCTCTTCAGTCATTTCGTTATAAGCGGGTTTTTACATATTTCTCAGACATTTCACTGGCAGTGGGTTTTTTAAGTGCTCTGGAGTCATTTCGTTGCAAGCGGGTTTTTACATTCTTCTCAGTCATTTCACTGGAAGTGGGTTTTTTAAATGCTATGGAGTAATTTCTTTGGAAGCAGTTTATTAAGTGCTCGGGAGTCATTGTGTTGGAAGCGGGTTTTTAATTGCTCTGGTTTCATTTCGCTGGAAGCGGATTTTTAAGTGCTCTGGAGTCTATTCGTTGGAAGCGGTTTTTTAAGTGCTCTGGAGTCATTTCGTTGCAAGCGGGTTTTTACATACTTCTCAGACATTGCAATGGAAGCGGGTTTTTAAGTGCTCCTGAGACATTTCGTTGCAAGCGGGTTTTTAGGTGCTCTGGAGTCATTTCGTTACAAGCAGGTTTTTAAATACTTCACAGACATTTCACTGGATGCCAGTTTTTTAAGTGCTCTGGAGTAATTTCTTTGGAAGCAGATTTTTAAGTGCTCTGGAGTCTTTTCGTTGGAAGTGGTTTTTAAGTGCTCTGGAGTCATTTCATTGCAATCATGTTTTAAGTACTCTGGAGTCATTTCGTTGCAAGCGGGTTTTTACGTGCTCTGGAGTCATTTTGTTGCAAGCGGGTTTTTACATACTTCTCAGACATTTCACTGGAAGCGGGTTTTTTAAGTGCTCTGGAGTCATTTCGTTGCAAGCGGGTTTTTAAGTACTCTGGAGTCATTTCGTTGCAAGTGGGTTTTTAAGTGCTCTGGAGTCGTTTCGTTGCAAGCGGGTGTTTAAGTGCTCTGGAGTCATTTCGTTGCAAGCGGGTTTTTAAGTGCTCTGGAGTCATTTCGTTGCAAGCGGGTTTTTTCGTGCTCTGGAGTCATTTCGTTGCAAGCGGGTTTTTAAGTGCTCTAGAGTCATTTCGTTGCAAGCGGGTTTTTATGTGCTCTGGAGTCATTTCGTTGCAAGCGGGTTTTTAAGTGTTCTGGAGTCATTTAGTTGCAAGGGGGTTTTTAAGTACTCTGGAGTCATTTCGTTGCAAGCGGGTTTTTAAGTACTCTGGAGTCATTTCGTTGTAAGCGGGTTTTTAAGTGCTCTGGAGTCATTTCCTTGCAAGCGGGTTTTTACATACTTCTCTGACATTTAACTGGAAGCGAATTTTTTAAGTGCTCTGGAGTCATTTCGTTGCAAGCGGGTTTTTACGTGCTCTGGAGTCATTTCGTTTCAAGCGGGTTTTTACATACTACTCTGACATTGCAATGGAAGCGGGTTTTTATGTGCTCCTGAGACATTTTATTGCAAGCGGGTTTTTACGTGCTCTGGAGTCATTTCGTTACAAGCAGGTTTTTACATACTTCACAGACATTTCACTGGATGGCAGTTTTTTAAGTGCTCTGGAGTAATTTCTTTGGAAGCAGATTTTTAAGTGCTCTGGAGTCTTTTCGTTGGAAGTGGTTTTTAAGTGCTCTGGAGTCATTTCATTGCAATCATGTTTTTAAGTACTCTGGAGTCATTTTGTTGCAAGCGGATTTTTGCCTACTTCTCAGACATTTCACTAGAAGCAGTTTTTTTAAGTGCTCTGGAGTCGTTTCGTTGCTAGCGGATTATTAAGTGCTCTGGAGTCTTTTCGTTGCAAGAGGGTTTTTAAATGCTCTGGAGTCATTTTGTTGCAAGCGAGTTTTTACATACTTATCAGACATTTCACTGGAAGCGGGTTTCTTAATTGCTCTGGAGTCATTTCAGTTCAAGCAGGTTTTTAAGTGCTTTGAAGTCATTTTGTTGGAAGTGGGTTTTTAAGTGCTCTGAAGTCATTTCGTTGCAACTGGGTTTTTAAGTGCTCTGGAATCTTTTCATTGGAAGCGGGTTTTTAAGTGCTCTGGAGTCACTTCTTTGCTAGCGGGTTTTTACATACTTCTCAGACATTTCACTGGAAGCGGGTTTTTTAGGTGCTCTGGAGTCATTTCGTTGCAAGCAGATTTTTAAGTGCTCTGTAGTTATTTCGTTGGAAGCGGGTGTTGAAGTGCTCTGGAGTCATTTCGTTGCAAGCAGATTATTAAGTGCTCTGGAGTCTTTTACTTGGAAGCAGTTTTTAAAGTGCTCTGGAGTCATTTCGTTGCAAGCGGGATTTTTACATACTTCTCAGACATTTCACTGGATGACGGTTTTTTAAGTGCTCTGGAATAATTTCTTTAGAAGTAGATTTTTAAGTGCTCTGGAGTCTTTTCATTGGAAGTGGTTTTTAAGTGCTCTGGAGTCATTTCATTGCAATCATGTTTTTAAGTGCCCTGGAGTCATATCGTTGGAAGCGGGTTTTTACATACTTCTCAGACATTTCACTGCAAGTGGGTTTTTTAAGTGCTCTGGAGTCATTTCTTTGCAAGCAGGTTTTTACATTCTTCTCAGTCATTTCACTGGAATTGGGTTTTTTAAGTGCTCTGGAGTAATTTCTTTGGAAGCAGTTTTTTAAGTGCCCGGGAGTCATTGTGTTGGAAGCGGGTTTCTTAATTGCTCTGGAGTCATTTCAGTGCAAGCGGGTTTTTAAGTGCTTTGAAGTCATTTTGTTTAAGCGGGTTTTTCAGTGCTCTGGAGTCATTTCGTTGCAAGTGGGTTTTTAAGTGCTCTGGAATCTTTTCATTCGAAGCGGGTTTTTAAGTGCTCTGGAGTCACTTCTTTGCAAGTGGATTAATAAGTGCTCTGGAGTCTTTTACTTGGAAGCGGTTTTTAAAGTGCTCTGGAGTCATTTCTTTGCAAGCGGGTTTTTATGTGCTCTGGAGTCATTTTGTTGCAAGCGGGTTTTTAAATTCTTCTCAAACATTTCAATGTAGGCGGGTTTTTAAGTGCTCTGGAGTCATTTTGTTGCAAGGGGTTTTTTAAGTTCTCTGGAGTCATTTCGTTACAAGCGGGTTTTTACATACTTCTCAGACATTTCACTGGAAGTGGGTTTTTTAAGTGCTCTGGAGTCATTTCGTTGCAAGCGGGTTTTTAAGTGCTCTGGAGTCATTTCTTTACAAGTGGGTATTTACATATCAGACATTTCACTGGAAGCGGGTTTTTTAAGTGCTCTGGAATCAGTTCGTTGCAAGCGGGTTTTTAAGTGATCTGGAGTGTTTTCTTTGGAAGTGGGTTATTAAGTGACCTGGCATCATTTCTTTGGAAGAGGATTTTTAAGTGCTTTAGAGTCATTTTGTTGCAAGCGGATTTTTAAGTGCTCTGGAGCTATTTTGTTGAAACCGGGTTTTTAAGTGCTCTGGAGACATATCGATGGAAGTGGGTCATAAGTGTTCTGGAGTTGTTTACATTGGAAACGGGTTTTTAAGTGCACTGAAGTCATTTCTTTGGAAGGGGGTTTTTACGTGCTGTGGAGTCATTTCGTTGAAAGCAGGTTTTTACATACTTCTCAGACATTTCACTGGAAGTGGGTTTTTTAAGTGCTCTGGAGTAATTTCTCTGGAAGCAGTTTTTTAAGTGCTCGGGAGTCATTGTGTTGGAAGCGGGTTTTTAATTGCTCTTGAGTCATTTCGTTGCCAGCGGGTTTTTACATACTTCTCAGACATTGCAATGGAAGCGGGTTTTTTAAGTGCTATGGTTTCATTTTGTTGCAAGCGGGTTATTAAGTGCTCTGGAGTCTTTTCGTTACAAGCAGGTATTTACATACTTCTCAGACATTTCACTGGAAGCGGGTTTTTAAGTGCTCTGGAGTCATTTCGTTGCAAGTGGTTTTTTACATAATTCTCAGACATTTCACTGCATGTGGGTTTTTTAATTGCTCTGAGGACATGTCGTTGAAAGCGGGTTTTTAAGTGCTCTGGAGTCATTTCGTTGGAAACGGGTTTTTACATACTTCTCAGACATTATAATGGATGTGGGTTTATTAAGTGCTCTGGAGTCATTTCGTTGGAAGCGGGTTTTTAAGTGGTCTGGAGTCATTTCGTTGCAAGCGGGTTTTTAAGTGCTCTGGAGTCATTTTGTTGCAAGCGGGTTTTTAAATTCTTCTCAAACATTTCAATGTATGCGGGTTTTTTAAGTGCTCTGGAGTCATTTCTTTGCTAGCGGGTTCTTAAGTGCTCTGGAGTCATTTTGTTGCAAGGGGTTTTTTAAGTGCTCTTCAGTCATTTCGTTATAAGCGGGTTTTTACATATTTCTCAGACATTTCACTGGCAGTGGGTTTTTTAAGTGCTCTGGAGTCATTTCGTTGCAAGCGGGTTTTTACATTCTTCTCAGTCATTTCACTGGAAGTGGGTTTTTTAAATGCTATGGAGTAATTTCTTTGGAAGCAGTTTATTAAGTGCTCGGGAGTCATTGTGTTGGAAGCGGGTTTTTAATTGCTCTGGTTTCATTTCGCTGGAAGCGGATTTTTAAGTGCTCTGGAGTCTATTCGTTGGAAGCGGTTTTTTAAGTGCTCTGGAGTCATTTCGTTGCAAGCGGGTTTTTACATACTTCTCAGACATTGCAATGGAAGCGGGTTTTTAAGTGCTCCTGAGACATTTCGTTGCAAGCGGGTTTTTAGGTGCTCTGGAGTCATTTCGTTACAAGCAGGTTTTTAAATACTTCACAGACATTTCACTGGATGCCAGTTTTTTAAGTGCTCTGGAGTAATTTCTTTGGAAGCAGATTTTTAAGTGCTCTGGAGTCTTTTCGTTGGAAGTGGTTTTTAAGTGCTCTGGAGTCATTTCATTGCAATCATGTTTTAAGTACTCTGGAGTCATTTCGTTGCAAGCGGGTTTTTACGTGCTCTGGAGTCATTTTGTTGCAAGCGGGTTTTTACATACTTCTCAGACATTTCACTGGAAGCGGGTTTTTTAAGTGCTCTGGAGTCATTTCGTTGCAAGCGGGTTTTTAAGTACTCTGGAGTCATTTCGTTGCAAGTGGGTTTTTAAGTGCTCTGGAGTCGTTTCGTTGCAAGCGGGTGTTTAAGTGCTCTGGAGTCATTTCGTTGCAAGCGGGTTTTTAAGTGCTCTGGAGTCATTTCGTTGCAAGCGGGTTTTTTCGTGCTCTGGAGTCATTTCGTTGCAAGCGGGTTTTTAAGTGCTCTAGAGTCATTTCGTTGCAAGCGGGTTTTTATGTGCTCTGGAGTCATTTCGTTGCAAGCGGGTTTTTAAGTGTTCTGGAGTCATTTAGTTGCAAGGGGGTTTTTAAGTACTCTGGAGTCATTTCGTTGCAAGCGGGTTTTTAAGTACTCTGGAGTCATTTCGTTGTAAGCGGGTTTTTAAGTGCTCTGGAGTCATTTCCTTGCAAGCGGGTTTTTACATACTTCTCTGACATTTAACTGGAAGCGAATTTTTTAAGTGCTCTGGAGTCATTTCGTTGCAAGCGGGTTTTTACGTGCTCTGGAGTCATTTCGTTTCAAGCGGGTTTTTACATACTACTCTGACATTGCAATGGAAGCGGGTTTTTATGTGCTCCTGAGACATTTTATTGCAAGCGGGTTTTTACGTGCTCTGGAGTCATTTCGTTACAAGCAGGTTTTTACATACTTCACAGACATTTCACTGGATGGCAGTTTTTTAAGTGCTCTGGAGTAATTTCTTTGGAAGCAGATTTTTAAGTGCTCTGGAGTCTTTTCGTTGGAAGTGGTTTTTAAGTGCTCTGGAGTCATTTCATTGCAATCATGTTTTTAAGTACTCTGGAGTCATTTTGTTGCAAGCGGATTTTTGCCTACTTCTCAGACATTTCACTAGAAGCAGTTTTTTTAAGTGCTCTGGAGTCGTTTCGTTGCTAGCGGATTATTAAGTGCTCTGGAGTCTTTTCGTTGCAAGAGGGTTTTTAAATGCTCTGGAGTCATTTTGTTGCATGCGAGTTTTTACATACTTATCAGACATTTCACTGGAAGCGGGTTTCTTAATTGCTCTGGAGTCATTTCAGTTCAAGCAGGTTTTTAAGTGCTTTGAAGTCATTTTGTTGGAAGTGGGTTTTTAAGTGCTCTGAAGTCATTTCGTTGCAACTGGGTTTTTAAGTGCTCTGGAATCTTTTCATTGGAAGTGGGTTTTTAAGTGCTCTGGAGTCACTTCTTTGCTAGCGGGTTTTTACATACTTCTCAGACATTTCACTGGAAGCGGGTTTTTTAGGTGCTCTGGAGTCATTTCGTTGCAAGCAGATTTTTAAGTGCTCTGTAGTTATTTCGTTGGAAGCGGGTGTTGAAGTGCTCTGGAGTCATTTCGTTGCAAGCAGATTATTAAGTGCTCTGGAGTCTTTTACTTGGAAGCAGTTTTTAAAGTGCTCTGGAGTCATTTCGTTGCAAGCGGGATTTTTACATACTTCTCAGACATTTCACTGGATGACGGTTTTTTAAGTGCTCTGGAATAATTTCTTTAGAAGTAGATTTTTAAGTGCTCTGGAGTCTTTTCATTGGAAGTGGTTTTTAAGTGCTCTGGAGTCATTTCATTGCAATCATGTTTTTAAGTGCCCTGGAGTCATATCGTTGGAAGCGGGTTTTTACATACTTCTCAGACATTTCACTGCAAGTGGGTTTTTTAAGTGCTCTGGAGTCATTTCTTTGCAAGCAGGTTTTTACATTCTTCTCAGTCATTTCACTGGAATTGGGTTTTTTAAGTGCTCTGGAGTAATTTCTTTGGAAGCAGTTTTTTAAGTGCCCGGGAGTCATTGTGTTGGAAGTGGGTTTTTAATTGCTCTGGTTTCATTTCACTGGAAGCAGATTTTTAAGTGCTCCGGAGTCTATTCTTTGGAAACGGTTTTTTAAGTGCTCTGGAGTCATTTCGTTACAAGCGGGTTTTTACATACTTCTCAGACATTGCAATGGAAGAGGGTTTTTTAAGTGCTATGGTGTCATTTTGTTGGAAGCGGGTTATTAAGTGCTCTGGAGTCTTTTCGTTACAAGCGGGTATTTACATACTTCTCAGACATTTCACTGGAAGCGGGTGTTTAAGTGCTCTGGAGTCATTTCATTGCAAGTGGTTTTTTACATAATTCTCAGACATTTCACTGTATGCGGATTTTTTAATGCTCTGTAGTCATGTCGTTGAAAGCTGGTTTTTAAGTGCTCTGGAGTCATTTCGTTGGAAGCAGGTTTTTACATACTTCTCAGACATTTCACTGGATGCCGGTTTTTTAAGTACTCTGGAATAATTTCTTTAGAAGCAGATTTTTAAGTGCTCTGGAGTCTTTTCGTTGGAAGTGGTTTTAAGTGCTCTGGAGTCATTTCATTGCAATCATATTTTTAAGTACTCTGGAGTCATTTCGTTGCAAGCAGGTTTTTGCATACTTCTCAAACATTTTACTGGAAGCTGGTTTTTTAAGTGCTCTCGTGTCATTTTGTTTCAATCAGGTTATTAAGTGCTCTGGAGTCATTTTGTTGCAAGGGGTTTTTTTAGTGCTCTAGAGTCATTTTGTTGCAAGCGGATTTTTGCCTACTTCTCAGACATTTCACTAGAAGCAGTTTTTTTAAGTGCTCTGGAGTCGTTTCGTTGCAAGGAGATTATTAAGTGCTCTGGAGTCTTTTCGTTGCAAGAGGGATTTTAAATGCTCTGGAGTCATTTTGTTGCAAGCGGGTTTTGACATACTTATCAGACATTTCACTGGAAGCGGGTTTCTTAATTGCTCTGGAGTCATTTCAGTGCAAGCGGGTTTTTAAGTGCTTTGAAGTCATTTTGTTTAAGCGGGTTTTTCAGTGCTCTGGAGTCATTTCGTTGCAAGTGGGTTTTTAAGTGCTCTGGAATCTTTTCATTCGAAGCGGGTTTTTAAGTGCTCTGGAGTCACTTCTTTGCAAGTGGATTAATAAGTGCTCTGGAGTCTTTTACTTGGAAGCGGTTTTTAAAGTGCTCTGGAGTCATTTCTTTGCAAGCGGGTTTTTATGTGCTCTGGAGTCATTTTGTTGCAAGCGGGTTTTTAAATTCTTCTCAAACATTTCAATGTAGGCGGGTTTTTAAGTGCTCTGGAGTCATTTTGTTGCAAGGGGTTTTTTAAGTTCTCTGGAGTCATTTCGTTACAAGCGGGTTTTTACATACTTCTCAGACATTTCACTGGAAGTGGGTTTTTTAAGTGCTCTGGAGTCATTTCGTTGCAAGCGGGTTTTTAAGTGCTCTGGAGTCATTTCTTTACAAGTGGGTATTTACATATCAGACATTTCACTGGAAGCGGGTTTTTTAAGTGCTCTGGAATCAGTTCGTTGCAAGCGGGTTTTTAAGTGATCTGGAGTGTTTTCTTTGGAAGTGGGTTATTAAGTGACCTGGCATCATTTCTTTGGAAGAGGATTTTTAAGTGCTTTAGAGTCATTTTGTTGCAAGCGGATTTTTAAGTGCTCTGGAGCTATTTTGTTGAAACCGGGTTTTTAAGTGCTCTGGAGACATATCGATGGAAGTGGGTCATAAGTGTTCTGGAGTTGTTTACATTGGAAACGGGTTTTTAAGTGCACTGAAGTCATTTCTTTGGAAGGGGGTTTTTACGTGCTGTGGAGTCATTTCGTTGAAAGCAGGTTTTTACATACTTCTCAGACATTTCACTGGAAGTGGGTTTTTTAAGTGCTCTGGAGTAATTTCTCTGGAAGCAGTTTTTTAAGTGCTCGGGAGTCATTGTGTTGGAAGCGGGTTTTTAATTGCTCTTGAGTCATTTCGTTGCCAGCGGGTTTTTACATACTTCTCAGACATTGCAATGGAAGCGGGTTTTTTAAGTGCTATGGTTTCATTTTGTTGCAAGCGGGTTATTAAGTGCTCTGGAGTCTTTTCGTTACAAGCAGGTATTTACATACTTCTCAGACATTTCACTGGAAGCGGGTTTTTAAGTGCTCTGGAGTCATTTCGTTGCAAGTGGTTTTTTACATAATTCTCAGACATTTCACTGCATGTGGGTTTTTTAATTGCTCTGAGGTCATGTCGTTGAAAGCGGGTTTTTAAGTGCTCTGGAGTCATTTCGTTGGAAACGGGTTTTTACATACTTCTCAGACATTATAATGGATGCGGGTTTATTAAGTGCTCTGGAGTCATTTCGTTGGAAGCGGGTTTTTAAGTGGTCTGGAGTCATTTCGTTGCAAGCGGGATTTTAAGTGCTCTGGAGTCATTTTGTTGCAAGCGGGTTTTTAAATTCTTCTCAAACATTTCAATGTATGCGGGTTTTTTAAGTGCTCTGGAGTCATTTCTTTGCTAGCGGGTTCTTAAGTGCTCTGGAGTCATTTTGTTGCAAGGGGTTTTTTAAGTGCTCTTCAGTCATTTCGTTACAAGCGGGTTTTTACATATTTCTCAGACATTTCACTGGAAGTGGGTTTTTTAAGTGCTCTGGAGTCATTTCGTTGCAAGCGGGTTTTTACATTCTTCTCAGTCATTTCACTGGAAGTGGGTTTTTTAAATGCTATGGAGTAATTTCTTTGGAAGCAGTTTATTAAGTGCTCGGGAGTCATTGTGTTGGAAGCGGGTTTTTAATTGCTCTGGTTTCATTTCGCTGGAAGCGGATTTTTAAGTGCTCTGGAGTCTATTCGTTGGAAGCGGTTTTTTAAGTGCTCTGGAGTCATTTCGTTGCAAGCGGGTTTTTACATACTTCTCAGACATTGCAATGGAAGCGGGTTTTTAAGTGCTCCTGAGACATTTCGTTGCAAGCGGGTTTTTACGTGCTCTGGAGTCATTTCGTTACAAGCAGGTTTTTAAATACTTCACAGACATTTCACTGGATGCCAGTTTTTTAAGTGCTCTGGAGTAATTTCTTTGGAAGCAGATTTTTAAATGCTCTGGAGTCTTTTCGTTGGAAGTGGTTTTTAAGTGCTCTGGAGTCATTTCATTGCAATCATGTTTTAAGTACTCTGGAGTCATTTCGTTGCAAGCGGGTTTTTACGTGCTCTGGAGTCATTTTGTTGCAAGCGGGTTTTTCCATACTTCTCAGACATTTCACTGGAAGCGGGTTTTTTAAGTGCTCTGGAGTCATTTCGTTGCAAGCGGGTTTTTAAGTACTCTGGAGTCATTTCGTTGCAAGTGGGTTTTTAAGTGCTCTGGAGTCATTTCGTTGCAAGCGGGTGTTTAAGTGCTCTGGAGTCATTTCGTTGCAAGCGGGTTTTTAAGTGCTCTGGAGTCATTTCGTTGCAAGCGGGTTTTTTCGTGCTCTGGAGTCATTTCGTTGCAAGCGGGTTTTTAAGTGCTCTAGAGTCATTTCGTTGCAAGCGGGTTTTTATGTGCTCTGGAGTCATTTCGTTGCAAGCGGGTTTTTAAGTGTTCTGGAGTCATTTAGTTGCAAGCGGGTTTTTAAGTACTCTGGAGTCATTTCGTTGCAAGCGGGTTTTTAAGTACTCTGGAGTCATTTCGTTGTAAGCGGGTTTTTAAGTGCTCTGGAGTCATTTCCTTGCAAGCGGGTTTTTACATACTTCTCTGACATTTAACTGGAAGCGAATTTTTTAAGTGCTCTGGAGTCATTTCGTTGCAAGCGGGTTTTTACGTGCTCTGGAGTCATTTCGTTTCAAGCGGGTTTTTACATACTACTCTGACATTTAACTGGAAGCGTTTTTTTTAAGTGCTCTGGAGTCATTTCGTTGCAAGCGGGTTTTTACGTGCTCTGGAGTCATTTCGTTGCAAGTGGGTTTTTACATACTTCTCAGACATTGCAATGGAAGCGGGTTTTTATGTGCTCCTGAGACATTTCATTGCAAGCGGGTTTTTACGTGCTCTGGAGTCATTTTGTTGCAAGCGGGTTTTGACATACTTATCAGACATTTCACTGGAAGCGGGTTTCTTAATTGCTCTGGAGTCATTTCAGTGCAAGCGGGTTTTTAAGTGCTTTGAAGTCATTTTGTTTAAGCGGGTTTTTCAGTGCTCTGGAGTCATTTCGTTGCAAGTGGGTTTTTAAGTGCTCTGGAATCTTTTCATTCGAAGCGGGTTTTTAAGTGCTCTGGAGTCACTTCTTTGCAAGTGGATTAATAAGTGCTCTGGAGTCTTTTACTTGGAAGCGGTTTTTAAAGTGCTCTGGAGTCATTTCTTTGCAAGCGGGTTTTTATGTGCTCTGGAGTCATTTTGTTGCAAGCGGGTTTTTAAATTCTTCTCAAACATTTCAATGTAGGCGGGTTTTTAAGTGCTCTGGAGTCATTTTGTTGCAAGGGGTTTTTTAAGTTCTCTGGAGTCATTTCGTTACAAGCGGGTTTTTACATACTTCTCAGACATTTCACTGGAAGTGGGTTTTTTAAGTGCTCTGGAGTCATTTCGTTGCAAGCGGGTTTTTAAGTGCTCTGGAGTCATTTCTTTACAAGTGGGTATTTACATATCAGACATTTCACTGGAAGCGGGTTTTTTAAGTGCTCTGGAATCAGTTCGTTGCAAGCGGGTTTTTAAGTGATCTGGAGTGTTTTCTTTGGAAGTGGGTTATTAAGTGACCTGGCATCATTTCTTTGGAAGAGGATTTTTAAGTGCTTTAGAGTCATTTTGTTGCAAGCGGATTTTTAAGTGCTCTGGAGCTATTTTGTTGAAACCGGGTTTTTAAGTGCTCTGGAGACATATCGATGGAAGTGGGTCATAAGTGTTCTGGAGTTGTTTACATTGGAAACGGGTTTTTAAGTGCACTGAAGTCATTTCTTTGGAAGGGGGTTTTTACGTGCTGTGGAGTCATTTCGTTGAAAGCAGGTTTTTACATACTTCTCAGACATTTCACTGGAAGTGGGTTTTTTAAGTGCTCTGGAGTAATTTCTCTGGAAGCAGTTTTTTAAGTGCTCGGGAGTCATTGTGTTGGAAGCGGGTTTTTAATTGCTCTTGAGTCATTTCGTTGCCAGCGGGTTTTTACATACTTCTCAGACATTGCAATGGAAGCGGGTTTTTTAAGTGCTATGGTTTCATTTTGTTGCAAGCGGGTTATTAAGTGCTCTGGAGTCTTTTCGTTACAAGCAGGTATTTACATACTTCTCAGACATTTCACTGGAAGCGGGTTTTTAAGTGCTCTGGAGTCATTTCGTTGCAAGTGGTTTTTTACATAATTCTCAGACATTTCACTGCATGTGGGTTTTTTAATTGCTCTGAGGACATGTCGTTGAAAGCGGGTTTTTAAGTGCTCTGGAGTCATTTCGTTGGAAACGGGTTTTTACATACTTCTCAGACATTATAATGGATGCGGGTTTATTAAGTGCTCTGGAGTCATTTCGTTGGAAGCGGGTTTTTAAGTGGTCTGGAGTCATTTCGTTGCAAGCGGGTTTTTAAGTGCTCTGGAGTCATTTTGTTGCAAGCGGGTTTTTAAATTCTTCTCAAACATTTCAATGTATGCGGGTTTTTTAAGTGCTCTGGAGTCATTTCTTTGCTAGCGGGTTCTTAAGTGCTCTGGAGTCATTTTGTTGCAAGGGGTTTTTTAAGTGCTCTTCAGTCATTTCGTTATAAGCGGGTTTTTACATATTTCTCAGACATTTCACTGGCAGTGGGTTTTTTAAGTGCTCTGGAGTCATTTCGTTGCAAGCGGGTTTTTACATTCTTCTCAGTCATTTCACTGGAAGTGGGTTTTTTAAATGCTATGGAGTAATTTCTTTGGAAGCAGTTTATTAAGTGCTCGGGAGTCATTGTGTTGGAAGCGGGTTTTTAATTGCTCTGGTTTCATTTCGCTGGAAGCGGATTTTTAAGTGCTCTGGAGTCTATTCGTTGGAAGCGGTTTTTTAAGTGCTCTGGAGTCATTTCGTTGCAAGCGGGTTTTTACATACTTCTCAGACATTGCAATGGAAGCGGGTTTTTAAGTGCTCCTGAGACATTTCGTTGCAAGCGGGTTTTTAGGTGCTCTGGAGTCATTTCGTTACAAGCAGGTTTTTAAATACTTCACAGACATTTCACTGGATGCCAGTTTTTTAAGTGCTCTGGAGTAATTTCTTTGGAAGCAGATTTTTAAGTGCTCTGGAGTCTTTTCGTTGGAAGTGGTTTTTAAGTGCTCTGGAGTCATTTCATTGCAATCATGTTTTAAGTACTCTGGAGTCATTTCGTTGCAAGCGGGTTTTTACGTGCTCTGGAGTCATTTTGTTGCAAGCGGGTTTTTACATACTTCTCAGACATTTCACTGGAAGCGGGTTTTTTAAGTGCTCTGGAGTCATTTCGTTGCAAGCGGGTTTTTAAGTACTCTGGAGTCATTTCGTTGCAAGTGGGTTTTTAAGTGCTCTGGAGTCGTTTCGTTGCAAGCGGGTGTTTAAGTGCTCTGGAGTCATTTCGTTGCAAGCGGGTTTTTAAGTGCTCTGGAGTCATTTCGTTGCAAGCGGGTTTTTTCGTGCTCTGGAGTCATTTCGTTGCAAGCGGGTTTTTAAGTGCTCTAGAGTCATTTCGTTGCAAGCGGGTTTTTATGTGCTCTGGAGTCATTTCGTTGCAAGCGGGTTTTTAAGTGTTCTGGAGTCATTTAGTTGCAAGGGGGTTTTTAAGTACTCTGGAGTCATTTCGTTGCAAGCGGGTTTTTAAGTACTCTGGAGTCATTTCGTTGTAAGCGGGTTTTTAAGTGCTCTGGAGTCATTTCCTTGCAAGCGGGTTTTTACATACTTCTCTGACATTTAACTGGAAGCGAATTTTTTAAGTGCTCTGGAGTCATTTCGTTGCAAGCGGGTTTTTACGTGCTCTGGAGTCATTTCGTTTCAAGCGGGTTTTTACATACTACTCTGACATTGCAATGGAAGCGGGTTTTTATGTGCTCCTGAGACATTTTATTGCAAGCGGGTTTTTACGTGCTCTGGAGTCATTTCGTTACAAGCAGGTTTTTACATACTTCACAGACATTTCACTGGATGGCAGTTTTTTAAGTGCTCTGGAGTAATTTCTTTGGAAGCAGATTTTTAAGTGCTCTGGAGTCTTTTCGTTGGAAGTGGTTTTTAAGTGCTCTGGAGTCATTTCATTGCAATCATGTTTTTAAGTACTCTGGAGTCATTTTGTTGCAAGCGGATTTTTGCCTACTTCTCAGACATTTCACTAGAAGCAGTTTTTTTAAGTGCTCTGGAGTCGTTTCGTTGCTAGCGGATTATTAAGTGCTCTGGAGTCTTTTCGTTGCAAGAGGGTTTTTAAATGCTCTGGAGTCATTTTGTTGCAAGCGAGTTTTTACATACTTATCAGACATTTCACTGGAAGCGGGTTTCTTAATTGCTCTGGAGTCATTTCAGTTCAAGCAGGTTTTTAAGTGCTTTGAAGTCATTTTGTTGGAAGTGGGTTTTTAAGTGCTCTGAAGTCATTTCGTTGCAACTGGGTTTTTAAGTGCTCTGGAATCTTTTCATTGGAAGTGGGTTTTTAAGTGCTCTGGAGTCACTTCTTTGCTAGCGGGTTTTTACATACTTCTCAGACATTTCACTGGAAGCGGGTTTTTTAGGTGCTCTGGAGTCATTTCGTTGCAAGCAGATTTTTAAGTGCTCTGTAGTTATTTCGTTGGAAGCGGGTGTTGAAGTGCTCTGGAGTCATTTCGTTGCAAGCAGATTATTAAGTGCTCTGGAGTCTTTTACTTGGAAGCAGTTTTTAAAGTGCTCTGGAGTCATTTCGTTGCAAGCGGGATTTTTACATACTTCTCAGACATTTCACTGGATGACGGTTTTTTAAGTGCTCTGGAATAATTTCTTTAGAAGTAGATTTTTAAGTGCTCTGGAGTCTTTTCATTGGAAGTGGTTTTTAAGTGCTCTGGAGTCATTTCATTGCAATCATGTTTTTAAGTGCCCTGGAGTCATATCGTTGGAAGCGGGTTTTTACATACTTCTCAGACATTTCACTGCAAGTGGGTTTTTTAAGTGCTCTGGAGTCATTTCTTTGCAAGCAGGTTTTTACATTCTTCTCAGTCATTTCACTGGAATTGGGTTTTTTAAGTGCTCTGGAGTAATTTCTTTGGAAGCAGTTTTTTAAGTGCCCGGGAGTCATTGTGTTGGAAGTGGGTTTTTAATTGCTCTGGTTTCATTTCACTGGAAGCAGATTTTTAAGTGCTCCGGAGTCTATTCTTTGGAAACGGTTTTTTAAGTGCTCTGGAGTCATTTCGTTACAAGCGGGTTTTTACATACTTCTCAGACATTGCAATGGAAGAGGGTTTTTTAAGTGCTATGGTGTCATTTTGTTGGAAGCGGGTTATTAAGTGCTCTGGAGTCTTTTCGTTACAAGCGGGTATTTACATACTTCTCAGACATTTCACTGGAAGCGGGTGTTTAAGTGCTCTGGAGTCATTTCATTGCAAGTGGTTTTTTACATAATTCTCAGACATTTCACTGTATGCGGATTTTTTAATGCTCTGTAGTCATGTCGTTGAAAGCTGGTTTTTAAGTGCTCTGGAGTCATTTCGTTGGAAGCAGGTTTTTACATACTTCTCAGACATTTCACTGGATGCCGGTTTTTTAAGTACTCTGGAATAATTTCTTTAGAAGCAGATTTTTAAGTGCTCTGGAGTCTTTTCGTTGGAAGTGGTTTTTAAGTGCTCTGGAGTCATTTCATTGCAATCATATTTTTAAGTACTCTGGAGTCATTTCGTTGCAAGCAGGTTTTTGCATACTTCTCAAACATTTTACTGGAAGCTGGTTTTTTAAGTGCTCTCGTGTCATTTTGTTTCAATCAGGTTATTAAGTGCTCTGGAGTCATTTTGTTGCAAGGGGTTTTTTTAGTGCTCTAGAGTCATTTTGTTGCAAGCGGATTTTTGCCTACTTCTCAGACATTTCACTAGAAGCAGTTTTTTTAAGTGCTCTGGAGTCGTTTCGTTGCAAGGAGATTATTAAGTGCTCTGGAGTCTTTTCGTTGCAAGAGGGATTTTAAATGCTCTGGAGTCATTTTGTTGCAAGCGGGTTTTGACATACTTATCAGACATTTCACTGGAAGCGGGTTTCTTAATTGCTCTGGAGTCATTTCAGTGCAAGCGGGTTTTTAAGTGCTTTGAAGTCATTTTGTTTAAGCGGGTTTTTCAGTGCTCTGGAGTCATTTCGTTGCAAGTGGGTTTTTAAGTGCTCTGGAATCTTTTCATTCGAAGCGGGTTTTTAAGTGCTCTGGAGTCACTTCTTTGCAAGTGGATTAATAAGTGCTCTGGAGTCTTTTACTTGGAAGCGGTTTTTAAAGTGCTCTGGAGTCATTTCTTTGCAAGCGGGTTTTTATGTGCTCTGGAGTCATTTTGTTGCAAGCGGGTTTTTAAATTCTTCTCAAACATTTCAATGTAGGCGGGTTTTTAAGTGCTCTGGAGTCATTTTGTTGCAAGGGGTTTTTTAAGTTCTCTGGAGTCATTTCGTTACAAGCGGGTTTTTACATACTTCTCAGACATTTCACTGGAAGTGGGTTTTTTAAGTGCTCTGGAGTCATTTCGTTGCAAGCGGGTTTTTAAGTGCTCTGGAGTCATTTCTTTACAAGTGGGTATTTACATATCAGACATTTCACTGGAAGCGGGTTTTTTAAGTGCTCTGGAATCAGTTCGTTGCAAGCGGGTTTTTAAGTGATCTGGAGTGTTTTCTTTGGAAGTGGGTTATTAAGTGACCTGGCATCATTTCTTTGGAAGAGGATTTTTAAGTGCTTTAGAGTCATTTTGTTGCAAGCGGATTTTTAAGTGCTCTGGAGCTATTTTGTTGAAACCGGGTTTTTAAGTGCTCTGGAGACATATCGATGGAAGTGGGTCATAAGTGTTCTGGAGTTGTTTACATTGGAAACGGGTTTTTAAGTGCACTGAAGTCATTTCTTTGGAAGGGGGTTTTTACGTGCTGTGGAGTCATTTCGTTGAAAGCAGGTTTTTACATACTTCTCAGACATTTCACTGGAAGTGGGTTTTTTAAGTGCTCTGGAGTAATTTCTCTGGAAGCAGTTTTTTAAGTGCTCGGGAGTCATTGTGTTGGAAGCGGGTTTTTAATTGCTCTTGAGTCATTTCGTTGCCAGCGGGTTTTTACATACTTCTCAGACATTGCAATGGAAGCGGGTTTTTTAAGTGCTATGGTTTCATTTTGTTGCAAGCGGGTTATTAAGTGCTCTGGAGTCTTTTCGTTACAAGCAGGTATTTACATACTTCTCAGACATTTCACTGGAAGCGGGTTTTTAAGTGCTCTGGAGTCATTTCGTTGCAAGTGGTTTTTTACATAATTCTCAGACATTTCACTGCATGTGGGTTTTTTAATTGCTCTGAGGTCATGTCGTTGAAAGCGGGTTTTTAAGTGCTCTGGAGTCATTTCGTTGGAAACGGGTTTTTACATACTTCTCAGACATTATAATGGATGCGGGTTTATTAAGTGCTCTGGAGTCATTTCGTTGGAAGCGGGTTTTTAAGTGGTCTGGAGTCATTTCGTTGCAAGCGGGATTTTAAGTGCTCTGGAGTCATTTTGTTGCAAGCGGGTTTTTAAATTCTTCTCAAACATTTCAATGTATGCGGGTTTTTTAAGTGCTCTGGAGTCATTTCTTTGCTAGCGGGTTCTTAAGTGCTCTGGAGTCATTTTGTTGCAAGGGGTTTTTTAAGTGCTCTTCAGTCATTTCGTTACAAGCGGGTTTTTACATATTTCTCAGACATTTCACTGGAAGTGGGTTTTTTAAGTGCTCTGGAGTCATTTCGTTGCAAGCGGGTTTTTACATTCTTCTCAGTCATTTCACTGGAAGTGGGTTTTTTAAATGCTATGGAGTAATTTCTTTGGAAGCAGTTTATTAAGTGCTCGGGAGTCATTGTGTTGGAAGCGGGTTTTTAATTGCTCTGGTTTCATTTCGCTGGAAGCGGATTTTTAAGTGCTCTGGAGTCTATTCGTTGGAAGCGGTTTTTTAAGTGCTCTGGAGTCATTTCGTTGCAAGCGGGTTTTTACATACTTCTCAGACATTGCAATGGAAGCGGGTTTTTAAGTGCTCCTGAGACATTTCGTTGCAAGCGGGTTTTTACGTGCTCTGGAGTCATTTCGTTACAAGCAGGTTTTTAAATACTTCACAGACATTTCACTGGATGCCAGTTTTTTAAGTGCTCTGGAGTAATTTCTTTGGAAGCAGATTTTTAAATGCTCTGGAGTCTTTTCGTTGGAAGTGGTTTTTAAGTGCTCTGGAGTCATTTCATTGCAATCATGTTTTAAGTACTCTGGAGTCATTTCGTTGCAAGCGGGTTTTTACGTGCTCTGGAGTCATTTTGTTGCAAGCGGGTTTTTCCATACTTCTCAGACATTTCACTGGAAGCGGGTTTTTTAAGTGCTCTGGAGTCATTTCGTTGCAAGCGGGTTTTTAAGTACTCTGGAGTCATTTCGTTGCAAGTGGGTTTTTAAGTGCTCTGGAGTCATTTCGTTGCAAGCGGGTGTTTAAGTGCTCTGGAGTCATTTCGTTGCAAGCGGGTTTTTAAGTGCTCTGGAGTCATTTCGTTGCAAGCGGGTTTTTTCGTGCTCTGGAGTCATTTCGTTGCAAGCGGGTTTTTAAGTGCTCTAGAGTCATTTCGTTGCAAGCGGGTTTTTATGTGCTCTGGAGTCATTTCGTTGCAAGCGGGTTTTTAAGTGTTCTGGAGTCATTTAGTTGCAAGCGGGTTTTTAAGTACTCTGGAGTCATTTCGTTGCAAGCGGGTTTTTAAGTACTCTGGAGTCATTTCGTTGTAAGCGGGTTTTTAAGTGCTCTGGAGTCATTTCCTTGCAAGCGGGTTTTTACATACTTCTCTGACATTTAACTGGAAGCGAATTTTTTAAGTGCTCTGGAGTCATTTCGTTGCAAGCGGGTTTTTACGTGCTCTGGAGTCATTTCGTTTCAAGCGGGTTTTTACATACTACTCTGACATTTAACTGGAAGCGTTTTTTTTAAGTGCTCTGGAGTCATTTCGTTGCAAGCGGGTTTTTACGTGCTCTGGAGTCATTTCGTTGCAAGTGGGTTTTTACATACTTCTCAGACATTGCAATGGAAGCGGGTTTTTATGTGCTCCTGAGACATTTCATTGCAAGCGGGTTTTTACGTGCTCTGGAGTCATTTCGTTACAAGCAGGTTTTTACATACTTCACAGACATTTCACTGGATGGCACTTTTTTAAGTGCTCTGGAGTAATTTCTTTGGAAGCAGATTTTTAAGTGCTCTGGAGTCTTTTCGTTGGAAGTGGTTTTTAAGTGCTCTGGAGTCATTTCATTGCAATCATGTTTTAAGTACTCTGGAGTCATTTCGTTGCAAGCGGGATTTTGCATACTTTTCAAACATTTTACTGCAAGCTGGTTTTTTAAATGCTCTCGTGTCATTTTGTTTCAATTAGGTTATTAAGTGCTCTGTAGTTATTTCGTTGGAAGCGGGTTTTTATGTGCTCTGGAGTCATTTTGTTGCAAGCGGGTTTTTAAATTCTTCTCAAACATTTCAATGTATGCGGGTTTTTAAGTGCTCTGGAGTCATTTTGTTGCAAGGGGTTTTTTAAGTGCTCTGGAGTCATTTCGTTACAAGCGGGTTTTTACATACTTCTCAGACATTTCACTGGAAGTGGGTTTTTTAAATGCTCTGGAGTCATTTCGTTGCAAGCGGGTTTTTTAAGTTATCTGGAGTCTTTTCTTTGGAAGTGGGTTATTTAGTGACATGGAGTCATTTCATTGGAAGAGGATTTTTTAAGTGCTCTGGAGTCATGTTTTTGGAAGTAGATTTTTCAGTGCTCTGGAGTTATTTTTTTGAAACCGGGTTTTTAAGTGGTCAGGAGAAATTTCGATGGAAGCAGGTCATAAGTGTTCTGGAGTTGTTTACATTGGAAGCGGGTTTTTAATTGTACTGGAGTCATTTCTTTGGAAGGGGTTTTTTAAGTGTTCTGGAGTCATTTCCTTGCAAGCGGGTTTTTAAGTGCTCTGGAGTAATTTCGATGGAAGTGGGTCATAAGTGTTGTGGAGTTGTTTACATTGGAAGCGGGCTTTTAAGTGCACTGGAGTCATTTCTTTGGAAGGGGGTTTTTAAGTGCTCTGGAGTCATTTCGTTTGAGGCAGGTTTTTAAGTGCTCTGGGGTCTTTTCGTTGTAAGAGGGTTTTTAAATGCTCTGGAGTCATTTTGTTGAAAGCGGGTTTTTACATACTTATCAGACATTTCCCTGGAAGCGGGTTTCTTAATTGCTCTGGAGTCATTTCAGTGCAAGCGGGTTTTTAAGTGCTTTGAAATCATTTTGTTGGAAGCGGGTTTTTAAGTGCTCTGGAGTCATTTCATTGCAAGTGGGTTTTTAAGTGCTCTGGAATCTTTTCATTGGAAGCGGGTTTTTAAGTGCTCTGGAGTCACTTCTTTGCTAGCGGGTTTTTACATACTTCTCAGACATTTCACTGGAAGCGGGTTTTAAGTGCTCTGGAGTCATTCCATTGCAAGCGGGTTTTTAAATACTTCTCAGATATTTTGATGGAAGCGGGTTTTTTAAGTGCTCTTGAGTCATTTTGTTGTAAGCATGTTTTTAAGTGCTCTGGAGTCTTTTCGTTGGAAGCAGGTTTTTAAGTGCTCTGTAGTCATTTAGTTGCAAGCGAGTTTTTAAGTGCTCTGGAGTCATTTCGTTGCTAGTGGGTTTTTACATACTTCTCAGTCATTTCACTGCAAGCGCGTTTTTAAGTGCTCTGGAGTCATTTCTTTGCAAGCAGTTTTTTATGTGCTCGGGAGTCATTGTGTTGGAAGCGGGTTTTTAATTGCTCTTGAGTCATTTCGTTGCAAGCGGGTTTTTACATACTTCTCAGACATTGCAATGGAAGCAGGTTTTTTAAGTGCTATGGTGTCATTTTTTTGGAAGCGTGTTATTAAGTGCTCTGGTGTCTTTTCGTTACAAGCTGGTATTTACATACTTCTCAGACATTTCACTGGAAGCGGGTCTTTAAGTGCTCTGGAGTCATTTCATTGCAAGTGGTTTTTTACATAATTCTCAGACATTTCACTGCATGCGGGTTTTTTAATTGCTCTGTAGTCATGTCGTTGAAAGCTGGTTTTTAAGTGCTCTGGAGTCATTTCGTTGGAAGCAGGTTTTTACACACTTCTCAGACATTTCACTGGATGCCGGTTTTTTAAGTGCTCTGGAGTCATTTCGTTGTAAGAGGGTTTTTAAGTGCTCTGGAGTCTTTTCGTTGTAAGCGGGTTTTTACATACTTCTCAGACATTTCACTGGAAGCCGGTTTTTAAGTGCTCTGGAGTCATTTCGTTGCAAACGGGTTTTTTCATACTTCTCAGACATTTTAATGGAAGCGGGATATTTTAAGTGCTCTGGAGTCATTTCGTTGCAAGCGGGATTTCAAGTGCTCTGGAGTCATTTCGTTGCAAGCGGGTTTTTACGAGCTCTGGAGTCAGTTTGTTTCAAGCGGGTTTTTACATACTTCTCTGACATTTCAATGGATGCGGGTTTTTTAAGTGCTCTGGATTCATTTCGTTGCAAGCGGGTTTTTAAGTGCTCTGGAGTCATTTCAATGCAAGCGGGTTTTTAAGTGCTCTGGAGTCAATTCGTTGCATGCGGGTTTTTAAGTGCTCTGGAGTCATTTCGTTGCAAGCAGGTTTTAACGTGCTCTGGAGTCATTTCGTTGCAAGCGGGTTTTTAAGTACTCTGGAGTCATTTCGTTGCAAGCGGGTTTTTAAGTACTCTGGAGTCATTTCGTTGCAAGCTGGTTTTTAAGTGCTCTGGAGTCATTTCCTTGCAAGCAGGTTTTTAAGTGCTCTGGAGTCATTTCGTTGCAAGCGGCTTTTTACGTGCTCTGGAGTCATTTCGTTGCAAGCGGGTTTTTAAGTGGTCTGGAGTCATTTCGTTGCAAGCGGGTTTTTAAGTGCTCTGGAGTCATTTGGTTGCAAGTGGGTTTTTAAGTGGTCTGGAGTCTTTTCGTTGCAAGCGGGTTTTTAAGTGTTCTGGAGTCATTTCGTTGCAAGCGGGTTTTTAAGTGCTCTGAAGGCATTTCGTTGTAAGCGGGTTTTTAAGTGCTCTGGAGTCATTTCATTGCAAGTGGGTTTTTTAGTGATCTGGAGTCATTTCGTTGCAAGCGGGTTTTTACGTGTTCTGGAGTCATTTCGTTGCAAGCGGGTTTTTACATACTTCTCAGACATTTCACTGGAAGCGGGTTTTTTAAGTGATCTGTAGGCATTTCGTTGCTAGCCGGTTTTTATGTACTATGGAGTCATTTTTTGCAAGCGGGTTTTTCCGTGCTCTGGAGTCATTTCGTTGCAAGCGGGTTTTTAAGTGCTCTGGAGTCATTTCGTTGCAACCGGGTTTTTAAGTGCTCTGGAGTCATTTCGTTGCAAGGAGGTTTTTAAGTGCTCTGGAGTCATTTCGTTGCAAGTGGGTTTTTAAGTGCTCTGGAGTCATTTCTGTGTAAGTAGGTTTTTAAATGCTCTGGAGTCACTTCGTTGCAAGCGGGTTTTTAAGTGCTCTGGAGTCAATTCATTGCAAGCGGGTTTCTAAGTGCTCTGGAGTATTTTTTTGGAAGATGGTTTTTAAGTACTCTGGAGTCATTTCATTGCAAGTGGGTTTTTTAGTGATCTGGAGTCATTTCGTTGCAAGCGGGTTTTTACATACTTCTCAGACATTTCATAGGAAGCACGTTTTTTAAGTGCTCTGGAGTCATTTCATTGCAAGAGGGTTTTTAAGTGCTCTGGAGTCTTTTCGTATAAAGCGGCTTTTTAAGTGTCCTGGAGTCATTTCGTTGCAAGCGGATTTTTAAGTGCTCTGTAGTCATTTCGTGGCTAGTGGGTTTTTACATATTTCTCAGACATTTCACTCGAAGCAGGTTTTTAAGTGCTCTGGAGTCTTTTCGATTAAAGAGGGTTTTTAAGTGTCCTGGAGTCATTTTGTTGTAAGCGGATTTTTACGGGCTCTGTAGTCATTTCGTTGCAAGTGGGTTTTTACATATTTCTCAGACATTTCACTCGAAACAGGTTTTTAAGTGCTCTGGAGTCTTTTCGTTTAAAGAGGGTTTTTAAGTGTCCTGGAGTCATTTCGTTGCCAGAGGATTTTTAAGTGCTCTCTAGTCATTTCGTTGCAAGTGGGTTTTTTCATACTTCTCAGACATTTCATTGGCAGCGGGTTTTTTAAGTGCTCTTGAGTCATTTTGTTGCAAGCGGGTTTTTACGTGCTCTGGAGTCATTTCGTTGCAAGCGGGTTTTTCATACTTCTCAGACAATTCAATGGAAGCGGGTTTTTAAGTGCTCTGGAGTCTTTTTCTTGGAAGCGGGTTTTTAAGGGCTCTGGAGTCATTTCGATGCAAGCGGGTTTTTCATACTTCTCAGACAATTCAATGGAAGCAGGTTTTTTAAGTGCTCTGGAGTCTTTTTTTTGGTTGCGGATTTTAAGTGCTCATTAGTCATTCCATTGCAAGTGGGTTTTTAAGAGATCTGGAGTCATTTCGTTGCAAGAGGTTTTTTAAATACTTCTCAGACATTTCACTGGAAGCACGTTATTAAGTGCTCTGGATTCATTTCGTTGCAAGCGGGTTTTTACATACTTTTCAGACATTTCACTGGAAGCGGGTTTTTTATGTGAACCGGAGTCAATTCGTTGCAAGCGGGATTTAAGTGCTCTGGATTCATTACGTTGCAAGCGGGTTTTTATGTGCTCTGGAGTCATTTCTTTGCAAGCGGGTTTTTACTTCCTTCTCTGACATTTAACTGGAAGCGGGTTTTTTAAGTGCTCTGGAGTCAATTCGTTGCAAGCGGGTTTTTAAGTACTCTGGAGTCTTTTTTTGGAAGCTGGTTTTTAAGTGCTGTGGAGTCATTTTGTTGCAATTGGGTTTTTACATATTTCTCAGACATTTCACTCGAAGTGCTCTGGAGTCTTTTCGTTGGAAGCTGGTTTTTAAGTGCTCTGGAGTCATTTCGTTGCAAGCGGGTTTTTACATATTTTTCAGACATTTCATTGGAAGCAGGTTTTTAAGTTCTCTGGATTCATTTCGTTGCAAGCGGATTTTTACATACTTTTCCGACATTTCACTGGAAGCGGGTATTTTATGTGCACTGGAGTCATTTCGTTGCTAGCGGGTTTTTAAGTGCTCTGGATTCATTTCGTTGCAAGCGGGTTTTTATGTGCTCTGGAGTTATTTCTTTGCAAGCGGGTTTTCACATCCTTCTCAAACATTTCACTGGAAGTGGGTTTTTTAAGTGCTCTGGAGTCAATTCGTTGCAAGCGGGTTTTTAAGTGCTCTGGAGTCTTTTTTTGAAGCGGGTTTTTAAGTGCTCTGGAGTCATTTCGTTGCTAGCGGGTTTTTACATACTTCTCAGACATTTCACTGGAAGCACGTTTTTAAGTGCTCTGGATTTATTTCTTTGCAAGCGGGTTTTTACATACTTTTCAGATATTTCACTGAAAGCGGGTTTTTTATGTGCACTGGAGTCATTTCGTTGCAAGCGGGTTTTTATGTGCTCTGGAGTCATTTCTTTGCAAGCGGGTTTTTGCATCCTTCTCAAACATTTCACTGGAAGCGGGTTTTTTAAGTGCTCTGGAGTCAATTCGTTCCAAGCCGGTTTTTAAGTGCTCTGGAGTTTTTTTTTGGAAGCGGGTTTTTAAGTGCTCTGGAGTCATTTCATTGCAAGTGGGTTTTTAAGTGCTCTGGATTCATTTCGTTGCAAGCGGGTTTTTACATACTTTTCAGACATTTCACTGGAAGCGGGTTTTTTATGTGCACTGGAGTTATTTCGTTGCAAAAGGGTTTTTAAGTGCTCTGGTTTCATTTCGTTGCAAGCGGGTTTTTATGTGCTCTGGAGTTATTTCTTTGCAAGCGGGTTTTTACATCCTTCTCAAACATTTCACTTGAAGCTGGTTTTTTAAGTGCTCTGGAGTCAATTCGTTGCAAGCAGGTTTTTAAGTGCTTTGGAGTCTTTTTTTGAAGCGGGTTTTTAAGTGCTCTGGAGTCATTTCGTCGCTAGTGGGTTTTTACATACTTCTCAGACATTACACTGGAAGCACGTTTTTAAGTGCTCTGGATTCATTTCGTTGCAAGTGGGTTTTTACATATTTCTCAGACATTTCACTCGAAGTGCTCTGGAGTCTTTTCGTTTAAAGAGGGTTTTTAAGTGTCCTGGAGTCATTTCGTTGCAAGAGGATTTTTAAGTGCTCTCTAGTCATTTCGTTGCATGTGGGTTTTTTCATACTTCTCAGACATTTCATTGGCAGCCGGTTTTTTAAGTGCTCTGCTGTCATTTCGTTGCAAGCAGGTTTTTAAGTGCTCTGGAGTCTTTTCATTTAAAGCGCCTTTTTAAGTGTCCTGAGTCTTTTCGTTGTAAGCGGATTTTTAAGTGCTCTGTAGTCATTTCGTTGAAAGTGGGTTTTTTCATACTTCTCAGACATTTCAATGTCAGCGGGTTTTTTAAGAGCTCTTGAGTCACTTCGTTGCAAGCGGGTTTTTACATACTTCTCAGATATTTAACTGGAAGCGGGTTTTTTAAGTGCTCTGGAGTCATTTCTTTGCAAGCGGGTTTTCACATACTTCTCAGATATTTCAATGGAAGCGGGTTTTTTAAGTTCTCTGGAGTCATTTCGTTGCAAGAGGGTTTTTAAGTGCTCTGGAGTCTTTTCGTTGTAAGCGGGTTTTTACATACTTCTCAGACATTTCACTGGAAGCGTGTTTTTAAGTGCTCTGGAGTCATTTCGTTGCAAACGGGTTTTTTCATACTTCTCAGACATTTTAATGGAAGCGGGATATTTTAAGTGCTCTGGAGTCATTTCGTTGCAAGCGGGATTTCAAGTGCTCTGGAGTCAGTTCCTTGCAAGCGGGTTTTTACGAGCTCTGGAGTCAGTTTGTTTCAAGCGGGTTTTTACATACTTCTCTGACATTTCAATGGATGCGGGTTTTTTAAGTGCTCTGGATTCATTTCGTTGCAAGCGGATTTTTAAGTGCTCTGGAGTCATTTCGATGCAAGCGGGTTTTTAAGTGCTCTGGAGTCATTTCGTCGCTAGCGGGTTTTTACATACTTCTCAGACATTTCACTGGAAGCACGTTTTTAAGTGCTCTGGATTCATTTCCTTGCAAGCAGGTTTTTAAGTGCTCTGGAGTCTTTTCGTTTAAAGCGCCTTTTAAGTGTCCTGCAGTCATTTCGTTGTAAGCGGATTTTTAAGTGCTCTGGAGTCATTTCGTCGTAAGCGGGTTTATACATACTTCTCAGATATTTCACTGGAAGCGGGTTTTTAAGTGCTCTGGAGTCATTTCGTTGCAAGAGGTTTTTTATGTGCTCTGGATTCTTTTCGTTGGAAGCGGGTTTTTACATACTTCTCAGACATTTCACTGGAAGTGGGTATTTAAGTGCTCTGGAGTCATTTCGTTGCAAGCGGGTTTTTTCATACTTCTCAGACCTTTCAATGGAAGCGGGTTTTTTAAGTTCTCTGGAGTCATTTCGTTGCAAAAGGGTTTTTAAGTGCTCTGGAGTCTTTTCGTTGGAAGCGGGCTTTTACATACTTCTCAGACATTTAACTGGAAGCGGTTTTTAAGTGCTCTGGAGTCATTTCTTTGCAAGCGGGTTTTTTCATACTTCTCAGACATTTCAATGGAGGCGGGTTTTTTAAGTGCCCTGGAGTTATTTCATTGAAAGCGTGTTTTTAAGTGCTCTGGAGTCTTTTCCTTGGAAGCGGGTTTTTAAGTGCTCTGGAGTCATTTCGTTGCAAGCGGGTTTTTCATAATTCTCAGACAATTCAATGGAAGCGGGTTTTTTAAGTGCTCTGGAGTCATTTCGTTGCAAGCAGGTTTTTAAGTGCTCTGGAGTCATTTCGTTGCAAGCGGGTTTTTACATATTTTTCAGACATTTCATTGGAAGCAGGTTTTTAAGTGCTCTGGATTCATTTCGTTGCAAGCGGGTTTTTACATACTTTTCAGACATTTCACTGGAAGCGGGTTGTTTATGTGCACTGGAGTCATTTCGTTGCAAAAGGGTTTTTAAGTGCTCTGGATTCATTTCGTTGCAAGAGGGTTTTTATGTGCTCTGGAGTCATTTCTTTGCAAGCGGGTTTTTACTTCCTTCTCTGACATTTAACTGGAAGCGGGTTTTTTAAGTGCTCTGGAGTCAATTCGTTGCAAGCGGGTTTTTAAGTACTCTGGAGTCTTTTTTTGGAAGCTGGTTTTTAAGTGCTGTGGAGTCATTTTGTTGCAATTGGGTTTTTACATATTTCTCAGACATTTCACTCGAAGTGCTCTGGAGTCTTTTCGTTGGAAGCTGGTTTTTAAGTGCTCTGGAGTCATTTCGTTGCAAGCGGGTTTTTACATATTTTTCAGACATTTCATTGGAAGCAGGTTTTTAAGTTCTCTGGATTCATTTCGTTGCAAGCGGATTTTTACATACTTTTCCGACATTTCACTGGAAGCGGGTATTTTATGTGCACTGGAGTCATTTCGTTGCTAGCGGGTTTTTAAGTGCTCTGGATTCATTTCGTTGCAAGCGGGTTTTTATGTGCTCTGGAGTTATTTCTTTGCAAGCGGGTTTTCACATCCTTCTCAAACATTTCACTGGAAGTGGGTTTTTTAAGTGCTCTGGAGTCAATTCGTTGCAAGCGGGTTTTTAAGTGCTCTGGAGTCTTTTTTTGAAGCGGGTTTTTAAGTGCTCTGGAGTCATTTCGTTGCTAGCGGGTTTTTACATACTTCTCAGACATTTCACTGGAAGCACGTTTTTAAGTGCTCTGGATTTATTTCTTTGCAAGCGGGTTTTTACATACTTTTCAGATATTTCACTGAAAGCGGGTTTTTTATGTGCACTGGAGTCATTTCGTTGCAAGCGGGTTTTTATGTGCTCTGGAGTCATTTCTTTGCAAGCGGGTTTTTGCATCCTTCTCAAACATTTCACTGGAAGCGGGTTTTTTAAGTGCTCTGGAGTCAATTCGTTCCAAGCCGGTTTTTAAGTGCTCTGGAGTTTTTTTTTGGAAGCGGGTTTTTAAGTGCTCTGGAGTCATTTCATTGCAAGTGGGTTTTTAAGTGCTCTGGATTCATTTCGTTGCAAGCGGGTTTTTACATACTTTTCAGACATTTCACTGGAAGCGGGTTTTTTATGTGCACTGGAGTTATTTCGTTGCAAAAGGGTTTTTAAGTGCTCTGGTTTCATTTCGTTGCAAGCGGGTTTTTATGTGCTCTGGAGTTATTTCTTTGCAAGCGGGTTTTTACATCCTTCTCAAACATTTCACTTGAAGCTGGTTTTTTAAGTGCTCTGGAGTCAATTCGTTGCAAGCAGGTTTTTAAGTGCTTTGGAGTCTTTTTTTGAAGCGGGTTTTTAAGTGCTCTGGAGTCATTTCGTCGCTAGTGGGTTTTTACATACTTCTCAGACATTACACTGGAAGCACGTTTTTAAGTGCTCTGGATTCATTTCGTTGCAAGTGGGTTTTTACATATTTCTCAGACATTTCACTCGAAGTGCTCTGGAGTCTTTTCGTTTAAAGAGGGTTTTTAAGTGTCCTGGAGTCATTTCGTTGCAAGAGGATTTTTAAGTGCTCTCTAGTCATTTCGTTGCATGTGGGTTTTTTCATACTTCTCAGACATTTCATTGGCAGCCGGTTTTTTAAGTGCTCTGCTGTCATTTCGTTGCAAGCAGGTTTTTAAGTGCTCTGGAGTCTTTTCATTTAAAGCGCCTTTTTAAGTGTCCTGAGTCTTTTCGTTGTAAGCGGATTTTTAAGTGCTCTGTAGTCATTTCGTTGAAAGTGGGTTTTTTCATACTTCTCAGACATTTCAATGTCAGCGGGTTTTTTAAGAGCTCTTGAGTCACTTCGTTGCAAGCGGGTTTTTACATACTTCTCAGATATTTAACTGGAAGCGGGTTTTTTAAGTGCTCTGGAGTCATTTCTTTGCAAGCGGGTTTTCACATACTTCTCAGATATTTCAATGGAAGCGGGTTTTTTAAGTTCTCTGGAGTCATTTCGTTGCAAGAGGGTTTTTAAGTGCTCTGGAGTCTTTTCGTTGTAAGCGGGTTTTTACATACTTCTCAGACATTTCACTGGAAGCGTGTTTTTAAGTGCTCTGGAGTCATTTCGTTGCAAACGGGTTTTTTCATACTTCTCAGACATTTTAATGGAAGCGGGATATTTTAAGTGCTCTGGAGTCATTTCGTTGCAAGCGGGATTTCAAGTGCTCTGGAGTCAGTTCCTTGCAAGCGGGTTTTTACGAGCTCTGGAGTCAGTTTGTTTCAAGCGGGTTTTTACATACTTCTCTGACATTTCAATGGATGCGGGTTTTTTAAGTGCTCTGGATTCATTTCGTTGCAAGCGGATTTTTAAGTGCTCTGGAGTCATTTCGATGCAAGCGGGTTTTTAAGTGCTCTGGAGTCATTTCGTCGCTAGCGGGTTTTTACATACTTCTCAGACATTTCACTGGAAGCACGTTTTTAAGTGCTCTGGATTCATTTCCTTGCAAGCAGGTTTTTAAGTGCTCTGGAGTCTTTTCGTTTAAAGCGCCTTTTAAGTGTCCTGCAGTCATTTCGTTGTAAGCGGATTTTTAAGTGCTCTGGAGTCATTTCGTCGTAAGCGGGTTTATACATACTTCTCAGATATTTCACTGGAAGCGGGTTTTTAAGTGCTCTGGAGTCATTTCGTTGCAAGAGGTTTTTTATGTGCTCTGGATTCTTTTCGTTGGAAGCGGGTTTTTACATACTTCTCAGACATTTCACTGGAAGTGGGTATTTAAGTGCTCTGGAGTCATTTCGTTGCAAGCGGGTTTTTTCATACTTCTCAGACCTTTCAATGGAAGCGGGTTTTTTAAGTTCTCTGGAGTCATTTCGTTGCAAAAGGGTTTTTAAGTGCTGTGGAGTCTTTTCGTTGGAAGCGGGCTTTTACATACTTCTCAGACATTTAACTGGAAGCGGTTTTTAAGTGCTCTGGAGTCATTTCTTTGCAAGCGGGTTTTTTCATACTTCTCAGACATTTCAATGGAGGCGGGTTTTTTAAGTGCCCTGGAGTTATTTCATTGAAAGCGTGTTTTTAAGTGCTCTGGAGTCTTTTCCTTGGAAGCGGGTTTTTAAGTGCTCTGGAGTCATTTCGTTGCAAGCGGGTTTTTCATAATTCTCAGACAATTCAATGGAAGCGGGTTTTTTAAGTGCTCTGGAGTCATTTCGTTGCAAGCAGGTTTTTAAGTGCTCTGGAGTCATTTCGTTGCAAGCGGGTTTTTACATATTTTTCAGACATTTCATTGGAAGCAGGTTTTTAAGTGCTCTGGATTCATTTCGTTGCAAGCGGGTTTTTACATACTTTTCAGACATTTCACTGGAAGCGGGTTGTTTATGTGCACTGGAGTCATTTCGTTGCAAAAGGGTTTTTAAGTGCTCTGGATTCATTTCGTTGCAAGAGGGTTTTTATGTGCTCTGGAGTTATTTCTTTGCAAGCGGGTTTTTACATCCTTCTCACACATTTCACTTGAAGCGGGTTTTTTAAGTGCTCTGGAGTCAATTCGTTGCAAGCGGGTTTTTAAGTGCTCAGGAGTCTTTTTTTGAAGCGGGTTTTTAAGTGCTCTGGAGTCATTTCTTCGCTAGCGGGTTTTTACATACTTCTCAGACATTTCACTGAAAGCACGTTTTTAAGTGCTCTGGATTCATTTCCTTGCAAGCAGGTTTTTAAGTGCTCTGGAGTCTTTTCATTTAAAGCTTCTTTTTAAGTGTCCTCGAGTCATTTCGTTGTAAGCGGATTTTTAAGTGCTCTGTAGTCATTTCGTTGAAAGTGGGTTTTTTCATACTTCTCAGAAATTTCAATGGCAGCGGGTTTTTTAAGTGCTCTTGAATCACTTCGTTGCAAGCGGGTTTTTACATACTTCTCAGATATTTAACTGGAAGCGGGTTTTTTAAGTGCTCTGGAGTCATTTCGTTGCAAGTGGGTTTTTAAGTGCTCTGGAGTCTTTTCGTTGTAAGCGGGTTTTCACATACTTCTCAGACATTTCACTGGAAGCGGGTTTTTAAGTGCTCTGGAGTCATTTCGTTGCAAGCGGGATTTCAAGTGCTCTGGAGTCAGTTCGTTGCAAGCGGGTTTTTACGAGCTCTGGAGTCTGTTTGTTTCAAGCGGGTTTTTACATACTTCTCTGACATTTCAATGGATGCGGGTTTTTTAAGTGCTCTGGATTCATTTCATTGCAAGCGGGTTTTTACGTGCTCTGGAGTCATTTAGTTGGAAGCAGTTTTTTAAGTGCTCTGGAGTCATTTTGTTGCAAGCGGGTTTTTAAGTGCTCTGGAGTCATTTCGTTGCAAGCGGGTTTTTAAGTGCTCTGGAGTCATTTCGATGCAAGCGGGTTTTTAAGTGCTCTGGAGTCAATTCGTTGCAAGCGGGTTTTTAAGTGCTCTGGAGTCTTTTTTGAAGCGGGTTTTTAAGTGCTCTGGAGTCAATTCGTTGCAAGCGGGTTTTTAAGTGCTCTGGAGTCTTTTTTGAAGCGGGTTTTTAAGTGCTCTGGAGTCATTTCGTCGCTATCGGGTTTTGACATACTTCTCAGACATTTCACTGGAAGCACGTTTTTAAGTGCTCTGGATTCATTTCCTTGCAAGCAGGTTTTTAAGTGCTCTGGAGTCTTTTCGTTTAAAGCGCCTTTTAAGTGTCCTGCAGTCATTTCGTTGTAAGCGGATTTTTAAGTGCTCTGGAGTCATTTCGTTGTAAGCGGGTTTATACATACTTCTCAGATATTTAACTGGAAGCGGGTTTTTTAATTGCTCTAGAGTCATTTCGTTGCAAGAGGGTTTTTACATACTTCTCAGACATTTCACTGGAAGCGGGTTTTTTAAGTGCTCTGGAGTCATTTCGTTGCAAGCGGGTTTTTAAGTACTCTGAAGTCATTTCGTTGCAATCGGGTTTTTACATACTTCTCTGACATTTAACTTGAAGAGAGGTTTTTAAGTGCTCTGGAGTCATTTCATTGCAAGCGGGTTTTTAAGTCCTCTGGAGTCATTTTGTTGCAAGCGGGTTTTTAAGTGCTCTGGAGTCATTTCGTTGCAAGCGGGTTTTTAAGTGCTCTGGAGTCATTTCTTTGCAAGCGGGTTTTTACTTCCTTCTCAAACATTTCACTGGAAGCGGGTTTTTTAAGTGCTCTGGAGTCAATTCGTTGCAAGCGGGTTTTTAAGTGCTCTGGAGTCTTTTTTTGGAAGCTGGTTTTTAAGTGCTCTGGAGTCATTTTGTTGCAAGTGGGTTTTTAGGTGCTCTGGAGTCATTTCATTGCTAGAGGGTTTTTAAGTGCTCTGGAGTCATTTCTGTGCAAGTGGGTTTTTAAGTACTCAGGAGTCATTTCGTTGCAAGCGGGTTTTTAAGTGCTCTGGAGTCATTTCGTTGCAGGCGGGTTTTTAAGTGCTCTGGAGTCAATTCGTTGCAAGCGGGTTTTTAAGTGCTCTGGAGTCTTTTTTTGGAAGCTGGTATTTAAGTGCTCTGGAGTCATTTCGTTGCAAGTGGATTTTTACATATTTCTCAGACATTTCACTCGAAGCAGGTTTTTCAGTGCTCTGGAGTCTTTTCGTTTAAAGAGGGTTTTTAAGTTTCCTGGAGTCATTTCGTTGCAAGCGGGTTTTTACATATTTTTCAGACATTTCATTGGAAGCAGGTTTTTAAGTGCTCTGGATTCATTTCGTTGCAAGCGGATTTTTACATACTTTTCCGACATTTCACTGGAAGCGGGTATTTTATGTGCACTGGAGTCATTTCGTTGCAAGCGGGTTTTTAAGTGCTCTGGATTCATTTCGTTGCAAGCGGGTTTTTATGTGCTCTGGAGTTATTTCTTTGCAAGCGGGTTTTCACATCCTTCTCAAACATTTCACTGGAAGTGGGTTTTTTAAGTGCTCTGGAGTCAATTCGTTGCAAGCGGGTTCTTAAGTGCTCTGGAGTCTTTTTTTGAAGCGGGTTTTTAAGTGCTCTGGAGTCATTTCTTTGCTAGCGGGTTTTTACATACTTCTCAGACATTTCACTGGAAGCACGTTTTTAAGTGCTCTGGATTCATTTCTTTGCAAGCGGGTTTTTACATACTTTTCAGATATTTCACTGAAAGCGGGTTTTTTATGTGCACTGGAGTCATTTCGTTGCATGCGGGTTTTTAAGTGCTCTGGATTCATTTCGTTGCAAGCGGGTTTTTATGTGCTCTGGAGTCATTTCTTGGCAAGCTGGTTTTTGCATCCTTCTCAAACATTTCACTGGAAGCGGGTTTTTTAAGTGCTCTGGAGTCAATTTGTTCCAAGCGTGTTTTTAAGTGCTCTGGATTCATTTCGTTGCAAGCGGGTTTTTACATACTTTTCAGACATTTCACTGGAAGCGGGTTTTTTATGTGCACTGGAGTCATTTCGTTGCAAAAGGGTTGTTAAGTGCTCTGGATTCATTTCGTTGCAAGCGGGTTTTTATGTGCTCTGGAGTTATTTCTTTGCAAGCGGGTTTTTACATCCTTCTCAAACATTTCACTTGAAGCGGGTTTTTTAAGTGCTCTGGAGTCAATTCTTTGCAAGCGGGTTTTTAAGTGCTCTGGAGTCTTTTTTTGAAGCGGGTTTTTAAGTGCTCTGGAGTCATTTCTTCGCTAGCTGGTTTTTACATACTTCTCAGACATTACACTGGAAGCACGTTTTTAAGTGCTCTGGATTCATTTCGTTGCAAGCAGGTTTTTAAGTGCTCTGTAGTCATTTCGTTGAAAGTGGGTTTTTTCATACTTCTCAGACATTTCAATGGCAGCGGGTTTTTGAAGTGCTCTTGAGTCACTTCGTTGCAAGCAGGTTTTTACATACTTCTCAGATATTTAACTGGAAGCGGGTTTTTTAAGTGCTCTGGAGTCATTTCGTTGCAAGCGGGTTTTCACATACTTCTCAGATATTTCAATGGAAGCGGGTTTTTTAAGTTCTCTGGAGTCATTTCGTTGCAAGAGGGTTTTTAAGTGCTCTGGAGTCTTTTCGTTGTAAGCGGGTTTTTACATACTTCTCAGACATTTCACTGGAAGCCGGTTTTTAAGTTCTCTGGAGTCATTTCGTTGCAAAGGGGTTTTTTCATACTTCTCAGACATTTTAATGGAAGCGGGATATTTTAAGTGCTCTGGAGTCATTTCTTTGCAAGCGGGATTTCAAGTCCTCTGGAGTCATTTCGTTGTAAGCGGGTTTTTACGAGCTCTGGAGTCAGTTTGTTTCAAGCGGGTTTTTACATACTTCTCTGACATTTCAATGGATGCGGGTTTTTTAAGTGCTCTGGATTCATTTCGTTGCAAGCGGGTTTTTAAGTGCTCTGGAGTCATTTCAATGCAAGCGGGTTTTTAAGTGCTCTGGAGTCTTTTCGTTTAAAGCGCCTTTTAAGTGTCCTGCAGTCATTTCGTTGTAAGCGGATTTTTAAGTGCTCTGGAGTCATTTCGTTGTAAGCGGGTTTATACATACTTCTCAGATATTTAACTGGAAGCGGGTTTTTTAATTGCTCTAGAGTCATTTCGTTGCAAGAGGGTTTTTACATACTTCTCAGACATTTCACTGGAAGCGGGTTTTTTAAGTGCTCTGGAGTCATTTCGTTGCAAGCGGGTTTTTAAGTACTCAGGAGTCATTTCGTTGCAATCGGGTTTTTACATACTTCTCTGACATTTAACTTGAAGAGAGGTTTTTAAGTGCTCTGGAGTCATTTTGTTGCAAGCGGGTTTTTACGTGCTCTGGAGTTATTTCGTTGCAAGCGGGTTTTTACATACTTCTCAGACATTTCACTGGAAGCGGGTTTTTTAAGTGCTCTGGAGTCATTTCGTTGCAAGCGGGTTTTTAAGTCCTCTGGAGTCATTTTGTTGCAAGCGGGTTTTTAAGTGCTCTGGAGTCATTTCGTTGCAAGCGGGTTTTTAAGTGCTCTGGAGTCATTTCTTTGCAAGCGGGTTTTAACTTCCTTCTCAAACATTTCACTGGAAGCGGGTTTTTTAAGTGCTCTGGAGTCAATTCGTTGCAAGCGGGTTTTTAAGTGCTCTGGAGTCTTTTTTTGGAAGCTGGTTTTTAAGTGCTCTGGAGTCATTTTGTTGCAAGTGGGTTTTTAGGTGCTCTGGAGTCATTTCATTGCAAGCGGGTTTTTAAGTGCTCTGGAGTCATTTCTGTGCAAGTGGGTTTTTAAGTACTCAGGAGTCATTTCGTTGCAAGCGGGTTTTTAAGTGCGCTGGAGTCATTTCGTTGCAGGCAGGTTTTTCAGTGCTCTGGAGTCAATTCGTTGCAAGCGGGTTTTTAAGTGCTCTGGAGTCTTTTTTTGGAAGCTGGTATTTAAGTGCTCTGGAGTCATTTCGTTGCAAGTGGATTTTTACATATTTCTCAGACATTTCACTCGAAGCAGGTTTTTAAGTGCTCTGGAGTCTTTTCGTTTAAAGAGGGTTTTTAAGTTTCCTGGAGTCATTTCGTTGCAAGAGGATTTTTAAGTGCTCTCTAGTCATTTCGTTGCAAGTGGGTTTTTTCATACTTCTCAGACATTTCATTGGCAGCAGGTTTTTTAAGTGCTCTGCTGTCATTTCGTTGCAAGGGGTTTTTTAAGTGCTCTCGAGTATTTTCGTTGGAAGCTGGTTTTTAATTGCTCTGGAGTCATTTCGTTGCAAGCGGGTTTTTACATATTTTTCAGACATTTCATTGGAAGCAGGTTTTTAAGTGCTCTGGATTCATTTCGTTGCAAGCGGGTTTTTACATACTTTTCTGACATTTCACTGGAAGCGGGTATTTTATGTGCACTGGAGTCATTTCGTTGCAAGCGGGTTTTTAAGTGCTCTGGATTCATTTCGTTGCAAGCGGGTTTTTATGTGCTCTGGTGTTATTTCTTTGCAAGCGGGTTTTTACATCCTTCTCAAACATTTCACTGGAAGTGGGTTTTTTAAGTGCTCTGGAGTCAATTCGTTGCAAGCGGGTTTTTAAGTGCTCTGGAGTCTTTTTTTGAAGCGGGTTTTTAAGTGCTCTGGAGTCATTTCTTTGCTAGCGGGTTTTTACATACTTCTCAGACATTTCACTGGAAGCACGTTTTTAAGTGCTCTGGATTCATTTCTTTGCAAGCGGGTTTTTACATACTTTTCAGATATTTCACTGAAAGCGGGTTTTTTATGTGCACTGGAGTCATTTCTTTGCATGCGGGTTTTTAAGTGCTCTGGATTCATTTCGTTTCAAGCGGGTTTTTATGTGCTCTGGAGTCATTTCTTTGCAAGCTGGTTTTTGCATCCTTCTCAAACATTTCACTGGAAGCGGGTTTTTTAAGTGCTCTGGAGTCAATTTGTTCCAAGCGGGTTTTTAAGTGCTCTGGATTCATTTCGTTGCAAGCGGGTTTTTACATACTTTTCAGACATTTCACTGGAAGCGGGTTTTTTATGTGCACTGGAGTCATTTCGTTGCAAAAGGGTTGTTAAGTGCTCTGGATTCATTTCGTTGCAAGCGGGTTTTTATGTGCTCTGGAGTTATTTCTTTGCAAGCGGGTTTTTACATCCTTCTCAAACATTTCACTTGAAGCGGGTTTTTTAAGTGCTCTGGAGTCAATTCTTTGCAAGCGGGTTTTTAAGTGCTCTGGAGTCTTTTTTTGAAGCGGGTTTTTAAGTGCTCTGGAGTCATTTCGTCGCTAGCTGGTTTTTACATACTTCTCAGACATTACACTGGAAGCACGTTTTTAAGTGCTCTGGATTCATTTCGTTGCAAGCAGGTTTTTAAGTGCTCTGTAGTCATTTCGTTGAAAGTGGGTTTTTTCATACTTCTCAGACATTTCAATGGCAGCGGGTTTTTTAAGTGCTCTTGAGTCACTTCGTTGCAAGCGGGTTTTTACATACTTCTCAGATATTTAACTGGAAGCGGGTTTTTTAAGTGCTCTGGAGTCATTTCGTTGCAAGCGGGTTTTCACATACTTCTCAGATATTTCAATGGAAGCGGGTTTTTTAAGTTCTCTGGAGTCATTTCGTTGCAAGAGGGTTTTTAAGTGCTCTGGAGTCTTTTCGTTGTAAGCGGGTTTTTACATACTTCTCAGACATTTCACTGGAAGCCGGTTTTTAAGTGCTCTGGAGTCATTTCGTTGCAAATGGGTTTTTTCATACTTCTCAGACATTTTAATGGAAGCGGGATATTTTAAGTGCTCTGGAGTCATTTCGTTGCAAGCGGGATTTCAAGTGCTCTGGAGTCATTTCGTTGCAAGCGGGTTTTTACGAGCTCTGGAGTCAGTTTGTTTCAAGCGGGTTTTTACATACTTCTCTGACATTTCAATGGATGCGGGTTTTTTAAGTGCTCTGGATTCATTTCGTTGCAAGCGGGTTTTTAAGTGCTCTGGAGTCATTTCAATGCAAGCGGGTTTTTAAGTGCTCTGGAGTCTTTTCGTTTAAAGCGCCTTTTAAGTGTCCTGCAGTCATTTCGTTGTAAGCGGATTTTTAAGTGCTCTGGAGTCATTTCGTTGTAAGCGGGTTTATACATACTTCTCAAATATTTAACTGGAAGCGGGTTTTTTAATTGCTCTAGAGTCATTTCGTTGCAAGAGGGTTTTTACATACTTCTCAGACATTTCACTGGAAGCGGGTTTTTTAAGTGCTCTGGAGTCATTTAGTTGCAAGCGGGTTTTTAAGTACTCTGGAGTCATTTCGTTGCAATCGGGTTTTTACATACTTCTCTGACATTTAACTTGAAGAGAGGTTTTTAAGTGCTCTGGAGTCATTTTGTTGCAAGCGGGTTTTTACATACTTCTCAGACATTTCACTGGAAGCGGGTTTTTTAAGTCCTCTGGAGTCATTTTGTTGCAAGCGGGTTTTTAAGTGCTCTGGAGTCATTTCGTTGCAAGCGGGTTTTTAAGTGCTCTGGAGTCATTTCTTTGCAAGCGGGTTTTAACTTCCTTCTCAAACATTTCACTGGAAGCGGGTTTTTTAAGTGCTCTGGAGTCAATTCGTTGCAAGCGGGTTTTTAAGTGCTCTGGAGTCTTTTTTTGGAAGCTGGTTTTTAAGTGCTCTGGAGTCATTTCGTTGGAAGCGGGTTTTTAAGTGGTCTGGAGTCATTTCGTTGCAAGCGGGTTTTTAAGTGCTCTGGAGTCATTTTGTTGCAAGCGGGTTTTTAAATTCTTCTCAAACATTTCAATGTATGCGGGTTTTTTAAGTGCTCTGGATTCATTTCGTTGCTAGCGGGTTCTTAAGTGCTCTGGAGTCATTTTGTTGCAAGGGGTTTTTTAAGTGCTCTTCAGTCATTTCGTTACAAGCGGGTTTTTAAGTGCTCTGGAGTCATTTCGTTGCTAGTGGGTTTTTACATACTTCTCAGTCATTTCACTGCAAGCGCATTTTTAAGTGCTCTGGAGTCATTTCTTTGCAAGCAGTTTTTTATGTGCTCGGGAGTCATTGTGTTGGAAGCGGGTTTTTAATTGCTCTTGAGTCATTTCGTTGCAAGCGGGTTTTTACATACTTCTCAGACATTGCAATGGAAGCGGGATTTTTAAGTGCTATGGTGTCATTTTGTTGGAAGCGGGTCATTAAGTGCTCTGGAGTCTTTTCGTTACAAGCGGGTATTTACATACTTCACAGACATTTCACTGGAAGCGGGTGTTTAAGTGCTCTGGAGTCATTTCATTGCAAGTGGTTTTTTACATAATTCTCAGACATTTCACTGCATGCGGATTTTTTAATTGCTCTGTAGTTATGTCGTTGAAAGCTGGTTTTTAAGTGCTCTGGAGTCATTTCATTGCAAGCGGGTTTTTACATTCTTCTCAGACATTTCACTGGAAGTGGGTTTTTTAAGTGCTCTGGAGACATTTCATTGCAAGCGGGTTTTTAAGTGCTCTGGAGTCATTTCGTTACAAGCGGGTTTTTACATACTTCTCAGACATTGCAAAGGAAGCGGGTTTTTTAAGTGCTATGGTGTCATTTTGTTGGAAGCGGGTTATTAAGTGCTCTGGAGTCTTTTCGTTACAAGCGGGTATTTACATACTTCTCAGACATTTCACTGGAAGCGGGTCTTTAAGTGCTCTGGAGTCAATTCATTGCAAGTGGTTTTTTACATAATTCTCAGACTTTTCACTGCAAGCGGGTTTTTTAATTGCTCTGTAGTCATGTCGTTGAAAGCGGGTTTTTAAGTGCTCTGCAGTCATTTCGTTGGAAGCGGGTTCTTACATACTTCTCAGACATTTCACTTTATGCCGGTTTTTTAAGTGCTCTGGAATAATTTCTTTAGAAGCAGATTTTTAAGTGCTCTGGAGTCTTTTCGTTGGAAGTGGTTTTTAAGTGCTCTGGAGTCATTTCATTGCAATCATGTTTTTAAGTGCTCTGGAGTCATTTCGTTGGAAGTGGGTTTTTACATACTTCTCAGACATTTCACTGCAAGTGGGTTTTTTAAGTGTTCTGGAGTCATTTTGTTGCAAGCGGATTTTTAAGTGCTCTGGAGTTATTTTGTTGAAACCGGGTTTTTAAGTGCTCTGGAGTCATTTCGATGGAAGTGGGTCATAAATGTTGTGGAGTTGTTTACATTGCAAGCGGGTTTTTAAGTGCACTGGAGTCATTTCTTTGGAAGGGGGTTTTTAAGTGCTTTGGAGTCATTTCGTTGAAAGCGGGTTTTTACATACTTCCCAGACATTTCACTGGATGCGGCTTTTTTAAGTGCTCTGGAGTCATTTCGTTGCAAGCGGGTTTTTACATTCTTCTCAGTCATTTCACTGGAAGTGGGTTTTTTAAGTGCTCTGGAGTAATTTCTTTGGAAGCAGTTTATTAAGTGCTCTGGAGTCATTGTGTTGGAAGCGGGTTTTTAATTGCTCTGGTTTCATTTCGCTGGAAGTGGATTTTTAAGTGCTCTGGAGTCTATTCGTTGGAAGTGGTTTTTTAAGTGCTCTGGAGTCATTTCGTTGCAAGCGGGTTTTTACATACTTCTCAGACATTGCAATGGAAGCGGGTTTTTAAGTGCTCCTGAGACATTTCGTTGCAAGCGGGTTTTTACATGCTCTGGAGTCATGTCGTTACAAGCGGGTTTTTACATACTTCACAGACATTTCACTGCATGCCAGTTTTTTAAGTGCTCTGGAGTAATTTCTTTGGAAGCAGATTTTTAAGTGCTCTGGAGTCTTTTCGTTGGAAGTGGTTTTTAAGTGCTCTGGAGTCATTTCATTGCAATCATGTTTTTAAGTACTCTGGAGTCATTTCGTTGCAAGCGGGTTTTTGCATATTTTTCAAACATTTTACTGCAAGCTGGTTTTTTAAATGCTCTCGTGTCATTTTGTTTCAATCAGGTTATTAAGTGCTCTGGAGTCTTTTTGTTGCAAGCGGGTTTTTAAGTGCTCTGGAGTCATTTTGTTGCAAGGGGATTTTTAAGTGCTCTAGAGTCATTTTGTTGCAAGCGGATTTTTGCCTACTTCTCAGACATTTCACTAGAAGCAGTTTTTTTAAGTGCTCTGGAGTCGTTTCGTTGCTAGCGGATTATTAAGTGCTCTGGAGTCTTTTCGTTGCAAGAGGGTTTTTAAATGCTCTGGAGTCATTTTGTTGCAAGCGGGTTTTTACATACTTATCAGACATTTCACTGGATGCGGGTTTCTTAATTGCTCTGGAGTCATTTCAGTGCAAGCAGGTTTTTAAGTGCTTTGAAGTCATTTTGTTGGAAGTGGGTTTTTAAGTGCTCTGAAGTCATTTCGTTGCAACTGGGTTTTTAAGTGCTCTGGAATCTTTTCATTGGAAGCGGGTTTTTAAGTGCTCTGGAGTCACTTCTTTGTTAGCGGGTTTTTACATACTTCTCAGACATGTCACTGGAAGCGGGTTTTTTAGGTGCTCTGGAGTCATTTCGTTGCAAGCAGATTTTTAAGTGCTCTGTAGTTATTTCGTTGGAAGCGGGTGTTGAAGTGCTCTGGAGTCATTTCGTTGCAAGCAGATTATTAAGTGCTCTGGAGTCTTTTACTTGGAAGCAGTTTTTAAAGTGCTCTGGAGTCATTTCGTTGCAAGCGGGATTTTTACATACTTCTCAGACATTTCACTGGATGACGGTTTTTTAAGTGCTCTGGAATAATTTCTTTAGAAGTAGATTTTTATGTGCTCTGGAGTCTTTTCGTTGGAAGTGGTTTTTAAGTGCTCTGGAGTCATTTCTGTGCAAGTGGGTTTTTAAGTACTCAGGAGTCATTTCGTTGCAAGCGGGTTTTTAAGTGCGCTGGAGTCATTTCGTTGCAGGCAGGTTTTTCAGTGCTCTGGAGTCAATTCGTTGCAAGCGGGTTTTTAAGTGCTCTGGAGTCTTTTTTTGGAAGCTGGTATTTAAGTGCTCTGGAGTCATTTCGTTGCAAGTGGATTTTTACATATTTCTCAGACATTTCACTCGAAGCAGGTTTTTAAGTGCTCTGGAGTCTTTTCGTTTAAAGAGGGTTTTTAAGTTTCCTGGAGTCATTTCGTTGCAAGAGGATTTTTAAGTGCTCTCTAGTCATTTCGTTGCAAGTGGGTTTTTTCATACTTCTCAGACATTTCATTGGCAGCAGGTTTTTTAAGTGCTCTGCTGTCATTTCGTTGCAAGGGGTTTTTTAAGTGCTCTCGAGTATTTTCGTTGGAAGCTGGTTTTTAATTGCTCTGGAGTCATTTCGTTGCAAGCGGGTTTTTACATATTTTTCAGACATTTCATTGGAAGCAGGTTTTTAAGTGCTCTGGATTCATTTCGTTGCAAGCGGGTTTTTACATACTTTTCTGACATTTCACTGGAAGCGGGTATTTTATGTGCACTGGAGTCATTTCGTTGCAAGCGGGTTTTTAAGTGCTCTGGATTCATTTCGTTGCAAGCGGGTTTTTATGTGCTCTGGTGTTATTTCTTTGCAAGCGGGTTTTTACATCCTTCTCAAACATTTCACTGGAAGTGGGTTTTTTAAGTGCTCTGGAGTCAATTCGTTGCAAGCGGGTTTTTAAGTGCTCTGGAGTCTTTTTTTGAAGCGGGTTTTTAAGTGCTCTGGAGTCATTTCTTTGCTAGCGGGTTTTTACATACTTCTCAGACATTTCACTGGAAGCACGTTTTTAAGTGCTCTGGATTCATTTCTTTGCAAGCGGGTTTTTACATACTTTTCAGATATTTCACTGAAAGCGGGTTTTTTATGTGCACTGGAGTCATTTCTTTGCATGCGGGTTTTTAAGTGCTCTGGATTCATTTCGTTTCAAGCGGGTTTTTATGTGCTCTGGAGTCATTTCTTTGCAAGCTGGTTTTTGCATCCTTCTCAAACATTTCACTGGAAGCGGGTTTTTTAAGTGCTCTGGAGTCAATTTGTTCCAAGCGGGTTTTTAAGTGCTCTGGATTCATTTCGTTGCAAGCGGGTTTTTACATACTTTTCAGACATTTCACTGGAAGCGGGTTTTTTATGTGCACTGGAGTCATTTCGTTGCAAAAGGGTTGTTAAGTGCTCTGGATTCATTTCGTTGCAAGCGGGTTTTTATGTGCTCTGGAGTTATTTCTTTGCAAGCGGGTTTTTACATCCTTCTCAAACATTTCACTTGAAGCGGGTTTTTTAAGTGCTCTGGAGTCAATTCTTTGCAAGCGGGTTTTTAAGTGCTCTGGAGTCTTTTTTTGAAGCGGGTTTTTAAGTGCTCTGGAGTCATTTCGTCGCTAGCTGGTTTTTACATACTTCTCAGACATTACACTGGAAGCACGTTTTTAAGTGCTCTGGATTCATTTCGTTGCAAGCAGGTTTTTAAGTGCTCTGTAGTCATTTCGTTGAAAGTGGGTTTTTTCATACTTCTCAGACATTTCAATGGCAGCGGGTTTTTTAAGTGCTCTTGAGTCACTTCGTTGCAAGCGGGTTTTTACATACTTCTCAGATATTTAACTGGAAGCGGGTTTTTTAAGTGCTCTGGAGTCATTTCGTTGCAAGCGGGTTTTCACATACTTCTCAGATATTTCAATGGAAGCGGGTTTTTTAAGTTCTCTGGAGTCATTTCGTTGCAAGAGGGTTTTTAAGTGCTCTGGAGTCTTTTCGTTGTAAGCGGGTTTTTACATACTTCTCAGACATTTCACTGGAAGCCGGTTTTTAAGTGCTCTGGAGTCATTTCGTTGCAAATGGGTTTTTTCATACTTCTCAGACATTTTAATGGAAGCGGGATATTTTAAGTGCTCTGGAGTCATTTCGTTGCAAGCGGGATTTCAAGTGCTCTGGAGTCATTTCGTTGCAAGCGGGTTTTTACGAGCTCTGGAGTCAGTTTGTTTCAAGCGGGTTTTTACATACTTCTCTGACATTTCAATGGATGCGGGTTTTTTAAGTGCTCTGGATTCATTTCGTTGCAAGCGGGTTTTTAAGTGCTCTGGAGTCATTTCAATGCAAGCGGGTTTTTAAGTGCTCTGGAGTCTTTTCGTTTAAAGCGCCTTTTAAGTGTCCTGCAGTCATTTCGTTGTAAGCGGATTTTTAAGTGCTCTGGAGTCATTTCGTTGTAAGCGGGTTTATACATACTTCTCAAATATTTAACTGGAAGCGGGTTTTTTAATTGCTCTAGAGTCATTTCGTTGCAAGAGGGTTTTTACATACTTCTCAGACATTTCACTGGAAGCGGGTTTTTTAAGTGCTCTGGAGTCATTTAGTTGCAAGCGGGTTTTTAAGTACTCTGGAGTCATTTCGTTGCAATCGGGTTTTTACATACTTCTCTGACATTTAACTTGAAGAGAGGTTTTTAAGTGCTCTGGAGTCATTTTGTTGCAAGCGGGTTTTTACATACTTCTCAGACATTTCACTGGAAGCGGGTTTTTTAAGTCCTCTGGAGTCATTTTGTTGCAAGCGGGTTTTTAAGTGCTCTGGAGTCATTTCGTTGCAAGCGGGTTTTTAAGTGCTCTGGAGTCATTTCTTTGCAAGCGGGTTTTAACTTCCTTCTCAAACATTTCACTGGAAGCGGGTTTTTTAAGTGCTCTGGAGTCAATTCGTTGCAAGCGGGTTTTTAAGTGCTCTGGAGTCTTTTTTTGGAAGCTGGTTTTTAAGTGCTCTGGAGTCATTTCGTTGGAAGCGGGTTTTTAAGTGGTCTGGAGTCATTTCGTTGCAAGCGGGTTTTTAAGTGCTCTGGAGTCATTTTGTTGCAAGCGGGTTTTTAAATTCTTCTCAAACATTTCAATGTATGCGGGTTTTTTAAGTGCTCTGGATTCATTTCGTTGCTAGCGGGTTCTTAAGTGCTCTGGAGTCATTTTGTTGCAAGGGGTTTTTTAAGTGCTCTTCAGTCATTTCGTTACAAGCGGGTTTTTAAGTGCTCTGGAGTCATTTCGTTGCTAGTGGGTTTTTACATACTTCTCAGTCATTTCACTGCAAGCGCATTTTTAAGTGCTCTGGAGTCATTTCTTTGCAAGCAGTTTTTTATGTGCTCGGGAGTCATTGTGTTGGAAGCGGGTTTTTAATTGCTCTTGAGTCATTTCGTTGCAAGCGGGTTTTTACATACTTCTCAGACATTGCAATGGAAGCGGGATTTTTAAGTGCTATGGTGTCATTTTGTTGGAAGCGGGTCATTAAGTGCTCTGGAGTCTTTTCGTTACAAGCGGGTATTTACATACTTCACAGACATTTCACTGGAAGCGGGTGTTTAAGTGCTCTGGAGTCATTTCATTGCAAGTGGTTTTTTACATAATTCTCAGACATTTCACTGCATGCGGATTTTTTAATTGCTCTGTAGTTATGTCGTTGAAAGCTGGTTTTTAAGTGCTCTGGAGTCATTTCATTGCAAGCGGGTTTTTACATTCTTCTCAGACATTTCACTGGAAGTGGGTTTTTTAAGTGCTCTGGAGACATTTCATTGCAAGCGGGTTTTTAAGTGCTCTGGAGTCATTTCGTTACAAGCGGGTTTTTACATACTTCTCAGACATTGCAAAGGAAGCGGGTTTTTTAAGTGCTATGGTGTCATTTTGTTGGAAGCGGGTTATTAAGTGCTCTGGAGTCTTTTCGTTACAAGCGGGTATTTACATACTTCTCAGACATTTCACTGGAAGCGGGTCTTTAAGTGCTCTGGAGTCAATTCATTGCAAGTGGTTTTTTACATAATTCTCAGACTTTTCACTGCAAGCGGGTTTTTTAATTGCTCTGTAGTCATGTCGTTGAAAGCGGGTTTTTAAGTGCTCTGCAGTCATTTCGTTGGAAGCGGGTTCTTACATACTTCTCAGACATTTCACTTTATGCCGGTTTTTTAAGTGCTCTGGAATAATTTCTTTAGAAGCAGATTTTTAAGTGCTCTGGAGTCTTTTCGTTGGAAGTGGTTTTTAAGTGCTCTGGAGTCATTTCATTGCAATCATGTTTTTAAGTGCTCTGGAGTCATTTCGTTGGAAGTGGGTTTTTACATACTTCTCAGACATTTCACTGCAAGTGGGTTTTTTAAGTGTTCTGGAGTCATTTTGTTGCAAGCGGATTTTTAAGTGCTCTGGAGTTATTTTGTTGAAACCGGGTTTTTAAGTGCTCTGGAGTCATTTCGATGGAAGTGGGTCATAAATGTTGTGGAGTTGTTTACATTGCAAGCGGGTTTTTAAGTGCACTGGAGTCATTTCTTTGGAAGGGGGTTTTTAAGTGCTTTGGAGTCATTTCGTTGAAAGCGGGTTTTTACATACTTCCCAGACATTTCACTGGATGCGGCTTTTTTAAGTGCTCTGGAGTCATTTCGTTGCAAGCGGGTTTTTACATTCTTCTCAGTCATTTCACTGGAAGTGGGTTTTTTAAGTGCTCTGGAGTAATTTCTTTGGAAGCAGTTTATTAAGTGCTCTGGAGTCATTGTGTTGGAAGCGGGTTTTTAATTGCTCTGGTTTCATTTCGCTGGAAGTGGATTTTTAAGTGCTCTGGAGTCTATTCGTTGGAAGTGGTTTTTTAAGTGCTCTGGAGTCATTTCGTTGCAAGCGGGTTTTTACATACTTCTCAGACATTGCAATGGAAGCGGGTTTTTAAGTGCTCCTGAGACATTTCGTTGCAAGCGGGTTTTTACATGCTCTGGAGTCATGTCGTTACAAGCGGGTTTTTACATACTTCACAGACATTTCACTGCATGCCAGTTTTTTAAGTGCTCTGGAGTAATTTCTTTGGAAGCAGATTTTTAAGTGCTCTGGAGTCTTTTCGTTGGAAGTGGTTTTTAAGTGCTCTGGAGTCATTTCATTGCAATCATGTTTTTAAGTACTCTGGAGTCATTTCGTTGCAAGCGGGTTTTTGCATATTTTTCAAACATTTTACTGCAAGCTGGTTTTTTAAATGCTCTCGTGTCATTTTGTTTCAATCAGGTTATTAAGTGCTCTGGAGTCTTTTTGTTGCAAGCGGGTTTTTAAGTGCTCTGGAGTCATTTTGTTGCAAGGGGATTTTTAAGTGCTCTAGAGTCATTTTGTTGCAAGCGGATTTTTGCCTACTTCTCAGACATTTCACTAGAAGCAGTTTTTTTAAGTGCTCTGGAGTCGTTTCGTTGCTAGCGGATTATTAAGTGCTCTGGAGTCTTTTCGTTGCAAGAGGGTTTTTAAATGCTCTGGAGTCATTTTGTTGCAAGCGGGTTTTTACATACTTATCAGACATTTCACTGGATGCGGGTTTCTTAATTGCTCTGGAGTCATTTCAGTGCAAGCAGGTTTTTAAGTGCTTTGAAGTCATTTTGTTGGAAGTGGGTTTTTAAGTGCTCTGAAGTCATTTCGTTGCAACTGGGTTTTTAAGTGCTCTGGAATCTTTTCATTGGAAGCGGGTTTTTAAGTGCTCTGGAGTCACTTCTTTGTTAGCGGGTTTTTACATACTTCTCAGACATGTCACTGGAAGCGGGTTTTTTAGGTGCTCTGGAGTCATTTCGTTGCAAGCAGATTTTTAAGTGCTCTGTAGTTATTTCGTTGGAAGCGGGTGTTGAAGTGCTCTGGAGTCATTTCGTTGCAAGCAGATTATTAAGTGCTCTGGAGTCTTTTACTTGGAAGCAGTTTTTAAAGTGCTCTGGAGTCATTTCGTTGCAAGCGGGATTTTTACATACTTCTCAGACATTTCACTGGATGACGGTTTTTTAAGTGCTCTGGAATAATTTCTTTAGAAGTAGATTTTTATGTGCTCTGGAGTCTTTTCGTTGGAAGTGGTTTTTAAGTGCTCTGGAGTCATTTCATTGCAATCATGTTTTTAAGTGCCCTGGAGTCATATCGTTGGAAGCGGGTTTTTACATACTTCTCAGACATTTCACTGCAAGTTGGTTTTTTAAGTGCTCTGGAGTCATTTCGTTGCAAGCATGTTTTTACATTCTTCTCAGTCATTTCACTGGAATTGGGTTTTTTAAGTGCTCTGGAGTAATTTCTTTGGAAGCAGTTTTTTAAGTGCCCGGGAGTCATTGTTTTGGAAGTGGGTTTTTAATTGCTCTGGTTTCATTTCACTGGAAGCAGATTTTTAAGTGCTCTGGAGTCATTTCATTGCAAGTGGTTTTTTACATAATTCTCAGACATTTCACTGCAGGCGGGTTTTTTAATGCTCTGTAGTCATGTCGTTGAAAGCTGGTTTTTAAGTGCTCTGGAGTCATTTCGTTGGAAGCAGGTTTTTACATACTTCTCAGACATTTCACTGGATGCCGGTTTTTTAAGTGCTCTGGAATAATTTCTTTAGAAGCAGATTTTTAAGTGCTCTGGAGTCTTTTCGTTGGAAGTGGTTTTTAAGTGCTCTGGAGTCATTTCATTGCAATCATATTTTTAAGTACTCTGGAGTCATTTCGTTGCAAGCAGGTTTTTGCATACTTCTCAAACATTTTACTGGAAGCTGGTTTTTTAAGTGCTCTCGTGTCATTTTGTTTCAATCAGGTTATTAAGTGCTCTGGAGTCATTTTGTTGCAAGGGGTTTTTTTAGTGCTCTAGAGTCATTTTGTTGCAAGCGGATTTTTGCCTACTTCTCAGACATTTCACTAGAAGCAGTTTTTTTAAGTGCTCTGGAGTCGTTTCGTTGCAAGGAGATTATTAAGTGCTCTGGAGTCTTTTCGTTGCAAGAGGGATTTTAAATGCTCTGGAGTCATTTTGTTGCAAGCGGGTTTTGACATACTTATCAGACATTTCACTGGAAGCGGGTTTCTTAATTGCTCTGGAGTCATTTCAGTGCAAGCGGGTTTTTAAGTGCTTTGAAGTCATTTTGTTTAAGCGGGTTTTTCAGTGCTCTGGAGTCATTTCGTTGCAAGTGGGTTTTTAAGTGCTCTGGAATCTTTTCATTCGAAGCGGGTTTTTAAGTGCTCTGGAGTCACTTCTTTGCAAGTGGATTAATAAGTGCTCTGGAGTCTTTTACTTGGAAGCGGTTTTTAAAGTGCTCTGGAGTCATTTCTTTGCAAGCGGGTTTTTATGTGCTCTGGAGTCATTTTGTTGCAAGCGGGTTTTTAAATTCTTCTCAAACATTTCAATGTATGCGGGTTTTTAAGTGCTCTGGAGTCATTTTGTTGCAAGGGGTTTTTTAAGTGCTCTGGAGTCATTTCGTTACAAGCGGGTTTTTACATACTTCTCAGACATTTCACTGGAAGTGGGTTTTTTAAATGCTCTGGAGTCATTTCGTTGCAAGCGGGTTTTTTAAGTTATCTGGAGTCTTTTCTTTGGAAGTGGGTTATTTAGTGACATGGAGTCATTTCATTGGAAGAGGATTTTTTAAGTGCTCTGGAGTCATGTTTTTGGAAGTAGATTTTTCAGTGCTCTGGAGTTATTTTTTTGAAACCGGGTTTTTAAGTGGTCAGGAGAAATTTCGATGGAAGCAGGTCATAAGTGTTCTGGAGTTGTTTACATTGGAAGCGGGTTTTTAATTGTACTGGAGTCATTTCTTTGGAAGGGGTTTTTTAAGTGTTCTGGAGTCATTTCCTTGCAAGCGGGTTTTTAAGTGCTCTGGAGTAATTTCGATGGAAGTGGGTCATAAGTGTTGTGGAGTTGTTTACATTGGAAGCGGGCTTTTAAGTGCACTGGAGTCATTTCTTTGGAAGGGGGTTTTTAAGTGCTTTGGAGTCATTTCTTTGAAAGCGGGTTTTTACATACTTCCCAGACATTTCACTGGATGCGGCTTTTTTAAGTGCTCTGGAGTCATTTCGTTTGAGGCAGGTTTTTAAGTGCTCTGGGGTCTTTTCGTTGTAAGAGGGTTTTTAAATGCTCTGGAGTCATTTTGTTGAAAGCGGGTTTTTACATACTTATCAGACATTTCCCTGGAAGCGGGTTTCTTAATTGCTCTGGAGTCATTTCAGTGCAAGCGGGTTTTTAAGTGCTTTGAAATCATTTTGTTGGAAGCGGGTTTTTAAGTGCTCTGGAGTCATTTCATTGCAAGTGGGTTTTTAAGTGCTCTGGAATCTTTTCATTGGAAGCGGGTTTTTAAGTGCTCTGGAGTCACTTCTTTGCTAGCGGGTTTTTACATACTTCTCAGACATTTCACTGGAAGCGGGTTTTAAGTGCTCTGGAGTCATTCCATTGCAAGCGGGTTTTTAAATACTTCTCAGATATTTCGATGGAAGCGGGTTTTTTAAGTGCTCTTGAGTCATTTTGTTGTAAGCATGTTTTTAAGTGCTCTGGAGTCTTTTCGTTGGAAGCAGGTTTTTAAGTGCTCTGTAGTCATTTAGTTGCAAGCGAGTTTTTAAGTGCTCTGGAGTCATTTCGTTGCTAGTGGGTTTTTACATACTTCTCAGTCATTTCACTGCAAGCGCGTTTTTAAGTGCTCTGGAGTCATTTCTTTGCAAGCAGTTTTTTATGTGCTCGGGAGTCATTGTGTTGGAAGCGGGTTTTTAATTGCTCTTGAGTCATTTCGTTGCAAGCGGGTTTTTACATACTTCTCAGACATTGCAATGGAAGCGGGTTTTTTAAGTGCTATGGTGTCATTTTTTTGGAAGCGTGTTATTAAGTGCTCTGGTGTCTTTTCGTTACAAGCTGGTATTTACATACTTCTCAGACATTTCACTGGAAGCGGGTCTTTAAGTGCTCTGGAGTCATTTCATTGCAAGTGGTTTTTTACATAATTCTCAGACATTTCACTGCATGCGGGTTTTTTAATTGCTCTGTAGTCATGTCGTTGAAAGCTGGTTTTTAAATGCTCTGGAGTCATTTCGTTGGAAGCAGGTTTTTACACACTTCTCAGACATTTCACTGGATGCCGGTTTTTTAAGTGCTCTGGAGTCATTTCGTTGTAAGAGGGTTTTTAAGTGCTCTGGAGTCTTTTCGTTGTAAGCGGGTTTTTACATACTTCTCAGACATTTCACTGGAAGCCGGTTTTTAAGTGCTCTGGAGTCATTTCGTTGCAAGCATGTTTTTACATTCTTCTCAGTCATTTCACTGGAATTGGGTTTTTTAAGTGCTCTGGAGTAATTTCTTTGGAAGCAGTTTTTTATGTGCCCGGGAGTCATTGTGTTGGAAGTGGGTTTTTAATTGCTCTGGTTTCATTTCACTGGAAGCAGATTTTTAAGTGCTCTGGAGTCTATTCTTTGGAAACGGTTTTTTAAGTGCTCTGGAGTCATTTCGTTACAAGCGGGTTTTTACATACTTCTCAGACATTGCAATGGAAGAGGGTTTTTTAAGTGCTATGGTGTCATTTTGTTGGAAGCGGGTTATTAAGTGCTCTGGAGTCTTTTCGTTACAAGCGGGTATTTACATACTTCTCAGACATTTCACTGGAAGCGGGTGTTTAAGTGCTCTGGAGTCATTTCATTGCAAGTGGTTTTTTACATAATTCTCAGACATTTCACTGCAGGCGGGTTTTTTAATGCTCTGTAGTCATGTCGTTGAAAGCTGGTTTTTAAGTGCTCTGGAGTCATTTCGTTGGAAGCAGGTTTTTACATACTTCTCAGACATTTCACTGGATGCCGGTTTTTTAAGTGCTCTGGAATAATTTCTTTAGAAGCAGATTTTTAAGTGCTCTGGAGTCTTTTCGTTGGAAGTGGTTTTTAAGTGCTCTGGAGTCATTTCATTGCAATCATATTTTTAAGTACTCTGGAGTCATTTCGTTGCAAGCAGGTTTTTGCATACTTCTCAAACATTTTACTGGAAGCTGGTTTTTTAAGTGCTCTCGTGTCATTTTGTTTCAATCAGGTTATTAAGTGCTCTGGAGTCATTTTGTTGCAAGGGGTTTTTTTAGTGCTCTAGAGTCATTTTGTTGCAAGCGGATTTTTGCCTACTTCTCAGACATTTCACTAGAAGCAGTTTTTTTAAGTGCTCTGGAGTCGTTTCGTTGCAAGGAGATTATTAAGTGCTCTGGAGTCTTTTCGTTGCAAGAGGGATTTTAAATGCTCTGGAGTCATTTTGTTGCAAGCGGGTTTTGACATACTTATCAGACATTTCACTGGAAGCAGGTTTCTTAATTGCTCTGGAGTCATTTCAGTGCAAGCGGGTTTTTAAGTGCTTTGAAGTCATTTTGTTTAAGCGGGTTTTTCAGTGCTCTGGAGTCATTTCGTTGCAAGTGGGTTTTTAAGTGCTCTGGAATCTTTTCATTCGAAGCGGGTTTTTAAGTGCTCTGGAGTCACTTCTTTGCAAGTGGATTAATAAGTGCTCTGGAGTCTTTTACTTGGAAGCGGTTTTTAAAGTGCTCTGGAGTCATTTCTTTGCAAGCGGGTTTTTATGTGCTCTGGAGTCATTTTGTTGCAAGCGGGTTTTTAAATTCTTCTCAAACATTTCAATGTATGCGGGTTTTTAAGTGCTCTGGAGTCATTTTGTTGCAAGGGGTTTTCTAAGTGCTCTGGAGTCATTTCGTTACAAGCGGGTTTTTACATACTTCTCAGACATTTCACTGGAAGTGGGTTTTTTAAATGCTCTGGAGTCATTTCGTTGCAAGCGGGTTTTTTAAGTTATCTGGAGTCTTTTCTTTGGAAGTGGGTTATTTAGTGACATGGAGTCATTTCATTGGAAGAGGATTTTTTAAGTGCTCTGGAGTCATGTTTTTGGAAGTAGATTTTTCAGTGCTCTGGAGTTATTTTTTTGAAACCGGGTTTTTAAGTGGTCAGGAGAAATTTCGATGGAAGCAGGTCATAAGTGTTCTGGAGTTGTTTACATTGGAAGCGGGTTTTTAATTGTACTGGAGTCATTTCTTTGGAAGGGGTTTTTTAAGTGTTCTGGAGTCATTTCCTTGCAAGCGGGTTTTTAAGTGCTCTGGAGTAATTTCGATGGAAGTGGGTCATAAGTGTTGTGGAGTTGTTTACATTGGAAGCGGGCTTTTAAGTGCACTGGAGTCATTTCTTTGGAAGGGGGTTTTTAAGTGCTTTGGAGTCATTTCTTTGAAAGCGGGTTTTTACATACTTCCCAGACATTTCACTGGATGCGGCTTTTTTAAGTGCTCTGGAGTCATTTCGTTTGAGGCAGGTTTTTAAGTGCTCTGGGGTCTTTTCGTTGTAAGAGGGTTTTTAAATGCTCTGGAGTCATTTTGTTGAAAGCGGGTTTTTACATACTTATCAGACATTTCCCTGGAAGCGGGTTTCTTAATTGCTCTGGAGTCATTTCAGTGCAAGCGGGTTTTTAAGTGCTTTGAAATCATTTTGTTGGAAGCGGGTTTTTAAGTGCTCTGGAGTCATTTCATTGCAAGTGGGTTTTTAAGTGCTCTGGAATCTTTTCATTGGAAGCGGGTTTTTAAGTGCTCTGGAGTCACTTCTTTGCTAGCGGGTTTTTACATACTTCTCAGACATTTCACTGGAAGCGGGTTTTAAGTGCTCTGGAGTCATTCCATTGCAAGCGGGTTTTTAAATACTTCTCAGATATTTCGATGGAAGCGGGTTTTTTAAGTGCTCTTGAGTCATTTTGTTGTAAGCATGTTTTTAAGTGCTCTGGAGTCTTTTCGTTGGAAGCAGGTTTTTAAGTGCTCTGTAGTCATTTAGTTGCAAGCGAGTTTTTAAGTGCTCTGGAGTCATTTCGTTGCTAGTGGGTTTTTACATACTTCTCAGTCATTTCACTGCAAGCGCGTTTTTAAGTGCTCTGGAGTCATTTCTTTGCAAGCAGTTTTTTATGTGCTCGGGAGTCATTGTGTTGGAAGCGGGTTTTTAATTGCTCTTGAGTCATTTCGTTGCAAGCGGGTTTTTACATACTTCTCAGACATTGCAATGGAAGCGGGTTTTTTAAGTGCTATGGTGTCAATTTTTTGGAAGCGTGTTATTAAGTGCTCTGGTGTCTTTTCGTTACAAGCTGGTATTTACATACTTCTCAGACATTTCACTGGAAGTGGGTCTTTAAGTGCTCTGGAGTCATTTCATTGCAAGTGGTTTTTTACATAATTCTCAGACATTTCACTGCATGCGGGTTTTTTAATTGCTCTGTAGTCATGTCGTTGAAAGCTGGTTTTTAAATGCTCTGGAGTCATTTCGTTGGAAGCAGGTTTTTACACACTTCTCAGACATTTCACTGGATGCCGGTTTTTTAAGTGCTCTGGAGTCATTTCGTTGTAAGAGGGTTTTTAAGTGCTCTGGAGTCTTTTCGTTGTAAGCGGGTTTTTACATACTTCTCAGACATTTCACTGGAAGCCGGTTTTTAAGTGCTCTGGAGTCATTTCGTTGCAAACGGGTTTTTTCATACTTCTCAGACATTTTAATGGAAGCGGGATATTTTAAGTGCTCTGGAGTCATTTCGTTGCAAGCGGGATTTCAAGTGCTCTGGAGTCATTTCGTTGCAAGCGGGTTTTTACGAGCTCTGGAGTCAGTTTGTTTCAAGCGGGTTTTTACATACTTCTCTGACATTTTAATGGATGCGGGTTTTTTAAGTGCTCTGGATTCATTTCGTTGCAAGCGGGTTTTTAAGTGCTCTGGAGTCATTTCAATGCAAGCGGGTTTTTAAGTGCTCTGGAGTCAATTCGTTGCAAGTGGGTTTTTAAGTGCTCTGGAGTCTTTTTTGAAGCGGGTTTTTAAGTGCTCTGGAGTCATTTCGTCGCTAGCGGGTTTTTACATACTTCTCTGACATTTCACTGGAAGCGGGTTTTTTAAGTGCTCTGGAGTCATTTCGTTGCAAGCTGGTTTTTACGTGCTCTGGATTCATTTCGTTGCAAGCGGGTTTTTACATACTTCTCTGACATTTAACTGGAAGCGGGTTTTTTAAGTGCTCTGGAGTCATTTCGTTGCAAGCAGGTTTTTACGTGCTCTGGAGTCATTTCGTTGCAAGCGGGTTTTTAAGTACTCTGGAGTCATTTCGTTGCAAGCGGGTTTTTAAGTACTCTGGAGTCATTTCGTTGCAAGCTGGTTTTTAAGTGCTCTGGAGTCATTTCCTTGCAAGCAGGTTTTTAAGTGCTGTGGAGTCATTTCGTTGCAAGCGGCTTTTTACGTGCTCTGGAGTCATTTCGTTGCAAGCAGGTTTTTAAGTGCTCTGGAGTCATTTCTGTGCAAGTGGGTATTTAAGTGCTCTGGAGTCATTTCGTTGCAAGTGGGTTTTTACATATTTCTCAGACATTTCACTCGAAGTGCTCTGGAGTCTTTTCGTTTAAAGAGGGTTTTTAAGTGTCCTGGAGTCATTTCGTTGCAAGAGGATTTTTAAGTGCTCTCTAGTCACTTCGTTGCAAGTGGGTTTTTTCATACTTCTCAGACATTTCATTGGCAGCAGGTTTTTTAAGTGCTCTGCTGTCATTTCGTTGCAAGGGGGTTTGTAAGTGTTCTGGAGTCTTTTCGTTGGAAGCTGGTTTTTAAGTGCTCTGGAGTCATTTCGTTGCAAGCGGGTTTTTACATATTTTTCAGACATTTCATTGGAAGCAGGTTTTTAAGTTCTCTGGATTCATTTCGTTGCAAGCGGATTTTTACATACTTTTCCGACATTTCACTGGAAGCGGGTATTTTATGTGCACTGGAGTCATTTCGTTGCAAGCGGGTTTTTAGGTGCTCTGGATTCATTTCGTTGCAAGCGGGTTTTTATGTGCTCTGGAGTTATTTCTTTGCAAGCGGGTTTTCACATCCTTCTCAAACATTTCACTGGAAGTGGGTTTTTTAAGTGCTCTGGAGTCAATTCGTTGCAAGCGGGTTTTTAAGTGCTCTGGAGTCTTTTTTTGAAGCGGGTTTTTAAGTGCTCTGGAGTCATTTCGTTGCTAGCGGGTTTTTACATACTTCTCAGACATTTCACTGGAAGCACGTTTTTAAGTGCTCTGGATTTATTTCTTTGCAAGCGGGTTTTTACATACTTTTCAGATATTTCACTGAAAGCGGGTTTTTTATGTGCACTGGAGTCATTTCGTTGCAAGCGGGTTTTTATGTGCTCTGGAGTCATTTCTTTGCAAGCGGGTTTTTGCATCCTTCTCAAACATTTCACTGGAAGCGGGTTTTTTAAGTGCTCTGGAGTCAATTCGTTCCAAGCCGGTTTTTAAGTGCTCTGGAGTTTTTTTTTTGGAAGCGGGTTTTTAAGTGCTCTGGAGTCATTTCATTGCAAGTGGGTTTTTAAGTGCTCTGGATTCATTTCGTTGCAAGCGGGTTTTTACATACTTTTCAGACATTTCACTGGAAGCGGGTTTTTTATGTGCACTGGAGTTATTTCGTTGCAAAAGGGTTTTTAAGTGCTCTGGATTCATTTCGTTGCAAGCGGGTTTTTATGTGCTCTGGAGTTATTTCTTTGCAAGCGGGTTTTTACATCCTTCTCAAACATTTCACTTGAAGCTGGTTTTTTAAGTGCTCTGGAGTCAATTCGTTGCAAGCAGGTTTTTAAGTGCTTTGGAGTCTTTTTTTGAAGCGGGTTTTTAAGTGCTCTGGAGTCATTTCGTCGCTAGTGGGTTTTTACATACTTCTCAGACATTACACTGGAAGCACGTTTTTAAGTGCTCTGGATTCATTTCGTTGCAAGTGGGTTTTTACATATTTCTCAGACATTTCACTCGAAGTGCTCTGGAGTCTTTTCGTTTAAAGAGGGTTTTTAAGTGTCCTGGAGTCATTTCGTTGCAAGAGGATTTTTAAGTGCTCTCTAGTCATTTCGTTGCATGTGGGTTTTTTCATACTTCTCAGACATTTCATTGGCAGCCGGTTTTTTAAGTGCTCTGCTGTCATTTCGTTGCAAGCAGGTTTTTAAGTGCTCTGGAGTCTTTTCATTTAAAGCGCCTTTTTAAGTGTCCTGAGTCTTTTCGTTGTAAGCGGATTTTTAAGTGCTCTGTAGTCATTTCGTTGAAAGTGGGTTTTTTCATACTTCTCAGACATTTCAATGTCAGCGGGTTTTTTAAGAGCTCTTGAGTCACTTCGTTGCAAGCGGGTTTTTACATACTTCTCAGATATTTAACTGGAAGCGGGTTTTTTAAGTGCTCTGGAGTCATTTCGTTGCAAGCGGGTTTTCACATACTTCTCAGATATTTCAATAGAAGCGGGTTTTTTAAGTTCTCTGGAGTCATTTCGTTGCAAGAGGGTTTTTAAGTGCTCTGGAGTCTTTTCGTTGTAAGCGGGTTTTTACATACTTCTCAGACATTTCACTGGAAGCCGGTTTTTAAGTGCTCTGGAGTCATTTCGTTGCAAACGGGTTTTTTCATACTTCTCAGACATTTTAATGGAAGCGGGATATTTTAAGTGCTCTGGAGTCATTTCGTTGCAAGCGGGATTTCAAGTGCTCTGGAGTCAGTTCCTTGCAAGCGGGTTTTTACGAGCTCTGGAGTCAGTTTGTTTCAAGCGGGTTTTTACATACTTCTCTGACATTTCAATGGATGCGGGTTTTTTAAGTGCTCTGGATTCATTTCGTTGCAAGCGGATTTTTAAGTGCTCTGGAGTCATTTCGATGCAAGCGGGTTTTTAAGTGCTCTGGAGTCATTTCGTCGCTAGCGGGTTTTTACATACTTCTCAGACATTTCACTGGAAGCACGTTTTTAAGTGCTCTGGATTCATTTCCTTGCAAGCAGGTTTTTAAGTGCTCTGGAGTCTTTTCGTTTAAAGCGCCTTTTAAGTGTCCTGCAGTCATTTCGTTGTAAGCGGATTTTTAAGTGCTCTGGAGTCATTTCGTTGTAAGCGGGTTTATACATACTTCTCAGATATTTCACTGGAAGCGGGTTTTTAAGTGCTCTGGAGTCATTTCGTTGCAAGAGGTTTTTTATGTGCTCTGGAGTCATTTCGTTACAAGCGGGTTTTTACATACTTCTCAGACATTTCACTGGAAGTGGGTTTTTTAAGTGCTCTGGAGTCATTTCGTTGCAAGCGGGTTTTTAAGTGCTCTGGAGTCATTTCTTTACAAGTGGGTATTTACATATCAGACATTTCACTGGAAGCGGGTTTTTTAAGTGCTCTGGAATCAGTTCGTTGCAAGCGGGTTTTTAAGTGATCTGGAGTGTTTTCTTTGGAAGTGGGTTATTAAGTGACCTGGCATCATTTCTTTGGAAGAGGATTTTTAAGTGCTTTAGAGTTATTTTGTTGCAAGCGGATTTTTAAGTGCTCTGGAGCTATTTTGTTGAAACCGGGTTTTTAAGTGCTCTGGAGACATATCGATGGAAGTGGGTCATAAGTGTTCTGGAGTTGTTTACATTGGAAACGGGTTTTTAAGTGCACTGAAGTCATTTCTTTGGAAGGGGGTTTTTACGTGCTGTGGAGTCATTTCGTTGAAAGCAGGTTTTTACATACTTCTCAGACATTTCACTGGAAGTGTTTTTTTTAAGTGCTCTGGAGTAATTTCTCTGGAAGCAGTTTTTTAAGTGCTCGGGAGTCATTGTGTTGGAAGCGGGTTTTTAATTGCTCTTGAGTCATTTCGTTGCCAGCGGGTTTTTACATACTTCTCAGACATTGCAATGGAAGCGGGTTTTTTAAGTGCTATGGTTTCATTTTGTTGCAAGCGGGTTATTAAGTGCTCTGGAGACTTTTCGTTACAAGCAGGTATTTACATACTTCTCAGACATTTCACTGGAAGCGGGTTTTTAAGTGCTCTGGAGTCATTTCGTTGCAAGTGGTTTTTTACATAATTCTCAGACATTTCACTGCATGTGGGTTTTTTAATTGCTCTGAGGTCATGTCGTTGAAAGCGGGTTTTTAAGTGCTCTGGAGTCATTTCGTTGGAAACGGGTTTTTACATACTTCTCAGACATTATAATGGATGCGGGTTTATTAAGTGCTCTGGAGTCATTTCGTTGGAAGCGGGTTTTTACGTGCTCTGGAGTCATTTTGTTGCAAGCGGGTTTTTACATACTTCTCAGACATTTCACTGGAAGCGGGTTTTTTAAGTGCTCTGGAGTCATTTCGTTGCAAGCGGGTTTTTAAGTGCTCTAGAGTCATTTCGTTGCAAGCGGGTTTTTATGTGCTCTGGAGTCATTTCGTTGCAAGCGGGTTTTTAAGTGTTCTGGAGTCATTTAGTTGCAAGCGGGTTTTTAAGTACTCTGGAGTCATTTCGTTGCAAGCGGGTTTTTAAGTACTCTGGAGTCATTTCGTTGTAAGCGGGTTTTTAAGTGCTCTGGAGTCATTTCCTTGCAAGCGGGTTTTTACATACTTCTCTGACATTTAACTGGAAGCGAATTTTTTAAGTGCTCTGGAGTCATTTCGTTGCAAGCGGGTTTTTACGTGCTCTGGAGTCATTTCGTTTCAAGCGGGTTTTTACATACTACACTGACATTTAACTGGAAGCGTTTTTTTTAAGTGCTCTGGAGTCATTTCGTTGCAAGCGGGTTTTTACGTGCTCTGGAATCATTTCGTTGCAAGTGGGTTTTTACATACTTCTCAGACATTGCAATGGAAGCGGGTTTTTATGTGCTCCTGAGACATTTCATTGCAAGCGGGTTTTTACGTGCTCTGGAGTCATTTCGTTACAAGCAGGTTTTTACATACTTCACAGACATTTCACTGGATGGCAGTTTTTTAAGTGCTCTGGAGTAATTTCTTTGGAAGCAGATTTTTAAGTGCTCTGGAGTCTTTTCGTTGGAAGTGGTTTTTAAGTGCTCTGGAGTCATTTCATTGCAATCATGTTTTAAGTACTCTGGAGTCATTTCGTTGCAAGCGGGATTTTGCATACTTTTCAAATATTTTACTGCAAGCTGGTTTTTTAAATGCTCTCGTGTCATTTTGTTTCAATCAGGTTATTAAGTGCTCTGGAGTCTTTTTGTTGCAAGCGGGTTTTTAAGTGCTCTGGAGTCATTTTGTTGCAAGGGGTTTTTTAAGTGCTCTAGAGTCATTTTGTTGCAAGCGGATTTTTGCCTACTTCTCAGACATTTCACTAGAAGCAGTTTTTTTAAGTCCTCTGGAGTCGTTTCTTTGCTAGCGGATTATTAAGTGCTCTGGAGTCTTTTCGTTGCAAGAGGGTTTTTAAATGATCTGGAGTCATTTTGTTGCAAGCAGATTTTTAAGTGCTCTGTAGTTATTTCGTTGGAAGCGGGTTTTTATGTGCTCTGGAGTCATTTTGTTGCAAGCGGGTTTTTAAATTCTTCTCAAACATTTCAATGTATGCGGGTTTTTAAGTGCTCTGGAGTCATTTTGTTGCAAGGGGTTTTTTAAGTGCTCTGGAGTCATTTCGTTACAAGCGGGTTTTTACATACTTCTCAGACATTTCACTGGAAGTGGGTTTTTTAAATGCTCTGGAGTCATTTCGTTGCAAGCGGGTTTTTTAAGTTATCTGGAGTCTTTTCTTGGAAGTGGGTTATTTAGTGACATGGAGTCATTTCATTGGAAGAGGATTTTTTAAGTGCTCTGGAGTCATGTTTTTGGAAGTAGATTTTTCAGTGCTCTGGAGTTATTTTTTTGAAACCGGGTTTTTAAGTGGTCAGGAGAAATTTCGATGGAAGCAGGTCATAAGTGTTCTGGAGTTGTTTACATTGGAAGCGGGTTTTTAATTGTACTGGAGTCATTTCTTTGGAAGGGGTTTTTTAAGTGTTCTGGAGTCATTTCCTTGCAAGCGGGTTTTTAAGTGCTCTGGAGTAATTTCGATGGAAGTGGGTCATAAGTGTTGTGGAGTTGTTTACATTGGAAGCGGGCTTTTAAGTGCACTGGAGTCATTTCTTTGGAAGGGGGTTTTTAAGTGCTTTGGAGTCATTTCTTTGAAAGCGGGTTTTTACATACTTCCCAGACATTTCACTGGATGCGGCTTTTTTAAGTGCTCTGGAGTCATTTCGTTTGAGGCAGGTTTTTAAGTGCTCTGGGGTCTTTTCGTTGTAAGAGGGTTTTTAAATGCTCTGGAGTCATTTTGTTGAAAGCGGGTTTTTACATACTTATCAGACATTTCCCTGGAAGCGGGTTTCTTAATTGCTCTGGAGTCATTTCAGTGCAAGCGGGTTTTTAAGTGCTTTGAAATCATTTTGTTGGAAGCGGGTTTTTAAGTGCTCTGGAGTCATTTCATTGCAAGTGGGTTTTTAAGTGCTCTGGAATCTTTTCATTGGAAGCGGGTTTTTAAGTGCTCTGGAGTCACTTCTTTGCTAGCGGGTTTTTACATACTTCTCAGACATTTCACTGGAAGCGGGTTTTAAGTGCTCTGGAGTCATTCCATTGCAAGCGGGTTTTTAAATACTTCTCAGATATTTCGATGGAAGCGGGTTTTTTAAGTGCTCTTGAGTCATTTTGTTGTAAGCATGTTTTTAAGTGCTCTGGAGTCTTTTCGTTGGAAGCAGGTTTTTAAGTGCTCTGTAGTCATTTAGTTGCAAGCGAGTTTTTAAGTGCTCTGGAGTCATTTCGTTGCTAGTGGGTTTTTACATACTTCTCAGTCATTTCACTGCAAGCGCGTTTTTAAGTGCTCTGGAGTCATTTCTTTGCAAGCAGTTTTTTATGTGCTCGGGAGTCATTGTGTTGGAAGCGGGTTTTTAATTGCTCTTGAGTCATTTCGTTGCAAGCGGGTTTTTACATACTTCTCAGACATTGCAATGGAAGCGGGTTTTTTAAGTGCTATGGTGTCATTTTTTTGGAAGCGTGTTATTAAGTGCTCTGGTGTCTTTTCGTTACAAGCTGGTATTTACATACTTCTCAGACATTTCACTGGAAGCGGGTCTTTAAGTGCTCTGGAGTCATTTCATTGCAAGTGGTTTTTTACATAATTCTCAGACATTTCACTGCATGCGGGTTTTTTAATTGCTCTGTAGTCATGTCGTTGAAAGCTGGTTTTTAAATGCTCTGGAGTCATTTCGTTGGAAGCAGGTTTTTACACACTTCTCAGACATTTCACTGGATGCCGGTTTTTTAAGTGCTCTGGAGTCATTTCGTTGTAAGAGGGTTTTTAAGTGCTCTGGAGTCTTTTCGTTGTAAGCGGGTTTTTACATACTTCTCAGACATTTCACTGGAAGCCGGTTTTTAAGTGCTCTGGAGTCATTTCGTTGCAAACGGGTTTTTTCATACTTCTCAGACATTTTAATGGAAGCGGGATATTTTAAGTGCTCTGGAGTCATTTCGTTGCAAGCGGGATTTCAAGTGCTCTGGAGTCATTTCGTTGCAAGCGGGTTTTTACGAGCTCTGGAGTCAGTTTGTTTCAAGCGGGTTTTTACATACTTCTCTGACATTTCAATGGATGCGGGTTTTTTAAGTGCTCTGGATTCATTTCGTTGCAAGCGGGTTTTTAAGTGCTCTGGAGTCATTTCAATGCAAGCGGGTTTTTAAGTGCTCTGGAGTCAATTCGTTGCAAGCGGGTTTTTAAGTGCTCTGGAGTCTTTTTTTTAGCGGGTTTTTAAGTGCTCTGGAGTCATTTCGTCGCTAGCGGGTTTTTACATACTTCTCTGACATTTCACTGGAAGCGGGTTTTTTAAGTGCTCTGGAGTCATTTCGTTGCAAGCTGGTTTTTACGTGCTCTGGATTCATTTCGTTGCAAGCGGGTTTTTACATACTTCTCTGACATTTAACTGGAAGCGGGTTTTTTAAGTGCTCTGGAGTCATTTCGTTGCAAGCAGGTTTTTACGTGCTCTGGAGTCATTTCGTTGCAAGCGGGTTTTTAAGTACTCTGGAGTCATTTCGTTGCAAGCGGGTTTTTAAGTACTCTGGAGTCATTTCGTTGCAAGCTGGTTTTTAAGTTCTCTGGAGTCATTTCCTTGCAAGCAGGTTTTTAAGTGCTCTGGAGTCATTTCGTTGCAAGCGGCTTTTTACGTGCTCTGGAGTCATTTCGTTGCAAGCGGGTTTTTACATACTTCTCAGACATTTCACTGGAAGCGGGTTTTTTAAGTGATCTGTAGGCATTTCGTTGCTAGCCGGTTTTTATGTACTATGGAGTCATTTCGTTGCAAGCGGGTTTTTCCGTGCTCTGGAGTCATTTCGTTGCAAGCGGGTTTTTAAGTGCTCTGGAGTCATTTCGTTGCAACCGGGTTTTTAAGTGCTCTGGAGTCATTTCGTTGCAAGGAGGTTTTTAAGTGCTCTGGAGTCATTTCGTTGCAAGTGGGTTTTTAAGTGCTCTGGAGTCATTTCTGTGCAAGTAGGTTTTTAAGTGCTCTGGAGTCACTTCGTTGCAAGCGGGTTTTTAAGTGCTCTGGAGTCAATTCATTGCAAGCGGGTTTCTAAGTGCTCTGGAGTATTTTTTTGGAAGATGGTTTTTAAGTACTCTGGAGTCATTTCATTGCAAGTGGGTTTTTTAGTGATCTGGAGTCATTTCGTTGCAAGCGGGTTTTTACATACTTCTCAGACATTTCATAGGAAGCACGTTTTTTAAGTGCTCTGGAGTCATTTCATTGCAAGAGGGTTTTTAAGTGCTCTGGAGTGTTTTCGTATAAAGCGGCTTTTTAAGTGTCCTGGAGTCATTTCGTTGCAAGCGGATTTTTAAGTGCTCTGTAGTCATTTCGTGGCTAGTGGGTTTTTACATATTTCTCAGACATTTCACTCGAAGCAGGATTTTAAGTGCTCTGGAGTCTTTTCGATTAAAGAGGGTTTTTAAGTGTCCTGGAGTCATTTTGTTGTAAGCGGATTTTTACGGGCTCTGTAGTCATTTCGTTGCAAGTGGGTTTTTACATCTTTCTCAGACATTTCACTCGAAACAGGTTTTTAAGTGCTCTGGAGTCTTTTCGTTTAAAGAGGGTTTTTAAGTGTCCTGGAGTCATTTCGTTGCAAGAGGATTTTTAAGTGCTCTCTAGTCATTTCGTTGCAAGTGGGTTTTTTCATACTTCTCAGACATTTCATTGGCAGCGGGTTTTTTAAGTGCTCTTGAGTCATTTTGTTGCAAGCGGGTTTTTACGTGCTCTGGAGTCATTTCGTTGCAAGCGGGTTTTTCATACTTCTCAGACAATTCAATGGAAGCGGGTTTTTAAGTGCTCTGGAGTCTTTTTCTTGGAAGCGGGTTTTTAAGGGCTCTGGAGTCATTTCGATGCAAGCGGGTTTTTCATACTTCTCAGACAATTCAATGGAAGCAGGTTTTTTAAGTGCTCTGGAGTCTTTTTTTTGGTTGCGGATTTTAAGTGCTCATTAGTCATTCCATTGCAAGTGGGTTTTTAAGAGATCTGGAGTCATTTCGTTGCAAGAGGTTTTTTAAATACTTCTCAGACATTTCACTGGAAGCACGTTATTAAGTGCTCTGGATTCATTTCGTTGCAAGCGGGTTTTTACATACTTTTCAGACATTTCACTGGAAGCGGGTTTTTTATATGAACCGGAGTCAATTCGTTGCAAGCGGGATTTAAGTGCTCTGGATTCATTACGTTGCAAGCGGGTTTTTATGTGCTCTGGAGTCATTTCTTTGCAAGCGGGTTTTTACTTCCTTCTCTGACATTTAACTGGAAGCGGGTTTTTTAAGTGCTCTGGAGTCAATTCGTTGCAAGCGGGTTTTTAAGTACTCTGGAGTCTTTTTTTGGAAGCTGGTTTTTAAGTGCTCTGGAGTCATTTTGTTGCAATTGGGTTTTTAGGTGCTCTGGAGTCATTTCATTGCAAGCAGGTTTTTAAGTGCTCTGGAGTCATTTCTGTGCAAGTGGGTATTTAAGTGCTCTGGAGTCATTTCGTTGCAAGTGGGTTTTTACATATTTCTCAGACATTTCACTCGAAGTCCTCTGGAGTCTTTTCGTTTAAAGAGGGTTTTTAAGTGTCCTGGAGTCATTTCGTTGCAAGAGGATTTTTAAGTGCTCTCTAGTCACTTCGTTGCAAGTGGGTTTTTTCATACTTCTCAGACATTTCATTGGCAGCAGGTTTTTTAAGTGCTCTGCTGTCATTTCGTTGCAAGGGGGTTTGTAAGTGTTCTGGAGTCTTTTCGTTGGAAGCTGGTTTTTAAGTGCTCTGGAGTCATTTCGTTGCAAGCGGGTTTTTACATATTTTTCAGACATTTCATTGGAAGCAGGTTTTTAAGTTCTCTGGATTCATTTCGTTGCAAGCGGATTTTTACATACTTTTCCGACATTTCACTGGAAGCGGGTATTTTATGTGCACTGGAGTCATTTCGTTGCAAGCGGGTTTTTAAGTGCTCTGGATTCATTTCGTTGCAAGCGGGTTTTTATGTGCTCTGGAGTTATTTCTTTGCAAGCGGGTTTTCACATCCTTCTCAAACATTTCACTGGAAGTGGGTTTTTTAAGTGCTCTGGAGTCAATTCGTTGCAAGCGGGTTTTTAAGTGCTCTGGAGTCTTTTTTTGAAGCGGGTTTTTAAGTGCTCTGGAGTCATTTCGTTGCTAGCGGGTTTTTACATACTTCTCAGACATTTCACTGGAAGCACGTTTTTAAGTGCTCTGGATTTATTTCTTTGCAAGCGGGTTTTTACATACTTTTCACATATTTCACTGAAAGCGGGTTTTTTATGTGCACTGGAGTCATTTCGTTGCAAGCGGGTTTTTATGTGCTCTGGAGTCATTTCTTTGCAAGCGGGTTTTTGCATCCTTCTCAAACATTTCACTGGAAGCGGGTTTTTTAAGTGCTCTGGAGTCAATTCGTTCCAAGCCGGTTTTTAAGTGCTCTGGAGTTTTTTTTTTGGAAGCGGGTTTTTAAGTGCTCTGGAGTCATTTCATTGCAAGTGGGTTTTTTAGTGCTCTGGATTCATTTCGTTGCAAGCGGGTTTTTACATACTTTTCAGACATTTCACTGGAAGCGGGTTTTTTATGTGCACTGGAGTTATTTCGTTGCAAAAGGGTTTTTAAGTGCTCTGGATTCATTTCGTTGCAAGCGGGTTTTTATGTGCTCTGGAGTTATTTCTTTGCAAGCGGGTTTTTACATCCTTCTCAAACATTTCACTTGAAGCTGGTTTTTTAAGTGCTCTGGAGTCAATTCGTTGCAAGCAGGTTTTTAAGTGCTTTGGAGTCTTTTTTTGAAGCGGGTTTTTAAGTGCTCTGGAGTCATTTCGTCGCTAGTGGGTTTTTACATACTTCTCAGACATTACACTGGAAGCACGTTTTTAAGTGCTCTGGATTCATTTCGTTGCAAGTGGGTTTTTACATATTTCTCAGACATTTCACTCGAAGTGCTCTGGAGTCTTTTCGTTTAAAGAGGGTTTTTAAGTGTCCTGGAGTCATTTCGTTGCATGTGGGTTTTTTCATACTTCTCAGACATTTCATTGGCAGCCTGTTTTTTAAGTGCTCTGCTGTCATTTCGTTGCAAGCAGGTTTTTAAGTGCTCTGGAGTCTTTTCATTTAAAGCGCCTTTTTAAGTGTCCTGAGTCTTTTCGTTGTAAGCGGATTTTTAAGTGCTCTGTAGTCATTTCGTTGAAAGTGGGTTTTTTCATACTTCTCAGACATTTCAATGTCAGCGGGTTTTTTAAGAGCTCTTGAGTCACTTCGTTGCAAGCGGGTTTTTACATACTTCTCAGATATTTAACTGGAAGCGGGTTTTTTAAGTGCTCTGGAGTCATTTCGTTGCAAGCGGGTTTTCACATACTTCTCAGATATTTCAATGGAAGCGGGTTTTTTAAGTTCTCTGGAGTCATTTCGTTGCAAGAGGGTTTTTAAGTGCTCTGGAGTCTTTTCGTTGTAAGCGGGTTTTTACATACTTCTCAGACATTTCACTGGAAGCGTGTTTTTAAGTGCTCTGGAGTCATTTCGTTGCAAACGGGTTTTTTCATACTTCTCAGACATTTTAATGGAAGCGGGATATTTTAAGTGCTCTGGAGTCATTTCGTTGCAAGCGGGATTTCAAGTGCTCTGGAGTCAGTTCCTTGCAAGCGGGTTTTTACGAGCTCTGGAGTCAGTTTGTTTCAAGCGGGTTTTTACATACTTCTCTGACATTTCAATGGATGCGGGTTTTTTAAGTGCTCTGGATTCATTTCGTTGCAAGCGGATTTTTAAGTGCTCTGGAGTCATTTCGATGCAAGCGGGTTTTTAAGTGCTCTGGAGTCATTTCGTCGCTAGCAGGTTTTTACATACTTCTCAGACATTTCACTGGAAGCACGTTTTTAAGTGCTCTGGATTCATTTCCTTGCAAGCAGGTTTTTAAGTGCTCTGGAGTCTTTTCGTTTAAAGCGCCTTTTAAGTGTCCTGCAGTCATTTCGTTGTAAGCGGATTTTTAAGTGCTCTGGAGTCATTTCGTTGTAAGCGGGTTTATACATACTTCTCAGATATTTCACTGGAAGCGGGTTTTTAAGTGCTCTGGAGTCATTTCGTTGCAAGAGGTTTTTTATGTGCTCTGGATTCTTTTCGTTGGAAGCGGGTTTTTACATACTTCTCAGACATTTCACTGGAAGTGGGTATTTAAGTGCTCTGGAGTCATTTCGTTGCAAGCGGGTTTTTTCATACTTCTCAGACCTTTCAATGGAAGCGGGTTTTTTAAGTTCTCTGGAGTCATTTCGTTGCAAAAGGGTTTTTAAGTGCTCTGGAGTCTTTTCGTTGGAAGCGGGCTTTTACATACTTCTCAGACATTTAACTGGAAGCGGGTTTTTAAGTGCTCTGGAGTCATTTCTTTGCAAGCGGGTTTTTTCATACTTCTCAGACATTTCAATGGAGGCGGGGTTTTTAAGTGCCCTGGAGTTATTTCATTGAAAGCGTGTTTTTAAGTGCTCTGGAGTCTTTTCCTTGGAAGCGGGTTTTTAAGTGCTCTGGAGTCATTTCGTTGCAAGCGGGTTTTTCATAATTCTCAGACAATTCAATGGAAGCGGGTTTTTTAAGTGCTCTGGAGTCATTTCGTTGCAAGCAGGTTTTTAAGTGCTCTGGAGTCATTTCGTTGCAAGCGGGTTTTTACATATTTTTCAGACATTTCATTGGAAGCAGGTTTTTAAGTGCTCTGGATTCATTTCGTTGCAAGCGGGTTTTTACATACTTTTCTGACATTTCACTGGAAGCGGGTATTTTATGTGCACCGGAGTCATTTCGTTGCAAGCGGGTTTTTAAGTGCTCTGGATTCATTTCGTTGCAAGCGGGTTTTTATGTGCTCTGGAGTTATTTCTTTGCAAGCGGGTTTTTACATCCTTCTCGAACATTTCACTGGAAGTGGGTTTTTTAAGTGCTCTGGAGTCAATTCGTTGCAAGCGGGTTCTTAAGTGCTCTGGAGTCTTTTTTTGAAGCGGGTTTTTAAGTGCTCTGGAGTCATTTCTTTGCTAGCGGGTTTTTACATACTTCTCAGACATTTCACTGGAAGCACGTTTTTAAGTGCTCTGGATTCATTTCTTTGCAAGTGGGTTTTTACATACTTTTCAGATATTTCACTGAAAGCGGGTTTTTTATGTGCACTGGAGTCATTTCGTTGCATGCGGGTTTTTAAGTGCTCTGGATTCATTTCGTTGCAAGCGGGTTTTTATGTGCTCTGGAGTCATTTCTTGGCAAGCTGGTTTTTGCATCCTTCTCAAACATTTCACTGGAAACGGGTTTTTTAAGTGCTCTGGAGTCAATTTGTTCCAAGCGGGTTTTTAAGTGCTCTGGATTCATTTCGTTGCAAGCGGGTTTTTACATACTTTTCAGACATTTCACTGGAAGCGGGTTTTTTATGTGCACTGGAGTCATTTCGTTGCAAAAGGGTTGTTAAGTGCTCTGGATTCATTTCGTTGCAAGCGGGTTTTTATGTGCTCTGGAGTTATTTCTTTGCAAGCGGGTTTTTACATCCTTCTCAAACATTTCACTTGAAGCGGGTTTTTTAAGTTTTCTGGAGTCAATTCTTTGCAAGCGGGTTTTTAAGTGCTCTGGAGTCTTTTTTTGAAGCGGGTTTTTAAGTGCTCTGGAGTCATTTCGTCGCTAGCTGGTTTTTACATACTTCTCAGACATTACACTGGAAGCACGTTTTTAAGTGCTCTGGATTCATTTCGTTGCAAGCAGGTTTTTAAGTGCTCTGTAGTCATTTCGTTGAAAGTGGGTTTTTTCATACTTCTCAGACATTTCAATGGCAGCGGGTTTTTGAAGTGCTCTTGAGTCACTTCGTTGCAAGAAGGTTTTTACATACTTCTCAGATATTTAACTGGAAGCGGGTTTTTTAAGTGCTCTGGAGTCATTTCGTTGTAAGGGGATTTTTAAGTGCTCTGGAGTCATTTCGTTGTAAGCGGGTTTATACATACTTCTCAGATATTTAACTGGAAGCGGGTTTTTTAATTGCTCTAGAGTCATTTCGTTGCAAGAGGGTTTTTACATACTTCTCAGACATTTCACTGGAAGCGGGTTTTTTAAGTGCTCTGGAGTCATTTCGTTGCAAGCGGGTTTTTAAGTACTCTGGAGTCATTTCGTTGCAATCGGGTTTTTACATACTTCTCTGACATTTAACTTGAAGAGAGGTTTTTAAGTGCTCTGGAGTCATTTTGTTGCAAGCGGGTTTTTACGTGCTCTGGAGTTATTTCGTTGCAAGCGGGTTTTTACATACTTCTCAGACATTTCACTGGAAGCGGGTTTTTAAGTCCTCTGGAGTCATTTTGTTGCAAGCGGGTTTTTAAGTGCTCTGGAGTCATTTCGTTGCAAGCGGGTTTTTAAGTGCTCTGGAGTCATTTCTTTGCAAGCGGGTTTTAACTTCCTTCTCAAACATTTCACTGGAAGTGGGTTTTTTAAGTGCTCTGGTGTCAATTCGTTGCAAGCGGGTTTTTAAGTGCTCTGGAGTCTTTTTTTGGAAGCTGGTTTTTAAGTGCTCTGGAGTCATTTTGTTGCAAGTGGGTTTTTAGGTGCTCTGGAGTCATTTCATTGCAAGCGGGTTTTTAAGTGCTCTGGAGTCATTTCTGTGCAAGTGGGTTTTTAAGTACTCAGGAGTCATTTCGTTGCAAGCGGGTTTTTAAGTGCTCTGGAGTCATTTCGTTGCAGGCGGGTTTTTCAGTGCTCTGGAGTCAATTCTTTGCAAGCGGGTTTTTAAGTGCTCTGGAGTCTTTTTTTGGAAGCTGGTTTTTAAGTGCTCTGGAGTCATTTTGTTGCAAGTGGGTTTTTAGGTGCTCTGGAGTCATTTCATTGCAAGCGGGTTTTTAAGTGCTCTGGAGTCTTTTTTTGAAGCGGGTTTTTAAGTGCTCTGGAGTCATTTCTTTGCTAGCGGGTTTTTACATACTTCTCAGACATTTCACTGGAAGCACGTTTTTAAGTGCTCTGGAGTCTTTTCGTTGTAAGCGGGTTTTTACATACTTCTCAGACATTTCACTGGAAGCCGGTTTTTAAGTTCTCTGGCGTCATTTCGTTGCAAACGGGTTTTTTCATACTTCTCAGACATTTTAATGGAAGCGGGATATTTTAAGTGCTCTGGAGTCATTTCTTTGCAAGCGGGATTTCAAGTGCTCTGGAGTCATTTCGTTGCAAGCGGGTTTTTACGAGCTCTGGAGTCAGTTTGTTTCAAGCGGGTTTTTACATACTTCTCTGACATTTCAATGGATGCGGGTTTTTTAAGTGCTCTGGATTCATTTCGTTGCAAGCGGGTTTTTAAGTGCTCTGGAGTCATTTCAATGCAAGCGGGTTTTTAAGTGCTCTGGAGTCTTTTCGTTTAAAGCACCTTTTAAGTGTCCTGCAGTCATTTCGTTGTAAGCGGATTTTTAAGTGCTCTGGAGTCATTTCGTTGTAAGCGGGTTTATACATACTTCTCAGATATTTAACTGGAAGCGGGTTTTTTAATTGCTCTAGAGTCATTTCGTTGCAAGAGGGTTTTTACATACTTCTCAGACATTTCACTGGAAGCGGGTTTTTTAAGTGCTCTGGAGTCATTTCGTTGCAAGCGGGTTTTTAAGTACTCTGGAGTCATTTCGTTGCAATCGGGTTTTTACATACTTCTCTGACATTTAACTTGAAGAGAGGTTTTTAAGTGCTCTGGAGTCATTTTGTTGCAAGCGGGTTTTTACGTGCTCTGGAGTTATTTCGTTGCAAGCGGGTTTTTACATACTTCTCAGACATTTCACTGGAAGCGGGTTTTTTAAGTGCTCTGGAGTCATTTCGTTGCAAGCGGGTTTTTAAGTCCTCTGGAGTCATTTTGTTGCAAGCGGGTTTTTAAGTGCTCTGGAGTCATTTTGTTGCAAGCGGGTTTTTAAGTGCTCTGGAGTCATTTCTTTGCAAGCGGGTTTTAACTTCCTTCTCAAACATTTCACTGAAAGCGGGTTTTTTAAGTGCTCTGGAGTCAATTCGTTGCAAGCGGGTTTTTAAGTGCTCTGGAGTCTTTTTTTGGAAGCTGGTTTTTAAGTGCTCTGGAGTCATTTTGTTGCAAGTGGGTTTTTAGGTGCTCTGGAGTCATTTCATTGCAAGCGGGTTTTTAAGTGCTCTGGAGTCATTTCTGTGCAAGTGGGTTTTTAAGTACTCAGGAGTCATTTTGTTGCAAGCGGGTTTTTAAGTGCTCTGGAGTCATTTCGTTGCAGGCAGGTTTTTCAGTGCTCTGGAGTCAATTCGTTGCAAGCGGGTTTTTAAGTGCTCTGGAGTCTTTTTTTGGAAGCTGGTATTTAAGTGCTCTGGAGTCATTTCGTTGCAAGTGGATTTTTACATATTTCTCAGACATTTCACTCGAAGCAGGTTTTTAAGTGCTCTGGAGTCTTTTCGTTTAAAGAGGGTTTTTAAGTTTCCTGGAGTCATTTCGTTGCAAGAGGATTTTTAAGTGCTCTCTAGTCATTTCGTTGCAAGTGGGTTTTTTCATACTTCTCAGACATTTCATTGGCAGCAGGTTTTTTAAGTGCTCTGCTGTCATTTCGTTGCAAGGGGTTTTTTAAGTGCTCTCGAGTATTTTCGTTGGAAGCTGTTTTTTAAGTGCTCTGGAGTCATTTCGTTGCAAGCGGGTTTTTACATATTTTTCAGACATTTCATTGGAAGCAGGTTTTTAAGTGCTCTGGATTCATTTCGTTGCAAGCGGGTTTTTACATACTTTTCCGACATTTCACTGGAAGCGGGTATTTTATGTGCACCGGAGTCATTTCGTTGCAAGCGGGTTTTTAAGTGCTCTGGATTCATTTCGTTGCAAGCGGGTTTTTATGTGCTCTGGAGTTATTTCTTTGCAAGCGGGTTTTTACATCCTTCTCAAACATTTCACTGGAAGTGGGTTTTTTAAGTGCTCTGGAGTCAATTCGTTGCAAGCGGGTTTTTAAGTGCTCTGGAGTCTTTTTTTGAAGCGGGTTTTTAAGTGCTCTGGAGTCATTTCTTTGCTAGCGGGTTTTTACATACTTCTCAGACATTTCACTGGAAGCACGTTTTTAAGTGCTCTGGATTCATTTCTTTGCAAGCGGGTTTTTACATACTTTTCAGATATTTCACTGAAAGCGGGTTTTTTATGTGCACTGGAGTCATTTCTTTGCATGCGGGTTTTTAAGTGCTCTGGATTCATTTCGTTTCAAGCGGGTTTTTATGTGCTCTGGATTCATTTCTTTGCAAGCTGGTGTTTGCATCCTTCTCAAACATTTCACTGGAAGCGGGTTTTTTAAGTGCTCTGGAGTCAATTTGTTCCAAGCGGGTTTTTAAGTGCTCTGGATTCATTTCGTTGCAACCGGGTTTTTACATACTTTTCAGACATTTCACTGGAAGCGGGTTTTTTATGTGCACTGGAGTCATTTCGTTGCAAAAGGGTTGTTAAGTGCTCTGGATTCATTTCGTTGCAAGCGGGTTTTTATGTGCTCTGGAGTTATTTCTTTGGAAGCGGGTTTTTACATCCTTCTCAAACATTTTACTTGAAGCGGGTTTTTTAAGTGCTCTGGAGTCAATTCTTTGCAAGCGGGTTTTTAAGTGCTCTGGAGTCTTTTTTTGAAGCGGGTTTTTAAGTGCTCTGGAGTCATTTCGTCGCTAGCTTGTTTTTACATACTTCTCAGACATTACACTGGAAGCACGTTTTTAAGTGCTCTGGATTCATTTCGTTGCAAGCAGGTTTTTAAGTGCTCTGTAGTCATTTCGTTGAAAGTGGGTTTTTTCATACTTCTCAGACATATCAATGGCAGCGGGTTTTTTAAGTGCTCTTGAGTCACTTCGTTGCAAGCGGGTTTTTACGTACTTCTCAGATATTTAACTGGAAGCGGGTTTTTTAAGTGCTCTGGAGTCATTTCTTTGCCAGCGGGTTTTCACATACTTCTCAGATATTTCAATGGAAGCGGGTTTTTTAAGTTCTCTGGAGTCATTTCGTTGCAAGAGGGTTTTTAAGTGCTCTGGAGTCTTTACGTTGTAAGCGGGTTTTTACATACTTCTCAGACATTTCACTGGAAGCCGGTTTTGAAGTGCTCTGGAGTCATTTCGTTGCAAACGGGTTTTTTCATACTTCTCATACATTTTAATGGAAGCGGGATATTTTAAGTGCTCTGGAGTCATTTCGTTGCAAGCGGGATTTCAAGTGCTCTGGAGTCATTTCGTTGCAAGCGGGTTTTTACGAGCTCTGGAGTCAGTTTGTTTCAAGCGGGTTTTTACACACTTCTCTGACATTTCAATGGATGCGGGTTTTTTAAGTGCTCTGGATTCATTTCGTTGCAAGCGGGTTTTTAAGTGCTCTGGAGTCATTTCAATGCAAGCGGGTTTTTAAGTGCTCTGGAGTCAATTCGTTGCAAGCGGGTTTTTAAGTGCTCTGGAGTCTTTTTTGAAGCGGGTTTTTAAGTGCTCTGGAGTCATTTCGTCGCTAGCGGGTTTTTACATACTTCTCTGACATTTAACTGGAAGCGGGTTTTTTAAGTGCTCTGGAGTCATTTCGTTGCAAGCAGGTTTTTACGTGCTCTGGAGTCATTTCGTTGCAAGCGGGTTTTTACGTACTCTGGAGTCATTTCGTTGCAAGCGGGTTTTTAAGTACTCTGGGGTCATTTCGTTGCAAGCTGGTTTTTAAGTGCTCTGGAGTCATTTCCTTGCAAGCAGGTTTTTAAGTGCTCTGGAGTCATTTCGTTGCAAGCGGCTTTTTACGTGCTCTGGAGTCATTTCGTTGCAAGCGGGTTTTTAAGTGCTCTGGAGTCATTTCGTTGCAAGCGGGTTTTTAAGTGCTCTGGAGTCATTTCGTTGCAAGTGGGTTTTTAAGTGGTCTGGAGTCTTTTCGTTGCAAGCGGGTTTTTAAGTGTTCTGGAGTCATTTCGTTGCAAGCGGGTTTTTAAGTGCTCTGAAGGCATTTCGTTGTAAGCGGGTTTTTAAGTGCTCTGGAGTCATTTCGTTGCAAGCGGGTTTTTACGTGTTCTGGAGTCATTTCGTTTCAAGCGGGTTTTTACATACTTCTCAGACATTTCACTGGAAGCGGGTTTTTTAAGTGCTCTGTAGGCATTTCGTTGCTAGCCGGTTTTTATGTACTATGGAGTCATTTCGTTGCAAGCGGGTTTTTCCGTGCTCTGGAGTCATTTCGTTGCAATCGGGCTTTTACATACTTCTCAGACAGTTCACTGGAAGCGGGTTTTTTAAGTGCTGTGGAGTCATTTCGTTGCAAGCGGGTTTTTAAGTACTCTGGAGTCATTTTGTTGCAAGTGGGTTTTTACATACTTCTCAGACATTTCACTGGAAGGGGGTTTTTTAATGCTCTGGAGTCATTTCGTTGCAAGCGGGTTTTTAAGTCCTCTGAAGTCATTTCGTTGCAAGCGGGTTTTTAAGTGCTCTGGAGTCATTTCGTTGCAAGCGGGTTTTTAAGTGCTCCTGAGTCATTTCTTTGCAAGCGGGTTTTTACTTCCTTCTCAAACATTTCACTGGAAGCGGGTTTTTTAAGTGCTCTGGAGTCAATTCGTTGCAAGCGGGTTTTTAAGTGCTCTGGAGTCTTTTTTTGGAAGCTGGTTTTTAAGTGCTCTGGAGTCATTTTGTTGCAAGTGGGTTTTTAGGTGCTCTGGAGTCATTTCATTGCAAGCGGGTTTTTAAGTGCTCTGGAGTCATTTCTGTGCAAGTGGGTTTTTAAGTGCTCTGGAGTCATTTCGTTGCAATCGGGTTTTTACGAGCTCTGGAGTCAGTTTGTTTCAAGCGGATTTTTACATACTTCTCTGACATTTCAATGGATGCGGGTTTTTTAAGTGCTCTGGATTCATTTCGTTGCAAGCGGGTTTTTAAGTGCTCTGGAGTCATTTCAAGGCAAGCGGGTATTTAAGTGCTCTGGAGTCAATTCGTTGCAAGCGGGTTTTTAAGTGCTCTGGAGTCTTTTTTGAAGCGGGTTTTTAAGTGCTCTGGAGTCATTTCGTCGCTAGCGGGTTTTTACATACTTCTCAGACATTTCACTGGAAGCACGTTTTTAAGTGCTCTGGATTCATTTCCTTACAAGCAGGTTTTTAAGTGCTCTGGAGTCTTTTCGTTTAAAGCGCCTTTTAAGTGTCCTGCAGTCATTTCGTTGTAAGCGGATTTTTAAGTGCTCTGGAGTCATTTCGTTGTTAGCGGGTTTATACATGCTTCTCAGATATTTAACTGGAAGCGGGTTTTTTAATTGCTCTAGAGTCATTTCGTTGCAAGAGGGTTTTTAAGTGCTCTGGAGTCTTTTCGTTGTAAGCGGGATTTTACATACTTCTCAGACATTTAACTGGAAGCGTGTTTTTAAGTGCTCTGGAGTCATTTCTTTGCAAGCGGGTTTTTTCATACTTCTCAGACATTTCAATGGAGGCGGGGTTTTTAAGTGCCCTGGAGTTATTTCATTGAAAGCGTGTTTTTAAGTGCTCTGGAGTCTTTTCCTTGGAAGCGGGTTTTTAAGTGCTCTGGAGTCATTTCGTTGCAAGCGGGTTTTTCATAATTCTCAGACAATTCAATGGAAGCGGGTTTTTTAAGTGCTCTGGAGTCATTTTGTTGCCAGCAGGTTTTTAAGTGCTCTGGAGTCATTTCGTTGCAAGCGGGTTTTTACATATTTTTCAGACATTTCATTGGAAGCAGGTTTTTAAGTGCTCTGGATTCATTTCGTTGCAAGCAGGTTTTTACATACTTTTCAGACATTTCACTGGAAGCGGGTTGTTTATGTGCACTGGAGTCATTTCGTTGCAAAAGGGTTTTTAAGTGCTCTGGATTCATTTCGTTGCACGAGGGTTTTTATGTGCTCTGGAGTTATTTCTTTGCAAGCGGGTTTTTACATCCTTCTCAAACATTTCACTTGAAGCGGGTTTTTTAAGTGCTCTGGAGTCAATTCGTTGCAAGCGGGTTTTTAAGTGCTCTGGAGTCTTTTTTTGAAGCGGGTTTTTAAGTGCTCTGGAGTCATTTAGTCGCTAGCGGGTTTTTACATACTTCTCAGACATTTCACTGAAAGCACGTTTTTAAGTGCTCTGGATTCATTTCCTTGCAAGCAGGTTTTTAAGTGCTCTGGAGTCTTTTCATTTAAAGCGCCTTTTAAGTGTCCTGGAGTCATTTCGTTGTAAGCGGATTTTTAAGTGCTCTGTAGTCATTTCGTTGAAAGTGGGTTTTTTCATACTTCTCAGAAATTTCAATGGCAGCGGGTTTTTTAAGTGCTCTTGAGTCACTTCGTTGCAAGCAGGTTTTTACATACTTCTCAGATATTTAACTGGAAGCGGGTTTTTTAAGTGCTCTGGAGTCATTTCATTGCAAGCGGGTTTTTACATACTTCTCAGATATTTAACTGGAAGCGGGTTTTTTAAGTGCTCTGGAGTCATTTTGTTGCAAGAGGGTTTTTAAGTGCTCTGGAGTCTTTTCGTTGTAAGCGAGTTTTCACATACTTCTCAGACATTTCACTGGAAGCGGGTTTTTAAGTGCTCTGGAGTGTTTTCGTTGTAAGCGGGTTTTCACATACTTCTCAGACATTTCACTGGAAGCGGGTTTTTAAGTGCTCTGGAGTCATTTCGTTGCAAGCGGGATTTCAAGTGCTCTGGATTCATTTCATTGCAAGCGGGTTTTTACGTGCTCTGGAGTCATTTAGTTGGAAGCGGGTTTTAAGTGCTCTGGAGTCTTTTTTTGAAGCGGGTTTTTAAGTGCTCTGGAGTCATTTCGTCGCTAGCTGGTTTTTACATACTTCTCAGACATTACACTGGAAGCACGTTTTTAAGTGCTCTGGATTCATTTCGTTGCAAGCAGGTTTTTAAGTGCTCTGTAGTCATTTCGTTGAAAGTGGGTTTTTTCATACTTCTCAGACATTTCAATGGCAGCGGGTTTTTTAAGTGCTCTTGAGTCACTTCGTTGCAAGCGGGTTTTTACATACTTCTCAGATATTTAACTGGAAGCGGGTTTTTTAAGTGCTCTGGAGTCATTTCGTTGCAAGCGGGTTTTCACATACTTCTCAGATATTTCAATGGAAGCGGGTTTTTTAAGTTCTCTGGAGTCATTTCGTTGCAATAGGGTTTTTAAATGCTCTGGAGTCTTTTCGTTGTAAGCGGGTTTTTACATACTTCTCAGACATTTCACTGGAAGCCGGTTTTTAAGTGCTCTGGAGTCATTTCGTTGCAAACGGGTTTTTTCATACTTCTCAGACATTTTAATGGAAGCGGGATATTTTAAGTGCTCTGGAGTCATTTCGTTGCAAGCGGGATTTCAAGTGCTCTGGAGTCATTTCGTTGCAAGCGGGTTTTTATGAGCTCTGGAGTCAGTTTGTTTCAAGCGGGTTTTTACATACTTCTCTGACATTTCAATGGATGCGGGTTTTTTAAGTGCTCTGGATTCATTTCGTTGCAAGCGGGTTTTTAAGTGCTCTGGAGTCATTTCAATGCAAGCGGGTTTTTAAGTGCTCTGGAGTCAATTCGTTGCAAGCGGGTTTTTAAGTGCTCTGGAGTCTTTTTTGAAGCGGGTTTTTAAGTGCTCTGGAGTCATTTCGTCGCTAGCGGGTTTTTACATACTTCTCAGACATTTCACTGGAAGCGGGTTTTTTAAGTGCTCTGGAGTCATTTCGTTGCAAGCGGGTTTTTACGTGCTCTGGAGTCATTTCGTTGCAAGCGGGTTTTTACATACTTCTCTGACATTTAACTGGAAGCGGGTTTTTTAAGTGCTCTGGAGTCATTTCGTTGCAAGCAGGTTTTTACGTGCTCTGGAGTCATTTCGTTGCAAGCGGGTTTTTAAGTACTCTGGAGTCATTTCGTTGCAAGCGGGTTTTTAAGTACTCTGGAGTCATTTCGTTGCAAGCTGGTTTTTAAGTGCTCTGGAGTCATTTCCTTGCAAGCAGGTTTTTAAGTGCTCTGGAGTCATTTCGTTGCAAGCGGCTTTTTACGTGCTCTGGAGTCATGTCGTTGCAAGCGGGTTTGTAAGTGCTCTGGAGTCATTTCGTTGCAAGCGGGTTTTTAAGTGCTCTGGAGTCATTTCGTTGCAAGTGGGTTTTTAAGTGGTCTGGAGTCTTTTCGTTGCAAGCGGGTTTTTAAGTGTTCTGGAGTCATTTCGTTGCAAGCGGGTTTTTAAGTGCTCTGAAGGCATTTCGTTGTAAGCGGGTTTTTAAGTGCTCTGGAGTCATTTCGTTGCAAGCGGGTTTTTACGTGTTCTGGAGTCATTTCGTTGCAAGCGGGTTTTTACATACTTCTCAGACATTTCACTGGAAGCGGGTTTTTTAAGTGCTCTGTAGGCATTTCGTTGCTAGCCGGTTTTTATGTACTATGGAGTCATTTCGTTGCAAGCGGGTTTTTCCGTGCTCTGGAGTCATTTCGTTGCAATCGGGTTTTTACATACTTCTCAGACATTTCACTGGAAGCGGGTTTTTTAAGTGCTCTGGAGTCATTTCGTTGCAAGCGGGTTTTTAAGTGTTCTGGAGACTTTTCGTTGTAAGCGGGTTTTCACATACTTCTCAGACATTTCACTGGAAGCGGGTTTTTAAGTGCTCTGGAGTCATTTCGTTGCAAGCGGGATTTCAAGTGCTCTGGAGTCATTTCGTTGCAAGCGGGATTTCAAGTGCTCTGGGGTCAGTTCGTTGCAAGCGGGATTTCAAGTGCTCTGGGGTCAGTTTGTTTCAAGCGGGTTTTTACATACTTCTCTGACATTTCAATGGATGCGGGTTTTTTAAGTGCTCTGGAGTCATTTCGTTGCAAGCGGGTTTTTAAGTGCTCTGGAGTCATTTCAAGGCAAGCGGGTATTTAAGTGCTCTGGAGTCAATTCGTTGCAAGCGGGTTTTTAAGTGCTCTGGAGTCTTTTTTGAAGCGGGTTTTTAAGTGCTCTGGAGTCATTTCGTCGCTAGCGGGTTTTTAAATACTTCTCAGACATTTCACTGGAAGCACGTTTTTAAGTGCTCTGGATTTATTTCCTTGCAAGCAGGTTTTTAAGTGCTCTGGAGTCTTTTCGTTTAAATCGCCTTTTAAGTGTCCTGCAGTCATTTCGTTGTAAGCGGATTTTTAAGTGCTCTGGAGTCATTTCGTTGTTAGCGGGTTTATACATGCTTCTCAGATATTTAACTGGAAGCGGGTTTTTTAATTGCTCTAGAGTCATTTCGTTGCAAGAGGGTTTTTAAGTGCTCTGGAGTCTTTTCGTTGTAAGCGGGATTTTACATACTTCTCAGACATTTAACTGGAAGCGGGTTTTTAAGTGCTCTGGAGTCATTTCTTTGCAAGCGGGTTTTTTCATACTTCTCAGACATTTCAATGGAGGCGGGGTTTTTAAGTGCCCTGGAGTTATTTCATTGAAAGCGTGTTTTTAAGTGCTCTGGAGTCTTTTCCTTGGAAGCGGGTTTTTAAGTGCTCTGGAGTCATTTTGTTGCCAGCAGGTTTTTAAGTGCTCTGGAGTCATTTCGTTGCAAGCGGGTTTTTACATATTTTTCAGACATTTCATTGGAAGCAGGTTTTTAAGTGCTCTGGATTCATTTCGTTGCAAGCAGGTTTTTACATACTTTTTAGACATTTCAATGGAAGCGGGTTGTTTATGTGCACTGGAGTCATTTCGTTGCAAAAGGGTTTTTAAGTGCTCTGGATTCATTTCGTTGCACGAGGGTTTTTATGTGCTCTGGAGTTATTTCTTTGCAAGCGGGTTTTTACATCCTTCTCAAACATTTCACTTGAAGCGGGTTTTTTAAGTGCTCTGGAGTCAATTCGTTGCAAGCGGGTTTTTAAGTGCTCTGGAGTCTTTTTTTGAAGCGGGTTTTTAAGTGCTCTGGAGTCATTTAGTCGCTAGCGGGTTTTTACATACTTCTCAGACATTTCACTGAAAGCACGTTTTTAAGTGCTCTGGATTCATTTCCTTGCAAGCAGGTTTTTAAGTGCTCTGGAGTCTTTTCATTTAAAGCGCCTTTTAAGTGTCCTGGAGTCATTTCGTTGTAAGCGGATTTTTAAGTGCTCTGTAGTCATTTCGTTGAAAGTGGGTTTTTTCATACTTCTCAGAAATTTCAATGGCAGCGGGTTTTTTAAGTGCTCTTGAGTCACTTCGTTGCAAGCAGGTTTTTACATACTTCTCAGATATTTAACTGGAAGCGGGTTTTTTAAGTGCTCTGGAGTCATTTCATTGCAAGCGGGTTTTTACATACTTCTCAGATATTTAACTGGAAGCGGGTTTTTTAAGTGCTCTGGAGTCATTTTGTTGCAAGAGGGTTTTTAAGTGCTCTGGAGTCTTTTCGTTGTAAGCGAGTTTTCACATACTTCTCAGACATTTCACTGGAAGCGGGTTTTTAAGTGCTCTGGAGTGTTTTCGTTGTAAGCGGGTTTTCACATACTTCTCAGACATTTCACTGGAAGCGGGTTTTTAAGTGCTCTGGAGTCATTTCGTTGCAAGCGGGATTTCAAGTGCTCTGGATTCATTTCATTGCAAGCGGGTTTTTACGTGCTCTGGAGTCATTTAGTTGGAAGCGGGTTTTAAGTGCTCTGGAGTCTTTTTTTGAAGCGGGTTTTTAAGTGCTCTGGAGTCATTTCGTCGCTAGCTGGTTTTTACATACTTCTCAGACATTACACTGGAAGCACGTTTTTAAGTGCTCTGGATTCATTTCGTTGCAAGCAGGTTTTTAAGTGCTCTGTAGTCATTTCGTTGAAAGTGGGTTTTTTCATACTTCTCAGACATTTCAATGGCAGCGGGTTTTTTAAGTGCTCTTGAGTCACTTCGTTGCAAGCGGGTTTTTACATACTTCTCAGATATTTAACTGGAAGCGGGTTTTTTAAGTGCTCTGGAGTCATTTCGTTGCAAGCGGGTTTTCACATACTTCTCAGATATTTCAATGGAAGCGGGTTTTTTAAGTTCTCTGGAGTCATTTCGTTGCAATAGGGTTTTTAAATGCTCTGGAGTCTTTTCGTTGTAAGCGGGTTTTTACATACTTCTCAGACATTTCACTGGAAGCCGGTTTTTAAGTGCTCTGGAGTCATTTCGTTGCAAACGGGTTTTTTCATACTTCTCAGACATTTTAATGGAAGCGGGATATTTTAAGTGCTCTGGAGTCATTTCGTTGCAAGCGGGATTTCAAGTGCTCTGGAGTCATTTCGTTGCAAGCGGGTTTTTATGAGCTCTGGAGTCAGTTTGTTTCAAGCGGGTTTTTACATACTTCTCTGACATTTCAATGGATGCGGGTTTTTTAAGTGCTCTGGATTCATTTCGTTGCAAGCGGGTTTTTAAGTGCTCTGGAGTCATTTCAATGCAAGCGGGTTTTTAAGTGCTCTGGAGTCAATTCGTTGCAAGCGGGTTTTTAAGTGCTCTGGAGTCTTTTTTGAAGCGGGTTTTTAAGTGCTCTGGAGTCATTTCGTCGCTAGCGGGTTTTTACATACTTCTCAGACATTTCACTGGAAGCGGGTTTTTTAAGTGCTCTGGAGTCATTTCGTTGCAAGCGGGTTTTTACGTGCTCTGGAGTCATTTCGTTGCAAGCGGGTTTTTACATACTTCTCTGACATTTAACTGGAAGCGGGTTTTTTAAGTGCTCTGGAGTCATTTCGTTGCAAGCAGGTTTTTACGTGCTCTGGAGTCATTTCGTTGCAAGCGGGTTTTTAAGTACTCTGGAGTCATTTCGTTGCAAGCGGGTTTTTAAGTACTCTGGAGTCATTTCGTTGCAAGCTGGTTTTTAAGTGCTCTGGAGTCATTTCCTTGCAAGCAGGTTTTTAAGTGCTCTGGAGTCATTTCGTTGCAAGCGGCTTTTTACGTGCTCTGGAGTCATGTCGTTGCAAGCGGGTTTGTAAGTGCTCTGGAGTCATTTCGTTGCAAGCGGGTTTTTAAGTGCTCTGGAGTCATTTCGTTGCAAGTGGGTTTTTAAGTGGTCTGGAGTCTTTTCGTTGCAAGCGGGTTTTTAAGTGTTCTGGAGTCATTTCGTTGCAAGCGGGTTTTTAAGTGCTCTGAAGGCATTTCGTTGTAAGCGGGTTTTTAAGTGCTCTGGAGTCATTTCGTTGCAAGCGGGTTTTTACGTGTTCTGGAGTCATTTCGTTGCAAGCGGGTTTTTACATACTTCTCAGACATTTCACTGGAAGCGGGTTTTTTAAGTGCTCTGTAGGCATTTCGTTGCTAGCCGGTTTTTATGTACTATGGAGTCATTTCGTTGCAAGCGGGTTTTTCCGTGCTCTGGAGTCATTTCGTTGCAATCGGGTTTTTACATACTTCTCAGACATTTCACTGGAAGCGGGTTTTTTAAGTGCTCTGGAGTCATTTCGTTGCAAGCGGGTTTTTAAGTGTTCTGGAGACTTTTCGTTGTAAGCGGGTTTTCACATACTTCTCAGACATTTCACTGGAAGCGGGTTTTTAAGTGCTCTGGAGTCATTTCGTTGCAAGCGGGATTTCAAGTGCTCTGGAGTCATTTCGTTGCAAGCGGGATTTCAAGTGCTCTGGGGTCAGTTCGTTGCAAGCGGGATTTCAAGTGCTCTGGGGTCAGTTTGTTTCAAGCGGGTTTTTACATACTTCTCTGACATTTCAATGGATGCGGGTTTTTTAAGTGCTCTGGAGTCATTTCGTTGCAAGCGGGTTTTTAAGTGCTCTGGAGTCATTTCAAGGCAAGCGGGTATTTAAGTGCTCTGGAGTCAATTCGTTGCAAGCGGGTTTTTAAGTGCTCTGGAGTCTTTTTTGAAGCGGGTTTTTAAGTGCTCTGGAGTCATTTCGTCGCTAGCGGGTTTTTAAATACTTCTCAGACATTTCACTGGAAGCACGTTTTTAAGTGCTCTGGATTTATTTCCTTGCAAGCAGGTTTTTAAGTGCTCTGGAGTCTTTTCGTTTAAATCGCCTTTTAAGTGTCCTGCAGTCATTTCGTTGTAAGCGGATTTTTAAGTGCTCTGGAGTCATTTCGTTGTTAGCGGGTTTATACATGCTTCTCAGATATTTAACTGGAAGCGGGTTTTTTAATTGCTCTAGAGTCATTTCGTTGCAAGAGGGTTTTTAAGTGCTCTGGAGTCTTTTCGTTGTAAGCGGGATTTTACATACTTCTCAGACATTTAACTGGAAGCGGGTTTTTAAGTGCTCTGGAGTCATTTCTTTGCAAGCGGGTTTTTTCATACTTCTCAGACATTTCAATGGAGGCGGGGTTTTTAAGTGCCCTGGAGTTATTTCATTGAAAGCGTGTTTTTAAGTGCTCTGGAGTCTTTTCCTTGGAAGCGGGTTTTTAAGTGCTCTGGAGTCATTTTGTTGCCAGCAGGTTTTTAAGTGCTCTGGAGTCATTTCGTTGCAAGCGGGTTTTTACATATTTTTCAGACATTTCATTGGAAGCAGGTTTTTAAGTGCTCTGGATTCATTTCGTTGCAAGCAGGTTTTTACATACTTTTTAGACATTTCAATGGAAGCGGGTTGTTTATGTGCACTGGAGTCATTTCGTTGCAAAAGGGTTTTTAAGTGCTCTGGATTCATTTCGTTGCACGAGGGTTTTTATGTGCTCTGGAGTTATTTCTTTGCAAGCGGGTTTTTACATCCTTCTCAAACATTTCACTTGAAGCGGGTTTTTTAAGTGCTCTGGAGTCAATTCGTTGCAAGCGGGTTTTTAAGTGCTCTGGAGTCTTTTTTTGAAGCGGGTTTTTAAGTGCTCTGGAGTCATTTAGTCGCTAGCGGGTTTTTACATACTTCTCAGACATTTCACTGAAAGCACGTTTTTAAGTGCTCTGGATTCATTTCCTTGCAAGCAGGTTTTTAAGTGCTCTGGAGTCTTTTCATTTAAAGCGCCTTTTAAGTGTCCTGGAGTCATTTCGTTGTAAGCGGATTTTTAAGTGCTCTGTAGTCATTTCGTTGAAAGTGGGTTTTTTCATACTTCTCAGAAATTTCAATGGCAGCGGGTTTTTTAAGTGCTCTTGAGTCACTTCGTTGCAAGCAGGTTTTTACATACTTCTCAGATATTTAACTGGAAGCGGGTTTTTTAAGTGCTCTGGAGTCATTTCATTGCAAGCGCGTTTTTACATACTTCTCAGATATTTAACTGGAAGCGGGTTTTTTAAGTGCTCTGGAGTCATTTTGTTGCAAGAGGGTTTTTAAGTGCTCTGGAGTCTTTTCGTTGTAAGCGAGTTTTCACATACTTCTCAGACATTTCACTGGAAGCGGGTTTTTAAGTGCTCTGGAGTGTTTTCGTTGTAAGCGGGTTTTCACATACTTCTCAGACATTTCACTGGAAGCGGGTTTTTAAGTGCTCTGGAGTCATTTCGTTGCAAGCGGGATTTCAAGTGCTCTGGATTCATTTCATTGCAAGCGGGTTTTTACGTGCTCTGGAGTCATTTAGTTGGAAGCGGGTTTTAAGTGCTCTGGAGTCTTTTTTTGAAGCGGGTTTTTAAGTGCTCTGGAGTCATTTCGTCGCTAGCTGGTTTTTACATACTTCTCAGACATTACACTGGAAGCACGTTTTTAAGTGCTCTGGATTCATTTCGTTGCAAGCAGGTTTTTAAGTGCTCTGTAGTCATTTCGTTGAAAGTGGGTTTTTTCATACTTCTCAGACATTTCAATGGCAGCGGGTTTTTTAAGTGCTCTTGAGTCACTTCGTTGCAAGCGGGTTTTTACATACTTCTCAGATATTTAACTGGAAGCGGGTTTTTTAAGTGCTCTGGAGTCATTTCGTTGCAAGCGGGTTTTCACATACTTCTCAGATATTTCAATGGAAGCGGGTTTTTTAAGTTCTCTGGAGTCATTTCGTTGCAATAGGGTTTTTAAATGCTCTGGAGTCTTTTCGTTGTAAGCGGGTTTTTACATACTTCTCAGACATTTCACTGGAAGCCGGTTTTTAAGTGCTCTGGAGTCATTTCGTTGCAAACGGGTTTTTTCATACTTCTCAGACATTTTAATGGAAGCGGGATATTTTAAGTGCTCTGGAGTCATTTCGTTGCAAGCGGGATTTCAAGTGCTCTGGAGTCATTTCGTTGCAAGCGGGTTTTTATGAGCTCTGGAGTCAGTTTGTTTCAAGCGGGTTTTTACATACTTCTCTGACATTTCAATGGATGCGGGTTTTTTAAGTGCTCTGGATTCATTTCGTTGCAAGCGGGTTTTTAAGTGCTCTGGAGTCATTTCAATGCAAGCGGGTTTTTAAGTGCTCTGGAGTCAATTCGTTGCAAGCGGGTTTTTAAGTGCTCTGGAGTCTTTTTTGAAGCGGGTTTTTAAGTGCTCTGGAGTCATTTCGTCGCTAGCGGGTTTTTACATACTTCTCAGACATTTCACTGGAAGCGGGTTTTTTAAGTGCTCTGGAGTCATTTCGTTGCAAGCGGGTTTTTACGTGCTCTGGAGTCATTTCGTTGCAAGCGGGTTTTTACATACTTCTCTGACATTTAACTGGAAGCGGGTTTTTTAAGTGCTCTGGAGTCATTTCGTTGCAAGCAGGTTTTTACGTGCTCTGGAGTCATTTCGTTGCAAGCGGGTTTTTAAGTACTCTGGAGTCATTTCGTTGCAAGCGGGTTTTTAAGTACTCTGGAGTCATTTCGTTGCAAGCTGGTTTTTAAGTGCTCTGGAGTCATTTCCTTGCAAGCAGGTTTTTAAGTGCTCTGGAGTCATTTCGTTGCAAGCGGCTTTTTACGTGCTCTGGAGTCATGTCGTTGCAAGCGGGTTTGTAAGTGCTCTGGAGTCATTTCGTTGCAAGCGGGTTTTTAAGTGCTCTGGAGTCATTTCGTTGCAAGTGGGTTTTTAAGTGGTCTGGAGTCTTTTCGTTGCAAGCGGGTTTTTAAGTGTTCTGGAGTCATTTCGTTGCAAGCGGGTTTTTAAGTGCTCTGAAGGCATTTCGTTGTAAGCGGGTTTTTAAGTGCTCTGGAGTCATTTCGTTGCAAGCGGGTTTTTACGTGTTCTGGAGTCATTTCGTTGCAAGCGGGTTTTTACATACTTCTCAGACATTTCACTGGAAGCGGGTTTTTTAAGTGCTCTGTAGGCATTTCGTTGCTAGCCGGTTTTTATGTACTATGGAGTCATTTCGTTGCAAGCGGGTTTTTCCGTGCTCTGGAGTCATTTCGTTGCAATCGGGTTTTTACATACTTCTCAGACATTTCACTGGAAGCGGGTTTTTTAAGTGCTCTGGAGTCATTTCGTTGCAAGCGGGTTTTTAAGTGTTCTGGAGACTTTTCGTTGTAAGCGGGTTTTCACATACTTCTCAGACATTTCACTGGAAGCGGGTTTTTAAGTGCTCTGGAGTCATTTCGTTGCAAGCGGGATTTCAAGTGCTCTGGAGTCATTTCGTTGCAAGCGGGATTTCAAGTGCTCTGGGGTCAGTTCGTTGCAAGCGGGATTTCAAGTGCTCTGGGGTCAGTTTGTTTCAAGCGGGTTTTTACATACTTCTCTGACATTTCAATGGATGCGGGTTTTTTAAGTGCTCTGGAGTCATTTCGTTGCAAGCGGGTTTTTAAGTGCTCTGGAGTCATTTCAAGGCAAGCGGGTATTTAAGTGCTCTGGAGTCAATTCGTTGCAAGCGGGTTTTTAAGTGCTCTGGAGTCTTTTTTGAAGCGGGTTTTTAAGTGCTCTGGAGTCATTTCGTCGCTAGCGGGTTTTTAAATACTTCTCAGACATTTCACTGGAAGCACGTTTTTAAGTGCTCTGGATTTATTTCCTTGCAAGCAGGTTTTTAAGTGCTCTGGAGTCTTTTCGTTTAAATCGCCTTTTAAGTGTCCTGCAGTCATTTCGTTGTAAGCGGATTTTTAAGTGCTCTGGAGTCATTTCGTTGTTAGCGGGTTTATACATGCTTCTCAGATATTTAACTGGAAGCGGGTTTTTTAATTGCTCTAGAGTCATTTCGTTGCAAGAGGGTTTTTAAGTGCTCTGGAGTCTTTTCGTTGTAAGCGGGATTTTACATACTTCTCAGACATTTAACTGGAAGCGGGTTTTTAAGTGCTCTGGAGTCATTTCTTTGCAAGCGGGTTTTTTCATACTTCTCAGACATTTCAATGGAGGCGGGGTTTTTAAGTGCCCTGGAGTTATTTCATTGAAAGCGTGTTTTTAAGTGCTCTGGAGTCTTTTCCTTGGAAGCGGGTTTTTAAGTGCTCTGGAGTCATTTTGTTGCCAGCAGGTTTTTAAGTGCTCTGGAGTCATTTCGTTGCAAGCGGGTTTTTACATATTTTTCAGACATTTCATTGGAAGCAGGTTTTTAAGTGCTCTGGATTCATTTCGTTGCAAGCAGGTTTTTACATACTTTTTAGACATTTCAATGGAAGCGGGTTGTTTATGTGCACTGGAGTCATTTCGTTGCAAAAGGGTTTTTAAGTGCTCTGGATTCATTTCGTTGCACGAGGGTTTTTATGTGCTCTGGAGTTATTTCTTTGCAAGCGGGTTTTTACATCCTTCTCAAACATTTCACTTGAAGCGGGTTTTTTAAGTGCTCTGGAGTCAATTCGTTGCAAGCGGGTTTTTAAGTGCTCTGGAGTCTTTTTTTGAAGCGGGTTTTTAAGTGCTCTGGAGTCATTTAGTCGCTAGCGGGTTTTTACATACTTCTCAGACATTTCACTGAAAGCACGTTTTTAAGTGCTCTGGATTCATTTCCTTGCAAGCAGGTTTTTAAGTGCTCTGGAGTCTTTTCATTTAAAGCGCCTTTTAAGTGTCCTGGAGTCATTTCGTTGTAACCGGATTTTTAAGTGCTCTGTAGTCATTTCGTTGAAAGTGGGTTTTTTCATACTTCTCAGAAATTTCAATGGCAGCGGGTTTTTTAAGTGCTCTTGAGTCACTTCGTTGCAAGCAGGTTTTTACATACTTCTCAGATATTTAACTGGAAGCGGGTTTTTTAAGTGCTCTGGAGTCATTTCATTGCAAGCGCGTTTTTACATACTTCTCAGATATTTAACTGGAAGCGGGTTTTTTAAGTGCTCTGGAGTCATTTTGTTGCAAGAGGGTTTTTAAGTGCTCTGGAGTCTTTTCGTTGTAAGCGAGTTTTCACATACTTCTCAGACATTTCACTGGAAGCGGGTTTTTAAGTGCTCTGGAGTGTTTTCGTTGTAAGCGGGTTTTCACATACTTCTCAGACATTTCACTGGAAGCGGGTTTTTAAGTGCTCTGGAGTCATTTCGTTGCAAGCGGGATTTCAAGTGCTCTGGATTCATTTCATTGCAAGCGGGTTTTTACGTGCTCTGGAGTCATTTAGTTGGAAGCGGGTTTTAAGTGCTCTGGAGTCTTTTTTTGAAGCGGGTTTTTAAGTGCTCTGGAGTCATTTCGTCACTAGCTGGTTTTTACATACTTCTCAGACATTACACTGGAAGCACGTTTTTAAGTGCTCTGAATTCATTTCGTTGCAAGCAGGTTTTTAAGTGCTCTGTAGTCATTTCGTTGAAAGTGGGTTTTTTTCATACTTCTCAGACATTTCAATGGCAGCGGGTTTTTTAAGTGCTCTTGAGTCACTTCGTTGCAAGCGGGTTTTTACATACTTCTCAGATATTTAACTGGAAGCGGGTTTTTTAAGTGCTCTGGAGTCATTTCGTTGCAAGCGGGTTTTCACATACTTCTCAGATATTTCAATGGAAGCGGGTTTTTTAAGTTCTCTGGAGTCATTTCGTTGCAAGAGGGTTTTTAAATGCTCTGGAGTCTTTTCGTTGTAAGCGGGTTTTTACATACTTCTCAGACATTTCACTGGAAGCCGGTTTTTAAGTGCTCTGGAGTCATTTCGTTGCAAACGGGTTTTTTCATACTTCTCAGACATTTTAATGGAAGCGGGATATTTTAAGTGCTCTGGAGTCATTTCGTTGCAAGCGGGATTTCAAGTGCTCTGGAGTCATTTCGTTGCAAGCGGGTTTTTATGAGCTCTGGAGTCAGTTTGTTTCAAGCGGGTTTTTACATACTTCTCTGACATTTCAATGGATGCGGGTTTTTTAAGTGCTCTGGATTCATTTCGTTGCAAGCGGGTTTTTAAGTGCTCTGGAGTCATTTCAATGCAAGCGGGTTTTTAAGTGCTCTGGAGTCAATTCGTTGCAAGCGGGTTTTTAAGTGCTCTGGAGTCTTTTTTGAAGCGGGTTTTTAAGTGCTCTGGAGTCATTTCGTCGCTAGCGGGTTTTTACATACTTCTCAGACATTTCACTGGAAGCGGGTTTTTTAAGTGCTCTGGAGTCATTTCGTTGCAAGCGGGTTTTTACGTGCTCTGGAGTCATTTCGTTGCAAGCGGGTTTTTACATACTTCTCTGACATTTAACTGGAAGCGGGTTTTTTAAGTGCTCTGGAGTCATTTCGTTGCAAGCAGGTTTTTACGTGCTCTGGAGTCATTTCGTTGCAAGCGGGTTTTTAAGTACTCTGGAGTCATTTCGTTGCAAGCGGGTTTTTAAGTACTCTGGAGTCATTTCGTTGCAAGCTGGTTTTTAAGTGCTCTGGAGTCATTTCCTTGCAAGCAGGTTTTTAAGTGCTCTGGAGTCATTTCGTTGCAAGCGGCTTTTTACGTGCTCTGGAGTCATGTCGTTGCAAGCGGGTTTTTAAGTGCTCTGGAGTCATTTCGTTGCAAGCGGGTTTTTAAGTGCTCTGGAGTCATTTCGTTGCAAGTGGGTTTTTAAGTGGTCTGGAGTCTTTTCGTTGCAAGCGGGTTTTTAAGTGTTCTGGAGTCATTTCGTTGCAAGCGGGTTTTTAAGTGCTCTGAAGGCATTTCGTTGTATGCGGGTTTTTAAGTGCTCTGGAGTCATTTCGTTGCAAGCGGGTTTTTACGTGTTCTGGAGTCATTTCGTTGCAAGCGGGTTTTTACATACTTCTCAGACATTTCACTGGAAGCGGGTTTTTTAAGTGCTCTGTAGGCATTTCGTTGCTAGCCGGTTTTTATGTACTATGGAGTCATTTCGTTGCAAGCGGGTTTTTCCGTGCTCTGGAGTCATTTCGTTGCAATCGGGTTTTTACATACTTCTCAGACATTTCACTGGAAGCGGGTTTTTTAAGTGCTCTGGAGTCATTTCGTTGCAAGCGGGTTTTTAAGTGTTCTGGAGACTTTTCGTTGTAAGCGGGTTTTCACATACTTCTCAGACATTTCACTGGAAGCGGGGTTTTTAAGTGCTCTGGAGTCATTTCGTTGCAAGCGGGATTTCAAGTGCTCTGGAGTCATTTCGTTGCAAGCGGGATTTCAAGTGCTCTGGGGTCAGTTCGTTGCAAGCGGGTTTTTACGAGCTCTGGAGTCAGTTTGTTTCAAGCGGGTTTTTACATACTTCTCTGACATTTCAATGGATGCGGGTTTTTTAAGTGCTCTGGAGTCATTTCGTTGCAAGCGGGTTTTTAAGTCCTCTGGAGTCATTTCGTTGCAAGCGGGTTTTTAAGTGCTCTGGAGTCATTTCTTTGCAAGCGGGTTTTTACTTCCTTCTCAAACATTTCACTGGAAGCGGGTTTTTTAAGTGCTCTGGAGTCAATTCGTTGCAAGCGGGTTTTTAAGTGCTCTGGAGTCTTTTTTTGGAAGCTGGTTTTTAAGTGCTCTGGAGTCATTTTGTTGCAAGTGGGTTTTTAGGTGCTCTGCTGTCATTTCATTGCAAGCGGGTTTTTTAAGTTCTCTGGAGTCATTTCGTTGCAAGAGGGTTTTTAAGTGCTCTGGAATCTTTTCGTTGTAAGCGGGTTTTTACATACTTCTCAGACATTTCACTGGAAGCGGTTTTTTAAGTGCTCTGGAGTCATTTCGTTGCAAACGGGTTTTTTCATACTTCTCAGACATTTTAATGGAAGCGGGATATTTTAAGTGCTCTGGAGTCATTTCGTTGCAAGCGGGATTTCAAGTGCTCTGGAGTCATTTCGTTGCAAGCGGGTTTTTATGAGCTCTGGAGTCAGTTTGTTTCAAGCGGGTTTTTACATACTTCTCTGACATTTCAATGGATGCGGGTTTTTTAAGTGCTCTGGATTCATTTCGTTGCAAGCGGGTTTTTAAGTGCTCTGGAGTCATTTCAATGCAAGCGGGTTTTTAAGTGCTCTGGAGTCAATTCGTTGCAAGCGGGTTTTTAAGTGCTCTGGAGTCTTTTTTGAAGCGGGTTTTTAAGTGCTCTGGAGTCATTTCGTCGCTAGCGGGTTTTTACATACTTCTCAGACATTTCACTGGAAGCGGGTTTTTTAAGTGCTCTGGAGGCATTTTGTTGCAAGGGGTTTTTTAAGTACTCTGGAGTCATTTCGTTGCAAGCGGGTTTTTACGTGCTCGGGAGTCATTTCGTTGCATGCGGGTTTTTACATACTTCTCTGACATTTAACTGGAAGCGGGTTTTTTAAGTGCTCTGGAGTCATTTCGTTGCAAGCGGGTTTTTAAGTACTCTGGAGTCATTTCGTTGCAAGCGGGTTTTTAAGTACTCTGGAGTCATTTCGTTGCAAGCTGGTTTTTAAGTGCTCTGGAGTCATTTCCTTGCAAGCAGGTTTTTAAGTGCTCTGGAGTCATTTCGTTGCAAGCGGCTTTTTACGTGCTCTGGAGTCATTTCGTTGCAAGCGGGTTTTTAAGTGCTCTGGAGTCATTTCATTGCAAGCGGGTTTTTAAGTGCTCTGGAGTCATTTCGTTGCAAGTGGGTTTTTAAGTGGTCTGGAGTCTTTTCGTTGCAAGCGGGTTTTTAAGTGTTCTGGAGTCATTTCGTTGCAAGCGGGTTTTTAAGTGCTCTGAAGGCATTTCGTTGTAAGCGGGTTTTTAAGTGCTCTACAGTCATTTCGTTGCAAGCGGGTTTTTAAGTGCTCTGGAGTCATTTCTTTGCAAGCGGGTTTTTACTTCCTTCTCAAACATTTCACTGGAAGCGGGTTTTTTAAGTGCTCTGGAGTCAATTCGTTGCAAGCGGGTTTTTAAGTGCTCTGGAGTCTTTTTTTGGAAGCTGGTTTTTAAGTGCTCTGGAGTCATTTTGTTGCAAGTGGGTTTTTAGGTGCTCTGGAGTCATTTCATTGCAAGCGGGTTTTTAAGTGCTCTGGAGTCATTTCTGTGCAAGTGGGTTTTTAAGTACTCTGGAGTCATTTAGTTGCAAGCGGGTTTTCACATACTTCTCAGATATTTCAATGGAAGCGGGTTTTTTAAGTTCTCTGGAGTCATTTCGTTGCAAGAGGGTTTTTAAGTGCTCTGGATTCTTTTCGTTGTAAGCGGGTTTTTACATACTTCTCAGACATTTCACTGGAAGCGGGTTTTTAAGTGCTCTGGAGTCATTTCGTTGCAAACGGGTTTTTTCATACTTCTCAGACATTTTAATGGAAGCGGGATATTTTAAGTGCTCTGGAGTCATTTCGTTGCAAGCGGGTTTTTACGTGTTCTGGAGTCATTTCGTTGCAAGCGGGTTTTTACATACTTCTCAGACATTTCACTGGAAGCGGGTTTTTTAAGTGCTCTGGAGTCATTTCGTTGCAAGCGGGTTTTTAAGTCCTCTGAAGTCATTTCATTGCAAGCGGGTTTTTAAGTGCTCTAGAGTCATTTCGTTGCAAGCGGGTTTTAAAGTACTCTGGAGTCATTTCTTTGCAAGCGGGTTTTTTCATACTTCTCAGACATTTCAATGGAGGCGGGTTTTTTAAGTGCCCTGGAGTTATTTCATTGAAAGCGTGTTTTTAAGTGCTCTGGAGTCTTTTCCTTGGAAGCGGGTTTTTAAGTGCTCTGGAGTCATTTCGTTGCAAGCGGCTTTTTCATAATTCTCAGACAATTCAATGGAATCGGGTTTTTTAAGTGCTCTGGATTCATTTCGTTGCAAGCAGGTTTTTAAGTGCTCTGGATTCATTTCGTTGCAAGCGGGTTTTTACATATTTTTCAGACATTTCATTGGAAGCAGGTTTTTAAGTGCTCTGGATTCATTTCGTTGCAAGCGGGTTTTTACATACTTTTCAGACATTTCACTGGAAGCGGGTTGTTTATGTGCACTGGAGTCATTTCGTTGCAAAAGGGTTTTTAAGTGCTCAGGAATCATTTCGTTGCAAGAGGGTTTTTATGTGCTCTGGAATCATTTCGTTGCAAAAGGGTTTTTAAGTGCTCAGGAATCATTTCGTTGCAAGCGTGTTTTTACGAGCTCTGGAGTCAGTTTGTTTCAAGCAGGTTTTTACATACTTCTCTGACATTTCAATGGATGCGGGTTTTTTAAGTGCTCTGGATTCATTTCATTGCAAGCGGGTTTTTACGTGCTCTGGAGTCATTTAGTTGGAAGCGGGTTTTTAAGTGCTCTGGAGAGATTTCTTTGGAAGCAGTTTTTTAAGTGCTCTGGAGTCATTTTGTTGCAAGTGGGTTTTTAAGTGCTCTGGAGTCATTTCGTTGCAAGCAGGTTTTTAAGTGCTCTGGAGTCATTTCAATGCAAGCGGGTTTTTAAGTGCTCTGGAGTCAATTCGTTGCAAGCGGGTTTTTAAGTGCTCTGGAGTCTTTTTTGAAGCGGGTTTTTAAGTGCTCTGGAGTCATTTCGTCGCTAGCAGGTTTTTACAAACTTCTCAGACATTTCACTGGAAGCACGTTTTTAAGTGCTCTGGATTCATTTCCTAGCAAGCATGTTTTTAAGTGCTCTGGAGTCTTTTCGTTTAAAGCGCCTTTTAAGTGTCCTGCAGTCATTTCGTTGTAAGCGGATTTTTAAGTGCTCTGGAGTCATTTCGTTGTAAGCGGGTTTATACATACTTCTCAGATATTTAACTGGAAGCGGGTTTTTTAATTGCTCTAGAGTCATTTCGTTGCAAGAGGGTTTTTACATACTTCTCAGACATTTCACTGGAAGCGGGTTTTTTAAGTGCTCTGGAGTCATTTCGTTGCAAGTGGGTTTTTAAGTGGTCTGGAGTCATTTCGTTGCAAGCGGGTTTTTACGTGTTCTGCAGTCATTTCGTTGCAAGCGGGTTTTTACATACTTCTCAGACATTTCACTGGAAACGGGTTTTTTAAGTGCTCTGTAGGCATTTCGTTGCTAGCCGGTTTTTATGTACTATGGAGTCATTTCGTTGCAAGCGGGTTTTTCCGTGCTCTGGAGTCATTTCGTTGCAATCGGGCTTTTACATACTTCTCAGACAGTTCACTGGAAGCGGGTTTTTTAAGTGCTGTGGAGTCATTTCGTTGCAAGCGGGTTTTTAAGTACTCTGGAGTCATTTCGTTGCAATCGGGTTTTTACATACTTCTCTGACATTTAACTGGAAGCGAGTTTTTTAAGTGTCTGGAGTCATTTTGTTGCAAGCGGGTTTTTACGTGCTCTGGAGTTATTTCGTTGCAAGTGGGTTTTTACATACTTCTCAGACATTTCACTGGAAGGGGGTTTTTTAAGTGCTCTGGAGTCATTTCGTTGCAAGCGGGTTTTTAAGTCCTCTGAAGTCATTTCGTTGCAAGCGGGTTTTTAAGTGCTCTGGAGTCATTTCGTTGCAAGCGGGTTTTTAAGTGCTCCTGAGTCATTTCTTTGCAAGCGGGTTTTTACTTCCTTCTCAAACATTTCACTGGAAGCGGGTTTTTTAAGTGCTCTGGAGTCAATTCGTTGCAAGCGGGTTTTTAAGTGCTCTGGAGTCTTTTTTTGGAAGCTGGTTTTTAAGTGCTCTGGAGTCATTTTGTTGCAAGTGGGTTTTTAGGTGCTCTGGAGTCATTTCATTGCAAGCGGGTTTTTAAGTGCTCTGGAGTCATTTCTGTGCAAGTGGGTTTTTAAGTGCTCTGGAGTCACTTCGTTGCAAACGGGTTTTTTTCATACTTCTCAGACATTTTAATGGAAGCGGGATATTTTAAGTGCTCTGGAGTCATTTCGTTGCAAGCGGGATTTCAAGTGCTCTGGAGTCAGTTCGTTGCAATCGGGTTTTTACGAGCTCTGGAGTCAGTTTGTTTCAAGCGGATTTTTACATACTTCTCTGACATTTCAATGGATGCGGGTTTTTTAAGTGCTCTGGATTCATTTCGTTGCAAGCGGGTTTTTAAGTGCTCTTGAGTCATTTCAATGCAAGCGGGTTTTTAAGTGCTCTGGAGTCAATTCGTTGGGAGCGGGTTTTTAAGTGCTCTGGAGTCATTTCGTTGCAAGCGGGTTTTTTCATACTTCTCAGATATTTCAATGGAAGCGGGTTTTTTAAGTGCTCTGGAGTCATTTCGTTGCAAGCGGGTTTTTAAGTGCTCTGGAGTCATTTCCTTGCAAGCAGGTTTTTAAGTGCTCTGGAGTCTTTTCGTTTAAAGCGCCTTTTAAGTGTCCTGCAGTCATTTCGTTGTAAGCGGATTTTTAAGTGCTCTGGAGTCATTTCGTTGTTAGCGGGTTTATACATGCTTCTCAGATATTTAACTGGAAGCGGGTTTTTTAATTGCTCTAGAGTCATTTCGTTGCAAGAGGGTTTTTAAGTGCTCTGGAGTCTTTTCGTTGTAAGCGGGATTTTACATACTTCTCAGACATTTAACTGGAAGCAGGTTTTTAAGTGCTCTGGAGTCATTTCGTTGCAAGCGGGTTTTTATATATTTTTCAGACATTTCATTGGAAGCAGGTTTTTAAGTGCTCTGGATTCATTTCGTTGCAAGCAGGTTTTTACATACTTTTCAGACATTTCACTGGAAGCGGGTTGTTTATGTGCACTGGAGTCATTTCGTTGCAAAAGGGTTTTTAAGTGCTCTGGATTCATTTCGTTGCACGAGGGTTTTTATGTGCTCTGGAGTTATTTCTTTGCAAGCGGGTTTTTACATACTTCTCAAACATTTCACTTGAAGCGGGTTTTTTAAGTGCTCTGGAGTCAATTCGTTGCAAGCGGGTTTTTAAGTGCTCTGGAGTCTTTTTTTGAAGCGGGTTTTTAAGTGCTCTGGAGTCATTTAGTCGCTAGCGGGTTTTTACATACTTCTCAGACATTTCACTGAAAGCACGTTTTTAAGTGCTCTGGATTCATTTCCTTGCAAGCAGGTTTTTAAGTGCTCTGGAGTCTTTTCATTTAAAGCGCCTTTTAAGTGTCCTGGAGTCATTTCGTTGTAAGCGGATTTTTAAGTGCTCTGTAGTCATTTCGTTGAAAGTGGGTTTTTTCATACTTCTCAGAAATTTCAATGGCAGCGGGTTTTTTAAGTGCTCTTGAGTCACTTCGTTGCAAGCAGGTTTTTACATACTTCTCAGATATTTAACTGGAAGCGGGTTTTTTAAGTGCTCTGGAGTCATTTCATTGCAAGCGGGTTTTTACATACTTCTCAGATATTTAACTGGAAGCGGGTTTTTTAAGTGCTCTGGAGTCATTTCGTTGCAAGAGGGTTTTTAAGTGCTCTGGAGTCTTTTCGTTGTAAGCGAGTTTTCACATACTTCTCAGACATTTCACTGGAAGCGGGTTTTTAAGTGCTCTGGAGTCTTTTCGTTGTAAGCGGGTTTTCACATACTTCTCAGACATTTCACTGGAAGCGGGTTTTTAAGTGCTCTGGAGTCATTTCGTTGCAAGCGGGATTTCAAGTGCTCTGGATTCATTTCATTGCAAGCGGGTTTTTACGTGCTCTGGAGTCATTTAGTTGGAAGCGGGTTTTAAGTGCTCTGGAGTCTTTTTTTGAAGCGGGTTTTTAAGTGCTCTGGAGTCATTTCGTCGCTAGCTGGTTTTTACATACTTCTCAGACATTACACTGGAAGCACGTTTTTAAGTGCTCTGGATTCATTTCGTTGCAAGCAGGTTTTTAAGTGCTCTGTAGTCATTTCGTTGAAAGTGGGTTTTTTCATACTTCTCAGACATTTCAATGGCAGCGGGTTTTTTAAGTGCTCTTGAGTCACTTCGTTGCAAGCGGGTTTTTACATACTTCTCAGATATTTAACTGGAAGCGGGTTTTTTAAGTGCTCTGGAGTCATTTCGTTGCAAGCGGGTTTTCACATACTTCTCAGATATTTCAATGGAAGCGGGTTTTTTAAGTTCTCTGGAGTCATTTCGTTGCAAGAGGGTTTTTAAATGCTCTGGAGTCTTTTCGTTGTAAGCGGGTTTTTACATACTTCTCAGACATTTTAATGGAAGCGGGATATTTTAAGTGCTCTGGAGTCATTTCGTTGCAAGCGGGATTTCAAGTGCTCTGGAGTCATTTCGTTGCAAGCGGGTTTTTATGAGCTCTGGAGTCAGTTTGTTTCAAGCGGGTTTTTACATACTTCTCTGACATTTCAATGGATGCGGGTTTTTTAAGTGCTCTGGATTCATTTCGTTGCAAGCGGGTTTTTACGTGCTCTGGAGTCATTTCAATGCAAGCGGGTTTTTAAGTGCTCTGGAGTCAATTCGTTGCAAGCGGGTTTTTAAGTGCTCTGGAGTCTTTTTTGAAGCGGGTTTTTAAGTGCTCTGGAGTCATTTCGTCGCTAGCGGGTTTTTACATACTTCTCAGACATTTCACTGGAAGCGGGTTTTTTAAGTGCTCTGGAGTCATTTCGTTGCAAGCGGGTTTTTAGGTGCTCTGGAGTCATTTCGTTGCAAGCGGGTTTTTACATACTTCTCTGACATTTAACTGGAAGCGGGTTTTTTAAGTGCTCTGGAGTCATTTCGTTGCAAGCAGGTTTTTACGTGCTCTGGAGTCATTTCGTTGCAAGCGGGTTTTTAAGTACTCTGGAGTCATTTCGTTGCAAGCGGGTTTTTAAGTACTCTGGAGTCATTTCGTTGCAAGCTGGTTTTTAAGTGCTCTGGAGTCATTTCCTTGCAAGCAGGTTTTTAAGTGCTCTGGAGTCATTTCGTTGCAAGCGGCTTTTTACGTGCTCTGGAGTCATGTCGTTGCAAGCGGGTTTTTAAGTGCTCTGGAGTCATTTCGTTGCAAGCGGGTTTTTAAGTGCTCTGGAGTCATTTCGTTGCAAGTGGGTTTTTAAGTGGTCTGGAGTCTTTTCGTTGCAAGCGGGTTTTTAAGTGTTATGGAGTCATTTCGTTGCAAGCGGGTTTTTAAGTGCTCTGAAGGCATTTCGTTGTAAGCGGGTTTTTAAGTGCTCTGGAGTCATTTCGTTGCAAGCGGGTTTTAACGTGTTCTGGAGTCATTTCGTTGCAAGCGGGTTTTTACATACTTCTCAGACATTTCACTGGAAGCGGGTTTTTTAAGTGCTCTGTAGGCATTTCGTTGCTAGCCGGTTTTTATGTACTATGGAGTCATTTCGTTGCAAGCGGGTTTTTCCGTGCTCTGGATTCATTTCGTTGCAATCGGGTTTTTACATACTTCTCAGACATTTCACTGGAAGCGGGTTTTTTAAGTGCTCTGGAGTCATTTCGTTGCAAGCGGGTTTTTAAGTGCTCTGGAGACTTTTCGTTGTAAGCGGGTTTTCACATACTTCTCAGACATTTCACTGGAAGCGGGTTTTTAAGTGCTCTGGAGTCATTTCCTTGCAAGCGGGATTTCAAGTGCTCTGGAGTCATTTCGTTGCAAGCGGGATTTCAAGTGCTCTGGGGTCAGTTCGTTGCAAGCGGGTTTTTACGAGCTCTGGATTCAGTTTGTTTCAAGCGGGTTTTTACATACTTCTCTGACATTTCAATGGATGCGGGTTTTTTAAGTGCTCTGGAGTCATTTCGTTGCAAGCGGGTTTTTAAGTCCTCTGGAGTCATTTCGTTGCAAGCGGGTTTTTAAGTGCTCTGGAGTCATTTCGTTGCAAGCGGGTTTTTAAGTGCTCTGGAGTCATTTCTTTGCAAGCGGGTTTTTACTTCCTTCTCAAACATTTCATTGGAAGCGGGTTTTTTAAGTGCTCTGGAGTCAATTCGTTGCAAGCGGGTTTTTAAGTGCTCTGGAGTCTTTTTTTGGAAGCTGGTTTTTAAGTGCTCTGGAGTCATTTTGTTGCAAGTGGGTTTTTAGGTGCTCTGGTGTCATTTCATTGCAAGCGGGTTTTTTAAGTTCTCTGGAGTCATTTCGTTGCAAGAGGGTTTTTAAGTGCTCTGGAATCTTTTCGTTGTAAGCGGGTTTTTACATACTTCTCAGACATTTCACTGGAAGCGGTTTTTTAAGTGCTCTGGAGTCATTTCGTTGCAAACGGGTTTTTTCATACTTCTCAGACATTTTAATGGAAGCGGGATATTTTAAGTGCTCTGGAGTCATTTCGTTGCAAGCGGGATTTTAAGTGCTCTGGAGTCATTTCGTTGCAAGCGGGTTTTTACGAGCTCTGGAGTCAGTTTGTTTCAAGCGGGTTTTTACATACTTCTCTGACATTTCAATGGATGCGGGTTTTTTAAGTGCTCTGGATTCATTTCGTTGCAAGCGGGTTTTTAAGTGCTCTGGAGTCATTTCAATGCAAGCGGGTTTTTAAGTGCTCTGGAGTCAATTCGTTGCAAGCGGGTTTTTAAGTGCTCTGGAGTCTTTTTTGAAGCGGGTTTTTAAGTGCTCTGGAGTCATTTCGTCGCTAGCGGGTTTTTACATACTTCTCAGACATTTCACTGGAAGCGGGTTTTTTAAGTGCTCTGGAGGCATTTTGTTGCAAGGGGTTTTTTAAGTACTCTGGAGTCATTTCGTTGCAAGCGGGTTTTTACGTGCTCTGGAGTCATTTCGTTGCATGCGGGTTTTTACATACTTCTCTGACATTTAACTGGAAGCGGGTTTTTTAAGTGCTCTGGAGTCATTTCGTTGCAAGCGGGTTTTTAAGTACTCTGGAGTCATTTCGTTGCAAGCGGGTTTTTAAGTACTCTGGAGTCATTTCGTTGCAAGCTGGTTTTTAAGTGCTCTGGAGTCATTTCCTTGCAAGCAGGTTTTTAAGTGCTCTGGAGTCATTTCGTTGCAAGCGGCTTTTTACGTGCTCTGGAGTCATTTCGTTGCAAGCGGGTTTTTAAGTGCTCTGGAGTCATTTCATTGCAAGCGGGTTTTTAAGTGCTCTGGAGTCATTTCGTTGCAAGTGGGTTTTTAAGTGGTCTGGAGTCTTTTCGTTGCAAGCGGGTTTTTAAGTGTTCTGGAGTCATTTCGTTGCAAGCGGGTTTTTAAGTGCTCTTAAGGCATTTCGTTGTAAGCGGGTTTTTAAGTGCTCTGGAGTCATTTCGTTGCAAGCGGGTTTTTACGTGTTCTGGAGTCATTTTGTTGCAAGCGGGTTTTTACATACTTCTCAGACATTTCACTGGAAGCGGGTTTTTTAAGTGCTCTGGAGTCATTTCGTTGCAAGCGGGTTTTTACGTGTTCTGGAGTCATTTTGTTGCAAGCGGGTTTTTACATACTTCTCAGACATTTCACTGGAAGCGGGTTTTTAAGTGCTCTGGAGTCATTTCGTTGCAAACGGGTTTTTTCATACTTCTCAGACATTTTAATGGAAGCGGGATATTTTAAGTGCTCTGGAGTCATTTCGTTGCAAGCGGGTTTTTAAGTCCTCTGAAGTCATTTCGTTGCAAGCGGGTTTTTAAGTGCTCTAGAGTCATTTCGTTGCAAGCGGGTTTTTAAGTGCTCTGGAGTCATTTCTTTGCAAGCGGGTTTTTACTTCCTTCTCAAACATTTCACTGGAAGCGGGTTTTTTAAGTGCTCTGGAGTCAATTCGTTGCAAGCGGGTTTTTAAGTGCTCTGGAGTCATTTCTGTGCAAGTGGGTTTTTAAGTACTCTGGAGTCATTTCGTTGCAAGCGGGTTTTCACATACTTCTCAGATATTTCAATGGAAGCGGGTTTTTTAAGTTCTCTGGAGTCATTTCGTTGCAAGCGGGTTTTTAAGTGCTCTTGAGTCATTTCAATGCAAGCGAGTTTTTAAGTGCTCTGGAGTCAATTCGTTGCGAGCGGGTTTTTAAGTGCTCTGGAGTCATTTCGTTGCAAGCAGGTTTTTTCATACTTCTCAGATATTTCAATGGAAGCGGGTTTTTTAAGTGCTCTGGAGTCATTTCGTTGCAAAAGGGTTTTTAAGTGCTCTGGATTCTTTTCGTTGTAAGCGGGTTTTTACATACTTCTCAGACATTTCACTGGAAGCGGGTTTTTAAGTGCTCTGGAGTCATTTCGTTGCAAACGGGTTATTTCATACTTCTCAGACATTTTAATGGAAGCGGGATATTTTAAGTGCTCTGGAGTCATTTCGTTGCAAGCGGGATTTCAAGTGCTCTGGAGTCAGTTTGTTGCAAGCGGGTTTTTACGAGCTCTGGAGTCAGTTTGTTTCAAGCGGGTTTTTACATACTTCTCTGACATTTCAATGGATGCGGGTTTTTTAAGTGCTCTGGATTCATTTCGTTGCAAGCGGGTTTTTAAGTGCTCTTGAGTCATTTCAATGCAAGCGGGTTTTTAAGTGCTCTGGATTCAATTCGTTGCGAGCGGGTTTTTAAGTGCTCTGGAGTCATTTCGTTGCAAGCAGGTTTTTTCATACTTCTCAGATATTTCAATGGAAGCGGGTTTTTTAAGTGCTCTGGAGTCATTTCGTTGCAAAAGGGTTTTTAAGTGCTCTGGAGTCTTTTTGTTGGAAGCGGGCTTTTACATTCTTCTCAGACATTTAACTGGAAGCGGGTTTTTAAGTGCTCTGGAGTCATTTCTTTGCAAGCGGGTTTTTTCATACTTCTCAGACATTTCAATGGAGGCGGGTTTTTTAAGTGCCCTGGAGTTATTTCATTGAAAGCGTGTTTTTAAGTGCTCTGGAGTCTTTTCCTTGGAAGCGGGTTTTTAAGTGCTCTGGAGTCATTTCGTTGCAAGCGGCTTTTTCATAATTCTCAGACAATTCAATGGAATCGGGTTTTTTAAGTGCTCTGGATTCATTTCATTGCAAGCAGGTTTTTAAGTGCTCTGGATTCATTTCGTTGCTAGCGGGTTTTTACATATTTTTCAGACATTTCATTGGAAGCAGGTTTTTAAGTGCTCTGGATTCATTTCGTTGCAAGCGGGTTTTTACATACTTTTCAGACATTTCACTGGAAGCGGGTTGTTTATGTGCACTGGAGTCATTTCGTTGCAAAAGGGTTTTTAAGTGCTCAGGAATCATTTCGTTGCAAGAGGGTTTTTATGTGCTCTGGAATCATTTCGTTGCAAAAGGGTTTTTAAGTGCTCAGGAATCATTTCGTTGCAAGCGGGTTTTTACGAGCTCTGGAGTCTGTTTGTTTCAAGCGGGTTTTTACATACTTCTCTGACATTTCAATGGATGCGGGTTTTTTAAGTGCTCTGGATTCATTTCATTGCAAGCGGGTTTTTACGTGCTCTGGAGTCATTTAGTTGGAAGCGGGTTTTTAAGTGCTCTGGAGAGATTTCTTTGGAAGCAGTTTTTTAAGTGCTCTGGAGTCATTTCGTTGCAAGCAGGTTTTTAAGTGCTCTGGAGTCATTTCAATGCAAGCGGGTTTTTAAGTGCTCTGGAGTCAATTCGTTGCAAGCGGGTTTTTAAGTGCTCTGGAGTCTTTTTTGAAGCGGGTTTTTAAGTGCTCTGGAGTCATTTCGTCGCTAGCAGGTTTTTACATACTTCTCAGATATTTCACTGGAAGCACGTTTTTAAGTGCTCTGGATTCATTTCCTTGCAAGCAGGTTTTTAAGTGCTCTGGAGTCTTTTCGTTTAAAGCGCCTTTTAAGTGTCCTGCAGTCATTTCGTTGTAAGCGGATTTTTAAGTGCTCTGGAGTCATTTCGTTGTAAGCGGGTTTATACATACTTCTCAGATATTTAACTGGAAGCAGGTTTTTTAATTGCTCTAGAGTCATTTCGTTGCAAGAGGGTTTTTACATACTTCTCAGACATTTCACTGGAAGCGGGTTTTTTAAGTGCTCTGGAGTCATTTCGTTGCAAGCGGGTTTTTAAGTACTCTGGAGTCATTTCGTTGCAATCGGGTTTTTACATACTTCTCTGACATTTAACTGGAAGCGAGGTTTTTAAGTGCTCTGCAGTCATTTTGTTGCAAGCGGGTTTTTACGTGCTCTGGAGTTATTTCGTTGCAAGCAGGTTTTTACATACTTCTCAGACATTTCACTGGAAGCGGTTTTTTAAGTGCTCTGGAATCATTTCGTTGCAAGCGGGTTTTTAAGTCCTCTGGAGTCATTTCGTTGCAAGCGGGTTTTTAAGTGCTCTGGAGTCATTTCGTTGCAAGCGGGTTTTTAAGTGCTCTGGAGTCATTTCTTTGCAAGCGGGTTTTTACTTCCTTCTCAAACATTTCACTGGAAGCGGGTTTTTTAAGTGCTCTGGAGTCAATTCGTTGCAAGCGGGTTTTTAAGTGCTCTGGAGTCTTTTTTTGGAAGCTGGTTTTTAAGTGCTCTGGAGTCATTTTGTTGCAAGTGGGTTTTTAGGTGCTCTGGTGTCATTTCATTGCAAGCGGGTTTTTTAAGTTCTCTGGAGTCATTTTGTTGCAAGAGGGTTTTTAAGTGCTCTGGAATCTTTTCGTTGTAAGCGGGTTTTTACATACTTCTCAGACATTTCACTGGAAGCGGGTTTTTAAGTGCTCTGGAGTCATTTCGTTGCAAACGGGTTTTTTCATACTTCTCAGACATTTTAATGGAAGCAGGATATTTTAAGTGCTCTGGAGTCATTTCGTTGCAAGCGGGATTTCAAGTGCTCTGGAGTCATTTCGTTGCAAGCGGGTTTTTACGAGCTCTGGAGTCAGTTTGTTTCAAGCGGGTTTTTACATACTTCTCTGACATTTCAATGGATGCGGGGTTTTTAAGTGCTCTGGATTCATTTCGTTGCAAGCGGGTTTTTAAGTGCTCTGGAGTCATTTCAATGCAAGCGGGTTTTTAAGTGCTCTGGAGTCAATTCGTTGCAAGCGGATTTTTAAGTGCTCTGGAGTCTTTTTTGAAGCGGGTTTTTAAGTGCTCTGGAGTCATTTCGTCGCTAGCGGGTTTTTACATACTTCTCAGACATTTCACTGGAAGCGGGTTTTTTAAGTGCTCTGGAGGCATTTTGTTGCAAGGGGTTTTATAAGTACTCTGGAGTCATTTCGTTGCAAGCGGGTTTTTACGTGCTCTGGAGTCATTTCGTTGCACGCGGGTTTTTACATACTTCTCTGACATTTAACTGGAAGCCGGTTTTTTAAGTGCTCTTGAGTCATTTCGTTGCAAGCAGGTTTTTACGTGCTCTGGAGTCATTTCGTTGCAAGCGGGTTTTTAAGTACTCTGGAGTCATTTCGTTGCAAGCGGGTTTTTAAGTACTCTGGAGTCATTTCGTTGCAAGCTGGTTTTTAAGTGCTCTGGAGTCATTTCCTTGCAAGCAGGTTTTTAAGTGCTCTGGAGTCATTTCGTTGCAAGCGGCTTTTTACGTGCTCTGGAGTCATTTCGTTGCAAGCGGGTTTTTAAGTGCTCTGGAGTCATTTCGTTGCAAGCGGGTTTTTAAGTGCTCTGGAGTCATTTCATTGCAAGTGGGTTTTTAAGTGGTCTGGAGTCTTTTCGTTGCAAGCGGGTTTTTAAGTGTTCTGGAGTCATTTCGTTGCAAGCGGGTTTTTAAGTGCTCTTAAGGCATTTCGTTGTAAGCGGGTTTTTAAGTGCTCTGGAGTCATTTCGTTGCAAACGGGTTTTTACGTGTTCTGGAGTCATTTCGTTGCAAGCGGGTTTTTACATACTTCTCAGACATTTCACTGGAAGCGGGTTTTTTAAGTGCTCTGGAGTAATTTCGTTGCAAGCGGGTTTTTAAGTCCTCTGAAGTCATTTCGTTGCAAGCGGGTTTTTAAGTGCTCTAGAGTCATTTCGTCGCAAGCGGGTTTTTAAGTGCTCTGGAGTCATTTCTTTGCAAGCGGGTTTTTACTTCCTTCTCAAACATTTCACTGGAAGCGGGTTTTTTAAGTGCTCTGGAGTCAATTCGTTGCAAGCGGGTTTTTAAGTGCTCTGGAGTCTTTTTTTGGAAGCTGGTTTTTAAGTGCTCTGGAGTCATTTTGTTGCAAGTGGGTTTTTAGGTGCTCTGGAGTCATTTCATTGCAAGCGGGTTTTTAAGTGCTCTGGAGTGTTTTCTGTGCAAGTGGGTTTTTAAGTACTCTGGAGTCATTTCGTTGCAAGCGGGTTTTCACATACTTCTCAGATATTTCAATGGAAGCGGGTTTTTTAAGTTCTCTGGAGTCATTTCGTTGCAAGAAGGTTTTTAAGTGCTCTGGATTCTTTTCGTTGTAAGTGGGTTTTTACATACTTCTCAGACATTTCACTGGAAGCGGGTTTGTAAGTGCTCTGGAGTCATTTCGTTGCAAACGGGTTTTTTCATACTTCTCAGACATTTTAATGGAAGCGGGATATTTTAAGTGCTCTGGAGTCATTTCGTTGCAAGCGGGTTTTTACGTGTTCTGGAGTCATTTCTTTGCAAGCGGGTTTTTACATACTTCTCAGACATTTCACTGGAAGCGTGTTTTTTAAGTGCTCTGGAGTCATTTCGTTGCAAGCGGGTTTTTAAGTCCTCTGAAGTCATTTCGTTGCAAGCGGGTTTTTAAGTGCTCTAGAGTCATTTCGTTGCAAGCGGGTTTTTAAGTGCTCTGGAGTCATTTCTTTGCAAGCGGGTTTTTACTTCCTTCTCAAACATTTCACTGGAAGCGGGTTTTTTAAGTGCTCTGGAGTCAATTCGTTGCAAGCGGGTTTTTAAGTGCTCTGGAGTCTTTTTTTGGAAGCTGGTTTTTAAGTGCTCTGGAGTCATTTTGTTGCAAGTGGGTTTTTAGGTGCTCTGGAGTCATTTCATTGCAAGCGGGTTTTTAAGTGCTCTGGAGTCATTTCTGTGCAAGTGGGTTTTTAAGTACTCTGGAGTCATTTCGTTGCAAGCGGGTTTTTACATACTTCTCAGACATTTCACTGGAAGCGGGTTTTTAAGTGCTCTGGAGTCATTTCGTTGCAAACGGGTTTTTTCATACTTCTCAGACATTTTAATGGAAGCGGGATATTTTAAGTGCTCTGGAGTCATTTCGTTGCAAGCGGGATTTCAAGTGCTCTGGAGTCAGTTTGTTGCAAGCGGGTTTTTACGAGCTCTGGAGTCAGTTTGTTTCAAGCGGGTTTTTACATACTTCTCTGACATTTCAATGGATGCGGGTTTTTTAAGTGCTCTGGATTCATTTCGTTGCAAGCGGGTTTTTAAGTGCTCTTGAGTCATTTCAATGCAAGCGGGTTTTTAAGTGCTCTGGAGTCAATTCGTTGTGAGCGGGTTTTTAAGTGCTCTGGAGTCATTTCGTTGCAAGCGGGTTTTTTCATACTTCTCAGATATTTCAATGGAAGCGGGTTTTTTAAGTGCTCTGGAGTCATTTCGTTGCAAAAGGGTTTTTAAGTGCTCTGGAGTCTTTTCGTTGGAAGCGGGCTTTTACATACTTCTCAGACATTTAACTGGAAGCGGGTTTTTAAGTGCTCTGCAGTCATTTCTTTGCAAGCGGGTTTTTTCATACTTCTCAGACATTTCAATGGAGGCGGGTTTTTTAAGTGCCCTGGAGTTATTTCATTGAAAGCGTGTTTTTAAGTGCTCTGGAGTCTTTTCCTTGGAAGCGGGTTTTTAAGTGCTCTGGAGTCATTTCGTTGCAAGCGGGTTTTTCATAATTTTCAGACAATTCAATGGAAGCGGGTTTTTTAAGTGCTCTGGATTCATTTCGTTGCAAGCAGGTTTTTAAGTGCTCTGGATTCATTTCGTTGCTAGCGGGTTTTTACATATTTTTCAGACATTTCATTGGAAGCAGGTTTTTAAGTGCTCTGGATTCATTTCGTTGCAAGCGGGTTTTTACATACTTTTCAGACATTTCACTGGAAGCGGGTTGTTTATGTGCACTGGAGTCATTTCGTTGCAAAAGGGTTTTTAAGTGCTCAGGAATCATTTCGTTGCAAGAGGGTTTTTATGTGCTCTGGAGTTATTTCTTTGCAAGCGGGTTTTTACATCCTTCTCAAACATTTCACTTGAAGCGGGTTTTTTAAGTGCTCTGGAGTCAATTCGTTGCAAGCGGGTTTTTAAGTGCTCTGGAGTCTTTTTTTGAAGCGGGTTTTTAAGTGCTCTGGAGTCATTTCTTTGCAAGCGGGTTTTTACTTCCTTCTCAAACATTTCACTGGAAGCGGGTTTTTTAAGTGCACTGGAGTCAATTCGTTGCAAGCGGGTTTTTAAGTGCTCTGGAGTCTTTTTTTGGAAGCTGGTTTTTAAGTGCTCTGGAGTCATTTTGTTGCAAGTGGGTTTTTAGGTGCTCTGGAGTCATTTCATTGCAAGCGGGTTTTTAAGTGCTCTGGAGTCATTTCTGTGCAAGTGGGTTTTTAAGTACTCTGGAGTCATTTCGTTGCAAGCTGGTTTTCACATACTTCTCAGATATTTCAATGGAAGCGGGTTTTTTAAGTTCTCTGGAGTCATTTCGTTGCAAGAGGGTTTTTAAGTGCTCTGGAGTCTTTTCGTTGTAAGCGGGTTTTTACATACTTCTCAGACATTTCACTGGAAGCCGGTTTTTAAGTGCTTTGGAGTCATTTCGTTGCAAACGGGTTTTTTCATACTTCTCAGACATTTTAATGGAAGCGGGATATTTTAAGTGCTCTGGAGTCATTTCGTTGCAAGCGGGATTTCAAGTGCTCTGGAGTCATTTCGTTGCAAGCGGGTTTTTACGAGCTCTGGAGTCAGTTTGTTTCAAGCGGGTTTTTACATACTTCTCTGTCATTTCAATGGATGCGGGTTTTTTAAGTGCTCTGGATTCATTTCGTTGCAAGCGGGTTTTTAAGTGCTCTGGATTCATTTCAATGCAAGCGGGTTTTTAAGTGCTCTGGAGTCAATTCGTTGCAAGCGGGTTTTTAAGTGCTCTGGAGTCTTTTTTGAAGCGGGTTTTTAAGTGCTCTGGAGTCATTTCGTCGCTAGCGGGTTTTTAAATACTTCTCAGACATTTCACTGGAAGCGGGTTTTTTAAGTGCTCTGGAGGCATTTCGTTGCAAGGGGTTTTTTAAGTACTCTGGAGTCATTTCGTTGCAAGCGGGTTTTTACGTGCTCTGGAGTCATTTCGTTGCAAGCGGGTTTTTACGTACTTCTCTGACATTTAACTCGAAGCGGGTTTTTTAAGTGCTCTGGAGTCATTTCGTTGCAAGCGGGTTTTTAAGTACTCTGGAGTCATTTCGTTGCAAGCAGGTTTTTAAGTACTCTGGAGTCATTTTGTTGCAATCGTATTTTTACATACTTCTCTGACATTTAACTGGAAGCGAGTTTTTTAAGTGCTCTGGAGTCATTTCGTTGCAAGCGGGTTTTTAAGTGCTCTGGAGTCATTTCTTTGCAAGCGGGTTTTTACTTCCTTCTCTAACATTTCATTGGAAGCGGGTTTTTTAAGTGCTCTGGAGTCAATTCGTTGCAAGCGGGTTTTTAAGTGCTCTGGAGTCTTTTTTTGGAAGCTGGTTTTTAAGTGCTCTGGAGTCATTTTGTTGCAAGTGGGTTTTTAAGTGCTCTGGAGTCATTTCTGTGCAAGTGCGTTTTTATGTACTCAGGAGTCATTTCGTTGCAAGCGGGTTTTTAAGTGCTTTGGAGTCATTTCGTTGCAGGCGGGTTTTTAAGTGCTCTGGAGTCAATTCGTTGCAAGCGGGTTTTTAAGTGCTCTGGAGTCTTTTTTTGGAAGCTGGTATTTAAGTGCTCTGGAGTCATTTCGTTGCAAGTGGGTTTTTACATTTCACTCGAAGCAGGTTTTTAAGTGCTCTGGAGTCTTTTCGTTTAAAGAGGGTTTTTAAGTGTCCTGGAGTCATTTCGTTGCAAGAGGATTTTTAAGTGCTCTCTAGTCATTTCGTTGCAAGTGGGTTTTTTCATACTTCTCAGACATTTCATTGGCAGCAGGTTTTTTAAGTGCTCTGCTGTCATTTCGTTGCAAGGGAGTTTTTAAGTGCTCTGGAGTCTTTTCGTTGGAAGCTGGTTTTTAAGTGCTCTGGAGTCATTTCGTTGCAAGCGGGTTTTTACATATTTTTCAGGCATTTCATTGGAAGCAGGTTTTTAAGTGCTCTGGATTCATTTCGTTGCAAGCGGGTTTTTACATACTTTTCAGACATTTCACTGGAAGCGGGTATTTTATGTGCACTGGAGTCATTTCGTTGCAAGCGGGTTTTTAAGTGCTCTGGATTCATTTCGTTGCAAGCGGGTTTTTATGTGCTCTGGAGTTATTTCTTTGCAAGCGGGTTTTTACATCCTTCTCAAACATTTCACTGGAAGTGGGTTTTTTAAGTGCTCTGGAGTCAATTCGTTGCAAGCGGGTTTTTAACTGCTCTGGAGTCTTTTTTGAAGCGGGTTTTTAAGTGCTCTGGAGTCATTTCGTCGCTAGCGGGTTTTTAAATACTTCTCAGACATTTCACTGGAAGCGGGTTTTTTAAGTGCTCTGGAGGCATTTCGTTGCAAGGGGTTTTTTAAGTACTCTGGAGTCATTTCGTTGCAAGCGGGTTTTTACGTGCTCTGGAGTCATTTCGTTGCAAGCGGGTTTTTACGTACTTCTCTGACATTTAACTCGAAGCGGGTTTTTTAAGTGCTCTGGAGTCATTTCGTTGCAAGCGGGTTTTTAACTGCTCTGGAGTCTTTTTTTGAAGCGGGTTTTTAAGTGCTCTGGAGTCAATTTGTTCCAAGCGGGTTTTTAAGTGCTCTGGAGTTTTTTTTTGGAAGCGGGTTTTTAAGTGCTCTGGAGTCATTTCATTGCAAGTGGGTTTTTAAGTGCTCTGGATTCATTTCGTTGCAAGCAGGTTTTTATATACTTTTCAGACATTTCACTGGAAGCGGGTTTTTTATGTGCACTGGAGTCATTTCCTTGCAAAAGGGTTTTTAAGTGCTCTGGATTCATTTCGTTGCAAGCGGGTTTTCACATACTTCTCAGATATTTCAATGGAAGCGGGTTTTTTAATTTCTCTGGAGTCATTTCGTTGCAAGAGGGTTTTTAAGTGCTCTGGAGTCTTTTCGTTGTAAGCGGGTTTTTACATACTTCTCAGACATTTCACTGGAAGCCGGTTTTTAAGTGCTTTGGAGTCATTTCGTTGCAAACGGGTTTTTTCATACTTCTCAGACATTTTAATGGAAGCGGGATATTTTAAGTGCTCTGGAGTCATTTCGTTGCAAGCGGGATTTCAAGTGCTCTGGAGTCATTTCGTTGCAAGCGGGTTTTTACATCTTTCTCAAACATTTCACTTGAAGCGGGTTTTTTAAGTGCTCTGGAGTCAATTCGTTGCAAGCGGGTTTTTAAGTGCTCTGTAGTCTTTTTTTGAAGCGGGTTTTTAAGTGCTCTGGAGTCATTTCGTCGCTAGCTGGTTTTTACATACCTATCAGACATTACACTGGAAGCACGTTTTTAAGTGCTCTGGATTCATTTCGTTGCAAGCAGGTTTTTAAGTGCTCTGGAGTCTTTTCATTTAAAGCGCCTTTTTAAGTGTCCTGGAGTCATTTCGTTGTAAGCGGATTTTTAAGTGCTCTGTAGTCATTTCGTTGAAAGTGGGTTTTTTCATACTTCTCAGAAATTTCAATGGCAGCGGGTTTTTTAAGTGCTCTTGAGTCACTTCGTTGCAAGCGGGTTTTCACATACTTCTCAGATATTTCAATGGAAGCGGGTTTTTTAATTTCTCTGGAGTCATTTCGTTGCAAGAGGGTTTTTAAGTGCTCTGGAGTCTTTTCGTTGTAAGCGGGTTTTTACATACTTCTCAGACATTTCACTGGAAGCCGGTTTTTAAGTGCTTTGGAGTCATTTCGTTGCAAACGGGTTTTTTCATACTTCTCAGACATTTTAATGGAAGCGGGATATTTCAAGTGCTCTGGAGTCATTTCGTTGCAAGCGGGATTTCAAGTGCTCTGGAGTCATTTCGTTGCAAGCGGGTTTTTACGAGCTCTGGAGTCAGTTTGTTTCAAGCGGGTTTTTACATACTTCTCTGTCATTTCAATGGATGCGGGTTTTTTAAGTGCTCTGGATTCATTTCGTTGCAAGCGGGTTTTTAAGTGCTCTGGATTCATTTCAATGCAAGCGGGTTTTTAAGTGCTCTGGAGTCAATTCGTTGCAAGCGGGTTTTTAAGTGCTCTGGAGTCTTTTTTGAAGCGGGTTTTTAAGTGCTCTGGAGTCATTTCGTCGCTAGCGGGTTTTTAAATACTTCTCAGACATTTCACTGGAAGCGGGTTTTTTAAGTGCTCTGGAGGCATTTCGTTGCAAGGGGTTTTTTAAGTACTCTGGAGTCATTTCGTTGCAAGCGGGTTTTTACGTGCTCTGGAGTCATTTCGTTGCAAGCGGGTTTTTACGTACTTCTCTGACATTTAACTCGAAGCGGGTTTTTTAAGTGCTCTGGAGTCATTTCGTTGCAAGCGGGTTTTTAAGTACTCTGGAGTCATTTCGTTGCAAGCAGGTTTTTAAGTACTCTGGAGTCATTTTGTTGCAATCGGGTTTTTACATACTTCTCTGACATTTAACTGGAAGCGAGTTTTTTAAGTGCTCTGGAGTCATTTCGTTGCAAGCGGGTTTTTAAGTGCTCTGGAGTCATTTCTTTGCAAGCGGGTTTTTACTTCCTTCTCTAACATTTCATTGGAAGCGGGTTTTTTAAGTGCTCTGGAGTCAATTCGTTGCAAGCGGGTTTTTAAGTGCTCTGGAGTCTTTTTTTGGAAGCTGGTTTTTAAGTGCTCTGGAGTCATTTTGTTGCAAGTGGGTTTTTAGGTGCTCTGGAGTCATTTCATTGCAAGCGGGTTTTTAAGTGCTCTGGAGTCATGTGCAAGTGGGTTTTTATGTACTCAGGAGTCATTTCGTTGCAAGCGGGTTTTTAAGTGCTTTGGAGTCATTTCGTTGCAGGCGGGTTTTTAAGTGCTCTGGAGTCAATTCGTTGCAAGCGGGTTTTTAAGTGCTCTGGAGTCTTTTTTTGGAAGCTGGTATTTAAGTGCTCTGGAGTCATTTCGTTGCAAGTGGGTTTTTACATTTCACTCGAAGCAGGTTTTTAAGTGCTCTGGAGTCTTTTCGTTTAAAGAGGGTTTTTGAGATGGTAGTAACAATGGTGGCTGTAGTTCCAAGATCCCTTTTCTGTCTGAAGAGAGTCATAGCGTGAGGGGCATCAATGGGCATAGGCACCCAGTGAGGCATGCGAGAAACCAGGGCATACCTAACGTTACTAGCATTGGGGTTTAAAAAAAAAGCGAGTATCATTACCACAATTACTTGGCTCTATCTGGCTAATAATGAATAAAAATGGGGGATATAGACAAACAGGTGTGGGCTTATAGGAAATATTATGAGAAGCCTTAACCCCTCGTTGGAACATCCTGCGTCAGTTCTAGAACTAGCAGTGGTAGTGTCCGAGGTCTGAGTAGGTTCAGGAGACCATTGCCCCCAGGGGCGAGACGTGCTCCATGCCAATTGACTAACTCCATGTTTTCCTCCACTTTTGAAAGTCATTTAAGGTTCTTAAATTATTTTTTCCCTTTTTTTTTAAATTTTTCATCCAACGGCTGTTGGAGCTACCACCAGGGCATTAGCCATGAATCATACTGGGCAGACTGCTCAGACCCTGAATAATCATTTAGCCAATGTAGCTCATGCCTTAGTTGTACATAAAGGAATTAATGCTCAACTAAAAGGAAGCTTGATGGTGTTCAATCAGAGGATTGACCTCTTGCAGGAGCAAATTGATACCCTATGGCAAATCGCTCAACCTGGCTGTCAATGAAAGTATGCTGGACTTTGTGTCACTAGCATACAACATGAGAATTTTTCCTGCGCTGCAAATCTGTCTAAACAATTGTCGAGCTATATTTTAGGTAATTGGACTGGAGAATTCGATACTACGATGGAGCAGCTGAGAGTGGCCATTGTCACAGTAAATTCTACCGGAGTGGACGCAGGACTAGCCACAGGATTATCAACATGGATTGCTGCAGCCATGAATCATCTGAAGGAATGGGCGGGCATGGGAGTGTTAGCAGGCCTTCTGGTGTTGGTCTCCTTGGTTTGCCTGTGGTATATATGCAAGATTAGAGTCTCACAACAGTGTGATGCAGCCATGATCATTCAGGCCTTTACAGCCATTGAAGCAAGACATTCTCCCCAAGCATGGTTGGATACCATAAAAAGCTAAAATGATACGCTCAGGATGCGAGGCTAAGCACTGCACTCAGGGTCAGCCGCTTTGGACCCAGAGAAGAGCATGTCTGATTGCATGCGGGTTGATGCCCCAGGTCCCGCCTCTGAGAAAAAGGTATCGGACGGGTCCGATGCTCTTTGGGTGGATGACACCTAAATGAACATCTGTACAAAGTCCCAATTTATTTCTAATATCAGAGATCAGACCTCTACTCTTGCCTGATGCATCTAAAACAAAAAGGGGGAACTGTAGAGAGCTGCAGAATGCTATGCCTTAAAGATGGAGCTGGTTTCTGCCTTCCACCTTCCCGATGGGGAGTGCTCTCTGTCAGGAACAACTCCACATTTGGCTAAGGCCGAGGATCTGGCTTGCTTCCATGTATGTGGACCTATCTGCATTGCCCCCGTGGCACGCCTGGGTTGGCTACCCAGAGGCTATTTAAGCTGTGGGCTGGCTTTCCCCGGGGTCCGAGGATTGTTCAATGTTCCTGAATAAACTGCATTGAAAAAAAAAAATAAAGAGGGTTTTTAAGTGTCCTGGAGTCATTTCGTTGCAAGAGGATTTTTAAGTGCTCTCTAGTCATTTCGTTGCAAGTGGGTTTTTTCATACTTCTCAGACATTTCATTGGCAGCAGGTTTTTTAAGTGCTCTGCTGTCATTTCGTTGCAAGGGAGTTTTTAAGTGCTCTGGAGTCTTTTCGTTGGAAGCTGGTTTTTAAGTGCTCTGGAGTCATTTCGTTGCAAGCGGGTTTTTACATATTTTTCAGGCATTTCATTGGAAGCAGGTTTTTAAGTGCTCTGGATTCATTTCGTTGCAAGCGGGTTTTTACATACTTTTCCGACATTTCACTGGAAGCGGGTATTTTATGTGCACTGGAGTCATTTCGTTGCAAGCGGGTTTTTAAGTGCTCTGGATTCATTTCGTTGCAAGCGGGTTTTTATGTGCTCTGGAGTTATTTCTTTGCAAGCGGGTTTTTACATCCTTCTCAAACATTTCACTGGAAGTGGGTTTTTTAAGTGCTCTGGAGTCAATTCGTTGCAAGCGGGTTTTTAACTGCTCTGGAGTCTTTTTTTGAAGCGGGTTTTTAAGTGCTCTGGAGTCATTTCGTTGCTAGCGGGTTTTTACATACTTCTCAGACATTTCACTGGAAGCACGTTTTTAAGTGCTCTGGATTCATTTCTTTGCAAGCGGGTTTTTACATACTTTTCAGATATTTCACTGAAAGCGGGTTTTTTATGTGCACTGGAGTCATTTCGTTGCATGCGGGTTTTTAACTGCTCTGGATTCATTTCGTTGCAAGCGGGTTTTTATGTGCTCTGGAGTCATTTCTTTGCAAGCGGGTTTTTGCATCCTTCTCAAACATTTCACTGGAAGCGGGTTTTTTAAGTGCTCTGGAGTCAATTTGTTCCAAGCGGGTTTTTAAGTGCTCTGGAGTTTTTTTTTGGAAGCGGATTTTTAAGTGCTCTGGAGTCATTTCATTGCAAGTGGGTTTTTAAGTGCTCTGGATTCATTTCGTTGCAAGCTGGTTTTTATATACTTTTCAGACATTTCACTGGAAGCGGGTTTTTTATGTGCACTGGAGTCATTTCCTTGCAAAAGGGTTTTTAAGTGCTCTGGATTCATTTCGTTGCAAGCGGGTTTTTATGTGCTCTGGAGTTATTTCTTTGCAAGCGGGTTTTTACATCTTTCTCAAACATTTCACTTGAAGCGGGTTTTTTAAGTGCTCTGGAGTCAATTCGTTGCAAGCGGGTTTTTAAGTGCTCTGTAGTCTTTTTTTGAAGCGGGTTTTTAAGTGCTCTGGAGTCATTTCGTCGCTAGCTGGTTTTTACATACCTCTCAGACATTACACTGGAAGCACGTTTTTAAGTGCTCTGGATTCATTTCTTTGCAAGCAGGTTTTTAAGTGCTCTGGAGTCTTTTCATTTAAAGCGCCTTTTTAAGTGTCCTGGAGTCATTTCGTTGTATGCGGATTTTTAAGTGCTCTGTAGTCATTTCGTTGAAAGTGGGTTTTTTCATACTTCTCAGAAATTTCAATGGCAGCGGGTTTTTTAAGTGCTCTTGAGTCACTTCGTTGCAAGCGGGTTTTCACATACTTCTCAGATATTTCAATGGAAGCGGGTTTTTTAAGTTCTCTGGAGTCATTTCGTTGCAAGAGGGTTTTTAAGTGCTCTGGAGTCTTTTCGTTGTAAGCGGGTTTTTACATACTTCTCAGACATTTCACTGGAAGCCGGTTTTTAAGTGCTTTGGAGTCATTTCGTTGCAAACGGGTTTTTTCATACTTCTCAGACATTTTAATGGAAGCGGGATATTTTAAGTGCTCTGGAGTCATTTCGTTGCAAGCGGGATTTCAAGTGCTCTGGAGTCATTTCGTTGCAAGCGGGTTTTTACGAGCTCTGGAGTCAGTTTGTTTCAAGCGGGTTTTTACATACTTCTCTGTCATTTCAATGGATGCGGGTTTTTTAAGTGCTCTGGATTCATTTCGTTGCAAGCGGGTTTTTAAGTGCTCTGGATTCATTTCAATGCAAGCGGGTTTTTAAGTGCTCTGGAGTCAATTCGTTGCAAGCGGGTTTTTAAGTGCTCTGGAGTCATTTCGTCGCTAGCGGGTTTTTACATACTTCTCAGACATTTCACTGGAAGCGGGTTTTTTAAGTGCTCTGGAGGCATTTCGTTGCAAGGGGTTTTTTAAGTACTCTGGAGTCATTTCGTTGCAAGCGGGTTTTTACGTGCTCTGGAGTCATTTCGTTGCAAGCGGGTTTTTACGTGCTCTGGAGTCATTTCGTTGCAAGCGGGTTTTTAAGTACTCTGGAGTCATTTCGTTGCAAGCGGGTTTTTAAGTACTCTGGAGTCATTTCGTTGCAAGCTGGTTTTTAAGTGCTCTGGAGTCATTTCCTTGCAAGCGGGTTTTTAAGTGCTCTGGAGTCCTTTCGTTGCAAGCAGCTTTTTACGTGCTCTGGAGTCATTTCAATGCAAGCGGGTTTTTAAGTGCTCTGGAGTCATTTCGTTGCAAGCGGGTTTTTAAGTGCTCTGGAGTCATTTCATTGCAAGCGGGTTTTTATGTGCTCTGGAGTTATTTCTTTGCAAGCGGGTTTTTACATCCTTCTCAAACATTTCACTGGAAGTGGGTTTTTTAAGTGCTGTGGAGTCAATTCGTTGCAAGCGGGTTTTTAAGTGCTCTGGAGTCTTTTTTTGAAGCGGGTTTTTAAGTACTCTGGAGTCATTTCGTTGCTAGCGGGTTTTTACATACTTCTCAGACATTTCACTGGAAGCACGTTTTTAATTGCTCTGGATTCATTTCTTTGCAAGCGGGATTTTACATAATTTTCAGATATTTCACTGAAAGCGGGTTTTTTATGTGCACTGGAGTCATTTCGTTGCATTCGGGTTTTTAAGTGCTCTGGATTCATTTCGTTGCAAGCGGGTTTTTATGTGCTCTGGAGTCATTTCTTTGCAAGCGGGTTTTTCCATCCTTCTCAAACATTTCACTTGAAGCGGGTTTTTTAAGTGCTCTGGAGTCAATTCGTTCCAAGCGGGTTTTTAAGTGCTCTGGAGTTTTTTTTTGGAAGCGGGTTTTTAAGTGCTCTGGAGTCATTTCATTGCAAGTGGGTTTTTAAGTGCTCTGGATTCATTTCGTTGCAAGCGGGTTTTTACATACTTTTCAGACATTTCACTGGAAGCGGGTTTTTTATGTGCACTGGAGTCATTTCTTTGCAAAAGGGTTTTTAAGTGCTCTGGATTCATTTCGTTGCAAGCGGGTTTTTATGTGCTCTGGAGTTATTTCTTTGCAAGCGGGTTTTTACATCCTTCTCAAACATTTCACTTGAAGCGGGTTTTTTAAGTGCTCTGGAGTCAATTCGTTGCAAGCGGGTTTTTAAGTGCTCTGGAGTCTTTTTTTGAAGCGGGTGTTTAAGTGCTCTGGAGTCATTTCGTCGCTAGTGGGTTTTTACATACTTCTCAGACATTACACTGGAAGCACGTTTCTAAGTGCTCTGGATTCATTTCGTTGCAAGCGGATTTTTAAGTGCTCTGTAGTCATTTCGTTGAAAGTGGGTTTTTTCATACTTCTCAGACATTTCAATGGCAGCGGGTTTTTTAAGGGCTCTTGTGTCACTTCGTTGCAAGCGGGTTTTTACATACTTCTCAGATATTTCAATGGCAGCGGGTTTTTTAAGTGCTCTGGAGTCATTTCGTTGCAAGCGGGTTTTCACATACTTCTCAGATATTTCAATGGAAGCGGGTTTTTTAAGTTCTCTGGAGTCATTTCAATGCAAGCGGGTTTTTAAGTGCTCTGGAGTCAATTCGTTGCAAGCGGGTTTTTAAGTGCTCTGGAGTCTTTTTTGAAGCGGGTTTTTAAGTGCTCTGGATTCATTTCCTTGCAAGCAGGTTTTTAAATGCTCTGGAGTCTTTTCGTTTAAAGCGCCTTTTAAGTGTCCCGCAGTCATTTCGTTGTAAGCAGATTTTTAAGTGCTCTGGAGTCATTTCGTTGTAAGCGGGTTTATACATACTTCTCAGATATTTAACTAGAAGCGGGTTTTTTAATTGCTCTAGAGTCATTTCGTTGCAAGAAGGTTTTTAAGTGCTCTGGAGTCTTTTCGTTGTAAGCGGGATTTTACATACTTCTCAGACATTTCACTGGAAGCGGGTTTTTAAGTGCTCTGGAGTCATTTCGTTGCAAGAGGTTTTTTATGTGCTCTGGATTCTTTTCATTGGAAGCGGGTTTTTAAATACTTCTCAGACATTTCACTGGAAGTGGGTATTTAAGTGCTCTGGAGTCATTTCGTTGCAAGCGGGTTTTTTCATACTTCTCAGACATTTCAATGGAAGCGGGTTTTTTAAGTGCTTTGGAGTCATTTCGTTGCAAAAGGGTTTTTAAGTGCTCTGGAGTCTTTTCCTTGGAAGCAGGTTTTTAAGTGCTCTGGAGTCATTTCGTTGCAAGCGGGTTTTTCATAATTCTCAGACATTTCACTGAAAGCACATTTTTAAGTGCTCTGGATTCATTTCCTTGCAAGCAGGTTTTTAAGTGCTCTGGAGTCTTTTCATTTAAAGCGCCTTTTTAAGTGTCCTGGAGTCATTTCGTTGTAAGCGGATTTTTAAGTGCTCTGTAGTCATTTCGTTGAAAGTGGGTTTTTTCATACTTCTCAGAAATTTCAATGGCAGCGGGTTTTTTAAGTGCTCTTGAGTCACTTCGTTGCAAGCGGGTTTTTACATACTTCTCAGATATTTAACTGGAAGCGGGTTTTTTAAGTGCTCTGGAGTCATTTCATTGCAAGCGGGTTTTTACATACTTCTCAGATATTTAACTGGAAGCGGGTTTTTTAAGTGCTCTGGAGTCATTTCGTTGCAAGAGGGTTTTTAAGTGCTCTGGAGTCTTTTCGTTGTAAGCGGGTTTTCACATACTTCTCAGACATTTCACTGGAAGCGGGTTTTTAAGTGCTCTGGAGTCTTTACATTGTAAGTGGGTTTTCACATACTTCTCAGACATTTCACTGGAAGCGGGTTTTTAAGTGCTCTGGAGTCATTTCGTTGCAAGCGGGATTTCAAGTGCTCTGGAGTCAGTTCGTTGCAAGCGGGTTTTTACGAGCTCTGGAGTCAGTTTGTTTCAAGCGGGTTTTTACATACTTCTCTGACATTTCAATGGATGCGGGTTTTTTAAGTGCTCTGGATTCATTTCATTGCAAGCGGGTTTTTACGTGCTCTGGAGTCATTTAGTTGGAAGCGGGTTTTTAAGTGCTCTGGAGAGATTTCTTTGAAAGCAGTTTTTTAAGTGCTCTGGAGTCATTTTGTTGCAAGCGGGTTTTTAAGGGCTCTGGAGTCATTTCGTTGCAAGCGGGTTTTTAAGTGCTCTGGAGTCATTTCAATGCAAGCGGGTTTTTAAGTGCTCTGGAGTCAATTCGTTGCTAGCGGGTTTTTAAGTGCTCTGGAGTCTTTTTTGAAGCGGGTTTTTAAGTGCTCTGGAGTCATTTCGTCGCTATCGGGTTTTTACATACTTCTCAGACATTTCACTGGAAGCACGTTTTTAAGTGCTCTGGATTCATTTCCTTGCAAGCAGGTTTTTAAGTGCTCTGGAGTCTTTCGTTTAAAGCGCCTTTTAAGTGTCCTGCAGTCATTTCGTTGTAAGCGGATTTTTAAGTGCTCTGGAGTCATTTCGTTGTAAGCGGGTTTATACATACTTCTCAGATATTTAACTGGAAGCGGGTTTTTTAATTGCTCTAGTGTCATTTCGTTGCAAGAGGGTTTTTACATACTTCTCAGACATTTCACTGGAAGCGGGTTTTTTAAGTGCTCTGGAGTCATTTCGTTGCAAGCGGGTTTTTATATACTTCTCAGATATTTCACTGGAAGCGGGTTTTTAAGTGCTCTGGAGTCATTTCCTTGCAAGCGGGTTTTTAGGTGCTCTGGAGTTATTTCGTTGCAAGCGGGTTTTTACGTGCTCTGGAGTCATTTCGTTGCAAGCGGGTTTTTAAGAGCTCTGGAGTCATTTCATTGCAAGCGGGTTTTTAAGTGCTCTGGAGTCTTTTCGTTGCAAGCGGGTTTTTAAGTGCTCTGGAGGCATTTCGTTGTAAGCGGGTTTTTAAGTGCTCTGGAGTCATTTCGTTGCAAGCCGGTTTTTACGTGTTCTGGAGTCATTTCGTTGCAAGTGGGTTTTTACATACTTCTCAGACATTTCACTGGAAGAGGATTTTTTAAGTGCTCTGGAGTCATTTCGTTGCAAGCGGGTTTTTAAGTACTATGGAGTCATTTCGTTGCAAGCGGGTTTTTACGTGCTCTGGAGTCATTTCGTTGCAAGTGGTTTTTTACATACTTCTCAGACATTTCACTGGAAGCGAATTTTTTAAGTGCTCTGGAGTCCTTTTGTTGCAAGCGGGTTTTTACGTGCTCTGGAGTCATTTTGTTGCAAGCGGGTTTTTACATACTTCTCAGACATTCCACTGGAAGCGGGTTTTTTAAGTGCTCTGGAGTCATTTCGTTGCAAGCGGGTTTTTAAGTACTCTGGAGTCATTTCGTTGCAAGCGGGTTTTTAAGTGCTCTGGAGTCATTTCATTACAAGCGGGTTTTTAAGTGCTCTGGAGGTTTTTCGTTGCAAGCGGGTTTTTACGTGCTCTGGAGTCATTTCGTTGCAAGCGGGTTTTTAAGTGCTCTGGAGTCATTTCGTTGCAAGCGGGTTTTTAAGTGCTCTGGAGTCTTTTCATTGCAAGCTGGTTTTTAAGTGTTCTGGATTCATTTCGTTGCAAGCGGGTTTTTAAGTGCTCTGAAGGCATTTCGTTGTAAGTGGGTTTTTAAGTGCTCTGGAGTCATTTCGTTGCAAGCGGGTTTTTGCGTGTTCTGGAGTCATTTCTTTGCAAGCGGGTTTTTACATACTTCTCAGACATTTCACTGGAAGCGGGTTTTTTAAGTGCTTTGGAGTCATTTTGTTGCAAGCGGGTTTTTAAGTACTCTGGAGTCATTTCGTTGCAAGCGGTTTTTTACGTGCTCTGGAGTCATTTCGTTTCAAGCGGGTTTTTACATACTTCTCAGACATTTCACTGGAAGCGGGTTTTTAAGTGCTCTGGAGTCATTTCCTTGCAAGCGGGTTTTTAAGTGCTCTGGAGTCATTTCGTTGCAAGCGGGTTTTTAAGTGCTCTGGAGTCATTTCAATGCAAGCGGGTTTTTAAGTGCTCTGGAGTCAATTCGTTGCTAGCGGGTTTTTAAGTGCTCTGGAGTCTTTTTTGAAGCGGGTTTTTAAGTGCTCTGGAGTCATTTCGTCGCTATCGGGTTTTTACATACTTCTCAGACATTTCACTGGAAGCACGTTTTTAAGTGCTCTGGATTCATTTCCTTGCAAGCAGGTTTTTAAGTGCTCTGGAGTCTTTCGTTTAAAGCGCCTTTTAAGTGTCCTGCAGTCATTTCGTTGTAAGCGGATTTTTAAGTGCTCTGGAGTCATTTCGTTGTAAGCGGGTTTATACATACTTCTCAGATATTTAACTGGAAGCGGGTTTTTTAATTGCTCTAGTGTCATTTCGTTGCAAGAGGGTTTTTACATACTTCTCAGACATTTCACTGGAAGCGGGTTTTTTAAGTGCTCTGGAGTCATTTCGTTGCAAGCGGGTTTTTATATACTTCTCAGATATTTCACTGGAAGCGGGTTTTTAAGTGCTCTGGAGTCATTTCCTTGCAAGCGGGTTTTTAGGTGCTCTGGAGTTATTTCGTTGCAAGCGGGTTTTTACGTGCTCTGGAGTCATTTCGTTGCAAGCGGGTTTTTAAGAGCTCTGGAGTCATTTCATTGCAAGCGGGTTTTTAAGTGCTCTGGAGTCTTTTCGTTGCAAGCGGGTTTTTAAGTGCTCTGGAGGCATTTCGTTGTAAGCGGGTTTTTAAGTGCTCTGGAGTCATTTCGTTGCTAGCGGGTTCTTAAGTGCTCTGGAGTCATTTTGTTGCAAGGGGTTTTTTAAGTGCTCTTCAGTCATTTCGTTACAAGCGGGTTTTTAAGTGCTCTGGAGTCATTTCGTTGCTAGTGGGTTTTTACATACTTCTCAGTCATTTCACTGCAAGCGCATTTTTAAGTGCTCTGGAGTCATTTCTTTGCAAGCAGTTTTTTATGTGCTCGGGAGTCATTGTGTTGGAAGCGGGTTTTTAATTGCTCTTGAGTCATTTCGTTGCAAGCGGGTTTTTACATACTTCTCAGACATTGCAATGGAAGCGGGATTTTTAAGTGCTATGGTGTCATTTTGTTGGAAGCGGGTCATTAAGTGCTCTGGAGTCTTTTCGTTACAAGCGGGTATTTACATACTTCACAGACATTTCACTGGAAGCGGGTGTTTAAGTGCTCTGGAGTCATTTCATTGCAAGTGGTTTTTTACATAATTCTCAGACATTTCACTGCATGCGGATTTTTTAATTGCTCTGTAGTTATGTCGTTGAAAGCTGGTTTTTAAGTGCTCTGGAGTCATTTCATTGCAAGCGGGTTTTTACATTCTTCTCAGACATTTCACTGGAAGTGGGTTTTTTAAGTGCTCTGGAGACATTTCATTGCAAGCGGGTTTTTAAGTGCTCTGGAGTCATTTCGTTACAAGCGGGTTTTTACATACTTCTCAGACATTGCAAAGGAAGCGGGTTTTTTAAGTGCTATGGTGTCATTTTGTTGGAAGCGGGTTATTAAGTGCTCTGGAGTCTTTTCGTTACAAGCGGGTATTTACATACTTCTCAGACATTTCACTGGAAGCGGGTCTTTAAGTGCTCTGGAGTCAATTCATTGCAAGTGGTTTTTTACATAATTCTCAGACTTTTCACTGCAAGCGGGTTTTTTAATTGCTCTGTAGTCATGTCGTTGAAAGCGGGTTTTTAAGTGCTCTGCAGTCATTTCGTTGGAAGCGGGTTCTTACATACTTCTCAGACATTTCACTTTATGCCGGTTTTTTAAGTGCTCTGGAATAATTTCTTTAGAAGCAGATTTTTAAGTGCTCTGGAGTCTTTTCGTTGGAAGTGGTTTTTAAGTGCTCTGGAGTCATTTCATTGCAATCATGTTTTTAAGTGCTCTGGAGTCATTTCGTTGGAAGTGGGTTTTTACATACTTCTCAGACATTTCACTGCAAGTGGGTTTTTTAAGTGTTCTGGAGTCATTTTGTTGCAAGCGGATTTTTAAGTGCTCTGGAGTTATTTTGTTGAAACCGGGTTTTTAAGTGCTCTGGAGTCATTTCGATGGAAGTGGGTCATAAATGTTGTGGAGTTGTTTACATTGCAAGCGGGTTTTTAAGTGCACTGGAGTCATTTCTTTGGAAGGGGGTTTTTAAGTGCTTTGGAGTCATTTCGTTGAAAGCGGGTTTTTACATACTTCCCAGACATTTCACTGGATGCGGCTTTTTTAAGTGCTCTGGAGTCATTTCGTTGCAAGCGGGTTTTTACATTCTTCTCAGTCATTTCACTGGAAGTGGGTTTTTTAAGTGCTCTGGAGTAATTTCTTTGGAAGCAGTTTATTAAGTGCTCTGGAGTCATTGTGTTGGAAGCGGGTTTTTAATTGCTCTGGTTTCATTTCGCTGGAAGTGGATTTTTAAGTGCTCTGGAGTCTATTCGTTGGAAGTGGTTTTTTAAGTGCTCTGGAGTCATTTCGTTGCAAGCGGGTTTTTACATACTTCTCAGACATTGCAATGGAAGCGGGTTTTTAAGTGCTCCTGAGACATTTCGTTGCAAGCGGGTTTTTACATGCTCTGGAGTCATGTCGTTACAAGCGGGTTTTTACATACTTCACAGACATTTCACTGCATGCCAGTTTTTTAAGTGCTCTGGAGTAATTTCTTTGGAAGCAGATTTTTAAGTGCTCTGGAGTCTTTTCGTTGGAAGTGGTTTTTAAGTGCTCTGGAGTCATTTCATTGCAATCATGTTTTTAAGTACTCTGGAGTCATTTCGTTGCAAGCGGGTTTTTGCATATTTTTCAAACATTTTACTGCAAGCTGGTTTTTTAAATGCTCTCGTGTCATTTTGTTTCAATCAGGTTATTAAGTGCTCTGGAGTCTTTTTGTTGCAAGCGGGTTTTTAAGTGCTCTGGAGTCATTTTGTTGCAAGGGGATTTTTAAGTGCTCTAGAGTCATTTTGTTGCAAGCGGATTTTTGCCTACTTCTCAGACATTTCACTAGAAGCAGTTTTTTTAAGTGCTCTGGAGTCGTTTCGTTGCTAGCGGATTATTAAGTGCTCTGGAGTCTTTTCGTTGCAAGAGGGTTTTTAAATGCTCTGGAGTCATTTTGTTGCAAGCGGGTTTTTACATACTTATCAGACATTTCACTGGATGCGGGTTTCTTAATTGCTCTGGAGTCATTTCAGTGCAAGCAGGTTTTTAAGTGCTTTGAAGTCATTTTGTTGGAAGTGGGTTTTTAAGTGCTCTGAAGTCATTTCGTTGCAACTGGGTTTTTAAGTGCTCTGGAATCTTTTCATTGGAAGCGGGTTTTTAAGTGCTCTGGAGTCACTTCTTTGTTAGCGGGTTTTTACATACTTCTCAGACATGTCACTGGAAGCGGGTTTTTTAGGTGCTCTGGAGTCATTTCGTTGCAAGCAGATTTTTAAGTGCTCTGTAGTTATTTCGTTGGAAGCGGGTGTTGAAGTGCTCTGGAGTCATTTCGTTGCAAGCAGATTATTAAGTGCTCTGGAGTCTTTTACTTGGAAGCAGTTTTTAAAGTGCTCTGGAGTCATTTCGTTGCAAGCGGGATTTTTACATACTTCTCAGACATTTCACTGGATGACGGTTTTTTAAGTGCTCTGGAATAATTTCTTTAGAAGTAGATTTTTATGTGCTCTGGAGTCTTTTCGTTGGAAGTGGTTTTTAAGTGCTCTGGAGTCATTTCTGTGCAAGTGGGTTTTTAAGTACTCAGGAGTCATTTCGTTGCAAGCGGGTTTTTAAGTGCGCTGGAGTCATTTCGTTGCAGGCAGGTTTTTCAGTGCTCTGGAGTCAATTCGTTGCAAGCGGGTTTTTAAGTGCTCTGGAGTCTTTTTTTGGAAGCTGGTATTTAAGTGCTCTGGAGTCATTTCGTTGCAAGTGGATTTTTACATATTTCTCAGACATTTCACTCGAAGCAGGTTTTTAAGTGCTCTGGAGTCTTTTCGTTTAAAGAGGGTTTTTAAGTTTCCTGGAGTCATTTCGTTGCAAGAGGATTTTTAAGTGCTCTCTAGTCATTTCGTTGCAAGTGGGTTTTTTCATACTTCTCAGACATTTCATTGGCAGCAGGTTTTTTAAGTGCTCTGCTGTCATTTCGTTGCAAGGGGTTTTTTAAGTGCTCTCGAGTATTTTCGTTGGAAGCTGGTTTTTAATTGCTCTGGAGTCATTTCGTTGCAAGCGGGTTTTTACATATTTTTCAGACATTTCATTGGAAGCAGGTTTTTAAGTGCTCTGGATTCATTTCGTTGCAAGCGGGTTTTTACATACTTTTCTGACATTTCACTGGAAGCGGGTATTTTATGTGCACTGGAGTCATTTCGTTGCAAGCGGGTTTTTAAGTGCTCTGGATTCATTTCGTTGCAAGCGGGTTTTTATGTGCTCTGGTGTTATTTCTTTGCAAGCGGGTTTTTACATCCTTCTCAAACATTTCACTGGAAGTGGGTTTTTTAAGTGCTCTGGAGTCAATTCGTTGCAAGCGGGTTTTTAAGTGCTCTGGAGTCTTTTTTTGAAGCGGGTTTTTAAGTGCTCTGGAGTCATTTCTTTGCTAGCGGGTTTTTACATACTTCTCAGACATTTCACTGGAAGCACGTTTTTAAGTGCTCTGGATTCATTTCTTTGCAAGCGGGTTTTTACATACTTTTCAGATATTTCACTGAAAGCGGGTTTTTTATGTGCACTGGAGTCATTTCTTTGCATGCGGGTTTTTAAGTGCTCTGGATTCATTTCGTTTCAAGCGGGTTTTTATGTGCTCTGGAGTCATTTCTTTGCAAGCTGGTTTTTGCATCCTTCTCAAACATTTCACTGGAAGCGGGTTTTTTAAGTGCTCTGGAGTCAATTTGTTCCAAGCGGGTTTTTAAGTGCTCTGGATTCATTTCGTTGCAAGCGGGTTTTTACATACTTTTCAGACATTTCACTGGAAGCGGGTTTTTTATGTGCACTGGAGTCATTTCGTTGCAAAAGGGTTGTTAAGTGCTCTGGATTCATTTCGTTGCAAGCGGGTTTTTATGTGCTCTGGAGTTATTTCTTTGCAAGCGGGTTTTTACATCCTTCTCAAACATTTCACTTGAAGCGGGTTTTTTAAGTGCTCTGGAGTCAATTCTTTGCAAGCGGGTTTTTAAGTGCTCTGGAGTCTTTTTTTGAAGCGGGTTTTTAAGTGCTCTGGAGTCATTTCGTCGCTAGCTGGTTTTTACATACTTCTCAGACATTACACTGGAAGCACGTTTTTAAGTGCTCTGGATTCATTTCGTTGCAAGCAGGTTTTTAAGTGCTCTGTAGTCATTTCGTTGAAAGTGGGTTTTTTCATACTTCTCAGACATTTCAATGGCAGCGGGTTTTTTAAGTGCTCTTGAGTCACTTCGTTGCAAGCGGGTTTTTACATACTTCTCAGATATTTAACTGGAAGCGGGTTTTTTAAGTGCTCTGGAGTCATTTCGTTGCAAGCGGGTTTTCACATACTTCTCAGATATTTCAATGGAAGCGGGTTTTTTAAGTTCTCTGGAGTCATTTCGTTGCAAGAGGGTTTTTAAGTGCTCTGGAGTCTTTTCGTTGTAAGCGGGTTTTTACATACTTCTCAGACATTTCACTGGAAGCCGGTTTTTAAGTGCTCTGGAGTCATTTCGTTGCAAATGGGTTTTTTCATACTTCTCAGACATTTTAATGGAAGCGGGATATTTTAAGTGCTCTGGAGTCATTTCGTTGCAAGCGGGATTTCAAGTGCTCTGGAGTCATTTCGTTGCAAGCGGGTTTTTACGAGCTCTGGAGTCAGTTTGTTTCAAGCGGGTTTTTACATACTTCTCTGACATTTCAATGGATGCGGGTTTTTTAAGTGCTCTGGATTCATTTCGTTGCAAGCGGGTTTTTAAGTGCTCTGGAGTCATTTCAATGCAAGCGGGTTTTTAAGTGCTCTGGAGTCTTTTCGTTTAAAGCGCCTTTTAAGTGTCCTGCAGTCATTTCGTTGTAAGCGGATTTTTAAGTGCTCTGGAGTCATTTCGTTGTAAGCGGGTTTATACATACTTCTCAAATATTTAACTGGAAGCGGGTTTTTTAATTGCTCTAGAGTCATTTCGTTGCAAGAGGGTTTTTACATACTTCTCAGACATTTCACTGGAAGCGGGTTTTTTAAGTGCTCTGGAGTCATTTAGTTGCAAGCGGGTTTTTAAGTACTCTGGAGTCATTTCGTTGCAATCGGGTTTTTACATACTTCTCTGACATTTAACTTGAAGAGAGGTTTTTAAGTGCTCTGGAGTCATTTTGTTGCAAGCGGGTTTTTACATACTTCTCAGACATTTCACTGGAAGCGGGTTTTTTAAGTCCTCTGGAGTCATTTTGTTGCAAGCGGGTTTTTAAGTGCTCTGGAGTCATTTCGTTGCAAGCGGGTTTTTAAGTGCTCTGGAGTCATTTCTTTGCAAGCGGGTTTTAACTTCCTTCTCAAACATTTCACTGGAAGCGGGTTTTTTAAGTGCTCTGGAGTCAATTCGTTGCAAGCGGGTTTTTAAGTGCTCTGGAGTCTTTTTTTGGAAGCTGGTTTTTAAGTGCTCTGGAGTCATTTCGTTGGAAGCGGGTTTTTAAGTGGTCTGGAGTCATTTCGTTGCAAGCGGGTTTTTAAGTGCTCTGGAGTCATTTTGTTGCAAGCGGGTTTTTAAATTCTTCTCAAACATTTCAATGTATGCGGGTTTTTTAAGTGCTCTGGATTCATTTCGTTGCTAGCGGGTTCTTAAGTGCTCTGGAGTCATTTTGTTGCAAGGGGTTTTTTAAGTGCTCTTCAGTCATTTCGTTACAAGCGGGTTTTTAAGTGCTCTGGAGTCATTTCGTTGCTAGTGGGTTTTTACATACTTCTCAGTCATTTCACTGCAAGCGCATTTTTAAGTGCTCTGGAGTCATTTCTTTGCAAGCAGTTTTTTATGTGCTCGGGAGTCATTGTGTTGGAAGCGGGTTTTTAATTGCTCTTGAGTCATTTCGTTGCAAGCGGGTTTTTACATACTTCTCAGACATTGCAATGGAAGCGGGATTTTTAAGTGCTATGGTGTCATTTTGTTGGAAGCGGGTCATTAAGTGCTCTGGAGTCTTTTCGTTACAAGCGGGTATTTACATACTTCACAGACATTTCACTGGAAGCGGGTGTTTAAGTGCTCTGGAGTCATTTCATTGCAAGTGGTTTTTTACATAATTCTCAGACATTTCACTGCATGCGGATTTTTTAATTGCTCTGTAGTTATGTCGTTGAAAGCTGGTTTTTAAGTGCTCTGGAGTCATTTCATTGCAAGCGGGTTTTTACATTCTTCTCAGACATTTCACTGGAAGTGGGTTTTTTAAGTGCTCTGGAGACATTTCATTGCAAGCGGGTTTTTAAGTGCTCTGGAGTCATTTCGTTACAAGCGGGTTTTTACATACTTCTCAGACATTGCAAAGGAAGCGGGTTTTTTAAGTGCTATGGTGTCATTTTGTTGGAAGCGGGTTATTAAGTGCTCTGGAGTCTTTTCGTTACAAGCGGGTATTTACATACTTCTCAGACATTTCACTGGAAGCGGGTCTTTAAGTGCTCTGGAGTCAATTCATTGCAAGTGGTTTTTTACATAATTCTCAGACTTTTCACTGCAAGCGGGTTTTTTAATTGCTCTGTAGTCATGTCGTTGAAAGCGGGTTTTTAAGTGCTCTGCAGTCATTTCGTTGGAAGCGGGTTCTTACATACTTCTCAGACATTTCACTTTATGCCGGTTTTTTAAGTGCTCTGGAATAATTTCTTTAGAAGCAGATTTTTAAGTGCTCTGGAGTCTTTTCGTTGGAAGTGGTTTTTAAGTGCTCTGGAGTCATTTCATTGCAATCATGTTTTTAAGTGCTCTGGAGTCATTTCGTTGGAAGTGGGTTTTTACATACTTCTCAGACATTTCACTGCAAGTGGGTTTTTTAAGTGTTCTGGAGTCATTTTGTTGCAAGCGGATTTTTAAGTGCTCTGGAGTTATTTTGTTGAAACCGGGTTTTTAAGTGCTCTGGAGTCATTTCGATGGAAGTGGGTCATAAATGTTGTGGAGTTGTTTACATTGCAAGCGGGTTTTTAAGTGCACTGGAGTCATTTCTTTGGAAGGGGGTTTTTAAGTGCTTTGGAGTCATTTCGTTGAAAGCGGGTTTTTACATACTTCCCAGACATTTCACTGGATGCGGCTTTTTTAAGTGCTCTGGAGTCATTTCGTTGCAAGCGGGTTTTTACATTCTTCTCAGTCATTTCACTGGAAGTGGGTTTTTTAAGTGCTCTGGAGTAATTTCTTTGGAAGCAGTTTATTAAGTGCTCTGGAGTCATTGTGTTGGAAGCGGGTTTTTAATTGCTCTGGTTTCATTTCGCTGGAAGTGGATTTTTAAGTGCTCTGGAGTCTATTCGTTGGAAGTGGTTTTTTAAGTGCTCTGGAGTCATTTCGTTGCAAGCGGGTTTTTACATACTTCTCAGACATTGCAATGGAAGCGGGTTTTTAAGTGCTCCTGAGACATTTCGTTGCAAGCGGGTTTTTACATGCTCTGGAGTCATGTCGTTACAAGCGGGTTTTTACATACTTCACAGACATTTCACTGCATGCCAGTTTTTTAAGTGCTCTGGAGTAATTTCTTTGGAAGCAGATTTTTAAGTGCTCTGGAGTCTTTTCGTTGGAAGTGGTTTTTAAGTGCTCTGGAGTCATTTCATTGCAATCATGTTTTTAAGTACTCTGGAGTCATTTCGTTGCAAGCGGGTTTTTGCATATTTTTCAAACATTTTACTGCAAGCTGGTTTTTTAAATGCTCTCGTGTCATTTTGTTTCAATCAGGTTATTAAGTGCTCTGGAGTCTTTTTGTTGCAAGCGGGTTTTTAAGTGCTCTGGAGTCATTTTGTTGCAAGGGGATTTTTAAGTGCTCTAGAGTCATTTTGTTGCAAGCGGATTTTTGCCTACTTCTCAGACATTTCACTAGAAGCAGTTTTTTTAAGTGCTCTGGAGTCGTTTCGTTGCTAGCGGATTATTAAGTGCTCTGGAGTCTTTTCGTTGCAAGAGGGTTTTTAAATGCTCTGGAGTCATTTTGTTGCAAGCGGGTTTTTACATACTTATCAGACATTTCACTGGATGCGGGTTTCTTAATTGCTCTGGAGTCATTTCAGTGCAAGCAGGTTTTTAAGTGCTTTGAAGTCATTTTGTTGGAAGTGGGTTTTTAAGTGCTCTGAAGTCATTTCGTTGCAACTGGGTTTTTAAGTGCTCTGGAATCTTTTCATTGGAAGCGGGTTTTTAAGTGCTCTGGAGTCACTTCTTTGTTAGCGGGTTTTTACATACTTCTCAGACATGTCACTGGAAGCGGGTTTTTTAGGTGCTCTGGAGTCATTTCGTTGCAAGCAGATTTTTAAGTGCTCTGTAGTTATTTCGTTGGAAGCGGGTGTTGAAGTGCTCTGGAGTCATTTCGTTGCAAGCAGATTATTAAGTGCTCTGGAGTCTTTTACTTGGAAGCAGTTTTTAAAGTGCTCTGGAGTCATTTCGTTGCAAGCGGGATTTTTACATACTTCTCAGACATTTCACTGGATGACGGTTTTTTAAGTGCTCTGGAATAATTTCTTTAGAAGTAGATTTTTATGTGCTCTGGAGTCTTTTCGTTGGAAGTGGTTTTTAAGTGCTCTGGAGTCATTTCATTGCAATCATGTTTTTAAGTGCCCTGGAGTCATATCGTTGGAAGCGGGTTTTTACATACTTCTCAGACATTTCACTGCAAGTTGGTTTTTTAAGTGCTCTGGAGTCATTTCGTTGCAAGCATGTTTTTACATTCTTCTCAGTCATTTCACTGGAATTGGGTTTTTTAAGTGCTCTGGAGTAATTTCTTTGGAAGCAGTTTTTTAAGTGCCCGGGAGTCATTGTTTTGGAAGTGGGTTTTTAATTGCTCTGGTTTCATTTCACTGGAAGCAGATTTTTAAGTGCTCTGGAGTCATTTCATTGCAAGTGGTTTTTTACATAATTCTCAGACATTTCACTGCAGGCGGGTTTTTTAATGCTCTGTAGTCATGTCGTTGAAAGCTGGTTTTTAAGTGCTCTGGAGTCATTTCGTTGGAAGCAGGTTTTTACATACTTCTCAGACATTTCACTGGATGCCGGTTTTTTAAGTGCTCTGGAATAATTTCTTTAGAAGCAGATTTTTAAGTGCTCTGGAGTCTTTTCGTTGGAAGTGGTTTTTAAGTGCTCTGGAGTCATTTCATTGCAATCATATTTTTAAGTACTCTGGAGTCATTTCGTTGCAAGCAGGTTTTTGCATACTTCTCAAACATTTTACTGGAAGCTGGTTTTTTAAGTGCTCTCGTGTCATTTTGTTTCAATCAGGTTATTAAGTGCTCTGGAGTCATTTTGTTGCAAGGGGTTTTTTTAGTGCTCTAGAGTCATTTTGTTGCAAGCGGATTTTTGCCTACTTCTCAGACATTTCACTAGAAGCAGTTTTTTTAAGTGCTCTGGAGTCGTTTCGTTGCAAGGAGATTATTAAGTGCTCTGGAGTCTTTTCGTTGCAAGAGGGATTTTAAATGCTCTGGAGTCATTTTGTTGCAAGCGGGTTTTGACATACTTATCAGACATTTCACTGGAAGCGGGTTTCTTAATTGCTCTGGAGTCATTTCAGTGCAAGCGGGTTTTTAAGTGCTTTGAAGTCATTTTGTTTAAGCGGGTTTTTCAGTGCTCTGGAGTCATTTCGTTGCAAGTGGGTTTTTAAGTGCTCTGGAATCTTTTCATTCGAAGCGGGTTTTTAAGTGCTCTGGAGTCACTTCTTTGCAAGTGGATTAATAAGTGCTCTGGAGTCTTTTACTTGGAAGCGGTTTTTAAAGTGCTCTGGAGTCATTTCTTTGCAAGCGGGTTTTTATGTGCTCTGGAGTCATTTTGTTGCAAGCGGGTTTTTAAATTCTTCTCAAACATTTCAATGTATGCGGGTTTTTAAGTGCTCTGGAGTCATTTTGTTGCAAGGGGTTTTTTAAGTGCTCTGGAGTCATTTCGTTACAAGCGGGTTTTTACATACTTCTCAGACATTTCACTGGAAGTGGGTTTTTTAAATGCTCTGGAGTCATTTCGTTGCAAGCGGGTTTTTTAAGTTATCTGGAGTCTTTTCTTTGGAAGTGGGTTATTTAGTGACATGGAGTCATTTCATTGGAAGAGGATTTTTTAAGTGCTCTGGAGTCATGTTTTTGGAAGTAGATTTTTCAGTGCTCTGGAGTTATTTTTTTGAAACCGGGTTTTTAAGTGGTCAGGAGAAATTTCGATGGAAGCAGGTCATAAGTGTTCTGGAGTTGTTTACATTGGAAGCGGGTTTTTAATTGTACTGGAGTCATTTCTTTGGAAGGGGTTTTTTAAGTGTTCTGGAGTCATTTCCTTGCAAGCGGGTTTTTAAGTGCTCTGGAGTAATTTCGATGGAAGTGGGTCATAAGTGTTGTGGAGTTGTTTACATTGGAAGCGGGCTTTTAAGTGCACTGGAGTCATTTCTTTGGAAGGGGGTTTTTAAGTGCTTTGGAGTCATTTCTTTGAAAGCGGGTTTTTACATACTTCCCAGACATTTCACTGGATGCGGCTTTTTTAAGTGCTCTGGAGTCATTTCGTTTGAGGCAGGTTTTTAAGTGCTCTGGGGTCTTTTCGTTGTAAGAGGGTTTTTAAATGCTCTGGAGTCATTTTGTTGAAAGCGGGTTTTTACATACTTATCAGACATTTCCCTGGAAGCGGGTTTCTTAATTGCTCTGGAGTCATTTCAGTGCAAGCGGGTTTTTAAGTGCTTTGAAATCATTTTGTTGGAAGCGGGTTTTTAAGTGCTCTGGAGTCATTTCATTGCAAGTGGGTTTTTAAGTGCTCTGGAATCTTTTCATTGGAAGCGGGTTTTTAAGTGCTCTGGAGTCACTTCTTTGCTAGCGGGTTTTTACATACTTCTCAGACATTTCACTGGAAGCGGGTTTTAAGTGCTCTGGAGTCATTCCATTGCAAGCGGGTTTTTAAATACTTCTCAGATATTTCGATGGAAGCGGGTTTTTTAAGTGCTCTTGAGTCATTTTGTTGTAAGCATGTTTTTAAGTGCTCTGGAGTCTTTTCGTTGGAAGCAGGTTTTTAAGTGCTCTGTAGTCATTTAGTTGCAAGCGAGTTTTTAAGTGCTCTGGAGTCATTTCGTTGCTAGTGGGTTTTTACATACTTCTCAGTCATTTCACTGCAAGCGCGTTTTTAAGTGCTCTGGAGTCATTTCTTTGCAAGCAGTTTTTTATGTGCTCGGGAGTCATTGTGTTGGAAGCGGGTTTTTAATTGCTCTTGAGTCATTTCGTTGCAAGCGGGTTTTTACATACTTCTCAGACATTGCAATGGAAGCGGGTTTTTTAAGTGCTATGGTGTCATTTTTTTGGAAGCGTGTTATTAAGTGCTCTGGTGTCTTTTCGTTACAAGCTGGTATTTACATACTTCTCAGACATTTCACTGGAAGCGGGTCTTTAAGTGCTCTGGAGTCATTTCATTGCAAGTGGTTTTTTACATAATTCTCAGACATTTCACTGCATGCGGGTTTTTTAATTGCTCTGTAGTCATGTCGTTGAAAGCTGGTTTTTAAATGCTCTGGAGTCATTTCGTTGGAAGCAGGTTTTTACACACTTCTCAGACATTTCACTGGATGCCGGTTTTTTAAGTGCTCTGGAGTCATTTCGTTGTAAGAGGGTTTTTAAGTGCTCTGGAGTCTTTTCGTTGTAAGCGGGTTTTTACATACTTCTCAGACATTTCACTGGAAGCCGGTTTTTAAGTGCTCTGGAGTCATTTCGTTGCAAGCATGTTTTTACATTCTTCTCAGTCATTTCACTGGAATTGGGTTTTTTAAGTGCTCTGGAGTAATTTCTTTGGAAGCAGTTTTTTATGTGCCCGGGAGTCATTGTGTTGGAAGTGGGTTTTTAATTGCTCTGGTTTCATTTCACTGGAAGCAGATTTTTAAGTGCTCTGGAGTCTATTCTTTGGAAACGGTTTTTTAAGTGCTCTGGAGTCATTTCGTTACAAGCGGGTTTTTACATACTTCTCAGACATTGCAATGGAAGAGGGTTTTTTAAGTGCTATGGTGTCATTTTGTTGGAAGCGGGTTATTAAGTGCTCTGGAGTCTTTTCGTTACAAGCGGGTATTTACATACTTCTCAGACATTTCACTGGAAGCGGGTGTTTAAGTGCTCTGGAGTCATTTCATTGCAAGTGGTTTTTTACATAATTCTCAGACATTTCACTGCAGGCGGGTTTTTTAATGCTCTGTAGTCATGTCGTTGAAAGCTGGTTTTTAAGTGCTCTGGAGTCATTTCGTTGGAAGCAGGTTTTTACATACTTCTCAGACATTTCACTGGATGCCGGTTTTTTAAGTGCTCTGGAATAATTTCTTTAGAAGCAGATTTTTAAGTGCTCTGGAGTCTTTTCGTTGGAAGTGGTTTTTAAGTGCTCTGGAGTCATTTCATTGCAATCATATTTTTAAGTACTCTGGAGTCATTTCGTTGCAAGCAGGTTTTTGCATACTTCTCAAACATTTTACTGGAAGCTGGTTTTTTAAGTGCTCTCGTGTCATTTTGTTTCAATCAGGTTATTAAGTGCTCTGGAGTCATTTTGTTGCAAGGGGTTTTTTTAGTGCTCTAGAGTCATTTTGTTGCAAGCGGATTTTTGCCTACTTCTCAGACATTTCACTAGAAGCAGTTTTTTTAAGTGCTCTGGAGTCGTTTCGTTGCAAGGAGATTATTAAGTGCTCTGGAGTCTTTTCGTTGCAAGAGGGATTTTAAATGCTCTGGAGTCATTTTGTTGCAAGCGGGTTTTGACATACTTATCAGACATTTCACTGGAAGCAGGTTTCTTAATTGCTCTGGAGTCATTTCAGTGCAAGCGGGTTTTTAAGTGCTTTGAAGTCATTTTGTTTAAGCGGGTTTTTCAGTGCTCTGGAGTCATTTCGTTGCAAGTGGGTTTTTAAGTGCTCTGGAATCTTTTCATTCGAAGCGGGTTTTTAAGTGCTCTGGAGTCACTTCTTTGCAAGTGGATTAATAAGTGCTCTGGAGTCTTTTACTTGGAAGCGGTTTTTAAAGTGCTCTGGAGTCATTTCTTTGCAAGCGGGTTTTTATGTGCTCTGGAGTCATTTTGTTGCAAGCGGGTTTTTAAATTCTTCTCAAACATTTCAATGTATGCGGGTTTTTAAGTGCTCTGGAGTCATTTTGTTGCAAGGGGTTTTCTAAGTGCTCTGGAGTCATTTCGTTACAAGCGGGTTTTTACATACTTCTCAGACATTTCACTGGAAGTGGGTTTTTTAAATGCTCTGGAGTCATTTCGTTGCAAGCGGGTTTTTTAAGTTATCTGGAGTCTTTTCTTTGGAAGTGGGTTATTTAGTGACATGGAGTCATTTCATTGGAAGAGGATTTTTTAAGTGCTCTGGAGTCATGTTTTTGGAAGTAGATTTTTCAGTGCTCTGGAGTTATTTTTTTGAAACCGGGTTTTTAAGTGGTCAGGAGAAATTTCGATGGAAGCAGGTCATAAGTGTTCTGGAGTTGTTTACATTGGAAGCGGGTTTTTAATTGTACTGGAGTCATTTCTTTGGAAGGGGTTTTTTAAGTGTTCTGGAGTCATTTCCTTGCAAGCGGGTTTTTAAGTGCTCTGGAGTAATTTCGATGGAAGTGGGTCATAAGTGTTGTGGAGTTGTTTACATTGGAAGCGGGCTTTTAAGTGCACTGGAGTCATTTCTTTGGAAGGGGGTTTTTAAGTGCTTTGGAGTCATTTCTTTGAAAGCGGGTTTTTACATACTTCCCAGACATTTCACTGGATGCGGCTTTTTTAAGTGCTCTGGAGTCATTTCGTTTGAGGCAGGTTTTTAAGTGCTCTGGGGTCTTTTCGTTGTAAGAGGGTTTTTAAATGCTCTGGAGTCATTTTGTTGAAAGCGGGTTTTTACATACTTATCAGACATTTCCCTGGAAGCGGGTTTCTTAATTGCTCTGGAGTCATTTCAGTGCAAGCGGGTTTTTAAGTGCTTTGAAATCATTTTGTTGGAAGCGGGTTTTTAAGTGCTCTGGAGTCATTTCATTGCAAGTGGGTTTTTAAGTGCTCTGGAATCTTTTCATTGGAAGCGGGTTTTTAAGTGCTCTGGAGTCACTTCTTTGCTAGCGGGTTTTTACATACTTCTCAGACATTTCACTGGAAGCGGGTTTTAAGTGCTCTGGAGTCATTCCATTGCAAGCGGGTTTTTAAATACTTCTCAGATATTTCGATGGAAGCGGGTTTTTTAAGTGCTCTTGAGTCATTTTGTTGTAAGCATGTTTTTAAGTGCTCTGGAGTCTTTTCGTTGGAAGCAGGTTTTTAAGTGCTCTGTAGTCATTTAGTTGCAAGCGAGTTTTTAAGTGCTCTGGAGTCATTTCGTTGCTAGTGGGTTTTTACATACTTCTCAGTCATTTCACTGCAAGCGCGTTTTTAAGTGCTCTGGAGTCATTTCTTTGCAAGCAGTTTTTTATGTGCTCGGGAGTCATTGTGTTGGAAGCGGGTTTTTAATTGCTCTTGAGTCATTTCGTTGCAAGCGGGTTTTTACATACTTCTCAGACATTGCAATGGAAGCGGGTTTTTTAAGTGCTATGGTGTCAATTTTTTGGAAGCGTGTTATTAAGTGCTCTGGTGTCTTTTCGTTACAAGCTGGTATTTACATACTTCTCAGACATTTCACTGGAAGTGGGTCTTTAAGTGCTCTGGAGTCATTTCATTGCAAGTGGTTTTTTACATAATTCTCAGACATTTCACTGCATGCGGGTTTTTTAATTGCTCTGTAGTCATGTCGTTGAAAGCTGGTTTTTAAATGCTCTGGAGTCATTTCGTTGGAAGCAGGTTTTTACACACTTCTCAGACATTTCACTGGATGCCGGTTTTTTAAGTGCTCTGGAGTCATTTCGTTGTAAGAGGGTTTTTAAGTGCTCTGGAGTCTTTTCGTTGTAAGCGGGTTTTTACATACTTCTCAGACATTTCACTGGAAGCCGGTTTTTAAGTGCTCTGGAGTCATTTCGTTGCAAACGGGTTTTTTCATACTTCTCAGACATTTTAATGGAAGCGGGATATTTTAAGTGCTCTGGAGTCATTTCGTTGCAAGCGGGATTTCAAGTGCTCTGGAGTCATTTCGTTGCAAGCGGGTTTTTACGAGCTCTGGAGTCAGTTTGTTTCAAGCGGGTTTTTACATACTTCTCTGACATTTTAATGGATGCGGGTTTTTTAAGTGCTCTGGATTCATTTCGTTGCAAGCGGGTTTTTAAGTGCTCTGGAGTCATTTCAATGCAAGCGGGTTTTTAAGTGCTCTGGAGTCAATTCGTTGCAAGTGGGTTTTTAAGTGCTCTGGAGTCTTTTTTGAAGCGGGTTTTTAAGTGCTCTGGAGTCATTTCGTCGCTAGCGGGTTTTTACATACTTCTCTGACATTTCACTGGAAGCGGGTTTTTTAAGTGCTCTGGAGTCATTTCGTTGCAAGCTGGTTTTTACGTGCTCTGGATTCATTTCGTTGCAAGCGGGTTTTTACATACTTCTCTGACATTTAACTGGAAGCGGGTTTTTTAAGTGCTCTGGAGTCATTTCGTTGCAAGCAGGTTTTTACGTGCTCTGGAGTCATTTCGTTGCAAGCGGGTTTTTAAGTACTCTGGAGTCATTTCGTTGCAAGCGGGTTTTTAAGTACTCTGGAGTCATTTCGTTGCAAGCTGGTTTTTAAGTGCTCTGGAGTCATTTCCTTGCAAGCAGGTTTTTAAGTGCTGTGGAGTCATTTCGTTGCAAGCGGCTTTTTACGTGCTCTGGAGTCATTTCGTTGCAAGCAGGTTTTTAAGTGCTCTGGAGTCATTTCTGTGCAAGTGGGTATTTAAGTGCTCTGGAGTCATTTCGTTGCAAGTGGGTTTTTACATATTTCTCAGACATTTCACTCGAAGTGCTCTGGAGTCTTTTCGTTTAAAGAGGGTTTTTAAGTGTCCTGGAGTCATTTCGTTGCAAGAGGATTTTTAAGTGCTCTCTAGTCACTTCGTTGCAAGTGGGTTTTTTCATACTTCTCAGACATTTCATTGGCAGCAGGTTTTTTAAGTGCTCTGCTGTCATTTCGTTGCAAGGGGGTTTGTAAGTGTTCTGGAGTCTTTTCGTTGGAAGCTGGTTTTTAAGTGCTCTGGAGTCATTTCGTTGCAAGCGGGTTTTTACATATTTTTCAGACATTTCATTGGAAGCAGGTTTTTAAGTTCTCTGGATTCATTTCGTTGCAAGCGGATTTTTACATACTTTTCCGACATTTCACTGGAAGCGGGTATTTTATGTGCACTGGAGTCATTTCGTTGCAAGCGGGTTTTTAGGTGCTCTGGATTCATTTCGTTGCAAGCGGGTTTTTATGTGCTCTGGAGTTATTTCTTTGCAAGCGGGTTTTCACATCCTTCTCAAACATTTCACTGGAAGTGGGTTTTTTAAGTGCTCTGGAGTCAATTCGTTGCAAGCGGGTTTTTAAGTGCTCTGGAGTCTTTTTTTGAAGCGGGTTTTTAAGTGCTCTGGAGTCATTTCGTTGCTAGCGGGTTTTTACATACTTCTCAGACATTTCACTGGAAGCACGTTTTTAAGTGCTCTGGATTTATTTCTTTGCAAGCGGGTTTTTACATACTTTTCAGATATTTCACTGAAAGCGGGTTTTTTATGTGCACTGGAGTCATTTCGTTGCAAGCGGGTTTTTATGTGCTCTGGAGTCATTTCTTTGCAAGCGGGTTTTTGCATCCTTCTCAAACATTTCACTGGAAGCGGGTTTTTTAAGTGCTCTGGAGTCAATTCGTTCCAAGCCGGTTTTTAAGTGCTCTGGAGTTTTTTTTTTGGAAGCGGGTTTTTAAGTGCTCTGGAGTCATTTCATTGCAAGTGGGTTTTTAAGTGCTCTGGATTCATTTCGTTGCAAGCGGGTTTTTACATACTTTTCAGACATTTCACTGGAAGCGGGTTTTTTATGTGCACTGGAGTTATTTCGTTGCAAAAGGGTTTTTAAGTGCTCTGGATTCATTTCGTTGCAAGCGGGTTTTTATGTGCTCTGGAGTTATTTCTTTGCAAGCGGGTTTTTACATCCTTCTCAAACATTTCACTTGAAGCTGGTTTTTTAAGTGCTCTGGAGTCAATTCGTTGCAAGCAGGTTTTTAAGTGCTTTGGAGTCTTTTTTTGAAGCGGGTTTTTAAGTGCTCTGGAGTCATTTCGTCGCTAGTGGGTTTTTACATACTTCTCAGACATTACACTGGAAGCACGTTTTTAAGTGCTCTGGATTCATTTCGTTGCAAGTGGGTTTTTACATATTTCTCAGACATTTCACTCGAAGTGCTCTGGAGTCTTTTCGTTTAAAGAGGGTTTTTAAGTGTCCTGGAGTCATTTCGTTGCAAGAGGATTTTTAAGTGCTCTCTAGTCATTTCGTTGCATGTGGGTTTTTTCATACTTCTCAGACATTTCATTGGCAGCCGGTTTTTTAAGTGCTCTGCTGTCATTTCGTTGCAAGCAGGTTTTTAAGTGCTCTGGAGTCTTTTCATTTAAAGCGCCTTTTTAAGTGTCCTGAGTCTTTTCGTTGTAAGCGGATTTTTAAGTGCTCTGTAGTCATTTCGTTGAAAGTGCGTTTTTTCATACTTCTCAGACATTTCAATGTCAGCGGGTTTTTTAAGAGCTCTTGAGTCACTTCGTTGCAAGCGGGTTTTTACATACTTCTCAGATATTTAACTGGAAGCGGGTTTTTTAAGTGCTCTGGAGTCATTTCGTTGCAAGCGGGTTTTCACATACTTCTCAGATATTTCAATAGAAGCGGGTTTTTTAAGTTCTCTGGAGTCATTTCGTTGCAAGAGGGTTTTTAAGTGCTCTGGAGTCTTTTCGTTGTAAGCGGGTTTTTACATACTTCTCAGACATTTCACTGGAAGCCGGTTTTTAAGTGCTCTGGAGTCATTTCGTTGCAAACGGGTTTTTTCATACTTCTCAGACATTTTAATGGAAGCGGGATATTTTAAGTGCTCTGGAGTCATTTCGTTGCAAGCGGGATTTCAAGTGCTCTGGAGTCAGTTCCTTGCAAGCGGGTTTTTACGAGCTCTGGAGTCAGTTTGTTTCAAGCGGGTTTTTACATACTTCTCTGACATTTCAATGGATGCGGGTTTTTTAAGTGCTCTGGATTCATTTCGTTGCAAGCGGATTTTTAAGTGCTCTGGAGTCATTTCGATGCAAGCGGGTTTTTAAGTGCTCTGGAGTCATTTCGTCGCTAGCGGGTTTTTACATACTTCTCAGACATTTCACTGGAAGCACGTTTTTAAGTGCTCTGGATTCATTTCCTTGCAAGCAGGTTTTTAAGTGCTCTGGAGTCTTTTCGTTTAAAGCGCCTTTTAAGTGTCCTGCAGTCATTTCGTTGTAAGCGGATTTTTAAGTGCTCTGGAGTCATTTCGTTGTAAGCGGGTTTATACATACTTCTCAGATATTTCACTGGAAGCGGGTTTTTAAGTGCTCTGGAGTCATTTCGTTGCAAGAGGTTTTTTATGTGCTCTGGAGTCATTTCGTTACAAGCGGGTTTTTACATACTTCTCAGACATTTCACTGGAAGTGGGTTTTTTAAGTGCTCTGGAGTCATTTCGTTGCAAGCGGGTTTTTAAGTGCTCTGGAGTCATTTCTTTACAAGTGGGTATTTACATATCAGACATTTCACTGGAAGCGGGTTTTTTAAGTGCTCTGGAATCAGTTCGTTGCAAGCGGGTTTTTAAGTGATCTGGAGTGTTTTCTTTGGAAGTGGGTTATTAAGTGACCTGGCATCATTTCTTTGGAAGAGGATTTTTAAGTGCTTTAGAGTTATTTTGTTGCAAGCGGATTTTTAAGTGCTCTGGAGCTATTTTGTTGAAACCGGGTTTTTAAGTGCTCTGGAGACATATCGATGGAAGTGGGTCATAAGTGTTCTGGAGTTGTTTACATTGGAAACGGGTTTTTAAGTGCACTGAAGTCATTTCTTTGGAAGGGGGTTTTTACGTGCTGTGGAGTCATTTCGTTGAAAGCAGGTTTTTACATACTTCTCAGACATTTCACTGGAAGTGTTTTTTTTAAGTGCTCTGGAGTAATTTCTCTGGAAGCAGTTTTTTAAGTGCTCGGGAGTCATTGTGTTGGAAGCGGGTTTTTAATTGCTCTTGAGTCATTTCGTTGCCAGCGGGTTTTTACATACTTCTCAGACATTGCAATGGAAGCGGGTTTTTTAAGTGCTATGGTTTCATTTTGTTGCAAGCGGGTTATTAAGTGCTCTGGAGACTTTTCGTTACAAGCAGGTATTTACATACTTCTCAGACATTTCACTGGAAGCGGGTTTTTAAGTGCTCTGGAGTCATTTCGTTGCAAGTGGTTTTTTACATAATTCTCAGACATTTCACTGCATGTGGGTTTTTTAATTGCTCTGAGGTCATGTCGTTGAAAGCGGGTTTTTAAGTGCTCTGGAGTCATTTCGTTGGAAACGGGTTTTTACATACTTCTCAGACATTATAATGGATGCGGGTTTATTAAGTGCTCTGGAGTCATTTCGTTGGAAGCGGGTTTTTACGTGCTCTGGAGTCATTTTGTTGCAAGCGGGTTTTTACATACTTCTCAGACATTTCACTGGAAGCGGGTTTTTTAAGTGCTCTGGAGTCATTTCGTTGCAAGCGGGTTTTTAAGTGCTCTAGAGTCATTTCGTTGCAAGCGGGTTTTTATGTGCTCTGGAGTCATTTCGTTGCAAGCGGGTTTTTAAGTGTTCTGGAGTCATTTAGTTGCAAGCGGGTTTTTAAGTACTCTGGAGTCATTTCGTTGCAAGCGGGTTTTTAAGTACTCTGGAGTCATTTCGTTGTAAGCGGGTTTTTAAGTGCTCTGGAGTCATTTCCTTGCAAGCGGGTTTTTACATACTTCTCTGACATTTAACTGGAAGCGAATTTTTTAAGTGCTCTGGAGTCATTTCGTTGCAAGCGGGTTTTTACGTGCTCTGGAGTCATTTCGTTTCAAGCGGGTTTTTACATACTACACTGACATTTAACTGGAAGCGTTTTTTTTAAGTGCTCTGGAGTCATTTCGTTGCAAGCGGGTTTTTACGTGCTCTGGAATCATTTCGTTGCAAGTGGGTTTTTACATACTTCTCAGACATTGCAATGGAAGCGGGTTTTTATGTGCTCCTGAGACATTTCATTGCAAGCGGGTTTTTACGTGCTCTGGAGTCATTTCGTTACAAGCAGGTTTTTACATACTTCACAGACATTTCACTGGATGGCAGTTTTTTAAGTGCTCTGGAGTAATTTCTTTGGAAGCAGATTTTTAAGTGCTCTGGAGTCTTTTCGTTGGAAGTGGTTTTTAAGTGCTCTGGAGTCATTTCATTGCAATCATGTTTTAAGTACTCTGGAGTCATTTCGTTGCAAGCGGGATTTTGCATACTTTTCAAATATTTTACTGCAAGCTGGTTTTTTAAATGCTCTCGTGTCATTTTGTTTCAATCAGGTTATTAAGTGCTCTGGAGTCTTTTTGTTGCAAGCGGGTTTTTAAGTGCTCTGGAGTCATTTTGTTGCAAGGGGTTTTTTAAGTGCTCTAGAGTCATTTTGTTGCAAGCGGATTTTTGCCTACTTCTCAGACATTTCACTAGAAGCAGTTTTTTTAAGTCCTCTGGAGTCGTTTCTTTGCTAGCGGATTATTAAGTGCTCTGGAGTCTTTTCGTTGCAAGAGGGTTTTTAAATGATCTGGAGTCATTTTGTTGCAAGCAGATTTTTAAGTGCTCTGTAGTTATTTCGTTGGAAGCGGGTTTTTATGTGCTCTGGAGTCATTTTGTTGCAAGCGGGTTTTTAAATTCTTCTCAAACATTTCAATGTATGCGGGTTTTTAAGTGCTCTGGAGTCATTTTGTTGCAAGGGGTTTTTTAAGTGCTCTGGAGTCATTTCGTTACAAGCGGGTTTTTACATACTTCTCAGACATTTCACTGGAAGTGGGTTTTTTAAATGCTCTGGAGTCATTTCGTTGCAAGCGGGTTTTTTAAGTTATCTGGAGTCTTTTCTTGGAAGTGGGTTATTTAGTGACATGGAGTCATTTCATTGGAAGAGGATTTTTTAAGTGCTCTGGAGTCATGTTTTTGGAAGTAGATTTTTCAGTGCTCTGGAGTTATTTTTTTGAAACCGGGTTTTTAAGTGGTCAGGAGAAATTTCGATGGAAGCAGGTCATAAGTGTTCTGGAGTTGTTTACATTGGAAGCGGGTTTTTAATTGTACTGGAGTCATTTCTTTGGAAGGGGTTTTTTAAGTGTTCTGGAGTCATTTCCTTGCAAGCGGGTTTTTAAGTGCTCTGGAGTAATTTCGATGGAAGTGGGTCATAAGTGTTGTGGAGTTGTTTACATTGGAAGCGGGCTTTTAAGTGCACTGGAGTCATTTCTTTGGAAGGGGGTTTTTAAGTGCTTTGGAGTCATTTCTTTGAAAGCGGGTTTTTACATACTTCCCAGACATTTCACTGGATGCGGCTTTTTTAAGTGCTCTGGAGTCATTTCGTTTGAGGCAGGTTTTTAAGTGCTCTGGGGTCTTTTCGTTGTAAGAGGGTTTTTAAATGCTCTGGAGTCATTTTGTTGAAAGCGGGTTTTTACATACTTATCAGACATTTCCCTGGAAGCGGGTTTCTTAATTGCTCTGGAGTCATTTCAGTGCAAGCGGGTTTTTAAGTGCTTTGAAATCATTTTGTTGGAAGCGGGTTTTTAAGTGCTCTGGAGTCATTTCATTGCAAGTGGGTTTTTAAGTGCTCTGGAATCTTTTCATTGGAAGCGGGTTTTTAAGTGCTCTGGAGTCACTTCTTTGCTAGCGGGTTTTTACATACTTCTCAGACATTTCACTGGAAGCGGGTTTTAAGTGCTCTGGAGTCATTCCATTGCAAGCGGGTTTTTAAATACTTCTCAGATATTTCGATGGAAGCGGGTTTTTTAAGTGCTCTTGAGTCATTTTGTTGTAAGCATGTTTTTAAGTGCTCTGGAGTCTTTTCGTTGGAAGCAGGTTTTTAAGTGCTCTGTAGTCATTTAGTTGCAAGCGAGTTTTTAAGTGCTCTGGAGTCATTTCGTTGCTAGTGGGTTTTTACATACTTCTCAGTCATTTCACTGCAAGCGCGTTTTTAAGTGCTCTGGAGTCATTTCTTTGCAAGCAGTTTTTTATGTGCTCGGGAGTCATTGTGTTGGAAGCGGGTTTTTAATTGCTCTTGAGTCATTTCGTTGCAAGCGGGTTTTTACATACTTCTCAGACATTGCAATGGAAGCGGGTTTTTTAAGTGCTATGGTGTCATTTTTTTGGAAGCGTGTTATTAAGTGCTCTGGTGTCTTTTCGTTACAAGCTGGTATTTACATACTTCTCAGACATTTCACTGGAAGCGGGTCTTTAAGTGCTCTGGAGTCATTTCATTGCAAGTGGTTTTTTACATAATTCTCAGACATTTCACTGCATGCGGGTTTTTTAATTGCTCTGTAGTCATGTCGTTGAAAGCTGGTTTTTAAATGCTCTGGAGTCATTTCGTTGGAAGCAGGTTTTTACACACTTCTCAGACATTTCACTGGATGCCGGTTTTTTAAGTGCTCTGGAGTCATTTCGTTGTAAGAGGGTTTTTAAGTGCTCTGGAGTCTTTTCGTTGTAAGCGGGTTTTTACATACTTCTCAGACATTTCACTGGAAGCCGGTTTTTAAGTGCTCTGGAGTCATTTCGTTGCAAACGGGTTTTTTCATACTTCTCAGACATTTTAATGGAAGCGGGATATTTTAAGTGCTCTGGAGTCATTTCGTTGCAAGCGGGATTTCAAGTGCTCTGGAGTCATTTCGTTGCAAGCGGGTTTTTACGAGCTCTGGAGTCAGTTTGTTTCAAGCGGGTTTTTACATACTTCTCTGACATTTCAATGGATGCGGGTTTTTTAAGTGCTCTGGATTCATTTCGTTGCAAGCGGGTTTTTAAGTGCTCTGGAGTCATTTCAATGCAAGCGGGTTTTTAAGTGCTCTGGAGTCAATTCGTTGCAAGCGGGTTTTTAAGTGCTCTGGAGTCTTTTTTTTAGCGGGTTTTTAAGTGCTCTGGAGTCATTTCGTCGCTAGCGGGTTTTTACATACTTCTCTGACATTTCACTGGAAGCGGGTTTTTTAAGTGCTCTGGAGTCATTTCGTTGCAAGCTGGTTTTTACGTGCTCTGGATTCATTTCGTTGCAAGCGGGTTTTTACATACTTCTCTGACATTTAACTGGAAGCGGGTTTTTTAAGTGCTCTGGAGTCATTTCGTTGCAAGCAGGTTTTTACGTGCTCTGGAGTCATTTCGTTGCAAGCGGGTTTTTAAGTACTCTGGAGTCATTTCGTTGCAAGCGGGTTTTTAAGTACTCTGGAGTCATTTCGTTGCAAGCTGGTTTTTAAGTTCTCTGGAGTCATTTCCTTGCAAGCAGGTTTTTAAGTGCTCTGGAGTCATTTCGTTGCAAGCGGCTTTTTACGTGCTCTGGAGTCATTTCGTTGCAAGCGGGTTTTTACATACTTCTCAGACATTTCACTGGAAGCGGGTTTTTTAAGTGATCTGTAGGCATTTCGTTGCTAGCCGGTTTTTATGTACTATGGAGTCATTTCGTTGCAAGCGGGTTTTTCCGTGCTCTGGAGTCATTTCGTTGCAAGCGGGTTTTTAAGTGCTCTGGAGTCATTTCGTTGCAACCGGGTTTTTAAGTGCTCTGGAGTCATTTCGTTGCAAGGAGGTTTTTAAGTGCTCTGGAGTCATTTCGTTGCAAGTGGGTTTTTAAGTGCTCTGGAGTCATTTCTGTGCAAGTAGGTTTTTAAGTGCTCTGGAGTCACTTCGTTGCAAGCGGGTTTTTAAGTGCTCTGGAGTCAATTCATTGCAAGCGGGTTTCTAAGTGCTCTGGAGTATTTTTTTGGAAGATGGTTTTTAAGTACTCTGGAGTCATTTCATTGCAAGTGGGTTTTTTAGTGATCTGGAGTCATTTCGTTGCAAGCGGGTTTTTACATACTTCTCAGACATTTCATAGGAAGCACGTTTTTTAAGTGCTCTGGAGTCATTTCATTGCAAGAGGGTTTTTAAGTGCTCTGGAGTGTTTTCGTATAAAGCGGCTTTTTAAGTGTCCTGGAGTCATTTCGTTGCAAGCGGATTTTTAAGTGCTCTGTAGTCATTTCGTGGCTAGTGGGTTTTTACATATTTCTCAGACATTTCACTCGAAGCAGGATTTTAAGTGCTCTGGAGTCTTTTCGATTAAAGAGGGTTTTTAAGTGTCCTGGAGTCATTTTGTTGTAAGCGGATTTTTACGGGCTCTGTAGTCATTTCGTTGCAAGTGGGTTTTTACATCTTTCTCAGACATTTCACTCGAAACAGGTTTTTAAGTGCTCTGGAGTCTTTTCGTTTAAAGAGGGTTTTTAAGTGTCCTGGAGTCATTTCGTTGCAAGAGGATTTTTAAGTGCTCTCTAGTCATTTCGTTGCAAGTGGGTTTTTTCATACTTCTCAGACATTTCATTGGCAGCGGGTTTTTTAAGTGCTCTTGAGTCATTTTGTTGCAAGCGGGTTTTTACGTGCTCTGGAGTCATTTCGTTGCAAGCGGGTTTTTCATACTTCTCAGACAATTCAATGGAAGCGGGTTTTTAAGTGCTCTGGAGTCTTTTTCTTGGAAGCGGGTTTTTAAGGGCTCTGGAGTCATTTCGATGCAAGCGGGTTTTTCATACTTCTCAGACAATTCAATGGAAGCAGGTTTTTTAAGTGCTCTGGAGTCTTTTTTTTGGTTGCGGATTTTAAGTGCTCATTAGTCATTCCATTGCAAGTGGGTTTTTAAGAGATCTGGAGTCATTTCGTTGCAAGAGGTTTTTTAAATACTTCTCAGACATTTCACTGGAAGCACGTTATTAAGTGCTCTGGATTCATTTCGTTGCAAGCGGGTTTTTACATACTTTTCAGACATTTCACTGGAAGCGGGTTTTTTATATGAACCGGAGTCAATTCGTTGCAAGCGGGATTTAAGTGCTCTGGATTCATTACGTTGCAAGCGGGTTTTTATGTGCTCTGGAGTCATTTCTTTGCAAGCGGGTTTTTACTTCCTTCTCTGACATTTAACTGGAAGCGGGTTTTTTAAGTGCTCTGGAGTCAATTCGTTGCAAGCGGGTTTTTAAGTACTCTGGAGTCTTTTTTTGGAAGCTGGTTTTTAAGTGCTCTGGAGTCATTTTGTTGCAATTGGGTTTTTAGGTGCTCTGGAGTCATTTCATTGCAAGCAGGTTTTTAAGTGCTCTGGAGTCATTTCTGTGCAAGTGGGTATTTAAGTGCTCTGGAGTCATTTCGTTGCAAGTGGGTTTTTACATATTTCTCAGACATTTCACTCGAAGTCCTCTGGAGTCTTTTCGTTTAAAGAGGGTTTTTAAGTGTCCTGGAGTCATTTCGTTGCAAGAGGATTTTTAAGTGCTCTCTAGTCACTTCGTTGCAAGTGGGTTTTTTCATACTTCTCAGACATTTCATTGGCAGCAGGTTTTTTAAGTGCTCTGCTGTCATTTCGTTGCAAGGGGGTTTGTAAGTGTTCTGGAGTCTTTTCGTTGGAAGCTGGTTTTTAAGTGCTCTGGAGTCATTTCGTTGCAAGCGGGTTTTTACATATTTTTCAGACATTTCATTGGAAGCAGGTTTTTAAGTTCTCTGGATTCATTTCGTTGCAAGCGGATTTTTACATACTTTTCCGACATTTCACTGGAAGCGGGTATTTTATGTGCACTGGAGTCATTTCGTTGCAAGCGGGTTTTTAAGTGCTCTGGATTCATTTCGTTGCAAGCGGGTTTTTATGTGCTCTGGAGTTATTTCTTTGCAAGCGGGTTTTCACATCCTTCTCAAACATTTCACTGGAAGTGGGTTTTTTAAGTGCTCTGGAGTCAATTCGTTGCAAGCGGGTTTTTAAGTGCTCTGGAGTCTTTTTTTGAAGCGGGTTTTTAAGTGCTCTGGAGTCATTTCGTTGCTAGCGGGTTTTTACATACTTCTCAGACATTTCACTGGAAGCACGTTTTTAAGTGCTCTGGATTTATTTCTTTGCAAGCGGGTTTTTACATACTTTTCACATATTTCACTGAAAGCGGGTTTTTTATGTGCACTGGAGTCATTTCGTTGCAAGCGGGTTTTTATGTGCTCTGGAGTCATTTCTTTGCAAGCGGGTTTTTGCATCCTTCTCAAACATTTCACTGGAAGCGGGTTTTTTAAGTGCTCTGGAGTCAATTCGTTCCAAGCCGGTTTTTAAGTGCTCTGGAGTTTTTTTTTTGGAAGCGGGTTTTTAAGTGCTCTGGAGTCATTTCATTGCAAGTGGGTTTTTTAGTGCTCTGGATTCATTTCGTTGCAAGCGGGTTTTTACATACTTTTCAGACATTTCACTGGAAGCGGGTTTTTTATGTGCACTGGAGTTATTTCGTTGCAAAAGGGTTTTTAAGTGCTCTGGATTCATTTTGTTGCAAGCGGGTTTTTATGTGCTCTGGAGTTATTTCTTTGCAAGCGGGTTTTTACATCCTTCTCAAACATTTCACTTGAAGCTGGTTTTTTAAGTGCTCTGGAGTCAATTCGTTGCAAGCAGGTTTTTAAGTGCTTTGGAGTCTTTTTTTGAAGCGGGTTTTTAAGTGCTCTGGAGTCATTTCGTCGCTAGTGGGTTTTTACATACTTCTCAGACATTACACTGGAAGCACGTTTTTAAGTGCTCTGGATTCATTTCGTTGCAAGTGGGTTTTTACATATTTCTCAGACATTTCACTCGAAGTGCTCTGGAGTCTTTTCGTTTAAAGAGGGTTTTTAAGTGTCCTGGAGTCATTTCGTTGCATGTGGGTTTTTTCATACTTCTCAGACATTTCATTGGCAGCCTGTTTTTTAAGTGCTCTGCTGTCATTTCGTTGCAAGCAGGTTTTTAAGTGCTCTGGAGTCTTTTCATTTAAAGCGCCTTTTTAAGTGTCCTGAGTCTTTTCGTTGTAAGCGGATTTTTAAGTGCTCTGTAGTCATTTCGTTGAAAGTGGGTTTTTTCATACTTCTCAGACATTTCAATGTCAGCGGGTTTTTTAAGAGCTCTTGAGTCACTTCGTTGCAAGCGGGTTTTTACATACTTCTCAGATATTTAACTGGAAGCGGGTTTTTTAAGTGCTCTGGAGTCATTTCGTTGCAAGCGGGTTTTCACATACTTCTCAGATATTTCAATGGAAGCGGGTTTTTTAAGTTCTCTGGAGTCATTTCGTTGCAAGAGGGTTTTTAAGTGCTCTGGAGTCTTTTCGTTGTAAGCGGGTTTTTACATACTTCTCAGACATTTCACTGGAAGCGTGTTTTTAAGTGCTCTGGAGTCATTTCGTTGCAAACGGGTTTTTTCATACTTCTCAGACATTTTAATGGAAGCGGGATATTTTAAGTGCTCTGGAGTCATTTCGTTGCAAGCGGGATTTCAAGTGCTCTGGAGTCAGTTCCTTGCAAGCGGGTTTTTACGAGCTCTGGAGTCAGTTTGTTTCAAGCGGGTTTTTACATACTTCTCTGACATTTCAATGGATGCGGGTTTTTTAAGTGCTCTGGATTCATTTCGTTGCAAGCGGATTTTTAAGTGCTCTGGAGTCATTTCGATGCAAGCGGGTTTTTAAGTGCTCTGGAGTCATTTCGTCGCTAGCAGGTTTTTACATACTTCTCAGACATTTCACTGGAAGCACGTTTTTAAGTGCTCTGGATTCATTTCCTTGCAAGCAGGTTTTTAAGTGCTCTGGAGTCTTTTCGTTTAAAGCGCCTTTTAAGTGTCCTGCAGTCATTTCGTTGTAAGCGGATTTTTAAGTGCTCTGGAGTCATTTCGTTGTAAGCGGGTTTATACATACTTCTCAGATATTTCACTGGAAGCGGGTTTTTAAGTGCTCTGGAGTCATTTCGTTGCAAGAGGTTTTTTATGTGCTCTGGATTCTTTTCGTTGGAAGCGGGTTTTTACATACTTCTCAGACATTTCACTGGAAGTGGGTATTTAAGTGCTCTGGAGTCATTTCGTTGCAAGCGGGTTTTTTCATACTTCTCAGACCTTTCAATGGAAGCGGGTTTTTTAAGTTCTCTGGAGTCATTTCGTTGCAAAAGGGTTTTTTAGTGCTCTGGAGTCTTTTTGTTGGAAGCGGGCTTTTACATACTTCTCAGACATTTAACTGGAAGCGGGTTTTTAAGTGCTCTGGAGTCATTTCTTTGCAAGCGGGTTTTTTCATACTTCTCAGACATTTCAATGGAGGCGGGGTTTTTAAGTGCCCTGGAGTTATTTCATTGAAAGCGTGTTTTTAAGTGCTCTGGAGTCTTTTCCTTGGAAGCGGGTTTTTAAGTGCTCTGGAGTCATTTCGTTGCAAGCGGGTTTTTCATAATTCTCAGACAATTCAATGGAAGCGGGTTTTTTAAGTGCTCTGGAGTCATTTCGTTGCAAGCAGGTTTTTAAGTGCTCTGGAGTCATTTCGTTGCAAGCGGGTTTTTACATATTTTTCAGACATTTCATTGGAAGCAGGTTTTTAAGTGCTCTGGATTCATTTCGTTGCAAGCGGGTTTTTACATACTTTTCTGACATTTCACTGGAAGCGGGTATTTTATGTGCACCGGAGTCATTTCGTTGCAAGCGGGTTTTTAAGTGCTCTGGATTCATTTCGTTGCAAGCGGGTTTTTATGTGCTCTGGAGTTATTTCTTTGCAAGCGGGTTTTTACATCCTTCTCGAACATTTCACTGGAAGTGGGTTTTTTAAGTGCTCTGGAGTCAATTCGTTGCAAGCGGGTTCTTAAGTGCTCTGGAGTCTTTTTTTGAAGCGGGTTTTTAAGTGCTCTGGAGTCATTTCTTTGCTAGCGGGTTTTTACATACTTCTCAGACATTTCACTGGAAGCACGTTTTTAAGTGCTCTGGATTCATTTCTTTGCAAGTGGGTTTTTACATACTTTTCAGATATTTCACTGAAAGCGGGTTTTTTATGTGCACTGGAGTCATTTCGTTGCATGCGGGTTTTTAAGTGCTCTGGATTCATTTCGTTGCAAGCGGGTTTTTATGTGCTCTGGAGTCATTTCTTGGCAAGCTGGTTTTTGCATCCTTCTCAAACATTTCACTGGAAACGGGTTTTTTAAGTGCTCTGGAGTCAATTTGTTCCAAGCGGGTTTTTAAGTGCTCTGGATTCATTTCGTTGCAAGCGGGTTTTTACATACTTTTCAGACATTTCACTGGAAGCGGGTTTTTTATGTGCACTGGAGTCATTTCGTTGCAAAAGGGTTGTTAAGTGCTCTGGATTCATTTCGTTGCAAGCGGGTTTTTATGTGCTCTGGAGTTATTTCTTTGCAAGCGGGTTTTTACATCCTTCTCAAACATTTCACTTGAAGCGGGTTTTTTAAGTTTTCTGGAGTCAATTCTTTGCAAGCGGGTTTTTAAGTGCTCTGGAGTCTTTTTTTGAAGCGGGTTTTTAAGTGCTCTGGAGTCATTTCGTCGCTAGCTGGTTTTTACATACTTCTCAGACATTACACTGGAAGCACGTTTTTAAGTGCTCTGGATTCATTTCGTTGCAAGCAGGTTTTTAAGTGCTCTGTAGTCATTTCGTTGAAAGTGGGTTTTTTCATACTTCTCAGACATTTCAATGGCAGCGGGTTTTTGAAGTGCTCTTGAGTCACTTCGTTGCAAGAAGGTTTTTACATACTTCTCAGATATTTAACTGGAAGCGGGTTTTTTAAGTGCTCTGGAGTCATTTCGTTGTAAGGGGATTTTTAAGTGCTCTGGAGTCATTTCGTTGTAAGCGGGTTTATACATACTTCTCAGATATTTAACTGGAAGCGGGTTTTTTAATTGCTCTAGAGTCATTTCGTTGCAAGAGGGTTTTTACATACTTCTCAGACATTTCACTGGAAGCGGGTTTTTTAAGTGCTCTGGAGTCATTTCGTTGCAAGCGGGTTTTTAAGTACTCTGGAGTCATTTCGTTGCAATCGGGTTTTTACATACTTCTCTGACATTTAACTTGAAGAGAGGTTTTTAAGTGCTCTGGAGTCATTTTGTTGCAAGCGGGTTTTTACGTGCTCTGGAGTTATTTCGTTGCAAGCGGGTTTTTACATACTTCTCAGACATTTCACTGGAAGCGGGTTTTTAAGTCCTCTGGAGTCATTTTGTTGCAAGCGGGTTTTTAAGTGCTCTGGAGTCATTTCGTTGCAAGCGGGTTTTTAAGTGCTCTGGAGTCATTTCTTTGCAAGCGGGTTTTAACTTCCTTCTCAAACATTTCACTGGAAGTGGGTTTTTTAAGTGCTCTGGTGTCAATTCGTTGCAAGCGGGTTTTTAAGTGCTCTGGAGTCTTTTTTTGGAAGCTGGTTTTTAAGTGCTCTGGAGTCATTTTGTTGCAAGTGGGTTTTTAGGTGCTCTGGAGTCATTTCATTGCAAGCGGGTTTTTAAGTGCTCTGGAGTCATTTCTGTGCAAGTGGGTTTTTAAGTACTCAGGAGTCATTTCGTTGCAAGCGGGTTTTTAAGTGCTCTGGAGTCATTTCGTTGCAGGCGGGTTTTTCAGTGCTCTGGAGTCAATTCTTTGCAAGCGGGTTTTTAAGTGCTCTGGAGTCTTTTTTTGGAAGCTGGTTTTTAAGTGCTCTGGAGTCATTTTGTTGCAAGTGGGTTTTTAGGTGCTCTGGAGTCATTTCATTGCAAGCGGGTTTTTAAGTGCTCTGGAGTCTTTTTTTGAAGCGGGTTTTTAAGTGCTCTGGAGTCATTTCTTTGCTAGCGGGTTTTTACATACTTCTCAGACATTTCACTGGAAGCACGTTTTTAAGTGCTCTGGAGTCTTTTCGTTGTAAGCGGGTTTTTACATACTTCTCAGACATTTCACTGGAAGCCGGTTTTTAAGTTCTCTGGCGTCATTTCGTTGCAAACGGGTTTTTTCATACTTCTCAGACATTTTAATGGAAGCGGGATATTTTAAGTGCTCTGGAGTCATTTCTTTGCAAGCGGGATTTCAAGTGCTCTGGAGTCATTTCGTTGCAAGCGGGTTTTTACGAGCTCTGGAGTCAGTTTGTTTCAAGCGGGTTTTTACATACTTCTCTGACATTTCAATGGATGCGGGTTTTTTAAGTGCTCTGGATTCATTTCGTTGCAAGCGGGTTTTTAAGTGCTCTGGAGTCATTTCAATGCAAGCGGGTTTTTAAGTGCTCTGGAGTCTTTTCGTTTAAAGCACCTTTTAAGTGTCCTGCAGTCATTTCGTTGTAAGCGGATTTTTAAGTGCTCTGGAGTCATTTCGTTGTAAGCGGGTTTATACATACTTCTCAGATATTTAACTGGAAGCGGGTTTTTTAATTGCTCTAGAGTCATTTCGTTGCAAGAGGGTTTTTACATACTTCTCAGACATTTCACTGGAAGCGGGTTTTTTAAGTGCTCTGGAGTCATTTCGTTGCAAGCGGGTTTTTAAGTACTCTGGAGTCATTTCGTTGCAATCGGGTTTTTACATACTTCTCTGACATTTAACTTGAAGAGAGGTTTTTAAGTGCTCTGGAGTCATTTTGTTGCAAGCGGGTTTTTACGTGCTCTGGAGTTATTTCGTTGCAAGCGGGTTTTTACATACTTCTCAGACATTTCACTGGAAGCGGGTTTTTTAAGTGCTCTGGAGTCATTTCGTTGCAAGCGGGTTTTTAAGTCCTCTGGAGTCATTTTGTTGCAAGCGGGTTTTTAAGTGCTCTGGAGTCATTTTGTTGCAAGCGGGTTTTTAAGTGCTCTGGAGTCATTTCTTTGCAAGCGGGTTTTAACTTCCTTCTCAAACATTTCACTGAAAGCGGGTTTTTTAAGTGCTCTGGAGTCAATTCGTTGCAAGCGGGTTTTTAAGTGCTCTGGAGTCTTTTTTTGGAAGCTGGTTTTTAAGTGCTCTGGAGTCATTTTGTTGCAAGTGGGTTTTTAGGTGCTCTGGAGTCATTTCATTGCAAGCGGGTTTTTAAGTGCTCTGGAGTCATTTCTGTGCAAGTGGGTTTTTAAGTACTCAGGAGTCATTTTGTTGCAAGCGGGTTTTTAAGTGCTCTGGAGTCATTTCGTTGCAGGCAGGTTTTTCAGTGCTCTGGAGTCAATTCGTTGCAAGCGGGTTTTTAAGTGCTCTGGAGTCTTTTTTTGGAAGCTGGTATTTAAGTGCTCTGGAGTCATTTCGTTGCAAGTGGATTTTTACATATTTCTCAGACATTTCACTCGAAGCAGGTTTTTAAGTGCTCTGGAGTCTTTTCGTTTAAAGAGGGTTTTTAAGTTTCCTGGAGTCATTTCGTTGCAAGAGGATTTTTAAGTGCTCTCTAGTCATTTCGTTGCAAGTGGGTTTTTTCATACTTCTCAGACATTTCATTGGCAGCAGGTTTTTTAAGTGCTCTGCTGTCATTTCGTTGCAAGGGGTTTTTTAAGTGCTCTCGAGTATTTTCGTTGGAAGCTGTTTTTTAAGTGCTCTGGAGTCATTTCGTTGCAAGCGGGTTTTTACATATTTTTCAGACATTTCATTGGAAGCAGGTTTTTAAGTGCTCTGGATTCATTTCGTTGCAAGCGGGTTTTTACATACTTTTCCGACATTTCACTGGAAGCGGGTATTTTATGTGCACCGGAGTCATTTCGTTGCAAGCGGGTTTTTAAGTGCTCTGGATTCATTTCGTTGCAAGCGGGTTTTTATGTGCTCTGGAGTTATTTCTTTGCAAGCGGGTTTTTACATCCTTCTCAAACATTTCACTGGAAGTGGGTTTTTTAAGTGCTCTGGAGTCAATTCGTTGCAAGCGGGTTTTTAAGTGCTCTGGAGTCTTTTTTTGAAGCGGGTTTTTAAGTGCTCTGGAGTCATTTCTTTGCTAGCGGGTTTTTACATACTTCTCAGACATTTCACTGGAAGCACGTTTTTAAGTGCTCTGGATTCATTTCTTTGCAAGCGGGTTTTTACATACTTTTCAGATATTTCACTGAAAGCGGGTTTTTTATGTGCACTGGAGTCATTTCTTTGCATGCGGGTTTTTAAGTGCTCTGGATTCATTTCGTTTCAAGCGGGTTTTTATGTGCTCTGGATTCATTTCTTTGCAAGCTGGTGTTTGCATCCTTCTCAAACATTTCACTGGAAGCGGGTTTTTTAAGTGCTCTGGAGTCAATTTGTTCCAAGCGGGTTTTTAAGTGCTCTGTATTCATTTCGTTGCAACCGGGTTTTTACATACTTTTCAGACATTTCACTGGAAGCGGGTTTTTTATGTGCACTGGAGTCATTTCGTTGCAAAAGGGTTGTTAAGTGCTCTGGATTCATTTCGTTGCAAGCGGGTTTTTATGTGCTCTGGAGTTATTTCTTTGGAAGCGGGTTTTTACATCCTTCTCAAACATTTTACTTGAAGCGGGTTTTTTAAGTGCTCTGGAGTCAATTCTTTGCAAGCGGGTTTTTAAGTGCTCTGGAGTCTTTTTTTGAAGCGGGTTTTTAAGTGCTCTGGAGTCATTTCGTCGCTAGCTTGTTTTTACATACTTCTCAGACATTACACTGGAAGCACGTTTTTAAGTGCTCTGGATTCATTTCGTTGCAAGCAGGTTTTTAAGTGCTCTGTAGTCATTTCGTTGAAAGTGGGTTTTTTCATACTTCTCAGACATATCAATGGCAGCGGGTTTTTTAAGTGCTCTTGAGTCACTTCGTTGCAAGCGGGTTTTTACGTACTTCTCAGATATTTAACTGGAAGCGGGTTTTTTAAGTGCTCTGGAGTCATTTCTTTGCCAGCGGGTTTTCACATACTTCTCAGATATTTCAATGGAAGCGGGTTTTTTAAGTTCTCTGGAGTCATTTCGTTGCAAGAGGGTTTTTAAGTGCTCTGGAGTCTTTACGTTGTAAGCGGGTTTTTACATACTTCTCAGACATTTCACTGGAAGCCGGTTTTGAAGTGCTCTGGAGTCATTTCGTTGCAAACGGGTTTTTTCATACTTCTCATACATTTTAATGGAAGCGGGATATTTTAAGTGCTCTGGAGTCATTTCGTTGCAAGCGGGATTTCAAGTGCTCTGGAGTCATTTCGTTGCAAGCGGGTTTTTACGAGCTCTGGAGTCAGTTTGTTTCAAGCGGGTTTTTACACACTTCTCTGACATTTCAATGGATGCGGGTTTTTTAAGTGCTCTGGATTCATTTCGTTGCAAGCGGGTTTTTAAGTGCTCTGGAGTCATTTCAATGCAAGCGGGTTTTTAAGTGCTCTGGAGTCAATTCGTTGCAAGCGGGTTTTTAAGTGCTCTGGAGTCTTTTTTGAAGCGGGTTTTTAAGTGCTCTGGAGTCATTTCGTCGCTAGCGGGTTTTTACATACTTCTCTGACATTTAACTGGAAGCGGGTTTTTTAAGTGCTCTGGAGTCATTTCGTTGCAAGCAGGTTTTTACGTGCTCTGGAGTCATTTCGTTGCAAGCGGGTTTTTACGTACTCTGGAGTCATTTCGTTGCAAGCGGGTTTTTAAGTACTCTGGGGTCATTTCGTTGCAAGCTGGTTTTTAAGTGCTCTGGAGTCATTTCCTTGCAAGCAGGTTTTTAAGTGCTCTGGAGTCATTTCGTTGCAAGCGGCTTTTTACGTGCTCTGGAGTCATTTCGTTGCAAGCGGGTTTTTAAGTGCTCTGGAGTCATTTCGTTGCAAGCGGGTTTTTAAGTGCTCTGGAGTCATTTCGTTGCAAGTGGGTTTTTAAGTGGTCTGGAGTCTTTTCGTTGCAAGCGGGTTTTTAAGTGTTCTGGAGTCATTTCGTTGCAAGCGGGTTTTTAAGTGCTCTGAAGGCATTTCGTTGTAAGCGGGTTTTTAAGTGCTCTGGAGTCATTTCGTTGCAAGCGGGTTTTTACGTGTTCTGGAGTCATTTCGTTTCAAGCGGGTTTTTACATACTTCTCAGACATTTCACTGGAAGCGGGTTTTTTAAGTGCTCTGTAGGCATTTCGTTGCTAGCCGGTTTTTATGTACTATGGAGTCATTTCGTTGCAAGCGGGTTTTTCCGTGCTCTGGAGTCATTTCGTTGCAATCGGGCTTTTACATACTTCTCAGACAGTTCACTGGAAGCGGGTTTTTTAAGTGCTGTGGAGTCATTTCGTTGCAAGCGGGTTTTTAAGTACTCTGGAGTCATTTTGTTGCAAGTGGGTTTTTACATACTTCTCAGACATTTCACTGGAAGGGGGTTTTTTAATGCTCTGGAGTCATTTCGTTGCAAGCGGGTTTTTAAGTCCTCTGAAGTCATTTCGTTGCAAGCGGGTTTTTAAGTGCTCTGGAGTCATTTCGTTGCAAGCGGGTTTTTAAGTGCTCCTGAGTCATTTCTTTGCAAGCGGGTTTTTACTTCCTTCTCAAACATTTCACTGGAAGCGGGTTTTTTAAGTGCTCTGGAGTCAATTCGTTGCAAGCGGGTTTTTAAGTGCTCTGGAGTCTTTTTTTGGAAGCTGGTTTTTAAGTGCTCTGGAGTCATTTTGTTGCAAGTGGGTTTTTAGGTGCTCTGGAGTCATTTCATTGCAAGCGGGTTTTTAAGTGCTCTGGAGTCATTTCTGTGCAAGTGGGTTTTTAAGTGCTCTGGAGTCATTTCGTTGCAATCGGGTTTTTACGAGCTCTGGAGTCAGTTTGTTTCAAGCGGATTTTTACATACTTCTCTGACATTTCAATGGATGCGGGTTTTTTAAGTGCTCTGGATTCATTTCGTTGCAAGCGGGTTTTTAAGTGCTCTGGAGTCATTTCAAGGCAAGCGGGTATTTAAGTGCTCTGGAGTCAATTCGTTGCAAGCGGGTTTTTAAGTGCTCTGGAGTCTTTTTTGAAGCGGGTTTTTAAGTGCTCTGGAGTCATTTCGTCGCTAGCGGGTTTTTACATACTTCTCAGACATTTCACTGGAAGCACGTTTTTAAGTGCTCTGGATTCATTTCCTTACAAGCAGGTTTTTAAGTGCTCTGGAGTCTTTTCGTTTAAAGCGCCTTTTAAGTGTCCTGCAGTCATTTCGTTGTAAGCGGATTTTTAAGTGCTCTGGAGTCATTTCGTTGTTAGCGGGTTTATACATGCTTCTCAGATATTTAACTGGAAGCGGGTTTTTTAATTGCTCTAGAGTCATTTCGTTGCAAGAGGGTTTTTAAGTGCTCTGGAGTCTTTTCGTTGTAAGCGGGATTTTACATACTTCTCAGACATTTAACTGGAAGCGTGTTTTTAAGTGCTCTGGAGTCATTTCTTTGCAAGCGGGTTTTTTCATACTTCTCAGACATTTCAATGGAGGCGGGGTTTTTAAGTGCCCTGGAGTTATTTCATTGAAAGCGTGTTTTTAAGTGCTCTGGAGTCTTTTCCTTGGAAGCGGGTTTTTAAGTGCTCTGGAGTCATTTCGTTGCAAGCGGGTTTTTCATAATTCTCAGACAATTCAATGGAAGCGGGTTTTTTAAGTGCTCTGGAGTCATTTTGTTGCCAGCAGGTTTTTAAGTGCTCTGGAGTCATTTCGTTGCAAGCGGGTTTTTACATATTTTTCAGACATTTCATTGGAAGCAGGTTTTTAAGTGCTCTGGATTCATTTCGTTGCAAGCAGGTTTTTACATACTTTTCAGACATTTCACTGGAAGCAGGTTGTTTATGTGCACTGGAGTCATTTCGTTGCAAAAGGGTTTTTAAGTGCTCTGGATTCATTTCGTTGCACGAGGGTTTTTATGTGCTCTGGAGTTATTTCTTTGCAAGCGGGTTTTTACATCCTTCTCAAACATTTCACTTGAAGCGGGTTTTTTAAGTGCTCTGGAGTCAATTCGTTGCAAGCGGGTTTTTAAGTGCTCTGGAGTCTTTTTTTGAAGCGGGTTTTTAAGTGCTCTGGAGTCATTTAGTCGCTAGCGGGTTTTTACATACTTCTCAGACATTTCACTGAAAGCACGTTTTTAAGTGCTCTGGATTCATTTCCTTGCAAGCAGGTTTTTAAGTGCTCTGGAGTCTTTTCATTTAAAGCGCCTTTTAAGTGTCCTGGAGTCATTTCGTTGTAAGCGGATTTTTAAGTGCTCTGTAGTCATTTCGTTGAAAGTGGGTTTTTTCATACTTCTCAGAAATTTCAATGGCAGCGGGTTTTTTAAGTGCTCTTGAGTCACTTCGTTGCAAGCAGGTTTTTACATACTTCTCAGATATTTAACTGGAAGCGGGTTTTTTAAGTGCTCTGGAGTCATTTCATTGCAAGCGGGTTTTTACATACTTCTCAGATATTTAACTGGAAGCGGGTTTTTTAAGTGCTCTGGAGTCATTTTGTTGCAAGAGGGTTTTTAAGTGCTCTGGAGTCTTTTCGTTGTAAGCGAGTTTTCACATACTTCTCAGACATTTCACTGGAAGCGGGTTTTTAAGTGCTCTGGAGTGTTTTCGTTGTAAGCGGGTTTTCACATACTTCTCAGACATTTCACTGGAAGCGGGTTTTTAAGTGCTCTGGAGTCATTTCGTTGCAAGCGGGATTTCAAGTGCTCTGGATTCATTTCATTGCAAGCGGGTTTTTACGTGCTCTGGAGTCATTTAGTTGGAAGCGGGTTTTAAGTGCTCTGGAGTCTTTTTTTGAAGCGGGTTTTTAAGTGCTCTGGAGTCATTTCGTCGCTAGCTGGTTTTTACATACTTCTCAGACATTACACTGGAAGCACGTTTTTAAGTGCTCTGGATTCATTTCGTTGCAAGCAGGTTTTTAAGTGCTCTGTAGTCATTTCGTTGAAAGTGGGTTTTTTCATACTTCTCAGACATTTCAATGGCAGCGGGTTTTTTAAGTGCTCTTGAGTCACTTCGTTGCAAGCGGGTTTTTACATACTTCTCAGATATTTAACTGGAAGCGGGTTTTTTAAGTGCTCTGGAGTCATTTCGTTGCAAGCGGGTTTTCACATACTTCTCAGATATTTCAATGGAAGCGGGTTTTTTAAGTTCTCTGGAGTCATTTCGTTGCAATAGGGTTTTTAAATGCTCTGGAGTCTTTTCGTTGTAAGCGGGTTTTTACATACTTCTCAGACATTTCACTGGAAGCCGGTTTTTAAGTGCTCTGGAGTCATTTCGTTGCAAACGGGTTTTTTCATACTTCTCAGACATTTTAATGGAAGCGGGATATTTTAAGTGCTCTGGAGTCATTTCGTTGCAAGCGGGATTTCAAGTGCTCTGGAGTCATTTCGTTGCAAGCGGGTTTTTATGAGCTCTGGAGTCAGTTTGTTTCAAGCGGGTTTTTACATACTTCTCTGACATTTCAATGGATGCGGGTTTTTTAAGTGCTCTGGATTCATTTCGTTGCAAGCGGGTTTTTAAGTGCTCTGGAGTCATTTCAATGCAAGCGGGTTTTTAAGTGCTCTGGAGTCAATTCGTTGCAAGCGGGTTTTTAAGTGCTCTGGAGTCTTTTTTGAAGCGGGTTTTTAAGTGCTCTGGAGTCATTTCGTCGCTAGCGGGTTTTTACATACTTCTCAGACATTTCACTGGAAGCGGGTTTTTTAAGTGCTCTGGAGTCATTTCGTTGCAAGCGGGTTTTTACGTGCTCTGGAGTCATTTCGTTGCAAGCGGGTTTTTACATACTTCTCTGACATTTAACTGGAAGCGGGTTTTTTAAGTGCTCTGGAGTCATTTCGTTGCAAGCAGGTTTTTACGTGCTCTGGAGTCATTTCGTTGCAAGCGGGTTTTTAAGTACTCTGGAGTCATTTCGTTGCAAGCGGGTTTTTAAGTACTCTGGAGTCATTTCGTTGCAAGCTGGTTTTTAAGTGCTCTGGAGTCATTTCCTTGCAAGCAGGTTTTTAAGTGCTCTGGAGTCATTTCGTTGCAAGCGGCTTTTTACGTGCTCTGGAGTCATGTCGTTGCAAGCGGGTTTGTAAGTGCTCTGGAGTCATTTCGTTGCAAGCGGGTTTTTAAGTGCTCTGGAGTCATTTCGTTGCAAGTGGGTTTTTAAGTGGTCTGGAGTCTTTTCGTTGCAAGCGGGTTTTTAAGTGTTCTGGAGTCATTTCGTTGCAAGCGGGTTTTTAAGTGCTCTGAAGGCATTTCGTTGTAAGCGGGTTTTTAAGTGCTCTGGAGTCATTTCGTTGCAAGCGGGTTTTTACGTGTTCTGGAGTCATTTCGTTGCAAGCGGGTTTTTACATACTTCTCAGACATTTCACTGGAAGCGGGTTTTTTAAGTGCTCTGTAGGCATTTCGTTGCTAGCCGGTTTTTATGTACTATGGAGTCATTTCGTTGCAAGCGGGTTTTTCCGTGCTCTGGAGTCATTTCGTTGCAATCGGGTTTTTACATACTTCTCAGACATTTCACTGGAAGCGGGTTTTTTAAGTGCTCTGGAGTCATTTCGTTGCAAGCGGGTTTTTAAGTGTTCTGGAGACTTTTCGTTGTAAGCGGGTTTTCACATACTTCTCAGACATTTCACTGGAAGCGGGTTTTTAAGTGCTCTGGAGTCATTTCGTTGCAAGCGGGATTTCAAGTGCTCTGGAGTCATTTCGTTGCAAGCGGGATTTCAAGTGCTCTGGGGTCAGTTCGTTGCAAGCGGGATTTCAAGTGCTCTGGGGTCAGTTTGTTTCAAGCGGGTTTTTACATACTTCTCTGACATTTCAATGGATGCGGGTTTTTTAAGTGCTCTGGAGTCATTTCGTTGCAAGCGGGTTTTTAAGTGCTCTGGAGTCATTTCAAGGCAAGCGGGTATTTAAGTGCTCTGGAGTCAATTCGTTGCAAGCGGGTTTTTAAGTGCTCTGGAGTCTTTTTTGAAGCGGGTTTTTAAGTGCTCTGGAGTCATTTCGTCGCTAGCGGGTTTTTAAATACTTCTCAGACATTTCACTGGAAGCACGTTTTTAAGTGCTCTGGATTTATTTCCTTGCAAGCAGGTTTTTAAGTGCTCTGGAGTCTTTTCGTTTAAATCGCCTTTTAAGTGTCCTGCAGTCATTTCGTTGTAAGCGGATTTTTAAGTGCTCTGGAGTCATTTCGTTGTTAGCGGGTTTATACATGCTTCTCAGATATTTAACTGGAAGCGGGTTTTTTAATTGCTCTAGAGTCATTTCGTTGCAAGAGGGTTTTTAAGTGCTCTGGAGTCTTTTCGTTGTAAGCGGGATTTTACATACTTCTCAGACATTTAACTGGAAGCGGGTTTTTAAGTGCTCTGGAGTCATTTCTTTGCAAGCGGGTTTTTTCATACTTCTCAGACATTTCAATGGAGGCGGGGTTTTTAAGTGCCCTGGAGTTATTTCATTGAAAGCGTGTTTTTAAGTGCTCTGGAGTCTTTTCCTTGGAAGCGGGTTTTTAAGTGCTCTGGAGTCATTTTGTTGCCAGCAGGTTTTTAAGTGCTCTGGAGTCATTTCGTTGCAAGCGGGTTTTTACATATTTTTCAGACATTTCATTGGAAGCAGGTTTTTAAGTGCTCTGGATTCATTTCGTTGCAAGCAGGTTTTTACATACTTTTTAGACATTTCAATGGAAGCGGGTTGTTTATGTGCACTGGAGTCATTTCGTTGCAAAAGGGTTTTTAAGTGCTCTGGATTCATTTCGTTGCACGAGGGTTTTTATGTGCTCTGGAGTTATTTCTTTGCAAGCGGGTTTTTACATCCTTCTCAAACATTTCACTTGAAGCGGGTTTTTTAAGTGCTCTGGAGTCAATTCGTTGCAAGCGGGTTTTTAAGTGCTCTGGAGTCTTTTTTTGAAGCGGGTTTTTAAGTGCTCTGGAGTCATTTAGTCGCTAGCGGGTTTTTACATACTTCTCAGACATTTCACTGAAAGCACGTTTTTAAGTGCTCTGGATTCATTTCCTTGCAAGCAGGTTTTTAAGTGCTCTGGAGTCTTTTCATTTAAAGCGCCTTTTAAGTGTCCTGGAGTCATTTCGTTGTAAGCGGATTTTTAAGTGCTCTGTAGTCATTTCGTTGAAAGTGGGTTTTTTCATACTTCTCAGAAATTTCAATGGCAGCGGGTTTTTTAAGTGCTCTTGAGTCACTTCATTGCAAGCAGGTTTTTACATACTTCTCAGATATTTAACTGGAAGCGGGTTTTTTAAGTGCTCTGGAGTCATTTCATTGCAAGCGGGTTTTTACATACTTCTCAGATATTTAACTGGAAGCGGGTTTTTTAAGTGCTCTGGAGTCATTTTGTTGCAAGAGGGTTTTTAAGTGCTCTGGAGTCTTTTCGTTGTAAGCGAGTTTTCACATACTTCTCAGACATTTCACTGGAAGCGGGTTTTTAAGTGCTCTGGAGTGTTTTCGTTGTAAGCGGGTTTTCACATACTTCTCAGACATTTCACTGGAAGCGGGTTTTTAAGTGCTCTGGAGTCATTTCGTTGCAAGCGGGATTTCAAGTGCTCTGGATTCATTTCATTGCAAGCGGGTTTTTACGTGCTCTGGAGTCATTTAGTTGGAAGCGGGTTTTAAGTGCTCTGGAGTCTTTTTTTGAAGCGGGTTTTTAAGTGCTCTGGAGTCATTTCGTCGCTAGCTGGTTTTTACATACTTCTCAGACATTACACTGGAAGCACGTTTTTAAGTGCTCTGGATTCATTTCGTTGCAAGCAGGTTTTTAAGTGCTCTGTAGTCATTTCGTTGAAAGTGGGTTTTTTCATACTTCTCAGACATTTCAATGGCAGCGGGTTTTTTAAGTGCTCTTGAGTCACTTCGTTGCAAGCGGGTTTTTACATACTTCTCAGATATTTAACTGGAAGCGGGTTTTTTAAGTGCTCTGGAGTCATTTCGTTGCAAGCGGGTTTTCACATACTTCTCAGATATTTCAATGGAAGCGGGTTTTTTAAGTTCTCTGGAGTCATTTCGTTGCAATAGGGTTTTTAAATGCTCTGGAGTCTTTTCGTTGTAAGCGGGTTTTTACATACTTCTCAGACATTTCACTGGAAGCCGGTTTTTAAGTGCTCTGGAGTCATTTCGTTGCAAACGGGTTTTTTCATACTTCTCAGACATTTTAATGGAAGCGGGATATTTTAAGTGCTCTGGAGTCATTTCGTTGCAAGCGGGATTTCAAGTGCTCTGGAGTCATTTCGTTGCAAGCGGGTTTTTATGAGCTCTGGAGTCAGTTTGTTTCAAGCGGGTTTTTACATACTTCTCTGACATTTCAATGGATGCGGGTTTTTTAAGTGCTCTGGATTCATTTCGTTGCAAGCGGGTTTTTAAGTGCTCTGGAGTCATTTCAATGCAAGCGGGTTTTTAAGTGCTCTGGAGTCAATTCGTTGCAAGCGGGTTTTTAAGTGCTCTGGAGTCTTTTTTGAAGCGGGTTTTTAAGTGCTCTGGAGTCATTTCGTCGCTAGCGGGTTTTTACATACTTCTCAGACATTTCACTGGAAGCGGGTTTTTTAAGTGCTCTGGAGTCATTTCGTTGCAAGCGGGTTTTTACGTGCTCTGGAGTCATTTCGTTGCAAGCGGGTTTTTACATACTTCTCTAACATTTAACTGGAAGCGGGTTTTTTAAGTGCTCTGGAGTCATTTCGTTGCAAGCAGGTTTTTACGTGCTCTGGAGTCATTTCTTTGCAAGCGGGTTTTTAAGTACTCTGGAGTCATTTCGTTGCAAGCGGGTTTTTAAGTACTCTGGAGTCATTTCGTTGCAAGCTGGTTTTTAAGTGCTCTGGAGTCATTTCCTTGCAAGCAGGTTTTTAAGTGCTCTGGAGTCATTTCGTTGCAAGCGGCTTTTTACGTGCTCTGGAGTCATGTCGTTGCAAGCGGGTTTGTAAGTGCTCTGGAGTCATTTCGTTGCAAGCGGGTTTTTAAGTGCTCTGGAGTCATTTCGTTGCAAGTGGGTTTTTAAGTGGTCTGGAGTCTTTTCGTTGCAAGCGGGTTTTTAAGTGTTCTGGAGTCATTTCGTTGCAAGCGGGTTTTTAAGTGCTCTGAAGGCATTTCGTTGTAAGCGGGTTTTTAAGTGCTCTGGAGTCATTTCGTTGCAAGCGGGTTTTTACGTGTTCTGGAGTCATTTCGTTGCAAGCGGGTTTTTACATACTTCTCAGACATTTCACTGGAAGCGGGTTTTTTAAGTGCTCTGTAGGCATTTCGTTGCTAGCCGGTTTTTATGTACTATGGAGTCATTTCGTTGCAAGCGGGTTTTTCCGTGCTCTGGAGTCATTTCGTTGCAATCGGGTTTTTACATACTTCTCAGACATTTCACTGGAAGCGGGTTTTTTAAGTGCTCTGGAGTCATTTCGTTGCAAGCGGGTTTTTAAGTGTTCTGGAGACTTTTCGTTGTAAGCGGGTTTTCACATACTTCTCAGACATTTCACTGGAAGCGGGTTTTTAAGTGCTCTGGAGTCATTTCGTTGCAAGCGGGATTTCAAGTGCTCTGGAGTCATTTCGTTGCAAGCGGGATTTCAAGTGCTCTGGGGTCAGTTCGTTGCAAGCGGGATTTCAAGTGCTCTGGGGTCAGTTTGTTTCAAGCGGGTTTTTACATACTTCTCTGACATTTCAATGGATGCGGGTTTTTTAAGTGCTCTGGAGTCATTTCGTTGCAAGCGGGTTTTTAAGTGCTCTGGAGTCATTTCAAGGCAAGCGGGTATTTAAGTGCTCTGGAGTCAATTCGTTGCAAGCGGGTTTTTAAGTGCTCTGGAGTCTTTTTTGAAGCGGGTTTTTAAGTGCTCTGGAGTCATTTCGTCGCTAGCGGGTTTTTAAATACTTCTCAGACATTTCACTGGAAGCACGTTTTTAAGTGCTCTGGATTTATTTCCTTGCAAGCAGGTTTTTAAGTGCTCTGGAGTCTTTTCGTTTAAATCGCCTTTTAAGTGTCCTGCAGTCATTTCGTTGTAAGCGGATTTTTAAGTGCTCTGGAGTCATTTCGTTGTTAGCGGGTTTATACATGCTTCTCAGATATTTAACTGGAAGCGGGTTTTTTAATTGCTCTAGAGTCATTTCGTTGCAAGAGGGTTTTTAAGTGCTCTGGAGTCTTTTCGTTGTAAGCGGGATTTTACATACTTCTCAGACATTTAACTGGAAGCGGGTTTTTAAGTGCTCTGGAGTCATTTCTTTGCAAGCGGGTTTTTTCATACTTCTCAGACATTTCAATGGAGGCGGGGTTTTTAAGTGCCCTGGAGTTATTTCATTGAAAGCGTGTTTTTAAGTGCTCTGGAGTCTTTTCCTTGGAAGCGGGTTTTTAAGTGCTCTGGAGTCATTTTGTTGCCAGCAGGTTTTTAAGTGCTCTGGAGTCATTTCGTTGCAAGCGGGTTTTTACATATTTTTCAGACATTTCATTGGAAGCAGGTTTTTAAGTGCTCTGGATTCATTTCGTTGCAAGCAGGTTTTTACATACTTTTTAGACATTTCAATGGAAGCGGGTTGTTTATGTGCACTGGAGTCATTTCGTTGCAAAAGGGTTTTTAAGTGCTCTGGATTCATTTCGTTGCACGAGGGTTTTTATGTGCTCTGGAGTTATTTCTTTGCAAGCGGGTTTTTACATCCTTCTCAAACATTTCACTTGAAGCGGGTTTTTTAAGTGCTCTGGAGTCAATTCGTTGCAAGCGGGTTTTTAAGTGCTCTGGAGTCTTTTTTTGAAGCGGGTTTTTAAGTGCTCTGGAGTCATTTAGTCGCTAGCGGGTTTTTACATACTTCTCAGACATTTCACTGAAAGCACGTTTTTAAGTGCTCTGGATTCATTTCCTTGCAAGCAGGTTTTTAAGTGCTCTGGAGTCTTTTCATTTAAAGCGCCTTTTAAGTGTCCTGGAGTCATTTCGTTGTAAGCGGATTTTTAAGTGCTCTGTAGTCATTTCGTTGAAAGTGGGTTTTTTCATACTTCTCAGAAATTTCAATGGCAGCGGGTTTTTTAAGTGCTCTTGAGTCACTTCGTTGCAAGCAGGTTTTTACATACTTCTCAGATATTTAACTGGAAGCGGGTTTTTTAAGTGCTCTGGAGTCATTTCATTGCAAGCGCGTTTTTACATACTTCTCAGATATTTAACTGGAAGCGGGTTTTTTAAGTGCTCTGGAGTCATTTTGTTGCAAGAGGGTTTTTAAGTGCTCTGGAGTCTTTTCGTTGTAAGCGAGTTTTCACATACTTCTCAGACATTTCACTGGAAGCGGGTTTTTAAGTGCTCTGGAGTGTTTTCGTTGTAAGCGGGTTTTCACATACTTCTCAGACATTTCACTGGAAGCGGGTTTTTAAGTGCTCTGGAGTCATTTCGTTGCAAGCGGGATTTCAAGTGCTCTGGATTCATTTCATTGCAAGCGGGTTTTTACGTGCTCTGGAGTCATTTAGTTGGAAGCGGGTTTTAAGTGCTCTGGAGTCTTTTTTTGAAGCGGGTTTTTAAGTGCTCTGGAGTCATTTCGTCGCTAGCTGGTTTTTACATACTTCTCAGACATTACACTGGAAGCACGTTTTTAAGTGCTCTGGATTCATTTCGTTGCAAGCAGGTTTTTAAGTGCTCTGTAGTCATTTCGTTGAAAGTGGGTTTTTTCATACTTCTCAGACATTTCAATGGCAGCGGGTTTTTTAAGTGCTCTTGAGTCACTTCGTTGCAAGCGGGTTTTTACATACTTCTCAGATATTTAACTGGAAGCGGGTTTTTTAAGTGCTCTGGAGTCATTTCGTTGCAAGCGGGTTTTCACATACTTCTCAGATATTTCAATGGAAGCGGGTTTTTTAAGTTCTCTGGAGTCATTTCGTTGCAATAGGGTTTTTAAATGCTCTGGAGTCTTTTCGTTGTAAGCGGGTTTTTACATACTTCTCAGACATTTCACTGGAAGCCGGTTTTTAAGTGCTCTGGAGTCATTTCGTTGCAAACGGGTTTTTTCATACTTCTCAGACATTTTAATGGAAGCGGGATATTTTAAGTGCTCTGGAGTCATTTCGTTGCAAGCGGGATTTCAAGTGCTCTGGAGTCATTTCGTTGCAAGCGGGTTTTTATGAGCTCTGGAGTCAGTTTGTTTCAAGCGGGTTTTTACATACTTCTCTGACATTTCAATGGATGCGGGTTTTTTAAGTGCTCTGGATTCATTTCGTTGCAAGCGGGTTTTTAAGTGCTCTGGAGTCATTTCAATGCAAGCGGGTTTTTAAGTGCTCTGGAGTCAATTCGTTGCAAGCGGGTTTTTAAGTGCTCTGGAGTCTTTTTTGAAGCGGGTTTTTAAGTGCTCTGGAGTCATTTCGTCGCTAGCGGGTTTTTACATACTTCTCAGACATTTCACTGGAAGCGGGTTTTTTAAGTGCTCTGGAGTCATTTCGTTGCAAGCGGGTTTTTACGTGCTCTGGAGTCATTTCGTTGCAAGCGGGTTTTTACATACTTCTCTGACATTTAACTGGAAGCGGGTTTTTTAAGTGCTCTGGAGTCATTTCGTTGCAAGCAGGTTTTTACGTGCTCTGGAGTCATTTCGTTGCAAGCGGGTTTTTAAGTACTCTGGAGTCATTTCGTTGCAAGCGGGTTTTTAAGTACTCTGGAGTCATTTCGTTGCAAGCTGGTTTTTAAGTGCTCTGGAGTCATTTCCTTGCAAGCAGGTTTTTAAGTGCTCTGGAGTCATTTCGTTGCAAGCGGCTTTTTACGTGCTCTGGAGTCATGTCGTTGCAAGCGGGTTTGTAAGTGCTCTGGAGTCATTTCGTTGCAAGCGGGTTTTTAAGTGCTCTGGAGTCATTTCGTTGCAAGTGGGTTTTTAAGTGGTCTGGAGTCTTTTCGTTGCAAGCGGGTTTTTAAGTGTTCTGGAGTCATTTCGTTGCAAGCGGGTTTTTAAGTGCTCTGAAGGCATTTCGTTGTAAGCGGGTTTTTAAGTGCTCTGGAGTCATTTCGTTGCAAGCGGGTTTTTACGTGTTCTGGAGTCATTTCGTTGCAAGCGGGTTTTTACATACTTCTCAGACATTTCACTGGAAGCGGGTTTTTTAAGTGCTCTGTAGGCATTTCGTTGCTAGCCGGTTTTTATGTACTATGGAGTCATTTCGTTGCAAGCGGGTTTTTCCGTGCTCTGGAGTCATTTCGTTGCAATCGGGTTTTTACATACTTCTCAGACATTTCACTGGAAGCGGGTTTTTTAAGTGCTCTGGAGTCATTTCGTTGCAAGCGGGTTTTTAAGTGTTCTGGAGACTTTTCGTTGTAAGCGGGTTTTCACATACTTCTCAGACATTTCACTGGAAGCGGGTTTTTAAGTGCTCTGGAGTCATTTCGTTGCAAGCGGGATTTCAAGTGCTCTGGAGTCATTTCGTTGCAAGCGGGATTTCAAGTGCTCTGGGGTCAGTTCGTTGCAAGCGGGATTTCAAGTGCTCTGGGGTCAGTTTGTTTCAAGCGGGTTTTTACATACTTCTCTGACATTTCAATGGATGCGGGTTTTTTAAGTGCTCTGGAGTCATTTCGTTGCAAGCGGGTTTTTAAGTGCTCTGGAGTCATTTCAAGGCAAGCGGGTATTTAAGTGCTCTGGAGTCAATTCGTTGCAAGCGGGTTTTTAAGTGCTCTGGAGTCTTTTTTGAAGCGGGTTTTTAAGTGCTCTGGAGTCATTTCGTCGCTAGCGGGTTTTTAAATACTTCTCAGACATTTCACTGGAAGCACGTTTTTAAGTGCTCTGGATTTATTTCCTTGCAAGCAGGTTTTTAAGTGCTCTGGAGTCTTTTCGTTTAAATCGCCTTTTAAGTGTCCTGCAGTCATTTCGTTGTAAGCGGATTTTTAAGTGCTCTGGAGTCATTTCGTTGTTAGCGGGTTTATACATGCTTCTCAGATATTTAACTGGAAGCGGGTTTTTTAATTGCTCTAGAGTCATTTCGTTGCAAGAGGGTTTTTAAGTGCTCTGGAGTCTTTTCGTTGTAAGCGGGATTTTACATACTTCTCAGACATTTAACTGGAAGCGGGTTTTTAAGTGCTCTGGAGTCATTTCTTTGCAAGCGGGTTTTTTCATACTTCTCAGACATTTCAATGGAGGCGGGGTTTTTAAGTGCCCTGGAGTTATTTCATTGAAAGCGTGTTTTTAAGTGCTCTGGAGTCTTTTCCTTGGAAGCGGGTTTTTAAGTGCTCTGGAGTCATTTTGTTGCCAGCAGGTTTTTAAGTGCTCTGGAGTCATTTCGTTGCAAGCGGGTTTTTACATATTTTTCAGACATTTCATTGGAAGCAGGTTTTTAAGTGCTCTGGATTCATTTCGTTGCAAGCAGGTTTTTACATACTTTTTAGACATTTCAATGGAAGCGGGTTGTTTATGTGCACTGGAGTCATTTCGTTGCAAAAGGGTTTTTAAGTGCTCTGGATTCATTTCGTTGCACGAGGGTTTTTATGTGCTCTGGAGTTATTTCTTTGCAAGCGGGTTTTTACATCCTTCTCAAACATTTCACTTGAAGCGGGTTTTTTAAGTGCTCTGGAGTCAATTCGTTGCAAGCGGGTTTTTAAGTGCTCTGGAGTCTTTTTTTGAAGCGGGTTTTTAAGTGCTCTGGAGTCATTTAGTCGCTAGCGGGTTTTTACATACTTCTCAGACATTTCACTGAAAGCACGTTTTTAAGTGCTCTGGATTCATTTCCTTGCAAGCAGGTTTTTAAGTGCTCTGGAGTCTTTTCATTTAAAGCGCCTTTTAAGTGTCCTGGAGTCATTTCGTTGTAACCGGATTTTTAAGTGCTCTGTAGTCATTTCGTTGAAAGTGGGTTTTTTCATACTTCTCAGAAATTTCAATGGCAGCGGGTTTTTTAAGTGCTCTTGAGTCACTTCGTTGCAAGCAGGTTTTTACATACTTCTCAGATATTTAACTGGAAGCGGGTTTTTTAAGTGCTCTGGAGTCATTTCATTGCAAGCGCGTTTTTACATACTTCTCAGATATTTAACTGGAAGCGGGTTTTTTAAGTGCTCTGGAGTCATTTTGTTGCAAGAGGGTTTTTAAGTGCTCTGGAGTCTTTTCGTTGTAAGCGAGTTTTCACATACTTCTCAGACATTTCACTGGAAGCGGGTTTTTAAGTGCTCTGGAGTGTTTTCGTTGTAAGCGGGTTTTCACATACTTCTCAGACATTTCACTGGAAGCGGGTTTTTAAGTGCTCTGGAGTCATTTCGTTGCAAGCGGGATTTCAAGTGCTCTGGATTCATTTCATTGCAAGCGGGTTTTTACGTGCTCTGGAGTCATTTAGTTGGAAGCGGGTTTTAAGTGCTCTGGAGTCTTTTTTTGAAGCGGGTTTTTAAGTGCTCTGGAGTCATTTCGTCACTAGCTGGTTTTTACATACTTCTCAGACATTACACTGGAAGCACGTTTTTAAGTGCTCTGAATTCATTTCGTTGCAAGCAGGTTTTTAAGTGCTCTGTAGTCATTTCGTTGAAAGTGGGTTTTTTTCATACTTCTCAGACATTTCAATGGCAGCGGGTTTTTTAAGTGCTCTTGAGTCACTTCGTTGCAAGCGGGTTTTTACATACTTCTCAGATATTTAACTGGAAGCGGGTTTTTTAAGTGCTCTGGAGTCATTTCGTTGCAAGCGGGTTTTCACATACTTCTCAGATATTTCAATGGAAGCGGGTTTTTTAAGTTCTCTGGAGTCATTTCGTTGCAAGAGGGTTTTTAAATGCTCTGGAGTCTTTTCGTTGTAAGCGGGTTTTTACATACTTCTCAGACATTTCACTGGAAGCCGGTTTTTAAGTGCTCTGGAGTCATTTCGTTGCAAACGGGTTTTTTCATACTTCTCAGACATTTTAATGGAAGCGGGATATTTTAAGTGCTCTGGAGTCATTTCGTTGCAAGCGGGATTTCAAGTGCTCTGGAGTCATTTCGTTGCAAGCGGGTTTTTATGAGCTCTGGAGTCAGTTTGTTTCAAGCGGGTTTTTACATACTTCTCTGACATTTCAATGGATGCGGGTTTTTTAAGTGCTCTGGATTCATTTCGTTGCAAGCGGGTTTTTAAGTGCTCTGGAGTCATTTCAATGCAAGCGGGTTTTTAAGTGCTCTGGAGTCAATTCGTTGCAAGCGGGTTTTTAAGTGCTCTGGAGTCTTTTTTGAAGCGGGTTTTTAAGTGCTCTGGAGTCATTTCGTCGCTAGCGGGTTTTTACATACTTCTCAGACATTTCACTGGAAGCGGGTTTTTTAAGTGCTCTGGAGTCATTTCGTTGCAAGCGGGTTTTTACGTGCTCTGGAGTCATTTCGTTGCAAGCGGGTTTTTACATACTTCTCTGACATTTAACTGGAAGCGGGTTTTTTAAGTGCTCTGGAGTCATTTCGTTGCAAGCAGGTTTTTACGTGCTCTGGAGTCATTTCGTTGCAAGCGGGTTTTTAAGTACTCTGGAGTCATTTCGTTGCAAGCGGGTTTTTAAGTACTCTGGAGTCATTTCGTTGCAAGCTGGTTTTTAAGTGCTCTGGAGTCATTTCCTTGCAAGCAGGTTTTTAAGTGCTCTGGAGTCATTTCGTTGCAAGCGGCTTTTTACGTGCTCTGGAGTCATGTCGTTGCAAGCGGGTTTTTAAGTGCTCTGGAGTCATTTCGTTGCAAGCGGGTTTTTAAGTGCTCTGGAGTCATTTCGTTGCAAGTGGGTTTTTAAGTGGTCTGGAGTCTTTTCGTTGCAAGCGGGTTTTTAAGTGTTCTGGAGTCATTTCGTTGCAAGCGGGTTTTTAAGTGCTCTGAAGGCATTTCGTTGTATGCGGGTTTTTAAGTGCTCTGGAGTCATTTCGTTGCAAGCGGGTTTTTACGTGTTCTGGAGTCATTTCGTTGCAAGCGGGTTTTTACATACTTCTCAGACATTTCACTGGAAGCGGGTTTTTTAAGTGCTCTGTAGGCATTTCGTTGCTAGCCGGTTTTTATGTACTATGGAGTCATTTCGTTGCAAGCGGGTTTTTCCGTGCTCTGGAGTCATTTCGTTGCAATCGGGTTTTTACATACTTCTCAGACATTTCACTGGAAGCGGGTTTTTTAAGTGCTCTGGAGTCATTTCGTTGCAAGCGGGTTTTTAAGTGTTCTGGAGACTTTTCGTTGTAAGCGGGTTTTCACATACTTCTCAGACATTTCACTGGAAGCGGGGTTTTTAAGTGCTCTGGAGTCATTTCGTTGCAAGCGGGATTTCAAGTGCTCTGGAGTCATTTCGTTGCAAGCGGGATTTCAAGTGCTCTGGGGTCAGTTCGTTGCAAGCGGGTTTTTACGAGCTCTGGAGTCAGTTTGTTTCAAGCGGGTTTTTACATACTTCTCTGACATTTCAATGGATGCGGGTTTTTTAAGTGCTCTGGAGTCATTTCGTTGCAAGCGGGTTTTTAAGTCCTCTGGAGTCATTTCGTTGCAAGCGGGTTTTTAAGTGCTCTGGAGTCATTTCTTTGCAAGCGGGTTTTTACTTCCTTCTCAAACATTTCACTGGAAGCGGGTTTTTTAAGTGCTCTGGAGTCAATTCGTTGCAAGCGGGTTTTTAAGTGCTCTGGAGTCTTTTTTTGGAAGCTGGTTTTTAAGTGCTCTGGAGTCATTTTGTTGCAAGTGGGTTTTTAGGTGCTCTGCTGTCATTTCATTGCAAGCGGGTTTTTTAAGTTCTCTGGAGTCATTTCGTTGCAAGAGGGTTTTTAAGTGCTCTGGAATCTTTTCGTTGTAAGCGGGTTTTTACATACTTCTCAGACATTTCACTGGAAGCGGTTTTTTAAGTGCTCTGGAGTCATTTCGTTGCAAACGGGTTTTTTCATACTTCTCAGACATTTTAATGGAAGCGGGATATTTTAAGTGCTCTGGAGTCATTTCGTTGCAAGCGGGATTTCAAGTGCTCTGGAGTCATTTCGTTGCAAGCGGGTTTTTATGAGCTCTGGAGTCAGTTTGTTTCAAGCGGGTTTTTACATACTTCTCTGACATTTCAATGGATGCGGGTTTTTTAAGTGCTCTGGATTCATTTCGTTGCAAGCGGGTTTTTAAGTGCTCTGGAGTCATTTCAATGCAAGCGGGTTTTTAAGTGCTCTGGAGTCAATTCGTTGCAAGCGGGTTTTTAAGTGCTCTGGAGTCTTTTTTGAAGCGGGTTTTTAAGTGCTCTGGAGTCATTTCGTCGCTAGCGGGTTTTTACATACTTCTCAGACATTTCACTGGAAGCGGGTTTTTTAAGTGCTCTGGAGGCATTTTGTTGCAAGGGGTTTTTTAAGTACTCTGGAGTCATTTCGTTGCAAGCGGGTTTTTACGTGCTCGGGAGTCATTTCGTTGCATGCGGGTTTTTACATACTTCTCTGACATTTAACTGGAAGCGGGTTTTTTAAGTGCTCTGGAGTCATTTCGTTGCAAGCGGGTTTTTAAGTACTCTGGAGTCATTTCGTTGCAAGCGGGTTTTTAAGTACTCTGGAGTCATTTCGTTGCAAGCTGGTTTTTAAGTGCTCTGGAGTCATTTCCTTGCAAGCAGGTTTTTAAGTGCTCTGGAGTCATTTCGTTGCAAGCGGCTTTTTACGTGCTCTGGAGTCATTTCGTTGCAAGCGGGTTTTTAAGTGCTCTGGAGTCATTTCATTGCAAGCGGGTTTTTAAGTGCTCTGGAGTCATTTCGTTGCAAGTGGGTTTTTAAGTGGTCTGGAGTCTTTTCGTTGCAAGCGGGTTTTTAAGTGTTCTGGAGTCATTTCGTTGCAAGCGGGTTTTTAAGTGCTCTGAAGGCATTTCGTTGTAAGCGGGTTTTTAAGTGCTCTACAGTCATTTCGTTGCAAGCGGGTTTTTAAGTGCTCTGGAGTCATTTCTTTGCAAGCGGGTTTTTACTTCCTTCTCAAACATTTCACTGGAAGCGGGTTTTTTAAGTGCTCTGGAGTCAATTCGTTGCAAGCGGGTTTTTAAGTGCTCTGGAGTCTTTTTTTGGAAGCTGGTTTTTAAGTGCTCTGGAGTCATTTTGTTGCAAGTGGGTTTTTAGGTGCTCTGGAGTCATTTCATTGCAAGCGGGTTTTTAAGTGCTCTGGAGTCATTTCTGTGCAAGTGGGTTTTTAAGTACTCTGGAGTCATTTAGTTGCAAGCGGGTTTTCACATACTTCTCAGATATTTCAATGGAAGCGGGTTTTTTAAGTTCTCTGGAGTCATTTCGTTGCAAGAGGGTTTTTAAGTGCTCTGGATTCTTTTCGTTGTAAGCGGGTTTTTACATACTTCTCAGACATTTCACTGGAAGCGGGTTTTTAAGTGCTCTGGAGTCATTTCGTTGCAAACGGGTTTTTTCATACTTCTCAGACATTTTAATGGAAGCGGGATATTTTAAGTGCTCTGGAGTCATTTCGTTGCAAGCGGGTTTTTACGTGTTCTGGAGTCATTTCGTTGCAAGCGGGTTTTTACATACTTCTCAGACATTTCACTGGAAGCGGGTTTTTTAAGTGCTCTGGAGTCATTTCGTTGCAAGCGGGTTTTTAAGTCCTCTGAAGTCATTTCATTGCAAGCGGGTTTTTAAGTGCTCTAGAGTCATTTCGTTGCAAGCGGGTTTTAAAGTACTCTGGAGTCATTTCTTTGCAAGCGGGTTTTTTCATACTTCTCAGACATTTCAATGGAGGCGGGTTTTTTAAGTGCCCTGGAGTTATTTCATTGAAAGCGTGTTTTTAAGTGCTCTGGAGTCTTTTCCTTGGAAGCGGGTTTTTAAGTGCTCTGGAGTCATTTCGTTGCAAGCGGCTTTTTCATAATTCTCAGACAATTCAATGGAATCGGGTTTTTTAAGTGCTCTGGATTCATTTCGTTGCAAGCAGGTTTTTAAGTGCTCTGGATTCATTTCGTTGCAAGCGGGTTTTTACATATTTTTCAGACATTTCATTGGAAGCAGGTTTTTAAGTGCTCTGGATTCATTTCGTTGCAAGCGGGTTTTTACATACTTTTCAGACATTTCACTGGAAGCGGGTTGTTTATGTGCACTGGAGTCATTTCGTTGCAAAAGGGTTTTTAAGTGCTCAGGAATCATTTCGTTGCAAGAGGGTTTTTATGTGCTCTGGAATCATTTCGTTGCAAAAGGGTTTTTAAGTGCTCAGGAATCATTTCGTTGCAAGCGTGTTTTTACGAGCTCTGGAGTCAGTTTGTTTCAAGCAGGTTTTTACATACTTCTCTGACATTTCAATGGATGCGGGTTTTTTAAGTGCTCTGGATTCATTTCATTGCAAGCGGGTTTTTACGTGCTCTGGAGTCATTTAGTTGGAAGCGGGTTTTTAAGTGCTCTGGAGAGATTTCTTTGGAAGCAGTTTTTTAAGTGCTCTGGAGTCATTTTGTTGCAAGTGGGTTTTTAAGTGCTCTGGAGTCATTTCGTTGCAAGCAGGTTTTTAAGTGCTCTGGAGTCATTTCAATGCAAGCGGGTTTTTAAGTGCTCTGGAGTCAATTCGTTGCAAGCGGGTTTTTAAGTGCTCTGGAGTCTTTTTTGAAGCGGGTTTTTAAGTGCTCTGGAGTCATTTCGTCGCTAGCAGGTTTTTACAAACTTCTCAGACATTTCACTGGAAGCACGTTTTTAAGTGCTCTGGATTCATTTCCTAGCAAGCATGTTTTTAAGTGCTCTGGAGTCTTTTCGTTTAAAGCGCCTTTTAAGTGTCCTGCAGTCATTTCGTTGTAAGCGGATTTTTAAGTGCTCTGGAGTCATTTCGTTGTAAGCGGGTTTATACATACTTCTCAGATATTTAACTGGAAGCGGGTTTTTTAATTGCTCTAGAGTCATTTCGTTGCAAGAGGGTTTTTACATACTTCTCAGACATTTCACTGGAAGCGGGTTTTTTAAGTGCTCTGGAGTCATTTCGTTGCAAGTGGGTTTTTAAGTGGTCTGGAGTCATTTCGTTGCAAGCGGGTTTTTACGTGTTCTGCAGTCATTTCGTTGCAAGCGGGTTTTTACATACTTCTCAGACATTTCACTGGAAACGGGTTTTTTAAGTGCTCTGTAGGCATTTCGTTGCTAGCCGGTTTTTATGTACTATGGAGTCATTTCGTTGCAAGCGGGTTTTTCCGTGCTCTGGAGTCATTTCGTTGCAATCGGGCTTTTACATACTTCTCAGACAGTTCACTGGAAGCGGGTTTTTTAAGTGCTGTGGAGTCATTTCGTTGCAAGCGGGTTTTTAAGTACTCTGGAGTCATTTCGTTGCAATCGGGTTTTTACATACTTCTCTGACATTTAACTGGAAGCGAGTTTTTTAAGTGTCTGGAGTCATTTTGTTGCAAGCGGGTTTTTACGTGCTCTGGAGTTATTTCGTTGCAAGTGGGTTTTTACATACTTCTCAGACATTTCACTGGAAGGGGGTTTTTTAAGTGCTCTGGAGTCATTTCGTTGCAAGCGGGTTTTTAAGTCCTCTGAAGTCATTTCGTTGCAAGCGGGTTTTTAAGTGCTCTGGAGTCATTTCGTTGCAAGCGGGTTTTTAAGTGCTCCTGAGTCATTTCTTTGCAAGCGGGTTTTTACTTCCTTCTCAAACATTTCACTGGAAGCGGGTTTTTTAAGTGCTCTGGAGTCAATTCGTTGCAAGCGGGTTTTTAAGTGCTCTGGAGTCTTTTTTTGGAAGCTGGTTTTTAAGTGCTCTGGAGTCATTTTGTTGCAAGTGGGTTTTTAGGTGCTCTGGAGTCATTTCATTGCAAGCGGGTTTTTAAGTGCTCTGGAGTCATTTCTGTGCAAGTGGGTTTTTAAGTGCTCTGGAGTCACTTCGTTGCAAACGGGTTTTTTTCATACTTCTCAGACATTTTAATGGAAGCGGGATATTTTAAGTGCTCTGGAGTCATTTCGTTGCAAGCGGGATTTCAAGTGCTCTGGAGTCAGTTCGTTGCAATCGGGTTTTTACGAGCTCTGGAGTCAGGTTGTTTCAAGCGGATTTTTACATACTTCTCTGACATTTCAATGGATGCGGGTTTTTTAAGTGCTCTGGATTCATTTCGTTGCAAGCGGGTTTTTAAGTGCTCTTGAGTCATTTCAATGCAAGCGGGTTTTTAAGTGCTCTGGAGTCAATTCGTTGGGAGCGGGTTTTTAAGTGCTCTGGAGTCATTTCGTTGCAAGCGGGTTTTTTCATACTTCTCAGATATTTCAATGGAAGCGGGTTTTTTAAGTGCTCTGGAGTCATTTCGTTGCAAGCGGGTTTTTAAGTGCTCTGGAGTCATTTCCTTGCAAGCAGGTTTTTAAGTGCTCTGGAGTCTTTTCGTTTAAAGCGCCTTTTAAGTGTCCTGCAGTCATTTCGTTGTAAGCGGATTTTTAAGTGCTCTGGAGTCATTTCGTTGTTAGCGGGTTTATACATGCTTCTCAGATATTTAACTGGAAGCGGGTTTTTTAATTGCTCTAGAGTCATTTCGTTGCAAGAGGGTTTTTAAGTGCTCTGGAGTCTTTTCGTTGTAAGCGGGATTTTACATACTTCTCAGACATTTAACTGGAAGCAGGTTTTTAAGTGCTCTGGAGTCATTTCGTTGCAAGCGGGTTTTTATATATTTTTCAGACATTTCATTGGAAGCAGGTTTTTAAGTGCTCTGGATTCATTTCGTTGCAAGCAGGTTTTTACATACTTTTCAGACATTTCACTGGAAGCGGGTTGTTTATGTGCACTGGAGTCATTTCGTTGCAAAAGGGTTTTTAAGTGCTCTGGATTCATTTCGTTGCACGAGGGTTTTTATGTGCTCTGGAGTTATTTCTTTGCAAGCGGGTTTTTACATACTTCTCAAACATTTCACTTGAAGCGGGTTTTTTAAGTGCTCTGGAGTCAATTCGTTGCAAGCGGGTTTTTAAGTGCTCTGGAGTCTTTTTTTGAAGCGGGTTTTTAAGTGCTCTGGAGTCATTTAGTCGCTAGCGGGTTTTTACATACTTCTCAGACATTTCACTGAAAGCACGTTTTTAAGTGCTCTGGATTCATTTCCTTGCAAGCAGGTTTTTAAGTGCTCTGGAGTCTTTTCATTTAAAGCGCCTTTTAAGTGTCCTGGAGTCATTTCGTTGTAAGCGGATTTTTAAGTGCTCTGTAGTCATTTCGTTGAAAGTGGGTTTTTTCATACTTCTCAGAAATTTCAATGGCAGCGGGTTTTTTAAGTGCTCTTGAGTCACTTCGTTGCAAGCAGGTTTTTACATACTTCTCAGATATTTAACTGGAAGCGGGTTTTTTAAGTGCTCTGGAGTCATTTCATTGCAAGCGGGTTTTTACATACTTCTCAGATATTTAACTGGAAGCGGGTTTTTTAAGTGCTCTGGAGTCATTTCGTTGCAAGAGGGTTTTTAAGTGCTCTGGAGTCTTTTCGTTGTAAGCGAGTTTTCACATACTTCTCAGACATTTCACTGGAAGCGGGTTTTTAAGTGCTCTGGAGTCTTTTCGTTGTAAGCGGGTTTTCACATACTTCTCAGACATTTCACTGGAAGCGGGTTTTTAAGTGCTCTGGAGTCATTTCGTTGCAAGCGGGATTTCAAGTGCTCTGGATTCATTTCATTGCAAGCGGGTTTTTACGTGCTCTGGAGTCATTTAGTTGGAAGCGGGTTTTAAGTGCTCTGGAGTCTTTTTTTGAAGCGGGTTTTTAAGTGCTCTGGAGTCATTTCGTCGCTAGCTGGTTTTTACATACTTCTCAGACATTACACTGGAAGCACGTTTTTAAGTGCTCTGGATTCATTTCGTTGCAAGCAGGTTTTTAAGTGCTCTGTAGTCATTTCGTTGAAAGTGGGTTTTTTCATACTTCTCAGACATTTCAATGGCAGCGGGTTTTTTAAGTGCTCTTGAGTCACTTCGTTGCAAGCGGGTTTTTACATACTTCTCAGATATTTAACTGGAAGCGGGTTTTTTAAGTGCTCTGGAGTCATTTCGTTGCAAGCGGGTTTTCACATACTTCTCAGATATTTCAATGGAAGCGGGTTTTTTAAGTTCTCTGGAGTCATTTCGTTGCAAGAGGGTTTTTAAATGCTCTGGAGTCTTTTCGTTGTAAGCGGGTTTTTACATACTTCTCAGACATTTTAATGGAAGCGGGATATTTTAAGTGCTCTGGAGTCATTTCGTTGCAAGCGGGATTTCAAGTGCTCTGGAGTCATTTCGTTGCAAGCGGGTTTTTATGAGCTCTGGAGTCAGTTTGTTTCAAGCGGGTTTTTACATACTTCTCTGACATTTCAATGGATGCGGGTTTTTTAAGTGCTCTGGATTCATTTCGTTGCAAGCGGGTTTTTACGTGCTCTGGAGTCATTTCAATGCAAGCGGGTTTTTAAGTGCTCTGGAGTCAATTCGTTGCAAGCGGGTTTTTAAGTGCTCTGGAGTCTTTTTTGAAGCGGGTTTTTAAGTGCTCTGGAGTCATTTCGTCGCTAGCGGGTTTTTACATACTTCTCAGACATTTCACTGGAAGCGGGTTTTTTAAGTGCTCTGGAGTCATTTCGTTGCAAGCGGGTTTTTAGGTGCTCTGGAGTCATTTCGTTGCAAGCGGGTTTTTACATACTTCTCTGACATTTAACTGGAAGCGGGTTTTTTAAGTGCTCTGGAGTCATTTCGTTGCAAGCAGGTTTTTACGTGCTCTGGAGTCATTTCGTTGCAAGCGGGTTTTTAAGTACTCTGGAGTCATTTCGTTGCAAGCGGGTTTTTAAGTACTCTGGAGTCATTTCGTTGCAAGCTGGTTTTTAAGTGCTCTGGAGTCATTTCCTTGCAAGCAGGTTTTTAAGTGCTCTGGAGTCATTTCGTTGCAAGCGGCTTTTTACGTGCTCTGGAGTCATGTCGTTGCAAGCGGGTTTTTAAGTGCTCTGGAGTCATTTCGTTGCAAGCGGGTTTTTAAGTGCTCTGGAGTCATTTCGTTGCAAGTGGGTTTTTAAGTGGTCTGGAGTCTTTTCGTTGCAAGCGGGTTTTTAAGTGTTATGGAGTCATTTCGTTGCAAGCGGGTTTTTAAGTGCTCTGAAGGCATTTCGTTGTAAGCGGGTTTTTAAGTGCTCTGGAGTCATTTCGTTGCAAGCGGGTTTTAACGTGTTCTGGAGTCATTTCGTTGCAAGCGGGTTTTTACATACTTCTCAGACATTTCACTGGAAGCGGGTTTTTTAAGTGCTCTGTAGGCATTTCGTTGCTAGCCGGTTTTTATGTACTATGGAGTCATTTCGTTGCAAGCGGGTTTTTCCGTGCTCTGGATTCATTTCGTTGCAATCGGGTTTTTACATACTTCTCAGACATTTCACTGGAAGCGGGTTTTTTAAGTGCTCTGGAGTCATTTCGTTGCAAGCGGGTTTTTAAGTGCTCTGGAGACTTTTCGTTGTAAGCGGGTTTTCACATACTTCTCAGACATTTCACTGGAAGCGGGTTTTTAAGTGCTCTGGAGTCATTTCGTTGCAAGCGGGATTTCAAGTGCTCTGGAGTCATTTCGTTGCAAGCGGGATTTCAAGTGCTCTGGGGTCAGTTCGTTGCAAGCGGGTTTTTACGAGCTCTGGATTCAGTTTGTTTCAAGCGGGTTTTTACATACTTCTCTGACATTTCAATGGATGCGGGTTTTTTAAGTGCTCTGGAGTCATTTCGTTGCAAGCGGGTTTTTAAGTCCTCTGGAGTCATTTCGTTGCAAGCGGGTTTTTAAGTGCTCTGGAGTCATTTCGTTGCAAGCGGGTTTTTAAGTGCTCTGGAGTCATTTCTTTGCAAGCGGGTTTTTACTTCCTTCTCAAACATTTCATTGGAAGCGGGTTTTTTAAGTGCTCTGGAGTCAATTCGTTGCAAGCGGGTTTTTAAGTGCTCTGGAGTCTTTTTTTGGAAGCTGGTTTTTAAGTGCTCTGGAGTCATTTTGTTGCAAGTGGGTTTTTAGGTGCTCTGGTGTCATTTCATTGCAAGCGGGTTTTTTAAGTTCTCTGGAGTCATTTCGTTGCAAGAGGGTTTTTAAGTGCTCTGGAATCTTTTCGTTGTAAGCGGGTTTTTACATACTTCTCAGACATTTCACTGGAAGCGGTTTTTTAAGTGCTCTGGAGTCATTTCGTTGCAAACGGGTTTTTTCATACTTCTCAGACATTTTAATGGAAGCGGGATATTTTAAGTGCTCTGGAGTCATTTCGTTGCAAGCGGGATTTTAAGTGCTCTGGAGTCATTTCGTTGCAAGCGGGTTTTTACGAGCTCTGGAGTCAGTTTGTTTCAAGCGGGTTTTTACATACTTCTCTGACATTTCAATGGATGCGGGTTTTTTAAGTGCTCTGGATTCATTTCGTTGCAAGCGGGTTTTTAAGTGCTCTGGAGTCATTTCAATGCAAGCGGGTTTTTAAGTGCTCTGGAGTCAATTCGTTGCAAGCGGGTTTTTAAGTGCTCTGGAGTCTTTTTTGAAGCGGGTTTTTAAGTGCTCTGGAGTCATTTCGTCGCTAGCGGGTTTTTACATACTTCTCAGACATTTCACTGGAAGCGGGTTTTTTAAGTGCTCTGGAGGCATTTTGTTGCAAGGGGTTTTTTAAGTACTCTGGAGTCATTTCGTTGCAAGCGGGTTTTTACGTGCTCTGGAGTCATTTCGTTGCATGCGGGTTTTTACATACTTCTCTGACATTTAACTGGAAGCGGGTTTTTTAAGTGCTCTGGAGTCATTTCGTTGCAAGCGGGTTTTTAAGTACTCTGGAGTCATTTCGTTGCAAGCGGGTTTTTAAGTACTCTGGAGTCATTTCGTTGCAAGCTGGTTTTTAAGTGCTCTGGAGTCATTTCCTTGCAAGCAGGTTTTTAAGTGCTCTGGAGTCATTTCGTTGCAAGCGGCTTTTTACGTGCTCTGGAGTCATTTCGTTGCAAGCGGGTTTTTAAGTGCTCTGGAGTCATTTCATTGCAAGCGGGTTTTTAAGTGCTCTGGAGTCATTTCGTTGCAAGTGGGTTTTTAAGTGGTCTGGAGTCTTTTCGTTGCAAGCGGGTTTTTAAGTGTTCTGGAGTCATTTCGTTGCAAGCGGGTTTTTAAGTGCTCTTAAGGCATTTCGTTGTAAGCGGGTTTTTAAGTGCTCTGGAGTCATTTCGTTGCAAGCGGGTTTTTACGTGTTCTGGAGTCATTTTGTTGCAAGCGGGTTTTTACATACTTCTCAGACATTTCACTGGAAGCGGGTTTTTTAAGTGCTCTGGAGTCATTTCGTTGCAAGCGGGTTTTTACGTGTTCTGGAGTCATTTTGTTGCAAGCGGGTTTTTACATACTTCTCAGACATTTCACTGGAAGCGGGTTTTTAAGTGCTCTGGAGTCATTTCGTTGCAAACGGGTTTTTTCATACTTCTCAGACATTTTAATGGAAGCGGGATATTTTAAGTGCTCTGGAGTCATTTCGTTGCAAGCGGGTTTTTAAGTCCTCTGAAGTCATTTCGTTGCAAGCGGGTTTTTAAGTGCTCTAGAGTCATTTCGTTGCAAGCGGGTTTTTAAGTGCTCTGGAGTCATTTCTTTGCAAGCGGGTTTTTACTTCCTTCTCAAACATTTCACTGGAAGCGGGTTTTTTAAGTGCTCTGGAGTCAATTCGTTGCAAGCGGGTTTTTAAGTGCTCTGGAGTCATTTCTGTGCAAGTGGGTTTTTAAGTACTCTGGAGTCATTTCGTTGCAAGCGGGTTTTCACATACTTCTCAGATATTTCAATGGAAGCGGGTTTTTTAAGTTCTCTGGAGTCATTTCGTTGCAAGCGGGTTTTTAAGTGCTCTTGAGTCATTTCAATGCAAGCGAGTTTTTAAGTGCTCTGGAGTCAATTCGTTGCGAGCGGGTTTTTAAGTGCTCTGGAGTCATTTCGTTGCAAGCAGGTTTTTTCATACTTCTCAGATATTTCAATGGAAGCGGGTTTTTTAAGTGCTCTGGAGTCATTTCGTTGCAAAAGGGTTTTTAAGTGCTCTGGATTCTTTTCGTTGTAAGCGGGTTTTTACATACTTCTCAGACATTTCACTGGAAGCGGGTTTTTAAGTGCTCTGGAGTCATTTCGTTGCAAACGGGTTATTTCATACTTCTCAGACATTTTAATGGAAGCGGGATATTTTAAGTGCTCTGGAGTCATTTCGTTGCAAGCGGGATTTCAAGTGCTCTGGAGTCAGTTTGTTGCAAGCGGGTTTTTACGAGCTCTGGAGTCAGTTTGTTTCAAGCGGGTTTTTACATACTTCTCTGACATTTCAATGGATGCGGGTTTTTTAAGTGCTCTGGATTCATTTCGTTGCAAGCGGGTTTTTAAGTGCTCTTGAGTCATTTCAATGCAAGCGGGTTTTTAAGTGCTCTGGATTCAATTCGTTGCGAGCGGGTTTTTAAGTGCTCTGGAGTCATTTCGTTGCAAGCAGGTTTTTTCATACTTCTCAGATATTTCAATGGAAGCGGGTTTTTTAAGTGCTCTGGAGTCATTTCGTTGCAAAAGGGTTTTTAAGTGCTCTGGAGTCTTTTTGTTGGAAGCGGGCTTTTACATTCTTCTCAGACATTTAACTGGAAGCGGGTTTTTAAGTGCTCTGGAGTCATTTCTTTGCAAGCGGGTTTTTTCATACTTCTCAGACATTTCAATGGAGGCGGGTTTTTTAAGTGCCCTGGAGTTATTTCATTGAAAGCGTGTTTTTAAGTGCTCTGGAGTCTTTTCCTTGGAAGCGGGTTTTTAAGTGCTCTGGAGTCATTTCGTTGCAAGCGGCTTTTTCATAATTCTCAGACAATTCAATGGAATCGGGTTTTTTAAGTGCTCTGGATTCATTTCATTGCAAGCAGGTTTTTAAGTGCTCTGGATTCATTTCGTTGCAAGCGGGTTTTTACATATTTTTCAGACATTTCATTGGAAGCAGGTTTTTAAGTGCTCTGGATTCATTTCGTTGCAAGCGGGTTTTTACATACTTTTCAGACATTTCACTGGAAGCGGGTTGTTTATGTGCACTGGAGTCATTTCGTTGCAAAAGGGTTTTTAAGTGCTCAGGAATCATTTCGTTGCAAGAGGGTTTTTATGTGCTCTGGAATCATTTCGTTGCAAAAGGGTTTTTAAGTGCTCAGGAATCATTTCGTTGCAAGCGGGTTTTTACGAGCTCTGGAGTCTGTTTGTTTCAAGCGGGTTTTTACATACTTCTCTGACATTTCAATGGATGCGGGTTTTTTAAGTGCTCTGGATTCATTTCATTGCAAGCGGGTTTTTACGTGCTCTGGAGTCATTTAGTTGGAAGCGGGTTTTTAAGTGCTCTGGAGAGATTTCTTTGGAAGCAGTTTTTTAAGTGCTCTGGAGTCATTTCGTTGCAAGCAGGTTTTTAAGTGCTCTGGAGTCATTTCAATGCAAGCGGGTTTTTAAGTGCTCTGGAGTCAATTCGTTGCAAGCGGGTTTTTAAGTGCTCTGGAGTCTTTTTTGAAGCGGGTTTTTAAGTGCTCTGGAGTCATTTCGTCGCTAGCAGGTTTTTACATACTTCTCAGATATTTCACTGGAAGCACGTTTTTAAGTGCTCTGGATTCATTTCCTTGCAAGCAGGTTTTTAAGTGCTCTGGAGTCTTTTCGTTTAAAGCGCCTTTTAAGTGTCCTGCAGTCATTTCGTTGTAAGCGGATTTTTAAGTGCTCTGGAGTCATTTCGTTGTAAGCGGGTTTATACATACTTCTCAGATATTTAACTGGAAGCAGGTTTTTTAATTGCTCTAGAGTCATTTCGTTGCAAGAGGGTTTTTACATACTTCTCAGACATTTCACTGGAAGCGGGTTTTTTAAGTGCTCTGGAGTCATTTCGTTGCAAGCGGGTTTTTAAGTACTCTGGAGTCATTTCGTTGCAATCGGGTTTTTACATACTTCTCTGACATTTAACTGGAAGCGAGGTTTTTAAGTGCTCTGCAGTCATTTTGTTGCAAGCGGGTTTTTACGTGCTCTGGAGTTATTTCGTTGCAAGCAGGTTTTTACATACTTCTCAGACATTTCACTGGAAGCGGTTTTTTAAGTGCTCTGGAATCATTTCGTTGCAAGCGGGTTTTTAAGTCCTCTGGAGTCATTTCGTTGCAAGCGGGTTTTTAAGTGCTCTGGAGTCATTTCGTTGCAAGCGGGTTTTTAAGTGCTCTGGAGTCATTTCTTTGCAAGCGGGTTTTTACTTCCTTCTCAAACATTTCACTGGAAGCGGGTTTTTTAAGTGCTCTGGAGTCAATTCGTTGCAAGCGGGTTTTTAAGTGCTCTGGAGTCTTTTTTTGGAAGCTGGTTTTTAAGTGCTCTGGAGTCATTTTGTTGCAAGTGGGTTTTTAGGTGCTCTGGTGTCATTTCATTGCAAGCGGGTTTTTTAAGTTCTCTGGAGTCATTTTGTTGCAAGAGGGTTTTTAAGTGCTCTGGAATCTTTTCGTTGTAAGCGGGTTTTTACATACTTCTCAGACATTTCACTGGAAGCGGGTTTTTAAGTGCTCTGGAGTCATTTCGTTGCAAACGGGTTTTTTCATACTTCTCAGACATTTTAATGGAAGCAGGATATTTTAAGTGCTCTGGAGTCATTTCGTTGCAAGCGGGATTTCAAGTGCTCTGGAGTCATTTCGTTGCAAGCGGGTTTTTACGAGCTCTGGAGTCAGTTTGTTTCAAGCGGGTTTTTACATACTTCTCTGACATTTCAATGGATGCGGGGTTTTTAAGTGCTCTGGATTCATTTCGTTGCAAGCGGGTTTTTAAGTGCTCTGGAGTCATTTCAATGCAAGCGGGTTTTTAAGTGCTCTGGAGTCAATTCGTTGCAAGCGGATTTTTAAGTGCTCTGGAGTCTTTTTTGAAGCGGGTTTTTAAGTGCTCTGGAGTCATTTCGTCGCTAGCGGGTTTTTACATACTTCTCAGACATTTCACTGGAAGCGGGTTTTTTAAGTGCTCTGGAGGCATTTTGTTGCAAGGGGTTTTATAAGTACTCTGGAGTCATTTCGTTGCAAGCGGGTTTTTACGTGCTCTGGAGTCATTTCGTTGCACGCGGGTTTTTACATACTTCTCTGACATTTAACTGGAAGCCGGTTTTTTAAGTGCTCTTGAGTCATTTCGTTGCAAGCAGGTTTTTACGTGCTCTGGAGTCATTTCGTTGCAAGCGGGTTTTTAAGTACTCTGGAGTCATTTCGTTGCAAGCGGGTTTTTAAGTACTCTGGAGTCATTTCGTTGCAAGCTGGTTTTTAAGTGCTCTGGAGTCATTTCCTTGCAAGCAGGTTTTTAAGTGCTCTGGAGTCATTTCGTTGCAAGCGGCTTTTTACGTGCTCTGGAGTCATTTCGTTGCAAGCGGGTTTTTAAGTGCTCTGGAGTCATTTCGTTGCAAGCGGGTTTTTAAGTGCTCTGGAGTCATTTCATTGCAAGTGGGTTTTTAAGTGGTCTGGAGTCTTTTCGTTGCAAGCGGGTTTTTAAGTGTTCTGGAGTCATTTCGTTGCAAGCGGGTTTTTAAGTGCTCTTAAGGCATTTCGTTGTAAGCGGGTTTTTAAGTGCTCTGGAGTCATTTCGTTGCAAACGGGTTTTTACGTGTTCTGGAGTCATTTCGTTGCAAGCGGGTTTTTACATACTTCTCAGACATTTCACTGGAAGCGGGTTTTTTAAGTGCTCTGGAGTAATTTCGTTGCAAGCGGGTTTTTAAGTCCTCTGAAGTCATTTCGTTGCAAGCGGGTTTTTAAGTGCTCTAGAGTCATTTCGTCGCAAGCGGGTTTTTAAGTGCTCTGGAGTCATTTCTTTGCAAGCGGGTTTTTACTTCCTTCTCAAACATTTCACTGGAAGCGGGTTTTTTAAGTGCTCTGGAGTCAATTCGTTGCAAGCGGGTTTTTAAGTGCTCTGGAGTCTTTTTTTGGAAGCTGGTTTTTAAGTGCTCTGGAGTCATTTTGTTGCAAGTGGGTTTTTAGGTGCTCTGGAGTCATTTCATTGCAAGCGGGTTTTTAAGTGCTCTGGAGTGTTTTCTGTGCAAGTGGGTTTTTAAGTACTCTGGAGTCATTTCGTTGCAAGCGGGTTTTCACATACTTCTCAGATATTTCAATGGAAGCGGGTTTTTTAAGTTCTCTGGAGTCATTTCGTTGCAAGAAGGTTTTTAAGTGCTCTGGATTCTTTTCGTTGTAAGTGGGTTTTTACATACTTCTCAGACATTTCACTGGAAGCGGGTTTGTAAGTGCTCTGGAGTCATTTCGTTGCAAACGGGTTTTTTCATACTTCTCAGACATTTTAATGGAAGCGGGATATTTTAAGTGCTCTGGAGTCATTTCGTTGCAAGCGGGTTTTTACGTGTTCTGGAGTCATTTCTTTGCAAGCGGGTTTTTACATACTTCTCAGACATTTCACTGGAAGCGTGTTTTTTAAGTGCTCTGGAGTCATTTCGTTGCAAGCGGGTTTTTAAGTCCTCTGAAGTCATTTCGTTGCAAGCGGGTTTTTAAGTGCTCTAGAGTCATTTCGTTGCAAGCGGGTTTTTAAGTGCTCTGGAGTCATTTCTTTGCAAGCGGGTTTTTACTTCCTTCTCAAACATTTCACTGGAAGCGGGTTTTTTAAGTGCTCTGGAGTCAATTCGTTGCAAGCGGGTTTTTAAGTGCTCTGGAGTCTTTTTTTGGAAGCTGGTTTTTAAGTGCTCTGGAGTCATTTTGTTGCAAGTGGGTTTTTAGGTGCTCTGGAGTCATTTCATTGCAAGCGGGTTTTTAAGTGCTCTGGAGTCATTTCTGTGCAAGTGGGTTTTTAAGTACTCTGGAGTCATTTCGTTGCAAGCGGGTTTTTACATACTTCTCAGACATTTCACTGGAAGCGGGTTTTTAAGTGCTCTGGAGTCATTTCGTTGCAAACGGGTTTTTTCATACTTCTCAGACATTTTAATGGAAGCGGGATATTTTAAGTGCTCTGGAGTCATTTCGTTGCAAGCGGGATTTCAAGTGCTCTGGAGTCAGTTTGTTGCAAGCGGGTTTTTACGAGCTCTGGAGTCAGTTTGTTTCAAGCGGGTTTTTACATACTTCTCTGACATTTCAATGGATGCGGGTTTTTTAAGTGCTCTGGATTCATTTCGTTGCAAGCGGGTTTTTAAGTGCTCTTGAGTCATTTCAATGCAAGCGGGTTTTTAAGTGCTCTGGAGTCAATTCGTTGTGAGCGGGTTTTTAAGTGCTCTGGAGTCATTTCGTTGCAAGCGGGTTTTTTCATACTTCTCAGATATTTCAATGGAAGCGGGTTTTTTAAGTGCTCTGGAGTCATTTCGTTGCAAAAGGGTTTTTAAGTGCTCTGGAGTCTTTTCGTTGGAAGCGGGCTTTTACATACTTCTCAGACATTTAACTGGAAGCGGGTTTTTAAGTGCTCTGCAGTCATTTCTTTGCAAGCGGGTTTTTTCATACTTCTCAGACATTTCAATGGAGGCGGGTTTTTTAAGTGCCCTGGAGTTATTTCATTGAAAGCGTGTTTTTAAGTGCTCTGGAGTCTTTTCCTTGGAAGCGGGTTTTTAAGTGCTCTGGAGTCATTTCGTTGCAAGCGGGTTTTTCATAATTTTCAGACAATTCAATGGAAGCGGGTTTTTTAAGTGCTCTGGATTCATTTCGTTGCAAGCAGGTTTTTAAGTGCTCTGGATTCATTTCGTTGCTAGCGGGTTTTTACATATTTTTCAGACATTTCATTGGAAGCAGGTTTTTAAGTGCTCTGGATTCATTTCGTTGCAAGCGGGTTTTTACATACTTTTCAGACATTTCACTGGAAGCGGGTTGTTTATGTGCACTGGAGTCATTTCGTTGCAAAAGGGTTTTTAAGTGCTCAGGAATCATTTCGTTGCAAGAGGGTTTTTATGTGCTCTGGAGTTATTTCTTTGCAAGCGGGTTTTTACATCCTTCTCAAACATTTCACTTGAAGCGGGTTTTTTAAGTGCTCTGGAGTCAATTCGTTGCAAGCGGGTTTTTAAGTGCTCTGGAGTCTTTTTTTGAAGCGGGTTTTTAAGTGCTCTGGAGTCATTTCTTTGCAAGCGGGTTTTTACTTCCTTCTCAAACATTTCACTGGAAGCGGGTTTTTTAAGTGCACTGGAGTCAATTCGTTGCAAGCGGGTTTTTAAGTGCTCTGGAGTCTTTTTTTGGAAGCTGGTTTTTAAGTGCTCTGGAGTCATTTTGTTGCAAGTGGGTTTTTAGGTGCTCTGGAGTCATTTCATTGCAAGCGGGTTTTTAAGTGCTCTGGAGTCATTTCTGTGCAAGTGGGTTTTTAAGTACTCTGGAGTCATTTCGTTGCAAGCTGGTTTTCACATACTTCTCAGATATTTCAATGGAAGCGGGTTTTTTAAGTTCTCTGGAGTCATTTCGTTGCAAGAGGGTTTTTAAGTGCTCTGGAGTCTTTTCGTTGTAAGCGGGTTTTTACATACTTCTCAGACATTTCACTGGAAGCCGGTTTTTAAGTGCTTTGGAGTCATTTCGTTGCAAACGGGTTTTTTCATACTTCTCAGACATTTTAATGGAAGCGGGATATTTTAAGTGCTCTGGAGTCATTTCGTTGCAAGCGGGATTTCAAGTGCTCTGGAGTCATTTCGTTGCAAGCGGGTTTTTACGAGCTCTGGAGTCAGTTTGTTTCAAGCGGGTTTTTACATACTTCTCTGTCATTTCAATGGATGCGGGTTTTTTAAGTGCTCTGGATTCATTTCGTTGCAAGCGGGTTTTTAAGTGCTCTGGATTCATTTCAATGCAAGCGGGTTTTTAAGTGCTCTGGAGTCAATTCGTTGCAAGCGGGTTTTTAAGTGCTCTGGAGTCTTTTTTGAAGCGGGTTTTTAAGTGCTCTGGAGTCATTTCGTCGCTAGCGGGTTTTTAAATACTTCTCAGACATTTCACTGGAAGCGGGTTTTTTAAGTGCTCTGGAGGCATTTCGTTGCAAGGGGTTTTTTAAGTACTCTGGAGTCATTTCGTTGCAAGCGGGTTTTTACGTGCTCTGGAGTCATTTCGTTGCAAGCGGGTTTTTACGTACTTCTCTGACATTTAACTCGAAGCGGGTTTTTTAAGTGCTCTGGAGTCATTTCGTTGCAAGCGGGTTTTTAAGTACTCTGGAGTCATTTCGTTGCAAGCAGGTTTTTAAGTACTCTGGAGTCATTTTGTTGCAATCGTATTTTTACATACTTCTCTGACATTTAACTGGAAGCGAGTTTTTTAAGTGCTCTGGAGTCATTTCGTTGCAAGCGGGTTTTTAAGTGCTCTGGAGTCATTTCTTTGCAAGCGGGTTTTTACTTCCTTCTCTAACATTTCATTGGAAGCGGGTTTTTTAAGTGCTCTGGAGTCAATTCGTTGCAAGCGGGTTTTTAAGTGCTCTGGAGTCTTTTTTTGGAAGCTGGTTTTTAAGTGCTCTGGAGTCATTTTGTTGCAAGTGGGTTTTTAAGTGCTCTGGAGTCATTTCTGTGCAAGTGCGTTTTTATGTACTCAGGAGTCATTTCGTTGCAAGCGGGTTTTTAAGTGCTTTGGAGTCATTTCGTTGCAGGCGGGTTTTTAAGTGCTCTGGAGTCAATTCGTTGCAAGCGGGTTTTTAAGTGCTCTGGAGTCTTTTTTTGGAAGCTGGTATTTAAGTGCTCTGGAGTCATTTCGTTGCAAGTGGGTTTTTACATTTCACTCGAAGCAGGTTTTTAAGTGCTCTGGAGTCTTTTCGTTTAAAGAGGGTTTTTAAGTGTCCTGGAGTCATTTCGTTGCAAGAGGATTTTTAAGTGCTCTCTAGTCATTTCGTTGCAAGTGGGTTTTTTCATACTTCTCAGACATTTCATTGGCAGCAGGTTTTTTAAGTGCTCTGCTGTCATTTCGTTGCAAGGGAGTTTTTAAGTGCTCTGGAGTCTTTTCGTTGGAAGCTGGTTTTTAAGTGCTCTGGAGTCATTTCGTTGCAAGCGGGTTTTTACATATTTTTCAGGCATTTCATTGGAAGCAGGTTTTTAAGTGCTCTGGATTCATTTCGTTGCAAGCGGGTTTTTACATACTTTTCAGACATTTCACTGGAAGCGGGTATTTTATGTGCACTGGAGTCATTTCGTTGCAAGCGGGTTTTTAAGTGCTCTGGATTCATTTCGTTGCAAGCGGGTTTTTATGTGCTCTGGAGTTATTTCTTTGCAAGCGGGTTTTTACATCCTTCTCAAACATTTCACTGGAAGTGGGTTTTTTAAGTGCTCTGGAGTCAATTCGTTGCAAGCGGGTTTTTAACTGCTCTGGAGTCTTTTTTGAAGCGGGTTTTTAAGTGCTCTGGAGTCATTTCGTCGCTAGCGGGTTTTTAAATACTTCTCAGACATTTCACTGGAAGCGGGTTTTTTAAGTGCTCTGGAGGCATTTCGTTGCAAGGGGTTTTTTAAGTACTCTGGAGTCATTTCGTTGCAAGCGGGTTTTTACGTGCTCTGGAGTCATTTCGTTGCAAGCGGGTTTTTACGTACTTCTCTGACATTTAACTCGAAGCGGGTTTTTTAAGTGCTCTGGAGTCATTTCGTTGCAAGCGGGTTTTTAACTGCTCTGGAGTCTTTTTTTGAAGCGGGTTTTTAAGTGCTCTGGAGTCAATTTGTTCCAAGCGGGTTTTTAAGTGCTCTGGAGTTTTTTTTTGGAAGCGGGTTTTTAAGTGCTCTGGAGTCATTTCATTGCAAGTGGGTTTTTAAGTGCTCTGGATTCATTTCGTTGCAAGCAGGTTTTTATATACTTTTCAGACATTTCACTGGAAGCGGGTTTTTTATGTGCACTGGAGTCATTTCCTTGCAAAAGGGTTTTTAAGTGCTCTGGATTCATTTCGTTGCAAGCGGGTTTTCACATACTTCTCAGATATTTCAATGGAAGCGGGTTTTTTAATTTCTCTGGAGTCATTTCGTTGCAAGAGGGTTTTTAAGTGCTCTGGAGTCTTTTCGTTGTAAGCGGGTTTTTACATACTTCTCAGACATTTCACTGGAAGCCGGTTTTTAAGTGCTTTGGAGTCATTTCGTTGCAAACGGGTTTTTTCATACTTCTCAGACATTTTAATGGAAGCGGGATATTTTAAGTGCTCTGGAGTCATTTCGTTGCAAGCGGGATTTCAAGTGCTCTGGAGTCATTTCGTTGCAAGCGGGTTTTTACATCTTTCTCAAACATTTCACTTGAAGCGGGTTTTTTAAGTGCTCTGGAGTCAATTCGTTGCAAGCGGGTTTTTAAGTGCTCTGTAGTCTTTTTTTGAAGCGGGTTTTTAAGTGCTCTGGAGTCATTTCGTCGCTAGCTGGTTTTTACATACCTATCAGACATTACACTGGAAGCACGTTTTTAAGTGCTCTGGATTCATTTCGTTGCAAGCAGGTTTTTAAGTGCTCTGGAGTCTTTTCATTTAAAGCGCCTTTTTAAGTGTCCTGGAGTCATTTCGTTGTAAGCGGATTTTTAAGTGCTCTGTAGTCATTTCGTTGAAAGTGGGTTTTTTCATACTTCTCAGAAATTTCAATGGCAGCGGGTTTTTTAAGTGCTCTTGAGTCACTTCGTTGCAAGCGGGTTTTCACATACTTCTCAGATATTTCAATGGAAGCGGGTTTTTTAATTTCTCTGGAGTCATTTCGTTGCAAGAGGGTTTTTAAGTGCTCTGGAGTCTTTTCGTTGTAAGCGGGTTTTTACATACTTCTCAGACATTTCACTGGAAGCCGGTTTTTAAGTGCTTTGGAGTCATTTCGTTGCAAACGGGTTTTTTCATACTTCTCAGACATTTTAATGGAAGCGGGATATTTCAAGTGCTCTGGAGTCATTTCGTTGCAAGCGGGATTTCAAGTGCTCTGGAGTCATTTCGTTGCAAGCGGGTTTTTACGAGCTCTGGAGTCAGTTTGTTTCAAGCGGGTTTTTACATACTTCTCTGTCATTTCAATGGATGCGGGTTTTTTAAGTGCTCTGGATTCATTTCGTTGCAAGCGGGTTTTTAAGTGCTCTGGATTCATTTCAATGCAAGCGGGTTTTTAAGTGCTCTGGAGTCAATTCGTTGCAAGCGGGTTTTTAAGTGCTCTGGAGTCTTTTTTGAAGCGGGTTTTTAAGTGCTCTGGAGTCATTTCGTCGCTAGCGGGTTTTTAAATACTTCTCAGACATTTCACTGGAAGCGGGTTTTTTAAGTGCTCTGGAGGCATTTCGTTGCAAGGGGTTTTTTAAGTACTCTGGAGTCATTTCGTTGCAAGCGGGTTTTTACGTGCTCTGGAGTCATTTCGTTGCAAGCGGGTTTTTACGTACTTCTCTGACATTTAACTCGAAGCGGGTTTTTTAAGTGCTCTGGAGTCATTTCGTTGCAAGCGGGTTTTTAAGTACTCTGGAGTCATTTCGTTGCAAGCAGGTTTTTAAGTACTCTGGAGTCATTTTGTTGCAATCGGGTTTTTACATACTTCTCTGACATTTAACTGGAAGCGAGTTTTTTAAGTGCTCTGGAGTCATTTCGTTGCAAGCGGGTTTTTAAGTGCTCTGGAGTCATTTCTTTGCAAGCGGGTTTTTACTTCCTTCTCTAACATTTCATTGGAAGCGGGTTTTTTAAGTGCTCTGGAGTCAATTCGTTGCAAGCGGGTTTTTAAGTGCTCTGGAGTCTTTTTTTGGAAGCTGGTTTTTAAGTGCTCTGGAGTCATTTTGTTGCAAGTGGGTTTTTAGGTGCTCTGGAGTCATTTCATTGCAAGCGGGTTTTTAAGTGCTCTGGAGTCATGTGCAAGTGGGTTTTTATGTACTCAGGAGTCATTTCGTTGCAAGCGGGTTTTTAAGTGCTTTGGAGTCATTTCGTTGCAGGCGGGTTTTTAAGTGCTCTGGAGTCAATTCGTTGCAAGCGGGTTTTTAAGTGCTCTGGAGTCTTTTTTTGGAAGCTGGTATTTAAGTGCTCTGGAGTCATTTCGTTGCAAGTGGGTTTTTACATTTCACTCGAAGCAGGTTTTTAAGTGCTCTGGAGTCTTTTCGTTTAAAGAGGGTTTTTGAGATGGTAGTAACAATGGTGGCTGTAGTTCCAAGATCCCTTTTCTGTCTGAAGAGAGTCATAGCGTGAGGGGCATCAATGGGCATAGGCACCCAGTGAGGCATGCGAGAAACCAGGGCATACCTAACGTTACTAGCATTGGGGTTTAAAAAAAAAGCGAGTATCATTACCACAATTACTTGGCTCTATCTGGCTAATAATGAATAAAAATGGGGGATATAGACAAACAGGTGTGGGCTTATAGGAAATATTATGAGAAGCCTTAACCCCTCGTTGGAACATCCTGCGTCAGTTCTAGAACTAGCAGTGGTAGTGTCCGAGGTCTGAGTAGGTTCAGGAGACCATTGCCCCCAGGGGCGAGACGTGCTCCATGCCAATTGACTAACTCCATGTTTTCCTCCACTTTTGAAAGTCATTTAAGGTTCTTAAATTATTTTTTCCCTTTTTTTTTAAATTTTTCATCCAACGGCTGTTGGAGCTACCACCAGGGCATTAGCCATGAATCATACTGGGCAGACTGCTCAGACCCTGAATAATCATTTAGCCAATGTAGCTCATGCCTTAGTTGTACATAAAGGAATTAATGCTCAACTAAAAGGAAGCTTGATGGTGTTCAATCAGAGGATTGACCTCTTGCAGGAGCAAATTGATACCCTATGGCAAATCGCTCAACCTGGCTGTCAATGAAAGTATGCTGGACTTTGTGTCACTAGCATACAACATGAGAATTTTTCCTGCGCTGCAAATCTGTCTAAACAATTGTCGAGCTATATTTTAGGTAATTGGACTGGAGAATTCGATACTACGATGGAGCAGCTGAGAGTGGCCATTGTCACAGTAAATTCTACCGGAGTGGACGCAGGACTAGCCACAGGATTATCAACATGGATTGCTGCAGCCATGAATCATCTGAAGGAATGGGCGGGCATGGGAGTGTTAGCAGGCCTTCTGGTGTTGGTCTCCTTGGTTTGCCTGTGGTATATATGCAAGATTAGAGTCTCACAACAGTGTGATGCAGCCATGATCATTCAGGCCTTTACAGCCATTGAAGCAAGACATTCTCCCCAAGCATGGTTGGATACCATAAAAAGCTAAAATGATACGCTCAGGATGCGAGGCTAAGCACTGCACTCAGGGTCAGCCGCTTTGGACCCAGAGAAGAGCATGTCTGATTGCATGCGGGTTGATGCCCCAGGTCCCGCCTCTGAGAAAAAGGTATCGGACGGGTCCGATGCTCTTTGGGTGGATGACACCTAAATGAACATCTGTACAAAGTCCCAATTTATTTCTAATATCAGAGATCAGACCTCTACTCTTGCCTGATGCATCTAAAACAAAAAGGGGGAACTGTAGAGAGCTGCAGAATGCTATGCCTTAAAGATGGAGCTGGTTTCTGCCTTCCACCTTCCCGATGGGGAGTGCTCTCTGTCAGGAACAACTCCACATTTGGCTAAGGCCGAGGATCTGGCTTGCTTCCATGTATGTGGACCTATCTGCATTGCCCCCGTGGCACGCCTGGGTTGGCTACCCAGAGGCTATTTAAGCTGTGGGCTGGCTTTCCCCGGGGTCCGAGGATTGTTCAATGTTCCTGAATAAACTGCATTGAAAAAAAAAAATAAAGAGGGTTTTTAAGTGTCCTGGAGTCATTTCGTTGCAAGAGGATTTTTAAGTGCTCTCTAGTCATTTCGTTGCAAGTGGGTTTTTTCATACTTCTCAGACATTTCATTGGCAGCAGGTTTTTTAAGTGCTCTGCTGTCATTTCGTTGCAAGGGAGTTTTTAAGTGCTCTGGAGTCTTTTCGTTGGAAGCTGGTTTTTAAGTGCTCTGGAGTCATTTCGTTGCAAGCGGGTTTTTACATATTTTTCAGGCATTTCATTGGAAGCAGGTTTTTAAGTGCTCTGGATTCATTTCGTTGCAAGCGGGTTTTTACATACTTTTCCGACATTTCACTGGAAGCGGGTATTTTATGTGCACTGGAGTCATTTCGTTGCAAGCGGGTTTTTAAGTGCTCTGGATTCATTTCGTTGCAAGCGGGTTTTTATGTGCTCTGGAGTTATTTCTTTGCAAGCGGGTTTTTACATCCTTCTCAAACATTTCACTGGAAGTGGGTTTTTTAAGTGCTCTGGAGTCAATTCGTTGCAAGCGGGTTTTTAACTGCTCTGGAGTCTTTTTTTGAAGCGGGTTTTTAAGTGCTCTGGAGTCATTTCGTTGCTAGCGGGTTTTTACATACTTCTCAGACATTTCACTGGAAGCACGTTTTTAAGTGCTCTGGATTCATTTCTTTGCAAGCGGGTTTTTACATACTTTTCAGATATTTCACTGAAAGCGGGTTTTTTATGTGCACTGGAGTCATTTCGTTGCATGCGGGTTTTTAACTGCTCTGGATTCATTTCGTTGCAAGCGGGTTTTTATGTGCTCTGGAGTCATTTCTTTGCAAGCGGGTTTTTGCATCCTTCTCAAACATTTCACTGGAAGCGGGTTTTTTAAGTGCTCTGGAGTCAATTTGTTCCAAGCGGGTTTTTAAGTGCTCTGGAGTTTTTTTTTGGAAGCGGATTTTTAAGTGCTCTGGAGTCATTTCATTGCAAGTGGGTTTTTAAGTGCTCTGGATTCATTTCGTTGCAAGCTGGTTTTTATATACTTTTCAGACATTTCACTGGAAGCGGGTTTTTTATGTGCACTGGAGTCATTTCCTTGCAAAAGGGTTTTTAAGTGCTCTGGATTCATTTCGTTGCAAGCGGGTTTTTATGTGCTCTGGAGTTATTTCTTTGCAAGCGGGTTTTTACATCTTTCTCAAACATTTCACTTGAAGCGGGTTTTTTAAGTGCTCTGGAGTCAATTCGTTGCAAGCGGGTTTTTAAGTGCTCTGTAGTCTTTTTTTGAAGCGGGTTTTTAAGTGCTCTGGAGTCATTTCGTCGCTAGCTGGTTTTTACATACCTCTCAGACATTACACTGGAAGCACGTTTTTAAGTGCTCTGGATTCATTTCTTTGCAAGCAGGTTTTTAAGTGCTCTGGAGTCTTTTCATTTAAAGCGCCTTTTTAAGTGTCCTGGAGTCATTTCGTTGTATGCGGATTTTTAAGTGCTCTGTAGTCATTTCGTTGAAAGTGGGTTTTTTCATACTTCTCAGAAATTTCAATGGCAGCGGGTTTTTTAAGTGCTCTTGAGTCACTTCGTTGCAAGCGGGTTTTCACATACTTCTCAGATATTTCAATGGAAGCGGGTTTTTTAAGTTCTCTGGAGTCATTTCGTTGCAAGAGGGTTTTTAAGTGCTCTGGAGTCTTTTCGTTGTAAGCGGGTTTTTACATACTTCTCAGACATTTCACTGGAAGCCGGTTTTTAAGTGCTTTGGAGTCATTTCGTTGCAAACGGGTTTTTTCATACTTCTCAGACATTTTAATGGAAGCGGGATATTTTAAGTGCTCTGGAGTCATTTCGTTGCAAGCGGGATTTCAAGTGCTCTGGAGTCATTTCGTTGCAAGCGGGTTTTTACGAGCTCTGGAGTCAGTTTGTTTCAAGCGGGTTTTTACATACTTCTCTGTCATTTCAATGGATGCGGGTTTTTTAAGTGCTCTGGATTCATTTCGTTGCAAGCGGGTTTTTAAGTGCTCTGGATTCATTTCAATGCAAGCGGGTTTTTAAGTGCTCTGGAGTCAATTCGTTGCAAGCGGGTTTTTAAGTGCTCTGGAGTCATTTCGTCGCTAGCGGGTTTTTACATACTTCTCAGACATTTCACTGGAAGCGGGTTTTTTAAGTGCTCTGGAGGCATTTCGTTGCAAGGGGTTTTTTAAGTACTCTGGAGTCATTTCGTTGCAAGCGGGTTTTTACGTGCTCTGGAGTCATTTCGTTGCAAGCGGGTTTTTACGTGCTCTGGAGTCATTTCGTTGCAAGCGGGTTTTTAAGTACTCTGGAGTCATTTCGTTGCAAGCGGGTTTTTAAGTACTCTGGAGTCATTTCGTTGCAAGCTGGTTTTTAAGTGCTCTGGAGTCATTTCCTTGCAAGCGGGTTTTTAAGTGCTCTGGAGTCCTTTCGTTGCAAGCAGCTTTTTACGTGCTCTGGAGTCATTTCAATGCAAGCGGGTTTTTAAGTGCTCTGGAGTCATTTCGTTGCAAGCGGGTTTTTAAGTGCTCTGGAGTCATTTCATTGCAAGCGGGTTTTTATGTGCTCTGGAGTTATTTCTTTGCAAGCGGGTTTTTACATCCTTCTCAAACATTTCACTGGAAGTGGGTTTTTTAAGTGCTGTGGAGTCAATTCGTTGCAAGCGGGTTTTTAAGTGCTCTGGAGTCTTTTTTTGAAGCGGGTTTTTAAGTACTCTGGAGTCATTTCGTTGCTAGCGGGTTTTTACATACTTCTCAGACATTTCACTGGAAGCACGTTTTTAATTGCTCTGGATTCATTTCTTTGCAAGCGGGATTTTACATAATTTTCAGATATTTCACTGAAAGCGGGTTTTTTATGTGCACTGGAGTCATTTCGTTGCATTCGGGTTTTTAAGTGCTCTGGATTCATTTCGTTGCAAGCGGGTTTTTATGTGCTCTGGAGTCATTTCTTTGCAAGCGGGTTTTTCCATCCTTCTCAAACATTTCACTTGAAGCGGGTTTTTTAAGTGCTCTGGAGTCAATTCGTTCCAAGCGGGTTTTTAAGTGCTCTGGAGTTTTTTTTTGGAAGCGGGTTTTTAAGTGCTCTGGAGTCATTTCATTGCAAGTGGGTTTTTAAGTGCTCTGGATTCATTTCGTTGCAAGCGGGTTTTTACATACTTTTCAGACATTTCACTGGAAGCGGGTTTTTTATGTGCACTGGAGTCATTTCTTTGCAAAAGGGTTTTTAAGTGCTCTGGATTCATTTCGTTGCAAGCGGGTTTTTATGTGCTCTGGAGTTATTTCTTTGCAAGCGGGTTTTTACATCCTTCTCAAACATTTCACTTGAAGCGGGTTTTTTAAGTGCTCTGGAGTCAATTCGTTGCAAGCGGGTTTTTAAGTGCTCTGGAGTCTTTTTTTGAAGCGGGTGTTTAAGTGCTCTGGAGTCATTTCGTCGCTAGTGGGTTTTTACATACTTCTCAGACATTACACTGGAAGCACGTTTCTAAGTGCTCTGGATTCATTTCGTTGCAAGCGGATTTTTAAGTGCTCTGTAGTCATTTCGTTGAAAGTGGGTTTTTTCATACTTCTCAGACATTTCAATGGCAGCGGGTTTTTTAAGGGCTCTTGTGTCACTTCGTTGCAAGCGGGTTTTTACATACTTCTCAGATATTTCAATGGCAGCGGGTTTTTTAAGTGCTCTGGAGTCATTTCGTTGCAAGCGGGTTTTCACATACTTCTCAGATATTTCAATGGAAGCGGGTTTTTTAAGTTCTCTGGAGTCATTTCAATGCAAGCGGGTTTTTAAGTGCTCTGGAGTCAATTCGTTGCAAGCGGGTTTTTAAGTGCTCTGGAGTCTTTTTTGAAGCGGGTTTTTAAGTGCTCTGGATTCATTTCCTTGCAAGCAGGTTTTTAAATGCTCTGGAGTCTTTTCGTTTAAAGCGCCTTTTAAGTGTCCCGCAGTCATTTCGTTGTAAGCAGATTTTTAAGTGCTCTGGAGTCATTTCGTTGTAAGCGGGTTTATACATACTTCTCAGATATTTAACTAGAAGCGGGTTTTTTAATTGCTCTAGAGTCATTTCGTTGCAAGAAGGTTTTTAAGTGCTCTGGAGTCTTTTCGTTGTAAGCGGGATTTTACATACTTCTCAGACATTTCACTGGAAGCGGGTTTTTAAGTGCTCTGGAGTCATTTCGTTGCAAGAGGTTTTTTATGTGCTCTGGATTCTTTTCATTGGAAGCGGGTTTTTAAATACTTCTCAGACATTTCACTGGAAGTGGGTATTTAAGTGCTCTGGAGTCATTTCGTTGCAAGCGGGTTTTTTCATACTTCTCAGACATTTCAATGGAAGCGGGTTTTTTAAGTGCTTTGGAGTCATTTCGTTGCAAAAGGGTTTTTAAGTGCTCTGGAGTCTTTTCCTTGGAAGCAGGTTTTTAAGTGCTCTGGAGTCATTTCGTTGCAAGCGGGTTTTTCATAATTCTCAGACATTTCACTGAAAGCACATTTTTAAGTGCTCTGGATTCATTTCCTTGCAAGCAGGTTTTTAAGTGCTCTGGAGTCTTTTCATTTAAAGCGCCTTTTTAAGTGTCCTGGAGTCATTTCGTTGTAAGCGGATTTTTAAGTGCTCTGTAGTCATTTCGTTGAAAGTGGGTTTTTTCATACTTCTCAGAAATTTCAATGGCAGCGGGTTTTTTAAGTGCTCTTGAGTCACTTCGTTGCAAGCGGGTTTTTACATACTTCTCAGATATTTAACTGGAAGCGGGTTTTTTAAGTGCTCTGGAGTCATTTCATTGCAAGCGGGTTTTTACATACTTCTCAGATATTTAACTGGAAGCGGGTTTTTTAAGTGCTCTGGAGTCATTTCGTTGCAAGAGGGTTTTTAAGTGCTCTGGAGTCTTTTCGTTGTAAGCGGGTTTTCACATACTTCTCAGACATTTCACTGGAAGCGGGTTTTTAAGTGCTCTGGAGTCTTTACATTGTAAGTGGGTTTTCACATACTTCTCAGACATTTCACTGGAAGCGGGTTTTTAAGTGCTCTGGAGTCATTTCGTTGCAAGCGGGATTTCAAGTGCTCTGGAGTCAGTTCGTTGCAAGCGGGTTTTTACGAGCTCTGGAGTCAGTTTGTTTCAAGCGGGTTTTTACATACTTCTCTGACATTTCAATGGATGCGGGTTTTTTAAGTGCTCTGGATTCATTTCATTGCAAGCGGGTTTTTACGTGCTCTGGAGTCATTTAGTTGGAAGCGGGTTTTTAAGTGCTCTGGAGAGATTTCTTTGAAAGCAGTTTTTTAAGTGCTCTGGAGTCATTTTGTTGCAAGCGGGTTTTTAAGGGCTCTGGAGTCATTTCGTTGCAAGCGGGTTTTTAAGTGCTCTGGAGTCATTTCAATGCAAGCGGGTTTTTAAGTGCTCTGGAGTCAATTCGTTGCTAGCGGGTTTTTAAGTGCTCTGGAGTCTTTTTTGAAGCGGGTTTTTAAGTGCTCTGGAGTCATTTCGTCGCTATCGGGTTTTTACATACTTCTCAGACATTTCACTGGAAGCACGTTTTTAAGTGCTCTGGATTCATTTCCTTGCAAGCAGGTTTTTAAGTGCTCTGGAGTCTTTCGTTTAAAGCGCCTTTTAAGTGTCCTGCAGTCATTTCGTTGTAAGCGGATTTTTAAGTGCTCTGGAGTCATTTCGTTGTAAGCGGGTTTATACATACTTCTCAGATATTTAACTGGAAGCGGGTTTTTTAATTGCTCTAGTGTCATTTCGTTGCAAGAGGGTTTTTACATACTTCTCAGACATTTCACTGGAAGCGGGTTTTTTAAGTGCTCTGGAGTCATTTCGTTGCAAGCGGGTTTTTATATACTTCTCAGATATTTCACTGGAAGCGGGTTTTTAAGTGCTCTGGAGTCATTTCCTTGCAAGCGGGTTTTTAGGTGCTCTGGAGTTATTTCGTTGCAAGCGGGTTTTTACGTGCTCTGGAGTCATTTCGTTGCAAGCGGGTTTTTAAGAGCTCTGGAGTCATTTCATTGCAAGCGGGTTTTTAAGTGCTCTGGAGTCTTTTCGTTGCAAGCGGGTTTTTAAGTGCTCTGGAGGCATTTCGTTGTAAGCGGGTTTTTAAGTGCTCTGGAGTCATTTCGTTGCAAGCCGGTTTTTACGTGTTCTGGAGTCATTTCGTTGCAAGTGGGTTTTTACATACTTCTCAGACATTTCACTGGAAGAGGATTTTTTAAGTGCTCTGGAGTCATTTCGTTGCAAGCGGGTTTTTAAGTACTATGGAGTCATTTCGTTGCAAGCGGGTTTTTACGTGCTCTGGAGTCATTTCGTTGCAAGTGGTTTTTTACATACTTCTCAGACATTTCACTGGAAGCGAATTTTTTAAGTGCTCTGGAGTCCTTTTGTTGCAAGCGGGTTTTTACGTGCTCTGGAGTCATTTTGTTGCAAGCGGGTTTTTACATACTTCTCAGACATTCCACTGGAAGCGGGTTTTTTAAGTGCTCTGGAGTCATTTCGTTGCAAGCGGGTTTTTAAGTACTCTGGAGTCATTTCGTTGCAAGCGGGTTTTTAAGTGCTCTGGAGTCATTTCATTACAAGCGGGTTTTTAAGTGCTCTGGAGGTTTTTCGTTGCAAGCGGGTTTTTACGTGCTCTGGAGTCATTTCGTTGCAAGCGGGTTTTTAAGTGCTCTGGAGTCATTTCGTTGCAAGCGGGTTTTTAAGTGCTCTGGAGTCTTTTCATTGCAAGCTGGTTTTTAAGTGTTCTGGATTCATTTCGTTGCAAGCGGGTTTTTAAGTGCTCTGAAGGCATTTCGTTGTAAGTGGGTTTTTAAGTGCTCTGGAGTCATTTCGTTGCAAGCGGGTTTTTGCGTGTTCTGGAGTCATTTCTTTGCAAGCGGGTTTTTACATACTTCTCAGACATTTCACTGGAAGCGGGTTTTTTAAGTGCTTTGGAGTCATTTTGTTGCAAGCGGGTTTTTAAGTACTCTGGAGTCATTTCGTTGCAAGCGGTTTTTTACGTGCTCTGGAGTCATTTCGTTTCAAGCGGGTTTTTACATACTTCTCAGACATTTCACTGGAAGCGGGTTTTTAAGTGCTCTGGAGTCATTTCCTTGCAAGCGGGTTTTTAAGTGCTCTGGAGTCATTTCGTTGCAAGCGGGTTTTTAAGTGCTCTGGAGTCATTTCAATGCAAGCGGGTTTTTAAGTGCTCTGGAGTCAATTCGTTGCTAGCGGGTTTTTAAGTGCTCTGGAGTCTTTTTTGAAGCGGGTTTTTAAGTGCTCTGGAGTCATTTCGTCGCTATCGGGTTTTTACATACTTCTCAGACATTTCACTGGAAGCACGTTTTTAAGTGCTCTGGATTCATTTCCTTGCAAGCAGGTTTTTAAGTGCTCTGGAGTCTTTCGTTTAAAGCGCCTTTTAAGTGTCCTGCAGTCATTTCGTTGTAAGCGGATTTTTAAGTGCTCTGGAGTCATTTCGTTGTAAGCGGGTTTATACATACTTCTCAGATATTTAACTGGAAGCGGGTTTTTTAATTGCTCTAGTGTCATTTCGTTGCAAGAGGGTTTTTACATACTTCTCAGACATTTCACTGGAAGCGGGTTTTTTAAGTGCTCTGGAGTCATTTCGTTGCAAGCGGGTTTTTATATACTTCTCAGATATTTCACTGGAAGCGGGTTTTTAAGTGCTCTGGAGTCATTTCCTTGCAAGCGGGTTTTTAGGTGCTCTGGAGTTATTTCGTTGCAAGCGGGTTTTTACGTGCTCTGGAGTCATTTCGTTGCAAGCGGGTTTTTAAGAGCTCTGGAGTCATTTCATTGCAAGCGGGTTTTTAAGTGCTCTGGAGTCTTTTCGTTGCAAGCGGGTTTTTAAGTGCTCTGGAGGCATTTCGTTGTAAGCGGGTTTTTAAGTGCTCTGGAGTCATTTCGTTGCAAGCCGGTTTTTACGTGTTCTGGAGTCATTTCGTTGCAAGTGGGTTTTTACATACTTCTCAGACATTTCACTGGAAGAGGATTTTTTAAGTGCTCTGGAGTCATTTCGTTGCAAGCGGGTTTTTAAGTACTATGGAGTCATTTCGTTGCAAGCGGGTTTTTACGTGCTCTGGAGTCATTTCGTTGCAAGTGGTTTTTTACATACTTCTCAGACATTTCACTGGAAGCGAATTTTTTAAGTGCTCTGGAGTCCTTTTGTTGCAAGCGGGTTTTTACGTGCTCTGGAGTCATTTTGTTGCAAGCGGGTTTTTACATACTTCTCAGACATTCCACTGGAAGCGGGTTTTTTAAGTGCTCTGGAGTCATTTCGTTGCAAGCGGGTTTTTAAGTACTCTGGAGTCATTTCGTTGCAAGCGGGTTTTTAAGTGCTCTGGAGTCATTTCATTACAAGCGGGTTTTTAAGTGCTCTGGAGGTTTTTCGTTGCAAGCGGGTTTTTACGTGCTCTGGAGTCATTTCGTTGCAAGCGGGTTTTTAAGTGCTCTGGAGTCATTTCGTTGCAAGCGGGTTTTTAAGTGCTCTGGAGTCTTTTCATTGCAAGCTGGTTTTTAAGTGTTCTGGATTCATTTCGTTGCAAGCGGGTTTTTAAGTGCTCTGAAGGCATTTCGTTGTAAGTGGGTTTTTAAGTGCTCTGGAGTCATTTCGTTGCAAGCGGGTTTTTGCGTGTTCTGGAGTCATTTCTTTGCAAGCGGGTTTTTACATACTTCTCAGACATTTCACTGGAAGCGGGTTTTTTAAGTGCTTTGGAGTCATTTTGTTGCAAGCGGGTTTTTAAGTACTCTGGAGTCATTTCGTTGCAAGCGGTTTTTTACGTGCTCTGGAGTCATTTCGTTTCAAGCGGGTTTTTACATACTTCTCAGACATTTCACTGGAAGCGGGTTTTTAAGTGCTCTGGAGTCATTTCCTTGCAAGCGGGTTTTTAAGTGCTCTGGAGTTATTTCGTTGCAAGCGGGTTTTTACGTGCTCTGGAGTCATTTCGTTGCAAGCGGGTTTTTAAGTGCTCTGGAGTCATTTCGTTGCAAGCGGGTTTTTAAGTGCTCTGGAGTCTTTTCGTTGCAAGCGGGTTTTTTAGTGTTCTGGAGTCATTTCGTTGCAAGCGGGTTTTTAAGTGCTCTGGTGGCATTTCGTTGTAAGCGGGTTTTTAAGTGCTCTGGAGTCATTTCGTTGCAAGCGGGTTTTTACGTGTTCTGGAGTCATTTCGTTGCAAGTGGGTTTTTACATACTTCTCAGACATTTCACTGGAAGTGGATTTTTTAAGTGCTCTGGAGGCTTTTCGTTGCAAGCGGGTTTTTAAGTACTATGGAGTCATTTCGTTGCAAGCGGGTTTTTACGTGCTCTGGAGTCATTTCGTTGCAAGCGGGTTTTTACATACTTCTCTGACATTTAACTGGAAGCAGTTTTTTTAAGTGCTCTGGAGTCATTTCGTTGCAAGCGGGTTTTAAAGTGCTCTGAAGGCATTTCGTTGTAAGCGGGTTTTTAATTGCTCTGGAGTCATTTCGTTGCAAGCGGGTTTTTGCGTGTTCTGGAGTCATTTCGTTGCAAGCGGGTTTTTACGTGCTCTGGAGTCATTTCGTTGCAAGCGGGTTTTTAAGAGCTCTGGAGTCATTTCGTTGCAAGCGGGTTTTTAAGTGCTCTGGAGTCTTTTCGTTGCAAACGGGTTTTTTAGTGTTCTGGAGTCATTTCGTTGCAAGCGGGTTTTTAAGTGCTCTGGAGGCATTTCGTTGTAAGCGGGTTTTTAAGTGCTCTGGAGTCATTTCGTTGCAAGCCGGTTTTTACGTGTTCTGGAGTCATTTCGTTGCAAGTGGGTTTTTACATACTTCTCAGACATTTCACTGGAAGAGGATTTTTTAAGTGCTCTGGAGTCATTTCGTTGCAAGCGGGTTTTTAAGTACTATGGAGTCATTTCGTTGCAAGCGGGTTTTTACGTGCTCTGGAGTCATTTCGTTGCAAGTGGTTTTTTACATACTTCTCAGACATTTCACTGGAAGCGAATTTTTTAAGTGCTCTGGAGTCCTTTTGTTGCAAGCGGGTTTTTACGTGCTCTGGAGTCATTTTGTTGCAAGCGGGTTTTTACATACTTCTCAGACATTCCACTGGAAGCGGGTTTTTTAAGTGCTCTGGAGTCATTTCGTTGCAAGCGGGTTTTTAAGTACTCTGGAGTCATTTCGTTGCAAGCGGGTTTTTAAGTGCTCTGGAGTCATTTCATTACAAGCGGGTTTTTAAGTGCTCTGGAGTTATTTCGTTGCAAGCGGGTTTTTACGTGCTCTGGAGTCATTTCGTTGCAAGCGGGTTTTTAAGTGCTCTGGAGTCATTTCGTTGCAAGCGGGTTTTTAAGTGCTCTGGAGTCTTTTCATTGCAAGCTGGTTTTTAAGTGTTCTGGATTCATTTCGTTGCAAGCGGGTTTTTAAGTGCTCTGAAGGCATTTCGTTGTAAGTGGGTTTTTAAGTGCTCTGGAGTCATTTCGTTGCAAGCGGGTTTTTGCGTGTTCTGGAGTCATTTCTTTGCAAGCGGGTTTTTACATACTTCTCAGACATTTCACTGGAAGCGGGTTTTTTAAGTGCTTTGGAGTCATTTTGTTGCAAGCGGGTTTTTAAGTACTCTGGAGTCATTTCGTTGCAAGCGGTTTTTTACGTGCTCTGGAGTCATTTCGTTTCAAGCGGGTTTTTACATACTTCTCAGACATTTCACTGGAAGCGGGTTTTTAAGTGCTCTGGAGTCATTTCCTTGCAAGCGGGTTTTTAAGTGCTCTGGAGTTATTTCGTTGCAAGCGGGTTTTTACGTGCTCTGGAGTCATTTCGTTGCAAGCGGGTTTTTAAGTGCTCTGGAGTCATTTCGTTGCAAGCGGGTTTTTAAGTGCTCTGGAGTCTTTTCGTTGCAAGCGGGTTTTTTAGTGTTCTGGAGTCATTTCGTTGCAAGCGGGTTTTTAAGTGCTCTGGTGGCATTTCGTTGTAAGCGGGTTTTTAAGTGCTCTGGAGTCATTTCGTTGCAAGCGGGTTTTTACGTGTTCTGGAGTCATTTCGTTGCAAGTGGGTTTTTACATACTTCTCAGACATTTCACTGGAAGTGGATTTTTTAAGTGCTCTGGAGGCATTTCGTTGCAAGCGGGTTTTTAAGTACTATGGAGTCATTTCGTTGCAAGCGGGTTTTTACGTGCTCTGGAGTCATTTCGTTGCAAGCGGGTTTTTACATACTTCTCTGACATTTAACTGGAAGCAGGTTTTTTAAGTGCTCTGGAGTCATTTCGTTGCAAGCGGGTTTTAAAGTGCTCTGAAGGCATTTCGTTGTAAGCGGGTTTTTAATTGCTCTGGAGTCATTTCGTTGCAAGCGGGTTTTCGCGTGTTCTGGAGTCATTTCGTTGCAAGCGGGTTTTTACGTGCTCTGGAGTCATTTCGTTGCAAGCGGGTTTTTAAGAGCTCTGGAGTCATTTCGTTGCAAGCGGGTTTTTAAGTGCTCTGGAGTCTTTTCGTTGCAAGCGGGTTTTTTAGTGTTCTGGAGTCATTTCGTTGCAAGCGGGTTTTTAAGTGCTCTGGAGGCATTTCGTTGTAAGCGGGTTTTTAAGTGCTCTGGAGTCATTTCGTTGCAAGCGGGTTTTTACGTGTTCTGGAGTCATTTCGTTGCAAGTGGGTTTTTACATACTTCTCAGACATTTCACTGGAAGCGGATTTTTTAAGTGCTCTGGAGACATTTCGTTGCAAGCGGGTTTTTAAGTACTATGGAGTCATTTCGTTGCAAGTGGGTTTTTACGTGCTCTGGAGTCATTTCGTTGCAAGCGGGTTTTTACATACTTCTCTGACATTTAACAGGAAGCGGGTTTTTTAAGTGCTCTGGAGTCATTTCGTTGCAAGCGGGTTTTTAAGTACTCTGGATTCATTTCGTTGCAAGCGGGTTTTTAAGTGCTCTGGAGTCTTTTCGTTGCAAGCTGGTTTTTAAGTGTTCTGGAGTCATTTCGTTGCAAGCGGGTTTTTAAGTGCTCTGAAGGCATTTCGTTGTAAGCGGGTTTTTAAGTGCTCTGGAGTCATTTCGTTGCAAGCGGGTTTTTGTGTGTTCTGGAGTCATTTCGTTGCAAGCGGGTTTTTACATACTTCTCAGAGATTTCACTGGAAGCGGGTTTTTTAAGTGCTCTGGAGTCCTTCTGTTGCAAGCGGGTTTTTACGTGCTCTGGAGTCATTTCGTTGCAAGCGGGTTTTTACATACTTCTCAGACATTTCACTGGAAGCGAATTTTTTAAGTGCTCTGGAGTCCTTTTGTTGCAAGCGGGTTTTTACGTGTTCTGGAGTCATTTCGTTGCAAGCGGGTTTTTACATACTTCTCAGACATGTCACTGGAAGCGGGTTTTTAAGTGCTCTGGAGTCATTTCAATGCAAGCGGATTTTTAAGTGCTCTGGAGTCAATTCGTTGCAAGCGGGTTTTTAAGTGCTCTGGAGTCTTTTTTGAAGCGGGTTTTTAAGTGCTCTGGAGTAATTTCGTCGCTAGCGGGTTTTTACATACTTCTCAGACATTTCACTGGAAGCACGTTTTTAAGTGCTCTGGATTCATTTCCTTGCAAGCAGGTTTTTAAGTGCTCTGGAGTCTTTTCGTTTAAAGCGCCTTTTAAGTGTCCTGCAGTCATTTCGTTGTAAGCAGATTTTTAAGTGCTCTGGAGTCATTTCGTTGTAAGCGGGTTTATACATACTTCTCAGATATTTAACTGGAAGCGGGTTTTTTAATTGCTCTAGAGTCATTTCGTTGCAAGAGGGTTTTTAAGTGCTCTGTAGTCTTTTCGTTGTAAGCGGGATTTTACATACTTCTCAGACATTTCACTGGAAGCGGGTTTTTAAGTGCTCTGGAGTCATTTCGTTGAAAGCGGGTTTTTTCATACTTCTCAGACATTTCAATGGAAGCGGGTTTTTTAAGTGCTCTGGAGTCGTTTCGTTGCAAAAGGGTTTTTAAGTGCTCTGGAGTCTTTTCCTTGGAAGCGGGTTTTTAAGTGCTCTGGAGTCATTTCGTTGCAAGCGGGTTTTTGATAATTCTCAGACAATTCAATGGAAGCGGGTTTTTTAAGTACTCTGGAGTCATTTCGTTGCAAGCAGGTTTTTAAGTGCTCTGGAGTCATTTCGTTGCAAGCGGGTTTTTACATATTTTTCAGACATTTCATTGGAAGCAGGTTTTTAAGTGCTCTGGATTCATTTCGTTGCAAGCGGGTTTTTACATACTTTTCAGACATTTCACTGGAAGCGGGTTGTTTATGTGCACTGGAGTCATTTCGTTGCAAAAGGGTTTTTAAGTGCTCTGGATTCATTTCTTTGCAAGAGGGTTTTTATGTGCTCTGGAGTTATTTCTTTGCAAGCGGGTTTTTACATCCTTCTCAAACATTTCACTTGAAGCGGGTTTTTTAAGTGCTCTGCAGTCAATTCGCTGCAAGCGGGTTATTAAGTGCTCTGGAGTCTTTTCATTTAAAGCGCCTTTTTAAGTGTCCTGGAGTCATTTCGTTGTAAGCGGATTTTTAAGTGCTCTGTAGTCATTTCGTTGAAAGTGGGTTTTTTCATACTTCTCAGAAATTTCAATGGCAGCGGGTTTTTTAAGTGCTCTGGAGTCATTTCATTGCAAGCGGGTTTTTACGTGCTCTGGAGTCATTTCGTTGCAAGCGGGTTTTTAAGTGCTCTGGAGTCATTTCGTTGCAAGCGGGTTTTTAAGTGCTCTGGTGTCATTTCGTTGCAAGCGGGTTTTTAAGTGCTCTGGAGTCTTTTCGTTGCAAGCGGGTTTTTTAGTGTTCTGGAGTCATTTCGTTGCAAGCGGGTTTTTAAGTGCTCTGGAGGCATTTCGTTGTAAGCGGGTTTTTAAGTGCTCTGGAGTCATTTCGTTGCAAGCGGGTTTTTACGTGTTCAGGAGTTATTTCGTTGCAAGTGGGTTTTTACATACTTCTCAGACATTTCACTGGAAGCAGATTTTTTAAGTGCTCTGGAGGCATTTCGTTGCAAGCGGGTTTTTAAGTACTCTGGAGTCATTTCGTTGAAAGCGGGATTTTACGTGCTCTGGAGTCATTTCGTTGCAAGCTGGTTTTTACATACTTCTCTGACATTTAACTGGAAGCGGGTTTTTAAGTGCTCTGGAATCATTTCGTTGCAAGCGGATTTTTAAGTGCTCTGGAGTCATTTGGTTGCAAGCGGGTTTTTAAATGCTCTGGAGTCATTTCGTTGCAAGCGGGTTTTTAAGTGCTCTGGAGTCTTTTCGTTGCAAGCTTGTTTTTAAGTGTTTTGGAGTCATTTCTTTGCAAGCGGGTTTTTAAGTGCTCTGAAGGCATTTCGTTTTAAGCGGGTTTTTAAGTGCTCTGGAGTCATTTCGTTGCAAGCGGGTTTGTGCGTGTTCTGGAGTCATTTCGTTGCAAGCGGGTTTTTACATACTTCTCAGACATTTCACTGGAAGCGGGTTTTTTAAGTGCTCTGGAATCATTTCGTTGCAAGCGGGTTTTTAAGTACTCTGGAGTCATTTCGTTGCAAGCGGGTTTTTACGTGCTCTGGAGTCATTTCGTTGCAAGCGGGTTTTTACATACTTCTCTGACATTTAACTGGAAGCGGTTTTTTAAGTGCTCTGGAGTCATTTCGTTGCAAGCAAGTTTTAACGTGCTCTGGAGTCATTTCGTTGCAAGCGGGTTTTTACATACTTCTCAGACATTTCACTGGAAGCGGATTTTTTAAGTGCTCTGGAGTCATTTCGTGGCAAGCGGGTTTTTAAGTGCTCTGGAGTCATTTCGTTTCAAGCGGGTTTTTAAGTGTTCTGGAGTCATTTCGTTGCAAGCGGGTTTTTACGTGCTCTGGAGTCATTTCGTTGCAAGCGGGTTTTTACATACTTCTCAGACATTTCACTGGAAGCGGGTTTTTTAAGTGCTCTAGAGTCATTTCGTTGGAAGCGGGTTTTTACGTGCTCTGGAGTCATTTCGTTGCAAGTGGGTTTTTAAGTGCTCTGGAGTCATTTCGTTGCGCGGGTTTTTAAGTGCTCTGGAGTCATTTCGTTGCAAGTGGGTTTTTAAGTGCCCTGGAGTCATTTCGTTGCAAGCGGGTTTTTCAGTACTCTGAAGGCATTTCGTTGTAAGCGGGTTTTTAAGTGCTCTGGAGTCATTTCGTTGCAAGCGGGTTTTTAAGTACTCTGGAGTCATTTCGTTGCAAGCGGGTTTTTAAGTGCTCTGAAGGCATTTCGTTGTAAGCGGGTTTTTAAGTGCTCTGGAGTCATTTCGTTGCAAGCGGGTTTTTAAGTACTCTGGAGTCATTTCGTTGCAAGCGGGTTTTTACGTGCTCTGGAGTCATTTCGTTGCAAGCGGGTTTTTACATACTTCTCTGACATTTAACTGAAAGCGGGTTTTTTAAGTGCTCTGGAGTCATTTCGTTGCAAGCGGGTTTTTACGTGCTCTGGAGTCATTTCGTTGCAAGCGGGTTTTTACATACTTCTCAGACATTTCACTGGAAGCGGGTTTTTAAGTGCTCTGGAGTCATTTCGTTGCAAGCGGGTTTTTAAGTGCTCTAGAGTCTTTTCGTTGCAAGCGGGTTTTTACGTGATCTGAAGTAATTTCGTTGCAAGCGGGTTTTTAAGTGCTCTGGAGTCATTTCGTTGCAACTGGGTTTTACGTGCTCTGGAGTTATTTCTTTGCAAGCGGGTTTTTAAGTGCTCTGGAGTCATTTTGTTGCAAGCGGGTTTTTAAGTGCACTGGAGTCATTTCGTTGCAAGCCTGTTTTTAAGTGTTCTGGAGTCATTTCGTTGCAAGCGGGTTTTTAAGTACTCTGGAGTCATGTCGTTGCAAGCGGGTTTTTAAGTGCTCTGGAGTCATTTCGTTGCATGCGGGTTTTTAAGTGCTCTGGAGTCAATTCGTTGCAAGCGGGTTTTTAAGTGCTCTGGAGTCATTTCGTTGCAAGCGGGTTTTTAAGTACTCTGGAGTCATTTCGTAGCAAGCGGGTTTTTAAGTGCTCTGGAGTCATTTCGTTGCAAGCGGGTTTTTAAGTGCTCTGGAGTCATTTCGTTGCAAGCGGGTTTTTAAGTGCTCTGGAGTCATTTCGTTGCAAGCGGGTTTTTAAGTACTCTGGAATCATTTCGTTGCAAGCGGGTTTTTAAGTGCTCTGGAGTCATTTCATTGCAAGCGGGGTTTTAAGTGCTCTGGAGTCATTTCGTTGCAAGCGGGTTTTTACGTGCTCTGGAGTCATTTAGTTGCAAGCGGGTTTTTACATACTTCTCAGACATTTCACTGGAAGCGGGTTTTTTAAGTGCTCTGGAGGCATTTCGTTGCAAGCGGGTTTTTAAGTGCTCTGGAGTCATTTCGTTGCAAGCGGGTTTTTAAGTGCTCTGGAGTCATTTCGTTGCAAGCGGGTTTTTAAGTTCTCTGGAGTCATTTCGTTGCAATCGGATTTTTAAGTGCTCTGGAGGCATTTCGTTGTAAGCGGGTTTTTAAGTACTCTGGAGTCATTTCTTTGCAAGCGGGTTTTTACGTGCTCTGGAGTCATTTCGTTGCAATCGGGTTTTTACATACTTCTCTGACATTTAACTGGAAGCGAATTTTTTAAGTGCTCCTGAGTCATTTTGTTGCAAGCGGGTTTTTACGTGCTCTGGAGTCATTTCGTTGCAAGCGGGTTTTTACATACTTCTCAGACATTTCACTGGAAGCGGGTTGTTTAAGTGCTCTGGAGTCATTTCGTTGCAAGCGGGTTTTTAAGTACTCTAGAGTCATTTCGTTGCAAGCGGGTTTTTAAGTACTCTGGAGTCATTTCGTTGCAAGCGGGTTTTTAAGTGCTCTGGAGTCATTTCCTTGCAAGCGGGTTTTTAAGTGCTCTGGAGTTATTTCGTTGCAAGCGGATTTTTAAGTGCTCTGGAGTCTTTTCGTTGCAAGCGGGATTTTTACTGTTCTGTAGTCATTTCATTGCAAGCGGGTTTTTAAGTGCTCTGGAGGCATTTTGTTGTAATCGGGTTTTTAAGTGCTCTGGAGTCATTTCGTTGCAAGCGGGTTTTTAAGTGCTCTGGAGTCTTTTCGTTGCAAGCTGGTTTTTAAGTGTTCTGGAGTCATTTCGTTGCAAGCGGGTTTTTAAGTGCTCTGAAAGCATTTCGTTGTAAGCGGGTTTTTAAGTGCTCTGGAGTCATTTCGTTGCAAGCGGGTTTTTGCGTGTTCTGGAGTCATTTCGTTGCAAGCGGGTTTTTACATACTTCTCTGACATTTAACTGGAAGCGAATTTTTTAAGTTCTCTGGAGTCCTTTTGTTGCAAGCTGGTTTTTACGTGCTCTGGAGTCATTTCGTTGCAAGCGGGTTTTTACATACTTCTCAGACATTTCACTGGAAGCGGGTTTTTTAAGTGCTCTGGAGTCATTTCGTTGTAAGCGGGTTTTTAAGTGCTCTGGAGTCATTTCGTTGCAAGCGGGTTTTTAAGTACTCTGGAGTCATTTCGTTGCAAGCGGGTTTTTACGTGCTCTGCAGTCATTTCGTTGCAAGCGGGTTTTTACATACTTCTCAGACATTTCACTGGAAGCGGGTTTTTAAGTGCTCTGGAGTTATTTCGTTGCATGCGGGTTTTTAAGTGCTCTAGAGTCTTTTCGTTGCAAGCGGGTTTTTACGTGCTCTGAAGTAATTTCGTTGCAAGCGGGTTTTTAAGTGCTCTGGAGTCATTTCGTTGCAACTGGGTTTTACGTGCTCTGGAGTTATTTCTTTGCAAGCGGGTTTTTAAGTGCTCTGGAGTCATTTTGTTGCAAGCGGGTTTTTAAGTGCACTGGAGTCATTTCGTTGCAAGCCTGTTTTTAAGTGTTCTGGAGTCATTTCGTTGCAAGCGGGTTTTTAAGTACTCTGGAGTCATGTCGTTGCAAGCGGGTTTTTAAGTGCTCTGGAGTCATTTCGTTGCAAGCGGGTTTTTAAGTGCTCTGGAGTCATTTCGTTGCAAGCGGGTTTTTAAGTACTCTGGAATCATTTCGTTGCAAGCGGGTTTTTAAGTGCTCTGGAGTCATTTCATTGCAAGCGGGGTTTTAAGTGCTCTGGAGTCATTTCGTTGCAAGCGGGTTTTTACGTGCTCTGGAGTCATTTAGTTGCAAGCGGGTTTTTACATACTTCTCAGACATTTCACTGGAAGCGGGTTTTTTAAGTGCTCTGGAGGCATTTCGTTGCAAGCGGGTTTTTAAGTGCTCTGGAGTCATTTCGTTGCAAGCGGGTTTTTAAGTGCTCTGGAGTCATTTCGTTGCAAGCGGGTTTTTAAGTTCTCTGGAGTCATTTCGTTGCAATCGGATTTTTAAGTGCTCTGGAGGCATTTCGTTGCAAGCGGGTTTTTAAGTACTCTGGAGTCATTTCTTTGCAAGCGGGTTTTTACGTGCTCTGGAGTCATTGCGTTGCAATCGGGTTTTTACATACTTCTCTGACATTTAACTGGAAGCGAATTTTTTAAGTGCTCCTGAGTCATTTTGTTGCAAGCGGGTTTTTACGTGCTCTGGAGTCATTTCGTTGCAAGCGGGTTTTTACATACTTCTCAGACATTTCACTGGAAGCGGGTTGTTTAAGTGCTCTGGAGTCATTTCGTTGCAAGCGGGTTTTTAAGTACTCTAGAGTCATTTCGTTGCAAGCGGGTTTTTAAGTACTCTGGAGTCATTTCGTTGCAAGCGGGTTTTTAAGTGCTCTGGAGTCATTTCCTTGCAAGCGGGTTTTTAAGTGCTCTGGAGTTATTTCGTTGCAAGCGGATTTTTAAGTGCTCTGGAGTCTTTTCGTTGCAAGCGGGTTTTTTACTGTTCTGTAGTCATTTCGTTGCAAGCGGGTTTTTAAGTGCTCTGGAGGCATTTTGTTGTAATCGGGTTTTTAAGTGCTCTGGAGTCATTTCGTTGCAAGCGGGTTTTTAAGTGCTCTGGAGTCTTTTCGTTGCATGCTGGTTTTTAATGTTTACTGGAGTCATTTCGTTGCAAGCGGGTTTTTAAGTGCTCTGAAGGCATTTCGTTGTAAGCGGGTTTTTAAGTGCTCTGGAGTCATTTCGTTGCAAGCGGGTTTTTGCGTGTTCTGGAGTCATTTCGTTGCAAGCGGGTTTTTACATACTTCTCTGACATTTAACTGGAAGCGAATTTTTTAAGTTCTCTGGAGTCCTTTTGTTGCAAGCTGGTTTTTACGTGCTCTGGAGTCATTTCGTTGCAAGCGGGTTTTTACATACTTCTCAGACATTTCACTGGAAGCGGGTTTTTTAAGTGCTCTGGAGTCATTTCGTTGTAAGCGGGTTTTTAAGTGCTCTGGAGTCATTTCGTTGCAAGCGGGTTTTTAAGTACTCTGGAGTCATTTCGTTGCAAGCGGGTTTTTACGTGCTCTGGAGTCATTTCGTTGCAAGCGGGTTTTTACATACTTCTCAGACATTTCACTGGAAGCGGGTTTTTAAGTGCTCTGGAGTTATTTCGTTGCATGCGGGTTTTTAAGTGCTCTAGAGTCTTTTCGTTGCAAGCGGGTTTTTACGTGCTCTGAAGTAATTTCGTTGCAAGCGGGTTTTTAAGTGCTCTGGAGTCATTTCGTTGCAACTGGGTTTTACGTGCTCTGGAGTTATTTCTTTGCAAGCGGGTTTTTAAGTGCTCTGGAGTCATTTTGTTGCAAGCGGGTTTTTAAGTGCACTGGAGTCATTTCGTTGCAAGCCTGTTTTTAAGTGTTCTGGAGTCATTTCGTTGCAAGCGGGTTTTTAAGTACTCTGGAGTCATGTCGTTGCAAGCGGGTTTTTAAGTGCTCTGGAGTCATTTCGTTGCAAGCGGGTTTTTAAGTGCTCTGGAGTCAATTCGTTGCAAGCGGGTTTTTAAGTGCTCTGGAGTCATTTCGTTGCAAGCGGGTTTTTAAGTACTCTGGAGTCATTTCGTTGCAAGCGGGTTTTTAAGTGCTCTGGAGTCATTTCGTTGCAAGCGGGTTTTTAAGTGCTCTGGAGTCATTTCGTTGCAAGCGGGTTTTTAAGTGCTCTGGAGTCATTTCGTTGCAAGCGGGTTTTTAAGTACTCTGGAATCATTTCGTTGCAAGCGGGTTTTTAAGTGCTCTGGAGTCATTTCATTGCAAGCGGGTTTTTAAGTGCTCTGGAGTCATTTCGTTGCAAGCGGGTTTTTACGTGCTCTGGAGTCATTTAGTTGCAAGCGGGTTTTTACATACTTCTCAGACATTTCACTGGAAGCGGGTTTTTTAAGTGCTCTGGAGGCATTTCGTTGCAAGCGGGTTTTTAAGTGCTCTGGAGTCATTTCGTTGCAAGCGGGTTTTTAAGTGCTCTGGAGTCATTTCGTTGCAAGCGGGTTTTTAAGTTCTCTGGAGTCATTTCGTTTCAATCGGATTTTTAAGTGCTCTGGAGGCATTTCGTTGCAAGCGGGTTTTTAAGTACTCTGGAGTCATTTCTTTGCAAGCGGGTTTTTACGTGCTCTGGAGTCATTTCGTTGCAATCGGGTTTTTACATACTTCTCTGACATTTAACTGGAAGCGAATTTTTTAAGTGCTCCTGAGTCATTTTGTTGCAAGCGGGTTTTTACGTGCTCTGGAGTCATTTCGTTGCAAGCGGGTTTTTACATACTTCTCAGACATTTCACTGGAAGCGGGTTTTTTAAGTGCTCTGGAGTCATTTCGTTGCAAGCGGGTTTTTAAGTACTCTAGAGTCATTTCGTTGCAAGCGGGTTTTTAAGTACTCTGGAGTCATTTCGTTGCAAGCGGGTTTTTAAGTGCTCTGGAGTCATTTCCTTGCAAGCGGGTTTTTATGTGCTCTGGAGTTATTTCGTTGCAAGCGGATTTTTAAGTGCTCTGGAGTCTTTTCGTTGCAAGCGGGTTTTTAAGTGTTCTGGAGTCATTTCGTTGCAAGCGGGATTTTAAGTGCTCTGAAGGCATTTCGTTGTAAGCGGGTTTTTAAGTGCTCTGGAGTCATTTCGTTGCATGCGGGTTTTACGTGTTCTGGTGTCATTTCGTTGCAAGCGGGTTTTTACATACTTCTCAGACATTTCACTGGAAACGGGTTTTTTAAGTGCTCTGTAGGCATTTCGTTGCTAGCCGGTTTTTAAGTACTCTGGAGTCATTTCGTTGCAAGCGGGTTTTTACGTGCTCTGGAGTCATTTCGTTGCAATCGGGTTTTTACATACTTCTCTGACATTTAACTGGAAGCGAATTTTTTAAGTGCTCTGGAGTCATTTTGTTGCAAGCGGGTTTTTACGTGCTCTGGCGTCATTTCGTTGCAAGCGGGTTTTTACATACTTCTCAGACATTTCACTGGAAGCGGGTTTTTTAAGTGCTCTGGAGTCATTTCGTTGCAAGAGGGTTTTTAAGTGCTCTGGAGTCTTTTCGTTGTAAGCGGGTTTTCACATACTTCTCAGACATTTCACTGGAAGCGGGTTTTTAAGTGCTCTGGAGTCTTTACATTGTAAGCGGGTTTTCACATACTTCTCAGACATTTCACTGGAAGCGGGTTTTTAAGTGCTCTGGAGTCATTTCTTTGCAAGCGGGTTTTTGCGTGTTCTGGAGTCATTTCGTTGCAAGCGGGTTTTTACATACTTCTCAGACATTTCACTGGAAGCGGGTTTTTTAAGTGCTCTGGAGGCATTTCGTTGCAAGTGGGTTTTTAAGTACTCTGGAGTCATTTCGTTGCAAGCGGGTTTTTACGTGCTCTGGAGTCATTTCGTTGCAAGCGGGTTTTTACATACTTCTCTGACATTTAACTGGAAGCGAATTTTTTAAGTTCTCTGGAGTCCTTTTGTTGCAAGCGGGTTTTTACATACTTCTCAGACATTTCACTGGAAGCGGGTTTTTTAAGTGCTCTGGAGTCATTTCGTTGCAAGCGGGTTTTTAAGTGCTCTGGAGTCTTTTCGTTGCAAGCGGGTTTTTAAGTGTTCGGGAATCATTTCGTTGCAAGCGGGATTTTAAGTGCTCTGAAGGCATTTCGTTGTAAGCGGGTTTTTAAGTGCTCTGGAGTCATTTCGTTGCATGCGGGTTTTACGTGTTCTGGAGTCATTTCGTTGCAATCGGGTTTTTACATACTTCTCTGACATTTAACTGGAAGCGAATTTTTTAAGTGCTCTGGAGGCATTTCGTTGCAAGCGGGTTTTTACATACTTCTCAGACATTTCACTGGAAGCGGGTTTTTTAAGTGCTCTGGAGTCATTTCGTTGCAAGAGAGTTTTTAAGTGCTCTGGAGTCTTTTCGTTGTAAGCGGGTTTTCACATACTTCTCAGACATTTCACTGGAAGCAAGTTTTTAAGTGCTCTGGAGTCTTTACATTGTAAGCGGGTTTTCACATACTTCTCAGACATTTCACTGGAAGCGGGTTTTTAAGTGCTCTGGAGTCATTTCGTTGCAAGCGGGATTTCAAGTGCTCTGGAGTCAGTTCGTTGCAAGCGGGTTTTTACGAGCTCTGGAGTCATTTCGTTGCAAGCGGGATTTCAAGTGCTCTGGAGTCTTTTCGTTGTAAGCAGGTTTTCACATACTTCTCAGACATTTCACTGGAAGCGGGTTTTTAAGTGCTCTGGAGTCTTTACATTGTAAGCGGGTTTTCACATAATTCTCAGACAATTCAATGGAAGCGGGTTTTTTAAGTGCTCTGGAGTCCTTTTGTTGCAAGCGGGTTTTTACGTGCTCTGGAGTCATTTCGTTGCAAGCGGGTTTTTACATACTTCTCAGACATTTCACTGGAAGCGGGTTTTTTAAGTGCTCTGGAGTCATTTCGTTGCAAGCGGGTTTTTAAGTTCTCTGAAGGCATTTCGTTGTAAGCAGGTTTTTAAGTGCTCTGGAGTCATTTCGTTGCAAGCGGGTTTTTAATTGCTCTGAAGGCATTTCGTTGCACGCGGGATTTTAAGTGCTCTGGAGTCATTTCGTTGCAAGCGGGTTTTTACATACTTCTCAGACATTTCACTGGAAGCGCGTTTTTTAAGTGCTCTGGAGGCATTTCGTTACAAGCGGGTTTTTAAGTACTCTGGAGTCATTTCGTTGCAAGCGGGTTTTTACGTGCTCTGGAGTCATTTCATTGGAAGCGGGTTTTTACATACTTCTCAGACATTTCACTGGAAGCGGGTTTTTAAGTGCTCTGGAGTCATTTCCTTGCAAGCGGGTTTTTAAGTGCTCTGGAGTTATTTCGTTGCAAGCGGGTTTTTACGTGCTCTGGAGTCATTTCGTTGCAAGCGGGTTTTTAAGTGCTCTGGAGTCATTTCGTTGCAAGCGGGTTTTTAAGTGCTCTGGAGTCTTTTCGTTGCAAGCGGGTTTTTAAGTGCTCTGGAGTCTTTTCGTTGCAAGCAGGTTTTTTAGTGTTCTGGAGTCATTTCCTTGCCAGCGGGTTTTTAAGTGTTCTGGAGTCATTTCGTTGCAAGCGGGTTTTTAAGTACTCTGGAGTCATTTCGTTGCAAGCGGGTTTTTAAGTACTCTGGAGTCATTTCGTTGCAAGCGGGTTTTTAAGTACTCTGGAGTCATTTCGTTGCAAGCGGGTTTTTAAGTACTATGGAGTCATTTCGTTGCAAGCGGGTTTTTACGTGCTCTGGAGTCATTTCGTTGCAAACGGGTTTTTAAGTGCTCTGGAGTCATTTCGTTGCAAGCGGGTTTTTAAGTGCTCTGGAGTCTTTACATTGCAAGCTGGTTTTTAAGTGTTCTGGAGTCATTTCGTTGCAAGCGCGTTTTTAAGTGCTCTGAAGGCATTTCGTTGTAAGCGGGTTTTTAAGTGCTCTGGAGTCATTTCGTTGCAATCGGGTTTTGCGTGTTCTGGAGTCATTTCTTTGCAAGCGGGTTTTTACATACTTCTCAGACTTTTCACTGGAAGCGGGTTTTTTAAGTGCTCTGGAGGCATTTCGTTGCAAGCGGGTTTTTAAGTACTCTGGAGTCATTTCGTTGCAAGCGGGTTTTTACGTGCTCTGGAGTCATTTCGTTGCAAGCGGGTTTTTACATACTTCTCAGACATTTCACTGGAAGCGGGTTTTTTAAGAGCTCTGGAGTCATTTCGTTGCAAGCGGGTTTTTAAGTACTCTGGAGTCATTTCGTTGCAAGCGGGTTTTTAAGTGCTCTGGAGTCATTTCATTGCAAGCGGGTTTTTAAGTGCTCTGGAGTTATTTCGTTACAAGCGGGTTTTACGTGCTCTGGAGTCCTTTCGTTGCAAGCGGGTTTTTAAGTGCTCCGGAGTCATTTCGTTGCAAGCAGGTTTTTAAGTGCTCTGGAGTCATTTCGTTGCAAGCGGGTTTTTAAGTGCTCTGGAGTCTTTTCGTTGCAAGCGGGTTTTTTAGTGTTCTGGAGTCATTTCGTTGCAAGCGGGTTTTTAAGTGCTCTGGAGGCATTTCGTTGTAAGCGGGTTTTTAAGTGCTCTGGAGTCATTTCGTTGCAAGCGGGTTTTTACGTGTTCTGGAGTCATTTCGTTGCAAGTGGGTTTTTACATACTTCTCAGACATTTCACTGGAAGCGGATTTTTTCAGTGCTCTGGAGGCATTTCGTTGCAAGCGGGTTTTTAAGTACTCTGGAGTCATTTCGTTGAAAGCGGGTTTTTACGTGCTCTGGAGTCATTTCGTTGCAAGCTTGTTTTTAAGTGTTTTGGAGTCATTTCTTTGCAAGCAGGTTTTTGCGTGTTCTGGAGTCATTTCGTTGCAAGCGGGTTTTTACATACTTCTCAGACATTTCACTAGAAGAGGGTTTTTTAGTGCTCTGGAATCATTTCGTTGCAAGCGGGTTTTTAAGTACTCTGGAATCATTTCCTTGCAAGCGGGTTTTTACGTGCTCTGGAGTCATTTCGTTGCAAGCGGGTTTTTACATACTTCTCTGACATTTAACTGAAAGCGGGTTTTTTAAGTGCTCTGGAGTCATTTCGTTGAAAGCGGGTTTTTACGTGCTCTGGAGTCATTTCGTTGCAAGCGGGTTTTTACATACTTCTCAGACATTTCACTGGAAGCGGGTTTTTTAAGTGCTCTGGAGTCATTTCGTTGCAAGCGGGTTTTTACGTGCTCTGAAGTCATTTCGTTGCAAGCGGGTTTTTAAGTGCTCTGGAGTCATTTCGTTGCAACTGGTTTTACGTGCTCTGGAGTTATTTCTTTGCAAGCGGGTTTTTAAGTGCTCTGGAGTCATTTTGTTGCAAGCGGGTTTTTAAGTGCACTGGAGTCATTTCGTTGCAAGCCTGTTTTTAAGTGTTCTGGAGTCATTTCGTTGCAAGCGGGTTTTTAAGTACTCTGGAGTCATTTCGTTGCAAGCGGGTTTTTAAGTACTCTGGAGTCATTTCGTTGCAAGCGGGTTTTTAAGTACTCTGGAGTCATTTCGTTGCAAGCGGGATTTTAAGTACTATGGAGTCATTTCGTTGCAAGCGGGTTTTTACGTGCTCTGGAGTCATTTCGTTGCAAGCGGGTTTTTACATACTTCTCTGACATTTAACTGGAAGCGGGTTTATTAAGTGCTCTGGAGTCATTTTGTTGCAAGCGGGTTTTTACGTGCTCTGGAGTCATTTCGTTGCAAGCGGGTTTTTACATACTTCTCAGACATTTCACTGGAAACGGGTTTTTTAAGTGCTCTGTAGGCATTTCGTTGCTAGCCGGTTTTTAAGTACTCTGGAGTCATTTCGTTGCAAGCGGGTTTTTACGTGCTCTGGAGTCATTTCGTTGCAATCGGGTTTTTACATACTTCTCTGACATTTAACTGGAAGCGAATTTTTTAAGTGCTCTGGAGTCATTTTGTTGCAAGCGGGTTTTTACGTGCTCTGGCGTCATTTCGTTGCAAGCGGGTTTTTACATACTTCTCAGACATTTCACTGGAAGCGGGTTTTTTAAGTGCTCTGGAGTCATTTCGTTGCAAGAGGGTTTTTAAGTGCTCTGGAGTCTTTTCGTTGTAAGCGGGTTTTCACATACTTCTCAGACATTTCACTGGAAGCGGGTTTTTAAGTGCTCTGGAGTCTTTACATTGTAAGCGGGTTTTCACATACTTCTCAGACATTTCACTGGAAGCGGGTTTTTAAGTGCTCTGGAGTCATTTCTTTGCAAGCGGGTTTTTGCGTGTTCTGGAGTCATTTCGTTGCAAGCGGGTTTTTACATACTTCTCAGACATTTCACTGGAAGCGGGTTTTTTAAGTGCTCTGGAGGCATTTCGTTGCAAGTGGGTTTTTAAGTACTCTGGAGTCATTTCGTTGCAAGCGGGTTTTTACGTGCTCTGGAGTCATTTCGTTGCAAGCGGGTTTTTACATACTTCTCTGACATTTAACTGGAAGCGAATTTTTTAAGTTCTCTGGAGTCCTTTTGTTGCAAGCGGGTTTTTACATACTTCTCAGACATTTCACTGGAAGAGGGTTTTTTAAGTGCTCTGGAGTCATTTCGTTGCAAGCGGGTTTTTAAGTGCTCTGGAGTCTTTTCGTTGCAAGCGGGTTTTTAAGTGTTCGGGAATCATTTCGTTGCAAGCGGGATTTTAAGTGCTCTGAAGGCATTTCGTTGTAAGCGGGTTTTTAAGTGCTCTGGAGTCATTTCGTTGCATGCGGGTTTTACGTGTTCTGGAGTCATTTCGTTGCAATCGGGTTTTTACATACTTCTCTGACATTTAACTGGAAGCGAATTTTTTAAGTGCTCTGGAGGCATTTCGTTGCAAGCGGGTTTTTACATACTTCTCAGACATTTCACTGGAAGCGGGTTTTTTAAGTGCTCTGGAGTCATTTCGTTGCAAGAGAGTTTTTAAGTGCTCTGGAGTCTTTTCGTTGTAAGCGGGTTTTCACATACTTCTCAGACATTTCACTGGAAGCAAGTTTTTAAGTGCTCTGGAGTCTTTACATTGTAAGCGGGTTTTCACATACTTCTCAGACATTTCACTGGAAGCGGGTTTTTAAGTGCTCTGGAGTCATTTCGTTGCAAGCGGGATTTCAAGTGCTCTGGAGTCAGTTCGTTGCAAGCGGGTTTTTACGAGCTCTGGAGTCATTTCGTTGCAAGCGGGATTTCAAGTGCTCTGGAGTCTTTTCGTTGTAAGCAGGTTTTCACATACTTCTCAGACATTTCACTGGAAGCGGGTTTTTAAGTGCTCTGGAGTCTTTACATTGTAAGCGGGTTTTCACATAATTCTCAGACAATTCAATGGAAGCGGGTTTTTTAAGTGCTCTGGAGTCCTTTTGTTGCAAGCGGGTTTTTACGTGCTCTGGAGTCATTTCGTTGCAAGCGGGTTTTTACATACTTCTCAGACATTTCACTGGAAGCGGGTTTTTTAAGTGCTCTGGAGTCATTTCGTTGCAAGCGGGTTTTTAAGTTCTCTGAAGGCATTTCGTTGTAAGCAGGTTTTTAAGTGCTCTGGAGTCATTTCGTTGCAAGCGGGTTTTTAATTGCTCTGAAGGCATTTCGTTGCACGCGGGATTTTAAGTGCTCTGGAGTCATTTCGTTGCAAGCGGGTTTTTACATACTTCTCAGACATTTCACTGGAAGCGCGTTTTTTAAGTGCTCTGGAGGCATTTCGTTACAAGCGGGTTTTTAAGTACTCTGGAGTCATTTCGTTGCAAGCGGGTTTTTACGTGCTCTGGAGTCATTTCATTGGAAGCGGGTTTTTACATACTTCTCAGACATTTCACTGGAAGCGGGTTTTTAAGTGCTCTGGAGTCATTTCCTTGCAAGCGGGTTTTTAAGTGCTCTGGAGTTATTTCGTTGCAAGCGGGTTTTTACGTGCTCTGGAGTCATTTCGTTGCAAGCGGGTTTTTAAGTGCTCTGGAGTCATTTCGTTGCAAGCGGGTTTTTAAGTGCTCTGGAGTCTTTTCGTTGCAAGCGGGTTTTTAAGTGCTCTGGAGTCTTTTCGTTGCAAGCGGGTTTTTTAGTGTTCTGGAGTCATTTCCTTGCCAGCGGGTTTTTAAGTGTTCTGGAGTCATTTCGTTGCAAGCGGGTTTTTAAGTACTCTGGAGTCATTTCGTTGCAAGCGGGTTTTTAAGTACTCTGGAGTCATTTCGTTGCAAGCGGGTTTTTAAGTACTCTGGAGTCATTTCGTTGCAAGCGGGTTTTTAAGTACTATGGAGTCATTTCGTTGCAAGCGGGTTTTTACGTGCTCTGGAGTCATTTCGTTGCAAACGGGTTTTTAAGTGCTCTGGAGTCATTTCGTTGCAAGCGGGTTTTTAAGTGCTCTGGAGTCTTTACATTGCAAGCTGGTTTTTAAGTGTTCTGGAGTCATTTCGTTGCAAGCGCGTTTTTAAGTGCTCTGAAGGCATTTCGTTGTAAGCGGGTTTTTAAGTGCTCTGGAGTCATTTCGTTGCAATCGGGTTTTGCGTGTTCTGGAGTCATTTCTTTGCAAGCGGGTTTTTACATACTTCTCAGACTTTTCACTGGAAGCGGGTTTTTTAAGTGCTCTGGAGGCATTTCGTTGCAAGCGGGTTTTTAAGTACTCTGGAGTCATTTCGTTGCAAGCGGGTTTTTACGTGCTCTGGAGTCATTTCGTTGCAAGCGGGTTTTTACATACTTCTCAGACATTTCACTGGAAGCGGGTTTTTTAAGAGCTCTGGAGTCATTTCGTTGCAAGCGGGTTTTTAAGTACTCTGGAGTCATTTCGTTGCAAGCGGGTTTTTAAGTGCTCTGGAGTCATTTCATTGCAAGCGGGTTTTTAAGTGCTCTGGAGTTATTTCGTTACAAGCGGGTTTTACGTGCTCTGGAGTCCTTTCGTTGCAAGCGGGTTTTTAAGTGCTCCGGAGTCATTTCGTTGCAAGCAGGTTTTTAAGTGCTCTGGAGTCATTTCGTTGCAAGCGGGTTTTTAAGTGCTCTGGAGTCTTTTCGTTGCAAGCGGGTTTTTTAGTGTTCTGGAGTCATTTCGTTGCAAGCGGGTTTTTAAGTGCTCTGGAGGCATTTCGTTGTAAGCGGGTTTTTAAGTGCTCTGGAGTCATTTCGTTGCAAGCGGGTTTTTACGTGTTCTGGAGTCATTTCGTTGCAAGTGGGTTTTTACATACTTCTCAGACATTTCACTGGAAGCGGATTTTTTAAGTGCTCTGGAGGCATTTCGTTGCAAGCGGGTTTTTAAGTACTCTGGAGTCATTTCGTTGAAAGCGGGTTTTTACGTGCTCTGGAGTCATTTCGTTGCAAGCTTGTTTTTAAGTGTTTTGGAGTCATTTCTTTGGAAGCAGGTTTTTGCGTTTTCTGGAGTCATTTCGTTGCAAGCGGGTTTTTACATACTTCTCAGACATTTCACTAGAAGAGGGTTTTTTAGTGCTCTGGAATCATTTCGTTGCAAGCGGGTTTTTAAGTACTCTGGAATCATTTCCTTGCAAGCGGGTTTTTACGTGCTCTGGAGTCATTTCGTTGCAAGCGGGTTTTTACATACTTCTCTGACATTTAACTGAAAGCGGGTTTTTTAAGTGCTCTGGAGTCATTTCGTTGAAAGCGGGTTTTTACGTGCTCTGGAGTCATTTCGTTGCAAGCGGGTTTTTACATACTTCTCAGACATTTCACTGGAAGCGGGTTTTTTAAGTGCTCTGGAGTCATTTCGTTGCAAGCGGGTTTTTACGTGCTCTGAAGTCATTTCGTTGCAAGCGGGTTTTTAAGTGCTCTGGAGTCATTTCGTTGCAACTGGTTTTACGTGCTCTGGAGTTATTTCTTTGCAAGCGGGTTTTTAAGTGCTCTGGAGTCATTTTGTTGCAAGCGGGTTTTTAAGTGCACTGGAGTCATTTCGTTGCAAGCCTGTTTTTAAGTGTTCTGGAGTCATTTCGTTGCAAGCGGGTTTTTAAGTACTCTGGAGTCATTTCGTTGCAAGCGGGTTTTTAAGTACTCTGGAGTCATTTCGTTGCAAGCGGGTTTTTAAGTACTCTGGAGTCATTTCGTTGCAAGCGGGATTTTAAGTACTATGGAGTCATTTCGTTGCAAGCGGGTTTTTACGTGCTCTGGAGTCATTTCGTTGCAAGCGGGTTTTTACATACTTCTCTGACATTTAACTGGAAGCGGGTTTATTAAGTGCTCTGGAGTCATTTTGTTGCAAGCGGGTTTTTACGTGCTCTGGAGTCATTTCGTTGCAAGCGGGTTTTGACATACTTCTCTGACAGTTAACTGGAAGCGGGTTTTTTAAGTGCTCTGGAGTCATTTCGTTGCAAGCGGGTTTCTAAGTGCTCTGCAGTCATTTCGTTGCCAGCGCGTTTTTAAGTGCTCTGAAGGCATTTCGTTGTAAGCGGGTTTTTAAGTGCTCTGGAGTCATTTCGTTGCAATCGGGTTTTGCGTGTTCTGGAGTCATTTCTTTGCAAGCGGGTTTTTACATACTTCTCAGACTTTTCACTGGAAGCGGGTTTTTTAAGTGCTCTGGAGGCATTTCGTTGCAAGCGGGTTTTTAAGTACTCTGGAGTCATTTCGTTGCAAGCGGGTTTTTACGTGCTCTGGAGTCATTTCGTTGCAAGCGGGTTTTTACATACTTCTCAGACATTTCACTGGAAGCGGGTTTTTTAAGAGCTCTGGAGTCATTTCGTTGCAAGCGGGTTTTTAAGTACTCTGGAGTCATTTCGTTGCAAGCGGGTTTTTAAGTGCTCTGGAGTCATTTCATTGCAAGCGGGTTTTTAAGTGCTCTGGAGTTATTTCGTTACAAGCGGGTTTTTACGTGCTCTGGAGTCATTTCGTTGCAAGCGGGTTTTTAAGTGCTCTGGAGGCATTTCGTTGCAAGCGGCTTTTTAAGTGCTCTGGAGGCATTTCGTTGTAAGCGGGTTTTTAAGTGCTCTGGAGTCATTTCGTTGCAAGCGGGTTTTCACGTGTTCTGGAGTCATTTCGTTGCAAGTGGGTTTTTACATACTTCTCAGACATTTCACTGGAAGCGGATTTTTTAAGTGCTCTGGAGGCATTTCGTTGCAAGCGGGTTTTTAAGTACTCTGGAGTCATTTCGTTGAAAGCGGGTTTTTACGTGCTCTGGAGTCATTTCGTTGCAAGCTTGTTTTTAAGTGTTTTGGAGTCATTTCTTTGCAAGCAGGTTTTTGCGTGTTCTGGAGTCATTTCGTTGCAAGCGGGTTTTTACATACTTCTCAGACATTTCACTGGAAGAGGGTTTTTTAAGTGCTCTGGAATCATTTCGTTGCAAGCGGGTTTTTAAGTACTCTGGAGTCATTTCGTTTCAAGCGGGTTTTTACGTGCTCTGGAGTCATTTCGTTGCAAGCGGGTTTTTACATACTTCTCTGACATTTAACTGGAAGCGGTTTTTTAAGTGCTCTGGAGTCATTTCGTTGAAAGCAAGTTTTAACGTGCTCTGGAGTCATTTCGTTGCAAGCGGGTTTTTACATACTTCTCAGACATTTCACTGGAAGCGGGTTTTTTAAGTGCTCTGGAGTCATTTCGTTGCAAGCGGGTTTTTAAGTGCTCTGGAGTCATTTCTTGGCAAGCGGGTTTTTAAGTGCTCTGGAGTCATTTCGTTTCAAGCGGGTTTTTAAGTGTTCTGGATTCATTTCGTTGCAAGCAGGTTTTTACGTGTTCTGGAGTCATTTCGTTGCAAGCGGGTTTTTACATACTTCTCTGACATTTAACTGGATGCGGGTTTTTTAAGTGCTCTGGAGTCATTTCGTTGCAAGCGGGTTTTTACGTGCTCTGGAGTCATTTCGTTGCAAGCTGGAATCGGGTTTTTTAAGTGCTCTGGAGTCATTTCGTTGGAAGCGGGTTTTTACGTGCTCTGGAGTCATTTCGTTGCAAGCGGGTTTTTAAGTGGTCTGCAGTCATTTCGTTGCAAGTTGGTTTTTAAGTGCTCTGGAGTCATTTCGTTGCAAGCGGGTTTTTAAGTGCTCTGGAGTCATTTCGTTGCAAGTGGGTTTTTAAGTGCCCTGGAGTCATTTCGTTGCAAGCGGGTTTTTCAGTACTCTGAAGGCATTTCGTTTTAAGCGGGTTTTTAAGTGCTCTGGAGTCATTTCGTTGCAAGCGTGTTTTTAAGTACTCTGGAGTCATTTCGTTGCAAGCGGGTTTTTAAGTGCTCTGAAGGCATTTCGTTGTAAGCGGGTTTTTAAGTGCTCTGGAGTCATTTCGTTGCAAGCGGGTTTTTAAGTACTCTGGAGTCATTTCGTTGCAAGCAGGTTTTTACGTGCTCTGGAGTCATTTCGTTGCAAGCGGGATTTCAAGTGCTCTGGAGTCAGTTCGTTGCAATCGGGTTTTTACGAGCTCTGGAGTCAGTTTGTTTCAAGCGGATTTTTACATACTTCTCTGACATTTCAATGGATGCGGGTTTTTTAAGTGCTCTGGATTCATTTCGTTGCAAGCGGGTTTTTAAGTGCTCTTGAGTCATTTCAATGCAAGCGGGTTTTTAAGTGCTCTGGAGTCAATTCGTTGGGAGCGGGTTTTTAAGTGCTCTGGAGTCATTTCGTTGCAAGCGGGTTTTTTCATACTTCTCAGATATTTCAATGGAAGCGGGTTTTTTAAGTGCTCTGGAGTCATTTCGTTGCAAGCGGGTTTTTAAGTGCTCTGGAGTCATTTCCTTGCAAGCAGGTTTTTAAGTGCTCTGGAGTCTTTTCGTTTAAAGCGCCTTTTAAGTGTCCTGCAGTCATTTCGTTGTAAGCGGATTTTTAAGTGCTCTGGAGTCATTTCGTTGTTAGCGGGTTTATACATGCTTCTCAGATATTTAACTGGAAGCGGGTTTTTTAATTGCTCTAGAGTCATTTCGTTGCAAGAGGGTTTTTAAGTGCTCTGGAGTCTTTTCGTTGTAAGCGGGATTTTACATACTTCTCAGACATTTAACTGGAAGCGGGTTTTTAAGTGCTCTGGAGTCATTTCTTTGCAAGCGGGTTTTTTCATACTTCTCAGACATTTCAATGGAGGCGGGGTTTTTAAGTGCCCTGGAGTTATTTCATTGAAAGCGTGTTTTTAAGTGCTCTGGAGTCTTTTCCTTGGAAGCGGGTTTTTAAGTGCTCTGGAGTCATTTCGTTGCAAGCGGGTTTTTCATAATTCTCAGACAATTCAATGGAAGCGGGTTTTTTAAGTGCTCTGGAGTCATTTTGTTGCCAGCAGGTTTTTAAGTGCTCTGGAGTCATTTCGTTGCAAGCGGGTTTTTATATATTTTTCAGACATTTCATTGGAAGCAGGTTTTTAAGTGCTCTGGATTCATTTCGTTGCAAGCGGGTTTTTACGTGCTCTGGAGTCATTTCATTGCAAGCGGGTTTTTACATACTTCTCTGACAGTTAACTGGAAGCGGGTTTTTTAAGTGCTCTGGAGTCATTTCGTTGCAAGCGGGTTTCTAAGTGCTCTGCAGTCATTTCGTTGCAAGCGCGTTTTTAAGTGCTCTGAAGGCATTTCGTTGTAAGCGGGTTTTTAAGTGCTCTGGAGTCATTTCGTTGCAATCGGGTTTTGCGTGTTCTGGAGTCATTTCTTTGCAAGCGGGTTTTTACATACTTCTCAGACTTTTCACTGGAAGCGGGTTTTTTAAGTGCTCTGGAGGCACTTCGTTGCAAGCGGGTTTTTAAGTACTCTGGAGTCATTTCGTTGCAAGCGGGTTTTTACGTGCTCTGGAGTCATTTCGTTGCAAGAGGGTTTTTACATACTTCTCAGACATTTCACTGGAAGCGGGTTTTTTAAGAGCTCTGGAGTCATTTCGTTGCAAGCGGGTTTTTAAGTACTCTGGAGTCATTTCGTTGCAAGCGGGTTTTTAAGTGCTCTGGAGTCATTTCATTGCAAGCGGGTTTTTAAGTGCTCTGGAGTTAATTCGTTACAAGCGGGTTTTTACGTGCTCTGGAGTCATTTCGTTGCAAGCGGGTTTTTACGTGCTCTGGAGTCATTTCGTTGCAAGCGGGTTTTTACATACTTCTCAGACATTTCACTGGAAGCGGGTTTTTTAAGAGCTCTGGATTCATTTCGTTGCAAGCGGGTTTTTAAGTACTCTGGAGTCATTTCGTTGCAAGCGGGTTTTTAAGTGCTCTGGAGTCATTTCATTGCAAGCGGGTTTTTAAGTGCTCTGGAGTTATTTCGTTACAAGCGGGTTTTTACGTGCTCTGGAGTCATTTCGTTGCAAGCGGGTTTTTAAGTGCTCTGGAGTCATTTCGTTGCAAGCGGGTTTTTAAGTGCTCTGGAGTCATTTCGTTGCAAGCGGGTTTTTAAGTGCTCTGGAGTCTTTTCGTTGCAAGCGGGTTTTTTAGTGTTCTGGAGTCATTTCGTTGCAAGCGGGTTTTTAAGTGCTCTGGAGGCATTTCGTTGTAAGCGGGTTTTTAAGTGCTCTGGAGTCATTTCGTTGCAAGCGGGTTTTTACGTGTTCTGGAGTCATTTCGTTGCAAGTGGGTTTTTACATACTTCTCAGACATTTCACTGGAAGCGGATTTTTTAAGTGCTCTGGAGGCATTTCGTTGCAAGCGGGTTTTTAAGTACTCTGGAGTCATTTCGTTGAAAGCGGGTTTTTACGTGCTCTGGAGTCATTTCGTTGCAAGCTTGTTTTTAAGTGTTTTGGAGTCATTTCTTTGCAAGCAGGTTTTTGCGTGTTCTGGAGTCATTTCGTTGCAAGCGGGTTTTTACATACTTCTCAGACATTTCACTGGAAGCGGGTTTTTTAAGTGCTATGGAATCATTTCGTTGCAAGCGGGTTTTTAAGTACTCTGGAGTCATTTCGTTTCAAGCGGGTTTTTACGTGCTCTGGAGTCATTTCGTTGCAAGCGGGTTTTTACATACTTCTCTGACATTTAACTGGAAGCGGTTTTTTAAGTGCTCTGGAGTCATTTCGTTGCAAGCAAGTTTTAACGTGCTCTGGAGTCATTTCGTTGCAAGCGGGTTTTTACGTGCTCTGGAGTCATTTCGTTGCAAGCGGGTTTTTACATACTTCTCTGACATTTAACTGAAAGCGGGTTTTTTAAGTGCTCTGGAGTCATTTCGTTGCAAGCGGGTTTTTACGTGCTCTGGAGTCATTTCGTTGCAAGCGGGTTTTTACATACTTCTCAGACATTTCACTGGAAGCGGGTTTTTAAGTGCTCTGGAGTCATTTCGTTGCAAGCGGGTTTTTAAGTGCTCTAGAGTCTTTTCGTTGCAAGCGGGTTTTTACGTGCTCTGAAGTAATTTCGTTACAAGCGGGTTTTTAAGTGCTCTGGAGTCATTTCGTTGCAACTGGGTTTTACGTGCTCTGGAGTTATTTCTTTGCAAGCGGGTTTTTAAGTGCTCTGGAGTCATTTTGTTGCAAGTGGGTTTTTAAGTGCACTGGAGTCATTTCGTTGCAAGCCTGTTTTTAAGTGTTCTGGAGTCATTTCGTTGCAAGCGGGTTTTTAAGTACTCTGGAGTCATGTCGTTGCAAGCGGGTTTTTAAGTGCTCTGGAGTCATTTCGTTGCAAGCGGGTTTTTAAGTGCTCTGGAGTCAATTCGTTGCAAGCAGGTTTTTAAGTGCTCTGGAGTCATTTCGTTGCAAGCGGGTTTTTAAGTACTCTGGAGTCATTTCGTTGCAAGCGGGTTTTTAAGTGCTCTGGAGTCATTTCGTTGCAAGCGGGTTTTTAAGTGCTCTGGAGTCATTTCGTTGCAAGCGGGTTTTTAAGTGCTCTGAAGTCATTTCGTTGCAAGCGGGTTTTTAAGTACTCTGGAATCATTTCGTTGCAAGCGGGTTTTTAAGTGCTCTGGAGTCATATCGTTGCAAGCGGGTTTTTAAGTGCTCTGGAGTCATTTCGTTGCAAGCGGGTTTTTAGTTGCTCTGGAGTCATTTAGTTGCAAGCGAGTTTTTACATACTTCTCAGACATTTCACTGGAAGCGGGTTTTTTAAGTGCTCTGGAGGCATTTCGTTGCAAGCGGGTTTTTAAGTGCTCTGGAGTCATTTCGTTGCAAGCGGGTTTTTAAGTGCTCTGGAGTCATTTCGTTGCAAGCGGGTTTTTAAGTTCTCTGGAGTCATTTCGTTGCAATCGGATTTTTAAGTGCTCAGGAGTCATTTCGTTGCAAGCGGGTTTTTAAGTGTTCTGGAGTCAGTTCGTTGCAAGCGGGTTTTTAAGTGCTCTGGAGTCTTTTCGTTGCAAGCGGGTTTTTAAGTGTTCTGGAGTCATTTCGTTTCAAGCGGGATTTTAAGTGCTCTGAAGGCATTTCGTTGTAAGCGGGTTTTTAAGTGCTCTGGAGTCATTTCGTTGCATGCGGGTTTTACGTGTTCTGGTGTCATTTCGTTGCATGCGGGTTTTTACATATTTCTCAGACATTTCACTGGAAACGGGTTTTTTAAGTGCTCTGTAGGCATTTCGTTGCTAGCCGGTTTTTAAGTACTCTGGAGTCATTTCTTTGCAAGCGGGTTTTTACGTGATCTGGAGTCATTTCGTTGCAATCGGGTTTTTACATACTTCTCTGACATTTAACTGGAAGCGAATTTTTTAAGTGCTCCTGAGTCATTATGTTGCAAGCGGGTTTTTACGTGCTCTGGAGTCATTTCGTTGCAAGCGGGTTTTTACATACTTCTCAGACATTTCACTGGAAGCGGGTTTTTTAAGTGCTCTGGAGTCATTTCGTTGCAAGCGGGTTTTTAAGTACTCTAGAGTCATTTCGTTGCAAGCGGGTTTTTAAGTACTCTGGAGTCATTTCGTTGCAAGCGGGTTTTTAAGTGCTCTGGAGTCATTTCCTTGCAAGCGGGTTTTTAAGTGCTCTGGAGTTATTTCGTTGCAAGCGGATTTTTAAGTGCTCTGGAGTCTTTTCGTTGCAAGCGGGTTTTTTACTGTTCTGTAGTCATTTCGTTGCAAGCGGGTTTTTAAGTGCTCTGGAGGCATTTTGTTGTAATTGGGTTTTTAAGTGCTCTGGAGTCATTTCGTTGCAAGCGGGTTTTTAAGTGCTCTGGAGTCTTTTCGTTGCAAGCTGGTTTTTAAGTGTTCTGGAGTCATTTCGTTGCAAGCGGGTTTTTAAGTGCTCTGAAGGCATTTCGTTGTAAGCGGGTTTTTAAGTGCTCTGGAGTCATTTCGTTGCAAGCGGGTTTTTGCGTGTTCTGGAGTCATTTCGTTGCAAGCGGGTTTTTACATACTTCTCAGACATTTCACTGGAAGAGGGTTTTTTAAGTGCTCTGGAGGCATTTCATTGCAAGTGGGTTTTTAAGTACTCTGGAGTCATTTCGTTGCAAGCGGGTTTTTACGTGCTCTGGAGTCATTTCGTTGCAAGCGTGTTTTTACATACTTCTCTGACATTTAACTGGAAGCGAATTTTTTAAGTTCTCTGGAGTCCTTTTGTTGCAAGCTGGTTTTTACGTGCTCTGGAGTCATTTCGTTGCAAGCGGGTTTTTACATACTTCTCAGACATTTCACTGGAAGCGGGTTTTTTAAGTGCTCTGGAGTCATTTCGTTGCAAGCGGGTTTTTAAGTGCTCTGGAGTCTTTTCGTTGCAAGCGGGTTTTTAAGTGTTCTGGAGTCATTTCGTTGCAAGCGGGATTTTAAGTGCTCTGAAGGCATTTCGTTGTAAGCGGGTTTTTAAGTGCTCTGGAGTCATTTCGTTGCATGCGGGTTTTACGTGTTCTGGTGTCATTTCGTTGCAAGCGGGTTTTTACATACTTCTCAGACATTTCACTGGAAACGGGTTTTTTAAGTGCTCTGTAGGCATTTCGTTGCTAGCCGGTTTTTAAGTACTCTGGAGTCATTTCGTTGCAAGCGGGTTTTTACGTGCTCTGGAGTCATTTCGTTGCAATCGGGTTTTTACATACTTCTCTGACATTTAACTGGAAGCGAATTTTTTAAGTGCTCTGGAGTCATTTTGTTGCAAGCGGGTTTTTACGTGCTCTGGCATCATTTCGTTGCAAGCGGGTTTTTACATACTTCTCAGACATTTCACTGGAAGCGGGTTTTTTAAGTGCTCTGGAGTCATTTCGTTGCAAGAGGGTTTTTAAGTGCTCTGGAGTCTTTTCGTTGTAAGCGGGTTTTCACATACTTCTCAGACATTTCACTGGAAGCGGGTTTTTAAGTGCTCTGGAGTCTTTACATTGTAAGCGGGTTTTCACATACTTCTCAGACATTTCACTGGAAGCGGGTTTTTAAGTGCTCTGGAGTCATTTCGTTGCAAGCGGGTTTTTGCGTGTTCTGGAGTCATTTCGTTGCAAGCGGGTTTTTACATACTTCTCAGACATTTCACTGGAAGCGGGTTTTTTAAGTGCTCTGGAGGCATTTCGTTGCAAGTGGGTTTGTAAGTACTCTGGAGTCATTTCGTTGCAAGCGGGTTTTTACGTGCTCTGGAGTCATTTCGTTGCAAGCGGGTTTTTACGTGCTCTGGAGTCATTTTGTTGCAAGCGGGTTTTTACATACTTCTCAGACATTTCACTGGAAGCGGGTTTTTTAAGTGCTCTGGAGTCATTTCGTTGGAAGCGGGTTTTTACGTGCTCTGGAGTCATTTCGTTGCAAGCGGGTTTTTAAGTGGTCTGCAGTCATTTCGTTGCAAGTTGGTTTTTAAGTGCTCTGGAGTCATTTCGTTGCAAGCGGGTTTTTAAGTGCTCTGGAGTCATTTCGTTGCAAGCGGGCTTTTCAGTACTCTGAAGGCATTTCGTTTTAAGCGGGTTTTTAAGTGCTCTGGAGTCATTTCGTTGCAAGCGGGTTTTTAAGTACTCTGGATTCATTTCGTTGCAAGCGGGTTTTTAAGTGCTCTGAAGGCATTTCGTTGTAAGCGGGTTTTTAAGTGCTCTGGAGTCATTTCGTTGCAAGCGAGTTTTTAAGTACTCTGGAGTCATTTCCTTGCAAGCGGGTTTTTACGTGCTCTGGAGTCATTTCGTTGCAAGCGGGTTTTTACATACTTCTCTGACATTTAACTGAAAGCGGGTTTTTTAAGTGCTCTGGAGTCATTTCGTTGAAAGCGGGTTTTTACGTGCTCTGGAGTCATTTCGTTGCAAGCGGGTTTTTACATACTTCTCTGACATTTAACTGGAAGCGGGTTTTTTAAGTGCTCTGGAGTCATTTCGTTGCAAGCGGGTTTTTACATACTTCTCAGACATTTCACTGGAAGCGGGTTTTTTAAGTGCTCTGGAGTCATTTCGTTGCAAGCGGGTTTTTAAGTGCTCTAGAGTCTTTTCGTTGCAAGCGGGTTTTTACGTGCTCTGAAGTCATTTCGTTGCAAGCGGGTTTTTAAGTGCTCTGGAGTCTTTTCGTTGCAACTGGTTTTACGTGCTCTGGAGTTATTTCTTTGCAAGCGGGTTTTTAAGTGCTCTGGAGTCATTTTGTTGCAAGCGGGTTTTTAAGTGCACTGGAGTCATTTCGTTGCAAGCCTGTTTTTAAGTGTTCTGGAGTCATTTCGTTGCAAGCGGGTTTTTAAGTACTCTGGAGTCATTTCGTTGCAAGCGGGTTTTTAAGTACTCTGGAGTCATTTCGTTGCAAGCGGGTTTTTAAGTACTCTGGAGTCATTTCGTTGCAAGCGGGTTTTTAAGTACTATGGAGTCATTTCGTTGCAAGCGGGTTTTTACGTGCTCTGGAGTCATTTCGTTGCAAGCGGGTTTTTACATACTTCTCTGACATTTAACTGGAAGCGGGTTTTTTAAGTGCTCTGGAGTCATTTCGTTGCAAGCGGGTTTTTACATACTTCTCTGACATTTAACTGGAAGCGGGTTTATTAAGTGCTCTGGAGTCATTTTGTTGCAAGCGGGTTTTTACGTGCTCTGGAGTCATTTCGTTGCAAGCGGGTTTTTACATACTTCTCTGACAGTTAACTGGAAGCGGGTTTTTTAAGTGCTCTGGAGTCATTTCGTTGCAAGCGGGTTTCTAAGTGCTCTGCAGTCATTTCGTTGCAAGCGCGTTTTTAAGTGCTCTGAAGGCATTTCGTTGTAAGCGGGTTTTTAAGTGCTCTGGAGTCATTTCGTTGCAATCGGGTTTTGCGTGTTCTGGAGTCATTTCTTTGCAAGCGGGTTTTTACATACTTCTCAGACTTTTCACTGGAAGCGGGTTTTTTAAGTGCTCTGGAGGCATTTCGTTGCAAGCGGGTTTTTAAGTACTCTGGAGTCATTTCGTTGCAAGCGGGTTTTTACGTGCTCTGGAGTCATTTCGTTGCAAGCGGGTTTTTACATACTTCTCAGACATTTCACTGGAAGCGGGTTTTTTAAGAGCTCTGGAGTCATTTCGTTGCAAGCGGGTTTTTAAGTACTCTGGAGTCATTTTGTTGCAAGCGGGTTTTTAAGTGCTCTGGAGTCATTTCATTGCAAGCGGGTTTTTAAGTGCTCTGGAGTTATTTCGTTACAAGCGGGTTTTTACGTGCTCTGGAGTCATTTCGTTGCAAGCGGGTTTTTAAGTGCTCTGGAGGCATTTCGTTGCAAGCGGGTTTTTAAGTGCTCTGGAGGCATTTCGTTGTAAGCGGGTTTTTAAGTGCTCTAGAGTCATTTCGTTGCAAGCGGGTTTTTACGTGTTCTGGAGTCATTTCGTTGCAAGCGGGTTTTTACATACTTCTCAGACATTTCACTGGAAGCGGATTTTTTAAGTGCTCTGGAGGCATTTCGTTGCAAGCGGGTTTTTAAGTACTCTGGAGTCATTTCGTTGAAAGCGGGTTTTTACGTGCTCTGGAGTCATTTTGTTGCAAGCTTGTTTTTAAGTGTTTCGGAGTCATTTCTTTGCAAGCAGGTTTTTGCGTGTTCTGGAGTCATTTCGTTGCAAGCGGGTTTTTACATACTTCTCAGACATTTCACTGGAAGAGGGTTTTTTAAGTGCTCTGGAATCATTTCGTTGCAAGCGGGTTTTTAAGTACTCTAGAGTCATTTCGTTGCAAGCGGGTTTTTAAGTACTCTGGAGTCATTTCGTTGCAAGCGGGTTTTTAAGTGCTCTGGAGTCATTTCCTTGCAAGCGGGTTTTTAAGTGCTCTGGAGTTATTTCGTTGCAAGCGGATTTTTAAGTGCTCTGGAGTCTTTTCGTTGCAAGCGGGTTTTTTACTGTTCTGTAGTCATTTCGTTGCAAGCGGGTTTTTAAGTGCTCTGGAGGCATTTTGTTGTAATTGGGTTTTTAAGTGCTCTGGAGTCATTTCGTTGCAAGCGGGTTTTTAAGTGCTCTGGAGTCTTTTCGTTGCAAGCTGGTTTTTAAGTGTTCTGGAGTCATTTCGTTGCAAGCGGGTTTTTAAGTGCTCTGAAGGCATTTCGTTGTAAGCGGGTTTTTAAGTGCTCTGGAGTCATTTCGTTGCAAGCGGGTTTTTGCGTGTTCTGGAGTCATTTCGTTGCAAGCGGGTTTTTACATACTTCTCAGACATTTCACTGGAAGAGGGTTTTTTAAGTGCTCTGGAGGCATTTCATTGCAAGTGGGTTTTTAAGTACTCTGGAGTCATTTCGTTGCAAGCGGGTTTTTACGTGCTCTGGAGTCATTTCGTTGCAAGCGTGTTTTTACATACTTCTCTGACATTTAACTGGAAGCGAATTTTTTAAGTTCTCTGGAGTCCTTTTGTTGCAAGCTGGTTTTTACGTGCTCTGGAGTCATTTCGTTGCAAGCGGGTTTTTACATACTTCTCAGACATTTCACTGGAAGCGGGTTTTTTAAGTGCTCTGGAGTCATTTCGTTGCAAGCGGGTTTTTAAGTGCTCTGGAGTCTTTTCGTTGCAAGCGGGTTTTTAAGTGTTCTGGAGTCATTTCGTTGCAAGCGGGATTTTAAGTGCTCTGAAGGCATTTCGTTGTAAGCGGGTTTTTAAGTGCTCTGGAGTCATTTCGTTGCATGCGGGTTTTACGTGTTCTGGTGTCATTTCGTTGCAAGCGGGTTTTTACATACTTCTCAGACATTTCACTGGAAACGGGTTTTTTAAGTGCTCTGTAGGCATTTCGTTGCTAGCCGGTTTTTAAGTACTCTGGAGTCATTTCGTTGCAAGCGGGTTTTTACGTGCTCTGGAGTCATTTCGTTGCAATCGGGTTTTTACATACTTCTCTGACATTTAACTGGAAGCGAATTTTTTAAGTGCTCTGGAGTCATTTTGTTGCAAGCGGGTTTTTACGTGCTCTGGCATCATTTCGTTGCAAGCGGGTTTTTACATACTTCTCAGACATTTCACTGGAAGCGGGTTTTTTAAGTGCTCTGGAGTCATTTCGTTGCAAGAGGGTTTTTAAGTGCTCTGGAGTCTTTTCGTTGTAAGCGGGTTTTCACATACTTCTCAGACATTTCACTGGAAGCGGGTTTTTAAGTGCTCTGGAGTCTTTACATTGTAAGCGGGTTTTCACATACTTCTCAGACATTTCACTGGAAGCGGGTTTTTAAGTGCTGTGGAGTCATTTCGTTGCAAGCGGGTTTTTGCGTGTTCTGGAGTCATTTCGTTGCAAGCGGGTTTTTACATACTTCTCAGACATTTCACTGGAAGCGGGTTTTTTAAGTGCTCTGGAGGCATTTCGTTGCAAGTGGGTTTGTAAGTACTCTGGAGTCATTTCGTTGCAAGCGGGTTTTTACGTGCTCTGGAGTCATTTCGTTGCAAGCGGGTTTTTACGTGCTCTGGAGTCATTTTGTTGCAAGCGGGTTTTTACATACTTCTCAGACATTTCACTGGAAGCGGGTTTTTTAAGTGCTCTGGAGTCATTTCGTTGGAAGCGGGTTTTTACGTGCTCTGGAGTCATTTCGTTGCAAGCGGGTTTTTAAGTGGTCTGCAGTCATTTCGTTGCAAGTTGGTTTTTAAGTGCTCTGGAGTCATTTCGTTGCAAGCGGGTTTTTAAGTGCTCTGGAGTCATTTCGTTGCAAGCGGGCTTTTCAGTACTCTGAAGGCATTTCGTTTTAAGCGGGTTTTTAAGTGCTCTGGAGTCATTTCGTTGCAAGCGGGTTTTTAAGTACTCTGGATTCATTTCGTTGCAAGCGGGTTTTTAAGTGCTCTGAAGGCATTTCGTTGTAAGCGGGTTTTTAAGTGCTCTGGAGTCATTTCGTTGCAAGCGAGTTTTTAAGTACTCTGGAGTCATTTCCTTGCAAGCGGGTTTTTACGTGCTCTGGAGTCATTTCGTTGCAAGCGGGTTTTTACATACTTCTCTGACATTTAACTGAAAGCGGGTTTTTTAAGTGCTCTGGAGTCATTTCGTTGAAAGCGGGTTTTTACGTGCTCTGGAGTCATTTCGTTGCAAGCGGGTTTTTACATACTTCTCTGACATTTAACTGGAAGCGGGTTTTTTAAGTGCTCTGGAGTCATTTCGTTGCAAGCGGGTTTTTACATACTTCTCAGACATTTCACTGGAAGCGGGTTTTTTAAGTGCTCTGGAGTCATTTCGTTGCAAGCGGGTTTTTAAGTGCTCTAGAGTCTTTTCGTTGCAAGCGGGTTTTTACGTGCTCTGAAGTCATTTCGTTGCAAGCGGGTTTTTAAGTGCTCTGGAGTCTTTTCGTTGCAACTGGTTTTACGTGCTCTGGAGTTATTTCTTTGCAAGCGGGTTTTTAAGTGCTCTGGAGTCATTTTGTTGCAAGCGGGTTTTTAAGTGCACTGGAGTCATTTCGTTGCAAGCCTGTTTTTAAGTGTTCTGGAGTCATTTCGTTGCAAGCGGGTTTTTAAGTACTCTGGAGTCATTTCGTTGCAAGCGGGTTTTTAAGTACTCTGGAGTCATTTCGTTGCAAGCGGGTTTTTAAGTACTCTGGAGTCATTTCGTTGCAAGCGGGTTTTTAAGTACTATGGAGTCATTTCGTTGCAAGCGGGTTTTTACGTGCTCTGGAGTCATTTCGTTGCAAGCGGGTTTTTACATACTTCTCTGACATTTAACTGGAAGCGGGTTTTTTAAGTGCTCTGGAGTCATTTCGTTGCAAGCGGGTTTTTACATACTTCTCTGACATTTAACTGGAAGCGGGTTTATTAAGTGCTCTGGAGTCATTTTGTTGCAAGCGGGTTTTTACGTGCTCTGGAGTCATTTCGTTGCAAGCGGGTTTTTACATACTTCTCTGACAGTTAACTGGAAGCGGGTTTTTTAAGTGCTCTGGAGTCATTTCGTTGCAAGCGGGTTTCTAAGTGCTCTGCAGTCATTTCGTTGCAAGCGCGTTTTTAAGTGCTCTGAAGGCATTTCGTTGTAAGCGGGTTTTTAAGTGCTCTGGAGTCATTTCGTTGCAATCGGGTTTTGCGTGTTCTGGAGTCATTTCTTTGCAAGCGGGTTTTTACATACTTCTCAGACTTTTCACTGGAAGCGGGTTTTTTAAGTGCTCTGGAGGCATTTCGTTGCAAGCGGGTTTTTAAGTACTCTGGAGTCATTTCGTTGCAAGCGGGTTTTTACGTGCTCTGGAGTCATTTCGTTGCAAGCGGGTTTTTACATACTTCTCAGACATTTCACTGGAAGCGGGTTTTTTAAGAGCTCTGGAGTCATTTCGTTGCAAGCGGGTTTTTAAGTACTCTGGAGTCATTTTGTTGCAAGCGGGTTTTTAAGTGCTCTGGAGTCATTTCATTGCAAGCGGGTTTTTAAGTGCTCTGGAGTTATTTCGTTACAAGCGGGTTTTTACGTGCTCTGGAGTCATTTCGTTGCAAGCGGGTTTTTAAGTGCTCTGGAGGCATTTCGTTGCAAGCGGGTTTTTAAGTGCTCTGGAGGCATTTCGTTGTAAGCGGGTTTTTAAGTGCTCTAGAGTCATTTCGTTGCAAGCGGGTTTTTACGTGTTCTGGAGTCATTTCGTTGCAAGCGGGTTTTTACATACTTCTCAGACATTTCACTGGAAGCGGATTTTTTAAGTGCTCTGGAGGCATTTCGTTGCAAGCGGGTTTTTAAGTACTCTGGAGTCATTTCGTTGAAAGCGGGTTTTTACGTGCTCTGGAGTCATTTTGTTGCAAGCTTGTTTTTAAGTGTTTCGGAGTCATTTCTTTGCAAGCAGGTTTTTGCGTGTTCTGGAGTCATTTCGTTGCAAGCGGGTTTTTACATACTTCTCAGACATTTCACTGGAAGAGGGTTTTTTAAGTGCTCTGGAATCATTTCGTTGCAAGCGGGTTTTTAAGTACTCTGGAGTCATTTCGTTTCAAGCGGGTTTTTACGTGCTCTGGAGTCATTTCGTTGCAAGCGGGTTTTTACATACTTCTCTGACATTTAACTGGAAGCGGTTTTTTAAGTGCTCTGGAGTCATTTCGTTGAAAGCAAGTTTTAACGTGCTCTGGAGTCATTTCGTTGCAAGCGGGTTTTTACATACTTCTCAGACATTTCACTGGAAGCGGGTTTTTTAAGTGCTCTGGAGTCATTTCGTTGCAAGCGGGTTTTTAAGTGCTCTGGAGTCATTTCGTTTCAAGCGGGTTTTTAAGTGTTCTGGAGTCATTTCGTTGCAAGCAGGTTTTTACGTGTTCTGGAGTCATTTCGTTGCAAGCGGGTTTTTACATACTTCTCTGACATTTAACTGGATGCGGGTTTTTTAAGTGCTCTGGAGTCATTTCGTTGCAAGCGGGTTTTTACTTGCTCTGGAGTCATTTCGTTGCAAGCGGGTTTTTACATACTTCTCAGACATTTCACTGGAAGCGGGTTTTTTAAGTGCTCTGGAGTCATTTCGTTGGAAGCTGGTTTTTAAGTGCTCTGGAGTCATTTCGTGGCAAGCGGGTTTTTAAGTGCTCTGGAGTCATTTCGTTTCAAGCGGGTTTTTAAGTGTTCTGGAGTCATTTCGTTTCAAGCGGTTTTTTACGTGTTCTGGAGTCATTTCGTTGCAAGCGGGTTTTTACATACTTTTCTGACATTTAACTGGAAGCGGGTTTTTTAAGTGCTCTGGAGTCATGTCGTTGCAAGCGGGTTTTTACGTGCTCTGGAGTCATTTCGTTGCAAGCGGGTTTTTACATACTTCTCAGACATTTCACTGGAAGCGGGTTTTTTAAGTGCTCTGGAGTCATTTCGTTGGAAGCGGGTTTTTACGTGCTCTGGAGTCATTTCGTTGCAAGCGGGTTTTTCAGTGGTCTGCAGTCATTTCGTTGCAAGTTGGTTTTTAAGTGCTCTGGAGTCATTTCGTTGCAAGCGGGTTTTTAAGTGCTCTGGAGTCATTTCGTTGCAAGTGGGTTTTTAAGTGCCCTGGAGTCATTTCGTTGCAAGCGGGTTTTTCAGTACTCTGAAGGCATTTCGTTTTAAGCGGGTTTTTAAGTGCTCTGGAGTCATTTCGTTGCAAGCGGGTTTTTAAGTACTCTGGAGTCATTTCGTTGCAAGCGGGTTTTTAAGTGCTCTGAAGACATTTCGTTGTAAGCGGGTTTTTAAGTGCTCTGGAGTCATTTCGTTGAAAGCGGGTTTTTAAGTACTCTGGAGTCATTTCGTTGAAAGCGGGTTTTTTCATACTTCTCAGACATTTCACTGGAAGCGGGTTTTTTAAGTGCTCTGGAGTCATTTCGTTGCAAGCGGGTTTTTAAGTGCTCTAGAGTCTTTTCGTTGCAAGCGGGTTTTTACGTGCTCTGAAGTCATTTCGTTGCAAGCGGGTTTTTAAGTGCTCTGGAGTCATTTCGTTGCAACTGGGTTTTACGTGCTCTGGAGTTATTTCTTTGCAAGCGGGTTTTTAAGTGCTCTGGAGTCATTTTGTTGCAAGCGGGTTTTTAAGTGCACTGGAGTCATTTCGTTGCAAGCCTGTTTTTAAGTGTTCCGGAGTCATTTCGTTGCAAGCGGGTTTTTAAGTACTCTGGAGTCATTTCGTTGCAAGCGGGTTTTTAAGTACTCTGGAGTCATTTCGTTGCAAGCGGGTTTTTAAGTACTCTGGAGTCATTTCGTTGCAAGCGGGTTTTTAAGTACTATGGAGTCATTTCGTTGCAAGCGGGTTTTTACGTGCTCTGGAGTCATTTCATTGCAAGCGGGTTTTTACATACTTCTCTGACATTTAACTGGAAGCGGGTTTATTAAGTGCTCTGGAGTCATTTTGTTGCAAGCGGGTTTTTACGTGCTCTGGAGTCATTTCGTTGCAAGCGGGTTTTTACATACTTCTCTGACAGTTAACTGGAAGCGGGTTTTTTAAGTGCTCTGGAGTCATTTCGTTGCAAGCGGGTTTCTAAGTGCTCTGCAGTCATTTCGTTGCAAGCGCGTTTTTAAGTGCTCTGAAGGCATTTCGTTGTAAGCGGGTTTTTAAGTGCTCTGGAGTCATTTCGTTGCAATCGGGTTTTGCGTGTTCTGGAGTCATTTCTTTGCAAGCGGGTTTTTACATACTTCTCAGACTTTTCACTGGAAGCGGGTTTTTACGTGCTCTGGAGTCATTTCGTTGCAAGCGGGTTTTTACATACTTCTCAGACATTTCACTGGAAGCGGGTTTTTTAAGAGCTCTGGAGTCATTTCGTTGCAAGCGGGTTTTTAAGTACTCTGGAGTCATTTCGTTGCAAGCGGGTTTTTAAGTGCTCTGGAGTCATTTCATTGCAAGCGGGTTTTTAAGTGCTCTGGAGTTATTTCGTTACAAGCGGGTTTTTACGTGCTCTGGAGTCATTGCGTTGCAAGCGGGTTTTTAAGTGCTCTGGAGTCATTTCGTTGCAAGCGGGTTTTTAAGTGCTCTGGAGTCATTTCCTTGCAAGCGGGTTTTTAAGTGCTCTGGAGTCTTTTCGTTGCAAGCGGGTTTTTTAGTGTTCTGGAGTCATTTCGTTACAAGCGGGTTTTTAAGTGCTCTGGAGGCATTTCGTTGTAAGCGGGTTTTTAAGTGCTCTGGAGTCATTTCGTTGCAAGCAGGTTTTTACGTGCTCTGGAGTCATTTCGTTGCAAGTGGGTTTTTACATACTTCTCAGACATTTCACTGGAAGCGGATTTTTTAAGTGCTCTGGAGGCATTTCGTTGCAAGCGGGTTTTTAAGTACTCTGGAGTCATTTCGTTGAAAGCGGGTTTTTACGTGCTCTGGAGTCATTTCGTTGCAAGCTTGTTTTTAAGTGTTTTGGAGTCATTTCTTTGCAAGCAGGTTTTTGCGTGTTCTGGAGTCATTTCGTTGCAAGCGGGTTTTTACATACTTCTCAGACATTTCACTGGAAGCGGGTTTTTTAAGTGCTCTGGAATCATTTCGTTGCAAGCGGGTTTTTAAGTACTCTGGAGTCATTTCGTTTCAAGCGGGTTTTTACGTGCTCTGGAGTCATTTCGTTGCAAGCGGGTTTTTACATACTTCTCTGACATTTAACTGGAAGCGGTTTTTTAAGTGCTCTGGAGTCATTTCGTTGCAAGCAAGTTTTAACGTGCTCTGGAGTCATTTCGTTGCAAGCGGGTTTTTACATACTTCTCAGACATTTCACTGGAAGCGGGTTTTTTAAGTGCTCTGGAGTCATTTCGTTGCAAGCGGGTTTTTAAGTGCTCTGGAGTCATTTCGTGGCAATCGGGTTTTTAAGTGCTCTGGAGTCATTTCGTTTCAAGCGGGTTTTTAAGTGTTCTGGAGTCATTTCGTTGCAAGCAGGTTTTTACGTGTTCTGGAGTCATTTCGTTGCAAGCGGGTTTTTACATACTTCTCTGACATTTAACTGGAAGCGGGTTTTTTAAGTGCTCTGGAGTCATTTCGTTGCAAGCGGGTTTTTACGTGCTCTGGAGTCATTTCGTTGCAAGCGGGTTTTTACATACTTCTCAGACATTTCACTGGAAGCGGGTTTTTTAATGCTCTGGAGTCATTTCGTTGGAAGCGGGTTTTTAAGTGCTCTGGAGTCATTTCGTGGCAAGCGGGTTTTTAAGTGCTCTGGAGTCATTTCGTTTCAAGCGAGTTTTTAAGTGTTCTGGAGTCATTTCGTTTCAAGCGGTTTTTTACGTGTTCTGGAGTCATTTTGTTGCAAGCGGGTTTTTACATACTTCTCTGACATTTAACTGGAAGCGGGTTTTTTAAGTGCTCTGGAGTCATTTCGTTGCAAGCGGGTTTTTACGTGCTCTGGAGTCATTTCGTTGCAAGCGGGTTTTTACATACTTCTCAGACATTTCACTGGAAGCGGGTTTTTTAAGTGCTCTGGAGTCATTTCGTTGGAAGCGGGTTTTTACGTGCTCTGGAGTCATTTCGTTGCAAGCGGGTTTTTAAGTGGTCTGCAGTCATTTCGTTGCAAGTGGGTTTTTAAGTGCTCTGGACTCATTTCGTTGCAAGCGGGTTTTTAAGTGCTCTGGAGTCATTTCGTTGCAAGTGGGTTTTTAAGTGACCTGGAGTCATTTCGTTGCAAGCGGGTTTTTCAGTACTCTGAAGGCATTTCGTTTTAAGCGGGTTTTTAAGTGCTCTGGAGTCATTTCGTTGCAAGCGGGTTTTTAAGTACTCTGGAGTCATTTCGTTGCAAGCGGGTTTTTAAGTGCTCTGAAGGCATTTCGTTGTAAGCGGGTTTTTACGTGCTCTGGAGTCATTTCGTTGCAAGCGGGTTTTTACATACTTCTCTGACATTTAACTGAAAGCGGGTTTTTTAAGTGCTCTGGAGTCATTTCGTTGAAAGCGGGTTTTTACGTGCTCTGGAGTCATTTCGTTGCAAGCGGGTTTTTACATACTTCTCAGACATTTCACTGGAAGCGGGTTTTTTAAGTGCTCTGGAGTCATTTCGTTGCAAGCGAGTTTTTAAGTGCTCTGGAGTCTTTTCGTTGCAAGCGGGTTTTTACGTGCTCTGAAGTCATTTCATTGCAAGCGGGTTTTTAAGTGCTCTGGAGTCATTTCGTTGCAACTGGGTTTTACGTGCTCTGGAGTTATTTCTTTGCAAGCCGGTTTTTAAGTGCTCTGGAGTGATTTCGTTTCAAGCGGGTTTTTACGTGCTCTGGAGTCATTTCGTTGCAAGCGGGTTTTTACATACTTCTCTGACATTTAACTGGAAGCGGTTTTTTAAGTGCTCTGGAGTCATTTCGTTGAAAGCAAGTTTTAACGTGCTCTGGAGTCATTTCGTTGCAAGCGGGTTTTTACATACTTCTCAGACATTTCACTGGAAGCGGGTTTTTTAAGTGCTCTGGAGTCATTTCGTTGCAAGCGGGTTTTTAAGTGCTCTGGAGTCATTTCGTTGCAAGCGGGTTTTTAAGTGCTCTGGAGTCATTTCGATTCAAGCGTGTTTTTAAGTGTTCTGGAGTCATTTCGTTGCAAGCAGGTTTTTACGTGTTCTGGAGTCATTTCGTTGCAAGCGGGTTTTTACATACTTCTCTGACATTTAACTGGATGCGGGTTTTTTAAGTGCTCTGGAGTCATTTCGTTGCAAGCGGGTTTTTACATGCTCTGGAGTCATTTCGTTGCAAGCGGGTTTTTACATACTTCTCAGACATTTCACTGGAAGCGGGTTTTTTAAGTGCTCTGGAGTCATTTCGTTGGAAGCTGGTTTTTAAGTGCTCTGGAGTCATTTCTTGGCAAGCGGGTTTTTAAGTGCTCTGGAGTCATTTCGTTTCAAGCGGGTTTTTAAGTGTTTTGGAGTCATTTCGTTTCAAGCGGTTTTTTACGTGTTCTGGAGTCATTTCGTTGCAAGCGGGTTTTTACATACTTTTCTGACATTTAACTGGAAGCGGGTTTTTTAAGTGCTCAGGAGTCATGTCGTTGCAAGCGGGTTTTTACGTGCTCTGGAGTCATTTCGTTGCAAGCGGGTTTTTACATACTTCTCAGACATTTCACTGGAAGCGGGTTTTTTAAGTGCTCTGGAGTCATTTCGTTGGAAGCGGGTTTTTACGTGCTCTGGAGTCATTTCGTTGCAAGCGGGTTTTTAAGTGGTCTGCAGTCATTTCGTTGCAAGTTGGTTTTTAAGTGCTCTGGAGTCATTTCGTTGCAAGCGGGTTTTTAAGTGCTCTGGAGTCATTTCGTTGCAAGTGGGTTTTTAAGTGCCCTGGAGTCATTTCGTTGCAAGCGGGTTTTTCAGTACTCTGAAGGCATTTCGTTTTAAGCGGGTTTTTAAGTGCTCTGGAGTCATTTCGTTGCAAGCGGGTTTTTAAGTACTCTGGAGTCATTTCGTTGCAAGCGGGTTTTTAAGTGCTCTGAAGACATTTCGTTGTAAGCGGGTTTTTAAGTGCTCTGGAGTCATTTCGTTGCAAGCGGGTTTTTAAGTGCTCTGGAGTCATTTCGTTGCAAGCGGGTTTTTACATACTTCTCTGACATTTAACTGAAAGCGGGTTTTTTAAGTGCTCTGGAGTCATTTCGTTGAAAGCGGGTTTTTACGTGCTCTGGAGTCATTTCGTTGCAAGCGGGTTTTTACATACTTCTGAGACATTTCACTGGAAGCGGGTTTTTTAAGTGCTCTGGAGTCATTTCGTTGCAAGCGGGTTTTTAAGTGCTCTAGAGTCTTTTCGTTGCAAGCGGGTTTTTACGTGCTCTGAAGTCATTTCGTTGCAAGCGGGTTTTTAAGTGCTCTGGAGTCATTTCGTTGCAACTGGGTTTTAAGTGCTCTGGAGTTATTTCTTTGCAAGCGGGTTTTTAAGTGCTCTGGAGTCATTTTGTTGCAAGCGGGTTTTTAAGTGCACTGGAGTCATTTCGTTGCAAGCCTGTTTTTAAGTGTTCTGGAGTCATTTCGTTGCAAGCGGGTTTTTAAGTACTCTGGAGTCATTTCGTTGCAAGCGGGTTTTTAAGTACTCTGGATTCATTTCGTTGCAAGCGGGTTTTTAAGTACTATGGAGTCATTTCGTTGCAAGCGGGTTTTTACGTGCTCTGGAGTCATTTCATTGCAAGCGGGTTTTTACATACTTCTCTGACATTTAACTGGAAGCGGGTTTATTAAGTGCTCTGGAGTCATTTTGTTGCAAGCGGGTTTTTACGTGCTCTGGAGTCATTTCGTTGCAAGCGGGTTTTTACATACTTCTCTGACAGTTAACTGGAAGCGGGTTTTTTAAGTGCTCTGAAGTCATTTTGTTGCAAGCGGGTTTTTACGTGCTCTGGAGTCATTTCGTTGCAAGCGGGTTTTGACATACTTCTCTGACAGTTAACTGGAAGCGGGTTTTTTAAGTGCTCTGGAGTCATTTCGTTGCGAGCGGGTTTCTAAGTGCTCTGAAGGCATTTCGTTGTAAGCGGGTTTTTAAGTGCTCTGGAGTCATTTCGTTGCAATCGGGTTTTGCGTGTTCTGGAGTCATTTCTTTGCAAGCGGGTTTTTACATACTTCTCAGACTTTTCACTGGAAGCGGGTTTTTACGTGCTCTGGAGTCATTTCGTTGCAAGCGGGTTTTTACATACTTCTCAGACATTTCACTGGAAGCGGGTTTTTTAATGCTCTGGAGTCATTTCGTTGGAAGCGGGTTTTTAAGTGCTCTGGAGTCATTTCGTGGCAAGCGGGTTTTTAAGTGCTCTGGAGTCATTTCGTTTCAAGCGAGTTTTTAAGTGTTCTGGAGTCATTTCGTTTCAAGCGGTTTTTTACGTGTTCTGGAGTCATTTCGTTGCAAGCGGGTTTTTACATACTTCTCTGACATTTAACTGGAAGCGGGTTTTTTAAGTGCTCTGGAGTCATTTCGTTGCAAGCGGGTTTTTACGTGCTCTGGAGTCATTTCGTTGCAAGCGGGTTTTTACATACTTCTCAGACATTTCACTGGAAGCGGGTTTTTTAAGTGCTCTGGAGTCATTTCGTTGGAAGCGGGTTTTTACGTGCTCTGGAGTCATTTCGTTGCAAGCGGGTTTTTAAGTGGTCTGCAGTCATTTCGTTGCAAGTGGGTTTTTAAGTGCTCTGGAGTCATTTCGTTGCAAGCGGGTTTTTAAGTGCTCTGGAGTCATTTCGTTGCAAGTGGGTTTTTAAGTGCCCTGGGGTCATTTCGTTGCAAGCGGGTTTTTCAGTACTCTGAAGGCATTTCGTTTTAAGCGGGTTTTTAAGTGCTCTGGAGTCATTTCGTTGCAAGCGGGTTTTTAAGTACTCTGGAGTCATTTCGTTGCAAGCGGGTTTTTAAGTGCTCTGAAGGCATTTCGTTGTAAGCGGGTTTTTACGTGCTCTGGAGTCATTTCGTTGCAAGCGGGTTTTTACATACTTCTCTGACATTTAACTGAAAGCGGGTTTTTTAAGTGCTCTGGAGTCATTTCGTTGAAAGCGGGTTTTTACGTGCTCTGGAGTCATTTCGTTGCAAGCGGGTTTTTACATACTTCTCAGACATTTCACTGGAAGCGGGTTTTTTAAGTGCTCTGGAGTCATTTCGTTGCAAGCGAGTTTTTAAGTGCTCTGGAGTCTTTTCGTTGCAAGCGGGTTTTTACGTGCTCTGAAGTCATTTCATTGCAAGCGGGTTTTTAAGTGCTCTGGAGTCATTTCGTTGCAACTGGGTTTTACGTGCTCTGGAGTTATTTCTTTGCAAGCCGGTTTTTAAGTGCTCTGTAGTGATTTCGTTTCAAGCGGGTTTTTACGTGCTCTGGAGTCATTTCGTTGCAAGCGGGTTTTTACATACTTCTCTGACATTTAACTGGAAGCGGTTTTTTAAGTGCTCTGGAGTCATTTCGTTGAAAGCAAGTTTTAACGTGCTCTGGAGTCATTTCGTTGCAAGCGGGTTTTTACATACTTCTCAGACATTTCACTGGAAGCGGGTTTTTTAAGTGCTCTGGAGTCATTTCGTTGCAAGCGGGTTTTTAAGTGCTCTGGAGTCATTTCGTTGCAAGCGGGTTTTTAAGTGCTCTGGAGTCATTTCGATTCAATCGGGTTTTTAAGTGTTCTGGAGTCATTTCGTTGCAAGCAGGTTTTTACGTGTTCTGGAGTCATTTCGTTGCAAGCGGGTTTTTACATACTTCTCTGACATTTAACTGGATGCGGGTTTTTTAAGTGCTCTGGAGTCATTTCGTTGCAAGCGGGTTTTTACGTGCTCTGGAGTCATTTCGTTGCAAGCGGGTTTTTACATACTTCTCAGACATTTCACTGGAAGCGGGTTTTTTAAGTGCTCTGGAGTCATTTCGTTGGAAGCTGGTTTTTAAGTGCTCTGGAGTCATTTCGTGGCAAGCGGGTTTTTAAGTGCTCTGGAGTCATTTCGTTTCAAGCGGGTTTTTAGGTGTTCTGGAGTCATTTCGTTTCAAGCGGTTTTTTACGTGTTCTGGAGTCATTTCGTTGCAAGCGGGTTTTTACATACTTTTCTGACATTTAACTGGAAGCGGGTTTTTTAAGTGCTCTGGAGTCATGTCCTTGCAAGCGGGTTTTTACGTGCTCTGGAGTCATTTCGTTGCAAGCGGGTTTTTACATACTTCTCAGACATTTCACTGGAAGCGGGTTTTTTAAGTGCTCTGGAGTCATTTCGTTGGAAGCGGGTTTTTACGTGCTCTGGAGTCATTTCGTTGCAAGCGGGTTTTTAAGTGGTCTGCAGTCATTTCGTTGCAAGTTGGTTTTTAAGTGCTCTGGAGTCATTTCGTTGCAAGCGGGTTTTTAAGTGCTCTGGAGTCATTTCGTTGCAAGTGGGTTTTTAAGTGCCCTGGAGTCATTTCGTTGCAAGCGGGTTTTTCAGTACTCTGAAGGCATTTCGTTTTAAGCGGGTTTTTAAGTGCTCTGGAGTCATTTCGTTGCAAGCGGGTTTTTAAGTACTCTGGAGTCATTTCGTTGCAAGCGGGTTTTTAAGTGCTCTGAAGACATTTCGATGTAAGCGGGTTTTTAAGTGCTCTGGAGTCATTTCGTTGCAAGCGGGTTTTTAAGTACTCTGGAGTCATTTCGTTGCAAGCGGGTTTTTACATACTTCTCTGACATTTAACTGAAAGCGGGTTTTTTAAGTGCTCTGGAGTCATTTCGTTGAAAGCGGGTTTTTACGTGCTCTGGAGTCATTTCGTTGCAAGCGGGTTTTTACATACTTCTGAGACATTTCACTGGAAGCGGGTTTTTTAAGTGCTCTGGAGTCATTTCGTTGCAAGCGGGTTTTTAAGTGCTCTAGAGTCTTTTCGTTGCAAGCGGGTTTTTACGTGCTCTGAAGTCATTTCGTTGCAAGCGGGTTTTTAAGTGCTCTGGAGTCATTTCGTTGCAACTGGGTTTTACGTGCTCTGGAGTTATTTCTTTGCAAGCGGGTTTTTAAGTGCTCTGGAGTCATTTTGTTGCAAGCGGGTTTTTAAGTGCACTGGAGTCATTTCGTTGCAAGCCTGTTTTTAAGTGTTCTGGAGTCATTTCGTTGCAAGCGGGTTTTTAAGTACTCTGGAGTCATTTCGTTGCAAGCGGGTTTTTAAGTACTCTGGAGTCATTTCGTTGCAAGCGGGTTTTTAAGTACTCTGGAGTCATTTCGTTGCAAGCGGGTTTTTAAGTACTATGGAGTCATTTCGTTGCAAGCGGGTTTTTACGTGCTCTGGAGTCATTTCATTGCAAGCGGGTTTTTACATACTTCTCTGACATTTAACTGGAAGCGGGTTTATTAAGTGCTCTGGAGTCATTTTGTTGCAAGCGGGTTTTTACGTGCTCTGGAGTCATTTCGTTGCAAGCGGGTTTTTACATACTTCTCTGACAGTTAACTGGAAGCGGGTTTTTTAAGTGCTCTGGAGTCATTTCGTTGCAAGCGGGTTTCTAAGTGCTCTGCAGTCATTTCGTTGCAAGCGCGTTTTTAAGTGCTCTGAAGGCATTTCGTTGTAAGCGGGTTTTTAAGTGCTCTGGAGTCATTTCGTTGCAATCGGGTTTTGCGTGTTCTGGAGTCATTTCTTTGCAAGCGGGTTTTTACATACTTCTCAGACTTTTCACTGGAAGCGGGTTTTTACGTGCTCTGGAGTCATTTCGTTGCAAGCGGGTTTTTACATACTTCTCAGACATTTCACTGGAAGCGGGTTTTTTAAGTGCTCTGGAGTCATTTCGTTGGAAGCGGGTTTTTAAGTGCTCTGGAGTCATTTCGTTGCAACTGGGTTTTACGTGCTCTGGAGTTATTTCTTTGCAAGCGGGTTTTTAAGTGCTCTGGAGTCATTTCGTTGCAAGCGGGTTTTTAAGTGCTCTAGAGTCTTTTCGTTGCAAGCGGGTTTTTACGTGCTCTGAAGTCATTTCGTTGCAAGCGGGTTTTTAAGTGCTCTGGAGTCATTTCGTTGCAACTGGGTTTTACGTGCTCTGGAGTTATTTCTTTGCAAGCGGGTTTTTAAGTGCTCTGGAGTCATTTTGTTGCAAGCGGGTTTTTAAGTGCACTGGAGTCATTTCGTTGCAAGCCTGTTTTTAAGTGTTCTGGAGTCATTTCGTTGCAAGCGGGTTTTTAAGTACTCTGGAGTCATTTCGTTGCAAGCGGGTTTTTAAGTACTCTGGAGTCATTTCGTTGCAAGCGGGTTTTTAAGTACTATGGAGTCATTTCGTTGCAAGCGGGTTTTTACGTGCTCTGGAGTCATTTCATTGCAAGCGGGTTTTTACATACTTCTCTGACATTTAACTGGAAGCGGGTTTATTAAGTGCTCTGGAGTCATTTTGTTGCAAGCGGGTTTTTACGTGCTCTGGAGTCATTTCGTTGCAAGCGGGTTTTTACATACTTCTCTGACAGTTAACTGGAAGCGGGTTTTTTAAGTGCTCTGAAGTCATTTTGTTGCAAGCGGGTTTTTACGTGCTCTGGAGTCATTTCGTTGCAAGCGGGTTTTGACATACTTCTCTGACAGTTAACTGGAAGCGGGTTTTTTAAGTGCTCTGGAGTCATTTCGTTGCGAGCGGGTTTCTAAGTGCTCTGAAGGCATTTCGTTGTAAGCGGGTTTTTAAGTGCTCTGGAGTCATTTCGTTGCAATCGGGTTTTGCGTGTTCTGGAGTCATTTCTTTGCAAGCGGGTTTTTACATACTTCTCAGACTTTTCACTGGAAGCGGGTTTTTACGTGCTCTGGAGTCATTTCGTTGCAAGCGGGTTTTTACATACTTCTCAGACATTTCACTGGAAGCGGGTTTTTTAATGCTCTGGAGTCATTTCGTTGGAAGCGGGTTTTTAAGTGCTCTGGAGTCATTTCGTGGCAAGCGGGTTTTTAAGTGCTCTGGAGTCATTTCGTTTCAAGCGAGTTTTTAAGTGTTCTGGAGTCATTTCGTTTCAAGCGGTTTTTTACGTGTTCTGGAGTCATTTCGTTGCAAGCGGGTTTTTACATACTTCTCTGACATTTAACTGGAAGCGGGTTTTTTAAGTGCTCTGGAGTCATTTCGTTGCAAGCGGGTTTTTACGTGCTCTGGAGTCATTTCGTTGCAAGCGGGTTTTTACATACTTCTCAGACATTTCACTGGAAGCGCGTTTTTTAAGTGCTCTGGAGTCATTTCGTTGGAAGCGGGTTTTTACGTGCTCTGGAGTCATTTCGTTGCAAGCAGGTTTTTAAGTGGTCTGCAGTCATTTCGTTGCAAGTGGGTTTTTAAGTGCTCTGGAGTCATTTCGTTGCAAGCGGGTTTTTAAGTGCTCTGGAGTCATTTCGTTGCAAGTGGGTTTTTAAGTGCCCTGGGGTCATTTCGTTGCAAGCGGGTTTTTCAGTACTCTGAAGGCATTTCGTTTTAAGCGGGTTTTTAAGTGCTCTGGAGTCATTTCGTTGCAAGCGGGTTTTTAAGTACTCTGGAGTCATTTCGTTGCAAGCGGGTTTTTAAGTGCTCTGAAGGCATTTCGTTGTAAGCGGGTTTTTACGTGCTCTGGAGTCATTTCGTTGCAAGCGGGTTTTTACATACTTCTCTGACATTTAACTGAAAGCGGGTTTTTTAAGTGCTCTGGAGTCATTTCGTTGAAAGCGGGTTTTTACGTGCTCTGGAGTCATTTCGTTGCAAGCGGGTTTTTACATACTTCTCAGACATTTCACTGGAAGCGGGTTTTTTAAGTGCTCTGGAGTCATTTCGTTGCAACTGGGTTTTACGTGCTCTGGAGTTATTTCTTTGCAAGCCGGTTTTTAAGTGCTCTGGAGTGATTTCGTTTCAAGCGGGTTTTTACGTGCTCTGGAGTCATTTCGTTGCAAGCGGGTTTTTACATACTTCTCTGACATTTAACTGGAAGCGGTTTTTTAAGTGCTCTGGAGTCATTTCGTTGAAAGCAAGTTTTAACGTGCTCTGGAGTCATTTCGTTGCAAGCGGGTTTTTACATACTTCTCAGACATTTCACTGGAAGCGGGTTTTTTAAGTGCTCTGGAGTCATTTCGTTGCAAGCGGGTTTTTAAGTGCTCTGGAGTCATTTCGTTGCAAGCGGGTTTCTAAGTGCTCTGGAGTCATTTCGATTCAAGCGGGTTTTTAAGTGTTCTGGAGTCATTTCGTTGCAAGCAGGTTTTTACGTGTTCTGGAGTCATTTCGTTGCAAGCGGGATTTTACATACTTCTCTGACATTTAACTGGATGCGGGTTTTTTAAGTGCTCTGGAGTCATTTCGTTGCAAGCGGGTTTTTACGTGCTCTGGAGTCATTTCGTTGCAAGCGGGTTTTTACATACTTCTCAGACATTTCACTGGAAGCGGGTTTTTTAAGTGCTCTGGAGTCATTTCGTTGGAAGCTGGTTTTTAAGTGCTCTGGAGTCATTTCGTGGCAAGCGGGTTTTTAAGTGCTCTGGAGTCATTTCGTTTCAAGCGGGTTTTTAAGTGTTCTGGAGTCATTTCGTTTCAAGCGGTTTTTTACGTGTTCTGGAGTCATTTCGTTGCAAGCGGGTTTTTACATACTTTTCTGACATTTAACTGGAAGCGGGTTTTTTAAGTGCTCTGGAGTCATGTCCTTGCAAGCGGGTTTTTACGTGCTCTGGAGTCATTTCGTTGCAAGCGGGTTTTTACATACTTCTCAGACATTTCACTGGAAGCGGGTTTTTTAAGTGCTCTGGAGTCATTTCGTTGGAAGCGGGTTTTTACGTGCTCTGGAGTCATTTCGTTGCAAGCGGGTTTTTAAGTGGTCTGCAGTCATTTCGTTGCAAGTTGGTTTTTAAGTGCTCTGGAGTCATTTCGTTGCAAGCGGGTTTTTAAGTGCTCTGGAGTCATTTCGTTGCAACTGGGTTTTACGTGCTCTGGAGTTATTTCTTTGCAAGCGGGTTTTTAAGTGCTCTGGAGTCATTTCGTTGCAAGCGGGTTTTTAAGTGCTCTAGAGTCTTTTCGTTGCAAGCGGGTTTTTACGTGCTCTGAAGTCATTTCGTTGCAAGCGGGTTTTTAAGTGCTCTGGAGTCATTTCGTTGCAACTGGGTTTTACGTGCTCTGGAGTTATTTCTTTGCAAGCGGGTTTTTAAGTGCTCTGGAGTCATTTTGTTGCAAGCGGGTTTTTAAGTGCACTGGAGTCATTTCGTTGCAAGCCTGTTTTTAAGTGTTCTGGAGTCATTTCGTTGCAAGCGGGTTTTTAAGTACTCTGGAGTCATTTCGTTGCAAGCGGGTTTTTAAGTACTCTGGAGTCATTTCGTTGCAAGCGGGTTTTTAAGTACTATGGAGTCATTTCGTTGCAAGCGGGTTTTTACGTGCTCTGGAGTCATTTCATTGCAAGCGGGTTTTTACATACTTCTCTGACATTTAACTGGAAGCGGGTTTATTAAGTGCTCTGGAGTCATTTTGTTGCAAGCGGGTTTTTACGTGCTCTGGAGTCATTTCGTTGCAAGCGGGTTTTTACATACTTCTCTGACAGTTAACTGGAAGCGGGTTTTTTAAGTGCTCTGAAGTCATTTTGTTGCAAGCGGGTTTTTACGTGCTCTGGAGTCATTTCGTTGCAAGCGGGTTTTGACATACTTCTCTGACAGTTAACTGGAAGCGGGTTTTTTAAGTGCTCTGGAGTCATTTCGTTGCGAGCGGGTTTCTAAGTGCTCTGAAGGCATTTCGTTGTAAGCGGGTTTTTAAGTGCTCTGGAGTCATTTCGTTGCAATCGGGTTTTGCGTGTTCTGGAGTCATTTCTTTGCAAGCGGGTTTTTACATACTTCTCAGACTTTTCACTGGAAGCGGGTTTTTACGTGCTCTGGAGTCATTTCGTTGCAAGCGGGTTTTTACATACTTCTCAGACATTTCACTGGAAGCGGGTTTTTTAATGCTCTGGAGTCATTTCGTTGGAAGCGGGTTTTTAAGTGCTCTGGAGTCATTTCGTGGCAAGCGGGTTTTTAAGTGCTCTGGAGTCATTTCGTTTCAAGCGAGTTTTTAAGTGTTCTGGAGTCATTTCGTTTCAAGCGGTTTTTTACGTGTTCTGGAGTCATTTCGTTGCAAGCGGGTTTTTACATACTTCTCTGACATTTAACTGGAAGCGGGTTTTTTAAGTGCTCTGGAGTCATTTCGTTGCAAGCGGGTTTTTACGTGCTCTGGAGTCATTTCGTTGCAAGCGGGTTTTTACATACTTCTCAGACATTTCACTGGAAGCGGGTTTTTTAAGTGCTCTGGAGTCATTTCGTTGGAAGCGGGTTTTTACGTGCTCTGGAGTCATTTCGTTGCAAGCAGGTTTTTAAGTGGTCTGCAGTCATTTCGTTGCAAGTGGGTTTTTAAGTGCTCTGGAGTCATTTCGTTGCAAGCGGGTTTTTAAGTGCTCTGGAGTCATTTCGTTGCAAGTGGGTTTTTAAGTGCCCTGGGGTCATTTCGTTGCAAGCGGGTTTTTCAGTACTCTGAAGGCATTTCGTTTTAAGCGGGTTTTTAAGTGCTCTGGAGTCATTTCGTTGCAAGCGGGTTTTTAAGTACTCTGGAGTCATTTCGTTGCAAGCGGGTTTTTAAGTGCTCTGAAGGCATTTCGTTGTAAGCGGGTTTTTACGTGCTCTGGAGTCATTTCGTTGCAAGCGGGTTTTTACATACTTCTCTGACATTTAACTGAAAGCGGGTTTTTTAAGTGCTCTGGAGTCATTTCGTTGAAAGCGGGTTTTTACGTGCTCTGGAGTCATTTCGTTGCAAGCGGGTTTTTACATACTTCTCAGACATTTCACTGGAAGCGGGTTTTTTAAGTGCTCTGGAGTCATTTCGTTGCAAGCGAGTTTTTAAGTGCTCTGGAGTCTTTTCGTTGCAAGCGGGTTTTTACGTGCTCTGAAGTCATTTCATTGCAAGCGGGTTTTTAAGTGCTCTGGAGTCATTTCGTTGCAACTGGGTTTTACGTGCTCTGGAGTTATTTCTTTGCAAGCCGGTTTTTAAGTGCTCTGGAGTGATTTCGTTTCAAGCGGGTTTTTACGTGCTCTGGAGTCATTTCGTTGCAAGCGGGTTTTTACATACTTCTCTGACATTTAACTGGAAGCGGTTTTTTAAGTGCTCTGGAGTCATTTCGTTGAAAGCAAGTTTTAACGTGCTCTGGAGTCATTTCGTTGCAAGCGGGTTTTTACATACTTCTCAGACATTTCACTGGAAGCGGGTTTTTTAAGTGCTCTGGAGTCATTTCGTTGCAAGCGGGTTTTTAAGTGATCTGGAGTCATTTCGTTGCAAGCGGGTTTTTAAGTGCTCTGGAGTCATTTCGATTCAAGCGGGTTTTTAAGTGTTCTGGAGTCATTTCGTTGCAAGCAGGTTTTTACGTGTTCTGGAGTCATTTCGTTGCAAGCGGGATTTTACATACTTCTCTGACATTTAACTGGATGCGGGTTTTTTAAGTGCTCTGGAGTCATTTCGTTGCAAGCGGGTTTTTACGTGCTCTGGAGTCATTTCGTTGCAAGCGGGTTTTTACATACTTCTCAGACATTTCACTGGAAGCGGGTTTTTTAAGTGCTCTGGAGTCATTTCGTTGGAAGCTGGTTTTTAAGTGCTCTGGAGTCATTTCGTGGCAAGCGGGTTTTTAAGTGCTCTGGAGTCATTTCGTTTCAAGCGGGTTTTTAAGTGTTCTGGAGTCATTTCGTTTCAAGCGGTTTTTTACGTGTTCTGGAGTCATTTCGTTGCAAGCGGGTTTTTACATACTTTTCTGACATTTAACTGGAAGCGGGTTTTTTAAGTGCTCTGGAGTCATGTCCTTGCAAGCGGGTTTTTACGTGCTCTGGAGTCATTTCGTTGCAAGCGGGTTTTTACATACTTCTCAGACATTTCACTGGAAGCGGGTTTTTTAAGTGCTCTGGAGTCATTTCGTTGGAAGCGGGTTTTTACGTGCTCTGGAGTCATTTCGTTGCAAGCGGGTTTTTAAGTGGTCTGCAGTCATTTCGTTGCAAGTTGGTTTTTAAGTGCTCTGGAGTCATTTCGTTGCAAGCGGGTTTTTAAGTGCTCTGGAGTCATTTCGTTGCAAGTGGGTTTTTAAGTGCCCTGGAGTCATTTCGTTGCAAGCGGGTTTTTCAGTACTCTGAAGGCATTTCGTTTTAAGCGGGTTTTTAAGTGCTCTGGAGTCATTTCGTTGCAAGCGGGTTTTTAAGTACTCTGGAGTCATTTCGTTGCAAGCGGGTTTTTAAGTGCTCTGAAGACATTTCGATGTAAGCAGGTTTTTAAGTGCTCTGGAGTCATTTCGTTGCAAGCGGGTTTTTAAGTACTCTGGAGTCATTTCGTTGCAAGCGGGTTTTTACATACTTCTCTGACATTTAACTGAAAGCAGGTTTTTTAAGTGCTCTGGAGTCATTTCGTTGAAAGCGGGTTTTTACGTGCTCTGGAGTCATTTCGTTGCAAGCGGGTTTTTACATACTTCTGAGACATTTCACTGGAAGCGGGTTTTTTAAGTGCTCTGGAGTCATTTCGTTGCAAGCGGGTTTTTAAGTGCTCTAGAGTCTTTTCTTTGCAAGCGGGTTTTTACGTGCTCTGAAGTCATTTCGTTGCAAGCGGGTTTTTAAGTGCTCTGGAGTCATTTCGTTGCAACTGGGTTTTACGTGCTCTGGAGTTATTTCTTTGCAAGCGGGTTTTTAAGTGCTCTGGAGTCATTTTGTTGCAAGCGGGTTTTTAAGTGCACTGGAGTCATTTCGTTGCAAGCCTGTTTTTAAGTGTTCTGGAGTCATTTCGTTGCAAGTGGGTTTTTAAGTACTCTGGAGTCATTTCGTTGCAAGCGGGTTTTTAAGTACTCTGGAGTCATTTCGTTGCAAGCGGGTTTTTAAGTACTCTGGAGTCATTTCGTTGCAAGCGGGTTTTTAAGTACTATGGAGTCATTTCGTTGCAAGCGGGTTTTTACGTGCTCTGGAGTCATTTCATTGCAAGCGGGTTTTTACATACTTCTCTGACATTTAACTGGAAGCGGGTTTATTAAGTGCTCTGGAGTCATTTTGTTGCAAGCGGGTTTTTACGTGCTCTGGAGTCATTTCGTTGCAAGCGGGTTTTTACATACTTCTCTGACAGTTAACTGGAAGCGGGTTTTTTAAGTGCTCTGGAGTCATTTCGTTGCAAGCGGGTTTCTAAGTGCTCTGCAGTCATTTCGTTGCAAGCGCGTTTTTAAGTGCTCTGAAGGCATTTCGTTGTAAGCGGGTTTTTAAGTGCTCTGGAGTCATTTCGTTGCAATCGGGTTTTGCGTGTTCTGGAGTCATTTCTTTGCAAGCGGGTTTTTACATACTTCTCAGACTTTTCACTGGAAGCGGGTTTTTACGTGCTCTGGAGTCATTTCGTTGCAAGCGGGTTTTTACATACTTCTCAGACATTTCACTGGAAGCGGGTTTTTTAAGTGCTCTGGAGTCATTTCGTTGGAAGCGGGTTTTTAAGTGCTCTGGAGTCATTTCGTGGCAAGCGGGTTTTTAAGTGCTCTGGAGTCATTTCGTTTCAAGCGGGTTTTTAAGTGTTCTGGAGTCATTTCGTTTCAAGCGGTTTTTTACGTGTTCTGGAGTCATTTCGTTGCAAGCGGGTTTTTACATACTTCTCTGACATTTAACTGGAAGCGGGTTTTTTAAGTGCTCTGGAGTCATTTCGTTGCAAGCGGGTTTTTACGTGCTCTGGAGTCATTTCGTTGCAAGCGGGTTTTTACATACTTCTCAGACATTTCACTGGAAGCGGGTTTTTTAAGTGCTCTGGAGTCATTTCGTTGGAAGCGGGTTTTTACGTGCTCTGGAGTCATTTCGTTGCAAGCGGGTTTTTAAGTGGTCTGCAGTCATTTCGTTGCAAGTGGGTTTTTAAGTGCTCTGGAGTCATTTCGTTGCAAGCGGGTTTTTAAGTGCTCTGGAGTCATTTCGTTGCAAGTGGGTTTTTAAGTGCCCTGGAGTCATTTCGTTGCAAGCGGGTTTTTCAGTACTCTGAAGGCATTTCGTTTTAAGCAGGTTTTTAAGTGCTCTGGAGTCATTTCGTTGCCAGCGGGTTTTTAAGTACTCTGGAGTCATTTCGTTGCAAGCGGGTTTTTAAGTGCTCTGAAGGCATTTCGTTGTAAGCGGGTTTTTACGTGCTCTGGAGTCATTTCGTTGCAAGCGGGTTTTTACATACTTCTCTGACATTTAACTGAAAGCGGGTTTTTTAAGTGCTCTGGAGTCATTTCGTTGAAAGCGGGTTTTTACGTGCTCTGGAGTCATTTCGTTGGAAGCGGGTTTTTACATACTTCTCAGACATTTCACTGGAAGCGGGTTTTTTAAGTGCTCTGGAGTCATTTCGTTGCAAGCGGGTTTTTAAGTGCTCTGGAGTCTTTTCGTTGCAAGCGGGTTTTTACGTGCTCTGAAGTCATTTCGTTGCAAGCGGGTTTTTAAGTGCTCTGGAGTCATTTCGTTGCAACTGGGTTTTACGTGCTCTGGAGTTATTTCTTTGCAAGCGGGTTTTTAAGTGCTCTGGAGTCATTTTGTTGCAAGCGGGTTTTTAAGTGCACTGGAGTCATTTCGTTGCAAGCCTGTTTTTAAGTGTTCTGGAGTCATTTCGTTGCAAGCGGGTTTTTAAGTACTCTGGAGTCATTTCGTTGCAAGCGGGTTTTTAAGTACTCTGGAGTCATTTCGTTGCAAGCGGGTTTTTAAGTGCTCTGGAGTCATTTCGTTGCAAGCGGGTTTTTAAGTGCTCTGGAGTCATTTCGTTGCAAGCGGGTTTTTAAGTGCTCTGGAGTCATTTCGTTGCAAGCGGGTTTTTAAGTGCTCTGGAGTCATTTCGTTGCAAGCGGGTTTTTAAGTGCTCTGGAGTCATTTCGTTGCAAGCGGGTTTTTAAGTGCTCTGGAGTCATTTGGTTGCAAGCGGGTTTTTAAATGCTCCGGAGTCATTTCGTTGCAAGCGGGTTTTTAAGTGCTCTGGAGTCTTTTCGTTGCAAGCTTGTTTTTAAGTGTTTTGGAGTCATTTCTTTGCAAGCGGGTTTTTAAGTACTCTGAAGGCATTTCGTTGTAAGCGGGTTTTTAAGTGCTCTGGAGTCATTTCGTTGCAAGCGGGTTTTTGCGTGTTCTGGAGTCATTTCGTTGCAAGCGGGTTTTTACATACTTCTCAGACATTTCACTGGAAGCGGGTTTTTTAAGTGCTCTGGAATCATTTCGTTGCAAGCGGGTTTTTAAGTACTCTGGAGTCATTTCGTTTCAAGCGGGTTTTTACGTGCTCTGTAGTCATTTCGTTGCAAGCGGGTTTTTACATACTTCTCTGACATTTAACTGGAAGCAGTTTTTTAAGTGCTCTCGAGTCATTTCGTTGCAAGCAAGTTTTAACGTGCTCTGGAGCCATTTCGTTGCAAGCGGGTTTTTACATACTTCTCAGACATTTCACTGGAAGCGGGTTTTTTAAGTGCTCTGGAGTCATTTCGTTGCAAGCGGGTTTTTAAGTGCTCTGGAGTCATTTCGTTGCAAGCGGGTTTTTAAGTGGTCTGCAGTCATTTCGTTGCAAGTGGGTTTTTAAGTGCTCTGGAGTCATTTCGTTGCAAGCGGGTTTTTAAGTGCTCTGGAGTGATTTCGTTGCAAGTGGGTTTTTAAGTGCTCTGGAGTCATTTCGTTGCAAGCGGGTTTTTAAGTGGTCTGCAGTCATTTCGTTGCAAGTGGGTTTTTAAGTGCTCTGGAGTCATTTCGTTGCAAGCGGGTTTTTAAGTGCTCTGGAGTCATTTCGTTGCAAGTGGGTTTTTAAGTGCCCTGGAGTCATTTCGTTGCAAGCGGGTTTTTCAGTACTCTGAAGGCATTTCGTTGTAAGCGGGTTTTTAAGTGCTCTGGAGTCATTTCGTTGCAAGCGGGTTTTTAAGTACTCTGGAGTCATTTCGTTGCAAGCGGGTTTTTAAGTGCTCTGAAGGCATTTCGTTGTAAGCGGGTTTTTAAGTGCTCTGGAGTCATTTCGTTGCAAGCGGGTTTTTAAGTACTCTGGAGTCATTTCGTTGCAAGCGGTTTTTTACGTGCTCTGGAGTCATTTCGTTGCAAGCGGGTTTTTACATACTTCTCTGACATTTAACTGAAAGCGAGTTTTTTAAGTGCTCTGGAGTCATTTCGTTGCAAGGGGGTTTTTACGTACTCTGGAGTCATTTCGTTGCAAGCGGGTTTTTACATACTTCTCAGACATTTCACTGGAAGCGGGTTTTTTAAGTGCTCTGGAGTCATTTCGTTGCAAGCGGGTTTTTAAGTGCTCTAGAGTCTTTTCGTTGCAAGCGGGTTTTTACGTGCTCTGAAGTCATTTCGTTGCAAGCGGGTTTTTAAGTGCTCTGGAGTCATTTCGTTGCAACTGGGTTTTACGTGCTCTGGAGTTATTTCTTTGCAAACGGGTTTTTAAGTGCTCTGGAGTCATTTTGTTGCAAGCGGGTTTTTAAGTGCACTGGAGTCATTTCGTTGCAAGCCTGTTTTTATGTGTTCTGGAGTCATTTCGTTGCAAGCGGGTTTTTAAGTACTCTGGAGTCATTTCGTTGCAAGCGGGTTTTTAAGTACTCTGGAGTCATTTCGTTGCAAGCGGGTTTTTAAGTGCTCTGGAGTCATTTCGTTGCAAGCGGGTTTTTAAGTACTCTGGAGTCATTTCGTTGCAAGCGGGTTTTTAAGTACTCTGGAGTCATTTCGTTGCAAGCGGGTTTTTAAGTACTCTGGAGTCATTTCGTTGCAAGCGGGTTTTTAAGTACTCTGGAGTCATTTCGCTGCAAGCGGGTTTTTAAGTACTCTGGAGTCATTTCGTTGCAAGCGGGTTTTTAAGTGCTCTGGAGTCATTTCGTTGAAAGCGGGTTTTTACGTGCTCTGGAGTCATTTATTTGCAAGCGGGTTTTTACATACTTCTCAGACATTTCACTGGAATCGGGTTTTTTAAGTGCTCTGGAGGCATTTCGTTGCAAGCGGGTTTTTAAGTACTCTGGAGTCATTTCGTTGCAAGCGGGTTTTTAAGTGCTCTGGAGTCATTTCGTTGCAAGCGGGTTTTTAAGTGCTCTGGAGTCATTTCGTTGCAAGCGGGTTTTTAAGTTCTCTGGAGTCATTTCGTTGCAATCGGGTTTTTAAGTGCTCAGGAGTCATTTCGTTGCAAGCGGGTTTTTAAGTGCTCTGGAGTCATTTCGTTGCAAGCGGGTTTTTAAGTGCTCTGGAGTCTTTTCGTTGCAAGCGGGTTTTTAAGTGTTCTGGAGTCATTTCGTTTCAAGCGGGATTTTAAGTGCTCTGAAGGCATTTCGTTGTAAGCGGGTTTTTAAGTGCTCTGGAGTCATTTCGTTGCATGCGGGTTTTACGTGTTCTGGTGTCATTTCGTTGCAAGCGGGTTTTTACATACTTCTCTGACATTTAACTGGAAGCGGTTTTTTAAGTGCTCTCGAGTCATTTCGTTGCAAGCAAGTTTTAACGTGCTCTGGAGCCATTTCGTTGCAAGCGGGTTTTTACATACTTCTCAGACATTTCACTGGAAGCGGGTTTTTTAAGTGCTCTGGAGTCATTTCGTTGCAAGCGGGTTTTTAAGTGCTCTGGAGTCATTTCGTGGCAAGCGGGTTTTTAAGTGCTCTGGAGTCATTTCGTTTCAAGCGGGTTTTTAAGTGTTCTGGAGTCATTTCGTTGCAAGGGGGTTTTTACGTGTTCTGGAGTCATTTCGTTGCAAGCGGGTTTTTACATACTTCTCTGACATTTAACTGGAAGCGGGTTTTTTAAGTGCTCTGGAGTCATTTCGTTGCAAGCGGGTTTTTACATACTTCTCAGACATTTCACTGGAAGCGGGTTTTTTAAGTGCTCTGGAGTCATTTCGTTGGAAGCGGGTTTTTACGTGCTCTGGAGTCATTTCGTTGCAAGCGGGTTTTTAAGTGGTCTGCAGTCATTTCGTTGCAAGTGGGTTTTTAAGTGCTCTGGAGTCATTTCGTTGCAAGCGGGTTTTTACATACTTCTCTGACATTTAACTGGAAGCAGTTTTTTAAGTGCTCTCGAGTCATTTCGTTGCAAGCAAGTTTTAACGTGCTCTGGAGCCATTTCGTTGCAAGCGGGTTTTTACATACTTCTCAGACATTTCACTGGAAGCGGGTTTTTTAAGTGCTCTGGAGTCATTTCGTTGCAAGCGGGTTTTTAAGTGCTCTGGAGTCATTTCGTTGCAAGCGGGTTTTTAAGTGGTCTGCAGTCATTTCGTTGCAAGTGGGTTTTTAAGTGCTCTGGAGTCATTTCGTTGCAAGCGGGTTTTTAAGTGCTCTGGAGTGATTTCGTTGCAAGTGGGTTTTTAAGTGCTCTGGAGTCATTTCGTTGCAAGCGGGTTTTTAAGTGGTCTGCAGTCATTTCGTTGCAAGTGGGTTTTTAAGTGCTCTGGAGTCATTTCGTTGCAAGCGGGTTTTTAAGTGCTCTGGAGTCATTTCGTTGCAAGTGGGTTTTTAAGTGCCCTGGAGTCATTTCGTTGCAAGCGGGTTTTTCAGTACTCTGAAGGCATTTCGTTGTAAGCGGGTTTTTAAGTGCTCTGGAGTCATTTCGTTGCAAGCGGGTTTTTAAGTACTCTGGAGTCATTTCGTTGCAAGCGGGTTTTTAAGTGCTCTGAAGGCATTTCGTTGTAAGCGGGTTTTTAAGTGCTCTGGAGTCATTTCGTTGCAAGCGGGTTTTTAAGTACTCTGGAGTCATTTCGTTGCAAGCGGGTTTTTACGTGCTCTGGAGTCATTTCGTTGCAAGCGGGTTTTTACATACTTCTCTGACATTTAACTGAAAGCGAGTTTTTTAAGTGCTCTGGAGTCATTTCGTTGCAAGGGGGTTTTTACGTACTCTGGAGTCATTTCGTTGCAAGCGGGTTTTTACATACTTCTCAGACATTTCACTGGAAGCGGGTTTTTTAAGTGCTCTGGAGTCATTTCGTTGCAAGCGGGTTTTTAAGTGCTCTAGAGTCTTTTGGTTGCAAGCGGGTTTTTACGTGCTCTGAAGTCATTTCGTTGCAAGCGGGTTTTTAAGTGCTCTGGAGTCATTTCGTTGCAACTGGGTTTTACGTGCTCTGGAGTTATTTCTTTGCAAACGGGTTTTTAAGTGCTCTGGAGTCATTTTGTTGCAAGCGGGTTTTTAAGTGCACTGGAGTCATTTCGTTGCAAGCCTGTTTTTATGTGTTCTGGAGTCATTTCGTTGCAAGCGGGTTTTTAAGTACTCTGGAGTCATTTCGTTGCAAGCGGGTTTTTAAGTACTCTGGAGTCATTTCGTTGCAAGCGGGTTTTTAAGTGCTCTGGAGTCATTTCGTTGCAAGCGGGTTTTTAAGTACTCTGGAGTCATTTCGTTGCAAGCGGGTTTTTAAGTACTCTGGAGTCATTTCGTTGCAAGCGGGTTTTTAAGTACTCTGGAGTCATTTCGTTGCAAGCGGGTTTTTAAGTACTCTGGAGTCATTTCGTTGCAAGCGGGTTTTTAAGTACTCTGGAGTCATTTCGTTGCAAGCGGGTTTTTAAGTGCTCTGGAGTCATTTCGTTGAAAGCGGGTTTTTACGTGCTCTGGAGTCATTTATTTGCAAGCGGGTTTTTACATACTTCTCAGACATTTCACTGGAATCGGGTTTTTTAAGTGCTCTGGAGGCATTTCGTTGCAAGCGGGTTTTTAAGTACTCTGGAGTCATTTCGTTGCAAGCGGGTTTTTAAGTGCTCTGGAGTCATTTCGTTGCAAGCGGGTTTTTAAGTGCTCTGGAGTCATTTCGTTGCAAGCGGGTTTTTAAGTTCTCTGGAGTCATTTCGTTGCAATCGGGTTTTTAAGTGCTCAGGAGTCATTTCGTTGCAAGCGGGTTTTTAAGTGCTCTGGAGTCATTTCGTTGCAAGCGGGTTTTTAAGTGCTCTGGAGTCTTTTCGTTGCAAGCGGGTTTTTAAGTGTTCTGGAGTCATTTCGTTTCAAGCGGGATTTTAAGTGCTCTGAAGGCATTTCGTTGTAAGCGGGTTTTTAAGTGCTCTGGAGTCATTTCGTTGCATGCGGGTTTTACGTGTTCTGGTGTCATTTCGTTGCAAGCGGGTTTTTACATACTTCTCTGACATTTAACTGGAAGCGGTTTTTTAAGTGCTCTCGAGTCATTTCGTTGCAAGCAAGTTTTAACGTGCTCTGGAGCCATTTCGTTGCAAGCGGGTTTTTACATACTTCTCAGACATTTCACTGGAAGCGGGTTTTTTAAGTGCTCTGGAGTCATTTCGTTGCAAGCGGGTTTTTAAGTGCTCTGGAGTCATTTCGTGGCAAGCGGGTTTTTAAGTGCTCTGGAGTCATTTCGTTTCAAGCGGGTTTTTAAGTGTTCTGGAGTCATTTCGTTGCAAGGGGGTTTTTACGTGTTCTGGAGTCATTTCGTTGCAAGCGGGTTTTTACATACTTCTCTGACATTTAACTGGAAGCGGGTTTTTTAAGTGCTCTGGAGTCATTTCGTTGCAAGCGGGTTTTTACATACTTCTCAGACATTTCACTGGAAGCGGGTTTTTTAAGTGCTCTGGAGTCATTTCGTTGGAAGCGGGTTTTTACGTGCTCTGGAGTCATTTCGTTGCAAGCGGGTTTTTAAGTGGTCTGCAGTCATTTCGTTGCAAGTGGGTTTTTAAGTGCTCTGGAGTCATTTCGTTGCAAGCGGGTTTTTAAGTGCTCTGGAGTCATTTCGTTGCAAGTGGGTTTTTAAGTGCCCTGGAGTCATTTCGTTGCAAGCGGGTTTTTCAGTACTCTGAAGGCATTTCGTTGTAAGCGGGTTTTTAAGTGCTCTGGAGTCATTTCGTTGCAAGCGGGTTTTTAAGTACTCTGGAGTCATTTCGTTGCAAGCGGGTTTTTAAGTGCTCTGAAGGCATTTCGTTGTAAGCGGGTTTTTAAGTGCTCTGGAGTCATTTCGTTGCAAGCGGGTTTTTAAGTACTCTGGAGTCATTTCGTTGCAAGCGGGTTTTTACGTGCTCTGGAGTCATTTCGTTGCAAGCGGGTTTTTACATACTTCTCTGACATTTAACTGAAAGCGAGTTTTTTAAGTGCTCTGGAGTCATTTCGTTGCAAGCGGGTTTTTACGTGCTCTGGAGTCATTTCGTTGCAAGCGGGTTTTTACATACTTCTCAGACATTTCACTGGAAGAGGGTTTTTTAAGTGCTCTGGAGTCATTTCGTTGCAAGCGAGTTTTTAAGTGCTCTGGAGTCTTTTCGTTGCAAGCGGGTTTTTACGTGCTCTGAAGTCATTTCATTGCAAGCGGGTTTTTAAGTGCTCTGGAGTCATTTCGTTGCAACTGGGTTTTACGTGCTCTGGAGTTATTTCTTTGCAAGCGGGTTTTTAAGTGCTCTGGAGTCATTTCGTTGCAAGCGGGTTTTTAAGTGCTCTGGAGTCATTTCGTTGCAAGCGGGTTTTTAAGTGCTCTGGAGTCATTTCGATTCAAGCGGGTTTTTAAGTGTTCTGGAGTCATTTCGTTGCAAGCAGGTTTTTACCTGTTCTGGAGTCATTTCGTTGCAAGCGGGTTTTTACATACTTCTCTGACATTTAACTGGATGCGGGTTTTTTAAGTGCTCTGGAGTCATTTCGTTGCAAGCGGGTTTTTACGTGCTCTGGAGTCATTTCGTTGCAAGCGGGTTTTTACATACTTCTCAGACATTTCACTGGAAGCGGGTTTTTTAAGTGCTCTGGAGTCATTTCGTTGGAAGCTGGTTTTTAAGTGCTCTGGAGTCATTTCGTGGCAAGCGGGTTTTTAAGTGCTCTGGAGTCATTTCGTTTCAAGCGGGTTTTTAAGTGTTCTGGAGTCATTTCGTTTCAAGCGGTTTTTTACGTGTTCTGGAGTCATTTCGTTGCAAGCGGGTTTTTACATACTTTTCTGACATTTAACTGGAAGCGGGTTTTTTAAGTGCTCTGGAGTCATGTCGTTGCAAGCGGGTTTTTACGTGCTCTGGAGTCATTTCGTTGCAAGCGGGTTTTTACATACTTCTCAGACATTTCACTGGAAGCGGGTTTTTTAAGTGCTCTGGAGTCATTTCGTTGGAAGCGGGTTTTTACGTGCTCTGGAGTCATTTCGTTGCAAGCGGGTTTTTAAGTGGTCTGCAGTCATTTCGTTGCAAGTTGGTTTTTAAGTGCTCTGGAGTCATTTCGTTGCAAGCGGGTTTTTAAGTGCTCTGGAGTCATTTCGTTGCAAGTGGGTTTTTAAGTGCCCTGGAGTCATTTCGTTGCAAGCGGGTTTTTCAGTACTCTGAAGGCATTTCGTTTTAAGCGGGTTTTTAAGTGCTCTGGAGTCATTTCGTTGCAAGCGGGTTTTTAAGTACTCTGGAGTCATTTCGTTGCAAGCGGGTTTTTAAGTGCTCTGAAGACATTTCGTTGTAAGCGGGTTTTTAAGTGCTCTGGAGTCATTTCGTTGCAAGCGGGGTTTAAGTACTCTGGAGTCATTTCGTTGCAAGCGGGTTTTTACATACTTCTCTGACATTTAACTGAAAGCGGGTTTTTTAAGTGCTCTGGAGTCATTTCGTTGAAAGCGGGTTTTTACGTGCTCTGGAGTCATTTCGTTGCAAGCGGGTTTTTACATACTTCTGAGACATTTCACTGGAAGCGGGTTTTTTAAGTGCTCTGGAGTCATTTCGTTGCAAGCGGGTTTTTAAGTGCTCTAGAGTCTTTTCGTTGCAAGCGGGTTTTTACGTGCTCTGAAGTCATTTCGTTGCAAGCGGGTTTTTAAGTGCTCTGGAGTCATTTCGTTGCAACTGGGTTTTACGTGCTCTGGAGTTATTTCTTTGCAAGCGGGTTTTTAAGTTCTCTGGAGTCATTTTGTTGCAAGCGGGTTTTGAAGTGCACTGGAGTCATTTCGTTGCAAGCCTGTTTTTAAGTGTTCTGGAGTCATTTCGTTGCAAGCGGGTTTTTAAGTACTCTGGAGTCATTTCGTTGCAAGCGGGTTTTTAAGTACTCTGGAGTCATTTCGTTGCAAGCGGGTTTTTAAGTACTCTGGAGTCATTTCGTTGCAAGCGGGTTTTTAAGTACTATGGAGTCATTTCGTTGCAAGCGGGTTTTTACGTGCTCTGGAGTCATTTCATTGCAAGCGGGTTTTTACATACTTCTCTGACATTTAACTGGAAGCGGGTTTATTAAGTGCTCTGGAGTCATTTTGTTGCAAGCGGGGTTTTACGTGCTCTGGATTCATTTCGTTGCAAGCGGGTTTTTACATACTTCTCTGACAGTTAACTGGAAGCGGGTTTTTTAAGTGCTCTGGAGTCATTTCGTTGCAAGCGGGTTTCTAAGTGCTCTGCAGTCATTTCGTTGCAAGCGCGTTTTTAAGTGCTCTGAAGGCATTTCGTTGTAAGCGGGTTTTTAAGTGCTCTGGAGTCATTTCGTTGCAATCGGGTTTTGCGTGTTCTGGAGTCATTTCTTTGCAAGCGGGTTTTTACATACTTCTCAGACTTTTCACTGGAAGCGGGTTTTTACGTGCTCTGGAGTCATTTCGTTGCAAGCGGGTTTTTACATACTTCTCAGACATTTCACTGGAAGCGGGTTTTTTAAGTGCTCTGGAGTCATTTCGTTGGAAGCGGGTTTTTAAGTGCTCTGGAGTCATTTCGTGGCAAGCGGGTTTTTAAGTGCTCTGGAGTCATTTCGTTTCAAGCGGGTTTTTAAGTGTTCTGGAGTCATTTCGTTTCAAGCGGTTTTTTACGTGTTCTGGAGTCATTTCGTTGCAAGCGGGTTTTTACATACTTCTCTGACATTTAACTGGAAGCGGGTTTTTTAAGTGCTCTGGAGTCATTTCGTTGCAAGCGGGTTTTTACGTGCTCTGGAGTCATTTCGTTGCAAGCGGGTTTTTACATACTTCTCAGACATTTCACTGGAAGCGGGTTTTTTAAGTGCTCTGGAGTCATTTCGTTGGAAGCGGGTTTTTACGTGCTCTGGAGTCATTTCGTTGCAAGCGGGTTTTTAAGTGGTCTGCAGTCATTTCGTTGCAAGTGGGTTTTTAAGTGCTCTGGAGTCATTTCGTTGCAAGCGGGTTTTTAAGTGCTCTGGAGTCATTTCGTTGCAAGTGGGTTTTTAAGTGCCCTGGAGTCATTTCGTTGCAAGCGGGTTTTTCAGTACTCTGAAGGCATTTCGTTTTAAGCGGGTTTTTAAGTGCTCTGGAGTCATTTCGTTGCCAGCGGGTTTTTAAGTACTCTGGAGTCATTTCGTTGCAAGCGGGTTTTTAAGTGCTCTGAAGGCATTTCGTTGTAAGCAGGTTTTTACGTGCTCTGGAGTCATTTCGTTGCAAGCGGGTTTTTACATACTTCTCTGACATTTAACTGAAAGCGGGTTTTTTAAGTGCTCTGGAGTCATTTCGTTGAAAGCGGGTTTTTACGTGCTCTGGAGTCATTTCGTTGCAAGCGGGTTTTTACATACTTCTCAGACATTTCACTGGAAGCGGGTTTTTTAAGTGCTCTGGAGTCATTTCGTTGCAAGCGGGTTTTTAAGTGCTCTGGAGTCTTTTCGTTGCAAGCGGGTTTTTACGTGCTCTGAAGTCATTTCGTTGCAAGCGGGTTTTTAAGTGCTCTGGAGTCATTTCGTTGCAACTGGGTTTTACGTGCTCTGGAGTTATTTCTTTGCAAGCGGGTTTTTAAGTGCTCTGGAGTCATTTTGTTGCAAGCGGGTTTTTAAGTGCACTGGAGTCATTTCGTTGCAAGCCTGTTTTTAAGTGTTCTGGAGTCATTTCGTTGCAAGCGGGTTTTTAAGTACTCTGGAGTCATTTCGTTGCAAGCGGGTTTTTAAGTACTCTGGAGTCATTTCGTTGCAAGCGGGTTTTTAAGTGCTCTGGAGTCATTTCGTTGCAAGCGGGTTTTTAAGTGCTCTGGAGTCATTTCGTTGCAAGCGGGTTTTTAAGTGCTCTGGAGTCATTTCGTTGCAAGCGGGTTTTTAAGTGCTCTGGAGTCATTTCGTTGCAAGCGGGTTTTTAAGTGCTCTGGAGTCATTTCGTTGCAAGCGGGTTTTTAAGTGCTCTGGAGTCATTTGGTTGCAAGCGGGTTTTTAAATGCTCCGGAGTCATTTCGTTGCAAGCGGGTTTTTAAGTGCTCTGGAGTCTTTTCGTTGCAAGCTTGTTTTTAAGTGTTTTGGAGTCATTTCTTTGCAAGCGGGTTTTTAAGTACTCTGAAGGCATTTCGTTGTAAGCGGGTTTTTAAGTGCTCTGGAGTCATTTCGTTGCAAGCGGGTTTTTGCGTGTTCTGGAGTCATTTCGTTGCAAGCGGGTTTTTACATACTTCTCAGACATTTCACTGGAAGCGGGTTTTTTAAGTGCTCTGGAATCATTTCGTTGCAAGCGGGTTTTTAAGTACTCTGGAGTCATTTCGTTTCAAGCGGGTTTTTACGTGCTCTGGAGTCATTTCGTTGCAAGCGGGTTTTTACATACTTCTCTGACATTTAACTGGAAGCGGTTTTTTAAGTGCTCTCGAGTCATTTCGTTGCAAGCAAGTTTTAACGTGCTCTGGAGCCATTTCGTTGCAAGCGGGTTTTTACATACTTCTCAGACATTTCACTGGAAGCGGGTTTTTTAAGTGCTCTGGAGTCATTTCGTTGCAAGCGGGTTTTTAAGTGCTCTGGAGTCATTTCGTGGCAAGCGGGTTTTTAAGTGCTCTGGAGTCATTTCGTTTCAAGCGGGTTTTTAAGTGTTCTGGAGTCATTTCGTTGCAAGGGGGTTTTTACGTGTTCTGGAGTCATTTCGTTGCAAGCGGGTTTTTACATACTTCTCTGACATTTAACTGGAAGCGGGTTTTTTAAGTGCTCTGGAGTCATTTCGTTGCAAGCGGGTTTTTACATACTTCTCAGACATTTCACTGGAAGCGGGTTTTTTAAGTGCTCTGGAGTCATTTCGTTGGAAGCGGGTTTTTACGTGCTCTGGAGTCATTTCGTTGCAAGCGGGTTTTTAAGTGGTCTGCAGTCATTTCGTTGCAAGTGGGTTTTTAAGTGCTCTGGAGTCATTTCGTTGCAAGCGGGTTTTTAAGTGCTCTGGAGTCATTTCGTTGCAAGTGGGTTTTTAAGTGCCCTGGAGTCATTTCGTTGCAAGCGGGTTTTTCAGTACTCTGAAGGCATTTCGTTGTAAGCGGGTTTTTAAGTGCTCTGGAGTCATTTCGTTGCAAGCGGGTTTTTAAGTACTCTGGAGTCATTTCGTTGCAAGCGGGTTTTTAAGTGCTCTGAAGGCATTTCGTTGTAAGCGGGTTTTTAAGTGCTCTGGAGTCATTTCGTTGCAAGCGGGTTTTTAAGTACTCTGGAGTCATTTCGTTGCAAGCGGGTTTTTACGTGCTCTGGAGTCATTTCGTTGCAAGCGGGTTTTTACATACTTCTCTGACATTTAACTGAAAGCGAGTTTTTTAAGTGCTCTGGAGTCATTTCGTTGCAAGCGGGTTTTTACGTACTCTGGAGTCATTTCGTTGCAAGCGGGTTTTTACATACTTCTCAGACATTTCACTGGAAGCGGGTTTTTTAAGTGCTCTGGAGTCATTTCGTTGCAAGCGGGTTTTTAAGTGCTCTAGAGTCTTTTCGTTGCAAGCGGGTTTTTACGTGCTCTGAAGTCATTTCGTTGCAAGCGGGTTTTTAAGTGCTCTGGAGTCATTTCGTTGCAACTGGGTTTTACGTGCTCTGGAGTTATTTCTTTGCAAACGGGTTTTTAAGTGCTCTGGAGTCATTTTGTTGCAAGCGGGTTTTTAAGTGCACTGGAGTCATTTCGTTGCAAGCCTGTTTTTATGTGTTCTGGAGTCATTTCGTTGCAAGCGGGTTTTTAAGTACTCTGGAGTCATTTCGTTGCAAGCGGGTTTTTAAGTACTCTGGAGTCATTTCGTTGCAAGCGGGTTTTTAAGTGCTCTGGAGTCATTTCGTTGCAAGCGGGTTTTTAAGTGCTCTGGAGACATTTCGTTGCAAGCGGGTTTTTAAGTGCTCTGGAGTCATTTCGTTGCAAGCGGGTTTTTAAGTGCTCTGGAGTCATTTCGTTGCAAGCGGGTTTTTAAGTGCTCTGAAGTCATTTCGTTGCAAGCGGGTTTTTAAGTGCTCTGGAGTCATTTCGTTGCAAGTGGGTTTTTAAGTACTCTGGAGTCATTTCGTTGCAAGCGGGTTTTTAAGTGCTCTGGAGTCATTTCGTTGAAAGCGGGTTTTTACGTGCTCTGGAGTCATTTATTTGCAAGCGGGTTTTTACATACTTCTCAGACATTTCACTGGAATCGGGTTTTTTAAGTGCTCTGGAGGCATTTCGTTGCAAGCGGGTTTTTAAGTACTCTGGAGTCATTTCGTTGCAAGCGGGTTTTTAAGTGCTCTGGAGTCATTTCGTTGCAAGCGGGTTTATAAGTGCTCTGGAGTTATTTCGTTGCAAGCGGGTTTTTAAGTTCTCTGGAGTCATTTCGTTGCAATCGGGTTTTTAAGTGCTCAGGAGTCATTTCGTTGCAAGCGGGTTTTTAAGTGCTCTGGAGTCATTTCGTTGCAAGCGGGTTTTTAAGTGCTCTGGAGTCTTTTCGTTGCAAGCGGGTTTTTAAGTGTTCTGGAGTCATTTCGTTTCAAGCGGGATTTTAAGTGCTCTGAAGGCATTTCGTTGTAAGCGGGTTTTTAAGTGCTCTGGAGTCATTTCGTTGCATGCGGGTTTTACGTGTTCTGGTGTCATTTCGTTGCAAGCGGGTTTTTACATACTTCTCTGACATTTAACTGGAAGCGGTTTTTTAAGTGCTCTCGAGTCATTTCGTTGCAAGCAAGTTTTAACGTGCTCTGGAGCCATTTCGTTGCAAGCGGGTTTTTACATACTTCTCAGACATTTCACTGGAAGCGGGTTTTTTAAGTGCTCTGGAGTCATTTCGTTGCAAGCGGGTTTTTAAGTGCTCTGGAGTCATTTCTTGGCAAGCGGGTTTTTAAGTGCTCTGGAGTCATTTCGTTTCAAGCGGGTTTTTAAGTGTTCTGGAGTCATTTCGTTGCAAGGGGGTTTTTACGTGTTCTGGAGTCATTTCGTTGCAAGCGGGTTTTTACATACTTCTCTGACATTTAACTGGAAGCGGGTTTTTTAAGTGCTCTGGAGTCATTTCGTTGCAAGCGGGTTTTTACATACTTCTCAGACATTTCACTGGAAGCGGGTTTTTTAAGTGCTCTGGAGTCATTTCTTTGGAAGCGGGTTTTTACGTGCTCTGGAGTCATTTCGTTGCAAGCGGGTTTTTAAGTGGTCTGCAGTCATTTCGTTGCAAGTGGGTTTTTAAGTGCTCTGGAGTCATTTCGTTGCAAGCGGGTTTTTAAGTGCTCTGGAGTCATTTCGTTGCAAGTGGGTTTTTAAGTGCCCTGGAGTCATTTCGTTGCAAGCGGGTTTTTACATACTTCTCTGACATTTAACTAAAAGCGAGTTTTTTAAGTGCTCTGGAGTCATTTCGTTGCAAGCGGGTTTTTACGTACTCTGGAGTCATTTCGTTGCAAGCGGGTTTTTACATACTTCTCAGACATTTCACTGGAAGCGGGTTTTTTAAGTGCTCTGGAGTCATTTCGTTGCAAGCGGGTTTTTAAGTGCTCTGGAGACATTTCGTTGCAAGCGGGTTTTTAAGTGATCTGGAGTCATTTCGTTGCAAGCGGGTTTTTAAGTGCTCTGGAGTCATTTCGTTGCAAGCGGGTTTTTAAGTGCTCTGGAGTCATTTCGTTGCAAGCGGGTTTTTAAGTGCTCTGGAGTCATTTCGTTGCAAGCGGGTTTTTAAGTGCTCTGGAGTCATTTCGTTGCAAGCGGGTTTTTAAGTGCTCTGGAGTCATTTCGTTGAAAGCGGGTTTTTACGTGCTCTGGAGTCATTTATTTGCAAGCGGGTTTTTACATACTTCTCAGACATTTCACTGGAATCGGGTTTTTTAAGTGCTCTGGAGGCATTTCGTTGCAAGCGGGTTTTTAAGTACTCTGGAGTCATTTCGTTGCAAGCGGGTTTTTAAGTGCTCTGGAGTCATTTCGTTGCAAGCGGGTTTTTAAGTGCTCTGGAGTCATTTCGTTGCAAGCGGGTTTTTAAGTTCTCTGGAGTCATTTCGTTGCAATCGGGTTTTTAAGTGCTCAGGAGTCATTTCGTTGCAAGCGGGTTTTTAAGTGCTCTGGAGTCATTTCGTTGCAAGCGGGTTTTTAAGTGCTCTGGAGTCTTTTCGTTGCAAGCGGTTTTTTAAGTGTTCTGGAGTCATTTCGTTTCAAGCGGGATTTTAAGTGCTCTGAAGGCATTTCGTTGTAAGCGGGTTTTTAAGTGCTCTGGAGTCATTTCGTTGCATGCGGGTTTTACGTGTTCTGGTGTCATTTCGTTGCAAGCGGGTTTTTACATACTTCTCAGACATTTCACTGGAAACGGGTTTTTTAAGTGCTCTGTAGGCATTTCGTTGCTATCCGGTTTTTAAGTACTCTGGAGTCATTTCGTTGCAAGCGGGTTTTTATGTGCTCTGGAGTCATTTCGTTGCAATCGGGTTTTTACATACTTCTCTGACATTTAACTGGAAGCGAATTTTTTAAGTGCTCCTGAGTCATTTTGTTGCAAGCGGGTTTTTACGTGCTCTGGAGTCATTTCGTTGCAAGTGGGTTTTTACATACTTCTCAGACATTTCACTTGAAGCGGGTTTTTTAAGTGCTCTGGAGTCATTTCGTTGCAAGCGGGTTTTTAAGTACTCTGGAGTCATTTCGTTGCAAGCGGGTTTTTAAGTACTCTGGAGTCATTTCGTTGCAAGCGGGTTTTTAAGTGCTCTGGAGTCATTTCCTTGCAAGCGGGTTTTTAAGTGCTCTGGAGTTATTTCGTTGCAAGCCGATTTTTAAGTGCTCTGGAGTCTTTTCGTTGCAAGCGGGTTTTTTAGTGTTCTAGAGTCATTTCGTTGCAAGCGGGTTTTTAAGTGCTCTGGAGGCATTTTGTTGTAATCGGGTTTTTAAGTGCTCTGGAGTCATTTCGTTGCAAGCGGGTTTTTAAGTGCTCTGGAGACATTTCGTTGCAAGCGGGTTTTTAAGTGATCTGGAGTCATTTCGTTGCAAGCGGGTTTTTAAGTGCTCTGGAGTCATTTCGTTGCAAGCGGGTTTTTAAGTGCTCTGGAGTCATTTCGTTGCAAGCGGGTTTTTAAGTGCTCTGGAGTCATTTCGTTGCAAGCGGGTTTTTAAGTACTCTGGAGTCATTTCGTTGCAAGCGGGTTTTTAAGTGCTCTGGAGTCATTTCGTTGAAAGCGGGTTTTTACGTGCTCTGGAGTCATTTATTTGCAAGCGGGTTTTTACATACTTCTCAGACATTTCATTGGAATCGGGTTTTTTAAGTGCTCTGGAGGCATTTCGTTGCAAGCGGGTTTTTAAGTACTCTGGAGTCATTTCGTTGCAAGCGGGTTTTTAAGTGCTCTGGAGTCATTTCGTTGCAAGCGGGTTTTTAAGTGCTCTGGAGTCATTTCGTTGCAAGCGGGTTTTTAAGTTCTCTGGAGTCATTTCGTTGCAATCGGGTTTTTAAGTGCTCAGGAGTCATTTCGTTGCAAGCGGGTTTTTAAGTGCTCTGGAGTCATTTCGTTGCAAGCGGGTTTTTAAGTGCTCTGGAGTCTTTTCGTTGCAAGCGGTTTTTTAAGTGTTCTGGAGTCATTTCGTTTCAAGCGGGATTTTAAGTGCTCTGAAGGCATTTCGTTGTAAGCGGGTTTTTAAGTGCTCTGGAGTCATTTCGTTGCATGCGGGTTTTACGTGTTCTGGTGTCATTTCGTTGCAAGCGGGTTTTTACATACTTCTCAGACATTTCACTGGAAACGGGTTTTTTAAGTGCTCTGTAGGCATTTCGTTGCTAGCCGGTTTTTAAGTACTCTGGAGTCATTTCGTTGCAAGCGGGTTTTTACGTGCTCTGGAGTCATTTCGTTGCAATCGGGTTTTTACATACTTCTCTGACATTTAACTGGAAGCGAATTTTTTAAGTGCTCCTGAGTCATTTTGTTGCAAGCGGGTTTTTACGTGCTCTGGAGTCATTTCGTTGCAAGTGGGTTTTTACATACTTCTCAGACATTTCACTTGAAGCGGGTTTTTTAAGTGCTCTGGAGTCATTTCGTTGCAAGCGGGTTTTTAAGTACTCTGGAGTCATTTCGTTGCAAGCGGGTTTTTAAGTACTCTGGAGTCATTTCGTTGCAAGCGGGTTTTTAAGTGCTCTGGAGTCATTTCCTTGCAAGCGGGTTTTTAAGTGCTCTGGAGTTATTTCGTTGCAAGCCGATTTTTAAGTGCTCTGGAGTCTTTTCGTTGCAAGCGGGTTTTTTAGTGTTCTAGAGTCATTTCGTTGCAAGCGGGTTTTTAAGTGCTCTGGAGGCATTTTGTTGTAATCGGGTTTTTAAGTGCTCTGGAGTCATTTCGTTGCAAGCGGGTTTTTACGTGTTATGGAATCATTTCGTTGCAAGTGGGTTTTTACATACTTCTCAGACATTTCACTGGAAGTGGGTTTTTTAAGTGCTCTGGAGGCATTTCGTTGCAAGCGGGTTTTTAAGTGCTCTGGAGTCATTTCGTTGCAAGTGGGTTTTTAAGTGCTCTGGAGTCATTTCGTTGCAAGCGGGTTTTTAAGTGCTCTGGAGTCTTTTCGTTGCAAGCTGGTTTTTAAGTGTTCTGGAGTCATTTCGTTGCAAGCGGGTTTTTAAGTGCTCTGAAGGCATTTCGTTGTAAGCGGGTTTTTAAGTGCTCTGGAGTCATTTCGTTGCAAGCGGGTTTTTGCGTGTTCTGGAGTCATTTCGTTGCAAGCGGGTTTTTACATACTTCTCAGACATTTCACTGGAAGCGGGTTTTTTAAGTGCTCTGGAGTCATTTCGTTGGAAGCGGGTTTTTAAGTGCTCTGGAGTCATTTCGTGGCAAGCAGGTTTTTAAGTGCTCTGGAGTCATTTCGTTTCAAGCGAGTTTTTAAGTGTTCTGGAGTCATTTCGTTTCAAGCGGTTTTTTACGTGTTCTGGAGTCATTTCGTTGCAAGCGGGTTTTTACATACTTCTCTGACATTTAACTGGAAGCGGGTTTTTTAAGTGCTCTGGAGTCATTTCGTTGCAAGCGGGTTTTTACGTGCTCTGGAGTCATTTCGTTGCAAGCGGGTTTTTACATACTTCTCAGACATTTCACTGGAAGCGGGTTTTTTAAGTGCTCTGGAGTCATTTCGTTGGAAGCGGGTTTTTACGTGCTCTGGAGTCATTTCGTTGCAAGCGGGTTTTTAAGTGGTCTGCAGTCATTTCGTTGCAAGTGGGTTTTTAAGTGCTCTGGAGTCATTTCGTTGCAAGCGGGTTTTTAAGTGCTCTGGAGTCATTTCGTTGCAAGTGGGTTTTTAAGTGCCCTGGAGTCATTTCGTTGCAAGCGGGTTTTTCAGTACTCTGAAGGCATTTCGTTTTAAGCGGGTTTTTAAGTGCTCTGGAGTCATTTCGTTGCAAGCGGGTTTTTAAGTACTCTGGAGTCATTTCGTTGCAAGCGGGTTTTTAAGTGCTCTGAAGGCATTTCGTTGTAAGCGGGTTTTTACGTGCTCTGGAGTCATTTCGTTGCAAGCGGGTTTTTACATACTTCTCTGACATTTAACTGAAAGCGGGTTTTTTAAGTGCTCTGGAGTCATTTCGTTGAAAGCGTGTTTTTACGTGCTCTGGAGTCATTTCGTTGCAAGCGGGTTTTTACATACTTCTCAGACATTTCACTGGAAGCGGGTTTTTTAAGTGCTCTGGAGTCATTTCGTTGCAAGCGGGTTTTTAAGTGCTCTGGAGTCTTTTCGTTGCAAGCGGGTTTTTACGTGCTCTGAAGTCATTTCATTGCAAGCGGGTTTTTAAGTGCTCTGGAGTCATTTCGTTGCAACTGGGTTTTACGTGCTCTGGAGTTATTTCTTTGCAAGCGGGTTTTTAAGTGCTCTGGAGTCATTTCGTTTCAAGCGGGTTTTTACGTGCTCTGGAGTCATTTCGTTGCAAGCGGGTTTTTACATACTTCTCTGACATTTAACTGGAAGCGGTTTTTTAAGTGCTCTGGAGTCATTTCGTTGAAAGCAAGTTTTAACGTGCTCTGGAGTCATTTCGTTGCAAGCGGGTTTTTACATACTTCTCAGACATTTCACTGGAAGCGGGTTTTTTAAGTGCTCTGGAGTCATTTCGTTGCAAGCGGGTTTTTAAGTGCTCTGGAGTCATTTCGTTGCAAGCGGGTTTTTAAGTGCTCTGGAGTCATTTCGATTCAAGCGGGTTTTTAAGTGTTCTGGAGTCATTTCGTTGCAAGCAGGTTTTTACGTGTTCTGGAGTCATTTCGTTGCAAGCGGGTTTTTACATACTTCTCTGACATTTAACTGGATGCGGGTTTTTTAAGTGCTCTGGAGTCATTTCGTTGCAAGCGGGTTTTTACGTGCTCTGGAGTCATTTCGTTGCAAGCGGGTTTTTACATACTTCTCAGACATTTCACTGGAAGCGGGTTTTTTAAGTGCTCTGGAGTCATTTCGTTGGAAGCTGGTTTTTAAGTGCTCTGGAGTCATTTCGTGGCAAGCGGGTTTTTAAGTGCTCTGGAGTCATTTCGTTTCAAGCGGGTTTTTAAGTGTTCTGGAGTCATTTCGTTTCAAGCGGTTTTTTACGTGTTCTGGAGTCATTTCGTTGCAAGCGGGTTTTTACATACTTTTCTGACATTTAACTGGAAGCGGGTTTTTTAAGTGCTCTGGAGTCATGTCGTTGCAAGCGGGTTTTTACGTGCTCTGGAGTCATTTCGTTGCAAGCGGGTTTTTACATACTTCTCAGACATTTCACTGGAAGCGGGTTTTTTAAGTGCTCTGGAGTCATTTCGTTGGAAGCGGGTTTTTACGTGCTCTGGAGTCATTTCGTTGCAAGCGGGTTTTTAAGTGGTCTGCAGTCATTTCGTTGCAAGTTGGTTTTTAAGTGCTCTGGAGTCATTTCGTTGCAAGCGGGTTTTTAAGTGCTCTGGAGTCATTTCGTTGCAAGTGGGTTTTTAAGTGCCCTGGAGTCATTTCGTTGCAAGCAGGTTTTTCAGTACTCTGAAGGCATTTCGTTTTAAGCGGGTTTTTAAGTGCTCTGGAGTCATTTCGTTGCAAGCGGGTTTTTAAGTACTCTGGAGTCATTTCGTTGCAAGCGGGTTTTTAAGTGCTCTGAAGACATTTCGTTGTAAGCGGGTTTTTAAGTGCTCTGGAGTCATTTCGTTGCAAGCGGGTTTTTAAGTACTCTGGAGTCATTTAGTTGCAAGCGGGTTTTTACATACTTCTCTGACATTTAACTGAAAGCGGGTTTTTTAAGTGCTCTGGAGTCATTTCGTTGAAAGCGGGTTTTTACGTGCTCTGGAGTCATTTCGTTGCAAGCGGGTTTTTACATACTTCTCAGACATTTCACTGGAAGCGGGTTTTTTAAGTGCTCTGGAGTCATTTCGTTGCAAGCGGGTTTTTAAGTGCTCTAGAGTCTTTTCGTTGCAAGCGGGTTTTTACGTGCTCTGAAGTCATTTCGTTGCAAGCGGGTTTTTAAGTGCTCTGGAGTCATTTCGTTGCAACTGGGTTTTACGTGCTCTGGAGTTATTTCTTTGCAAGCGGGTTTTTAAGTGCTCTGGAGTCATTTTGTTGCAAGCGGGTTTTTAAGTGCACTGGAGTCATTTCGTTGCAAGCCTGTTTTTAAGTGTTCTGGAGTCATTTCGTTGCAAGCGGGTTTTTAAGTACTCTGGAGTCATTTCGTTGCAAGCGGGTTTTTAAGTACTCTGGATTCATTTCGTTGCAAGCGGGTTTTTAAGTACTCTGGAGTCATTTCGTTGCAAGCGGGTTTTTAAGTACTATGGAGTCATTTCGTTGCAAGCGGGTTTTTACGTGCTCTGGAGTCATTTCATTGCAAGCGGGTTTTTACATACTTCTCTGACATTTAACTGGAAGCGGGTTTATTAAGTGCTCTGGAGTCATTTTGTTGCAAGCGGGTTTTTACGTGCTCTGGAGTCATTTCGTTGCAAGCGGGTTTTTACATACTTCTCTGACAGTTAACTGGAAGCGGGTTTTTTAAGTGCTCTGGAGTCATTTCGTTGCAAGCGGGTTTCTAAGTGCTCTGCAGTCATTTCGTTGCAAGCGCGTTTTTAAGTGCTCTGAAGGCATTTCGTTGTAAGCGGGTTTTTAAGTGCTCTGGAGTCATTTCGTTGCAATCGGGTTTTGCGTGTTCTGGAGTCATTTCTTTGCAAGTGGGTTTTTACATACTTCTCAGACTTTTCACTGGAAGCGGGTTTTTACGTGCTCTGGAGTCATTTCGTTGCAAGCGGGTTTTTACATCCTTCTCAGACATTTCACTGGAAGCGGGTTTTTTAAGTGCTCTGGAGTCATTTCGTTGGAAGCGGGTTTTTAAGTGCTCTGGAGTCATTTCGTGCCAAGCGGGTTTTTAAGTGCTCTGGAGTCATTTCGTTTCAAGCGGGTTTTTAAGTGTTCTGGAGTCATTTCGTTTCAAGCGGTTTTTTACGTGTTCTGGAGTCATTTCGTTGCAAGCGGGTTTTTACATACTTCTCTGACATTTAACTGGAAGCGGGTTTTTTAAGTGCTCTGGAGTCATTTCGTTGCAAGCGGGTTTTTACGTGCTCTGGAGTCATTTCGTTGCAAGCGGGTTTTTACATACTTCTCAGACATTTCACTGGAAGCGGGTTTTTTAAGTGCTCTGGAGTCATTTCGTTGGAAGCGGGTTTTTACGTGCTCTGGAGTCATTTCGTTGCAAGCGGGTTTTTAAGTGGTCTGCAGTCATTTCGTTGCAAGTGGGTTTTTAAGTGCTCTGGAGTCATTTCGTTGCAAGCGGGTTTTTAAGTGCTCTGGAGTCATTTCGTTGCAAGTGGGTTTTTAAGTGCCCTGGAGTCATTTCGTTGCAAGCGGGTTTTTCAGTACTCTGAAGGCATTTCGTTTTAAGCGGGTTTTTAAGTGCTCTGGAGTCATTTCGTTGCAAGCGGATTTTTAAGTACTCTGGAGTCATTTCGTTGCAAGCGGGTTTTTAAGTGCTCTGAAGGCATTTCGTTGTAAGCGGGTTTTTACTTGCTCTGGAGTCATTTCGTTGCAAGCGGGTTTTTACATACTTCTCTGACATTTAACTGAAAGCGGGTTTTTTAAGTGCTCTGGAGTCATTTCGTTGAAAGCGGGTTTTTACGTGCTCTGGAGTCATTTCGTTGCAAGCGGGTTTTTACATACTTCTCAGACATTTCACTGGAAGCGGGTTTTTTAAGTGCTCTGGAGTCATTTCGTTGCAAGCGGGTTTTTAAGTGCTCTGGAGTCTTTTCGTTGCAAGCGGGTTTTTACGTGCTCTGAAGTCATTTCGTTGCAAGCGGGTTTTTAAGTGCTCTGGAGTCATTTCGTTGCAACTGGGTTTTACGTGCTCTGGAGTTATTTCTTTGCAAGCGGGTTTTTAAGTGCTCTGGAGTCATTTTGTTGCAAGCGGTTATTAAGTGCACTGGAGTCATTTCGTTGCAAGCCTGTTTTTATGTGTTCTGGAGTCATTTCGTTGCAAGCGGGTTTTTAAGTACTCTGGAGTCATTTCGTTGCAAGCGGGTTTTTAAGTACTCTGGAGTCATTTCGTTGCAAGCGGGTTTTTAAGTGCTCTGGAGTCATTTCGTTGCAAGCGGGTTTTTAAGTGCTCTGGAGTCATTTCGTTTCAAGCGGGTTTTTAAGTGCTCTGGAGTCATTTCGTTGCAAGCGGGTTTTTAAGTGCTCTGGAGTCATTTCGTTGCAAGCGGGTTTTTAAGTGCTCTGGAGTCATTTCGTTGCAAGCGGGTTTATAAGTGCTCTGGAGTCATTTGGTTGCAAGTGGGTTTTTAAATGCTCCGGAGTCATTTCGTTGCAAGCGGGTTTTTAAGTGCTCTGGAGTCTTTTCGTTGCAAGCTTGTTTTTAAGTGTTTTGGAGTCATTTCTTTGCAAGCGGGTTTTTAAGTACTCTGAAGGCATTTCGTTGTAAGCGGGTTTTTAAGTGCTCTGGAGTCATTTCGTTGCAAGCGGGTTTTTGCGTGTTCAGGAGTCATTTCGTTGCAAGCGGGTTTTTACATACTTCTCAGACATTTCACTGGAAGCGGGTTTTTTAAGTGCTCTGGAATCATTTCGTTGCAAGCGGGTTTTTAAGTACTCTGGAGTCATTTCGTTTCAAGCGGGTTTTTACGTGCTCTGGAGTCATTTCGTTGCAAGCGGGTTTTTAAGTACTCTGGAGTCATTTCGTTGCAAGCGGGTTTTTAAGTACTATGGAGTCATTTCGTTGCAAGCGGGTTTTTACGTGCTCTGGAGTCATTTCATTGCAAGCGGGTTTTTACATACTTCTCTGACATTTAACTGGAAGCGGGTTTATTAAGTGCTCTGGAGTCATTTTGTTGCAAGCGGGGTTTTACGTGCTCTGGATTCATTTCGTTGCAAGCGGGTTTTTACATACTTCTCTGACAGTTAACTGGAAGCGGGTTTTTTAAGTGCTCTGGAGTCATTTCGTTGCAAGCGGGTTTCTAAGTGCTCTGCAGTCATTTCGTTGCAAGCGCGTTTTTAAGTGCTCTGAAGGCATTTCGTTGTAAGCGGGTTTTTAAGTGCTCTGGAGTCATTTCGTTGCAATCGGGTTTTGCGTGTTCTGGAGTCATTTCTTTGCAAGCGGGTTTTTACATACTTCTCAGACTTTTCACTGGAAGCGGGTTTTTACGTGCTCTGGAGTCATTTCGTTGCAAGCGGGTTTTTACATACTTCTCAGACATTTCACTGGAAGCGGGTTTTTTAAGTGCTCTGGAGTCATTTCGTTGGAAGCGGGTTTTTAAGTGCTCTGGAGTCATTTCGTGGCAAGCGGGTTTTTAAGTGCTCTGGAGTCATTTCGTTTCAAGCAGGTTTTTAAGTGTTCTGGAGTCATTTCGTTTCAAGCGGTTTTTTACGTGTTCTGGAGTCATTTCGTTGCAAGCGGGTTTTTACATACTTCTCTGACATTTAACTGGAAGCGGGTTTTTTAAGTGCTCTGGAGTCATTTCGTTGCAAGCGGGTTTTTACGTGCTCTGGAGTCATTTCGTTGCAAGCGGGTTTTTACATACTTCTCAGACATTTCACTGGAAGCGGGTTTTTTAAGTGCTCTGGAGTCATTTCGTTGGAAGCGGGTTTGTACGTGCTCTGGAGTCATTTCGTTGCAAGCGGGTTTTTAAGTGGTCTGCAGTCATTTCGTTGCAAGTGGGTTTTTAAGTGCTCTGGAGTCATTTCGTTGCAAGCGGGTTTTTAAGTGCTCTGGAGTCATTTCGTTGCAAGTGGGTTTTTAAGTGCCCTGGAGTCATTTCGTTGCAAGCGGGTTTTTCAGTACTCTGAAGGCATTTCGTTTTAAGCGGGTTTTTAAGTGCTCTGGAGTCATTTCGTTGCCAGCGGGTTTTTAAGTACTCTGGAGTCATTTCGTTGCAAGCGGGTTTTTAAGTGCTCTGAAGGCATTTCGTTGTAAGCAGGTTTTTACGTGCTCTGGAGTCATTTCGTTGCAAGCGGGTTTTTACATACTTCTCTGACATTTAACTGAAAGCGGGTTTTTTAAGTGCTCTGGAGTCATTTCGTTGAAAGCGGGTTTTTACGTGCTCTGGAGTCATTTCGTTGCAAGCGGGTTTTTACATACTTCTCAGACATTTCACTGGAAGCGGGTTTTTTAAGTGCTCTGGAGTCATTTCGTTGCAAGCGGGTTTTTAAGTGCTCTGGAGTCTTTTCGTTGCAAGCGGGTTTTTACGTGCTCTGAAGTCATTTCGTTGCAAGCGGGTTTTTAAGTGCTCTGGAGTCATTTCGTTGCAACTGGGTTTTACGTGCTCTGGAGTTATTTCTTTGCAAGCGGGTTTTTAAGTGCTCTGGAGTCATTTTGTTGCAAGCGGGTTTTTAAGTGCACTGGAGTCATTTCGTTGCAAGCCTGTTTTTAAGTGTTCTGGAGTCATTTCGTTGCAAGCGGGTTTTTAAGTACTCTGGAGTCATTTCGTTGCAAGCGGGTTTTTAAGTACTCTGGAGTCATTTCGTTGCAAGCGGGTTTTTAAGTGCTCTGGAGTCATTTCGTTGCAAGCGGGTTTTTAAGTACTCTGGAGTCATTTCGTTGCAAGCGGGTTTTTAAGTGCTCTGGAGTCATTTCGTTGCAAGCGGGTTTTTAAGTGCTCTGGAGTCATTTCGTTGCAAGCGGGTTTTTAAGTGCTCTGGAGTCATTTCGTTGCAAGCGGGTTTTTAAGTGCTCTGGAGTCATTTGGTTGCAAGCGGGTTTTTAAATGCTCCGGAGTCATTTCGTTGCAAGCGGGTTTTTAAGTGCTCTGGAGTCTTTTCGTTGCAAGCTTGTTTTTAAGTGTTTTGGAGTCATTTCTTTGCAAGCGGGTTTTTAAGTACTCTGAAGGCATTTCGTTGTAAGCGGGTTTTTAAGTGCTCTGGAGTCATTTCGTTGCAAGCGGGTTTTTGCGTGTTCTGGAGTCATTTCGTTGCAAGCGGGTTTTTACATACTTCTCAGACATTTCACTGGAAGCGGGTTTTTTAAGTGCTCTGGAATCATTTCGTTGCAAGCGGGTTTTTAAGTACTCTGGAGTCATTTCGTTTCAAGCGGGTTTTTACGTGCTCTGGAGTCATTTCGTTGCAAGCGGGTTTTTACATACTTCTCTGACATTTAACTGGAAGCGGTTTTTTAAGTGCTCTCGAGTCATTTCGTTGCAAGCAAGTTTTAACGTGCTCTGGAGCCATTTCGTTGCAAGCGGGTTTTTACATACTTCTCAGACATTTCACTGGAAGCGGGTTTTTTAAGTGCTCTGGAGTCATTTCGTTGCAAGCGGGTTTTTAAGTGCTCTGGAGTCATTTCGTGGCAAGCGGGTTTTTAAGTGCTCTGGAGTCATTTCGTTTCAAGCGGGTTTTTAAGTGTTCTGGAGTCATTTCGTTGCAAGGGGGTTTTTACGTGTTCTGGAGTCATTTCGTTGCAAGCGGGTTTTTACATACTTCTCTGACATTTAACTGGAAGCGGGTTTTTTAAGTGCTCTGGAGTCATTTCGTTGCAATCGGGTTTTTACATACTTCTCAGACATTTCACTGGAAGCGGGTTTTTTAAGTGCTCTGGAGTCATTTCGTTGGAAGCGGGTTTTTACGTGCTCTGGAGTCATTTCGTTGCAAGCGGGTTTTTAAGTGGTCTGCAGTCATTTCGTTGCAAGTGGGTTTTTAAGTGCTCTGGAGTCATTTCGTTGCAAGCGGGTTTTTAAGTGCTCTGGAGTCATTTCGTTGCAAGTGGGTTTTTAAGTGCCCTGGAGTCATTTCGTTGCAAGCGGGTTTTTCAGTACTCTGAAGGCATTTCGTTGTAAGCGGGTTTTTAAGTGCTCTGGAGTCATTTCGTTGCAAGCGGGTTTTTAAGTACTCTGGAGTCATTTCGTTGCAAGCGGGTTTTTAAGTGCTCTGAAGGCATTTCGTTGTAAGCGGGTTTTTAAGTGCTCTGGAGTCATTTCGTTGCAAGCGGGTTTTTAAGTACTCTGGAGTCATTTCGTTGCAAGCGGGTTTTTACGTGCTCTGGAGTCATTTCGTTGCAAGCGGGTTTTTACATACTTCTCTGACATTTAACTGAAAGCGAGTTTTTTAAGTGCTCTGGAGTCATTTCGTTGCAAGCGGGTTTTTACGTACTCTGGAGTCATTTCGTTGCAAGCGGGTTTTTACATACTTCTCAGACATTTCACTGGAAGCGGGTTTTTTAAGTGCTCTGGAGTCATTTCGTTGCAAGCGGGTTCTTAAGTGCTCTAGAGTCTTTTCGTTGCAAGCGGGTTTTTACGTGCTCTGAAGTCATTTCGTTGCAAGCGGGTTTTTAAGTGCTCTGGAGTCATTTCGTTGCAACTGGGTTTTACGTGCTCTGGAGTTATTTCTTTGCAAACGGGTTTTTAAGTGCTCTGGAGTCATTTTGTTGCAAGCGGGTTTTTAAGTGCACTGGAGTCATTTCGTTGCAAGCCTGTTTTTATGTGTTCTGGAGTCATTTCGTTGCAAGCGGGTTTTTAAGTACTCTGGAGTCATTTCGTTGCAAGCGGGTTTTTAAGTACTCTGGAGTCATTTCGTTGCAAGCGGGTTTTTAAGTGCTCTGGAGTCATTTCGTTGCAAGCGGGTTTTTAAGTGCTCTGGAGACATTTCGTTGCAAGCGGGTTTTTAAGTGCTCTGGAGTCATTTCGTTGCAAGCGGGTTTTTAAGTGCTCTGGAGACATTTCGTTGCAAGCGGGTTTTTAAGTGCTCTGGAGTCATTTCGTTGCAAGGGGGTTTTTACGTGTTCTGGAGTCATTTCGTTGCAAGCGGGTTTTTACATACTTCTCTGACATTTAACTGGAAGCGGGTTTTTTAAGTGCTCTGGAGTCATTTCGTTGCAAGCGGGTTTTTACATACTTCTCAGACATTTCACTGGAAGCGGGTTTTTTAAGTGCTCTGGAGTCATTTCGTTGGAAGCGGGTTTTTACGTGCTCTGGAGTCATTTCGTTGCAAGCGGGTTTTTAAGTGGTCTGCAGTCATTTCGTTGCAAGTGGGTTTTTAAGTGCTCTGGAGTCATTTCGTTGCAAGCGGGTTTTTAAGTGCTCTGGAGTCATTTCGTTGCAAGTGGGTTTTTAAGTGCCCTGGAGTCATTTCGTTGCAAGCGGGTTTTTCAGTACTCTGAAGGCATTTCGTTGTAAGCGGGTTTTTAAGTGCTCTGGAGTCATTTCGTTGCAAGCGGGTTTTTAAGTACTCTGGAGTCATTTCGTTGCAAGCGGGTTTTTAAGTGCTCTGAAGGCATTTCGTTGTAAGCGGGTTTTTAAGTGCCCTGGAGTCATTTCGTTGCAAGCGGGTTTTTCAGTACTCTGAAGGCATTTCGTTGTAAGCGGGTTTTTAAGTGCTCTGGAGTCATTTCGTTGCAAGCGGGTTTTTAAGTACTCTGGAGTCATTTCGTTGCAAGCGGGTTTTTAAGTGCTCTGAAGGCATTTCGTTGTAAGCGGGTTTTTACGTGCTCTGGAGTCATTTCGTTGCAAGCGGGTTTTTACATACTTCTCTGACATTTAACTGAAAGCGGGTTTTTTAAGTGCTCTGGAGTCATTTCGTTGAAAGCGTGTTTTTACGTGCTCTGGAGTCATTTCGTTGCAAGCGGGTTTTTACATACTTCTCAGACATTTCACTGGAAGCGGGTTTTTTAAGTGCTCTGGAGTCATTTCGTTGCAAGCGGGTTTTTAAGTGCTCTGGAGTCTTTTCGTTGCAAGCGGGTTTTTACGTGCTCTGAAGTCATTTCATTGCAAGCGGGTTTTTAAGTGCTCTGGAGTCATTTCGTTGCAACTGGGTTTTACGTGCTCTGGAGTTATTTCTTTGCAAGCGGGTTTTTAAGTGCTCTGGAGTCATTTCGTTTCAAGCGGGTTTTTACGTGCTCTGGAGTCATTTCGTTGCAAGCGGGTTTTTACATACTTCTCTGACATTTAACTGGAAGCGGTTTTTTAAGTGCTCTGGAGTCATTTCGTTGAAAGCAAGTTTTAACGTGCTCTGGAGTCATTTCGTTGCAAGCGGGTTTTTACATACTTCTCAGACATTTCACTGGAAGCGGGTTTTTTAAGTGCTCTGGAGTCATTTCGTTGCAAGCGGGTTTTTAAGTGCTCTGGAGTCATTTCGTTGCAAGCGGGTTTTTAAGTGCTCTGGAGTCATTTCGATTCAAGCGGGTTTTTAAGTGTTCTGGAGTCATTTCGTTGCAAGCAGGTTTTTACGTGTTCTGGAGTCATTTCGTTGCAAGCGGGTTTTTACATACTTCTCTGACATTTAACTGGATGCGGGTTTTTTAAGTGCTCTGGAGTCATTTCGTTGCAAGCGGGTTTTTACGTGCTCTGGAGTCATTTCGTTGCAAGCGGGTTTTTACATACTTCTCAGACATTTCACTGGAAGCGGGTTTTTTAAGTGCTCTGGAGTCATTTCGTTGGAAGCTGGTTTTTAAGTGCTCTGGAGTCATTTCGTGGCAAGCGGGTTTTTAAGTGCTCTGGAGTCATTTCGTTTCAAGCGGGTTTTTAAGTGTTCTGGAGTCATTTCGTTTCAAGCGGTTTTTTACGTGTTCTGGAGTCATTTCGTTGCAAGCGGGTTTTTACATACTTTTCTGACATTTAACTGGAAGCGGGTTTTTTAAGTGCTCTGGAGTCATGTCGTTGCAAGCGGGTTTTTACGTGCTCTGGAGTCATTTCGTTGCAAGCGGGTTTTTACATACTTCTCAGACATTTCACTGGAAGCGGGTTTTTTAAGTGCTCTGGAGTCATTTCGTTGGAAGCGGGTTTTTACGTGCTCTGGAGTCATTTCGTTGCAAGCGGGTTTTTAAGTGGTCTGCAGTCATTTCGTTGCAAGTTGGTTTTTAAGTGCTCTGGAGTCATTTCGTTGCAAGCGGGTTTTTAAGTGCTCTGGAGTCATTTCGTTGCAAGTGGGTTTTTAAGTGCCCTGGAGTCATTTCGTTGCAAGCAGGTTTTTCAGTACTCTGAAGGCATTTCGTTTTAAGCGGGTTTTTAAGTGCTCTGGAGTCATTTCGTTGCAAGCGGGTTTTTAAGTACTCTGGAGTCATTTCGTTGCAAGCGGGTTTTTAAGTGCTCTGAAGACATTTCGTTGTAAGCGGGTTTTTAAGTGCTCTGGAGTCATTTCGTTGCAAGCGGGTTTTTAAGTACTCTGGAGTCATTTAGTTGCAAGCGGGTTTTTACATACTTCTCTGACATTTAACTGAAAGCGGGTTTTTTAAGTGCTCTGGAGTCATTTCGTTGAAAGCGGGTTTTTACGTGCTCTGGAGTCATTTCGTTGCAAGCGGGTTTTTACATACTTCTCAGACATTTCACTGGAAGCGGGTTTTTTAAGTGCTCTGGAGTCATTTCGTTGCAAGCGGGTTTTTAAGTGCTCTAGAGTCTTTTCGTTGCAAGCGGGTTTTTACGTGCTCTGAAGTCATTTCGTTGCAAGCGGGTTTTTAAGTGCTCTGGAGTCATTTCGTTGCAACTGGGTTTTACGTGCTCTGGAGTTATTTCTTTGCAAGCGGGTTTTTAAGTGCTCTGGAGTCATTTTGTTGCAAGCGGGTTTTTAAGTGCACTGGAGTCATTTCGTTGCAAGCCTGTTTTTAAGTGTTCTGGAGTCATTTCGTTGCAAGCGGGTTTTTAAGTACTCTGGAGTCATTTCGTTGCAAGCGGGTTTTTAAGTACTCTGGATTCATTTCGTTGCAAGCGGGTTTTTAAGTACTCTGGAGTCATTTCGTTGCAAGCGGGTTTTTAAGTACTATGGAGTCATTTCGTTGCAAGCGGGTTTTTACGTGCTCTGGAGTCATTTCATTGCAAGCGGGTTTTTACATACTTCTCTGACATTTAACTGGAAGCGGGTTTATTAAGTGCTCTGGAGTCATTTTGTTGCAAGCGGGTTTTTACGTGCTCTGGAGTCATTTCGTTGCAAGCGGGTTTTTACATACTTCTCTGACAGTTAACTGGAAGCGGGTTTTTTAAGTGCTCTGGAGTCATTTCGTTGCAAGCGGGTTTCTAAGTGCTCTGCAGTCATTTCGTTGCAAGCGCGTTTTTAAGTGCTCTGAAGGCATTTCGTTGTAAGCGGGTTTTTAAGTGCTCTGGAGTCATTTCGTTGCAATCGGGTTTTGCGTGTTCTGGAGTCATTTCTTTGCAAGTGGGTTTTTACATACTTCTCAGACTTTTCACTGGAAGCGGGTTTTTACGTGCTCTGGAGTCATTTCGTTGCAAGCGGGTTTTTACATCCTTCTCAGACATTTCACTGGAAGCGGGTTTTTTAAGTGCTCTGGAGTCATTTCGTTGGAAGCGGGTTTTTAAGTGCTCTGGAGTCATTTCGTGCCAAGCGGGTTTTTAAGTGCTCTGGAGTCATTTCGTTTCAAGCGGGTTTTTAAGTGTTCTGGAGTCATTTCGTTTCAAGCGGTTTTTTACGTGTTCTGGAGTCATTTCGTTGCAAGCGGGTTTTTACATACTTCTCTGACATTTAACTGGAAGCGGGTTTTTTAAGTGCTCTGGAGTCATTTCGTTGCAAGCGGGTTTTTACGTGCTCTGGAGTCATTTCGTTGCAAGCGGGTTTTTACATACTTCTCAGACATTTCACTGGAAGCGGGTTTTTTAAGTGCTCTGGAGTCATTTCGTTGGAAGCGGGTTTTTACGTGCTCTGGAGTCATTTCGTTGCAAGCGGGTTTTTAAGTGGTCTGCAGTCATTTCGTTGCAAGTGGGTTTTTAAGTGCTCTGGAGTCATTTCGTTGCAAGCGGGTTTTTAAGTGCTCTGGAGTCATTTCGTTGCAAGTGGGTTTTTAAGTGCCCTGGAGTCATTTCGTTGCAAGCGGGTTTTTCAGTACTCTGAAGGCATTTCGTTTTAAGCGGGTTTTTAAGTGCTCTGGAGTCATTTCGTTGCAAGCGGATTTTTAAGTACTCTGGAGTCATTTCGTTGCAAGCGGGTTTTTAAGTGCTCTGAAGGCATTTCGTTGTAAGCGGGTTTTTACTTGCTCTGGAGTCATTTCGTTGCAAGCGGGTTTTTACATACTTCTCTGACATTTAACTGAAAGCGGGTTTTTTAAGTGCTCTGGAGTCATTTCGTTGAAAGCGGGTTTTTACGTGCTCTGGAGTCATTTCGTTGCAAGCGGGTTTTTACATACTTCTCAGACATTTCACTGGAAGCGGGTTTTTTAAGTGCTCTGGAGTCATTTCGTTGCAAGCGGGTTTTTAAGTGCTCTGGAGTCTTTTCGTTGCAAGCGGGTTTTTACGTGCTCTGAAGTCATTTCGTTGCAAGCGGGTTTTTAAGTGCTCTGGAGTCATTTCGTTGCAACTGGGTTTTACGTGCTCTGGAGTTATTTCTTTGCAAGCGGGTTTTTAAGTGCTCTGGAGTCATTTTGTTGCAAGCGGTTATTAAGTGCACTGGAGTCATTTCGTTGCAAGCCTGTTTTTATGTGTTCTGGAGTCATTTCGTTGCAAGCGGGTTTTTAAGTACTCTGGAGTCATTTCGTTGCAAGCGGGTTTTTAAGTACTCTGGAGTCATTTCGTTGCAAGCGGGTTTTTAAGTGCTCTGGAGTCATTTCGTTGCAAGCGGGTTTTTAAGTGCTCTGGAGTCATTTCGTTTCAAGCGGGTTTTTAAGTGCTCTGGAGTCATTTCGTTGCAAGCGGGTTTTTAAGTGCTCTGGAGTCATTTCGTTGCAAGCGGGTTTTTAAGTGCTCTGGAGTCATTTCGTTGCAAGCGGGTTTATAAGTGCTCTGGAGTCATTTGGTTGCAAGTGGGTTTTTAAATGCTCCGGAGTCATTTCGTTGCAAGCGGGTTTTTAAGTGCTCTGGAGTCTTTTCGTTGCAAGCTTGTTTTTAAGTGTTTTGGAGTCATTTCTTTGCAAGCGGGTTTTTAAGTACTCTGAAGGCATTTCGTTGTAAGCGGGTTTTTAAGTGCTCTGGAGTCATTTCGTTGCAAGCGGGTTTTTGCGTGTTCAGGAGTCATTTCGTTGCAAGCGGGTTTTTACATACTTCTCAGACATTTCACTGGAAGCGGGTTTTTTAAGTGCTCTGGAATCATTTCGTTGCAAGCGGGTTTTTAAGTACTCTGGAGTCATTTCGTTTCAAGCGGGTTTTTACGTGCTCTGGAGTCATTTCGTTGCAAGCGGGTTTTTAAGTACTCTGGAGTCATTTCGTTGCAAGCGGGTTTTTAAGTACTATGGAGTCATTTCGTTGCAAGCGGGTTTTTACGTGCTCTGGAGTCATTTCATTGCAAGCGGGTTTTTACATACTTCTCTGACATTTAACTGGAAGCGGGTTTATTAAGTGCTCTGGAGTCATTTTGTTGCAAGCGGGGTTTTACGTGCTCTGGATTCATTTCGTTGCAAGCGGGTTTTTACATACTTCTCTGACAGTTAACTGGAAGCGGGTTTTTTAAGTGCTCTGGAGTCATTTCGTTGCAAGCGGGTTTCTAAGTGCTCTGCAGTCATTTCGTTGCAAGCGCGTTTTTAAGTGCTCTGAAGGCATTTCGTTGTAAGCGGGTTTTTAAGTGCTCTGGAGTCATTTCGTTGCAATCGGGTTTTGCGTGTTCTGGAGTCATTTCTTTGCAAGCGGGTTTTTACATACTTCTCAGACTTTTCACTGGAAGCGGGTTTTTACGTGCTCTGGAGTCATTTCGTTGCAAGCGGGTTTTTACATACTTCTCAGACATTTCACTGGAAGCGGGTTTTTTAAGTGCTCTGGAGTCATTTCGTTGGAAGCGGGTTTTTAAGTGCTCTGGAGTCATTTCGTGGCAAGCGGGTTTTTAAGTGCTCTGGAGTCATTTCGTTTCAAGCAGGTTTTTAAGTGTTCTGGAGTCATTTCGTTTCAAGCGGTTTTTTACGTGTTCTGGAGTCATTTCGTTGCAAGCGGGTTTTTACATACTTCTCTGACATTTAACTGGAAGCGGGTTTTTTAAGTGCTCTGGAGTCATTTCGTTGCAAGCGGGTTTTTACGTGCTCTGGAGTCATTTCGTTGCAAGCGGGTTTTTACATACTTCTCAGACATTTCACTGGAAGCGGGTTTTTTAAGTGCTCTGGAGTCATTTCGTTGGAAGCGGGTTTGTACGTGCTCTGGAGTCATTTCGTTGCAAGCGGGTTTTTAAGTGGTCTGCAGTCATTTCGTTGCAAGTGGGTTTTTAAGTGCTCTGGAGTCATTTCGTTGCAAGCGGGTTTTTAAGTGCTCTGGAGTCATTTCGTTGCAAGTGGGTTTTTAAGTGCCCTGGAGTCATTTCGTTGCAAGCGGGTTTTTCAGTACTCTGAAGGCATTTCGTTTTAAGCGGGTTTTTAAGTGCTCTGGAGTCATTTCGTTGCCAGCGGGTTTTTAAGTACTCTGGAGTCATTTCGTTGCAAGCGGGTTTTTAAGTGCTCTGAAGGCATTTCGTTGTAAGCAGGTTTTTACGTGCTCTGGAGTCATTTCGTTGCAAGCGGGTTTTTACATACTTCTCTGACATTTAACTGAAAGCGGGTTTTTTAAGTGCTCTGGAGTCATTTCGTTGAAAGCGGGTTTTTACGTGCTCTGGAGTCATTTCGTTGCAAGCGGGTTTTTACATACTTCTCAGACATTTCACTGGAAGCGGGTTTTTTAAGTGCTCTGGAGTCATTTCGTTGCAAGCGGGTTTTTAAGTGCTCTGGAGTCTTTTCGTTGCAAGCGGGTTTTTACGTGCTCTGAAGTCATTTCGTTGCAAGCGGGTTTTTAAGTGCTCTGGAGTCATTTCGTTGCAACTGGGTTTTACGTGCTCTGGAGTTATTTCTTTGCAAGCGGGTTTTTAAGTGCTCTGGAGTCATTTTGTTGCAAGCGGGTTTTTAAGTGCACTGGAGTCATTTCGTTGCAAGCCTGTTTTTAAGTGTTCTGGAGTCATTTCGTTGCAAGCGGGTTTTTAAGTACTCTGGAGTCATTTCGTTGCAAGCGGGTTTTTAAGTACTCTGGAGTCATTTCGTTGCAAGCGGGTTTTTAAGTGCTCTGGAGTCATTTCGTTGCAAGCGGGTTTTTAAGTACTCTGGAGTCATTTCGTTGCAAGCGGGTTTTTAAGTGCTCTGGAGTCATTTCGTTGCAAGCGGGTTTTTAAGTGCTCTGGAGTCATTTCGTTGCAAGCGGGTTTTTAAGTGCTCTGGAGTCATTTCGTTGCAAGCGGGTTTTTAAGTGCTCTGGAGTCATTTGGTTGCAAGCGGGTTTTTAAATGCTCCGGAGTCATTTCGTTGCAAGCGGGTTTTTAAGTGCTCTGGAGTCTTTTCGTTGCAAGCTTGTTTTTAAGTGTTTTGGAGTCATTTCTTTGCAAGCGGGTTTTTAAGTACTCTGAAGGCATTTCGTTGTAAGCGGGTTTTTAAGTGCTCTGGAGTCATTTCGTTGCAAGCGGGTTTTTGCGTGTTCTGGAGTCATTTCGTTGCAAGCGGGTTTTTACATACTTCTCAGACATTTCACTGGAAGCGGGTTTTTTAAGTGCTCTGGAATCATTTCGTTGCAAGCGGGTTTTTAAGTACTCTGGAGTCATTTCGTTTCAAGCGGGTTTTTACGTGCTCTGGAGTCATTTCGTTGCAAGCGGGTTTTTACATACTTCTCTGACATTTAACTGGAAGCGGTTTTTTAAGTGCTCTCGAGTCATTTCGTTGCAAGCAAGTTTTAACGTGCTCTGGAGCCATTTCGTTGCAAGCGGGTTTTTACATACTTCTCAGACATTTCACTGGAAGCGGGTTTTTTAAGTGCTCTGGAGTCATTTCGTTGCAAGCGGGTTTTTAAGTGCTCTGGAGTCATTTCGTGGCAAGCGGGTTTTTAAGTGCTCTGGAGTCATTTCGTTTCAAGCGGGTTTTTAAGTGTTCTGGAGTCATTTCGTTGCAAGGGGGTTTTTACGTGTTCTGGAGTCATTTCGTTGCAAGCGGGTTTTTACATACTTCTCTGACATTTAACTGGAAGCGGGTTTTTTAAGTGCTCTGGAGTCATTTCGTTGCAATCGGGTTTTTACATACTTCTCAGACATTTCACTGGAAGCGGGTTTTTTAAGTGCTCTGGAGTCATTTCGTTGGAAGCGGGTTTTTACGTGCTCTGGAGTCATTTCGTTGCAAGCGGGTTTTTAAGTGGTCTGCAGTCATTTCGTTGCAAGTGGGTTTTTAAGTGCTCTGGAGTCATTTCGTTGCAAGCGGGTTTTTAAGTGCTCTGGAGTCATTTCGTTGCAAGTGGGTTTTTAAGTGCCCTGGAGTCATTTCGTTGCAAGCGGGTTTTTCAGTACTCTGAAGGCATTTCGTTGTAAGCGGGTTTTTAAGTGCTCTGGAGTCATTTCGTTGCAAGCGGGTTTTTAAGTACTCTGGAGTCATTTCGTTGCAAGCGGGTTTTTAAGTGCTCTGAAGGCATTTCGTTGTAAGCGGGTTTTTAAGTGCTCTGGAGTCATTTCGTTGCAAGCGGGTTTTTAAGTACTCTGGAGTCATTTCGTTGCAAGCGGGTTTTTACGTGCTCTGGAGTCATTTCGTTGCAAGCGGGTTTTTACATACTTCTCTGACATTTAACTGAAAGCGAGTTTTTTAAGTGCTCTGGAGTCATTTCGTTGCAAGCGGGTTTTTACGTACTCTGGAGTCATTTCGTTGCAAGCGGGTTTTTACATACTTCTCAGACATTTCACTGGAAGCGGGTTTTTTAAGTGCTCTGGAGTCATTTCGTTGCAAGCGGGTTCTTAAGTGCTCTAGAGTCTTTTCGTTGCAAGCGGGTTTTTACGTGCTCTGAAGTCATTTCGTTGCAAGCGGGTTTTTAAGTGCTCTGGAGTCATTTCGTTGCAACTGGGTTTTACGTGCTCTGGAGTTATTTCTTTGCAAACGGGTTTTTAAGTGCTCTGGAGTCATTTTGTTGCAAGCGGGTTTTTAAGTGCACTGGAGTCATTTCGTTGCAAGCCTGTTTTTATGTGTTCTGGAGTCATTTCGTTGCAAGCGGGTTTTTAAGTACTCTGGAGTCATTTCGTTGCAAGCGGGTTTTTAAGTACTCTGGAGTCATTTCGTTGCAAGCGGGTTTTTAAGTGCTCTGGAGTCATTTCGTTGCAAGCGGGTTTTTAAGTGCTCTGGAGACATTTCGTTGCAAGCGGGTTTTTAAGTGCTCTGGAGTCATTTCGTTGCAAGCGGGTTTTTAAGTGCTCTGGAGACATTTCGTTGCAAGCGGGTTTTTAAGTGCTCTGGAGTCATTTCGTTGCAAGGGGGTTTTTACGTGTTCTGGAGTCATTTCGTTGCAAGCGGGTTTTTACATACTTCTCTGACATTTAACTGGAAGCGGGTTTTTTAAGTGCTCTGGAGTCATTTCGTTGCAAGCGGGTTTTTACATACTTCTCAGACATTTCACTGGAAGCGGGTTTTTTAAGTGCTCTGGAGTCATTTCGTTGGAAGCGGGTTTTTACGTGCTCTGGAGTCATTTCGTTGCAAGCGGGTTTTTAAGTGGTCTGCAGTCATTTCGTTGCAAGTGGGTTTTTAAGTGCTCTGGAGTCATTTCGTTGCAAGCGGGTTTTTAAGTGCTCTGGAGTCATTTCGTTGCAAGTGGGTTTTTAAGTGCCCTGGAGTCATTTCGTTGCAAGCGGGTTTTTCAGTACTCTGAAGGCATTTCGTTGTAAGCGGGTTTTTAAGTGCTCTGGAGTCATTTCGTTGCAAGCGGGTTTTTAAGTACTCTGGAGTCATTTCGTTGCAAGCGGGTTTTTAAGTGCTCTGAAGGCATTTCGTTGTAAGCGGGTTTTTAAGTGCTCTGGAGTCATTTCGTTGCAAGCGGGTTTTTAAGTACTCTGGAGTCATTTCGTTGCAAGCGGGTTTTTACGTGCTCTGGAGTCATTTCGTTGCAAGCGGGTTTTTACATACTTCTCTGACATTTAACTGAAAGCGAGTTTTTTAAGTGCTCTGGAGTCATTTCGTTGCAAGCGGGTTTTTACGTACTCTGGAGTCATTTCGTTGCAAGCGGGTTTTTACATACTTCTCAGACATTTCACTGGAAGCGGGTTTTTTAAGTGCTCTGGAGTCATTTCGTTGCAAGCGGGTTTTTAAGTGCTCTAGAGTCTTTTCGTTGCAAGCGGGTTTTTACGTGCTCTGAAGTCATTTCGTTGCAAGCGGGTTTTTAAGTGCTCTGGAGTCATTTCGTTGCAACTGGGTTTTACGTGCTCTGGAGTTATTTCTTTGCAAACGGGTTTTTAAGTGCTCTGGAGTCATTTTGTTGCAAGCGGGTTTTTAAGTGCACTGGAGTCATTTCGTTGCAAGCCTGTTTTTATGTGTTCTGGAGTCATTTCGTTGCAAGCGGGTTTTTAAGTACTCTGGAGTCATTTCGTTGCAAGCGGGTTTTTAAGTGCTCTGGAGTCATTTCGTTGCAAGCGGGTTTTTAAGTGCTCTGGAGTCATTTCGTTGCAAGCGGGTTTTTAAGTGCTCTGGAGTCATTTGGTTGCAAGCGGGTTTTTAAATGCTCCGGAGTCATTTCGTTGCAAGCGGGTTTTTAAGTGCTCTGGAGTCTTTTCGTTGCAAGCTTGTTTTTAAGTGTTTTGGAGTCATTTCTTTGCAAGCGGGTTTTTAAGTACTCTGAAGGCATTTCGTTGTAAGCGGGTTTTTAAGTGCTCTGGAGTCATTTCGTTGCAAGCGGGTTTTTGCGTGTTCTGGAGTCATTTCGTTGCAAGCGGGTTTTTACATACTTCTCAGACATTTCACTGGAAGCGGGTTTTTTAAGTGCTCTGGAATCATTTCGTTGCAAGCGGGTTTTTAAGTACTCTGGAGTCATTTCGTTTCAAGCGGGTTTTTACGTGCTCTGGAGTCATTTCGTTGCAAGCGGGTTTTTACATACTTCTCTGACATTTAACTGGAAGCGGTTTTTTAAGTGCTCTCGAGTCATTTCGTTGCAAGCAAGTTTTAACGTGCTCTGGAGCCATTTCGTTGCAAGCGGGTTTTTACATACTTCTCAGACATTTCACTGGAAGCGGGTTTTTTAAGTGCTCTGGAGTCATTTCGTTGCAAGCGGGTTTTTAAGTGCTCTGGAGTCATTTCGTGGCAAGCGGGTTTTTAAGTGCTCTGGAGTCATTTCGTTTCAAGCGGGTTTTTAAGTGTTCTGGAGTCATTTCGTTGCAAGGGGGTTTTTACGTGTTTTGGAGTCATTTCGTTGCAAGCGGGTTTTTACATACTTCTCTGACATTTAACTGGAAGCGGGTTTTTTAAGTGCTCTGGAGTCATTTCGTTGCAAGCGGGTTTTTACATACTTCTCAGACATTTCACTGGAAGCGGGTTTTTTAAGTGCTCTGGAGTCATTTCGTTGGAAGCGGGTTTTTACGTGCTCTGGAGTCATTTCGTTGCAAGCGGGTTTTTAAGTGGTCTGCAGTCATTTCTTTGCAAGTGGGTTTTTAAGTGCTCTGGAGTCATTTCGTTGCAAGCGGGTTTTTAAGTGCTCTGGAGTCATTTCGTTGCAAGTGGGTTTTTAAGTGCCCTGGAGTCATTTCGTTGCAAGCGGGTTTTTCAGTACTCTGAAGGCATTTCGTTGTAAGCGGGTTTTTAAGTGCTCTGGAGTCATTTCGTTGCAAGCGGGTTTTTAAGTACTCTGGAGTCATTTCGTTGCAAGCGGGTTTTTAAGTGCTCTGAAGGCATTTCGTTGTAAGCGGGTTTTTAAGTGCTCTGGAGTCATTTCGTTGCAAGCGGGTTTTTAAGTACTCTGGAGTCATTTCGTTGCAAGCGGGTTTTTACGTGCTCTGGAGTCATTTCGTTGCAAGCGGGTTTTTACATACTTCTCTGACATTTAACTGAAAGCGAGTTTTTTAAGTGTTCTGGAGTCATTTCGTTGCAAGCGGGTTTTTACGTACTCTGGAGTCATTTCGTTGCAAGCGGGTTTTTACATACTTCTCAGACATTTCACTGGAAGCGGGTTTTTTAAGTGCTCTGGAGTCATTTCGTTGCAAGCGGGTTTTTAAGTACTCTGGAGTCATTTCGTTGCAAGCGGGTTTTTAAGTGCTCTGGAGTCATTTCGTTGCAAGCGGGTTTTTAAGTGCTCTGGAGACATTTCGTTGCAAGCGGGTTTTTAAGTGCTCTGGAGTCATTTCGTTGCAAGCGGGTTTTTAAGTGCTCTGGAGACATTTCGTTGCAAGCGGGTTTTTAAGTGCTCTGGAGTCATTTCGTTGCAAGGGGGTTTTTACGTGTTCTGGAGTCATTTCGTTGCAAGCGGGTTTTTACATACTTCTCTGACATTTAACTGGAAGCGGGTTTTTTAAGTGCTCTGGAGTCATTTCGTTGCAAGCGGGTTTTTACATACTTCTCAGACATTTCACTGGAAGCGGGTTTTTTAAGTGCTCTGGAGTCATTTCGTTGGAAGCGGGTTTTTACGTGCTCTGGAGTCATTTCGTTGCAAGCGGGTTTTTAAGTGGTCTGCAGTCATTTCGTTGCAAGTGGGTTTTTAAGTGCTCTGGAGTCATTTCGTTGCAAGCGGGTTTTTAAGTGCTCTGGAGTCATTTCGTTGCAAGTGGGTTTTTAAGTGCCCTGGAGTCATTTCGTTGCAAGCGGGTTTTTCAGTACTCTGAAGGCATTTCGTTGTAAGCGGGTTTTTAAGTGCTCTGGAGTCATTTCGTTGCAAGCGGGTTTTTAAGTACTCTGGAGTCATTTCGTTGCAAGCGGGTTTTTAAGTGCTCTGAAGGCATTTCGTTGTAAGCGGGTTTTTAAGTGCTCTGGAGTCATTTCGTTGCAAGCGGGTTTTTAAGTACTCTGGAGTCATTTCGTTGCAAGCGGGTTTTTACGTGCTCTGGAGTCATTTCGTTGCAAGCGGGTTTTTACATACTTCTCTGACATTTAACTGAAAGCGAGTTTTTTAAGTGCTCTGGAGTCATTTCGTTGCAAGCGGGTTTTTACGTACTCTGGAGTCATTTCGTTGCAAGCGGGTTTTTACATACTTCTCAGACATTTCACTGGAAGCGGGTTTTTTAAGTGCTCTGGAGTCATTTCGTTGCAAGCGGGTTTTTAAGTGCTCTAGAGTCTTTTCGTTGCAAGCGGGTTTTTACGTGCTCTGAAGTCATTTCGTTGCAAGCGGGTTTTTAAGTGCTCTGGAGTCATTTCGTTGCAACTGGGTTTTACGTGCTCTGGAGTTATTTCTTTGCAAACGGGTTTTTAAGTGCTCTGGAGTCATTTTGTTGCAAGCGGGTTTTTAAGTGCACTGGAGTCATTTCGTTGCAAGCCTGTTTTTATGTGTTCTGGAGTCATTTCGTTGCAAGCGGGTTTTTAAGTACTCTGGAGTCATTTCGTTGCAAGCGGGTTTTTAAGTACTCTGGAGTCATTTCGTTGCAAGCGGGTTTTTAAGTGCTCTGGAGTCATTTCGTTGCAAGCGGGTTTTTAAGTGCTCTGGAGACATTTCGTTGCAAGCGGGTTTTTAAGTGCTCTGGAGTCATTTCGTTGCAAGCGGGTTTTTAAGTGCTCTGGAGTCATTTCGTTGCAAGCGGGTTTTTAAGTGCTCTGAAGTCATTTCGTTGCAAGCGGGTTTTTAAGTGCTCTGGAGTCATTTCGTTGCAAGTGGGTTTTTAAGTACTCTGGAGTCATTTCGTTGCAAGCAGGTTTTTAAGTGCTCTGGAGTCATTTCGTTGAAAGCGGGTTTTTACGTGCTCTGGAGTCATTTATTTGCAAGCGGGTTTTTACATACTTCTCAGACATTTCACTGGAATCGGGTTTTTTAAGTGCTCTGGAGGCATTTCGTTGCAAGCGGGTTTTTAAGTACTCTGGAGTCATTTCGTTGCAAGCGGGTTTTTAAGTGCTCTGGAGTCATTTCGTTGCAAGCGGGTTTTTAAGTGCTCTGGAGTTATTTCGTTGCAAGCGGGTTTTTAAGTTCTCTGGAGTCATTTCGTTGCAATCGGGTTTTTAAGTGCTCAGGAGTCATTTCGTTGCAAGCGGGTTTTTAAGTGCTCTGGAGTCATTTCGTTGCAAGCGGGTTTTTAAGTGCTCTGGAGTCTTTTCGTTGCAAGCGGGTTTTTAAGTGTTCTGGAGTCATTTCGTTTCAAGCGGGATTTTAAGTGCTCTGAAGGCATTTCGTTGTAAGCGGGTTTTTAAGTGCTCTGGAGTCATTTCGTTGCATGCGGGTTTTACGTGTTCTGGTGTCATTTCGTTGCAAGCGGGTTTTTACATACTTCTCTGACATTTAACTGGAAGCGGTTTTTTAAGTGCTCTCGAGTCATTTCGTTGCAAGCAAGTTTTAACGTGCTCTGGAGCCATTTCGTTGCAAGCGGGTTTTTACATACTTCTCAGACATTTCACTGGAAGCGGGTTTTTTAAGTGCTCTGGAGTCATTTCGTTGCAAGCGGGTTTTTAAGTGCTCTGGAGTCATTTCTTGGCAAGCGGGTTTTTAAGTGCTCTGGAGTCATTTCGTTTCAAGCGGGTTTTTAAGTGTTCTGGAGTCATTTCGTTGCAAGGGGGTTTTTACGTGTTCTGGAGTCATTTCGTTGCAAGCGGGTTTTTACATACTTCTCTGACATTTAACTGGAAGCGGGTTTTTTAAGTGCTCTGGAGTCATTTCGTTGCAAGCGGGTTTTTACATACTTCTCAGACATTTCACTGGAAGCGGGTTTTTTAAGTGCTCTGGAGTCATTTCTTTGGAAGCGGGTTTTTACGTGCTCTGGAGTCATTTCGTTGCAAGCGGGTTTTTAAGTGGTCTGCAGTCATTTCGTTGCAAGTGGGTTTTTAAGTGCTCTGGAGTCATTTCGTTGCAAGCGGGTTTTTAAGTGCTCTGGAGTCATTTCGTTGCAAGTGGGTTTTTAAGTGCCCTGGAGTCATTTCGTTGCAAGCGGGTTTTTACATACTTCTCTGACATTTAACTAAAAGCGAGTTTTTTAAGTGCTCTGGAGTCATTTCGTTGCAAGCGGGTTTTTACGTACTCTGGAGTCATTTCGTTGCAAGCGGGTTTTTACATACTTCTCAGACATTTCACTGGAAGCGGGTTTTTTAAATGCTCTGGAGTCATTTCGTTGCAAGCGGGTTTTTAAGTGCTCTGGAGACATTTCGTTGCAAGCGGGTTTTTAAGTGATCTGGAGTCATTTCGTTGCAAGCGGGTTTTTAAGTGCTCTGGAGTCATTTCGTTGCAAGCGGGTTTTTAAGTGCTCTGGAGTCATTTCGTTGCAAGCGGGTTTTTAAGTGCTCTGGAGTCATTTCGTTGCAAGCGGGTTTTTAAGTACTCTGGAGTCATTTCGTTGCAAGCGGGTTTTTAAGTGCTCTGGAGTCATTTCGTTGAAAGCGGGTTTTTACGTGCTCTGGAGTCATTTATTTGCAAGCGGGTTTTTACATACTTCTCAGACATTTCACTGGAATCGGGTTTTTTAAGTGCTCTGGAGGCATTTCGTTGCAAGCGGGTTTTTAAGTACTCTGGAGTCATTTCGTTGCAAGCGGGTTTTTAAGTGCTCTGGAGTCATTTCGTTGCAAGCGGGTTTTTAAGTGCTCTGGAGTCATTTCGTTGCAAGCGGGTTTTTAAGTTCTCTGGAGTCATTTCGTTGCAATCGGGTTTTTAAGTGCTCAGGAGTCATTTCGTTGCAAGCGGGTTTTTAAGTGCTCTGGAGTCATTTCGTTGCAAGCGGGTTTTTAAGTGCTCTGGAGTCTTTTCGTTGCAAGCGGTTTTTTAAGTGTTCTGGAGTCATTTCGTTTCAAGCGGGATTTTAAGTGCTCTGAAGGCATTTCGTTGCAAGCGGGTTTTTAAGTTCTCTGGAGTCATTTCGTTGCAATCGGGTTTTTAAGTGCTCAGGAGTCATTTCGTTGCAAGCGGGTTTTTAAGTGCTCTGGAGTCATTTCGTTGCAAGCGGGTTTTTAAGTGCTCTGGAGTCTTTTCGTTGCAAGCGGTTTTTTAAGTGTTCTGGAGTCATTTCGTTTCAAGCGGGATTTTAAGTGCTCTGAAGGCATTTCGTTGTAAGCGGGTTTTTAAGTGCTCTGGAGTCATTTCGTTGCATGCGGGTTTTACGTGTTCTGGTGTCATTTCGTTGCAAGCGGGTTTTTACATACTTCTCAGACATTTCACTGGAAACGGGTTTTTTAAGTGCTCTGTAGGCATTTCGTTGCTAGCCGGTTTTTAAGTACTCTGGAGTCATTTCGTTTCAAGCGGGTTTTTACGTGCTCTGGAGTCATTTCGTTGCAATCGGGTTTTTACATACTTCTCTGACATTTAACTGGAAGCGAATTTTTTAAGTGCTCCTGAGTCATTTTGTTGCAAGCGGGTTTTTACGTGCTCTGGAGTCATTTCATTGCAAGTGGGTTTTTACATACTTCTCAGACATTTCACTTGAAGCGGGTTTTTTAAGTGCTCTGGAGTCATTTCGTTGCAAGCGGGTTTTTAAGTACTCTGGAGTCATTTCGTTGCAAGCGGGTTTTTAAGTACTCTGGAGTCATTTCGTTGCAAGCGGGTTTTTAAGTGCTCTGGAGTCATTTCCTTGCAAGCGGGTTTTTAAGTGCTCTGGAGTTATTTCGTTGCAAGCCGATTTTTAAGTGCTCTGGAGTCTTTTCGTTGCAAGCGGGTTTTTTAGTGTTCTAGAGTCATTTCGTTGCAAGCGGGTTTTTAAGTGCTCTGGAGGCATTTTGTTGTAATCGGGTTTTTAAGTGCTCTGGAGTCATTTCGTTGCAAGCGGGTTTTTACGTGTTATGGAATCATTTCGTTGCAAGTTGGTTTTTACATACTTCTCAGACATTTCACTGGAAGTGGGTTTTTTAAGTGCTCTGGAGGCATTTCGTTGCAAGCGGGTTTTTAAGTGCTCTGGAGTCATTTCGTTGCAAGTGGGTTTTTAAGTGCTCTGGAGTCATTTCGTTGCAAGCGGGTTTTTAAGTGCTCTGGAGTCTTTTCGTTGCAAGCTGGTTTTTAAGTGTTCTGGAGTCATTTCGTTGCAAGCGGGTTTTTAAGTGCTCTGAAGGCATTTCGTTGTAAGCGGGTTTTTAAGTGCTCTGGAGTCATTTCGTTGCAAGCGGGTTTTTGCGTGTTCTGGAGTCATTTCGTTGCAAGCGGGTTTTTACATACTTCTCAGACATTTCACTGGAAGCGGGTTTTTTAAGTGCTCTGGAGTCATTTCGTTGGAAGCGGGTTTTTAAGTGCTCTGGAGTCATTTCGTGGCAAGCAGGTTTTTAAGTGCTCTGGAGTCATTTCGTTTCAAGCGAGTTTTTAAGTGTTCTGGAGTCATTTCGTTTCAAGCGGTTTTTTACGTGTTCTGGAGTCATTTCGTTGCAAGCGGGTTTTTACATACTTCTCTGACATTTAACTGGAAGCGGGTTTTTTAAGTGCTCTGGAGTCATTTCGTTGCAAGCGGGTTTTTACGTGCTCTGGAGTCATTTCGTTGCAAGCGGGTTTTTACATACTTCTCAGACATTTCACTGGAAGCGGGTTTTTTAAGTGCTCTGGAGTCATTTCGTTGGAAGCGGGTTTTTACGTGCTCTGGAGTCATTTCGTTGCAAGCGGGTTTTTAAGTGGTCTGCAGTCATTTCGTTGCAAGTGGGTTTTTAAGTGCTCTGGAGTCATTTCGTTGCAAGCGGGTTTTTAAGTGCTCTGGAGTCATTTCGTTGCAAGTGGGTTTTTAAGTGCCCTGGAGTCATTTCGTTGCAAGCGGGTTTTTCAGTACTCTGAAGGCATTTCGTTTTAAGCGGGTTTTTAAGTGCTCTGGAGTCATTTCGTTGCAAGCGGGTTTTTAAGTACTCTGGAGTCATTTCGTTGCAAGCGGGTTTTTAAGTGCTCTGAAGGCATTTCGTTGTAAGCGGGTTTTTACGTGCTCTGGAGTCATTTCGTTGCAAGCGGGTTTTTACATACTTCTCTGACATTTAACTGAAAGCGGGTTTTTTAAGTGCTCTGGAGTCATTTCGTTGAAAGCGTGTTTTTACGTGCTCTGGAGTCATTTCGTTGCAAGCGGGTTTTTACATACTTCTCAGACATTTCACTGGAAGCGGGTTTTTTAAGTGCTCTGGAGTCATTTCTTTGCAAGCGGGTTTTTAAGTGCTCTGGAGTCTTTTCGTTGCAAGCGGGTTTTTACGTGCTCTGAAGTCATTTCATTGCAAGCGGGTTTTTAAGTGCTCTGGAGTCATTTCGTTGCAACTGGGTTTTACGTGCTCTGGAGTTATTTCTTTGCAAGCGGGTTTTTAAGTGCTCTGGAGTCATTTCGTTTCAAGCGGGTTTTTACGTGCTCTGGAGTCATTTCGTTGCAAGCGGGTTTTTACATACTTCTCTGACATTTAACTGGAAGCGGTTTTTTAAGTGCTCTGGAGTCATTTCGTTGAAAGCAAGTTTTAACGTGCTCTGGAGTCATTTCGTTGCAAGCGGGTTTTTACATACTTCTCAGACATTTCACTGGAAGCGGGTTTTTTAAGTGCTCTGGAGTCATTTCGTTGCAAGCGGGTTTTTAAGTGCTCTGGAGTCATTTCGTTGCAAGCGGGTTTTTAAGTGCTCTGGAGTCATTTCGAATCAAGCGGGTTTTTAAGTGTTCTGGAGTCATTTCGTTGCAAGCAGGTTTTTACGTGTTCTGGAGTCATTTCGTTGCAAGCGGGTTTTTACATACTTCTCTGACATTTAACTGGATGCGGGTTTTTTAAGTGCTCTGGAGTCATTTCGTTGCAAGCGGGTTTTTACGTGCTCTGGAGTCATTTCGTTGCAAGCGGGTTTTTACATACTTCTCAGACATTTCACTGGAAGCGGGTTTTTTAAGTGCTCTGGAGTCATTTCGTTGGAAGCTGGTTTTTAAGTGCTCTGGAGTCATTTCGTGGCAAGCGGGTTTTTAAGTGCTCTGGAGTCATTTCGTTTCAAGCGGGTTTTTAAGTGTTCTGGAGTCATTTCGTTTCAAGCGGTTTTTTACGTGTTCTGGAGTCATTTCGTTGCAAGCGGGTTTTTACATACTTTTCTGACATTTAACTGGAAGCGGGTTTTTTAAGTGCTCTGGAGTCATGTCGTTGCAAGCGGGTTTTTACGTGCTCTGGAGTCATTTCGTTGCAAGCGGGTTTTTACATACTTCTCAGACATTTCACTGGAAGCGGGTTTTTTAAGTGCTCTGGAGTCATTTCGTTGGAAGCGGGTTTTTACGTGCTCTGGAGTCATTTCGTTGCAAGCGGGTTTTTAAGTGGTCTGCAGTCATTTCGTTGCAAGTTGGTTTTTAAGTGCTCTGGAGTCATTTCGTTGCAAGCGGGTTTTTAAGTGCTCTGGAGTCATTTCGTTGCAAGTGGGTTTTTAAGTGCCCTGGAGTCATTTCGTTGCAAGCAGGTTTTTCAGTACTCTGAAGGCATTTCGTTTTAAGCGGGTTTTTAAGTGCTCTGGAGTCATTTCGTTGCAAGCGGGTTTTTAAGTACTCTGGAGTCATTTCGTTGCAAGCGGGTTTTTAAGTGCTCTGAAGACATTTCGTTGTAAGCGGGTTTTTAAGTGCTCTGGAGTCATTTCGTTGCAAGCGGGTTTTTAAGTACTCTGGAGTCATTTCGTTGCAAGCGGGTTTTTACATACTTCTCTGACATTTAACTGAAAGCGGGTTTTTTAAGTGCTCTGGAGTCATTTCGTTGAAAGCGGGTTTTTACGTGCTCTGGAGTCATTTCGTTGCAAGCGGGTTTTTACATACTTCTCAGACATTTCACTGGAAGCGGGTTTTTTAAGTGCTCTGGAGTCATTTCGTTGCAAGCGGGTTTTTAAGTGCTCTAGAGTCTTTTCGTTGCAAGCGGGTTTTTACGTGCTCTGAAGTCATTTCGTTGCAAGCGGGTTTTTAAGTGCTCTGGAGTCATTTCGTTGCAACTGGGTTTTACGTGCTCTGGAGTTATTTCTTTGCAAGCGGGTTTTTAAGTGCTCTGGAGTCATTTTGTTGCAAGCGGGTTTTTAAGTGCACTGGAGTCATTTCGTTGCAAGCCTGTTTTTAAGTGTTCTGGAGTCATTTCGTTGCAAGCGGGTTTTTAAGTACTCTGGAGTCATTTCGTTGCAAGCGGGTTTTTAAGTACTCTGGATTCATTTCGTTGCAAGCGGGTTTTTAAGTACTCTGGAGTCATTTCGTTGCAAGCGGGTTTTTAAGTACTATGGAGTCATTTCGTTGCAAGCGGGTTTTTACGTGCTCTGGAGTCATTTCATTGCAAGCGGGTTTTTACATACTTCTCTGACATTTAACTGGAAGCGGGTTTATTAAGTGCTCTGGAGTCATTTTGTTGCAAGCGGGTTTTTACGTGCTCTGGAGTCATTTCGTTGCAAGCGGGTTTTTACATACTTCTCTGACAGTTAACTGGAAGCGGGTTTTTTAAGTGCTCTGGAGTCATTTCGTTGCAAGCGGGTTTCTAAGTGCTCTGCAGTCATTTCGTTGCAAGCGCGTTTTTAAGTGCTCTGAAGGCATTTCGTTGTAAGCGGGTTTTTAAGTGCTCTGGAGTCATTTCGTTGCAATCGGGTTTTGCGTGTTCTGGAGTCATTTCTTTGCAAGCGGGTTTTTACATACTTCTCAGACTTTTCACTGGAAGCGGGTTTTTACGTGCTCTGGAGTCATTTCGTTGCAAGCGGGTTTTTACATCCTTCTCAGACATTTCACTGGAAGCGGGTTTTTTAAGTGCTCTGGAGTCATTTCGTTGGAAGCGGGTTTTTAAGTGCTCTGGAGTCATTTCGTGCCAAGCGGGTTTTTAAGTGCTCTGGAGTCATTTCGTTTCAAGCGGGTTTTTAAGTGTTCTGGAGTCATTTCGTTTCAAGCGGTTTTTTACGTGTTCTGGAGTCATTTCGTTGCAAGCGGGTTTTTACATACTTCTCTGACATTTAACTGGAAGCGGGTTTTTTAAGTGCTCTGGAGTCATTTCGTTGCAAGCGGGTTTTTACGTGCTCTGGAGTCATTTCGTTGCAAGCGGGTTTTTACATACTTCTCAGACATTTCACTGGAAGCGGGTTTTTTAAGTGCTCTGGAGTCATTTCGTTGGAAGCGGGTTTTTACGTGCTCTGGAGTCATTTCGTTGCAAGCGGGTTTTTAAGTGGTCTGCAGTCATTTCGTTGCAAGTGGGTTTTTAAGTGCTCTGGAGTCATTTCGTTGCAAGCGGGTTTTTAAGTGCTCTGGAGTCATTTCGTTGCAAGTGGGTTTTTAAGTGCCCTGGAGTCATTTCGTTGCAAGCGGGTTTTTCAGTACTCTGAAGGCATTTCGTTTTAAGCGGGTTTTTAAGTGCTCTGGAGTCATTTCGTTGCAAGCGGATTTTTAAGTACTCTGGAGTCATTTCGTTGCAAGCGGGTTTTTAAGTGCTCTGAAGGCATTTCGTTGTAAGCGGGTTTTTACTTGCTCTGGAGTCATTTCGTTGCAAGCGGGTTTTTACATACTTCTCTGACATTTAACTGAAAGCGGGTTTTTTAAGTGCTCTGGAGTCATTTCGTTGAAAGCGGGTTTTTACGTGCTCTGGAGTCATTTCGTTGCAAGCGGGTTTTTACATACTTCTCAGACATTTCACTGGAAGCGGGTTTTTTAAGTGCTCTGGAGTCATTTCGTTGCAAGCGGGTTTTTAAGTGCTCTGGAGTCTTTTCGTTGCAAGCGGGTTTTTACGTGCTCTGAAGTCATTTCGTTGCAAGCGGGTTTTTAAGTGCTCTGGAGTCATTTCGTTGCAACTGGGTTTTACGTGCTCTGGAGTTATTTCTTTGCAAGCGGGTTTTTAAGTGCTCTGGAGTCATTTTGTTGCAAGCGGGTTATTAAGTGCACTGGAGTCATTTCGTTGCAAGCCTGTTTTTAAGTGTTCTGGAGTCATTTCGTTGCAAGCGGGTTTTTAAGTACTCTGGAGTCATTTCGTTGCAAGCGGGTTTTTAAGTACTCTGGAGTCATTTCGTTGCAAGCGGGTTTTTAAGTGCTCTGGAGTCATTTCGTTGCAAGCGGGTTTTTAAGTGCTCTGGAGTCATTTCGTTTCAAGCGGGTTTTTAAGTGCTCTGGAGTCATTTCGTTGCAAGCGGGTTTTTAAGTGCTCTGGAGTCATTTCGTTGCAAGCGGGTTTTTAAGTGCTCTGGAGTCATTTCGTTGCAAGCGGGTTTATAAGTGCTCTGGAGTCATTTGGTTGCAAGCGGGTTTTTAAATGCTCCGGAGTCATTTCGTTGCAAGCGGGTTTTTAAGTGCTCTGGAGTCTTTTCGTTGCAAGCTTGTTTTTAAGTGTTTTGGAGTCATTTCTTTGCAAGCGGGTTTTTAAGTACTCTGAAGGCATTTCGTTGTAAGCGGGTTTTTAAGTGCTCTGGAGTCATTTCGTTGCAAGCGGGTTTTTGCGTGTTCTGGAGTCATTTCGTTGCAAGCGGGTTTTTACATACTTCTCAGACATTTCACTGGAAGCGGGTTTTTTAAGTGCTCTGGAATCATTTCGTTGCAAGCGGGTTTTTAAGTACTCTGGAGTCATTTCGTTTCAAGCGGGTTTTTACGTGCTCTGGAGTCATTTCGTTGCAAGCGGGTTTTTACATACTTCTCTGACATTTAACTGGAAGCGGTTTTTTAAGTGCTCTCGAGTCATTTCGTTGCAAGCAAGTTTTAACGTGCTCTGGAGCCATTTCGTTGCAAGCGGGTTTTTACATACTTCTCAGACATTTCACTGGAAGCGGGTTTTTTAAGTGCTCTGGAGTCATTTCGTTGCAAGCGGGTTTTTAAGTGCTCTGGAGTCATTTCGTGGCAAGCGGGTTTTTAAGTGCTCTGGAGTCATTTCGTTTCAAGCGGGTTTTTAAGTGTTCTGGAGTCATTTCGTTGCAAGGGGGTTTTTACGTGTTCTGGAGTCATTTCGTTGCAAGCGGGTTTTTACATACTTCTCTGACATTTAACTGGAAGCGGGTTTTTTAAGTGCTCTGGAGTCATTTCGTTGCAAGCGGGTTTTTACATACTTCTCAGACATTTCACTGGAAGCGGGTTTTTTAAGTGCTCTGGAGTCATTTCGTTGGAAGCGGGTTTTGACGTGCTCTGGAGTCATTTCGTTGCAAGCGGGTTTTTAAGTGGTCTGCAGTCATTTCGTTGCAAGTGGGTTCTTAAGTGCTCTGGAGTCATTTCGTTGCAAGCGGGTTTTTAAGTGCTCTGGAGTCATTTCGTTGCAAGTGGGTTTTTAAGTGCCCTGGAGTCATTTCGTTGCAAGCGGGTTTTTCAGTACTCTGAAGGCATTTCGTTGTAAGCGGGTTTTTAAGTGCTCTGGAGTCATTTCGTTGCAAGCGGGTTTTTAAGTACTCTGGAGTCATTTCGTTGCAAGCGGGTTTTTAAGTGCTCTGAAGGCATTTCGTTGTAAGCGGGTTTTTAAGTGCTCTGGAGTCATTTCGTTGCAAGCGGGTTTTTAAGTACTCTGGAGTCATTTCGTTGCAAGCGGGTTTTTACGTGCTCTGGAGTCATTTCGTTGCAAGCGGGTTTTTACATACTTCTCTGACATTTAACTGAAAGCGGGTTTTTTAAGTGCTCTGGAGTCATTTCGTTGCAAGCGGGTTTTTACGTACTCTGGAGTCATTTCGTTGCAAGCGGGTTTTTACATACTTCTCAGACATTTCACTGGAAGCGGGTTTTTTAAGTGCTCTGGAGTCATTTCGTTGCAAGCGGGTTTTTAAGTGCTCTAGAGTCTTTTCGTTGCAAGCGGGTTTTTACGTGCTCTGAAGTCATTTCGTTGCAAGCGGGTTTTTAAGTGCTCTGGAGTCATTTCGTTGCAACTGGGTTTTACGTGCTCTGGAGTTATTTCTTTGCAAGCGGGTTTTTAAGTGCTCTGGAGTCATTTTGTTGCAAGCGGGTTTTTAAGTGCACTGGAGTCATTTCGTTGCAAGCCTGTTTTTATGTGTTCTGGAGTCATTTCGTTGCAAGCGGGTTTTTAAGTACTCTGGAGTCATTTCGTTGCAAGCGGGTTTTTAAGTACTCTGGAGTCATTTCGTTGCAAGCGGGTTTTTAAGTGCTCTGGAGTCATTTCGTTGCAAGCGGGTTTTTAAGTGCTCTGGAGACATTTCGTTGCAAGCGGGTTTTTAAGTGCTCTGGAGTCATTTCGTTGCAAGCGGGTTTTTAAGTGCTCTGGAGTCATTTCGTTGCAAGCGGGTTTTTAAGTGCTCTGGAGTCATTTCGTTGCAAGCGGGTTTTTAAGTGCTCTGGAGTCATTTCGTTGCAAGCGGGTTTTTAAGTACTCTGGAGTCATTTCGTTGCAAGCGGGTTTTTAAGTGCTCTGGAGTCATTTCGTTGAAAGCGGGTTTTTACGTGCTCTGGAGTCATTTAGTTGCAAGCGGGTTTTTACATACTTCTCAGACATTTCACTGGAATCGGGTTTTTTAAGTGCTCTGGAGGCATTTCGTTGCAAGCGGGTTTTTAAGTACTCTGGAGTCATTTCGTTGCAAGCGGGATTTTAAGTGCTCTGGAGTCATTTCGTTGCAAGCGGGTTTTTAAGTGCTCTGGAGTCATTTCGTTGCAAGCGGGTTTTTAAGTTCTCTGGAGTCATTTCGTTGCAATCGGGTTTTTAAGTGCTCAGGAGTCATTTCATTGCAAGCGGGTTTTTAAGTGCTCTGGAGTCATTTCGTTGCAAGCGGGTTTTTAAGTGCTCTGGAGTCTTTTCGTTGCAAGCGGGTTTTTAAGTGTTCTGGAGTCATTTCGTTTCAAGCGGGATTTTAAGTGCTCTGAAGGCATTTCGTTGTAAGCGGGTTTTTAAGTGCTCTGGAGTCATTTCGTTGCATGCGGGTTTTACGTGTTCTGGTGTCATTTCGTTGCAAGCGGGTTTTTACATACTTCTCAGACATTTCACTGGAAACGGGTTTTTTAAGTGCTCTGTAGGCATTTCGTTGCTAGCCGGTTTTTAAGTACTCTGGAGTCATTTCGTTGCAAGCGGGTTTTTACGTGCTCTGGAGTCATTTCGTTGCAATCGGGTTTTTACATACTTCTCTGACATTTAACTGGAAGCGAATTTTTTAAGTGCTCCTGAGTCATTTTGTTGCAAGCGGGTTTTTACGTGCTCTGGAGTCATTTCGTTGCAAGTGGGTTTTTACATACTTCTCAGACATTTCACTTGAAGCGGGTTTTTTAAGTGCTCTGGAGTCATTTCGTTGCAAGCGGGTTTTTAAGTACTCTGGAGTCATTTCGTTGCAAGCGGGTTTTTAAGTACTCTGGAGTCATTTCGTTGCAAGCGGGTTTTTAAGTGCTCTGGAGTCATTTCCTTGCAAGCGGGTTTTTAAGTGCTCTGGAGTTATTTCGTTGCAAGCGGATTTTTAAGTGCTCTGGAGTCTTTTCGTTGCAAGCGGGTTTTTTAGTGTTCTGGAGTCATTTCGTTGCAAGCGGGTTTTTAAGTGCTCTGGAGGCATTTTGTTGTAATCGGGTTTTTAAGTGCTCTGGAGTCATTTCGTTGCAAGCGGGTTTTTACGTGTTATGGAATCATTTCGTTGCAAGTGGGTTTTTACATACTTCTCAGACATTTCACTGGAAGTGGGTTTTTTAAGTGCTCTGGAGGCATTTCGTTGCAAGCGGGTTTTTAAGTGCTCTGGAGTAATTTCGTTGCAAGTGGGTTTTTAAGTGCTCTGGAGTCATTTTGTTGCAAGCGGGTTTTTAAGTGCTCTGGAGTCTTTTCGTTGCAAGCTGGTTTTTAAGTGTTCTGGAGTCATTTCGTTGCAAGCGGGTTTTTAAGTGCTCTGAAGGCATTTCGTTGTAAGCGGGTTTTTAAGTGCTCTGGAGTCATTTCGTTGCAAGCGGGTTTTTAAGTGCTCTGGAGTCATTTCATTGCAAGCGGGTTTTTAAGTGCTCTGGAGTTATTTCGTTGCAAGCGGGTTTTTACGTTCTCTGGAGTCATTTCGTTGCAAGCGGGTTTTTAAGTGCTCTGGAGTCATTTCGTTGCAAGCGGGTTTTTACGTGCTCTGGAGTCATTTCGTTGCAAGCGGGTTTTTAAGTGCTCTGGAGACATTTCGTTGCAAGCGGGTTTGTACGTGCTCTGGAGTCATTTCGTTGCAAGCGGGTTTTTACATACTTCTCAGACATTTCACTGGAAGCGGGTTTTTTAAGTGCTCTGGAGTCATTTCGTTGCAAGCGGGTTTTTAAGTGCTTTGGAGTCTTTTCATTGCAAGCGGGTTTTTACGTGCTCTGGAGTCATTTCGTTGCAAGCGGGTTTTTAAGTGCTCTGGAGTCATTTCGTTGCAACTGGGTTTTACATGCTCTGGAGTCATTTCATTGCAAGCGGGTTTTTAAGTACTCTGGAGTCATTTTGTTGCAAGCGGGTTTTTAAGTGCACTGGAGTCATTTCGTTGCAAGCCTGTTTTTAAGTGTTCTGGAGTCATTTCTTTGCAAGCGGGTTTTTAAGTACTCTGGAGTCATTTCGTTGCAAGCGGGTTTTTAAGAACTCTGGAGTCATTTCGTTGCAAGCGGGTTTTGACGTGCTCTGGAGTCATTTCTTTGCAAGCGGGTTTTTAAGTGCTCTGGAGTCATTTCGTTGCAAGCGGGTTTTTAAGTGCTCTGGAGTCATTTCGTTGCAAGCGGGTTTTTAAGTGCTCTGGAGTCATTTCGTTGCAAGCGGGTTTTTAAGTGCTCTGGAGTCATTTCGTTGCAAGCGGGTTTTTAAGTGCTCTGGAGTCATTTCGTTGCAAGCGGGTTTTTAAGTGCTCTGGAGTCATTTATTTGCAAGCGGGTTTTTAAGTGCTCTGGAGTCATTTCGTTGCAAGCGGGTTTTTAAGTGCTCTGGAGTCATTTCGTTGCAAGCGGGTTTTTAAGTGCTCTGGAGTCATTTCGTTGCAAGCGGGTTTTTAAGTGCTCTGGAGTCATTTGGTTGCAAGCGGGTTTTTAAATGCTCCGGAGTCATTTCGTTGCAAGCGGGTTTTTAAGTGCTCTGGAGTCTTTTCGTTGCAAGCTTGTTTTTAAGTGTTTTGGAGTCATTTCTTTGCAAGCGGGTTTTTAAGTGCTCTGAAGGCATTTCGTTGTAAGCGGGTTTTTAAGTGCTCTGGAGTCATTTCGTTGCAAGCGGGTTTTTGCGTGTTCTGGAGTCATTTCGTTGCAAGTGGGTTTTTACATACTTCTCAGACATTTCACTGGAAGCGGGTTTTTTAAGTGCTCTGGAATCATTTCGTTGCAAGCGGGTTTTTAAGTACTCTGGAGTCATTTCGTTTCAAGCGGGTTTTTACGTGCTCTGGAGTCATTTCGTTGCAAGCGGGTTTTTACATACTTCTCTGACATTTAACTGGAAGCGGTTTTTTAAGTGCTCTGGAGTCATTTCGTTGCAAGCAAGTTTTAACGTGCTCTGGAGTCATTTCGTTGCAAGTGGGTTTTTACATACTTCTCAGACATTTCACTGGAAGCGGGTTTTTTAAGTGCTCTGGAGTCATTTCGTTGCAAGCGGGTTTTCAAGTGCTCTGGAGTCATTTCGTGGCAAGCGGGTTTTTAAGTGCTCTGGAGTCATTTCGTTTCAAGCGGGTTTTTAAGTGTTCTGGAGTCATTTCGTTGCAAGGGGGTTTTTACGTGTTCTGGAGTCATTTCGTTGCAAGCGGGTTTTTACATACTTCTCTGACATTTAACTGGAAGCGGGTTTTTTAAGTGCTCTGGAGTCATTTCGTTGCAAGCGCGTTTTTACATACTTCTCAGACATTTCACTGGAAGCGGGTTTTTTAAGTGCTCTGGAGTCATTTTGTTGCAAGCGGGTTTTTAAGTGCACTGGAGTCATTTCGTTGCAAGCCTGTTTTTAAGTGTTCTGGAGTCATTTCGTTGCAAGCGGGTTTTTAAGTACTCTGGAGTCATTTCGTTGCAAGCGGGTTTTTAAGTACTCTGGAGTCATTTCGTTGCAAGCGGGTTTTTAAGTGCTCTGGAGTCATTTCGTTGCAAGCGGGTTTTTAAGTGCTCTGGAGTCATTTCGTTGCAAGCGGGTTTTTAAGTGCTCTGGAGTCATTTTGTTGCAAGCGGGTTTTTAAGTGCACTGGAGTCATTTCGTTGCAAGCCTGTTTTTAAGTGTTCTGGAGTCATTTCGTTGCAAGCGGGTTTTTAAGTGCTCTGGAGTCATTTCGTTGCAAGCGGGTTTTTAAGTGCTCTGGAGTCATTTCGTTGCAAGCGGGTTTTTAAGTGTTCTGGAGTCATTTCGTTGCAAGCGGGTTTTTAAGTGCACTGGAGTCATTTCGTTGCAAGCGGGTTTTTAAGTGCTCTGGAGTCATTTCGTTGCAAGCGGGTTTTTAAGTGCTCTGGAGTCATTTGGTTGCAAGCGGGTTTTTAAATGCTCCGGAGTCATTTCGTTGCAAGCGGGTTTTTAAGTGCTCTGGAGTCTTTTCGTTGCAAGCTTGTTTTTAAGTGTTTTGGAGTCATTTCTTTGCAAGCGGGTTTTTAAGTACTCTGAAGGCATTTCGTTGTAAGCGGGTTTTTAAGTGCTCTGGAGTCATTTCGTTGCAAGCGGGTTTTTGCGTGTTCTGGAGTCATTTCGTTGCAAGCGGGTTTTTACATACTTCTCAGACATTTCACTGGAAGCGGGTTTTTTAAGTGCTCTGGAATCATTTCGTTGCAAGCGGGTTTTTAAGTACTCTGGAGTCATTTCGTTTCAAGCGGGTTTTTACGTGCTCTGGAGTCATTTCGTTGCAAGCGGGTTTTTACATACTTCTCTGACATTTAACTGGAAGCGGTTTTTTAAGTGCTCTCGAGTCATTTCGTTGCAAGCAAGTTTTAACGTGCTCTGGAGCCATTTCGTTGCAAGCGGGTTTTTACATACTTCTCAGACATTTCACTGGAAGCGGGTTTTTTAAGTGCTCTGGAGTCATTTCGTTGCAAGCGGGTTTTTAAGTGCTCTGGAGTCATTTCGTGGCAAGCGGGTTTTTAAGTGCTCTGGAGTCATTTCGTTTCAAGCGGGTTTTTAAGTGTTCTGGAGTCATTTCGTTGCAAGGGGGTTTTTACGTGTTCTGGAGTCATTTCGTTGCAAGCGGGTTTTTACATACTTCTCTGACATTTAACTGGAAGCGGGTTTTTTAAGTGCTCTGGAGTCATTTCGTTGCAAGCGGGTTTTTACATACTTCTCAGACATTTCACTGGAAGCGGGTTTTTTAAGTGCTCTGGAGTCATTTCGTTGGAAGCGGGTTTTGACGTGCTCTGGAGTCATTTCGTTGCAAGCGGGTTTTTAAGTGGTCTGCAGTCATTTCGTTGCAAGTGGGTTTTTAAGTGCTCTGGAGTCATTTCGTTGCAAGCGGGTTTTTAAGTGCTCTGGAGTCATTTCGTTGCAAGTGGGTTTTTAAGTGCCCTGGAGTCATTTCGTTGCAAGCGGGTTTTTAAGTACTCTGGAGTCATTTCGTTGCAAGCGGGTTTTTACGTGCTCTGGAGTCATTTCGTTGCAATCGGGTTTTTACATACTTCTCTGACATTTAACTGGAAGCGAATTTTTTAAGTGCTCCTGAGTCATTTTGTTGCAAGCGGGTTTTTACGTGCTCTGGAGTCATTTCGTTGCAAGTGGGTTTTTACATACTTCTCAGACATTTCACTTGAAGCGGGTTTTTTAAGTGCTCTGGAGTCATTTCGTTGCAAGCGGGTTTTTAAGTACTCTGGAGTCATTTCGTTGCAAGCGGGTTTTTAAGTACTCTGGAGTCATTTCGTTGCAAGCGGGTTTTTAAGTGCTCTGGAGTCATTTCCTTGCAAGCGGGTTTTTAAGTGCTCTGGAGTTATTTCGTTGCAAGCGGATTTTTAAGTGCTCTGGAGTCTTTTCGTTGCAAGCGGGTTTTTTAGTGTTCTGGAGTCATTTCGTTGCAAGCGGGTTTTTAAGTGCTCTGGAGGCATTTTGTTGTAATCGGGTTTTTAAGTGCTCTGGAGTCATTTTGTTGCAAGCGGGTTTTTACGTGTTATGGAATCATTTCGTTGCAAGTGGGTTTTTACATACTTCTCAGACATTTCACTGGAAGTGGGTTTTTTAAGTGCTCTGGAGGCATTTCGTTGCAAGCGGGTTTTTAAGTGCTCTGGAGTAATTTCGTTGCAAGTGGGTTTTTAAGTGCTCTGGAGTCATTTTGTTGCAAGCGGGTTTTTAAGTGCTCTGGAGTCTTTTCGTTGCAAGCTGGTTTTTAAGTGTTCTGGAGTCATTTCGTTGCAAGCGGGTTTTTAAGTGCTCTGAAGGCATTTCGTTGTAAGCGGGTTTTTAAGTGCTCTGGAGTCATTTCGTTGCAAGCGGGTTTTTAAGTGCTCTGGAGTCATTTCATTGCAAGCGGGTTTTTAAGTGCTCTGGAGTTATTTCGTTGCAAGCGGGTTTTTACGTTCTCTGGAGTCATTTCGTTGCAAGCGGGTTTTTAAGTGCTCTGGAGTCATTTCGTTGCAAGCGGGTTTTTACGTGCTCTGGAGTCATTTCGTTGCAAGCGGGTTTTTAAGTGCTCTGAAGACATTTCGTTGCAAGCGGGTTTTTACGTGCTCTGGAGTCATTTCGTTGCAAGCGGGTTTTTACATACTTCTCAGACATTTCACTGGAAGCGGGTTTTTTAAGTGCTCTGGAGTCATTTCGTTGCAAGCGGGTTTTTAAGTGCTTTGGAGTCTTTTCATTGCAAGCGGGTTTTTACGTGCTCTGGAGTCATTTCGTTGCAAGCGGGTTTTTAAGTGCTCTGGAGTCATTTCGTTGCAACTGGGTTTTACATGCTCTGGAGTCATTTCATTGCAAGCGGGTTTTTAAGTACTCTGGAGTCATTTTGTTGCAAGCGGGTTTTTAAGTGCACTGGAGTCATTTCGTTGCAAGCCTGTTTTTAAGTGTTCTGGAGTCATTTCTTTGCAAGCGGGTTTTTAAGTACTCTGGAGTCATTTCGTTGCAAGCGGGTTTTTAAGAACTCTGGAGTCATTTCGTTGCAAGCGGGTTTTGACGTGCTCTGGAGTCATTTCTTTGCAAGCGGGTTTTTAAGTGCTCTGGAGTCATTTCGTTGCAAGCGGGTTTTTAAGTGCTCTGGAGTCATTTCGTTGCAAGCGGGTTTTTAAGTGCTCTGGAGTCATTTCGTTGCAAGCGGGTTTTTAAGTGCTCTGGAGTCATTTCGTTGCAAGCGGGTTTTTAAGTGCTCTGGAGTCATTTCGTTGCAAGCGGGTTTTTAAGTGCTCTGGAGTCATTTATTTGCAAGCGGGTTTTTAAGTGCTCTGGAGTCATTTCGTTGCAAGCGGGTTTTTAAGTGCTCTGGAGTCATTTCGTTGCAAGCGGGTTTTTAAGTGCTCTGGAGTCATTTCGTTGCAAGCGGGTTTTTAAGTGCTCTGGAGTCATTTGGTTGCAAGCGGGTTTTTAAATGCTCCGGAGTCATTTCGTTGCAAGCGGGTTTTTAAGTGCTCTGGAGTCTTTTCGTTGCAAGCTTGTTTTTAAGTGTTTTGGAGTCATTTCTTTGCAAGCGGGTTTTTAAGTGCTCTGAAGGCATTTCGTTGTAAGCGGGTTTTTAAGTGCTCTGGAGTCATTTCGTTGCAAGCGGGTTTTTGGGTGTTCTGGAGTCATTTCGTTGCAAGTGGGTTTTTACATACTTCTCAGACATTTCACTGGAAGCGGGTTTTTTAAGTGCTCTGGAATCATTTCGTTGCAAGCGGGTTTTTAAGTACTCTGGAGTCATTTCGTTTCAAGCGGGTTTTTACGTGCTCTGGAGTCATTTCGTTGCAAGCGGGTTTTTACATACTTCTCTGACATTTAACTGGAAGCGGTTTTTTAAGTGCTCTGGAGTCATTTCGTTGCAAGCAAGTTTTAACGTGCTCTGGAGTCATTTCGTTGCAAGCGGGTTTTTACATACTTCTCAGACATTTCACTGGAAGCGGGTTTTTTAAGTGCTCTGGAGTCATTTCGTTGCAAGCGGGTTTTCAAGTGCTCTGGAGTCATTTCGTGGCAAGCGGGTTTTTAAGTGCTCTGGAGTCATTTCGTTTCAAGCGGGTTTTTAAGTGTTCTGGAGTCATTTCGTTGCAAGGGGGTTTTTACGTGTTCTGGAGTCATTTCGTTGCAAGCGGGTTTTTACATACTTCTCTGACATTTAACTGGAAGCGGGTTTTTTAAGTGCTCTGGAGTCATTTCGTTGCAAGCGCGTTTTTACATACTTCTCAGACATTTCACTGGAAGCGGGTTTTTTAAGTGCTCTGGAGTCATTTTGTTGCAAGCGGGTTTTTAAGTGCACTGGAGTCATTTCGTTGCAAGCCTGTTTTTAAGTGTTCTGGAGTCATTTCGTTGCAAGCGGGTTTTTAAGTACTCTGGAGTCATTTCGTTGCAAGCGGGTTTTTAAGTACTCTGGAGTCATTTCGTTGCAAGCGGGTTTTTAAGTGCTCTGGAGTCATTTCGTTGCAAGCGGGTTTTTAAGTGCTCTGGAGTCATTTCGTTGCAAGCGGGTTTTTAAGTGCTCTGGAGTCATTTTGTTGCAAGCGGGTTTTTAAGTGCACTGGAGTCATTTCGTTGCAAGCCTGTTTTTAAGTGTTCTGGAGTCATTTCGTTGCAAGCGGGTTTTTAAGTGCTCTGGAGTCATTTCGTTGCAAGCGGGTTTTTAAGTGCTCTGGAGTCATTTCGTTGCAAGCGGGTTTTTAAGTGTTCTGGAGTCATTTCGTTGCAAGCGGGTTTTTAAGTGCTCTGGAGTCATTTCGTTGCAAGCGGGTTTTTAAGTGCTCTGGAGTCATTTCGTTGCAAGCGGGTTTTTAAGTGCTCTGGAGTCATTTGGTTGCAAGCGGGTTTTTAAATGCTCCGGAGTCATTTCGTTGCAAGCGGGTTTTTAAGTGCTCTGGAGTCTTTTCGTTGCAAGCTTGTTTTTAAGTGTTTTGGAGTCATTTCTTTGCAAGCGGGTTTTTAAGTACTCTGAAGGCATTTCGTTGTAAGCGGGTTTTTAAGTGCTCTGGAGTCATTTCGTTGCAAGCGGGTTTTTGCGTGTTCTGGAGTCATTTCGTTGCAAGCGGGTTTTTACATACTTCTCAGACATTTCACTGGAAGCGGGTTTTTTAAGTGCTCTGGAATCATTTCGTTGCAAGCGGGTTTTTAAGTACTCTGGAGTCATTTCGTTTCAAGCGGGTTTTTACGTGCTCTGGAGTCATTTCGTTGCAAGCGGGTTTTTACATACTTCTCTGACATTTAACTGGAAGCGGTTTTTTAAGTGCTCTCGAGTCATTTCGTTGCAAGCAAGTTTTAACGTGCTCTGGAGCCATTTCGTTGCAAGCGGGTTTTTACATACTTCTCAGACATTTCACTGGAAGCGGGTTTTTTAAGTGCTCTGGAGTCATTTCGTTGCAAGCGGGTTTTTAAGTGCTCTGGAGTCATTTCGTGGCAAGCGGGTTTTTAAGTGCTCTGGAGTCATTTCGTTTCAAGCGGGTTTTTAAGTGTTCTGGAGTCATTTCGTTGCAAGGGGGTTTTTACGTGTTCTGGAGTCATTTCGTTGCAAGCGGGTTTTTACATACTTCTCTGACATTTAACTGGAAGCGGGTTTTTTAAGTGCTCTGGAGTCATTTCGTTGCAAGCGGGTTTTTACATACTTCTCAGACATTTCACTGGAAGCGGGTTTTTTAAGTGCTCTGGAGTCATTTCGTTGGAAGCGGGTTTTGACGTGCTCTGGAGTCATTTCGTTGCAAGCGGGTTTTTAAGTGGTCTGCAGTCATTTCGTTGCAAGTGGGTTTTTAAGTGCTCTGGAGTCATTTCGTTGCAAGCGGGTTTTTAAGTGCTCTGGAGTCATTTCGTTGCAAGTGGGTTTTTAAGTGCCCTGGAGTCATTTCGTTGCAAGCGGGTTTTTCAGTACTCTGAAGGCATTTCGTTGTAAGCGGGTTTTTAAGTGCTCTGGAGTCATTTCGTTGCAAGCGGGTTTTTAAGTACTCTGGAGTCATTTCGTTGCAAGCGGGTTTTTAAGTGCTCTGAAGGCATTTCGTTGTAAGCGGGTTTTTAAGTGCTCTGGAGTCATTTCGTTGCAAGCGGGTTTTTAAGTACTCTGGAGTCATTTCGTTACAAGCGGGTTTTTACGTGCTCTGGAGTCATTTCGTTGCAAGCGGGTTTTAACATACTTCTCTGACATTTAACTGAAAGCGGGTTTTTTAAGTGCTCTGGAGTCATTTCGTTGCAAGCGGGTTTTTACGTACTCTGGAGTCATTTCGTTGCAAGCGGGTTTTTACATACTTCTCAGACATTTCACTGGAAGCGGGTTTTTTAAGTGCTCTGGAGTCATTTCGTTGCAAGCGGGTTTTTAAGTGCTCTAGAGTCTTTTCGTTGCAAGCGGGTTTTTACGTGCTCTGAAGTCATTTCGTTGCAAGCGGGTTTTTAAGTGCTCTGGAGTCATTTCGTTGCAACTGGGTTTTACGTGCTCTGGAGTTATTTCTTTGCAAGCGGGTTTTTAAGTGCTCTGGAGTCATTTTGTTGCAAGCGGGTTTTTAAGTGCACTGGAGTCATTTCGTTGCAAGCCTGTTTTTATGTGTTCTGGAGTCATTTCGTTGCAAGCGGGTTTTTAAGTACTCTGGAGTCATTTCGTTGCAAGCGGGTTTTTAAGTACTCTGGAGTCATTTCGTTGCAAGCGGGTTTTTAAGTGCTCTGGAGTCATTTCGTTGCAAGCGGGTTTTTAAGTGCTCTGGAGACATTTCGTTGCAAGCGGGTTTTTACATACTTCTCAGACATTTCACTGGAAGCGGGTTTTTTAAGTGCTCTGGAATCATTTCGTTGCAAGCGGGTTTTTAAGTACTCTGGAGTCATTTCGTTTCAAGCGGGTTTTTACGTGCTCTGGAGTCATTTCGTTGCAAGCGGGTTTTTACATACTTCTCTGACATTTAACTGGAAGCGGTTTTTTAAGTGCTCTCGAGTCATTTCGTTGCAAGCAAGTTTTAACGTGCTCTGGAGCCATTTCGTTGCAAGCGGGTTTTTACATACTTCTCAGACATTTCACTGGAAGCGGGTTTTTTAAGTGCTCTGGAGTCATTTCGTTGCAAGCGGGTTTTTAAGTGCTCTGGAGTCATTTCGTGGCAAGCGGGTTTTTAAGTGCTCTGGAGTCATTTCGTTTCAAGCGGGTTTTTAAGTGTTCTGGAGTCATTTCGTTGCAAGGGGGTTTTTACGTGTTCTGGAGTCATTTCGTTGCAAGCGGGTTTTTACATACTTCTCTGACATTTAACTGGAAGCGGGTTTTTTAAGTGCTCTGGAGTCATTTCGTTGCAAGCGGGTTTTTACATACTTCTCAGACATTTCACTGGAAGCGGGTTTTTTAAGTGCTCTGGAGTCATTTCGTTGGAAGCGGGTTTTGACGTGCTCTGGAGTCATTTCGTTGCAAGCGGGTTTTTAAGTGGTCTGCAGTCATTTCGTTGCAAGTGGGTTTTTAAGTGCTCTGGAGTCATTTCGTTGCAAGCGGGTTTTTAAGTGCTCTGGAGTCATTTCGTTGCAAGTGGGTTTTTAAGTGCCCTGGAGTCATTTCGTTGCAAGCGGGTTTTTCAGTACTCTGAAGGCATTTCGTTGTAAGCGGGTTTTTAAGTGCTCTGGAGTCATTTCGTTGCAAGCGGGTTTTTAAGTACTCTGGAGTCATTTCGTTGCAAGCGGGTTTTTAAGTGCTCTGAAGGCATTTCGTTGTAAGCGGGTTTTTAAGTGCTCTGGAGTCATTTCGTTGCAAGCGGGTTTTTAAGTACTCTGGAGTCATTTCGTTGCAAGCGGGTTTTTAAGTGCTCTGGAGTCATTTCGTTGCAAGCGGGTTTTTAAGTGCTCTGGAGACATTTCGTTGCAAGCGGGTTTTTAAGTGCTCTGGAGTCATTTCGTTGCAAGCGGGTTTTTAAGTGCTCTGGAGTCATTTCGTTGCAAGCGGGTTTTTAAGTGCTCTGGAGTCATTTCGTTGCAAGCGGGTTTTTAAGTGCTCTGGAGTCATTTCGTTGCAAGCGGGTTTTTAAGTACTCTGGAGTCATTTCGTTGCAAGCGGGTTTTTAAGTGCTCTGGAGTCATTTCGTTGAAAGCGGGTTTTTACGTGCTCTGGAGTCATTTAGTTGCAAGCGGGTTTTTACATACTTCTCAGACATTTCACTGGAATCGGGTTTTTTAAGTGCTCTGGAGGCATTTCGTTGCAAGCGGGTTTTTAAGTACTCTGGAGTCATTTCGTTGCAAGCGGGATTTTAAGTGCTCTGGAGTCATTTCGTTGCAAGCGGGTTTTTAAGTGCTCTGGAGTCATTTCGTTGCAAGCGGGTTTTTAAGTTCTCTGGAGTCATTTCGTTGCAATCGGGTTTTTAAGTGCTCAGGAGTCATTTCATTGCAAGCGGGTTTTTAAGTGCTCTGGAGTCATTTCGTTGCAAGCGGGTTTTTAAGTGCTCTGGAGTCTTTTCGTTGCAAGCGGGTTTTTAAGTGTTCTGGAGTCATTTCGTTTCAAGCGGGATTTTAAGTGCTCTGAAGGCATTTCGTTGTAAGCGGGTTTTTAAGTGCTCTGGAGTCATTTCGTTGCATGCGGGTTTTACGTGTTCTGGTGTCATTTCGTTGCAAGCGGGTTTTTACATACTTCTCAGACATTTCACTGGAAACGGGTTTTTTAAGTGCTCTGTAGGCATTTCGTTGCTAGCCGGTTTTTAAGTACTCTGGAGTCATTTCGTTGCAAGCGGGTTTTTACGTGCTCTGGAGTCATTTCGTTGCAATCGGGTTTTTACATACTTCTCTGACATTTAACTGGAAGCGAATTTTTTAAGTGCTCCTGAGTCATTTTGTTGCAAGCGGGTTTTTACGTGCTCTGGAGTCATTTCGTTGCAAGTGGGTTTTTACATACTTCTCAGACATTTCACTTGAAGCGGGTTTTTTAAGTGCTCTGGAGTCATTTCGTTGCAAGCGGGTTTTTAAGTACTCTGGAGTCATTTCGTTGCAAGCGGGTTTTTAAGTACTCTGGAGTCATTTCGTTGCAAGCGGGTTTTTAAGTGCTCTGGAGTCATTTCCTTGCAAGCGGGTTTTTAAGTGCTCTGGAGTTATTTCGTTGCAAGCGGATTTTTAAGTGCTCTGGAGTCTTTTCGTTGCAAGCGGGTTTTTTAGTGTTCTGGAGTCATTTCGTTGCAAGCGGGTTTTTAAGTGCTCTGGAGGCATTTTGTTGTAATCGGGTTTTTAAGTGCTCTGGAGTCATTTCGTTGCAAGCGGGTTTTTACGTGTTATGGAATCATTTCGTTGCAAGTGGGTTTTTACATACTTCTCAGACATTTCACTGGAAGTGGGTTTTTTAAGTGCTCTGGAGGCATTTCGTTGCAAGCGGGTTTTTAAGTGCTCTGGAGTAATTTCGTTGCAAGTGGGTTTTTAAGTGCTCTGGAGTCATTTTGTTGCAAGCGGGTTTTTAAGTGCTCTGGAGTCTTTTCGTTGCAAGCTGGTTTTTAAGTGTTCTGGAGTCATTTCGTTGCAAGCGGGTTTTTAAGTGCTCTGAAGGCATTTCGTTGTAAGCGGGTTTTTAAGTGCTCTGGAGTCATTTCGTTGCAAGCGGGTTTTTAAGTGCTCTGGAGTCATTTCATTGCAAGCGGGTTTTTAAGTGCTCTGGAGTTATTTCGTTGCAAGCGGGTTTTTACGTTCTCTGGAGTCATTTCGTTGCAAGCGGGTTTTTAAGTGCTCTGGAGTCATTTCGTTGCAAGCGGGTTTTTACGTGCTCTGGAGTCATTTCGTTGCAAGCGGGTTTTTAAGTGCTCTGAAGACATTTCGTTGCAAGCGGGTTTTTACGTGCTCTGGAGTCATTTCGTTGCAAGCGGGTTTTTACATACTTCTCAGACATTTCACTGGAAGCGGGTTTTTTAAGTGCTCTGGAGTCATTTCGTTGCAAGCGGGTTTTTAAGTGCTTTGGAGTCTTTTCATTGCAAGCGGGTTTTTACGTGCTCTGGAGTCATTTCGTTGCAAGCGGGTTTTTAAGTGCTCTGGAGTCATTTCGTTGCAACTGGGTTTTACATGCTCTGGAGTCATTTCATTGCAAGCGGGTTTTTAAGTACTCTGGAGTCATTTTGTTGCAAGCGGGTTTTTAAGTGCACTGGAGTCATTTCGTTGCAAGCCTGTTTTTAAGTGTTCTGGAGTCATTTCTTTGCAAGCGGGTTTTTAAGTACTCTGGAGTCATTTCGTTGCAAGCGGGTTTTTAAGAACTCTGGAGTCATTTCGTTGCAAGCGGGTTTTGACGTGCTCTGGAGTCATTTCTTTGCAAGCGGGTTTTTAAGTGCTCTGGAGTCATTTCGTTGCAAGCGGGTTTTTAAGTGCTCTGGAGTCATTTCGTTGCAAGCGGGTTTTTAAGTGCTCTGGAGTCATTTCGTTGCAAGCGGGTTTTTAAGTGCTCTGGAGTCATTTCGTTGCAAGCGGGTTTTTAAGTGCTCTGGAGTCATTTCGTTGCAAGCGGGTTTTTAAGTGCTCTGGAGTCATTTATTTGCAAGCGGGTTTTTAAGTGCTCTGGAGTCATTTCGTTGCAAGCGGGTTTTTAAGTGCTCTGGAGTCATTTCGTTGCAAGCGGGTTTTTAAGTGCTCTGGAGTCATTTCGTTGCAAGCGGGTTTTTAAGTGCTCTGGAGTCATTTGGTTGCAAGCGGGTTTTTAAATGCTCCGGAGTCATTTCGTTGCAAGCGGGTTTTTAAGTGCTCTGGAGTCTTTTCGTTGCAAGCTTGTTTTTAAGTGTTTTGGAGTCATTTCTTTGCAAGCGGGTTTTTAAGTGCTCTGAAGGCATTTCGTTGTAAGCGGGTTTTTAAGTGCTCTGGAGTCATTTCGTTGCAAGCGGGTTTTTGCGTGTTCTGGAGTCATTTCGTTGCAAGTGGGTTTTTACATACTTCTCAGACATTTCACTGGAAGCGGGTTTTTTAAGTGCTCTGGAATCATTTCGTTGCAAGCGGGTTTTTAAGTACTCTGGAGTCATTTCGTTTCAAGCGGGTTTTTACGTGCTCTGGAGTCATTTCGTTGCAAGCGGGTTTTTACATACTTCTCTGACATTTAACTGGAAGCGGTTTTTTAAGTGCTCTGGAGTCATTTCGTTGCAAGCAAGTTTTAACGTGCTCTGGAGTCATTTCGTTGCAAGCGGGTTTTTACATACTTCTCAGACATTTCACTGGAAGCGGGTTTTTTAAGTGCTCTGGAGTCATTTCGTTGCAAGCGGGTTTTCAAGTGCTCTGGAGTCATTTCGTGGCAAGCGGGTTTTTAAGTGCTCTGGAGTCATTTCGTTTCAAGCGGGTTTTTAAGTGTTCTGGAGTCATTTCGTTGCAAGGGGGTTTTTACGTGTTCTGGAGTCATTTCGTTGCAAGCGGGTTTTTACATACTTCTCTGACATTTAACTGGAAGCGGGTTTTTTAAGTGCTCTGGAGTCATTTCGTTGCAAGCGCGTTTTTACATACTTCTCAGACATTTCACTGGAAGCGGGTTTTTTAAGTGCTCTGGAGTCATTTTGTTGCAAGCGGGTTTTTAAGTGCACTGGAGTCATTTCGTTGCAAGCCTGTTTTTAAGTGTTCTGGAGTCATTTCGTTGCAAGCGGGTTTTTAAGTACTCTGGAGTCATTTCGTTGCAAGCGGGTTTTTAAGTACTCTGGAGTCATTTCGTTGCAAGCGGGTTTTTAAGTGCTCTGGAGTCATTTCGTTGCAAGCGGGTTTTTAAGTGCTCTGGAGTCATTTCGTTGCAAGCGGGTTTTTAAGTGCTCTGGAGTCATTTTGTTGCAAGCGGGTTTTTAAGTGCACTGGAGTCATTTCGTTGCAAGCCTGTTTTTAAGTGTTCTGGAGTCATTTCGTTGCAAGCGGGTTTTTAAGTGCTCTGGAGTCATTTCGTTGCAAGCGGGTTTTTAAGTGCTCTGGAGTCATTTCGTTGCAAGCGGGTTTTTAAGTGTTCTGGAGTCATTTCGTTGCAAGCGGGTTTTTAAGTGCTCTGGAGTCATTTCGTTGCAAGCGGGTTTTTAAGTGCTCTGGAGTCATTTCGTTGCAAGCGGGTTTTTAAGTGCTCTGGAGTCATTTGGTTGCAAGCGGGTTTTTAAATGCTCCGGAGTCATTTCGTTGCAAGCGGGTTTTTAAGTGCTCTGGAGTCTTTTCGTTGCAAGCTTGTTTTTAAGTGTTTTGGAGTCATTTCTTTGCAAGCGGGTTTTTAAGTACTCTGAAGGCATTTCGTTGTAAGCGGGTTTTTAAGTGCTCTGGAGTCATTTCGTTGCAAGCGGGTTTTTGCGTGTTCTGGAGTCATTTCGTTACAAGCGGGTTTTTACATACTTCTCAGACATTTCACTGGAAGCGGGTTTTTTAAGTGCTCTGGAATCATTTCGTTGCAAGCGGGTTTTTAAGTACTCTGGAGTCATTTCGTTTCAAGCGGGTTTTTACGTGCTCTGGAGTCATTTCGTTGCAAGCGGGTTTTTACATACTTCTCTGACATTTAACTGGAAGCGGTTTTTTAAGTGCTCTCGAGTCATTTCGTTGCAAGCAAGTTTTAACGTGCTCTGGAGCCATTTCGTTGCAAGCGGGTTTTTACATACTTCTCAGACATTTCACTGGAAGCGGGTTTTTTAAGTGCTCTGGAGTCATTTCGTTGCAAGCGGGTTTTTAAGTGCTCTGGAGTCATTTCGTGGCAAGCGGGTTTTTAAGTGCTCTGGAGTCATTTCGTTTCAAGCGGGTTTTTAAGTGTTCTGGAGTCATTTCGTTGCAAGGGGGTTTTTACGTGTTCTGGAGTCATTTCGTTGCAAGCGGGTTTTTACATACTTCTCTGACATTTAACTGGAAGCGGGTTTTTTAAGTGCTCTGGAGTCATTTCGTTGGAAGCGGGTTTTGACGTGCTCTGGAGTCATTTCGTTGCAAGCGGGTTTTTAAGTGGTCTGCAGTCATTTCGTTGCAAGTGGGTTTTTAAGTGCTCTGGAGTCATTTCGTTGCAAGCGGGTTTTTAAGTGCTCTGGAGTCATTTCGTTGCAAGTGGGTTTTTAAGTGCCCTGGAGTCATTTCGTTGCAAGCGGGTTTTTCAGTACTCTGAAGGCATTTCGTTGTAAGCGGGTTTTTAAGTGCTCTGGAGTCATTTCGTTGCAAGCGGGTTTTTAAGTGCTCTGGAGTCATTTCGTTGCAAGCGGGTTTTTAAGTGCTCTGAAGGCATTTCGTTGTAAGCGGGTTTTTAAGTGCTCTGGAGTCATTTCGTTGCAAGCGGGTTTTTAAGTACTCTGGAGTCATTTCGTTACAAGCGGGTTTTTACGTGCTCTGGAGTCATTTCGTTGCAAGCGGGTTTTTACATACTTCTCTGACATTTAACTGAAAGCGGGTTTTTTAAGTGCTCTGGAGTCATTTCGTTGCAAGCGGGTTTTTACGTACTCTGGAGTCATTTCGTTGCAAGCGGGTTTTTACATACTTCTCAGACATTTCACTGGAAGCGGGTTTTTTAAGTGCTCTGGAGTCATTTCGTTGCAAGCGGGTTTTTAAGTGCTCTAGAGTCTTTTCGTTGCAAGCGGGTTTTTACGTGCTCTGAAGTCATTTCGTTGCAAGCGGGTTTTTAAGTGCTCTGGAGTCATTTCGTTGCAACTGGGTTTTACGTGCTCTGGAGTTATTTCTTTGCAAGCGGGTTTTTAAGTGCTCTGGAGTCATTTTGTTGCAAGCGGGTTTTTAAGTGCACTGGAGTCATTTCGTTGCAAGCCTGTTTTTATGTGTTCTGGAGTCATTTCGTTGCAAGCGGGTTTTTAAGTACTCTGGAGTCATTTCGTTGCAAGCGGGTTTTTAAGTACTCTGGAGTCATTTCGTTGCAAGCGGGTTTTTAAGTGCTCTGGAGTCATTTCGTTGCAAGCGGGTTTTTAAGTGCTCTGGAGACATTTCGTTGCAAGCGGGTTTTTAAGTGCTCTGGAGTCATTTCGTTGCAAGCGGGTTTTTAAGTGCTCTGGAGTCATTTCGTTGCAAGCGGGTTTTTAAGTGCTCTGGAGTCATTTCGTTGCAAGCGGGTTTTTAAGTGCTCTGGAGTCATTTCGTTGCAAGCGGGTTTTTAAGTGCTCTGGAGTCATTTCGTTGCAAGCGGGTTTTTAAGTGCTCTGGAGTCATTTCGTTGAAAGCGGGTTTTTACGTGCTCTGGAGTCATTTAGTTGCAAGCGGGTTTTTACATACTTCTCAGACATTTCACTGGAATCGGGTTTTTTAAGTGCTCTGGAGGCATTTCGTTGCAAGCGGGTTTTTAAGTACTCTGGAGTCATTTCGTTGCAAGCGGGTTTTTAAGTGCTCTGGAGTCATTTCGTTGCAAGCGGGTTTTTAAGTGCTCTGTAGTCATTTCGTTGCAAGCGGGTTTTTAAGTTCTCTGGAGTCATTTCGTTGCAATCGGGTTTTTAAGTGCTCAGGAGTCATTTCATTGCAAGCGGGTTTTTAAGTGCTCTGGAGTCATTTCGTTGCAAGCGGGTTTTTAAGTGCTCTGGAGTCTTTTCGTTGCAAGCGGGTTTTTAAGTGTTCTGGAGTCATTTCGTTTCAAGCGGGATTTTAAGTGCTCTGAAGGCATTTCGTTGTAAGCGGGTTTTTAAGTGCTCTGGAGTCATTTCGTTGCATGCGGGTTTTACGTGTTCTGGTGTCATTTCGTTGCAAGCGGGTTTTTACATACTTCTCAGACATTTCACTGGAAACGGGTTTTTTAAGTGCTCTGTAGGCATTTCGTTGCTAGCCGGTTTTTAAGTACTCTGGAGTCATTTCGTTGCAAGCGGGTTTTTACGTGCTCTGGAGTCATTTCGTTGCAAGCGGGTTTTTAAGTGCTCTGGAGTTATTTCGTTGCAAGCGGGTTTTTACGTTCTCTGGAGTCATTTCGTTGCAAGCGGGTTTTTAAGTGCTCTGGAGTCATTTCGTTGCAAGCGGGTTTTTACGTGCTCTGGAGTCATTTCGTTGCAAGCGGGTTTTTAAGTGCTCTGAAGACATTTCGTTGCAAGCGGGTTTTTACGTGCTCTGGAGTCATTTCGTTGCAAGCGGGTTTTTACATACTTCTCAGACATTTCACTGGAAGCGGGTTTTTTAAGTGCTCTGGAGTCATTTCGTTGCAAGCGGGTTTTTAAGTGCTTTGGAGTCTTTTCATTGCAAGCGGGTTTTTACGTGCTCTGGAGTCATTTCGTTGCAAGCGGGTTTTTAAGTGCTCTGGAGTCATTTCGTTGCAACTGGGTTTTACATGCTCTGGAGTCATTTCATTGCAAGCGGGTTTTTAAGTACTCTGGAGTCATTTTGTTGCAAGCGGGTTTTTAAGTGCACTGGAGTCATTTCGTTGCAAGCCTGTTTTTAAGTGTTCTGGAGTCATTTCTTTGCAAGCGGGTTTTTAAGTACTCTGGAGTCATTTCGTTGCAAGCGGGTTTTTAAGAACTCTGGAGTCATTTCGTTGCAAGCGGGTTTTGACGTGCTCTGGAGTCATTTCTTTGCAAGCGGGTTTTTAAGTGCTCTGGAGTCATTTCGTTGCAAGCGGGTTTTTAAGTGCTCTGGAGTCATTTCGTTGCAAGCGGGTTTTTAAGTGCTCTGGAGTCATTTCGTTGCAAGCGGGTTTTTAAGTGCTCTGGAGTCATTTCGTTGCAAGCGGGTTTTTAAGTGCTCTGGAGTCATTTCGTTGCAAGCGGGTTTTTAAGTGCTCTGGAGTCATTTCGTTGCAAGCGGGTTTTTAAGTGCTCTGGAGTCATTTCGTTGCAAGCGGGTTTTTAAGTGCTCTGGAGTCATTTCGTTGCAAGCGGGTTTTTAAGTGCTCTGGAGTCATTTCGTTGCAAGCGGGTTTTTAAGTGCTCTGGAGTCATTTGGTTGCAAGCGGGTTTTTAAATGCTCCGGAGTCATTTCGTTGCAAGCGGGTTTTTAAGTGCTCTGGAGTCTTTTCGTTGCAAGCTTGTTTTTAAGTGTTTTGGAGTCATTTCTTTGCAAGCGGGTTTTTAAGTGCTCTGAAGGCATTTCGTTGTAAGCGGGTTTTTAAGTGCTCTGGAGTCATTTCGTTGCAAGCGGGTTTTTGCGTGTTCTGGAGTCATTTCGTTGCAAGTGGGTTTTTACATACTTCTCAGACATTTCACTGGAAGCGGGTTTTTTAAGTGCTCTGGAATCATTTCGTTGCAAGCGGGTTTTTAAGTACTCTGGAGTCATTTCGTTTCAAGCGGGTTTTTACGTGCTCTGGAGTCATTTCGTTGCAAGCGGGTTTTTACATACTTCTCTGACATTTAACTGGAAGCGGTTTTTTAAGTGCTCTGGAGTCATTTCGTTGCAAGCAAGTTTTAACGTGCTCTGGAGTCATTTCGTTGCAAGCGGGTTTTTACATACTTCTCAGACATTTCACTGGAAGCGGGTTTTTTAAGTGCTCTGGAGTCATTTCGTTGCAAGCGGGTTTTCAAGTGCTCTGGAGTCATTTCGTGGCAAGCGGGTTTTTAAGTGCTCTGGAGTCATTTCGTTTCAAGCGGGTTTTTAAGTGTTCTGGAGTCATTTCGTTGCAAGGGGGTTTTTACGTGTTCTGGAGTCATTTCGTTGCAAGCGGGTTTTTACATACTTCTCTGACATTTAACTGGAAGCGGGTTTTTTAAGTGCTCTGGAGTCATTTCGTTGCAAGCACGTTTTTACATACTTCTCAGACATTTCACTGGAAGCGGGTTTTTTAAGTGCTCTGGAGTCATTTTGTTGCAAGCGGGTTTTTAAGTGCACTGGAGTCATTTCGTTGCAAGCCTGTTTTTAAGTGTTCTGGAGTCATTTCGTTGCAAGCGGGTTTTTAAGTACTCTGGAGTCATTTCGTTGCAAGCGGGTTTTTAAGTACTCTGGAGTCATTTCGTTGCAAGCGGGTTTTTAAGTGCTCTGGAGTCATTTCGTTGCAAGCGGGTTTTTAAGTGCTCTGGAGTCATTTCGTTGCAAGCGGGTTTTTAAGTGCTCTGGAGTCATTTTGTTGCAAGCGGGTTTTTAAGTGCACTGGAGTCATTTCGTTGCAAGCCTGTTTTTAAGTGTTCTGGAGTCATTTCGTTGCAAGCGGGTTTTTAAGTGCTCTGGAGTCATTTCGTTGCAAGCGGGTTTTTAAGTGCTCTGGAGTCATTTCGTTGCAAGCGGGTTTTTAAGTGTTCTGGAGTCATTTCGTTGCAAGCGGGTTTTTAAGTGCTCTGGAGTCATTTCGTTGCAAGCGGGTTTTTAAGTGCTCTGGAGTCATTTCGTTGCAAGCGGGTTTTTAAGTGCTCTGGAGTCATTTGGTTGCAAGCGGGTTTTTAAATGCTCCGGAGTCATTTCGTTGCAAGCGGGTTTTTAAGTGCTCTGGAGTCTTTTCGTTGCAAGCTTGTTTTTAAGTGTTTTGGAGTCATTTCTTTGCAAGCGGGTTTTTAAGTACTCTGAAGGCATTTCGTTGTAAGCGGGTTTTTAAGTGCTCTGGAGTCATTTCGTTGCAAGCGGGTTTTTGCGTGTTCTGGAGTCATTTCGTTGCAAGCGGGTTTTTACATACTTCTCAGACATTTCACTGGAAGCGGGTTTTTTAAGTGCTCTGGAATCATTTCGTTGCAAGCGGGTTTTAAAGTACTCTGGAGTCATTTCGTTTCAAGCGGGTTTTTACGTGCTCTGGAGTCATTTCGTTGCAAGCGGGTTTTTACATACTTCTCTGACATTTAACTGGAAGCGGTTTTTTAAGTGCTCTCGAGTCATTTCGTTGCAAGCAAGTTTTAACGTGCTCTGGAGCCATTTCGTTGCAAGCGGGTTTTTACATACTTCTCAGACATTTCACTGGAAGCGGGTTTTTTAAGTGCTCTGGAGTCATTTCATTGCAAGCGGGTTTTTAAGTGCTCTGGAGTCATTTCGTGGCAAGCGGGTTTTTAAGTGCTCTGGAGTCATTTCGTTTCAAGCGGGTTTTTAAGTGTTCTGGAGTCATTTCGTTGCAAGGGGGTTTTTACGTGTTCTGGAGTCATTTCGTTGCAAGCGGGTTTTTACATACTTCTCTGACATTTAACTGGAAGCGGGTTTTTTAAGTGCTCTGGAGTCATTTCGTTGCAAGCGGGTTTTTACATACTTCTCAGACATTTCACTGGAAGCGGGTTTTTTAAGTGCTCTGGAGTCATTTCGTTGGAAGCGGGTTTTTACGTGCTCTGGAGTCATTTCGTTGCAAGCGGGTTTTTAAGTGGTCTGCAGTCATTTCGTTGCAAGTGGGTTTTTAAGTGCTCTGGAGTCATTTCGTTGCAAGCGGGTTTTTAAGTGCTCTGGAGTCATTTCGTTGCAAGCGGGTTTTTACGTACTCTGGAGTCATTTCGTTGCAAGCGGGTTTTTACATACTTCTCAGACATTTCACTGGAAGCGGGTTTTTTAAGTGCTCTGGAGTCATTTCGTTGCAAGCGGGTTTTTAAGTGCTCTAGAGTCTTTTCGTTGCAAGCGGGTTTTTACGTGCTCTGAAGTCATTTCGTTGCAAGCGGGTTTTTAAGTGCTCTGGAGTCATTTCGTTGCAACTGGGTTTTACGTGCTCTGGAGTTATTTCTTTGCAAGCGGGTTTTTAAGTGCTCTGGAGTCATTTTGTTGCAAGCGGGTTTTTAAGTGCACTGGAGTCATTTCGTTGCAAGCCTGTTTTTATGTGTTCTGGAGTCATTTCGTTGCAAGCGGGTTTTTAAGTACTCTGGAGTCATTTCGTTGCAAGCGGGTTTTTAAGTACTCTGGAGTCATTTCGTTGCAAGCGGGTTTTTAAGTGCTCTGGAGTCATTTCGTTGCAAGCGGGTTTTTAAGTGCTCTGGAGACATTTCGTTGCAAGCGGGTTTTTAAGTGCTCTGGAGTCATTTCGTTGCAAGCGGGTTTTTAAGTGCTCTGGAGTCATTTCGTTGCAAGCGGGTTTTTATGTGCTCTGGAGTCATTTCGTTGCAAGCGGGTTTTTAAGTGCTCTGGAGTCATTTCGTTGCAAGCGGGTTTTTAAGTACTCTGGAGTCATTTCGTTGCAAGCGGGTTTTTAAGTGCTCTGGAGTCATTTCGTTGAAAGCGGGTTTTTACGTGCTCTGGAGTCATTTAGTTGCAAGCGGGTTTTTACATACTTCTCAGACATTTCACTGGAATCGGGTTTTTTAAGTGCTCTGGAGGCATTTCGTTGCAAGCGGGTTTTTAAGTACTCTGGAGTCATTTCGTTGCAAGCGGGTTTTTAAGTGCTCTGGAGTCATTTCGTTGCAAGCGGGTTTTTAAGTGCTCTGGAGTCATTTCGTTGCAAGCGGGTTTTTAAGTTCTCTGGAGTCATTTCGTTGCAATCGGGTTTTTAAGTGCTCAGAAGTCATTTCATTGCAAGCGGGTTTTTAAGTGCTCTGGAGTCATTTCGTTGCAAGCGGGTTTTTAAGTGCTCTGGAGTCTTTTCGTTGCAAGCGGGTTTTTAAGTGTTCTGGAGTCATTTCGTTTCAAGCGGGATTTTAAGTGCTCTGAAGGCATTTCGTTGTAAGCGGGTTTTTAAGTGCTCTGGAGTCATTTCGTTGCATGCGGGTTTTACGTGTTCTGGTGTCATTTCGTTGCAAGCGGGTTTTTACATACTTCTCAGACATTTCACTGGAAACGGGTTTTTTAAGTGCTCTGTAGGCATTTCGTTGCTAGCCGGTTTTTAAGTACTCTGGAGTCATTTCGTTGCAAGCGGGTTTTTACGTGCTCTGGAGTCATTTCGTTGCAAGCGGGTTTTTAAGTGCTCTGGAGTTATTTCGTTGCAAGCGGGTTTTTACGTTCTCTGGAGTCATTTCGTTGCAAGCGGGTTTTTAAGTGCTCTGGAGTCATTTCGTTGCAAGCGGGTTTTTACGTGCTCTGGAGTCATTTCGTTGCAAGCGGGTTTTTAAGTGCTCTGAAGACATTTCGTTGCAAGCGGGTTTTTACGTGCTCTGGAGTCATTTCGTTGCAAGCGGGTTTTTACATACTTCTCAGACATTTCACTGGAAGCGGGTTTTTTAAGTGCTCTGGAGTCATTTCGTTGCAAGCGGGTTTTTAAGTGCTTTGGAGTCTTTTCATTGCAAGCGGGTTTTTACGTGCTCTGGAGTCATTTCGTTGCAAGCGGGTTTTTAAGTGCTCTGGAGTCATTTCGTTGCAACTGGGTTTTACATGCTCTGGAGTCATTTCATTGCAAGCGGGTTTTTAAGTACTCTGGAGTCATTTTGTTGCAAGCGGGTTTTTAAGTGCACTGGAGTCATTTCGTTGCAAGCCTGTTTTTAAGTGTTCTGGAGTCATTTCTTTGCAAGCGGGTTTTTAAGTACTCTGGAGTCATTTCGTTGCAAGCGGGTTTTTAAGAACTCTGGAGTCATTTCGTTGCAAGCGGGTTTTGACGTGCTCTGGAGTCATTTCTTTGCAAGCGGGTTTTTAAGTGCTCTGGAGTCATTTCGTTGCAAGCGGGTTTTTAAGTGCTCTGGAGTCATTTCGTTGCAAGCGGGTTTTTAAGTGCTCTGGAGTCATTTCGTTGCAAGCGGGTTTTTAAGTGCTCTGGAGTCATTTCGTTGCAAGCGGGTTTTTAAGTGCTCTGGAGTCATTTCGTTGCAAGCGGGTTTTTAAGTGCTCTGGAGTCATTTCGTTGCAAGCGGGTTTTTAAGTGCTCTGGAGTCATTTCGTTGCAAGCGGGTTTTTAAGTGCTCTGGAGTCATTTCGTTGCAAGCGGGTTTTTAAGTGCTCTGGAGTCATTTCGTTGCAAGCGTGTTTTTAAGTGCTCTGGAGTCATTTGGTTGCAAGCGGGTTTTTAAATGCTCCGGAGTCATTTCGTTGCAAGCGGGTTTTTAAGTGCTCTGGAGTCTTTTCGTTGCAAGCTTGTTTTTAAGTGTTTTGGAGTCATTTCTTTGCAAGCGGGTTTTTAAGTGCTCTGAAGGCATTTCGTTGTAAGCGGGTTTTTAAGTGCTCTGGAGTCATTTCGTTGCAAGCGGGTTTTTGCGTGTTCTGGAGTCATTTCGTTGCAAGTGGGTTTTTACATACTTCTCAGACATTTCACTGGAAGCGGGTTTTTTAAGTGCTCTGGAATCATTTCGTTGCAAGCGGGTTTTTAAGTACTCTGGAGTCATTTCGTTTCAAGCGGGTTTTTACGTGCTCTGGAGTCATTTCGTTGCAAGCGGGTTTTTACATACTTCTCTGACATTTAACTGGAAGCGGTTTTTTAAGTGCTCTGGAGTCATTTCGTTGCAAGCAAGTTTTAACGTGCTCTGGAGTCATTTCGTTGCAAGCGGGTTTTTACATACTTCTCAGACATTTCACTGGAAGCGGGTTTTTTAAGTGCTCTGGAGTCATTTCGTTGCAAGCGGGTTTTCAAGTGCTCTGGAGTCATTTCGTGGCAAGCGGGTTTTTAAGTGCTCTGGAGTCATTTCGTTTCAAGCGGGTTTTTAAGTGTTCTGGAGTCATTTCGTTGCAAGGGGGTTTTTACGTGTTCTGGAGTCATTTCGTTGCAAGCGGGTTTTTACATACTTCTCTGACATTTAACTGGAAGCGGGTTTTTTAAGTGCTCTGGAGTCATTTCGTTGCAAGCGCGTTTTTACATACTTCTCAGACATTTCACTGGAAGCGGGTTTTTTAAGTGCTCTGGAGTCATTTTGTTGCAACCGGGTTTTTAAGTGCACTGGAGTCATTTCGTTGCAAGCCTGTTTTTAAGTGTTCTGGAGTCATTTCGTTGCAAGCGGGTTTTTAAGTACTCTGGAGTCATTTCGTTGCAAGCGGGTTTTTAAGTACTCTGGAGTCATTTCGTTGCAAGCGGGTTTTTAAGTGCTCTGGAGTCATTTCGTTGCAAGCGGGTTTTTAAGTGCTCTGGAGTCATTTCGTTGCAAGCGGGTTTTTAAGTGCTCTGGAGTCATTTTGTTGCAAGCGGGTTTTTAAGTGCACTGGAGTCATTTCGTTGCAAGCCTGTTTTTAAGTGTTCTGGAGTCATTTCGTTGCAAGCGGGTTTTTAAGTGCTCTGGAGTCATTTCGTTGCAAGCGGGTTTTTAAGTGCTCTGGAGTCATTTCGTTGCAAGCGGGTTTTTAAGTGTTCTGGAGTCATTTCGTTGCAAGCGGGTTTTTAAGTGCTCTGGAGTCATTTCGTTGCAAGCGGGTTTTTAAGTGCTCTGGAGTCATTTCGTTGCAAGCGGGTTTTTAAGTGCTCTGGAGTCATTTGGTTGCAAGCGGGTTTTTAAATGCTCCGGAGTCATTTCGTTGCAAGCGGGTTTTTAAGTGCTCTGGAGTCTTTTCGTTGCAAGCTTGTTTTTAAGTGTTTTGGAGTCATTTCTTTGCAAGCGGGTTTTTAAGTACTCTGAAGGCATTTCGTTGTAAGCGGGTTTTTAAGTGCTCTGGAGTCATTTCGTTGCAAGCGGGTTTTTGCGTGTTCTGGAGTCATTTCGTTGCAAGCGGGTTTTTACATACTTCTCAAACATTTCACTGGAAGCGGGTTTTTTAAGTGCTCTGGAATCATTTCGTTGCAAGCGGGTTTTTAAGTACTCTGGAGTCATTTCGTTTCAAGCGGGTTTTTACGTGCTCTGGAGTCATTTCGTTGCAAGCGGGTTTTTACATACTTCTCTGACATTTAACTGGAAGCGGTTTTTTAAGTGCTCTCGAGTCATTTCGTTGCAAGCAAGTTTTAACGTGCTCTGGAGCCATTTCGTTGCAAGCGGGTTTTTACATACTTCTCAGACATTTCACTGGAAGCGGGTTTTTTAAGTGCTCTGGAGTCATTTCATTGCAAGCGGGTTTTTAAGTGCTCTGGAGTCATTTCGTGGCAAGCGGGTTTTTAAGTGCTCTGGAGTCATTTCGTTTCAAGCGGGTTTTTAAGTGTTCTGGAGTCATTTCGTTGCAAGGGGGTTTTTACGTGTTCTGGAGTCATTTCGTTGCAAGCGGGTTTTTACATACTTCTCTGACATTTAACTGGAAGCGGGTTTTTTAAGTGCTCTGGAGTCATTTCGTTGCAAGCGGGTTTTTACATACTTCTCAGACATTTCACTGGAAGCGGGTTTTTTAAGTGCTCTGGAGTCATTTCGTTGGAAGCGGGTTTTTACGTGCTCTGGAGTCATTTCGTTGCAAGCGGGTTTTTAAGTGGTCTGCAGTCATTTCGTTGCAAGTGGGTTTTTAAGTGCTCTGGAGTCATTTCGTTGCAAGCGGGTTTTTAAGTGCTCTGGAGTCATTTCGTTGCAAGTGGGTTTTTAAGTGCCCTGGAGTCATTTCGTTGCAAGCGGGTTTTTCAGTACTCTGAAGGCATTTCGTTGTAAGCGGGTTTTTAAGTGCTCTGGAGTCATTTCGTTGCAAGCGGGTTTTTAAGTACTCTGGAGTCATTTCGTTGCAAGCGGGTTTTTAAGTGCTCTGAAGGCATTTCGTTGTAAGCGGGTTTTTAAGTGCTCTGGAGTCATTTCGTTGCAAGCGGGTTTTTAAGTACTCTGGAGTCATTTCGTTGCAAGCGGGTTTTTACGTGCTCTGGAGTCATTTCGTTGCAAGCGGGTTTTTACATACTTCTCTGACATTTAACTGAAAGCGGGTTTTTTAAGTGCTCTGGAGTCATTTCGTTGCAAGCGGGTTTTTACGTACTCTGGAGTCATTTCGTTGCAAGCGGGTTTTTACATACTTCTCAGACATTTCACTGGAAGCGGGTTTTTTAAGTGCTCTGGAGTCATTTCGTTGCAAGCGGGTTTTTAAGTGCTCTAGAGTCTTTTCGTTGCAAGCGGGTTTTTACGTGCTCTGAAGTCATTTCGTTGCAAGCGGGTTTTTAAGTGCTCTGGAGTCATTTCGTTGCAAGCGGGTTTTTAAGTGTTCTGGAGTCATTTCGTTTCAAGCGGGATTTTAAGTGCTCTGAAGGCATTTCTTTGTAAGCGGGTTTTTAAGTGCTCTGGAGTCATTTCGTTGCATGCGGGTTTTACGTGTTCTGGTGTCATTTCGTTGCAAGCGGGTTTTTACATACTTCTCAGACATTTCACTGGAAACGGGTTTTTTAAGTGCTCTGTAGGCATTTCGTTGCTAGCCGGTTTTTAAGTACTCTTGATTCATTTCGTTGCAAGCGGGTTTTTACGTGCTCTGGAGTCATTTCGTTGCAATCGGGTTTTTACATACTTCTCTGACATTTAACTGGAAGCGAATTTTTTAAGTGCTCCTGAGTCATTTTGTTGCAAGCGGGTTTTTACGTGCTCTGGAGTCATTTCGTTGCAAGTGGGTTTTTACATACTTCTCAGACATTTCACTTGAAGCGGGTTTTTTAAGTGCTCTGGAGTCATTTCGTTGCAAGCGGGTTTTTAAGTACTCTGGAGTCATTTCGTTGTAAGCGGGTTTTTAAGTACTCTGGAGTCATTTCGTTGCAAGCGGGTTTTTAAGTGCTCTGGAGTCATTTCCTTGCAAGCGGGTTTTTAAGTGCTCTGGAGTTATTTCGTTGCAAGCGGATTTTTAAGTGCTCTGGAGTCTTTTCGTTGCAAGCGGGTTTTTTAGTGTTCTGGAGTCATTTCGTTGCAAGCGGGTTTTTAAGTGCTCTGGAGACATTTTGGTGTAATCGGGTTTTTAAGTGCTCTGGAGTCATTTCGTTGCAAGCGGGTTTTTACGTGTTATGGAATCATTTCGTTGCAAGTGGGTTTTTACATACTTCTCAGACATTTCACTGGAAGTGGGTTTTTTAAGTGCTCTGGAGGCATTTCGTTGCAAGCGGGTTTTTAAGTGCTCTGGAGTCATTTCGTTGCAAGTGGGTTTTTAAGTGCTCTGGAGTCATTTCGTTGCAAGCGGGTTTTTAAGTGCTCTGGAGTCTTTTCGTTGCAAGCTGGTTTTTAAGTGTTCTGGAATCATTTCGTTGCAAGCGGGTTTTTAAGTGCTCTGAAGGCATTTCGTTGTAAGCGGGTTTTTAAGTGCTCTGGAGTCATTTCGTTGCAAGCGGGTTTTTGCGTGTTCTGGAGTCATTTCGTTGCAAGCGGGTATTTACATACTTCTCAGACATTTCACTGGAAGCGGGTTTTTTAAGTGCTCTGGAGGCATTTCGTTGCAAGCGGGTTTTTAAGTACTCTGGAGTCATTTCGTTGCAAGCGGGTTTTTAAGTGCTCTGGAGTCATTTCATTGCAAGCGGGTTTTTAAGTGCTCTGGAGTTATTTCGTTGCAAGCGGGTTTTTACGTTCTCTGGAGTCATTTCGTTGCAAGCGGGTTTTTAAGTGCTCTGGAGTCATTTCGTTGCAAGCGGGTTTTTACGTGCTCTGGAGTCATTTCGTTGCAAGCGGGTTTTTAAGTGCTCTGAAGACATTTCGTTGCAAGCGGGTTTTTACGTGCTCTGGAGTCATTTCGTTGCAAGCGGGTTTTACATACTTCTCAGACATTTCACTGGAAGCGGGTTTTTTAAGTGCTCTGGAGTCATTTCGTTGCAAGCGGGTTTTTAAGTGCTTTGGAGTCTTTTCATTGCAAGCGGGTTTTTACGTGCTCTGGAGTCATTTCGTTGCAAGCGGGTTTTTAAGTGCTCTGGAGTCATTTCGTTGCAACTGGGTTTTACGTGCTCTGGAGTCATTTCATTGCAAGCGGGTTTTTAAGTACTCTGGAGTCATTTTGTTGCAAGCGGGTTTTTAAGTGCACTGGAGTCATTTCATTGCAAGCCTGTTTTTAAGTGTTCTGGAGTCATTTCTTTGCAAGCGGGTTTTTAAGTACTCTGGAGTCATTTCGTTGCAAGCGGGTTTTTAAGAACTCTGGAGTCATTTCGTTGCAAGCGGGTTTTGAAGTGCTCTGGAGTCATTTCTTTGCAAGCGGGTTTTTAAGTGCTCTGGAGTCATTTCGTTGCAAGCGGGTTTTTAAGTGCTCTGGACTCATTTCGTTGCAAGCGGGTTTTTAAGTGCTCTGGAGTCATTTCGTTGCAAGCGGGTTTTTAAGTGCTCTGGAGTCATTTCGTTGCAAGCGTGTTTTTAAGTGCTCTGGAGTCATTTCGTTGCAAGCGGGTTTTTAAGTGCTCTGGAGTCATTTCGTTGCAAGCGGGTTTTTAAGTGCTCTGGAGTCATTTCGTTGCAAGCGGGTTTTTAAGTGCTCTGGAGTCATTTCGTTGCAAGCGGGTTTTTAAGTGCTCTGGAGTCATTTCGTTGCAAGCGGGTTTTTAAGTGCTCTGGAGTCATTTGGTTGCAAGCGGGTTTTTAAATGCTCCGGAGTCATTTCGTTGCAAGCGGGTTTTTAAGTGCTCTGGAGTCTTTTCGTTGCAAGCTTGTTTTTAAGTGTTTTGGAGTCATTTCTTTGCAAGCGGGTTTTTAAGTGCTCTGAAGGCATTTCGTTGTAAGCGGGTTTTTAAGTGCTCTGGAGTCATTTCGTTGCAAGCGGGTTTTTGCGTGTTCTGGAGTCATTTCGTTGCAAGCGGGTTTTTACATACTTCTCAGACATTTCACTGGAAGCGGGTTTTTTAAGTGCTCTGGAATCATTTCGTTGCAAGCGGGTTTTTAAGTACTCTGGAGTCATTTCGTTTCAAGCGGGTTTTTACGTGCTCTGGAGTCATTTCGTTGCAAGCGGGTTTTTACATACTTCTCTGACATTTAACTGGAAGCGGTTTTTTAAGTGCTCTGGAGTCATTTCGTTGCAAGCAAGTTTTAACGTGCTCTGGAGTCATTTCGTTGCAAGCGGGTTTTTACATACTTCTCAGACATTTCACTGGAAGCGGGTTTTTTAAGTGCTCTGGAGTCATTTCGTTGCAAGCGGGTTTTCAAGTGCTCTGGAGTCATTTCGTGGCAAGCGGGTTTTTAAGAGCTCTGGAGTCATTTCGTTTCAAGCGGGTTTTTAAGTGTTCTGGAGTCATTTCGTTGCAAGGGGGTTTTTACGTGTTCTGGAGTCATTTCGTTGCAAGCGGGTTTTTACATACTTCTCTGACATTTAACTGGAAGCGGGTTTTTTAAGTGCTCTGGAGTCATTTCGTTGCAAGCGCGTTTTTACATACTTCTCAGACATTTCACTGGAAGCGGGTTTTTTAAGTGCTCTGGAGTCATTTCGTTGGAAGCGGGTTTTTACGTGCTCTGGAGTCATTTCGTTGCAAGCGGGTTTTTAAGTGGTCTGCAGTCATTTCGTTGCAAGTGGGTTTTTAAGTGCTCTGGAGTCATTTCGTTGCAAGTGGGTTTTTAAGTGCCCTGGAGTCATTTCGTTGCAAGCGGGTTTTTCAGTACTCTGAAGGCATTTCGTTGTAAGCGGGTTTTTAAGTGCTCTGGAGTCATTTCGTTGCAAGCGGGTTTTTAAGTACTCTGGAGTCATTTCGTTGCAAGCGGGTTTTTAAGTGCTCTGAAGGCATTTCGTTGTAAGCGAGTTTTTAAGTGCTCTGGAGTCATTTCGTTGCAAGCGGGTTTTTAAGTACTCTGGAGTCATTTCGTTGCAAGCGGGTTTTTACGTGCTCTGGAGTCATTTCGTTGCAAGCGGGTTTTTACATACTTCTCTGACATTTAACTGAAAGCGGGTTTTTTAAGTGCTCTGGAGTCATTTCGTTGCAAGCGGGTTTTTACGTGCTCTGGAGTCATTTCGTTGCAAGCGGGTTTTTACATACTTCTCAGACATTTCACTGGAAGCGGGTTTTTTAAGTGCTCTGGAGTCATTTCGTTGCAAGCGGGTTTTTAAGTGCTCTAGAGTCTTTTCGTTGCAACTGGGTTTTACGTGCTCTGGAGTTATTTCTTTGCAAGCGGGTTTTTAAGTGCTCTGGAGTCATTTTGTTGCAAGCGGGTTTTTAAGTGCACTGGAGTCATTTCGTTGCAAGCCTGTTTTTATGTGTTCTGGAGTCATTTCGTTGCAAGCGGGTTTTTAAGTACTCTGGAGTCATTTCGTTGCAAGCGGGTTTTTAAGTGCTCTGGAGTCATTTCGTTGCAAGCGGGTTTTTAAGTGCTCTGGAGTCATTTCGTTGCAAGCGGGTTTTTAAGTGCTCTGGAGTCATTTCGTTGCAAGCGGGTTTTTAAGTGCTCTGGAGTCATTTCGTTGCAAGCGGGTTTTTAAGTGCTCTGGAGTCATTTCGTTGCAAGCGGGTTTTTAAGTACTCTGGAGTCATTTCGTTGCAAGCGGGTTTTTAAGTGCTCTGGAGTCATTTCGTTGCAAGCGGGTTTTTAAGTGCTCTGGAGTCATTTCGTTGAAAGCGGGTTTTTACGTGCTCTGGAGTCATTTAGTTGCAAGCGGGTTTTTACATACTTCTCAGACATTTCACTGGAAGCGGGTTTTTTAAGTGCTCTGGAGGCATTTCGTTGCAAGCGGGTTTGTAAGTACTCTGGAGTCATTTCGTTGCAAGCGGGTTTTTAAGTGCTCTGGAGTCATTTCGTTGCAAGCGGGTTTTTAAGTGCTCTGGAGTCATTTCGTTGCAAGCGGGTTTTTAAGTTCTCTGGAGTCATTTCGTTGCAATCGGGTTTTTAAGTGCTCAGGAGTCATTTCGTTGCAAGCGGGTTTTTAAGTGCTCTGGAGTCATTTCGTTGCAAGCGGGTTTTTAAGTGCTCTGGAGTCTTTTCGTTGCAAGCGGGTTTTTAAGTGTTCTGGAGTCATTTCGTTTCAAGCGGGATTTTAAGTGCTCTGAAGGCATTTCGTTGTAAGCGGGTTTTTAAGTGCTCTGGAGTCATTTCGTTGCATGCGGGTTTTACGTGTTCTGGTGCCATTTCGTTGCAAGCGGGTTTTTACATACTTCTCAGACATTTCACTGGAAACGGGTTTTTTAAGTGCTCTGTAGGCATTTCGTTGCTAGCCGGTTTTTAAGTACTCTGGAGTCATTTCGTTGCAAGCGGGTTTTTACGTGCTCTGGAGTCATTTCGTTGCTATCGGGTTTTTACATACTTCTCTGACATTTAACTGGAAGCGAATTTTTTAAGTGCTCCTGAGTCATTTTGTTGCAAGCGGGTTTTTACGTGCTCTGGAGTCATTTCGTTGCAAGTGGGTTTTTACATACTTCTCAGACATTTCACTGGAAGCGGGTTTTTTAAGTGCTCTGGAGTCATTTCGTTGCAAGCGGGTTTTTAAGTACTCTGGAGTCATTTCGTTGTAAGCGGGTTTTTAAGTACTCTGGAGTCATTTCGTTGCAAGCGGGTTTTTAAGTGCTCTGGAGTCATTTCCTTGCAAGCGGGTTTTTAAGTGCTCTGGAGTTATTTCGTTGCAAGCGGATTTTTAAGTGCTCTGGAGTCTTTTCGTTGCAAGCGGGTTTTAAGTGTTCTGGAGTCATTTCGTTGCAAGCGGGTTTTTAAGTGCTCTGGAGGCATTTTGTTGTAATCGGGTTTTTAAGTGCTCTGGAGTCATTTCGTTGCAAGCGGGTTTTTACGTGTTCTGGAATCATTTCGTTGCAAGTGGGTTTTTACATACTTCTCAGACATTTCACTGGAAGTGGGTTTTTTAAGTGCTCTGGAGGCATTTCGTTGCAAGCGGGTTTTTATGTGCTCTGGAGTCATTTCGTTGCAAGCGGGTTTTTAAGTGCTCTGGAGTCATTTCGTTGCAAGCGGGTTTTTAAGTGCTCTGGAGTCTTTTCGTTGCAAGCTGGTTTTTAAGTGTTCTGGAGTCATTTCGTTGCAAGCGGGTTTTTAAGTGCTCTGAAGGCATTTCGTTGTAAGCGGGTTTTTAAGTGCTCTGGAGTCATTTCGTTGCAAGCGGGTTTTTGCGTGTTCTGGAGTCATTTCGTTGCAAGCGGGTTTTTACATACTTCTCAGACATTTCACTGGAAGCGGGTTTTTTAAGTGCTCTGGAGGCATTTCGTTGCAAGCGGGTTTTTAAGTACTCTGGAGTCATTTCGTTGCAAGCGGGTTTTTAAGTGCTCTGGAGTCATTTCTTTGCAAGCGGGTTTTTAAGTGCTCTGGAGTTATTTCGTTGCAAGCGGGTTTTTACGTTCTCTGGAGTCATTTCGTTGCAAGCGGGTTTTTAAGTGCTTTGGAGTCATTTCGTTGCAAGCGGGTTTTTACGTGCTCTGGAGTCATTTCGTTGCAAGCGGGTTTTTAAGTGCTCTGAAGACATTTCGTTGCAAGCGGGTTTTTACGTGCTCTGGAGTCATTTCGTTGCAAGCGGGTTTTTACATACTTCTCAGACATTTCACTGGAAGCGGGTTTTTTAAGTGCTCTGGAGTCATTTCGTTGCAAGCGGGTTTTTAAGTGCTTTGGAGTCTTTTCATTGCAAGCGGGTTTTTTAGTGTTCTGGAGTCATTTCGTTGCAAGCGGGTTTTTAAGTGCTCTGGAGGCATTTCGTTGTAATCGGGTTTTTAAGTGCTCTGGAGTCATTTCGTTGCAATCGGGTTTTTACGTGTTCTGGAATCATTTCGTTGCAAGTGGGTTTTTACATACTTCTCAGACATTTCACTGGAAGCGGGTTTTTTAAGTGCTCTGGAGGCATTTCGTTGCAAGGGGGTTTTTAAGTGCTCTGGAGTCATTTCGTTGCAAGCGGGTTTTTAAGTGCTCTGGAGTCATTTCGTTGCAAGCGGGTTTTTAAGTGCTCTGGAGTCTTTTCGTTGCAAGCTGGTTTTTAAGTGTTCTTGAGTCATTTCGTTGCAAGCGGGTTTTTAAGTGCTCTGAAGGCATTTCGTTGTAAGCAGGTTTTTAAGTGCTCTGGAGTCATTTCGTTGCAAGCGGGTTTTTGCGTGTTCTGGAGTCATTTGGTTGCAAGCGGGTTTTTACATACTTCTCAGACATTTCACTGGAAGCGGGTTTTTTAAGTGGTCTGGAGGCATTTCGTTGCAAGCGGGTTTTTAAGTACTCTGGAGTCATTTCGTTGCAAGTGGGTTTTTAAGTGCTCTGGAGTCATTTCATTGCCAGCGGGTTTTTAAGTGCTCTGAAGGCATTTCGTTGTAAGCGGGTTTTTAAGTTCTCTGGAGTCATTTCGTTGCAAGCGGGATTTTAAGTGCTCTGGAGTCATTTCGTTGCAAGCGGGTTTTTACGTGCTCTGGAGTCATTTAGTTGCAACCGGGTTTTTATATACTTCTCAGATATTTCACTGGAAGCGGGTTTTTTAAGTGCTCTGGAGGCATTTCGTTGCAAGCGGGTTTTTAAGTACTCTGGAGTCATTTCGTTGCAAGCGGGTTTTTAAGTGCTCTGGAGTCATTTCGTTGCAAGCGGGTTTTTAAGTGCTCTGGAGTCATTTCGTTGCAAGCGGGTTTTTAAGTTCTCTGGAGTCATTTCGTTGCAATCGGGTTTTTAAGTGCTCAGGAGTCATTTCGTTGCAAGCGGGTTTTTAAGTGCTCTGGAGTCATTTCGTTGCAAGCGGGTTTTTAAGTGCTCTGGAGTCTTTTCGTTGCAAGCGGGTTTTTAAGTGTTCTGGAGTCATTTCGTTTCAAGCGGGATTTTAAGTGCTCTGAAGGCATTTCGTTGTAAGCGGGTTTTTAAGTGCTCTGGAGTCATTTCGTTGCATGCGGGTTTTACGTGTTCTGGTGTCATTTCGTTGCAAGCGGGTTTTTACATACTTCTCAGACATTTCACTGGAAACGGGTTTTTTAAGTGCTCTGTAGGCATTTCGTTGCTAGCCGGTTTTTAAGTATTCTGGAGTCATTTCGTTGCAAGCGGGTTTTTACGTGCTCTGGAGTCATTTCGTTGCAATCGGGTTTTTACATACTTCTCTGACATTTAACTGGAAGCGAATTTTTTAAGTGCTCCTGAGTCATTTTGTTGCAAGCGGGTTTTTACGTGCTCTGGAGTCATTTCGTTGCAAGTGGGTTTTTACATACTTCTCAGACATTTCACTGGAAGCGGGTTTTTTAAGTGCTCTGGAGTCATTTCGTTGCAAGCGGGTTTTTAAGTACTCTGGAGTCATTTCGTTGCAAGCGGGTTTTTAAGTACTCTGGAGTCATTTCGTTGCAAGCGGGTTTTTAAGTGCTCTGGAGTCATTTCCTTGCAAGCGGGTTTTTAAGTGCTCTGGAGTTATTTCGTTGCAAGCGGATTTTTAAGTGCTCTGGAGTCTTTTCGTTGCAAGCGGGTTTTTAGTGTTCTGGAGTCATTTCGTTGCAAGCGGGTTTTTAAGTGCTCTGGAGGCATTTTGTTGTAATCGGGTTTTTAAGTGCTCTGGAGTCATTTCGTTGCAAGCGGGTTTTTACGTCTTCTGGAATCATTTCGTTGCAAGTGGGTTTTTACATACTTCTCAGACATTTCACTGGAAGTGGGTTTTTTAAGTGCTCTGGAGGCATTTCGTTGCAAGCGGGTTTTTATGTGCTCTGGAGTCATTTCGTTGCAAGCGGGTTTTTAAGTGCTCTGGAGTCATTTCATTGCAAGCGGGTTTTTAAGTGCTCTGGAGTTATTTCGTTGCAAGCGGGTTTTTACGTTCTCTGGAGTCATTTCGTTGCAAGCGGGTTTTTAAGTGCTCTGGAGTCATTTCGTTGCAAGCGGGTTTTTACGTGCTCTGGAGTCATTTCGTTGCAAGCGGGTTTTTAAGTGCTCTGAAGACATTTCGTTGCAAGCGGGTTTTTACGTGCTCTGGAGTCATTTCGTTGCAAGCGGGTTTTTACATACTTCTCAGACATTTCACTGGTAGCGGGTTTTTTAAGTGCTCTGGAGTCATTTCGTTGCAAGCGGGTTTTTAAGTGCTTTGGAGTCTTTTCATTGCAAGCGGGTTTTTACGTGATCTGGAGTCATTTCGTTGCAAGCGGGTTTTTACATACTTCTCAGACATTTCACTGGAAGCGGGTTTTTTAAGTGCTCTGGAGTCATTTCGTTGCAAGCGGGTTTTTAAGTGCTTTGGAGTCTTTTCATTGCAAGCGGGTTTTTTAGTGTTCTGGAGTCATTTCGTTGCAAGCGGGTTTTTAAGTGCTCTGGAGGCATTTCGTTGTAATCGGGTTTTTAAGTGCTCTGGAGTCATTTCGTTGCAATCGGGTTTTTACGTGTTCTGGAATCATTTCGTTGCAAGTGGGTTTTTACATACTTCTCAGACATTTCACTGGAAGCGGGTTTTTTAAGTGCTCTGGAGGCATTTCGTTGCAAGGGGGTTTTTAAGTGCTCTGGAGTCATTTCGTTGCAAGCGGGTTTTTAAGTGCTCTGGAGTCATTTCGTTGCAAGCGGGTTTTTAAGTGCTCTGGAGTCTTTTCGTTGCAAGCTGGTTTTTAAGTGTTCTTGAGTCATTTCGTTGCAAGCGGGTTTTTAAGTGCTCTGAAGGCATTTCGTTGTAAGCAGGTTTTTAAGTGCTCTGGAGTCATTTCGTTGCAAGCGGGTTTTTGCGTGTTCTGGAGTCATTTGGTTGCAAGCGGGTTTTTACATACTTCTCAGACATTTCACTGGAAGCGGGTTTTTTAAGTGGTCTGGAGGCATTTCGTTGCAAGCGGGTTTTTAAGTACTCTGGAGTCATTTCGTTGCAAGTGGGTTTTTAAGTGCTCTTTAGTCATTTCATTGCCAGCGGGTTTTTAAGTGCTCTGAAGGCATTTCGTTGTAAGCGGGTTTTTAAGTTCTCTGGAGTCATTTCGTTGCAAGCGGGATTTTAAGTGCTCTGGAGTCATTTCGTTGCAAGCGGGTTTTTACGTGCTCTGGAGTCATTTAGTTGCAACCGGGTTTTTATATACTTCTCAGATATTTCACTGGAAGCGGGTTTTTTAAGTGCTCTGGAGGCATTTCGTTGCAAGCGGGTTTTTAAGTGCTCTGGAGTCATTTCGTTGCAAGCGGGTTTTTAAGTGCTCTGGAGTCATTTCGTTGCAAGCGGGTTTTTAAGTGCTCTGGAGTCATTTCGTTGCAAGCGGGTTTTTAAGTGCTCTGGAGTCTTTTCGTTGCAAGCGGGTTTTTAAGTGTTCTGGAGTCATTTCGTTTCAAGCGGGATTTTAAGTGCTCTGAAGGCATTTCGTTGTAAGCGGGTTTTTAAGTGCTCTGGAGTCATTTCGTTGCATGCGGGTTTTACGTGTTCTGGTGTCATTTCGTTGCAAGCGGGTTTTTACATACTTCTCAGACATTTCACTGGAAACGGGTTTTTTAAGTGCTCTGGAGGCATTTCGTTGCTAGCCGGTTTTTAAGTACTCTGGAGTCATTTCGTTGCAAGCGGGTTTTTACGTGCTCTGGAGTCATTTCGTTGCAATCGGGTTTTTACATACTTCTCTGACATTTAACTGGAAGCGAATTTTTTAAGTGCTCCTGAGTCATTTTGTTGCAAGCGGGTTTTTACGTGCTCTGGAGTCATTTCGTTGCAAGTGGGTTTTTACATACTTCTCAGACATTTCACTGGAAGCGGGTTTTTTAAGTGCTCTGGAGTCATTTCGTTGCAAGCGGGTTTTTAAGTACTCTGGAGTCATTTCGTTGCAAGCGGGTTTTTAAGTACTCTGGAGTCATTTCGTTGCAAGCGGGTTTTTAAGTGCTCTGGAGTCATTTCCTTGCAAGCGGGTTTTTAAGTGCTCTGGAGTTATTTCGTTGCAAGCGGATTTTTAAGTGCTCTGGAGTCATTTCGTTGCAAGCGGGTTTTTACGTGTTCTGGAATCATTTCGTTGCAAGTGGGTTTTTACATACTTCTCAGACATTTCACTGGAAGTGGGTTTTTTAAGTGCTCTGGAGGCATTTCGTTGCAAGCGGGTTTTTATGTGCTCTGGAGTCATTTCGTTGCAAGCGGGTTTTTAAGTGCTCTGGAGTCATTTCGTTGCAAGCGGGTTTTTAAGTGCTCTGGAGTCTTTTCGTTGCAAGCTGGTTTTTAAGTGTTCTGGAGTCATTTCGTTGCAAGCGGGTTTTTAAGTGCTCTGAAGGCATTTCGTTGTAAGCGGGTTTTTAAGTGCTCTGGAGTCATTTCGTTGCAAGCGGGTTTTTGCGTGTTCTGGAGTCATTTCGTTGCAAGCGGGTTTTTACATACTTCTCAGACATTTCACTGGAAGCGGGTTTTTTAAGTGCTCTGGAGGCATTTCGTTGCAAGCGGGTTTTTAAGTACTCTGGAGTCATTTCGTTGCAAGCGGGTTTTTAAGTGCTCTGGAGTCATTTCATTGCAAGCGGGTTTTTAAGTGCTCTGGAGTTATTTCGTTGCAAGCGGGTTTTTACGTTCTCTGGAGTCATTTCGTTGCAAGCGGGTTTTTAAGTGCTTTGGAGTCATTTCGATGCAAGCGGGTTTTTACGTGCTCTGGAGTCATTTCGTTGCAAGCGGGTTTTTAAGTGCTCTGAAGACATTTCGTTGCAAGCGGGTTTTTACGTGCTCTGGAGTCATTTCGTTGCAAGCGGGTTTTTACATACTTCTCAGACATTTCACTGGAAGCGGGTTTTTTAAGTGCTCTTGAGTCATTTCGTTGTAAGCGGGTTTTTAAGTGCTTTGGAGTCTTTTCATTGCAAGCGGGTTTTTACGTGCTCTGGAGTCATTTCGTTGCAAGCGGGTTTTTACATACTTCTCAGACATTTCACTGGAAGCGGGTTTTTTAAGTGCTCTGGAGTCATTTCGTTGCAAGCGGGTTTTTAAGTGCTTTGGAGTCTTTTCATTGCAAGCGGGTTTTTTAGTGTTCTGGAGTCATTTCGTTGCAAGCGGGTTTTTAAGTGCTCTGGAGGCATTTCGTTGTAATCGGGTTTTTAAGTGCTCTGGAGTCATTTCGTTGCAATCGGGTTTTTACGTGTTCTGGAATCATTTCGTTGCAAGTGGGTTTTTACATACTTCTCAGACATTTCACTGGAAGCGGGTTTTTTAAGTGCTCTGGAGGCATTTCGTTGCAAGCGGGTTTTTAAGTGCTCTGGAGTCATTTCGTTGCAAGCGGGTTTTTAAGTGCTCTGGAGTCTTTTCGTTGCAAGCTGGTTTTTAAGTGTTCTTGAGTCATTTCGTTGCAAGCGGGTTTTTAAGTGCTCTGAAGGCATTTCGTTGTAAGCAGGTTTTTAAGTGCTCTGGAGTCATTTCGTTGCAAGCGGGTTTTTGCGTGTTCTGGAGTCATTTGGTTGCAAGCGGGTTTTTACATACTTCTCAGACATTTCACTGGAAGCGGGTTTTTTAAGTGGTCTGGAGGCATTTCGTTGCAAGCGGGTTTTTAAGTACTCTGGAGTCATTTCGTTGCAAGTGGGTTTTTAAGTGCTCTGGAGTCATTTCATTGCCAGCGGGTTTTTAAGTGCTCTGAAGGCATTTCGTTGTAAGCGGGTTTTTAAGTTCTCTGGAGTCATTTCGTTGCAAGCGGGATTTTAAGTGCTCTGGAGTCATTTCGTTGCAAGCGGGTTTTTACGTGCTCTGGAGTCATTTAGTTGCAACCGGGTTTTTATATACTTCTCAGATATTTCACTGGAAGCGGGTTTTTTAAGTGCTCTGGAGGCATTTCGTTGCAAGCGGGTTTTTAAGTGCTCTGGAGTCATTTCGTTGCAAGCGGGTTTTTAAGTGCTCTGGAGTCATTTCGTTGCAAGCGGGTTTTTAAGTGCTCTGGAGTCATTTCGTTGCAAGCGGGTTTTTAAGTGCTCTGGAGTCATTTCGTTGCAATCGGGTTTTTAAGTGCTCTGGAGTCATTTCCTTGCAAGCGGGTTTTTAAGTGCTCTGGAGTTATTTCGTTGCAAGGGGATTTTTAAGTGCTCTGGAGTCTTTTCGTTGCAAGCGGGTTTTTTAGTGTTCTGGAGTCATTTCGTTGCAAGCGGGTTTTTAAGTGCTCTGGAGGCATTTCGTTGTAATCGGGTTTTTAAGTGCTCTGGAGTCATTTCGTTGCAAGCGGGTTTTTACGTGTTCTGGAATCATTTCGTTGCAAGTGGGTTTTTACATACTGCTCAGACATTTCACTGGAAGTGGGATTTTAAGTGCTCTGGAGGCATTTCGTTGCAAGCGGGTTTTTAAGTGCTCTGGAGTCATTTCGTTGCAAGCGGGTTTTTAAGTGCTCTGGAGTCTTTTCGTTGCAAGCTGGTTTTTAAGTGTTCTTGAGTCATTTCGTTGCAAGCGGGTTTTTAAGTGCTCTGAAGGCATTTCGTTGTAAGCGGGTTTTTAAGTGCTCTGGAGTCATTTCGTTGCAAGCGGGTTTTTGCGTGTTCTGGAGTCATTTCGTTGCAAGCGGGTTTTTACATACTTCTCAGACATTTCACTGGAAGCGGGTTTTTTAAGTGCTCTGGAGGCATTTCGTTGCAAGTGGGTTTTTATGTACTCGGGAGTCATTTCGTTGCAAGCGGGTTTTTACGTGCTCTGGAGTCATTTCGTTGCAAGCGGGTTTTTACATACTTCTCTGACATTTAACTTGAAGCGAATTTTTTAAGTGCTCTGGAGTCCTTTTGTTGCAAGCGGGTTTTTACGTGCTCTGGAGTCATTTCATTGCAAGAGGGTTTTTACATACTTCTCAGACATTTCACTGGAAGCGGGTTTTTTAAGTGCTCTGGAGTCTTTTCGTTGCAAGCGGGTTTTTAAGTGTTCTGGAGTCATTTCGTTGCAAGCGGGATTTTAAATGCTCTGAAGGCATTTCGTTGTAAGCGGGTTTTAAAGTGCTCTGGAGTCATTTCGTTGCATGCGGGTTTTACGTGTTCTGGTGTCATTTCGTTGCAAGCGGGTTTTTACATACTTCTCAGAAATTTCACTGGAAACGGGTTTTTTAAGTGCTCTGTAGGCATTTCGTTGCTAGCCGGTTTTTAAGTACTCTGGAGTCATTTCGTTGCAAGCGGGTTTTTACGTGCTCTGGAGTCATTTCGTTGCAAGCGGGTTTTTACATACTTCTCAGACATTTCACTGGAAGCGGGTTTTTTAAGTGCTCTGGAGTCATTTCGTTGCAAGCGGGTTTTTAAGTGTTGTGGAGTCATTTCGTTGCAAGCGGGTTTTTAAGTGCTCTGGAGTCATTTCGTTGCAAGCGGGTTTTTAAGTGCTCTGGAGTAATTTCGTTGCAAGCGGGTTTTTAAGTGCTCTGGAGTCATTTCGTTGCAAGCGGGTTTTTAAGTGCTCTGGAGTCATTTCGTTGCATGCGGGTTTTTACGTGCTCTGGAGTCATTTAGTTGCAAGCGGGTTTTTACATACTTCTCAGACATTTCACTGGAAGCGGGTTTTTTAAGTGCTCTGGAGGCATTTCGTTGCAAGCGGGTTTTTAAGTGCTCTGGAGTCATTTCGTTGCAAGCGGGTTTTTAAGTGCTCTGGAGTCATTTCGTTGCAAGCGGGTTTTTAAGTGCTCTGGAGTCTTTTCGTTGCAAGCTGGTTTTTAAGTGTTCTTGAGTCATTTCGTTGCAAGCGGGTTTTTAAGTGCTCTGAAGGCATTTCGTTGTAAGCGGGTTTTTAAGTGCTCTGGAGTCATTTCGTTGCAAGCGGGTTTTTGCGTGTTCTGGAGTCATTTCGTTGCAAGCGGGTTTTTACATACTTCTCAGACATTTCACTGGAAGCGGGTTTTTTAAGTGCTCTGGAGGCATTTCGTTGCAAGCGGGTTTTTAAGTGCTCTGGAGTCATTTCGTTGCAAGCGGGTTTTTAAGTGCTCTGGAGTCATTTCGTTGCAAGCGGGTTTTTAAGTGCTCTGGAGTCTTTTTGTTGCAAGCTGGTTTTTAAGTGTTCTTGAGTCATTTCGTTGCAAGCGGGTTTTTAAGTGCTCTGATGGCATTTCGTTGTAAGCGGGTTTTTAAGTGCTCTGGAGTCATTTCGTTGCAAGCGGGTTTTTGCGTGTTCTGGAGTCATTTCGTTGCAAGCGGGTTTTTACATACTTCTCAGACATTTCACTGGAAGCGGGTTTTTTAAGTGCTCTGGAGGCATTTCGTTGCAAGTGAGTTTTTATGTACTCTGGAGTCATTTCGTTGCAAGCGGGTTTTTACGTGCTCTGGAGTCATTTCGTTGCAAGCGGGTTTTTACATACTTCTCAGACATTTCACTGGAAGCGGGTTTTTTAAGTGCTCTGGAGTCATTTCGTTGCAAGCGGGTTTTTAAGTACTCTGGAGTCTTTTCGTTGCAAGCGGGTTTTTAAGTGTTCTGGAGTCATTTCGTTGCAAGCGGGATTTTAAGTGCTCTGAAGGCATTTCGTTGTAAGCGGGTTTTTAAGTGCTCTGGAGTCATTTCGTTGCATGCGGGTTTTACGTGTTCTGGTGTCATTTCGTTGCAAGCGGGTTTTTACATACTTCTCAGAAATTTCACTGGAAACGGGTTTTTTAAGTGCTCTGTAGGCATTTCGTTGCTAGCCGGTTTTTAAGTACTCTGGAGTCATTTCGTTGCAAGCGGGTTTTTACGTGCTCTGGAGTCATTTCGTTGCAAGCGGGTTTTTACATACTTCTCAGACATTTCACTGGAAGCGGGTTTTTTAAGTGCTCTGGAGTCATTTCGTTGCAAGCGGGTTTTTAAGTGCTCTGGAGTCATTTCGTTGCAAGCGGGTTTTTAAGTGCTGTGGAGTCATTTCGTTGCAAGCGGGTTTTTAAGTACTCTGGAGTCATTTCGTTGCAAGCGGGTTTTTAAGTGCTCTGGAGTCATTTCGTTGCAAGCGGGTTTTTAAGTGCTCTGGAGTCATTTCGTTGCAAGCGGGTTTTTAAGTGCTCTGGAGTCATTTCGTTGCAAGCGGGTTTTTACGTGTTCTGGAGTCATTTAGTTGCAAGCGGGTTTTTACATACTTCTCAGACATTTCACTGGAAGCGGGTTTTTTAAGTGCTCTGGAGGCATTTCGTTGCAAGCGGGTTTTTAAGTGCTCTGGAGTCATTTCGTTGCAAGCGGGTTTTTAAGTGTCTGGAGTCTTTTCGTTGCAAGCGGGTTTTTAAGTGTTCTGGAGTCATTTCGTTGCAAGCGGGATTTTAAGTGCTCTGAAGGCATTTCGTTGTAAGCGGGTTTTTAAGTGCTCTGGAGTCATTTCGTTGCATGCGGGTTTTACGTGTTCTGGTGTCATTTCGTTGCAAGCGGGTTTTTACATACTTCTTAGAAATTTCACTGGAAACGGGTTTTTTAAGTGCTCTGTAGGCATTTCGTTGCTAGCCGGTTTTTAAGTACTCTGGAGTCATTTCGTTGCAAGCTGGTTTTTACGTGCTCTGGAGTCATTTCGTTGCAAGCGGGTTTTTACATACTTCTCAGACATTTCACTGGAAGCGGGTTTTTTAAGTGCTCTTGAGTCATTTCGTTGCAAGCGGGTTTTTAAGTACTCTGGAGTCATTTCGTTGCAAGCGGGTTTTTAAGTGCTCTGGAGTCATTTCGTTGCAAGCGGGTTTTTAAGTGCTCTGGAGTCATTTCGTTGCAAGCGGGTTTTTAAGTGCTCTGGAGTCATTTCGTTGCAAGCGGGTTTTTAAGTGCTCTGGAGTCATTTCGTTGCAAGCGGGTTTTTAAGTGCTGTGGAGTCATTTCGTTGCAAGCGGGTTTTTAAGTACTCTGGAGTCATTTCGTTGCAAGCGGGTTTTTAAGTGCTCTGGAGTCATTTCGTTGCAAGCGGGTTTTTAAGTGCTGTGGAGTCATTTCGTTGCAAGCGGGTTTTTAAGTACTCTGGAGTCATTTCGTTGCAAGCGGGTTTTTAAGTGCTCTGGAGTCATTTCGTTGCAAGCGGGTTTTTAAGTGCTCTGGAGTCATTTCGTTGCAAGCGGGTTTTTAAGTGCTCTGGAGTCATTTCGTTGCAAGCGGGTTTTTAAGTGCTGTGGAGTCATTTCGTTGCAAGCGGGTTTTTAAGTACTCTGGAGTCATTTCGTTGCAAGCGGGTTTTTAAGTGCTCTGGAGTCATTTCGTTGCAAGCGGGTTTTTAAGTGCTCTGGAGTCATTTCGTTGCAAGTGGGTTTTTACGTGCTCTGGAGTCATTTAGTTGCAAGCGGGTTTTTACATAGTTCTCAGACATTTCACTGGAAGCGGGTTTTTTAAGTGCTCTGGAGGCATTTCGTTGCAAGCGGGTTTTTAAGTGCTCTGGAGTCATTTCGTTGCAAGCGGGTTTTTAAGTGCTCTGGAGTCATTTCGTTGCAAGCGGGTTTTTAAGTGCTCTGGAGTCTTTTCGTTGCAAGCTGGTTTTTAAGTGTTCTTGAGTCATTTCGTTGCAAGCGGGATTTTAAGTGCTCTGAAGGCATTTCGTTGTAAGCGGGTTTTTAAGTGCTCTGGAGTCATTTCGTTGCAAGCGGGTTTTTGCGTGTTCTGGAGTCATTTCGTTGCAAGCGGGTTTTTACATACTTCTCAGACATTTCACTGGAAGCGGGTTTTTTAAGTGCTCTGGAGGCATTTCGTTGCAAGCGGGTTTTTAAGTACTCTGGAGTCATTTCGTTGCAAGCGGGTTTTTAAGTGCTCTGGAGTCATTTCATTGCAAGCGGGTTTTTAAGTGCTCTGGAGTTATTTCGTTGCAAGCGGGTTTTTACGTTCTCTGGAGTCATTTCGTTGCAAGCGGGTGTTTGCGAGTTCTGGAGTCATTTCGTTGCAAGCGGGTTTTTACGTGCTCTGGAGTCATTTCGTTGCAAGCGGGTTTTTACATACTTCTCAGACATTTCACTGGAAGCGGGTTTTTTAAGTGCTCTGGAGTCATTTCGTTGCAAGCGGGTTTTTAAGTGCTCTGGAGTCTTTTCGTTGCAAGCGGGTTTTTACGTGCTCTGGAGTCATTTCGTTGCAAGCGGGTTTTTACATACTTCTCAGACATTTCACTGGAAGCGGGTTTTTACGTGCTCTGGAGTCATTTCGTTGCAAGCGGGTTTTTACATACTTCTCAGACATTTCACTGGAAGCAGGGTTTTTAAGTGCTCTGGAGTCATTTCGTTGCAAGCGGGTTTTTAAGTGCTTTGGAGTCTTTTCATTGCAAGCGGGTTTTTACGTGCTCTGGAGTCATTTCGTTGCAAGCGGGTTTTTAAGTGCTCTGGAGTCATTTTGTTGCAACTGGGTTTTACGTGCTGTGGAGTCATTTCATTGCAAGCGGGTTTTTAAGTACTCTGGAGTCATTTTGTTGCAAGTGGGTTTTTAAGTGCACTGGAGTCATTTCGTTGCAAGCCTGTTTTTAAGTGTTCTGGAGTCATTTCTTTGCAAGCGGGTTTTTAAGTGCTCTGGAGTCATTTTGTTGCAAGCGGGTTTTTAAGTGCTCTGGAGTCATTTCGTTGCAATCGGGTTTTTAAGTGCTCAGGAGTCATTCCGTTGCAATCGGGTTTTTAAGTGCTCTGGAGTCATTTCGTTGCAAGCGGGTTTTTAAGTGCTCTGGAGTCATTTCGTTGCAAGCGGGTTTTTAAGTGCTCTGGAGTCTTTTCGTTGCAAGCTGGTTTTTAAGTGTTCTTGAGTCATTTCGTTGCAAGCGGGTTTTTAAAGTGCTCTGAAGGCATTTCGTTGTAAGCGGGTTTTTAAGTGCTCTGGAGTCATTTCGTTGCAAGCGGGTTTTTGCGTGTTCTGGAGTCATTTCGTTGCAAGCGGGTTTTTACATACTTCTCAGACATTTCACTGGAAGCGGGTTTTTTAAGTGCTCTGGAGGCATTTCGTTGCAAGCGGGTTTTTAAGTACTCTGGAGTCATTTCGTTGCAAGCGGGTTTTTAAGTGCTCTGGAGTCATTTCATTGCAAGCGGGTTTTTAAGTGCTCTGGAGTTATTTCGTTGGAAGCGGGTTTTTACGTTCTCTGGAGTCATTTCGTTGCAAGCGGGTTTTTACATACTTCTCAGAAATTTCACTGGAAACGGGTTTTTTAAGTGCTCTGTAGGCATTTCGTTGCTAGCCGGTTTTTAAGTACTCTGGAGTCATTTCGTTGCAAGCGGGTTTTTACGTGCTCTGGAGTCATTTCGTTGCAAGCGGGTTTTTACATACTTCTCAGACATTTCACTGGAAGCGGGTTTTTTAAGTGCTCTGGAGGCATTTCGTTGCAAGCGGGTTTTTAAGTGCTCTGGAGTCATTTCGTTGCAAACGGGTTTTTAAGTGTCTGGAGTCTTTTCGTTGCAAGCGGGTTTTTAAGTGTTCTGGAGTCATTTCGTTGCAAGCGGGATTTTAAGTGCTCTGAAGGCATTTCGTTGTAAGCGGGTTTTTAAGTGCTCTGGAGTCATTTCGTTGCATGCGGGTTTTACGTGTTCTGGTGTCATTTCGTTGCAAGCGGGTTTTTACATACTTCTCAGAAATTTCACTGGAAACGGGTTTTTTAAGTGCTCTGTAGGCATTTCGTTGCTAGCCGGTTTTTAAGTACTCTGGAGTCATTTCGTTGCAAGCTGGTTTTTACGTGCTCTGGAGTCATTTCGTTGCAAGCGGGTTTTTACATACTTCTCAGACATTTCACTGGAAGCGGGTTTTTTAAGTGCTCTGGAGTCATTTCGTTGCAAGCGGGTTTTTAAGTACTCTGGAGTCATTTCGTTGCAAGCGGGTTTTTAAGTGCTCTGGAGTCATTTCGTTGCAAGCGGGTTTTTAAGTGCTCTGGAGTCATTTTGTTGCAAGCGGGTTTTTAAGTGCTCTGGAGTCATTTCGTTGCAAGCGGGTTTTTAAGTGCTCTGGAGTCATTTCGTTGCCAGCGGGTTTTTAAGTGCTGTGGAGTCATTTCGTTGCAAGCGGGTTGTTAAGTACTCTGGAGTCATTTCGTTGCAAGCGGGTTTTTAAGTGCTCTGGAGTCATTTCGTTGCAAGCGGGTTTTTAAGTGCTCTGGAGTCATTTCGTTGCAAGCGGGTTTTTAAGTGCTCTGGAGTCATTTCGTTGCAAGCGGGTTTTTACGTGCTCTGGAGTCATTTAGTTGCAAGCGGGTTTTTACATACTTCTCAGACATTTCACTGGAAGCGGGTTTTTTAAGTGCTCTGGAGGCATTTCGTTGCCAGCGGGTTTTTAAGTGCTCTGGAGTCATTTTGTTGCAACTGGGTTTTACGTTCTGTGGAGTCATTTCATTGCAAGCGGGTTTTTAAGTACTCTGGAGTCATTTTGTTGCAAGTGGGTTTTTAAGTGCACTGGAGTCATTTCGTTGCAAGCCTGTTTTTAAGTGTTCTGGAGTCATTTCTTTGCAAGCGGGTTTTTAAGTGCTCTGGAGTCATTTTGTTGCAAGCGGGTTTTTAAGTGCTCTGGAGTCATTTCGTTGCAATCGGGTTTTTAAGTGCTCAGGAGTCATTCCGTTGCAATCGGGTTTTTAAGTGCTCAGGAGTCATTTCGTTGCAAGCGGGTTTTTAAGTGCTCTGGAGTCATTTCGTTGCAAGCGGGTTTTTAAGTGCTCTGGAGTCTTTTCGTTGCAAGCTGGTTTTTAAGTGTTCTTGAGTCATTTCGTTGCAAGCGGGTTTTTAAGTGCTCTGAAGGCATTTCGTTGTAAGCGGGTTTTTAAGTGCTCTGGAGTCATTTCGTTGCAAGCGGGTGTTTGCGAGTTCTGGAGTCATTTCGTTGCAAGCGGGTTTTTACATACTTCTCAGACATTTCACTGGAAGCGGGTTTTTTAAGTGCTCTGGAGGCATTTCGTTGCAAGCGGGTTTTTAAGTACTCTGGAGTCATTTCGTTGCAAGCGGGTTTTTAAGTGCTCTGGAGTCATTTCATTGCAAGCGGGTTTTTAAGTGCTCTGGAGTTATTTCGTTGGAAGCGGGTTTTTACGTTCTCTGGAGTCATTTCGTTGCAAGCGGGTTTTTACATACTTCTCAGAAATTTCACTGGAAACGGGTTTTTTAAGTGCTCTGTAGGCATTTCGTTGCTAGCCGGTTTTTAAGTACTCTGGAGTCATTTCGTTGCAAGCGGGTTTTTACGTGCTCTGGAGTCATTTCGTTGCAAGCGGGTTTTTACATACTTCTCAGACATTTCACTGGAAGCGGGTTTTTTAAGTGCTCTGGAGGCATTTCGTTGCAAGCGGGTTTTTAAGTGCTCTGGAGTCATTTCGTTGCAAGCGGGTTTTTAAGTGTCTGGAGTCTTTTCGTTGCAAGCGGATTTTTAAGTGTTCTGGAGTCATTTCGTTGCAAGCGGGATTTTAAGTGCTCTGAAGGCATTTCGTTGTAAGCGGGTTTTTAAGTGCTCTGGAGTCATTTCGTTGCATGCGGGTTTTACGTGTTCTGGTGTCATTTCGTTGCAAGCGGGTTTTTACATACTTCTCAGAAATTTCACTGGAAACGGGTTTTTTAAGTGCTCTGTAGGCATTTCGTTGCTAGCCGGTTTTTAAGTACTCTGGAGTCATTTCGTTGCAAGCTGGTTTTTACGTGCTCTGGAGTCATTTCGTTGCAAGCGGGTTTTTAAGTGCTCTGGAGTCATTTCGTTGCAAGCGGGTTTTTAAGTGCTCTGGAGTCATTTTGTTGCAAGCGGGTTTTTAAGTGCTCTGGAGTCATTTCGTTGCAAGCGGGTTTTTAAGTGCTCTGGAGTCATTTCGTTGCCAGCGGGTTTTTAAGTGCTGTGGAGTCATTTCGTTGCAAGCCTGTTTTTAAGTGTTCTGGAGTCATTTCGTTGCAAGCGGGTTTTTAAGTGCTCTGGAGTCATTTCGTTGCAAGCGGGTTTTTAAGTGCTCTGGAGTCATTTCGTTGCAAGCGGGTTTTTAAGTGCTCTGGAGTCATTTCGTTGCAAGCGGGTTTTTACGTGCTCTGGAGTCATTTAGTTGCAAGCGGGTTTTTACATACTTCTCAGACATTTCACTGGAAGCGGGTTTTTTAAGTGCTCTGGAGGCATTTCGTTGCCAGCGGGTTTTTAAGTGCTCTGGAGTCATTTTGTTGCAACTGGGTTTTACGTGCTGTGGAGTCATTTCATTGCAAGCGGGTTTTTAAGTACTCTGGAGTCATTTTGTTGCAAGTGGGTTTTTAAGTGCACTGGAGTCATTTCGTTGCAAGCCTGTTTTTAAGTGTTCTGGAGTCATTTCTTTGCAAGCGGGTTTTTAAGTGCTCTGGAGTCATTTTGTTGCAAGCGGGTTTTTAAGTGCTCTGGAGTCATTTCGTTGCAATCGGGTTTTTAAGTGCTCAGGAGTCATTCCGTTGCAATCGGGTTTTTAAGTGCTCAGGAGTCATTTCGTTGCAAGCGGGTTTTTAAGTGCTCTGGAGTCATTTCGTTGCAAGCGGGTTTTTAAGTGCTCTGGAGTCTTTTCGTTGCAAGCTGGTTTTTAAGTGTTCTTGAGTCATTTCGTTGCAAGGGGGTTTTTAAGTGCTCTGAAGGCATTTCGTTGTAAGCGGGTTTTTAAGTGCTCTGGAGTTATTTCGTTGGAAGCGGGTTTTTACGTTCTCTGGAGTCATTTCGTTGCAAGCGGGTTTTTACATACTTCTCAGAAATTTCACTGGAAACGGGTTTTTTAAGTGCTCTGTAGGCATTTCGTTGCTAGCCGGTTTTTAAGTACTCTGGAGTCATTTCGTTGCAAGCGGGTTTTTACGTGCTCTGGAGTCATTTCGTTGCAAGCGGGTTTTTACATACTTCTCAGACATTTCACTGGAAGCGGGTTTTTTAAGTGCTCTGGAGGCATTTCGTTGCAAGCGGGTTTTTAAGTGCTCTGGAGTCATTTCGTTGCAAGCGGGTTTTTAAGTGTCTGGAGTCTTTTCGTTGCAAGCGGGTTTTTAAGTGTTCTGGAGTCATTTCGTTGCAAGCGGGATTTTAAGTGCTCTGAAGGCATTTCGTTGTAAGCGGGTTTTTAAGTGCTCTGGAGTCATTTCGTTGCATGCGGGTTTTATGTGTTCTGGTGTCATTTCGTTGCAAGCGGGTTTTTACATACTTCTCAGAAATTTCACTGGAAACGGGTTTTTTAAGTGCTCTGTAGGCATTTCGTTGCTAGCCGGTTTTTAAGTACTCTGGAGTCATTTCGTTGCAAGCTGGTTTTTACGTGCTCTGGAGTCATTTCGTTGCAAGCGGGTTTTTACATACTTCTCAGACATTTCACTGGAAGCGGGTTTTTTAAGTGCTCTGGAGTCATTTCGTTGCAAGCGGGTTTTTAAGTACTCTGGAGTCATTTCGTTGCAAGCGGGTTTTTAAGTGCTCTGGAGTCATTTCGTTGCAAGCGGGTTTTTACGTGCTCTGGAGTCATTTTGTTGCAAGCGGGTTTTTAAGTGCTCTGGAGTCATTTCGTTGCAAGCGGGTTTTTAAGTGCTCTGGAGTCATTTCGTTGCCAGCGGGTTTTTAAGTGCTGTGGAGTCATTTCGTTGCAAGCGGGTTGTTAAGTACTCTGGAGTCATTTCGTTGCAAGCTGGTTTTTAAGTGCTCTGGAGTCATTTCGTTGCAAGCGGGTTTTTAAGTGCTCTGGAGTCATTTCGTTGCAAGCGGGTTTTTAAGTGCTCTGGAGTCATTTCGTTGCAAGCGGGTTTTTACGTGCTCTGGAGTCATTTAGTTGCAAGCGGGTTTTTACATACTTCTCAGACATTTCACTGGAAGCGGGTTTTTTAAGTGCTCTGGAGGCATTTCGTTGCCAGCGGGTTTTTAAGTGCTCTGGAGTCATTTCGTTGCAAGCGGGTTTTTAAGTGCTCTGGAGTCATTTCGTTGCAAGCGGGTTTTTAAGTGCTCTGGAGTCTTTTCGTTGCAAGCTGGTTTTTAAGTGTTCTTGAGTCATTTCGTTGCAAGCGGGTTTTTAAGTGCTCTGAAGGCATTTCGTTGTAAGCGGGTTTTTAAGTGCTCTGGAGTCATTTTGTTGCAAGCGGGTTTTTGCGTGTTCTGGAGTCATTTCGTTGCAAGCGGGTTTTTACATACTTCTCAGACATTTCACTGGAAGCGGGTTTTTTAAGTGCTCTGGAGGCATTTCGTTGCAAGCCGGTTTTTAAGTACTCTGGAGTCATTTCGTTGCAAGCGGGTTTTTACGTGCTCTGGAGTCATTTCGTTGCAAGCGGGTTTTTACATACTTCTCAGACATTTCACTGGAAGCGGGTTTTTTAAGTGCTCTGGAGTCATTTCGTTGTAAGCGGGTTTTTAAGTACTCTGGAGTCATTTCGTTGCAAGCGGGTTTTTAAGTGCTTTGGAGTCATTTCGTTGCAAGCGGGTTTTTAAGTGCTCTGGAGTCATTTCGTTCCAAGCGGGTTTTTAAGTGCTCTGGAGTCATTTCGTTGCAAGCGGGTTTTTAAGTGCTGTGGAGTCATTTCGATGCAAGCGGGTTTTTAAGTACTCTGGAGTCATTTCGTTGCAAGCGGGTTTTTAAGTGCTCTGGAGTCATTTCGTTGCAAGCGGGTTTTTAAGTGCTCTGGAGTCATTTCGTTGCAAGTGGGATTTTACGTGCTCTGGAGTCATTTAGTTGCAAGCGGGTTTTTACATACTTCTCAGACATTTCACAGGAAGCGGGTTTTTTAAGTGCTCTGGAGGCATTTCGTTGCAAGCGGGTTTTTAAGTGCTCTGGAGTCATTTCGTTGCAAGCGGGTTTTTAAGTGCTCTGGAGTCATTTCGTTGCAAGCGGGTTTTTAAGTGCTCTGGAGTCTTTTCGTTGCAAGCTGGTTTTTAAGTGTTCTTGAGTCATTTCGTTGCAAGCGGGATTTTAAGTGCTCTGAAGGCATTTCGTTGTAAGCAGGTTTTTAAGTGCTCTGGAGTCATTTCGTTGCAAGCGGGTTTTTGGGTGTTCTGGAGTCATTTCGTTGCAAGCGGGTTTTTACATACTTCTCAGACATTTCACTGGAAGCGGGTTTTTTAAGTGCTCTGGAGTCATTTCGTTGCAAGCGGGTTTTTACGTGCTCTGGAGTCTTTTCGTTGCAAGCGGGTTTTTACGTGCTCTGGAGTCATTTCGTTGCAAGCGGGTTTTTAAGTGCTCTGCAGTCATTTCGTTGCAAGCCGGTTTTTACGTGCTCTGGAGTCATTTCGTTGCAAGCGGGTTTTTACATACTTCTCAGACATTTCACTGGAAGCAGGGTTTTTAAGTGCTCTGGAGTCATTTCGTTGCAAGCGGGTTTTTAAGTGCTTTGGAGTCTTTTCATTGCAAGCGGGTTTTTACGTGCTCTGGAGTCATTTCGTTGCAAGCGGGTTTTTAAGTGCTCTGGAGTCATTTTGTTGCAACTGGGTTTTACGTGCTGTGGAGTCATTTCATTGCAAGCGGGTTTTTAAGTACTTTGGAGTCATTTTGTTGCAAGTGGGTTTTTAAGTGCTCAGGAGTCATTTCGTTGCAAGCGGGTTTTTAAGTGCTCTGGAGTCATTTCGTTGCAAGCGGGTTTTTAAGTGCTCTGGAGGCTTTTCGTTGCAAGCTGGTTTTTAAGTGTTCTTGAGTCATTTCGTTGCAAGCGGGTTTTTAAGTGCTCTGAAGGCATTTCGTTGTAAGCGGGTTTTTAAGTGCTCTGGAGTCATTTCGTTGCAAGCGGGTTTTTGCGTGTTCTGGAGTCATTTCGTTGCAAGCGGGTTTTTACATACTTCTCAGACATTTCACTCGAAGCGGGTTTTTTAAGTGCTCTGGAGGCATTTCGTTGCAAGCGGGTTTTTAAGTACTCTGGAGTCATTTCGTTGCAAGCGGGTTTTTAAGTGCTCTGGAGTCATTTCATTGCAAGCGGGTTTTTAAGTGCTCTGGAGTTATTTCGTTGGAAGCGGGTTTTTACGTTCTCTGGAGTCATTTCGTTGCAAGCGGGTTTTTACATACTTCTCAGAAATTTCACTGGAAACGGGTTTTTTAAGTGCTCTGTAGGCATTTCGTTGCTAGCCGGTTTTTAAGTACTCTGGAGTCATTTCGTTGCAAGTGGGTTTTTACGTGCTCTGGAGTCATTTCGTTGCAAGCGGGTTTTTACATACTTCTCAGACATTTCACTGGAAGCGGGTTTTTTAAGTGCTCTGGAGTCATTTCGTTGCAAGCGGGTTTTTAAGTACTCTGGAGTCATTTCGTTGCAAGCGGGTTTTTAAGTGCTCTGGAGTCATTTCGTTGCAAGCGGGTTTTTAAGTGCTCTGGAGTCATTTTGTTGCAAGCGGGTTTTTAAGTGCTCTGGAGTCATTTCGTTGCAAGCGGGTTTTTAAGTGCTCTGGAGTCATTTCGTTGCAAGCGGGTTTTTAAGTGCTGTGGAGTCATTTCGTTGCAAGCGGGTTTTTAAGTACTCTGGAGTCATTTCGTTGCAAGCGGGTTTTTAAGTGCTCTGGAGTCATTTCGTTGCAAGCGGGTTTTTAAGTGCTCTGGAGTCATTTCATTGCAAGCGGGTTTTTAAGTGCTCTGGAGTCATTTCGTTGCAAGTGGGTTTTTACGTGCTCTGGAATCATTTAGTTGCAAGCGGGTTTTTACATACTTCTCAGACATTTCACTGGAAGCGGGTTTTTTAAGTGCTCTGGAGGCATTTCGTTGCAAGCGGGTTTTTAAGTGCTCTGGAGTCATTTCGTTGCAAGCGGGTTTTTAAGTGCTCTGGAGACATTTCGTTGCAAGCGGGATTTTAAGTGCTCTGAAGGCATTTCGTTGTAAGCGGGTTTTTAAGTGCTCTGGAGTCATTTCGTTGCATGCGGGTTTTACGTGTTCTGGTGTCATTTCGTTGCAAGCGGGTTTTTACATACTTCTCAGAAATTTCACTGGAAACGGGTTTTTTAAGTGCTCTGTAGGCATTTCGTTGCTAGCCGGTTTTTAAGTACTCTGGAGTCATTTCGTTGCAAGCTGGTTTTTACGTGCTCTGGAGTCATTTCGTTGCAAGCGGGTTTTTACATACTTCTCAGACATTTCACTGGAAGCGGGTTTTTTAAGTGCTCTGGAGTCATTTCGTTGCAAGCGGGTTTTTAAGTACTCTGGAGTCATTTCGTTGCAAGCGGGTTTTTAAGTGCTCTGGAGTCATTTCGTTGCAAGCGGGTTTTTAAGTGCTCTGGAGTCATTTTGTTGCAAGCGGGTTTTTAAGTGCTCTGGAGTCATTTCGTTGCAAGCGGGTTTTTAAGTGCTCTGGAGTCATTTCGTTGCCAGCGGGTTTTTAAGTGCTGTGGAGTCATTTCGTTGCAAGCGGGTTGTTAAGTACTCTGGAGTCATTTCGTTGCAAGCGGGTTTTTAAGTGCTCTGGAGTCATTTCGTTGCAAGCGGGTTTTTAAGTGCTCTGGAGTCATTTCGTTGCAAGCGGGTTTTTAAGTGCTCTGGAGTCATTTCGTTGCAAGCGGGTTTTTACGTGCTCTGGAGTCATTTAGTTGCAAGCGGGTTTTTACATACTTCTCAGACATTTCACTGGAAGCGGGTTTTTTAAGTGCTCTGGAGGCATTTCGTTGCCAGCGGGTTTTTAAGTGCTCTGGAGTCATTTTGTTGCAACTGGGTTTTACGTGCTGTGGAGTCATTTCATTGCAAGCGGGTTTTTAAGTACTCTGGAGTCATTTTGTTGCAAGTGGGTTTTTAAGTGCACTGGAGTCATTTCGTTGCAAGCCTGTTTTTAAGTGTTCTGGAGTCATTTCTTTGCAAGCGGGTTTTTAAGTGCTCTGGAGTCATTTTGTTGCAAGCGGGTTTTTAAGTGCTCTGGAGTCATTTCGTTGCAATCGGGTTTTTAAGTGCTCAGGAGTCATTCCGTTGCAATCGGGTTTTTAAGTGCTCAGGAGTCATTTCGTTGCAAGCGGGTTTTTAAGTGCTCTGGAGTCATTTCGTTGCAAGCGGGTTTTTAAGTGCTCTGGAGTCTTTTCGTTGCAAGCTGGTTTTTAAGTGTTCTTGAGTCATTTCGTTGCAAGCCGGTTTTTAAGTGCTCTGAAGGCATTTCGTTGTAAGCGGGTTTTTAAGTGCTCTGGAGTCATTTCGTTGCAAGCGGGTGTTTGCGTGTTCTGGAGTCATTTCGTTGCAAGCGGGTTTTTACATACTTCTCAGACATTTCACTGGAAGCGGGTTTTTTAAGTGCTCTGGAGGCATTTCGTTGCAAGCGGGTTTTTAAGTACTCTGGAGTCATTTCGTTGCAAGCGGGTTTTTAAGTGCTCTGGAGTCATTTCATTGCAAGCGGGTTTTTAAGTGCTCTGGAGTTATTTCGTTGGAAGCGGGTTTTTACGTTCTCTGGAGTCATTTCGTTGCAAGCGGGTTTTTACATACTTCTCAGAAATTTCACTGGAAACGGGTTTTTTAAGTGCTCTGTAGGCATTTCGTTGCTAGCCGGTTTTTAAGTACTCTGGAGTCATTTCGTTGCAAGCGGGTTTTTACGTGCTCTGGAGTCATTTCGTTGCAAGCGGGTTTTTACATACTTCTCAGACATTTCACTGGAAGCGGGTTTTTTAAGTGCTCTGGAGGCATTTCGTTGCAAGCGGGTTTTTAAGTGCTCTGGAGTCATTTCGTTGCAAGCGGGTTTTTAAGTGTCTGGAGTCTTTTCGTTGCAAGCAGGTTTTTAAGTGTTCTGGAGTCATTTCGTTGCAAGCGGGATTTTAAGTGCTCTGAAGGCATTTCGTTGTAAGCGGGTTTTTAAGTGCTCTGGAGTCATTTCGTTGCATGCGGGTTTTACGTGTTCTGGTGTCATTTCGTTGCAAGCGGGTTTTTACATACTTCTCAGAAATTTCACTGGAAACGGGTTTTTTAAGTGCTCTGTAGGCATTTCGTTGCTAGCCGGTTTTTAAGTACTCTGGAGTCATTTCGTTGCAAGCTGGTTTTTACGTGCTCTGGAGTCATTTCGTTGCAAGCGGGTTTTTACATACTTCTCAGACATTTCACTGGAAGCGGGTTTTTTAAGTGCTCTGGAGTCATTTCGTTGCAAGCGGGTTTTTAAGTACTCTGGAGTCATTTCGTTGCAAGCGGGTTTTTAAGTGCTCTGGAGTCATTTCGTTGCAAGCGGGTTTTTAAGTGCTCTGGAGTCATTTCGTTGCAAGCGGGTTTTTAAGTGCTCTGGAGTCATTTCGTTGCAAGCGGGTTTTTAAGTGCTCTGGAGTCATTTCGTTGCCAGCGGGTTTTTAAGTGCTGTGGAGTCATTTCGTTGCAAGCGGGTTGTTAAGTACTCTGGAGTCATTTCGTTGCAAGCGGGTTTTTAAGTGCTCTGGAGTCATTTCGTTGCAAGCGGGTTTTTAAGTGCTCTGGAGTCATTTCGTTGCAAGCGGGTTTTTAAGTGCTCTGGAGTCATTTCGTTGCAAGCGGGTTTTTACGTGCTCTGGAGTCATTTAGTTGCAAGCGGGTTTTTACATACTTCTCAGACATTTCACTGGAAGCGGGTTTTTTAAGTGCTCTGGAGGCATTTCGTTGCCAGCGGGTTTTTAAGTGCTCTGGAGTCATTTTGTTGCAACTGGGTTTTACGTGCTGTGGAGTCATTTCATTGCAAGCGGGTTTTTAAGTACTCTGGAGTCACTTTGTTGCAAGTGGGTTTTTAAGTGCACTGGAGTCATTTCGTTGCAAGCCTGTTTTTAAGTGTTCTGGAGTCATTTCTTTGCAAGCGGGTTTTTAAGTGCTCTGGAGTCATTTTTTTGCAAGCGGGTTTTTAAGTGCTCTGGAGTCATTTCGTTGCAATCGGGTTTTTAAGTGCTCAGGAGTCATTCCGTTGCAATCGGGTTTTTAAGTGCTCAGGAGTCATTTCGTTGCAAGCGGGTTTTTAAGTGCTCTGGAGTCATTTCGTTGCAAGCGGGTTTTTAAGTGCTCTGGAGTCTTTTCGTTGCAAGCTGGTTTTTAAGTGTTCTTGAGTCATTTCGTTGCAAGCGGGTTTTTAAGTGCTCTGAAGGCATTTCGTTGTAAGCGGGTTTTTAAGTGCTCTGGAGTCATTTCGTTGCAAGCGGGTTTTTGCGTGTTCTGGAGTCATTTCGTTGCAAGCGGGTTTTTACATACTTCTCAGACATTTCACTGGAAGCGGGTTTTTTCAGTGCTCTGGAGGCATTTCGTTGCAAGCGGGTTTTTAAGTACTCTGGAGTCATTTCGTTGCAAGCGGGTTTTTAAGTGCTCTGGAGTCATTTCATTGCAAGCGGGTTTTTAAGTGCTCTGGAGTTATTTCGTTGGAAGCGGGTTTTTACGTTCTCTGGAGTCATTTCGTTGCAAGCGGGTTTTTACATACTTCTCAGAAATTTCACTGGAAACGGGTTTTTTAAGTGCTCTGTAGGCATTTCGTTGCTAGCCGGTTTTTAAGTACTCTGGAGTCATTTCGTTGCAAGCGGGTTTTTACGTGCTCTGGAGTCATTTCGTTGCAAGCGGGTTTTTACATACTTCTCAGACATTTCACTGGAAGCGGGTTTTTTAAGTGCTCTGGAGGCATTTCGTTGCAAGCGGGTTTTTAAGTGCTCTGGAGTCATTTCGTTGCAAGCGGGTTTTTAATGTCTGGAGTCTTTTCGTTGCAAGCGGGTTTTTAAGTGTTCTGGAGTCATTTCGTTGCAAGCGGGATTTTAAGTGCTCTGAAGGCATTTCGTTGTAAGCGGGTTTTTAAGTGCTCTGGAGTCATTTCGTTGCATGTGGGTTTTACGTGTTCTGGTGTCATTTCGTTGCAAGCGGGTTTTTACATACTTCTCAGAAATTTCACTGGAAACGGGTTTTTTAAGTGCTCTGTAGGCATTTCGTTGCTAGCCGGTTTTTAAGTACTCTGGAGTCATTTCGTTGCAAGCTGGTTTTTACGTGCTCTGGAGTCATTTCGTTGCAAGCGGGTTTTTACATACTTCTCAGACATTTCACTGGAAGCGGGTTTTTTAAGTGCTCTGGAGTCATTTCGTTGCAAGCGGGTTTTTAAGTACTCTGGAGTCATTTCGTTGCAAGCGGGTTTTTAAGTGCTCTGGAGTCATTTCGTTGCAAGCGGGTTTTTAAGTGCTCTGGAGTCATTTTGTTGCAAGCGGGTTTTTAAGTGCTCTGGAGTCATTTCGTTGCAAGCGGGTTTTTAAGTGCTCTGGAGTCATTTCGTTGCAAGCGGGTTTTTAAGTGCTGTGGAGTCATTTCGTTGCAAGCGGGTTGTTAAGTACTCTGGAGTCATTTCGTTGCAAGCGGGTTTTTAAGTGCTCTGGAGTCATTTCGTTGCAAGCGGGTTTTTAAGTGCTCTGGAGTCATTTCGTTGCAAGCGGGTTTTTAAGTGCTCTGGAGTCATTTCGTTGCAAGCGGGTTTTTACGTGCTCTGGAGTCATTTAGTTGCAAGCGGGTTTTTACATACTTCTCAGACATTTCACTGGAAGCGGGTTTTTTAAGTGCTCTGGAGGCATTTCGTTGCCAGCGGGTTTTTAAGTGCTCTGGAGTCATTTCGTTGCAAGCGGGTTTTTAAGTGCTCTGGAGTCATTTCGTTGCAAGCGGGTTTTTAAGTGCTCTGGAGTCTTTTCGTTGCAAGCTGGTTTTTAAGTGTTCTTGAGTCATTTCGTTGCAAGCGGGTTTTTAAGTGCTCTGAAGGCATTTCGTTGTAAGCGGGTTTTTAAGTGCTCTGGAGTCATTTTGTTGCAAGCGGGTTTTTGCGTGTTCTGGAGTCATTTCGTTGCAAGCGGGTTTTTACATACTTCTCAGACATTTCACTGGAAGCGGGTTTTTTAAGTGCTCTGGAGGCATTTCGTTGCAAGCCGGTTTTTAAGTACTCTGGAGTCATTTCGTTGCAAGCGGGTTTTTACGTGCTCTGGAGTCATTTCGTTGCAAGCGGGTTTTTACATACTTCTCAGACATTTCACTGGAAGCGGGTTTTTTAAGTGCTCTGGAGTCATTTCGTTGTAAGCGGGTTTTTAAGTACTCTGGAGTCATTTCGTTGCAAGCGGGTTTTTAAGTGCTCTGGAGTCATTTCGTTGCAAGCGGGTTTTTAAGTGCTCTGGAGTCATTTCGTTGCAAGCGGGTTTTTAAGTGCTCTGGAGTCATTTCGTTGCAAGCGGGTTTTTAAGTGCTGTGGAGTCATTTCGTTGCAAGCGGGTTTTTAAGTACTCTGGAGTCATTTCGTTGCAAGCGGGTTTTTAAGTGCTCTGGAGTCATTTCGTTGCAAGCGGGTTTTTAAGTGCTCTGGAGTCATTTCGTTGCAAGTGGGATTTTACGTGCTCTGGAGTCATTTAGTTGCAAGCGGGTTTTTACATACTTCTCAGACATTTCACAGGAAGCGGGTTTTTTAAGTGCTCTGGAGGCATTTCGTTGCAAGCGGGTTTTTAAGTGCTCTGGAGTCATTTCGTTGCAAGCGGGTTTTTAAGTGCTCTGGAGTCATTTCGTTGCAAGCGGGTTTTTAAGTGCTCTGGAGTCTTTTCGTTGCAAGCTGGTTTTTAAGTGTTCTTGAGTCATTTCGTTGCAAGCGGGATTTTAAGTGCTCTGAAGGCATTTCGTTGTAAGCAGGTTTTTAAGTGCTCTGGAGTCATTTCGTTGCAAGCGGGTTTTTGCGTGTTCTGGAGTCATTTCGTTGCAAGCGGGTTTTTACATACTTCTCAGACATTTCACTGGAAGCGGGTTTTTTAAGTGCTCTGGAGTCATTTCGTTGCAAGCGGGTTTTTACGTGCTCTGGAGTCTTTTCGTTGCAAGCGGGTTTTTACGTGCTCTGGAGTCATTTCGTTGCAAGCGGGTTTTTAAGTGCTCTGCAGTCATTTCGTTGCAAGCGGGTTTTTACGTGCTCTGGAGTCATTTCGTTGCAAGCGGGTTTTTACATACTTCTCAGACATTTCACTGGAAGCAGGGTTTTTAAGTGCTCTGGAGTCATTTCGTTGCAAGCGGGTTTTTAAGTGCTTTGGAGTCTTTTCATTGCAAGCGGGTTTTTACGTGCTCTGGAGTCATTTTGTTGCAAGCGGGTTTTTAAGTGCTCTGGAGTCATTTTGTTGCAACTGGGTTTTACGTGCTGTGGAGTCATTTCATTGCAAGCGGGTTTTTAAGTACTCTGGAGTCATTTTGTTGCAAGTGGGTTTTTAAGTGCACTGGAGTCATTTCGTTGCAAGCCTGTTTTTAAGTGTTCTGGAATCATTTCTTTGCAAGCGGGTTTTTAAGTGTCTGGAGTCATTTCGTTGCAAGCGGGTTTTTAAGTGCTCTGGAGTCATTTCGTTGCAATCGGGTTTTTAAGTGCTCAGGAGTCATTCCGTTGCAATCGGGTTTTTAAGTGCTCAGGAGTCATTTCGTTGCAAGCGGGTTTTTAAGTGCTCTGGAGTCATTTCGTTGCAAGCGGGTTTTTAAGTGCTCTGGAGTCTTTTCGTTGCAAGCTGGTTTTTAAGTGTTCTTGAGTCATTTCGTTGCAAGGGGGTTTTTAAGTGCTCTGAAGGCATTTCGTTGTAAGCGGGTTTTTAAGTGCTCTGGAGTCATTTCGTTGCAAGCGGGTTTTTGCGTGTTCTGGAGTCATTTCGTTGCAAGCGGGTTTTTACATACTTCTCAGACATTTCACTGGAAGCGGGTTTTTTAAGTGCTCTGGAGGCATTTCGTTGCAAGCGGGTTTTTAAGTACTCTGGAGTCATTTCGTTGCAAGCGGGTTTTTAAGTGCTCTGGAGTCATTTCATTGCAAGCGGGTTTTTAAGTGCTCTGGAGTTATTTCGTTGGAAGCGGGTTTTTACGTTCTCTGGAGTCATTTCGTTGCAAGCGGGTTTTTACATACTTCTCAGAAATTTCACTGGAAACGGGTTTTTTAAGTGCTCTGTAGGCATTTCGTTGCTAGCCGGTTTTTAAGTACTCTGGAGTCATTTCGTTGCAAGTGGGTTTTTACGTGCTCTGGAGTCATTTCGTTGCAAGCGGGTTTTTACATACTTCTCAGACATTTCACTGGAAGCGGGTTTTTTAAGTGCTCTGGAGTCATTTCGTTGCAAGCGGGTTTTTAAGTACTCTGGAGTCATTTCGTTGCAAGCGGGTTTTTAAGTGCTCTGGAGTCATTTCGTTGCAAGCGGGTTTTTAAGTGCTCTGGAGTCATTTCGTTGCAAGCGGGTTTTTAAGTGCTCTGGAGTCATTTCGTTGCAAGCGGGTTTTTAAGTGCTCTGGAGTCATTTCGTTGCAAGCGGGTTTTTAAGTGCTGTGGAGTCATTTCGTTGCAAGCGGGTTTTTAAGTACTCTGGAGTCATTTCGTTGCAAGCGGGTTTTTAAGTGCTCAGGAGTCATTCCGTTGCAATCGGGTTTTTAAGTGCTCAGGAGTCATTTCGTTGCAAGCGGGTTTTTAAGTGCTCTGGAGTCTTTTCGTTGCAAGCGGGTTTTTAAGTGTTCTGGAGTCATTTCGTTGCAAGCGGGATTTTAAGTGCTCTGAAGGCATTTCGTTGTAAGCGGGTTTTTAAGTGCTCTGGAGTCATTTCGTTGCATGCGGGTTTTTACGTGTTCTGGTGTCATTTCGTTGCAAGCGGGTTTTTACATACTTCTCAGACATTTCACTGGAAACGGGTTTTTTAAGTGCTCTGTAGGCATTTCGTTGCTAGCCGGTTTTTAAGTACTCTGGAGTCATTTCGTTGCAAGCGGGTTTTTACGTGCTCTGCAGTCATTTCGTTGCAATCGGGTTTTTACATACTTCTCTGACATTTAACTGGAAGCGAATTTTTTAAGTGCTCTGGAGTCATTTTGTTGCAAGCGGGTTTTTACGTGTTCTGGAGTCATTTCATTGCAAGCGGGTTTTTACATACTTCTCAGACATTTCACTGGAAGCGGGTTTTTTAAGTGCTCTGGAGTCATTTCGTTGCAAGCGGGTTTTTAAGTACTCTGGAGTCATTTCGTTGCAAGCGGGTTTTTAAGTGCTCTGGAGTCATTTCCTTGCAAGCGGGTTTTTAAGTGCTCTGGGGGCATTTCGTTGCAAGCGGGTTTTTAAGTACTCTGGAGTCTTTTCGTTGCAAGCGGGTTTTTACGTGCTCTGGAGTCATTTCGTTGCAAGCGGGTTTTTAAGTGCTCTGGAGGCATTTCGTTGCAAGCGGGTTTTTAAGTGCTCTGGAGTCTTTTCGTTGCAAGCTGGTTTTTAAGTGTTCTGGAGTCATGTCGTTGCAAGCGGGTTTTTAAGTGCTCTGAAGGCATTTCGTTGTAAGCGGGTTTTTAAGTGCTCTGGAGTCATTTCGTTGCAAGCGGGTTTTGCGTGTTCTGGAGTCATTTCGTTGCAAGCGGGTTTTTACATACTTCTCAGACATTTCACTGGAAGCGGGTTTTTTAAGTGCTTTGGAGGCATTTCGTTGCAAGTGGGTTTTTAAGTACTCTGGAGTTATTTCGTTGCAAGCGGGTTTTTACGTGCTCTGGAGTCATTTCTTTGCAAGCGGGTTTTTACATACTTCTCTGACATTTAAGTGGAAGCGAATTTTTTAAGTGCTCTGGAGTCCTTTTGTTGCAAGCGGGTTTTTACGTGCTCTGGAGTCATTTCGTTGCAAGCGGGTTTTTACATACTTCTCAGACATTTCACTGGAAGCGGGTTTTTTAAGTGCTCTGGAGTCATTTCATTGCAAGCGGGTTTTTAAGTACTCTGGAGTCATTTCGTTGCAAGCGGGTTTTTAAGTGCTCTGGAGTCATTTCATTGCAAGCGGGTTTTTAAGTGCTCTGGAGTCATTTCGTTGCAAGCGGGTTTTTACATACTTCTCAGACATTTCACTGGAAGCAGGTTTTTTAAGTGCTCTGGAGTCATTTCGTTGCAAGCGGGTTTTTAAGTGCTTTGGAGTCTTTTCATTGCAAGCGGGTTTTTACGTGCTCTGGAGTCATTTCGTTGCAAGCGGGTTTTTAAGTGCTCTGGAGTCATTTTGTTGCAACTGGGTTTTACGTGCTGTGGAGTCATTTCATTGCAAGCGGGTTTTTAAGTACTCTGGAGTCATTTTGTTGCAAGTGGGTTTTTAAGTGCACTGGAGTCATTTCGTTGCAAGCCTGTTTTTAAGAGTTCTGGAGTCATTTCTTTGCAAGCGGGTTTTTAAGTACTCTGGAGTCATTTCGTTGCAAGCGGGTTTTTAAGTACTCTGGAGTCATTTCGTTGCAAGCGGGTTATTAAGTGTTCTGGAGTCATTTCGTTGCAAACGGGTTTTTAAGTGCTCTGGAGTCATTTTGTTGCAAGCGGGTTTTTAAGTGCTCTGGAGTCATTTCGTTGCAAGCGGGTTTTTAAGTGCTCTGGAGTCATTTCGTTGCAAGCGGGTTTTTAAGTGCTGTGGAGTCATTTCGTTGCAAGCGGGTTTTTAAGTACTCTGGAGTCATTTCGTTGCAAGCGGGTTTTTAAGTGCTCTGGAGTCATTTCGTTGCAAGCGGGTTTTTAAGTGCTCTGGAGTCATTTCGTTGCAAGCGGGTTTTTAAGTGCTCTGGAGTCATTTCGTTGCAAGCGGGTTTTTACGTGCTCTGGAGTCATTTAGTTGCAAGCGGGTTTTTACATACTTCTCAGACATTTCACTGGAAGCGGGTTTTTTAAGTGCTCTGGAGGCATTTCGTTGCAAGCGGGTTTTTAAGTGCTCTGGAGTCATTTCGTTGCAAGCGGGTTTTTAAGTGCTCTGGCGTCATTTCGTTGCAAGCGGGTTTTTAAGTGCTCTGGAGTCATTTCGTTGCAAGCGGGTTTTTAAGTGCTCTGGAGTCATTTCGTTGCAATCGGGTTTTTAAGTGCTCAGGAGTCATTCCGTTGCAATCGGGTTTTTAAGTGCTCAGGAGTCATTTCGTTGCAAGCGGGTTTTTAAGTGCTCTGGAGTCTTTTCGTTGCAAGCGGGTTTTTAAGTGTTCTGGAGTCATTTCTTTGCAAGCGGGATTTTAAGTGCTCTGAAGTCATTTCGTTGTAAGCTGGTTTTTAAGTGCTCTGGAGTCATTTCGTTGCATGCGGGTTTTTACGTGTTCTGGTGTCATTTCGTTGCAAGCGGGTTTTTACATACTTCTCAGACATTTCACTGGAAACGGGTTTTTTAAGTGCTCTGTAGGCATTTCGTTGCTAGCCGGTTTTTAAGTACTCTGGAGTCATTTCGTTGCAAGCGGGTTTTTACGTGCTCTGCAGTCATTTCGTTGCAATCGGGTTTTTACATACTTCTCTGACATTTAACTGGAAGCGAATTTTTTAAGTGCTCTGGAGTCATTTTGTTGCAAGCGGGTTTTTACGTGCTCTGGAGTCATTTCATTGCAAGCGGGTTTTTACATACTTCTCAGACATTTCACTGGAAGCGGGTTTTTTAAGTGCTCTTGAGTCATTTCGTTGCAAGCGGGTTTTAAGTACTCTGGAGTCATTTCGTTGCAAGCGGGTTTTTAAGTGCTCTGGAGTCATTTCCTTGCAAGCGGGTTTTTAAGTGCTCTGGAGTTATTTCGTTGCAAGCGGGTTTTTAAGTGCTCTGGAGTCTTTTCGTTGCAAGCGGGTTTTTAGTGTTCTGGAGTCATTTCGTTGCAAGCGGGTTTTTAAGTGCTCTGGAGGCATTTCGTTGTAATCGGGTTTTTAAATGCTCTGGAGTCGTTTCGTTGCAAGCGGGTTTTTACGTGTTCTGGAATCATTTCGTTGCAAGTGGGTTTTTACATACTTCTCAGACATTTCACTGGAAGCGGATTTTTTAAGTGCTCTGTAGGCATTTCGTTGCTAGCCGGTTTTTAAGTACTCTGGAGTCATTTCGTTGCAAGTGGGTTTTTACGTGCTCTGGAGTCATTTCGTTGCAAGCGGGTTTTTACATACTTCTCAGACATTTCACTGGAAGCGGGTTTTTTAAGTGCTCTGGAGTCATTTCGTTGCAAGCGGGTTTTTAAGTACTCTGGAGTCATTTCGTTGCAAGCGGGTTTTTAAGTGCTCTGGAGTCATTTCGTTGCAAGCGGGTTTTTAAGTGCTCTGGAGTCATTTCGTTGCAAGCGGGTTTTTAAGTGCTCTGGAGTCATTTCGTTGCAAGCGGGTTTTTAAGTGCTCTGGAGTCATTTCGTTGCAAGCGGGTTTTTAAGTGCTGTGGAGTCATTTCGTTGCAAGCGGGTTTTTAAGTACTCTGGAGTCATTTCGTTGCAAGCGGGTTTTTAAGTGCTCAGGAGTCATTCCGTTGCAATCGGGTTTTTAAGTGCTCAGGAGTCATTTCGTTGCAAGCGGGTTTTTAAGTGCTCTGGAGTCTTTTCGTTGCAAGCGGGTTTTTAAGTGTTCTGGAGTCATTTCGTTGCAAGCGGGATTTTAAGTGCTCTGAAGGCATTTCGTTGTAAGCGGGTTTTTAAGTGCTCTGGAGTCATTTCGTTGCATGCGGGTTTTTACGTGTTCTGGTGTCATTTCGTTGCAAGCGGGTTTTTACATACTTCTCAGACATTTCACTGGAAACGGGTTTTTTAAGTGCTCTGTAGGCATTTCGTTGCTAGCCGGTTTTTAAGTACTCTGGAGTCATTTCGTTGCAAGCGGGTTTTTACGTGCTCTGCAGTCATTTCGTTGCAATCGGGTTTTTACATACTTCTCTGACATTTAACTGGAAGCGAATTTTTTAAGTGCTCTGGAGTCATTTTGTTGCAAGCGGGTTTTTACGTGTTCTGGAGTCATTTCATTGCAAGCGGGTTTTTACATACTTCTCAGACATTTCACTGGAAGCGGGTTTTTTAAGTGCTCTGGAGTCATTTCGTTGCAAGCGGGTTTTTAAGTACTCTGGAGTCATTTCGTTGCAAGCGGGTTTTTAAGTGCTCTGGAGTCATTTCCTTGCAAGCGGGTTTTTAAGTGCTCTGGGGGCATTTCGTTGCAAGCGGGTTTTTAAGTACTCTGGAGTCTTTTCGTTGCAAGCGGGTTTTTACGTGCTCTGGAGTCATTTCGTTGCAAGCGGGTTTTTAAGTGCTCTGGAGGCATTTCGTTGCAAGCGGGTTTTTAAGTGCTCTGGAGTCTTTTCGTTGCAAGCTGGTTTTTAAGTGTTCTGGAGTCATGTCGTTGCAAGCGGGTTTTTAAGTGCTCTGAAGGCATTTCGTTGTAAGCGGGTTTTTAAGTGCTCTGGAGTCATTTCGTTGCAAGCGGGTTTTGCGTGTTCTGGAGTCATTTCGTTGCAAGCGGGTTTTTACATACTTCTCAGACATTTCACTGGAAGCGGGTTTTTTAAGTGCTTTGGAGGCATTTCGTTGCAAGTGGGTTTTTAAGTACTCTGGAGTTATTTCGTTGCAAGCGGGTTTTTACGTGCTCTGGAGTCATTTCTTTGCAAGCGGGTTTTTACATACTTCTCTGACATTTAAGTGGAAGCGAATTTTTTAAGTGCTCTGGAGTCCTTTTGTTGCAAGCGGGTTTTTACGTGCTCTGGAGTCATTTCGTTGCAAGCGGGTTTTTACATACTTCTCAGACATTTCACTGGAAGCGGGTTTTTTAAGTGCTCTGGAGTCATTTCATTGCAAGCGGGTTTTTAAGTACTCTGGAGTCATTTCGTTGCAAGCGGGTTTTTAAGTGCTCTGGAGTCATTTCATTGCAAGCGGGTTTTTAAGTGCTCTGGAGTCATTTCGTTGCAAGCGGGTTTTTACATACTTCTCAGACATTTCACTGGAAGCAGGTTTTTTAAGTGCTCTGGAGTCATTTCGTTGCAAGCGGGTTTTTAAGTGCTTTGGAGTCTTTTCATTGCAAGCGGGTTTTTACGTGCTCTGGAGTCATTTCGTTGCAAGCGGGTTTTTAAGTGCTCTGGAGTCATTTTGTTGCAACTGGGTTTTACGTGCTGTGGAGTCATTTCATTGCAAGCGGGTTTTTAAGTACTCTGGAGTCATTTTGTTGCAAGTGGGTTTTTAAGTGCACTGGAGTCATTTCGTTGCAAGCCTGTTTTTAAGTGTTCTGGAGTCATTTCTTTGCAAGCGGGTTTTTAAGTACTCTGGAGTCATTTCGTTGCAAGCGGGTTTTTAAGTACTCTGGAGTCATTTCGTTGCAAGCGGGTTATTAAGTGTTCTGGAGTCATTTCGTTGCAAACGGGTTTTTAAGTGCTCTGGAGTCATTTTGTTGCAAGCGGGTTTTTAAGTGCTCTGGAGTCATTTCGTTGCAAGCGGGTTTTTAAGTGCTCTGGAGTCATTTCGTTGCAAGCGGGTTTTTAAGTGCTGTGGAGTCATTTCGTTGCAAGCGGGTTTTTAAGTACTCTGGAGTCATTTCGTTGCAAGCGGGTTTTTAAGTGCTCTGGAGTCATTTCGTTGCAAGCGGGTTTTTAAGTGCTCTGGAGTCATTTCGTTGCAAGCGGGTTTTTAAGTGCTCTGGAGTCATTTCGTTGCAAGCGGGTTTTTACGTGCTCTGGAGTCATTTAGTTGCAAGCGGGTTTTTACATACTTCTCAGACATTTCACTGGAAGCGGGTTTTTTAAGTGCTCTGGAGGCATTTCGTTGCAAGCGGGTTTTTAAGTGCTCTGGAGTCATTTCGTTGCAAGCGGGTTTTTAAGTGCTCTGGCGTCATTTCGTTGCAAGCGGGTTTTTAAGTGCTCTGGAGTCATTTCGTTGCAAGCGGGTTTTTAAGTGCTCTGGAGTCATTTCGTTGCAATCGGGTTTTTAAGTGCTCAGGAGTCATTCCGTTGCAATCGGGTTTTTAAGTGCTCAGGAGTCATTTCGTTGCAAGCGGGTTTTTAAGTGCTCTGGAGTCTTTTCGTTGCAAGCGGGTTTTTAAGTGTTCTGGAGTCATTTCTTTGCAAGCGGGATTTTAAGTGCTCTGAAGTCATTTCGTTGTAAGCTGGTTTTTAAGTGCTCTGGAGTCATTTCGTTGCATGCGGGTTTTTACGTGTTCTGGTGTCATTTCGTTGCAAGCGGGTTTTTACATACTTCTCAGACATTTCACTGGAAACGGGTTTTTTAAGTGCTCTGTAGGCATTTCGTTGCTAGCCGGTTTTTAAGTACTCTGGAGTCATTTCGTTGCAAGCGGGTTTTTACGTGCTCTGCAGTCATTTCGTTGCAATCGGGTTTTTACATACTTCTCTGACATTTAACTGGAAGCGAATTTTTTAAGTGCTCTGGAGTCATTTTGTTGCAAGCGGGTTTTTACGTGCTCTGGAGTCATTTCATTGCAAGCGGGTTTTTACATACTTCTCAGACATTTCACTGGAAGCGGGTTTTTTAAGTGCTCTTGAGTCATTTCGTTGCAAGCGGGTTTTAAGTACTCTGGAGTCATTTCGTTGCAAGCGGGTTTTTAAGTGCTCTGGAGTCATTTCCTTGCAAGCGGGTTTTTAAGTGCTCTGGAGTTATTTCGTTGCAAGCGGGTTTTTAAGTGCTCTGGAGTCTTTTCGTTGCAAGCGGGTTTTTAGTGTTCTGGAGTCATTTCGTTGCAAGCGGGTTTTTAAGTGCTCTGGAGGCATTTCGTTGTAATCGGGTTTTTAAATGCTCTGGAGTCGTTTCGTTGCAAGCGGGTTTTTACGTGTTCTGGAATCATTTCGTTGCAAGTGGGTTTTTACATACTTCTCAGACATTTCACTGGAAGCGGATTTTTTAAGTGCTCTGTAGGCATTTCGTTGCTAGCCGGTTTTTAAGTACTCTGGAGTCATTTCGTTGCAAGTGGGTTTTTACGTGCTCTGGAGTCATTTCGTTGCAAGCGGGTTTTTACATACTTCTCAGACATTTCACTGGAAGCGGGTTTTTTAAGTGCTCTGGAGTCATTTCGTTGCAAGCGGGTTTTTAAGTACTCTGGAGTCATTTCGTTGCAAGCGGGTTTTTAAGTGCTCTGGAGTCATTTCGTTGCAAGCGGGTTTTTAAGTGCTCTGGAGTCATTTCGTTGCAAGCGGGTTTTTAAGTGCTCTGGAGTCATTTCGTTGCAAGCGGGTTTTTAAGTGCTCTGGAGTCATTTCGTTGCAAGCGGGTTTTTAAGTGCTGTGGAGTCATTTCGTTGCAAGCGGGTTTTTAAGTACTCTGGAGTCATTTCGTTGCAAGCGGGTTTTTAAGTGCTCAGGAGTCATTCCGTTGCAATCGGGTTTTTAAGTGCTCAGGAGTCATTTCGTTGCAAGCGGGTTTTTAAGTGCTCTGGAGTCTTTTCGTTGCAAGCGGGTTTTTAAGTGTTCTGGAGTCATTTCGTTGCAAGCGGGATTTTAAGTGCTCTGAAGGCATTTCGTTGTAAGCGGGTTTTTAAGTGCTCTGGAGTCATTTCGTTGCATGCGGGTTTTTACGTGTTCTGGTGTCATTTCGTTGCAAGCGGGTTTTTACATACTTCTCAGACATTTCACTGGAAACGGGTTTTTTAAGTGCTCTGTAGGCATTTCGTTGCTAGCCGGTTTTTAAGTACTCTGGAGTCATTTCGTTGCAAGCGGGTTTTTACGTGCTCTGCAGTCATTTCGTTGCAATCGGGTTTTTACATACTTCTCTGACATTTAACTGGAAGCGAATTTTTTAAGTGCTCTGGAGTCATTTTGTTGCAAGCGGGTTTTTACGTGTTCTGGAGTCATTTCATTGCAAGCGGGTTTTTACATACTTCTCAGACATTTCACTGGAAGCGGGTTTTTTAAGTGCTCTGGAGTCATTTCGTTGCAAGCGGGTTTTTAAGTACTCTGGAGTCATTTCGTTGCAAGCGGGTTTTTAAGTGCTCTGGAGTCATTTCCTTGCAAGCGGGTTTTTAAGTGCTCTGGGGGCATTTCGTTGCAAGCGGGTTTTTAAGTACTCTGGAGTCTTTTCGTTGCAAGCGGGTTTTTACGTGCTCTGGAGTCATTTCGTTGCAAGCGGGTTTTTAAGTGCTCTGGAGGCATTTCGTTGCAAGCGGGTTTTTAAGTGCTCTGGAGTCTTTTCGTTGCAAGCTGGTTTTTAAGTGTTCTGGAGTCATGTCGTTGCAAGCGGGTTTTTAAGTGCTCTGAAGGCATTTCGTTGTAAGCGGGTTTTTAAGTGCTCTGGAGTCATTTCGTTGCAAGCGGGTTTTGCGTGTTCTGGAGTCATTTCGTTGCAAGCGGGTTTTTACATACTTCTCAGACATTTCACTGGAAGCGGGTTTTTTAAGTGCTTTGGAGGCATTTCGTTGCAAGTGGGTTTTTAAGTACTCTGGAGTTATTTCGTTGCAAGCGGGTTTTTACGTGCTCTGGAGTCATTTCTTTGCAAGCGGGTTTTTACATACTTCTCTGACATTTAAGTGGAAGCGAATTTTTTAAGTGCTCTGGAGTCCTTTTGTTGCAAGCGGGTTTTTACGTGCTCTGGAGTCATTTCGTTGCAAGCGGGTTTTTACATACTTCTCAGACATTTCACTGGAAGCGGGTTTTTTAAGTGCTCTGGAGTCATTTCATTGCAAGCGGGTTTTTAAGTACTCTGGAGTCATTTCGTTGCAAGCGGGTTTTTAAGTGCTCTGGAGTCATTTCATTGCAAGCGGGTTTTTAAGTGCTCTGGAGTCATTTCGTTGCAAGCGGGTTTTTACATACTTCTCAGACATTTCACTGGAAGCAGGTTTTTTAAGTGCTCTGGAGTCATTTCGTTGCAAGCGGGTTTTTAAGTGCTTTGGAGTCTTTTCATTGCAAGCGGGTTTTTACGTGCTCTGGAGTCATTTCGTTGCAAGCGGGTTTTTAAGTGCTCTGGAGTCATTTTGTTGCAACTGGGTTTTACGTGCTGTGGAGTCATTTCATTGCAAGCGGGTTTTTAAGTACTCTGGAGTCATTTTGTTGCAAGTGGGTTTTTAAGTGCACTGGAGTCATTTCGTTGCAAGCCTGTTTTTAAGTGTTCTGGAGTCATTTCTTTGCAAGCGGGTTTTTAAGTACTCTGGAGTCATTTCGTTGCAAGCGGGTTTTTAAGTACTCTGGAGTCATTTCGTTGCAAGCGGGTTATTAAGTGTTCTGGAGTCATTTCGTTGCAAACGGGTTTTTAAGTGCTCTGGAGTCATTTTGTTGCAAGCGGGTTTTTAAGTGCTCTGGAGTCATTTCGTTGCAAGCGGGTTTTTAAGTGCTCTGGAGTCATTTCGTTGCAAGCGGGTTTTTAAGTGCTGTGGAGTCATTTCGTTGCAAGCGGGTTTTTAAGTACTCTGGAGTCATTTCGTTGCAAGCGGGTTTTTAAGTGCTCTGGAGTCATTTCGTTGCAAGCGGGTTTTTAAGTGCTCTGGAGTCATTTCGTTGCAAGCGGGTTTTTAAGTGCTCTGGAGTCATTTCGTTGCAAGCGGGTTTTTACGTGCTCTGGAGTCATTTAGTTGCAAGCGGGTTTTTACATACTTCTCAGACATTTCACTGGAAGCGGGTTTTTTAAGTGCTCTGGAGGCATTTCGTTGCAAGCGGGTTTTTAAGTGCTCTGGAGTCATTTCGTTGCAAGCGGGTTTTTAAGTGCTCTGGCGTCATTTCGTTGCAAGCGGGTTTTTAAGTGCTCTGGAGTCATTTCGTTGCAAGCGGGTTTTTAAGTGCTCTGGAGTCATTTCGTTGCAATCGGGTTTTTAAGTGCTCAGGAGTCATTCCGTTGCAATCGGGTTTTTAAGTGCTCAGGAGTCATTTCGTTGCAAGCGGGTTTTTAAGTGCTCTGGAGTCTTTTCGTTGCAAGCGGGTTTTTAAGTGTTCTGGAGTCATTTCTTTGCAAGCGGGATTTTAAGTGCTCTGAAGTCATTTCGTTGTAAGCTGGTTTTTAAGTGCTCTGGAGTCATTTCGTTGCATGCGGGTTTTTACGTGTTCTGGTGTCATTTCGTTGCAAGCGGGTTTTTACATACTTCTCAGACATTTCACTGGAAACGGGTTTTTTAAGTGCTCTGTAGGCATTTCGTTGCTAGCCGGTTTTTAAGTACTCTGGAGTCATTTCGTTGCAAGCGGGTTTTTACGTGCTCTGCAGTCATTTCGTTGCAATCGGGTTTTTACATACTTCTCTGACATTTAACTGGAAGCGAATTTTTTAAGTGCTCTGGAGTCATTTTGTTGCAAGCGGGTTTTTACGTGCTCTGGAGTCATTTCATTGCAAGCGGGTTTTTACATACTTCTCAGACATTTCACTGGAAGCGGGTTTTTTAAGTGCTCTTGAGTCATTTCGTTGCAAGCGGGTTTTAAGTACTCTGGAGTCATTTCGTTGCAAGCGGGTTTTTAAGTGCTCTGGAGTCATTTCCTTGCAAGCGGGTTTTTAAGTGCTCTGGAGTTATTTCGTTGCAAGCGGGTTTTTAAGTGCTCTGGAGTCTTTTCGTTGCAAGCGGGTTTTTAGTGTTCTGGAGTCATTTCGTTGCAAGCGGGTTTTTAAGTGCTCTGGAGGCATTTCGTTGTAATCGGGTTTTTAAATGCTCTGGAGTCGTTTCGTTGCAAGCGGGTTTTTAAGTGTTCTGGAATCATTTCGTTGCAAGTGGGTTTTTACATACTTCTCAGACATTTCACTGGAAGCGGATTTTTTAAGTGCTCTGTAGGCATTTCGTTGCTAGCCGGTTTTTAAGTACTCTGGAGTCATTTCGTTGCAAGTGGGTTTTTACGTGCTCTGGAGTCATTTCGTTGCAAGCGGGTTTTTACATACTTCTCAGACATTTCACTGGAAGCGGGTTTTTTAAGTGCTCTGGAGTCATTTCGTTGCAAGCGGGTTTTTAAGTACTCTGGAGTCATTTCGTTGCAAGCGGGTTTTTAAGTGCTCTGGAGTCATTTCGTTGCAAGCGGGTTTTTAAGTGCTCTGGAGTCATTTCGTTGCAAGCGGGTTTTTAAGTGCTCTGGAGTCATTTCGTTGCAAGCGGGTTTTTAAGTGCTCTGGAGTCATTTCGTTGCAAGCGGGTTTTTAAGTGCTGTGGAGTCATTTCGTTGCAAGCGGGTTTTTAAGTACTCTGGAGTCATTTCGTTGCAAGCGGGTTTTTAAGTGCTCAGGAGTCATTCCGTTGCAATCGGGTTTTTAAGTGCTCAGGAGTCATTTCGTTGCAAGCGGGTTTTTAAGTGCTCTGGAGTCTTTTCGTTGCAAGCGGGTTTTTAAGTGTTCTGGAGTCATTTCGTTGCAAGCGGGATTTTAAGTGCTCTGAAGGCATTTCGTTGTAAGCGGGTTTTTAAGTGCTCTGGAGTCATTTCGTTGCATGCGGGTTTTTACGTGTTCTGGTGTCATTTCGTTGCAAGCGGGTTTTTACATACTTCTCAGACATTTCACTGGAAACGGGTTTTTTAAGTGCTCTGTAGGCATTTCGTTGCTAGCCGGTTTTTAAGTACTCTGGAGTCATTTCGTTGCAAGCGGGTTTTTACGTGCTCTGCAGTCATTTCGTTGCAATCGGGTTTTTACATACTTCTCTGACATTTAACTGGAAGCGAATTTTTTAAGTGCTCTGGAGTCATTTTGTTGCAAGCGGGTTTTTACGTGTTCTGGAGTCATTTCATTGCAAGCGGGTTTTTACATACTTCTCAGACATTTCACTGGAAGCGGGTTTTTTAAGTGCTCTGGAGTCATTTCGTTGCAAGCGGGTTTTTAAGTACTCTGGAGTCATTTCGTTGCAAGCGGGTTTTTAAGTGCTCTGGAGTCATTTCCTTGCAAGCGGGTTTTTAAGTGCTCTGGGGGCATTTCGTTGCAAGCGGGTTTTTAAGTACTCTGGAGTCTTTTCGTTGCAAGCGGGTTTTTACGTGCTCTGGAGTCATTTCGTTGCAAGCGGGTTTTTAAGTGCTCTGGAGGCATTTCGTTGCAAGCGGGTTTTTAAGTGCTCTGGAGTCTTTTCGTTGCAAGCTGGTTTTTAAGTGTTCTGGAGTCATGTCGTTGCAAGCGGGTTTTTAAGTGCTCTGAAGGCATTTCGTTGTAAGCGGGTTTTTAAGTGCTCTGGAGTCATTTCGTTGCAAGCGGGTTTTGCGTGTTCTGGAGTCATTTCGTTGCAAGCGGGTTTTTACATACTTCTCAGACATTTCACTGGAAGCGGGTTTTTTAAGTGCTTTGGAGGCATTTCGTTGCAAGTGGGTTTTTAAGTACTCTGGAGTTATTTCGTTGCAAGCGGGTTTTTACGTGCTCTGGAGTCATTTCTTTGCAAGCGGGTTTTTACATACTTCTCTGACATTTAAGTGGAAGCGAATTTTTTAAGTGCTCTGGAGTCCTTTTGTTGCAAGCGGGTTTTTACGTGCTCTGGAGTCATTTCGTTGCAAGCGGGTTTTTACATACTTCTCAGACATTTCACTGGAAGCGGGTTTTTTAAGTGCTCTGGAGTCATTTCATTGCAAGCGGGTTTTTAAGTACTCTGGAGTCATTTCGTTGCAAGCGGGTTTTTAAGTGCTCTGGAGTCATTTCATTGCAAGCGGGTTTTTAAGTGCTCTGGAGTCATTTCGTTGCAAGCGGGTTTTTACATACTTCTCAGACATTTCACTGGAAGCAGGTTTTTTAAGTGCTCTGGAGTCATTTCGTTGCAAGCGGGTTTTTAAGTGCTTTGGAGTCTTTTCATTGCAAGCGGGTTTTTACGTGCTCTGGAGTCATTTCGTTGCAAGCGGGTTTTTAAGTGCTCTGGAGTCATTTTGTTGCAACTGGGTTTTACGTGCTGTGGAGTCATTTCATTGCAAGCGGGTTTTTAAGTACTCTGGAGTCATTTTGTTGCAAGTGGGTTTTTAAGTGCACTGGAGTCATTTCGTTGCAAGCCTGTTTTTAAGTGTTCTGGAGTCATTTCTTTGCAAGCGGGTTTTTAAGTACTCTGGAGTCATTTCGTTGCAAGCGGGTTTTTAAGTACTCTGGAGTCATTTCGTTGCAAGCGGGTTATTAAGTGTTCTGGAGTCATTTCGTTGCAAACGGGTTTTTAAGTGCTCTGGAGTCATTTTGTTGCAAGCGGGTTTTTAAGTGCTCTGGAGTCATTTCGTTGCAAGCGGGTTTTTAAGTGCTCTGGAGTCATTTCGTTGCAAGCGGGTTTTTAAGTGCTGTGGAGTCATTTCGTTGCAAGCGGGTTTTTAAGTACTCTGGAGTCATTTCGTTGCAAGCGGGTTTTTAAGTGCTCTGGAGTCATTTCGTTGCAAGCGGGTTTTTAAGTGCTCTGGAGTCATTTCGTTGCAAGCGGGTTTTTAAGTGCTCTGGAGTCATTTCGTTGCAAGCGGGTTTTTACGTGCTCTGGAGTCATTTAGTTGCAAGCGGGTTTTTACATACTTCTCAGACATTTCACTGGAAGCGGGTTTTTTAAGTGCTCTGGAGGCATTTCGTTGCAAGCGGGTTTTTAAGTGCTCTGGAGTCATTTCGTTGCAAGCGGGTTTTTAAGTGCTCTGGCGTCATTTCGTTGCAAGCGGGTTTTTAAGTGCTCTGGAGTCATTTCGTTGCAAGCGGGTTTTTAAGTGCTCTGGAGTCATTTCGTTGCAATCGGGTTTTTAAGTGCTCAGGAGTCATTCCGTTGCAATCGGGTTTTTAAGTGCTCAGGAGTCATTTCGTTGCAAGCGGGTTTTTAAGTGCTCTGGAGTCTTTTCGTTGCAAGCGGGTTTTTAAGTGTTCTGGAGTCATTTCTTTGCAAGCGGGATTTTAAGTGCTCTGAAGTCATTTCGTTGTAAGCTGGTTTTTAAGTGCTCTGGAGTCATTTCGTTGCATGCGGGTTTTTACGTGTTCTGGTGTCATTTCGTTGCAAGCGGGTTTTTACATACTTCTCAGACATTTCACTGGAAACGGGTTTTTTAAGTGCTCTGTAGGCATTTCGTTGCTAGCCGGTTTTTAAGTACTCTGGAGTCATTTCGTTGCAAGCGGGTTTTTACGTGCTCTGCAGTCATTTCGTTGCAATCGGGTTTTTACATACTTCTCTGACATTTAACTGGAAGCGAATTTTTTAAGTGCTCTGGAGTCATTTTGTTGCAAGCGGGTTTTTACGTGCTCTGGAGTCATTTCATTGCAAGCGGGTTTTTACATACTTCTCAGACATTTCACTGGAAGCGGGTTTTTTAAGTGCTCTTGAGTCATTTCGTTGCAAGCGGGTTTTAAGTACTCTGGAGTCATTTCGTTGCAAGCGGGTTTTTAAGTGCTCTGGAGTCATTTCCTTGCAAGCGGGTTTTTAAGTGCTCTGGAGTTATTTCGTTGCAAGCGGGTTTTTAAGTGCTCTGGAGTCTTTTCGTTGCAAGCGGGTTTTTAGTGTTCTGGAGTCATTTCGTTGCAAGCGGGTTTTTAAGTGCTCTGGAGGCATTTCGTTGTAATCGGGTTTTTAAATGCTCTGGAGTCGTTTCGTTGCAAGCGGGTTTTTACGTGTTCTGGAATCATTTCGTTGCAAGTGGGTTTTTACATACTTCTCAGACATTTCACTGGAAGCGGATTTTTTAAGTGCTCTGGGGGCATTTCGTTGCAAGCGGGTTTTTAAGTACTCTGGAGTCATTTCTTTGCAAGCGGGTTTTTACGTGCTCTGGAGTCATTTCGTTGCAAGCGGGTTTTTAAGTGCTCTGGAGTCTTTTCGTTGCAAGCTGGTTTTTAAGTGTTCTGGAGTCATTTCGTTGCAAGCGGCTTTTTAAGTGCTCTGAAGGCATTTCGTTGTAAGCGGGTTTTTAAGTGCTCTGGAGTCATTTCGTTGCAAGCGGGTTTTTGCGTGTTCTGGAGTCATTTCGTTGCAAGCGGGTTTTTACGTGCTCTGGAGTCATTTCGTGGAAATCAGGTTTTTACATACTTCTCTGACATTTAACTGGAAGCGAGTTTTTTAAGTGCTCTGGAGTCATTTCGTTGCAAGCGGGTTTTTACGTGCTCTGGAGTCATTTCGTTGCAAGCGGCTTTTTAAGTGCTCTGGAGTCATTTCGCTGCAAGCGGGTTTTTAAGTGCTCTGGAGTCATTTCGTTGCAACCGGCTTTTTACATACTTCTCAGACATTTCACTGGAAGCGGGTTTTTTAAGTGCTCTGGAGGCATTTCGTTGCAAGTGGGTTTTTAAGTACTCTGGAGTCATTTCGTTGCAAGCGGGTTTTTACGTGCTCTGGAGTCATTTCTTTGCAATCGGGTTTTTACATACTTCTCTGACATTTCACTGGAAGCGGGTTTTTTAAGTGCTCTGGAGTCATTTCATTGCAAGCGGGTTTTTAAGTACTCTGGAGTCATTTCGTTGCAAGCGGGTTTTGAAGTGCTCTGGAGTCATTTTATTGCAAGCGGGTTTTTAAGTGCTCTGGAGTCATTTCGTTGCAAGCGGGTTTTTACATACTTCTCAGACATTTCACTGGAAGCAGGTTTTTTAAGTGCTCTGGAGTCATTTCGTTGCAAGTGGGTTTTTAAGTGCTTTGGAGTCTTTTCATTGCAAGCGGGTATTTACGTGCTCTGGAGTCATTTTGTTGCAACTGGGTTTTACGTGCTGTGGAGTCATTTCATTGCAAGCGGGTTTTTAAGTACTCTGGAGTCATTTCGTTGCAAGCGGGTTTTTAAGTGCTCTGGAGTCATTTCGTTGCAAGCGGGTTTTTACATACTTCTCAGACATTTCACTGGAAGCGGGTTTTTTAAGTGCTCTGGAGGCATTTCGTTGCAAGCGGGTTTTTAAGTGCTCTGCAGTCATTTCGTTGAAAGCGGGTTTTTAAGTGCTCTGGAGTCATTTCGTTGCAAGCGGGTTTTTAAGTGCTCTGGAGTCATTTCGTTGCAAGCGGGTTTTAAAGTGCTCTGGAGTCATTTCGTTGCAAGCGGGTTTTTAAGTGCTCTGGAGTCATTTCGTTGCAAGCGGGTTTTTACGTGCTCTGGAGTCATTTAGTTGCAAGCGGGTTTTTACATACTTCTCAGACATTTCACTGGAAGCGGGTTTTTTAAGTGCTCTGGAGGCATTTCGTTGCAAGCGGGTTTTTAAGTGCTCTGGAGTCATTTCGTTGAAAGCGGGTTTTTAAGTGCTCTGGAGTCATTTCGTTGCAAGCGGGTTTTTAAGTGCTCTGGAGTCATTTCGTTGCAAGCGGGTTTTAAAGTGCTCTGGAGTCATTTCGTTGCAAGCGGGTTTTTAAGTGCTCTGGAGTCATTTCGTTGCAAGCGGGTTTTTACGTGCTCTGGAGTCATTTAGTTGCAAGCGGGTTTTTACATACTTCTCAGACATTTCACTGGAAGCGGGTTTTTTAAGTGCTCTGGAGGCATTTCGTTGCAAGCGGGTTTTTAAGTGCTCTGGAGTCATTTCGTTGAAAGCGGGTTTTTAAGTACTCTGGAGTCATTTCGTTGCAAGCGGGTTTTTAAGTGCTCTGGAGTCATTTCGTTGCAAGCGGGTTTTTAAGTGCTCTGGAGTCATTTCCTTGCAAACAGGTTTTTACGTGCTCTGGAGTCATTTCGTTGAAAGCAGGTTTTTACATACTTCTCTGACATTTAAATGGAAGCGGGTTTTTTAAGTGCTCTGGAGTCATTTCGTTGCAAACGGGTTTTTACGTGCTCTGGAGTCATTTCGTTACAAGCGGGTTTTTACATACTTCTCAGAAATTTCACTGGAAGCGGGTTTTTTAAGTGGTTTGGAGTCATTTCGTTGCAAGTGGGTTTTTAAGTGCTCTGGAGTCATTTCGTTGCAAGCAGGTTTTTAAGTGCTCTGGAGTCTTTTCGTTGCAAGCGGGTTTTTTAGTGTTCTGGAGTCATTTCGTTGCAAGCGGGTTTTTAAGTGCTCTGGAGGCATTTCGTTGCAAGCGGGTTTTTAAGTGCTCTGGAGTCATTTCGTTGCAAGCGGGTTTTTACGTGCTCTGGAGTCATTTCGTTGCAAGCGGGGTTTTACATACTTCTCTGACATTTAACTGGAAGCGGGTTTTTTAAGTGCTCTGGAGTCATTTCATTGCAAGCGGGTTTTTAAGTGCTCTGGAGTCATTTCGTTGCAAGCGGGTTTTTAAGTGCTCTGTAGTCTTTTCGTTGCAAGCTGGTTTTTAAGTGTTCTGGTGTCATTTCGTTGCAAGCGGGTTTTTAAGTGCTCTGAAGGCATTTCGCTGCAAGCGGGTTTTTAAGTGCTCTGGAGTCATTTCGTTGCAAGCGGGTTTTTAAGTGCTCTGGAGTCTTTTCGTTGCAAGCGGGTTTTTTAGTGTTCTGAAGTCATTTCGTTGCAAGCGGGTTTTTAAGTGCTCTGGAGTCATTTCGTTGCAAGCGGGTTTTTGCCTGTTCTGGAGTCATTTCGTTGCAACCGGGTTTTTACATACTTCTCAGACATTTCACTGGAAGCGGGTTTTTTAAGTGCTCTGGAGGCATTTCGTTGCAAGTGGGTTTTTAAGTACTCTGGAGTCATTTCGTTGCAAGCGGGTTTTTACGTGCTCTGGAGTCATTTCTTTGCAATCGGGTTTTTACATACTTCTCTGACATTTCACTGGAAGCGGGTTTTTTAAGTGCTCTGGAGTCATTTCATTGCAAGCGGGTTTTTAAGTACTCTGGAGTCATTTCGTTGCAAGCGGGTTTTGAAGTGCTCTGGAGTCATTTCATTGCAAGCGGGTTTTTAAGTGTTCTGGAGTCATTTCGTTGCAAGCGGGTTTTTACATACTTCTCAGACATTTCACTGGAAGCGGGTTTTTAAAGTGCTCTGGAGGCATTTTGTTGTATGCGGGTTTTTATGTGCTCTGGAGTCATTTCTTTTCAAGCGGGTTTTTACGTGTTCTGGAGTCATTTCGTTGCAAGCGGGTTTTGACATACTACTCAGACATTTCACTGGAAGTGGGTTCTTTAAGTGTTCTGGAGGCATTTCGTTGCAAGCGGGTTTTTAAGTACTCTGGAGTCATTTCGTTGCAAGCGGGTTTATACGTGCTCTGGAGTCATTTCGTTGAAAGCGGGTTTTTACATACTTCTCTGACATTTAACTGGAAGCGGGTTTTTTAAGTACTCTGGAGTCATTTCTTTGCAAGCGGGTTTTTAAGTGCTCTGGAGTCATTTCCTTGCAAGCGGGTTTTTAAGTGCTCTGGAGTCATTTCCTTGCAAACAGGTTTTTACGTGCTCTGGAGTCATTTCGTTGAAAGCAGGTTTTTACATACTTCTCTGACATTTAACTGGAAGCGGGTTTTTTAAGTGCTCTGGAGTCATTTCGTTGCAAACGGGTTTTTACGTGCTCTGGAGTCATTTCGTTACAAGCGGGTTTTTACATACTTCTCAGAAATTTCACTGGAAGCGGGTTTTTTAAGTGGTTTGGAGTCATTTCGTTGCAAGTGGGTTTTTAAGTGCTCTGGAGTCATTTCGTTGCAAGCAGGTTTTTAAGTGCTCTGGAGTCTTTTCGTTGCAAGCGGGTTTTTTAGTGTTCTGGAGTCATTTCGTTGCAAGCGGGTTTTTAAGTGCTCTGGAGGCATTTCGTTGCAAGCGGGTTTTTAAGTGCTCTGGAGTCATTTCGTTGCAAGCGGGTTTTTACGTGCTCTGGAGTCATTTCGTTGCAAGCGGGGTTTTACATACTTCTCTGACATTTAACTGGAAGCGGGTTTTTTAAGTGCTCTGGAGTCATTTCATTGCAAGCGGGTTTTTAAGTGCTCTGGAGTCATTTCGTTGCAAGCGGGTTTTTAAGTGCTCTGTAGTCTTTTCGTTGCAAGCTGGTTTTTAAGTGTTCTGGTGTCATTTCGTTGCAAGCGGGTTTTTAAGTGCTCTGAAGGCATTTCGCTGCAAGCGGGTTTTTAAGTGCTCTGGAGTCATTTCGTTGCAAGCGGGTTTTTAAGTGCTCTGGAGTCTTTTCGTTGCAAGCGGGTTTTTTAGTGTTCTGAAGTCATTTCGTTGCAAGCGGGTTTTTAAGTGCTCTGGAGTCATTTCGTTGCAAGCGGGTTTTTGCCTGTTCTGGAGTCATTTCGTTGCAACCGGGTTTTTACATACTTCTCAGACATTTCACTGGAAGCGGGTTTTTTAAGTGCTCTGGAGGCATTTCGTTGCAAGTGGGTTTTTAAGTACTCTGGAGTCATTTCGTTGCAAGCGGGTTTTTACGTGCTCTGGAGTCATTTCTTTGCAATCGGGTTTTTACATACTTCTCTGACATTTCACTGGAAGCGGGTTTTTTAAGTGCTCTGGAGTCATTTCATTGCAAGCGGGTTTTTAAGTACTCTGGAGTCATTTCGTTGCAAGCGGGTTTTGAAGTGCTCTGGAGTCATTTCATTGCAAGCGGGTTTTTAAGTGCTCTGGAGTCATTTCGTTGCAAGCGGGTTTTTACATACTTCTCAGACATTTCACTGGAAGCAGGTTTTTTAAGTGCTCTGGAGTCATTTCGTTGCAAGTGGGTTTTTAAGTGCTTTGGAGTCTTTTCATTGCAAGCGGGTTTTTACGTGCTCTGGAGTCATTTTGTTGCAACTGGGTTTTTCGTACTGTGGAGTCATTTCATTGCAAGCGGGTTTTTAAGTACTCTGGAGTCATTTCGTTGCAAGCGGGTTTTTAAGTGCTCTGGAGTCATTTCGTTGCAAGCGGGTTTTTAAGTGCTGTGGAGTCATTTCGTTGCAAGCGGGTTTTTAAGTACTCTGGAGTCATTTCGTTGCAAGCGGGTTTTTAAGTGCTGTGGAGTCATTTCGTTCCAAGCGGGTTTTTAAGTGCTCTGGAGTCATTTCGTTGCAAGCGGGTTTTTAAGTGCTCTGGAGTCATTTCGTTGCAAGCGGGTTTTTACGTGCTCTGGAGTCATTTAGTTGCAAGCGGGTTTTTACATACTTCTCAGACATTTCACTGGAAGCGGGTTTTTTAAGTGCTCTGGAGGCATTTCGTTGCAAGCGGGTTTTTAAGTGCTCTGGAGTCATTTCGTTGAAAGCGGGTTTTTAAGTGCTCTGGAGTCATTTCGTTCCAAGCGGGTTTTTAAGTGCTCTGGAGTCATTTCGTTGCAAGCGGGTTTTAAAGTGCTCTGGAGTCATTTCGTTGCAAGCGGGTTTTTAAGTGCTCTGGAGTCATTTCGTTGCAAGCGGGTTTTTACATGCTCTGGAGTCATTTAGTTGCAAGCGGGTTTTTACATACTTCTCAGACATTTCACTGGAAGCGGGTTTTTTAAGTGCTCTGGAGGCATTTCGTTGCAAGCGGGTTTTTAAGTGCTCTGGAGTCATTTCGTTGAAAGCGGGTTTTTAAGTGCTCTGGAGTCATTTCGTTGCAAGCAGGTTTTTAAGTGCTCTGGAGTCATTTCGTTGCAAGCGGGTTTTTACGTGCTCTGGAGTCATTTAGTTGCAAGCGGGTTTTTACATACTTCTCAGACATTTCACTGGAAGCGGGTTTTTAAAGTGCTCTGGAGGCATTTCGTTGTATCGGGTTTTTATGTGCTCTGGAGTCATTTCTTTGCAAGCGGGTTTTTACGTGTTCTGGAGTCATTTCGTTGCAAGCGGGTTTTTACATACTACTCAGACATTTCACTGGAAGTGGGTTCTTTAAGTGTTCTGGAGGCATTTCGTTGCAAGCGGGTTTTTAAGTACTCTGGAGTCATTTCGTTGCAAGCGGGTTTATACGTGCTCTGGAGTCATTTCGTTGAAAGCGGGTTTTTACATACTTCTCTGACATTTAACTGGAAGCGGGTTTTTTAAGTACTCTGGAGTCATTTCGTTGCAAGCGGGTTTTTAAGTGCTCTGGAGTCATTTCCTTGCAAGCGGGTTTTTAAGTGCTCTGGAGTCATTTCCTTGCAAACGGGTTTTTACGTGCTCTGGAGTAATTTCGTTGAAAGCAGGTTTTTACATACTTCTCTGACATTTAACTGGAAGCGGGTTTTTTAAGTGCTCTGGAGTCATTTCGTTGCAAACGGGTTTTTACGTGCTCTGGAGTCATTTCGTTACAAGCGGGTTTTTACATACTTCTCAGAAATTTCACTGGAAGCGGGTTTTTTAAGTGGTCTGGAGTCATTTCGTTGCAAGTGGGTTTTTAAGTGCTCTGGAGTCATTTCGTTGCAAGCAGGTTTTTAAGTGCTCTGGAGTCTTTTCGTTGCAAGCGGGTTTTTTAGTGTTCTGGAGTCATTTCGTTGCAAGCGGGTTTTTAAGTGCTCTGGAGGCATTTCGTTGCAAGCGGTTTTTTAAGTGCTCTGGAGTCATTTCGTTGCAAGCGGGTTTTTACGTGCTCTGGAGTCATTTCGTTGCAAGCGGGGTTTTACATACTTCTCTGACATTTAACTGGAAGCGGGTTTTTTAAGTGCTCTGGAGTCATTTCGTTGCAAGCGGGTTTTTAAGTGCTCTGGAGTCATTTCGTTGCAAGCGGGTTTTTACATGCTCTGGAGTCATTTAGTTGCAAGCGGGTTTTTACATACTTCTCAGACATTTCACTGGAAGCGGGTTTTTTAAGTGCTCTGGAGGCATTTCGTTGCAAGCGGGTTTTTAAGTGCTCTGGAGTCATTTCGTTGCAAGCGGGTTTTTAAGTGCTCTGGAGTCATTTCGTTGCAAGCAGGTTTTTAAGTGCTCTGGAGTCATTTCGTTGCAAGCGGGTTTTTACGTGCTCTGGAGTCATTTAGTTGCAAGCGGGTTTTTACATACTTCTCAGACATTTCACTGGAAGCGGGTTTTTAAAGTGCTCTGGAGGCATTTCGTTGTATGCGGGTTTTTATGTGCTCTGGAGTCATTTCTTTGCAAGCGGGTTTTTACGTGTTCTGGAGTCATTTCGTTGCAAGCGGGTTTTTACATACTACTCAGACATTTCACTGGAAGTGGGTTCTTTAAGTGTTCTGGAGGCATTTCGTTGCAAGCGGGTTTTTAAGTACTCTGGAGTCATTTCGTTGCAAGCGGGTTTATACGTGCTCTGGAGTCATTTCGTTGAAAGCGGGTTTTTACATACTTCTCTGACATTTAACTGGAAGCGGGTTTTTTAAGTACTCTGGAGTCATTTCGTTGCAAGCGGGTTTTTAAGTGCTCTGGAGTCATTTCCTTGCAAGCGGGTTTTTAAGTGCTCTGGAGTCATTTCCTTGCAAACGGGTTTTTACGTGCTCTGGAGTAATTTCGTTGAAAGCAGGTTTTTACATACTTCTCTGACATTTAACTGGAAGCGGGTTTTTTAAGTGCTCTGGAGTCATTTCGTTGCAAACGGGTTTTTACGTGCTCTGGAGTCATTTCGTTACAAGCGGGTTTTTACATACTTCTCAGAAATTTCACTGGAAGCGGGTTTTTTAAGTGGTCTGGAGTCATTTCGTTGCAAGTGGGTTTTTAAGTGCTCTGGAGTCATTTCGTTGCAAGCAGGTTTTTAAGTGCTCTGGAGTCTTTTCGTTGCAAGCGGGTTTTTTAGTGTTCTGGAGTCATTTCGTTGCAAGCGGGTTTTTAAGTGCTCTGGAGGCATTTCGTTGCAAGCGGTTTTTTAAGTGCTCTGGAGTCATTTCGTTGCAAGCGGGTTTTTACGTGCTCTGGAGTCATTTCGTTGCAAGCGGGGTTTTACATACTTCTCTGACATTTAACTGGAAGCGGGTTTTTTAAGTGCTCTGGAGTCATTTCATTGCAAGCGGGTTTTTAAGTGCTCTGGAGTCATTTCGTTGCAAGCGGGTTTTTAAGTGCTCTGTAGTCTTTTCGTTGCAAGCTGGTTTTTAAGTGTTCTGGTGTCATTTCGTTGCAAGCGGGTTTTTAAGTGCTCTGGAGTCATTTCGTTGCAAGCGGGTTTTTAAGTGCTCTGGAGTCATTTCGTTGCAAGCGGGTTTTTACGTGCTCTGGAGTCATTTAGTTGCAAGCGGGTTTTTACATACTTCTCAGACATTTCACTGGAAGCGGGTTTTTTAAGTGCTCTGGAGGCATTTCGTTGCAAGCGGGTTTTTAAGTGCTCTGGAGTCATTTCGTTGAAAGCGGGTTTTTAAGTGCTCTGGAGTCATTTCGTTGCAAGCGGGTTTTTAAGTGCTCCGGAGTCATTTCGTTGCAAGCGGGTTTTTACGTGCTCTGGAGTCATTTAGTTGCAAGCGGGTTTTTACATACTTCTCAGACATTTCACTGGAAGCGGGTTTTTAAAGTGCTCTGGAGGCATTTCGTTGTATGCGGGTTTTTATGTGCTCTGGAGTCATTTCTTTTCAAGCGGGTTTTTACGTGTTCTGGAGTCATTTCGTTGCAAGCGGGTTTTGACATACTACTCAGACATTTCACTGGAAGTGGGTTCTTTAAGTGTTCTGGAGGCATTTCGTTGCAAGCGGGTTTTTAAGTACTCTGGAGTCATTTCGTTGCAAGCGGGTTTATACGTGCTCTGGAGTCATTTCGTTGAAAGCGGGTTTTTACATACTTCTCTGACATTTAACTGGAAGCGGGTTTTTTAAGTACTCTGGAGTCATTTCTTTGCAAGCGGGTTTTTAAGTGCTCTGGAGTCATTTCCTTGCAAGCGGGTTTTTAAGTGCTCTGGAGTCATTTCCTTGCAAACGGGTTTTTACGTGCTCTGGAGTCATTTCGTTGAAAGCAGGTTTTTACATACTTCTCTGACATTTAACTGGAAGCGGGTTTTTTAAGTGCTCTGGAGTCATTTCGTTGCAAACGGGTTTTTACGTGCTCTGGAGTCATTTCGTTACAAGCGGGTTTTTACATACTTCTCAGAAATTTCACTGGAAGCGGGTTTTTTAAGTGGTTTGGAGTCATTTCGTTGCAAGTGGGTTTTTAAGTGCTCTGGAGTCATTTCGTTGCAAGCAGGTTTTTAAGTGCTCTGGAGTCTTTTCGTTGCAAGCGGGTTTTTTAGTGTTCTGGAGTCATTTCGTTGCAAGCGGGTTTTTAAGTGCTCTGGAGGCATTTCGTTGCAAGCGGGTTTTTAAGTGCTCTGGAGTCATTTCGTTGCAAGCGGGTTTTTACGTGCTCTGGAGTCATTTCGTTGCAAGCGGGGTTTTACATACTTCTCTGACATTTAACTGGAAGCGGGTTTTTTAAGTGCTCTGGAGTCATTTCATTGCAAGCGGGTTTTTAAGTGCTCTGGAGTCATTTCGTTGCAAGCGGGTTTTTAAGTGCTCTGTAGTCTTTTCGTTGCAAGCTGGTTTTTAAGTGTTCTCGTGTCATTTCGTTGCAAGCGGGTTTTTAAGTGCTCTGAAGGCATTTCGCTGCAAGCGGGTTTTTAAGTGCTCTGGAGTCATTTCGTTGCAAGCGGGTTTTTAAGTGCTCTGGAGTCTTTTCGTTGCAAGCGGGTTTTTTAGTGTTCTGAAGTCATTTCGTTGCAAGCGGGTTTTTAAGTGCTCTGGAGTCATTTCGTTGCAAGCGGGTTTTTGCCTGTTCTGGAGTCATTTTGTTGCAACCGGGTTTTTACATACTTCTCAGACATTTCACTGGAAGCGGGTTTTTTAAGTGCTCTGGAGGCATTTCGTTGCAAGTGCGTTTTTAAGTACTCTGGAGTCATTTCGTTGCAAGCGGGTTTTTACGTGCTCTGGAGTCATTTCTTTGCAATCGGGTTTTTACATACTTCTCTGACATTTCACTGGAAGCGGGTTTTTTAAGTGCTCTGGAGTCATTTCATTGCAAGCGGGTTTTTAAGTACTCTGGAGTCATTTCGTTGCAAGCGGGTTTTGAAGTGCTCTGGAGTCATTTCATTGCAAGCGGGTTTTTAAGTGCTCTGGAGTCATTTCGTTGCAAGCGGGTTTTTACATACTTCTCAGACATTTCACTGGAAGCAGGTTTTTTAAGTGCTCTGGAGTCATTTCGTTGCAAGTGGGTTTTTAAGTGCTTTGGAGTCTTTTCATTGCAAGCGGGTTTTTACGTGCTCTGGAGTCATTTTGTTGCAACTGGGTTTTACGTACTGTGGAGTCATTTCATTGCAAGCGCGTTTTTAAGTACTCTGGAGTCATTTCGTTGCAAGCGGGTTTTTAAGTGCTCTGGAGTCATTTCGTTGCAAGCGGGTTTTTAAGTGCTGTGGAGTCATTTCGTTGCAAGCGGGTTTTTAAGTACTCTGGAGTCATTTCGTTGCAAGCGGGTTTTTAAGTGCTGTGGAGTCATTTCGTTGCAAGCGGGTTTTTAAGTGCTCTGGAGTCATTTCGTTGCAAGCGGGTTTTTAAGTGCTCTGGAGTCATTTCGTTGCAAGCGGGTTTTTACGTGCTCTGGAGTCATTTAGTTGCAAGCGGGTTTTTACATACTTCTCAGACATTTCACTGGAAGCGGGTTTTTTAAGTGCTCTGGAGGCATTTCGTTGCAAGCGGGTTTTTAAGTGCTCTGGAGTCATTTCGTTGAAAGCGGGTTTTTAAGTGCTCTGGAGTCATTTCGTTGCAAGCGGGTTTTTAAGTGCTCTGGAGTCATTTCGTTGCAAGCGGGTTTTAAAGTGCTCTGGAGTCATTTCGTTGCAAGCGGGTTTTTAAGTGCTCTGGAGTCATTTCGTTGCAAGCGGGTTTTTACATGCTCTGGAGTCATTTAGTTGCAAGCGGGTTTTTACATACTTCTCAGACATTTCACTGGAAGCGGGTTTTTTAAGTGCTCTGGAGGCATTTCGTTGCAAGCGGGTTTTTAAGTGCTCTGGAGTCATTTCGTTGAAAGCGGGTTTTTAAGTGCTCTGGAGTCATTTCGTTGCAAGCAGGTTTTTAAGTGCTCTGGAGTCATTTCGTTGCAAGCGGGTTTTTGCGTGCTCTGGAGTCATTTAGTTGCAAGCGGGTTTTTACATACTTCTCAGACATTTCACTGGAAGCGGGTTTTTAAAGTGCTCTGGAGGCATTTCGTTGTATGCGGGTTTTTATGTGCTCTGGAGTCATTTCTTTGCAAGCGGGTTTTTACGTGTTCTGGAGTCATTTCGTTGCAAGCGGGTTTTGACATACTACTCAGACATTTCACTGGAAGTGGGTTCTTTAAGTGTTCTGGAGGCATTTCGTTGCAAGCGGGTTTTTAAGTACTCTGGAGTCATTTCGTTGCAAGCGGGTTTATACGTGCTCTGGAGTCATTTCGTTGAAAGCGGGTTTTTACATACTTCTCTGACATTTAACTGGAAGCGGGTTTTTTAAGTACTCTGGAGTCATTTCGTTGCAAGCGGGTTTTTAAGTGCTCTGGAGTCATTTCCTTGCAAGCGGGTTTTTAAGTGCTCTGGAGTCATTTCCTTGCAAACGGGTTTTTACGTGCTCTGGAGTAATTTTGTTGAAAGCAGGTTTTTACATACTTCTCTGACATTTAACTGGAAGCGGGTTTTTTAAGTGCTCTGGAGTCATTTCGTTGCAAACGGGTTTTTACGTGCTCTGGAGTCATTTCGTTACAAGCGGGTTTTTACATACTTCTCAGAAATTTCACTGGAAGCGGGTTTTTTAAGTGGTCTGGAGTCATTTCGTTGCAAGTGGGTTTTTAAGTGCTCTGGAGTCATTTCGTTGCAAGCAGGTTTTTAAGTGCTCTGGAGTCTTTTCGTTGCAAGCGGGTTTTTTAGTGTTCTGGAGTCATTTCGTTGCAAGCGGGTTTTTAAGTGCTCTGGAGGCATTTCGTTGCAAGCGGTTTTTTAAGTGCTCTGGAGTCATTTCGTTGCAAGCGGGTTTTTACGTGCTCTGGAGTCATTTCGTTGCAAGCGGGGTTTTACATACTTCTCTGACATTTAACTGGAAGCGGGTTTTTTAAGTGCTCTGGAGTCATTTCATTGCAAGCGGGTTTTTAAGTGCTCTGGAGTCATTTCGTTGCAAGCGGGTTTTTAAGTGCTCTGTAGTCTTTTCGTTGCAAGCTGGTTTTTAAGTGTTCTGGTGTCATTTCGTTGCAAGCGGGTTTTTAAGTGCTCTGAAGGCATTTCGTTGTAAGCGGGTTTTTAAGTGCTCTGGAGTCATTTCGTTGCAAGCGGGTTTTTGTGTGTTCTGGAGTCATTTCGTTGCAAGCGGGTTTTTAAGTGCTCTGAAGGCATTTCGTTGTAAGCGGGTTTTTAAGTGCTCTGGAGTCATTTCGTTGCAAGCGGGTTTTTGTGTGTTCTGGAGTCATTTCGTTGCAAGCGGGTTTTTAAGTGCTCTGAAGGCATTTCGTTGTAAGCGGGTTTTTAAGTGCTCTGGAGGCATTTCGTTGCAAGCGGGTTTTTAAGTACTCTGGAGTCATTTCGTTGCAAGTGGGTTTTTAAGTGCTCTGGAGTCATTTCGTTGCAATCGGGTTTTTACATACTTCTCTGACATTTAAGTGGAAGCGAATTTTTTAAGTGCTCTGGAGTCCTTTTGTTGCAAGCGGGTTTTTACGTGCTCTGGAGTCATTTCGTTGCAAGCGGGATTTTACATACTTCTCAGACATTTCACTGGAAGCGGGTTTTTTAAGTGCTCTGGAGTCATTTAGTTGCAAGCGGGTTTTTAAGTACTCTGGAGTCATTTCGTTGCAAGCGGGTTTTTAAGTGCTCTGGAATCATTTCGTTGCAAGCGGGTTTTTAAGTGCTCTGGAGTCATTTCGTGGCAAGCGGGTATTTAAGTGCTCTGAAGGCATTTCGTTGTATGCGGGTTGTTATGTGCTCTGGAGTCATTTCGTTGCAAGCGGGTTTTTACGTGTTCTGGAGTCATTTCGTTGCAAGCGGGTTTTTACATACTACTCAGACATTTCACTGGAAGTGGGTTCTTTAAGTGCTCTGGAGGCATTTCGTTGCAAGCGGGTTTTTAAGTACTCTGGAGTCATTTCTTTGCAAGCGGGTTTATACGTGCTCTGGAGTCATTTCGTTGAAAGCGGGTTTTTACATACTTCTCTTACATTTAACTGGAAGCGGGTTTTTTAAGTGCTCTGGAGTCATTTCGTTGCAAACGGGTTTTTACGTGCTCTGGAGTCATTTCGTTACAAGCGGGTTTTTACATACTTCTCAGAAATTTCACTGGAAGCGGGTTTTTTAAGTGCTCTGGAGTCATTTCGTTGGAAGCGGGTTTTTACGTGCTCTGGAGTCATTTCGTTGCAAGCGGGTTTTTACATACTTCTCAGACATTTCACTGGAAGCGGGTTTTTTAAGTGCTCTGGAGGCATTTTGTTGCAAGCGGGTTTTTAAGTACTCTGGAGTCATTTCGTTGCAAGCGGGTTTTTAAGTGCTCTGGAGTCATTTCGTTGCAAGCGGGTTTTTAAGTGCTCTGGAGTCATTTCGTTGCAAGCGGGTTTTTAAGTGCTCTGGAGTCATTTCGTTGCAAACGGGTTTTTAAGTGCTCAGGAGTCATTTCGTTGCAAGCGGGTTTTTAAGTGCTCTGGAGTCATTTCGTTGCAAGCGGGTTTTTACATACTTCTCAGACATTTCACTGGAAGCGGGTTTTTTAAGTGCTCTGGAGGCATTTTGTTGCAAGCGGGTTTTTAAGTACTCTGGAGTCATTTCGTTGCAAGCGGGTTTTTAAGTGCTCTGGAGTCATTTCGTTGCAAGCGGGTTTTTAAGTGCTCTGGAGTCATTTCGTTGCAAGCGGGTTTTTAAGTGCTCTGGAGTCATTTCGTTGCAAACGGGTTTTTAAGTGCTCAGGAGTCATTTCGTTGCAAGTGGGTTTTTAAGTGCTCTGGAGTCATTTCGTTGCAAGCGGGTTTTTAAGTGCTCTGGAGACATTTCGTTGCAAGCGGGTTTTTAAGTGCTCTGGAGCCATTTCGATGCAAGCGGGTTTTTAAGTGCTCTGGAGCCATTTCGTTCCAAGCGGGTTTTTAAGTGCTCTGGAGTCATTACGTTGCAAGCGGGTTTTTAAGTGCTCTGGAGTCATTTCGTTGCAAGCGGGTTTTTAAGTGCTCTGAAGGCATTTCGTTGCAAGCGGGTTTTTAAGTGCTCTGGAGTCATTTCGTTGCAAGCGGGTTTTTAAGTGCTCTGGAGTCATTTCGTTGCAAGCGGGTTTTTAAGTGCTCTGGAGTCATTTCTTTGCAAGCGGGTTTTTAAGTGCTCTGGAGTCATTTCGTTGCAAGCGGGTTTTTAAGTGCTCTGGAGTCATTTCGTTGCAAGCGGGTTTTTAAGTGCTCTGGAGTCATTTCGTTGCAAGCGGGTTTTTAAGTGCTCTGGAGTCATTTCGTTGCAAGCGGGTTTTTAAGTGTTCTGGAGTCATTTCGTTGCAAGCGGGTTTTTAAGTGCTCTGGATTCATTTCATTGCAAGCGGGTTTTTTAGTGCTCTGGAGTCATTTCGTTGCAAGCGGGTTTTTAAGTGCTCTGGAGTCATTTCGTTGCATGCGGGTTTTTAAGTGCTCTGGAGTCATTTCGTTGCAAGCGGGTTTTTACATACTTCTCAGACATTTCACTGGAAGCGGGTTTTTTAAATGCTCTGTAGGCATTTCGTTACAAGCGGGTTTTTAAGTACTCTGGAGTCATTTCGTTGCAAACGGGTTTTTACGTGCTCTGGAGTCATTTCGTTGCAAGCGGGTTTTTAAGTGCTCTGGAGTCATTTCGTTGCAAGTGGGTTTTTAAGTGCTCTGGAGTCATTTCGTTGCAAGCGGGTTTTTAAGTGCTCTGGAGTCATTTCATTGCAAGCGGGTTTTTTAGTGCTCTGGAGTCATTTCGTTGCAAGCGGGTTTTTAAGTGCTCTGGAGTCATTTCGTTGCATGCGGGTTTTTAAGTGCTCTGAAGACATTTCGTTGTAAGCGGGTTTTTAAGTGCTCTGGAGTCATTTCGTTGCAAGCGGGTTTTTACATACTTCTCAGACATTTCACTGGAAGCGGGTTTTTTAAATGCTCTGTAGGCATTTCGTTACAAGCGGGTTTTTAAGTACTCTGGAGTCATTTCTTTGCAAACGGGTTTTTACGTGCTCTGGAGTCATTTCTTTGCAAGCGGGTTTTTAAGTGCTCTGGAGTCATTTCGTTGCTAGCGGGTTTTTAAGTGCTCTGGAGTCATTTCGTTGCAAGCGGGTTTTTAAGTACTCTGGAGTCATTTCGTTGCAAGCGGGTTTTTAAGTGCTCTGGAGTTATTTCGTTGCAAGCGGGTTTTTAAGTGCTCTGGAGTCACTTCGTTGCAAGCGGGTTTTTAAGTGCTCTGGAGGCATTTCGTTGCAAGCGGGTTTTTAAGTGCTCTGGAGTCATTTCATTGCAAGCGGGTTTTTAAGTTATCTGGAGTCATTTCGTTGCAAGCGGGTTTTTAAATGCTCTGAAGGCATTTCGTTGCCAGCGGGTTTTTAAGTGCTCTGGAGTCATTTCGTTGCAAGCGGGTTTTTAAGTGCTCTGGAGCCATTTCGTTGCAAGCGGGTTTTTAAGTGCTCTGGAGCCATTTCGTTGCAAGCGGGTTTTTAAGTGCTCTGGAGCCATTTCCTTGCAAGCGGGTTTTTAAGTGCTCTGGAGCCATTTCGTTGCAAGCGGGTTTTTAAGTGCTCTGGAATCATTACTTTGCAAGCGGGTTTTTAAGTGTTCTGGAGTCATTTCATTGCAAGCGGGTTTTTAAGTGCTCTGGAGTCATTTCGTTGCAAGCGGGTTTTTAAGTGCTCTGGAGTCATTTCGTTGCAAGCGGGTTTTTAAGTGCTCTGGAGTCACTTCGTTGCAAGCGGGTTTTTAAGTGCTCTGAAGGCATTTCGTTGCAAGCGGGTTTTTAAGTGCTCTGGAGTCATTTCGTTGCAAGCGTGTTTTTTAAGTGCTCTGGAGCCATTTCGTTGCAAGCGGGTTTTTAAGTGCTCTGGAGCCATTTCGTTGCAAGCGGGTTTTTAAGTGCTCTGGAGCCATTTCGTTGCAAGCGGGTTTTTAAGTGCTCTGGAGCCATTTCGTTGCAAGCGGGTTTTTAAGTGCTCTGGATTCATTTCATTGCAAGCGGGTTTTTTAGTGCTCTGGAGTCATTTCGTTGCAAGCGGGTTTTTAAGTTCTCTGGAGTCATTTCGTTGCAAGCGGGTTTTTACATACTTCTCAGACATTTCACTGGAAGCGGGTTTTTTAAATGCTCTGTAGGCATTTCGTTACAAGCGGGTTTTTAAGTACTGTGGAGTCATTTCGTTGCAAACGGGTTTTTACGTGCTCTGGAGTCATTTCGTTGCAAGCGGGTTTTTAAGTGCTCTGGAGTCATTTCGTTGCAAGTGGGTTTTTAAGTGCTCTGGAGTCATTTCGTTGCAAGCGGGTTTTTAAGTGCTCTGGAGTCATTTCATTGCAAGCGGGTTTTTTAGTGCTCTGGAGTCATTTCGTTGCAAGCGGGTTTTTAAGTGCTCTGGAGTCATTTCGTTGCATGCGGGTTTTTAAGTGCTCTGAAGACATTTCGTTGTAAGCGGGTTTTTAAGTGCTCTGGAGTCATTTCGTTGCAAGCGGGTTTTTACATACTTCTCAGACATTTCACTGGAAGCGGGTTTTTTAAATGCTCTGTAGGCATTTCGTTACAAGCGGGTTTTTAAGTACTCTGGAGTCATTTCTTTGCAAACGGGTTTTTACGTGCTCTGGAGTCATTTCTTTGCAAGCGGGTTTTTAAGTGCTCTGGAGTCATTTCGTTGCTAGCGGGTTTTTAAGTTATCTGGAGTCATTTCGTTGCAAGCGGGTTTTTAAATGCTCTGAAGGCATTTCGTTGCAAGCGGGTTTTTAAGTGCTCTGGAGCCATTTCGTTGCAAGCGGGTTTTTAAGTGCTCTGGAGCCATTTCCTTGCAAGCGGGTTTTTAAGTGCTCTGGAGCCATTTCGTTGCAAGCGGGTTTTTAAGTGCTCTGGAATCATTACGTTGCAAGCGGGTTTTTAAGTGTTCTGGAGTCATTTCATTGCAAGCGGGTTTTTAAGTGCTCTGGAGTGATTTCGTTGCAAGCGGGTTTTTAAGTGCTCTGGAGTCATTTCGTTCCAAGCGGGTTTTTAAGTGCTCTGGAGTCATTTCGTTGCAAGCGGGTTTTTAAGTGCTCTGGAGTCATTTCGTTGCAAGCGGGTTTTTAAGTGCTCTGGAGTCATTTCGTTGCAAGCGGGTTTTTAAGTACTCTGGAGACATTTCGTTGCAAGCGGGTTTTTAAGTGCTCTGGAGTCATTTCGTTGCAAGCGGGTTTTTAAGTTCTCTGGAGTCATTTCGTTGCAAGCGGCTTTTTAAGTGCTCTGAAGGCATTTCATTGCAAGCGGGTTTTTAAGTGCTCTGGAGTCATTTCGTTGCAAGCGGGTTTTTAAGTGCTATGGAGTCATTTCGTTGCAAGCGGGTTTTTAAGTACTCTGGAGACATTTCGTTGCAAGCGGGTTTTTAAGTGCTCTGGAGTCATTTCGTTGCAAGCGGGTTTTTAAGTGCTCTGGAGTCATTTCGTTGCAATCGGGTTTTTACATACTTCTCTGACATTTAAGTGGAAGCGAATTTTTTAAGTGCTCTGGAGTCCTTTTGTTGCAAGCGGGTTTTTACGTGCTCTGGAGTCATTTCGTTGCAAGCGGGATTTTACATACTTCTCAGACATTTCACTGGAAGCGGGTTTTTTAAGTGCTCTGGAGTCATTTAGTTGCAAGCGGGTTTTTAAGTACTCTGGAGTCATTTCGTTTCAAGCGGGTTTTTAAGTGCTCTGGAATCATTTCGTTGCAAGCGGGTTTTTAAGTGCTCTGGAGTCATTTCGTGGCAAGCGGGTATTTAAGTGCTCTGAAGGCATTTCGTTGTATGCGGGTTGTTATGTGCTCTGGAGTCATTTCGTTGCAAGCGGGTTTTTACGTGTTCTGGAGTCATTTCGTTGCAAGCGGGTTTTTACATACTACTCAGACATTTCACTGGAAGTGGGTTCTTTAAGTGCTCTGGAGGCATTTCGTTGCAAGCGGGTTTTTAAGTACTCTGGAGTCATTTCTTTGCAAGCGGGTTTATACGTGCTCTGGAGTCATTTCGTTGAAAGCGGGTTTTTACATACTTCTCTTACATTTAACTGGAAGCGGGTTTTTTAAGTGCTCTGGAGTCATTTCGTTGCAAACGGGTTTTTACGTGCTCTGGAGTCATTTCGTTACAAGCGGGTTTTTACATACTTCTCAGAAATTTCACTGGAAGCGGGTTTTTTAAGTGCTCTGGAGTCATTTCGTTGGAAGCGGGTTTTTACGTGCTCTGGAGTCATTTCGTTGCAAGCGGGTTTTTACATACTTCTCAGACATTTCACTGGAAGCGGGTTTTTTAAGTGCTCTGGAGGCATTTTGTTGCAAGCGGGTTTTTAAGTACTCTGGAGTCATTTCGTTGCAAGCGGGTTTTTAAGTGCTCTGGAGTCATTTCGTTGCAAGCGGGTTTTTAAGTGCTCTGGAGTCATTTCGTTGCAAGCGGGTTTTTAAGTGCTCTGGAGTCATTTCGTTGCAAACGGGTTTTTAAGTGCTCAGGAGTCATTTCGTTGCAAGCGGGTTTTTAAGTGCTCTGGAGTCATTTCGTTGCAAGCGGGTTTTTACATACTTCTCAGACATTTCACTGGAAGCGGGTTTTTTAAGTGCTCTGGAGGCATTTTGTTGCAAGCGGGTTTTTAAGTACTCTGGAGTCATTTCGTTGCAAGCGGGTTTTTAAGTGCTCTGGAGTCATTTCGTTGCAAGCGGGTTTTTAAGTGCTCTGGAGTCATTTCGTTGCAAGCGGGTTTTTAAGTGCTCTGGAGTCATTTCGTTGCAAACGGGTTTTTAAGTGCTCAGGAGTCATTTCGTTGCAAGTGGGTTTTTAAGTGCTCTGGAGTCATTTCGTTGCAAGCGGGTTTTTAAGTGCTCTGGAGACATTTCGTTGCAAGCGGGTTTTTAAGTGCTCTGGAGCCATTTCGTTGCAAGCGGGTTTTTAAGTGCTCTGGAGCCATTTCGTTCCAAGCGGGTTTTTAAGTGCTCTGGAGTCATTACGTTGCAAGCGGGTTTTTAAGTGCTCTGGAGTCATTTCGTTGCAAGCGGGTTTTTAAGTGCTCTGAAGGCATTTCGTTGCAAGCGGGTTTTTAAGTGCTCTGGAGTCATTTCGTTGCAAGCGGGTTTTTAAGTGCTCTGGAGTCATTTCGTTGCAAGCGGGTTTTTAAGTGCTCTGGAGTCATTTCTTTGCAAGCGGGTTTTTAAGTGCTCTGGAGTCATTTCGTTGCAAGCGGGTTTTTAAGTGCTCTGGAGTCATTTCGTTGCAAGCGGGTTTTTAAGTGCTCTGGAGTCATTTCGTTGCAAGCGGGTTTTTAAGTGCTCTGGAGTCATTTCGTTGCAAGCGGGTTTTTAAGTGGTCTGGAGTCATTTCGTTGCAAGCGGGTTTTTAAGTGCTCTGGATTCATTTCATTGCAAGCGGGTTTTTTAGTGCTCTGGAGTCATTTCGTTGCAAGCGGGTTTTTAAGTGCTCTGGAGTCATTTCGTTGCATGCGGGTTTTTAAGTGCTCTGGAGTCATTTCGTTGCAAGCGGGTTTTTACATACTTCTCAGACATTTCACTGGAAGCGGGTTTTTTAAATGCTCTGTAGGCATTTCGTTACAAGCGGGTTTTTAAGTACTCTGGAGTCATTTCGTTGCAAACGGGTTTTTACGTGCTCTGGAGTCATTTCGTTGCAAGCGGGTTTTTAAGTGCTCTGGAGTCATTTCCTTGCAAGTGGGTTTTTAAGTGCTCTGGAGTCATTTCGTTGCAAGCGGGTTTTTAAGTGCTCTGGAGTCATTTCATTGCAAGCGGGTTTTTTAGTGCTCTGGAGTCATTTCGTTGCAAGCGGGTTTTTAAGTGCTCTGGAGTCATTTCGTTGCATGCGGGTTTTTAAGTGCTCTGAAGACATTTCGTTGTAAGCGGGTTTTTAAGTGCTCTGGAGTCATTTCGTTGCAAGCGGGTTTTTACATACTTCTCAGACATTTCACTGGAAGCGGGTTTTTTAAATGCTCTGTAGGCATTTCGTTACAAGCGGGTTTTTAAGTACTCTGGAGTCATTTCTTTGCAAACGGGTTTTTACGTGCTCTGGAGTCATTTCTTTGCAAGCGGGTTTTTAAGTGCTCTGGAGTCATTTCGTTGCTAGCGGGTTTTTAAGTGCTCTGGAGTCATTTCGTTGCAAGCGGGTTTTTAAGTACTCTGGAGTCATTTCGTTGCAAGCGGGTTTTTAAGTGCTCTGGAGTTATTTCGTTGCAAGCGGGTTTTTAAGTGCTCTGGAGTCACTTCGTTGCAAGCGGGTTTTTAAGTGCTCTGGAGGCATTTCGTTGCAAGCGGGTTTTTAAGTGCTCTGGAGTCATTTCATTGCAAGCGGGTTTTTAAGTTATCTGGAGTCATTTCGTTGCAAGCGGGTTTTTAAATGCTCTGAAGGCATTTCGTTGCCAGCGGGTTTTTAAGTGCTCTGGAGTCATTTCGTTGCAAGCAGGTTTTTAAGTACTCTGGAGACATTTCGTTGCAAGCGGGTTTTTAAGTGCTCTGGAGTCATTTCGTTGCAAGCGGGTTTTTAAGTGCTCTGGAGTCATTTCGTTGCAAGCGGGTTTTTAAGTGCTCTGGAGTCATTTCGTTGCAAGCGGGTTTTTAAGTACTCTGGAGACATTTCGTTGCAAGCGGGTTTTTAAGTGCTCTGGAGTCATTTCGTTGCAAGCGGGTTTTTAAGTGCTCTGGAGTCATTTCGTTGCAAGCGGGTTTTTAAGTGCTCTGAAGGCATTTCATTGCAAGCGGGTTTTTAAGTGCTCTGGAGTCATTTCGTTGCAAGCGGGTTTTTAAGTGCTATGGAGTCATTTCGTTGCAAGCGGGTTTTTAAGTGCTCTGGAGTCACTTCGTTGCAAGCGGGTTTTTAAGTGCTCTGGAGGCATTTCGTTGCAAGCGGGTTTTTAAGTGCTCTGGAGTCATTTCGTTGCAAGCTGGTTTTTAAGTTATCTGGAGTCATTTCGTTGCAAGCGGGTTTTTAAATGCTCTGAAGGCATTTCGTTGCAAGCGGGTTTTTAAGTGCTCTGGAGTCATTTCGTTGCAAGCGGGTTTTTAAGTTCTCTGGAGCCATTTCCTTGCAAGCGGGTTTTTAAGTGCTCTGGAGCCATTTCGTTGCAAGCGGGTTTTTAAGTGCTCTGGAGCCATTTCCTTGCAAGCGGGTTTTTAAGTGCTCTGGAGCCATTTCGTTGCAAGCGGGTTTTTAAGTGCTCTGGAATCATTACTTTGCAAGCGGGTTTTTAAGTGTTCTGGAGTCATTTCATTGCAAGCGGGTTTTTAAGTGCTCTGGAGTCATTACGTTGCAAGCGGGTTTTTAAGTGCTCTGGAGTCATTTCGTTGCAAGCGGGTTTTTAAGTGCTCTGGAGTCACTTCGTTGCAAGCGGGTTTTTAAGTGCTCTGAAGGCATTTCGTTGCAAGCGGGTTTTTAAGTGCTCTGGAGTCATTTCGTTGCAAGCGTGTTTTTTAAGTGCTCTGGAGCCATTTCGTTGCAAGCGGGTTTTTAAGTGCTCTGGAGCCATTTCCTTGCAAGCGGGTTTTTAAGTGCTCTGGAACCATTTCGTTGCAAGCGGGTTTTTAAGTGCTCTGGAGCCATTTCCTTGCAAGCGGGTTTTTAAGTGCTCTGGAGCCATTTCGTTGCAAGTGGGTTTTTAAGTGCTCTGGAATCATTACGTTGCAAGCGGGTTTTTAAGTGTTCTGGAGTCATTTCATTGCAAGCGGGTTTTTAAGTGCTCTGGAGTCATTTCGTTGCAAGCGGGTTTTTAAGTGCTCTGGAGTCATTTCGTTGCAAGCGGGTTTTTAAGTGCTCTGGAGTCATTTCGTTGCAAGCGGGTTTTTAAGTGCTCTGGAGTCATTTCGTTGCAAGCGGGTTTTTAAGTGCTCTGGAGTCATTTCGTTGCAAGCGGGTTTTTAAGTACTCTGGAGACATTTCGTTGCAAGCGGGTTTTTAAGTGCTCTGGAGTCATTTCGTTGCAAGCGGGTTTTTAAGTGCTCTGGAGTCATTTCGTTGCAAGCGGGTTTTTAAGTGCTCTGAAGGCATTTCATTGCAAGCGGGTTTTTAAGTGCTCTGGAGTCATTTCGTTGCAAGCGGGTTTTTAAGTGCTATGGAGTCATTTCGTTGCAAGCGGGTTTTTAAGTACTCTGGAGACATTTCGTTGCAAGCGGGTTTTTAAGTGCTCTGGAGTCATTTCGTTGCAAGCGGGTTTTTAAGTGCTCTGGAGTCATTTCGTTGCAAGCGGGTTTTTAAGTGCTCTGAAGGTATTTCGTTGCAAGCGGGTTTTTAAGTGCTCTGGAGTCATTTCGTTGCAAGCGGGTTTTTAAGTGCTCTGGAGTCATTTCGTTGCAAGCGGGTTTTTAAGTGTTCTGGAGTCATTTCGTTGCAAGCGGGTTTTTAAGTGCTCTGGAGTCATTTCATTGCAAGCGGGTTTTTTAGTGCTCTGGAGTCATTTCGTTGCAAGCGGGTTTTTAAGTGCTCTGGAGTCATTTCGTTGCATGCGGGTTTTTAAGTGCTCTGAAGGCATTTCGTTGTGAGCGGGTTTTTAAGTGCTCTGGAGTCATTTCGTTGCAAGCGGGTTTTTACGTGTTCTGGAGTCATTTCGTTGCAAGCGGGTTTTTACATACTTCTCAGACATTTCACTGGAAGCGGGTTTTTTAAATGCTCTGTAGGCATTTCGTTGCAAGCGGGTTTTTAAGTACTCTGGAGTAATTTCGTTGCAAACGGGTTTTTACGTGCTTTGGAGTCATTTCGTTGCAAGCGGGTTTTTAAGTGCTCTGGAGTCATTTCGTTGCAAGCGGGTTTTTAAGTGCTCTGGAGTCATTTCGTTGCAAGCGAGTTTTTAAGTACTCTGGAGTCATTTCGTTGCAAGCGGGTTTTTAAGTGCTCTGGAGTCATTTCGTTGCAAAAGGGTTTTTAAGTGCTCTGGAGTCATTTCGTTGCAAGCGGGTTTTTAAGTGCTCTGGAGTCATTTCGTTGCAAGCGGGTTTTTAATTGCTCTGGAGTCATTTCGTTGCAAGCGGGTTTTTAAGTGCTCTGGAGTCATTTCGTTGCAAGCGGATTTTTAAGTGCTCTGGAGTCATTTCGTTGCAAGCGGGTTTTTAAGTGCTCTGGAGTCATTTCGTTGCAAGCGGGTTTGTAAGTACTCTGGAGACATTTCGTTGCAAGCGGGTTTTTAAGTGCTCTGGAGTCATTTCGTTGCAAGCGGGTTTTTAAGTGCTCTGGAGTCATTTCGTTGCAAGCGGGTTTTTAAGTGCTCTGAAGGCATTTCGTTGCAAGCGGGTTTTTAAGTGCTCTGGAGTCATTTCGTTGCAAGCGGGTTTTTAAGTGCTCTGGAGTCATTTCGTTGCAAGCGGGTTTTTAAGTGCTCTGAAGGCATTTCGTTGCAAGCGGGTTTTTAAGTGCTCTGGAGTCATTTCGTTGCAAGCGGGTTTTTAAGTGCTCTGGAGTCATTTCGTTGCAAGCGGGTTTTTAAGTGCTCTGGAGTCATTTCGTTGCAAGCGGGTTTTTAAGTGCTCTGGAGTCATTTCGTTGCATGCGGGTTTTTAAGTGCTCTGAAGACATTTCGTTGTAAGCGGGTTTTTAAGTGCTCTGGAGTCATTTCGTTGCAAGCGGGTTTTTACATACTTCTCAGACATTTCACTGGAAGCGGGTTTTTTAAATGCTCTGTAGGCATTTCGTTACAAGCGGGTTTTTAAGTACTCTGGAGTCATTTCGTTGCAAACGGGTTTTTACGTGCTCTGGAGTCATTTCGTTGCAAGCGGGTTTTTAAGTGCTCTGGAGTCATTTCGTTGCAAGTGGGTTTTTAAGTGCTCTGGAGTCATTTCGTTGCAAGCGGGTTTTTAAGTGCTCTGGAGTCATTTCATTGCAAGCGGGTTTTTTAGTGCTCTGGAGTCATTTCGTTGCAAGCGGGTTTTTAAGTGCTCTGGAGTCATTTCGTTGCATGCGGGTTTTTAAGTGCTCTGAAGACATTTCGTTGTAAGCGGGTTTTTAAGTGCTCTGGAGTCATTTCGTTGCAAGCGGGTTTTTACATACTTCTCAGACATTTCACTGGAAGCGGGTTTTTTAAATGCTCTGTAGGCATTTCGTTACAAGCGGGTTTTTAAGTACTCTGGAGTCATTTCTTTGCAAACGGGTTTTTACGTGCTCTGGAGTCATTTCTTTGCAAGCGGGTTTTTAAGTGCTCTGGAGTCATTTCGTTGCTAGCGGGTTTTTAAGTGCTCTGGAGTCATTTCGTTGCAAGCGGGTTTTTAAGTACTCTGGAGTCATTTCGTTGCAAGCGGGTTTTTAAGTGCTCTGGAGTCATTTCGTTGCAAGCGGGTTTTTAAGTGCTCTGGAGTCACTTCGTTGCAAGCGGGTTTTTAAGTGCTCTGGAGGCATTTCTTTGCAAGCGGGTTTTTAAGTGCTCTGGAGTCATTTCGTTGCAAGCGGGTTTTTAAGTTATCTGGAGTCATTTCGTTGCAAGCGGGTTTTTAAATGCTCTGAAGGCATTTCGTTGCAAGCGGGTTTTTAAGTGCTCTGGAGTCATTTCGTTGCAAGCGGGTTTTTAAGTGCTCTGGAGCCATTTACTTGCAAGCGGGTTTTTAAGTGCTCTGGAGCCATTTCGTTGCAAGCAGGTTTTTAAGTGCTCTGGAGCCATTTCCTTGCAAGCGGGTTTTTAAGTGCTCTGGAGCCATTTCGTTGCAAGCGGGTTTTTAAGTGCTCTGGAATCATTACTTTGCAAGCGGGTTTTTAAGTGTTCTGGAGTCATTTCATTGCAAGCGGGTTTTTAAGTGCTCTGGAGTCATTTCGTTGCAAGCGGGTTTTTAAGTGCTCTGGAGTCATTTCGTTGCAAGCGGGTTTTTAAGTGCTCTGGAGTCACTTCGTTGCAAGCGGGTTTTTAAGTGCTCTGAAGGCATTTCGTTGCAAGCGGGTTTTTAAGTGCTCTGGAGTCATTTCGTTGCAAGCGTGTTTTTTAAGTGCTCTGGAGCCATTTCGTTGCAAGCGGGTTTTTAAGTGCTCTGGAGCCATTTCGTTGCAAGCGGGTTTTTAAGTGCTCTGGAGCCATTTCGTTGCAAGCGGGTTTTTAAGTGCTCTGGAGCCATTTCCTTGCAAGCGGGTTTTTAAGTGCTCTGGAACCATTTCGTTGCAAGCGGGTTTTTAAGTGCTCTGGAGCCATTTCCTTGCAAGCGGGTTTTTAAGTGCTCTGGAGCCATTTCGTTGCAAGCGGGTTTTTAAGTGCTCTGGAATCATTACGTTGCAAGCGGGTTTTTAAGTGTTCTGGAGTCATTTCATTGCAAGCGGGTTTTTAAGTGCTCTGGAGCCATTTCCTTGCAAGCGGGTTTTTAAGTGCTCTGGAGCCATTTCGTTGCAAGCGGGTTTTTAAGTGCTCTGGAGCCATTTCCTTGCAAGCGGGTTTTTTAGTGCTCTGGAGCCATTTCGTTGCAAGCGGGTTTTTAAGTGCTCTGGAATCATTACGTTGCAAGCGGGTTTTTAAGTGTTCTGGAGTCATTTCATTGCAAGCGGGTTTTTAAGTGCTCTGGAGTCATTTCGTTTCAAGCGGGTTTTTAAGTGCTCTGGAGTCATTTCGTTGCAAGCGGGTTTTTAAGTGCTCTGGAGTCATTTCGTTGCAAGCGGGTTTTTAAGTGCTCTGGAGTCATTTCGTTGCAAGCGGGTTTTTAAGTGCTCTGGAGTCATTTCGTTGCAAGCGGGTTTTTAAGTACTCTGGAGACATTTCGTTGCAAGCGGGTTTTTAAGTGCTCTGGAGTCATTTCGTTGCAAGCGGGTTTTTAAGTGCTCTGGAGTCATTTCGTTGCAAGCGGGTTTTTAAGTGCTCTGAAGGCATTTCGTTGCAAGCGGGTTTTTAAGTGCTCTGGAGTCATTTCGTTGCAAGCGGGTTTTTAAGTGCTCTGGAGTCATTTCGTTGCAAGCGGGTTTTTAAGTACTCTGGAGACATTTCGTTGCAAGCGGGTTTTTAAGTGCTCTGGAGTCATTTCGTTGCAAGCGGGTTTTTAAGTGCTCTGGAGTCATTTCGTTGCAAGCGGGTTTTTAAGTGCTCTGAAGGTATTTCGTTGCAAGCGGGTTTTTAAGTGCTCTGGAGTCATTTCGTTGCAAGCGGGTTTTTAAGTGCTCTGGAGTCATTTCGTTGCAAGCGGGTTTTTAAGTGTTCTGGAGTCATTTCGTTGCAAGCGGGTTTTTAAGTGCTCTGGAGTCATTTCATTGCAAGCGGGTTTTTTAGTGCTCTGGAGTCATTTCGTTGCAAGCGGGTTTTTAAGTGCTCTGGAGTCATTTCTTTGCATGCGGGTTTTTAAGTGCTCTGAAGGCATTTCGTTGTGAGCGGGTTTTTAAGTGCTCTGGAGTCATTTCGTTGCAAGCGGGTTTTTACGTGTTCTGGAGTCATTTCGTTGCAAGCGGGTTTTTACATACTTCTCAGACATTTCACTGGAAGCGGGTTTTTTAAATGCTCTGTAGGCATTTCGTTGCAAGCGGGTTTTTAAGTACTCTGGAGTAATTTCGTTGCAAACGGGTTTTTACGTGCTTTGGAGTCATTTCGTTGCAAGCGGGTTTTTAAGTGCTCCGGAGTCATTTCGTTGCAAGCGGGTTTTTAAGTGCTCTGGAGTCATTTCGTTGCAAGCGAGTTTTTAAGTACTCTGGAGTCATTTCGTTGCAAGCGGGTTTTTAAGTGCTCTGGAGTCATTTCGTTGCAAAAGGGTTTTTAAGTGCTCTGGAGTCATTTCGTTGCAAGCGGGTTTTTAAGTGCTCCGGAGTCATTTCGTTGCAAGCGGGTTTTTAAGTGCTCTGGAGTCATTTCGTTGCAAGCGAGTTTTTAAGTACTCTGGAGTCATTTCGTTGCAAGCGGGTTTTTAAGTGCTCTGGAGTCATTTCGTTGCAAAAGGGTTTTTAAGTGCTCTGGAGTCATTTCGTTGCAAGCGGGTTTTTAAGTGCTCTGGAGTCATTTCGTTGCAAGCGGGTTTTTAAGTGCTCTGGAGGCATTTCGTTGCAAGCGGGTTTTTAAGTGCTCTGGAGTCATTTCGTTGCAAGCATGTTTTTAAGTGCTCTGGAGACATTTCGTTGCAAGCGGGTTTTTAAGTGCTCTTTAGCCATTTCGTTGCATGCGGGTTTTTAAGTGCTCTGGAGCCATTTCGTTGCAAGCGGGTTTTTAAGTGCTCTGGAGTCATTACGTTGCAAGCGGGTTTTTAAGTGTTCTGGAGTCATTTCGTTGCAAGCGGGTTTTTAAGTGCTCTGGAGTCATTTCGTTGCAAGCGGGACTTAAGTGCTCTGGAGTCATTTCGTTGCAAGCGGGTTTTTAAGTGCTCTGGAGTCATTTCGTTGCAAGCGGGTTTTTAAGTGCTCTGGATTCATTTCGTTGCAAGCGGGTTTTTAAGTGCTCTGTAGTCATTTCGTTGCAAGCGGGTTTTTAAGTGCTCTGGAGACATTTCGTTGCAAGCGGGTTTTTAAGTACTCTGGAGACATTTCGTTGCAAGCGGGTTTTTAAGTGCTCTGGAGTCATTTCGTTGCAAGCGGGTTTTTAAGTGCTCTGGAGTCATTTCGTTGGAAGCGGGTTTTTACATACTTCTCAGACATTTCACTGGAAGCGGGTTTTTTAAATGCTCTGTAGGCATTTCGTTACAAGCGGGTTTTTAAGTACTCTGGAGTCATTTCGTTGCAAACGGGTTTTTACGTGCTCTGGAGTCATTTCTTTGCAAGCGGGTTTTTAAGTGCTCTGGAGTCATTTCGTTGCAAGCGGGTTTTTAAGTGCTCTGGAGACATTTCGTTGCAAGCGGGTTTTTAAGTGCTCTGGAGCCATTTCGTTGCAAGCGGGTTTTTAATTGCTCTGGAGTCATTTCGTTGCAAGCGGGTTTTTAAGTGCTCTGGAGTCATTTCGTTGCAAGCGGGTTTTTAAGTGCTCTGGAGTCATTTCGTTGCAAGCGGGTTTTTAAGTGCTCTGGAGTCATTTCGTTGCAAGCGGGTTTTTAAGTGCTCTGGAGTCATTTCGTTGCAAGCGGGTTTTTAAGTGCTCTGGAGTCATTTCGTTGCAAGCGGGTTTTTAAGTGCTCTGGAGTCATTTCGTTGCAAGCGGGTTTTTAAGTGCTCTGGAGACATTTCGTTGCAAGCGGGTTTTTACGTGCTCTGGAGCCATTTCGTTGCAAGCGGGTTTTTAATTGCTCTGGAGCCATTTCGTTGCAAGCGGGTTTTTAAGTGCTCTCGAGTCATTTCGTTGCAAGCGGGTTTTTAAGTGCTCTGGAGTCATTTCGTTGCAAGCGGGTTTTTAAGTGCTCAGGAGTCATTTCGTTGCAAGCGGGTTTTTAAGTGCTCTGGAGTCATTTCGTTTCATTCGGGTTTTTAAGTGCTCTGGAGTCATTTCGTTGCAAGCATGTTTTTAAGTGCTCTGGAGTCATTTCGTTGCAAGCGGGTTTTTAAGTGCTCTGGAGTCATTTCGTTGCAAGCGGGTTTTTAAGTGCTCTGAAGGCATTTCGTTGCAAGCGAGTTTTTAAGTGCTCTGGAGTCATTTCGTTGCAAGCGGGTTTTTAAGTGCTCTGGAGACATTTCGTTGCAAGCGGGTTTTTAAGTGCTCTGGAGCCATTTCGTTGCAAGCGGGTTTTTAATTGCTCAGGAGTCATTTCGTTGCAAGCGGGTTTTTAAGTGCTCTGGAGTCATTTCGTTGCAAGCGGGTTTTTAAGTGCTCTGGAGTCATTTCGTTGCAAGCGGGTTTTTAAGTGCTCTGGAGTCATTTCGTTGCAAGCGGGTTTTTAAGTGCTCTGGAGTCATTTCGTTGCAAGCGGGTTTTTAAGTGCTCTGGAGTCATTTCGTTGCAAGCGGGTTTTTAAGTGCTCTGGAGACATTTCGTTGCAAGCGGGTTTTTACGTGCTCTGGAGCCATGTGGTTGCAAGCGGGTTTTTAATTGCTCTGGAGTCATTTCGTTGCAAGCGGGTTTTTAAGTGCTCTCGAGTCATTTCGTTGCAAGCGGGTTTTTAAGTGCTCTGGAGTCATTTCGTTGCAAGCGGGTTTTTAAGTGCTCTGGAGTCATTTCGTTGCAAGCGGGTTTTTAAGTGCTCTGGAGTCATTTCGTTGCAAGCGGGTTTTTAAGTGCTCTGGAGTCATTTCGTTGCAAGCGGGTTTTTAAGTGCTCTGAAGTCATTTCGTTGCAAGCGGGTTTTTAAGTGCTCTGGAGTCATTTCGTTGCAAGCGGGTTTTTAAGTGCTCTGGAGGCATTTCGTTGCAAGCGGGTTTTTAAGTGCTCTGGAGTCATTTCGTTGCAAGCATGTTTTTAAGTGCTCTGGAGACATTTCGTTGCAAGCGGGTTTTTAAGTGCTCTTTAGCCATTTCGTTGCAAGCGGGTTTTTAAGTGCTCTGGAGCCATTTCGTTGCAAGCGGGTTTTTAAGTGCTCTGGAGCCATTTCCTTGCAAGCGGGTTTTTAAGTGCTCTGGAGCCATTTCGTTGCATGCGGGTTTTTAAGTGCTCTGGAGGCATTTCGTTGTGAGCGGGTTTTTAAGTGCTCTGGAGTCATTTCGTTGCAAGCGGGTTTTTACGTGTTCTGGAGTCATTTCCTTGCAAGCGGGTTTTTACATACTTCTCAGACATTTCACTGGAAGCGGGTTTTTTAAATGCTCTGTAGGCATTTCGTTGCAAGCGGGTTTTTAAGTACTCTGGAGTAATTTCGTTGCAAACGGGTTTTTACGTGCTTTGGAGTCATTTCGTTGCAAGCGGGTTTTTAAGTGCTCCGGAGTCATTTCGTTGCAAGCGGGTTTTTAAGTGCTCTGGAGTCATTTCGTTGCAAGCGAGTTTTTAAGTACTCTGGAGTCATTTCGTTGCAAGCGGGTTTTTAAGTGCTCTGGAGTCATTTCGTTGCAAAAGGGTTTTTAAGTGCTCTGGAGTCATTTCGTTGCAAGCGGGTTTTTAAGTGCTCTGAAGGCATTTCGTTGCAAGCGGGTTTTTAAGTGCTCTGGAGTCATTTCGTTGCAAGCGGGTTTTTAAGTGCTCTGGAGACATTTCGTTGCAAGCGGGTTTTTAAGTGCTCTGGAGCCATTTCGTTGCAAGCGGGTTTTTAAGTGCTCTGGAGCCATTTCGTTGCAAGCGGGTTTTTAAGTGCTCTGGAGTCATTACGTTGCAAGCGGGTTTTTAAGTGTTCTGGAGTCATTTCGTTGCAAGCGGGTTTTTAAGTGCTCTGGAGTCATTTCGTTGCAAGCGGGTTTTTAAGTGCTTTGGAGTCATTTCGTTGCAAGCGGGTTTTTAATTGCTCTGGAGTCATTTCGTTGCAAGCGGGTTTTTAAGTGCTCTGGAGTCATTTCGTTGCAAGCATGTTTTTAAGTGCTCTGGAGACATTTCGTTGCAAGCGGGTTTTTAAGTGCTCTTTAGCCATTTCGTTGCATGCGGGTTTTTAAGTGCTCTGGAGCCATTTCGTTGCAAGCGGGTTTTTAAGTGCTCTGGAGTCATTACGTTGCAAGCGGGTTTTTAAGTGTTCTGGAGTCATTTCGTTGCAAGCGGGTTTTTAAGTGCTCTGGAGTCATTTCGTTGCAAGCGGGATTTAAGTGCTCTGGAGTCATTTCGTTGCAAGCGGGTTTTTAAGTGCTCTGGAGTCATTTCGTTGCAAGCGGGTTTTTAAGTGCTCTGGATTCATTTCGTTGCAAGCGGGTTTTTAAGTGCTCTGTAGTCATTTCGTTGCAAGCGGGTTTTTAAGTGCTCTGGAGACATTTCGTTGCAAGCGGGTTTTTAAGTACTCTGGAGACATTTCGTTGCAAGCGGGTTTTTAAGTGCTCTGGAGTCATTTCGTTGCAAGCGGGTTTTTAAGTGCTCTGGAGTCATTTCGTTGGAAGCGGGTTTTTACATACTTCTCAGACATTTCACTGGAAGCGGGTTTTTTAAATGCTCTGTAGGCATTTCGTTACAAGCGGGTTTTTAAGTACTCTGGAGTCATTTCGTTGCAAACGGGTTTTTACGTGCTCTGGAGTCATTTCTTTGCAAGCGGGTTTTTAAGTGCTCTGGAGTCATTTCGTTGCAAGCGGGTTTTTAAGTGCTCTGGAGACATTTCGTTGCAAGCGGGTTTTTAAGTGCTCTGGAGCCATTTCGTTGCAAGCGGGTTTTTAATTGCTCTGGAGTCATTTCGTTGCAAGCGGGTTTTTAAGTGCTCTGGAGTCATTTCGTTGCAAGCGGGTTTTTAAGTGCTCTGGAGTCATTTCGTTGCAAGCGGGTTTTTAAGTGCTCTGGAGTCATTTCGTTGCAAGCGGGTTTTTAAGTGCTCTGGAGTCATTTCGTTGCAAGCGGGTTTTTAAGTGCTCTGGAGTCATTTCGTTGCAAGCGGGTTTTTAAGTGCTCTGGAGTCATTTCGTTGCAAGCGGGTTTTTAAGTGCTCTGGAGACATTTCGTTGCAAGCGGGTTTTTACGTGCTCTGGAGCCATTTCGTTGCAAGCGGGTTTTTAATTGCTCTGGAGCCATTTCGTTGCAAGCGGGTTTTTAAGTGCTCTCGAGTCATTTCGTTGCAAGCAGGTTTTTAAGTGCTCTGGAGTCATTTCGTTGCAAGCGGGTTTTTAAGTGCTCAGGAGTCATTTCGTTGCAAGCGGGTTTTTAAGTGCTCTGGAGTCATTTCGTTTCATTCGGGTTTTTAAGTGCTCTGGAGTCATTTCGTTGCAAGCATGTTTTTAAGTGCTCTGGAGTCATTTCGTTGCAAGCGGGTTTTTAAGTGCTCTGGAGTCATTTCGTTGCAAGCGGGTTTTTAAGTGCTCTGAAGGCATTTCGTTGCAAGCGAGTTTTTAAGTGCTCTGGAGTCATTTCGTTGCAAGCGGGTTTTTAAGTGCTCTGGAGACATTTCGTTGCAAGCGGGTTTTTAAGTGCTCTGGAGCCATTTCGTTGCAAGCGGGTTTTCAATTGCTCAGGAGTCATTTCGTTGCAAGCGGGTTTTTAAGTGCTCTGGAGTCATTTCGTTGCAAGCGGGTTTTTAAGTGCTCTGGAGTCATTTCGTTGCAAGCGGGTTTTTAAGTGCTCTGGAGTCATTTCGTTGCAAGCGGGTTTTTAAGTGCTCTGGAGTCATTTCGTTGCAAGCGGGTTTTTAAGTGCTCTGGAGTCATTTCGTTGCAAGCGGGTTTTTAAGTGCTCTGGAGACATTTCGTTGCAAGCGGGTTTTTACGTGCTCTGGAGCCATGTGGTTGCAAGCGGGTTTTTAATTGCTCTGGAGTCATTTCGTTGCAAGCGGGTTTTTAAGTGCTCTCGAGTCATTTCGTTGCAAGCGGGTTTTTAAGTGCTCTGGAGTCATTTCGTTGCAAGCGGGTTTTTAAGTGCTCTGGAGTCATTTCGTTGCAAGCGGGTTTTTAAGTGCTCTGGAGTCATTTCGTTGCAAGCGGGTTTTTAAGTGCTCTGGAGTCATTTCGTTGCAAGCGGGTTTTTAAGTGCTCTGGAGTCATTTCGTTGCAAGCGGGTTTTTAAGTGCTCTGGAGTCATTTCGTTGCAAGCGGGTTTTTAAGTGCTCTGGAGGCATTTCGTTGCAAGCGGGTTTTTAAGTGCTCTGGAGTCATTTCGTTGCAAGCATGTTTTTAAGTGCTCTGGAGACATTTCGTTGCAAGCGGGTTTTTAAGTGCTCTTTAGCCATTTCGTTGCAAGCGGGTTTTTAAGTGCTCTGGAGCCATTTCGTTGCAAGTGGGTTTTTAAGTGCTCTGGAGCCATTCCCTTGCAAGCGGGTTTTTAAGTGCTCTGGAGCCATTTCGTTGCATGCGGGTTTTTAAGTGCTCTGGAGGCATTTCGTTGTGAGCGGGTTTTTAAGTGCTCTGGAGTCATTTCGTTGCAAGCGGGTTTTTACGTGTTCTGGAGTCATTTCCTTGCAAGCGGGTTTTTACATACTTCTCAGACATTTCACTGGAAGCGGGTTTTTTAAATGCTCTGTAGGCATTTCGTTGCAAGCGGGTTTTTAAGTACTCTGGAGTAATTTCGTTGCAAACGGGTTTTTACGTGCTTTGGAGTCATTTCGTTGCAAGCGGGTTTTTAAGTGCTCCGGAGTCATTTCGTTGCAAGCGGGTTTTTAAGTGCTCTGGAGTCATTTCGTTGCAAGCGAGTTTTTAAGTACTCTGGAGTCATTTCGTTGCAAGCGGGTTTTTAAGTGCTCTGGAGTCATTTCGTTGCAAAAGGGTTTTTAAGTGCTCTGGAGTCATTTCGTTGCAAGCGGGTTTTTAAGTGCTCTGAAGGCATTTCGTTGCAAGCGGGTTTTTAAGTGCTCTGGAGTCATTTCGTTGCAAGCGGGTTTTTAAGTGCTCTGGAGACATTTCGTTGCAAGCGGGTTTTTAAGTGCTCTGGAGCCATTTCGTTGCAAGCGGGTTTTTAAGTGCTCTGGAGCCATTTCGTTGCAAGCGGGTTTTTAAGTGCTCTGGAGTCATTACGTTGCAAGCGGGTTTTTAAGTGTTCTGGAGTCATTTCGTTGCAAGCGGGTTTTTAAGTGCTCTGGAGTCATTTCGTTGCAAGCGGGTTTTTAAGTGCTTTGGAGTCATTTCGTTGCAAGCGGGTTTTTAATTGCTCTGGAGTCATTTCGTTGCAAGCGGGTTTTTAAGTGCTCTGGAGTCATTTCGTTGCAAGCGGATTTTTCAGTGCTCTGGAGTCATTTCGTTGCAAGCCGGTTTTTAAGTGCTCTGGAGTCATTTCGTTGCAAGCGGGTTTTTAAGTACTCTGGAGACATTTTGTTGCAAGCGGGTTTTTAAGTGCTCTGGAGTCATTTCGTTGCAAGCGGGTTTTTAAGTGCTCTGGAGTCATTTCGTTGCCAGCGGGTTTTTAAGTGCTCTGAAGGCATTTCGTTGCAAGCGGGTTTTTAAGTGCTCTGGAGTCATTTCGTTGCAAGCGGGTTTTTAAGTACTCTGGAGTCATTTCGTTGCAAGCGGGTTTTTAAGTACTCTGGAGTCATTTCTTTGCAAACGGGTTTTTACGTGCTCTGGAGTCATTTCTTTGCAAGCGGGTTTTTAAGTGCTCTGGAGTCATTTCGTTGCTAGCGGGTTTTTAAGTGCTCTGGAGTCATTTCGTTGCAAGCGGGTTTTTAAGTACTCTGGAGTCATTTCGTTGCAAGCGGGTTTTTAAGTGCTCTGGAGTCATTTCGTTGCAAGCGGGTTTTTAAGTGCTCTGGAGTCACTTCGTTGCAAGCGGGTTTTTAAGTGCTCTGAAGGCATTTCGTTGCAAGCGGGTTTTTAAGTGCTCTGGAGTCATTTCGTTGCAAGCGTGTTTTTTAAGTGCTCTGGAGACATTTTGTTGCAAGCGGGTTTTTAAGTGCTCTGGAGCCATTTCGTTGCAAGCGGGTTTTTAAGTGCTCTGGAGCCATTTCGTTGCAAGCGGGTTTTTAAGTGCTCTGGAGCCATTTCCTTACAAGCGGGTTTTTAAGTGCTCTGGAGCCATTTCGTTGCAAGCGGGTTTTTACGTGCTCTGGAGCCATTTCCTTGCAAGCGGGTTTTTAAGTGCTCTGGAGCCATTTCGTTGCAAGCGGGTTTTTAAGTGCTCTGGAATCATTACGTTGCAAGCGGGTTTTTAAGTGTTCTGGAGTCATTTCATTGCAAGCGGGCTTTTAAGTGCTCTGGAGTCATTTCGTTGCAAGCGGGTTTTTAAGTGCTCTGGAGTCATTTCGTTGCAAGCGGGTTTTTAAGTGCTCTGGAGTCATTTCGTTGCAAGCGGGTTTTTAAGTGCTCTGGAGTCATTTCGTTGCAAGCGGGTTTTTAAGTGCTCTGGAGTCATTTCGTTGCAAGCGGGTTTTTAAGTACTCTGGAGACATTTCGTTGCAAGCGGGTTTTTAAGTGCTCTGGAGTCATTTCGTTGCATGCGGGTTTTTAAGTGCTCTGAAGACATTTCGTTGTAAGCGGGTTTTTAAGTGCTCTGGAGTCATTTCGTTGCAAGCGGGTTTTTACATACTTCTCAGACATTTCACTGGAAGAGGGTTTTTTAAATGCTCTGTAGGCATTTCGTTACAAGCTGGTTTTTAAGTACTCTGGAGTCATTTCTTTGCAAACGGGTTTTTACGTGCTCTGGAGTCATTTCTTTGCAAGCGGGTTTTTAAGTGCTCTGGAGTCATTTCGTTGCTAGCGGGTTTTTAAGTGCTCTGGAGTCATTTCGTTGCAAGCGGGTTTTTAAGTACTCTGGAGTCATTTCGTTGCAAGCGGGTTTTTAAGTGCTCTGGAGTCATTTCGTTGCAAGCGGGTTTTTAAGTGCTCTGGAGTCACTTCGTTGCAAGCGGGTTTTTAAGTGCTCTGAAGGCATTTCGTTGCAAGCGGGTTTTTAAGTGCTCTGGAGTCATTTCGTTGCAAGCGTGTTTTTTAAATGCTCGGGAGACATTTCGTTGCAAGCGGGTTTTTAAGTGCTCTGGAGCCATTTCGTTGCAAGCGGGTTTTTAAGTGCTCTGGAGCCATTTCGTTGCAAGCGGGTTTTTAAGTGCTCTGGAGCCATTTCCTTGCAAGCGGGTTTTTAAGTGCTCTGGAGCCATTTTGTTGCAAGCGGGTTTTTAAGTGCTCTGGAGTCATTTCGTTGCAAGCGGGTTTTTAAGTGCTCTGGAGTCATTTCGTTGCAAGCGGGTTTTTAAGTGCTCTGGAGTCATTTCGTTGCAAGCGGGTTTTTAAGTGCTCTGGAGTCATTTCGTTGCAAGCGGGTTTTTAAGTGCTCTGGAGTCATTTCGTTGCAAGCGGGTTTTTAAGTACTCTGGAGACATTTCGTTGCAAGCGGGTTTTTAAGTGCTCTGGAGTCATTTCGTTGCATGCGGGTTTTTAAGTGCTCTGAAGACATTTCGTTGTAAGCGGGTTTTTAAGTGCTCTGGAGTCATTTCGTTGCAAGCGGGTTTTTACATACTTCTCAGACATTTCACTGGAAGCGGGTTTTTTAAATGCTCTGTAGGCATTTCGTTACAAGCTGGTTTTTAAGTACTCTGGAGTCATTTCTTTGCAAACGGGTTTTTACGTGCTCTGGAGTCATTTCTTTGCAAGCGGGTTTTTAAGTGCTCTGGAGTCATTTCGTTGCTAGCGGGTTTTTAAGTGCTCTGGAGTCATTTCGTTGCAAGCGGGTTTTTAAGTACTCTGGAGTCATTTCGTTGCAAGCGGGTTTTTAAGTGCTCTGGAGTCATTTCGTTGCAAGCGGGTTTTTAAGTGCTCTGGAGTCACTTCGTTGCAAGCGGGTTTTTAAGTGCTCTGAAGGCATTTCGTTGCAAGCGGGTTTTTAAGTGCTCTGGAGTCATTTCGTTGCAAGCGTGTTTTTTAAATGCTCGGGAGACATTTCGTTGCAAGCGGGTTTTTAAGTGCTCTGGAGCCATTTCGTTGCAAGCGGGTTTTTAAGTGCTCTGGAGCCATTTCGTTGCAAGCGGGTTTTTAAGTGCTCTGGAGCCATTTCCTTGCAAGCGGGTTTTTAAGTGCTCTGGAGCCATTTCGTTGCAAGCGGGTTTTTAAGTGCTCTGGAGTCATTTCGTTGCAAGCGGGTTTTTAAGTACTCTGGAGTCATTTCGTTGCAAGCGGGTTTTTAAGTGCTCTGGAGCCATTTCGTTGCAAGCGGGTTTTTAAGTGCTCTGGAGCCATTTCGTTGCAAGCGGGTTTTTAAGTGCTCTGGAGCCATTTCCTTGCAAGCGGGTTTTTAAGTGCTCTGGAGCCATTTCGTTGCAAGCGGGTTTTTAAGTGCTCTGGAGCCATTTCCTTGCAAGCGGGTTTTTAAGTGCTCTGGAGCCATTTCGTTGCAAGCGGGTTTTTAAGTGCTCTGGAATCATTACGTTGCAAGCGGGTTTTTAAGTGTTCTGGAGTCATTTCGTTGCAAGCGGGTTTTTAAGTGCTCTGGAGTCATTTCGTTGCAAGCGGGTTTTTAAGTGCTCTGGAGTCATTTCGTTGCAAGCGGGTTTTTAAGTACTCTGGAGACATTTCGTTGCAAGCGGGTTTTTAAGTGCTCTGGAGTCATTTCGTTGCAAGCGGGTTTTTAAGTGCTCTGGAGTCATTTCGTTGCAAGCGGGTTTTTAAGTGCTCTGAAGGCATTTCATTGCAAGCGGGTTTTTAAGTGCTCTGGAGTCATTTCGTTGCAAGCGGGTTTTTAAGTGCTCTGGAGTCATTTCGTTGCAAGCGGGTTTTTAAGTGTTCTGGAGTCATTTCGTTGCAAGCGGGTTTTTAAGTGCTCTGGAGTCATTTCATTGCAAGCGGGTTTTTTAGTGCTCTGGAGTCATTTCGTTGCATGCGGGTTTTTAAGTGCTCTGAAGGCATTTCGTTGTGAGCGGGTTTTTAAGTGCTCTGGAGTCATTTCGTTGCAAGCGGGTTTTTACGTGTTCTGGAGTCATTTCGTTGCAAGCGGGTTTTTACATACTTCTCAGACATTTCACTGGAAGCGGGTTTTTTAAATGCTCTGTAGGCATTTCGTTGCAAGCGGGTTTTTAAGTACTCTGGAGTAATTTTGTTGCAAACGGGTTTTTACGTGCTTTGGAGTCATTTCGTTGCAAGCGGGTTTTTAAGTGCTCTGGAGTCATTTCGTTGCAAGCGGGTTTTTAAGTGCTCTGGAGTCATTTCGTTGCAAGCGAGTTTTTAAGTACTCTGGAGTCATTTCGTTGCAAGCGGGTTTTTAAGTGCTCTGGAGTCATTTCGTTGCAAAAGGGTTTTTAAGTGCTCTGGAGTCATTTCGTTGCAAGCGGGTTTTTAAGTGCTCTGAAGGCATTTCGTTGCAAGCGGGTTTTTAAGTGCTCTGGAGTCATTTCGTTGCAAGCGGATTTTTAAGTGCTCTGGAGACATTTCGTTGCAAGCGGGTTTTTAAGTGCTCTGGAGCCATTTCGTTGCAAGCGGGTTTTTAAGTGCTCTGGAGCCATTTCGTTGCAAGCGGGTTTTTAAGTGCTCTGGAGTCATTACGTTGCAAGCGGGTTTTTAAGTGTTCTGGAGTCATTTCGTTGCAAGCGGGTTTTTAAGTGCTCTGGAGTCATTTCGTTTCAAGCGGGTTTTTAAGTGCTCTGGAGTCATTTCGTTGCAAGCGGGTTTTTAATTGCTCTGGAGTCATTTCGTTGCAAGCGGGTTTTTAAGTGCTCTGGAGTCATTTCGTTGCAAGCGGATTTTTAAGTGCTCTGGAGTCATTTCGTTGCAAGCGGGTTTTTAAGTGCTCTGGAGACATTTCGTTGCAAGCGGGTTTTTAAGTGCTCTGGAGTCATTTCGTTGCAAGCGGGTTTTTAAGTGCTCTGGAGTCATTTCGTTGCAAGCGGGTTTTTAAGTGCTCTGAAGGCATTTCGTTGCAAGCGGGTTTTTAAGTGCTCTGGAGTCATTTCGTTGCAAGCGGGTTTTTAAGTGCTCTGGAGTCATTTCGTTGCAAGCGGGTTTTTAAGTGCTCTGGAGTCATTTCATTGCAAGCGGGTTTTTTAGTGCTCTGGAGTCATTTCGTTGCAAGCGGGTTTTTAAGTGCTCTGGAGTCATTTCGTTGCATGCGGGTTTTTAAGTGCTCTGAAGATATTTCGTTGTAAGCGGGTTTTTAAGTGCTCTGGAGTCATTTCGTTGCAAGCGGGTTTTTACATACTTCTCAGACATTTCACTGGAAGCGGGTTTTTTAAATGCTCTGTACGCATTTCGTTACAAGCGGGTTTTTAAGTACTCTGGAGTCATTTCTTTGCAAACGGGTTTTTACGTGCTCTGGAGTCATTTCTTTGCAAGCGGGTTTTTAAGTGCTCTGGAGTCATTTCGTTGCTAGCGGGTTTTTAAGTGCTCTGGAGTCATTTCGTTGCAAGCGGGTTTTTAAGTACTCTGGAGTCATTTCGTTGCAAGCGGGTTTTTAAGTGCTCTGGAGTCATTTCGTTGCAAGCGGGTTTTTAAGTGCTCTGGAGTCACTTCGTTGCAAGCGGGTTTTTAAGTGCTCTGAAGGCATTTCGTTGCAAGCGGGTTTTTAAGTGCTCTGGAGTCATTTCGTTGCAAGCGTGTTTTTTAAGTGCTCTGGAGACATTTCGTTGCAAGCGGGTTTTTAAGTGCTCTGGAGCCATTTCGTTGCAAGCGGGTTTTTAAGTGCTCTGGAGCCATTTCGTTGCAAGCGGTTTTTAAGTGCTCTGGAGCCATTTCCTTGCAAGCGGGTGTTTAAGTGCTCTGGAGCCATTTCGTTGCAAGCGGGTTTTTAAGTGCTCTGGAGCCATTTCCTTGCAAGCGGGTTTTTAAGTGCTCTGGAGCCATTTCGTTGCAAGCGGGTTTTTAAGTGCTCTGGAATCATTTCCTTGCAAGCGGGTTTTTAAGTGCTCTGGAGCCATTTCCTTGCAAGCGGGTTTTTAAGTGCTCTGGAGCCATTTCGTTGCAAGCGGGTTTTTAAGTGCTCTGGAGCCATTTCCTTGCATGCGGGTTTTTAAGTGCTCTGAAGGCATTTCGTTGTGAGCGGGTTTTTAAGTGCTCTGGAGTCATTTCGTTGCAAGCGGGTTTTTACGTGTTCTGGAGTCATTTCGTTGCAAGCGGGTTTTTACATACTTCTCAGACATTTCACTGGAAGCGGGTTTTTTAAATGCTCTGTAGGCATTTCGTTGCAAGCGGGTTTTTAAGTACTCTGGAGTCATTTCTTTGCAAACGGGTTTTTACGTGCTCTGGAGTCATTTCTTTGCAAGCGGGTTTTTAAGTGCTCTGGAGTCATTTCGTTGCTAGCGGGTTTTTAAGTGCTCTGGAGTCATTTCGTTGCAAGCGGGTTTTTAAGTACTCTGGAGTCATTTCGTTGCAAGCGGGTTTTTAAGTGCTCTGGAGTCATTTCGTTGCAAGCGGGTTTTTAAGTGCTCTGGAGTCACTTCGTTGCAAGCGGGTTTTTAAGTGCTCTGAAGGCATTTCGTTGCAAGCGGGTTTTTAAGTGCTCTGGAGTCATTTCGTTGCAAGCGTGTTTTTTAAGTGCTCTGGAGACATTTCGTTGCAAGCGGGTTTTTAAGTGCTCTGGAGCCATTTCGTTGCAAGCGGGTTTTTAAGTGCTCTGGAGCCATTTCGTTGTAAGCGGTTTTTAAGTGCTCTGGAGCCATTTCCTTGCAAGCGGGTTTTTAAGTGCTCTGGAGCCATTTCGTTGCAAGCGGGTTTTTAAGTGCTCTGGAGCCATTTCCTTGCAAGCGGGTTTTTAAGTGCTCTGGAGCCATTTCGTTGCAAGCGGGTTTTTAAGTGCTCTGGAATCATTTCCTTGCAAGCGGGTTTTTAAGTGCTCTGGAGCCATTTCCTTGCAAGCGGGTTTTTAAGTGCTCTGGAGCCATTTCGTTGCAAGCGGGTTTTTAAGTGCTCTGGAGCCATTTCCTTGCATGCGGGTTTTTAAGTGCTCTGAAGGCATTTCGTTGTGAGCGGGTTTTTAAGTGCTCTGGAGTCATTTCGTTGCAAGCGGGTTTTTACGTGTTCTGGAGTCATTTCGTTGCAAGCGGGTTTTTACATACTTCTCAGACATTTCACTGGAAGCGGGTTTTTTAAATGCTCTGTAGGCATTTCGTTGCAAGCGGGTTTTTAAGTACTCTGGAGTAATTTCGTTGCAAACGGGTTTTTACGTGCTTTGGAGTCATTTCGTTGCAAGCGGGTTTTTAAGTGCTCTGGAGTCATTTCGTTGCAAGCGGGTTTTTAAGTGCTCTGGAGTCATTTCGTTGCAAGCGAGTTTTTAAGTACTCTGGAGTCATTTCGTTGCAAGCGGGTTTTTAAGTGCTCTGGAGTCATTTCGTTGCAAAAGGGTTTTTAAGTGCTCTGGAGTCATTTCGTTGCAAGCGGGTTTTTAAGTGCTCTGGAGTCATTTCGTTGCAAGCGGGTTTTTAAGTACTCTGGAGTCATTTCGTTGCAAGCGGGTTTTTAAGTGCTCTGGAGTCATTTCGTTGCAAGCGGGTTTTTAAGTGCTCTGGAGTCACTTCGTTGCAAGCGGGTTTTTAAGTGCTCTGAAGGCATTTCGTTGCAAGCGGGTTTTTAAGTGCTCTGGAGTCATTTCGTTGCAAGCGTGTTTTTTAAGTGCTCGGGAGACATTTCGTTGCAAGCGGGTTTTTAAGTGCTCTGGAGCCATTTCGTTGCAAGCGGGTTTTTAAGTGCTCTGGAGCCATTTCGTTGCAAGCGGGTTTTTAAGTGCTCTGGAGCCATTTCCTTGCAAGCGGGTTTTTAAGTGCTCTGGAGCCATTTCGTTGCAAGCGGGTTTTTAAGTGCTCTGGAGTCATTTCGTTGCAAGCGGGTTTTTAAGTACTCTGGAGACATTTCGTTGCAAGCAGGTTTTTAAGTGCTCTGGAGTCATTTCGTTGCAAGCGGGTTTTTAAGTGCTCTGGAGTCATTTCGTTGCAAGCGGGTTTTTAAGTGCTCTGAAGGCATTTCGTTGCAAGCGGGTTTTTAAGTGCTCTGGAGTCATTTCGTTGCAAGCGGGTTTTTAAGTGCTCTGGAGTCATTTCGTTGCAAGCGGGTTTTTAAGTGTTCTGGAGTCATTTCGTTGCAAGCGGGTTTTTAAGTGCTCTGGAGCCATTTCGTTGCAAGCGGGTTTTTAAGTGCTCTGGAGCCATTTCGTTGCAAGCGGGTTTTTAAGTGCTCTGGAGCCATTTCCTTGCAAGCGGGTTTTTAAGTGCTCTGGAGCCATTTCGTTGCAAGCGGGTTTTTAAGTGCTCAGGAGCCATTTCCTTGCAAGCGGGTTTTTAAGTGCTCTGGAGCCATTTCGTTGCAAGCGGGTTTTTAAGTGCTCTGGAATCATTACGTTGCATTTCGTTGCAAGCGGGTTTTTAAGTGCTCTGAAGGCATTTCGTTGTGAGCGGGTTTTTAAGTGCTCTGGAGTCATTTCGTTGCAAGCGGGTTTTTACGTGTTCTGGAGTCATTTCGTTGCAAGCGGGTTTTTACATACTTCTCAGACATTTCACTGGAAGCGGGGTTTTAAATGCTCTGTAGGCATTTCGTTGCAAGCGGGTTTTTAAGTACTCTGGAGTAATTTCGTTGCAAACGGGTTTTTACGTGCTTTGGAGTCATTTCGTTGCAAGCGGGTTTTTAAGTGCTCTGGAGTCATTTCGTTGCAAGCGGGTTTTTAAGTGCTCTGGAGTCATTTCGTTGCAAAAGGGTTTTTAAGTGCTCTGGAGTCATTTCATTGCAAGCGGGTTTTTAAGTGCTCTGAAGGCATTTCGTTGCAAGCGGGTTTTTAAGTGCTCTGGAGTCATTTCGTTGCAAGCGGGTTTTTAAGTGCTCTGGAGACATTTCGTTGCAAGCGGGTTTTTAAGTGCTCTGGAGTCATTTCGTTGCAAGCGGGTTTTTAAGTGCTCTGGAGTCATTTCGTTGCAAGCGGGTTTTTAAGTGCTCTGGAGTCACTTCGTTGCAAGCGGGTTTTTAAGTGCTCTGAAGGCATTTCGTTGCAAGCGGGTTTTTAAGTGCTCTGGAGTCATTTCGTTGCAAGCGTGTTTTTTAAGTGCTCTGGAGACATTTCGTTGCAAGCGGGTTTTTAAGTGCTCTGGAGCCATTTCGTTGCAAGCGGGTTTTTAAGTGCTCTGGAGCCATTTCGTTGTAAGCGGTTTTTAAGTGCTCTGGAGCCATTTCCTTGCAAGCGGGTTTTTAAGTGCTCTGGAGCCATTTCGTTGCAAGCGGGTTTTTAAGTGCTCTGGAGCCATTTCCTTGCAAGCGGGTTTTTAAGTGCTCTGGAGCCATTTCGTTGCAAGCGGGTTTTTAAGTGCTCTGGAATCATTTCCTTGCAAGCGGGTTTTTAAGTGCTCTGGAGCCATTTCCTTGCAAGCGGGTTTTTAAGTGCTCTGGAGCCATTTCGTTGCAAGCGGGTTTTTAAGTGCTCTGGAGCCATTTCCTTGCATGCGGGTTTTTAAGTGCTCTGAAGGCATTTCGTTGTGAGCGGGTTTTTAAGTGCTCTGGAGTCATTTCGTTGCAAGCGGGTTTTTACGTGTTCTGGAGTCATTTCGTTGCAAGCGGGTTTTTACATACTTCTCAGACATTTCACTGGAAGCGGGTTTTTTAAATGCTCTGTAGGCATTTCGTTGCAAGCGGGTTTTTAAGTACTCTGGAGTAATTTCGTTGCAAACGGGTTTTTACGTGCTTTGGAGTCATTTCGTTGCAAGCGGGTTTTTAAGTGCTCTGGAGTCATTTCGTTGCAAGCGGGTTTTTAAGTGCTCTGGAGTCATTTCGTTGCAAGCGAGTTTTTAAGTACTCTGGAGTCATTTCGTTGCAAGCGGGTTTTTAAGTGCTCTGGAGTCATTTCGTTGCAAAAGGGTTTTTAAGTGCTCTGGAGTCATTTCGTTGCAAGCGGGTTTTTAAGTGCTCTGGAGTCATTTCGTTGCAAGCGGGTTTTTAAGTACTCTGGAGTCATTTCGTTGCAAGCGGGTTTTTAAGTGCTCTGGAGTCATTTCGTTGCAAGCGGGTTTTTAAGTGCTCTGGAGTCACTTCGTTGCAAGCGGGTTTTTAAGTGCTCTGAAGGCATTTCGTTGCAAGCGGGTTTTTAAGTGCTCTGGAGTCATTTCGTTGCAAGCGTGTTTTTTAAGTGCTCGGGAGACATTTCGTTGCAAGCGGGTTTTTAAGTGCTCTGGAGCCATTTCGTTGCAAGCGGGTTTTTAAGTGCTCTGGAGCCATTTCGTTGCAAGCGGGTTTTTAAGTGCTCTGGAGCCATTTCCTTGCAAGCGGGTTTTTAAGTGCTCTGGAGCCATTTCGTTGCAAGCGGGTTTTTAAGTGCTCTGGAGTCATTTCGTTGCAAGCGGGTTTTTAAGTACTCTGGAGACATTTCGTTGCAAGCGGGTTTTTAAGTGCTCTGGAGTCATTTCGTTGCAAGCGGGTTTTTAAGTGCTCTGGAGTCATTTCGTTGCAAGCGGGTTTTTAAGTGCTCTGAAGGCATTTCGTTGCAAGCGGGTTTTTAAGTGCTCTGGAGTCATTTCGTTGCAAGCGGGTTTTTAAGTGCTCTGGAGTCATTTCGTTGCAAGCGGGTTTTTAAGTGTTCTGGAGTCATTTCGTTGCAAGCGGGTTTTTAAGTGCTCTGGAGCCATTTCGTTGCAAGCGGGTTTTTAAGTGCTCTGGAGCCATTTCGTTGCAAGCGGGTTTTTAAGTGCTCTGGAGCCATTTCCTTGCAAGCGGGTTTTTAAGTGCTCTGGAGCCATTTCGTTGCAAGCGGGTTTTTAAGTGCTCAGGAGCCATTTCCTTGCAAGCGGGTTTTTAAGTGCTCTGGAGCCATTTCGTTGCAAGCGGGTTTTTAAGTGCTCTGGAATCATTACGTTGCATTTCGTTGCAAGCGGGTTTTTAAGTGCTCTGAAGGCATTTCGTTGTGAGCGGGTTTTTAAGTGCTCTGGAGTCATTTCGTTGCAAGCGGGTTTTTACGTGTTCTGGAGTCATTTCGTTGCAAGCGGGTTTTTACATACTTCTCAGACATTTCACTGGAAGCGGGGTTTTAAATGCTCTGTAGGCATTTCGTTGCAAGCGGGTTTTTAAGTACTCTGGAGTAATTTCGTTGCAAACGGGTTTTTACGTGCTCTGGAGTCATTTCGTTGCAAGCGGGTTTTTAAGTGCTCTGGAGTCATTTCGTTGCAAGCGGGTTTTTAAGTGCTCTGGAGTCATTTCGTTGCAAGCGAGTTTTTAAGTACTCTGGAGTCATTTCGGTGCAAGCGGGTTTTTAAGTGCTCTGGAGTCATTTCGTTGCAAAAGGGTTTTTAAGTGCTCTGGAGTCATTTCATTGCAAGCGGGTTTTTAAGTGCTCTGAAGGCATTTCGTTGCAAGCGGGTTTTTAAGTGCTCTGGAGTCATTTCGTTGCAAGCGGGTTTTTAAGTGCTCTGGAGACATTTCGTTGCAAGCGGGTTTTTAAGTGCTCTGGAGCCATTTCGTTGCAAGCGGGTTTTTAAGTGCTCTGGAGCCATTTCGTTGCAAGCGGGTTTTTAATTGCTCTGGAGTCATTTCGTTGCAAGCGGATTTTTAAGTGCTCTGGAGTCATTTCGTTGCAAGCGGGTTTTTAAGTGCTCTGGAGTCATTTCGTTGCAAGCGGGTTTTTAAGTGCTCTGGAGTCATTTCGTTGCAAGCGGGTTTTTAAGTGCTCTGGAGTCATTTCGTTGCAAGCGGGTTTTTAATTGCTCTGGAGTCATTTCGTTGCAAGCGGGTTTTTAAGTGCTCTGGAGTCATTTCGTTGCAAGCGGATTTTTAAGTGCTCTGGAGTCATTTCGTTGCAAGCGGGTTTTTAAGTGCTCTGGAGACATTTCGTTGCAAGCGGGTTTTTAAGTGCTCTGGAGTCATTTCGTTGCAAGCGGGTTTTTAAGTGCTCTGGAGTCATTTCGTTGCAAGCGGGTTTTTAAGTGCTCTGAAGGCATTTCGTTGCAAGCGGGTTTTTAAGTGCTCTGGAGTCATTTCGTTGCAAGCGGGTTTTTAAGTGCTCTGGAGTCATTTCGTTGCAAGCGGGTTTTTAAGTGCTCTGGAGTCATTTCATTGCAAGCGGGTTTTTTAGTGCTCTGGAGTCATTTCGTTGCAAGCGGGTTTTTAAGTGCTCTGGAGTCATTTCGTTGCATGCGGGTTTTTAAGTGCTCTGAAGACATTTCGTTGTAAGCGGGTTTTTAAGTGCTCTGGAGTCATTTCGTTGCAAGCGGGTTTTTACATACTTCTCAGACATTTCACTGGAAGCGGGTTTTTTAAATGCTCTGTACGCATTTCGTTACAAGCGGGTTTTTAAGTACTCTGGAGTCATTTCTTTGCAAACGGGTTTTTACGTGCTCTGGAGTCATTTCTTTGCAAGCGGGTTTTTAAGTGCTCTGGAGTCATTTCGTTGCTAGCGGGTTTTTAAGTGCTCTGGAGTCATTTCGTTGCAAGCGGGTTTTTAAGTACTCTGGAGTCATTTCGTTGCAAGCGGGTTTTTAAGTGCTCTGGAGTCATTTCGTTGCAAGCGGGTTTTTAAGTGCTCTGGAGTCACTTCGTTGCAAGCGGGTTTTTAAGTGCTCTGAAGGCATTTCGTTGCAAGCGGGTTTTTAAGTGCTCTGGAGTCATTTCGTTGCAAGCGTGTTTTTTAAGTGCTCTGGAGACATTTCGTTGCAAGCGGGTTTTTAAGTGCTCTGGAGCCATTTCGTTGCAAGCGGGTTTTTAAGTGCTCTGGAGCCATTTCGTTGCAAGCGGGTTTTTAAGTGCTCTGGAGCCATTTCCTTGCAAGCGGGTTTTTAAGTGCTCTGGAGCCATTTCGTTGCAAGCGGGTTTTTAAGTGCTCTGGAGCCATTTCCTTGCAAGCGGGTTTTTAAGTGCTCTGGAGCCATTTCGTTGCAAGCGGGTTTTTAAGTGCTCTGGATTCATTTCCTTGCAAGCGGGTTTTTAAGTGCTCTGGAGCCATTTCCTTGCAAGCGGGTTTTTAAGTGCTCTGGAGCCATTTCGTTGCAAGCGGGTTTTTAAGTGCTCTGGAGCCATTTCCTTGCATGCGGGTTTTTAAGTGCTCTGAAGGCATTTCGTTGTGAGCGGGTTTTTAAGTGCTCTGGAGTCATTTCGTTGCAAGCGGGTTTTTACGTGTTCTGGAGTCATTTCGTTGCAAGCGGGTTTTTACATACTTCTCAGACATTTCACTGGAAGCGGGTTTTTTAAATGCTCTGTAGGCATTTCGTTGCAAGCGGGTTTTTAAGTACTCTGGAGTAATTTCGTTGCAAACGGGTTTTTACGTGCTTTGGAGTCATTTCGTTGCAAGCGGGTTTTTAAGTGCTCTGGAGTCATTTCGTTGCAAGCGGGTTTTTAAGTGCTCTGGAGTCATTTCGTTGCAAGCGAGTTTTTAAGTACTCTGGAGTCATTTCGTTGCAAGCGGGTTTTTAAGTGCTCTGGAGTCATTTCGTTGCAAGCGGGTTTTTAAGTGCTCTGGAGCCATTTCGTTGCAAGCGGGTTTTTAAGTGCTCTGGAGCCATTTCGTTGCAAGCGGGTTTTTAAGTGCTCTGGAGCCATTTCCTTGCAAGCGGGTTTTTAAGTGCTCTGGAGCCATTTCGTTGCAAGCGGGTTTTTAAGTGCTCAGGAGCCATTTCCTTGCAAGCGGGTTTTTAAGTGCTCTGGAGCCATTTCGTTGCAAGCGGGTTTTTAAGTGCTCTGGAATCATTACGTTGCATTTCGTTGCAAGCGGGTTTTTAAGTGCTCTGAAGGCATTTCGTTGTGAGCGGGTTTTTAAGTGCTCTGGAGTCATTTCGTTGCAAGCGGGTTTTTACGTGTTCTGGAGTCATTTCGTTGCAAGCGGGTTTTTACATACTTCTCAGACATTTCACTGGAAGCGGGTTTTTTAAATGCTCTGTAGGCATTTCGTTGCAAGCGGGTTTTTAAGTACTCTGGAGTAATTTCGTTGCAAACGGGTTTTTACGTGCTTTGGAGTCATTTCGTTGCAAGCGGGTTTTTAAGTGCTCTGGAGTCATTTCGTTGCAAGCGGGTTTTTAAGTGCTCTGGAGTCATTTCGTTGCAAGCGAGTTTTTAAGTACTCTGGAGTCATTTCGTTGCAAGCGGGTTTTTAAGTGCTCTGGAGTCATTTCGTTGCAAAAGGGTTTTTAAGTGCTCTGGAGTCATTTCGTTGCAAGCGGGTTTTTAAGTGCTCTGAAGGCATTTCGTTGCAAGCGGGTTTTTAAGTGCTCTGGAGTCATTTCGTTGCAAGCGGGTTTTTAAGTGCTCTGGAGACATTTCGTTGCAAGCGGGTTTTTAAGTGCTCTGGAGCCATTTCGTTGCAAGCGGGTTTTTAAGTGCTCTGGAGTCATTTCGTTGCAAGCGGGTTTTTAAGTGCTCTGGAGTCATTTCGTTGCAAGCGGGTTTTTAAGTGCTCTGGAGTCATTTCGTTGCAAGCGGGTTTTTAAGTGCTCTGGAGCCATTTCCTTGCAAGCGGGTTTTTAAGTGCTCTGGAGCCATTTCGTTGCAAGCGGGTTTTTAAGTGCTCTGGAGTCATTTCGTTGCAAGCGGGTTTTTAAGTACTCTGGAGACATTTCGTTGCAAGCAGGTTTTTAAGTGCTCTGGAGTCATTTCGTTGCAAGCGGGTTTTTAAGTGCTCTGGAGTCATTTCGTTGCAAGCGGGTTTTTAAGTGCTCTGAAGGCATTTCATTTCAAGCGGGTTTTTAAGTGCTCTGGAGTCATTTCGTTGCAAGCGGGTTTTTAAGTGCTCTGGAGTCATTTCGTTGCAAGCGGGTTTTTAAGTGTTCTGGAGTCATTTCGTTGCAAGCGGGTTTTTAAGTGCTCTGGAGCCATTTCGTTGCAAGCGGGTTTTTAAGTGCTCTGGAGCCATTTCGTTGCAAGCGGGTTTTTAAGTGCTCTGGAGCCATTTCCTTGCAAGCGGGTTTTTAAGTGCTCTGGAGCCATTTCGTTGCAAGCGGGTTTTTAAGTGCTCAGGAGCCATTTCCTTGCAAGCGGGTTTTTAAGTGCTCTGGAGCCATTTCGTTGCAAGCGGGTTTTTAAGTGCTCTGGAATCATTACGTTGCATTTCGTTGCAAGCGGGTTTTTAAGTGCTCTGAAGGCATTTCGTTGTGAGCGGGTTTTTAAGTGCTCTGGAGTCATTTCGTTGCAAGCGGGTTTTTACGTGTTCTGGAGTCATTTCGTTGCAAGCGGGTTTTTACATACTTCTCAGACATTTCACTGGAAGCGGGTTTTTTAAATGCTCTGTAGGCATTTCGTTGCAAGCGGGTTTTTAAGTACTCTGGAGTAATTTCGTTGCAAACGGGTTTTTACGTGCTTTGGAGTCATTTCGTTGCAAGCGGGTTTTTAAGTGCTCTGGAGTCATTTCGTTGCAAGCGGGTTTTTAAGTGCTCTGGAGTCATTTCGTTGCAAGCGAGTTTTTAAGTACTCTGGAGTCATTTCGTTGCAAGCGGGTTTTTAAGTGCTCTGGAGTCATTTCGTTGCAAAAGGGTTTTTAAGTGCTCTGGAGTCATTTCGTTGCAAGCGGGTTTTTAAGTGCTCTGAAGGCATTTCGTTGCAAGCGGGTTTTTAAGTGCTCTGGAGTCATTTCGTTGCAAGCGGGTTTTTAAGTGCTCTGGAGACATTTCGTTGCAAGCGGGTTTTTAAGTGCTCTGGAGCCATTTCGTTGCAAGAGGGTTTTTAAGTGCTCTGGAGTCATTTCGTTGCAAGCGGGTTTTTAAGTGCTCTGGAGTCATTTCGTTGCAAGCGGGTTTTTAAGTGCTCTGGAGTCATTTCGTTGCAAGCGGGTTTTTAAGTGCTCTGGAGTCATTTCGTTGCATGCGGGTTTTTAAGTGCTCTGAAGACATTTCGTTGTAAGCGGGTTTTTAAGTGCTCTGGAGTCATTTCGTTGCAAGCGGGTTTTTAAGTGCTCTGGAGTCATTTCGTTGCAAGCGGGTTTTTAAGTGCTCTGGAGACATTTCGTTGCAAGCGGGTTTTTAAGTGCTCTGGAGCCATTTCGTTGCAAGCGGGTTTTTAAGTGCTCTGGAGTCATTTCGTTGCAAGCGGGTTTTTAAGTGCTCTGGAGTCATTTCGTTGCAAGCGGGTTTTTAAGTGCTCTGGAGTCATTTCGTTGCAAGCGGGTTTTTAAGTGCTCTGGAGTCATTTCGTTGCATGCGGGTTTTTAAGTGCTCTGAAGACATTTCGTTGTAAGCGGGTTTTTAAGTGCTCTGGAGTCATTTCGTTCCAAGCGGGTTTTTACATACTTCTCAGACATTTCACTGGAAGCGGGTTTTTTAAGTGCTCTGGAGTCATTTCGTTGGAAGCGGGTTTTTAAGTGCTCTGGAGTCATTTCGTTGCATGCGGGTTTTTAAGTGCTCTGAAGACATTTCGTTGTAAGCGGGTTTTTAAGTGCTCTGGAGTCATTTCGTTCCAAGCGGGTTTTTACATACTTCTCAGACATTTCACTGGAAGCGGGTTTTTTAAATGCTCTGTAGGCATTTCGTTACAAGCGGGTTTTTAAGTGCTGTGGAGTCATTTCGTTGCAAGCGGGTTTTTACGTGCTCTGGAGTCATTTCTTTGCAAGCGGGTTTTTAAGTGCTCTGGAGTCATTTCGTTGCTAGCGGGTTTTTAAGTGCTCTGGAGTCATTTCGTTGCAAGCGGGTTTTTAAGTACTCTGGAGTCATTTCGTTGCAAGCGGGTTTTTAAGTGCTCTGGAGTCATTTCGTTGCTAGCGGGTTTTTAAGTGCTCTGGAGTCATTTCGTTGCAAGCGGGTTTTTAAGTGCTCTGGAGCCATTTCCTTGCAAGCGGGTTTTTAAGTGCTCTGGAGCCATTTCGTTGCAAGCGGGTTTTTAAGTGCTCTGGAGTCATTTCGTTGCAAGCGGGTTTTTAAGTGCTCTGGAGACATTTCGTTGCAAGCAGGTTTTTAAGTGCTCTGGAGCCATTTCGTTGCAAGCGGGTTTTTAAGTGCTCTGGAGTCATTTCGTTGCAAGCGGGTTTTTAAGTGCTCTGGAGTCATTTCGTTGCAAGCGGGTTTTTAAGTGCTCTGGAGTCATTTCGTTGCAAGCGGGTTTTTAAGTGCTCTGGAGTCATTTCGTTGCATGCGGGTTTTTAAGTGCTCTGAAGACATTTCGTTGTAAGCGGGTTTTTAAGTGCTCTGGAGTCATTTCGTTGCAAGCGGGTTTTTAAGTGCTCTGGAGTCATTTCGTTGCAAGCGGGTTTTTAAGTGCTCTGGAGACATTTCGTTGCAAGCGGGTTTTTAAGTGCTCTGGAGCCATTTCGTTGCAAGCGGGTTTTTAAGTGCTCTGGAGTCATTTCGTTGCAAGCGGGTTTTTAAGTGCTCTGGAGTCATTTCGTTGCAAGCGGGTTTTTAAGTGCTCTGGAGTCATTTCGTTGCAAGCGGGTTTTTAAGTGCTCTGGAGTCATTTCGTTGCATGCGGGTTTTTAAGTGCTCTGAAGACATTTCGTTGTAAGCGGGTTTTTAAGTGCTCTGGAGTCATTTCGTTCCAAGCGGGTTTTTACATACTTCTCAGACATTTCACTGGAAGCGGGTTTTTTAAATGCTCTGTAGGCATTTCGTTACAAGCGGGTTTTTAAGTACTCTGGAGTCATTTCTTTGCAAACGGGTTTTTACGTGCTCTGGAGTCATTTCTTTGCAAGCGGGTTTTTAAGTGCTCTGGAGTCATTTCGTTGCTAGCGGGTTTTTAAGTGCTCTGGAGTCATTTCGTTGCAAGCGGGTTTTTAAGTACTCTGGAGTCATTTCGTTGCAAGCGGGTTTTTAAGTGCTCTGGAGTCATTTCGTTGCTAGCGGGTTTTTAAGTGCTCTGGAGTCATTTCGTTGCAAGCGGGTTTTTAAGTGCTCTGGAGCCATTTCCTTGCAAGCGGGTTTTTAAGTGCTCTGGAGCCATTTCGTTGCAAGCGGGTTTTTAAGTGCTCTGGAGTCATTTCGTTGCAAGCGGGTTTTTACGTACTCTGGAGACATTTCGTTGCAAGCAGGTTTTTAAGTGCTCTGGAGTCATTTCGTTGCAAGCGGGTTTTTAAGTGCTCTGGAGTCATTTCGTTGCAAGCGGGTTTTTAAGTGCTCTGAAGGCATTTCATTTCAAGCGGGTTTTTAAGTGCTCTGGAGTCATTTCGTTGCAAGCGGGTTTTTAAGTGCTCTGGAGTCATTTCGTTGCAAGCGGGTTTTTAAGTGTTCTGGAGTCATTTCGTTGCAAGCGGGTTTTTAAGTGCTCTGGAGCCATTTCGTTGCAAGCGGGTTTTTAAGTGCTCTGGAGCCATTTCGTTGCAAGCGGGTTTTTAAGTGCTCTGGAGCCATTTCCTTGCAAGCGGGTTTTTAAGTGCTCTGGAGCCATTTCGTTGCAAGCGGGTTTTTAAGTGCTCAGGAGCCATTTCCTTGCAAGCGGGTTTTTAAGTGCTCTGGAGCCATTTCGTTGCAAGCGGGTTTTTAAGTGCTCTGGAATCATTACGTTGCATTTCGTTGCAAGCGGGTTTTTAAGTGCTCTGAAGGCATTTCGTTGTGAGCGGGTTTTTAAGTGCTCTGGAGTCATTTCGTTGCAAGCGGGTTTTTACGTGTTCTGGAGTCATTTCGTTGCAAGCGGGTTTTTACATACTTCTCAGACATTTCACTGGAAGCGGGTTTTTTAAATGCTCTGTAGGCATTTCGTTGCAAGCGGGTTTTTAAGTACTCTGGAGTAATTTCGTTGCAAACGGGTTTTTACGTGCTTTGGAGTCATTTCGTTGCAAGCGGGTTTTTAAGTGCTCTGGAGTCATTTCGTTGCAAGCGGGTTTTTAAGTGCTCTGGAGTCATTTCGTTGCAAGCGAGTTTTTAAGTACTCTGGAGTCATTTCGTTGCAAGCGGGTTTTTAAGTGCTCTGGAGTCATTTCGTTGCAAAAGGGTTTTTAAGTGCTCTGGAGTCATTTCGTTGCAAGTGGGTTTTTAAGTGCTCTGAAGGCATTTCGTTGCAAGCGGGTTTTTAAGTGCTCTGGAGTCATTTCGTTGCAAGCGGGTTTTTAAGTGCTCTGGAGACATTTCGTTGCAAGCGGGTTTTTAAGTGCTCTGGAGCCATTTCGTTGCAAGCGGGTTTTTAAGTGCTCTGGAGTCATTTCGTTGCAAGCGGGTTTTTAAGTGCTCTGGAGTCATTTCGTTGCAAGCGGGTTTTTAAGTGCTCTGGAGTCATTTCGTTGCAAGCGGGTTTTTAAGTGCTCTGGAGTCATTTCGTTGCATGCGGGTTTTTAAGTGCTCTGAAGACATTTCGTTGTAAGCGGGTTTTTAAGTGCTCTGGAGTCATTTCGTTGCAAGCGGGTTTTTAAGTGCTCTGGAGTCATTTCGTTGCAAGCGGGTTTTTAAGTGCTCTGGAGACATTTCGTTGCAAGCGGGTTTTTAAGTGCTCTGGAGCCATTTCGTTGCAAGCGGGTTTTTAAGTGCTCTGGAGTCATTTCGTTGCAAGCGGGTTTTTAAGTGCTCTGGAGTCATTTCGTTGCAAGCGGGTTTTTAAGTGCTCTGGAGTCATTTCGTTGCAAGCGGGTTTTTAAGTGCTCTGGAGTCATTTCGTTGCATGCGGGTTTTTAAGTGCTCTGAAGACATTTCGTTGTAAGCGGGTTTTTAAGTGCTCTGGAGTCATTTCGTTGCAAGCGGGTTTTTACATACTTCTCAGACATTTCACTGGAAGCGGGTTTTTTAAGTGCTCTGGAGTCATTTCGTTGGAAGCGGGTTTTTAAGTGCTCTGGAGTCATTTCGTTGCATGCGGGTTTTTAAGTGCTCTGAAGACATTTCGTTGTAAGCGGGTTTTTAAGTGCTCTGGAGTCATTTCGTTCCAAGCGGGTTTTTACATACTTCTCAGACATTTCACTGGAAGCGGGTTTTTTAAATGCTCTGTAGGCATTTCGTTACAAGCGGGTTTTTAAGTGCTCTGGAGTCATTTCGTTGCAAGCGGGTTTTTACGTGCTCTGGAGTCATTTCTTTGCAAGCGGGTTTTTAAGTGCTCTGGAGTCATTTCGTTGCTAGCGGGTTTTTAAGTGCTCTGGAGTCATTTCGTTGCAAGCGGGTTTTTAAGTACTCTGGAGTCATTTCGTTGCAAGCGGGTTTTTAAGTGCTCTGGAGTCATTTCGTTGCTAGCGGGTTTTTAAGTGCTCTGGAGTCATTTCGTTGCAAGCGGGTTTTTAAGTGCTCTGGAGCCATTTCCTTGCAAGCGGGTTTTTAAGTGCTCTGGAGCCATTTCGTTGCAAGCGGGTTTTTAAGTGCTCTGGAGTCATTTCGTTGCAAGCGGGTTTTTAAGTGCTCTGGAGACATTTCGTTGCAAGCAGGTTTTTAAGTGCTCTGGAGCCATTTCGTTGCAAGCGGGTTTTTAAGTGCTCTGGAGTCATTTCGTTGCAAGCGGGTTTTTAAGTGCTCTGGAGTCATTTCGTTGCAAGCGGGTTTTTAAGTGCTCTGGAGTCATTTCGTTGCAAGCGGGTTTTTAAGTGCTCTGGAGTCATTTCGTTGCATGCGGGTTTTTAAGTGCTCTGAAGACATTTCGTTGTAAGCGGGTTTTTAAGTGCTCTGGAGTCATTTCGTTGCAAGCGGGTTTTTAAGTGCTCTGGAGTCATTTCGTTGCAAGCGGGTTTTTAAGTGCTCTGGAGACATTTCGTTGCAAGCGGGTTTTTAAGTGCTCTGGAGCCATTTCGTTGCAAGCGGGTTTTTAAGTGCTCTGGAGCCATTTCGTTGCAAGCGGGTTTTTAAGTGCTCTGGAGTCATTTCGTTGCAAGCGGGTTTTTAAGTGCTCTGGAGTCATTTCGTTGCAAGCGGGTTTTTAAGTGCTCTGGAGTCATTTCGTTGCAAGCGGGTTTTTAAGTGCTCTGGAGTCATTTCGTTGCAAGCGGGTTTTTAAGTGCTCTGGAGACATTTCGTTGCAAGCGGGTTTTTAAGTGCTCTGGAGCCATTTCGTTGCAAGCGGGTTTTTAAGTGCTCTGGAGTCATTTCGTTGCAAGCGGGTTTTTAAGTGCTCTGGAGTCATTTCGTTGCAAGCGGGTTTTTAAGTGCTCTGGAGTCATTTCGTTGCAAGCGGGTTTTTAAGTGCTCTGGAGTCATTTCGTTGCATGCGGGTTTTTAAGTGCTCTGAAGACATTTCGTTGTAAGCGGGTTTTTAAGTGCTCTGGAGTCATTTCGTTGCAAGCGGGTTTTTACATACTTCTCAGACATTTCACTGGAAGCGGGTTTTTTAAGTGCTCTGGAGTCATTTCGTTGGAAGCGGGTTTTTAAGTGCTCTGGAGTCATTTCGTTGCATGCGGGTTTTTAAGTGCTCTGAAGACATTTCGTTGTAAGCGGGTTTTTAAGTGCTCTGGAGTCATTTCGTTCCAAGCGGGTTTTTACATACTTCTCAGACATTTCACTGGAAGCGGGTTTTTTAAATGCTCTGTAGGCATTTCGTTACAAGCGGGTTTTTAAGTGCTCTGGAGTCATTTCGTTGCAAGCGGGTTTTTACGTGCTCTGGAGTCATTTCTTTGCAAGCGGGTTTTTAAGTGCTCTGGAGTCATTTCGTTGCTAGCGGGTTTTTAAGTGCTCTGGAGTCATTTCGTTGCAAGCGGGTTTTTAAGTACTCTGGAGTCATTTCGTTGCAAGCGGGTTTTTAAGTGCTCTGGAGTCATTTCGTTGCTAGCGGGTTTTTAAGTGCTCTGGAGTCATTTCGTTGCAAGCGGGTTTTTAAGTGCTCTGGAGCCATTTCCTTGCAAGCGGGTTTTTAAGTGCTCTGGAGCCATTTCGTTGCAAGCGGGTTTTTAAGTGCTCTGGAGTCATTTCGTTGCAAGCGGGTTTTTAAGTGCTCTGGAGACATTTCGTTGCAAGCAGGTTTTTAAGTGCTCTGGAGCCATTTCGTTGCAAGCGGGTTTTTAAGTGCTCTGGAGTCATTTCGTTGCAAGCGGGTTTTTAAGTGCTCTGGAGTCATTTCGTTGCAAGCGGGTTTTTAAGTGCTCTGGAGTCATTTCGTTGCAAGCGGGTTTTTAAGTGCTCTGGAGTCATTTCGTTGCATGCGGGTTTTTAAGTGCTCTGAAGACATTTCGTTGTAAGCGGGTTTTTAAGTGCTCTGGAGTCATTTCGTTGCAAGCGGGTTTTTAAGTGCTCTGGAGTCATTTCGTTGCAAGCGGGTTTTTAAGTGCTCTGGAGACATTTCGTTGCAAGCGGGTTTTTAAGTGCTCTGGAGCCATTTCGTTGCAAGCGGGTTTTTAAGTGCTCTGGAGTCATTTCGTTGCAAGCGGGTTTTTAAGTGCTCTGGAGTCATTTCGTTGCAAGCGGGTTTTTAAGTGCTCTGGAGTCATTTCGTTGCAAGCGGGTTTTTAAGTGCTCTGGAGTCATTTCGTTGCATGCGGGTTTTTAAGTGCTCTGAAGACATTTCGTTGTAAGCGGGTTTTTAAGTGCTCTGGAGTCATTTCGTTCCAAGCGGGTTTTTACATACTTCTCAGACATTTCACTGGAAGCGGGTTTTTTAAATGCTCTGTAGGCATTTCGTTACAAGCGGGTTTTTAAGTACTCTGGAGTCATTTCTTTGCAAACGGGTTTTTACGTGCTCTGGAGTCATTTCTTTGCAAGCGGGTTTTTAAGTGCTCTGGAGTCATTTCGTTGCTAGCGGGTTTTTAAGTGCTCTGGAGTCATTTCGTTGCAAGCGGGTTTTTAAGTACTCTGGAGTCATTTCGTTGCAAGCGGGTTTTTAAGTGCTCTGGAGTCATTTTGTTGCTAGCGGGTTTTTAAGTGCTCTGGAGTCATTTCGTTGCAAGCGGGTTTTTAAGTGCTCTGGAGCCATTTCCTTGCAAGCGGGTTTTTAAGTGCTCTGGAGCCATTTCGTTGCAAGCGGGTTTTTAAGTGCTCTGGAGTCATTTCGTTGCAAGCGGGTTTTTAAGTACTCTGGAGACATTTCGTTGCAAGCGGGTTTTTAAGTACTCTGGAGACATTTCGTTGCAAGCAGGTTTTTAAGTGCTCTGGAGTCATTTCGTTGCAAGCGGGTTTTTAAGTGCTCTGGAGTCATTTCGTTGCAAGCGGGTTTTTAAGTGCTCTGAAGGCATTTCATTGCAAGCGGGTTTTTAAGTGCTCTGGAGTCATTTCGTTGCAAGCGGGTTTTTAAGTGCTCTGGAGTCATTTCGTTGCAAGCGGGTTTTTAAGTGTTCTGGAGTCATTTCGTTGCAAGCGGGTTTTTAAGTGCTCTGGAGCCATTTCGTTGCAAGCGGCTTTTTAAGTGCTCTGGAGCCATTTCGTTGCAAGCGGGTTTTTAAGTGCTCTGGAGCCATTTCCTTGCAAGCGGGTTTTTAAGTGCTCTGGAGCCATTTCGTTGCAAGCGGGTTTTTAAGTGCTCTGGAGCCATTTCCTTGCAAGCGGGTTTTTAAGTGCTCTGGAGCCATTTCGTTGCAAGCGGGTTTTTAAGTGCTCTGGAATCATTACGTTGCATTTCGTTGCAAGCGGGTTTTTAAGTGCTCTGGAGTCATTTCGTTGCAAGCGGGTTTTTAAGTGCTCTGGAGTCATTTCGTTGCAAGCGGGTTTTTAAGTACTCTGGAGACATTTCGTTGCAAGCGGGTTTTTAAGTGCTCTGGAGTCATTTCGTTGCAAGCGGGTTTTTAAGTGCTCTGGAGTCATTTCGTTGCAAGCGGGTTTTTAAGTGCTCTGAAGGCATTTCATTGCAAGCGGGTTTTTAAGTGCTCTGGAGTCATTTCGTTGCAAGCGGGTTTTTAAGTGCTCTGGAGTCATTTCGTTGCATGCGGGTTTTTAAGTGCTCTGAAGGCATTTCGTTGTGAGCGGGTTTTTAAGTGCTCTGGAGTCATTTCGTTGCAAGCGGGTTTTTACGTGTTCTGGAGTCATTTCGTTGCAAGCGGGTTTTTACATACTTCTCAGACATTTCACTGGAAGCGGGTTTTTTAAATGCTCTGTAGGCATTTCGTTGCAAGCGGGTTTTTAAGTACTCTGGAGTAATTTCGTTGCAAACGGGTTTTTACGTGCTTTGGAGTCATTTCGTTGCAAGCGGGTTTTTAAGTCCTCTGGAGTCATTTCGTTGCAAGCGGGTTTTTAAGTGCTCTGGAGTCATTTCGTTGCAAGCGAGTTTTTAAGTACTCTGGAGTCATTTCGTTGCAAGCGGGTTTTTAAGTGCTCTGGAGTCATTTCGTTGCAAAAGGGTTTTTAAGTGCTCTGGAGTCATTTCATTGCAAGCGGGTTTTTAAGTGCTCTGAAGGCATTTCGTTGCAAGCGGGTTTTTAAGTGCTCTGGAGTCATTTCGTTGCAAGCGGGTTTTTAAGTGCTCTGGAGACATTTCGTTGCAAGCGGGTTTTTAAGTGCTCTGGAGCCATTTCGTTGCAAGCGGGTTTTTAAGTGCTCTGGAGCCATTTCGTTGCAAGCGGGTTTTTAAGTGCTCTGGAGTCATTACGTTGCAAGCAGGTTTTTAAGTGTTCTGGAGTCATTTCGTTGCAAGCGGGTTTTTAAGTGCTCTGGAGTCATTTCGTTTCAAGCGGGTTTTTAAGTGCTCTGGAGTCATTTCGTTGCAAGCGGGTTTTTAATTGCTCTGGAGTCATTTCGTTGCAAGCGGGTTTTTAAGTGCTCTGGAGTCATTTCGTTGCAAGCGGATTTTTAAGTGCTCTGGAGTCATTTCGTTGCAAGCGGGTTTTTAAGTGCTCTGGAGACATTTTGTTGCAAGCGGGTTTTTACGTGTTCTGGAGTCATTTCGTTGCAAGCGGGTTTTTACATACTTCTCAGACATTTCACTGGAAGCGGGTTTTTTAAATGCTCTGTAGGCATTTCGTTGCAAGCGGGTTTTTAAGTACTCTGGAGTCATTTCGTTGCAAGCGGGCTTTTAAGTGCTCTGGAGTCATTTCGTTGCAAGCGGGTTTTTAAGTGCTCTGAAGGCATTTCGTTGCAAGCGGGTTTTTAAGTGCTCTGGAGTCATTTCGTTGCAAGCGGGTTTTTAAGTGCTCTGGAGTCATTTCGTTGCAAGCGGGTTTTTAAGTGCTCTGGAGTCATTTCATTGCAAGCGGGTTTTTTAGTGCTCTGGAGTCATTTCGTTGCAAGCGGGTTTTTAAGTGCTCTGGAGTCATTTCGTTGCATGCGGGTTTTTAAGTGCTCTGAAGACATTTCGTTGTAAGCGGGTTTTTAAGTGCTCTGGAGTCATTTCGTTGCAAGCGGGTTTTTACATACTTCTCAGACATTTCACTGGAAGCGGGTTTTTTAAATGCTCTGTAGGCATTTCGTTACAAGCGGGTTTTTAAGTACTCTGGAGTCATTTCTTTGCAAACGGGTTTTTACGTGCTCTGGAGTCATTTCTTTGCAAGCGGGTTTTTAAGTGCTCTGGAGTCATTTCGTTGCTAGCGGGTTTTTAAGTGCTCTGGAGTCATTTCGTTGCAAGCGTGTTTTTAAGTACTCTGGAGTCATTTCGTTGCAAGCGGGTTTTTAAGTGCTCTGGAGTCATTTCGTTGCAAGCGGGTTTTTAAGTGCTCTGGATTCACTTCGTTGCACGCGGGTTTTTAAGTGCTCTGAAGGCATTTCGTTGCAAGCGGGTTTTTAAGTGCTCTGGAGTCATTTCGTTGCAAGCGTGTTTTTTAAGTGCTCTGGAGACATTTCGTTGCAAGCGGGTTTTTAAGTGCTCTGGAGCCATTTCGTTGCAAGCGGGTTTTTAATTGCTCTGGAGCCATTTCGTTGCAAGCGGGTTTTTAAGTGCTCTGGAGCCATTTCGTTGCAAGCGGGTTTTTAAGTGCTCTGGAGCCATTTCGTTGCAAGCGGGTTTTTAAGTGCTCTGGAGTCATTTCGTTGCAAGCGGGTTTTTAAGTGCTCTGGAGTCATTTCGTTGCAAGCCGGTTTTTAAGTGCTCTGAAGGCATTTCATTGCAAGAGGGTTTTTAAGTGCTCTGGAGTCATTTCGTTGCAAGCGGGTTTTTAAGTGCTCTGGAGTCATTTCGTTGCATGCGGGTTTTTAAGTGCTCTGAAGGCATTTCGTTGTGAGCGGGTTTTTAAGTGCTCTGGAGTCATTTCGTTGCAAGCGGGTTTTTACGTGTTCTGGAGTCATTTCGTTGCAAGCGGGTTTTTACATACTTCTCAGACATTTCACTGGAAGCGGGTTTTTTAAATGCTCTGTAGGCATTTCGTTGCAAGCGGGTTTTTAAGTACTCTGGAGTAATTTCGTTGCAAACGGGTTTTTACGTGCTTTGGAGTCATTTCGTTGCAAGCGGGTTTTTAAGTGCTCTGGAGTCATTTCGTTGCAAGCGGGTTTTTAAGTGCTCTGGAGTCATTTCGTTGCAAGCGAGTTTTTAAGTACTCTGGAGTCATTTCGTTGCAAGCGGGTTTTTAAGTGCTCTGGAGTCATTTCGTTGCAAAAGGGTTTTTAAGTGCTCTGGAGTCATTTCGTTGCAAGCGGGTTTTTAAGTGCTCTGAAGGCATTTCGTTGCAAGCGGGTTTTTAAGTGCTCTGGAGTCATTTCGTTGCAAGCGGGTTTTTAAGTGCTCTGGAGACATTTCGTTGCAAGCGGGTTTTTAAGTGCTCTGGAGCCATTTCGTTGCAAGCGGGTTTTTAAGTGCTCTGGAGCCATTTCGTTGCAAGCGGGTTTTTAAGTGCTCTGGAGTCATTTCGTTGCAAGCGGGTTTTTAAGTGCTCTGGAGTCATTTCGTTGCATGCGGGTTTTTAAATGCTCTGAAGACATTTCGTTGTAAGCGGGTTTTTAAGTGCTCTGGAGTCATTTCGTTGCAAGCGGGTTTTTACATACTTCTCAGACATTTCACTGGAAGCGGGTTTTTTAAATGCTCTGTAGGCATTTCGTTACAAGCGGGTTTTTAAGTACTCTGGAGTCATTTCTTTGCAAACGGGTTTTTACGTGCTCTGGAGTCATTTCTTTGCAAGCGGGTTTTTAAGTGCTCTGGAGTCATTTCGTTGCTAGCGGGTTTTTAAGTGCTCTGGAGTCATTTCGTTGCAAGCGGGTTTTTAAGTACTCTGGAGTCATTTCGTTGCAAGCGGGTTTTTAAGTGCTCTGGAGTCATTTCGTTGCAAGCGGGTTTTTAAGTGCTCTGGATTCACTTCGTTGCACGCGGGTTTTTAAGTGCTCTGAAGGCATTTCGTTGCAAGCGGGTTTTTAAGTGCTCTGGAGTCATTTCGTTGCAAGCGTGTTTTTTAAGTGCTCTGGAGACATTTCGTTGCAAGCGGGTTTTTAAGTGCTCTGGAGCCATTTCGTTGCAAGCGGGTTTTTAAGTGCTCTGGAGCCATTTCGTTGCAAGCGGGTTTTTAAGTGCTCTGGAGCCATTTCCTTGCAAGCGGGTTTTTAAGTGCTCTGGAGCCATTTCGTTGCAAGCGGGTTTTTAAGTGCTCTGGAGCCATTTCGTTGCAAGCGGGTTTTTAAGTGCTCTGGAATCATTACGTTGCAAGCGGGTTTTTAAGTGTTCTGGAGTCATTTCATTGCAAGCGGGCTTTTAAGTGCTCTGGAGTCATTTCGTTGCAAGCGGGTTTTTAAGTGCTCTGGAGTCATTTCGTTGCAAGCGGGTTTTTAAGTGCTCTGGAGTCATTTCGTTGCAAGCGGGTTTGTAAGTGCTCTGGAGTCATTTCGTTGCAAGCGGGTTTTTAAGTGTTCTGGAGTCATTTCGTTGCAAGCGGGTTTTTAAGTGCTCTGGAGCCATTTCCTTGCAAGCGGGTTTTTAAGTGCTCTGGAGCCATTTCGTTGCAAGCGGGTTTTTAAGTGCTCTGGAATCATTACGTTGCAAGCGGGTTTTTAAGTGTTCTGGAGTCATTTCATTGCAAGCGGGCTTTTATGTGCTCTGGAGTCATTTCGTTGCAAGCGGGTTTTTAAGTGCTCTGGAGTCATTTCGTTGCAAGCGGGTTTTTAAGTGCTCTGGAGTCATTTCGTTGCAAGCGGGTTTTTAAGTGCTCTGGAGTCATTTCGTTGCAAGCGGGTTTTTAAGTGTTCTGGAGTCATTTCGTTGCAAGCGGGTTTTTAAGTGCTCTGGAGCCATTTCCTTGCAAGCGGGTTTTTAAGTGCTCTGGAGCCATTTCGTTGCAAGCGGGTTTTTAAGTGCTCTGGAGCCATTTCCTTGCAAGCGGGTTTTTAAGTGCTCTGGAGCCATTTCGTTGCAAGCGGGTTTTTAAGTGCTCTGGAGCCATTTCCTTGCCAGCGGGTTTTTAAGTGCTCTGGAGCCATTTCGTTGCAAGCGGGTTTTTAAGTGCTCTGGAATCATTACGTTGCAAGCGGGTTTTTAAGTGTTCTGGAGTCATTTCATTGCAAGCGGGCTTTTAAGTGCTCTGGAGTCATTTCGTTGCAAGCGGGTTTTTAAGTGCTCTGGAGTCATTTCGTTGCAAGCGGGTTTTTAAGTGCTCTGGAGTCATTTCGTTGCAAGCGGGTTTTTAAGTGCTCTGGAGTCATTTCGTTGCAAGCGGGTTTTTAAGTGCTCTGGAGTCATTTCGTTGCAAGCGGGTTTTTAAGTGCTCTGGAGACATTTTGTTGCAAGCGGGTTTTTACGTGTTCTGGAGTCATTTCGTTGCAAGCGGGTTTTTACATACTTCTCAGACATTTCACTGGAAGCGGGTTTTTTAAATGCTCTGTAGGCATTTCGTTGCAAGCGGGTTTTTAAGTACTCTGGAGTCATTTCGTTGCAAGCGGGCTTTTAAGTGCTCTGGAGTCATTTCGTTGCAAGCGGGTTTTTAAGTGCTCTGAAGGCATTTCGTTGCAAGCGGGTTTTTAAGTGCTCTGGAGTCATTTCGTTGCAAGCGGGTTTTTAAGTGCTCTGGAGTCATTTCGTTGCAAGCGGGTTTTTAAGTGCTCTGGAGTCATTTCATTGCAAGCGGGTTTTTTAGTGCTCTGGAGTCATTTCGTTGCAAGCGGGTTTTTAAGTGCTCTGGAGTCATTTCGTTGCATGCGGGTTTTTAAGTGCTCTGAAGACATTTCGTTGTAAGCGGGTTTTTAAGTGCTCTGGAGTCATTTCGTTGCAAGCGGGTTTTTACATACTTCTCAGACATTTCACTGGAAGCGGGTTTTTTAAATGCTCTGTAGGCATTTCGTTACAAGCGGGTTTTTAAGTACTCTGGAGTCATTTCTTTGCAAACGGGTTTTTACGTGCTCTGGAGTCATTTCTTTGCAAGCGGGTTTTTAAGTGCTCTGGAGTCATTTCGTTGCTAGCGGGTTTTTAAGTGCTCTGGAGTCATTTCGTTGCAAGCGTGTTTTTAAGTACTCTGGAGTCATTTCGTTGCAAGCGGGTTTTTAAGTGCTCTGGAGTCATTTCGTTGCAAGCGGGTTTTTAAGTGCTCTGGATTCACTTCGTTGCACGCGGGTTTTTAAGTGCTCTGAAGGCATTTCGTTGCAAGCGGGTTTTTAAGTGCTCTGGAGTCATTTCGTTGCAAGCGTGTTTTTTAAGTGCTCTGGAGACATTTCGTTGCAAGCGGGTTTTTAAGTGCTCTGGAGCCATTTCGTTGCAAGCGGGTTTTTAATTGCTCTGGAGCCATTTCGTTGCAAGCGGGTTTTTAAGTGCTCTGGAGCCATTTCGTTGCAAGCGGGTTTTTAAGTGCTCTGGAGCCATTTCGTTGCAAGCGGGTTTTTAAGTGCTCTGGAGTCATTTCGTTGCAAGCGGGTTTTTAAGTGCTCTGGAGTCATTTCGTTGCAAGCCGGTTTTTAAGTGCTCTGAAGGCATTTCATTGCAAGAGGGTTTTTAAGTGCTCTGGAGTCATTTCGTTGCAAGCGGGTTTTTAAGTGCTCTGGAGTCATTTCGTTGCATGCGGGTTTTTAAGTGCTCTGAAGGCATTTCGTTGTGAGCGGGTTTTTAAGTGCTCTGGAGTCATTTCGTTGCAAGCGGGTTTTTACGTGTTCTGGAGTCATTTCGTTGCAAGCGGGTTTTTACATACTTCTCAGACATTTCACTGGAAGCGGGTTTTTTAAATGCTCTGTAGGCATTTCGTTGCAAGCGGGTTTTTAAGTACTCTGGAGTAATTTCGTTGCAAACGGGTTTTTACGTGCTTTGGAGTCATTTCGTTGCAAGCGGGTTTTTAAGTGCTCTGGAGTCATTTCGTTGCAAGCGGGTTTTTAAGTGCTCTGGAGTCATTTCGTTGCAAGCGAGTTTTTAAGTACTCTGGAGTCATTTCGTTGCAAGCGGGTTTTTAAGTGCTCTGGAGTCATTTCGTTGCAAAAGGGTTTTTAAGTGCTCTGGAGTCATTTCGTTGCAAGCGGGTTTTTAAGTGCTCTGAAGGCATTTCGTTGCAAGCGGGTTTTTAAGTGCTCTGGAGTCATTTCGTTGCAAGCGGGTTTTTAAGTGCTCTGGAGACATTTCGTTGCAAGCGGGTTTTTAAGTGCTCTGGAGCCATTTCGTTGCAAGCGGGTTTTTAAGTGCTCTGGAGCCATTTCGTTGCAAGCGGGTTTTTAAGTGCTCTGGAGTCATTTCGTTGCAAGCGGGTTTTTAAGTGCTCTGGAGTCATTTCGTTGCATGCGGGTTTTTAAATGCTCTGAAGACATTTCGTTGTAAGCGGGTTTTTAAGTGCTCTGGAGTCATTTCGTTGCAAGCGGGTTTTTACATACTTCTCAGACATTTCACTGGAAGCGGGTTTTTTAAATGCTCTGTAGGCATTTCGTTACAAGCGGGTTTTTAAGTACTCTGGAGTCATTTCTTTGCAAACGGGTTTTTACGTGCTCTGGAGTCATTTCTTTGCAAGCGGGTTTTTAAGTGCTCTGGAGTCATTTCGTTGCTAGCGGGTTTTTAAGTGCTCTGGAGTCATTTCGTTGCAAGCGGGTTTTTAAGTACTCTGGAGTCATTTCGTTGCAAGCGGGTTTTTAAGTGCTCTGGAGTCATTTCGTTGCAAGCGGGTTTTTAAGTGCTCTGGATTCACTTCGTTGCACGCGGGTTTTTAAGTGCTCTGCAGGCATTTCGTTGCAAGCGGGTTTTTAAGTGCTCTGGAGTCATTTCGTTGCAAGCGTGTTTTTTAAGTGCTCTGGAGACATTTCGTTGCAAGCGGGTTTTTAAGTGCTCTGGAGCCATTTCGTTGCAAGCGGGTTTTTAAGTGCTCTGGAGCCATTTCGTTGCAAGCGGGTTTTTAAGTGCTCTGGAGCCATTTCCTTGCAAGCGGGTTTTTAAGTGCTCTGGAGCCATTTCGTTGCAAGCGGGTTTTTAAGTGCTCTGGAGCCATTTCGTTGCAAGCGGGTTTTTAAGTGCTCTGGAATCATTACGTTGCAAGCGGGTTTTTAAGTGTTCTGGAGTCATTTCATTGCAAGCGGGCTTTTAAGTGCTCTGGAGTCATTTCGTTGCAAGCGGGTTTTTAAGTGCTCTGGAGTCATTTCGTTGCAAGCGGGTTTTTAAGTGCTCTGGAGTCATTTCGTTGCAAGCGGGTTTGTAAGTGCTCTGGAGTCATTTCGTTGCAAGCGGGTTTTTAAGTGTTCTGGAGTCATTTCGTTGCAAGCGGGTTTTTAAGTGCTCTGGAGCCATTTCCTTGCAAGCGGGTTTTTAAGTGCTCTGGAGCCATTTCGTTGCAAGCGGGTTTTTAAGTGCTCTGGAATCATTACGTTGCAAGCGGGTTTTTAAGTGTTCTGGAGTCATTTCATTGCAAGCGGGCTTTTATGTGCTCTGGAGTCATTTCGTTGCAAGCGGGTTTTTAAGTGCTCTGGAGTCATTTCGTTGCAAGCGGGTTTTTAAGTGCTCTGGAGTCATTTCGTTGCAAGCGGGTTTTTAAGTGCTCTGGAGTCATTTCGTTGCAAGCGGGTTTTTAAGTGTTCTGGAGTCATTTCGTTGCAAGCGGGTTTTTAAGTGCTCTGGAGCCATTTCCTTGCAAGCGGGTTTTTAAGTGCTCTGGAGCCATTTCGTTGCAAGCGGGTTTTTAAGTGCTCTGGAGCCATTTCCTTGCAAGCGGGTTTTTAAGTGCTCTGGAGCCATTTCGTTGCAAGCAGGTTTTTAAGTGCTCTGGAGCCATTTCCTTGCCAGCGGGTTTTTAAGTGCTCTGGAGCCATTTCGTTGCAAGCGGGTTTTTAAGTGCTCTGGAATCATTACGTTGCAAGCGGGTTTTTAAGTGTTCTGGAGTCATTTCATTGCAAGCGGGCTTTTAAGTGCTCTGGAGTCATTTCGTTGCAAGCGGGTTTTTAAGTGCTCTGGAGTCATTTCGTTGCAAGCGGGTTTTTAAGTGCTCTGGAGTCATTTCGTTGCAAGCGGGTTTTTAAGTGCTCTGGAGTCATTTCGTTGCAAGCGGGTTTTTAAGTGCTCTGGAGTCATTTCGTTGCAAGCGGGTTTTTAAGTGCTCTGGAGTCATTTCGTTTCAAGCGGGTTTTTAAGTGCTCTGGAGTCATTTCGTTGCAAGCGGGTTTTTAATTGCTCTGGAGTCATTTCGTTGCAAGCGGGTTTTTAAGTGCTCTGGAGTCATTTCGTTGCAAGCGGATTTTTAAGTGCTCTGGAGTCATTTCGTTGCAAGCGGGTTTTTAAGTGCTCTGGAGACATTTTGTTGCAAGCGGGTTTTTACGTGTTCTGGAGTCATTTCGTTGCAAGCGGGTTTTTACATACTTCTCAGACATTTCACTGGAAGCGGGTTTTTTAAATGCTCTGTAGGCATTTTGTTGCAAGCGGGTTTTTAAGTACTCTGGAGTCATTTCGTTGCAAGCGGGCTTTTAAGTGCTCTGGAGTCATTTCGTTGCAAGCGGGTTTTTAAGTGCTCTGAAGGCATTTCGTTGCAAGCGGGTTTTTAAGTGCTCTGGAGTCATTTCGTTGCAAGCGGGTTTTTAAGTGCTCTGGAGTCATTTCGTTGCAAGCGGGTTTTTAAGTGCTCTGGAGTCATTTCATTGCAAGCGGGTTTTTTAGTGCTCTGGAGTCATTTCGTTGCAAGCGGGTTTTTAAGTGCTCTGGAGTCATTTCGTTGCAAGCGGGTTTTTAAGTGCTCTGGAGTCATTTCATTGCAAGCGGGTTTTTTAGTGCTCTGGAGTCATTTCGTTGCAAGCGGGTTTTTAATTGCTCTGGAGTCATTTCGTTGCAAGCGGGTTTTTAAGTGCTCTGGAGTCATTTCGTTGCAAGCGGATTTTTAAGTGCTCTGGAGTCATTTCGTTGCAAGCGGGTTTTTAAGTGCTCTGGAGACATTTTGTTGCAAGCGGGTTTTTACGTGTTCTGGAGTCATTTCGTTGCAAGCGGGTTTTTACATACTTCTCAGACATTTCACTGGAAGCGGGTTTTTTAAATGCTCTGTAGGCATTTTGTTGCAAGCGGGTTTTTAAGTACTCTGGAGTCATTTCGTTGCAAGCGGGCTTTTAAGTGCTCTGGAGTCATTTCGTTGCAAGCGGGTTTTTAAGTGCTCTGAAGGCATTTCGTTGCAAGCGGGTTTTTAAGTGCTCTGGAGTCATTTCGTTGCAAGCGGGTTTTTAAGTGCTCTGGAGTCATTTCGTTGCAAGCGGGTTTTTAAGTGCTCTGGAGTCATTTCATTGCAAGCGGGTTTTTTAGTGCTCTGGAGTCATTTCGTTGCAAGCGGGTTTTTAAGTGCTCTGGAGTCATTTCGTTGCATGCGGGTTTTTAAGTGCTCTGAAGACATTTCGTTGTAAGCGGGTTTTTAAGTGCTCTGGAGTCATTTCGTTGCAAGCGGGTTTTTACATACTTCTCAGACATTTCACTGGAAGCGGGTTTTTTAAATGCTCTGTAGGCATTTCGTTACAAGCGGGTTTTTAAGTACTCTGGAGTCATTTCTTTGCAAGCGGGTTTTTAAGTGCTCTGGAGTCATTTCGTTGCTAGCGGGTTTTTAAGTGCTCTGGAGTCATTTCGTTGCAAGCGTGTTTTTAAGTACTCTGGAGTCATTTCGTTGCAAGCGGGTTTTTAAGTGCTCTGGAGTCATTTCGTTGCAAGCGGGTTTTTAAGTGCTCTGGAGTCATTTCGTTGCAAGCGGGTTTTTAAGTGCTCTGGATTCACTTCGTTGCACGCGGGTTTTTAAGTGCTCTGAAGGCATTTCGTTGCAAGCGGGTTTTTAAGTGCTCTGGAGTCATTTCGTTGCAAGCGTGTTTTTTAAGTGCTCTGGAGACATTTCGTTGCAAGCGGGTTTTTAAGTGCTCTGGAGCCATTTCGTTGCAAGCGGGTTTTTAATTGCTCTGGAGCCATTTCGTTGCAAGCGGGTTTTTAAGTGCTCTGGAGCCATTTCGTTGCAAGCGGGTTTTTAAGTGCTCTGGAGCCATTTCGTTGCAAGCGGGTTTTTAAGTGCTCTGGAGTCATTTCGTTGCAAGCGGGTTTTTAAGTGCTCTGGAGTCATTTCGTTGCAAGCGGGTTTTTAAGTGCTCTGAAGGCATTTCATTGCAAGAGGGTTTTTAAGTGCTCTGGAGTCATTTCGTTGCAAGCGGGTTTTTAAGTGCTCTGGAGTCATTTCGTTGCATGCGGGTTTTTAAGTGCTCTGAAGGCATTTCGTTGTGAGCGGGTTTTTAAGTGCTCTGGAGTCATTTCGTTGCAAGCGGGTTTTTACGTGTTCTGGAGTCATTTCGTTGCAAGCGGGTTTTTACATACTTCTCAGACATTTCACTGGAAGCGGGTTTTTTAAATGCTCTGTAGGCATTTCGTTGCAAGCGGGTTTTTAAGTACTCTGGAGTAATTTCGTTGCAAACGGGTTTTTACGTGCTTTGGAGTCATTTCGTTGCAAGCGGGTTTTTAAGTGCTCTGGAGTCATTTCGTTGCAAGCGGGTTTTTAAGTGCTCTGGAGTCATTTCGTTGCAAGCGAGTTTTTAAGTACTCTGGAGTCATTTCGTTGCAAGCGGGTTTTTAAGTGCTCTGGAGTCATTTCGTTGCAAAAGGGTTTTTAAGTGCTCTGGAGTCATTTCGTTGCAAGCGGGTTTTTAAGTGCTCTGAAGGCATTTCGTTGCAAGCGGGTTTTTAAGTGCTCTGGAGTCATTTCGTTGTAAGCGGGTTTTTAAGTGCTCTGGAGACATTTCGTTGCAAGCGGGTTTTTAAGTGCTCTGGAGCCATTTCGTTGCAAGCGGGTTTTTAAGTGCTCTGGAGCCATTTCGTTGCAAGCGGGTTTTTAAGTGCTCTGGAGTCATTTCGTTGCAAGCGGGTTTTTAAGTGCTCTGGAGTCATTTCGTTGCATGCGGGTTTTTAAATGCTCTGAAGACATTTCGTTGTAAGCGGGTTTTTAAGTGCTCTGGAGTCATTTCGTTGCAAGCGGGTTTTTACATACTTCTCAGACATTTCACTGGAAGCGGGTTTTTTAAATGCTCTGTAGGCATTTCGTTACAAGCGGGTTTTTAAGTACTCTGGAGTCATTTCTTTGCAAACGGGTTTTTACGTGCTCTGGAGTCATTTCTTTGCAAGCGGGTTTTTAAGTGCTCTGGAGTCATTTCGTTGCTAGCGGGTTTTTAAGTGCTCTGGAGTCATTTCGTTGCAAGCGGGTTTTTAAGTACTCTGGAGTCATTTCGTTGCAAGCGGGTTTTTAAGTGCTCTGGAGTCATTTCGTTGCAAGCGGGTTTTTAAGTGCTCTGGATTCACTTCGTTGCACGCGGGTTTTTAAGTGCTCTGAAGGCATTTCGTTGCAAGCGGGTTTTTAAGTGCTCTGGAGTCATTTCGTTGCAAGCGTGTTTTTTAAGTGCTCTGGAGACATTTCGTTGCAAGCGGGTTTTTAAGTGCTCTGGAGCCATTTCGTTGCAAGCGGGTTTTTAAGTGCTCTGGAGCCATTTCGTTGCAAGCGGGTTTTTAAGTGCTCTGGAGCCATTTCCTTGCAAGCGGGTTTTTAAGTGCTCTGGAGCCATTTCGTTGCAAGCGGGTTTTTAAGTGCTCTGGAGCCATTTCGTTGCAAGCGGGTTTTTAAGTGCTCTGGAATCATTACGTTGCAAGCGGGTTTTTAAGTGTTCTGGAGTCATTTCATTGCAAGCGGGCTTTTAAGTGCTCTGGAGTCATTTCGTTGCAAGCGGGTTTTTAAGTGCTCTGGAGTCATTTCGTTGCAAGCGGGTTTTTAAGTGCTCTGGAGTCATTTCGTTGCAAGCGGGTTTTTAAGTGCTCTGGAGTCATTTCGTTGCAAGCGGGTTTTTAAGTGTTCTGGAGTCATTTCGTTGCAAGCGGGTTTTTAAGTGCTCTGGAGCCATTTCCTTGCAAGCGGGTTTTTAAGTGCTCTGGAGCCATTTCGTTGCAAGCGGGTTTTTAAGTGCTCTGGAATCATTACGTTGCAAGCGGATTTTTAAGTGTTCTGGAGTCATTTCATTGCAAGCGGGCTTTTAAGTGCTCTGGAGTCATTTCGTTGCAAGCGGGTTTTTAAGTGCTCTGGAGTCATTTCGTTGCAAGCGGGTTTTTAAGTGCTCTGGAGTCATTTCGTTGCAAGCGGGTTTTTAAGTGCTCTGGAGTCATTTCGTTGCAAGCGGGTTTTTAAGTGTTCTGGAGTCATTTCGTTGCAAGCGGGTTTTTAAGTGCTCTGGAGCCATTTCCTTGCAAGCGGGTTTTTAAGTGCTCTGGAGCCATTTCGTTGCAAGCGGGTTTTTAAGTGCTCTGGAGCCATTTCCTTGCAAGCGGGTTTTTAAGTGCTCTGGAGCCATTTCGTTGCAAGCGGGTTTTTAAGTGCTCTGGAGCCATTTCCTTGCCAGCGGGTTTTTAAGTGCTCTGGAGCCATTTCGTTGCAAGCGGGTTTTTAAGTGCTCTGGAATCATTACGTTGCAAGCGGGTTTTTAAGTGTTCTGGAGTCATTTCATTGCAAGCGGGCTTTTAAGTGCTCTGGAGTCATTTCGGTGCAAGCGGGTTTTTAAGTGCTCTGGAGTCATTTCGTTGCAAGCGGGTTTTTAAGTGCTCTGGAGTCATTTCGTTGCAAGCGGGTTTTTAAGTGCTCTGGAGTCATTTCGTTGCAAGCGGGTTTTTAAGTGCTCTGGAGTCATTTCGTTGCAAGCGGGTTTTTAAGTGCTCTGGAGTCATTTCGTTTCAAGCGGGTTTTTAAGTGCTCTGGAGTCATTTCGTTGCAAGCGGGTTTTTAATTGCTCTGGAGTCATTTCGTTGCAAGCGGGTTTTTAAGTGCTCTGGAGTCATTTCGTTGCAAGCGGATTTTTAAGTGCTCTGGAGTCATTTCGTTGCAAGCGGGTTTTTAAGTGCTCTGGAGACATTTTGTTGCAAGCGGGTTTTTACGTGTTCTGGAGTCATTTCGTTGCAAGCGGGTTTTTACATACTTCTCAGACATTTCACTGGAAGCGGGTTTTTTAAATGCTCTGTAGGCATTTCGTTGCAAGCGGGTTTTTAAGTACTCTGGAGTCATTTCGTTGCAAGCGGGCTTTTAAGTGCTCTGGAGTCATTTCGTTGCAAGCGGGTTTTTAAGTGCTCTGAAGGCATTTCGTTGCAAGCGGGTTTTTAAGTGCTCTGGAGTCATTTCGTTGCAAGCGGGTTTTTAAGTGCTCTGGAGTCATTTCGTTGCAAGCGGGTTTTTAAGTGCTCTGGAGTCATTTCATTGCAAGCGGGTTTTTTAGTGCTCTGGAGTCATTTCGTTGCAAGCGGGTTTTTAAGTGCTCTGGAGTCATTTCGTTGCATGCGGGTTTTTAAGTGCTCTGAAGACATTTCGTTGTAAGCGGGTTTTTAAGTGCTCTGGAGTCATTTCGTTGCAAGCGGGTTTTTACATACTTCTCAGACATTTCACTGGAAGCGGGTTTTTTAAATGCTCTGTAGGCATTTCGTTACAAGCGGGTTTTTAAGTACTCTGGAGTCATTTCTTTGCAAGCGGGTTTTTAAGTGCTCTGGAGTCATTTCGTTGCTAGCGGGTTTTTAAGTGCTCTGGAGTCATTTCGTTGCAAGCGTGTTTTTAAGTACTCTGGAGTCATTTCGTTGCAAGCGGGTTTTTAAGTGCTCTGGAGTCATTTCGTTGCAAGCGGGTTTTTAAGTGCTCTGGAGTCATTTCGTTGCAAGCGGGTTTTTAAGTGCTCTGGATTCACTTCGTTGCACGCGGGTTTTTAAGTGCTCTGAAGGCATTTCGTTGCAAGCGGGTTTTTAAGTGCTCTGGAGTCATTTCGTTGCAAGCGTGTTTTTTAAGTGCTCTGGAGACATTTCGTTGCAAGCGGGTTTTTAAGTGCTATGGAGCCATTTCGTTGCAAGCGGGTTTTTAATTGCTCTGGAGCCATTTCGTTGCAAGCGGGTTTTTAAGTGCTCTGGAGCCATTTCGTTGCAAGCGGGTTTTTAAGTGCTCTGGAGCCATTTCGTTGCAAGCGGGTTTTTAAGTGCTCTGGAGTCATTTCGTTGCAAGCGGGTTTTTAAGTGCTCTGGAGTCATTTCGTTGCAAGCGGGTTTTTAAGTGCTCTGAAGGCATTTCATTGCAAGAGGGTTTTTAAGTGCTCTGGAGTCATTTCGTTGCAAGCGGGTTTTTAAGTGCTCTGGAGTCATTTCGTTGCATGCGGGTTTTTAAGTGCTCTGAAGGCATTTCGTTGTGAGCGGGTTTTTAAGTGCTCTGGAGTCATTTCGTTGCAAGCGGGTTTTTACGTGTTCTGGAGTCATTTCGTTGCAAGCGGGTTTTTACATACTTCTCAGACATTTCACTGGAAGCGGGTTTTTTAAATGCTCTGTAGGCATTTCGTTGCAAGCGGGTTTTTAAGTACTCTGGAGTAATTTCGTTGCAAACGGGTTTTTACGTGCTTTGGAGTCATTTCGTTGCAAGCGGGTTTTTAAGTGCTCTGGAGTCATTTCGTTGCAAGCGGGTTTTTAAGTGCTCTGGAGTCATTTCGTTGCAAGCGAGTTTTTAAGTACTCTGGAGTCATTTCGTTGCAAGCGGGTTTTTAAGTGCTCTGGAGTCATTTCGTTGCAAAAGGGTTTTTAAGTGCTCTGGAGTCATTTCGTTGCAAGCGGGTTTTTAAGTGCTCTGAAGGCATTTCGTTGCAAGCGGGTTTTTAAGTGCTCTGGAGTCATTTCGTTGCAAGCGGGTTTTTAAGTGCTCTGGAGACATTTCGTTGCAAGCGGGTTTTTAAGTGCTCTGGAGCCATTTCGTTGCAAGCGGGTTTTTAAGTGCTCTGGAGCCATTTCGTTGCAAGCGGGTTTTTAAGTGCTCTGGAGTCATTTCGTTGCAAGCGGGTTTTTAAGTGCTCTGGAGTCATTTCGTTGCATGCGGGTTTTTAAATGCTCTGAAGACATTTCGTTGTAAGCGGGTTTTTAAGTGCTCTGGAGTCATTTCGTTGCAAGCGGGTTTTTACATACTTCTCAGACATTTCACTGGAAGCGGGTTTTTTAAATGCTCTGTAGGCATTTCGTTACAAGCGGGTTTTTAAGTACTCTGGAGTCATTTCTTTGCAAACGGGTTTTTACGTGCTCTGGAGTCATTTCTTTGCAAGCGGGTTTTTAAGTGCTCTGGAGTCATTTCGTTGCTAGCGGGTTTTTAAGTGCTCTGGAGTCATTTCGTTGCAAGCGGGTTTTTAAGTACTCTGGAGTCATTTCATTGCAAGCGGGTTTTTAAGTGCTCTGGAGTCATTTCGTTGCAAGCGGGTTTTTAAGTGCTCTGGATTCACTTCGTTGCACGCGGGTTTTTAAGTCCTCTGAAGGCATTTCGTTGCAAGCGGGTTTTTAAGTGCTCTGGAGTCATTTCGTTGCAAGCGTGTTTTTTAAGTGCTCTGGAGACATTTCGTTGCAAGCGGGTTTTTAAGTGCTCTGGAGCCTTTTCGTTGCAAGCGGGTTTTTAAGTGCTCTGGAGCCATTTCGTTGCAAGCGGGTTTTTAAGTGCTCTGGAGCCATTTCCTTGCAAGCGGGTTTTTAAGTGCTCTGGAGCCATTTCGTTGCAAGCGGGTTTTTAAGTGCTCTGGAGCCATTTCGTTGCAAGCGGGTTTTTAAGTGCTCTGGAATCATTACGTTGCAAGCGGGTTTTTAAGTGTTCTGGAGTCATTTCATTGCAAGCGGGCTTTTAAGTGCTCTGGAGTCATTTCGTTGCAAGCGGGTTTTTAAGTGCTCTGGAGTCATTTCGTTGCAAGCGGGTTTTTAAGTGCTCTGGAGTCATTTCGTTGCAAGCGGGTTTTTAAGTGCTCTGGAGTCATTTCGTTGCAAGCGGGTTTTTAAGTGTTCTGGAGTCATTTCGTTGCAAGCGGGTTTTTAAGTGCTCTGGAGCCATTTCCTTGCAAGCGGGTTTTTAAGTGCTCTGGAGCCATTTCGTTGCAAGCGGGTTTTTAAGTGCTCTGGAATCATTACGTTGCAAGCGGGTTTTTAAGTGTTCTGGAGTCATTTCATTGCAAGCGGGCTTTTAAGTGCTCTGGAGTCATTTCGTTGCAAGCGGGTTTTTAAGTGCTCTGGAGTCATTTCGTTGCAAGCGGGTTTTTAAGTGCTCTGGAGTCATTTCGTTGCAAGCGGGTTTTTAAGTGCTCTGGAGTCATTTCGTTGCAAGCGGGTTTTTAAGTGTTCTGGAGTCATTTCGTTGCAAGCGGGTTTTTAAGTGCTCTGGAGCCATTTCCTTGCAAGCGGGTTTTTAAGTGCTCTGGAGCCATTTCGTTGCAAGCGGGTTTTTAAGTGCTCTGGAGCCATTTCCTTGCAAGCGGGTTTTTAAGTGCTCTGGAGCCATTTCGTTGCAAGCGGGTTTTTAAGTGCTCTGGAGCCATTTCCTTGCCAGCGGGTTTTTAAGTGCTCTGGAGCCATTTCGTTTCAAGCGGGTTTTTAAGTGCTCTGGAATCATTACGTTGCAAGCGGGTTTTTAAGTGTTCTGGAGTCATTTCATTGCAAGCGGGTTTTTAAGTGCTCTGGAGTCATTTCGTTGCAAGCGGGTTTTTAAGTGCTCTGGAGTCATTTCGTTGCAAGCGGGTTTTTAAGTGCTCTGGAGTCATTTCGTTGCAAGCGGGTTTTTAAGTACTCTGGAGACATTTCGTTGCAAGCGGGTTTTTAAGTGCTCTGGAGTCATTTCGTTGCAAGCGGGTTTTTAAGTGCTCTGGAGTCATTTCGTTGCAAGCGGGTTTTTAAGTGCTCTGAAGGCATTTCATTGCAAGCGGGTTTTTAAGTGCTCTGGAGTCATTTCGTTGCAAGCGGGTTTTTAAGTGCTCTGGAGTCATTTCGTTGCAAGCGGGTTTTTAAGTGTTCTGGAGTCATTTCGTTGCAAGCGGGTTTTTAAGTGCTCTGGAGTCATTTCATTGCAAGCTGGTTTTTTAGTGCTCTGGAGTCATTTCGTTGCAAGCGGGTTTTTAAGTGCTCTGGAGTCATTTCGTTGCAAGCGGGTTTTTAAGTGCTCTGGAGTCATTTCGTTGCAAGCGGGTTTTTAAGTGCTCTGGAGTCATTTCGTTGCAAGCGGGTTTTTAAGTACTCTGGAGACATTTCGTTGCAAGCGGGTTTTTAAGTGCTCTGGAGTCATTTCGTTGCAAGCGGGTTTTTAAGTGCTCTGGAGTCATTTCGTTGCAAGCGGGTTTTTAAGTGCTCTGAAGGCATTTCATTGCAAGCGGGTTTTTAAGTGCTCTGGAGTCATTTCGTTGCAAGCGGGTTTTTAAGTGCTCTGGAGTCATTTCGTTGCAAGCGGGTTTTTAAGTGTTCTGGAGTCATTTCGTTGCAAGCGGGTTTTTAAGTGCTCTGGAGTCATTTCATTGCAAGCTGGTTTTTTAGTGCTCTGGAGTCATTTCGTTGCAAGCGGGTTTTTAAGTGCTCTGGAGTCATTTCGTTGCATGCGGGTTTTTAAGTGCTCTGAAGGCATTTCGTTGTGAGCGGGTTTTTAAGTGCTCTGGAGTCATTTCGTTGCAAGCGGGTTTTTACGTGTTCTGGAGTCATTTCGTTGCAAGCGGGTTTTTACATACTTCTCAGACATTTCACTGGAAGCGGGTTTATTAAATGCTCTGTAGGCATTTCGTTGCAAGCGGGTTTTTAAGTACTCTGGAGTAATTTCGTTGCAAACGGGTTTTTACGTGCTTTGGAGTCATTTCGTTGCAAGCGGGTTTTTAAGTACTCTGGAGTCATTTCGTTGCTAGCGGGTTTTTAAGTGCTCTGGAGTCATTTCGTTGCAAGCGAGTTTTTAAGTACTCTGGAGTCATTTCGTTGCAAGCGGGTTTTTAAGTGCTCTGGAGTCATTTCGTTGCAAGCGGGTTTTTAAGTGCTCTGGAGTCATTTCGTTGCAAGCGGGTTTTTAAGTGCTCTGAAGGCATTTCGTTGCAAGCGGGTTTTTAAGTGCTCTGGAGTCATTTCGTTGCAAGCGGGTTTTTAAGTGCTCTGGAGACATTTCGTTGCAAGCGGGTTTTTAAGTGCTCTGGAGCCATTTCGTTGCAAGCGGGTTTTTAAGTGCTCTGGAGCCATTTCGTTGCAAGCGGGTTTTTAAGTGCTCTGGAGTCATTACGTTGAAAGCGGGTTTTTAAGTGTTCTGGAGTCATTTCGTTGCAAGCGGGTTTTTAAGTGCTCTGGAGTCATTTCGTTGCAAGCGGGTTTTTAAGTGCTCTGGAGTCATTTCTTTGCAAGCGGGTTTTTAAGTGCTCTGGAGTCATTTCGTTGCAAGCGGGTTTTTAAGTGCTCTGGAGTCATTTCGTTGCAAGCGGGTTTTTAAGTGCTCTGGAGTCATTTCGTTGCAAGCAGGTTTTTAAGTACTCTGGAGACATTTCGTTGCAAGCGGGTTTTTAAGTGCTCTGGAGTCATTTCGTTGCAAGCGGGTTTTTAAGTGCTGTGGAGTCATTTCGTTGCAAGCGGGTTTTTAAGTGCTCTGGAGTCATTTCGTTGCAAGCGGGTTTTTAAGTGCTCTGGAGTCATTTCGTTGCAAGCGGATTTTTAAGTGCTCTGGAGTCATTTCGTTGCAAGCGGGTTTTTAAGTGCTCTGGAGACATTTTGTTGCAAGCGGGTTTTTAAGTGCTCTGGAGTCATTTCGTTGCAAGCGGGCTTTTAAGTGCTCTGGAGTCATTTCGTTGCAAGCGGGTTTTTAAGTGCTCTGGAGTCATTTCGTTGCAAGCGGGTTTTTAAGTGCTCTGGAGTCATTTCGTTGCAAGCGGGTTTTTAAGTGCTCTGGAGTCATTTCATTGCAAGCGGGTTTTTTAGTGCTCTGGAGTCATTTCGTTGCAAGCGGGTTTTTAAGTGCTCTGAGTCATTTCGTTGCATGCGGGTTTTTAAGTGCTCTGAAGACATTTCGTTGTAAGCGGGTTTTTAAGTGCTCTGGAGTCATTTCGTTGCAAGCGGGTTTTTACATACTTCTCAGACATTTCACTGGAAGCGGGTTTTTTAAATGCTCTGTAGGCATTTCGTTACAAGCGGGTTTTTAAGTACTCTGGAGTCATTTCTTTGCAAACGGGTTTTTACGTGCTCTGGAGTCATTTCTTTGCAAGCGGGTTTTTAAGTGCTCTGGAGTCATTTCGTTGCTAGCGGGTTTTTAAGTGCTCTGGAGTCATTTCGTTGCAAGCGGGTTTTTAAGTACTCTGGAGTCATTTCGTTGCAAGCGGGTTTTTAAGTGCTCTGGAGTCATTTCGTTGCAAGCGGGTTTTTAAGTGCTCTGGAGTCACTTCGTTGCAAGCGGGTTTTTAAGTGCTCTGAAGGCATTTCGTTGCAAGCGGGTTTTTAAGTGCTCTGGAGTCATTTCGTTGCAAGCGTGTTTTTTAAGTGCTCTGGAGACATTTCGTTGCAAGCGGGTTTTTAAGTGCTCTGGAGCCATTTCGTTGCAAGCGGGTTTTTAAGTGCTCTGGAGCCATTTCGTTGCAAGCGGGTTTTTAAGTGCTCTGGAGCCATTTCCTTGCAAGTGGGTTTTTAAGTGCTCTGGAGCCATTTCGTTGCAAGCGGGTTTTTAAGTGCTCTGGAGCCATTTCCTTGCAAGCGGGTTTTTAAGTGCTCTGGAGCCATTTCGTTGCAAGCGGGTTTTTAAGTGCTCTGGAATCATTACGTTGCAAGCGGGTTTTTAAGTGTTCTGGAGTCATTTCATTGCAAGCGGGCTTTTAAGTGCTCTGGAGTCATTTCGTTGCAAGCGGGTTTTTAAGTGTTCTGGAGTCATTTCGTTGCAAGCGGGTTTTTAAGTGCTCTGGAGCCATTTCGTTGCAAGCGGGTTTTTAAGTGCTCTGGAGCCATTTCGTTGCAAGCGGGTTTTTAAGTGCTCTGGAGCCATTTCCTTGCAAGCGGGTTTTTAAGTGCTCTGGAGCCATTTCGTTGCTTCGGGTTTTTAAGTGCTCTGGAGCCATTTCCTTGCAAGCGGGTTTTTAAGTGCTCTGGAGCCATTTCGTTGCAAGCGGGTTTTTAAGTGCTCTGGAATCATTACGTTGCAAGCGGGTTTTTAAGTGTTCTGGAGTCATTTCATTGCAAGCGGGTTTTTAAGTGCTCTGGAGTCATTTCGTTGCAAGCGGGTTTTTAAGTGCTCTGGAGTCATTTCGTTGCAAGCGGGTTTTTAAGTGCTCTGGAGTCATTTCGTTGCAAGCGGGTTTTTAAGTACTCTGGAGACATTTCGTTGCAAGCGGGTTTTTAAGTGCTCTGGAGTCATTTCGTTGCAAGCGGGTTTTTAAGTGCTCTGGAGTCATTTCGTTGCAAGCGGCTTTTAAGTGCTCTGAAGGCATTTCATTGCAAGCGGGTTTTTAAGTGCTCTGGAGTCATTTCGTTGCAAGCGGGTTTTTAAGTGCTCTGGAGTCATTTCGTTGCAAGCGGGTTTTTAAGTGTTCTGGAGTCATTTCGTTGCAAGCGGGTTTTTAAGTGCTCTGGAGTCATTTCATTGCAAGCGGGTTTTTTAGTGCTCTGGAGTCATTTCGTTGCAAGCGGGTTTTTAAGTGCTCTGGAGTCATTTCGTTGCATGCGGGTTTTTAAGTGCTCTGAAGGCATTTCGTTGTGAGCGGGTTTTTAAGTGCTCTGGAGTCATTTCGTTGCAAGCGGGTTTTTACGTGTTCTGGAGTCATTTCGTTGCAAGCGGGTTTTTACATACTTCTCAGACATTTCACTGGAAGCGGGTTTATTAAATGCTCTGTAGGCATTTCGTTGCAGGCGGGTTTTTAAGTACTCTGGAGTAATTTCGTTGCAAACGGGTTTTTACGTGCTTTGGAGTCATTTCGTTGCAAGCGGGTTTTTAAGTGCTCTGGAGTCATTTCGTTGCAAGCGGGTTTTTAAGTGCTCTGGAGTCATTTCGTTGCAAGCGAGTTTTTAAGTACTCTGGAGTCATTTCGTTGCAAGCGGGTTTTTAAGTGCTCTGGAGTCATTTCGTTGCAAAAGGGTTTTTAAGTGCTCTGGAGTCATTTCGTTGCAAGCGGGTTTTTAAGTGCTCTGAAGGCATTTCGTTGCAAGCGGGTTTTTAAGTGCTCTGGAGTCATTTCGTTGCAAGCGGGTTTTTAAGTGCTCTGGAGACATTTCGTTGCAAGCGGGTTTTTAAGTGCTCTGGAGCCATTTCGTTGCAAGCGGGTTTTTAAGTGCTCTGGAGCCATTTCGTTGCAAGCGGGTTTTTAAGTGCTCTGGAGTCATTACGTTGCAAGCGGGTTTTTAAGTGTTCTGGAGTCATTTCGTTGCAAGCGGGTTTTTAAGTGCTCTGGAGTCATTTCGTTGCAAGCGGGTTTTTAAGTGCTCTGGAGTCATTTCGTTGCAAGCGGGTTTTTAAGTGCTCTGGAGTCATTTCGTTTCAAGCGGGTTTTTAAGTGCTCTGGAGTCATTTCGTTGCAAGCGGGTTTTTAAGTGCTCTGGAGTCATTTCGTTTCAAGCGGGTTTTTAAGTGCTCTGGAGACATTTCGTTGCAAGCGGGTTTTTAAGTGCTCTGGAGTCATTTCGTTGCAAGCGGGTTTTTAAGTGCTCTGGAGTCATTTCGTTGCAAGCGGGTTTTTAAGTGCTCTGAAGGCATTTCGTTGCAAGCGGGTTTTTAAGTGCTCTGGAGTCATTTCGTTGCAAGCGGGTTTTTAAGTGCTCTGGAGTCATTTCGTTGCAAGTGGGTTTTTAAGTACTCTGGAGACATTTCGTTGCAAGCGGGTTTTTAAGTGCTCTGGAGTCATTTCGTTGCAAGCGGGTTTTTAAGTGCTCTGGAGTCATTTCGTTGCAAGCGGGTTTTTAAGTGCTCTGAAGGCATTTCATTGCAAGCGGGTTTTTAAGTGCTCTGGAGTCATTTCGTTGCAAGCGGGTTTTTAAGTGTTCTGGAGTCATTTCGTTGCAAGCGGGTTTTTAAGTGCTCTGGAGTCATTTCATTGCAAGCGGGTTTTTTAGTGCTCTGGAGTCATTTCGTTGCAAGCGGGTTTTTAAGTGCTCTGGAGTCATTTCGTTGCATGCGGGTTTTTAAGTGCTCTGAAGGCATTTCGTTGTGAGCGGGTTTTTAAGTGCTCTGGAGTCATTTCGTTGCGAGCGGGTTTTTACGTGTTCTGGAGTCATTTCGTTGCAAGCGGGTTTTTACATACTTCTCAGACATTTCACTGGAAGCGGGTTTTTTAAATGCTCTGTAGGCATTTCGTTGCAAGCGGGTTTTTAAGTACTCTGGAGTAATTTCGTTGCAAACGGGTTTTTACGTGCTTTGGAGTCATTTCGTTGCAAGCGGGTTTTTAAGTGCTCTGGAGTCATTTCGTTGCAAGCGGGTTTTTAAGTGCTCTGGAGTCATTTCGTTGCAAGCGAGTTTTTAAGTACTCTGGAGTCATTTCGTTGCAAGCGGGTTTTTAAGTGCTCTGGAGTCATTTCGTTGCAAAAGGGTTTTTAAGTGCTCTGGAGTCATTTCGTTGCAAGCGGGTTTTTAAGTGCTCTGAAGGCATTTCGTTGCAAGCGGGTTTTTAAGTGCTCTGGAGTCATTTCGTTGCAAGCGGGTTTTTAAGTGCTCTGGAGACATTTCGTTGCAAGCGGGTTTTTAAGTACTCTGGAGCCATTTCGTTGCAAGCGGGTTTTTAAGTGCTCTGGAGCCATTTCGTTGCAAGCGGGTTTTTAAGTGCTCTGGAGTCATTACGTTGCAAGCGGGTTTTTAAGTGTTCTGGAGTCATTTCGTTGCAAGCGGGTTTTTAAGTGCTTTGGAGTCATTTCGTTTCAAGCGGGTTTTTAAGTGCTCTGGAGTCATTTCGTTGCAAGCGGGTTTTTAAGTACTCTGGAGACATTTCGTTGCAAGCGGGTTTTTAAGTGCTCTGAAGGCATTTCGTTGCAAGCGGGTTTTTAAGTACTCTGGAGTCATTTCGTTGCAAGCGGGTTTTTAAGTGCTCTGAAGGCATTTCGTTGCAAGCGGGTTTTTAAGTGCTCTGGAGTCATTTCGTTGCAAGCGGGTTTTTAAGTGCTCTGGAGTCATTTCGTTGCAAGCGGGTTTTTAAGTGCTCTGGAGTCATTTCGTTGCAAGCGGGTTTTTAAGTGTTCTGGAGTCATTTCGTTGCAAGCGGGTTTTTAAGTGCTCTGGAGTCATTTCGTTGCAAGCGGGTTTTTAAGTGCTCTGAAGGCATTTCATTGCAAGCGGGTGTTTAAGTGCTCTGGAGTCATTTCGTTGCAAGCGGGTTTTTAAGTGCTCTGGAGTCATTTCGTTGCAAGCGGGTTTTTAAATGTTCTGGAGTCATTTCGTTGCAAGCGGGTTTTTAAGTGCTCTGGAGTCATTTCATTGCAAGCGGGTTTTTTAGTGCTCTGGAGTCATTTCGTTGCAAGCGGGTTTTTAAGTGCTCTGGAGTCATTTCGTTGCATGCGGGTTTTTAAGTGCTCTGAAGGCATTTCGTTGTGAGCGGGTTTTTAAGTGCTCTGGAGTCATTTCGTTGCAAGCGGGTTTTTACGTGTTCTGGAGTCATTTCGTTGCAAGCGGGTTTTTACACACTTCTCAGACATTTCACTGGAAGCGGGTTTATTAAATGCTCTGTAGGCATTTTGTTGCAAGCGGGTTTTTAAGTACTTTGGAGTAATTTCGTTGCAAACGGGTTTTTACGTGCTTTGGAGTCATTTCGTTGCAAGCGGGTTTTTAAGTGCTCTGGAGTCATTTCGTTGCAAGCGGGTTTTTAAGTGCTCTGGAGTCATTTCGTTGCAAGCGGGTTTTTAAGTGCTCTGGAGACATTTCGTTGCAAGCGGGTTTTTAAGTGCTCTGGAGCCATTTCGTTGCAAGCGGGTTTTTAAGTGCTCTGGAGCCATTTCGTTGCAAGCGGGTTTTTAAGTGCTCTGGAGTCATTACGTTGCAAGCGGGTTTTTAAGTGTTCTGGAGTCATTTCGTTGCAAGCGGGTTTTTAAGTGCTCTGGAGTCATTTCGTTGCAAGCGGGTTTTTAAGTGCTCTGGAGTCATTTCGTTGCAAGCGGGTTTTTAAGTGCTCTGGAGTCATTTCGTTTCAAGCGGGTTTTTAAGTGCTCTGGAGTCATTTCGTTCCAAGCGGGTTTTTAAGTGCTCTGGAGTCATTTCGTTTCAAGCGGGTTTTTAAGTGCTCTGGAGTCATTTCGTTGCAAGCGGGTTTTTAAGTGCTCTGGAGTCATTTCGTTTCAAGCGGGTTTTTAAGTGCTCTGGAGACATTTCGTTGCAAGCGGGTTTTTAAGTGCTCTGGAGTCATTTCGTTGCAAGCGGGTTTTTAAGTGCTCTGGAGTCATTTCGTTGCAAGCGGGTTTTTAAGTGCTCTGAAGGCATTTCGTTGCAAGCGGGTTTTTAAGTGCTCTGGAGTCATTTCGTTGCAAGCGGGTTTTTAAGTGCTCTGGAGTCATTTCGTTGCAAGTGGGTTTTTAAGTACTCTGGAGACATTTCGTTTCAAGCGGGTTTTTAAGTGCTCTGGAGTCATTTCGTTGCAAGCGGGTTTTTAAGTGCTCTGGAGTCATTTCGTTGCATGCGGGTTTTTAAGTGCTCTGAAGGCATTTCGTTGTGAGCGGGTTTTTAAGTGCTCTGGAGTCATTTCGTTGCAAGCGGGTTTTTACATACTTCTCAGACATTTCACTGGAAGCGGGTTTTTTAAATGCTCTGTAGGCATTTCGCTGCAAGCGGGTTTTTAAGTACTCTGGAGTAATTTCGTTGCAAACGGGTTTTTACGTGCTTTGGAGTCATTTCGTTGCAAGCGGGTTTTTAAGTGCTCTGGAGTCATTTCGTTGCAAGCGGGTTTTTAAGTGCTCTGGAGTCATTTCGTTGCAAGCGAGTTTTTAAGTACTCTGGAGTCATTTCGTTGCAAGCGGGTTTTTAAGTGCTCTGGAGTCATTTCGTTGCAAAAGGGTTTTTAAGTGCTCTGGAGTCATTTCGTTGCAAGCGGGTTTTTAAGTGCTCTGAAGGCATTTCGTTGCAAGCGGGTTTTTAAGTGCTCTGGAGTCATTTCGTTGCAAGCGGGTTTTTAAGTGCTCTGGAGACATTTCGTTGCAAGCGGGTTTTTAAGTGCTCTGGAGCCATTTCGTTGCAAGCGGGTTTTTAACTGCTCTGGAGCCATTTCGTTGCAAGCGGGTTTTTAAGTGCTCTGGAGTCATTACGTTGCAAGCGGGTTTTTAAGTGTTCTGGAGTCATTTCGTGGCAAGCGGGTTTTTAAGTGCTCTGGAGTCATTTCGTTTCAAGCGGGTTTTTAAGTGCTCTGGAGTCATTTCGTTGCAAGCGGGTTTTTAATTGCTCTGGAGTCATTTCGTTGCAAGCGGGTTTTTAAGTGCTCTGGAGTCATTTCGTTGCAAGCGGATTTTTAAGTGCTCTGGAGTCATTTCGTTGCAAGCGGGTTTTTAAGTGCTCTGGAGACATTTTGTTGCAAGCGGGTTTTTAAGTGCTCTGGAGTCATTTCGTTGCAAGCGGGCTTTTAAGTGCTCTGGAGTCATTTCGTTGCAAGCGGGTTTTTAAGTGCTCTGAAGGCATTTCGTTGCAAGCGGGTTTTTAAGTGCTCTGGAGTCATTTCGTTGCAAGTGGGTTTTTAAGTGCTCTGGAGTCATTTCGTTGCAAGCGGGTTTTTAAGTGCTCTGGAGTCATTTCATTGCAAGCGGGTTTTTACATACTTCTCAGACATTTCACTGGAAGCGGGTTTTTTAAATGCTCTGTAGGCATTTCGTTACAAGCGGGTTTTTAAGTACTCTGGAGTCATTTCCTTGCAAACGGGTTTTTACGTGCTCTGGAGTCATTTCTTTGCAAGCGGGTTTTTAAGTGCTCTGGAGTCATTTCGTTGCTAGCGGGTTTTTAAGTGCTCTGGAGTCATTTCGTTGCAAGCGGGTTTTTAAGTGCTCTGAAGACATTTCGTTGTAAGCGGGTTTTTAAGTGCTCTGGAGTCATTTCGTTGCAAGCGGGTTTTTACATACTTCTCAGACATTTCACTGGAAGCGGGTTTTTTAAATGCTCTGTAGGCATTTCGTTACAAGCGGGTTTTTAAGTACTCTGGAGTCATTTCTTTGCAAACGGGTTTTTACGTGCTCTGGAGTCATTTCTTTGCAAGCGGGTTTTTAAGTGCTCTGGAGTCATTTCGTTGCTAGCGGGTTTTTAAGTGCTCTGGAGTCATTTCGTTGCAAGCGGGTTTTTAAGTACTCTGGAGTCATTTCGTTGCAAGCGGGTTTTTAAGTGCTCTGGAGTCATTTCGTTGCAAGCGGGTTTTTAAGTGCTCTGGATTCACTTCGTTGCACGCGGGTTTTTAAGTGCTCTGAAGGCATTTCGTTGCAAGCGGGTTTTTAAGTGCTCTGGAGTCATTTCGTTGCAAGCGTGTTTTTTAAGTGCTCTGGAGACATTTCGTTGCAAGCGGGTTTTTAAGTGCTCTGGAGCCATTTCGTTGCAAGCGGGTTTTTAAGTGCTCTGGAGCCATTTCGTTGCAAGCGGGTTTTTAAGTGCTCTGGAGCCATTTCCTTGCAAGCGGGTTTTTAAGTGCTCTGGAGCCATTTCGTTGCAAGCGGGTTTTTAAGTGCTCTGGAGCCATTTCCTTGCAAGCGGGTTTTTAAGTGCTCTGGAGCCATTTCGTTGCAAGCGGGTTTTTAAGTGCTCTGGAATCATTACGTTGCAAGCGGGTTTTTAAGTGTTCTGGAGTCATTTCATTGCAAGCGGGCTTTTAAGTGCTCTGGAGTCATTTCGTTGCAAGCGGGTTTTTAAGTGCTCTGGAGTCATTTCGTTGCAAGCGGGTTTTTAAGTGCTCTGGAGTCATTTCGTTGCAAGCGGGTTTTTAAGTGCTCTGGAGTCATTTCGTTGCAAGCGGGTTTTTAAGTGTTCTGGAGTCATTTCGTTGCAAGCGGGTTTTTAAGTGCTCTGGAGCCATTTCGTTGCAAGCGGGTTTTTAAGTGCTCTGGAGCCATTTCGTTGCAAGCGGGTTTTTAAGTGCTCTGGAGCCATTTCCTTGCAAGCGGGTTTTTAAGTGCTCTGGAGCCATTTCGTTGCAAGCGGGTTTTTAAGTGCTCTGGAGCCATTTCCTTGCAAGCGGGTTTTTAAGTGCTCTGGAGCCATTTCGTTGCAAGCGGGTTTTTAAGTGCTCTGGAATCATTACGTTGCAAGCGGGTTTTTAAGTGTTCTGGAGTCATTTCATTGCAAGCGGGTTTTTAAGTGCTCTGGAGTCATTTCGTTGCAAGCGGGTTTTTAAGTGCTCTGGAGTCATTTCGTTGCAGGCGGGTTTTTAAGTGCTCTGGAGTCATTTCGTTGCAAGCGGGTTTTTAAGTACTCTGGAGACATTTCGTTGCAAGCGGGTTTTTAAGTGCTCTGGAGTCATTTCGTTGCAAGCGTGTTTTTAAGTGCTCTGGAGTCATTTCGTTGCAAGCGGGTTTTTAAGTGCTCTGAAGGCATTTCATTGCAAGCGGGTTTTTAAGTGCTCTGGAGTCATTTCGTTGCAAGCGGGTTTTTAAGTGCTCTGGAGTCATTTCGTTGCAAGCGGGTTTTTAAGTGTTCTGGAGTCATTTCGTTGCAAGCGGGTTTTTAAGTGCTCTGGAGTCATTTCATTGCAAGCTGGTTTTTTAGTGCTCTGGAGTCATTTCGTTGCAAGCGGGTTTTTAAGTGCTCTGGAGTCATTTCGTTGCATGCGGGTTTTTAAGTGCTCTGAAGGCATTTCGTTGTGAGCGGGTTTTTAAGTGCTCTGGAGTCATTTCGTTGCAAGCGGGTTTTTACGTGTTCTGGAGTCATTTCGTTGCAAGCGGGTTTTTACATACTTCTCAGACATTTCACTGGAAGCGGGTTTATTAAATGCTCTGTAGGCATTTCGTTGCACGCGGGTTTTTAAGTCCTCTGAAGGCATTTCGTTGCAAGCGGGTTTTTAAGTGCTCTGGAGTCATTTCGTTGCAAGCGTGTTTTTTAAGTGCTCTGGAGACATTTCGTTGCAAGCGGGTTTTTAAGTGCTCTGGAGCCTTTTCGTTGCAAGCGGGTTTTTAAGTGCTCTGGAGCCATTTCGTTGCAAGCGGGTTTTTAAGTGCTCTGGAGCCATTTCCTTGCAAGCGGGTTTTTAAGTGCTCTGGAGCCATTTCGTTGCAAGCGGGTTTTTAAGTGCTCTGGAGCCATTTCGTTGCAAGCGGGTTTTTAAGTGCTCTGGAATCATTACGTTGCAAGCGGGTTTTTAAGTGTTCTGGAGTCATTTCATTGCAAGCGGGCTTTTAAGTGCTCTGGAGTCATTTCGTTGCAAGCGGGTTTTTAAGTGCTCTGGAGTCATTTCGTTGCAAGCGGGTTTTTAAGTGCTCTGGAGTCATTTCGTTGCAAGCGGGTTTTTAAGTGCTCTGGAGTCATTTCGTTGCAAGCGGGTTTTTTAGTGTTCTGGAGTCATTTCGTTGCAAGCGGGTTTTTAAGTGCTCTGGAGCCATTTCCTTGCAAGCGGGTTTTTAAGTGCTCTGGAGCCATTTCGTTGCAAGCGGGTTTTTAAGTGCTCTGGAATCATTACGTTGCAAGCGGGTTTTTAAGTGTTCTGGAGTCATTTCATTGCAAGCGGGCTTTTAAGTGCTCTGGAGTCATTTCGTTGCAAGCGGGTTTTTAAGTGCTCTGGAGTCATTTCGTTGCAAGCGGGTTTTTAAGTGCTCTGGAGTCATTTCGTTGCAAGCGGGTTTTTAAGTGCTCTGGAGTCATTTCGTTGCAAGCGGGTTTTTAAGTGTTCTGGAGTCATTTCGTTGCAAGCGGGTTTTTAAGTGCTCTGGAGCCATTTCCTTGCAAGCGGGTTTTTAAGTGCTCTGGAGCCATTTCGTTGCAAGCGGGTTTTTAAGTGCTCTGGAGCCATTTCCTTGCAAGCGGGTTTTTAAGTGCTCTGGAGCCATTTCGTTGCAAGCGGGTTTTTAAGTGCTCTGGAGCCATTTCCTTGCCAGCGGGTTTTTAAGTGCTCTGGAGCCATTTCGTTGCAAGCGGGTTTTTAAGTGCTCTGGAATCATTACGTTGCAAGCGGGTTTTTAAGTGTTCTGGAGTCATTTCATTGCAAGCGGGTTTTTAAGTGCTCTGGAGTCATTTCGTTGCAAGCGGGTTTTTAAGTGCTCTGGAGTCATTTCGTTGCAAGCGGGTTTTTAAGTGCTCTGGAGTCATTTCGTTGCAAGCGGGTTTTTAAGTACTCTGGAGACATTTCGTTGCAAGCGGGTTTTTAAGTGCTCTGGAGTCATTTCGTTGCAAGCGGGTTTTTAAGTGCTCTGGAGTCATTTCGTTGCAAGCGGGTTTTTAAGTGCTCTGAAGGCATTTCATTGCAAGCGGGTTTTTAAGTGCTCTGGAGTCATTTCGTTGCAAGCGGGTTTTTAAGTGCTCTGGAGTCATTTCGTTGCAAGCGGGTTTTTAAGTGTTCTGGAGTCATTTCGTTGCAAGCGGGTTTTTAAGTGCTCTGGAGTCATTTCATTGCAAGCTGGTTTTTTAGTGCTCTGGAGTCATTTCGTTGCAAGCGGGTTTTTAAGTGCTCTGGAGTCATTTCGTTGCAAGCGGGTTTTTAAGTGCTCTGGAGTCATTTCGTTGCAAGCGGGTTTTTAAGTGCTCTGGAGTCATTTCGTTGCAAGCGGGTTTTTAAGTACTCTGGAGACATTTCGTTGCAAGCGGGTTTTTAAGTGCTCTGGAGTCATTTCGTTGCAAGCGGGTTTTTAAGTGCTCTGGAGTCATTTCGTTGCAAGCGGGTTTTTAAGTGCTCTGAAGGCATTTCGTTGCAAGCGGGTTTTTAAGTGCTCTGGAGTCATTTCGTTGCAAGCGGGTTTTTAAGTGCTCTGGAGTCATTTCGTTGCAAGCGGGTTTTTAAGTGTTCTGGAGTCATTTCGTTGCAAGCGGGTTTTTAAGTGCTCTGGAGTCATTTCATTGCAAGCTGGTTTTTTAGTGCTCTGGAGTCATTTCGTTGCAAGCGGGTTTTTAAGTGCTCTGGAGTCATTTCGTTGCATGCGGGTTTTTAAGTGCTCTGAAGGCATTTCGTTGTGAGCGGGTTTTTAAGTGCTCTGGAGTCATTTCGTTGCAAGCGGGTTTTTACGTGTTCTGGAGTCATTTCGTTGCAAGCGGGTTTTTACATACTTCTCAGACATTTCACTGGAAGCGGGTTTATTAAATGCTCTGTAGGCATTTCGTTGCAAGCGGGTTTTTAAGTACTCTGGAGTAATTTCGTTGCAAACGGGTTTTTACGTGCTTTGGAGTCATTTCGTTGCAAGCGGGTTTTTAAGTACTCTGGAGTCATTTCGTTGCTAGCGGGTTTTTAAGTGCTCTGGAGTCATTTCGTTGCAAGCGAGTTTTTAAGTACTCTGGAGTCATTTCGTTGCAAGCGGGTTTTTAAGTGCTCTGGAGTCATTTCGTTGCAAAAGGGTTTTTAAGTGCTCTGGAGTCATTTCGTTGCAAGCGGGTTTTTAAGTGCTCTGAAGGCATTTCGTTGCAAGCGGGTTTTTAAGTGCTCTGGAGTCATTTCGTTGCAAGCGGGTTTTTAAGTGCTCTGGAGACATTTCGTTGCAAGCGGGTTTTTAAGTGCTCTGGAGCCATTTCGTTGCAAGCGGGTTTTTAAGTGCTCTGGAGCCATTTCGTTGCAAGCGGGTTTTTAAGTGCTCTGGAGTCATTACGTTGAAAGCGGGTTTTTAAGTGTTCTGGAGTCATTTCGTTGCAAGCGGGTTTTTAAGTGCTGTGGAGTCATTTCGTTTCAAGCGGGTTTTTAAGTGCTCTGGAGTCATTTCGTTGCAAGCGGGTTTTTAAGTGCTCTGGAGTCATTTCGTTTCAAGCGGGTTTTTAAGTGCTCTGGAGACATTTCGTTGCAAGCGGGTTTTTAAGTGCTCTGGAGTCATTTCGTTGCAAGCGGGTTTTTAAGTGCTCTGGAGTCATTTCGTTGCAAGCGGGTTTTTAAGTGCTCTGAAGGCATTTCGTTGCAAGCGGGTTTTTAAGTGCTCTGGAGTCATTTCGTTGCAAGCGGGTTTTTAAGTGCTCTGGAGTCATTTCGTTGCAAGTGGGTTTTTAAGTACTCTGGAGACATTTCGTTTCAAGCGGGTTTTTAAGTGCTCTGGAGTCATTTCGTTGCAAGCGGGTTTTTAAGTGCTCTGGAGTCATTTCGTTGCATGCGGGTTTTTAAGTGCTCTGAAGGCATTTCGTTGTGAGCGGGTTTTTAAGTGCTCTGGAGTCATTTCGTTGCAAGCGGGTTTTTACATACTTCTCAGACATTTCACTGGAAGCGGGTTTTTTAAATGCTCTGTAGGCATTTCGCTGCAAGCGGGTTTTTAAGTACTCTGGAGTAATTTCGTTGCAAACGGGTTTTTACGTGCTTTGGAGTCATTTCGTTGCAAGCGGGTTTTTAAGTGCTCTGGAGTCATTTCGTTGCAAGCGGGTTTTTAAGTGCTCTGGAGTCATTTCGTTGCAAGCGAGTTTTTAAGTACTCTGGAGTCATTTCGTTGCAAGCGGGTTTTTAAGTGCTCTGGAGTCATTTCGTTGCAAAAGGGTTTTTAAGTGCTCTGGAGTCATTTCGTTGCAAGCGGGTTTTTAAGTGCTCTGAAGGCATTTCGTTGCAAGCGGGTTTTTAAGTGCTCTGGAGTCATTTCGTTGCAAGCGGGTTTTTAAGTGCTCTGGAGACATTTCGTTGCAAGCGGGTTTTTAAGTGCTCTGGAGCCATTTCGTTGCAAGCGGGTTTTTAACTGCTCTGGAGCCATTTCGTTGCAAGCGGTTTTTTAAGTGCTCTGGAGTCATTACGTTGCAAGCGGGTTTTTAAGTGTTCTGGAGTCATTTCGTGGCAAGCGGGTTTTTAAGTGCTCTGGAGTCATTTCGTTTCAAGCGGGTTTTTAAGTGCTCTGGAGTCATTTCGTTGCAAGCGGGTTTTTAAGTGCTGTGGAGTCATTTCGTTGCAAAAGGGTTTTTAAGTGCTCTGGAGTCATTTCGTTGCAAGCGAGTTTTTAAGTACTCTGGAGTCATTTCGTTGCAAGCGGGTTTTTAAGTGCTCTGGAGTCATTTCGTTGCAAAAGGGTTTTTAAGTGCTCTGGAGTCATTTCGTTGCAAGCGGGTTTTTAAGTGCTCTGAAGGCATTTCGTTGCAAGCGGGTTTTTAAGTGCTCTGGAGTCATTTCGTTGCAAGCGGGTTTTTAAGTGCTCTGGAGACATTTCGTTGCAAGCGGGTTTTTAAGTGCTCTGGAGCCATTTCGTTGCAAGCGGGTTTTTAAGTGCTCTGGAGCCATTTCGTTGCAAGCGGGTTTTTAAGTGCTCTGGAGTCATTACGTTGAAAGCGGGTTTTTAAGTGTTCTGGAGTCATTTCGTTGCAAGCGGGTTTTTAAGTGCTGTGGAGTCATTTCGTTTCAAGCGGGTTTTTAAGTGCTCTGGAGTCATTTCGTTGCAAGCGGGTTTTTAAGTGCTCTGGAGTCATTTCGTTTCAAGCGGGTTTTTAAGTGCTCTGGAGACATTTCGTTGCAAGCGGGTTTTTAAGTGCTCTGGAGTCATTTCGTTGCAAGCGGGTTTTTAAGTGCTCTGGAGTCATTTCGTTGCAAGCGGGTTTTTAAGTGCTCTGAAGGCATTTCGTTGCAAGCGGGTTTTTAAGTGCTCTGGAGTCATTTCGTTGCAAGCGGGTTTTTAAGTGCTCTGGAGTCATTTCGTTGCAAGTGGGTTTTTAAGTACTCTGGAGACATTTCGTTTCAAGCGGGTTTTTAAGTGCTCTGGAGTCATTTCGTTGCAAGTGGGTTTTTAAGTGCTCTGGAGTCATTTCGTTGCATGCGGGTTTTTAAGTGCTCTGAAGGCATTTCGTTGTGAGCGGGTTTTTAAGTGCTCTGGAGTCATTTCGTTGCAAGCGGGTTTTTACATACTTCTCAGACATTTCACTGGAAGCGGGTTTTTTAAATGCTCTGTAGGCATTTCGCTGCAAGCGGGTTTTTAAGTACTCTGGAGTAATTTCGTTGCAAACGGGTTTTTACGTGCTTTGGAGTCATTTCGTTGCAAGCGGGTTTTTAAGTGCTCTGGAGTCATTTCGTTGCAAGCGGGTTTTTAAGTGCTCTGGAGTCATTTCGTTGCAAGCGAGTTTTTAAGTACTCTGGAGTCATTTCGTTGCAAGCGGGTTTTTAAGTGCTCTGGAGTCATTTCGTTGCAAAAGGGTTTTTAAGTGCTCTGGAGTCATTTCGTTGCAAGCGGGTTTTTAAGTGCTCTGAAGGCATTTCGTTGCAAGCGGGTTTTTAAGTGCTCTGGAGTCATTTCGTTGCAAGCGGGTTTTTAAGTGCTCTGGAGACATTTCGTTGCAAGCGGGTTTTTAAGTGCTCTGGAGCCATTTCGTTGCAAGCGGGTTTTTAACTGCTCTGGAGCCATTTCGTTGCAAGCGGTTTTTTAAGTGCTCTGGAGTCATTACGTTGCAAGCGGGTTTTTAAGTGTTCTGGAGTCATTTCGTGGCAAGCGGGTTTTTAAGTGCTCTGGAGTCATTTCGTTTCAAGCGGGTTTTTAAGTGCTCTGGAGTCATTTCGTTGCAAGCGGGTTTTTAATTGCTCTGGAGTCATTTCGTTGCAAGCGGGTTTTTAAGTGCTCTGGAGTCATTTCGTTGCAAGCGGATTTTTAAGTGCTCTGGAGTCATTTCGTTGCAAGCGGGTTTTTAAGTGCTCTGGAGACATTTTGTTGCAAGCGGGTTTTTAAGTGCTCTGGAGTCATTTCGTTGCAAGCGGGCTTTTAAGTGCTCTGGAGTCATTTCGTTGCAAGCGGGTTTTTAAGTGCTCTGAAGGCATTTCGTTGCAAGCGGGTTTTTAAGTGCTCTGGAGTCATTTCGTTGCAAGTGGGTTTTTAAGTGCTCTGGAGTCATTTCGTTGCAAGCGGGTTTTTAAGTGCTCTGGAGTCATTTCATTGCAAGCGGGTTTTTACATACTTCTCAGACATTTCACTGGAAGCGGGTTTTTTAAATGCTCTGTAGGCATTTCGTTACAAGCGGGTTTTTAAGTACTCTGGAGTCATTTCCTTGCAAACGGGTTTTTACGTGCTCTGGAGTCATTTCTTTGCAAGCGGGTTTTTAAGTGCTCTGGAGTCATTTCGTTGCTAGCGGGTTTTTAAGTGCTCTGGAGTCATTTCGTTGCAAGCGGGTTTTTAAGTGCTCTGAAGACATTTCGTTGTAAGCGGGTTTTTAAGTGCTCTGGAGTCATTTCGTTGCAAGCGGGTTTTTACATACTTCTCAGACATTTCACTGGAAGCGGGTTTTTTAAATGCTCTGTAGGCATTTCGTTACAAGCGGGTTTTTAAGTACTCTGGAGTCATTTCTTTGCAAACGGGTTTTTACGTGCTCTGGAGTCATTTCTTTGCAAGCGGGTTTTTAAGTGCTCTGGAGTCATTTCGTTGCTAGCGGGTTTTTAAGTGCTCTGGAGTCATTTCGTTGCAAGCGGGTTTTTAAGTACTCTGGAGTCATTTCGTTGCAAGCGGGTTTTTAAGTGCTCTGGAGTCATTTCGTTGCAAGCGGGTTTTTAAGTGCTCTGGATTCACTTCGTTGCACGCGGGTTTTTAAGTGCTCTGAAGGCATTTCGTTGCAAGCGGGTTTTTAAGTGCTCTGGAGTCATTTCGTTGCAAGCGTGTTTTTTAAGTGCTCTGGAGACATTTCGTTGCAAGCGGGTTTTTAAGTGCTCTGGAGCCATTTCGTTGCAAGCGGGTTTTTAAGTGCTCTGGAGCCATTTCGTTGCAAGCGGGTTTTTAAGTGCTCTGGAGCCATTTCCTTGCAAGCGGGTTTTTAAGTGCTCTGGAGCCATTTCGTTGCAAGCGGGTTTTTAAGTGCTCTGGAGCCATTTCCTTGCAAGCGGGTTTTTAAGTGCTCTGGAGCCATTTCGTTGCAAGCGGGTTTTTAAGTGCTCTGGAATCATTACGTTGCAAGCGGGTTTTTAAGTGTTCTGGAGTCATTTCATTGCAAGCGGGCTTTTAAGTGCTCTGGAGTCATTTCGTTGCAAGCGGGTTTTTAAGTGCTCTGGAGTCATTTCGTTGCAAGCGGGTTTTTAAGTGCTCTGGAGTCATTTCGTTGCAAGCGGGTTTTTAAGTGCTCTGGAGTCATTTCGTTGCAAGCGGGTTTTTAAGTGTTCTGGAGCCATTTCGTTGCAAGCGGGTTTTTAAGTGCTCTGGAGCCATTTCGTTGCAAGCGGGTTTTTAAGTGCTCTGGAGCCATTTCGTTGCAAGCGGGTTTTTAAGTGCTCTGGAGCCATTTCCTTGCAAGCGGGTTTTTAAGTGCTCTGGAGCCATTTCGTTGCAAGCGGGTTTTTAAGTGCTCTGGAGCCATTTCCTTGCAAGCGGGTTTTTAAGTGCTCTGGAGCCATTTCGTTGCAAGCGGGTTTTTAAGTGCTCTGGAATCATTACGTTGCAAGCGGGTTTTTAAGTGTTCTGGAGTCATTTCATTGCAAGCGGGTTTTTAAGTGCTCTGGAGTCATTTCGTTGCAAGCGGGTTTTTAAGTGCTCTGGAGTCATTTCGTTGCAGGCGGGTTTTTAAGTGCTCTGGAGTCATTTCGTTGCAAGCGGGTTTTTAAGTACTCTGGAGACATTTCGTTGCAAGCGGGTTTTTAAGTGCTCTGGAGTCATTTCGTTGCAAGCGTGTTTTTAAGTGCTCTGGAGTCATTTCGTTGCAAGCGGGTTTTTAAGTGCTCTGAAGGCATTTCATTGCAAGCGGGTTTTTAAGTGCTCTGGAGTCATTTCGTTGCAAGCGGGTTTTTAAGTGCTCTGGAGTCATTTCGTTGCAAGCGGGTTTTTAAGTGTTCTGGAGTCATTTCGTTGCAAGCGGGTTTTTAAGTGCTCTGGAGTCATTTCATTGCAAGCTGGTTTTTTAGTGCTCTGGAGTCATTTCGTTGCAAGCGGGTTTTTAAGTGCTCTGGAGTCATTTCGTTGCATGCGGGTTTTTAAGTGCTCTGAAGGCATTTCGTTGTGAGCGGGTTTTTAAGTGCTCTGGAGTCATTTCGTTGCAAGCGGGTTTTTACGTGTTCTGGAGTCATTTCGTTGCAAGCGGGTTTTTACATACTTCTCAGACATTTCACTGGAAGCGGGTTTATTAAATGCTCTGTAGGCATTTCGTTGCACGCGGGTTTTTAAGTCCTCTGAAGGCATTTCGTTGCAAGCGGGTTTTTAAGTGCTCTGGAGTCATTTCGTTGCAAGCGTGTTTTTTAAGTGCTCTGGAGACATTTCGTTGCAAGCGGGTTTTTAAGTGCTCTGGAGCCTTTTCGTTGCAAGCGGGTTTTTAAGTGCTCTGGAGCCATTTCGTTGCAAGCGGGTTTTTAAGTGCTCTGGAGCCATTTCCTTGCAAGCGGGTTTTTAAGTGCTCTGGAGCCATTTCGTTGCAAGCGGGTTTTTAAGTGCTCTGGAGCCATTTCGTTGCAAGCGGGTTTTTAAGTGCTCTGGAATCATTACGTTGCAAGCGGGTTTTTAAGTGTTCTGGAGTCATTTCATTGCAAGCGGGCTTTTAAGTGCTCTGGAGTCATTTCGTTGCAAGCGGGTTTTTAAGTGCTCTGGAGTCATTTCGTTGCAAGCGGGTTTTTAAGTGCTCTGGAGTCATTTCGTTGCAAGCGGGTTTTTAAGTGCTCTGGAGTCATTTCGTTGCAAGCGGGTTTTTTAGTGTTCTGGAGTCATTTCGTTGCAAGCGGGTTTTTAAGTGCTCTGGAGCCATTTCCTTGCAAGCGGGTTTTTAAGTGCTCTGGAGCCATTTCGTTGCAAGCGGGTTTTTAAGTGCTCTGGAATCATTACGTTGCAAGCGGGTTTTTAAGTGTTCTGGAGTCATTTCATTGCAAGCGGGCTTTTAAGTGCTCTGGAGTCATTTCGTTGCAAGCGGGTTTTTAAGTGCTCTGGAGTCATTTCGTTGCAAGCGGGTTTTTAAGTGCTCTGGAGTCATTTCGTTGCAAGCGGGTTTTTAAGTGCTCTGGAGTCATTTCGTTGCAAGCGGGTTTTTAAGTGTTCTGGAGTCATTTCGTTGCAAGCGGGTTTTTAAGTGCTCTGGAGCCATTTCCTTGCAAGCGGGTTTTTAAGTGCTCTGGAGCCATTTCGTTGCAAGCGGGTTTTTAAGTGCTCTGGAGCCATTTCCTTGCAAGCGGGTTTTTAAGTGCTCTGGAGCCATTTCGTTGCAAGCGGGTTTTTAAGTGCTCTGGAGCCATTTCCTTGCCAGCGGGTTTTTAAGTGCTCTGGAGCCATTTCGTTGCAAGCGGGTTTTTAAGTGCTCTGGAATCATTACGTTGCAAGCGGGTTTTTAAGTGTTCTGGAGTCATTTCATTGCAAGCGGGTTTTTAAGTGCTCTGGAGTCATTTCGTTGCAAGCGGGTTTTTAAGTGCTCTGGAGTCATTTCGTTGCAAGCGGGTTTTTAAGTGCTCTGGAGTCATTTCGTTGCAAGCGGGTTTTTAAGTACTCTGGAGACATTTCGTTGCAAGCGGGTTTTTAAGTGCTCTGGAGTCATTTCGTTGCAAGCGGGTTTTTAAGTGCTCTGGAGTCATTTCGTTGCAAGCGGGTTTTTAAGTGCTCTGAAGGCATTTCATTGCAAGCGGGTTTTTAAGTGCTCTGGAGTCATTTCGTTGCAAGCGGGTTTTTAAGTGCTCTGGAGTCATTTCGTTGCAAGCGGGTTTTTAAGTGTTCTGGAGTCATTTCGTTGCAAGCGGGTTTTTAAGTGCTCTGGAGTCATTTCATTGCAAGCTGGTTTTTTAGTGCTCTGGAGTCATTTCGTTGCAAGCGGGTTTTTAAGTGCTCTGGAGTCATTTCGTTGCAAGCGGGTTTTTAAGTGCTCTGGAGTCATTTCGTTGCAAGCGGGTTTTTAAGTGCTCTGGAGTCATTTCGTTGCAAGCGGGTTTTTAAGTACTCTGGAGACATTTCGTTGCAAGCGGGTTTTTAAGTGCTCTGGAGTCATTTCGTTGCAAGCGGGTTTTTAAGTGCTCTGGAGTCATTTCGTTGCAAGCGGGTTTTTAAGTGCTCTGAAGGCATTTCATTGCAAGCGGGTTTTTAAGTGCTCTGGAGTCATTTCGTTGCAAGCGGGTTTTTAAGTGCTCTGGAGTCATTTCGTTGCAAGCGGGTTTTTAAGTGTTCTGGAGTCATTTCGTTGCAAGCGGGTTTTTAAGTGCTCTGGAGTCATTTCATTGCAAGCTGGTTTTTTAGTGCTCTGGAGTCATTTCGTTGCAAGCGGGTTTTTAAGTGCTCTGGAGTCATTTCGTTGCATGCGGGTTTTTAAGTGCTCTGAAGGCATTTCGTTGTGAGCGGGTTTTTAAGTGCTCTGGAGTCATTTCGTTGCAAGCGGGTTTTTACGTGTTCTGGAGTCATTTCGTTGCAAGCGGGTTTTTACATACTTCTCAGACATTTCACTGGAAGCGGGTTTATTAAATGCTCTGTAGGCATTTCGTTGCAAGCGGGTTTTTAAGTACTCTGGAGTAATTTCGTTGCAAACGGGTTTTTACGTGCTTTGGAGTCATTTCGTTGCAAGCGGGTTTTTAAGTACTCTGGAGTCATTTCGTTGCTAGCGGGTTTTTAAGTGCTCTGGAGTCATTTCGTTGCAAGCGAGTTTTTAAGTACTCTGGAGTCATTTCGTTGCAAGCGGGTTTTTAAGTGCTCTGGAGTCATTTCGTTGCAAAAGGGTTTTTAAGTGCTCTGGAGTCATTTCGTTGCAAGCGGGTTTTTAAGTGCTCTGAAGGCATTTCGTTGCAAGCGGGTTTTTAAGTGCTCTGGAGTCATTTCGTTGCAAGCGGGTTTTTAAGTGCTCTGGAGACATTTCGTTGCAAGCGGGTTTTTAAGTGCTCTGGAGCCATTTCGTTGCAAGCGGGTTTTTAAGTGCTCTGGAGCCATTTCGTTGCAAGCGGGTTTTTAAGTGCTCTGGAGTCATTACGTTGAAAGCGGGTTTTTAAGTGTTCTGGAGTCATTTCGTTGCAAGCGGGTTTTTAAGTGCTCTGGAGTCATTTCGTTGCAAGCGGGTTTTTAAGTGCTCTGGAGTCATTTCTTTGCAAGCGGGTTTTTAAGTGCTCTGGAGTCATTTCGTTGCAAGCGGGTTTTTAAGTGCTCTGGAGTCATTTCGTTGCAAGCGGGTTTTTAAGTGCTCTGGAGTCATTTCGTTGCAAGCGGGTTTTTAAGTACTCTGGAGACATTTCGTTGCAAGCGGGTTTTTAAGTGCTCTGGAGTCATTTCGTTGCAAGCGGGTTTTTAAGTGCTGTGGAGTCATTTCGTTGCAAGCGGGTTTTTAAGTGCTCTGGAGTCATTTCGTTGCAAGCGGGTTTTTAAGTGCTCTGGAGTCATTTCGTTGCAAGCGGATTTTTAAGTGCTCTGGAGTCATTTCGTTGCAAGCGGGTTTTTAAGTGCTCTGGAGACATTTTGTTGCAAGCGGGTTTTTAAGTGCTCTGGAGTCATTTCGTTGCAAGCGTGTTTTTTAAGTGCTCTGGAGACATTTCGTTGCAAGCGGGTTTTTAAGTGCTCTGGAGCCTTTTCGTTGCAAGCGGGTTTTTAAGTGCTCTGGAGCCATTTCGTTGCAAGCGTGTTTTTTAAGTGCTCTGGAGACATTTCGTTGCAAGCGGGTTTTTAAGTGCTCTGGAGCCTTTTCGTTGCAAGCGGGTTTTTAAGTGCTCTGGAGCCATTTCGTTGCAAGCGGGTTTTTAAGTGCTCTGGAGCCATTTCCTTGCAAGCGGGTTTTTAAGTGCTCTGGAGCCATTTCCTTGCAAGCGGGTTTTTAAGTGCTCTGGAGCCATTTCGTTGCAAGCGGGTTTTTAAGTGCTCTGGAATCATTACGTTGCAAGCGGGTTTTTAAGTGTTCTGGAGTCATTTCATTGCAAGCGGGCTTTTAAGTGCTCTGGAGTCATTTCGTTGCAAGCGGGTTTTTAAGTGCTCTGGAGTCATTTCGTTGCAAGCGGGTTTTTAAGTGCTCTGGAGTCATTTCGTTGCAAGCGGGTTTTTAAGTGCTCTGGAGTCATTTCGTTGCAAGCGGGTTTTTTAGTGTTCTGGAGTCATTTCGTTGCAAGCGGGTTTTTAAGTGCTCTGGAGCCATTTCCTTGCAAGCGGGTTTTTAAGTGCTCTGGAGCCATTTCGTTGCAAGCGGGTTTTTAAGTGCTCTGGAATCATTACGTTGCAAGCGGGTTTTTAAGTGTTCTGGAGTCATTTCATTGCAAGCGGGCTTTTAAGTGCTCTGGAGTCATTTCGTTGCAAGCGGGTTTTTAAGTGCTCTGGAGTCATTTCGTTGCAAGCGGGTTTTTAAGTGCTCTGGAGTCATTTCGTTGCAAGCGGGTTTTTAAGTGCTCTGGAGTCATTTCGTTGCAAGCGGGTTTTTAAGTGTTCTGGAGTCATTTCGTTGCAAGCGGGTTTTTAAGTGCTCTGGAGCCATTTCCTTGCAAGCGGGTTTTTAAGTGCTCTGGAGCCATTTCGTTGCAAGCGGGTTTTTAAGTGCTCTGGAGCCATTTCCTTGCAAGCGGGTTTTTAAGTGCTCTGGAGCCATTTCGTTGCAAGCGGGTTTTTAAGTGCTCTGGAGCCATTTCCTTGCCAGCGGGTTTTTAAGTGCTCTGGAGCCATTTCGTTGCAAGCGGGTTTTTAAGTGCTCTGGAATCATTACGTTGCAAGCGGGTTTTTAAGTGTTCTGGAGTCATTTCATTGCAAGCGGGTTTTTAAGTGCTCTGGAGTCATTTCGTTGCAAGCGGGTTTTTAAGTGCTCTGGAGTCATTTCGTTGCAAGCGGGTTTTTAAGTGCTCTGGAGTCATTTCGTTGCAAGCGGGTTTTTAAGTACTCTGGAGACATTTCGTTGCAAGCGGGTTTTTAAGTGCTCTGGAGTCATTTCGTTGCAAGCGGGTTTTTAAGTGCTCTGGAGTCATTTCGTTGCAAGCGGGTTTTTAAGTGCTCTGAAGGCATTTCATTGCAAGCGGGTTTTTAAGTGCTCTGGAGTCATTTCGTTGCAAGCGGGTTTTTAAGTGCTCTGGAGTCATTTCGTTGCAAGCGGGTTTTTAAGTGTTCTGGAGTCATTTCGTTGCAAGCGGGTTTTTAAGTGCTCTGGAGTCATTTCATTGCAAGCTGGTTTTTTAGTGCTCTGGAGTCATTTCGTTGCAAGCGGGTTTTTAAGTGCTCTGGAGTCATTTCGTTGCAAGCGGGTTTTTAAGTGCTCTGGAGTCATTTCGTTGCAAGCGGGTTTTTAAGTGCTCTGGAGTCATTTCGTTGCAAGCGGGTTTTTAAGTACTCTGGAGACATTTCGTTGCAAGCGGGTTTTTAAGTGCTCTGGAGTCATTTCGTTGCAAGCGGGTTTTTAAGTGCTCTGGAGTCATTTCGTTGCAAGCGGGTTTTTAAGTGCTCTGAAGGCATTTCATTGCAAGCGGGTTTTTAAGTGCTCTGGAGTCATTTCGTTGCAAGCGGGTTTTTAAGTGCTCTGGAGTCATTTCGTTGCAAGCGGGTTTTTAAGTGCTCTGGAGTCATTTCGTTGCAAGCGGGTTTTTAAGTGTTCTGGAGTCATTTCGTTGCAAGCGGGTTTTTAAGTGCTCTGGAGTCATTTCATTGCAAGCTGGTTTTTTAGTGCTCTGGAGTCATTTCGTTGCAAGCGGGTTTTTAAGTGCTCTGGAGTCATTTCGTTGCATGCGGGTTTTTAAGTGCTCTGAAGGCATTTCGTTGTGAGCGGGTTTTTAAGTGCTCTGGAGTCATTTCGTTGCAAGCGGGTTTTTACGTGTTCTGGAGTCATTTCGTTGCAAGCGGGTTTTTACATACTTCTCAGACATTTCACTGGAAGCGGGTTTATTAAATGCTCTGTAGGCATTTCGTTGCAAGCGGGTTTTTAAGTACTCTGGAGTAATTTCGTTGCAAACGGGTTTTTACGTGCTTTGGAGTCATTTCGTTGCAAGCGGGTTTTTAAGTACTCTGGAGTCATTTCGTTGCTAGCGGGTTTTTAAGTGCTCTGGAGTCATTTCGTTGCAAGCGAGTTTTTAAGTACTCTGGAGTCATTTCGTTGCAAGCGGGTTTTTAAGTGCTCTGGAGTCATTTCGTTGCAAAAGGGTTTTTAAGTGCTCTGGAGTCATTTCGTTGCAAGCGGGTTTTTAAGTGCTCTGAAGGCATTTCGTTGCAAGCGGGTTTTTAAGTGCTCTGGAGTCATTTCGTTGCAAGCGGGTTTTTAAGTGCTCTGGAGACATTTCGTTGCAAGCGGGTTTTTAAGTGCTCTGGAGCCATTTCGTTGCAAGCGGGTTTTTAAGTGCTCTGGAGCCATTTCGTTGCAAGCGGGTTTTTAAGTGCTCTGGAGTCATTACGTTGAAAGCGGGTTTTTAAGTGTTCTGGAGTCATTTCGTTGCAAGCGGGTTTTTAAGTGCTCTGGAGTCATTTCGTTGCAAGCGGGTTTTTAAGTGCTCTGGAGTCATTTCTTTGCAAGCGGGTTTTTAAGTGCTCTGGAGTCATTTCGTTGCAAGCGGGTTTTTAAGTGCTCTGGAGTCATTTCGTTGCAAGCGGGTTTTTAAGTGCTCTGGAGTCATTTCGTTGCAAGCGGGTTTTTAAGTACTCTGGAGACATTTCGTTGCAAGCGGGTTTTTAAGTGCTCTGGAGTCATTTCGTTGCAAGCGGGTTTTTAAGTGCTGTGGAGTCATTTCGTTGCAAGCGGGTTTTTAAGTGCTCTGGAGTCATTTCGTTGCAAGCGGGTTTTTAAGTGCTCTGGAGTCATTTCGTTGCAAGCGGATTTTTAAGTGCTCTGGAGTCATTTCGTTGCAAGCGGGTTTTTAAGTGCTCTGGAGACATTTTGTTGCAAGCGGGTTTTTAAGTGCTCTGGAGTCATTTCGTTGCAAGCGGGCTTTTAAGTGCTCTGGAGTCATTTCGTTGCAAGCGGGTTTTTAAGTGCTCTGGAGTCATTTCGTTGCAAGCGGGTTTTTAAGTGCTCTGGAGTCATTTCGTTGCAAGCGGGTTTTTAAGTGCTCTGGAGTCATTTCATTGCAAGCGGGTTTTTTAGTGCTCTGGAGTCATTTCGTTGCAAGCGGGTTTTTAAGTGCTCTGAGTCATTTCGTTGCATGCGGGTTTTTAAGTGCTCTGAAGACATTTCGTTGTAAGCGGGTTTTTAAGTGCTCTGGAGTCATTTCATTGCAAGCGGGTTTTTACATACTTCTCAGACATTTCACTGGAAGCGGGTTTTTTAAATGCTCTGTAGGCATTTCGTTACAAGCGGGTTTTTAAGTACTCTGGAGTCATTTCTTTGCAAACGGGTTTTTACGTGCTCTGGAGTCATTTCTTTGCAAGCGGGTTTTTAAGTGCTCTGGAGTCATTTCGTTGCTAGCGGGTTTTTAAGTGCTCTGGAGTCATTTCGTTGCAAGCGGGTTTTTAAGTACTCTGGAGTCATTTCGTTGCAAGCGGGTTTTTAAGTGCTCTGGAGTCATTTCGTTGCAAGCGGGTTTTTAAGTGCTCTGGAGTCACTTCGTTGCAAGCGGGTTTTTAAGTGCTCTGAAGGCATTTCGTTGCAAGCGGGTTTTTAAGTGCTCTGGAGTCATTTCGTTGCAAGCGTGTTTTTTAAGTGCTCTGGAGACATTTCGTTGCAAGCGGGTTTTTAAGTGCTCTGGAGCCATTTCGTTGCAAGCGGGTTTTTAAGTGCTCTGGAGCCATTTCGTTGCAAGCGGGTTTTTAAGTGCTCTGGAGCCATTTCCTTGCAAGTGGGTTTTTAAGTGCTCTGGAGCCATTTCGTTGCAAGCGGGTTTTTAAGTGCTCTGGAGCCATTTCCTTGCAAGCGGGTTTTTAAGTGCTCTGGAGCCATTTCGTTGCAAGCGGGTTTTTAAGTGCTCTGGAATCATTACGTTGCAAGCGGGTTTTTAAGTGTTCTGGAGTCATTTCATTGCAAGCGGGCTTTTAAGTGCTCTGGAGTCATTTCGTTGCAAGCGGGTTTTTAAGTGTTCTGGAGTCATTTCGTTGCAAGCGGGTTTTTAAGTGCTCTGGAGCCATTTCGTTGCAAGCGGGTTTTTAAGTGCTCTGGAGCCATTTCGTTGCAAGCGGGTTTTTAAGTGCTCTGGAGCCATTTCCTTGCAAGCGGGTTTTTAAGTGCTCTGGAGCCATTTCGTTGCTTCGGGTTTTTAAGTGCTCTGGAGCCATTTCCTTGCAAGCGGGTTTTTAAGTGCTCTGGAGCCATTTCGTTGCAAGCGGGTTTTTAAGTGCTCTGGAATCATTACGTTGCAAGCGGGTTTTTAAGTGTTCTGGAGTCATTTCATTGCAAGCGGGTTTTTAAGTGCTCTGGAGTCATTTCGTTGCAAGCGGGTTTTTAAGTGCTCTGGAGTCATTTCGTTGCAAGCGGGTTTTTAAGTGCTCTGGAGTCATTTCGTTGCAAGCGGGTTTTTAAGTACTCTGGAGACATTTCGTTGCAAGCGGGTTTTTAAGTGCTCTGGAGTCATTTCGTTGCAAGCGGGTTTTTAAGTGCTCTGGAGTCATTTCGTTGCAAGCGGCTTTTAAGTGCTCTGAAGGCATTTCATTGCAAGCGGGTTTTTAAGTGCTCTGGAGTCATTTCGTTGCAAGCGGGTTTTTAAGTGCTCTGGAGTCATTTCGTTGCAAGCGGGTTTTTAAGTGTTCTGGAGTCATTTCGTTGCAAGCGGGTTTTTAAGTGCTCTGGAGTCATTTCATTGCAAGCGGGTTTTTTAGTGCTCTGGAGTCATTTCGTTGCAAGCGGGTTTTTAAGTGCTCTGGAGTCATTTCGTTGCATGCGGGTTTTTAAGTGCTCTGAAGGCATTTCGTTGTGAGCGGGTTTTTAAGTGCTCTGGAGTCATTTCGTTGCAAGCGGGTTTTTACGTGTTCTGGAGTCATTTCGTTGCAAGCGGGTTTTTACATACTTCTCAGACATTTCACTGGAAGCGGGTTTATTAAATGCTCTGTAGGCATTTCGTTGCAGGCGGGTTTTTAAGTACTCTGGAGTAATTTCGTTGCAAACGGGTTTTTACGTGCTTTGGAGTCATTTCGTTGCAAGCGGGTTTTTAAGTGCTCTGGAGTCATTTCGTTGCAAGCGGGTTTTTAAGTGCTCTGGAGTCATTTCGTTGCAAGCGAGTTTTTAAGTACTCTGGAGTCATTTCGTTGCAAGCGGGTTTTTAAGTGCTCTGGAGTCATTTCGTTGCAAAAGGGTTTTTAAGTGCTCTGGAGTCATTTCGTTGCAAGCGGGTTTTTAAGTGCTCTGAAGGCATTTCGTTGCAAGCGGGTTTTTAAGTGCTCTGGAGTCATTTCGTTGCAAGCGGGTTTTTAAGTGCTCTGGAGACATTTCGTTGCAAGCGGGTTTTTAAGTGCTCTGGAGCCATTTCGTTGCAAGCGGGTTTTTAAGTGCTCTGGAGCCATTTCGTTGCAAGCGGGTTTTTAAGTGCTCTGGAGTCATTACGTTGCAAGCGGGTTTTTAAGTGTTCTGGAGTCATTTCGTTGCAAGCGGGTTTTTAAGTGCTCTGGAGTCATTTCGTTGCAAGCGGGTTTTTAAGTGCTCTGGAGTCATTTCGTTGCAAGCGGGTTTTTAAGTGCTCTGGAGTCATTTCGTTTCAAGCGGGTTTTTAAGTGCTCTGGAGTCATTTCGTTGCAAGCGGGTTTTTAAGTGCTCTGGAGTCATTTCGTTTCAAGCGGGTTTTTAAGTGCTCTGGAGACATTTCGTTGCAAGCGGGTTTTTAAGTGCTCTGGAGTCATTTCGTTGCAAGCGGGTTTTTAAGTGCTCTGGAGTCATTTCGTTGCAAGCGGGTTTTTAAGTGCTCTGAAGGCATTTCGTTGCAAGCGGGTTTTTAAGTGCTCTGGAGTCATTTCGTTGCAAGCGGGTTTTTAAGTGCTCTGGAGCCATTTCGTTGCAAGCGGGTTTTTAAGTGCTCTGGAGCCATTTCGTTGCAAGCGGGTTTTTAAGTGCTCTGGAGCCATTTCCTTGCAAGTGGGTTTTTAAGTGCTCTGGAGCCATTTCGTTGCAAGCGGGTTTTTAAGTGCTCTGGAGCCATTTCCTTGCAAGCGGGTTTTTAAGTGCTCTGGAGCCATTTCGTTGCAAGCGGGTTTTTAAGTGCTCTGGAATCATTACGTTGCAAGCGGGTTTTTAAGTGTTCTGGAGTCATTTCATTGCAAGCGGGCTTTTAAGTGCTCTGGAGTCATTTCGTTGCAAGCGGGTTTTTAAGTGTTCTGGAGTCATTTCGTTGCAAGCGGGTTTTTAAGTGCTCTGGAGCCATTTCGTTGCAAGCGGGTTTTTAAGTGCTCTGGAGCCATTTCGTTGCAAGCGGGTTTTTAAGTGCTCTGGAGCCATTTCCTTGCAAGCGGGTTTTTAAGTGCTCTGGAGCCATTTCGTTGCTTCGGGTTTTTAAGTGCTCTGGAGCCATTTCCTTGCAAGCGGGTTTTTAAGTGCTCTGGAGCCATTTCGTTGCAAGCGGGTTTTTAAGTGCTCTGGAATCATTACGTTGCAAGCGGGTTTTTAAGTGTTCTGGAGTCATTTCATTGCAAGCGGGTTTTTAAGTGCTCTGGAGTCATTTCGTTGCAAGCGGGTTTTTAAGTGCTCTGGAGTCATTTCGTTGCAAGCGGGTTTTTAAGTGCTCTGGAGTCATTTCGTTGCAAGCGGGTTTTTAAGTACTCTGGAGACATTTCGTTGCAAGCGGGTTTTTAAGTGCTCTGGAGTCATTTCGTTGCAAGCGGGTTTTTAAGTGCTCTGGAGTCATTTCGTTGCAAGCGGCTTTTAAGTGCTCTGAAGGCATTTCATTGCAAGCGGGTTTTTAAGTGCTCTGGAGTCATTTCGTTGCAAGCGGGTTTTTAAGTGCTCTGGAGTCATTTCGTTGCAAGCGGGTTTTTAAGTGTTCTGGAGTCATTTCGTTGCAAGCGGGTTTTTAAGTGCTCTGGAGTCATTTCATTGCAAGCGGGTTTTTTAGTGCTCTGGAGTCATTTCGTTGCAAGCGGGTTTTTAAGTGCTCTGGAGTCATTTCGTTGCATGCGGGTTTTTAAGTGCTCTGAAGGCATTTCGTTGTGAGCGGGTTTTTAAGTGCTCTGGAGTCATTTCGTTGCAAGCGGGTTTTTACGTGTTCTGGAGTCATTTCGTTGCAAGCGGGTTTTTACATACTTCTCAGACATTTCACTGGAAGCGGGTTTATTAAATGCTCTGTAGGCATTTCGTTGCAGGCGGGTTTTTAAGTACTCTGGAGTAATTTCGTTGCAAACGGGTTTTTACGTGCTTTGGAGTCATTTCGTTGCAAGCGGGTTTTTAAGTGCTCTGGAGTCATTTCGTTGCAAGCGGGTTTTTAAGTGCTCTGGAGTCATTTCGTTGCAAGCGAGTTTTTAAGTACTCTGGAGTCATTTCGTTGCAAGCGGGTTTTTAAGTGCTCTGGAGTCATTTCGTTGCAAAAGGGTTTTTAAGTGCTCTGGAGTCATTTCGTTGCAAGCGGGTTTTTAAGTGCTCTGAAGGCATTTCGTTGCAAGCGGGTTTTTAAGTGCTCTGGAGTCATTTCGTTGCAAGCGGGTTTTTAAGTGCTCTGGAGACATTTCGTTGCAAGCGGGTTTTTAAGTGCTCTGGAGCCATTTCGTTGCAAGCGGGTTTTTAAGTGCTCTGGAGCCATTTCGTTGCAAGCGGGTTTTTAAGTGCTCTGGAGTCATTACGTTGCAAGCGGGTTTTTAAGTGTTCTGGAGTCATTTCGTTGCAAGCGGGTTTTTAAGTGCTCTGGAGTCATTTCGTTGCAAGCGGGTTTTTAAGTGCTCTGGAGTCATTTCGTTGCAAGCGGGTTTTTAAGTGCTCTGGAGTCATTTCGTTTCAAGCGGGTTTTTAAGTGCTCTGGAGTCATTTCGTTGCAAGCGGGTTTTTAAGTGCTCTGGAGTCATTTCGTTTCAAGCGGGTTTTTAAGTGCTCTGGAGACATTTCGTTGCAAGCGGGTTTTTAAGTGCTCTGGAGTCATTTCGTTGCAAGCGGGTTTTTAAGTGCTCTGGAGTCATTTCGTTGCAAGCGGGTTTTTAAGTGCTCTGAAGGCATTTCGTTGCAAGCGGGTTTTTAAGTGCTCTGGAGTCATTTCGTTGCAAGCGGGTTTTTAAGTGCTCTGGAGTCATTTCGTTGCAAGTGGGTTTTTAAGTACTCTGGAGACATTTCGTTGCAAGCGGGTTTTTAAGTGCTCTGGAGTCATTTCGTTGCAAGCGGGTTTTTAAGTGCTCTGGAGTCATTTCGTTGCAAGCGGGTTTTTAAGTGCTCTGAAGGCATTTCATTGCAAGCGGGTTTTTAAGTGCTCTGGAGTCATTTCGTTGCAAGCGGGTTTTTAAGTGTTCTGGAGTCATTTCGTTGCAAGCGGGTTTTTAAGTGCTCTGGAGTCATTTCATTGCAAGCGGGTTTTTTAGTGCTCTGGAGTCATTTCGTTGCAAGCGGGTTTTTAAGTGCTCTGGAGTCATTTCGTTGCATGCGGGTTTTTAAGTGCTCTGAAGGCATTTCGTTGTGAGCGGGTTTTTAAGTGCTCTGGAGTCATTTCGTTGCGAGCGGGTTTTTACGTGTTCTGGAGTCATTTCGTTGCAAGCGGGTTTTTACATACTTCTCAGACATTTCACTGGAAGCGGGTTTTTTAAATGCTCTGTAGGCATTTCGTTGCAAGCGGGTTTTTAAGTACTCTGGAGTAATTTCGTTGCAAACGGGTTTTTACGTGCTTTGGAGTCATTTCGTTGCAAGCGGGTTTTTAAGTGCTCTGGAGTCATTTCGTTGCAAGCGGGTTTTTAAGTGCTCTGGAGTCATTTCGTTGCAAGCGAGTTTTTAAGTACTCTGGAGTCATTTCGTTGCAAGCGGGTTTTTAAGTGCTCTGGAGTCATTTCGTTGCAAAAGGGTTTTTAAGTGCTCTGGAGTCATTTCGTTGCAAGCGGGTTTTTAAGTGCTCTGGAGTCATTTCGTTGCAAAAGGGTTTTTAAGTGCTCTGGAGTCATTTCGTTGCAAAAGGGTTTTTAAGTGCTCTGGAGTCATTTCGTTGCAAGCGGGTTTTTAAATGTTCTGGAGTCATTTCGTTGCAAGCGGGTTTTTAAGTGCTCTGGAGTCATTTCATTGCAAGCGGGTTTTTTAGTGCTCTGGAGTCATTTCGTTGCAAGCGGGTTTTTAAGTGCTCTGGAGTCATTTCGTTGCATGCGGGTTTTTAAGTGCTCTGAAGGCATTTCGTTGTGAGCGGGTTTTTAAGTGCTCTGGAGTCATTTCGTTGCAAGCGGGTTTTTACGTGTTCTGGAGTCATTTCGTTGCAAGCGGGTTTTTACACACTTCTCAGACATTTCACTGGAAGCGGGTTTATTAAATGCTCTGTAGGCATTTTGTTGCAAGCGGGTTTTTAAGTACTTTGGAGTAATTTCGTTGCAAACGGGTTTTTACGTGCTTTGGAGTCATTTCGTTGCAAGCGGGTTTTTAAGTGCTCTGGAGTCATTTCGTTGCAAGCGGGTTTTTAAGTGCTCTGGAGTCATTTCGTTGCAAGCGGGTTTTTAAGTGCTCTGGAGACATTTCGTTGCAAGCGGGTTTTTAAGTGCTCTGGAGCCATTTCGTTGCAAGCGGGTTTTTAAGTGCTCTGGAGCCATTTCGTTGCAAGCGGGTTTTTAAGTGCTCTGGAGTCATTACGTTGCAAGCGGGTTTTTAAGTGTTCTGGAGTCATTTCGTTGCAAGCGGGTTTTTAAGTGCTCTGGAGTCATTTCGTTGCAAGCGGGTTTTTAAGTGCTCTGGAGTCATTTCGTTGCAAGCGGGTTTTTAAGTGCTCTGGAGTCATTTCGTTTCAAGCGGGTTTTTAAGTGCTCTGGAGTCATTTCGTTCCAAGCGGGTTTTTAAGTGCTCTGGAGTCATTTCGTTTCAAGCGGGTTTTTAAGTGCTCTGGAGTCATTTCGTTGCAAGCGGGTTTTTAAGTGCTCTGGAGTCATTTCGTTTCAAGCGGGTTTTTAAGTGCTCTGGAGACATTTCGTTGCAAGCGGGTTTTTAAGTGCTCTGGAGTCATTTCGTTGCAAGCGGGTTTTTAAGTGCTCTGGAGTCATTTCGTTGCAAGCGGGTTTTTAAGTGCTCTGAAGGCATTTCGTTGCAAGCGGGTTTTTAAGTGCTCTGGAGTCATTTCGTTGCAAGCGGGTTTTTAAGTGCTCTGGAGTCATTTCGTTGCAAGTGGGTTTTTAAGTACTCTGGAGACATTTCGTTTCAAGCGGGTTTTTAAGTGCTCTGGAGTCATTTCGTTGCAAGCGGGTTTTTAAGTGCTCTGGAGTCATTTCGTTGCATGCGGGTTTTTAAGTGCTCTGAAGGCATTTCGTTGTGAGCGGGTTTTTAAGTGCTCTGGAGTCATTTCGTTGCAAGCGGGTTTTTACATACTTCTCAGACATTTCACTGGAAGCGGTTTTTTAAATGCTCTGTAGGCATTTCGCTGCAAGCGGGTTTTTAAGTACTCTGGAGTAATTTCGTTGCAAACGGGTTTTTACGTGCTTTGGAGTCATTTCGTTGCAAGCGGGTTTTTAAGTGCTCTGGAGTCATTTCGTTGCAAGCGGGTTTTTAAGTGCTCTGGAGTCATTTCGTTGCAAGCGAGTTTTTAAGTACTCTGGAGTCATTTCGTTGCAAGCGGGTTTTTAAGTGCTCTGGAGTCATTTCGTTGCAAAAGGGTTTTTAAGTGCTCTGGAGTCATTTCGTTGCAAGCGGGTTTTTAAGTGCTCTGAAGGCATTTCGTTGCAAGCGGGTTTTTAAGTGCTCTGGAGTCATTTCGTTGCAAGCGGGTTTTTAAGTGCTCTGGAGACATTTCGTTGCAAGCGGGTTTTTAAGTGCTCTGGAGCCATTTCGTTGCAAGCGGGTTTTTAACTGCTCTGGAGCCATTTCGTTGCAAGCGGGTTTTTAAGTGCTCTGGAGTCATTACGTTGCAAGCGGGTTTTTAAGTGTTCTGGAGTCATTTCGTGGCAAGCGGGTTTTTAAGTGCTCTGGAGTCATTTCGTTTCAAGCGGGTTTTTAAGTGCTCTGGAGTCATTTCGTTGCAAGCGGGTTTTTAATTGCTCTGGAGTCATTTCGTTGCAAGCGGGTTTTTAAGTGCTCTGGAGTCATTTCGTTGCAAGCGGATTTTTAAGTGCTCTGGAGTCATTTCGTTGCAAGCGGGTTTTTAAGTGCTCTGGAGACATTTTGTTGCAAGCGGGTTTTTAAGTGCTCTGGAGTCATTTCGTTGCAAGCGGGCTTTTAAGTGCTCTGGAGTCATTTCGTTGCAAGCGGGTTTTTAAGTGCTCTGAAGGCATTTCGTTGCAAGCGGGTTTTTAAGTGCTCTGGAGTCATTTCGTTGCAAGTGGGTTTTTAAGTGCTCTGGAGTCATTTCGTTGCAAGCGGGTTTTTAAGTGCTCTGGAGTCATTTCATTGCAAGCGGGTTTTTACATACTTCTCAGACATTTCACTGGAAGCGGGTTTTTTAAATGCTCTGTAGGCATTTCGTTACAAGCGGGTTTTTAAGTACTCTGGAGTCATTTCCTTGCAAACGGGTTTTTACGTGCTCTGGAGTCATTTCTTTGCAAGCGGGTTTTTAAGTGCTCTGGAGTCATTTCGTTGCTAGCGGGTTTTTAAGTGCTCTGGAGTCATTTCGTTGCAAGCGGGTTTTTAAGTGCTCTGAAGACATTTCGTTGTAAGCGGGTTTTTAAGTGCTCTGGAGTCATTTCGTTGCAAGCGGGTTTTTACATACTTCTCAGACATTTCACTGGAAGCGGGTTTTTTAAATGCTCTGTAGGCATTTCGTTACAAGCGGGTTTTTAAGTACTCTGGAGTCATTTCTTTGCAAACGGGTTTTTACGTGCTCTGGAGTCATTTCTTTGCAAGCGGGTTTTTAAGTGCTCTGGAGTCATTTCGTTGCTAGCGGGTTTTTAAGTGCTCTGGAGTCATTTCGTTGCAAGCGGGTTTTTAAGTACTCTGGAGTCATTTCGTTGCAAGCGGGTTTTTAAGTGCTCTGGAGTCATTTCGTTGCAAGCGGGTTTTTAAGTGCTCTGGATTCACTTCGTTGCACGCGGGTTTTTAAGTGCTCTGAAGGCATTTCGTTGCAAGCGGGTTTTTAAGTGCTCTGGAGTCATTTCGTTGCAAGCGTGTTTTTTAAGTGCTCTGGAGACATTTCGTTGCAAGCGGGTTTTTACGTGCTCTGGAGCCATTTCGTTGCAAGCGGGTTTTTAAGTGCTCTGGAGCCATTTCGTTGCAAGCGGGTTTTTAAGTGCTCTGGAGCCATTTCCTTGCAAGCGGGTTTTTAAGTGCTCTGGAGCCATTTCGTTGCAAGCGGGTTTTTAAGTGCTCTGGAGCCATTTCCTTGCAAGCGGGTTTTTAAGTGCTCTGGAGCCATTTCGTTGCAAGCGGGTTTTTAAGTGCTCTGGAATCATTACGTTGCAAGCGGGTTTTTAAGTGTTCTGGAGTCATTTCATTGCAAGCGGGCTTTTAAGTGCTCTGGAGTCATTTCGTTGCAAGCGGGTTTTTAAGTGCTCTGGAGTCATTTCGTTGCAAGCGGGTTTTTAAGTGCTCTGGAGTCATTTCGTTGCAAGCGGGTTTTTAAGTGCTCTGGAGTCATTTCGTTGCAAGCGGGTTTTTAAGTGTTCTGGAGTCATTTCGTTGCAAGCGGGTTTTTAAGTGCTCTGGAGCCATTTCGTTGCAAGCGGGTTTTTAAGTGCTCTGGAGCCATTTCGTTGCAAGCGGGTTTTTAAGTGCTCTGGAGCCATTTCCTTGCAAGCGGGTTTTTAAGTGCTCTGGAGCCATTTCGTTGCAAGCGGGTTTTTAAGTGCTCTGGAGCCATTTCCTTGCAAGCGGGTTTTTAAGTGCTCTGGAGCCATTTCGTTGCAAGCGGGTTTTTAAGTGCTCTGGAATCATTACGTTGCAAGCGGGTTTTTAAGTGTTCTGGAGTCATTTCATTGCAAGCGGGTTTTTAAGTGCTCTGGAGTCATTTCGTTGCAAGCGGGTTTTTAAGTGCTCTGGAGTCATTTCGTTGCAGGCGGGTTTTTAAGTGCTCTGGAGTCATTTCGTTGCAAGCGGGTTTTTAAGTACTCTGGAGACATTTCGTTGCAAGCGGGTTTTTAAGTGCTCTGGAGTCATTTCGTTGCAAGCGTGTTTTTAAGTGCTCTGGAGTCATTTCGTTGCAAGCGGGTTTTTAAGTGCTCTGAAGGCATTTCATTGCAAGCGGGTTTTTAAGTGCTCTGGAGTCATTTCGTTGCAAGCGGGTTTTTAAGTGCTCTGGAGTCATTTCGTTGCAAGCGGGTTTTTAAGTGTTCTGGAGTCATTTCGTTGCAAGCGGGTTTTTAAGTGCTCTGGAGTCATTTCATTGCAAGCTGGTTTTTTAGTGCTCTGGAGTCATTTCGTTGCAAGCGGGTTTTTAAGTGCTCTGGAGTCATTTCGTTGCATGCGGGTTTTTAAGTGCTCTGAAGGCATTTCGTTGTGAGCGGGTTTTTAAGTGCTCTGGAGTCATTTCATTGCAAGCGGGTTTTTACGTGTTCTGGAGTCATTTCGTTGCAAGCGGGTTTTTACATACTTCTCAGACATTTCACTGGAAGCGGGTTTATTAAATGCTCTGTAGGCATTTCGTTGCAAGCGGGTTTTTAAGTACTCTGGAGTAATTTCGTTGCAAACGGGTTTTTACGTGCTTTGGAGTCATTTCGTTGCAAGCGGGTTTTTAAGTGCTCTGGAGTCATTTCGTTGCAAGCGGGTTTTTAAGTGCTCTGGAGTCATTTCGTTGCAAGCGAGTTTTTAAGTACTCTGGAGTCATTTCGTTGCAAGCGGGTTTTTAAGTGCTCTGGAGTCATTTCGTTGCAAAAGGGTTTTTAAGTGCTCTGGAGTCATTTCGTTGCAAGCGGGTTTTTAAGTGCTCTGAAGGCATTTCGTTGCAAGCGGGTTTTTAAGTGCTCTGGAGTCATTTCGTTGCAAGCGGGTTTTTAAGTGCTCTGAAGGCATTTCGTTGCAAGCGGGTTTTTAAGTGCTCTGGAGCCATTTCGTTGCAAGCGGGTTTTTAAGTGCTCTGGAGCCATTACATTGCAAGCGGGTTTTTAAGTGTTCTGGAGTCATTTCGTTGCAAGCGGGTTTTTAAGTGCTCTGGAGTCATTTCGTTGCAAGCGGGTTTTTAAGTGCTCTGGAGTCATTTCGTTGCAAGCGGGTTTTTAAGTGCTCTGGAGTCATTTCGTTTCAAGCGGGTTTTTAAGTGCTCTGGAGTCATTTCGTTGCAAGCAGGTTTTTAAGTGCTGTGGAGTCATTTCGTTTCAAGCGGGTTTTTAAGTGCTCTGGAGACATTTCGTTGCAAGCGGGTTTTTAAGTGCTGTGGAGTCATTTCGTTTCAAGCGGGTTTTTAAGTGCTCTGGAGACATTTCGTTGCAAGCGGGTTTTTAAGTGCTCTGAAGGCATTTCGTTGCAAGCGGGTTTTTAAGTGCTCTGGAGTCATTTCGTTGCAAGCGGGTTTTTAAGTGCTCTGGAGTCATTTCGTTGCAAGTGGGTTTTTAAGTACTCTGGAGACATTTCGTTGCAAGCGGGTTTTTACGTGCTCTGGAGTCATTTCGTTGCAAGCGGGTTTTTAAGTGCTGTGGAGTCATTTCGTTGCAAGCGGGTTTTTAAGTGCTCTGGAGTCATTTCGTTGCAAGCGGGTTTTTAAGTGCTCTGGAGTCATTTCGTTGCAAGCGGATTTTTAAGTGCTCTGGAGTCATTTCGTTGCAAGCGGGTTTTTAAGTGCTCTGGAGACATTTTGTTGCAAGCGGGTTTTTAAGTGCTCTGGAGTCATTTCGTTGCAAGCGGGCTTTTAAGTGCTCTGGAGTCATTTCGTTGCAAGCGGGTTTTTAAGTGCTCTGAAGGCATTTCGTTGCAAGCGGGTTTTTAAGTGCTCTGGAGTCATTTCGTTGCAAGCGGGTTTTTAAGTGCTCTGGAGTCATTTCGTTGCAAGCGGGTTTTTAAGTGCTCTGGAGTCATTTCATTGCAAGCGGGTTTTTTTAGTGCTCTGGAGTCATTTCGTTGCAAGCGGGTTTTTAAGTGCTCTGAGTCATTTCGTTGCATGCGGGTTTTTAAGTGCTCTGAAGACATTTCGTTGTAAGCGGGTTTTTAAGTGCTCTGGAGTCATTTCGTTGCAAGCGGGTTTTTACATACTTCTCAGACATTTCACTGGAAGCGGGTTTTTTAAATGCTCTGTAGGCATTTCGTTACAAGCGGGTTTTTAAGTACTCTGGAGTCATTTCTTTGCAAACGGGTTTTTACGTGCTCTGGAGTCATTTCTTTGCAAGCGGGTTTTTAAGTGCTCTGGAGTCATTTCGTTGCTAGCGGGTTTTTAAGTGCTCTGGAGTCATTTCGTTGCAAGCGGGTTTTTAAGTATTCTGGAGTCATTTCGTTGCAAGCGGGTTTTTAAGTGCTCTGGAGTCATTTCGTTGCAAGCGGGTTTTTAAGTGCTCTGGAGTCACTTCGTTGCAAGCGGGTTTTTAAGTGCTCTGAAGGCATTTCGTTGCAAGCGGGTTTTTAAGTGCTCTGGAGTCATTTCGTTGCAAGCGTGTTTTTTAAGTGCTCTGGAGACATTTCGTTGCAAGCAGGTTTTTAAGTGCTCTGGAGCCATTTCTTTGCAAGCGGGTTTTTAAGTGCTCTGGAGCCATTTCGTTGCAAGCGGGTTTTTAAGTGCTCTGGAGCCATTTCCTTGCAAGTGGGTTTTTAAGTGCTCTGGAGCCATTTCGTTGCAAGCGGGTTTTTAAGTGCTCTGGAGCCATTTCCTTGCAAGCGGGTTTTTAAGTGCTCTGGAGCCATTTCGTTGCAAGCGGGTTTTTAAGTGCTCTGGAATCATTACGTTGCAAGCGGGTTTTTAAGTGTTCTGGAGTCATTTCATTGCAAGCGGGCTTTTAAGTGCTCTGGAGTCATTTCGTTGCAAGCGGGTTTTTAAGTGCTCTGGAGTCATTTCGTTGCAAGCGGGTTTTTAAGTGCTCTGGAGTCATTTCGTTGCAAGCGGGTTTTTAAGTGTTCTGGAGTCATTTCGTTGCAAGCGGGTTTTTAAGTGCTCTGGAGCCATTTCGTTGCAAGCGGGTTTTTAAGTGCTCTGGAGCCATTTCGTTGCAAGCGGGTTTTTAAGTGCTCTGGAGCCATTTCGTTGCAAGCGGGTTTTTAAGTGCTCTGGAGCCATTTCGTTGCAAGCGGGTTTTTAAGTGCTCTGGAGCCATTTCCTTGCAAGCGGGTTTTTAAGTGCTCTGGAGCCATTTCGTTGCAAGCGGGTTTTTAAGTGCTCTGGAATCATTACGTTGCAAGCGGGTTTTTAAGTGTTCTGGAGTCATTTCATTGCAAGCGGGTTTTTAAGTGCTCTGGAGTCATTTCGTTGCAAGCGGGTTTTTAAGTGCTCTGGAGTCATTTCGTTGCAAGCGGGTTTTTAAGTGCTCTGGAGTCATTTCGTTGCAAGCGGGTTTTTAAGTACTCTGGAGACATTTCGTTGCAAGCGGGTTTTTAAGTGCTCTGGAGTCATTTCGTTGCAAGCGGGTTTTTAAGTGCTCTGGAGTCATTTCGTTGCAAGCGGGTTTTTAAGTGCTCTGAAGGCATTTCATTGCAAGCGGGTTTATAAGTGCTCTGGAGTCATTTCGTTGCAAGCGGGTTTTTAAGTGCTCTGGAGTCATTTCGTTGCAAGCGGGTTTTTAAGTGTTCTGGAGTCATTTCGTTGCAAGCGGGTTTTTAAGTGCTCTGGAGTCATTTCATTGCAAGCGGGTTTTTTAGTGCTCTGGAGTCATTTCGTTGCAAGCGGGTTTTTAAGTGCTCTGGAGTCATTTCGTTGCATGCGGGTTTTTAAGTGCTCTGAAGGCATTTCGTTGTGAGCGGGTTTTTAAGTGCTCTGGAGTCATTTCGTTGCAAGCGGGTTTTTACGTGTTCTGGAGTCATTTCGTTGCAAGCGGGTTTTTAAGTGCTCTGAAGACATTTCGTTGTAAGCGGGTTTTTAAGTGCTCTGGAGTCATTTCGTTGCAAGCGGGTTTTTAAGTGCTCTGAAGACATTTCGTTGTAAGCGGGTTTTTAAGTGCTCTGGAGTCATTTCGTTGCATGCGGGTTTTTAAGTGCTCTGAAGGCATTTCGTTGTGAGCGGGTTTTTAAGTGCTCTGGAGTCATTTCGTTGCTAGCGGGTTTTTAAGTGCTCTGGAGTCATTTCGTTGCAAGCGGGTTTTTAAGTGCTCTGAAGACATTTCGTTGTAAGCGGGTTTTTAAGTGCTCTGGAGTCATTTCGTTGCAAGCGGGTTTTTACATACTTCTCAGACATTTCACTGGAAGCGGGTTTTTTAAATGCTCTGTAGGCATTTCGTTACAAGCGGGTTTTTAAGTACTCTGGAGTCATTTCTTTGCAAACGGGTTTTTACGTGCTCTGGAGTCATTTCTTTGCAAGCGGGTTTTTAAGTGCTCTGGAGTCATTTCGTTGCTAGCGGGTTTTTAAGTGCTCTGGAGTCATTTCGTTGCAAGCGGGTTTTTAAGTACTCTGGAGTCATTTCGTTGCAAGCGGGTTTTTAAGTGCTCTGGAGTCATTTCGTTGCAAGCGGGTTTTTAAGTGCTCTGGATTCACTTCGTTGCACGCGGGTTTTTAAGTGCTCTGAAGGCATTTCGTTGCAAGCGGGTTTTTAAGTGCTCTGGAGTCATTTCGTTGCAAGCGTGTTTTTTAAGTGCTCTGGAGACATTTCGTTGCAAGCGGGTTTTTACGTGCTCTGGAGCCATTTCGTTGCAAGCGGGTTTTTAAGTGCTCTGGAGCCATTTCGTTGCAAGCGGGTTTTTAAGTGCTCTGGAGCCATTTCCTTGCAAGCGGGTTTTTAAGTGCTCTGGAGCCATTTCGTTGCAAGCGGGTTTTTAAGTGCTCTGGAGCCATTTCCTTGCAAGCGGGTTTTTAAGTGCTCTGGAGCCATTTCGTTGCAAGCGGGTTTTTAAGTGCTCTGGAATCATTACGTTGCAAGCGGGTTTTTAAGTGTTCTGGAGTCATTTCATTGCAAGCGGGCTTTTAAGTGCTCTGGAGTCATTTCGTTGCAAGCGGGTTTTTAAGTGCTCTGGAGTCATTTCGTTGCAAGCGGGTTTTTAAGTGCTCTGGAGTCATTTCGTTGCAAGCGGGTTTTTAAGTGCTCTGGAGTCATTTCGTTGCAAGCGGGTTTTTAAGTGTTCTGGAGTCATTTCGTTGCAAGCGGGTTTTTAAGTGCTCTGGAGCCATTTCGTTGCAAGCGGGTTTTTAAGTGCTCTGGAGCCATTTCGTTGCAAGCGGGTTTTTAAGTGCTCTGGAGCCATTTCCTTGCAAGCGGGTTTTTAAGTGCTCTGGAGCCATTTCGTTGCAAGCGGGTTTTTAAGTGCTCTGGAGCCATTTCCTTGCAAGCGGGTTTTTAAGTGCTCTGGAGCCATTTCGTTGCAAGCGGGTTTTTAAGTGCTCTGGAATCATTACGTTGCAAGCGGGTTTTTAAGTGTTCTGGAGTCATTTCATTGCAAGCGGGTTTTTAAGTGCTCTGGAGTCATTTCGTTGCAAGCGGGTTTTTAAGTGCTCTGGAGTCATTTCGTTGCAGGCGGGTTTTTAAGTGCTCTGGAGTCATTTCGTTGCAAGCGGGTTTTTAAGTACTCTGGAGACATTTCGTTGCAAGCGGGTTTTTAAGTGCTCTGGAGTCATTTCGTTGCAAGCGTGTTTTTAAGTGCTCTGGAGTCATTTCGTTGCAAGCGGGTTTTTAAGTGCTCTGAAGGCATTTCATTGCAAGCGGGTTTTTAAGTGCTCTGGAGTCATTTCGTTGCAAGCGGGTTTTTAAGTGCTCTGGAGTCATTTCGTTGCAAGCGGGTTTTTAAGTGTTCTGGAGTCATTTCGTTGCAAGCGGGTTTTTAAGTGCTCTGGAGTCATTTCATTGCAAGCTGGTTTTTTAGTGCTCTGGAGTCATTTCGTTGCAAGCGGGTTTTTAAGTGCTCTGGAGTCATTTCGTTGCATGCGGGTTTTTAAGTGCTCTGAAGGCATTTCGTTGTGAGCGGGTTTTTAAGTGCTCTGGAGTCATTTCATTGCAAGCGGGTTTTTACGTGTTCTGGAGTCATTTCGTTGCAAGCGGGTTTTTACATACTTCTCAGACATTTCACTGGAAGCGGGTTTATTAAATGCTCTGTAGGCATTTCGTTGCAAGCGGGTTTTTAAGTACTCTGGAGTAATTTCGTTGCAAACGGGTTTTTACGTGCTTTGGAGTCATTTCGTTGCAAGCGGGTTTTTAAGTGCTCTGGAGTCATTTCGTTGCAAGCGGGTTTTTAAGTGCTCTGGAGTCATTTCGTTGCAAGCGAGTTTTTAAGTACTCTGGAGTCATTTCGTTGCAAGCGGGTTTTTAAGTGCTCTGGAGTCATTTCGTTGCAAAAGGGTTTTTAAGTGCTCTGGAGTCATTTCGTTGCAAGCGGGTTTTTAAGTGCTCTGAAGGCATTTCGTTGCAAGCGGGTTTTTAAGTGCTCTGGAGTCATTTCGTTGCAAGCGGGTTTTTAAGTGCTCTGAAGGCATTTCGTTGCAAGCGGGTTTTTAAGTGCTCTGGAGCCATTTCGTTGCAAGCGGGTTTTTAAGTGCTCTGGAGCCATTACATTGCAAGCGGGTTTTTAAGTGTTCTGGAGTCATTTCGTTGCAAGCGGGTTTTTAAGTGCTCTGGAGTCATTTCGTTGCAAGCGGGTTTTTAAGTGCTCTGGAGTCATTTCGTTGCAAGCGGGTTTTTAAGTGCTCTGGAGTCATTTCGTTTCAAGCGGGTTTTTAAGTGCTCTGGAGTCATTTCGTTGCAAGCAGGTTTTTAAGTGCTGTGGAGTCATTTCGTTTCAAGCGGGTTTTTAAGTGCTCTGGAGACATTTCGTTGCAAGCGGGTTTTTAAGTGCTGTGGAGTCATTTCGTTTCAAGCGGGTTTTTAAGTGCTCTGGAGACATTTCGTTGCAAGCGGGTTTTTAAGTGCTCTGAAGGCATTTCGTTGCAAGCGGGTTTTTAAGTGCTCTGGAGTCATTTCGTTGCAAGCGGGTTTTTAAGTGCTCTGGAGTCATTTCGTTGCAAGTGGGTTTTTAAGTACTCTGGAGACATTTCGTTGCAAGCGGGTTTTTACGTGCTCTGGAGTCATTTCGTTGCAAGCGGGTTTTTAAGTGCTGTGGAGTCATTTCGTTGCAAGCGGGTTTTTAAGTGCTCTGGAGTCATTTCGTTGCAAGCGGGTTTTTAAGTGCTCTGGAGTCATTTCGTTGCAAGCGGATTTTTAAGTGCTCTGGAGTCATTTCGTTGCAAGCGGGTTTTTAAGTGCTCTGGAGACATTTTGTTGCAAGCGGGTTTTTAAGTGCTCTGGAGTCATTTCGTTGCAAGCGGGCTTTTAAGTGCTCTGGAGTCATTTCGTTGCAAGCGGGTTTTTAAGTGCTCTGAAGGCATTTCGTTGCAAGCGGGTTTTTAAGTGCTCTGGAGTCATTTCGTTGCAAGCGGGTTTTTAAGTGCTCTGGAGTCATTTCGTTGCAAGCGGGTTTTTAAGTGCTCTGGAGTCATTTCATTGCAAGCGGGTTTTTTTAGTGCTCTGGAGTCATTTCGTTGCAAGCGGGTTTTTAAGTGCTCTGAGTCATTTCGTTGCATGCGGGTTTTTAAGTGCTCTGAAGACATTTCGTTGTAAGCGGGTTTTTAAGTGCTCTGGAGTCATTTCGTTGCAAGCGGGTTTTTACATACTTCTCAGACATTTCACTGGAAGCGGGTTTTTTAAATGCTCTGTAGGCATTTCGTTACAAGCGGGTTTTTAAGTACTCTGGAGTCATTTCTTTGCAAACGGGTTTTTACGTGCTCTGGAGTCATTTCTTTGCAAGCGGGTTTTTAAGTGCTCTGGAGTCATTTCGTTGCTAGCGGGTTTTTAAGTGCTCTGGAGTCATTTCGTTGCAAGCGGGTTTTTAAGTATTCTGGAGTCATTTCGTTGCAAGCGGGTTTTTAAGTGCTCTGGAGTCATTTCGTTGCAAGCGGGTTTTTAAGTGCTCTGGAGTCACTTCGTTGCAAGCGGGTTTTTAAGTGCTCTGAAGGCATTTCGTTGCAAGCGGGTTTTTAAGTGCTCTGGAGTCATTTCGTTGCAAGCGTGTTTTTTAAGTGCTCTGGAGACATTTCGTTGCAAGCAGGTTTTTAAGTGCTCTGGAGCCATTTCTTTGCAAGCGGGTTTTTAAGTGCTCTGGAGCCATTTCGTTGCAAGCGGGTTTTTAAGTGCTCTGGAGCCATTTCCTTGCAAGTGGGTTTTTAAGTGCTCTGGAGCCATTTCGTTGCAAGCGGGTTTTTAAGTGCTCTGGAGCCATTTCCTTGCAAGCGGGTTTTTAAGTGCTCTGGAGCCATTTCGTTGCAAGCGGGTTTTTAAGTGCTCTGGAATCATTACGTTGCAAGCGGGTTTTTAAGTGTTCTGGAGTCATTTCATTGCAAGCGGGCTTTTAAGTGCTCTGGAGTCATTTCGTTGCAAGCGGGTTTTTAAGTGCTCTGGAGTCATTTCGTTGCAAGCGGGTTTTTAAGTGCTCTGGAGTCATTTCGTTGCAAGCGGGTTTTTAAGTGTTCTGGAGTCATTTCGTTGCAAGCGGGTTTTTAAGTGCTCTGGAGCCATTTCGTTGCAAGCGGGTTTTTAAGTGCTCTGGAGCCATTTCGTTGCAAGCGGGTTTTTAAGTGCTCTGGAGCCATTTCGTTGCAAGCGGGTTTTTAAGTGCTCTGGAGCCATTTCGTTGCAAGCGGGTTTTTAAGTGCTCTGGAGCCATTTCCTTGCAAGCGGGTTTTTAAGTGCTCTGGAGCCATTTCGTTGCAAGCGGGTTTTTAAGTGCTCTGGAATCATTACGTTGCAAGCGGGTTTTTAAGTGTTCTGGAGTCATTTCATTGCAAGCGGGTTTTTAAGTGCTCTGGAGTCATTTCGTTGCAAGCGGGTTTTTAAGTGCTCTGGAGTCATTTCGTTGCAAGCGGGTTTTTAAGTGCTCTGGAGTCATTTCGTTGCAAGCGGGTTTTTAAGTACTCTGGAGACATTTCGTTGCAAGCGGGTTTTTAAGTGCTCTGGAGTCATTTCGTTGCAAGCGGGTTTTTAAGTGCTCTGGAGTCATTTCGTTGCAAGCGGGTTTTTAAGTGCTCTGAAGGCATTTCATTGCAAGCGGGTTTATAAGTGCTCTGGAGTCATTTCGTTGCAAGCGGGTTTTTAAGTGCTCTGGAGTCATTTCGTTGCAAGCGGGTTTTTAAGTGTTCTGGAGTCATTTCGTTGCAAGCGGGTTTTTAAGTGCTCTGGAGTCATTTCATTGCAAGCGGGTTTTTTAGTGCTCTGGAGTCATTTCGTTGCAAGCGGGTTTTTAAGTGCTCTGGAGTCATTTCGTTGCATGCGGGTTTTTAAGTGCTCTGAAGGCATTTCGTTGTGAGCGGGTTTTTAAGTGCTCTGGAGTCATTTCGTTGCAAGCGGGTTTTTACGTGTTCTGGAGTCATTTCGTTGCAAGCGGGTTTTTACATACTTCTCAGACATTTCACTGGAAGCGGGTTTATTAAATGCTCTGTAGGCATTTCGTTGCAAGCGGGTTTTTAAGTACTCTGGAGTAATTTCGTTGCAAACGGGTTTTTACGTGCTTTGGAGTCATTTCGTTGCAAGCGGATTTTTAAGTGCTCTGGAGTCATTTCGTTGCAAGCGGGTTTTTAAGTGCTCTGGAGTCATTTCGTTGCAAGCAAGTTTTTAAGTACTCTGGAGTCATTTCGTTGCAAGCGGGTTTTTAAGTGCTCTGGAGTCATTTCGTTGCAAGCGGGTTTTTAAGTGCTCTGGAGTCATTTTGTTGCAAGCGGGTTTTTAAGTGCTCTGAAGGCATTTCGTTGCAAGCGGGTTTTTAAGTGCTCTGGAGTCATTTCGTTGCAAGCGGTTTTTTAAGTGCTCTGGAGACATTTCGTTGCAAGCGGGTTTTTAAGTGCTCTGGAGCCATTTCGTTGCAAGCGGGTTTTTAAGTGCTCTGGAGCCATTTCGTTGCAAGCGGGTTTTTAAGTGCTCTGGAGTCATTACGTTGCAAGCGGGTTTTTAAGTGTTCTGGAGTCATTTCGTTGCAAGCGGGTTTTTAAGTGCTCTGGAGTCATTTCGTTGCAAGCGGGTTTTTAAGTGCTCTGGAGTCATTTCGTTGCAAGCGGGTTTTTAAGTGCTCTGGAGTCATTTCGTTTCAAGCGGGTTTTTAAGTGCTCTTGAGGCATTTCGTTGCAAGCGGGTTTTTAAGTGCTCTGGAGTCATTTCGTTTCAAGCGGGTTTTTAAGTGCTCTGGAGACATTTCGTTGCAAGCGGGTTTTTAAGTGCTCTGGAGTCATTTCGTTGCAAGCGGGTTTTTAAGTGCTCTGGAGTCATTTCGTTGCAAGCGGGTTTTTAAGTGCTCTGAAGGCATTTCGTTGCAAGCGGGTTTTTAAGTGCTCTGGAGTCATTTCGTTGCAAGCGGGTTTTTAAGTGCTCTGGAGTCATTTCGTTGCAAGTGGGTTTTTAAGTACTCTGGAGACATTTCGTTGCAAGCGGGTTTTTAAGTGCTCTGGAGTCATTTCGTTGCAAGCGGGTTTTTAAGTGCTCTGGAGTCATTTCGTTGCAAGCGGGTTTTTAAGTGCTCTGAAGGCATTTCATTGCAAGTGGGTTTTTAAGTGCTCTGGAGTCATTTCGTTGCAAGCGGGTTTTTAAGTGCTCTGGAGTCATTTCGTTGCAAGCGGGTTTTTAAGTGCTCTGGAGTCATTTCGTTGCAAGTGGGTTTTTAAGTACTCTGGAGACATTTCGTTGCAAGCGGGTTTTTAAGTGCTCTGGAGTCATTTCGTTGCAAGCGGGTTTTTAAGTGCTCTGGAGTCATTTCGTTGCAAGCGGGTTTTTAAGTGCTCTGAAGGCATTTCATTGCAAGCGGGTTTTTAAGTGCTCTGGAGTCATTTCGTTGCAAGCGGGTTTTTAAGTGCTCTGGAGTCATTTCGTTGCAAGCGGGTTTTTAAGTGTTCTGGAGTCATTTCGTTGCAAGCGGGTTTTTAAGTGCTCTGGAGTCATTTCATTGCAAGCGGGTTTTTTAGTGCTCTGGAGTCATTTCGTTGCAAGCGGGTTTTTAAGTGCTCTGGAGTCATTTCGTTGCATGCGGGTTTTTAAGTGCTCTGAAGGCATTTCGTTGTGAGCGGGTTTTTAAGTGCTCTGGAGTCATTTCGTTGCAAGCGGGTTTTTACGTGTTCTGGAGTCATTTCGTTGCAAGCGGGTTTTTACATACTTCTCAGACATTTCACTGGAAGCGGGTTTTTTAAATGCTCTGTAGGCATTTCGTTGCAAGCGGGTTTTTAAGTACTCTGGAGTAATTTCGTTGCAAACGGGTTTTTACGTGCTTTGGAGTCATTTCGTTGCAAGCGGGTTTTTAAGTGCTCTGGAGTCATTTCGTTGCAAGCGGGTTTTTAAGTGCTCTGGAGTCATTTCGTTGCAAGCGAGTTTTTAAGTACTCTGGAGTCATTTCGTTGCAAGCGGGTTTTTAAGTGCTCTGGAGTCATTTCGTTGCAAAAGGGTTTTTAAGTGCTCTGGAGTCATTTCGTTGCAAGCGGGTTTTTAAGTGCTCTGAAGGCATTTCGTTGCAAGCGGGTTTTTAAGTGCTCTGGAGTCATTTCGTTGCAAGCGGGTTTTTAAGTGCTCTGGAGACATTTCGTTGCAAGCGGGTTTTTAAGTGCTCTGGAGTCATTTCGTTGCAAGTGGGTTTTTAAGTACTCTGGAGACATTTCGTTGCAAGCGGGTTTTTAAGTGCTCTGGAGTCATTTCGTTGCAAGTGGGTTTTTAAGTACTCTGGAGACATTTCGTTGCAAGCGGGTTTTTAAGTGCTCTGGAGTCATTTCGTTGCAAGCGGGTTTTTAAGTGCTCTGGAGTCATTTCGTTGCAAGCGGGTTTTTAAGTGTTCTGGAGTCATTTCGTTGCAAGCGGGTTTTTAAGTGCTCTGGAGTCATTTCATTGCAAGCGGGTTTTTTAGTGCTCTGGAGTCATTTCGTTGCAAGCGGGTTTTTAAGTGCTCTGGAGTCATTTCGTTGCATACGGGTTTTTAAGTGCTCTGAAGGCATTTCGTTGTGAGCGGGTTTTTAAGTGCTCTGGAGTCATTTCGTTGCAAGCGGGTTTTTACGTGTTCTGGAGTCATTTCGTTGCAAGTGGGTTTTTACATACTTCTCAGACATTTCACTGGAAGGGGGTTTATTAAATGCTCTGTAGGCATTTTGTTGCAAGCGGGTTTTTAAGTACTCTGGAGTAATTTCGTTGCAAACGGGTTTTTACGTGCTTTGGAGTCATTTCGTTGCAAGCGGGTTTTTAAGTGCTCTGGAGTCATTTCGTTGCAAGCGGGTTTTTAAGTGCTCTGGAGTCATTTCGTTGCAAGCGAGTTTTTAAGTACTCTGGAGTCATTTCGTTGCAAGCGGGTTTTTAAGTGCTCTGGAGTCATTTCGTTGCAAAAGGGTTTTTAAGTGCTCTGGAGTCATTTCGTTGCAAGCGGGTTTTTAAGTGCTCTGAAGGCATTTCGTTGCAAGCGGGTTTTTAAGTGCTCTGGAGTCATTTCGTTGCAAGCGGGTTTTTAAGTGCTCTGGAGACATTTCGTTGCAAGCGGGTTTTTAAGTGCTCTGGAGCCATTTCGTTGCAAGCGGGTTTTTAAGTGCTCTGGAGCCATTTCGTTGCAAGCGGGTTTTTAAGTGCTCTGGAGTCATTACGTTGCAAGCGGGTTTTTAAGTGTTCTGGAGTCATTTCGTTGCAAGCGGGTTTTTAAGTGCTCTGGAGTCATTTCGTTGCAAGCGGGTTTTTAAGTGCTCTGGAGTCATTTCGTTGCAAGCGGGTTTTTAAGTGCTCTGGAGTCATTTCGTTTCAAGCGGGTTTTTAAGTGCTCTGGAGTCATTTCGTTGCAAGCGGGTTTTTAAGTGCTCTGGAGTCATTTCGTTTCAAGCGGGTTTTTAAGTGCTCTGGAGACATTTCGTTGCAAGCGGGTTTTTAAGTGCTCTGGAGTCATTTCGTTGCAAGCGGGTTTTTAAGTGCTCTGGAGTCATTTCGTTGCAAGCGGGTTTTTAAGTGCTCTGAAGGCATTTCGTTGCAAGCGGGTTTTTAAGTGCTCTGGAGTCATTTGGTTGCAAGCGGGTTTTTAAGTGCTCTGGAGTCATTTCGTTGCAAGTGGGTTTTTAAGTACTCTGGAGACATTTCGTTGCAAGCGGGTTTTTAAGTGCTCTGGAGTCATTTCGTTGCAAGCGGGTTTTTAAGTGCTCTGGAGTCATTTCGTTGCAAGCGGATTTTTAAGTGCTCTGAAGGCATTTCGTTGCAAGCGGGTTTTTAAGTGCTCTGGAGTCATTTCGTTGCAAGCGGGTTTTTAAGTGCTCTGGAGTCATTTCGTTGCAAGTGGGTTTTTAAGTACTCTGGAGACATTTCGTTGCAAGCGGGTTTTTAAGTGCTCTGGAGTCATTTCGTTGCAAGCGGGTTTTTAAGTGCTCTGGAGTCATTTCGTTGCAAGCGGGTTTTTAAGTGCTCTGAAGGCATTTCATTGCAAGCGGGTTTTTAAGTGCTCTGGAGTCATTTCGTTGCAAGCGGGTTTTTAAGTGCTCTGGAGTCATTTCGTTGCAAGTGGGTTTTTAAGTACTCTGGAGACATTTCGTTGCAAGCGGGTTTTTAAGTGCTCTGGAGTCATTTCGTTGCAAGCGGGTTTTTAAGTGCTCTGGAGTCATTTCGTTGCAAGCGGGTTTTTAAGTGCTCTGAAGGCATTTCATTGCAAGCGGGTTTTTAAGTGCTCTGGAGTCATTTCGTTGCAAGCGGGTTTTTAAGTGCTCTGGAGTCATTTCGTTGCAAGCGGGTTTTTAAGTGTTCTGGAGTCATTTCGTTGCAAGCGGGTTTTTAAGTGCTCTGGAGTCATTTCATTGCAAGCGGGTTTTTTAGTGCTCTGGAGTCATTTCGTTGCAAGCGGGTTTTTAAGTGCTCTGGAGTCATTTCGTTTCAAGCGGGTTTTTAAGTGCTCTTGAGTCATTTCGTTGCAAGCGGGTTTTTAAGTGCTCTGGAGTCATTTCGTTTCAAGCGGGTTTTTAAGTACTCTGGAGACATTTCGTTGCAAGCGGGTTTTTAAGTGCTCTGGAGTCATTTCGTTGCAAGCGGGTTTTTAAGTGCTCTGGAGTCATTTCGTTGCAAGCGGGTTTTTAAGTGCTCTGAAGGCATTTCGTTGCAAGCGGGTTTTTAAGTGCTCTGGAGTCATTTCGTTGCAAGCGGGTTTTTAAGTGCTCTGGAGTCATTTCGTTGCAAGTGGGTTTTTAAGTACTCTGGAGACATTTCGTTGCAAGCGGGTTTTTAAGTGCTCTGGAGTCATTTCGTTGCAAGCGGGTTTTTAAGTGCTCTGGAGTCATTTCGTTGCAAGCGGGTTTTTAAGTGCTCTGAAGGCATTTCATTGCAAGCGGGTTTTTAAGTGCTCTGGAGTCATTTCGTTGCAAGCGGGTTTTTAAGTGCTCTGGAGTCATTTCGTTGCAAGCGGGTTTTTAAGTGCTCTGGAGTCATTTCGTTGCAAGCGGGTTTTTAAGTACTCTGGAGACATTTCGTTGCAAGCGGGTTTTTAAGTGCTCTGGAGTCATTTCGTTGCAAGCGGGTTTTTAAGTGCTCTGGAGTCATTTCGTTGCAAGCGGGTTTTTAAGTGCTCTGAAGGCATTTCATTGCAAGCGGGTTTTTAAGTGCTCTGGAGTCATTTTGTTGCAAGCGGGTTTTTAAGTGCTCTGGAGTCATTTCGTTGCAAGCGGGTTTTTAAGTGTTCTGGAGTCATTTCGTTGCAAGCGGGTTTTTAAGTGCTCTGGAGTCATTTCATTGCAAGCGGGTTTTTTAGTGCTCTGGAGTCATTTCGTTGCAAGCGGGTTTTTAAGTGCTCTGGAGTCATTTCGTTGCATGCGGGTTTTTAAGTGCTCTGAAGGCATTTCGTTGTGAGCGGGTTTTTAAGTGCTCTGGAGTCATTTCGTTGCAAGCGGGTTTTTACGTGTTCTGGAGTCATTTCATTGCAAGCGGGTTTTTACATACTTCTCAGACATTTCACTGGAAGCGGGTTTTTTAAATGCTCTGTAGGCATTTCGTTGCAAGCGGGTTTTTAAGTACTCTGGAGTAATTTCGTTGCAAACGGGTTTTTACGTGCTTTGGAGTCATTTCGTTGCAAGCGGGTTTTTAAGTGCTCTGGAGTCATTTCGTTGCAAGCGGGTTTTTAAGTGCTCTGGAGTCATTTCGTTGCAAGCGAGTTTTTAAGTACTCTGGAGTCATTTCGTTGCAAGCGGGTTTTTAAGTGCTCTGGAGTCATTTCGTTGCAAAAGGGTTTTTAAGTGCTCTGGAGTCATTTCGTTGCAAGCGGGTTTTTAAGTGCTCTGAAGGCATTTCGTTGCAAGCGGGTTTTTAAGTGCTCTGGAGTCATTTCGTTGCAAGCGGGTTTTTAAGTGCTCTGGAGACATTTCGTTGCAAGCGGGTTTTTAAGTGCTCTGGAGTCATTTCGTTGCAAGTGGGTTTTTAAGTACTCTGGAGACATTTCGTTGCAAGCGGGTTTTTAAGTGCTCTGGAGTCATTTCGTTGCAAGCGGGTTTTTAAGTGCTCTGGAGTCATTTCGTTGCAAGCGGGTTTTTAAGTGCTCTGAAGGCATTTCATTGCAAGCGGGTTTTTAAGTGGTCTGGAGTCATTTCGTTGCAAGCGGGTTTTTAAGTGCTCTGGAGTCATTTCGTTGCAAGCGGGTTTTTAAGTGTTCTGGAGTCATTTCGTTGCAAGCGGGTTTTTAAGTGCTCTGGAGTCATTTCATTGCAAGCGGGTTTTTTAGTGCTCTGGAGTCATTTCGTTGCAAGCGGGTTTTTAAGTGCTCTGGAGTCATTTCGTTGCATATGGGTTTTTAAGTGCTCTGAAGGCATTTCGTTGTGAGCGGGTTTTTAAGTGCTCTGGAGTCATTTCGTTGCAAGCGGGTTTTTACGTGTTCTGGAGTCATTTCGTTGCAAGCGGGTTTTTACATACTTCTCAGACATTTCACTGGAAGCGGGTTTATTAAATGCTCTGTAGGCATTTTGTTGCAAGCGGGTTTTTAAGTACTCTGGAGGAATTTCGTTGCAAACGGGTTTTTACGTGCTTTGGAGTCATTTCGTTGCAAGCGGGTTTTTAAGTGCTCTGGAGTCATTTCGTTGCAAGCGGGTTTTTAAGTGCTCTGGAGTCATTTCGTTGCAAGCGAGTTTTTAAGTACTCTGGAGTTATTTCGTTGCAAGCGGGTTTTTAAGTGCTCTGGAGTCATTTCGTTGCAAGCGGGTTTTTAAGTGCTCTGGAGTCATTTCGTTGCAAGCGGGTTTTTAAGTGCTCTGGAGTCATTTCGTTTCAAGCGGGTTTTTAAGTGCTCTTGAGTCATTTCGTTGCAAGCGGGTTTTTAAGTGCTCTGGAGTCATTTCGTTTCAAGCGGGTTTTTAAGTGCTCTGGAGACATTTCGTTGCAAGCGGGTTTTTAAGTGCTCTGGAGTCATTTCGTTGCAAGCGGGTTTTTAAGTGCTCTGGAGTCATTTCGTTGCAAGCGGGTTCTTAAGTGCTCTGAAGGCATTTCGTTGCAAGCGGGTTTTTAAGTGCTCTGGAGTCATTTCGTTGCAAGCGGGTTTTTAAGTGCTCTGGAGTCATTTCGTTGCAAGTGGGTTTTTAAGTACTCTGGAGACATTTCGTTGCAAGCGGGTTTTTAAGTGCTCTGGAGTCATTTCGTTGCAAGCGGGTTTTTAAGTGCTCTGGAGTCATTTCGTTGCAAGCGGGTTTTTAAGTGCTCTGAAGGCATTTCATTGCAAGCGGGTTTTTAAGTGCTCTGGAGTCATTTCGTTGCAAGCGGGTTTTTAAGTGCTCTGGAGTCATTTCGTTGCAAGCGGGTTTTTAAGTGCTCTGGAGTCATTTCGTTGCAAGTGGGTTTTTAAGTACTCTGGAGACATTTCGTTGCAAGCGGGTTTTTAAGTGCTCTGGAGTCATTTCGTTGCAAGCGGGTTTTTAAGTGCTCTGGAGTCATTTCGTTGCAAGCGGGTTTTTAAGTGCTCTGAAGGCATTTCATTGCAAGCGGGTTTTTAAGTGCTCTGGAGTCATTTCGTTGCAAGCGGGTTTTTAAGTGCTCTGGAGTCATTTCGTTGCAAGCGGGTTTTTAAGTGTTCTGGAGTCATTTCGTTGCAAGCGGGTTTTTAAGTGCTCTGGAGTCATTTCATTGCAAGCGGGTTTTTTAGTGCTCTGGAGTCATTTCGTTGCAAGCGGGTTTTTAAGTGCTCTGGAGTCATTTCGTTGCATGCGGGTTTTTAAGTGCTCTGAAGGCATTTCGTTGTGAGCGGGTTTTTAAGTGCTCTGGAGTCATTTCGTTGCAAGCGGGTTTTTACGTGTTCTGGAGTCATTTCGTTGCAAGCGGGTTTTTACATACTTCTCAGACATTTCACTGGAAGCGGGTTTTTTAAATGCTCTGTAGGCATTTCGTTGCAAGCGGGTTTTTAAGTACTCTGGAGTAATTTCGTTGCAAACGGGTTTTTACGTGCTTTGGAGTCATTTCGTTGCAAGCGGGTTTTTAAGTGCTCTGGAGTCATTTCGTTGCAAGCGGGTTTTTAAGTGCTCTGGAGTCATTTCGTTGCAAGCGAGTTTTTAAGTACTCTGGAGTCATTTCGTTGCAAGCGGGTTTTTAAGTGCTCTGGAGTCATTTCGTTGCAAAAGGGTTTTTAAGTGCTCTGGAGTCATTTCGTTGCAAGCGGGTTTTTAAGTGCTCTGAAGGCATTTCGTTGCAAGCGGGTTTTTAAGTGCTCTGGAGTCATTTAGTTGCAAGCGGGTTTTTAAGTGCTCTGGAGACATTTCGTTGCAAGCGGGTTTTTAAGTGCTCTGGAGTCATTTCGTTGCAAGTGGGTTTTTAAGTACTCTGGAGACATTTCGTTGCAAGCGGGTTTTTAAGTGCTCTGGAGTCATTTCGTTGCAAGCGGGTTTTTAAGTGCTCTGGAGTCATTTCGTTGCAAGCGGGTTTTTAAGTGCTCTGAAGGCATTTCATTGCAAGCGGGTTTTTAAGTGGTCTGGAGTCATTTCGTTGCAAGCGGGTTTTTAAGTGCTCTGGAGTCATTTCGTTGCAAGCGGGTTTTTAAGTGTTCTGGAGTCATTTCGTTGCAAGCGGGTTTTTAAGTGCTCTGGAGTCATTTCATTGCAAGCGGGTTTTTTAGTGCTCTGGAGTCATTTCGTTGCAAGCGGGTTTTTAAGTGCTCTGGAGTCATTTCGTTGCATACGGGTTTTTAAGTGCTCTGAAGGCATTTCGTTTTGAGCGGGTTTTTAAGTGCTCTGGAGTCATTTCGTTGCAAGCGGGTTTTTACGTGTTCTGGAGTCATTTCGTTGCAAGCGGGTTTTTACATACTTCTCAGACATTTCACTGGAAGCGGGTTTATTAAATGCTCTGTAGGCATTTTGTTGCAAGCGGGTTTTTAAGTACTCTGGAGTAATTTCGTTGCAAACGGGTTTTTACGTGCTTTGGAGTCATTTCGTTGCAAGCGGGTTTTTAAGTGCTCTGGAGTCATTTCGTTGCAAGCGGGTTTTTAAGTGCTCTGGAGTCATTTCGTTGCAAGCGAGTTTTTAAGTACTCTGGAGTCATTTCGTTGCAAGCGGGTTTTTAAGTGCTCTGGAGTCATTTCGTTGCAAAAGGGTTTTTAAGTGCTCTGGAGTCATTTCGTTGCAAGCGGGTTTTTAAGTGCTCTGAAGGCATTTCGTTGCAAGCGGGTTTTTAAGTGCTCTGGAGTCATTTCGTTGCAAGCGGGTTTTTAAGTGCTCTGGAGACATTTCGTTGCAAGCGGGTTTTTAAGTGCTCTGGAGCCATTTCGTTGCAAGCGGGTTTTTAAGTGCTCTGGAGCCATTTCGTTGCAAGCGGGTTTTTAAGTGCTCTGGAGTCATTACGTTGCAAGCGGGTTTTTAAGTGTTCTGGAGTCATTTCGTTGCAAGCGGGTTTTTAAGTGCTCTGGAGTCATTTCGTTGCAAGCGGGTTTTTAAGTGCTCTGGAGTCATTTCGTTGCAAGCGGGTTTTTAAGTGCTCTGGAGTCATTTCGTTTCAAGCGGGTTTTTAAGTGCTCTGGAGTCATTTCGTTGCAAGCGGGTTTTTAAGTGCTCTGGAGTCATTTCGTTTCAAGCGGGTTTTTAAGTGCTCTGGAGACATTTCGTTGCAAGCGGGTTTTTAAGTGCTCTGGAGTCATTTCGTTGCAAGCGGGTTTTTAAGTGCTCTGGAGTCATTTCGTTGCAAGCGGGTTTTTAAGTGCTCTGAAGGCATTTCATTGCAAGCGGGTTTTTAAGTGCTCTGGAGTCATTTCGTTGCAAGCGGGTTTTTAAGTGCTCTGGAGTCATTTCGTTGCAAGCGGGTTTTTAAGTGTTCTGGAGTCATTTCGTTGCAAGCGGGTTTTTAAGTGCTCTGGAGTCATTTCATTGCAAGCGGGTTTTTTAGTGCTCTGGAGTCATTTCGTTGCAAGCGGGTTTTTAAGTGCTCTGGAGTCATTTCGTTGCATGCGGGTTTTTAAGTGCTCTGAAGGCATTTCGTTGTGAGCGGGTTTTTAAGTGCTCTGGAGTCATTTCGTTGCAAGCGGGTTTTTACGTGTTCTGGAGTCATTTCGTTGCAAGCGGGTTTTTACATACTTCTCAGACATTTCACTGGAAGCGGGTTTTTTAAATGCTCTGTAGGCATTTCGTTGCAAGCGGGTTTTTAAGTACTCTGGAGTAATTTCGTTGCAAACGGGTTTTTACGTGCTTTGGAGTCATTTCGTTGCAAGCGGGTTTTTAAGTGCTCTGGAGTCATTTCGTTGCAAGCGGGTTTTTAAGTGCTCTGGAGTCATTTCGTTGCAAGCGAGTTTTTAAGTACTCTGGAGTCATTTCGTTGCAAGCGGGTTTTTAAGTGCTCTGGAGTCATTTCGTTGCAAAAGGGTTTTTAAGTGCTCTGGAGTCATTTCGTTGCAAGCGGGTTTTTAAGTGCTCTGAAGGCATTTCGTTGCAAGCGGGTTTTTAAGTGCTCTGGAGTCATTTCGTTGCAAGCGGGTTTTTAAGTGCTCTGGAGACATTTCGTTGCAAGCGGGTTTTTAAGTGCTCTGGAGTCATTTCGTTGCAAGTGGGTTTTTAAGTACTCTGGAGACATTTCGTTGCAAGCGGGTTTTTAAGTGCTCTGGAGTCATTTCGTTGCAAGCGGGTTTTTAAGTGCTCTGGAGTCATTTCGTTGCAAGCGGGTTTTTAAGTGCTCTGAAGGCATTTCATTGCAAGCGGGTTTTTAAGTGGTCTGGAGTCATTTCGTTGCAAGCGGGTTTTTAAGTGCTCTGGAGTCATTTCGTTGCAAGCGGGTTTTTAAGTGTTCTGGAGTCATTTCGTTGCAAGCGGGTTTTTAAGTGCTCTGGAGTCATTTCATTGCAAGCGGGTTTTTTAGTGCTCTGGAGTCATTTCGTTGCAAGCGGGTTTTTAAGTGCTCTGGAGTCATTTCGTTGCATACGGGTTTTTAAGTGCTCTGAAGGCATTTCGTTGTGAGCGGGTTTTTAAGTGCTCTGGAGTCATTTCGTTGCAAGCGGGTTTTTACGTGTTCTGGAGTCATTTCGTTGCAAGTGGGTTTTTACATACTTCTCAGACATTTCACTGGAAGCGGGTTTATTAAATGCTCTGTAGGCATTTTGTTGCAAGCGGGTTTTTAAGTACTCTGGAGTAATTTCGTTGCAAACGGGTTTTTACGTGCTTTGGAGTCATTTCGTTGCAAGCGGGTTTTTAAGTGCTCTGGAGTCATTTCGTTGCAAGCGGGTTTTTAAGTGCTCTGGAGTCATTTCGTTGCAAGCGAGTTTTTAAGTACTCTGGAGTCATTTCGTTGCAAGCGGGTTTTTAAGTGCTCTGGAGTCATTTCGTTGCAAAAGGGTTTTTAAGTGCTCTGGAGTCATTTCGTTGCAAGCGGGTTTTTAAGTGCTCTGAAGGCATTTCGTTGCAAGCGGGTTTTTAAGTGCTCTGGAGTCATTTCGTTGCAAGCGGGTTTTTAAGTGCTCTGGAGACATTTCGTTGCAAGCGGGTTTTTAAGTGCTCTGGAGCCATTTCGTTGCAAGCGGGTTTTTAAGTGCTCTGGAGCCATTTCGTTGCAAGCGGGTTTTTAAGTGCTCTGGAGTCATTACGTTGCAAGCGGGTTTTTAAGTGTTCTGGAGTCATTTCGTTGCAAGCGGGTTTTTAAGTGCTCTGGAGTCATTTCGTTGCAAGCGGGTTTTTAAGTGCTCTGGAGTCATTTCGTTGCAAGCGGGTTTTTAAGTGCTCTGGAGTCATTTCGTTTCAAGCGGGTTTTTAAGTGCTCTGGAGTCATTTCGTTGCAAGCGGGTTTTTAAGTGCTCTGGAGTCATTTCGTTTCAAGCGGGTTTTTAAGTGCTCTGGAGACATTTCGTTGCAAGCGGGTTTTTAAGTGCTCTGGAGTCATTTCGTTGCAAGCGGGTTTTTAAGTGCTCTGGAGTCATTTCGTTGCAAGCGGGTTTTTAAGTGCTCTGAAGGCATTTCGTTGCAAGCGGGTTTTTAAGTGCTCTGGAGTCATTTGGTTGCAAGCGGGTTTTTAAGTGCTCTGGAGTCATTTCGTTGCAAGTGGGTTTTTAAGTACTCTGGAGACATTTCGTTGCAAGCGGGTTTTTAAGTGCTCTGGAGTCATTTCGTTGCAAGCGGGTTTTTAAGTGCTCTGGAGTCATTTCGTTGCAAGCGGGTTTTTAAGTGCTCTGAAGGCATTTCGTTGCAAGCGGGTTTTTAAGTGCTCTGGAGTCATTTCGTTGCAAGCGGGTTTTTAAGTGCTCTGGAGTCATTTCGTTGCAAGCGGGTTTTTAAGTACTCTGGAGACATTTCGTTGCAAGCGGGTTTTTAAGTGCTCTGGAGTCATTTCGTTGCAAGCGGGTTTTTAAGTGCTCTGGAGTCATTTCGTTGCAAGCGGGTTTTTAAGTGCTCTGAAGGCATTTCATTGCAAGCGGGTTTTTAAGTGCTCTGGAGTCATTTCGTTGCAAGCGGGTTTTTAAGTGCTCTGGAGTCATTTCGTTGCAAGCGGGTTTTTAAGTGCTCTGGAGTCATTTCGTTGCAAGTGGGTTTTTAAGTACTCTGGAGACATTTCGTTGCAAGCGGGTTTTTAAGTGCTCTGGAGTCATTTCGTTGCAAGCGGGTTTTTAAGTGCTCTGGAGTCATTTCGTTGCAAGCGGGTTTTTAAGTGCTCTGAAGGCATTTCATTGCAAGCGGGTTTTTAAGTGCTCTGGAGTCATTTCGTTGCAAGCGGGTTTTTAAGTGCTCTGGAGTCATTTCGTTGCAAGCGGGTTTTTAAGTGTTCTGGAGTCATTTCGTTGCAAGCGGGTTTTTAAGTGCTCTGGAGTCATTTCATTGCAAGCGGGTTTTTTAGTGCTCTGGAGTCATTTCGTTGCAAGCGGGTTTTTAAGTGCTCTGGAGTCATTTCGTTTCAAGCGGGTTTTTAAGTGCTCTTGAGTCATTTCGTTGCAAGCGGGTTTTTAAGTGCTCTGGAGTCATTTCGTTTCAAGCGGGTTTTTAAGTACTCTGGAGACATTTCGTTGCAAGCGGGTTTTTAAGTGCTCTGGAGTCATTTCGTTGCAAGCGGGTTTTTAAGTGCTCTGGAGTCATTTCGTTGCAAGCGGGTTTTTAAGTGCTCTGAAGGCATTTCGTTGCAAGCGGGTTTTTAAGTGCTCTGGAGTCATTTCGTTGCAAGCGGGTTTTTAAGTGCTCTGGAGTCATTTCGTTGCAAGCGGGTTTTTAAGTGCTCTGGAGTCATTTCGTTGCAAGCGGGTTTTTAAGTGCTCTGAAGGCATTTCATTGCAAGCGGGTTTTTAAGTGCTCTGGAGTCATTTTGTTGCAAGCGGGTTTTTAAGTGCTCTGGAGTCATTTCGTTGCAAGCGGGTTTTTAAGTGTTCTGGAGTCATTTCGTTGCAAGCGGGTTTTTAAGTGCTTTGGAGTCATTTCGTTTCAAAGCGGGTTTTTAAGTGCTCTGGAGTCATTTCGTTGCAAGCGGGTTTTTAAGTACTCTGGAGACATTTCTTTGCAAGCGGGTTTTTAAGTGCTCTGAAGGCATTTCGTTGCAAGCGGGTTTTTAAGTACTCTGGAGTCATTTCGTTGCAAGCGGGTTTTTAAGTGCTCTGAAGGCATTTCGTTGCAAGCGGGTTTTTAAGTGCTCTGGAGTCATTTCGTTGCAAGCGGGTTTTTAAGTGCTCTGGAGTCATTTCGTTGCAAGCGGGTTTTTAAGTGCTCTGGAGTCATTTCGTTGCAAGCGGGTTTTTAAGTGTTCTGGAGTCATTTCTTTGCAAGCGGGTTTTTAAGTGCTCTGGAGTCATTTCGTTGCAAGCGGGTTTTTAAGTGTTCTGGAGTCATTTCGTTGCAAGCGGGTTTTTAAGTGCTCTGGATTCATTTCATTGCAAGCGGGTTTTTTAGTGCTCTGGAGTCATTTCATTGCAAGCGGGTTTTTAAGTGCTCTGGAGTCATTTCGTTGCAAGCGGGTTTTTAAGTGTTCTGGAGTCATTTCGTTGCAAGCGGGTTTTTAAGTGCGATGGAGTCATTTCGTTGCATGCGGGTTTTTAAGTGCTCTGAAGACATTTCGTTGTAAGCGGGTTTTTAAGTGCTATGGAGTCATTTCGTTGCAAGCGGGTTTTTACATACTTCTCAGACATTTCACTGGAAGCGGGTTTTTTAAATGCTCTGTAGGCATTTCGTTACAAGCGGGTTTTTAAGTACTCTGGAGTCATTTCGTTGCAAACGGGTTTTTACGTGCTCTGGAGTCATTTCGTTGCAAGCGGGTTTTTAAGTGCTCTGGAGTCATTTCGTTGTAAGCGGGTTTTTTAGTGCTCTGGAGTCATTTCGTTGCAAGCGGGTTTTTAAGTACTCTGGAGTCATTTCGTTGCATGCGGGTTTTTAAGTGCTCTGAAGACATTTCGTTGTAAGCGGGTTTTTAAGTGCTCTGGAGTCATTTCGTTGCAAGCGGGTTTTTAAGTACTCTGGAGACATTTTGTTGCAAGCGGGTTTTTAAGTGCTCTGGAGTCATTTCGTTGCAAGCGGGTTTTTAAGTGCTCTGAAGGCATTTCGTTGCAAGCGGGTTTTTAAGTGCTCTGGAGTCATTTCGTTGCAAGCGGGTTTTTAAGTGCTCTGGAGTCATTTCATTGCAAGCGGGTTTTTAAGTGCTCTGGAGTCATTTCGTTGCAAGCGGGTTTTTAAGTGTTCTGGAGTCATTTCGTTGCAAGCGGGTTTTTAAGTGCTCTGGATTCATTTCATTGCAAGCGGGTTTTTTAGTGCTCTGGAGTCATTTCGTTGCAAGCGGGTTTTTAAGTGCTTTGGAGTCATTTCATTGCATGCGGGTTTTTAAGTGCTCTGAAGACATTTCGTTGTAAGCGGGTTTTTAAGTGCTCTGGAGTCATTTCGTTGCAAGCGGGTTTTTACATACTTCTCAGACATTTCACTGGAAGCGGGTTTTTTAAATGCTCTGTAGGCATTTCGTTACAAGCGGGTTTTTAAGTACTCTGGAGTCATTTCGTTGCAAACGGGTTTTTACGTGCTCTGGAGTCATTTCTTTGCAAGCGGGTTTTTAAGTGCTCTGGAGTCATTTCGTTGCAAGTGGGTTTTTAAGTGCTCTGGAGTCATTTCGTTGCAAGCGGGTTTTTAAGTGCTCTGGAGTCATTTCATTGCAAGCGGGTTTTTTAGTGCTCTGGAGTCATTTCGTTGCAAGCGGGTTTTTAAGTGCTCTGGAGTCATTTCGTTGCATGCGGGTTTTTAAGTGCTCTGAAGACATTTCGTTGTAAGCGGGTTTTTAAGTGCTCTGGAGTCATTTCGTTGCAAGCGGGTTTTTACATACTTCTCAGACATTTCACTGGAAGCGGGTTTTTTAAATGCTCTGTAGGCATTTCGTTACAAGCGGGTTTTTAAGTACTCTGGAGTCATTTCTTTGCACACGGGTTTTTACGTGCTCTGGAGTCATTTCTTTGCAAGCGGGTTTTTAAGTGCTCTGGAGTCATTTCTTTGCTAGCGGGTTTTTAAGTGCTCTGGAGTCATTTCATTGCAAGCGGGTTTTTAAGTACTCTGGAGTCATTTCGTTGCAAGCGGGTTTTTAAGTGCTCTGGAGTCATTTCGTTGCAAGCGGGTTTTTAAGTGCTCTGGAGTCACTTCGTTGCAAGCGGGTTTTTAAGTGCTCTGGAGTCATTTCGTTGCAAGCGGATTTGTAAGTGCTCTGGAGTCATTTCTTTGCAAGCGGGTTTTTAAGTGCTCTGGAGTCATTTCGTTGCAAGCGGGTTTTTAAGTACTCTGGAGACATTTTGTTGCAAGCGGGTTTTTAAGTGCTCTGGAGTCATTTCGTTGCAAGTGGGTTTTTAAGTGCTCTGGAGTCATTTCGTTGCAAGCGGGTTTTTAAGTGCTCTGAAGGCATTTCGTTGCAAGCGGGTTTTTATGTGCTCTGGAGTCATTTCGTTGCAAGCGGGTTTTTAAGTGCTCTGGAGTCATTTCGTTGCAAGCGGGTTTTTAAGTGCTCTGGAGTCATTTCGTTGCAAGCGGGTTTTTAAGTGCTCTGGAGTCATTTCGTTGCAAGCGGGTTTTTAAGTGCTCTGAAGGCATTTCATTGCAAGCGGGTTTTTAAGTGCTCTGGAGTCATTTTGTTGCAAGCGGGTTTTTAAGTGCTCTGGAGTCATTTCGTTGCAAGCGGGTTTTTAAGTGTTCTGGAGTCATTTCGTTGCAAGCGGGTTTTTAAGTGCTTTGGAGTCATTTCGTTTCAAAGCGGGTTTTTAAGTGCTCTGGAGTCATTTCGTTGCAAGCGGGTTTTTAAGTACTCTGGAGACATTTCTTTGCAAGCGGGTTTTTAAGTGCTCTGAAGGCATTTCGTTGCAAGCGGGTTTTTAAGTACTCTGGAGTCATTTCGTTGCAAGCGGGTTTTTAAGTGCTCTGAAGGCATTTCGTTGCAAGCGGGTTTTTAAGTGCTCTGGAGTCATTTCGTTGCAAGCGGGTTTTTAAGTGCTCTGGAGTCATTTCGTTGCAAGCGGGTTTTTAAGTGCTCTGGAGTCATTTCGTTGCAAGCGGGTTTTTAAGTGTTCTGGAGTCATTTCTTTGCAAGCGGGTTTTTAAGTGCTCTGGAGTCATTTCGTTGCAAGCGGGTTTTTAAGTGTTCTGGAGTCATTTCGTTGCAAGCGGGTTTTTAAGTGCTCTGGATTCATTTCATTGCAAGCGGGTTTTTTAGTGCTCTGGAGTCATTTCATTGCAAGCGGGTTTTTAAGTGCTCTGGAGTCATTTCGTTGCAAGCGGGTTTTTAAGTGTTCTGGAGTCATTTCGTTGCAAGCGGGTTTTTAAGTGCGATGGAGTCATTTCGTTGCATGCGGGTTTTTAAGTGCTCTGAAGACATTTCGTTGTAAGCGGGTTTTTAAGTGCTATGGAGTCATTTCGTTGCAAGCGGGTTTTTACATACTTCTCAGACATTTCACTGGAAGCGGGTTTTTTAAATGCTCTGTAGGCATTTCGTTACAAGCGGGTTTTTAAGTACTCTGGAGTCATTTCGTTGCAAACGGGTTTTTACGTGCTCTGGAGTCATTTCGTTGCAAGCGGGTTTTTAAGTGCTCTGGAGTCATTTCGTTGTAAGCGGGTTTTTTAGTGCTCTGGAGTCATTTCGTTGCAAGCGGGTTTTTAAGTACTCTGGAGTCATTTCGTTGCATGCGGGTTTTTAAGTGCTCTGAAGACATTTCGTTGTAAGCGGGTTTTTAAGTGCTCTGGAGTCATTTCGTTGCAAGCGGGTTTTTAAGTACTCTGGAGACATTTCATTGCAAGCGGGTTTTTAAGTGCTCTGGAGTCATTTCGTTGCAAGCGGGTTTTTAAGTGTTCTGGAGTCATTTCGTTGCAAGCGGGTTTTTAAGTGCTCTGGATTCATTTCATTGCAAGCGGGTTTTTTAGTGCTCTGGAGTCATTTCGTTGCAAGCGGGTTTTTAAGTGCTTTGGAGTCATTTCGTTGCATGCGGGTTTTTAAGTGCTCTGAAGACATTTCGTTGTAAGCGGGTTTTTAAGTGCTCTGGAGTCATTTCGTTGCAAGCGGGTTTTTACATACTTCTCAGACATTTCACTGGAAGCGGGTTTTTTAAATGCTCTGTAGGCATTTCGTTACAAGCGGGTTTTTAAGTACTCTGGAGTCATTTCGTTGCAAACGGGTTTTTACGTGCTCTGGAGTCATTTCTTTGCAAGCGGGTTTTTAAGTGCTCTGGAGTCATTTCGTTGCAAGTGGGTTTTTAAGTGCTCTGGAGTCATTTCGTTGCAAGCGGGTTTTTAAGTGCTCTGGAGTCATTTCATTGCAAGCGGGTTTTTTAGTGCTCTGGAGTCATTTCGTTGCAAGCGGGTTTTTAAGTGCTCTGGAGTCATTTCGTTGCATGCGGGTTTTTAAGTGCTCTGAAGACATTTCGTTGTAAGCGGGTTTTTAAGTGCTCTGGAGTCATTTCGTTGCAAGCGGGTTTTTAAGTGCTCTGGAGTCATTTCGTTGCAAGCGGGTTTTTAAGTGTTCTGGAGTCATTTCGTTGCAAGCGGGTTTTTAAGTGCTCTGGAGTCATTTCGTTGCAAGCGGGTTTTTAAGTGTTCTGGAGTCATTTCGTTGCAAGCGGGTTTTTAAGTGCTCTGGAGTCATTTCGTTGCAAGCGGGTTTTTTAGTGCTCTGGAGTCATTTCGTTGCAAGCGGGTTTTTAAGTACTCTGGAGTCATTTCGTTGCATGCGGGTTTTTAAGTGCTCTGAAGACATTTCGTTGTAAGCGGGTTTTTAAGTGCTCTGGAGTCATTTCGTTGCAAGCGGGTTTTTAAGTACTCTGGAGACATTTCGTTGCAAGCGGGTTTTTAAGTGCTCTGGAGTCATTTCGTTGCAAAAGGGTTTTTAAGTGCTCTGGAGTCATTTCGTTGCAAGCGGGTTTTTAAGTGCTCTGAAGGCATTTCGTTGCAAGCGGGTTTTTAAGTGCTCTGGAGTCATTTCGTTGCAAGCGGGTTTTTAAGTGCTCTGGAGACATTTCGTTGCAAGCGGGTTTTTAAGTGCTCTGGAGTCATTTCGTTGCAAGTGGGTTTTTAAGTACTCTGGAGACATTTCGTTGCAAGCGGGTTTTTAAGTGCTCTGGAGTCATTTCGTTGCAAGCGGGTTTTTAAGTGCTCTGGAGTCATTTCGTTGCAAGCGGGTTTTTAAGTGCTCTGAAGGCATTTCATTGCAAGCGGGTTTTTAAGTGGTCTGGAGTCATTTCGTTGCAAGCGGGTTTTTAAGTGCTCTGGAGTCATTTCGTTGCAAGCGGGTTTTTAAGTGTTCTGGAGTCATTTCGTTGCAAGCGGGTTTTTAAGTGCTCTGGAGTCATTTCATTGCAAGCGGGTTTTTTAGTGCTCTGGAGTCATTTCGTTGCAAGCGGGTTTTTAAGTGCTCTGGAGTCATTTCGTTGCATACGGGTTTTTAAGTGCTCTGAAGGCATTTCGTTGTGAGCGGGTTTTTAAGTGCTCTGGAGTCATTTCGTTGCAAGCGGGTTTTTACGTGTTCTGGAGTCATTTCGTTGCAAGTGGGTTTTTACATACTTCTCAGACATTTCACTGGAAGCGGGTTTATTAAATGCTCTGTAGGCATTTTGTTGCAAGCGGGTTTTTAAGTACTCTGGAGTAATTTCGTTGCAAACGGGTTTTTACGTGCTTTGGAGTCATTTCGTTGCAAGCGGGTTTTTAAGTGCTCTGGAGTCATTTCGTTGCAAGCGGGTTTTTAAGTGCTCTGGAGTCATTTCGTTGCAAGCGAGTTTTTAAGTACTCTGGAGTCATTTCGTTGCAAGCGGGTTTTTAAGTGCTCTGGAGTCATTTCGTTGCAAAAGGGTTTTTAAGTGCTCTGGAGTCATTTCGTTGCAAGCGGGTTTTTAAGTGCTCTGAAGGCATTTCGTTGCAAGCGGGTTTTTAAGTGCTCTGGAGTCATTTCGTTGCAAGCGGGTTTTTAAGTGCTCTGGAGACATTTCGTTGCAAGCGGGTTTTTAAGTGCTCTGGAGCCATTTCGTTGCAAGCGGGTTTTTAAGTGCTCTGGAGCCATTTCGTTGCAAGCGGGTTTTTAAGTGCTCTGGAGTCATTACGTTGCAAGCGGGTTTTTAAGTGTTCTGGAGTCATTTCGTTGCAAGCGGGTTTTTAAGTGCTCTGGAGTCATTTCGTTGCAAGCGGGTTTTTAAGTGCTCTGGAGTCATTTCGTTGCAAGCGGGTTTTTAAGTGCTCTGGAGTCATTTCGTTTCAAGCGGGTTTTTAAGTGCTCTGGAGTCATTTCGTTGCAAGCGGGTTTTTAAGTGCTCTGGAGTCATTTCGTTTCAAGCGGGTTTTTAAGTGCTCTGGAGACATTTCGTTGCAAGCGGGTTTTTAAGTGCTCTGGAGTCATTTCGTTGCAAGCGGGTTTTTAAGTGCTCTGGAGTCATTTCGTTGCAAGCGGGTTTTTAAGTGCTCTGAAGGCATTTCGTTGCAAGCGGGTTTTTAAGTGCTCTGGAGTCATTTGGTTGCAAGCGGGTTTTTAAGTGCTCTGGAGTCATTTCGTTGCAAGTGGGTTTTTAAGTACTCTGGAGACATTTCGTTGCAAGCGGGTTTTTAAGTGCTCTGGAGTCATTTCGTTGCAAGCGGGTTTTTAAGTGCTCTGGAGTCATTTCGTTGCAAGCGGGTTTTTAAGTGCTCTGAAGGCATTTCGTTGCAAGCGGGTTTTTAAGTGCTCTGGAGTCATTTCGTTGCAAGCGGGTTTTTAAGTGCTCTGGAGTCATTTCGTTGCAAGCGGGTTTTTAAGTACTCTGGAGACATTTCGTTGCAAGCGGGTTTTTAAGTGCTCTGGAGTCATTTCGTTGCAAGCGGGTTTTTAAGTGCTCTGGAGTCATTTCGTTGCAAGCGGGTTTTTAAGTGCTCTGAAGGCATTTCATTGCAAGCGGGTTTTTAAGTGCTCTGGAGTCATTTCGTTGCAAGCGGGTTTTTAAGTGCTCTGGAGTCATTTCGTTGCAAGCGGGTTTTTAAGTGCTCTGGAGTCATTTCGTTGCAAGTGGGTTTTTAAGTACTCTGGAGACATTTCGTTGCAAGCGGGTTTTTAAGTGCTCTGGAGTCATTTCGTTGCAAGCGGGTTTTTAAGTGCTCTGGAGTCATTTCGTTGCAAGCGGGTTTTTAAGTGCTCTGAAGGCATTTCATTGCAAGCGGGTTTTTAAGTGCTCTGGAGTCATTTCGTTGCAAGCGGGTTTTTAAGTGCTCTGGAGTCATTTCGTTGCAAGCGGGTTTTTAAGTGTTCTGGAGTCATTTCGTTGCAAGCGGGTTTTTAAGTGCTCTGGAGTCATTTCATTGCAAGCGGGTTTTTTAGTGCTCTGGAGTCATTTCGTTGCAAGCGGGTTTTTAAGTGCTCTGGAGTCATTTCGTTTCAAGCGGGTTTTTAAGTGCTCTTGAGTCATTTCGTTGCAAGCGGGTTTTTAAGTGCTCTGGAGTCATTTCGTTTCAAGCGGGTTTTTAAGTACTCTGGAGACATTTCGTTGCAAGCGGGTTTTTAAGTGCTCTGGAGTCATTTCGTTGCAAGCGGGTTTTTAAGTGCTCTGGAGTCATTTCGTTGCAAGCGGGTTTTTAAGTGCTCTGAAGGCATTTCGTTGCAAGCGGGTTTTTAAGTGCTCTGGAGTCATTTCGTTGCAAGCGGGTTTTTAAGTGCTCTGGAGTCATTTCGTTGCAAGCGGGTTTTTAAGTGCTCTGGAGTCATTTCGTTGCAAGCGGGTTTTTAAGTGCTCTGAAGGCATTTCATTGCAAGCGGGTTTTTAAGTGCTCTGGAGTCATTTTGTTGCAAGCGGGTTTTTAAGTGCTCTGGAGTCATTTCGTTGCAAGCGGGTTTTTAAGTGTTCTGGAGTCATTTCGTTGCAAGCGGGTTTTTAAGTGCTTTGGAGTCATTTCGTTTCAAAGCGGGTTTTTAAGTGCTCTGGAGTCATTTCGTTGCAAGCGGGTTTTTAAGTACTCTGGAGACATTTCTTTGCAAGCGGGTTTTTAAGTGCTCTGAAGGCATTTCGTTGCAAGCGGGTTTTTAAGTACTCTGGAGTCATTTCGTTGCAAGCGGGTTTTTAAGTGCTCTGAAGGCATTTCGTTGCAAGCGGGTTTTTAAGTGCTCTGGAGTCATTTCGTTGCAAGCGGGTTTTTAAGTGCTCTGGAGTCATTTCGTTGCAAGCGGGTTTTTAAGTGCTCTGGAGTCATTTCGTTGCAAGCGGGTTTTTAAGTGTTCTGGAGTCATTTCTTTGCAAGCGGGTTTTTAAGTGCTCTGGAGTCATTTCGTTGCAAGCGGGTTTTTAAGTGTTCTGGAGTCATTTCGTTGCAAGCGGGTTTTTAAGTGCTCTGGATTCATTTCATTGCAAGCGGGTTTTTTAGTGCTCTGGAGTCATTTCATTGCAAGCGGGTTTTTAAGTGCTCTGGAGTCATTTCGTTGCAAGCGGGTTTTTAAGTGTTCTGGAGTCATTTCGTTGCAAGCGGGTTTTTAAGTGCGATGGAGTCATTTCGTTGCATGCGGGTTTTTAAGTGCTCTGAAGACATTTCGTTGTAAGCGGGTTTTTAAGTGCTATGGAGTCATTTCGTTGCAAGCGGGTTTTTACATACTTCTCAGACATTTCACTGGAAGCGGGTTTTTTAAATGCTCTGTAGGCATTTCGTTACAAGCGGGTTTTTAAGTACTCTGGAGTCATTTCGTTGCAAACGGGTTTTTACGTGCTCTGGAGTCATTTCGTTGCAAGCGGGTTTTTAAGTGCTCTGGAGTCATTTCGTTGTAAGCGGGTTTTTTAGTGCTCTGGAGTCATTTCGTTGCAAGCGGGTTTTTAAGTACTCTGGAGTCATTTCGTTGCATGCGGGTTTTTAAGTGCTCTGAAGACATTTCGTTGTAAGCGGGTTTTTAAGTGCTCTGGAGTCATTTCGTTGCAAGCGGGTTTTTAAGTACTCTGGAGACATTTTGTTGCAAGCGGGTTTTTAAGTGCTCTGGAGTCATTTCGTTGCAAGCGGGTTTTTAAGTGCTCTGAAGGCATTTCGTTGCAAGCGGGTTTTTAAGTGCTCTGGAGTCATTTCGTTGCAAGCGGGTTTTTAAGTGCTCTGGAGTCATTTCATTGCAAGCGGGTTTTTAAGTGCTCTGGAGTCATTTCGTTGCAAGCGGGTTTTTAAGTGTTCTGGAGTCATTTCGTTGCAAGCGGGTTTTTAAGTGCTCTGGATTCATTTCATTGCAAGCGGGTTTTTTAGTGCTCTGGAGTCATTTCGTTGCAAGCGGGTTTTTAAGTGCTTTGGAGTCATTTCATTGCATGCGGGTTTTTAAGTGCTCTGAAGACATTTCGTTGTAAGCGGGTTTTTAAGTGCTCTGGAGTCATTTCGTTGCAAGCGGGTTTTTACATACTTCTCAGACATTTCACTGGAAGCGGGTTTTTTAAATGCTCTGTAGGCATTTCGTTACAAGCGGGTTTTTAAGTACTCTGGAGTCATTTCGTTGCAAACGGGTTTTTACGTGCTCTGGAGTCATTTCTTTGCAAGCGGGTTTTTAAGTGCTCTGGAGTCATTTCGTTGCAAGTGGGTTTTTAAGTGCTCTGGAGTCATTTCGTTGCAAGCGGGTTTTTAAGTGCTCTGGAGTCATTTCATTGCAAGCGGGTTTTTTAGTGCTCTGGAGTCATTTCGTTGCAAGCGGGTTTTTAAGTGCTCTGGAGTCATTTCGTTGCATGCGGGTTTTTAAGTGCTCTGAAGACATTTCGTTGTAAGCGGGTTTTTAAGTGCTCTGGAGTCATTTCGTTGCAAGCGGGTTTTTACATACTTCTCAGACATTTCACTGGAAGCGGGTTTTTTAAATGCTCTGTAGGCATTTCGTTACAAGCGGGTTTTTAAGTACTCTGGAGTCATTTCTTTGCACACGGGTTTTTACGTGCTCTGGAGTCATTTCTTTGCAAGCGGGTTTTTAAGTGCTCTGGAGTCATTTCTTTGCTAGCGGGTTTTTAAGTGCTCTGGAGTCATTTCATTGCAAGCGGGTTTTTAAGTACTCTGGAGTCATTTCGTTGCAAGCGGGTTTTTAAGTGCTCTGGAGTCATTTCGTTGCAAGCGGGTTTTTAAGTGCTCTGGAGTCACTTCGTTGCAAGCGGGTTTTTAAGTGCTCTGGAGTCATTTCGTTGCAAGCGGATTTGTAAGTGCTCTGGAGTCATTTCTTTGCAAGCGGGTTTTTAAGTGCTCTGGAGTCATTTCGTTGCAAGCGGGTTTTTAAGTACTCTGGAGACATTTTGTTGCAAGCGGGTTTTTAAGTGCTCTGGAGTCATTTCGTTGCAAGTGGGTTTTTAAGTGCTCTGGAGTCATTTCGTTGCAAGCGGGTTTTTAAGTGCTCTGAAGGCATTTCGTTGCAAGCGGGTTTTTATGTGCTCTGGAGTCATTTCGTTGCAAGCGGGTTTTTAAGTGCTCTGGAGTCATTTCGTTGCAAGCGGGTTTTTAAGTGCTCTGGAGTCATTTCGTTGCAAGCGGGTTTTTAAGTGCTCTGGAGTCATTTCGTTGCAAGCGGGTTTTTAAGTGCTCTGAAGGCATTTCATTGCAAGCGGGTTTTTAAGTGCTCTGGAGTCATTTTGTTGCAAGCGGGTTTTTAAGTGCTCTGGAGTCATTTCGTTGCAAGCGGGTTTTTAAGTGTTCTGGAGTCATTTCGTTGCAAGCGGGTTTTTAAGTGCTTTGGAGTCATTTCGTTTCAAAGCGGGTTTTTAAGTGCTCTGGAGTCATTTCGTTGCAAGCGGGTTTTTAAGTACTCTGGAGACATTTCTTTGCAAGCGGGTTTTTAAGTGCTCTGAAGGCATTTCGTTGCAAGCGGGTTTTTAAGTACTCTGGAGTCATTTCGTTGCAAGCGGGTTTTTAAGTGCTCTGAAGGCATTTCGTTGCAAGCGGGTTTTTAAGTGCTCTGGAGTCATTTCGTTGCAAGCGGGTTTTTAAGTGCTCTGGAGTCATTTCGTTGCAAGCGGGTTTTTAAGTGCTCTGGAGTCATTTCGTTGCAAGCGGGTTTTTAAGTGTTCTGGAGTCATTTCTTTGCAAGCGGGTTTTTAAGTGCTCTGGAGTCATTTCGTTGCAAGCGGGTTTTTAAGTGTTCTGGAGTCATTTCGTTGCAAGCGGGTTTTTAAGTGCTCTGGATTCATTTCATTGCAAGCGGGTTTTTTAGTGCTCTGGAGTCATTTCATTGCAAGCGGGTTTTTAAGTGCTCTGGAGTCATTTCGTTGCAAGCGGGTTTTTAAGTGTTCTGGAGTCATTTCGTTGCAAGCGGGTTTTTAAGTGCGATGGAGTCATTTCGTTGCATGCGGGTTTTTAAGTGCTCTGAAGACATTTCGTTGTAAGCGGGTTTTTAAGTGCTATGGAGTCATTTCGTTGCAAGCGGGTTTTTACATACTTCTCAGACATTTCACTGGAAGCGGGTTTTTTAAATGCTCTGTAGGCATTTCGTTACAAGCGGGTTTTTAAGTACTCTGGAGTCATTTCGTTGCAAACGGGTTTTTACGTGCTCTGGAGTCATTTCGTTGCAAGCGGGTTTTTAAGTGCTCTGGAGTCATTTCGTTGTAAGCGGGTTTTTTAGTGCTCTGGAGTCATTTCGTTGCAAGCGGGTTTTTAAGTACTCTGGAGTCATTTCGTTGCATGCGGGTTTTTAAGTGCTCTGAAGACATTTCGTTGTAAGCGGGTTTTTAAGTGCTCTGGAGTCATTTCGTTGCAAGCGGGTTTTTAAGTACTCTGGAGACATTTCATTGCAAGCGGGTTTTTAAGTGCTCTGGAGTCATTTCGTTGCAAGCGGGTTTTTAAGTGTTCTGGAGTCATTTCGTTGCAAGCGGGTTTTTAAGTGCTCTGGATTCATTTCATTGCAAGCGGGTTTTTTAGTGCTCTGGAGTCATTTCGTTGCAAGCGGGTTTTTAAGTGCTTTGGAGTCATTTCGTTGCATGCGGGTTTTTAAGTGCTCTGAAGACATTTCGTTGTAAGCGGGTTTTTAAGTGCTCTGGAGTCATTTCGTTGCAAGCGGGTTTTTACATACTTCTCAGACATTTCACTGGAAGCGGGTTTTTTAAATGCTCTGTAGGCATTTCGTTACAAGCGGGTTTTTAAGTACTCTGGAGTCATTTCGTTGCAAACGGGTTTTTACGTGCTCTGGAGTCATTTCTTTGCAAGCGGGTTTTTAAGTGCTCTGGAGTCATTTCGTTGCAAGTGGGTTTTTAAGTGCTCTGGAGTCATTTCGTTGCAAGCGGGTTTTTAAGTGCTCTGGAGTCATTTCATTGCAAGCGGGTTTTTTAGTGCTCTGGAGTCATTTCGTTGCAAGCGGGTTTTTAAGTGCTCTGGAGTCATTTCGTTGCATGCGGGTTTTTAAGTGCTCTGAAGACATTTCGTTGTAAGCGGGTTTTTAAGTGCTCTGGAGTCATTTCGTTGCAAGCGGGTTTTTAAGTGCTCTGGAGTCATTTCGTTGCAAGCGGGTTTTTAAGTGTTCTGGAGTCATTTCGTTGCAAGCGGGTTTTTAAGTGCTCTGGAGTCATTTCGTTGCAAGCGGGTTTTTAAGTGTTCTGGAGTCATTTCGTTGCAAGCGGGTTTTTAAGTGCTCTGGAGTCATTTCGTTGCAAGCGGGTTTTTTAGTGCTCTGGAGTCATTTCGTTGCAAGCGGGTTTTTAAGTACTCTGGAGTCATTTCGTTGCATGCGGGTTTTTAAGTGCTCTGAAGACATTTCGTTGTAAGCGGGTTTTTAAGTGCTCTGGAGTCATTTCGTTGCAAGCGGGTTTTTAAGTACTCTGGAGACATTTTGTTGCAAGCGGGTTTTTAAGTGCTCTGGAGTCATTTCGTTGCAAGCGGGTTTTTAAGTGCTCTGAAGGCATTTCGTTGCAAGCGGGTTTTTAAGTGCTCTGGAGTCATTTCGTTGCAAGCGGGTTTTTAAGTGCTCTGGAGTCATTTCATTGCAAGCGGGTTTTTAAGTGCTCTGGAGTCATTTCGTTGCAAGCGGGTTTTTAAGTGTTCTGGAGTCATTTCGTTGCAAGCGGGTTTTTAAGTGCTCTGGATTCATTTCATTGCAAGCGGGTTTTTTAGTGCTCTGGAGTCATTTCGTTGCAAGCGGGTTTTTAAGTGCTGTGGAGTCATTTCGTTGCATGCGGGTTTTTAAGTGCTCTGAAGACATTTCGTTGTAAGCGGGTTTTTAAGTGCTCTGGAGTCATTTCGTTGCAAGCGGGTTTTTACATACTTCTCAGACATTTCACTGGAAGCGGGTTTTTTAAATGCTCTGTAGGCATTTCGTTACAAGCGGGTTTTTAAGTACTCTGGAGTCATTTCGTTGCAAACGGGTTTTTACGTGCTCTGGAGTCATTTCTTTGCAAGCGGGTTTTTAAGTGCTCTGGAGTCATTTCGTTGCAAGTGGGTTTTTAAGTGCTCTGGAGTCATTTCGTTGCAAGCGGGTTTTTAAGTGCTCTGGAGTCATTTCATTGCAAGCGGGTTTTTTAGTGCTCTGGAGTCATTTCGTTGCAAGCGGGTTTTTAAGTGCTCTGGAGTCATTTCGTTGCATGCGGGTTTTTAAGTGCTCTGAAGACATTTCGTTGTAAGCGGGTTTTTAAGTGCTCTGGAGTCATTTCGTTGCAAGCGGGTTTTTACATACTTCTCAGACATTTCACTGGAAGCGGGTTTTTTAAATGCTCTGTAGGCATTTCGTTACAAGCGGGTTTTTAAGTACTCTGGAGTCATTTCTTTGCACACGGGTTTTTACGTGCTCTGGAGTCATTTCTTTGCAAGCGGGTTTTTAAGTGCTCTGGAGTCATTTCTTTGCTAGCGGGTTTTTAAGTGCTCTGGAGTCATTTCATTGCAAGCGGGTTTTTAAGTACTCTGGAGTCATTTCGTTGCAAGCGGGTTTTTAAGTGCTCTGGAGTCATTTCGTTGCAAGCGGGTTTTTAAGTGCTCTGGAGTCACTTCGTTGCAAGCGGGTTTTTAAGTGCTCTGGAGTCATTTCGTTGCAAGCGGATTTTTAAGTGCTCTGGAGTCATTTCTTTGCAAGCGGGTTTTTAAGTGCTCTGGAGTCATTTCGTTGCAAGCGGGTTTTTAAGTACTCTGGAGACATTTTGTTGCAAGCGGGTTTTTAAGTGCTCTGGAGTCATTTCGTTGCAAGTGGGTTTTTAAGTGCTCTGGAGTCATTTCGTTGCAAGCGGGTTTTTAAGTGCTCTGAAGGCATTTCGTTGCAAGCGGGTTTTTATGTGCTCTGGAGTCATTTCGTTGCAAGCGGGTTTTTAAGTGCTCTGGAGTCATTTCGTTGCAAGCGGGTTTTTAAGTGCTCTGGAGTCATTTCGTTTTAAGCGGGTTTTTAAGTGTTCTGGAGTCATTTCGTTGCAAGCGGGTTTTTAAGTGCTCTGGAGTCATTTCGTTGCAAGCGGGTTTTTAAGTGTTCTGGAGTCATTTCGTTGCAAGCGGGTTTTTAAGTGCTCTGGAGTCATTTCGTTGCAAGCGGGTTTTTTAGTGCTCTGGAGTCATTTCGTTGCAAGCGGGTTTTTAAGTGCTCTGGAGTCATTTCGTTGCATGCGGGTTTTTAAGTGCTCTGAAGACATTTCGTTGTAAGAGGGTTTTTAAGTGCTCTGGAGTCATTTCGTTGCAAGCGGGTTTTTACATACTTCTCAGACATTTCACTGGAAGTGGGTTTTTTAAATGCTCTGTAGGCATTTCGTTACAAGCGGGTTTTTAAGTACTCTGGAGTCATTTCGTTGCAAACGGGTTTTTACGTGCTCTGGAGTCATTTCTTTGCAAGCGGGTTTTTAAGTGCTCTTGGGTCATTTCGTTGCAAGCGGGTTTTTAAGTGCTCTGGAGTCATTTCGTTGCAAGCGGGTTTTTAAGTGCTCTGGAGTCATTTCGTTGCAAGCGGGTTTTTAAGTGCTCTGGAGTCATTTCATTGCAAGCGGGTTTTTTAGTGCTCTGGAGTCATTTCGTTGCAAGCGGGTTTTTAAGTGCTCTGGAGTCATTTCGTTGCATGCGGGTTTTTAAGTGCTCTGAATGCATTTCGTTGTGAGCGGGTTTTTAAGTGCTCTGGAGTCATTTCGTTGCAAGCGGGTTTTTACGTGTTCTGGAGTCATTTCGTTGCGAGCGGGTTTTTACATACTTCTCAGACATTTCACTGGAAGCGGGTTTTTTAAATGCTCTGTAGGCATTTCGTTGCAAGCGGGTTTTTAAGTACTCTGGAGTAATTTCGTTGCAAACGGGTTTTTACGTGCTTTGGAGTCATTTCGTTGCAAGCGGGTTTTTAAGTGCTCTGGAGACATTTCGTTGCAAGCGGGTTTTTAAGTGCTCTGGAGACATTTCGTTGCAAGCGGGTTTTTAAGTGCTCTGGAGCCATTTCGTTGCAAGCGGGTTTTTAAGTGCTCTGGAGTCATTTCGTTGCAAGCGGGTTTTTAAGTGCGCTGGAGTCATTTCGTTGCAAGCGGGATTTTAATTGCTCTGGAGTCATTTCGTTGCAAGCGGGTTTTTAAGTACTCTGGAGACATTTTGTTGCAAGCGGGTTTTTAAGTGCTCTGGAGTCATTTCGTTGCAAGCGGGTTTTTAAGTGCTCTGGAGTCATTTCGTTGCAAGCGGGTTTTTAAGTGCTCTGAAGGCATTTCGTTGCAAGCGAGTTTTTATGTGCTCTGGAGTCATTTCGTTGCAAGCGGGTTTTTAAGTGCTCTGGAGTCATTTCGTTGCAAGCGGGTTTTTAAGTGCTCTGGAGTCATTTCGTTGCAAGCGGGTTTTTAAGTGTTCTGGAGTCATTTCGTTGCAAGCGGGTTTTTAAGTGCTCTGGAGTCATTTCATTGCAAGCGGGTTTTTTAGTGCTCTGGAGTCATTTCGTTGCAAGCGGGTTTTTAAGTGCTCTGGAGTCATTTCGTTGCATGCGGGTTTTTAAGTGCTCTGAAGACATTTCGTTGTAAGCGGGTTTTTAAGTGCTCTGGAGTCATTTCGTTGCAAGCGGGTTTTTACATACTTCTCAGACATTTCACTGGAAGTGGGTTTTTTAAATGCTCTGTAGGCATTTCGTTACAAGCGGGTTTTTAAGTACTCTGGAGTCATTTCGTTGCAAACGGGTTTTTACGAGCTCTGGAGTCATTTCTTTGCAAGCGGGTTTTTAAGTGCTCTGGAGTCATTTCGTTGCAAGCGGGTTTTTAAGTGCTCTGGAGTCATTTCGTTGCAAGTGGGTTTTTAAGTGCTCTGAAGGCATTTCGTTGCAAGCGGGTTTTTTAGTGCTCTGGAGTCATTTCGTTGCAAGCGGGTTTTTAAGTGCTCTGAAGACATATCGTTGTAAGCGGGTTTTTAAGTGCTCTGGAGTCATTTCGTTGCAAGCGGGTTTTTACATACTTTTCAGACATTTCACTGGAAGCGGGTTTTTTAAATGCTCTGTAGGCATTTCGTTACAAGCGGGTTTTTAAGTACTCTGGAGTCATTTCGTTGCAAACGGGTTTTTACGTGCTCTGGAGTCATTTCGTTGCAAGCAGGTTTTTAAGTGCTCTGGAGTCATTTCGTTGCAAGCGGGTTTTTAAGTGCTCTGGAGTCATTTCGTTGCAAGCGGGTTTTTAAGTTCTCTGGAGTCATTTCGTTTCATGCGGGTTTTTAAGTGCTCTGAAGGCATTTCTTTGTAAGTGGGTTTTTAAGTGCTCTGGAGTCATTTCATTGCAAGCGGGTTTTTTAGTGCTCTGGAGCCATTTCGTTGCAAGCGGGTTTTTAAGTGCTCTGGAGTCATTACGTTGCAAGCGGGTTTTTAAGTGTTCTGGAGACATTTCGTTGCAAGCGGGTTTTTACGTGCTCTGAAGGCATTTCTTTGTAAGTGGGTTTTTAAGTGCTCTGGAGTCATTTCATTGCAAGCGGGTTTTTTAGTGCTCTGGAGTCATTTCATTGCAAGCGGGTTTTTAAGTGCTCTGGAGTCATTTCGTTGCAAGCGGGTTTTTAAGTGTTCTGGAGTCATTTCGTTGCATGCGGGTTTTTAAGTGCTCTGAAGACATTTCGTTGTAAGCGGGTTTTTAAGTGCTATGGAGTCATTTCGTTGCAAGCGGGTTTTTACATACTTCTCAGACATTTCACTGGAAGCGGGTTTTTTAAATGCTCTGTAGGCATTTCGTTACAAGCGGGTTTTTAAGTACTCTGGAGTCATTTCGTTGCAAACGGGTTTTTACGTGCTCTGGAGTCATTTCGTTGCAAGCGGGTTTTTAAGTACTCTGGAGTCATTTCGTTGCATGCGGGTTTTTAAGTGCTCTGAAGACATTTCGTTGTAAGCGGGTTTTTAAGTGCTCTGGAGTCATTTCGTTGCAAGCGGGTTTTTAAGTACTCTGGAGACATTTTGTTGCAAGCGGGTTTTTAAGTGCTCTGGAGTCATTTCGTTGCAAGCGGGTTTTTAAGTGCTCTGAAGGCATTTCGTTGCAAGCGGGTTTTTAAGTGCTCTGGAGTCATTTCGTTGCAAGCGGGTTTTTAAGTGCTCTGGAGTCATTTCATTGCAAGCGGGTTTTTAAGTGCTCTGGAGTCATTTCGTTGCAAGCGGGTTTTTAAGTGTTCTGGAGTCATTTCGTTGCAAGCGGGTTTTTAAGTGCTCTGGATTCATTTCATTGCAAGCGGGTTTTTTAGTGCTCTGGAGTCATTTCGTTGCAAGCGGGTTTTTAAGTGCTTTGGAGTCATTTCGTTGCATGCGGGTTTTTAAGTGCTCTGAAGACATTTCGTTGTAAGCGGGTTTTTAAGTGCTCTGGAGTCATTTCGTTGCAAGCGGGTTTTTACATACTTCTCAGACATTTCACTGGAAGCGGGTTTTTTAAATGCTCTGTAGGCATTTCGTTACAAGCGGGTTTTTAAGTACTCTGGAGTCATTTCGTTGCAAACGGGTTTTTACGTGCTCTGGAGTCATTTCTTTGCAAGCGGGTTTTTAAGTGCTCTGGAGTCATTTCGTTGCAAGTGGGTTTTTAAGTGCTCTGGAGTCATTTCGTTGCAAGCGGGTTTTTAAGTGCTCTGGAGTCATTTCATTGCAAGCGGGTTTTTTAGTGCTCTGGAGTCATTTCGTTGCAAGCGGGTTTTTAAGTGCTCTGGAGTCATTTCGTTGCATGCGGGTTTTTAAGTGCTCTGAAGACATTTCGTTGTAAGCGGGTTTTTAAGTGCTCTGGAGTCATTTCGTTGCAAGCGGGTTTTTACATACTTCTCAGACATTTCACTGGAAGCGGGTTTTTTAAATGCTCTGTAGGCATTTCGTTACAAGCGGGTTTTTAAGTACTCTGGAGTCATTTCTTTGCACACGGGTTTTTACGTGCTCTGGAGTCATTTCTTTGCAAGCGGGTTTTTAAGTGCTCTGGAGTCATTTCTTTGCTAGCGGGTTTTTAAGTGCTCTGGAGTCATTTCATTGCAAGCGGGTTTTTAAGTACTCTGGAGTCATTTCGTTGCAAGCGGGTTTTTAAGTGCTCTGGAGTCATTTCGTTGCAAGCGGGTTTTTAAGTGCTCTGGAGTCACTTCGTTGCAAGCGGGTTTTTAAGTGCTCTGGAGTCATTTCGTTGCAAGCGGATTTTTAAGTGCTCTGGAGTCATTTCTTTGCAAGCGGGTTTTTAAGTGCTCTGGAGTCATTTCGTTGCAAGCGGGTTTTTAAGTACTCTGGAGACATTTTGTTGCAAGCGGGTTTTTAAGTGCTCTGGAGTCATTTCGTTGCAAGTGGGTTTTTAAGTGCTCTGGAGTCATTTCGTTGTGAGCGGGTTTTTAAGTGCTCTGGAGTCATTTCGTTGCAAGCGGGTTTTTACGTGTTCTGGAGTCATTTCGTTGCGAGCGGGTTTTTACATACTTCTCAGACATTTCACTGGAAGCGGGTTTTTTAAATGCTCTGTAGGCATTTCGTTGCAAGCGGGTTTTTAAGTACTCTGGAGTAATTTCGTTGCAAACGGGTTTTTACGTGCTTTGGAGTCATTTCGTTGCAAGCGGGTTTTTAAGTGCTCTGGAGTCATTTCGTTGCAAGCGGGTTTTTAAGTGCTCTGGAGACATTTCGTTGCAAGCGGGTTTTTAAGTGCTCTGGAGCCATTTCGTTGCAAGCGGGTTTTTAAGTGCTCTGGAGTCATTTCGTTGCAAGCGGGTTTTTAAGTGCGCTGGAGTCATTTCGTTGCAAGCGGGATTTTAATTGCTCTGGAGTCATTTCGTTGCAAGCGGGTTTTTAAGTACTCTGGAGACATTTTGTTGCAAGCGGGTTTTTAAGTGCTCTGGAGTCATTTCGTTGCAAGCGGGTTTTTAAGTGCTCTGGAGTCATTTCGTTGCAAGCGGGTTTTTAAGTGCTCTGAAGGCATTTCGTTGCAAGCGAGTTTTTATGTGCTCTGGAGTCATTTCGTTGCAAGCGGGTTTTTAAGTGCTCTGGAGTCATTTCGTTGCAAGCGGGTTTTTAAGTGCTCTGGAGTCATTTCGTTGCAAGCGGGTTTTTAAGTGTTCTGGAGTCATTTCGTTGCAAGCGGGTTTTTAAGTGCTCTGGAGTCATTTCATTGCAAGCGGGTTTTTTAGTGCTCTGGAGTCATTTCGTTGCAAGCGGGTTTTTAAGTGCTCTGGAGTCATTTCGTTGCATGCGGGTTTTTAAGTGCTCTGAAGACATTTCGTTGTAAGCAGGTTTTTAAGTGCTCTGGAGTCATTTCGTTGCAAGCGGGTTTTTACATACTTCTCAGACATTTCACTGGAAGTGGGTTTTTTAAATGCTCTGTAGGCATTTCGTTACAAGCGGGTTTTTAAGTACTCTGGAGTCATTTCGTTGCAAACGGGTTTTTACGAGCTCTGGAGTCATTTCTTTGCAAGCGGGTTTTTAAGTGCTCTGGAGTCATTTCGTTGCAAGCGGGTTTTTAAGTGCTCTGGAGTCATTTCGTTGCAAGTGGGTTTTTAAGTGCTCTGAAGGCATTTCGTTGCAAGCGGGTTTTTTAGTGCTCTGGAGTCATTTCGTTGCAAGCGGGTTTTTAAGTGCTCTGGAGTCATTTCGTTGCAAGCGGGTTTTTAAGTGCTCTGAAGACATATCGTTGTAAGCGGGTTTTTAAGTGCTCTGGAGTCATTTCGTTGCAAGCGGGTTTTTACATACTTCTCAGACATTTCACTGGAAGCGGGTTTTTTAAATGCTCTGTAGGCATTTCGTTACAAGCGGGTTTTTAAGTACTCTGGAGTCATTTCGTTGCAAACGGGTTTTTACGTGCTCTGGAGTCATTTCGTTGCAAGCAGGTTTTTAAGTGCTCTGGAGTCATTTCGTTGCAAGCGGGTTTTTAAGTGCTCTGGAGTCATTTCGTTGCAAGCGGGTTTTTAAGTTCTCTGGAGTCATTTCGTTTCATGCGGGTTTTTAAGTGCTCTGAAGGCATTTCGTTGTAAGCGGGTTTTTAAGTGCTCTGGAGTCATTTCGTTGCAAGCGGGTTTTTACGTGTTCTGGAGTCATTTCGTTGCAAGCGGGTTTTTACATACTTCTCAGACATTTCACTGGAAGCGGGTTTTTTAAATGCTCTGTAGGCATTTCGTTGCAAGCGGGTTTTTAAGTGCTCTGGAGTCATTTCTTTGCAAACGGGTTTTTACGTGCTCTGGAGTCATTTCGTTGCAAGCGGGTTTTTAAGTGCTCTGGAGTCATTTCGTTGCAAGTGGCTTTTAAGTGCTCTGGAGTCATTTCGTTGCAAGCTGGTTTTTAAGTACTCTGGAGTCATTTCGTTGCAAGCGGGTTTTTAAGTGCTCTGGAGCCATTTCATTGCAAGCGGGTTTTTAAGTGCTCTGGAGCCATTTCGTTGCAAGCGGGTTTTTAAGTGCTCTGGAGTCATTACGTTGCAAGCGGGTTTTTAAGTGTTCTGGAGACATTTCGTTGCAAGCGGGTTTTTACGTGCTCTGAAGGCATTTCTTTGTAAGTGGGTTTTTAAGTGCTCTGGAGTCATTTCGTTGCAAGCGGGTTTTTACGTGTTTGGAGTCATTTCGTTTCAAGCGGGTTTTTACATACTTCTCAGACATTTCAATGGAAGCGGGTTTTTTAATGCTCTGTAGGCATTTCGTTGCAAGCGGGTTTTTAAGTACTCTGGAGTCATTTCGTTGCAAACGGGTTTTTACGTGCTCTGGAGTCATTTCGTTGCAAGAGGGTTTTTAAGTGCTCTGGAGTCATTTCGTTGCAAGCGGGTTTTTAAGTGCTCTGGAGTCATTTCGTTGCAAGCGGGTTTTTAAGTGCTCTGGAGTCATTTCGTTTCCAGCCGGTTTTTAAGTGCTCTGGAGTCATTTCGTTGCAAGCGGCTTTTTAAGTGCTCTGGAGTCATTTCGTTGCAAGCGGGTTTTTAAGTGCTCTGGAGTCATTTCGTTGCAAGCGGGTTTTTAAGTACTCTGGAGTCATTTCGTTGCAAGCGGGTTTTTAAGTGCCCTGGAGTCATTTCGTTGCAAGCGGGTTTTTAAGTGCCCTGGAGTCATTTCGTTGCAAGCGGGTTTTTAAGTACTCTGGAGACATTTCGTTGCAAGCGGGTTTTTAAGTGCTCTGGCGTCATTTCGTGGCAAGCGGGTTTTTAAGTGCTCTGGAGTCATTTCGTTGCAAGCGGGTTTTTAAGTGCTCTGAAGCCATTTTGTTGCAAGCGGATTTTTAAGTGCTCTGGAGTCATTTCGTTGCAAGCGGGTTTTTAAGTGCTCTGGAGTCATTTCGTTGCAAGCGGGTTTTTAAGTGCTCTGGAGCCATTTCGTTGCAAGCGGGTTTTTAAGTGCTCTGGAGTCATTACGTTGCAAGCGGGTTTTTAAGTGTTCTGGAGTCATTTCGTTGCAAGCGGGTTTTTACGTGCTCTGAAGGCATTTCTTTGTAAGTGGGTTTTTAAGTGCTCTGGAGTCATTTCGTTACAAGCGGGTTTTTACGTGTTCTGGAGTCATTTCGTTTCAAGCGGGTTTTTACATACTTCTCAGACATTTCAATGGAAGCGGGTTTTTTAATGCTCTGTAGGCATTTCGTTGCAAGCGGATTTTTAAGTACTCTGGAGTCATTTCGTTGCAAACGGGTTTTTACGTGCTCTGGAGTCATTTCGTTGCAAGCGGGTTTTTAAGTGCTCTGGAGTCATTTCGTTGCAAGCGGGTTTTTAAGTGCTCTGGAGTCATTTCGTTGCAAGCGGGTTTTTAAGTGCTCTGGAGTCATTTCGTTTCCAGCCGGTTTTTAAGTGCTCTGGAGTCATTTCGTTGCAAGCGGCTTTTTAAGTGCTCTGGAGTCATTTCGTTGCAAGCGGGTTTTTAAGTGCTCTGGAGTCATTTCGTTGCAAGCGGGTTTTTAAGTACTCTGGAGTCATTTCGTTGCAAGCGGGTTTTTAAGTGCCCTGGAGTCATTTCGTTGCAAGCGGGTTTTTAAGTGCCCTGGAGTCATTTCGTTGCAAGCGGGTTTTTAAGTACTCTGGAGACATTTCGTTGCAAGCGGGTTTTTAAGTGCTCTGGAGTCATTTTGTTGCAAGCGGGTTTTTAAGTGCTCTGGAGTCATTTCGTTGCAAGCGGGTTTTTAAGTGCCCTGGAGTCATTTCGTTGCAAGCGGGTTTTTAAGTACTCTGGAGACATTTCGTTGCAAGCGGGTTTTTAAGTGCTCTGGAGTCATTTCGTTGCAAGCGGGTTTTTAAGTGCTCTGGAGTCATTTCGTTGCAAGCTTGTTTTTAAGTGCTCTGAAGGCATTTCGTTGCAAGCGGGTTTTTAAGTGCTCTGGAGTCATTTCGTTGCAAGCGGGTTTTTAAGTGCTCTGGAGTCATTTCGTTGCAAGCGGGTTTTTAAGTGCTCTGGAGTCATTTCGTTGCAAGCGGGTTTTTAAGTGTTCTGGAGTCATTTCGTTGCAAGCGGGTTTTTAAGTGCTCTGGAGTCATTTCGTTGCAAGTGGGTTTTTAAGTGCTCTGAAGGCATTTTGTTGCAAGCGGATTTTTAAGTGCTCTGGAGTCATTTCGTTGCAAGCGGGTTTTTAAGTGCTCTGGAGGCTCTGAAGGCATTTCGTTGCAAGCGGGTTTTTAAGTGCTCTGGAGTCATTTCGTTGCAAGCAGGTTTTTAAGTGCTCTGGAGTCATTTCGTTGCAAGCGGGTTTTTAAGTGCTCTGGAGTCATTTCGTTGCAAGCGGGTTTTTAAGTGCTCTGGAGTCATTTCGTTGCAAGCGGGTTTTTAAGTGCTCTAGAGTCATTTCGTTGCAAGCGGGTTTTTTAGTGCTCTGGAGTCATTTCGTTGCAAGCGGGTTTTTAAGTGCTCTGGAGGCATTTCGTTGCAAGCGGGTTTTTAAGTGCTCTGGAGTCATTTCGTTGCAAGCAGTTTTTTAAGTGCTCTGGAGTCATTTCGTTGCAAGCGGGTTTTTAAGTGCTCTGGAGGCATTTCGTTGCAAGCGGGTTTTTAAGTGCTCTGGAGTCATTTCGTTTCCAGCCGGTTTTTAAGTGCTCTGGAGTCATTTCGTTGCAAGCGGCTTTTTAAGTGCTCTGGAGTCATTTCGTTGCAAGCGGGTTTTTAAGTGCTCTGGAGTCATTTCGTTGCAAGCGGGTTTTTAAGTACTCTGGAGTCATTTCGTTGCAAGCGGGTTTTTAAGTGCCCTGGAGTCATTTCGTTGCAAGCGGGTTTTTAAGTGCCCTGGAGTCATTTCGTTGCAAGCGGGTTTTTAAGTACTCTGGAGACATTTCGTTGCAAGCGGGTTTTTAAGTGCTCTGGAGTCATTTCGTTGCAAGCGGGTTTTTAAGTGCTCTGGAGTCATTTCGTTGCAAGCGGGTTTTTAAGTGCCCTGGAGTCATTTCGTTGCAAGCGGGTTTTTAAGTACTCTGGAGACATTTCGTTGCAAGCGGGTTTTTAAGTGCTCTGGAGTCATTTCGTTGCAAGCGGGTTTTTAAGTGCTCTGGAGTCATTTCGTTGCAAGCTTGTTTTTAAGTGCTCTGAAGGCATTTCGTTGCAAGCGGGTTTTTAAGTGCTCTGGAGTCATTTCGTTGCAAGCGGGTTTTTAAGTGCTCTGGAGTCATTTCGTTGCAAGCGGGTTTTTAAGTGCTCTGGAGTCATTTCGTTGCAAGCGGGTTTTTAAGTGTTCTGGAGTCATTTCGTTGCAAGCGGGTTTTTAAGTGCTCTGGAGTCATTTCGTTGCAAGCGGGTTTTTAAGTGCTCTGAAGGCATTTTGTTGCAAGCGGATTTTTAAGTGCTCTGGAGTCATTTTGTTGCAAGCGGGTTTTTAAGTGCTCTGGAGGCTCTGAAGGCATTTCGTTGCAAGCGGGTTTTTAAGTGCTCTGGAGTCATTTCGTTGCAAGCAGGTTTTTAAGTGCTCTGGAGTCATTTCGTTGCAAGCGGGTTTTTAAGTGCTCTGGAGTCATTTCGTTGCAAGCGGGTTTTTAAGTGCTCTGGAGTCATTTCGTTGCAAGCGGGTTTTTAAGTGCTCTAGAGTCATTTCGTTGCAAGCGGGTTTTTTAGTGCTCTGGAGTCATTTCGTTGCAAGCGGGTTTTTAAGTGCTCTGGAGGCATTTCGTTGCAAGCGGGTTTTTAAGTGCTCTGGAGTCATTTCGTTGCAAGCAGTTTTTTAAGTGCTCTGGAGTCATTTCGTTGCAAGCGGGTTTTTAAGTGCTCTGGAGTCATTTCGTTGCAAGCGGGTTTTTAAGTGCCCTGGAGTCATTTCGTTGCAAGCGGGTTTTTAAGTACTCTGGAGACATTTCGTTGCAAGCGGGTTTTTAAGTGCTCTGGAGTCATTTCGTTGCAAGCGGGTTTTTAAGTGCTCTGGAGTCATTTCGTTGCAAGCTTGTTTTTAAGTGCTCTGAAGGCATTTCGTTGCAAGCGGGTTTTTAAGTGCTCTGGAGTCATTTCGTTGCAAGCGGGTTTTTAAGTGCTCTGGAGTCATTTCGTTGCAAGCGGGTTTTTAAGTGCTCTGGAGTCATTTCGTTGCAAGCGGGTTTTTAAGTGTTCTGGAGTCATTTCGTTGCAAGCGGGTTTTTAAGTGCTCTGGAGTCATTTCGTTGCAAGCGGGTTTTTAAGTGCTCTGAAGGCATTTTGTTGCAAGCGGATTTTTAAGTGCTCTGGAGTCATTTCGTTGCAAGCGGGTTTTTAAGTGCTCTGGAGGCTCTGAAGGCATTTCGTTGCAAGCGGGTTTTTAAGTGCTCTGGAGTCATTTCGTTGCAAGCAGGTTTTTAAGTGCTCTGGAGTCATTTCGTTGCAAGCGGGTTTTTAAGTGCTCTGGAGTCATTTCGTTGCAAGCGGGTTTTTAAGTGCTCTGGAGTCATTTCGTTGCAAGCGGGTTTTTAAGTGCTCTAGAGTCATTTCGTTGCAAGCGGGTTTTTTAGTGCTCTGGAGTCATTTCGTTGCAAGCGGGTTTTTAAGTGCTCTGGAGGCATTTCGTTGCAAGCGGGTTTTTAAGTGCTCTGGAGTCATTTCGTTGCAAGCAGTTTTTTAAGTGCTCTGGAGTCATTTCGTTGCAAGCGGGTTTTTAAGTGCTCTGGAGTCATTTCGTTGCAAGCGGGTTTTTAAGTGCTCTGGAGTCATTTCGTTGCAAGCGGGTTTTTAAGTGCTCTGGAGTCATTTCGTTGCAAGCGGGTTCTTTAGTGCTCTGGAGTCATTTCGTTGCAAGCGGGTTTTTAAGTGCTCTGGAGTCATTTCGTTGCATGCGGTTTTTAAGTGCTCTGAAGGCATTTCGTTGTAAGCGGGTTTTTAAGTGCTCTGGAGTCATTTCGTTGTAAGCGGGTTTTTAAGTGCTCTGGAGTCATTTCGTTGCAAGCGGGTTTTTTAGTGCTCTGGAGTCATTTCGTTGCAAGCGGGTTTTTAAGTGCTCTGGAGTCATTTCGTTGCATGCGGGTTTTTAAGTGCTCTGAAGGCATTTCGTTGTAAGCGGGTTTTTAAGTGCTCTGGAGTCATTTCGTTGCAAGCGGGTTTTTACGTGTTCTGGAGTCATTTCGTTGCAAGCGGGTTTTTACATACTTCTCAGACATTTCACTGGAAGCGGGTTTTTTAAATGCTCTGTAGGCATTTCGTTGCAAGCGGGTTTTTAAGTACTCTGGAGTCATTTCTTTGCAAACGGGTTTTTAAGTGCTCTGGAGTCATTTCGTTGCAAGCGGGTTTTTTAGTGCTCTGGAGTCATTTCGTTGCAAGCGGGTTTTTAAGTGCTCTGGAGTCATTTCGTTGCATGCGGGTTTTTAAGTGCTCTGAAGGCATTTCGTTGTAAGCTGGTTTTTAAGTGCTCTGGAATCATTTCGTTGCAAGCGGGTTTTTACGTGTTCTGGAGTCATTTCGTTGCAAGCGGGTTTTTACATACTTCTCAGACATTTCACTGGAAGCGGGTTTTTTAAATGCTCTGTAGGCATTTCGTTGCAAGCGGGTTTTTAAGTACTCTGGAGTCATTTCTTTGCAAACGGGTTTTTACGTGCTCTGGAGTCATTTCGTTGCAAGCGGGTTTTTAAGTGCTCTGGAGTCATTTCGTTGCAAGTGGCTTTTAAGTGCTCTGGAGTCATTTCGTTGCAAGCGGGTTTTTAAGTACTCTGGAGTCATTTCGTTGCAAGCGGGTTTTTAAGTGCTCTGGAGTCATTTCGTTGCAAGCGGGTTTTTACGTGCTCTGAAGGCATTTCTTTGTAAGCGGGTTTTTAAGTGCTCTGGAGTCATTTCGTTGCAAGCGGGTTTTTACGTGTTCTGGAGTCATTTCGTTGCAAGCGGGTTTTTACATACTTCTCAGACATTTCAATGGAAGCGGGTTTTTTAAATGCTCTGTAGGCATTTCGTTGCAAGCGGGTTTTTAAGTACTCTGGAGTCATTTCGTTGCAAACGGGTTTTTACGTGCTCTGGAGTCATTTCGTTGCAAGCGGGTTTTTAAGTGCTCTGGAGTCATTTCGTTGCAAGCGGGTTTTTAAGTGCTCTGGAGTCATTTCGTTGCAAGCGGGTTTTTAAGTGCTCTGGAGTCATTACGTTGCCAGCGGGTTTTTAAGTGCTCTGGAGTCATTTCGTTGCAAGCGGCTTTTTAAGTGCTCTGGAGTCATTTCGTTGCAAGCGGGTTTTTAAGTGCTCTGGAGTCATTTCGTTGCAAGCGGCTTTTTAAGTACTCTGGAGTCATTTCGTTGCAAGCGGGTTTTTAAGTGCTCTGGAGTCATTTCGTTGCAAGCGGGTTTTTAAGTGCTCTGGAGTCATTTCGTTGCAAGCGGGTTTTTAAGTACTCTGGAGACATTTCGTTGCAAGCGGGTTTTTAAGTGCTCTGGAGTCATTTCGTTGCAAGCGGGTTTTTAAGTGCTCTGGAGTCATTTCGTTGCAAGCTTGTTTTTAAGTGCTCTGAAGGCATTTCGTTGCAAGCGGGTTTTTAAGTGCTCTGGAGTCATTTCGTTGCAAGCGGGTTTTTAAGTGCTCTGGAGTCATTTCGTTGCAAGCGGGTTTTTAAGTGCTCTGGAGTCATTTCGTTGCAAGCGGGTTTTTAAGTGTTCTGGAGTCATTTCGTTGCAAGCGGGTTTTTAAGTGCTCTGGAGTCATTTCGTTGCAAGCGGGTTTTTAAGTGCTCTGAAGGCATTTTGTTGCAAGCGGGTTTTTAAGTGCTCTGGAGTCATTTCGTTGCAAGCGGGTTTTTAAGTGCTCTGGAGGCTCTGAAGGCATTTCGTTGCAAGCGGGTTTTTAAGTGCTCTGGAGTCATTTCGTTGCAAGCGGATTTTTAAGTGCTCTGGAGTCATTTCGTTGCAAGCGGGTTTTTAAGTGTTCTGGAGTCATTTCGTTGCAAGCGGGTTTTTAAGTGCTCTGGATTCATTTCGTTGCAAGCGGGTTTTTAAGTGCTCTAGAGTCATTTCGTTGCAAGCAGGTTTTTTAGTGCTCTGGAGTCATTTCGTTGCAAGCGGGTTTTTAAGTGCTCTGGAGGCATTTCGTTGCAAGCGGGTTTTTAAGTGCTCTGGAGTCATTTCGTTTCAAGTGGGTTTTTACATACTTCTCAGACATTTCACTGGAAGCGAGTTTTTTAAATGCTCTGGAGGCATTTCGTTGCAAGCGGGTTTTTAAGTACTCTGGAGTCATTTCGTTGCAAACGGGTTTTTACGTGCTCTGGAGTCATTTCGTTGCAAGCGGGTTTTTAAGTGCTCTGGAGTCATTTCGTTGCAAGCGGGTTTTTACATACTTCTCAGACATTTCACTGGAAGTGGGTTTTTTAAATGCTCTGTAGGCATTTCGTTACAAGCGGGTTTTTAAGTACTCTGGAGTCATTTCGTTGCAAACGGGTTTTTACGAGCTCTGGAGTCATTTCTTTGCAAGCGGGTTTTTAAGTGCTCTGGAGTCATTTCGTTGCAAGCGGGTTTTTAAGTGCTCTGGAGTCATTTCGTTGCAAGTGGGTTTTTAAGTGCTCTGAAGGCATTTCGTTGCAAGCGGGTTTTTTAGTGCTCTGGAGTCATTTCGTTGCAAGCGGGTTTTTAAGTGCTCTGGAGTCATTTCGTTGCAAGCGGGTTTTTAAGTGCTCTGAAGACATATCGTTGTAAGCGGGTTTTTAAGTGCTCTGGAGTCATTTCGTTGCAAGCGGGTTTTTACATACTTCTCAGACATTTCACTGGAAGCGGGTTTTTTAAATGCTCTGTAGGCATTTCGTTACAAGCGGGTTTTTAAGTACTCTGGAGTCATTTCGTTGCAAACGGGTTTTTACGTGCTCTGGAGTCATTTCGTTGCAAGCAGGTTTTTAAGTGCTCTGGAGTCATTTCGTTGCAAGCGGGTTTTTAAGTGCTCTGGAGTCATTTCGTTGCAAGCGGGTTTTTAAGTTCTCTGGAGTCATTTCGTTTCATGCGGGTTTTTAAGTGCTCTGAAGGCATTTCGTTGTAAGCGGGTTTTTAAGTGCTCTGGAGTCATTTCGTTGCAAGCGGGTTTTTACGTATTCTGGAGTCATTTCGTTGGAAGCGGGTTTTTACATAATTCTCAGACATTTCACTGGAAGCGGGTTTTTTAAATGCTCTGTAGGCATTTCGTTGCAAGCGGGTTTTTAAGTGCTCTGGAGTCATTTCTTTGCAAACGGGTTTTTACGTGCTCTGGAGTCATTTCGTTGCAAGCGGGTTTTTAAGTGCTCTGGAGTCATTTCGTTGCAAGTGGCTTTTAAGTGCTCTGGAGTCATTTCGTTGCAAGCGGGTTTTTAAGTACTCTGGAGTCATTTCGTTGCAAGCGGGTTTTTAAGTGCTCTGGAGCCATTTCGTTGCAAGCGGGTTTTTAAGTGCTCTGGAGCCATTTCGTTGCAAGCGGGTTTTTAAGTGCTCTGGAGTCATTACGTTGCAAGCGGGTTTTTAAGTGTTCTGGAGTCATTTCGTTGCAAGCGGGTTTTTACGTGCTCTGAAGGCATTTCTTTGTAAGTGGGTTTTTAAGTGCTCTGGAGTCATTTCGTTGCAAGCGGGTTTTTACGTGTTTGGAGTCATTTCGTTTCAAGCGGGTTTTTACATACTTCTCAGACATTTCAATGGAAGCGGGTTTTTTAATGCTCTGTAGGCATTTCGTTGCAAGCGGGTTTTTAAGTACTCTGGAGTCATTTCGTTGCAAACGGGTTTTTACGTGCTCTGGAGTCATTTCGTTGCAAGAGGGTTTTTAAGTGCTCTGGAGTCATTTCGTTGCAAGCGGGTTTTTAAGTGCTCTGGAGTCATTTCGTTGCAAGCGGGTTTTTAAGTGCTCTGGAGTCATTTCGTTTCCAGCCGGTTTTTAAGTGCTCTGGAGTCATTTCGTTGCAAGCGGCTTTTTAAGTGCTCTGGAGTCATTTCGTTGCAAGCGGGTTTTTAAGTGCTCTGGAGTCATTTCGTTGCAAGCGGGTTTTTAAGTACTCTGGAGTCATTTCGTTGCAAGCGGGTTTTTAAGTGCCCTGGAGTCATTTCGTTGCAAGCGGGTTTTTAAGTGCCCTGGAGTCATTTCGTTGCAAGCGGGTTTTTAAGTACTCTGGAGACATTTCGTTGCAAGCGGGTTTTTAAGTGCTCTGGCGTCATTTCGTTGCAAGCGGGTTTTTAAGTGCTCTGGAGTCATTTCGTTGCAAGCGGGTTTTTAAGTGCTCTGAAGGCATTTTGTTGCAAGCGGATTTTTAAGTGCTCTGGAGTCATTTCGTTGCAAGCGGGTTTTTAAGTGCTCTGGAGTCATTTCGTTGCAAGCGGGTTTTTAAGTGCTCTGGAGCCATTTCGTTGCAAGCGGGTTTTTAAGTGCTCTGGAGTCATTACGTTGCAAGCGGGTTTTTAAGTGTTCTGGAGTCATTTCGTTGCAAGCGGGTTTTTACGTGCTCTGAAGGCATTTCTTTGTAAGTGGGTTTTTAAGTGCTCTGGAGTCATGTCGTTGCAAGCGGGTTTTTACGTGTTCTGGAGTCATTTCGTTTCAAGCGGGTTTTTACATACTTCTCAGACATTTCAATGGAAGCGGGTTTTTTAATGCTCTGTAGGCATTTCGTTGCAAGCGGGTTTTTAAGTACTCTGGAGTCATTTCGTTGCAAACGGGTTTTTACGTGCTCTGGAGTCATTTCGTTGCAAGCGGGTTTTTAAGTGCTCTGGAGTCATTTCGTTGCAAGCGGGTTTTTAAGTGCTCTGGAGTCATTTCGTTGCAAGCGGGTTTTTAAGTGCTCTGGAGTCATTTCGTTTCCAGCCGGTTTTTAAGTGCTCTGGAGTCATTTCGTTGCAAGCGGCTTTTTAAGTGCTCTGGAGTCATTTCGTTGCAAGCGGGTTTTTAAGTGCTCTGGAGTCATTTCGTTGCAAGCGGGTTTTTAAGTACTCTGGAGTCATTTCGTTGCAAGCGGGTTTTTAAGTGCCCTGGAGTCATTTCGTTGCAAGCGGGTTTTTAAGTGCCCTGGAGTCATTTCGTTGCAAGCGGGTTTTTAAGTACTCTGGAGACATTTCGTTGCAAGCGGGTTTTTAAGTGCTCTGGAGTCATTTCGTTGCAAGCGGGTTTTTAAGTGCTCTGGAGTCATTTCGTTGCAAGCGGGTTTTTAAGTGCCCTGGAGTCATTTCGTTGCAAGCGGGTTTTTAAGTACTCTGGAGACATTTCGTTGCAAGCGGGTTTTTAAGTGCTCTGGAGTCATTTCGTTGCAAGCGGGTTTTTAAGTGCTCTGGAGTCATTTCGTTGCAAGCTTGTTTTTAAGTGCTCTGAAGGCATTTCGTTGCAAGCGGGTTTTTAAGTGCTCTGGAGTCATTTCGTTGCAAGCGGGTTTTTAAGTGCTCTGGAGTCATTTCGTTGCAAGCGGGTTTTTAAGTGCTCTGGAGTCATTTCGTTGCAAGCGGGTTTTTAAGAGTTCTGGAGTCATTTCGTTGCAAGCGGGTTTTTAAGTGCTCTGGAGTCATTTCGTTGCAAGCGGGTTTTTAAGTGCTCTGAAGGCATTTTGTTGCAAGCGGATTTTTAAGTGCTCTGGAGTCATTTCGTTGCAAGCGGGTTTTTAAGTGCTCTGGAGGCTCTGAAGGCATTTCGTTGCAAGCGGGTTTTTAAGTGCTCTGGAGTCATTTCGTTGCAAGCAGGTTTTTAAGTGCTCTGGAGTCATTTCGTTGCAAGCGGGTTTTTAAGTGCTCTGGAGTCATTTCGTTGCAAGCGGGTTTTTAAGTGCTCTGGAGTCATTTCGTTGCAAGCGGGTTTTTAAGTGCTCTAGAGTCATTTCGTTGCAAGCGGGTTTTTTAGTGCTCTGGAGTCATTTCGTTGCAAGTGGGTTTTTAAGTGCTCTGGAGGCATTTCGTTGCAAGCGGGTTTTTAAGTGCTCTGGAGTCATTTCGTTGCAAGCAGTTTTTTAAGTGCTCTGGAGTCATTTCGTTGCAAGCGGGTTTTTAAGTGCTCTGGAGTCATTTCGTTGCAAGCGGGTTTTTAAGTGCTCTGGAGTCATTTCGTTGCAAGCGGGTTTTTAAGTGCTCTGGAGTCATTTCGTTGCAAGCGGGTTCTTTAGTGCTCTGGAGTCATTTCGTTGCAAGCGGGTTTTTAAGTGCTCTGGAGTCATTTCGTTGCATGCGGTTTTTAAGTGCTCTGAAGGCATTTCGTTGTAAGCGGGTTTTTAAGTGCTCTGGAGTCATTTCGTTGTAAGCGGGTTTTTAAGTGCTCTGGAGTCATTTCGTTGCAAGCGGGTTTTTTAGTGCTCTGGAGTCATTTCGTTGCAAGCGGGTTTTTAAGTGCTCTGGAGTCATTTCGTTGCATGCGGGTTTTTAAGTGCTCTGAAGGCATTTCGTTGTAAGCGGGTTTTTAAGTGCTCTGGAGTCATTTCGTTGCAAGCGGGTTTTTACGTGTTCTGGAGTCATTTCGTTGCAAGCGGGTTTTTACATACTTCTCAGACATTTCACTGGAAGCGGGTTTTTTAAATGCTCTGTAGGCATTTCGTTGCAAGCGGGTTTTTAAGTACTCTGGAGTCATTTCTTTGCAAACGGGTTTTTAAGTGCTCTGGAGTCATTTCGTTGCAAGCGGGTTTTTTAGTGCTCTGGAGTCATTTCGTTGCAAGCGGGTTTTTAAGTGCTCTGGAGTCATTTCGTTGCATGCGGGTTTTTAAGTGCTCTGAAGGCATTTCGTTGTAAGCTGGTTTTTAAGTGCTCTGGAATCATTTCGTTGCAAGCGGGTTTTTACGTGTTCTGGAGTCATTTCGTTGCAAGCGGGTTTTTACATACTTCTCAGACATTTCACTGGAAGCGGGTTTTTTAAATGCTCTGTAGGCATTTCGTTGCAAGCGGGTTTTTAAGTACTCTGGAGTCATTTCTTTGCAAACGGGTTTTTACGTGCTCTGGAGTCATTTCGTTGCAAGCGGGTTTTTAAGTGCTCTGGAGTCATTTCGTTGCAAGTGGCTTTTAAGTGCTCTGGAGTCATTTCGTTGCAAGCGGGTTTTTAAGTACTCTGGAGTCATTTCGTTGCAAGGGGGTTTTTAAGTGCTCTGGAGTCATTTCGTTGCAAGCGGGTTTTTACGTGCTCTGAAGGCATTTCTTTGTAAGCGGGTTTTTAAGTGCTCTGGAGTCATTTCGTTGCAAGCGGGTTTTTACGTGTTCTGGAGTCATTTCGTTGCAAGCGGGTTTTTACATACTTCTCAGACATTTCAATGGAAGCGGGTTTTTTAAATGCTCTGTAGGCATTTCGTTGCAAGCGGGTTTTTAAGTACTCTGGAGTCATTTCGTTGCAAACGGGTTTTTACGTGCTCTGGAGTCATTTCGTTGCAAGCGGGTTTTTAAGTGCTCTGGAGTCATTTCGTTGCAAGCGGGTTTTTAAGTGCTCTGGAGTCATTTCGTTGCAAGCGGGTTTTTAAGTGCTCTGGAGTCATTACGTTGCCAGCGGGTTTTTAAGTGCTCTGGAGTCATTTCGTTGCAAGCGGCTTTTTAAGTGCTCTGGAGTCATTTCGTTGCAAGCGGGTTTTTAAGTGCTCTGGAGTCATTTCGTTGCAAGCGGCTTTTTAAGTACTCTGGAGTCATTTCGTTGCAAGCGGGTTTTTAAGTGCTCTGGAGTCATTTCGTTGCAAGCGGGTTTTTAAGTGCTCTGGAGTCATTTCGTTGCAAGCGGGTTTTTAAGTACTCTGGAGACATTTCGTTGCAAGCGGGTTTTTAAGTGCTCTGGAGTCATTTCGTTGCAAGCGGGTTTTTAAGTGCTCTGGAGTCATTTCGTTGCAAGCTTGTTTTTAAGTGCTCTGAAGGCATTTCGTTGCAAGCGGGTTTTTAAGTGCTCTGGAGTCATTTCGTTGCAAGCGGGTTTTTAAGTGCTCTGGAGTCATTTCGTTGCAAGCGGGTTTTTAAGTGCTCTGGAGTCATTTCGTTGCAAGCGGGTTTTTAAGTGTTCTGGAGTCATTTCGTTGCAAGCGGGTTTTTAAGTGCTCTGGAGTCATTTCGTTGCAAGCGGGTTTTTAAGTGCTCTGAAGGCATTTTGTTGCAAGCGGGTTTTTAAGTGCTCTGGAGTCATTTCGTTGCAAGCGGGTTTTTAAGTGCTCTGGAGGCTCTGAAGGCATTTCGTTGCAAGCGGGTTTTTAAGTGCTCTGGAGTCATTTCGTTGCAAGCGGATTTTTAAGTGCTCTGGAGTCATTTCGTTGCAAGCGGGTTTTTAAGTGTTCTGGAGTCATTTCGTTGCAAGCGGGTTTTTAAGTGCTCTGGATTCATTTCGTTGCAAGCGGGTTTTTAAGTGCTCTAGAGTCATTTCGTTGCAAGCAGGTTTTTTAGTGCTCTGGAGTCATTTCGTTGCAAGCGGGTTTTTAAGTGCTCTGGAGGCATTTCGTTGCAAGCGGGTTTTTAAGTGCTCTGGAGTCATTTCGTTTCAAGCGGGTTTTTACATACTTCTCAGACATTTCACTGGAAGCAAGTTTTTTAAATGCTCTGGAGGCATTTCGTTGCAAGCGGGTTTTTAAGTACTCTGGAGTCATTTCGTTGCAAACGGGTTTTTACGTGCTCTGGAGTCATTTCGTTGCAAGCGGGTTTTTAAGTGCTCTGGAGTCATTTCGTTGCAAGCGGGTTTTTAAGTGCTCTGGAGTCATTTCGTTGCAAGCGGGTTTTTAAGTGCTCTGGAGTCATTTCATTGCAAGCGGGTTTTTTAGTGCTCTGGAGTCATTTCGTTGCAAGCGGGTTTTTAAGTGCTCTGGAGTCATTTCGTTGCATGCGGGTTTTTAAGTGCTCTGAAGGCATTTCGTTGTAAGCGGGTTTTTACGTGCTCTGAAGGCATTTCTTTGTAAGCGGGTTTTTAAGTGCTCTGGAGTCATTTCCTTGCAAGCGGGTTTTTACGTGCTCTGAAGGCATTTCTTTGTAAGCGGGTTTTTAAGTGCTCTGGAGTCATTTCGTTGCAAGCGGGTTTTTACGTGTTCTGGAGTCATTTCGTTGCAAGCGGGTTTTTACATACTTCTCAGACATTTCAATGGAAGCGGGTTTTTAAGTGCTCTGAAGTCATTTCGTTGCAAGCGGGTTTTTAAGTGCTCTGGAGTCATTTCGTTGCAAGCGGGTTTTTAAGTACTCTGGAGTCATTTCGTTGCAAGCGGGTTTTTAAGTGCTCTGGAGTCATTTCGTTGCAAGCGGGTTTTTACGTGCTCTGGAGTCATTTCGTTGCAAGCGGGTTTTTAAGTGCTCTGGAGTCATTTCGTTGCAAGCGGGTTTTTAAGTGCTCTGGAGTCATTTCGTTGCAAGCGGGTTTTTAAGTGCTCTGGAGTCATTTCGTTGCAAGCGGGTTTTTAAGTGCTCTGAAGGCATTTCGTTGTAAGCGGGATTTAAGTGCTCTGGAGTCATTTCGTTGCAAGCGGGTTTTTAAGTGCTCTGGAGTCATTTCGTTGCAAGCGGGTTTTTAAGTGCTCTGGAGTCATTTCGTTGCAAGCGGGTTTTTAAGTACTCTGGAGACATTTCGTTGCAAGCGGGTTTTTAAGTGCTCTGGAGTCATTTCATTGCAAGCGGGTTTTTAAGTGCTCTGGAGTCATTTCGTTGCAAGCTTGTTTTTAAGTGCTCTGAAGCCATTTCGTTGCAAGCGGGTTTTTAAGTGCTCTGGAGTCATTTCATTGCAAGCGGGTTTTTAAGTGCTCTGGATTCATTTCGTTGCAAGCGGGTTTTTAAGTGCTCTGGAGTCATTTCGTTGTAAGCGGGTTTTTAAGTGTTCTGGAGTCATTTCGTTGCAAGCGGGTTTTTAAGTGCTCTGGAGTCATTTCGTTGCAAGCGGGTTTTTAAGTGCTCTGAAGGCATTTTGTTGCAAGCGTGTTTTTAAGTGCTCTGGAGTCATTTCGTTGCAAGCGGGTTTTTAAGTGCTCTGGAGGCTCTGAAGGCATTTCGTTGCAAGCGGGTTTTTAAGTGCTCTGGAGTCATTTCGTTGCAAGCGGGTTTTTAAGTGCTCTGGAGTCATTTCGTTGCAAGCGGGTTTTTAAGTGCTCTGGAGTCATTTCGTTGCAAGCTTGTTTTTAAGTGCTCTGAAGGCATTTCGTTGCAAGCGGGTTTTTAAGTGCTCTGGAGTCATTTCGTTGCAAGCGGGTTTTTAAGTGCTCTGGAGTCATTTCGTTGCAAGCGGGTTTTTAAGTGTTCTGGAGTCATTTCGTTGCAAGCGGGTTTTTAAGTGCTCTGGAGTCATTTCGTTGCAAGCGGGTTTTTAAGTGCTCTGAAGGCATTTTGTTGCAAGCGGGTTTTTAAGTGCTCTGGAGTCATTTCGTTGCAAGCGGCTTTTTAAGTGCTCTGGAGGCTCTGAAGGTATTTAGTTGCAAGCGGGTTTTTAAGTGCTCTGGAGTCATTTCGTTGCAAGCGGGTTTTTAAGTGCTCTGGAGTCATTTCGTTGCAAGCGGGTTTTTAAGTGCTCTGGAGTCATTTCGTTGCAAGCGGGTTTTTAAGTGCTCTGGAGTCATTTCGTTGCCAGCGGGTTTTTAAGTGCTCTGGAGTCATTTCGTTGCAAGCGGCTTTTTAAGTGCTCTGGAGTCATTTCGTTGCAAGCGGGTTTTTAAGTGCTCTGGAGTCATTTCGTTGCAAGCGGGTTTTTTAGTGCTCTGGAGTCATTTCGTTGCAAGCGGGTTTTTAAGTGCTCTGGAGTCATTTCGTTGCATGCGGGTTTTTAAGTGCTCTGAAGGCTTTTCGTTGTGAGCGGGTTTTTAAGTGCTCTGGAGTCATTTCGTTGCAAGCGGGTTTTTACGTGTTCTGGAGTCATTTCGTTGCGAGCGGGTTTTTACATACTTCTCAGACATTTCACTGGAAGCGGGTTTTTTAAATGCTCTGTAGGCATTTCGTTGCAAGCGGGTTTTTAAGTACTCTGGAGTAATTTCGTTGCAAACGGGTTTTTACGTGCTTTGGAGTCATTTCGTTGCAAGCGGGTTTTTAAGTGCTCTGGAGTCATTTCGTTGCAAGCGGGTTTTTAAGTGCTCTGGAGACATTTCGTTGCAAGCGGGTTTTTAAGTGCTCTGGAGCCATTTCGTTGCAAGCGGGTTTTTATGTGCTCTGGAGTCATTTCGTTGCAAGCGGGTTTTTAAGTGCTCTGGAGTCATTTCGTTGCAAGCGGGATTTTAATTGCTCTGGAGTCATTTCGTTGCAAGCGGGTTTTTAAGTACTCTGGAGACATTTTGTTGCAAGCGGGTTTTTAAGTGCTCTGGAGTCATTTCGTTGCAAGCGGGTTTTTAAGTGCTCTGGAGTCATTTCGTTGCAAGCGGGTTTTTAAGTGCTCTGAAGGCATTTCGTTGCAAGCGGGTTTTTATGTGCTCTGGAGTCATTTCGTTGCAAGCGGGTTTTTAAGTGCTCTGGAGTCATTTCGTTGCAAGCGGGTTTTTAAGTGCTCTGGAGTCATTTCGTTGCAAGCGGGTTTTTAAGTGTTCTGGAGTCATTTCGTTGCAAGCGGGTTTTTAAGTGCTCTGGAGTCATTTCATTGCAAGCGGGTTTTTTAGTGCTCTGGAGTCATTTCGTTGCAAGCGGGTTTTTAAGTGCTCTGGAGTCATTTCGTTGCATGCGGGTTTTTAAGTGCTCTGAAGACATTTCGTTGTAAGCGGGTTTTTAAGTGCTCTGGAGTCATTTCGTTGCAAGCGGGTTTTTACATACTTCTCAGACATTTCACTGGAAGTGGGTTTTTTAAATGCTCTGTAGGCATTTCGTTACAAGCGGGTTTTTAAGTGCTCTGGAGTCATTTCGTTGCAAGCGGGTTTTTAAGTGCTCTGGAGTCATTTCGTTGCAAGCGGGTTTTTAAGTGCTCTGGAGTCATTTCGTTGCAAGCGGGTTTTTAAGTGTTCTGGAGTCATTTCGTTGCAAGCGGGTTTTTAAGTGCTCTGGAGTCATTTCGTTGCAAGCGGGTTTTTACGTGCTCTGAAGGCATTTTGTTGCAAGCGGATTTTTAAGTGCTCTGGAGTCATTTCGTTGCCAGCGGGTTTTTAAGTGCTCTGGAGGCTCTGAAGGCATTTCGTTGCAAGCGGGTTTTTAAGTGCTCTGGAGTCATTTCGTTGCAAGCAGGTTTTTAAGTGCTCTGGAGTCATTTCGTTGCAAGCGGGTTTTTAAGTGCTCTGGAGTCATTTCGTTGCAAGCGGGTTTTTAAGTGCTCTGGAGTCATTTCGTTGCAAGCGGGTTTTTAAGTGCTCTAGAGTCATTTCGTTGCAAGCGGGTTTTTTAGTGCTCTGGAGTCATTTCGTTGCAAGCGGGTTTTTAAGTGCTCTGGAGGCATTTCGTTGCAAGCGGGTTTTTAAGTGCTCTGGAGTCATTTCGTTGCAAGCAGTTTTTTAAGTGCTCTGGAGTCATTTCGTTGCAAGCGGGTTTTTAAGTGCTCTGGAGTCATTTCGTTGCAAGCGGGTTTTTAAGTGTTCTGGAGTCATTTCGTTGCAAGCGGGTTTTTAAGTGCTCTGGAGTCATTTCATTGCAAGCGGGTTCTTTAGTGCTCTGGAGTCATTTCGTTGCAAGCGGGTTTTTAAGTGCTCTGGAGTCATTTCGTTGCATGCGGTTTTTAAGTGCTCTGAAGGCATTTCGTTGTAAGCGGGTTTTTAAGTGCTCTGGAGTCATTTCGTTGTAAGCGGGTTTTTAAGTGCTCTGGAGTCATTTCGTTGCAAGCGGGTTTTTTAGTGCTCTGGAGTCATTTCGTTGCAAGCGGGTTTTTAAGTGCTCTGGAGTCATTTCGTTGCATGCGGGTTTTTAAGTGCTCTGAAGGCATTTCGTTGTAAGCGGGTTTTTAAGTGCTCTGGAGTCATTTCATTGCAAGCGGGTTTTTACGTGTTCTGGAGTCATTTCGTTGCAAGCGGGTTTTTACATACTTCTCAGACATTTCACTGGAAGCGGGTTTTTTAAATGCTCTGTAGGCATTTCGTTGCAAGCGGGTTTTTAAGTACTCTGGAGTCATTTCTTTGCAAACGGGTTTTTAAGTGCTCTGGAGTCATTTCGTTGCAAGCGGGTTTTTTAGTGCTCTGGAGTCATTTCGTTGCAAGCGGGTTTTTAAGTGCTCTGGAGTCATTTCGTTGCATGCGGGTTTTTAAGTGCTCTGAAGGCATTTCGTTGTAAGCTGGTTTTTAAGTGCTCTGGAATCATTTCGTTGCAAGCGGGTTTTTACGTGTTCTGGAGTCATTTCGTTGCAAGCGGGTTTTTACATACTTCTCAGACATTTCACTGGAAGCGGGTTTTTTAAATGCTCTGTAGGCATTTCGTTGCAAGCGGGTTTTTAAGTACTCTGGAGTCATTTCTTTGCAAACGGGTTTTTTACGTGCTCTGGAGTCATTTCGTTGCAAGCGGGTTTTTAAGTGCTCTGGAGTCATTTCGTTGCAAGTGGCTTTTAAGTGCTCTGGAGTCATTTCGTTGCAAGCGGGTTTTTAAGTACTCTGGAGTCATTTCGTTGCAAGCGGGTTTTTAAGTGCTCTGGAGTCATTTCGTTGCAAGCGGGTTTTTACGTGCTCTGAAGGCATTTCTTTGTAAGCGGGTTTTTAAGTGCTCTGGAGTCATTTCGTTGCAAGCGGGTTTTTACGTGTTCTGGAGTCATTTCGTTGCAAGCGGGTTTTTACATACTTCTCAGACATTTCAATGGAAGCGGGTTTTTTAAATGCTCTGTAGGCATTTCGTTGCAAGCGGGTTTTTAAGTACTCTGGAGTCATTTCGTTGCAAACGGGTTTTTACGTGCTCTGGAGTCATTTCGTTGCAAGCGGGTTTTTAAGTGCTCTGGAGTCATTTCGTTGCAAGCGGGTTTTTAAGTGCTCTGGAGTCATTTCGTTGCAAGCGGGTTTTTAAGTGCTCTGGAGTCATTTCGTTGCAAGCGGCTTTTTAAGTACTCTGGAGTCATTTCGTTGCAAGCGGGTTTTTAAGTGCTCTGGAGTCATTTCGTTGCAAGCGGGTTTTTAAGTGCTCTGGAGTCATTTCGTTGCAAGCGGGTTTTTAAGTACTCTGGAGACATTTCGTTGCAAGCGGGTTTTTAAGTGCTCTGGAGTCATTTCGTTGCAAGCGGGTTTTTAAGTGCTCTGGAGTCATTTCGTTGCAAGCTTGTTTTTAAGTGCTCTGAAGGCATTTCGTTGCAAGCGGGTTTTTAAGTGCTCTGGAGTCATTTCGTTGCAAGCAGGTTTTTAAGTGCTCTGGAGTCATTTCGTTGCAAGCGGGTTTTTAAGTGCTCTGGAGTCATTTCGTTGCAAGCGGGTTTTTAAGTGTTCTGGAGTCATTTCGTTGCAAGCAGGTTTTTAAGTGCTCTGGAGTCATTTCGTTGCAAGCGGGTTTTTAAGTGCTCTGAAGGCATTTTGTTGCAAGCGGGTTTTTAAGTGCTCTGGAGTCATTTCGTTGCAAGCGGGTTTTTAAGTGCTCTGGAGGCTCTGAAGGCATTTCGTTGCAAGCGGGTTTTTAAGTGCTCTGGAGTCATTTCGTTGCAAGCGGATTTTTAAGTGCTCTGGAGTCATTTCGTTGCAAGCGGGTTTTTAAGTGTTCTGGAGTCATTTCGTTGCAAGCGGGTTTTTAAGTGCTCTGGATTCATTTCGTTGCAAGCGGGTTTTTAAGTGCTCTAGAGTCATTTCGTTGCAAGCAGGTTTTTTAGTGCTCTGGAGTCATTTCGTTGCAAGCGGGTTTTTAAGTGCTCTGGAGGCATTTCGTTGCAAGCGGGTTTTTAAGTGCTCTGGAGTCATTTCGTTTCAAGCGGGTTTTTACATACTTCTCAGACATTTCACTGGAAGCGAGTTTTTTAAATGCTCTGGAGGCATTTCGTTGCAAGCGGGTTTTTAAGTACTCTGGAGTCATTTCGTTGCAAACGGGTTTTTACGTGCTCTGGAGTCATTTCGTTGCAAGCGGGTTTTTAAGTGCTCTGGAGTCATTTCGTTGCAAGCGGGTTTTTAAGTGCTCTGGAGTCATTTCGTTGCAAGCGGGTTTTTAAGTGCTCTGGAGTCATTTCATTGCAAGCGGGTTTTTTAGTGCTCTGGAGTCATTTCGTTGCAAGCGGGTTTTTAAGTGCTCTGGAGTCATTTCGTTGCATGCGGGTTTTTAAGTGCTCTGAAGGCATTTCGTTGTAAGCGGGTTTTTACGTGCTCTGAAGGCATTTCTTTGTAAGCGGGTTTTTAAGTGCTCTGGAGTCATTTCCTTGCAAGCGGGTTTTTACGTGCTCTGAAGGCATTTCTTTGTAAGCGGGTTTTTAAGTGCTCTGGAGTCATTTCGTTGCAAGCGGGTTTTTACGTGTTCTGGAGTCATTTCGTTGCAAGCGGGTTTTTACATACTTCTCAGACATTTCAATGGAAGCGGGTTTTTAAGTGCTCTGAAGTCATTTCGTTGCAAGCGGGTTTTTAAGTGCTCTGGAGTCATTTCGTTGCAAGCGGGTTTTTACGTGCTCTGGAGTCATTTCGTTGCAAGCGGGTTTTTAAGTGCTCTGGAGTCATTTCGTTGCAAGCGGGTTTTTAAGTGCTCTGGAGTCATTTCGTTGCAAGCGGGTTTTTAAGTGCTCTGGAGTCATTTCGTTGCAAGCGGGTTTTTAAGTGCTCTGAAGGCATTTCGTTGTAAGCGGGTTTTTAAGTGCTCTGGAGTCATTTCGTTGCAAGCGGGTTTTTAAGTGCTCTGGAGTCATTTCGTTGCAAGCGGGTTTTTAAGTGCTCTGGAGTCATTTCGTTGCAAGCGGGTTTTTAAGTACTCTGGACACATTTCGTTGCAAGCGGGTTTTTAAGTGCTCTGGAGTCATTTCATTGCAAGCGGGTTTTTAAGTGCTCTGGAGTCATTTCGTTGCAAGCTTGTTTTTAAGTGCTCTGAAGCCATTTCGTTGCAAGCGGGTTTTTAAGTGCTCTGGAGTCATTTCATTGCAAGCGGGTTTTTAAGTGCTCTGGATTCATTTCGTTGCAAGCGGGTTTTTAAGTGCTCTGGAGTCATTTCGTTGTAAGCGGGTTTTTAAGTGTTCTGGAGTCATTTCGTTGCAAGCGGGTTTTTAAGTGCTCTGGAGTCATTTCGTTGCAAGCGGGTTTTTAAGTGCTCTGAAGGCATTTTGTTGCAAGCGTGTTTTTAAGTGCTCTGGAGTCATTTCGTTGCAAGCGGGTTTTTAAGTGCTCTGGAGGCTCTGAAGGCATTTCGTTGCAAGCGGGTTTTTAAGTGCTCTGGAGTCATTTCGTTGCAAGCGGGTTTTTAAGTGCTCTGGAGTCATTTCGTTGCAAGCGGGTTTTTAAGTGCTCTGGAGTCATTTCGTTGCAAGCTTGTTTTTAAGTGCTCTGAAGGCATTTCGTTGCAAGCGGGTTTTTAAGTGCTCTGGAGTCATTTCGTTGCAAGCGGGTTTTTAAGTGCTCTGGAGTCATTTCGTTGCAAGCGGGTTTTTAAGTGTTCTGGAGTCATTTCGTTGCAAGCGGGTTTTTAAGTGCTCTGGAGTCATTTCGTTGCAAGCGGGTTTTTAAGTGCTCTGAAGGCATTTTGTTGCAAGCGGGTTTTTAAGTGCTCTGGAGTCATTTCGTTGCAAGCGGCTTTTTAAGTGCTCTGGAGGCTCTGAAGGTATTTCGTTGCAAGCGGGTTTTTAAGTGCTCTGGAGTCATTTCGTTGCAAGCGGGTTTTTAAGTGCTCTGGAGTCATTTCGTTGCAAGCGGGTTTTTAAGTGCTCTGGAGTCATTTCGTTGCAAGCGGGTTTTTAAGTGCTCTGGAGTCATTTCGTTGCCAGTGGGTTTTTAAGTGCTCTGGAGTCATTTCGTTGCAAGCGGCTTTTTAAGTGCTCTGGAGTCATTTCGTTGCAAGCGGGTTTTTAAGTGCTCTGGAGTCATTTCGTTGCAAGCGGGTTTTTTAGTGCTCTGGAGTCATTTCGTTGCAAGCGGGTTTTTAAGTGCTCTGGAGTCATTTCGTTGCATGCGGGTTTTTAAGTGCTCTGAAGGCTTTTCGTTGTGAGCGGGTTTTTAAGTGCTCTGGAGTCATTTCGTTGCAAGCGGGTTTTTACGTGTTCTGGAGTCATTTCGTTGCGAGCGGGTTTTTACATACTTCTCAGACATTTCACTGGAAGCGGGTTTTTTAAATGCTCTGTAGGCATTTCGTTGCAAGCGGGTTTTTAAGTACTCTGGAGTAATTTCGTTGCAAACGGGTTTTTACGTGCTTTGGAGTCATTTCGTTGCAAGCGGGTTTTTAAGTGCTCTGGAGTCATTTCGTTGCAAGCGGGTTTTTAAGTGCTCTGGAGACATTTCGTTGCAAGCGGGTTTTTAAGTGCTCTGGAGCCATTTCGTTGCAAGCGGGTTTTTAAGTGCTCTGGAGTCATTTCGTTGCAAGCGGGTTTTTAAGTGCTCTGGCGTCATTTCGTTGCAAGCGGGATTTTAATTGCTCTGGAGTCATTTCGTTGCAAGCGGGTTTTTAAGTACTCTGGAGACATTTTGTTGCAAGCGGGTTTTTAAGTGCTCTGGAGTCATTTCGTTGCAAGCGGGTTTTTAAGTGCTCTGGAGTCATTTCGTTGCAAGCGGGTTTTTAAGTGCTCTGAAGGCATTTCGTTGCAAGCGGGTTTTTATGTGCTCTGGAGTCATTTCGTTGCAAGCGGGTTTTTAAGTGCTCTGGAGTCATTTCGTTGCAAGCGGGTTTTTAAGTGCTCTGGAGTCATTTCGTTGCAAGCGGGTTTTTAAGTGTTCTGGAGTCATTTCGTTGCAAGCGGGTTTTTAAGTGCTCTGGAGTCATTTCATTGCAAGCGGGTTTTTTAGTGCTCTGGAGTCATTTCGTTGCAAGCGGGTTTTTAAGTGCTCTGGAGTCATTTCGTTGCATGCGGGTTTTTAAGTGCTCTGAAGACATTTCGTTGTAAGCGGGTTTTTAAGTGCTCTGGAGTCATTTCGTTGCAAGCGGGTTTTTACATACTTCTCAGACATTTCACTGGAAGTGGGTTTTTTAAATGCTCTGTAGGCATTTCGTTACAAGCGGGTTTTTAAGTACTCTGGAGTCATTTCGTTGCAAACGGGTTTTTACGTGCTCTGGAGTCATTTCTTTGCAAGCGGGTTTTTAAGTGCTCTGGAGTCATTTCGTTGCAAGCGGGTTTTTAAGTGCTCTGGAGGCATTTCGTTGCAATTGGGTTTTTAAGTGCTCTGAAGGCATTTCGTTGCAAGCGGGTTTTTTAGTGCTCTGGAGTCATTTCGTTGCAAGCGGGTTTTTAAGTGCTCTGGAGTCATTTCGTTGCAAGCGGGTTTTTAAGTGCTCTGAAGACATATCGTTGTAAGCGGGTTTTTAAGTGCTCTGGAGTCATTTCGTTGCAAGCGGGTTTTTACATACTTCTCAGACATTTCACTGGAAGCGGGTTTTTTAAATGCCCTGTAGGCATTTCGTTACAAGCGGGTTTTTAAGTACTCTGGAGTCATTTTGTTGCAAACGGGTTTTTACGTGCTCTGGAGTCATTTCGTTGCAAGCAGGTTTTTAAGTGCTCTGGAGTCATTTCGTTGCAAGCGGGTTTTTAAGTGCTCTGGAGTCATTTCGTTGCAAGCGGGTTTTTAAGTTCTCTGGAGTCATTTCGTTTCATGCGGGTTTTTAAGTGCTCTGAAGGCATTTCGTTGTAAGCGGGTTTTTAAGTGCTCTGGAGTCATTTCGTTGCAAGCGGGTTTTTACGTGTTCTGGAGTCATTTCGTTGCAAGCGGGTTTTTACACACTTCTCAGACATTTCACTGGAAGCGCGTTTTTTAAATGCTCTGTAGGCATTTCGTTGCAAGCGGGTTTTTAAGTGCTCTGGAGTCATTTCTTTGCAAACGGGTTTTTACGTGCTCTGGAGTCATTTCGTTGCAAGCGGGTTTTTAAGTGCTCTGGAGTCATTTCGTTGCAAGTGGCTTTTAAGTGCTCTGGAGTCATTTCGTTGCAAGCGGGTTTTTAAGTACTCTGGAGTCATTTCGTTGCAAGCGGGTTTTTAAGTGCTCTGGAGCCATTTCGTTGCAAGCGGGTTTTTAAGTGCTCTGGAGCCATTTCGTTGCAAGCGGGTTTTAAGTGCTCTGGAGTCATTACGTTGCAAGCGGGTTTTTAAGTGTTCTGGAGTCATTTCGTTGCAAGCGGGTTTTTACGTGCTCTGAAGGCATTTCTTTGTAAGTGGGTTTTTAAGTGCTCTGGAGTCATTTCGTTGCAAGCGGGTTTTTACGTGTTCTGGAGTCATTTCGTTTCAAGCGGGTTTTTACATACTTCTCAGACATTTCAATGGAAGCGGGTTTTTTAATGCTCTGTAGGCATTTCGTTGCAAGCGGGTTTTTAAGTACTCTGGAGTCATTTCGTTGCAAACGGGTTTTTACGTGCTCTGGAGTCATTTCGTTGCAAGCGGGTTTTTAAGTGCTCTGGAGTCATTTCGTTGCAAGCGGGTTTTTAAGTGCTCTGGAGTCATTTCGTTGCAAGCGGGTTTTTAAGTGCTCTGGAGTCATTTCGTTTCCAGCCGGTTTTTAAGTGCTCTGGAGTCATTTCGTTGCAAGCGGCTTTTTAAGTGCTCTGGAGTCATTTCGTTGCAAGCGGGTTTTTAAGTGCTCTGGAGTCATTTCGTTGCAAGCGGGTTTTTAAGTACTCTGGAGTCATTTCGTTGCAAGCGGGTTTTTAAGTGCCCTGGAGTCATTTCGTTGCAAGCGGGTTTTTAAGTGCCCTGGAGTCATTTCGTTGCAAGCGGGTTTTTAAGTACTCTGGAGACATTTCGTTGCAAGCGGGTTTTGAAGTGCTCTGGAGTCATTTCGTTGCAAGCGGGTTTTTAAGTGCTCTGGAGTCATTTCGTTGCAAGCGGGTTTTTAAGTGCCCTGGAGTCATTTCGTTGCAAGCGGGTTTTTAAGTACTCTGGAGACATTTCGTTGCAAGCGGGTTTTTAAGTGCTCTGGAGTCATTTCGTTGTAAGCGGGTTTTTAAGTGCTCTGGAGTCATTTCGTTGCAAGCTTGTTTTTAAGTGCTCTGAAGGCATTTCGTTGCAAGCGGGTTTTTAAGTGCTCTGGAGTCATTTCGTTGCAAGCGGGTTTTTAAGTGCTCTGGAGTCATTTCGTTGCAAGCGGGTTTTTAAGTGCTCTGGAGTCATTTCGTTGCAAGCGGGTTTTTAAGTGTTCTGGAGTCATTTCGTTGCAAGCGGGTTTTTAAGTGCTCTGGAGTCATTTCGTTGCAAGCGGGTTTTTAAGTGCTCTGAAGGCATTTTGTTGCAAGCGGATTTTTAAGTGCTCTGGAGTCATTTCGTTGCAAGCGGGTTTTTAAGTGCTCTGGAGGCTCTGAAGGCATTTCGTTGCAAGCGGGTTTTTAAGTGCTCTGGAGTCATTTCGTTGCAAGCAGGTTTTTAAGTGCTCTGGAGTCATTTCGTTGCAAGCGGGTTTTTAAGTGCTCTGGAGTCATTTCGTTGCAAGCGGGTTTTTAAGTGCTCTGGAGTCATTTCGTTGCAAGCGGGTTTTTAAGTGCTCTAGAGTCATTTCGTTGCGAGCGGGTTTTTTAGTGCTCTGGAGTCATTTCGTTGCAAGCGGGTTTTTAAGTGCTCTGGAGGCATTTCGTTGCAAGCGGGTTTTTAAGTGCTCTGGAGTCATTTCGTTGCAAGCGGTTTTTTAAGTGCTCTGGAGTCATTTCGTTGCAAGCGGGTTTTTAAGTGCTCTGGAGTCATTTCGTTGCAAGCGGGTTTTTAAGTGTTCTGGAGTCATTTCGTTGCAAGCGGGTTTTTAAGTGATCTGGAGTCATTTCATTGCAAGCGGGTTCTTTAGTGCTCTGGAGTCATTTCGTTGCAAGCGGGTTTTTAAGTGCTCTGGAGTCATTTCGTTGCAAGCGGGTTTTTAAGTGCTCTGGAGTCATTTCGTTGCAAGCGGGTTTTTAAGTACTCTGGAGACATTTCGTTGCAAGCGGGTTTTTAAGTGCTCTGGAGTCATTTCGTTGCAAGCGGGTTTTTAAGTGCTCTGGAGTCATTTCGTTGCAAGCGGGTTTTTAAGTGCCCTGGAGTCATTTCGTTGCAAGCGGGTTTTTAAGTACTCTGGAGACATTTCGTTGCAAGCGGGTTTTTAAGTGCTCTGGAGTCATTTCGTTGCAAGCGGGTTTTTAAGTGCTCTGGAGTCATTTCGTTGCAAGCTTGTTTTTAAGTGCTCTGAAGGCATTTCGTTGCAAGCGGGTTTTTAAGTGCTCTGGAGTCATTTCGTTGCAAGCGGGTTTTTAAGTGCTCTGGAGTCATTTCGTTGCAAGCGGGTTTTTAAGTGCTCTGGAGTCATTTCGTTGCAAGCGGGTTTTTAAGTGTTCTGGAGTCATTTCGTTGCAAGCGGGTTTTTAAGTGCTCTGGAGTCATTTCGTTGCAAGCGGGTTTTTAAGTGCTCTGAAGGCATTTTGTTGCAAGCGGATTTTTAAGTGCTCTGGAGTCATTTCGTTGCAAGCGGGTTTTTAAGTGCTCTGGAGGCTCTGAAGGCATTTCGTTGCAAGCGGGTTTTTAAGTGCTCTGGAGTCATTTCGTTGCAAGCAGGTTTTTAAGTGCTCTGGAGTCATTTCGTTGCAAGCGGGTTTTTAAGTGCTCTGGAGTCATTTCGTTGCAAGCGGGTTTTTAAGTGCTCTGGAGTCATTTCGTTGCAAGCGGGTTTTTAAGTGCTCTAGAGTCATTTCGTTGCAAGCGGGTTTTTTAGTGCTCTGGAGTCATTTCGTTGCAAGCGGGTTTTTAAGTGCTCTGGAGGCATTTCGTTGCAAGCGGGTTTTTAAGTGCTCTGGAGTCATTTCGTTGCAAGCGGTTTTTTAAGTGCTCTGGAGTAATTTCGTTGCAAGCGGGTTTTTAAGTGCTCTGGAGTCATTTCGTTGCAAGCGGGTTTTTAAGTGTTCTGGAGTCATTTCGTTGCAAGCGGGTTTTTAAGTGCTCTGGAGTCATTTCATTGCAAGCGGGTTCTTTAGTGCTCTGGAGTCATTTCGTTGCTAGCGGGTTTTTAAGTGCTCTGTAGTCATTTCGTTGCATGCGGTTTTTAAGTGCTCTGAAGGCATTTCGTTGTAAGCGGGTTTTTAAGTGCTCTGGAGTCATTTCGTTGTAAGCGGGTTTTTAAGTGCTCTGGAGTCATTTCGTTGCAAGCGGGTTTTTTAGTGCTCTGGAGTCATTTCGTTGCAAGCGGGTTTTTAAGTGCTCTGGAGTCATTTCGTTGCATGCGGGTTTTTAAGTGCTCTGAAGGCATTTCGTTGTAAGCGGGTTTTTAAGTGCTCTGGAGTCATTTCGTTGCAAGCGGGTTTTTACGTGTTCTGGAGTCATTTCGTTGCAAGCGGGTTTTTACATACTTCTCAGACATTTCACTGGAAGCGGGTTTTTTAAATGCTCTGTAGGCATTTCGTTGCAAGCGGGTTTTTAAGTACTCTGGAGTCATTTCTTTGCAAACGGGTTTTTAAGTGCTCTGGAGTCATTTCGTTGCAAGCGGGTTTTTTAGTGCTCTGGAGTCATTTCGTTGCAAGCGGGTTTTTAAGTGCTCTGGAGTCATTTCGTTGCATGCGGGTTTTTAAGTGCTCTGAAGGCATTTCGTTGTAAGCTGGTTTTTAAGTGCTCTGGAATCATTTCGTTGCAAGCGGGTTTTTACGTGTTCTGGAGTCATTTCGTTGCAAGCGGGTTTTTACATACTTCTCAGACATTTCACTGGAAGCGGGTTTTTTAAATGCTCTGTAGGCATTTCGTTGCAAGCGGGTTTTTAAGTACTCTGGAGACATTTCTTTGCAAACGGGTTTTTACGTGCTCTGGAGTCATTTCGTTGCAAGCGGGTTTTTAAGTGCTCTGGAGTCATTTCGTTGCAAGTGGCTTTTAAGTGCTCTGGAGTCATTTCGTTGCAAGCGGGTTTTTAAGTACTCTGGAGTCATTTCGTTGCAAGCGGGTTTTTAAGTGCTCTGGAGTCATTTCGTTGCAAGCGGGTTTTTACGTGCTCTGAAGGCATTTCTTTGTAAGCGGGTTTTTAAGTGCTCTGGAGTCATTTCGTTGCAAGCGGGTTTTTACGTGTTCTGGAGTCATTTCGTTGCAAGCGGGTTTTTACATACTTCTCAGACATTTCAATGGAAGCGGGTTTTTTAAATGCTCTGTAGGCATTTCGTTGCAAGCGGGTTTTTAAGTACTCTGGAGTCATTTCGTTGAAAACGGGTTTTTACGTGCTCTGGAGTCATTTCGTTGCAAGCGGGTTTTTAAGTGCTCTGGAGTCATTTCGTTGCAAGCGGGTTTTTAAGTGCTCTGGAGTCATTTCGTTGCAAGCGGGTTTTTAAGTGCTCTGGAGTCATTACGTTGCCAGCGGGTTTTTAAGTGCTCTGGAGTCATTTCGTTGCAAGCGGCTTTTTAAGTGCTCTGGAGTCATTTCGTTGCAAGCGGGTTTTTAAGTGCTCTGGAGTCATTTCGTTGCAAGCGGCTTTTTAAGTACTCTGGAGTCATTTCGTTGCAAGCGGGTTTTTAAGTGCTCTGGAGTCATTTCGTTGCAAGCGGGTTTTTAAGTGCTCTGGAGTCATTTCGTTGCAAGCGGGTTTTTAAGTACTCTGGAGACATTTCGTTGCAAGCGGGTTTTTAAATGCTCTGGAGTCATTTCGTTGCAAGCGGGTTTTTAAGTGCTCTGGAGTCATTTCGTTGCAAGCTTGTTTTTAAGTGCTCTGAAGGCATTTCGTTGCAAGCGGGTTTTTAAGTGCTCTGGAGTCATTTCGTTGCAAGCGGGTTTTTAAGAGCTCTGGAGTCATTTCGTTGCAAGCGGGTTTTTAAGTGCTCTGGAGTCATTTCGTTGCAAGCGGGTTTTTAAGTGTTCTGGAGTCATTTCGTTGCAAGCGGGTTTTTAAGTGCTCTGGAGTCATTTCGTTGCAAGCGGGTTTTTAAGTGCTCTGCAGGCATTTTGTGGCAAGCGGGTTTTTAAGTGCTCTGGAGTCATTTCGTTGCAAGCGGGTTTTTAAGTGCTCTGGAGGCTCTGAAGGCATTTCGTTGCAAGCGGGTTTTTAAGTGCTCTGGAGTCATTTCGTTGCAAGCGGATTTTTAAGTGCTCTGGAGTCATTTCGTTGCAAGCGGGTTTTTAAGTGTTCTGGAGTCATTTCGTTGCAAGCGGGTTTTTAAGTGCTCTGGATTCATTTCGTTGCAAGCGGGTTTTTAAGTGCTCTAGAGTCATTTCGTTGCAAGCGGGTTTTTTAGTGCTCTGGAGTCATTTCGTTGCAAGCGGGTTTTTAAGTGCTCTGGAGGCATTTCGTTGCAAGCGGGTTTTTAAGTGCTCTGGAGTCATTTCGTTTCAAGCGGGTTTTTACATACTTCTCAGACATTTCACTGGAAGCGAGTTTTTTAAATGCTCTGGAGGCATTTCGTTGCAAGCGGGTTTTTACATACTTCTCAGACATTTCAATGGAAGCGGGTTTTTTAAATGCTCTGTAGGCATTTCGTTGCAAGCGGGTTTTTAAGTACTCTGGAGTCATTTCGTTGCAAACGGGTTTTTACGTGCTCTGGAGTCATTTCGTTGCAAGCGGGTTTTTAAGTGCTCTGGAGTCATTTCGTTGCAAGCGGGTTTTTAAGTGCTCTGGAGTCATTTCGTTGCAAGCGGGTTTTTAAGTGCTCTGGAGTCATTACGTTGCCAGCGGGTTTTTAAGTGCTCTGGAGTCATTTCGTTGCAAGCTGCTTTTTAAGTGCTCTGGAGTCATTTCGTTGCAAGCGGGTTTTTAAGTGCTCTGGAGTCATTTCGTTGCAAGCGGCTTTTTAAGTACTCTGGAGTCATTTCGTTGCAAGCGGGTTTTTAAGTGCTCTGGAGTCATTTCGTTGCAAGCGGGTTTTTAAGTGCTCTGGAGTCATTTCGTTGCAAGCGGGTTTTTAAGTACTCTGGAGACATTTCGTTGCAAGCGGGTTTTTAAGTGCTCTGGAGTCATTTCGTTGCAAGCGGGTTTTTAAGTGCTCTGGAGTCATTTCGTTGCAAGCTTGTTTTTAAGTGCTCTGAAGGCATTTCGTTGCAAGCGGGTTTTTAAGTGCTCTGGAGTCATTTCGTTGCAAGCGGGTTTTTAAGAGCTCTGGAGTCATTTCGTTGCAAGCGGGTTTTTAAGTGCTCTGGAGTCATTTCGTTGCAAGCGGGTTTTTAAGTGTTCTGGAGTCATTTCGTTGCAAGCGGGTTTTTAAGTGCTCTGGAGTCATTTCGTTGCAAGCGGGTTTTTAAGTGCTCTGCAGGCATTTTGTTGCAAGCGGGTTTTTAAGTGCTCTGGAGTCATTTCGTTGCAAGCGGGTTTTTAAGTGCTCTGGAGGCTCTGAAGGCATTTCGTTGCAAGCGGGTTTTTAAGTGCTCTGGAGTCATTTCGTTGCAAGCGGATTTTTAAGTGCTCTGGAGTCATTTCGTTGCAAGCGGGTTTTTAAGTGTTCTGGAGTCATTTCGTTGCAAGCGGGTTTTTAAGTGCTCTGGATTCATTTCGTTGCAAGCGGGTTTTTAAGTGCTCTAGAGTCATTTCGTTGCAAGCGGGTTTTTTAGTGCTCTGGAGTCATTTCGTTGCAAGCGGGTTTTTAAGTGCTCTGGAGGCATTTCGTTGCAAGCGGGTTTTTAAGTGCTCTGGAGTCATTTCGTTTCAAGCGGGTTTTTACATACTTCTCAGACATTTCACTGGAAGCGAGTTTTTTAAATGCTCTGGAGGCATTTCGTTGCAAGCGGGTTTTTAAGTACTCTGGAGTCATTTCGTTGCAAACGGGTTTTTACGTGCTCTGGAGTCATTTCGTTGCAAGCGGGTTTTTAAGTGCTCTGGAGTCATTTCGTTGCAAGCGGGTTTTTTAGTGCTCTGGAGTCATTTCGTTGCAAGCGGGTTTTTAAGTGCTCTGGAGTCATTTCGTTGCATGCGGGTTTTTAAGTGCTCTGAAGGCTTTTCGTTGTGAGCGGGTTTTTAAGTGCTCTGGAGTCATTTCGTTGCAAGCGGGTTTTTACGTGTTCTGGAGTCATTTCGTTGCGAGCGGGTTTTTACATACTTCTCAGACATTTCACTGGAAGCGGGTTTTTTAAATGCTCTGTAGGCATTTCGTTGCAAGCGGGTTTTTAAGTACTCTGGAGTAATTTCGTTGCAAACGGGTTTTTACGTGCTTTGGAGTCATTTCGTTGCAAGCGGGTTTTTAAGTGCTCTGGAGTCATTTCGTTGCAAGCGGGTTTTTAAGTGCTCTGGAGACATTTCGTTGCAAGCGGGTTTTTAAGTGCTCTGGAGCCATTTCGTTGCAAGCGGGTTTTTAAGTGCTCTGGAGTCATTTCGTTGCAAGCGGGTTTTTAAGTGCTCTGGAGTCATTTCGTTGCAAGCGGGATTTTAATTGCTCTGGAGTCATTTCGTTGCAAGCGGGTTTTTAAGTACTCTGGAGACATTTTGTTGCAAGCGGGTTTTTAAGTGCTCTGGAGTCATTTCGTTGCAAGCGGGTTTTTAAGTGCTCTGGAGTCATTTCGTTGCAAGCGGGTTTTTAAGTGTTCTGGAGTCATTTCGTTGCAAGCGGGTTTTTAAGTGCTCTGGAGTCATTTCATTGCAAGCGGGTTTTTTAGTGCTCTGGAGTCATTTCGTTGCAAGCGGGTTTTTAAGTGCTCTGGAGTCATTTCGTTGCATGCGGGTTTTTAAGTGCTCTGAAGACATTTCGTTGTAAGCGGGTTTTTAAGTGCTCTGGAGTCATTTCGTTGCAAGCGGGTTTTTACATACTTCTCAGACATTTCACTGGAAGTGGGTTTTTTAAATGCTCTGGAGTCATTTCGTTGCAAGCGGGTTTTTAAGTGCTCTGGAGGCATTTCGTTGCAATTGGGTTTTTAAGTGCTCTGAAGGCATTTCGTTGCAAGCGGGTTTTTTAGTGCTCTGGAGTCATTTCGTTGCAAGCGGGTTTTTAAGTGCTCTGGAGTCATTTCGTTGCAAGCGGGTTTTTAAGTGCTCTGAAGACATATCGTTGTAAGCGGGTTTTTAAGTGCTCTGGAGTCATTTCGTTGCAAGCGGGTTTTTACATACTTCTCAGACATTTCACTGGAAGCGGGTTTTTTAAATGCCCTGTAGGCATTTCGTTACAAGCGGGTTTTTAAGTACTCTGGAGTCATTTTGTTGCAAACGGGTTTTTACGTGCTCTGGAGTCATTTCGTTGCAAGCAGGTTTTTAAGTGCTCTGGAGTCATTTCGTTGCAAGCGGGTTTTTAAGTGCTCTGGAGTCATTTCGTTGCAAGCGGGTTTTTAAGTTCTCTGGAGTCATTTCGTTTCATGCGGGTTTTTAAGTGCTCTGAAGGCATTTCGTTGTAAGCGGGTTTTTAAGTGCTCTGGAGTCATTTCGTTGCAAGCGGGTTTTTACGTGTTCTGGAGTCATTTCGTTGCAAGCGGGTTTTTACACACTTCTCAGACATTTCACTGGAAGCGCGTTTTTTAAATGCTCTGTAGGCATTTCGTTGCAAGCGGGTTTTTAAGTGCTCTGGAGTCATTTCTTTGCAAACGGGTTTTTACGTGCTCTGGAGTCATTTCGTTGCAAGCGGGTTTTTAAGTGCTCTGGAGTCATTTCGTTGCAAGTGGCTTTTAAGTGCTCTGGAGTCATTTCGTTGCAAGCGGGTTTTTAAGTACTCTGGAGTCATTTCGTTGCAAGCGGGTTTTTAAGTGCTCTGGAGCCATTTCGTTGCAAGCGGGTTTTTAAGTGCTCTGGAGCCATTTCGTTGCAAGCGGGTTTTAAGTGCTCTGGAGTCATTACGTTGCAAGCGGGTTTTTAAGTGTTCTGGAGTCATTTCGTTGCAAGCGGGTTTTTACGTGCTCTGAAGGCATTTCTTTGTAAGTGGGTTTTTAAGTGCTCTGGAGTCATTTCGTTGCAAGCGGGTTTTTACGTGTTCTGGAGTCATTTCGTTTCAAGCGGGTTTTTACATACTTCTCAGACATTTCAATGGAAGCGGGTTTTTTAATGCTCTGTAGGCATTTCGTTGCAAGCGGGTTTTTAAGTACTCTGGAGTCATTTCGTTGCAAACGGGTTTTTACGTGCTCTGGAGTCATTTCGTTGCAAGCGGGTTTTTAAGTGCTCTGGAGTCATTTCGTTGCAAGCGGGTTTTTAAGTGCTCTGGAGTCATTTCGTTGCAAGCGGGTTTTTAAGTGCTCTGGAGTCATTTCGTTTCCAGCCGGTTTTTAAGTGCTCTGGAGTCATTTCGTTGCAAGCGGCTTTTTAAGTGCTCTGGAGTCATTTCGTTGCAAGCGGGTTTTTAAGTGCTCTGGAGTCATTTCGTTGCAAGCGGGTTTTTAAGTACTCTGGAGTCATTTCGTTGCAAGCGGGTTTTTAAGTGCCCTGGAGTCATTTCGTTGCAAGCGGGTTTTTAAGTGCCCTGGAGTCATTTCGTTGCAAGCGGGTTTTTAAGTACTCTGGAGACATTTCGTTGCAAGCGGGTTTTTAAGTGCTCTGGAGTCATTTCGTTGCAAGCGGGTTTTTAAGTGCTCTGGAGTCATTTCGTTGCAAGCGGGTTTTTAAGTGCCCTGGAGTCATTTCGTTGCAAGCGGGTTTTTAAGTACTCTGGAGACATTTCGTTGCAAGCGGGTTTTTAAGTGCTCTGGAGTCATTTCGTTGCAAGCGGGTTTTTAAGTGCTCTGGAGTCATTTCGTTGCAAGCTTGTTTTTAAGTGCTCTGAAGGCATTTCGTTGCAAGCGGGTTTTTAAGTGCTCTGGAGTCATTTCGTTGCAAGCGGGTTTTTAAGTGCTCTGGAGTCATTTCGTTGCAAGCGGGTTTTTAAGTGCTCTGGAGTCATTTCGTTGCAAGCGGGTTTTTATGTGTTCTGGAGTCATTTCGTTGCAAGCGGGTTTTTCAGTGCTCTGGAGTCATTTCGTTGCAAGCGGGTTTTTAAGTGCTCTGAAGGCATTTTGTTGCAAGCGGATTTTTAAGTGCTCTGGAGTCATTTCGTTGCAAGCGGGTTTTTAAGTGCTCTGGAGGCTCTGAAGGCATTTCGTTGCAAGCGGGTTTTTAAGTGCTCTGGAGTCATTTCGTTGCAAGCAGGTTTTTAAGTGCTCTGGAGTCATTTCGTTGCAAGCGGGTTTTTAAGTGCTCTGGAGTCATTTCGTTGCAAGCGGGTTTTTAAGTGCTCTGGAGTCATTTCGTTGCAAGCGGGTTTTTAAGTGCTCTAGAGTCATTTCGTTGCGAGCGGGTTTTTTAGTGCTCTGGAGTCATTTCGTTGCAAGCGGGTTTTTAAGTGCTCTGGAGGCATTTCGTTGCAAGCGGGTTTTTAAGTGCTCTGGAGTCATTTCGTTGCAAGCGGTTTTTTAAGTGCTCTGGAGTCATTTCGTTGCAAGCGGGTTTTTAAGTGCTCTGGAGTCATTTCGTTGCAAGCGGGTTTTTAAGTGTTCTGGAGTCATTTCGTTGCAAGCGGGTTTTTAAGTGCTCTGGAGTCATTTCATTGCAAGCGGGTTCTTTAGTGCTCTGGAGTCATTTCGTTGCAAGCGGGTTTTTAAGTGCTCTGGAGTCATTTCGTTGCAAGCGGGTTTTTAAGTGCTCTGGAGTCATTTCGTTGCAAGCGGGTTTTTAAGTACTCTGGAGACATTTCGTTGCAAGCGGGTTTTTAAGTGCTCTGGAGTCATTTCGTTGCAAGCGGGTTTTTAAGTGCTCTGGAGTCATTTCGTTGCAAGCGGGTTTTTAAGTGCCCTGGAGTCATTTCGTTGCAAGCGGGTTTTTAAGTACTCTGGAGACATTTCGTTGCAAGCGGGTTTTTAAGTGCTCTGGAGTCATTTCGTTGCAAGCGGGTTTTTAAGTGCTCTGGAGTCATTTCGTTGCAAGCTTGTTTTTAAGTGCTCTGAAGGCATTTCGTTGCAAGCGGGTTTTTAAGTGCTCTGGAGTCATTTCGTTGCAAGCGGGTTTTTAAGTGCTCTGGAGTCATTTCGTTGCAAGCGGGTTTTTAAGTGCTCTGGAGTCATTTCGTTGCAAGCGGGTTTTTAAGTGTTCTGGAGTCATTTCGTTGCAAGCGGGTTTTTAAGTGCTCTGGAGTCATTTCGTTGCAAGCGGGTTTTTAAGTGCTCTGAAGGCATTTTGTTGCAAGCGGATTTTTAAGTGCTCTGGAGTCATTTCGTTGCAAGCGGGTTTTTAAGTGCTCTGGAGGCTCTGAAGGCATTTCGTTGCAAGCGGGTTTTTAAGTGCTCTGGAGTCATTTCGTTGCAAGCAGGTTTTTAAGTGCTCTGGAGTCATTTCGTTGCAAGCGGGTTTTTAAGTGCTCTGGAGTCATTTCGTTGCAAGCGGGTTTTTAAGTGCTCTGGAGTCATTTCGTTGCAAGCGGGTTTTTAAGTGCTCTAGAGTCATTTCGTTGCAAGCGGGTTTTTTAGTGCTCTGGAGTCATTTCGTTGCAAGCGGGTTTTTAAGTGCTCTGGAGGCATTTCGTTGCAAGCGGGTTTTTAAGTGCTCTGGAGTCATTTCGTTGCAAGCGGTTTTTTAAGTGCTCTGGAGTAATTTCGTTGCAAGCGGGTTTTTAAGTGCTCTGGAGTCATTTCGTTGCAAGCGGGTTTTTAAGTGTTCTGGAGTCATTTCGTTGCAAGCGGGTTTTTAAGTGCTCTGGAGTCATTTCGTTGCAAGCGGGTTCTTTAGTGCTCTGGAGTCATTTCGTTGCAAGCGGGTTTTTAAGTGCTCTGGAGTCATTTCGTTGCATGCGGTTTTTAAGTGCTCTGAAGGCATTTCGTTGTAAGCGGGTTTTTAAGTGCTCTGGAGTCATTTCGTTGTAAGCGGGTTTTTAAGTGCTCTGGAGTCATTTCGTTGCAAGCGGGTTTTTTAGTGCTCTGGAGTCATTTCGTTGCAAGCGGGTTTTTAAGTGCTCTGGAGTCATTTCGTTGCATGCGGGTTTTTAAGTGCTCTGAAGGCATTTCGTTGTAAGCGGGTTTTTAAGTGCTCTGGAGTCATTTCGTTGCAAGCGGGTTTTTACGTGTTCTGGAGTCATTTCGTTGCAAGCGGGTTTTTACATACTTCTCAGACATTTCACTGGAAGCGGGTTTTTTAAATGCTCTGTAGGCATTTCGTTGCAAGCGGGTTTTTAAGTACTCTGGAGTCATTTCTTTGCAAACGGGTTTTTAAGTGCTCTGGAGTCATTTCGTTGCAAGCGGGTTTTTTAGTGCTCTGGAGTCATTTCGTTGCAAGCGGGTTTTTAAGTGCTCTGGAGTCATTTCGTTGCATGCGGGTTTTTAAGTGCTCTGAAGGCATTTCGTTGTAAGCTGGTTTTTAAGTGCTCTGGAATCATTTCGTTGCAAGCGGGTTTTTACGTGTTCTGGAGTCATTTCGTTGCAAGCGGGTTTTTACATACTTCTCAGACATTTCACTGGAAGCGGGTTTTTTAAATGCTCTGTAGGCATTTCGTTGCAAGCGGGTTTTTAAGTACTCTGGAGTCATTTCTTTGCAAACGGGTTTTTACGTGCTCTGGAGTCATTTCGTTGCAAGCGGGTATTTAAGTGCTCTGGAGTCATTTCGTTGCAAGTGGCTTTTAAGTGCTCTGGAGTCATTTCGTTGCAAGCGGGTTTTTAAGTACTCTGGAGTCATTTCGTTGCAAGCGGGTTTTTAAGTGCTCTGGAGTCATTTCGTTGCAAGCGGGTTTTTACGTGCTCTGAAGGCATTTCTTTGTAAGCGGGTTTTTAAGTGCTCTGGAGTCATTTCGTTGCAAGCGGGTTTTTACGTGTTCTGGAGTCATTTCGTTGCAAGCGGGTTTTTACATACTTCTCAGACATTTCAATGGAAGCGGGTTTTTTAAATGCTCTGTAGGCATTTCGTTGCAAGCGGGTTTTTAAGTACTCTGGAGTCATTTCGTTGCAAACGGGTTTTTACGTGCTCTGGAGTCATTTCGTTGCAAGCGGGTTTTTAAGTGCTCTGGAGTCATTTCGTTGCAAGCGGGTTTTTAAGTGCTCTGGAGTCATTTCGTTGCAAGCGGGTTTTTAAGTGCTCTGGAGTCATTACGTTGCCAGCGGGTTTTTAAGTGCTCTGGAGTCATTTCGTTGCAAGCGGCTTTTTAAGTGCTCTGGAGTCATTTCGTTGCAAGCGGGTTTTTAAGTGCTCTGGAGTCATTTCGTTGCAAGCGGCTTTTTAAGTACTCTGGAGTCATTTCGTTGCAAGCGGGTTTTTAAGTGCTCTGGAGTCATTTCGTTGCAAGCGGGTTTTTAAGTGCTCTGGAGTCATTTCGTTGCAAGCGGGTTTTTAAGTACTCTGGAGACATTTCGTTGCAAGCGGGTTTTTAAGTGCTCTGGAGTCATTTCGTTGCAAGCGGGTTTTTAAGTGCTCTGGAGTCATTTCGTTGCAAGCTTGTTTTTAAGTGCTCTGAAGGCATTTCGTTGCAAGCGGGTTTTTAAGTGCTCTGGAGTCATTTCGTTGCAAGCGGGTTTTTAAGAGCTCTGGAGTCATTTCGTTGCAAGCGGGTTTTTAAGTGCTCTGGAGTCATTTCGTTGCAAGCGGGTTTTTAAGTGTTCTGGAGTCATTTCGTTGCAAGCGGGTTTTTAAGTGCTCTGGAGTCATTTCGTTGCAAGCGGGTTTTTAAGTGCTCTGCAGGCATTTTGTTGCAAGCGGGTTTTCAAGTGCTCTGGAGTCATTTCGTTGCAAGCGGGTTTTTAAGTGCTCTGGAGGCTCTGAAGGCATTTCGTTGCAAGCGGGTTTTTAAGTGCTCTGGAGTCATTTCGTTGCAAGCGGATTTTTAAGTGCTCTGGAGTCATTTCGTTGCAAGCGGGTTTTTAAGTGTTCTGGAGTCATTTCGTTGCAAGCGGGTTTTTAAGTGCTCTGGATTCATTTCGTTGCAAGCGGGTTTTTAAGTGCTCTAGAGTCATTTCGTTGCAAGCGGGTTTTTTAGTGCTCTGGAGTCATTTCGTTGCAAGCGGGTTTTTAAGTGCTCTGGAGGCATTTCGTTGCAAGCGGGTTTTTAAGTGCTCTGGAGTCATTTCGTTTCAAGCGGGTTTTTACATACTTCTCAGACATTTCACTGGAAGCGAGTTTTTTAAATGCTCTGGAGGCATTTCGTTGCAAGCGGGTTTTTACATACTTCTCAGACATTTCAATGGAAGCGGGTTTTTTAAATGCTCTGTAGGCATTTCGTTGCAAGCGGGTTTTTAAGTACTCTGGAGTCATTTCGTTGCAAACGGGTTTTTACGTGCTCTGGAGTCATTTCGTTGCAAGCGGGTTTTTAAGTGCTCTGGAGTCATTTCGTTGCAAGCGGGTTTTTAAGTGCTCTGGAGTCATTTCGTTGCAAGCGGGTTTTTAAGTGCTCTGGAGTCATTACGTTGCCAGCGGGTTTTTAAGTGCTCTGGAGTCATTTCGTTGCAAGCGGCTTTTTAAGTGCTCTGGAGTCATTTCGTTGCAAGCGGGTTTTTAAGTGCTCTGGAGTCATTTCGTTGCAAGCGGCTTTTTAAGTACTCTGGAGTCATTTCGTTGCAAGCGGGTTTTTAAGTGCTCTGGAGTCATTTCGTTGCAAGCGGGTTTTTAAGTGCTCTGGAGTCATTTCGTTGCAAGCGGGTTTTTAAGTACTCTGGAGACATTTCGTTGCAAGCGGGTTTTTAAGTGCTCTGGAGTCATTTCGTTGCAAGCGGGTTTTTAAGTGCTCTGGAGTCATTTCGTTGCAAGCTTGTTTTTAAGTGCTCTGAAGGCATTTCGTTGCAAGCGGGTTTTTAAGTGCTCTGGAGTCATTTCGTTGCAAGCGGGTTTTTAAGAGCTCTGGAGTCATTTCGTTGCAAGCGGGTTTTTAAGTGCTCTGGAGTCATTTCGTTGCAAGCGGGTTTTTAAGTGTTCTGGAGTCATTTCGTTGCAAGCGGGTTTTTAAGTGCTCTGGAGTCATTTCGTTGCAAGCGGGTTTTTAAGTGCTCTGCAGGCATTTTGTTGCAAGCGGGTTTTTAAGTGCTCTGGAGTCATTTCGTTGCAAGCGGGTTTTTAAGTGCTCTGGAGGCTCTGAAGGCATTTCGTTGCAAGCGGGTTTTTAAGTGCTCTGGAGTCATTTCGTTGCAAGCGGATTTTTAAGTGCTCTGGAGTCATTTCGTTGCAAGCGGGTTTTTAAGTGTTCTGGAGTCATTTCGTTGCAAGCGGGTTTTTAAGTGCTCTGGATTCATTTCGTTGCAAGCGGGTTTTTAAGTGCTCTAGAGTCATTTCGTTGCAAGCGGGTTTTTTAGTGCTCTGGAGTCATTTCGTTGCAAGCGGGTTTTTAAGTGCTCTGGAGGCATTTCGTTGCAAGCGGGTTTTTAAGTGCTCTGGAGTCATTTCGTTTCAAGCGGGTTTTTACATACTTCTCAGACATTTCACTGGAAGCGAGTTTTTTAAATGCTCTGGAGGCATTTCGTTGCAAGCGGGTTTTTAAGTACTCTGGAGTCATTTCGTTGCAAACGGGTTTTTACGTGCTCTGGAGTCATTTCGTTGCAAGCGGGTTTTTAAGTGCTCTGGAGTCATTTCGTTGCAAGCGGGTTTTTAAGTGCTCTGGAGTCATTTCGTTGCAAGCGGGTTTTTAAGTGCTCTGGAGTCATTTCATTGCAAGCGGGTTTTTTAGTGCTCTGGAGTCATTTCGTTGCAAGCGGGTTTTTAAGTGCTCTGGAGTCATTTCGTTGCAAGCGGGTTTTTACATACTTCTCAGACATTTCACTGGAAGCGGGTTTTTTAAATGCTCTGTAGGCATTTCGTTGCAAGCGGGTTTTTAAGTACTCTGGAGTCATTTCTTTGCAAACGGGTTTTTAAGTGCTCTGGAGTCATTTCGTTGCAAGCGGGTTTTTTAGTGCTCTGGAGTCATTTCGTTGCAAGCGGGTTTTTAAGTGCTCTGGAGTCATTTCGTTGCATGCGGGTTTTTAAGTGCTCTGAAGGCATTTCGTTGTAAGCTGGTTTTTAAGTGCTCTGGAATCATTTCGTTGCAAGCGGGTTTTTACGTGTTCTGGAGTCATTTCGTTGCAAGCGGGTTTTTACATACTTCTCAGACATTTCACTGGAAGCGGGTTTTTTAAATGCTCTGTAGGCATTTCGTTGCAAGCGGGTTTTTAAGTACTCTGGAGTCATTTCTTTGCAAACGGGTTTTTACGTGCTCTGGAGTCATTTCGTTGCAAGCGGGTATTTAAGTGCTCTGGAGTCATTTCGTTGCAAGTGGCTTTTAAGTGCTCTGGAGTCATTTCGTTGCAAGCGGGTTTTTAAGTACTCTGGAGTCATTTCGTTGCAAGCGGGTTTTTAAGTGCTCTGGAGTCATTTCGTTGCAAGCGGGTTTTTACGTGCTCTGAAGGCATTTCTTTGTAAGCGGGTTTTTAAGTGCTCTGGAGTCATTTCGTTGCAAGCGGGTTTTTACGTGTTCTGGAGTCATTTCGTTGCAAGCGGGTTTTTACATACTTCTCAGACATTTCAATGGAAGCGGGTTTTTTAAATGCTCTGTAGGCATTTCGTTGCAAGCGGGTTTTTAAGTACTCTGGAGTCATTTCGTTGCAAACGGGTTTTTACGTGCTCTGGAGTCATTTCGTTGCAAGCGGGTTTTTAAGTGCTCTGGAGTCATTTCGTTGCAAGCGGGTTTTTAAGTGCTCTGGAGTCATTTCGTTGCAAGCGGGTTTTTAAGTGCTCTGGAGTCATTACGTTGCCAGCGGGTTTTTAAGTGCTCTGGAGTCATTTCGTTGCAAGCGGCTTTTTAAGTGCTCTGGAGTCATTTCGTTGCAAGCGGGTTTTTAAGTGCTCTGGAGTCATTTCGTTGCAAGCGGCTTTTTAAGTACTCTGGAGTCATTTCGTTGCAAGCGGGTTTTTAAGTGCTCTGGAGTCATTTCGTTGCAAGCGGGTTTTTAAGTGCTCTGGAGTCATTTCGTTGCAAGCGGGTTTTTAAGTACTCTGGAGACATTTCGTTGCAAGCGGGTTTTTAAGTGCTCTGGAGTCATTTCGTTGCAAGCGGGTTTTTAAGTGCTCTGGAGTCATTTCGTTGCAAGCTTGTTTTTAAGTGCTCTGAAGGCATTTCGTTGCAAGCGGGTTTTTAAGTGCTCTGGAGTCATTTCGTTGCAAGCGGGTTTTTAAGAGCTCTGGAGTCATTTCGTTGCAAGCGGGTTTTTAAGTGCTCTGGAGTCATTTCGTTGCAAGCGGGTTTTTAAGTGTTCTGGAGTCATTTCGTTGCAAGCGGGTTTTTAAGTGCTCTGGAGTCATTTCGTTGCAAGCGGGTTTTTAAGTGCTCTGCAGGCATTTTGTTGCAAGCGGGTTTTCAAGTGCTCTGGAGTCATTTCGTTGCAAGCGGGTTTTTAAGTGCTCTGGAGGCTCTGAAGGCATTTCGTTGCAAGCGGGTTTTTAAGTGCTCTGGAGTCATTTCGTTGCAAGCGGATTTTTAAGTGCTCTGGAGTCATTTCGTTGCAAGCGGGTTTTTAAGTGTTCTGGAGTCATTTCGTTGCAAGCGGGTTTTTAAGTGCTCTGGATTCATTTCGTTGCAAGCGGGTTTTTAAGTGCTCTAGAGTCATTTCGTTGCAAGCGGGTTTTTTAGTGCTCTGGAGTCATTTCGTTGCAAGCGGGTTTTTAAGTGCTCTGGAGGCATTTCGTTGCAAGCGGGTTTTTAAGTGCTCTGGAGTCATTTCGTTTCAAGCGGGTTTTTACATACTTCTCAGACATTTCACTGGAAGCGAGTTTTTTAAATGCTCTGGAGGCATTTCGTTGCAAGCGGGTTTTTACATACTTCTCAGACATTTCAATGGAAGCGGGTTTTTTAAATGCTCTGTAGGCATTTCGTTGCAAGCGGGTTTTTAAGTACTCTGGAGTCATTTCGTTGCAAACGGGTTTTTACGTGCTCTGGAGTCATTTCGTTGCAAGCGGGTTTTTAAGTGCTCTGGAGTCATTTCGTTGCAAGCGGGTTTTTAAGTGCTCTGGAGTCATTTCGTTGCAAGCGGGTTTTTAAGTGCTCTGGAGTCATTACGTTGCCAGCGGGTTTTTAAGTGCTCTGGAGTCATTTCGTTGCAAGCGGCTTTTTAAGTGCTCTGGAGTCATTTCGTTGCAAGCGGGTTTTTAAGTGTTCTGGAGTCATTTCGTTGCAAGCGGCTTTTTAAGTACTCTGGAGTCATTTCGTTGCAAGCGGGTTTTTAAGTGCTCTGGAGTCATTTCGTTGCAAGCGGGTTTTTAAGTGCTCTGGAGTCATTTCGTTGCAAGCGGGTTTTTAAGTACTCTGGAGACATTTCGTTGCAAGCGGGTTTTTAAGTGCTCTGGAGTCATTTCGTTGCAAGCGGGTTTTTAAGTGCTCTGGAGTCATTTCGTTGCAAGCTTGTTTTTAAGTGCTCTGAAGGCATTTCGTTGCAAGCGGGTTTTTAAGTGCTCTGGAGTCATTTCGTTGCAAGCGGGTTTTTAAGAGCTCTGGAGTCATTTCGTTGCAAGCGGGTTTTTAAGTGCTCTGGAGTCATTTCGTTGCAAGCGGGTTTTTAAGTGTTCTGGAGTCATTTCGTTGCAAGCGGGTTTTTAAGTGCTCTGGAGTCATTTCGTTGCAAGCGGGTTTTTAAGTGCTCTGCAGGCATTTTGTTGCAAGCGGGTTTTTAAGTGCTCTGGAGTCATTTCGTTGCAAGCGGGTTTTTAAGTGCTCTGGAGGCTCTGAAGGCATTTCGTTGCAAGCGGGTTTTTAAGTGCTCTGGAGTCATTTCGTTGCAAGCGGATTTTTAAGTGCTCTGGAGTCATTTCGTTGCAAGCGGGTTTTTAAGTGTTCTGGAGTCATTTCGTTGCAAGCGGGTTTTTAAGTGCTCTGGATTCATTTCGTTGCAAGCGGGTTTTTAAGTGCTCTAGAGTCATTTCGTTGCAAGCGGGTTTTTTAGTGCTCTGGAGTCATTTCGTTGCAAGCGGGTTTTTAAGTGCTCTGGAGGCATTTCGTTGCAAGCGGGTTTTTAAGTGCTCTGGAGTCATTTCGTTTCAAGCGGGTTTTTACATACTTCTCAGACATTTCACTGGAAGCGAGTTTTTTAAATGCTCTGGAGGCATTTCGTTGCAAGCGGGTTTTTAAGTACTCTGGAGTCATTTCGTTGCAAACGGGTTTTTACGTGCTCTGGAGTCATTTCGTTGCAAGCGGGTTTTTAAGTGCTCTGGAGTCATTTCGTTGCAAGCGGGTTTTTAAGTGCTCTGGAGTCATTTCGTTGCAAGCGGGTTTTTAAGTGCTCTGGAGTCATTTCATTGCAAGCGGGTTTTTTAGTGCTCTGGAGTCATTTCGTTGCAAGCGGGTTTTTAAGTGCTCTGGAGTCATTTCGTTGCATGCGGGTTTTTAAGTGCTCTGAAGGCATTTCGTTGTAAGCGGGTTTTTACGTGCTCTGAAGGCATTTCTTTGTAAGCGGGTTTTTAAGTGCTCTGGAGTCATTTCGTTGCAAGCGGGTTTTTACGTGCTCTGAAGGCATTTCTTTGTAAGCGGGTTTTTAAGTGCTCTGGAGTCATTTCGTTGCAAGCGGGTTTTTACGTGTTCTGGAGTCATTTCGTTGCAAGCGGGTTTTTACATACTTCTCAGACATTTCAATGGAAGCGGGTTTTTAAGTGCTCTGAAGTCATTTCGTTGCAAGCGGGTTTTTAAGTGCTCTGGAGTCATTTCGTTGCAAGCGGGTTTTTAAGTACTCTGGAGTCATTTCGTTGCAAGCGGGTTTTTAAGTGCTCTGGAGTCATTTCGTTGCAAGCGGGTTTTTACGTGCTCTGGAGTCATTTCGTTGCAAGCGGGTTTTTAAGTGCTCTGGAGTCATTTCGTTGCAAGCGGGTTTTTAAGTGCTCTGGAGTCATTTCGTTGCAAGCGGGTTTTTAAGTGCTCTGGAGTCATTTCGTTGCAAGCGGGTTTTTAAGTGCTCTGAAGGCATTTCGTTGTAAGCGGGTTTTTAAGTGCTCTGGAGTCATTTCGTTGCAAGCGGGTTTTTAAGTGCTCTGGAGTCATTTCGTTGCAAGCGGGTTTTTAAGTGCTCTGGAGTCATTTCGTTGCAAGCGGGTTTTTAAGTACTCTGGAGACATTTCGTTGCAAGCGGGTTTTTAAGTGCTCTGGAGTCATTTCGTTGCAAGCGGGTTTTTAAGTGCTCTGGAGTCATTTCGTTGCAAGCTTGTTTTTAAGTGCTCTGAAGCCATTTCGTTGCAAGCGGGTTTTTAAGTGCTCTGGAGTCATTTCATTGCAAGCGGGTTTTTAAGTGCTCTGGAGTCATTTCGTTGCAAGCGGGTTTTTAAGTGCTCTGGAGTCATTTCGTTGTAAGTGGGTTTTTAAGTGTTCTGGAGTCATTTCGTTGCAAGCGGGTTTTTAAGTGCTCTGGAGTCATTTCGTTGCAAGCGGGTTTTTAAGTGCTCTGAAGGCATTTTGTTGCAAGCGTGTTTTTAAGTGCTCTGGAGTCATTTCGTTGCAAGCGGGTTTTTAAGTGCTCTGGAGTCTCTGAAGGCATTTCGTTGCAAGCGGGTTTTTAAGTGCTCTGGAGTCATTTCGTTGCAAGCGGGTTTTTAAGTGCTCTGGAGTCATTTCGTTGCAAGCGGGTTTTTAAGTGCTCTGGAGTCATTTCGTTGCAAGCTTGTTTTTAAGTGCTCTGAAGGCATTTCGTTGCAAGCGGGTTTTTAAGTGTTCTGGAGTCATTTCGTTGCAAGCGGGTTTTTAAGTGCTCTGGAGTCATTTCGTTGCAAGCGGGTTTTTAAGTGCTCTGAAGGCATTTTGTTGCAAGCGGGTTTTTAAGTGCTCTGGAGTCATTTCGTTGCAAGCGGCTTTTTAAGTGCTCTGGAGGCTCTGAAGGTATTTTGTTGCAAGCGGGTTTTTAAGTGCTCTGGAGTCATTTCGTTGCAAGCGGGTTTTTAAGTGCTCTGGAGTCATTTCGTTGCAAGCGGGTTTTTAAGTGCTCTGGAGTCATTTCGTTGCAAGCGGGTTTTTAAGTGCTCTGGAGTCATTTCGTTGCCAGCGGGTTTTTAAGTGCTCTGGAGTCATTTCGTTGCAAGCGGCTTTTTAAGTGCTCTGGAGTCATTTCGTTGCAAGCGGGTTTTTAAGTGCTCTGGAGTCATTTCGTTGCAAGCGGGTTTTTAAGTGCTCTGGAGTCATTTCGTTGCAAGCGGGTTTTTAAGTGCTCTGGAGTCATTTCGTTGCAAGCGGGTTTTTAAGTGCTCTGGAGTCATTTCGTTGCAAGCGGGTTTTTAAGTACTCTGGAGACATTTCGTTGCAAGCGGGTTTTTAAGTGCTCTGGAGTCATTTCGTTGCAAGCGGGTTTTTAAGTGCTCTTCAGTCATTTCGTTGCAAGCTTGTTTTTAAGTGCTCTGAAGGCATTTTGTTGCAAGCGGGTTTTTAAGTGCTCTGGAGTCATTTCGTTGCAAGCGGGTTTTTAAGTGCTCTGGAGGCTCTGAAGGCATTTCGTTGCAAGCGGGTTTTTAAGTGCTCTGGAGTCATTTCGTTGCAAGCGGGTTTTTAAGTGTTCTGGAGTCATTTCGTTGCAAGCGGGTTTTTAAGTGCTCTGGAGTCATTTCGTTGCAAGCGGGTTTTTAAGTGCTCTGAAGGCATTTTGTTGCAAGCGGGTTTTTAAGTGCTCTGGAGTCATTTCGTTGCAAGCGGGTTTTTAAGTGCTCTGGAGGCTCTGAAGGCATTTCGTTGCAAGCGGGTTTTTAAGTGCTCTGGAGTCATTTCGTTGCAAGCGGGTTTTTAAGTGCTCTGGAGTCATTTCGTTGCAAGCGGGTTTTTAAGTGCTCTGGAGTCATTTCGTTGCAAGCTTGTTTTTAAGTGCTCTGAAGGCATTTCGTTGCAAGCGGGTTTTTAAGTGCTCTGGAGTCATTTCGTTGCAAGCGGGTTTTTAAGTGCTCTGGAGTCATTTCGTTGCAAGCGGGTTTTTAAGTGCTCTGGAGTCATTTCGTTGCAAGCGGGTTTTTAAGTGCTCTGGAGTCATTTCGTTGCAAGGGGGTTTTTAAGTGCTCTGAAGGCATTTTGTTGCAAGCGGGTTTTTAAGTGCTCTGGAGTCATTTCGTTGCAAGCGGGTTTTTAAGTGCTCTGGAGGCTCTGAAGGCATTTCGTTGCAAGCGGGTTTTTAAGTGCTCTGGAGTCATTTCGTTGCAAGCGGGTTTTTAAGTGCTCTGGAGTCATTTCGTTGCAAGCGGGTTTTTAAGTGTTCTGGAGTCATTTCGTTGCAAGCGGGTTTTTAAGTGCTCTGGAGTCATTTCGTTGCAAGCGGGTTTTTAAGTGCTCTAGAGTCATTTCGTTGCAAGCGGGTTTTTTAGTGCTCTGGAGTCATTTCGTTGCAAGCGGGTTTTTAAGTGCTCTGGAGGCATTTCGTTGCAAGCGGGTTTTTAAGTGCTCTGGAGTCATTTCGTTTCAAGCGGGTTTTTACATACTTCTCAGACATTTCACTGGAAGCGAGTTTTTTAAATGCTCTGGAGGCATTTCGTTGCAAGCGGGTTTTTAAGTACTCTGGAGCCATTTCGTTGCAAACGGGTTTTTACGTGCTCTGGAGTCATTTCGTTGCAAGCGGGTTTTTAAGTGCTCTGGAGTCATTTCGTTGCAAGCGGGTTTTTAAGTGCTCTGGAGTCATTTCGTTGCAAGCGGGTTTTTAAGTGCTCTGGAGTCATTTCGTTGCAAGCGGGTTTTTAAGTACTCTGGAGTCATTTCGTTGCAAGCGGGTTTTTAAGTGCTCTGGAGTCATTTCGTTGCAAGCGGGTTTTTACGTGCTCTGGAGTCATTTCGTTGCAAGCGGGTTTTTAAGTACTCTGGAGACATTTCGTTGCAAGCGGGTTTTTAAGTGCTCTGGAGTCATTTCGTTGCAAGCGCGTTTTTAAGTGCTCTTCAGTCATTTCGTTGCAAGCTTGTTTTTAAGTGCTCTGAAGGCATTTCGTTGCAAGCGGGTTTTTTAGTGCTCTGGAGTCATTTCGTTGCAAGCGGGTTTTTAAGTGCTCTGGAGTCATTTCGTTGCAAGCGGGTTTTTAAGTACTCTGGAGACATTTCGTTGCAAGCGGGTTTTTAAGTGCTCTGAAGGCATTTTGTTGCAAGCGTGTTTTTAAGTGCTCTGGAGTCATTTCGTTGCAAGCGGGTTTTTAAGTGCTCTGGAGGCTCTGAAGGCATTTCGTTGCAAGCGGGTTTTTAAGTGCTCTGGAGTCATTTCGTTGCAAGCGGGTTATTAAGTGCTCTGGAGTCATTTCGTTGCAAGCGGGTTTTTAAGTGCTCTGGAGTCATTTCGTTGCAAGCTTGTTTTTAAGTGCTCTGAAGGCATTTCTTTGCAAGCGGGTTTTTAATTGCTCTGGAGTCATTTCGTTGCAAGCGGTTTTTAAGTGCTCTGGAGTCATTTCGTTGCAAGCGGGTTTTTAAGTGCTGTGAAGGCATTTCGTTGCAAGCGGGTTTTTAAGTGCTCTGGAGTCATTTCGTTGCAAGCGGGTTTTTAAGTGCTCTGGAGGCTCTGAAGGCATTTCGTTGCAAGCGGGTTTTTAAGTGCTCTGGAGTCATTTCGTTGCAAGCGGGTTTTTAAGTGCTCTGGAGTCATTTCGTTGCAAGCGGGTTTTTAAGTGCTCTGGAGTCATTTCGTTGCAAGCTTGTTTTTAAGTGCTCTGAAGGCATTTCGTTGCAAGCGGGTTTTTAAGTGCTCTGGAGTCATTTCGTTGCAAGCGGGTTTTTAAGTGCTCTGGAGTCATTTCGTTGCAAGCGGGTTTTTAAGTGCTCTGGAGTCATTTCGTTGCAAGCGGGTTTTTAAGTGCTCTGGAGTCATTTCGTTGCAAGGGGGTTTTTAAGTGCTCTGAAGGCATTTTGTTGCAAGCGGGTTTTTAAGTGCTCTGGAGTCATTTCGTTGCAAGCGGGTTTTTAAGTGCTCTGGAGGCTCTGAAGGCATTTCGTTGCAAGCGGGTTTTTAAGTGCTCTGGAGTCATTTCGTTGCAAGCAGGTTTTTAAGTGCTCTGGAGTCATTTCGTTGCAAGCGGGTTTTTAAGTGTTCTGGAGTCATTTCGTTGCAAGGGGGTTTTTAAGTGCTCTGGAGTCATTTCGTTGCAAGCGGGTTTTTAAGTGCTCTAGAGTCATTTCGTTGCAAGCGGGTTTTTTAGTGCTCTGGAGTCATTTCGTTGCAAGCGGGTTTTTAAGTGCTCTGGAGGCATTTCGTTGCAAGCAGGTTTTTTAGTGCTCTGGAGTCATTTCGTTTCAAGCGGGTTTTTACATACTTCTCAGACATTTCACTGGAAGCGAGTTTTTTAAATGCTCTGGAGGCATTTCGTTGCAAGCGGGTTTTTAAGTACTCTGGAGCCATTTCGTTGCAAACGGGTTTTTACGTGCTCTGGAGTCATTTCGTTGCAAGCGGGTTTTTAAGTGCTCTGGAGTCATTTCGTTGCAAGCGGGTTTTTAAGTGCTCTGGAGTCATTTCGTTGCAAGCGGGTTTTTAAGTGCTCTGGAGTCATTTCGTTGCAAGCGGGTTTTTAAGTACTCTGGAGTCATTTCGTTGCAAGCGGGTTTTTAAGTGCTCTGGAGTCATTTCGTTGCAAGCGGGTTTTTACGTGCTCTGGAGTCATTTCGTTGCAAGCGGGTTTTTAAGTACTCTGGAGACATTTCGTTGCAAGCGGGTTTTTAAGTGCTCTGGAGTCATTTCGTTGCAAGCGGGTTTTTAAGTGCTCTTCAGTCATTTCGTTGCAAGCTTGTTTTTAAGTGCTCTGAAGGCATTTCGTTGCAAGCGGGTTTTTTAGTGCTCTGGAGTCATTTCGTTGCAAGCGGGTTTTTAAGTGCTCTGGAGTCATTTCGTTGCAAGCGGGTTTTTAAGTACTCTGGAGACATTTCGTTGCAAGCGGGTTTTTAAGTGCTCTGAAGGCATTTTGTTGCAAGCGTGTTTTTAAGTGCTCTGGAGTCATTTCGTTGCAAGCGGGTTTTTAAGTGCTCTGGAGGCTCTGAAGGCATTTCGTTGCAAGCGGGTTTTTAAGTGCTCTGGAGTCATTTCGTTGCAAGCGGGTTTTTAAGTGCTCTGGAGTCATTTCGTTGCAAGCGGGTTTTTAAGTGCTCTGGAGTCATTTCGTTGCAAGCTTGTTTTTAAGTGCTCTGAATGCATTTCGTTGCAAGCGGGTTTTTAAGTGCTCTGGAGTCATTTCGTTGCAAGCGGGTTTTTAAGTGCTCTGGAGTCATTTCGTTGCAAGCGGGTTTTTAAGTGTTCTGGAGTCATTTCGTTGCAAGCGGGTTTTTAAGTGCTCTGGAGTCATTTCGTTGCAAGCGGGTTTTTAAGTGCTCTGAAGGCATTTTGTTGCAAGCGGGTTTTTAAGTGCTCTGGAGTCATTTCGTTGCAAGCGGCTTTTTAAGTGCTCTGGAGGCTCTGAAGGTATTTCGTTGCAAGCGGGTTTTTAAGTGCTCTGGAGTCATTTCGTTGCAAGCGGGTTTTTAAGTGCTCTGGAGTCATTTCGTTGCAAGGGGGTTTTTAAGTGCTCTGGAGTCATTTCGTTGCAAGCGGGTTTTTAAGTGCTCTGGAGTCATTTCGTTGCCAGCGGGTTTTTAAGTGCTCTGGAGTCATTTCGTTGCAAGCGGCTTTTTAAGTGCTCTGGAGTCATTTCGTTGCAAGCGGGTTTTTAAGTGCTCTGGAGTCATTTCGTTGCAAGCGGGTTTTTAAGTACTCTGGAGTCATTTCGTTGCAAGCGGGTTTTTAAGTGCTCTGGAGTCATTTCGTTGCAAGCGGGTTTTTAAGTGCTCTGGAGTCATTTCGTTGCAAGCGGGTTTTTAAGTACTCTGGAGACATTTCGTTGCAAGCGGGTTTTTAAGTGCTCTGGAGTCATTTCGTTGCAAGCGGGTTTTTAAGTGCTCTTCAGTCATTTCGTTGCAAGCTTGTTTTTAAGTGCTCTGAAGGCATTTCGTTGCAAGCGGGTTTTTAAGTGCTCTGGAGTCATTTCGTTGCAAGCGGGTTTTTAAGTGCTCTGGAGTCATTTCGTTGCAAGCGGGTTTTTAAGTGCTCTGGAGTCATTTCGTTGCAAGCGGGTTTTTAAGTGTTCTGGAGTCATTTCGTTGCAAGCGGGTTTTTAAGTGCTCTGGAGTCATTTCGTTGCAAGCGGGTTTTTAAGTGCTCTGAAGGCATTTTGTTGCAAGCGGGTTTTTAAGTGCTCTGGAGTCATTTCGTTGCAAGCGGGTTTTTAAGTGCTCTGGAGGCTCTGAAGGCATTTCGTTGCAAGCGGGTTTTTAAGTGCTCTGGAGTCATTTCGTTGCAAGCGGGTTTTTAAGTGCTCTGGAGTCATTTCGTTGCAAGCGGGTTTTTAAGTGCTCTGGAGTCATTTCGTTGCAAGCTTGTTTTTAAGTGCTCTGAAGGCATTTCGTTGCAAGCGGGTTTTTAAGTGCTCTGGAGTCATTTCGTTGCAAGCGGGTTTTTAAGTGCTCTGGAGTCATTTTGTTGCAAGCGGGTTTTTAAGTGCTCTGGAGTCATTTTGTTGCAAGCGGGTTTTTAAGTGCTCTGGAGTCATTTCGTTGCAAGGGGGTTTTTAAGTGCTCTGAAGGCATTTTGTTGCAAGCGGGTTTTTAAGTGCTCTGGAGTCATTTCGTTGCAAGCGGGTTTTTAAGTGCTCTGGAGGCTCTGAAGGCATTTCGTTGCAAGCGGGTTTTTAAGTGCTCTGGAGTCATTTCGTTGCAAGCGGGTTTTTAAGTGCTCTGTAGTCATTTCGTTGCAAGCGGGTTTTTAAGTGTTCTGGAGTCATTTCGTTGCAAGCGGGTTTTTAAGTGCTCTGGAGTCATTTCGTTGCAAGCGGGTTTTTAAGTGCTCTAGAGTCATTTCGTTGCAAGCGGGTTTTTTAGTGCTCTGGAGTCATTTCGTTGCAAGCGGGTTTTAAGTGCTCTGGAGGCATTTCGTTGCAAGCGGGTTTTTAAGTGCTCTGGAGTCATTTCGTTTCAAGCGGGTTTTTACATACTTCTCAGACATTTCACTAGAAGCGAGTTTTTTAAATGCTCTGGAGGCATTTCGTTGCAAGCGGGTTTTTAAGTACTCTGGAGTCATTTCGTTGCAAACGGGTTTTTACGTGCTCTGGAGTCATTTCGTTGCAAGCGGGTTTTTAAGTGCTCTGGAGTCATTTCGTTGCAAGCGGGTTTTTAAGTGCTCTGGAGTCATTTCGTTGCAAGCGGGTTTTTAAGTGCTCTGGTGTCATTTCGTTGCAAGCGGGTTTTTAAGTACTCTGGAGTCATTTCGTTGCAAGCGGGTTTTTAAGTGCTCTGGAGTCATTTCGTTGCAAGCGGGTTTTTACGTGCTCTGGAGTCATTTCGTTGCAAGCGGGTTTTTAAGTACTCTGGAGACATTTCGTTGCAAGCGGGTTTTTAAGTGCTCTGGAGTCATTTCGTTGCAAGCGGGTTTTTAAGTGCTCTTCAGTCATTTTGTTGCAAGCTTGTTTTTAAGTGCTCTGAAGGCATTTCGTTGCAAGCGGGTTTTTTAGTGCTCTGGAGTCATTTCGTTGCAAGCGGGTTTTTAAGTGCTCTGGAGTCATTTCGTTGCAAGCGGGTTTTTAAGTGCTCTGGAGTCATTTCGTTGCAAGCGGGTTTTTAAGTGTTCTGGAGTCATTTCGTTGCAAGCGGGTTTTTAAGTGCTCTGGAGTCATTTCGTTGCAAGCGGGTTTTTAAGTGCTCTGAAGGCATTTTGTTGCAAGCGGGTTTTTAAGAGCTCTGGAGTCATTTCGTTGCAAGCGGGTTTTTAAGTGCTCTGGAGGCTCTGAAGGCATTTCGTTGCAAGCGGGTTTTTAAGTGCTCTGGAGTCATTTCGTTGCAAGCGGGTTTTTAAGTGCTCTGGAGTCATTTCGTTGCAAGCGGGTTTTTAAGTGCTCTGGAGTCATTTCGTTGCAAGCTTGTTTTTAAGTGCTCTGAAGGCATTTCGTTGCAAGCGGGTTTTTAAGTGCTCTGGAGTCATTTCGTTGCAAGCGGGTTTTTAAGTGCTCTGGAGTCATTTCGTTGCAAGCGGGTTTTTAAGTGCTCTGGAGTCATTTCGTTGCAAGCGGGTTTTTAAGTGTTCTGGAGTCATTTCGTTGCAAGCGGGTTTTTAAGTGCTCTGGAGTCATTTCGTTGCAAGCGGGTTTTTAAGTGCTCTGAAGGCATTTTGTTGCAAGCGGGTTTTTAAGTGCTGTGGAGTCATTTCGTTGCAAGCGGGTTTTTAAGTGCTCTGGAGGCTCTGAAGGCATTTCGTTGCAAGCGGGTTTTTAAGTGCTCTGGAGTCATTTCGTTGCAAGCGGGTTTTTAAGTGCTCTGGAGTCATTTCGTTGCAAGCGGGTTTTTAAGTGTTCTGGAGTCATTTCGTTGCAAGCGGGTTTTTAAGTGCTCTGGAGTCATTTCGTTGCAAGCGGGTTTTTAAGTGCTCTAGAGTCATTTCGTTGCAAGCGGGTTTTTTAGTGCTCTGGAGTCATTTCGTTGCAAGCGGGTTTTTAAGTGCTCTGGAGGCATTTCGTTGCAAGCGGGTTTTTAAGTGCTCTGGAGTCATTTCGTTTCAAGCGGGTTTTTACATACTTCTCAGACATTTCACTGGAAGCGAGTTTTTTAAATGCTCTGGAGGCATTTCGTTGCAAGCGGGTTTTTAAGTACTCTGGAGTCATTTCGTTGCAAACGGGTTTTTACGTGCTCTGGAGTCATTTCGTTGCAAGCGGGTTTTTAAGTGCTCTGGAGTCATTTCGTTGCAAGCGGGTTTTTAAGTGCTCTGGAGTCATTTCGTTGCAAGCGGGTTTTTAAGTGCTCTGGAGTCATTTCGTTGCAAGCGGGTTTTTAAGTGCTCTTCAGTCATTTCGTTGCAAGCTTGTTTTTAAGTGCTCTGAAGGCATTTCGTTGCAAGCGGGTTTTTAAGTGCTCTGGAGTCATTTCGTTGCAAGCGGGTTTTTAAGTGCTCTGGAGTCATTTCGTTGCAAGCGGGTTTTTAAGTGCTCTGGAGTCATTTCGTTGCAAGCGGGTTTTTAAGTGTTCTGGAGTCATTTCGTTGCAAGCGGGTTTTTAAGTGCTCTGGAGTCATTTCGTTGCAAGCGGGTTTTTAAGTGCTCTGAAGGCATTTTGTTGCAAGCGGGTTTTTAAGTGCTCTGGAGTCATTTCGTTGCAAGCGGGTTTTTAAGTGCTCTGGAGGCTCTGAAGGCATTTCGTTGCAAGCGGGTTTTTAAGTGCTCTGGAGTCATTTCGTTGCAAGCGGGTTTTTAAGTGCTCTGGAGTCATTTCGTTGCAAGCGGGTTTTTAAGTGCTCTGGAGTCATTTCGTTGCAAGCTTGTTTTTAAGTGCTCTGAAGGCATTTCGTTGCAAGCGGGTTTTTAAGTGCTCTGGAGTCATTTCGTTGCAAGCGGGTTTTTAAGTGCTCTGGAGTCATTTTGTTGCAAGCGGGTTTTTAAGTGCTCTGGAGTCATTTTGTTGCAAGCGGGTTTTTAAGTGCTCTGGAGTCATTTCGTTGCAAGGGGGTTTTTAAGTGCTCTGAAGGCATTTTGTTGCAAGCGGGTTTTTAAGTGCTCTGGAGTCATTTCGTTGCAAGCGGGTTTTTAAGTGCTCTGGAGGCTCTGAAGGCATTTCGTTGCAAGCGGGTTTTTAAGTGCTCTGGAGTCATTTCGTTGCAAGCGGGTTTTTAAGTGCTCTGTAGTCATTTCGTTGCAAGCGGGTTTTTAAGTGTTCTGGAGTCATTTCGTTGCAAGCGGGTTTTTAAGTGCTCTGGAGTCATTTCGTTGCAAGCGGGTTTTTAAGTGCTCTAGAGTCATTTCGTTGCAAGCGGGTTTTTTAGTGCTCTGGAGTCATTTCGTTGCAAGCGGGTTTTAAGTGCTCTGGAGGCATTTCGTTGCAAGCGGGTTTTTAAGTGCTCTGGAGTCATTTCGTTTCAAGCGGGTTTTTACATACTTCTCAGACATTTCACTAGAAGCGAGTTTTTTAAATGCTCTGGAGGCATTTCGTTGCAAGCGGGTTTTTAAGTACTCTGGAGTCATTTCGTTGCAAACGGGTTTTTACGTGCTCTGGAGTCATTTCGTTGCAAGCGGGTTTTTAAGTGCTCTGGAGTCATTTCGTTGCAAGCGGGTTTTTAAGTGCTCTGGAGTCATTTCGTTGCAAGCGGGTTTTTAAGTGCTCTGGTGTCATTTCGTTGCAAGCGGGTTTTTAAGTACTCTGGAGTCATTTCGTTGCAAGCGGGTTTTTAAGTGCTCTGGAGTCATTTCGTTGCAAGCGGGTTTTTACGTGCTCTGGAGTCATTTCGTTGCAAGCGGGTTTTTAAGTACTCTGGAGACATTTCGTTGCAAGCGGGTTTTTAAGTGCTCTGGAGTCATTTCGTTGCAAGCGGGTTTTTAAGTGCTCTTCAGTCATTTTGTTGCAAGCTTGTTTTTAAGTGCTCTGAAGGCATTTCGTTGCAAGCGGGTTTTTTAGTGCTCTGGAGTCATTTCGTTGCAAGCGGGTTTTTAAGTGCTCTGGAGTCATTTCGTTGCAAGCGGGTTTTTAAGTGCTCTGGAGTCATTTCGTTGCAAGCGGGTTTTTAAGTGTTCTGGAGTCATTTCGTTGCAAGCGGGTTTTTAAGTGCTCTGGAGTCATTTCGTTGCAAGCGGGTTTTTAAGTGCTCTGAAGGCATTTTGTTGCAAGCGGGTTTTTAAGAGCTCTGGAGTCATTTCGTTGCAAGCGGGTTTTTAAGTGCTCTGGAGGCTCTGAAGGCATTTCGTTGCAAGCGGGTTTTTAAGTGCTCTGGAGTCATTTCGTTGCAAGCGGGTTTTTAAGTGCTCTGGAGTCATTTCGTTGCAAGCGGGTTTTTAAGTGCTCTGGAGTCATTTCGTTGCAAGCTTGTTTTTAAGTGCTCTGAAGGCATTTCGTTGCAAGCGGGTTTTTAAGTGCTCTGGAGTCATTTCGTTGCAAGCGGGTTTTTAAGTGCTCTGGAGTCATTTCGTTGCAAGCGGGTTTTTAAGTGCTCTGGAGTCATTTCGTTGCAAGCGGGTTTTTAAGTGTTCTGGAGTCATTTCGTTGCAAGCGGGTTTTTAAGTGCTCTGGAGTCATTTCGTTGCAAGCGGGTTTTTAAGTGCTCTGAAGGCATTTTGTTGCAAGCGGGTTTTTAAGTGCTGTGGAGTCATTTCGTTGCAAGCGGGTTTTTAAGTGCTCTGGAGGCTCTGAAGGCATTTCGTTGCAAGCGGGTTTTTAAGTGCTCTGGAGTCATTTCGTTGCAAGCGGGTTTTTAAGTGCTCTGGAGTCATTTCGTTGCAAGCGGGTTTTTAAGTGTTCTGGAGTCATTTCGTTGCAAGCGGGTTTTTAAGTGCTCTGGAGTCATTTCGTTGCAAGCGGGTTTTTAAGTGCTCTAGAGTCATTTCGTTGCAAGCGGGTTTTTTAGTGCTCTGGAGTCATTTCGTTGCAAGCGGGTTTTTAAGTGCTCTGGAGGCATTTCGTTGCAAGCGGGTTTTTAAGTGCTCTGGAGTCATTTCGTTTCAAGCGGGTTTTTACATACTTCTCAGACATTTCACTGGAAGCGAGTTTTTTAAATGCTCTGGAGGCATTTCGTTGCAAGCGGGTTTTTAAGTACTCTGGAGTCATTTCGTTGCAAACGGGTTTTTACGTGCTCTGGAGTCATTTCGTTGCAAGCGGGTTTTTAAGTGCTCTGGAGTCATTTCGTTGCAAGCGGGTTTTTAAGTGCTCTGGAGTCATTTCGTTGCAAGCGGGTTTTTAAGTGCTCTGGAGTCATTTCATTGCAAGCGGGTTTTTTAGTGCTCTGGAGTCATTTCGTTTCAAGCGGGTTTTTAAGTGCTCTGGAGTCATTTCGTTGCATGCGGGTTTTTAAGTGCTCTGAAGGCATTTCGTTGTAAGCGGGTTTTTAAGTGCTCTGGAGTCATTTCGTTGCAAGCGGGTTTTTACGTGCTCTGAAGGCATTTCTTTGTAAGCGGGTTTTTAAGTGCTCTGGAGTCATTTCGTTGCAAGCGGGTTTTTACGTGTTCTGGAGTCATTTCGTTGCAAGCGGGTTTTTACATACTTCTCAGACATTTCAATGGAAGCGGGTTTTTAAGTGCTCTGAAGTCATTTCGTTGCAAGCGGGTTTTTAAGTGCTCTGGAGTCATTTCGTTGCAAGCGGGTTTTTAAGTACTCTGGAGTCATTTCGTTGCAAGCGGGTTTTTAAGTGCTCTGGAGTCATTTCGTTCCAAGCGGGTTTTTACGTGCTCTGGAGTCATTTCGTTGCAAGCGGCTTTTTAAGTGCTCTAGAGTCATTTCGTTGCAAGCGGGTTTTTAAGTGCTCTGGAGTCATTTCGTTGCAAGCGGGTTTTTAAGTGCTCTGGAGTCATTTCGTTGCAAGCGGGTTTTTTAGTGCTCTGGAGTCATTTCGTTGCAAGCGGGTTTTTAAGTGCTCTGGAGTCATTTCGTTGCAAGCGGGTTTTTAAGTGCTCTGGAGTCATTTCGTTGCAAGCGGGTTTTTAAGTGCTCTGGAGTCATTTCATTGCAAGCGGGTTTTTTAGTGCTCTGGAGTCATTTCGTTGCAAGCGGGTTTTTAAGTGCTCTGGAGTCATTTCGTTGCATGCGGGTTTTTAAGTGATCTGAAGGCATTTCGTTGTAAACGGGTTTTTACGTGCTCTGAAGGCATTTCTTTGTAATCGGGTTTTTAAGTGCTCTGGAGTCATTTCGTTGCAAGCGGGTTTTTACGTGCTCTGAAGGCATTTCTTTGTAAGCGGGTTTTTAAGTGCTCTGGAGTCATTTCGTTGCAAGCGGGTTTTTACGTGTTCTGGAGTCATTTCGTTGCAAGCGGGTTTTTACATACTTCTCAGACATTTCAATGGAAGCGGGTTTTTAAGTGCTCTGAAGTCATTTCGTTGCAAGCGGGTTTTTAAGTGCTCTGGAGTCATTTCGTTGCAAGCGGGTTTTTAAGTACTCTGGAGTCATTTCGTTGCAAGCGGGTTTTTAAGTGCTCTGGAGTCATTTCGTTGCAAGCGGGTTTTTACGTGCTCTGGAGTCATTTCGTTGCAAGCGGGTTTTTAAGTGCTCTGGAGTCATTTCGTTGCAAGCGGGTTTTTAAGTGCTCTGGAGTCATTTCGTTGCAAGCGGGTTTTTAAGTGCTCTGGAGTCATTTCGTTGCAAGCGGGTTTTTAAGTGCTCTGAAGGCATTTCGTTGTAAGCGGGTTTTTAAGTGCTCTGGAGTCATTTCGTTGCAAGCGGGTTTTTAAGTGCTCTGGAGTCATTTCGTTGCAAGCGGGTTTTTAAGTGCTCTGGAGTCATTTCGTTGCAAGCGGGTTTTTAAGTACTCTGGAGACATTTCGTTGCAAGCGGGTTTTTAAGTGCTCTGGAGTCATTTCGTTGCAAGCGGGTTTTTAAGTGCTCTGGAGTCATTTCGTTGCAAGCTTGTTTTTAAGTGCTCTGAAGCCATTTCGTTGCAAGCGGGTTTTTAAGTGCTCTGGAGTCATTTCATTGCAAGCGGGTTTTTAAGTGCTCTGGAGTCATTTCGTTGCAAGCGGGTTTTTAAGTGCTCTGGAGTCATTTCGTTGCAAGCGGGTTTTTAAGTGTTCTGGAGTCATTTCGTTGCAAGCGGGTTTTTAAGTGCTCTGGAGTCATTTCGTTGCAAGCGGGTTTTTAAGTGCTCTGAAGGCATGTTGTTGCAAGCGTGTTTTTAAGTGCTCTGGAGTCATTTCGTTGCAAGCGGGTTTTTAAGTGCTCTGGAGGCTCTGAAGGCATTTCGTTGCAAGCGGGTTTTTAAGTGCTCTGGAGTCATTTCGTTGCAAGCGGGTTTTTAAGTGCTCTGGAGTCATTTCGTTGCAAGCGGGTTTTTAAGTGCTCTGGAGTCATTTCGTTGCAAGCGGGTTTTTAAGTGCTCTGGAGTCATTTCGTTGCAAGCGGGTTTTTAAGTGCTCTGGAGTCATTTCGTTGCAAGCGGGTTTTTAAGTGCTCTGGAGTCATTTCGTTGCAAGCGGGTTTTTAAGTACTCTGGAGACATTTCGTTGCAAGCGGGTTTTTAAGTGCTCTGGAGTCATTTCGTTGCAAGCGGGTTTTTAAGTGCTCTGGAGTCATTTCGTTGCAAGCGGGTTTTTAAGTGCTCTGGAGTCATTTCGTTGCAAGCGGGTTTTTAAGTGTTCTGGAGTCATTTCGTTGCAAGCGGGTTTTTAAGTGCTCTGGAGTCATTTCGTTGCAAGCGGGTTTTTAAGTGCTCTGAAGGCATTTTGTTGCAAGCGGGTTTTTAAGTGCTCTGGAGTCATTTCGTTGCAAGCGGGTTTTTAAGTGCTCTGGAGGCTCTGAAGGCATTTCGTTGCAAGCGGGTTTTTAAGTGCTCTGGAGTCATTTCGTTGCAAGCGGGTTTTTAAGTGCTCTGGAGTCATTTCGTTGCAAGCGGGTTTTTAAGTGCTCTGGAGTCATTTCGTTGCAAGCTTGTTTTTAAGTGCTCTGAAGGCATTTCGTTGCAAGCGGGTTTTTAAGTGCTCTGGAGTCATTTCGTTGCAAGCGGGTTTTTAAGTGCTCTGGAGTCATTTTGTTGCAAGCGGGTTTTTAAGTGCTCTGGAGTCATTTTGTTGCAAGCGGGTTTTTAAGTGCTCTGGAGTCATTTCGTTGCAAGGGGGTTTTTAAGTGCTCTGAAGGCATTTTGTTGCAAGCGGGTTTTTAAGTGCTCTGGAGTCATTTCGTTGCAAGCGGGTTTTTAAGTGCTCTGGAGGCTCTGAAGGCATTTCGTTGCAAGCGGGTTTTTAAGTGCTCTGGAGTCATTTCGTTGCAAGCGGGTTTTTAAGTGCTCTGTAGTCATTTCGTTGCAAGCGGGTTTTTAAGTGTTCTGGAGTCATTTCGTTGCAAGCGGGTTTTTAAGTGCTCTGGAGTCATTTCGTTGCAAGCGGGTTTTTAAGTGCTCTAGAGTCATTTCGTTGCAAGCGGGTTTTTTAGTGCTCTGGAGTCATTTCGTTGCAAGCGGGTTTTAAGTGCTCTGGAGGCATTTCGTTGCAAGCGGGTTTTTAAGTGCTCTGGAGTCATTTCGTTTCAAGCGGGTTTTTACATACTTCTCAGACATTTCACTAGAAGCGAGTTTTTTAAATGCTCTGGAGGCATTTCGTTGCAAGCGGGTTTTTAAGTACTCTGGAGTCATTTCGTTGCAAACGGGTTTTTACGTGCTCTGGAGTCATTTCGTTGCAAGCGGGTTTTTAAGTGCTCTGGAGTCATTTCGTTGCAAGCGGGTTTTTAAGTGCTCTGGAGTCATTTCGTTGCAAGCGGGTTTTTAAGTGCTCTGGTGTCATTTCGTTGCAAGCGGGTTTTTAAGTACTCTGGAGTCATTTCGTTGCAAGCGGGTTTTTAAGTGCTCTGGAGTCATTTCGTTGCAAGCGGGTTTTTACGTGCTCTGGAGTCATTTCGTTGCAAGCGGGTTTTTAAGTACTCTGGAGACATTTCGTTGCAAGCGGGTTTTTAAGTGCTCTGGAGTCATTTCGTTGCAAGCGGGTTTTTAAGTGCTCTTCAGTCATTTTGTTGCAAGCTTGTTTTTAAGTGCTCTGAAGGCATTTCGTTGCAAGCGGGTTTTTTAGTGCTCTGGAGTCATTTCGTTGCAAGCGGGTTTTTAAGTGCTCTGGAGTCATTTCGTTGCAAGCGGGTTTTTAAGTGCTCTGGAGTCATTTCGTTGCAAGCGGGTTTTTAAGTGTTCTGGAGTCATTTCGTTGCAAGCGGGTTTTTAAGTGCTCTGGAGTCATTTCGTTGCAAGCGGGTTTTTAAGTGCTCTGAAGGCATTTTGTTGCAAGCGGGTTTTTAAGAGCTCTGGAGTCATTTCGTTGCAAGCGGGTTTTTAAGTGCTCTGGAGGCTCTGAAGGCATTTCGTTGCAAGCGGGTTTTTAAGTGCTCTGGAGTCATTTCGTTGCAAGCGGGTTTTTAAGTGCTCTGGAGTCATTTCGTTGCAAGCGGGTTTTTAAGTGCTCTGGAGTCATTTCGTTGCAAGCTTGTTTTTAAGTGCTCTGAAGGCATTTCGTTGCAAGCGGGTTTTTAAGTGCTCTGGAGTCATTTCGTTGCAAGCGGGTTTTTAAGTGCTCTGGAGTCATTTCGTTGCAAGCGGGTTTTTAAGTGCTCTGGAGTCATTTCGTTGCAAGCGGGTTTTTAAGTGTTCTGGAGTCATTTCGTTGCAAGCGGGTTTTTAAGTGCTCTGGAGTCATTTCGTTGCAAGCGGGTTTTTAAGTGCTCTGAAGGCATTTTGTTGCAAGCGGGTTTTTAAGTGCTCTGGAGTCATTTCGTTGCAAGCGGGTTTTTAAGTGCTCTGGAGGCTCTGAAGGCATTTCGTTGCAAGCGGGTTTTTAAGTGCTCTGGAGTCATTTCGTTGCAAGCGGGTTTTTAAGTGCTCTGGAGTCATTTCGTTGCAAGCGGGTTTTTAAGTGTTCTGGAGTCATTTCGTTGCAAGCGGGTTTTTAAGTGCTCTGGAGTCATTTCGTTGCAAGCGGGTTTTTAAGTGCTCTAGAGTCATTTCGTTGCAAGCGGGTTTTTTAGTGCTCTGGAGTCATTTCGTTGCAAGCGGGTTTTTAAGTGCTCTGGAGGCATTTCGTTGCAAGCGGGTTTTTAAGTGCTCTGGAGTCATTTCGTTTCAAGCGGGTTTTTACATACTTCTCAGACATTTCACTGGAAGCGAGTTTTTTAAATGCTCTGGAGGCATTTCGTTGCAAGCGGGTTTTTAAGTACTCTGGAGTCATTTCGTTGCAAACGGGTTTTTACGTGCTCTGGAGTCATTTCGTTGCAAGCGGGTTTTTAAGTGCTCTGGAGTCATTTCGTTGCAAGCGGGTTTTTAAGTGCTCTGGAGTCATTTCGTTGCAAGCGGGTTTTTAAGTGCTCTGGAGTCATTTCATTGCAAGCGGGTTTTTTAGTGCTCTGGAGTCATTTCGTTTCAAGCGGGTTTTTAAGTGCTCTGGAGTCATTTCGTTGCATGCGGGTTTTTAAGTGCTCTGAAGGCATTTCGTTGTAAGCGGGTTTTTAAGTGCTCTGGAGTCATTTCGTTGCAAGCGGGTTTTTACGTGCTCTGAAGGCATTTCTTTGTAAGCGGGTTTTTAAGTGCTCTGGAGTCATTTCGTTGCAAGCGGGTTTTTACGTGTTCTGGAGTCATTTCGTTGCAAGCGGGTTTTTACATACTTCTCAGACATTTCAATGGAAGCGGGTTTTTAAGTGCTCTGAAGTCATTTCGTTGCAAGCGGGTTTTTAAGTGCTCTGGAGTCATTTCGTTGCAAGCGGGTTTTTAAGTACTCTGGAGTCATTTCGTTGCAAGCGGGTTTTTAAGTGCTCTGGAGTCATTTCGTTCCAAGCGGGTTTTTACGTGCTCTGGAGTCATTTCGTTGCAAGCGGCTTTTTAAGTGCTCTAGAGTCATTTCGTTGCAAGCGGGTTTTTAAGTGCTCTGGAGTCATTTCGTTGCAAGCGGGTTTTTAAGTGCTCTGGAGTCATTTCGTTGCAAGCGGGTTTTTTAGTGCTCTGGAGTCATTTCGTTGCAAGCGGGTTTTTAAGTGCTCTGGAGTCATTTCGTTGCAAGCGGGTTTTTAAGTGCTCTGGAGTCATTTCGTTGCAAGCGGGTTTTTAAGTGCTCTGGAGTCATTTCATTGCAAGCGGGTTTTTTAGTGCTCTGGAGTCATTTCGTTGCAAGCGGGTTTTTAAGTGCTCTGGAGTCATTTCGTTGCATGCGGGTTTTTAAGTGATCTGAAGGCATTTCGTTGTAAACGGGTTTTTACGTGCTCTGAAGGCATTTCTTTGTAATCGGGTTTTTAAGTGCTCTGGAGTCATTTCGTTGCAAGCGGGTTTTTACGTGCTCTGAAGGCATTTCTTTGTAAGCGGGTTTTTAAGTGCTCTGGAGTCATTTCGTTGCAAGCGGGTTTTTACGTGTTCTGGAGTCATTTCGTTGCAAGCGGGTTTTTACATACTTCTCAGACATTTCAATGGAAGCGGGTTTTTAAGTGCTCTGAAGTCATTTCGTTGCAAGCGGGTTTTTAAGTGCTCTGGAGTCATTTCGTTGCAAGCGGGTTTTTAAGTACTCTGGAGTCATTTCGTTGCAAGCGGGTTTTTAAGTGCTCTGGAGTCATTTCGTTGCAAGCGGGTTTTTACGTGCTCTGGAGTCATTTCGTTGCAAGCGGGTTTTTAAGTGCTCTGGAGTCATTTCGTTGCAAGCGGGTTTTTAAGTGCTCTGGAGTCATTTCGTTGCAAGCGGGTTTTTAAGTGCTCTGGAGTCATTTCGTTGCAAGCGGGTTTTTAAGTGCTCTGAAGGCATTTCGTTGTAAGCGGGTTTTTAAGTGCTCTGGAGTCATTTCGTTGCAAGCGGGTTTTTAAGTGCTCTGGAGTCATTTCGTTGCAAGCGGGTTTTTAAGTGCTCTGGAGTCATTTCGTTGCAAGCGGGTTTTTAAGTACTCTGGAGACATTTCGTTGCAAGCGGGTTTTTAAGTGCTCTGGAGTCATTTCGTTGCAAGCGGGTTTTTAAGTGCTCTGGAGTCATTTCGTTGCAAGCTTGTTTTTAAGTGCTCTGAAGCCATTTCGTTGCAAGCGGGTTTTTAAGTGCTCTGGAGTCATTTCATTGCAAGCGGGTTTTTAAGTGCTCTGGAGTCATTTCGTTGCAAGCGGGTTTTTAAGTGCTCTGGAGTCATTTCGTTGCAAGCGGGTTTTTAAGTGTTCTGGAGTCATTTCGTTGCAAGCGGGTTTTTAAGTGCTCTGGAGTCATTTCGTTGCAAGCGGGTTTTTAAGTGCTCTGAAGGCATGTTGTTGCAAGCGTGTTTTTAAGTGCTCTGGAGTCATTTCGTTGCAAGCGGGTTTTTAAGTGCTCTGGAGGCTCTGAAGGCATTTCGTTGCAAGCGGGTTTTTAAGTGCTCTGGAGTCATTTCGTTGCAAGCGGGTTTTTAAGTGCTCTGGAGTCATTTCGTTGCAAGCGGGTTTTTAAGTGCTCTGGAGTCATTTCGTTGCAAGCTTGTTTTTAAGTGCTCTGAAGGCATTTCGTTGCAAGCGGGTTTTTAAGTGCTCTGGAGTCATTTCGTTGCAAGCGGGTTTTTAAGTGCTCTGGAGTCATTTCGTTGCAAGCGGGTTTTTAAGTGCTCTGGAGTCATTTCGTTGCAAGCGGGTTTTTAAGTGTTCTGGAGTCATTTCGTTGCAAGAGGGTTTTTAAGTGCTCTGGAGTCATTTCGTTGCAAGCGGGTTTTTAAGTGCTCTGAAGGCATTTTGTTGCAAGCGGGTTTTTAAGTGCTCTGGAGTCATTTCGTTGCAAGCGGGTTTTTAAGTGCTCTGGAGGCTCTGAAGGTATTTCGTTGCAAGCGGGTTTTTAAGTGCTCTGGAGTCATTTCGTTGCAAGCGGGTTTTTAAGTGCTCTGGAGTCATTTCGTTGCAAGCGGGTTTTTAAGTGCTCTGGAGTCATTTCGTTGCAAGCGGGTTTTTAAGTGCTCTGGAGTCATTTCGTTGCCAGCGGGTTTTTAAGTGCTCTGGAGTCATTTCGTTGCAAGCGGCTTTTTAAGTGCTCTGGAGTCATTTCGTTGCAAGCGGGTTTTTAAGTGCTCTGGAGTCATTTCGTTGCAAACGGGTTTTTAAGTACTCTGGAGTCATTTCGTTGCAAGCGGGTTTTTAAGTGCTCTGGAGTCATTTCGTTGCAAGCGGGTTTTTAAGTGCTCTGGAGTCATTTCGTTGCAAGCGGGTTTTTATGTACTCTGGAGACATTTCGTTGCAAGCGGGTTTTTAAGTGCTCTGGAGTCATTTCGTTGCAAGCGGGTTTTTAAGTGCTCTTCAGTCATTTCGTTGCAAGCTTGTTTTTAAGTGCTCTGAAGGCATTTCGTTGCAAGCGGGTTTTTAAGTGCTCTGGAGTCATTTCGTTGCAAGCGGGTTTTTAAGTGCTCTGGAGTCATTTCGTTGCAAGCGGGTTTTTAAGTGCTCTGGAGTCATTTCGTTGCAAGCTTGTTTTTAAGTGCTCTGAAGGCATTTCGTTGCAAGCGGGTTTTTAAGTGCTCTGGAGTCATTTCGTTGCAAGCGGGTTTTTAAGTGCTCTGGAGTCATTTCGTTGCAAGCGGGTTTTTAAGTGCTCTGGAGTCATTTCGTTGCAAGCGGGTTTTTACGTGCTCTGGAGTCATTTCGTTGCAAGCGGCTTTTTAAGTGCTCTGGAGTCATTTCGTTGCAAGCGGATTTTTAAGTGCTCTGGAGTCATTTCGTTGCAAGCGGGTTTTTAAGTGCTCTGGAGTCATTTCGTTGCAAGCGGGTTTTTACGTGCTCTGGAGTCATTTCGTTGCAAGCGGCTTTTTAAGTGCTCTGGAGTCATTTCGTTGCAAGCGGGTTTTTAAGTGCTCTGGAGTCATTTCGTTGCAAGCGGGTTTTTAAGTGCTCTGGAGTCATTTCGTTGCAAGCGGGTTTTTAAGTGCTCTGGAGTCATTTCATTGCAAGCGGGTTTTTTAGTGCTCTGGAGTCATTTCGTTGCAAGCGGGTTTTTAAGTACTCTGGAGTCATTTCGTTGCAAGCGGGTTTTTAAGTGCTCTGGAGTCATTTCGTTGCAAGCGGGTTTTTACGTGCTCTGGAGTCATTTCGTTGCAAGCGGGTTTTTAAGTACTCTGGAGACATTTCGTTGCAAGCGGGTTTTTAAGTGCTCTGGAGTCATTTCGTTGCAAGCGGGTTTTTAAGTGCTCTTCAGTCATTTCGTTGCAAGCTTGTTTTTAAGTGCTCTGAAGGCATTTCGTTGCAAGCGGGTTTTTTAGTGCTCTGGAGTCATTTCGTTGCAAGCGGGTTTTTAAGTGCTCTGGAGTCATTTCGTTGCAAGCGGGTTTTTAAGTACTCTGGAGACATTTCGTTGCAAGCGGGTTTTTAAGTGCTCTGAAGGCATTTTGTTGCAAGCGTGTTTTTAAGTGCTCTGGAGTCATTTCGTTGCAAGCGGGTTTTTAAGTGCTCTGGAGGCTCTGAAGGCATTTCGTTGCAAGCGGGTTTTTAAGTGCTCTGGAGTCATTTCGTTGCAAGCGGGTTTTTAAGTGCTCTGGAGTCATTTCGTTGCAAGCGGGTTTTTAAGTGCTCTGGAGTCATTTCGTTGCAAGCTTGTTTTTAAGTGCTCTGAATGCATTTCGTTGCAAGCGGGTTTTTAAGTGCTCTGGAGTCATTTCGTTGCAAGCGGGTTTTTAAGTGCTCTGGAGTCATTTCGTTGCAAGCGGGTTTTTAAGTGTTCTGGAGTCATTTCGTTGCAAGCGGGTTTTTAAGTGCTCTGGAGTCATTTCGTTGCAAGCGGGTTTTTAAGTGCTCTGAAGGCATTTTGTTGCAAGCGGGTTTTTAAGTGCTCTGGAGTCATTTCGTTGCAAGCGGGTTTTTAAGTGCTCTGGAGGCTCTGAAGGTATTTCGTTGCAAGCGGGTTTTTAAGTGCTCTGGAGTCATTTCGTTGCAAGCGGGTTTTTAAGTGCTCTGGAGTCATTTCGTTGCAAGGGGGTTTTTAAGTGCTCTGGAGTCATTTCGTTGCAAGCGGGTTTTTAAGTGCTCTGGAGTCATTTCGTTGCCAGCGGGTTTTTAAGTGCTCTGGAGTCATTTCGTTGCAAGCGGCTTTTTAAGTGCTCTGGAGTCATTTCGTTGCAAGCGGGTTTTTAAGTGCTCTGGAGTCATTTCGTTGCAAGCGGGTTTTTAAGTACTCTGGAGTCATTTCGTTGCAAGCGGGTTTTTAAGTGCTCTGGAGTCATTTCGTTGCAAGCGGGTTTTTAAGTGCTCTGGAGTCATTTCGTTGCAAGCGGGTTTTTAAGTACTCTGGAGACATTTCGTTGCAAGCGGGTTTTTAAGTGCTCTGGAGTCATTTCGTTGCAAGCGGGTTTTTAAGTGCTCTTCAGTCATTTCGTTGCAAGCTTGTTTTTAAGTGCTCTGAAGGCATTTCGTTGCAAGCGGGTTTTTAAGTGCTCTGGAGTCATTTCGTTGCAAGCGGGTTTTTAAGTGCTCTGGAGTCATTTCGTTGCAAGCGGGTTTTTAAGTGCTCTGGAGTCATTTCGTTGCAAGCGGGTTTTTAAGTGTTCTGGAGTCATTTCGTTGCAAGCGGGTTTTTAAGTGCTCTGGAGTCATTTCGTTGCAAGCGGGTTTTTAAGTGCTCTGAAGGCATTTTGTTGCAAGCGGGTTTTTAAGTGCTCTGGAGTCATTTCGTTGCAAGCGGGTTTTTAAGTGCTCTGGAGGCTCTGAAGGCATTTCGTTGCAAGCGGGTTTTTAAGTGCTCTGGAGTCATTTCGTTGCAAGCGGGTTTTTAAGTGCTCTGGAGTCATTTCGTTGCAAGCGGGTTTTTAAGTGCTCTGGAGTCATTTCGTTGCAAGCTTGTTTTTAAGTGCTCTGAAGGCATTTCGTTGCAAGCGGGTTTTTAAGTGCTCTGGAGTCATTTCGTTGCAAGCGGGTTTTTAAGTGCTCTGGAGTCATTTTGTTGCAAGCGGGTTTTTAAGTGCTCTGGAGTCATTTTGTTGCAAGCGGGTTTTTAAGTGCTCTGGAGTCATTTCGTTGCAAGGGGGTTTTTAAGTGCTCTGAAGGCATTTTGTTGCAAGCGGGTTTTTAAGTGCTCTGGAGTCATTTCGTTGCAAGCGGGTTTTTAAGTGCTCTGGAGGCTCTGAAGGCATTTCGTTGCAAGCGGGTTTTTAAGTGCTCTGGAGTCATTTCGTTGCAAGCGGGTTTTTAAGTGCTCTGTAGTCATTTCGTTGCAAGCGGGTTTTTAAGTGTTCTGGAGTCATTTCGTTGCAAGCGGGTTTTTAAGTGCTCTGGAGTCATTTCGTTGCAAGCGGGTTTTTAAGTGCTCTAGAGTCATTTCGTTGCAAGCGGGTTTTTTAGTGCTCTGGAGTCATTTCGTTGCAAGCGGGTTTTAAGTGCTCTGGAGGCATTTCGTTGCAAGCGGGTTTTTAAGTGCTCTGGAGTCATTTCGTTTCAAGCGGGTTTTTACATACTTCTCAGACATTTCACTAGAAGCGAGTTTTTTAAATGCTCTGGAGGCATTTCGTTGCAAGCGGGTTTTTAAGTACTCTGGAGTCATTTCGTTGCAAACGGGTTTTTACGTGCTCTGGAGTCATTTCGTTGCAAGCGGGTTTTTAAGTGCTCTGGAGTCATTTCGTTGCAAGCGGGTTTTTAAGTGCTCTGGAGTCATTTCGTTGCAAGCGGGTTTTTAAGTGCTCTGGTGTCATTTCGTTGCAAGCGGGTTTTTAAGTACTCTGGAGTCATTTCGTTGCAAGCGGGTTTTTAAGTGCTCTGGAGTCATTTCGTTGCAAGCGGGTTTTTACGTGCTCTGGAGTCATTTCGTTGCAAGCGGGTTTTTAAGTACTCTGGAGACATTTCGTTGCAAGCGGGTTTTTAAGTGCTCTGGAGTCATTTCGTTGCAAGCGGGTTTTTAAGTGCTCTTCAGTCATTTCGTTGCAAGCTTGTTTTTAAGTGCTCTGAAGGCATTTCGTTGCAAGCGGGTTTTTTAGTGCTCTGGAGTCATTTCGTTGCAAGCGGGTTTTTAAGTGCTCTGGAGTCATTTCGTTGCAAGCGGGTTTTTAAGTGCTCTGGAGTCATTTCGTTGCAAGCGGGTTTTTAAGTGTTCTGGAGTCATTTCGTTGCAAGCGGGTTTTTAAGTGCTCTGGAGTCATTTCGTTGCAAGCGGGTTTTTAAGTGCTCTGAAGGCATTTTGTTGCAAGCGGGTTTTTAAGAGCTCTGGAGTCATTTCGTTGCAAGCGGGTTTTTAAGTGCTCTGGAGGCTCTGAAGGCATTTCGTTGCAAGCGGGTTTTTAAGTGCTCTGGAGTCATTTCGTTGCAAGCGGGTTTTTAAGTGCTCTGGAGTCATTTCGTTGCAAGCGGGTTTTTAAGTGCTCTGGAGTCATTTCGTTGCAAGCTTGTTTTTAAGTGCTCTGAAGGCATTTCGTTGCAAGCGGGTTTTTAAGTGCTCTGGAGTCATTTCGTTGCAAGCGGGTTTTTAAGTGCTCTGGAGTCATTTCGTTGCAAGCGGGTTTTTAAGTGCTCTGGAGTCATTTCGTTGCAAGCGGGTTTTTAAGTGTTCTGGAGTCATTTCCTTGCAAGCGGGTTTTTAAGTGCTCTGGAGTCATTTCGTTGCAAGCGGGTTTTTAAGTGCTCTGAAGGCATTTTGTTGCAAGCGGGTTTTTAAGTGCTCTGGAGTCATTTCGTTGCAAGCGGGTTTTTAAGTGCTCTGGAGGCTCTGAAGGCATTTCGTTGCAAGCGGGTTTTTAAGTGCTCTGGAGTCATTTCGTTGCAAGCGGGTTTTTAAGTGCTCTGGAGTCATTTCGTTGCAAGCGGGTTTTTAAGTGTTCTGGAGTCATTTCGTTGCAAGCGGGTTTTTAAGTGCTCTGGAGTCATTTCGTTGCAAGCGGGTTTTTAAGTGCTCTAGAGTCATTTCGTTGCAAGCGGGTTTTTTAGTGCTCTGGAGTCATTTCGTTGCAAGCGGGTTTTTAAGTGCTCTGGAGGCATTTCGTTGCAAGCGGGTTTTTAAGTGCTCTGGAGTCATTTCGTTTCAAGCGGGTTTTTACATACTTCTCAGACATTTCACTGGAAGCGAGTTTTTTAAATGCTCTGGAGGCATTTCGTTGCAAGCGGGTTTTTAAGTACTCTGGAGTCATTTCGTTGCAAACGGGTTTTTACGTGCTCTGGAGTCATTTCGTTGCAAGCGGGTTTTTAAGTGCTCTGGAGTCATTTCGTTGCAAGCGGGTTTTTAAGTGCTCTGGAGTCATTTCGTTGCAAGCGGGTTTTTAAGTGCTCTGGAGTCATTTCATTGCAAGCGGGTTTTTTAGTGCTCTGGAGTCATTTCGTTTCAAGCGGGTTTTTAAGTGCTCTGGAGTCATTTCGTTGCATGCGGGTTTTTAAGTGCTCTGAAGGCATTTCGTTGTAAGCGGGTTTTTAAGTGCTCTGGAGTCATTTCGTTGCAAGCGGGTTTTTAAGTGCTCTGAAGGCATTTCTTTGTAAGCGGGTTTTTAAGTGCTCTGGAGTCATTTCGTTGCAAGCGGGTTTTTACGTGTTCTGGAGTCATTTCGTTGCAAGCGGGTTTTTACATACTTCTCAGACATTTCAATGGAAGCGGGTTTTTAAGTGCTCTGAAGTCATTTCGTTGCAAGCGGGTTTTTAAGTGCTCTGGAGTCATTTCGTTGCAAGCGGGTTTTTAAGTACTCTGGAGTCATTTCGTTGCAAGCGGGTTTTTAAGTGCTCTGGAGTCATTTCGTTCCAAGCGGGTTTTTACGTGCTCTGGAGTCATTTCGTTGCAAGCGGCTTTTTAAGTGCTCTAGAGTCATTTCGTTGCAAGCGGGTTTTTAAGTGCTCTGGAGTCATTTCGTTGCAAGCGGGTTTTTAAGTGCTCTGGAGTCATTTCGTTGCAAGCGGGTTTTTTAGTGCTCTGGAGTCATTTCGTTGCAAGCGGGTTTTTAAGTGCTCTGGAGTCATTTCGTTGCAAGCGGGTTTTTAAGTGCTCTGGAGTCATTTCGTTGCAAGCGGGTTTTTAAGTGCTCTGGAGTCATTTCGTTGCAAGCGGGTTTTTAAGTGCTCTGGAGTCATTTCGTTGCAAGCGGGTTTTTTAGTGCTCTGGAGTCATTTCGTTGCAAGCGGGTTTTTAAGTGCTCTGGAGTCATTTCGTTGCAAGCGGGTTTTTAAGTGCTCTGGAGTCATTTCGTTGCAAGCGGGTTTTTAATTGCTCTGGAGTCATTTCATTGCAAGCGGGTTTTTTAGTGCTCTGGAGTCATTTCGTTGCAAGCGGGTTTTTAAGTGCTCTGGAGTCATTTCGTTGCATGCGGGTTTTTAAGTGATCTGAAGGCATTTCGTTGTAAACGGGTTTTTACGTGCTCTGAAGGCATTTCTTTGTAATCGGGTTTTTAAGTGCTCTGGAGTCATTTCGTTGCAAGCGGGTTTTTACGTGCTCTGAAGGCATTTCTTTGTAAGCGGGTTTTTAAGTGCTCTGGAGTCATTTCGTTGCAAGCGGGTTTTTACGTGTTCTGGAGTCATTTCGTTGCAAGCGGGTTTTTACATACTTCTCAGACATTTCAATGGAAGCGGGTTTTTAAGTGCTCTGAAGTCATTTCGTTGCAAGCGGGTTTTTAAGTGCTCTGGAGTCATTTCGTTGCAAGCGGGTTTTTAAGTACTCTGGAGTCATTTCGTTGCAAGCGGGTTTTTAAGTGCTCTGGAGTCATTTCGTTGCAAGCGGGTTTTTACGTGCTCTGGAGTCATTTCGTTGCAAGCGGGTTTTTAAGTGCTCTGGAGTCATTTCGTTGCAAGCGGGTTTTTAAGTGCTCTGGAGTCATTTCGTTGCAAGCGGGTTTTTAAGTGCTCTGGAGTCATTTCGTTGCAAGCGGGTTTTTAAGTGCTCTGAAGGCATTTCGTTGTAAGCGGGTTTTTAAGTGCTCTGGAGTCATTTCGTTGCAAGCGGGTTTTTAAGTGCTCTGGAGTCATTTCGTTGCAAGCGGGTTTTTAAGTGCTCTGGAGTCATTTCGTTGCAAGCGGGTTTTTAAGTACTCTGGAGACATTTCGTTGCAAGCGGGTTTTTAAGTGCTCTGGAGTCATTTCGTTGCAAGCGGGTTTTTAAGTGCTCTGGAGTCATTTCGTTGCAAGCTTGTTTTTAAGTGCTCTGAAGCCATTTCTTTGCAAGCGGGTTTTTAAGTGCTCTGGAGTCATTTCATTGCAAGCGGGTTTTTAAGTGCTCTGGAGTCATTTCGTTGCAAGCGGGTTTTTAAGTGCTCTGGAGTCATTTCGTTGCAAGCGGGTTTTTAAGTGTTCTGGAGTCATTTCGTTGCAAGCGGGTTTTTAAGTGCTCTGGAGTCATTTCGTTGCAAGCGGGTTTTTAAGTGCTCTGAAGGCATTTTGTTGCAAGCGTGTTTTTAAGTGCTCTGGAGTCATTTCGTTGCAAGCGGGTTTTTAAGTGCTCTGGAGGCTCTGAAGGCATTTCGTTGCAAGCGGGTTTTTAAGTGCTCTGGAGTCATTTCGTTGCAAGCGGGTTTTTAAGTGCTCTGGAGTCATTTCGTTGCAAGCGGGTTTTTAAGTGCTCTGGAGTCATTTCGTTGCAAGCTTGTTTTTAAGTGCTCTGAAGGCATTTCGTTGCAAGCGGGTTTTTAAGTGCTCTGGAGTCATTTCGTTGCAAGCGGGTTTTTAAGTGCTCCGGAGTCATTTCGTTGCAAGCGGGTTTTTAAGTGCTCTGGAGTCATTTCGTTGCAAGCGGGTTTTTAAGTGCTCTGGAGTCATTTCGTTGCCAGCGGGTTTTTAAGTGCTCTGGAGTCATTTCGTTGCAAGCGGCTTTTTAAGTGCTCTGGAGTCATTTCGTTGCAAGCGGGTTTTTAAGTGCTCTGGAGTCATTTCGTTGCAAACGGGTTTTTAAGTACTCTGGAGTCATTTCGTTGCAAGCGGGTTTTTAAGTGCTCTGGAGTCATTTCGTTGCAAGCGGGTTTTTAAGTTCTCTGGAGTCATTTCGTTGCAAGCGGGTTTTTAAGTACTCTGGAGACATTTCGTTGCAAGCGGGTTTTTAAGTGCTCTGGAGTCATTTCGTTGCAAGCGGGTTTTTAAGTGCTCTTCAGTCATTTCGTTGCAAGCTTGTTTTTAAGTGCTCTGAAGGCATTTCGTTGCAAGCGGGTTTTTAAGTGCTCTGGAGTCATTTCGTTGCAAGCGGGTTTTTAAGTGCTCTGGAGTCATTTCGTTGCAAGCGGGTTTTTAAGTGCTCTGGAGTCATTTCGTTGCAAGCTTGTTTTTAAGTGCTCTGAAGGCATTTCGTTGCAAGCGGGTTTTTAAGTGCTCTGGAGTCATTTCGTTGCAAGCGGGTTTTTAAGTGCTCTGGAGTCATTTCGTTGCAAGCGGGTTTTTAAGTGCTCTGGAGTCATTTCGTTGCAAGCGGGTTTTTAAGTGTTCTGGAGTCATTTCGTTGCAAGCGGGTTTTTAAGTGCTCTGGAGTCATTTCGTTGCAAGCGGGTTTTTAAGTGCTCTGAAGGCATTTTGTTGCAAGCGGGTTTTTAAGTGCTCTGGAGTCATTTCGTTGCAAGCGGGTTTTTAAGTGCTCTGGAGTCATTTCGTTGCAAGCGGGTTTTTAAGTGCTCTGGAGTCATTTCGTTGCAAGCTTGTTTTTAAGTGCTCTGAAGGCATTTCGTTGCAAGCGGGTTTTTAAGTGCTCTGGAGTCATTTCGTTGCAAGCTTGTTTTTAAGTGCTCTGAAGGCATTTCGTTGCAAGCGGGTTTTTAAGTGCTCTGGAGTCATTTCGTTGCAAGCGGGTTTTTAAGTGCTCTGGAGTCATTTCGTTGCAAGCGGGTTTTTAAGTGCTCTGGAGTCATTTCGTTGCAAGCGGGTTTTTAAGTGTTCTGGAGTCATTTCGTTGCAAGCGGGTTTTTAAGTGCTCTGGAGTCATTTCGTTGCAAGCGGGTTTTTAAGTGCTCTAGAGTCATTTCGTTGCAAGCGGGTTTTTTAGTGCTCTGGAGTCATTTCGTTGCAAGCGGGTTTTTAAGTGCTCTGGAGTCATTTCGTTTCAAGCGGGTTTTTACATACTTCTCAGACATTTCACTGGAAGCGAGTTTTTTAAATGCTCTGGAGGCATTTCGTTGCAAGCGGGTTTTTAAGTACTCTGGAGTCATTTCGTTGCAAACGGGTTTTTACGTGCTCTGGAGTCATTTCGTTGCAAGCGGGTTTTTAAGTGCTCTGGAGTCATTTCGTTGCAAGCGGGTTTTTAAGTGCTCTGGAGTCATTTCGTTGCAAGCGGGTTTTTAAGTGCTCTGGAGTCATTTCATTGCAAGCGGGTTTTTTAGTGCTCTGGAGTCATTTCGTTTCAAGCGGGTTTTTAAGTGCTCTGGAGTCATTTCGTTGCATGCGGGTTTTTAAGTGCTCTGAAGGCATTTCGTTGTAAGCGGGTTTTTAAGTGCTCTGGAGTCATTTCGTTGCAAGCGGGTTTTTACGTGCTCTGAAGGCATTTCTTTGTAAGCGGGTTTTTAAGTGCTCTGGAGTCATTTCGTTGCAAGCGGGTTTTTACGTGTTCTGGAGTCATTTCGTTGCAAGCGGGTTTTTACATACTTCTCAGACATTTCAATGGAAGCGGGTTTTTAAGTGCTCTGAAGTCATTTCGTTGCAAGCGGGTTTTTAAGTGCTCTGGAGTCATTTCGTTGCAAGCGGGTTTTTAAGTACTCTGGAGTCATTTCGTTGCAAGCGGGTTTTTAAGTGCTCTGGAGTCATTTCGTTCCAAGCGGGTTTTTACGTGCTCTGGAGTCATTTCGTTGCAAGCGGCTTTTTAAGTGCTCTAGAGTCATTTCGTTGCAAGCGGGTTTTTAAGTGCTCTGGAGTCATTTCGTTGCAAGCGGGTTTTTAAGTGCTCTGGAGTCATTTCGTTGCAAGCGGGTTTTTTAGTGCTCTGGAGTCACTTCGTTGCAAGCGGGTTTTTAAGTGCTCTGGAGTCATTTCGTTGCAAGCGGGTTTTTAAGTGCTCTGGAGTCATTTCGTTGCAAGCGGGTTTTTAAGTGCTCTGGAGTCATTTCATTGCAAGCGGGTTTTTTAGTGCTCTGGAGTCATTTCGTTGCAAGCGGGTTTTTAAGTGCTCTGGAGTCATTTCGTTGCATGCGGGTTTTTAAGTGATCTGAAGGCATTTCGTTGTAAACGGGTTTTTACGTGCTCTGAAGGCATTTCTTTGTAATCGGGTTTTTAAGTGCTCTGGAGTCATTTCGTTGCAAGCGGGTTTTTACGTGCTCTGAAGGCATTTCTTTGTAAGCGGGTTTTTAAGTGCTCTGGAGTCATTTCGTTGCAAGCGGGTTTTTACGTGTTCTGGAGTCATTTCGTTGCAAGCGGGTTTTTACATACTTCTCAGACATTTCAATGGAAGCGGGTTTTTAAGTGCTCTGAAGTCATTTCGTTGCAAGCGGGTTTTTAAGTGCTCTGGAGTCATTTCGTTGCAAGCGGGTTTTTAAGTACTCTGGAGTCATTTCGTTGCAAGCGGGTTTTTAAGTGCTCTGGAGTCATTTCGTTGCAAGCGGGTTTTTACGTGCTCTGGAGTCATTTCGTTGCAAGCGGGTTTTTAAGTGCTCTGGAGTCATTTCGTTGCAAGCGGGTTTTTAAGTGCTCTGGAGTCATTTCGTTGCAAGCGGGTTTTTAAGTGCTCTGGAGTCATTTCGTTGCAAGCGGGTTTTTAAGTGCTCTGAAGGCATTTCGTTGTAAGCGGGTTTTTAAGTGCTCTGGAGTCATTTCGTTGCAAGCGGGTTTTTAAGTGCTCTGGAGTCATTTCGTTGCAAGCGGGTTTTTAAGTGCTCTGGAGTCATTTCGTTGCAAGCGGGTTTTTAAGTACTCTGGAGACATTTCGTTGCAAGCGGGTTTTTAAGTGCTCTGGAGTCATTTCGTTGCAAGCGGGTTTTTAAGTGCTCTGGAGTCATTTCGTTGCAAGCTTGTTTTTAAGTGCTCTGAAGCCATTTCGTTGCAAGCGGGTTTTTAAGTGCTCTGGAGTCATTTCATTGCAAGCGGGTTTTTAAGTGCTCTGGAGTCATTTCGTTGCAAGCGGGTTTTTAAGTGCTCTGGAGTCATTTCGTTGCAAGCGGGTTTTTAAGTGTTCTGGAGTCATTTCGTTGCAAGCGGGTTTTTAAGTGCTCTGGAGTCATTTCGTTGCAAGCGGGTTTTTAAGTGCTCTGAAGGCATTTTGTTGCAAGCGTGTTTTTAAGTGCTCTGGAGTCATTTCGTTGCAAGCGGGTTTTTAAGTGCTCTGGAGGCTCTGAAGGCATTTCGTTGCAAGCGGGTTTTTAAGTGCTCTGGAGTCATTTCGTTGCAAGCGGGTTTTTAAGTGCTCTGGAGTCATTTCGTTGCAAGCGGGTTTTTAAGTGCTCTGGAGTCATTTCGTTGCAAGCGGGTTTTTAAGTGCTCTGAAGGCATTTTGTTGCAAGCGTGTTTTTAAGTGCTCTGGAGTCATTTCGTTGCAAGCGGGTTTTTAAGTGCTCTGGAGGCTCTGAAGGCATTTCGTTGCAAGCGGGTTTTTAAGTGCTCTGGAGTCATTTCGTTGCAAGCGGGTTTTTAAGTGCTCTGGAGTCATTTCGTTGCAAGCGGGTTTTTAAGTGCTCTGGAGTCATTTCGTTGCAAGCTTGTTTTTAAGTGCTCTGAAGGCATTTCGTTGCAAGCGGGTTTTTAAGTGCTCTGGAGTCATTTCGTTGCAAGCGGGTTTTTAAGTGCTCCGGAGTCATTTCGTTGCAAGCGGGTTTTTAAGTGCTCTGGAGTCATTTCGTTGCAAGCGGGTTTTTAAGTGCTCTGGAGTCATTTCGTTGCCAGCGGGTTTTTAAGTGCTCTGGAGTCATTTCGTTGCAAGCGGCTTTTTAAGTGCTCTGGAGTCATTTCGTTGCAAGCGGGTTTTTAAGTGCTCTGGAGTCATTTCGTTGCAAACGGGTTTTTAAGTACTCTGGAGTCATTTCGTTGCAAGCGGGTTTTTAAGTGCTCTGGAGTCATTTCGTTGCAAGCGGGTTTTTAAGTTCTCTGGAGTCATTTCGTTGCAAGCGGGTTTTTAAGTACTCTGGAGACATTTCGTTGCAAGCGGGTTTTTAAGTGCTCTGGAGTCATTTCGTTGCAAGCGGGTTTTTAAGTGCTCTTCAGTCATTTCGTTGCAAGCTTGTTTTTAAGTGCTCTGAAGGCATTTCGTTGCAAGCGGGTTTTTAAGTGCTCTGGAGTCATTTCGTTGCAAGCGGGTTTTTAAGTGCTCTGGAGTCATTTCGTTGCAAGCGGGTTTTTAAGTGCTCTGGAGTCATTTCGTTGCAAGCTTGTTTTTAAGTGCTCTGAAGGCATTTCGTTGCAAGCGGGTTTTTAAGTGCTCTGGAGTCATTTCGTTGCAAGCGGGTTTTTAAGTGCTCTGGAGTCATTTCGTTGCAAGCGGGTTTTTAAGTGCTCTGGAGTCATTTCGTTGCAAGCGGGTTTTTAAGTGTTCTGGAGTCATTTCGTTGCAAGCGGGTTTTTAAGTGCTCTGGAGTCATTTCGTTGCAAGCGGGTTTTTAAGTGCTCTGAAGGCATTTTGTTGCAAGCGGGTTTTTAAGTGCTCTGGAGTCATTTCGTTGCAAGCGGGTTTTTAAGTGCTCTGGAGTCATTTCGTTGCAAGCGGGTTTTTAAGTGCTCTGGAGTCATTTCGTTGCAAGCTTGTTTTTAAGTGCTCTGAAGGCATTTCGTTGCAAGCGGGTTTTTAAGTGCTCTGGAGTCATTTCGTTGCAAGCTTGTTTTTAAGTGCTCTGAAGGCATTTCGTTGCAAGCGGGTTTTTAAGTGCTCTGGAGTCATTTCGTTGCAAGCGGGTTTTTAAGTGCTCTGGAGTCATTTCGTTGCAAGCGGGTTTTTAAGTGCTCTGGAGTCATTTCGTTGCAAGCGGGTTTTTAAGTGTTCTGGAGTCATTTCGTTGCAAGCGGGTTTTTAAGTGCTCTGGAGTCATTTCGTTGCAAGCGGGTTTTTAAGTGCTCTAGAGTCATTTCGTTGCAAGCGGGTTTTTTAGTGCTCTGGAGTCATTTCGTTGCAAGCGGGTTTTTAAGTGCTCTGGAGTCATTTCGTTTCAAGCGGGTTTTTACATACTTCTCAGACATTTCACTGGAAGCGAGTTTTTTAAATGCTCTGGAGGCATTTCGTTGCAAGCGGGTTTTTAAGTACTCTGGAGTCATTTCGTTGCAAACGGGTTTTTACGTGCTCTGGAGTCATTTCGTTGCAAGCGGGTTTTTAAGTGCTCTGGAGTCATTTCGTTGCAAGCGGGTTTTTAAGTGCTCTGGAGTCATTTCGTTGCAAGCGGGTTTTTAAGTGCTCTGGAGTCATTTCATTGCAAGCGGGTTTTTTAGTGCTCTGGAGTCATTTCGTTTCAAGCGGGTTTTTAAGTGCTCTGGAGTCATTTCGTTGCATGCGGGTTTTTAAGTGCTCTGAAGGCATTTCGTTGTAAGCGGGTTTTTAAGTGCTCTGGAGTCATTTCGTTGCAAGCGGGTTTTTACGTGCTCTGAAGGCATTTCTTTGTAAGCGGGTTTTTAAGTGCTCTGGAGTCATTTCGTTGCAAGCGGGTTTTTACGTGTTCTGGAGTCATTTCGTTGCAAGCGGGTTTTTACATACTTCTCAGACATTTCAATGGAAGCGGGTTTTTAAGTGCTCTGAAGTCATTTCGTTGCAAGCGGGTTTTTAAGTGCTCTGGAGTCATTTCGTTGCAAGCGGGTTTTTAAGTACTCTGGAGTCATTTCGTTGCAAGCGGGTTTTTAAGTGCTCTGGAGTCATTTCGTTCCAAGCGGGTTTTTACGTGCTCTGGAGTCATTTCGTTGCAAGCGGCTTTTTAAGTGCTCTAGAGTCATTTCGTTGCAAGCGGGTTTTTAAGTGCTCTGGAGTCATTTCGTTGCAAGCGGGTTTTTAAGTGCTCTGGAGTCATTTCGTTGCAAGCGGGTTTTTTAGTGCTCTGGAGTCACTTCGTTGCAAGCGGGTTTTTAAGTGCTCTGGAGTCATTTCGTTGCAAGCGGGTTTTTAAGTGCTCTGGAGTCATTTCGTTGCAAGCGGGTTTTTAAGTGCTCTGGAGTCATTTCATTGCAAGCGGGTTTTTTAGTGCTCTGGAGTCATTTCGTTGCAAGCGGGTTTTTAAGTGCTCTGGAGTCATTTCGTTGCATGCGGGTTTTTAAGTGATCTGAAGGCATTTCGTTGTAAACGGGTTTTTACGTGCTCTGAAGGCATTTCTTTGTAATCGGGTTTTTAAGTGCTCTGGAGTCATTTCGTTGCAAGCGGGTTTTTACGTGCTCTGAAGGCATTTCTTTGTAAGCGGGTTTTTAAGTGCTCTGGAGTCATTTCGTTGCAAGCGGGTTTTTACGTGTTCTGGAGTCATTTCGTTGCAAGCGGGTTTTTACATACTTCTCAGACATTTCAATGGAAGCGGGTTTTTAAGTGCTCTGAAGTCATTTCGTTGCAAGCGGGTTTTTAAGTGCTCTGGAGTCATTTCGTTGCAAGCGGGTTTTTAAGTACTCTGGAGTCATTTCGTTGCAAGCGGGTTTTTAAGTGCTCTGGAGTCATTTCGTTGCAAGCGGGTTTTTACGTGCTCTGGAGTCATTTCGTTGCAAGCGGGTTTTTAAGTGCTCTGGAGTCATTTCGTTGCAAGCGGGTTTTTAAGTGCTCTGGAGTCATTTCGTTGCAAGCGGGTTTTTAAGTGCTCTGGAGTCATTTCGTTGCAAGCGGGTTTTTAAGTGCTCTGAAGGCATTTCGTTGTAAGCGGGTTTTTAAGTGCTCTGGAGTCATTTCGTTGCAAGCGGGTTTTTAAGTGCTCTGGAGTCATTTCGTTGCAAGCGGGTTTTTAAGTGCTCTGGAGTCATTTCGTTGCAAGCGGGTTTTTAAGTACTCTGGAGACATTTCGTTGCAAGCGGGTTTTTAAGTGCTCTGGAGTCATTTCGTTGCAAGCGGGTTTTTAAGTGCTCTGGAGTCATTTCGTTGCAAGCTTGTTTTTAAGTGCTCTGAAGCCATTTCGTTGCAAGCGGGTTTTTAAGTGCTCTGGAGTCATTTCATTGCAAGCGGGTTTTTAAGTGCTCTGGAGTCATTTCGTTGCAAGCGGGTTTTTAAGTGCTCTGGAGTCATTTCGTTGCAAGCGGGTTTTTAAGTGTTCTGGAGTCATTTCGTTGCAAGCGGGTTTTTAAGTGCTCTGGAGTCATTTCGTTGCAAGCGGGTTTTTAAGTGCTCTGAAGGCATTTTGTTGCAAGCGTGTTTTTAAGTGCTCTGGAGTCATTTCGTTGCAAGCGGGTTTTTAAGTGCTCTGGAGGCTCTGAAGGCATTTCGTTGCAAGCGGGTTTTTAAGTGCTCTGGAGTCATTTCGTTGCAAGCGGGTTTTTAAGTGCTCTGGAGTCATTTCGTTGCAAGCGGGTTTTTAAGTGCTCTGGAGTCATTTCGTTGCAAGCTTGTTTTTAAGTGCTCTGAAGGCATTTCGTTGCAAGCGGGTTTTTAAGTGCTCTGGAGTCATTTCGTTGCAAGCGGGTTTTTAAGTGCTCTGGAGTCATTTCGTTGCAAGCGGGTTTTTAAGTGCTCTGGAGTCATTTCGTTGCAAGCGGGTTTTTAAGTGTTCTGGAGTCATTTCGTTGCAAGAGGGTTTTTAAGTGCTCTGGAGTCATTTCGTTGCAAGCGGGTTTTTAAGTGCTCTGAAGGCATTTTGTTGCAAGCGGGTTTTTAAGTGCTCTGGAGTCATTTCGTTGCAAGCGGGTTTTTAAGTGCTCTGGAGGCTCTGAAGGTATTTCGTTGCAAGCGGGTTTTTAAGTGCTCTGGAGTCATTTCGTTGCAAGCGGGTTTTTAAGTGCTCTGGAGTCATTTCGTTGCAAGCGGGTTTTTAAGTGCTCTGGAGTCATTTCGTTGCAAGCGGGTTTTTAAGTGCTCTGGAGTCATTTCGTTGCCAGCGGGTTTTTAAGTGCTCTGGAGTCATTTCGTTGCAAGCGGCTTTTTAAGTGCTCTGGAGTCATTTCGTTGCAAGCGGGTTTTTAAGTGCTCTGGAGTCATTTCGTTGCAAACGGGTTTTTAAGTACTCTGGAGTCATTTCGTTGCAAGCGGGTTTTTAAGTGCTCTGGAGTCATTTCGTTGCAAGCGGGTTTTTAAGTGCTCTGGAGTCATTTCGTTGCAAGCGGGTTTTTAAGTACTCTGGAGACATTTCGTTGCAAGCGGGTTTTTAAGTGCTCTGGAGTCATTTCGTTGCAAGCGGGTTTTTAAGTGCTCTTCAGTCATTTCGTTGCAAGCTTGTTTTTAAGTGCTCTGAAGGCATTTCGTTGCAAGCGGGTTTTTAAGTGCTCTGGAGTCATTTCGTTGCAAGCGGGTTTTTAAGTGCTCTGGAGTCATTTCGTTGCAAGCGGGTTTTTAAGTGCTCTGGAGTCATTTCGTTGCAAGCTTGTTTTTAAGTGCTCTGAAGGCATTTCGTTGCAAGCGGGTTTTTAAGTGCTCTGGAGTCATTTCGTTGCAAGCGGGTTTTTAAGTGCTCTGGAGTCATTTCGTTGCAAGCGGGTTTTTAAGTGCTCTGGAGTCATTTCGTTGCAAGCGGGTTTTTACGTGCTCTGGAGTCATTTCGTTGCAAGCGGCTTTTTAAGTGCTCTGGAGTCATTTCGTTGCAAGCGGATTTTTAAGTGCTCTGGAGTCATTTTGTTGCAAGCGGGTTTTTAAGTGCTCTGGAGTCATTTCGTTGCAAGCGGGTTTTTACGTGCTCTGGAGTCATTTCGTTGCAAGCGGCTTTTTAAGTGCTCTGGAGTCATTTCGTTGCAAGCGGGTTTTTAAGTGCTCTGGAGTCATTTCGTTGCAAGCGGGTTTTTAAGTGCTCTGGAGTCATTTCGTTGCAAGCGGGTTTTTAAGTGCTCTGGAGTCATTTCATTGCAAGCGGGTTTTTTAGTGCTCTGGAGTCATTTCGTTGCAAGCGGGTTTTTAAGTGCTCTGGAGTCATTTCGTTGCAAGCGGGTTTTTAAGTGCTCTGGAGTCATTTCGTTGCAAGCGGGTTTTTAAGTGCTCTGGAGTCATTTCATTGCAAGCGGGTTTTTTAGTGCTCTGGAGTCATTTCGTTGCAAGCGGGTTTTTAAGTGCTCTGGAGTCATTTCGTTGCATGCGGGTTTTTAAGTGCTCTGAAGGCATTTCGTTGTAAGCGGGTTTTTACGTGCTCTGAAGGCATTTCTTTGTAAGCGGGTTTTTAAGTGCTCTGGAGTCATTTCGTTGCAAGCGGGTTTTTACGTGCTCTGAAGGCATTTCTTTGTAAGCGGGTTTTTAAGTGCTCTGGAGTCATTTCGTTGCAAGCGGGTTTTTACGTGTTCTGGAGTCATTTCGTTGCAAGCGGGTTTTTACATACTTCTCAGACATTTCAATGGAAGCGGGTTTTTAAGTGCTCTGAAGTCATTTCGTTGCAAGCGGGTTTTTAAGTGCTCTGGAGTCATTTCGTTGCAAGCGGGTTTTTAAGTACTCTGGAGTCATTTCGTTGCAAGCGGGTTTTTAAGTGCTCTGGAGTCATTTCGTTGCAAGCGGGTTTTTACGTGCTCTGGAGTCATTTCGTTGCAAGCGGGTTTTTAAGTGCTCTGGAGTCATTTCGTTGCAAGTGGGTTTTTAAGTGCTCTGGAGTCATTTCGTTGCAAGCGGGTTTTTAAGTGCTCTGGAGTCATTTCGTTGCAAGCGGGTTTTTAAGTGCTCTGAAGGCATTTCGTTGTAAGCGGGTTTCTAAGTGCTCTGGAGTCATTTCGTTGCAAGCGGGTTTTTAAGTGCTCTGGAGTCATTTCGTTGCAAGCGGGTTTTTAAGTGCTCTGGAGTCATTTCGTTGCAAGCGGGTTTTTAAGTACTCTGGAGACATTTCGTTGCAAGCGGGTTTTTAAGTGCTCTGGAGTCATTTCGTTGCAAGCGGGTTTTTAAGTACTCTGGAGTCATTTCGTTGCAAGCTTGTTTTTAAGTGCTCTGAAGCCAGTTCGTTGCAAGCGGGTTTTTAAGTGCTCTGGAGTCATTTCATTGCAAGCGGGTTTTTAAGTGCTCTGGAGTCATTTCGTTGCAAGCGGGTTTTTAAGTGCTCTGGAGTCATTTCGTTGCAAGCGGGTTTTTAAGTGTTCTGGAGTCATTTCGTTGCAAGCGGGTTTTTAAGTGCTCTGGAGTCATTTCGTTGCAAGCGGGTTTTTAAGTGCTCTGAAGGCATTTTGTTGCAAGCGTGTTTTTAAGTGCTCTGGAGTCATTTCGTTGCAAGCGGGTTTTTAAGTGCTCTGGAGGCATTTCGTTGCAAGCGGGTTTTTAAGTGCTCTGGAGTCATTTCGTTGCAAGCGGGTTTTTAAGTGTTCTGGAGTCATTTCGTTGCAAGCGGGTTTTTAAGTGCTCTGGAGTCATTTCGTTGCAAGCGGGTTTTTAAGTGCTCTGAAGGCAGTTTGTTGCAAGCGGGTTTTTAAGTGCTCTGGAGTCATTTCGTTGCAAGCGGGTTTTTAAGTGCTCTGGAGGCTCTGAAGGTATTTCGTTGCAAGCGGGTTTTTAAGTGCTCTGGAGTCATTTCGTTGCAAGCGGGTTTTTAAGTGCTCTGGAGTCATTTCGTTGCAAGCGGGTTTTTAAGTGCTCTGGAGTCATTTCGTTGCAAGCGGGTTTTTAAGTGCTCTGGAGTCATTTCGTTGCCAGCGGGTTTTTAAGTGCTCTGGAGTCATTTCGTTGCAAGCGGCTTTTTAAGTGCTCTGGAGTAATTTCGTTGCAAGCGGGTTTTTAAGTGCTCTGGAGTCATTTCGTTGCAAGCGGGTTTTTAAGTGCTCTGGAGTCATTTCGTTGCAAGCGGGTTTTTAAGTGCTCTGGAGTCATTTCGTTGCAAGCGGGTTTTTAAGTGCTCTGGAGTCAATTCGTTGCAAGCGGGTTTTTAAGTACTCTGGAGACATTTCGTTGCACGCGGGTTTTTAAGTGCTCTGGAGTCATTTCGTTGCAAGCGGGTTTTTAAGTGCTCTTCAGTCATTTCGTTGCAAGCTTGTTTTTAAGTGCTCTGAAGGCATTTCGTTGCAAGCGGGTTTTTAAGTGCTCTGGAGTCATTTCGTTGCAAGCGGGTTTTTAAGTGCTCTGGAGTCATTTCGTTGCAAGCGGGTTTTTAAGTGCTCTGGAGTCATTTCGTTGCAAGCGGGTTTTTAAGTGTTCTGGAGTCATTTCGTTGCAAGCGGGTTTTTAAGTGCTCTGGAGTCATTTCGTTGCAAGCGGGTTTTTAAGTGCTCTGAAGGCATTTTGTTGCAAGCGGGTTTTTAAGTGCTCTGGAGTCATTTCGTTGCAAGCGGGTTTTTAAGTGCTCTGGAGGCTCTGAAGGCATTTCGTTGCAAGCGGGTTTTTAAGTGCTCTGGAGTCATTTCGTTGCAAGCGGGTTTTTAAGTGCTCTGGAGTCATTTCGTTGCAAGCGGGTTTTTAAGTGCTCTGGAGTCATTTCGTTGCAAGCGGGTTTTTAAGTGCTCTGAAGGCATTTCGTTGTAAGCGGGTTTTTAAGTGCTCTGGAGTCATTTCGTTGCAAGCGGGTTTTTAAGTGCTCTGGAGTCATTTCGTTGCAAGCGGGTTTTTAAGTGCTCTGGAGTCATTTCGTTGCAAGCGGGTTTTTAAGTGCTCTGGAGACATTTCGTTGCAAGCGGGTTTTTAAGTGCTCTGGAGTCATTTCGTTGCAAGCGGGTTTTTAAGTGCTCTGGAGTCATTTCGTTGCAAGCTTGTTTTTAAGTGCTCTGAAGCCAGTTCGTTGCAAGCGGGTTTTTAAGTGCTCTGGAGTCATTTCGTTGCAAGCGGGTTTTTAAGTGCTCTGGAGTCATTTCGTTGCAAGCGGGTTTTTAAGTGCTCTGGAGTCATTTCGTTGCAAGCGGGTTTTTAAGTGTTCTGGAGTCATTTCGTTGCAAGCGGGTTTTTAAGTGCTCTGGAGTCATTTCGTTGCAAGCGGGTTTTTAAGTGCTCTGAAGGCATTTTGTTGCAAGCGTGTTTTTAAGTGCTCTGGAGTCATTTCGTTGCAAGCGGGTTTTTAAGTGCTCTGGAGGCTCTGAAGGCATTTCGTTGCAAGCGGGTTTTTAAGTGCTCTGGAGTAATTTCGTTGCAAGCGGGTTTTTAAGTGTTCTGGAGTCATTTCGTTGCAAGCAGGTTTTTAAGTGCTCTGGAGTCATTTCGTTGCAAGCGGGTTTTTAAGTGCTCTTGAGTCATTTCGTTGCAAGCGGGTTTTTAAGTGCTCTGGAGTCATTTCGTTGCAAGCGGGTTTTTAAGTGCTCTGGAGTCATTTCGTTGCAAGCGGGTTTTTACGTGCTCTGGAGTCATTTCATTGCAAGCGGGTTTTTACATACTTCTCAGACATTTCACTGGAAATGGGTTTTTTAAGTGCTCTGGAGTCATTTTGTTGCAAGCGGATTTTTAAGTACTCTGGAGTCATTTCGTTGCAAGCGGGTTTTTAAGTGCTCTGGAGTCATTTCGTTGCAAGAGGGTTTTTAAGTGCTCTGGAGTCATTTCGTTGCAAGCGGGTGTTTAAGTGCTCTGGAGTCATTTCGTTGCAAGCGGGTTTTTAAGTGCTCTGGAGTCATATCGTTGCAAGCGGGTTTTTAAGTGTTCTGGACTCATTTCGTTGCAAGCGGGTTTTTAAGTGCTCTGGAGTCATTTCGTTGCAAGCGGGTTTTTAAGTGCTCTGGAGTCATTTCGTTGCAAGCGGGTTTTTAAGTGCTCTGGAGTCATTTCGTTGCAAGCGGGTTTTTAAGTGCTCTGGAGTCATTTCGTTGCAAGCGGGTTTTTAAGTGCTCTGGAGTCATTTCGTTGCAAGCTTGTTTTTAAGTGCTCTGAAGGCATTTCGTTGCAAGCGGGTTTTTAAGTGCTCTGGAGTCATTTCGTTGCAAGCGGGTTTTTAAGTGCTCTGGAGTCATTTCGTTGCAAGCGGGTTTTTAAGTGCTCTGGAGTCATTTCGTTGCAAGCGGGTTTTTAAGTGTTCTGGAGTCATTTCGTTGCAAGCGGGTTTTTAAGTGCTCTGGAGTCATTTCGTTGCAAGCGGGTTTTTAAGTGCTCTGAAGGCATTTTGTTGCAAGCGGGTTTTTAAGTGCTCTGGAGTCATTTCGTTGCAAGCGGGTTTTTAAGTGCTCTGGAGGCTCTGAAGGTATTTCGTTGCAAGCGGGTTTTTAAGTGCTCTGGAGTCATTTCGTTGCAAGCGGGTTTTTAAGTGCTCTGGAGTCATTTCGTTGCAAGCGGGTTTTTAAGTGCTCTGGAGTCATTTCGTTGCAAGCGGGTTTTTAAGTGCTCTGGAGTCATTTCGTTGCCAGCGGGTTTTTAAGTGCTCTGGAGTCATTTCGTTGCAAGCGGCTTTTTAAGTGCTCTGGAGTCATTTCGTTGCAAGCGGGTTTTTAAGTGCTCCGGAGTCATTTCGTTGCAAGCGGGTTTTTAAGTGCTCTGGAGTCATTTCGTTGCAAGCGGGTTTTTAAGTGCTCTGGAGTCATTTCGTTGCAAGCGGGTTTTTAAGTGCTCTGGAGTCATTTCGTTGCAAGCGGGTTTTTAAGTACTCTGGAGACATTTCGTTGTAAGCGGGTTTTTAAGTGCTCTGGAGTCATTTCGTTGCAAGCGGGTTTTTAAGTGCTCTTCAGTCATTTCGTTGCAAGCTTGTTTTTAAGTGCTCTGAAGGCATTTCGTTGCAAGCGGGTTTTTAAGTGCTCTGGAGTCATTTCGTTGCAAGCGGGTTTTTAAGTGCTCTGGAGTCATTTCGTTGCAAGCGGGTTTTTAAGTGCTCTGGAGTCATTTCGTTGCAAGCGGGTTTTTAAGTGTTCTGGAGTCATTTCGTTGCAAGCGGGTTTTTAAGTGCTCTGGAGTCATTTCGTTGCAAGCGGGTTTTTAAGTGCTCTGAAGGCATTTTGTTGCAAGCGGGTTTTTAAGTGCTCTGGAGTCATTTCGTTGCAAGCGGGTTTTTAAGTGCTCTGGAGGCTCTGAAGGCATTTCGTTGCAAGCGGGTTTTTAAGTGCTCTGGAGTCATTTCGTTGCAAGCGGGTTTTTAAGTGCTCTGGAGTCATTTCGTTGCAAGCGGGTTTTTAAGTGTTCTGGAGTCATTTCGTTGCAAGCGGGTTTTTAAGTGCTCTGGAGTCATTTCGTTGCAAGCGGGTTTTTAAGTGCTCTAGAGTCATTTCGTTGCAAGCGGGTTTTTTAGTGCTCTGGAGTCATTTCGTTGCAAGCGGGTTTTTAAGTGCTCTGGAGGCATTTCGTTGCAAGCGGGTTTTTAAGTGCTCTGGAGTCATTTCGTTTCAAGCGGGTTTTTACATACTTCTCAGACATTTCACTGGAAGCGAGTTTTTTAAATGCTCTGGAGGCATTTCGTTGCAAGCGGGTTTTTAAGTACTCTGGAGTCATTTCGTTGCAAACGGGTTTTTACGTGCTCTGTAGTCATTTCGTTGCAACGGGTTTTTAAGTGCTCTGGAGTCATTTCGTTGCAAGCGGGTTTTTAAGTGCTCTGGAGTCATTTCGTTGCAAGCGGATTTTTAAGTGCTCTGGAGTCATTTCGTTGCAAGCAGGTTTTTAAGTACTCTGGAGTCATTTCGTTGCAAGCGGGTTTTTAAGTGCTCTGGAGTCATTTCGTTGCAAGCGGGTTTTTAAGTGCTCTGGAGTCATTTCGTTGCAAGCGGGTTTTTAAGTGCTCTGAAGGCATTTCGTTGCAAGCGGGTTTTTAAGTGCTCTGGAGTCATTTCGTTGCAAGCGGGTTTTTAAGTACTCTGGAGACATTTCGTTGCAAGCGGGTTTTTAAGTGCTCTGGAGTCATTTCGTTGCAAGCGGGTTTTTAAGTGCTCCGGAGTCATTTCGTTGCAAGCTTGTTTTTAAGTGCTCTGAAGGCATTTCGTTGCAAGCGGGTTTTTAAGTGCTCTGGAGTCATTTCATTGCAAGCGGGTTTTTAAGTGCTCTGGAGTCATTTCGTTGCAAGCAGGTTTTTAAGTGCTCTGGAGTCATTTCGTTGCAAGCGGGTTTTTAAGTGCTCTGGAGTCATTTCGTTGCAAGCGGGTTTTTAAGTGTTCTGGAGTCATTTCGTTGCAAGCGGGTTTTTAAGTGCTCTGGAGTCATTTCGTTGCAAGCGGGTTTTTAAGTGCTCTGAAGGCATTTTGTTGCAAGCGGGTTTTTAAGTGCTCTGGAGTCATTTCGTTGCAAGCGGGTTTTTAAGTGCTCTGGAGGCTCTGAAGGCATTTCGTTGCAAGCGGGTTTTTAAGTGCTCTGGAGTCATTTCGTTGCAAGCGGGTTTTTAAGTGCTCTGGAGTCATTTCGTTGCAAGCGGGTTTTTAAGTGCTCTGGAGTCATTTCGTTGCAAGCGGGTTTTTAAGTGCTCTGGAGTCATTTCGTTGCAAGCGGGTTTTTAAGTGCTCTGGAGGCATTTCGTTGCAAGCGGGTTTTTAAGTGCTCTGGAGTCATTTCGTTGCAAGAGGGTTTTTAAGTGCTCTGGAGTCATTTCGTAGCAAGCGGGTTTTTAAGCGCTCTGGAGTCATTTCGTTGCAAGCGGGTTTTTAAGTGTTCTGGAGTCATTTCGTTGCAAGCGGGTTTTTAAGTGCTCTGGAGTCATTTCATTGCAAGCGGGTTTTTTAGTGCTCTGGAGTCATTTCGTTGCAAGCGGGTTTTTAAGTGCTCTGGAGTCATTTCGTTGCATGCGGTTTTTAAGTGCTCTGAAGGCATTTCGTTGTAAGCGGGTTTTTAAGTGCTCTGGAGTCATTTCGTTGCAAGCGGGTTTTTACGTGTTCTGGAGTCATTTCGTTTCAAGCGGTTTTTACATACTTCTCAGACATTTCACTGGAAGCGGGTTTTTTAAATGCTCTGGAGGCATTTCGTTGCAAGCGGGTTTTTAAGTACTCTGGAGTCATTTTGTTGCAAACGGGTTTTTACGTGCTCTGGAGTCATTTCGTTGCAAGCGGGTTTTTAAGTGCTCTGGAGTCATTTCATTGCAAGCGGGTTTTTAAGTGCTCTGGAGTCATTTCGTTGCAAGCGGGTTTTTAAGTGCTCTGAAGGCATTTTGTTGCAAGCGGGTTTTTAAGTGCTCTGGAGTCATTTCGTTGCAAGCGGGTTTTTAAGTGCTCTGGAGGCTCTGAAGGCATTTCGTTGCAAGCGGGTTTTTAAGTGCTCTGGAGTCATTTCGTTGCAAGCGGGTTTTTAAGTGCTCTGGAGTCATTTCGTTGCAAGCGGGTTTTTAAGTGCTCTGGAGTCATTTCGTTGCAAGCTTGTTTTTAAGTGCTCTGAAGGCATTTCGTTGCAAGCGGGTTTTTAAGTGCTCTGGAGTCATTTCGTTGCAAGCTTGTTTTTAAGTGCTCTGAAGGCATTTCGTTGCAAGCGGGTTTTTAAGTGCTCTGGAGTCATTTCGTTGCAAGCGGGTTTTTAAGTGTTCTGGAGTCATTTCGTTGCAAGCGGGTTTTTAAGTGCTCTGGAGTCATTTCGTTGCAAGCGGGTTTTTAAGTGCTCTAGAGTCATTTCGTTGCAAGCGGGTTTTTTAGTGCTCTGGAGTCATTTCGTTGCAAGCGGGTTTTTAAGTGCTCTGGAGGCATTTCGTTGCAAGCGTGTTTTTAAGTGCTCTGGAGTCATTTCGTTTCAAGCGGGTTTTTACATACTTCTCAGACATTTCACTGGAAGCGAGTTTTTTAAATGCTCTGGAGGCATTTCGTTGCAAGCGGGTTTTTAAGTACTCTGGAGTCATTTCGTTGCAAACGGGTTTTTACGTGCTCTGTAGTCATTTCGTTGCAACGGGTTTTTAAGTGCTCTGGAGTCATTTCGTTGCAAGCGGGTTTTTAAGTGCTCTGGAGTCATTTCGTTGCAAGCGGATTTTTAAGTGCTCTGGAGTCATTTCGTTGCAAGCAGGTTTTTAAGTACTCTGGAGTCATTTCGTTGCAAGCGGGTTTTTAAGTGCTCTGGAGTCATTTCGTTGCAAGCGGGTTTTTAAGTGCTCTGGAGTCATTTCGTTGCAAGCGGGTTTTTAAGTGCTCTGAAGGCATTTCGTTGCAAGCGGGTTTTTAAGTGCTCTGGAGTCATTTCGTTGCAAGCGGGTTTTTAAGTACTCTGGAGACATTTCGTTGCAAGCGGGTTTTTAAGTGCTCTGGAGTCATTTCGTTGCAAGCGGGTTTTTAAGTGCTCCGGAGTCATTTCGTTGCAAGCTTGTTTTTAAGTGCTCTGAAGGCATTTCGTTGCAAGCGGGTTTTTAAGTGCTCTGGAGTCATTTCATTGCAAGCGGGTTTTTAAGTGCTCTGGAGTCATTTCGTTGCAAGCAGGTTTTTAAGTGCTCTGGAGTCATTTCGTTGCAAGCGGGTTTTTAAGTGCTCTGGAGTCATTTCGTTGCAAGCGGGTTTTTAAGTGTTCTGGAGTCATTTCGTTGCAAGCGGGTTTTTAAGTGCTCTGGAGTCATTTCGTTGCAAGCGGGTTTTTAAGTGCTCTGAAGGCATTTTGTTGCAAGCGGGTTTTTAAGTGCTCTGGAGTCATTTCGTTGCAAGCGGGTTTTTAAGTGCTCTGGAGGCTCTGAAGGCATTTCGTTGCAAGCGGGTTTTTAAGTGCTCTGGAGTCATTTCGTTGCAAGCGGGTTTTTAAGTGCTCTGGAGTCATTTCGTTGCAAGCGGGTTTTTAAGTGCTCTGGAGTCATTTCGTTGCAAGCGGGTTTTTAAGTGCTCTGGAGTCATTTCGTTGCAAGCGGGTTTTTAAGTGCTCTGGAGGCATTTCGTTGCAAGCGGGTTTTTAAGTGCTCTGGAGTCATTTCGTTGCAAGAGGGTTTTTAAGTGCTCTGGAGTCATTTCGTAGCAAGCGGGTTTTTAAGCGCTCTGGAGTCATTTCGTTGCAAGCGGGTTTTTAAGTGTTCTGGAGTCATTTCGTTGCAAGCGGGTTTTTAAGTGCTCTGGAGTCATTTCATTGCAAGCGGGTTTTTTAGTGCTCTGGAGTCATTTCGTTGCAAGCGGGTTTTTAAGTGCTCTGGAGTCATTTCGTTGCATGCGGTTTTTAAGTGCTCTGAAGGCATTTCGTTGTAAGCGGGTTTTTAAGTGCTCTGGAGTCATTTCGTTGCAAGCGGGTTTTTACGTGTTCTGGAGTCATTTCGTTTCAAGCGGTTTTTACATACTTCTCAGACATTTCACTGGAAGCGGGTTTTTTAAATGCTCTGGAGGCATTTCGTTGCAAGCGGGTTTTTAAGTACTCTGGAGTCATTTTGTTGCAAACGGGTTTTTACGTGCTCTGGAGTCATTTCGTTGCAAGCGGGTTTTTAAGTGCTCTGGAGTCATTTCATTGCAAGCGGGTTTTTAAGTGCTCTGGAGTCATTTCGTTGCAAGCGGGTTTTTAAGTGCTCTGAAGGCATTTTGTTGCAAGCGGGTTTTTAAGTGCTCTGGAGTCATTTCGTTGCAAGCGGGTTTTTAAGTGCTCTGGAGGCTCTGAAGGCATTTCGTTGCAAGCGGGTTTTTAAGTGCTCTGGAGTCATTTCGTTGCAAGCGGGTTTTTAAGTGCTCTGGAGTCATTTCGTTGCAAGCGGGTTTTTAAGTGCTCTGGAGTCATTTCGTTGCAAGCTTGTTTTTAAGTGCTCTGAAGGCATTTCGTTGCAAGCGGGTTTTTAAGTGCTCTGGAGTCATTTCGTTGCAAGCGGGTTTTTAAGTGCTCTGGAGTCATTTCGTTGCAAGCGGGTTTTTAAGTGCTCTGGAGTCATTTCGTTGCAAGCGGGTTTTTAAGTGTTCTGGAGTCATTTGGTTGCAAGCGGGTTTTTAAGTGCTCTGGAGTCATTTCGTTGCAAGCGGGTTTTTAAGTGCTCTGAAGGCATTTTGTTGCAAGCGGGTTTTTAAGTGCTCTGGAGTCATTTCGTTGCAAGCGGGTTTTTAAGTGCTCTGGAGTCATTTCGTTGCAAGCGGGTTTTTAAGTGCTCTGGAGTCATTTCGTTGCAAGCGGGTTTTTAAGTGCTCTGGATTCATTTCGTTGCAAGCGGGTTTTTACGTGCTCTGGAGTCATTTCGTTGCAAGCGGGTTTTTAATTGCTCTGGAGTCATTTCGTTGCATGCGGGTTTTTAAGTGCTCTGAAGGCATTTCGTTGTAAGCGGGTTTTTAAGTGCTCTGGAGTCATTTCGTTGCAAGCGGGTTTTTACGTGCTCTGAAGGCATTTCTTTGTAAGCGGGTTTTTAAGTGCTCTGGAGTCATTTCGTTGCAAGCGGGTTTTTACGTGTTCTGGAGTCATTTCGTTGCAAGCGGGTTTTTACATACTTCTCAGACATTTCAATGGAAGCGGGTTTTTAAGTGCTCTGAAGTCATTTCGTTGCAAGCGGGTTTTTAAGTGCTCTGGAGTCATTTCGTTGCAAGCGGGTTTTTAAGTACTCTGGAGTCATTTCGTTGCAAGCGGGTTTTTACGTGCTCTGGAGTCATTTCGTTGCAAGCGGCTTTTTAAGTGCTCTGGAGTCATTTCGTTGCAATCGGATTTTTAAGTGCTCTGGAGTCATTTCGTTGCAAGCGGGTTTTTAAGTGCTCTGGAGTCATTTCGTTGCAAGCGGGTTTTTAAGTGCTCTGAAGGCATTTCGTTGCAAGCGGGTTTTTAAGTGCTCTGGAGTCATTTCGTTGCAAGCGGGTTTTTAAGTGCTCTGGAGGCTCTGAAGGCATTTCGTTGCAAGCGGGTTTTTAAGTGCTCTGGAGTCATTTCGTTGCAAGCGGGTTTTTAAGTGCTCTGGAGGCTCTGAAGGCATTTCGTTGCAAGCGGGTTTTTAAGTGCTCTGGAGTCATTTCGTTGCAAGCGGGTTTTTAAGTGCTCTGGAGTCATTTCGTTGCAAGCGGGTTTTTAAGTGCTCTGGAGTCATTTCGTTGCAAGCGGGTTTTTAAGTGCTCTGGAGTCATTTCGTTGCAAGCGGGTTTTTAAGTGCTCTGGAGGCATTTCGTTGCAAGCGGGTTTTTAAGTGCTCTGGAGTCATTTCGTTGCAAGCGGGTTTTTAAGTGCTCTGGAGTCATTTCGTTGCAAGCGGGTTTTTAAGTGCTCTGGAGTCATTTCGTTGCAAGCGGGTTTTTTAGTGCTCTGGAGTCATTTCGTTGCAAGCGGGTTTTTAAGTGCTCTGGAGTCATTTCGTTGCATGCGGTTTTTAAGTGCTCTGAAGGCATTTCGTTGTAAGCGGGTTTTTAAGTGCTCTGGAGTCATTTCGTTGCAAGCGGGTTTTTACGTGTTCTGGAGTCATTTCGTTTCAAGCGGTTTTTACATACTTCTCAGACATTTCACTGGAAGCGGGTTTTTTAAATGCTCTGGAGGCATTTTGTTGCAAGCGGGTTTTTAAGTACTCTGGAGTCATTTCGTTGCAAACGGGTTTTTACGTGCTCTGGAGTCATTTCGTTGCAAGCGGGTTTTTAAGTGCTCTGGAGTCATTTCATTGCAAGCGGGTTTTTAAGTGCTCTGGAGTCATTTCGTTGCAAGCGGGTTTTTAAGTGCTCTGAAGGCATTTTGTTGCAAGCGGGTTTTTAAGTGCTCTGGAGTCATTTCGTTGCAAGCGGGTTTTTAAGTGCTCTGGAGGCTCTGAAGGCATTTCGTTGCAAGCGGGTTTTTAAGTGCTCTGGAGTCATTTCGTTGCAAGCGGGTTTTTAAGTGCTCTGGAGTCATTTCGTTGCAAGCGGGTTTTTAAGTGCTCTGGAGTCATTTCGTTGCAAGCTTGTTTTTAAGTGCTCTGAAGGCATTTCGTTGCAAGCGGGTTTTTAAGTGCTCTGGAGTCATTTCGTTGCAAGCGGGTTTTTAAGTGCTCTGGAGTCATTTCGTTGCAAGCGGGTTTTTAAGTGCTCTGGAGTCATTTCGTTGCAAGCGGGTTTTTAAGTGTTCTGGAGTCATTTGGTTGCAAGCGGTTTTTTAAGTGCTCTGGAGTCATTTCGTTGCAAGCGGGTTTTTAAGTGCTCTGAAGGCATTTTGTTGCAAGCGGGTTTTTAAGTGCTCTGGAGTCATTTCGTTGCAAGCGGGTTTTTAAGTGCTCTGGAGGCTCTGAAGGTATTTCGTTGCAAGCGGATTTTTAAGTGCTCTGGAGTCATTTCGTTGCAAGCGGGTTTTTAAGTGCTCTGGAGGCATTTCGTTGCAAGCGGGTTTTTAAGTGCTCTGGAGTCATTTCGTTGCAAGCGGGTTTTTAAGTGCTCTGGAGTCATTTCGTTGCCAGCGGGTTTTTAAGTGCTCTGGAGTCATTTCGTTGCAAGCGGCTTTTTAAGTGCTCTGGAGTCATTTCGTTGCAAGCGGGTTTTTAAGTGCTCTGGAGTCATTTCGTTGCAAGCGGGTTTTTAAGTGCTCTGGAGTCATTTCGTTGCAAGCGGGTTTTTAAGTACTCTGGAGACATTTCGTTGCAAGCGGGTTTTTAAGTGCTCTGGAGTCATTTCGTTGCAAGCGGGTTTTTAAGTGCTCTGGAGTCATTTCGTTGCAAGCTTGTTTTTAAGTGCTCTGAAGGCATTTCGTTGCAAGCGGGTTTTTAAGTGCTCTGGAGTCATTTCGTTGCAAGCGGGTTTTTAAGTGCTCTGGAGTCATTTCGTTGCAAGCGGGTTTTTAAGTGCTCTGGAGTCATTTCGTTGCAAGCGGGTTTTTAAGTGCTCTGGAGTCATTTCGTTGCAAGCGGGTTTTTAAGTGCTCTGGAGTCATTTCGTTGCAAGCGGGTTTTTACGTGCTCTGGAGTCATTTCGTTGCAAGCGGGTTTTTAATTGCTCTGGAGTCATTTCGTTGCATGCGGGTTTTTAAGTGCTCTGAAGGCATTTCGTTGTAAGCGGGTTTTTAAGTGCTCTGGAGTCATTTCGTTGCAAGCGGGTTTTTACGTGCTCTGAAGGCATTTCTTTGTAAGCGGGTTTTTAAGTGCTCTGGAGTCATTTCGTTGCAAGCGGGTTTTTACGTGTTCTGGAGTCATTTCGTTGCAAGCGGGTTTTTACATACTTCTCAGACATTTCAATGGAAGCGGGTTTTTAAGTGCTCTGAAGTCATTTCGTTGCAAGCGGGTTTTTAAGTGCTCTGAAGGCATTTCGTTGCAAGCGGGTTTTTAAGTGCTCTGGAGTCATTTCGTTGCAAGCGGGTTTTTAAGTGCTCTGGAGTCATTTCGTTGCAAGCGGGTTTTTAAGTGCTCTGGAGTCATTTCGTTGCAAGCGGGTTTTTAAGTGTTCTGGAGTCATTTCGTTGCAAGCGGGTTTTTAAGTGCTCTGGAGTCATTTCGTTGCAAGCGGGTTTTTAAGTGCTCTGAAGGCATTTTGTTGCAAGCGGGTTTTTAAGTGCTCTGGAGTCATTTCGTTGCAAGCGGGTTTTTAAGTGCTCTGGAGGCTCTGAAGGTATTTCGTTGCAAGCGGGTTTTTAAGTGCTCTGGAGTCATTTCGTTGCAAGCGGGTTTTTAAGTGCTCTGGAGTCATTTCGTTGCAAGCGGGTTTTTAAGTGCTCTGGAGTCATTTCGTTGCAAGCGGGTTTTTAAGTGCTCTGGAGTCATTTCGTTGCCAGCGGGTTTTTAAGTGCTCTGGAGTCATTTCGTTGCAAGCGGCTTTTTAAGTGCTCTGGAGTCATTTCGTTGCAAGCGGGTTTTTAAGTGCTCCGGAGTCATTTCGTTGCAAGCGGGTTTTTAAGTGCTCTGGAGTCATTTCGTTGCAAGCGGGTTTTTAAGTGCTCTGGAGTCATTTCGTTGCAAGCGGGTTTTTAAGTGCTCTGGAGTCATTTCGTTGCAAGCGGGTTTTTAAGTACTCTGGAGACATTTCGTTGTAAGCGGGTTTTTAAGTGCTCTGGAGTCATTTCGTTGCAAGCGGGTTTTTAAGTGCTCTTCAGTCATTTCGTTGCAAGCTTGTTTTTAAGTGCTCTGAAGGCATTTCGTTGCAAGCGGGTTTTTAAGTGCTCTGGAGTCATTTCGTTGCAAGCGGGTTTTTAAGTGCTCTGGAGTCATTTCGTTGCAAGCGGGTTTTTAAGTGCTCTGGAGTCATTTCGTTGCAAGCGGGTTTTTAAGTGTTCTGGAGTCATTTCGTTGCAAGCGGGTTTTTAAGTGCTCTGGAGTCATTTCGTTGCAAGCGGGTTTTTAAGTGCTCTGAAGGCATTTTGTTGCAAGCGGGTTTTTAAGTGCTCTGGAGTCATTTCGTTGCAAGCGGGTTTTTAAGTGCTCTGGAGGCTCTGAAGGCATTTCGTTGCAAGCGGGTTTTTAAGTGCTCTGGAGTCATTTCGTTGCAAGCGGGTTTTTAAGTGCTCTGGAGTCATTTCGTTGCAAGCGGGTTTTTAAGTGTTCTGGAGTCATTTCGTTGCAAGCGGGTTTTTAAGTGCTCTGGAGTCATTTCGTTGCAAGCGGGTTTTTAAGTGCTCTAGAGTCATTTCGTTGCAAGCGGGTTTTTTAGTGCTCTGGAGTCATTTCGTTGCAAGCGGGTTTTTAAGTGCTCTGGAGGCATTTCGTTGCAAGCGGGTTTTTAAGTGCTCTGGAGTCATTTCGTTTCAAGCGGGTTTTTACATACTTCTCAGACATTTCACTGGAAGCGAGTTTTTTAAATGCTCTGGAGGCATTTCGTTGCAAGCGGGTTTTTAAGTACTCTGGAGTCATTTCGTTGCAAACGGGTTTTTACGTGCTCTGTAGTCATTTCGTTGCAACGGGTTTTTAAGTGCTCTGGAGTCATTTCGTTGCAAGCGGGTTTTTAAGTGCTCTGGAGTCATTTCGTTGCAAGCGGATTTTTAAGTGCTCTGGAGTCATTTCGTTGCAAGCAGGTTTTTAAGTACTCTGGAGTCATTTCGTTGCAAGCGGGTTTTTAAGTGCTCTGGAGTCATTTCGTTGCAAGCGGGTTTTTAAGTGCTCTGGAGTCATTTCGTTGCAAGCGGGTTTTTAAGTGCTCTGAAGGCATTTCGTTGCAAGCGGGTTTTTAAGTGCTCTGGAGTCATTTCGTTGCAAGCGGGTTTTTAAGTACTCTGGAGACATTTCGTTGCAAGCGGGTTTTTAAGTGCTCTGGAGTCATTTCGTTGCAAGCGGGTTTTTAAGTGCTCCGGAGTCATTTCGTTGCAAGCTTGTTTTTAAGTGCTCTGAAGGCATTTCGTTGCAAGCGGGTTTTTAAGTGCTCTGGAGTCATTTCATTGCAAGCGGGTTTTTAAGTGCTCTGGAGTCATTTCGTTGCAAGCAGGTTTTTAAGTGCTCTGGAGTCATTTCGTTGCAAGCGGGTTTTTAAGTGCTCTGGAGTCATTTCGTTGCAAGCGGGTTTTTAAGTGTTCTGGAGTCATTTCGTTGCAAGCGGGTTTTTAAGTGCTCTGGAGTCATTTCGTTGCAAGCGGGTTTTTAAGTGCTCTGAAGGCATTTTGTTGCAAGCGGGTTTTTAAGTGCTCTGGAGTCATTTCGTTGCAAGCGGGTTTTTAAGTGCTCTGGAGGCTCTGAAGGCATTTCGTTGCAAGCGGGTTTTTAAGTGCTCTGGAGTCATTTCGTTGCAAGCGGGTTTTTAAGTGCTCTGGAGTCATTTCGTTGCAAGCGGGTTTTTAAGTGCTCTGGAGTCATTTCGTTGCAAGCGGGTTTTTAAGTGCTCTGGAGTCATTTCGTTGCAAGCGGGTTTTTAAGTGCTCTGGAGGCATTTCGTTGCAAGCGGGTTTTTAAGTGCTCTGGAGTCATTTCGTTGCAAGAGGGTTTTTAAGTGCTCTGGAGTCATTTCGTAGCAAGCGGGTTTTTAAGCGCTCTGGAGTCATTTCGTTGCAAGCGGGTTTTTAAGTGTTCTGGAGTCATTTCGTTGCAAGCGGGTTTTTAAGTGCTCTGGAGTCATTTCATTGCAAGCGGGTTTTTTAGTGCTCTGGAGTCATTTCGTTGCAAGCGGGTTTTTAAGTGCTCTGGAGTCATTTCGTTGCATGCGGTTTTTAAGTGCTCTGAAGGCATTTCGTTGTAAGCGGGTTTTTAAGTGCTCTGGAGTCATTTCGTTGCAAGCGGGTTTTTACGTGTTCTGGAGTCATTTCGTTTCAAGCGGTTTTTACATACTTCTAAGACATTTCACTGGAAGCGGGTTTTTTAAATGCTCTGGAGGCATTTCGTTGCAAGCGGGTTTTTAAGTACTCTGGAGTCATTTTGTTGCAAACGGGTTTTTACGTGCTCTGGAGTCATTTCGTTGCAAGCGGGTTTTTAAGTGCTCTGGAGTCATTTCATTGCAAGCGGGTTTTTAAGTGCCCTGGAGTCATTTCGTTGCAAGCGGGTTTTTAAGTGCTCTGAAGGCATTTTGTTGCAAGCGGGTTTTTAAGTGCTCTGGAGTCATTTCGTTGCAAGCGGGTTTTTAAGTGCTCTGGAGGCTCTGAAGGCATTTCGTTGCAAGCGGGTTTTTAAGTGCTCTGGAGTCATTTCGTTGCAAGCGGGTTTTTAAGTGCTCTGGAGTCATTTCGTTGCAAGCGGGTTTTTAAGTGCTCTGGAGTCATTTCGTTGCAAGCTTGTTTTTAAGTGCTCTGAAGGCATTTCGTTGCAAGCGGGTTTTTAAGTGCTCTGGAGTCATTTCGTTGCAAGCGGGTTTTTAAGTGCTCTGGAGTCATTTCGTTGCAAGCGGGTTTTTAAGTGCTCTGGAGTCATTTCGTTGCAAGCGGGTTTTTAAGTGTTCTGGAGTCATTTGGTTGCAAGCGGGTTTTTAAGTGCTCTGGAGTCATTTCGTTGCAAGCGGGTTTTTAAGTGCTCTGAAGGCATTTTGTTGCAAGCGGGTTTTTAAGTGCTCTGGAGTCATTTCGTTGCAAGCGGGTTTTTAAGTGCTCTGGAGTCATTTCGTTGCAAGCGGGTTTTTAAGTGCTCTGGAGTCATTTCGTTGCAAGCGGGTTTTTAAGTGCTCTGGAGTCATTTCGTTGCAAGCGGGTTTTTACGTGCTCTGGAGTCATTTCGTTGCAAGCGGGTTTTTAATTGCTCTGGAGTCATTTCGTTGCATGCGGGTTTTTAAGTGCTCTGAAGGCATTTCGTTGTAAGCGGGTTTTTAAGTGCTCTGGAGTCATTTCGTTGCAAGCGGGTTTTTACGTGCTCTGAAGGCATTTCTTTGTAAGCGGGTTTTTAAGTGCTCTGGAGTCATTTCGTTGCAAGCGGGTTTTTACGTGTTCTGGAGTCATTTCGTTGCAAGCGGGTTTTTACATACTTCTCAGACATTTCAATGGAAGCGGGTTTTTAAGTGCTCTGAAGTCATTTCGTTGCAAGCGGGTTTTTAAGTGCTCTGGAGTCATTTCGTTGCAAGCGGGTTTTTAAGTACTCTGGAGTCATTTCGTTGCAAGCGGGTTTTTACGTGCTCTGGAGTCATTTCGTTGCAAGCGGCTTTTTAAGTGCTCTGGAGTCATTTCGTTGCAATCGGATTTTTAAGTGCTCTGGAGTCATTTCGTTGCAAGCGGGTTTTTAAGTGCTCTGGAGTCATTTCGTTGCAAGCGGGTTTTTAAGTGCTCTGAAGGCATTTCGTTGCAAGCGGGTTTTTAAGTGCTCTGGAGTCATTTCGTTGCAAGCGGGTTTTTAAGTGCTCTGGAGGCTCTGAAGGCATTTCGTTGCAAGCGGGTTTTTAAGTGCTCTGGAGTCATTTCGTTGCAAGCGGGTTTTTAAGTGCTCTGGAGGCTCTGAAGGCATTTCGTTGCAAGCGGGTTTTTAAGTGCTCTGGAGTCATTTCGTTGCAAGCGGGTTTTTAAGTGCTCTGGAGTCATTTCGTTGCAAGCGGGTTTTTAAGTGCTCTGGAGTCATTTCGTTGCAAGCGGGTTTTTAAGTGCTCTGGAGTCATTTCGTTGCAAGCGGGTTTTTAAGTGCTCTGGAGGCATTTCGTTGCAAGCGGGTTTTTAAGTGCTCTGGAGTCATTTCGTTGCAAGCGGGTTTTTAAGTGCTCTGGAGTCATTTCGTTGCAAGCGGGTTTTTAAGTGCTCTGGAGTCATTTCGTTGCAAGCGGGTTTTTTAGTGCTCTGGAGTCATTTCGTTGCAAGCGGGTTTTTAAGTGCTCTGGAGTCATTTCGTTGCATGCGGTTTTTAAGTGCTCTGAAGGCATTTCGTTGTAAGCGGGTTTTTAAGTGCTCTGGAGTCATTTCGTTGCAAGCGGGTTTTTACGTGTTCTGGAGTCATTTCGTTTCAAGCGGTTTTTACATACTTCTCAGACATTTCACTGGAAGCGGGTTTTTTAAATGCTCTGGAGGCATTTTGTTGCAAGCGGGTTTTTAAGTACTCTGGAGTCATTTCGTTGCAAACGGGTTTTTACGTGCTCTGGAGTCATTTCGTTGCAAGCGGGTTTTTAAGTGCTCTGGAGTCATTTCATTGCAAGCGGGTTTTTAAGTGCTCTGGAGTCATTTCGTTGCAAGCGGGTTTTTAAGTGCTCTGAAGGCATTTTGTTGCAAGCGGGTTTTTAAGTGCTCTGGAGTCATTTCGTTGCAAGCGGGTTTTTAAGTGCTCTGGAGGCTCTGAAGGCATTTCGTTGCAAGCGGGTTTTTAAGTGCTCTGGAGTCATTTCGTTGCAAGCGGGTTTTTAAGTGCTCTGGAGTCATTTCGTTGCAAGCGGGTTTTTAAGTGCTCTGGAGTCATTTCGTTGCAAGCTTGTTTTTAAGTGCTCTGAAGGCATTTCGTTGCAAGCGGGTTTTTAAGTGCTCTGGAGTCATTTCGTTGCAAGCGGGTTTTTAAGTGCTCTGGAGTCATTTCGTTGCAAGCGGGTTTTTAAGTGCTCTGGAGTCATTTCGTTGCAAGCGGGTTTTTAAGTGTTCTGGAGTCATTTGGTTGCAAGCGGTTTTTTAAGTGCTCTGGAGTCATTTCGTTGCAAGCGGGTTTTTAAGTGCTCTGAAGGCATTTTGTTGCAAGCGGGTTTTTAAGTGCTCTGGAGTCATTTCGTTGCAAGCGGGTTTTTAAGTGCTCTGGAGGCTCTGAAGGTATTTCGTTGCAAGCGGATTTTTAAGTGCTCTGGAGTCATTTCGTTGCAAGCGGGTTTTTAAGTGCTCTGGAGGCATTTCGTTGCAAGCGGGTTTTTAAGTGCTCTGGAGTCATTTCGTTGCAAGCGGGTTTTTAAGTGCTCTGGAGTCATTTCGTTGCCAGCGGGTTTTTAAGTGCTCTGGAGTCATTTCGTTGCAAGCGGCTTTTTAAGTGCTCTGGAGTCATTTCGTTGCAAGCGGGTTTTTAAGTGCTCTGGAGTCATTTCGTTGCAAGCGGGTTTTTAAGTGCTCTGGAGTCATTTCGTTGCAAGCGGGTTTTTAAGTACTCTGGAGACATTTCGTTGCAAGCGGGTTTTTAAGTGCTCTGGAGTCATTTCGTTGCAAGCGGGTTTTTAAGTGCTCTGGAGTCATTTCGTTGCAAGCTTGTTTTTAAGTGCTCTGAAGGCATTTCGTTGCAAGCGGGTTTTTAAGTGCTCTGGAGTCATTTCGTTGCAAGCGGGTTTTTAAGTGCTCTGGAGTCATTTCGTTGCAAGCGGGTTTTTAAGTGCTCTGGAGTCATTTCGTTGCAAGCGGGTTTTTAAGTGCTCTGGAGTCATTTCGTTGCAAGCGGGTTTTTAAGTGCTCTGGAGTCATTTCGTTGCAAGCGGGTTTTTACGTGCTCTGGAGTCATTTCGTTGCAAGCGGGTTTTTAATTGCTCTGGAGTCATTTCGTTGCATGCGGGTTTTTAAGTGCTCTGAAGGCATTTCGTTGTAAGCGGGTTTTTAAGTGCTCTGGAGTCATTTCGTTGCAAGCGGGTTTTTACGTGCTCTGAAGGCATTTCTTTGTAAGCGGGTTTTTAAGTGCTCTGGAGTCATTTCGTTGCAAGCGGGTTTTTACGTGTTCTGGAGTCATTTCGTTGCAAGCGGGTTTTTACATACTTCTCAGACATTTCAATGGAAGCGGGTTTTTAAGTGCTCTGAAGTCATTTCGTTGCAAGCGGGTTTTTAAGTGCTCTGGAGTCATTTCGTTGCAAGCGGGTTTTTAAGTACTCTGGAGTCATTTCGTTGCAAGCGGGTTTTTAAGTGCTCTGGAGTCATTTCGTTGCAAGCGGGTTTTTACGTGCTCTGGAGTCATTTCGTTGCAAGCGGCTTTTTAAGTGCTCTGGAGTCATTTCGTTGCAAGCGGATTTTTAAGTGCTCTGGAGTCATTTCGTTGCAAGCGGGTTTTTAAGTGCTCTGGAGTCATTTCGTTGCAAGCGGGTTTTTAAGTGCTCTGAAGGCATTTCGTTGCAAGCGGGTTTTTAAGTGCTCTGGAGTCATTTCGTTGCAAGCGGGCTTTTAAGTGCTCTGGAGGCTCTGAAGGCATTTCGTTGCAAGCGGGTTTTTAAGTGCTCTGGAGTCATTTCGTTGCAAGCGGGTTTTTAAGTGCTCTGGAGGCTCTGAAGGCATTTCGTTGCAAGCGGGTTTTTAAGTGCTCTGGAGTCATTTCGTTGCAAGCGGGTTTTTAAGTGCTCTGGAGTCATTTCGTTGCAAGCGGGTTTTTAAGTGCTCTGGAGTCATTTCGTTGCAAGCGGGTTTTTAAGTGCTCTGGAGTCATTTCGTTGCAAGCGGGTTTTTAAGTGCTCTGGAGGCATTTCGTTGCAAGCGGGTTTTTAAGTGCTCTGGAGTCATTTCGTTGCAAGCGGGTTTTTAAGTGCTCTGGAGTCATTTCGTTGCAAGCGGGTTTTTAAGTGCTCTGGAGTCATTTCGTTGCGAGCGGGTTTTTAAGTGTTCTGGAGTCATTTCGTTGCAAGCGGGTTTTTAAGTGCTCTGGAGTCATTTCATTGCAAGCGGGTTTTTTAGTGCTCTGGAGTCATTTCGTTGCAAGCGGGTTTTTAAGTGCTCTGGAGTCATTTCGTTGCATGCGGTTTTTAAGTGCTCTGAAGGCATTTCGTTGTAAGCGGGTTTTTAAGTGCTCTGGAGTCATTTCGTTGCAAGCGGGTTTTTACGTGTTCTGGAGTCATTTCGTTTCAAGCGGTTTTTACATACTTCTCAGACATTTCACTGGAAGCGGGTTTTTTAAATGCTCTGGAGGCATTTCGTTGCAAGCGGGTTTTTAAGTACTCTGGAGTCATTTCGTTGCAAACGGGTTTTTACGTGCTCTGGAGTCATTTCGTTGCAAGCGGGTTTTTAAGTGCTCTGGAGTCATTTCGTTGCAAGCGGGTTTTTAAGTGCTCTGGAGTCATTTCGTTGCAAGCGGGTTTTTAAGTGCTCTGAAGGCATTTTGTTGCAAGCGGGTTTTTAAGTGCTCTGGAGTCATTTCGTTGCAAGCGGGTTTTTAAGTGCTCTGGAGGCTCTGAAGGCATTTCGTTGCAAGCGGGTTTTTAAGTGCTCTGGAGTCATTTCGTTGCAAGCGGGTTTTTAAGTGCTCTGGAGTCATTTCGTTGCAAGCGGGTTTTTAAGTGCTCTGGAGTCATTTCGTTGCAAGCTTGTTTTTAAGTGCTCTGAAGGCATTTCGTTGCAAGCGGGTTTTTAAGTGCTCTGGAGTCATTTCGTTGCAAGCGGGTTTTTAAGTGCTCTGGAGTCATTTCGTTGCAAGCGGGTTTTTAAGTGCTCTCAGTCATTTCGTTGCAAGCGGGTTTTTAAGTGTTCTGGAGTCATTTGGTTGCAAGCGGGTTTTTAAGTGCTCTGGAGTCATTTCGTTGCAAGTGGGTTTTTAAGTGCTCTGAAGGCATTTTGTTGCAAGCGGGTTTTTAAGTGCTCTGGAGTCATTGCGTTGCAAGCGGGTTTTTAAGTGCTCTGGAGGCTCTGAAGGTATTTCGTTGCAAGCGGGTTTTTAAGTGCTCTGGAGTCATTTCGTTGCAAGCGGGTTTTTAAGTGCTCTGGAGGCATTTCGTTGCAAGCGGGTTTTTAAGTGCTCTGGAGTCATTTCGTTGCAAGCGGGTTTTTAAGTGCTCTGGAGTCATTTCGTTGCCAGCGGGTTTTTAAGTGCTCTGGAGTCATTTCATTGCAAGCGGCTTTTTAAGTGCTCTGGAGTCATTTCGTTGCAAGCGGGTTTTTAAGTGCTCTGGAGTCATTTCGTTGCAAGCGGGTTTTTAAGTACTCTGGAGTCATTTCGTTGCAAGCGGGTTTTTAAGTGCTCTGGAGTCATTTCGTTGCAAGCGGGTTTTTAAGTGCTCTGGAGTCATTTCGTTGCAAGCGGGTTTTTAAGTACTCTGGAGACATTTCGTTGCAAGCGGGTTTTTAAGTGCTCTGGAGTCATTTCGTTGCAAGCGGGTTTTTAAGTGCTCTGGAGTCATTTCGTTGCAAGCTTGTTTTTAAGTGCTCTGAAGGCATTTCGTTGCAAGCGGGTTTTTAAGTGCTCTGGAGTCATTTCGTTGCAAGCGGGTTTTTAAGTGCTCTGGAGTCATTTCGTTGCAAGTGGGTTTTTAAGTGCTCTGGAGTCATTTCGTTGCAAGCGGGTTTTTAAGTGTTCTGGAGTCATTTCGTTGCAAGCGGGTTTTTAAGTGCTCTGGAGTCATTTCGTTGCAAGCATGTTTTTAAGTGCTCTGAAGGCATTTTGTTGCAAGCGGGTTTTTAAGTGCTTTGGAGTCATTTCTTTCCAAGCGGGTGTTTAAGTGCTCTGGAGTCATTTCGTTGCAAGCGGGTTTTTAAGTGCTCTGGAGTCATTTCGTTGCAAGCGGGTTTTTACGTGTTCTGGAGTCATTTCCTTGCAAGCGGGTTTTTACATACTTCTCAGACATTTCACTGGAAGCGGGTTTTTTAAATGCTCTGTAGGCATTTCGTTGCAAGCGGGTTTTTAAGTACTCTGGAGTCATTTCGTTGCAAACGGGTTTTTACGTGCTCTGGAGTCATTTCGTTGCAAGCGGGTTTTTACATATTTCTCTGACATTTAACTGGAAGCGAGTATTTTAAGTGCTCTGGAGTCATTTCGTTGCAAGCGGGTTTTTACGTGCTCTGGAGTCATTTCGTTGCAAGCGGGTTTTTAAGTGCTCTGGAGTCATTTCTTTGCAAGCGGGTTTTTAAGTGCTCTGAAGGCATTTCGTTGTAAGCGGGTTTTTAAGTGCTCTGGAGTCATTTCGTTGCAAGCGGGTTTTTAATTGCTCTGGAGTCATTTCGTTGCAAGCGGGTTTTTAAGTGCTCTGGAGTCATTTCGTTTCATTCGGGTTTTTAAGTGCTCTGGAGTCATTTCGTTGCAAGCGGGTTTTTAAGTGCTCTGGAGTCATTTCGTTGCAAGCGGGTTTTTAAGTGCTCTGGAGTCATTTCGTTGCAAGCGGGTTTTTAAGTGCTCTGGAGGCATTTCGTTGCAAGCGGGTTTTTAAGTGCTCTGGAGCCATTTCGTTGCAAGCGGGTTTTTAAGTGCTCTGGAGTCATTTCGTTGCAAGCGGGTATTTAAGTGCTCTGGAGTCATTTCGTTGCAAGCGGGTTTTTAAGTGCTCTGGAGTCATTTCGTTGCAAGCGGGTTTTTAAGTGCTCTGGAGTCATTTCGTTGCAAGCGGGTTTTTAAGTGCTCTGGAGTCATTTCGTTGCAAGCGGGTTTTTAAGTGCTCTGGATTCATTTCGTTGCAAGCGGGTTTTTACGTGCTCTGGAGTCATTTCGTTGCAAGCGGGTTTTTAATTGCTCTGGAGTCATTTCGTTGCAAGCGGGTTTTTAAGTGCTCTGGAGTCATTTCGTTGCAAGCGGGTTTTTAACTGCTCTGGAGTCATTTCGTTGCAAGCGGGTTTTTAAGTGCTCTGGAGTCATTTCGTTGCAAGCGGATTTTTAAGTGCTCTTGGGTCATTTCGTTGCAAGCGGGTTTTTAAGTGCTCTGGAGTCATTTCGTTGCAAGCGGGTTTTTAAGTGCTCTGGAGTCATTTCGTTGCAAGCGGGTTTTTAAGTGCTCTGGAGTCATTTCGTTGCAAGCGGGTTTTTAAGTGCTCTGAAGGCATTTCGTTGCAAGCGGGTTTTTAAGTGCTCTGGAGTCATTTCGTTGCAAGCATGTTTTTAAGTGCTCTGGAGACATTTCGTTGCAAGCGGGTTTTTAAGTGCTCTTTATCCATTTCGTTGCAAGCGGGTTTTTAAGTGCTCTGGAGCCATTTCGTTGCAAGCGGGTTTTTAAGTGCTCTGGAGTCATTACGTTGCAAGCGGGTTTTTAAGTGTTCTGGAGTCATTTCGTTGCAAGCGGGTTTTTAAGTGCTCTGGAGTCATTTCGTTGCAAGCGGGATTTAAGTGCTCTGGAGTCATTTCGTTGCAAGCGGGTTTTTAAGTGCTCTGGAGTCATTTCGTTGCAAGCGGGTTTTTAAGTGCTCTGGAGTCATTTCGTTGCAAGCGGGTTTTTACATACTTCTCAGACATTTCACTAGAAGCGGGTTTTTTAAATGCTCTGTAGGCATTTCGTTACAAGCGGGTTTTTAAGTACTCTGGAGTCATTTCGTTGCAAACGGGTTTTTACGTGCTCTGGAGTCATTTCTTTGCAAGCGGGTTTTTAAGTGCTCTGGAGTCATTTCGTTGCAAGCGGGTTTTTAAGTGCTCTTGGGTCATTTCGTTGCAAGCGGGTTTTTAAGTACTCTGGAGTCATTTTGTTGCAAGCGGGTTTTTAAGTGCTCTGGAGTCATTTCGTTGCAAGAGGGTTTTTAAGTGCTCTGAAGGCATTTCGTTGCAAGCGGGTTTTTAAGTGCTCTGGAGTCATTTCGTTGCAAGCGTGTTTTTAAGTGCTCTGGAGACATTTCGTTGCAAGCAGGTTTTTAAGTGCTCTTTAGCCATTTCGTTGCAAGCGGGTTTTTAAGTGCTCTGGAGCCATTTCGTTGCAAGCGGGTTTTTAAGTGCTCTGGAGTCATTTCGTTGCAAGAGGGTTTTTAAGTGTTCTGGAGTCATTTCGTTGCAAGCGGGTTTTTAAGTGCTCTGGAGTCATTTCGTTGCAAGCGGGATTTAAGTGCTCTGGAGTCATTTCGTTGCAAGCGGGTTTTTAAGTGCTCTGGAGTCATTTCGTTGCAAGCGGGTTTTTAAGTGCTCTGGATTCATTTCGTTGCAAGCGGGTTTTTAAGTGCTCTGTAGTCATTTCGTTGCAAGCGGGTTTTTAAGTGCTCTGGAGACATTTCGTTGCAAGCGGGTTTTTAAGTACTCTGGAGACATTTCGTTGCAAGCGGGTTTTTAATTGCTCTGGAGTCATTTCGTTGCAAGCGGGTTTTTAAGTGCTCTGGAGTCATTTCGTTGCAAGTGGGTTTTTAAGTGCTCTGAAGGCATTTCGTTGCAAGTGGGTTTTTAAGTGCTCTGGAGTTATTTCGTTGCAAGCGGGTTTTTAAGTGCTCTGGAGTCATTTCGTTGCAAGCGGGTTTTTAAGTGCTCTGGAGTCATTTCGTTGCAAGCGGGTTTTTAAGTGCTCTGGAGTCATTTCGTTGCAAGCGGGTTTTTAAGTGCTCTGGAGTCATTTCGTTGCAAGCGGGTTTTTAAGTGCTCTGGAGTCATTTCGTTGCAAGCGGGTTTTTAATTGCTCTGGAGTCATTTCGTTGCAAGCGGGTTTTTAAGTGCTCTGGAGTCATTTCATTGCAAGCGGTTTTTTTAGTGCTCTGGAGTCATTTCGTTGCAAGCGGGTTTTTAAGTGCTCTGGAGTCATTTCGTTGCATGCGGGTTTTTAAGTGCTCTGAAGGCATTTCGTTGCAAGCGGGTTTTTAAGTGCTCTGGAGTCATTTCGTTGCAAGCGGGTTTTTACGTGTTCTGGAGTCATTTCCTTGCAAGCGGGTTTTTACATACTTCTCAGACATTTCACTGGAAGCGGGTTTTTTAAATGCTCTGTAGGCATTTCGTTGCAAGCGGGTTTTTAAGTACTCTGGAGTCATTTCGTTGCAAACGGGTTTTTACGTGCTCTGGAGTCATTTCGTTGCAAGCGGGTTTTTACATATTTCTCTGACATTTAACTGGAAGCGAGTATTTTAAGTGCTCTGGAGTCATTTCGTTGCAAGCGGGTTTTTAAGTGCTCTGGAGTCATTTCGTTGCAAGCGGGTTTTTAAGTGCTCTGGATTCATTTCATTGCAAGCGGGTTTTTAAGTGCTCTGTAGTCATTTCGTTGCAAGCGGGTTTTTAAGTGCTCTGGAGACATTTCGTTGCAAGCGGGTTTTTAAGTACTCTGGAGACATTTCGTTGCAAGCGGGTTTTTAAGTGCTCTGGAGTCATTTCGTTGCAAGCGGGTTTTTAAGTGCTCTGGAGTCATTTCGTTGCAAGCGGGTTTTTAAGTGCTCTGAAGGCATTTCGTTGCAAGCGGGTTTTTAAGTGCTCTGGAGTCATTTCGTTGCAAGCGGGTTTTTAAGTGCTCTGGAGTCATTTCGTTGCAAGCGGGTTTTTAAGTGCTCTGGAGTCATTTCGTTGCAAGCGGGTTTTTAAGTGCTCTGGAGGCATTTCGTTGCAAGCGGGTTTTTAAGTGCTCTGGAGTCATTTCGTTGCAAGCGGGTTTTTAAGTGCTCTGGAGACATTTCGTTGCAAGCGGGTTTTTAAGTGCTCTGGAGCCATTTCGTTGCAAGCGGGTTTTTAATTGCTCTGGAGTCATTTCGTTGCAAGCGGGTTTTTAAGTGCTCTGGAGTCATTTCGTTGCAAGCGGGTTTTTAAGTGCTCTGGAGTCATTTCGTTGCTAGCGGGTTTTTAAGTGCTCTGGAGTCATTTCGTTGCAAGCGGGTTTTTAAGTGCTCTGGAGTCATTTCGTTGCAAGCGGGTTTTTAAGTGCTCTGGAGTCATTGCGTTGCAAGCGGGTTTTTAAGTGCTCTGGAGTCATTTCGTTGCAAGCGGGTTTTTAAGTGCTCTGAAGTCATTTCGTTGCAAGCGGGTTTTTAAGTGCTCTGGAGTCATTTCCTTGCAAGCGGGTTTTTAAGTGCTCTTGGGTCATTTCGTTGGAAGCGGGTTTTTAAGTGCTCTGGAGTCATTTCGTTGCAAGCGGGTTTTTAAGTGCTCTGGAGTCATTTCGTTGCAAGCGGGTTTTTAAGTGCTCTGGAGTCATTTCGTTGCAAGCGGGTTTTTAAGTGCTCTGGAGGCATTTCGTTGCAAACGGGTTTTTAAGTGCTCTGGAGTCATTTCGTTGCAAGCGTGTTTTTAAGTGCTCTGGAGACATTTCGTTGCAAGCGGGTTTTTAAGTGCTCTTTAGCCATTTCGTTGCAAGCGGGTTTTTAAGTGCTCTGGAGCCATTTCGTTGCAAGCGGGTTTTTAAGTGCTCTGGAGTCATTTCGTTGCAAGAGGGTTTTTAAGTGTTCTGGAGTCATTTCGTTGCAAGCGGGTTTTTAAGTGCTCTGGAGTCATTTCGTTGCAAGCGGGATTTAAGTGCTCTGGAGTCATTTCGTTGCAAGCGGGTTTTTAAGTGCTCTGGAGTCATTTCGTTGCAAGCGGGTTTTTAAGTGCTCTGGAGTCATTTCGTTGCAAGCGGGTTTTTAAGTGCTCTGGAGTCATTTCGTTGCAAGCGGGTTTTGAAGTGCTCTGGAGTCATTTCGTTGCATGCGGGTTTTTAAGTGCTCTGAAGGCATTTCGTTGTAAGCGGGTTTTTAAGTGCTCTGGAGTCATTTCGTTGCAAGCGGGTTTTTACGTGTTCTGGAGTCATTTCCTTGCAAGCGGGTTTTTACATACTTCTCAGACATTTCACTGGAAGCGGGTTTTTTAAATGCTCTGTAGGCATTTCGTTGCAAGCGGGTTTTTAAGTACTCTGGAGTCATTTCGTTGCAAACGGGTTTTTACGTGCTCTTGAGTCATTTCGTTTCAAGCGGGTTTTTACATATTTCTCTGACATTTAACTGGAAGCGAGTATTTTAAGTGCTCTGGAGTCATTTCGTTGCAAGCGGGTTTTTAAGTGCTCTGGAGTCATTTCGTTGCAAGCGGGTTTTTAAGTGCTCTGGATTCATTTCGTTGCAAGCGGGTTTTTAAGTGCTCTGTAGTCATTTCGTTGCAAGCGGGTTTTTAAGTGCTCTGGAGACATTTCGTTGCAAGCGGGTTTTTAAGTACTCTGGAGACATTTCGTTGCAAGCGGGTTTTTAAGTGCTCTGGAGTCATTTCGTTGCAAGCGGGTTTTTAAGTGCTCTGGAGTCATTTCGTTGCAAGCGGGTTTTTAAGTGCTCTGGAGTCATTTCGTTGCAAGCGGGTTTTTAAGTGCTCTGGAGTCATTTCGTTGCATGCGGGTTTTTAAGTGCTCTGAAGGCATTTCGTTGTAAGCGGGTTTTTAAGTGCTCTGGAGTCATTTCGTTGCAAGCGGGTTTTTACGTGTTCTGGAGTCATTTCCTTGCAAGCGGGTTTTTACATCTCAGACATTTCACTGGAAGCGGGTTTTTTAAATGCTCTGTAGGCATTTCGTTGCAAGCGGGTTTTTAAGTACTCTGGAGTCATTTCGTTGCAAACGGGTTTTTACGTGCTCTGGAGTCATTTCGTTGCAAGCGGGTTTTTACGTGTTCTGGAGTCATTTCCTTGCAAGCGGGTTTTTACATACTTCTCAGACATTTCACTGGAAGCGGGTTTTTTAAATGCTCTGTAGGCATTTCGTTGCAAGCGGGTTTTTAAGTACTCTGGAGTCATTTCGTTGCAAACGGGTTTTTACGTGCTCTTGAGTCATTTCGTTGCAAGCGGGTTTGTACATATTTCTCTGACATTTAACTGTAAGCGAGTATTTTAAGTGCTCTGGAGTCATTTCGTTGCAAGCGGGTTTTTAAGTGCTCTGGAGTCATTTCGTTGCAAGCGGGTTTTTAAGTGCTCTGGATTCATTTCGTTGCAAGCGGGTTTTTAAGTGCTCTGTAGTCAATTCGTTGCAAGCGGGTTTTTAAGTGCTCTGGAGACATTTCGTTGCAAGCGGGTTTTTAAGTACTCTGGAGACATTTCGTTGCAAGCGGGTTTTTAAGTGCTCTGGAGTCATTTCGTTGCAAGCGGGTTTTTAAGTGCTCTGGAGTCATTTCGTTGCAAGTGGGTTTTTAAGTGCTCTGAAGGCATTTCGTTGCAAGCGGGTTTTTAAGTGCTCTGGAGTCATTTCGTTGCAAGCGGGTTTTTAAGTGCTCTGGAGTCATTTCGTTGCAAGCGGGTTTTTAAGTGCTCTGGAGTCATTTCGTTGCAAGCGGGTTTTTAAGTGCTCTGGAGTCATTTCGTTGCAAGCGGGTTTTTAAGTGCTCTGGAGTCATTTCGTTGCATGCGGGTTTTTAAGTGCTCTGAAGGCATTTCGTTGTAAGCGGGTTTTTAAGTGCTCTGGAGTCATTTCGTTGCAAGCGGGTTTTTACGTGTTCTGGAGTCATTTCCTTGCAAGCGGGTTTTTACATCTCAGACATTTCACTGGAAGCGGGTTTTTTAAATGCTCTGTAGGCATTTGGTTGCAAGCGGGTTTTTAAGTACTCTGGAGTCATTTCGTTGCAAACGGGTTTTTACGTGCTCTGGAGTCATTTCGTTGCAAGCGGGTTTTTACATATTTCTCTGACATTTAACTGGAAGCGAGTATTTTAAGTGCTCTGGAGTCATTTCGTTGCAAGCGGGTTTTTACGTGCTCTGGAGTCATTTCGTTGCAAGCGGGTTTTTAAGTGCTCTGGAATCATTTCTTTGCAAGCGGGTTTTTAAGTGCTCTGAAGGCATTTCGTTGTAAGCGGGTTTTTAAGTGCTCTGGAGTCATTTCGTTGCAAGCGGGTTTTTAAGTGCTCTGGAGTCATTTCGTTGCAAGCGGGTTTTTAAGTGCTCTGGAGTCATTTCGTTTCATTCGGGTTTTTAAGTGCTCTGGAGTCATTTCGTTGCAAGCGGGTTTTTAAGTGCTCTGGAGTCATTTCGTTGCAAGCGGGTTTTTAAGTGCTCTGGAGTCATTTCGTTGCAAGCGGGTTTTTAAGTGCTCTGAAGGCATTTCGTTGCAAGCGGGTTTTTAAGTGCTCTGGAGTCATTTCGTTGCAAGCGGGTTTTTAAGTGCTCTGGAGACATTTCGTTGCAAGCGGGTTTTTAAGTGCTCTGGAGCCATTTCGTTGCAAGCGGGTTTTTAATTGCTCAGGAGTCATTTCGTTGCAAGCGGGTTTTTAAGTGCTCTGGAGTCATTTCGTTGCAAGCGGGTTTTTAAGTGCTCTGGAGTCATTTCTTTGCAAGCGGGTTTTTAAGTGCTCTGGAGTCATTTCGTTGCAAGCAGGTTTTTAAGTGCTCTGGAGTCATTTCGTTGCAAGCGGGTTTTTAAGTGCTCTGGAGTCATTTCGTTGCAAGCGGGTTTTTAAGTGCTCTGGAGTCATTTCGTTGCAAGCGGGTTTTTAAGTGCTCTGGAGACATTTCGTTGCAAGCGGGTTTTTACGTGCTCTGGAGCCATTTCGTTGCAAGCGGGTTTTTAATTGCTCTGGAGTCATTTCGTTGCAAGCGGGTTTTTAAGTGCTCTCGAGTCATTTCGTTGCAAGCGGGTTTTTAAGTGCTCTGGAGTCATTTCGTTGCAAGCGGGTTTTTAAGTGCTCTGGAGTCATTTCGTTGCAAGCGGGTTTTTAAGTGCTCTGGAGTCATTTCGTTGCAAGCGGGTTTTTAAGTGCTCTGGAGTCATTTCGTTGCAAGCGGGTTTTTAAGTGCTCTGGAGTCATTTCGTTGCAAGCGGGTTTTTAAGTGCTCTGGAGTCATTTCGTTGCAAGCGGGTTTTTAAGTGCTCTGGAGGCATTTCGTTGCAAGCGGGTTTTTAAGTGCTCTGGAGTCATTTCGTTGCAAGCATGTTTTTAAGTGCTCTGGAGACATTTCGTTGCAAGCGGGTTTTTAAGTGCTCTTTAGCCATTTCGTTGCAAGCGGGTTTTTAAGTGCTCTGGAGCCATTTCGTTGCAAGCGGGTTTTTAAGTGCTCTGGAGTCATTACGTTGCAAGCGGGTTTTTAAGTGTTCTGGAGTCATTTCGTTGCAAGCGGGTTTTTAAGTGCTCTGGAGTCATTTCGTTGCAAGCGGGATTTAAGTGCTCTGGAGTCATTTCGTTGCAAGCGGGTTTTTAAGTGCTCTGGATTCATTTCGTTGCAAGCGGGTTTTTAAGTGCTCTGTAGTCATTTCGTTGCAAGCGGGTTTTTAAGTGCTCTGGAGACATTTCGTTGCAAGCGGGTTTTTAAGTACTCTGGAGACATTTCGTTGCAAGCGGGTTTTTAAGTGCTCTGGAGTCATTTCGTTGCAAGCGGGTTTTTAAGTGCTCTGGAGTCATTTCGTTGCAAGCGGGTTTTTACATACTTCTCAGACATTTCACTGGAAGCGGGTTTTTTAAATGCTCTGTAGGCATTTCGTTACAAGCGGGTTTTTAAGTACTCTGGAGTCATTTCGTTGCAAACGGGTGTTTACGTGCTCTGGAGTCATTTCTTTGCAAGCGGGTTTTTAAGTGCTCTGGAGTCATTTCGTTGCAAGCGGGTTTTTAAGTGCTCTGGAGACATTTCGTTGCAAGCGGGTTTTTAAGTGCTCTGGAGCCATTTCGTTGCAAGCGGGTTTTTAATTGCTCTGGAGTCATTTCGTTGCAAGCGGGTTTTTAAGTGCTCTGGAGTCATTTCGTTGCAAGCGGGTTTTTAAGTGCTCTGGAGTCATTTCGTTGCAAGCGGGTTTTTAAGTGCTCTGGAGTCATTTCGTTGCAAGCGGGTATTTAAGTGCTCTGGAGTCATTTCGTTGCAAGCGGGTTTTTAAGTGCTCTGGAGTCATTTCGTTGCAAGCGGGTTTTTAAGTGCTCTGGAGTCATTTCGTTGCAAGCGTGTTTTTAAGTGCTCTGGAGACATTTCGTTGCAAGCGGGTTTTTAAGTGCTCTTTAGCCATTTCGTTGCAAGCGGGTTTTTAAGTGCTCTGGAGCCATTTCGTTGCAAGCGGGTTTTTAAGTGCTCTGGAGTCATTTCGTTGCAAGAGGGTTTTTAAGTGTTCTGGAGTCATTTCGTTGCAAGTGGGTTTTTAAGTGCTCTGGAGTCATTTCGTTGCAAGCGGGATTTAAGTGCTCTGGAGTCATTTCGTTGCAAGCGGGTTTTTAAGTGCTCTGGAGTCATTTCGTTGCAAGCGGGTTTTTAAGTGCTCTGGAGTCATTTCGTTGCAAGCGGGTTTTTAAGTGCTCTGGAGTCATTTCGTTGCAAGCGGGTTTTGAAGTGCTCTGGAGTCATTTCGTTGCATGCGGGTTTTTAAGTGCTCTGAAAGCATTTCGTTGTAAGCGGGTTTTTAAGTGCTCTGGAGTCATTTCGTTGCAAGCGGGTTTTTACGTGTTCTGGAGTCATTTCCTTGCAAGCGGGTTTTTACATACTTCTCAGACATTTCACTGGAAGCGGGTTTTTTAAATGCTCTGTAGGCATTTCGTTGCAAGCGGGTTTTTAAGTACTCTGGAGTCATTTCGTTGCAAACGGGTTTTTACGTGCTCTTGAGTCATTTCGTTTCAAGCGGGTTTTTACATATTTCTCTGACATTTAACTGGAAGCGAGTATTTTAAGTGCTCTGGAGTCATTTCGTTGCAAGCGGGTTTTTAAGTGCTCTGGAGTCATTTCGTTGCAAGCGGGTTTTTAAGTGCTCTGGATTCATTTCGTTGCAAGCGGGTTTTTAAGTGCTCTGTAGTCATTTCGTTGCAAGCGGGTTTTTAAGTGCTCTGGAGACATTTCGTTGCAAGCGGGTTTTTAAGTACTCTGGAGACATTTCGTTGCAAGCGGGTTTTTAAGTGCTCTGGAGTCATTTCGTTGCAAGCGGGTTTTTAAGTGCTCTGGAGTCATTTCGTTGCAAGCGGGTTTTTAAGTGCTCTGGAGTCATTTCGTTGCAAGCGGGTTTTTAAGTGCTCTGGAGTCATTTCGTTGCATGCGGGTTTTTAAGTGCTCTGAAGGCATTTCGTTGTAAGCGGGTTTTTAAGTGCTCTGGAGTCATTTCGTTGCAAGCGGGTTTTTACGTGTTCTGGAGTCATTTCCTTGCAAGCGGGTTTTTACATCTCAGACATTTCACTGGAAGCGGGTTTTTTAAATGCTCTGTAGGCATTTCGTTGCAAGCGGGTTTTTAAGTACTCTGGAGTCATTTCGTTGCAAACGGGTTTTTACGTGCTCTGGAGTCATTTCGTTGCAAGCGGGTTTTTACGTGTTCTGGAGTCATTTCCTTGCAAGCGGGTTTTTACATACTTCTCAGACATTTCACTGGAAGCGGGTTTTTTAAATGCTCTGTAGGCATTTCGTTGCAAGCGGGTTTTTAAGTACTCTGGAGTCATTTCGTTGCAAACGGGTTTTTACGTGCTCTTGAGTCATTTCGTTGCAAGCGGGTTTGTACATATTTCTCTGACATTTAACTGGAAGCGAGTATTTTAAGTGCTCTGGAGTCATTTCGTTGCAAGCGGGTTTTTAAGTGCTCTGGAGTCATTTCGTTGCAAGCGGGTTTTTAAGTGCTCTGGATTCATTTCGTTGCAAGCGGGTTTTTAAGTGCTCTGTAGTCAATTCGTTGCAAGCGGGTTTTTAAGTGCTCTGGAGACATTTCGTTGCAAGCGGGTTTTTAAGTACTCTGGAGACATTTCGTTGCAAGCGGGTTTTTAAGTGCTCTGGAGTCATTTCGTTGCAAGCGGGTTTTTAAGTGCTCTGGAGTCATTTCGTTGCAAGTGGGTTTTTAAGTGCTCTGAAGGCATTTCGTTGCAAGCGGGTTTTTAAGTGCTCTGGAGTCATTTCGTTGCAAGCGGGTTTTTAAGTGCTCTGGAGTCATTTCGTTGCAAGCGGGTTTTTAAGTGCTCTGGAGTCATTTCGTTGCAAGCGGGTTTTTAAGTGCTCTGGAGTCATTTCGTTGCAAGCGGGTTTTTAAGTGCTCTGGAGTCATTTCGTTGCATGCGGGTTTTTAAGTGCTCTGAAGGCATTTCGTTGTAAGCGGGTTTTTAAGTGCTCTGGAGTCATTTCGTTGCAAGCGGGTTTTTACGTGTTCTGGAGTCATTTCCTTGCAAGCGGGTTTTTACATCTCAGACATTTCACTGGAAGCGGGTTTTTTAAATGCTCTGTAGGCATTTCGTTGCAAGCGGGTTTTTAAGTACTCTGGAGTCATTTCGTTGCAAACGGGTTTTTACGTGCTCTGGAGTCATTTCGTTGCAAGCGGGTTTTTACATATTTCTCTGACATTTAACTGGAAGCGAGTATTTTAAGTGCTCTGGAGTCATTTTGTTGCAAGCGGGTTTTTACGTGCTCTGGAGTCATTTCGTTGCAAGCGGGTTTTTAAGTGCTCTGGAATCATTTCTTTGCAAGCGGGTTTTTAAGTGCTCTGAAGGCATTTCGTTGTAAGCGGGTTTTTAAGTGCTCTGGAGTCATTTCGTTGCAAGCGGGTTTTTAAGTGCTCTGGAGTCATTTCGTTGCAAGCGGGTTTTTAAGTGCTCTGGAGTCATTTCGTTTCATTCGGGTTTTTAAGTGCTCTGGAGTCATTTCGTTGCAAGCGGGTTTTTAAGTGCTCTGGAGTCATTTCGTTGCAAGCGGGTTTTTAAGTGCTCTGGAGTCATTTCGTTGCAAGCGGGTTTTTAAGTGCTCTGAAGGCATTTCGTTGCAAGCGGGTTTTTAAGTGCTCTGGAGTCATTTCGTTGCAAGCGGGTTTTTAAGTGCTCTGGAGACATTTCGTTGCAAGCGGGTTTTTAAGTGCTCTGGAGCCATTTCGTTGCAAGCGGGTTTTTAATTGCTCAGGAGTCATTTCGTTGCAAGCGGGTTTTTAAGTGCTCTGGAGTCATTTCGTTGCAAGCGGGTTTTTAAGTGCTCTGGAGTCATTTCGTTGCAAGCGGGTTTTTAAGTGCTCTGGAGTCATTTCGTTGCAAGCGGGTTTTTAAGTGCTCTGGAGTCATTTCGTTGCAAGCGGGTTTTTAAGTGCTCTGGAGTCATTTCGTTGCAAGCGGGTTTTTAAGTGCTCTGGAGTCATTTCGTTGCAAGCGGGTTTTTAAGTGCTCTGGAGACATTTCGTTGCAAGCGGGTTTTTACGTGCTCTGGAGCCATTTCGTTGCAAGCGGGTTTTTAATTGCTCTGGAGTCATTTCGTTGCAAGCGGGTTTTTAAGTGCTCTCGAGTCATTTCGTTGCAAGCGGGTTTTTAAGTGCTCTGGAGTCATTTCGTTGCAAGCGGGTTTTTAAGTGCTCTGGAGTCATTTCGTTGCAAGCGGGTTTTTAAGTGCTCTGGAGTCATTTCGTTGCAAGCGGGTTTTTAAGTGCTCTGGAGTCATTTCGTTGCAAGCGGGTTTTTAAGTGCTCTGGAGTCATTTCGTTGCAAGCGGGTTTTTAAGTGCTCTGGAGTCATTTCGTTGCAAGCGGGTTTTTAAGTGCTCTGGAGGCATTTCGTTGCAAGCGGGTTTTTAAGTGCTCTGGAGTCATTTCGTTGCAAGCATGTTTTTAAGTGCTCTGGAGACATTTCGTTGCAAGCGGGTTTTTAAGTGCTCTTTAGCCATTTCGTTGCAAGCGGGTTTTTAAGTGCTCTGGAGCCATTTCGTTGCAAGCGGGTTTTTAAGTGCTCTGGAGTCATTACGTTGCAAGCGGGTTTTTAAGTGTTCTGGAGTCATTTCGTTGCAAGCGGGTTTTTAAGTGCTCTGGAGTCATTTCGTTGCAAGCGGGATTTAAGTGCTCTGGAGTCATTTCGTTGCAAGCGGGTTTTTAAGTGCTCTGGATTCATTTCGTTGCAAGCGGGTTTTTAAGTGCTCTGTAGTCATTTCGTTGCAAGCGGGTTTTTAAGTGCTCTGGAGACATTTCGTTGCAAGCGGGTTTTTAAGTACTCTGGAGACATTTCGTTGCAAGCGGGTTTTTAAGTGCTCTGGAGTCATTTCGTTGCAAGCGGGTTTTTAAGTGCTCTGGAGTCATTTCGTTGCAAGCGGGTTTTTACATACTTCTCAGACATTTCACTGGAAGCGGGTTTTTTAAATGCTCTGTAGGCATTTCGTTACAAGCGGGTTTTTAAGTACTCTGGAGTCATTTCGTTGCAAACGGGTGTTTACGTGCTCTGGAGTCATTTCTTTGCAAGCGGGTTTTTAAGTGCTCTGGAGTCATTTCGTTGCAAGCGGGTTTTTAAGTGCTCTGGAGACATTTCGTTGCAAGCGGGTTTTTAAGTGCTCTGGAGCCATTTCGTTGCAAGCGGGTTTTTAATTGCTCTGGAGTCATTTCGTTGCAAGCGGGTTTTTAAGTGCTCTGGAGTCATTTCGTTGCAAGCGGGTTTTTAAGTGCTCTGGAGTCATTTCGTTGCAAGCGGGTTTTTAAGTGCTCTGGAGTCATTTCGTTGCAAGCGGGTATTTAAGTGCTCTGGAGTCATTTCGTTGCAAGCGGGTTTTTAAGTTCTCTGGAGTCATTTCGTTGCAAGCGGGTTTTTAAGTGCTCTGGAGTCATTTCGTTGCAAGCGGGTTTTTAAGTGCTCTGGAGACATTTCGTTGCAAGCGGGTTTTTACGTGCTCTGGAGCCATTTCGTTGCAAGCGGGTTTTTAATTGCTCTGGAGCCATTTCGTTGCAAGCGGGTTTTTAAGTGCTCTCGAGTCATTTCGTTGCAAGCGGGTTTTTAAGTGCTCTGGAGTCATTTCGTTGCAAGCGGGTTTTTAAGTGCTCAGGAGTCATTTCGTTGCAAGCGGGTTTTTAAGTGCTCTGGAGTCATTTCGTTGCAAGCGGGTTTTTAAGTGCTCTGGAGTCATTTCGTTGCAAGCGGGTTTTTAAGTGCTCTGGAGTCATTTCGTTGCAAGCGGGTTTTTAAGTGCTCTGAAGGCATTTCGTTGCAAGCGGGTTTTTAAGTGCTCTGAAGGCATTTCGTTGCAAGCATGTTTTTAAGTGCTCTGGAGACATTTCGTTGCAAGCGGGTTTTTAAGTGCTCTTTAGCCATTTCGTTGCAAGCGGGTTTTTAAGTGCTCTGGAGCCATTTCGTTGCAAGCGGGTTTTTAAGTGCTCTGGAGTCATTACGTTGCAAGCGGGTTTTTAAGTGTTCTGGAGTCATTTCGTTGCAAGCGGGTTTTTAAGTGCTCTGGAGTCATTTCGTTGCAAGCGGGATTTAAGTGCTCTGGAGTCATTTCGTTGCAAGCGGGTTTTTAAGTGCTCTGGAGTCATTTCGTTGCAAGCGGGTTTTTAAGTGCTCTGGATTCATTTCGTTGCAAGCGGGTTTTTAAGTGCTCTGTAGTCATTTCGTTGCAAGCGGGTTTTTAAGTGCTCTGGAGACATTTCGTTGCAAGCGGGTTTTTAAGTACTCTGGAGACATTTCGTTGCAAGCGGGTTTTTAAGTGCTCTGGAGTCATTTCGTTGCAAGCGGGATTTAAGTGCTCTGGAGTCATTTCGTTGCAAGCGGGTTTTTAAGTGCTCTGGAGTCATTTCGTTGCAAGCGGGTTTTTAAGTGCTCTGAAGGCATTTCGTTGCAAGCGGGTTTTTAAGTGCTCTGGAGTCATTTCGTTGCAAGCGGGTTTTTAAGTGCTCTGGAGTCATTTCGTTGCAAGCGGGTTTTTAAGTGCTCTGGAGACATTTCGTTGCAAGCGGGTTTTTACGTGCTCTGGAGCAATTTCGTTGCAAGCGGGTTTTTAATTGCTCTGGAGTCATTTCGTTGCAAGCGGGTTTTTAAGTGCTCTCGAGTCATTTCGTTGCAAGCGGGTTTTTAAGTGCTCTGGAGTCATTTCGTTGCAAGCGGGTTTTTAAGTGCTCTGGAGTCATTTCGTTGCAAGCGGGTTTTTAAGTGCTCTGGAGTCATTTCGTTGCAAGCGGGTTTTTAAGTGCTCTGGAGTCATTTCGTTGCAAGCATGTTTTTAAGTGCTCTGGAGACATTTCGTTGCAAGCGGGTTTTTAAGTGCTCTTTAGCCATTTCGTTGCAAGCGGGTTTTTAAGTGCTCTGGAGCCATTTCGTTGCAAGCGGGTTTTTAAGTGCTCTGGAGTCATTACGTTGCAAGCGGGTTTTTAAGTGTTCTGGAGTCATTTCGTTGCAAGCGGGTTTTTAAGTGCTCTGGAGTCATTTCTTTGCAAGCGGGATTTAAGTGCTCTGGAGTCATTTCGTTGCAAGCGGGTTTTTAAGTGCTCTGGAGTCATTTCGTTGCAAGCGGGTTTTTAAGTGCTCTGGATTCATTTCGTTGCAAGCGGGTTTTTAAGTGCTCTGTAGTCATTTCGTTGCAAGCGGGTTTTTAAGTGCTCTGGAGTCATTTCGTTGCAAGCGGGTTTTTAAGTGCTCTGGAGTCATTTCGTTACAAGCATGTTTTTAAGTGCTCTGGAGACATTTCGTTGCAAGCGGGTTTTTAAGTGCTCTTTAGCCATTTCGTTGCAAGCGGGTTTTTAAGTGCTCTGGAGCCATTTCGTTGCAAGCGGGTTTTTAAGTGCTCTGGAGTCATTACGTTGCAAGCGGGTTTTTAAGTGTTCTGGAGTCATTTCGTTGCAAGCGGGTTTTTAAGTGCTCTGGAGTCATTTCTTTGCAAGCGGGATTTAAGTGCTCTGGAGTCATTTCGTTGCAAGCGGGTTTTTAAGTGCTCTGGAGTCATTTCGTTGCAAGCGGGTTTTTAAGTGCTCTGGATTCATTTCGTTGCAAGCGGGTTTTTAAGTGCTCTGTAGTCATTTCGTTGCAAGCGGGTTTTTAAGTGCTCTGGAGACGTTTCGTTGCAAGCGGGTTTTTAAGTACTCTGGAGACATTTCGTTGCAAGCGGGTTTTTAAGTGCTCTGGAGTCATTTCGTTGCAAGCGGGTTTTTAAGTGCTCTGGAGTCATTTCGTTGCAAGCGGGTTTTTACATACTTCTCAGACATTTCACTGGAAGCGGGTTTTTTAAATGCTCTGTAGGCATTTCGTTACAAGCGGGTTTTTAAGTACTCTGGAGTCATTTCGTTGCAAACGGGTTTTTACGTGCTCTGGAGTCATTTCTTTGCAAGCGGGTTTTTAAGTGCTCTGGAGTCATTTCGTTGCTAGCGGGTTTTTAAGTGCTCTGGAGACATTTCGTTGCAAGCGGGTTTTTAAGTGCTCTGGAGCCATTTCGTTGCAAGCGGTTTTTTAATTGCTCTGGAGTCATTTCGTTGCAAGCGGGTTTTTAAGTGCTCTGAAGGCATTTCGTTGCAAGCGGGTTTTTAAGTGCTCTGGAGTCATTTCGTTGCAAGCGTGTTTTTAAGTGCTCTGGAGACATTTCGTTGCAAGTGGGTTTTTAAGTGCTCTTTAGCCATTTCGTTGCAAGCGGGTTTTTAAGTGCTCTGGAGCCATTTCGTTGCAAGCGGGTTTTTAAGTGCTCTGGAGTCATTTCGTTGCAAGAGGGTTTTTAAGTGTTCTGGAGTCATTTCGTTGCAAGTGGGTTTTTAAGTGCTCTGGAGTCAGTTCGTTGCAAGCGGGATTTAAGTGCTCTGGAGTCATTTCGTTGCAAGCGGGTTTTTAAGTGCTCTGGATTCATTTCGTTGCAAGCGGGTTTTTAAGTGCTCTGTAGTCATTTCGTTGCAAGCGGGTTTTTAAGTGCTCTGGAGACATTTCGTTGCAAGCGGGTTTTTAAGTACTCTGGAGACATTTCGTTGCAAGCGGGTTTTTAATTGCTCTGGAGTCATTTCGTTGCAAGCGGGTTTTTAAGTGCTCTGGAGTCATTTCGTTGCAAGTGGGTTTTTAAGTGCTCTGAAGGCATTTCGTTGCAAGCGGGTTTTTAAGTGCTCTGGAGTCATTTCGTTGCAAGCGGGTTTTTAAGTGCTCTGGAGTCATTTCGTTGCAAGCGGGTTTTTAAGTGCTCTGGAGTCATTTCGTTGCAAGCGGGTTTTGAAGTGCTCTGGAGTCATTTCGTTGCATGCGGGTTTTTAAGTGCTCTGAAGGCATTTCGTTGTAAGCGGGTTTTTAAGTGCTCTGGAGTCATTTCGTTGCAAGCGGGTTTTTACGTGTTCTGGAGTCATTTCCTTGCAAGCGGGTTTTTACATACTTCTCAGACATTTCACTGGAAGCGGGTTTTTTAAATGCTCTGTAGGCATTTCGTTGCAAGCGGGTTTTTAAGTGCTCTGGAGTCATTTCGTTGCAAGCGGGTTTTTAAGTGCTCTGGAGCCATTTCGTTGCAAGCGGGTTTTTAAGTGCTCTGGAGTCATTACGTTGCAAGCGGGTTTTTAAGTGTTCTGGAGTCATTTCGTTGCAAGCGGGTTTTTAAGTGCTCTGGAGTCATTTCGTTGCAAGCGGGATTTAAGTGCTCTGGAGTCATTTCGTTGCAAGCGGGTTTTTAAGTGCTCTGGAGTCATTTCGTTGCAAGCGGGTTTTTAAGTGCTCTGGATTCATTTCGTTGCAAGCGGGTTTTTAAGTGCTCTGTAGTCATTTCGTTGCAAGCGGGTTTTTAAGTGCTCTGGAGACATTTCGTTGCAAGCGGGTTTTTAAGTACTCTGGAGACATTTCGTTGCAAGCGGGTTTTTAAGTGCTCTGGAGTCATTTCGTTGCAAGCGGGATTTAAGTGCTCTGGAGTCATTTCGTTGCAAGCGGGTTTTTAAGTGCTCTGGAGTCATTTCGTTGCAAGCGGGTTTTTAAGTGCTCTGAAGGCATTTCGTTGCAAGCGGGTTTTTAAGTGCTCTGGAGTCATTTCGTTGCAAGCGGGTTTTTAAGTGCTCTGGAGTCATTTCGTTGCAAGCGGGTTTTTAAGTGCTCTGGAGACATTTCGTTGCAAGCGGGTTTTTACGTGCTCTGGAGCAATTTCGTTGCAAGCGGGTTTTTAATTGCTCTGGAGTCATTTCGTTGCAAGCGGGTTTTTAAGTGCTCTCGAGTCATTTCGTTGCAAGCGGGTTTTTAAGTGCTCTGGAGTCATTTCGTTGCAAGCGGGTTTTTAAGTGCTCTGGAGTCATTTCGTTGCAAGCGGGTTTTTAAGTGCTCTGGAGTCATTTCGTTGCAAGCGGGTTTTTAAGTGCTCTGGAGTCATTTCGTTGCAAGCATGTTTTTAAGTGCTCTGGAGACATTTCGTTGCAAGCGGGTTTTTAAGTGCTCTTTAGCCATTTCGTTGCAAGCGGGTTTTTAAGTGCTCTGGAGCCATTTCGTTGCAAGCGGGTTTTTAAGTGCTCTGGAGTCATTACGTTGCAAGCGGGTTTTTAAGTGTTCTGGAGTCATTTCGTTGCAAGCGGGTTTTTAAGTGCTCTGGAGTCATTTCTTTGCAAGCGGGATTTAAGTGCTCTGGAGTCATTTCGTTGCAAGCGGGTTTTTAAGTGCTCTGGAGTCATTTCGTTGCAAGCGGGTTTTTAAGTGCTCTGGATTCATTTCGTTGCAAGCGGGTTTTTAAGTGCTCTGTAGTCATTTCGTTGCAAGCGGGTTTTTAAGTGCTCTGGAGTCATTTCGTTGCAAGCGGGTTTTTAAGTGCTCTGGAGTCATTTCGTTACAAGCATGTTTTTAAGTGCTCTGGAGACATTTCGTTGCAAGCGGGTTTTTAAGTGCTCTTTAGCCATTTCGTTGCAAGCGGGTTTTTAAGTGCTCTGGAGCCATTTCGTTGCAAGCGGGTTTTTAAGTGCTCTGGAGTCATTACGTTGCAAGCGGGTTTTTAAGTGTTCTGGAGTCATTTCGTTGCAAGCGGGTTTTTAAGTGCTCTGGAGTCATTTCTTTGCAAGCGGGATTTAAGTGCTCTGGAGTCATTTCGTTGCAAGCGGGTTTTTAAGTGCTCTGGAGTCATTTCGTTGCAAGCGGGTTTTTAAGTGCTCTGGATTCATTTCGTTGCAAGCGGGTTTTTAAGTGCTCTGTAGTCATTTCGTTGCAAGCGGGTTTTTAAGTGCTCTGGAGACGTTTCGTTGCAAGCGGGTTTTTAAGTACTCTGGAGACATTTCGTTGCAAGCGGGTTTTTAAGTGCTCTGGAGTCATTTCGTTGCAAGCGGGTTTTTAAGTGCTCTGGAGTCATTTCGTTGCAAGCGGGTTTTTACATACTTCTCAGACATTTCACTGGAAGCGGGTTTTTTAAATGCTCTGTAGGCATTTCGTTACAAGCGGGTTTTTAAGTACTCTGGAGTCATTTCGTTGCAAACGGGTTTTTACGTGCTCTGGAGTCATTTCTTTGCAAGCGGGTTTTTAAGTGCTCTGGAGTCATTTCGTTGCTAGCGGGTTTTTAAGTGCTCTGGAGACATTTCGTTGCAAGCGGGTTTTTAAGTGCTCTGGAGCCATTTCGTTGCAAGCGGTTTTTTAATTGCTCTGGAGTCATTTCGTTGCAAGCGGGTTTTTAAGTGCTCTGAAGGCATTTCGTTGCAAGCGGGTTTTTAAGTGCTCTGGAGTCATTTCGTTGCAAGCGTGTTTTTAAGTGCTCTGGAGACATTTCGTTGCAAGTGGGTTTTTAAGTGCTCTTTAGCCATTTCGTTGCAAGCGGGTTTTTAAGTGCTCTGGAGCCATTTCGTTGCAAGCGGGTTTTTAAGTGCTCTGGAGTCATTTCGTTGCAAGAGGGTTTTTAAGTGTTCTGGAGTCATTTCGTTGCAAGTGGGTTTTTAAGTGCTCTGGAGTCAGTTCGTTGCAAGCGGGATTTAAGTGCTCTGGAGTCATTTCGTTGCAAGCGGGTTTTTAAGTGCTCTGGATTCATTTCGTTGCAAGCGGGTTTTTAAGTGCTCTGTAGTCATTTCGTTGCAAGCGGGTTTTTAAGTGCTCTGGAGACATTTCGTTGCAAGCGGGTTTTTAAGTACTCTGGAGACATTTCGTTGCAAGCGGGTTTTTAATTGCTCTGGAGTCATTTCGTTGCAAGCGGGTTTTTAAGTGCTCTGGAGTCATTTCGTTGCAAGTGGGTTTTTAAGTGCTCTGAAGGCATTTCGTTGCAAGCGGGTTTTTAAGTGCTCTGGAGTCATTTCGTTGCAAGCGGGTTTTTAAGTGCTCTGGAGTCATTTCGTTGCAAGCGGGTTTTTAAGTGCTCTGGAGTCATTTCGTTGCAAGCGGGTTTTGAAGTGCTCTGGAGTCATTTCGTTGCATGCGGGTTTTTAAGTGCTCTGAAGGCATTTCGTTGTAAGCGGGTTTTTAAGTGCTCTGGAGTCATTTCGTTGCAAGCGGGTTTTTACGTGTTCTGGAGTCATTTCCTTGCAAGCGGGTTTTTACATACTTCTCAGACATTTCACTGGAAGCGGGTTTTTTAAATGCTCTGTAGGCATTTCGTTGCAAGCGGGTTTTTAAGTACTCTGGAGTCATTTCGTTGCAAACGGGTTTTTACGTGCTCTTGAGTCATTTCGTTGCAAGCGGGTTTTTACATATTTCTCTGACATTTAACTGGAAGCGAGTATTTTAAGTGCTCTGGAGTCATTTCGTTGCAAGCGGGTTTTTAAGTGCTCTGGAGTCATTTCGTTGCAAGCGGGTTTTTAAGTGCTCTGGATTCATTTCGTTGCAAGCGGGTTTTTAAGTGCTCTGTAGTCATTTCGTTGCAAGCGGGTTTTTAAGTGCTCTGGAGACATTTCGTTGCAAGCGGGTTTTTAAGTACTCTGGAGACATTTCGTTGCAAGCGGGTTTTTAAGTGCTCTGGAGTCATTTCGTTGCAAGCGGGTTTTTAAGTGCTCTGGAGTCATTTCGTTGCAAGCGGGTTTTTAAGTGCTCTGAAGGCATTTCGTTGCAAGCGGGTTTTTAAGTGCTCTGGAGTCATTTCGTTGCATGCGGGTTTTTAAGTGCTCTGGAGTCATTTCGTTGCAAGCGGGTTTTTAAGTGCTCTGGAGTCATTTCGTTGCAAGCGGGTTTTTAAGTGCTCTGGAGTCATTTCGTTGCAAGCGGGTTTTTAAGTGCTCTGGAGTCATTTCGTTGCATGCGGGTTTTTAAGTGCTCTGAAGGCATTTCGTTGTAAGCGGGTTTTTAAGTGCTCTGGAGTCATTTCGTTGCAAGCGGGTTTTTACGTGTTCTGGAGTCATTTCCTTGCAAGCGGGTTTTTACATCTCAGACATTTCACTGGAAGCGGGTTTATTAAATGCTCTGTAGGCATTTCGTTGCAAGCGGGTTTTTAAGTACTCTGGAGTCATTTCGTTGCAAACGGGTTTTTACGTGCTCTTGAGTCATTTCGTTGCAAGCGGGTTTTTACATATTTCTCTGACATTTAACTGGAAGCGAGTATTTTAAGTGCTCTGGAGTCATTTCGTTGCAAGCGGGTTTTTAAGTGCTCTGGAGTCATTTCGTTGCAAGCGGGTTTTTAAGTGCTCTGGATTCATTTCGTTGCAAGCGGGTTTTTAAGTGCTCTGTAGTCATTTCGTTGCAAGCGGGTTTTTAAGTGCTCTGGAATCATTTCTTTGCAAGCGGGTTTTTAAGTGCTCTGAAGGCATTTCGTTGTAAGCGGGTTTTTAAGTGCTCTGGAGTCATTTCGTTGCAAGCGGGTTTTTAAGTGCTCTGGAGTCATTTCGTTGCAAGCGGGTTTTTAAGTGCTCTGGAGTCATTTCGTTTCATTCGGGTTTTTAAGTGCTCTGGAGTCATTTCGTTGCAAGCGGGTTTTTAAGTGCTCTGGAGTCATTTCGTTGCAAGCGGGTTTTTAAGTGCTCTGGAGTCATTTCGTTGCAAGCGGGTTTTTAAGTGCTCTGAAGGCATTTCGTTGCAAGCGGGTTTTTAAGTGCTCTGGAGTCATTTCGTTGCAAGCGGGTTTTTAAGTGCTCTGGAGACATTTCGTTGCAAGCGGGTTTTTAAGTGCTCTGGAGCCATTTCGTTGCAAGCGGGTTTTTAATTGCTCAGGAGTCATTTCGTTGCAAGCGGGTTTTTAAGTGCTCTGGAGTCATTTCGTTGCAAGCGGGTTTTTAAGTGCTCTGGAGTCATTTCGTTGCAAGCGGGTTTTTAAGTGCTCTGGAGTCATTTCGTTGCAAGCGGGTTTTTAAGTGCTCTGGAGTCATTTCGTTGCAAGCGGGTTTTTAAGTGCTCTGGAGTCATTTCGTTGCAAGCGGGTTTTTAAGTGCTCTGGAGTCATTTCGTTGCAAGCGGGTTTTTAAGTGCTCTGGAGACATTTCGTTGCAAACGGGTTTTTACGTGCTCTGGAGCCATTTCGTTGCAAGCGGGTTTTTAATTGCTCTGGAGTCATTTCGTTGCAAGCGGGTTTTTAAGTGCTCTCGAGTCATTTCGTTGCAAGCGGGTTTTTAAGTGCTCTGGAGTCATTTCGTTGCAAGCGGGTTTTTAAGTGCTCTGGAGTCATTTCGTTGCAAGCGGGTTTTTAAGTGCTCTGGAGTCATTTCGTTGCAAGCGGGTTTTTAAGTGCTCTGGAGTCATTTCGTTGCAAGCGGGTTTTTAAGTGCTCTGGAGTCATTTCGTTGCAAGCGGGTTTTTAAGTGCTCTGGAGTCATTTCGTTGCAAGCGGGTTTTTAAGTGCTCTGGAGGCATTTCGTTGCAAGCGGGTTTTTAAGTGCTCTGGAGTCATTTCGTTGCAAGCATGTTTTTAAGTGCTCTGGAGACATTTCGTTGCAAGCGGGTTTTTACATCTCAGACATTTCACTGGAAGCGGGTTTTTTAAATGCTCTGTAGGCATTTCGTTGCAAGCGGGTTTTTAAGTACTCTGGAGTCATTTCGTTGCAAACGGGTTTTTACGTGCTCTGGAGTCATTTCGTTGCAAGCGGGTTTTTACGTGTTCTGGAGTCATTTCCTTGCAAGCGGGTTTTTACATACTTCTCAGACATTTCACTGGAAGCGGGTTTTTTAAATGCTCTGTAGGCATTTCGTTGCAAGCGGGTTTTTAAGTACTCTGGAGTCATTTCGTTGCAAACGGGTTTTTACGTGCTCTTGAGTCATTTCGTTGCAAGCGGGTTTTTACATATTTCTCTGACATTTAACTGGAAGCGAGTATTTTAAGTGCTCTGGAGTCATTTCGTTGCAAGCGGGTTTTTAAGTGCTCTGGAGTCATTTCGTTGCAAGCGGGTTTTTAAGTGCTCTGGATTCATTTCGTTGCAAGCGGGTTTTTAAGTGCTCTGTAGTCATTTCGTTGCAAGCGGGTTTTTAAGTGCTCTGGAGACATTTCGTTGCAAGCGGGTTTTTAAGTACTCTGGAGACATTTCGTTGCAAGCGGGTTTTTAAGTGCTCTGGAGTCATTTCGTTGCAAGCGGGTTTTTAAGTGCTCTGGAGTCATTTCGTTGCAAGTGGGTTTTTAAGTGCTCTGAAGGCATTTCGTTGCAAGCGGGTTTTTAAGTGCTCTGGAGTCATTTCGTTGCAAGCGGGTTTTTAAGTGCTCTGGAGTCATTTCGTTGCAAGCGGGTTTTTAAGTGCTCTGGAGTCATTTCGTTGCAAGCGGGTTTTTAAGTGCTCTGGAGTCATTTCGTTGCAAGCGGGTTTTTAAGTGCTCTGGAGTCATTGCGTTGCATGCGGGTTTTTAAGTGCTCTGAAGGCATTTCGTTGTAAGCGGGTTTTTAAGTGCTCTGGAGTCATTTCGTTGCAAGCGGGTTTTTACGTGTTCTGGAGTCATTTCCTTGCAAGCGGGTTTTTACATCTCAGACATTTCACTGGAAGCGGGTTTTTTAAATGCTCTGTAGGCATTTCGTTGCAAGCGGCTTTTTAAGTACTCTGGAGTCATTTCGTTGCAAACGGGTTTTTACGTGCTCTGGAGTCATTTCGTTGCAAGCGGGTTTTTACATATTTCTCTGACATTTAACTGGAAGCGAGTATTTTAAGTGCTCTGGAGTCATTTCGTTGCAAGCGGGTTTTTACGTGCTCTGGAGTCATTTCGTTGCAAGCGGGTTTTTAAGTGCTCTGGATTCATTTCGTTGCAAGCGGGTTTTTAAGTGCTCTGAAGGCATTTCGTTGCAAGCGGGTTTTTAAGTGCTCTGAAGGCATTTCGTTGCAAGCATGTTTTTAAGTGCTCTGGAGACATTTCGTTGCAAGCGGGTTTTTAAGTGCTCTTTAGCCATTTCGTTGCAAGCGGGTTTTTAAGTGCTCTGGAGCCATTTCGTTGCAAGCGGGTTTTTAAGTGCTCTGGAGTCATTACGTTGCAAGCGGGTTTTTAAGTGTTCTGGAGTCATTTCGTTGCAAGCGGGTTTTTAAGTGCTCTGGAGTCATTTCGTTGCAAGCGGGATTTAAGTGCTCTGGAGTCATTTCGTTGCAAGCGGGTTTTTAAGTGCTCTGGAGTCATTTCGTTGCAAGCGGGTTTTTAAGTGCTCTGGATTCATTTCGTTGCAAGCGGGTTTTTAAGTGCTCTGTAGTCATTTCGTTGCAAGCGGGTTTTTAAGTGCTCTGGAGACATTTCGTTGCAAGCGGGTTTTTAAGTACTCTGGAGACATTTCGTTGCAAGCAGGTTTTTAAGTGCTCTGGAGTCATTTCGTTGCAAGCGGGATTTAAGTGCTCTGGAGTCATTTCGTTGCAAGCGGGTTTTTAAGTGCTCTGGAGTCATTTCGTTGCAAGCGGGTTTTTAAGTGCTCTGAAGGCATTTCGTTGCAAGCGGGTTTTTAAGTGCTCTGGAGTCATTTCGTTGCAAGCGGGTTTTTAAGTGCTCTGGAGTCATTTCGTTGCAAGCGGGTTTTTAAGTGCTCTGGAGACATTTCGTTGCAAGCGGGTTTTTACGTGCTCTGGAGCAATTTCGTTGCAAGCGGGTTTTTAATTGCTCTGGAGTCATTTCGTTGCAAGCGGGTTTTTAAGTGCTCTCGAGTCATTTCGTTGCAAGCGTGTTTTTAAGTGCTCTGGAGTCATTTCGTTGCAAGCGGGTTTTTAAGTGCTCTGGAGTCATTTCGTTGCAAGCGGGTTTTTAAGTGCTCTGGAGTCATTTCGTTGCAAGCGGGTTTTTAAGTGCTCTGGAGTCATTTCGTTGCGAGCATGTTTTTAAGTGCTCTGGAGACATTTCGTTGCAAGCGGGTTTTTAAGTGCTCTTTAGCCATTTTGTTGCAAGCGGGTTTTTAAGTGCTCTGGAGCCATTTCGTTGCAAGCGGGTTTTTAAGTGCTCTGGAGTCATTACGTTGCAAGCGGGTTTTTAAGTGTTCTGGAGTCATTTCGTTGCAAGCGGGTTTTTAAGTGCTCTGGAGTCATTTCTTTGCAAGCGGGATTTAAGTGCTCTGGAGTCATTTCGTTGCAAGCGGGTTTTTAAGTGCTCTGGAGTCATTTCGTTGCAAGCGGGTTTTTAAGTGCTCTGGATTCATTTCGTTGCAAGCGGGTTTTTAAGTGCTCTGTAGTCATTTCGTTGCAAGCGGGTTTTTAAGTGCTCTGGAGTCATTTCGTTGCAAGCGGGTTTTTAAGTGCTCTGGAGTCATTTCGTTGCAAGCATGTTTTTAAGTGCTCTGGAGACATTTCGTTGCAAGCGGGTTTTTAAGTGCTCTTTAGCCATTTCGTTGCAAGCGGGTTTTTAAGTGCTCTGGAGCCATTTCGTTGCAAGCGGGTTTTTAAGTGCTCTGGAGTCATTACGTTGCAAGCGGGTTTTTAAGTGTTCTGGAGTCATTTCGTTGCAAGCGGGTTTTTAAGTGCTCTGGAGTCATTTCTTTGCAAGCGGGATTTAAGTGCTCTGGAGTCATTTCGTTGCAAGCGGGTTTTTAAGTGCTCTGGAGTCATTTCGTTGCAAGCGGGTTTTTAAGTGCTCTGGATTCATTTCGTTGCAAGCGGGTTTTTAAGTGCTCTGTAGTCATTTCGTTGCAAGCGGGTTTTTAAGTGCTCTGGAGACGTTTCGTTGCAAGCGGGTTTTTAAGTACTCTGGAGACATTTCGTTGCAAGCGGGTTTTTAAGTGCTCTGGAGTCATTTCGTTGCAAGCGGGTTTTTAAGTGCTCTGGAGTCATTTCGTTGCAAGCGGGTTTTTACATACTTCTCAGACATTTCACTGGAAGCGGGTTTTTTAAATGCTCTGTAGGCATTTCGTTACAAGCGGGTTTTTAAGTACTCTGGAGTCATTTCGTTGCAAACGGGTTTTTACGTGCTCTGGAGTCATTTATTTGCAAGCGGGTTTTTAAGTGCTCTGGAGTCATTTCGTTGCTAGCGGGTTTTTAAGTGCTCTGGAGACATTTCGTTGCAAGCGGGTTTTTAAGTGCTCTGGAGCCATTTCGTTGCAAGCGGTTTTTTAATTGCTCTGGAGTCATTTCGTTGCAAGCGGGTTTTTAAGTGCTCTGAAGGCATTTCGTTGCAAGCGGGTTTTTAAGTGCTCTGGAGTCATTTCGTTGCAAGCATGTTTTTAAGTGCTCTGGAGACATTTCGTTGCAAGTGGGTTTTTAAGTGCTCTTTAGCCATTTCGTTGCAAGCGGGTTTTTAAGTGCTCTGGAGCCATTTCGTTGCAAGCGGGATTTTAAGTGCTCTGGAGTCATTTCGTTGCAAGAGGGTTTTTAAGTGTTCTGGAGTCATTTCGTTGCAAGTGGGTTTTTAAGTGCTCTGGAGTCAGTTCGTTGCAAGCGGGATTTAAGTGCTCTGGAGTCATTTCGTTGCAAGCGGGTTTTTAAGTGCTCTGGATTCATTTCGTTGCAAGCGGGTTTTTAAGTGCTCTGTAGTCATTTCGTTGCAAGCGGGTTTTTAAGTGCTCTGGAGACATTTCGTTGCAAGCGGGTTTTTAAGTCCTCTGGAGACATTTCGTTGCAAGCGGGTTTTTAATTGCTCTGGAGTCATTTCGTTGCAAGCGGGTTTTTAAGTGCTCTGGAGTCATTTCGTTGCAAGCGGGTTTTTAAGTGCTCTGAAGGCATTTCGTTGCAAGCGGGTTTTTAAGTGCTCTGGAGTCATTTCGTTGCAAGCGGGTTTTTAAGTGCTCTGGAGTCATTTCGTTGCAAGCGGGTTTTTAAGTGCTCTGGAGTCATTTCGTTGCAAGCGGGTTTTGAAGTGCTCTGGAGTCATTTCGTTGCATGCGGGTTTTTAAGTGCTCTGAAGGCATTTCGTTGTAAGCGGGTTTTTAAGTGCTCTGGAGTCATTTCGTTGCAAGCGGGTTTTTACGTGTTCTGGAGTCATTTCCTTGCAAGCGGGTTTTTACATACTTCTCAGACATTTCACTGGAAGCGGGTTTTTTAAATGCTCTGTAGGCATTTCGTTGCAAGCGGGTTTTTAAGTACTCTGGAGTCATTTCGTTGCAAACGGGTTTTTACGTGCTCTTGAGTCATTTCGTTGCAAGCGGGTTTTTACATATTTCTCTGACATTTAACTGGAAGCGAGTATTTTAAGTGCTCTGGAGTCATTTCGTTGCAAGCGGGTTTTTAAGTGCTCTGGAGTCATTTCGTTGCAAGCGGGTTTTTAAGTGCTCTGTAGTCATTTCGTTGCAAGCGGGTTTTTAAGTGCTCTGGAGACATTTCGTTGCAAGCGGGTTTTTAAGTACTCTGGAGACATTTCGTTGCAAGCGGGTTTTTAAGTGCTCTGGAGTCATTTCGTTGCAAGCGGGTTTTTAAGTGCTCTGGAGTCATTTCGTTGCAAGCGGGTTTTTAAGTGCTCTGAAGGCATTTCGTTGCAAGCGGGTTTTTAAGTGCTCTGGAGTCATTTCGTTGCATGCGGGTTTTTAAGTGCTCTGGAGTCATTTCGTTGCAAGCGGGTTTTTAAGTGCTCTGGAGTCATTTCGTTGCAAGCGGGTTTTTAAGTGCTCTGGAGTCATTTCGTTGCAAGCGGGTTTTTAAGTGCTCTGGAGTCATTTCGTTGCATGCGGGTTTTTAAGTGCTCTGAAGGCATTTCGTTGTAAGCGGGTTTTTAAGTGCTCTGGAGTCATTTCGTTGCAAGCGGGTTTTTACGTGTTCTGGAGTCATTTCCTTGCAAGCGGGTTTTTACATCTCAGACATTTCACTGGAAGCGGGTTTATTAAATGCTCTGTAGGCATTTCGTTGCAAGCGGGTTTTTAAGTACTCTGGAGTCATTTCGTTGCAAACGGGTTTTTACGTGCTCTTGAGTCATTTCGTTGCAAGCGGGTTTTTACATATTTCTCTGACATTTAACTGGAAGCGAGTATTTTAAGTGCTCTGGAGTCATTTCGTTGCAAGCGGGTTTTTAAGTGCTCTGGAGTCATTTCGTTGCAAGCGGGTTTTTAAGTGCTCTGGATTCATTTCGTTGCAAGCGGGTTTTTAAGTGCTCTGTAGTCATTTCGTTGCAAGCGGGTTTTTAAGTGCTCTGGAGACATTTCGTTGCAAGCGGGTTTTTAAGTACTCTGGAGACATTTCGTTGCAAGCGGGTTTTTAAGTGCTCTGGAGTCATTTCGTTGCAAGCGGGTTTTTAAGTGCTCTGGAGTCATTTCGTTGCAAGTGGGTTTTTAAGTGCTCTGAAGGCATTTCGTTGCAAGCGGGTTTTTAAGTGCTCTGGAGTCATTTCGTTGCAAGCGGGTTTTTAAGTGCTCTGGAGTCATTTCGTTGCAAGCGGGTTTTTAAGTGCTCTGGAGTCATTTCGTTGCAAGCGGGTTTTTAAGTGCTCTGGAGTCATTTCGTTGCAAGCGGGTTTTTAAGTGCTCTGGAGTCATTTCGTTGCATGCGGGTTTTTAAGTGCTCTGAAGGCATTTCGTTGTAAGCGGGTTTTTAAGTGCTCTGGAGTCATTTCGTTGCAAGCGGGTTTTTACGTGTTCTGGAGTCATTTCCTTGCAAGCGGGTTTTTACATCTCAGACATTTCACTGGAAGCGGGTTTTTTAAATGCTCTGTAGGCATTTCGTTGCAAGCGGGTTTTTAAGTACTCTGGAGTCATTTCGTTGCAAACGGGTTTTTACGTGCTCTGGAGTCATTTCGTTGCAAGCGGGTTTTTACATATTTCTCTGACATTTAACTGGAAGCGAGTATTTTAAGTGCTCTGGAGTCATTTCGTTGCAAGCGGGTTTTTACGTGCTCTGGAGTCATTTCGTTGCAAGCGGGTTTTTAAGTGCTCTGGAATCATTTCTTTGCAAGCGGGTTTTTAAGTGCTCTGAAGGCATTTCGTTGTAAGCGGGTTTTTAAGTGCTCTGGAGTCATTTCGTTGCAAGCGGGTTTTTAAGTGCTCTGGAGTCATTTCGTTGCAAGCGGGTTTTTAAGTGCTCTGGAGTCATTTCGTTTCATTCGGGTTTTTAAGTGCTCTGGAGTCATTTCGTTGCAAGCGGGTTTTTAAGTGCTCTGGAGTCATTTCGTTGCAAGCGGGTTTTTAAGTGCTCTGGAGTCATTTCGTTGCAAGCGGGTTTTTAAGTGCTCTGAAGGCATTTCGTTGCAAGCGGGTTTTTAAGTGCTCTGGAGTCATTTCGTTGCAAGCGGGTTTTTAAGTGCTCTGGAGACATTTCGTTGCAAGCGGGTTTTTAAGTGCTCTGGAGCCATTTCGTTGCAAGCGGGTTTTTAATTGCTCAGGAGTCATTTCGTTGCAAGCGGGTTTTTAAGTGCTCTGGAGTCATTTCGTTGCAAGCGGGTTTTTAAGTGCTCTGGAGTCATTTCGTTGCAAGCGGGTTTTTAAGTGCTCTGGAGTCATTTCGTTGCAAGCGGGTTTTTAAGTGCTCTGGAGTCATTTCGTTGCAAGCGGGTTTTTAAGTGCTCTGGAGTCATTTCGTTGCAAGCGGGTTTTTAAGTGCTCTGGAGTCATTTCGTTGCAAGCGGGTTTTTAAGTGCTCTGGAGACATTTCGTTGCAAACGGGTTTTTACGTGCTCTGGAGCCATTTCGTTGCAAGCGGGTTTTTAATTGCTCTGGAGTCATTTCGTTGCAAGCGGGTTTTTAAGTGCTCTCGAGTCATTTCGTTGCAAGCGGGTTTTTAAGTGCTCTGGAGTCATTTCGTTGCAAGCGGGTTTTTAAGTGCTCTGGAGTCATTTCGTTGCAAGCGGGTTTTTAAGTGCTCTGGAGTCATTTCGTTGCAAGCGGTTTTTTAAGTGCTCTGGAGTCATTTCGTTGCAAGCGGGTTTTTAAGTGCTCTGGAGTCATTTCGTTGCAAGCGGGTTTTTAAGTGCTCTGGAGTCATTTCGTTGCAAGCGGGTTTTTAAGTGCTCTGGAGGCATTTCGTTGCAAGCGGGTTTTTAAGTGCTCTGGAGTCATTTCGTTGCAAGCATGTTTTTAAGTGCTCTGGAGACATTTCATTGCAAGCGGGTTTTTACATCTCAGACATTTCACTGGAAGCGGGTTTTTTAAATGCTCTGTAGGCATTTCGTTGCAAGCGGGTTTTTAAGTACTCTGGAGTCATTTCGTTGCAAACGGGTTTTTACGTGCTCTGGAGTCATTTCGTTGCAAGCGGGTTTTTACGTGTTCTGGAGTCATTTCCTTGCAAGCGGGTTTTTACATACTTCTCAGACATTTCACTGGAAGCGGGTTTTTTAAATGCTCTGTAGGCATTTCGTTGCAAGCGGGTTTTTAAGTACTCTGGAGTCATTTCGTTGCAAACGGGTTTTTACGTGCTCTTGAGTCATTTCGTTGCAAGCGGGTTTTTACATATTTCTCTGACATTTAACTGGAAGCGAGTATTTTAAGTGCTCTGGAGTCATTTCGTTGCAAGCGGGTTTTTAAGTGCTCTGGAGTCATTTCGTTGCAAGCGGGTTTTTAAGTGCTCTGGAGTCATTTCGTTGCAAGCGGGTTTTTAAGTGCTCTGGAGTCATTTCGTTGCAAGTGGGTTTTTAAGTGCTCTGAAGGCATTTCGTTGCAAGCGGGTTTTTAAGTGCTCTGGAGTCATTTCGTTGCAAGCGGGTTTTTAAGTGCTCTGGAGTCATTTCGTTGCAAGCGGGTTTTTAAGTGCTCTGGAGTCATTTCGTTGCAAGCGGGTTTTTAAGTGCTCTGGAGTCATTTCGTTGCAAGCGGGTTTTTAAGTGCTCTGGAGTCATTTCGTTGCATGCGGGTTTTTAAGTGCTCTGAAGGCATTTCGTTGTAAGCGGGTTTTTAAGTGCTCTGGAGTCATTTCGTTGCAAGCGGGTTTTTACGTGTTCTGGAGTCATTTCCTTGCAAGCGGGTTTTTACATCTCAGACATTTCACTGGAAGCGGGTTTTTTAAATGCTCTGTAGGCATTTCGTTGCAAGCGGGTTTTTAAGTACTCTGGAGTCATTTCGTTGCAAACGGGTTTTTACGTGCTCTGGAGTCATTTCGTTGCAAGCGGGTTTTTACATATTTCTCTGACATTTAACTGGAAGCGAGTATTTTAAGTGCTCTGGAGTCATTTCGTTGCAAGCGGGTTTTTACGTGCTCTGGAGTCATTTCGTTGCAAGCGGGTTTTTAAGTGCTCTGGAATCATTTCTTTGCAAGCGGGTTTTTAAGTGCTCTGAAGGCATTTCGTTGTAAGCGGGTTTTTAAGTGCTCTGGAGTCATTTCGTTGCAAGCGGGTTTTTAAGTGCTCTGGAGTCATTTCGTTGCAAGCGGGTTTTTAAGTGCTCTGGAGTCATTTCGTTTCATTCGGGTTTTTAAGTGCTCTGGAGTCATTTCGTTGCAAGCGGGTTTTTAAGTGCTCTGGAGTCATTTCGTTGCAAGCGGGTTTTTAAGTGCTCTGGAGTCATTTCGTTGCAAGCGGGTTTTTAAGTGTTCTGAAGGCATTTCGTTGCAAGCGGGTTTTTAAGTGCTCTGGAGTCATTTCGTTGCAAGCGGGTTTTTAAGTGCTCTGGATACATTTCGTTGCAAGCGGGTTTTTAAGTGCTCTGGAGCCATTTCGTTGCAAGCGGGTTTTTAATTGCTCAGGAGTCATTTCGTTGCAAGCGGGTTTTTAAGTGCTCTGGAGTCATTTCGTTGCAAGCGGGTTTTTAAGTGCTCTGGAGTCATTTCGTTGCAAGCGGGTTTTTAAGTGCTCTGGAGTCATTTCGTTGCAAGCGGGTTTTTAAGTGCTCTGGAGTCATTTCGTTGCAAGCGGGTTTTTAAGTGCTCTGTAGTCATTTCGTTGCAAGCGGGTTTTTAAGTGCTCTGGAGACATTTCGTTGCAAGCGGGTTTTTAAGTACTCTGGAGACATTTCGTTGCAAGCGGGTTTTTAAGTGCTCTGGAGTCATTTCGTTGCAAGCGGGTTTTTAAGTGCTCTGGAGTCATTTCGTTGCAAGTGGGTTTTTAAGTGCTCTGAAGGCATTTCGTTGCAAGCGGGTTTTTAAGTGCTCTGGAGTCATTTCGTTGCAAGCGGGTTTTTAAGTGCTCTGGAGTCATTTCGTTGCAAGCGGGTTTTTAAGTGCTCTGGAGTCATTTCGTTGCAAGCGGGTTTTTAAGTGCTCTGGAGTCATTTCGTTGCAAGCGGGTTTTTAAGTGCTCTGGAGTCATTTCGTTGCATGCGGGTTTTTAAGTGCTCTGAAGGCATTTCGTTGTAAGCGGGTTTTTAAGTGCTCTGGAGTCATTTCGTTGCAAGCGGGTTTTTACGTGTTCTGGAGTCATTTCCTTGCAAGCAGGTTTTTACATCTCAGACATTTCACTGGAAGCGGGTTTTTTAAATGCTCTGTAGGCATTTCGTTGCAAGCGGGTTTTTAAGTACTCTGGAGTCATTTCGTTGCAAACGGGTTTTTACGTGCTCTGGAGTCATTTCGTTGCAAGCGGGTTTTTACGTGTTCTGGAGTCATTTCCTTGCAAGCGGGTTTTTACATACTTCTCAGACATTTCACTGGAAGCGGGTTTTTTAAATGCTCTGTAGGCATTTCGTTGCAAGCGGGTTTTTAAGTACTCTGGAGTGATTTCGTTGCAAACGGGTTTTTACGTGCTCTTGAGTCATTTCGTTGCAAGCGGGTTTTTACATATTTCTCTGACATTTAACTGGAAGCGAGTATTTTAAGTGCTCTGGAGTCATTTCGTTGCAAGAGGGTTTTTAAGTGCTCTGGAGTCATTTCGTTGCAAGCGGGTTTTTAAGTGCTCTGGATTCATTTCGTTGCAAGCGGGTTTTTAAGTGCTCTGTAGTCATTTCGTTGCAAGCGGGTTTTTAAGTGCTCTGGAGACATTTCGTTGCAAGCGGGTTTTTAAGTACTCTGGAGACATTTCGTTGCAAGCGGGTTTTTAAGTGCTCTGGAGTCATTTCGTTGCAAGCGGGTTTTTAAGTGCTCTGGAGTCATTTCGTTGCAAGCGGGTTTTTAAGTGCTCTGAAGGCATTTCGTTGCAAGCGGGTTTTTAAGTGCTCTGGAGTCATTTCGTTGCAAGCGGGTTTTTAAGTGCTCTGGAGTCATTTCGTTGCAAGCGGGTTTTTAAGTGCTCTGGAGTCATTTCGTTGCAAGCGGGTTTTTAAGTGCTCTGGAGTCATTTCGTTGCAAGCGGGTTTTTAAGTGCTCTGGAGTCATTTCGTTGCATGCGGGTTTTTAAGTGCTCTGAAGGCATTTCGTTGTAAGCGGGTTTTTAAGTGCTCTGGAGTCATTTCGTTGCAAGCGGGTTTTTACGTGTTCTGGAGTCATTTCCTTGCAAGCGGGTTTTTACATCTCAGACATTTCACTGGAAGCGGGTTTTTTAAATGCTCTGTAGGCATTTCGTTGCAAGCGGGTTTTTAAGTACTCTGGAGTCATTTCGTTGCAAACGGGTTTTTACGTGCTCTGGAGTCATTTCGTTGCAAGCGGGTTTTTACATATTTCTCTGACATTTAACTGGAAGCGAGTATTTTAAGTGCTCTGGAGTCATTTCGTTGCAAGCGGGTTTTTACGTGCTCTGGAGTCATTTCGTTGCAAGCGGGTTTTTAAGTGCTCTGGAATCATTTCTTTGCAAGCGGGTTTTTAAGTGCTCTGAAGGCATTTCGTTGTAAGCGGGTTTTTAAGTGCTCTGGAGTCATTTCGTTTCATTCGGGTTTTTAAGTGCTCTGGAGTCATTTCGTTGCAAGCGGGTTTTTAAGTGCTCTGGAGTCATTTCGTTGCAAGCGGGTTTTTAAGTGCTCTGGAGTCATTTCGTTGCAAGCGGGTTTTTAAGTGCTCTGAAGGCATTTCGTTGCAAGCGGGTTTTTAAGTGCTCTGGAGTCATTTCGTTGCAAGCGGGTTTTTAAGTGCTCTGGAGACATTTCGTTGCAAGCGGGTTTTTAAGTGCTCTGGAGCCATTTCGTTGCAAGCGGGTTTTTAATTGCTCAGGAGTCATTTCGTTGCAAGCGGGTTTTTAAGTGCTCTGGAGTCATTTCGTTGCAAGCGGGTTTTTAAGTGCTCTGGAGTCATTTCGTTGCAAGCGGGTTTTTAAGTGCTCTGGAGTCATTTCGTTGCAAGCGGGTTTTTAAGTGCTCTGGAGTCATTTCGTTGCAAGCGGGTTTTTAAGTGCTCTGTAGTCATTTCGTTGCAAGCGGGTTTTTAAGTGCTCTGGAGACATTTCGTTGCAAGCGGGTTTTTAAGTACTCTGGAGACATTTCGTTGCAAGCGGGTTTTTAAGTGCTCTGGAGTCATTTCGTTGCAAGCGGGTTTTTAAGTGCTCTGGAGTCATTTCGTTGCAAGTGGGTTTTTAAGTGCTCTGAAGGCATTTCGTTGCAAGCGGGTTTTTAAGTGCTCTGGAGTCATTTCGTTGCAAGCGGGTTTTTAAGTGCTCTGGAGTCATTTCGTTGCAAGCGGGTTTTTAAGTGCTCTGGAGTCATTTCGTTGCAAGCGGGTTTTTAAGTGCTCTGGAGTCATTTCGTTGCAAGCGGGTTTTTAAGTGCTCTGGAGTCATTTCGTTGCAAGCGGGTTTTTAAGTGCTCTGGAGTCATTTCGTTGCATGCGGGTTTTTAAGTGCTCTGAAGGCATTTCGTTGTAAGCGGGTTTTTAAGTGCTCTGGAGTCATTTCGTTGCAAGCGGGTTTTTACGTGTTCTGGAGTCATTTCCTTGCAAGCGGGTTTTTACATCTCAGACATTTCACTGGAAGCGGGTTTTTTAAATGCTCTGTAGGCATTTCGTTGCAAGCGGGTTTTTAAGTACTCTGGAGTCATTTCGTTGCAAACGGGTTTTTACGTGCTCTGGAGTCATTTCGTTGCAAGCGGGTTTTTACGTGTTCTGGAGTCATTTCCTTGCAAGCGGGTTTTTACATACTTCTCAGACATTTCACTGGAAGCGGGTTTTTTAAATGCTCTGTAGGCATTTCGTTGCAAGCGGGTTTTTAAGTACTCTGGAGTGATTTCGTTGCAAACGGGTTTTTACGTGCTCTTGAGTCATTTCGTTGCAAGCGGGTTTTTACATATTTCTCTGACATTTAACTGGAAGCGAGTATTTTAAGTGCTCTGGAGTCATTTCGTTGCAAGCGGGTTTTTAAGTGCTCTGGAGTCATTTCGTTGCAAGCGGGTTTTTAAGTGCTCTGGATTCATTTCGTTGCAAGCGGGTTTTTAAGTGCTCTGTAGTCATTTCGTTGCAAGCGGGTTTTTAAGTGCTCTGGAGACATTTCGTTGCAAGCGGGTTTTTAAGTACTCTGGAGACATTTCGTTGCAAGCGGGTTTTTAAGTGCTCTGGAGTCATTTCGTTGCAAGCGGGTTTTTAAGTGCTCTGGAGTCATTTCGTTGCAAGTGGGTTTTTAAGTGCTCTGAAGGCATTTCGTTGCAAGCGGGTTTTTAAGTGCTCTGGAGTCATTTCGTTGCAAGCGGGTTTTTAAGTGCTCTGGAGTCATTTCGTTGCAAGCGGGTTTTTAAGTGCTCTGGAGTCATTTCGTTGCAAGCGGGTTTTTAAGTGCTCTGGAGTCATTTCGTTGCAAGCGGGTTTTTAAGTGCTCTGGAGTCATTTCGTTGCATGCGGGTTTTTAAGTGCTCTGAAGGCATTTCGTTGTAAGCGGGTTTTTAAGTGCTCTGGAGTCATTTCGTTGCAAGCGGGTTTTTACGTGTTCTGGAGTCATTTCCTTGCAAGCGGGTTTTTACATCTCAGACATTTCACTGGAAGCGGGTTTTTTAAATGCTCTGTAGGCATTTCGTTGCAAGCGGGTTTTTAAGTACTCTGGAGTCATTTCGTTGCAAACGGGTTTTTACGTGCTCTGGAGTCATTTCGTTGCAAGCGGGTTTTTACATATTTCTCTGACATTTAACTGGAAGCGAGTATTTTAAGTGCTCTGGAGTCATTTCGTTGCAAGCGGGTTTTTACGTGCTCTGGAGTCATTTCGTTGCAAGCGGGTTTTTAAGTGCTCTGGAATCATTTCGTTGTAAGCGGGTTTTTAAGTGCTCTGGAGTCATTTCGTTGCAAGCGGGTTTTTAAGTGCTCTGGAGTCATTTCGTTGCAAGCGGGTTTTTAAGTGCTCTGGAGTCATTTCGTTTCATTCGGGTTTTTAAGTGCTCTGGAGTCATTTCGTTGCAAGCGGGTTTTTAAGTGCTCTGGAGTCATTTCGTTGCAAGCGGGTTTTTAAGTGCTCTGGAGTCATTTCGTTGCAAGCGGGTTTTTAAGTGCTCTGAAGGCATTTCGTTGCAAGCGGGTTTTTAAGTGCTCTGGAGTCATTTCGTTGCAAGCGGGTTTTTAAGTGCTCTGGAGACATTTCGTTGCAAGCGGGTTTTTAAGTGCTCTGGAGCCATTTCGTTGCAAGCGGGTTTTTAATTGCTCAGGAGTCATTTCGTTGCAAGCGGGTTTTTAAGTGCTCTGGAGTCATTTCGTTGCAAGCGGGTTTTTAAGTGCTCTGGAGTCATTTCGTTGCAAGCGGGTTTTTAAGTGCTCTGGAGTCATTTCGTTGCAAGCGGGTTTTTAAGTGCTCTGGAGTCATTTCGTTGCAAGCGGGTTTTTAAGTGCTCTGGAGTCATTTCGTTGCAAGCGGGTTTTTAAGTGCTCTGGAGTCATTTCGTTGCAAGCGGGTTTTTAAGTGCTCTGGAGTCATTTCGTTGCAAGCGGGTTTTTAAGTGCTCTGGAGTCATTTCGTTGCAAGCGGGTTTTTAAGTGCTCTGGAGTCATTTCGTTGCATGCGGGTTTTTAAGTGCTCTGAAGGCATTTCGTTGTAAGCGGGTTTTTAAGTGCTCTGGAGTCATTTCGTTGCAAGCGGGTTTTTACGTGTTCTGGAGTCATTTCCTTGCAAGCGGGTTTTTACATCTCAGACATTTCACTGGAAGCGGGTTTTTTAAATGCTCTGTAGGCATTTCGTTGCAAGCGGGTTTTTAAGTACTCTGGAGTCATTTCGTTGCAAACGGGTTTTTACGTGCTCTGGAGTCATTTCGTTGCAAGCGGGTTTTTACATATTTCTCTGACATTTAACTGGAAGCGAGTATTTTAAGTGCTCTGGAGTCATTTCGTTGCAAGCGGGTTTTTACGTGCTCTGGAGTCATTTCGTTGCAAGCGGGTTTTTAAGTGCTCTGGAATCATTTCGTTGTAAGCGGGTTTTTAAGTGCTCTGGAGTCATTTCGTTGCAAGCGGGTTTTTAAGTGCTCTGGAGTCATTTCGTTGCAAGCGGGTTTTTAAGTGCTCTGGAGTCATTTCGTTTCATTCGGGTTTTTAAGTGCTCTGGAGTCATTTCGTTGCAAGCGGGTTTTTAAGTGCTCTGGAGTCATTTCGTTGCAAGCGGGTTTTTAAGTGCTCTGGAGTCATTTCGTTGCAAGCGGGTTTTTAAGTGCTCTGAAGGCATTTCGTTGCAAGCGGGTTTTTAAGTGCTCTGGAGTCATTTCGTTGCAAGCGGGTTTTTAAGTGCTCTGGAGACATTTCGTTGCAAGCGGGTTTTTAAGTGCTCTGGAGCCATTTCGTTGCAAGCGGGTTTTTAATTGCTCAGGAGTCATTTCGTTGCAAGCGGGTTTTTAAGTGCTCTGGAGTCATTTCGTTGCAAGCGGGTTTTTAAGTGCTCTGGAGTCATTTCGTTGCAAGCGGGTTTTTAAGTGCTCTGGAGTCATTTCGTTGCAAGCGGGTTTTTAAGTGCTCTGGAGTCATTTCGTTGCAAGCGGGTTTTTAAGTGCTCTGGAGTCATTTCGTTGCAAGCGGGTTTTTAAGTGCTCTGGAGTCATTTCGTTGCAAGCGGGTTTTTAAGTGATCTGGAGTCATTTCGTTGCAAGCGGGTTTTTAAGTGCTCTGGAGTCATTTCGTTGCAAGCGGGTTTTTAAGTGCTCTGGAGACATTTCGTTGCAAACGGGTTTTTACGTGCTCTGGAGCCATTTCGTTGCAAGCGGGTTTTTAATTGCTCTGGAGTCATTTCGTTGCAAGCGGGTTTTTAAGTGCTCTCGAGTCATTTCGTTGCAAGCGGGTTTTTAAGTGCTCTGGAGTCATTTCGTTGCAAGCGGGTTTTTAAGTGCTCTGGAGTCATTTCGTTGCAAGCGGGTTTTTAAGTGCTCTGGAGTCATTTCGTTGCAAGCGGTTTTTTAAGTGCTCTGGAGTCATTTCGTTGCAAGCGGGTTTTTAAGTGCTCTGGAGTCATTTCGTTGCAAGCGGGTTTTTAAGTGCTCTGGAGTCATTTCGTTGCAAGCGGGTTTTTAAGTGCTCTGGAGGCATTTCGTTGCAAGCGGGTTTTTAAGTGCTCTGGAGTCATTTCGTTGCAAGCATGTTTTTAAGTGCTCTGGAGACATTTCGTTGCAAGCGGGTTTTTACATCTCAGACATTTCACTGGAAGCGGGTTTTTTAAATGCTCTGTAGGCATTTCGTTGCAAGCGGGTTTTTAAGTACTCTGGAGTCATTTCGTTGCAAACGGGTTTTTACGTGCTCTGGAGTCATTTCGTTGCAAGCGGGTTTTTACGTGTTCTGGAGTCATTTCCTTGCAAGCGGGTTTTTACATACTTCTCAGACATTTCACTGGAAGCGGGTTTTTTAAATGCTCTGTAGGCATTTCGTTGCAAGCGGGTTTTTAAGTACTCTGGAGTCATTTCGTTGCAAACGGGTTTTTACGTGCTCTTGAGTCATTTCGTTGCAAGCGGGTTTTTACATATTTCTCTGACATTTAACTGGAAGCGAGTATTTTAAGTGCTCTGGAGTCATTTCGTTGCAAGCGGGTTTTTAAGTGCTCTGGAGTCATTTCGTTGCAAGCGGGTTTTTAAGTGCTCTGGATTCATTTCGTTGCAAGCGGGTTTTTAAGTGCTCTGTAGTCATTTCGTTGCAAGCGGGTTTTTAAGTGCTCTGGAGACATTTCGTTGCAAGCGGGTTTTTAAGTACTCTGGAGACATTTCGTTGCAAGCGGGTTTTTAAGTGCTCTGGAGTCATTTCGTTGCAAGCGGGTTTTTAAGTGCTCTGGAGTCATTTCGTTGCAAGTGGGTTTTTAAGTGCTCTGAAGGCATTTCGTTGCAAGCGGGTTTTTAAGTGCTCTGGAGTCATTTCGTTGCAAGCGGGTTTTTAAGTGCTCTGGAGTCATTTCGTTGCAAGCGGGTTTTTAAGTGCTCTGGAGTCATTTCGTTGCAAGCGGGTTTTTAAGTGCTCTGGAGTCATTTCGTTGCAAGCGGGTTTTTAAGTGCTCTGGAGTCATTTCGTTGCATGCGGGTTTTTAAGTGCTCTGAAGGCATTTCGTTGTAAGCGGGTTTTTAAGTGCTCTGGAGTCATTTCGTTGCAAGCGGGTTTTTACGTGTTCTGGAGTCATTTCCTTGCAAGCGGGTTTTTACATCTCAGACATTTCACTGGAAGCGGGTTTTTTAAATGCTCTGTAGGCATTTCGTTGCAAGCGGGTTTTTAAGTACTCTGGAGTCATTTCGTTGCAAACGGGTTTTTACGTGCTCTGGAGTCATTTCGTTGCAAGCGGGTTTTTACATATTTCTCTGACATTTAACTGGAAGCGAGTATTTTAAGTGCTCTGGAGTCATTTCGTTGCAAGCGGGTTTTTACGTGCTCTGGAGTCATTTCGTTGCAAGCGGGTTTTTAAGTGCTCTGGAATCATTTCTTTGCAAGCGGGTTTTTAAGTGCTCTGAAGGCATTTCGTTGTAAGCGGGTTTTTAAGTGCTCTGGAGTCATTTCGTTGCAAGCGGGTTTTTAAGTGCTCTGGAGTCATTTCGTTGCAAGCGGGTTTTTAAGTGCTCTGGAGTCATTTCGTTTCATTCGGGTTTTTAAGTGCTCTGGAGTCATTTCGTTGCAAGCGGGTTTTTAAGTGCTCTGGAGTCATTTCGTTGCAAGCGGGTTTTTAAGTGCTCTGGAGTCATTTCGTTGCAAGCGGGTTTTTAAGTGTTCTGAAGGCATTTCGTTGCAAGCGGGTTTTTAAGTGCTCTGGAGTCATTTCGTTGCAAGCGGGTTTTTAAGTGCTCTGGAGACATTTCGTTGCAAGCGGGTTTTTAAGTGCTCTGGAGCCATTTCGTTGCAAGCGGGTTTTTAATTGCTCAGGAGTCATTTCGTTGCAAGCGGGTTTTTAAGTGCTCTGGAGTCATTTCGTTGCAAGCGGGTTTTTAAGTGCTCTGGAGTCATTTCGTTGCAAGTGGGTTTTTAAGTGCTCTGGAGTCATTTCGTTGCAAGCGGGTTTTTAAGTGCTCTGGAGTCATTTCGTTGCAAGCGGGTTTTTAAGTGCTCTGTAGTCATTTCGTTGCAAGCGGGTTTTTAAGTGCTCTGGAGACATTTCGTTGCAAGCGGGTTTTTAAGTACTCTGGAGACATTTCGTTGCAAGCGGGTTTTTAAGTGCTCTGGAGTCATTTCGTTGCAAGCGGGTTTTTAAGTGCTCTGGAGTCATTTCGTTGCAAGTGGGTTTTTAAGTGCTCTGAAGGCATTTCGTTGCAAGCGGGTTTTTAAGTGCTCTGGAGTCATTTCGTTGCAAGCGGGTTTTTAAGTGCTCTGGAGTCATTTCGTTGCAAGCGGGTTTTTAAGTGCTCTGGAGTCATTTCGTTGCAAGCGGGTTTTTAAGTGCTCTGGAGTCATTTCGTTGCAAGCGGGTTTTTAAGTGCTCTGGAGTCATTTCGTTGCATGCGGGTTTTTAAGTGCTCTGAAGGCATTTCGTTGTAAGCGGGTTTTTAAGTGCTCTGGAGTCATTTCGTTGCAAGCGGGTTTTTACGTGTTCTGGAGTCATTTCCTTGCAAGCGGGTTTTTACATCTCAGACATTTCACTGGAAGCGGGTTTTTTAAATGCTCTGTAGGCATTTCGTTGCAAGCGGGTTTTTAAGTACTCTGGAGTCATTTCGTTGCAAACGGGTTTTTACGTGCTCTGGAGTCATTTCGTTGCAAGCGGGTTTTTACGTGTTCTGGAGTCATTTCCTTGCAAGCGGGTTTTTACATACTTCTCAGACATTTCACTGGAAGCGGGTTTTTTAAATGCTCTGTAGGCATTTCGTTGCAAGCGGGTTTTTAAGTACTCTGGAGTGATTTCGTTGCAAACGGGTTTTTACGTGCTCTTGAGTCATTTCGTTGCAAGCGGGTTTTTACATATTTCTCTGACATTTAACTGGAAGCGAGTATTTTAAGTGCTCTGGAGTCATTTCGTTGCAAGCGGGTTTTTAAGTGCTCTGGAGTCATTTCGTTGCAAGCGGGTTTTTAAGTGCTCTGGATTCATTTCGTTGCAAGCGGGTTTTTAAGTGCTCTGTAGTCATTTCGTTGCAAGCGGGTTTTTAAGTGCTCTGGAGACATTTCGTTGCAAGCGGGTTTTTAAGTACTCTGGAGACATTTCGTTGCAAGCGGGTTTTTAAGTGCTCTGGAGTCATTTCGTTGCAAGCGGGTTTTTAAGTGCTCTGGAGTCATTTCGTTGCAAGTGGGTTTTTAAGTGCACTGAAGGCATTTCGTTGCAAGCGGGTTTTTAAGTGCTCTGGAGTCATTTCGTTGCAAGCGGGTTTTTAAGTGCTCTGGAGTCATTTCGTTGCAAGCGGGTTTTTAAGTGCTCTGGAGTCATTTCGTTGCAAGCGGGTTTTTAAGTGCTCTGGAGTCATTTCGTTGCAAGCGGGTTTTTAAGTGCTCTGGAGTCATTTCGTTGCATGCGGGTTTTTAAGTGCTCTGAAGGCATTTCGTTGTAAGCGGGTTTTTAAGTGCTCTGGAGTCATTTCGTTGCAAACGGGTTTTTACGTGCTCTGGAGTCATTTCGTTGCAAGCGGGTTTTTACATATTTCTCTGACATTTAACTGGAAGCGAGTATTTTAAGTGCTCTGGAGTCATTTCGTTGCAAGCGGGTTTTTACGTGCTCTGGAGTCATTTCGTTGCAAGCGGGTTTTTAAGTGCTCTGGAATCATTTCTTTGCAAGCGGGTTTTTAAGTGCTCTGAAGGCATTTCGTTGTAAGCGGGTTTTTAAGTGCTCTGGAGTCATTTCGTTGCAAGCGGGTTTTTAAGTGCTCTGGAGTCATTTCGTTGCAAGCGGGTTTTTAAGTGCTCTGGAGTCATTTCGTTTCATTCGGGTTTTTAAGTGCTCTGGAGTCATTTCGTTGCAAGCGGGTTTTTAAGTGCTCTGGAGTCATTTCGTTGCAAGCGGGTTTTTAAGTGCTCTGGAGTCATTTCGTTTCATTCGGGTTTTTAAGTGCTCTGGAGTCATTTCGTTGCAAGCGGGTTTTTAAGTGCTCTGGAGTCATTTCGTTGCAAGCGGGTTTTTAAGTGCTCTGGAGTCATTTCGTTGCAAGCGGGTTTTTAAGTGTTCTGAAGGCATTTCGTTGCAAGCGGGTTTTTAAGTGCTCTGGAGTCATTTCGTTGCAAGCGGGTTTTTAAGTGCTCTGGAGACATTTCGTTGCAAGCGGGTTTTTAAGTGCTCTGGAGCCATTTCGTTGCAAGCGGGTTTTTAATTGCTCAGGAGTCATTTCGTTGCAAGCGGGTTTTTAAGTGCTCTGGAGTCATTTCGTTGCAAACGGGTTTTTACGTGCTCTGGAGCCATTTCGTTGCAAGCGGGTTTTTAATTGCTCTGGAGTCATTTCGTTGCAAGCGGGTTTTTAAGTGCTCTGGAGTCATTTCGTTGCAAGCGGGTTTTTAAGTGCTCTGGAGTCATTTCGTTGCAAGCGGGTTTTTAAGTGCTCTGGAGTCATTTCGTTGCAAGCGGTTTTTTAAGTGCTCTGGAGTCATTTCGTTGCAAGCGGGTTTTTAAGTGCTCTGGAGTCATTTCGTTGCAAGCGGGTTTTTAAGTGCTCTGGAGTCATTTCGTTGCAAGCGGGTTTTTAAGTGCTCTGGAGGCATTTCGTTGCAAGCGGGTTTTTAAGTGCTCTGGAGTCATTTCGTTGCAAGCATGTTTTTAAGTGCTCTGGAGACATTTCGTTGCAAGCGGGTTTTTACATCTCAGACATTTCACTGGAAGCGGGTTTTTTAAATGCTCTGTAGGCATTTCGTTGCAAGCGGGTTTTTAAGTACTCTGGAGTCATTTCGTTGCAAACGGGTTTTTACGTGCTCTGGAGTCATTTCGTTGCAAGCGGGTTTTTACGTGTTCTGGAGTCATTTCCTTGCAAGCGGGTTTTTACATACTTCTCAGACATTTCACTGGAAGCGGGTTTTTTAAATGCTCTGTAGGCATTTCGTTGCAAGCGGGTTTTTAAGTACTCTGGAGTCATTTCGTTGCAAACGGGTTTTTACGTGCTCTTGAGTCATTTCGTTGCAAGCGGGTTTTTACATATTTCTCTGACATTTAACTGGAAGCGAGTATTTTAAGTGCTCTGGAGTCATTTCGTTGCAAGCGGGTTTTTAAGTGCTCTGGAGTCATTTCGTTGCAAGCGGGTTTTTAAGTGCTCTGGATTCATTTCGTTGCAAGCGGGTTTTTAAGTGCTCTGTAGTCATTTCGTTGCAAGCGGGTTTTTAAGTGCTCTGGAGACATTTCGTTGCAAGCGGGTTTTTAAGTACTCTGGAGACATTTCGTTGCAAGCGGGTTTTTAAGTGCTCTGGAGTCATTTCGTTGCAAGCGGGTTTTTAAGTGCTCTGGAGTCATTTCGTTGCAAGTGGGTTTTTAAGTGCTCTGAAGGCATTTCGTTGCAAGCGGGTTTTTAAGTGCTCTGGAGTCATTTCGTTGCAAGCGGGTTTTTAAGTGCTCTGGAGTCATTTCGTTGCAAGCGGGTTTTTAAGTGCTCTGGAGTCATTTCGTTGCAAGCGGGTTTTTAAGTGCTCTGGAGTCATTTCGTTGCAAGCGGGTTTTTAAGTGCTCTGGAGTCATTTCGTTGCATGCGGGTTTTTAAGTGCTCTGAAGGCATTTCGTTGTAAGCGGGTTTTTAAGTGCTCTGGAGTCATTTCGTTGCAAGCGGGTTTTTACGTGTTCTGGAGTCATTTCCTTGCAAGCGGGTTTTTACATCTCAGACATTTCACTGGAAGCGGGTTTTTTAAATGCTCTGTAGGCATTTCGTTGCAAGCGGGTTTTTAAGTACTCTGGAGTCATTTCGTTGCAAACGGGTTTTTACGTGCTCTGGAGTCATTTCGTTGCAAGCGGGTTTTTACATATTTCTCTGACATTTAACTGGAAGCGAGTATTTTAAGTGCTCTGGAGTCATTTCGTTGCAAGCGGGTTTTTACGTGCTCTGGAGTCATTTCGTTGCAAGCGGGTTTTTAAGTGCTCTGGAATCATTTCTTTGCAAGCGGGTTTTTAAGTGCTCTGAAGGCATTTCGTTGTAAGCGGGTTTTTAAGTGCTCTGGAGTCATTTCGTTGCAAGCGGGTTTTTAAGTGCTCTGGAGTCATTTCGTTGCAAGCGGGTTTTTAAGTGCTCTGGAGTCATTTCGTTTCATTCGGGTTTTTAAGTGCTCTGGAGTCATTTCGTTGCAAGCGGGTTTTTAAGTGCTCTGGAGTCATTTCGTTGCAAGCGGGTTTTTAAGTGCTCTGGAGTCATTTCGTTGCAAGCGGGTTTTTAAGTGTTCTGAAGGCATTTCGTTGCAAGCGGGTTTTTAAGTGCTCTGGAGTCATTTCGTTGCAAGCGGGTTTTTAAGTGCTCTGGAGACATTTCGTTGCAAGCGGGTTTTTAAGTGCTCTGGAGCCATTTCGTTGCAAGCGGGTTTTTAATTGCTCAGGAGTCATTTCGTTGCAAGCGGGTTTTTAAGTGCTCTGGAGTCATTTCGTTGCAAGCGGGTTTTTAAGTGCTCTGGAGTCATTTCGTTGCAAGTGGGTTTTTAAGTGCTCTGGAGTCATTTCGTTGCAAGCGGGTTTTTAAGTGCTCTGGAGTCATTTCGTTGCAAGCGGGTTTTTAAGTGCTCTGGAGTCATTTCGTTGCAAGCGGGTTTTTAAGTGCTCTGGAGTCATTTCGTTGCAAGTGGGTTTTTAAGTGCTCTGAAGGCATTTCGTTGTAAGCGGGTTTTTAAGTGCTCTGGAGTCATTTCGTTGCAAGCGGGTTTTTACGTGTTCTGGAGTCATTTCCTTGCAAGCGGGTTTTTACATCTCAGACATTTCACTGGAAGCGGGTTTTTTAAATGCTCTGTAGGCATTTCGTTGCAAGCGGGTTTTTAAGTACTCTGGAGTCATTTCGTTGCAAACGGGTTTTTACGTGCTCTGGAGTCATTTCGTTGCAAGCGGGTTTTTACGTGTTCTGGAGTCATTTCCTTGCAAGCGGGTTTTTACATACTTCTCAGACATTTCACTGGAAGCGGGTTTTTTAAATGCTCTGTAGGCATTTCGTTGCAAGCGGGTTTTTAAGTACTCTGGAGTGATTTCGTTGCAAACGGGTTTTTACGTGCTCTTGAGTCATTTCGTTGCAAGCGGGTTTTTACATATTTCTCTGACATTTAACTGGAAGCGAGTATTTTAAGTGCTCTGGAGTCATTTCGTTGCAAGCGGGTTTTTAAGTGCTCTGGAGTCATTTCGTTGCAAGCGGGTTTTTAAGTGCTCTGGATTCATTTCGTTGCAAGCGGGTTTTTAAGTGCTCTGTAGTCATTTCGTTGCAAGCGGGTTTTTAAGTGCTCTGGAGACATTTCGTTGCAAGCGGGTTTTTAAGTACTCTGGAGACATTTCGTTGCAAGCGGGTTTTTAAGTGCTCTGGAGTCATTTCGTTGCAAGCGGGTTTTTAAGTGCTCTGGAGTCATTTCGTTGCAAGTGGGTTTTTAAGTGCTCTGAAGGCATTTCGTTGCAAGCGGGTTTTTAAGTGCTCTGGAGTCATTTCGTTGCAAGCGGGTTTTTAAGTGCTCTGGAGTCATTTCGTTGCAAGCGGGTTTTTAAGTGCTCTGGAGTCATTTCGTTGCAAGCGGGTTTTTAAGTGCTCTGGAGTCATTTCGTTGCAAGCGGGTTTTTAAGTGCTCTGGAGTCATTTCGTTGCATGCGGGTTTTTAAGTGCTCTGAAGGCATTTCGTTGTAAGCGGGTTTTTAAGTGCTCTGGAGTCATTTCGTTGCAAACGGGTTTTTACGTGCTCTGGAGTCATTTCGTTGCAAGCGGGTTTTTACATATTTCTCTGACATTTAACTGGAAGCGAGTATTTTAAGTGCTCTGGAGTCATTTCGTTGCAAGCGGGTTTTTACGTGCTCTGGAGTCATTTCGTTGCAAGCGGGTTTTTAAGTGCTCTGGAATCATTTCTTTGCAAGCGGGTTTTTAAGTGCTCTGAAGGCATTTCGTTGTAAGCGGGTTTTTAAGTGCTCTGGAGTCATTTCGTTGCAAGCGGGTTTTTAAGTGCTCTGGAGTCATTTCGTTGCAAGCGGGTTTTTAAGTGCTCTGGAGTCATTTCGTTTCATTCGGGTTTTTAAGTGCTCTGGAGTCATTTCGTTGCAAGCGGGTTTTTAAGTGCTCTGGAGTCATTTCGTTGCAAGCGGGTTTTTAAGTGCTCTGGAGTCATTTCGTTGCAAGCGGGTTTTTAAGTGTTCTGAAGGCATTTCGTTGCAAGCGGGTTTTTAAGTGCTCTGGAGTCATTTCGTTGCAAGCGGGTTTTTAAGTGCTCTGGAGACATTTCGTTGCAAGCGGGTTTTTAAGTGCTCTGGAGCCATTTCGTTGCAAGCGGGTTTTTAATTGCTCAGGAGTCATTTCGTTGCAAGCGGGTTTTTAAGTGCTCTGGAGTCATTTCGTTGCAAGCGGGTTTTTAAGTGCTCTGGAGTCATTTCGTTGCAAGTGGGTTTTTAAGTGCTCTGGAGTCATTTCGTTGCAAGCGGGTTTTTAAGTGCTCTGGAGTCATTTCGTTGCAAGCGGGTTTTTAAGTGCTCTGTAGTCATTTCGTTGCAAGCGGGTTTTTAAGTGCTCTGGAGACATTTCGTTGCAAGCGGGTTTTTAAGTACTCTGGAGACATTTCGTTGCAAGCGGGTTTTTAAGTGCTCTGGAGTCATTTCGTTGCAAGCGGGTTTTTAAGTGCTCTGGAGTCATTTCGTTGCAAGTGGGTTTTTAAGTGCTCTGAAGGCATTTCGTTGCAAGCGGGTTTTTAAGTGCTCTGGAGTCATTTCGTTGCAAGCGGGTTTTTAAGTGCTCTGGAGTCATTTCGTTGCAAGCGGGTTTTTAAGTGCTCTGGAGTCATTTCGTTGCAAGCGGGTTTTTAAGTGCTCTGGAGTCATTTCGTTGCAAGCGGGTTTTTAAGTGCTCTGGAGTCATTTCGTTGCATGCGGGTTTTTAAGTGCTCTGAAGGCATTTCGTTGTAAGCGGGTTTTTAAGTGCTCTGGAGTCATTTCGTTGCAAGCGGGTTTTTACGTGTTCTGGAGTCATTTCCTTGCAAGCGGGTTTTTACATCTCAGACATTTCACTGGAAGCGGGTTTTTTAAATGCTCTGTAGGCATTTCGTTGCAAGCGGGTTTTTAAGTACTCTGGAGTCATTTCGTTGCAAACGGGTTTTTACGTGCTCTGGAGTCATTTCGTTGCAAGCGGGTTTTTACGTGTTCTGGAGTCATTTCCTTGCAAGCGGGTTTTTACATACTTCTCAGACATTTCACTGGAAGCGGGTTTTTTAAATGCTCTGTAGGCATTTCGTTGCAAGCGGGTTTTTAAGTACTCTGGAGTGATTTCGTTGCAAACGGGTTTTTACGTGCTCTTGAGTCATTTCGTTGCAAGCGGGTTTTTACATATTTCTCTGACATTTAACTGGAAGCGAGTATTTTAAGTGCTCTGGAGTCATTTCGTTGCAAGCGGGTTTTTAAGTGCTCTGGAGTCATTTCGTTGCAAGCGGGTTTTTAAGTGCTCTGGAGTCATTTCGTTGCAAGTGGGTTTTTAAGTGCTCTGGAGTCATTTCGTTGCAAGCGGGTTTTTAAGTGCTCTGGAGTCATTTCGTTGCAAGCGGGTTTTTAAGTGCTCTGTAGTCATTTCGTTGCAAGCGGGTTTTTAAGTGCTCTGGAGACATTTCGTTGCAAGCGGGTTTTTAAGTACTCTGGAGACATTTCGTTGCAAGCGGGTTTTTAAGTGCTCTGGAGTCATTTCGTTGCAAGCGGGTTTTTAAGTGCTCTGGAGTCATTTCGTTGCAAGTGGGTTTTTAAGTGCTCTGAAGGCATTTCGTTGCAAGCGGGTTTTTAAGTGCTCTGGAGTCATTTCGTTGCTAGCGGGTTTTTAAGTGCTCTGGAGTCATTTCGTTGCAAGCGGGTTTTTAAGTGCTCTGGAGTCATTTCGTTGCAAGCGGGTTTTTAAGTGCTCTGGAGTCATTTCGTTGCAAGCGGGTTTTTAAGTGCTCTGGAGTCATTTCGTTGCATGCGGGTTTTTAAGTGCTCTGAAGGCATTTCGTTGTAAGCGGGTTTTTAAGTGCTCTGGAGTCATTTCGTTGCAAGCGGGTTTTTACGTGTTCTGGAGTCATTTCCTTGCAAGCGGGTTTTTACATCTCAGACATTTCACTGGAAGCGGGTTTTTTAAATGCTCTGTAGGCATTTCGTTGCAAGCGGGTTTTTAAGTACTCTGGAGTCATTTCGTTGCAAACGGGTTTTTACGTGCTCTGGAGTCATTTCGTTGCAAGCGGGTTTTTACGTGTTCTGGAGTCATTTCCTTGCAAGCGGGTTTTTACATACTTCTCAGACATTTCACTGGAAGCGGGTTTTTTAAATGCTCTGTAGGCATTTCGTTGCAAGCGGGTTTTTAAGTACTCTGGAGTGATTTCGTTGCAAACGGGTTTTTACGTGCTCTTGAGTCATTTCGTTGCAAGCGGGTTTTTACATATTTCTCTGACATTTAACTGGAAGCGAGTATTTTAAGTGCTCTGGAGTCATTTCGTTGCAAGCGGGTTTTTAAGTGCTCTGGAGTCATTTCGTTGCAAGCGGGTTTTTAAGTGCTCTGGATTCATTTCGTTGCAAGCGGGTTTTTAAGTGCTCTGTAGTCATTTCGTTGCAAGCGGGTTTTTAAGTGCTCTGGAGACATTTCGTTGCAAGCGGGTTTTTAAGTACTCTGGAGACATTTCGTTGCAAGCGGGTTTTTAAGTGCTCTGGAGTCATTTCGTTGCAAGCGGGTTTTTAAGTGCTCTGGAGTCATTTCGTTGCAAGTGGGTTTTTAAGTGCTCTGAAGGCATTTCGTTGCAAGCGGGTTTTTAAGTGCTCTGGAGTCATTTCGTTGCAAGCGGGTTTTTAAGTGCTCTGGAGTCATTTCGTTGCAAGCGGGTTTTTAAGTGCTCTGGAGTCATTTCGTTGCAAGCGGGTTTTTAAGTGCTCTGGAGTCATTTCGTTGCAAGCGGGTTTTTAAGTGCTCTGGAATCATTTCGTTGCATGCGGGTTTTTAAGTGCTCTGAAGGCATTTCGTTGTAAGCGGGTTTTTAAGTGCTCTGGAGTCATTTCGTTGCAAACGGGTTTTTACGTGCTCTGGAGTCATTTCGTTGCAAGCGGGTTTTTACATATTTCTCTGACATTTAACTGGAAGCGAGTATTTTAAGTGCTCTGGAGTCATTTCGTTGCAAGCGGGTTTTTACGTGCTCTGGAGTCATTTCGTTGCAAGCGGGTTTTTAAGTGCTCTGGAATCATTTCTTTGCAAGCGGGTTTTTAAGTGCTCTGAAGGCATTTCGTTGTAAGCGGGTTTTTAAGTGCTCTGGAGTCATTTCGTTGCAAGCGGGTTTTTAAGTGCTCTGGAGTCATTTCGTTGCAAGCGGGTTTTTAAGTGCTCTGGAGTCATTTCGTTTCATTCGGGTTTTTAAGTGCTCTGGAGTCATTTCGTTGCAAGCGGGTTTTTAAGTGCTCTGGAGTCATTTCGTTGCAAGCGGGTTTTTAAGTGCTCTGGAGTCATTTAGTTGCAAGCGGGTTTTTAAGTGTTCTGAAGGCATTTCGTTGCAAGCGGGTTTTTAAGTGCTCTGGAGTCATTTCGTTGCAAGCGGGTTTTTAAGTGCTCTGGAGACATTTCGTTGCAAGCGGGTTTTTAAGTGCTCTGGAGCCATTTCGTTGCAAGCGGGTTTTTAATTGCTCAGGAGTCATTTCGTTGCAAGCGGGTTTTTAAGTGCTCTGGAGTCATTTCGTTGCAAGCGGGTTTTTAAGTGCTCTGGAGTCATTTCGTTGCAAGCGGGTTTTTAAGTGCTCTGGAGTCATTTCGTTGCAAGCGGGTTTTTAAGTGCTCTGGAGTCATTTCGTTGCAAGCGGGTTTTTAAGTGCTCTGTAGTCATTTCGTTGCAAGCGGGTTTTTAAGTGCTCTGGAGACATTTCGTTGCAAGCGGGTTTTTAAGTACTCTGGAGACATTTCGTTGCAAGCGGGTTTTTAAGTGCTCTGGAGTCATTTCGTTGCAAGCGGGTTTTTAAGTGCTCTGGAGTCATTTCGTTGCAAGTGGGTTTTTAAGTGCTCTGAAGGCATTTCGTTGCAAGCGGGTTTTTAAGTGCTCTGGAGTCATTTCGTTGCAAGCGGGTTTTTAAGTGCTCTGGAGTCATTTCGTTGCAAGCGGGTTTTTAAGTGCTCTGGAGTCATTTCGTTGCAAGCGGGTTTTTAAGTGCTCTGGAGTCATTTCGTTGCAAGCGGGTTTTTAAGTGCTCTGGAGTCATTTCGTTGCATGCGGGTTTTTAAGTGCTCTGAAGGCATTTCGTTGTAAGCGGGTTTTTAAGTGCTCTGGAGTCATTTCGTTGCAATCGGGTTTTTACGTGTTCTGGAGTCATTTCCTTGCAAGCGGGTTTTTACATCTCAGACATTTCACTGGAAGCGGGTTTTTTAAATGCTCTGTAGGCATTTCGTTGCAAGCGGGTTTTTAAGTACTCTGGAGTGATTTCGTTGCAAACGGGTTTTTACGTGCTCTTGAGTCATTTCGTTGCAAGCGGGTTTTTACATATTTCTCTGACATTTAACTGGAAGCGAGTATTTTAAGTGCTCTGGAGTCATTTCGTTGCAAGCGGGTTTTTAAGTGCTCTGGAGTCATTTCGTTGCAAGCGGGTTTTTAAGTGCTCTGGATTCATTTCGTTGCAAGCGGGTTTTTAAGTGCTCTGTAGTCATTTCGTTGCAAGCGGGTTTTTAAGTGCTCTGGAGACATTTCGTTGCAAGCGGGTTTTTAAGTACTCTGGAGACATTTCGTTGCAAGCGGGTTTTTAAGTGCTCTGGAGTCATTTCGTTGCATGCGGGTTTTTAAGTGCTCTGAAGGCATTTCGTTGTAAGCGGGTTTTTAAGTGCTCTGGAGTCATTTCGTTGCAAGCGGGTTTTTACGTGTTCTGGAGTCATTTCCTTGCAAGCGGGTTTTTACATCTCAGACATTTCACTGGAAGCGGGTTTTTTAAATGCTCTGTAGGCATTTCGTTGCAAGCGGGTTTTTAAGTACTCTGGAGTCATTTCGTTGCAAACGGGTTTTTACGTGCTCTGGAGTCATTTCGTTGCAAGCGGGTTTTTACGTGTTCTGGAGTCATTTCCTTGCAAGCGGGTTTTTACATACTTCTCAGACATTTCACTGGAAGCGGGTTTTTTAAATGCTCTGTAGGCATTTCGTTGCAAGCGGGTTTTTAAGTACTCTGGAGTGATTTCGTTGCAAACGGGTTTTTACGTGCTCTTGAGTCATTTCGTTGCAAGCGGGTTTTTACATATTTCTCTGACATTTAACTGGAAGCGAGTATTTTAAGTGCTCTGGAGTCATTTCGTTGCAAGCGGGTTTTTAAGTGCTCTGGAGTCATTTCGTTGCAAGCGGGTTTTTAAGTGCTCTGGATTCATTTCGTTGCAAGCGGGTTTTTAAGTGCTCTGTAGTCATTTCGTTGCAAGCGGGTTTTTAAGTGCTCTGGAGACATTTCGTTGCAAGCGGGTTTTTAAGTACTCTGGAGACATTTCGTTGCAAGCGGGTTTTTAAGTGCTCTGGAGTCATTTCGTTGCAAGCGGGTTTTTAAGTGCTCTGGAGTCATTTCGTTGCAAGTGGGTTTTTAAGTGCTCTGAAGGCATTTCGTTGCAAGCGGGTTTTTAAGTGCTCTGGAGTCATTTCGTTGCAAGCGGGTTTTTAAGTGCTCTGGAGTCATTTCGTTGCAAGCGGGTTTTTAAGTGCTCTGGAGTCATTTCGTTGCAAGCGGGTTTTTAAGTGCTCTGGAGTCATTTCGTTGCAAGCGGGTTTTTAAGTGCTCTGGAATCATTTCGTTGCATGCGGGTTTTTAAGTGCTCTGAAGGCATTTCGTTGTAAGCGGGTTTTTAAGTGCTCTGGAGTCATTTCGTTGCAAACGGGTTTTTACGTGCTCTGGAGTCATTTCGTTGCAAGCGGGTTTTTACATATTTCTCTGACATTTAACTGGAAGCGAGTATTTTAAGTGCTCTGGAGTCATTTCGTTGCAAGCGGGTTTTTACGTGCTCTGGAGTCATTTCGTTGCAAGCGGGTTTTTAAGTGCTCTGGAATCATTTCTTTGCAAGCGGGTTTTTAAGTGCTCTGAAGGCATTTCGTTGTAAGCGGGTTTTTAAGTGCTCTGGAGTCATTTCGTTGCAAGCGGGTTTTTAAGTGCTCTGGAGTCATTTCGTTGCAAGCGGGTTTTTAAGTGCTCTGGAGTCATTTCGTTTCATTCGGGTTTTTAAGTGCTCTGGAGTCATTTCGTTGCAAGCGGGTTTTTAAGTGCTCTGGAGTCATTTCGTTGCAAGCGGGTTTTTAAGTGCTCTGGAGTCATTTAGTTGCAAGCGGGTTTTTAAGTGTTCTGAAGGCATTTCGTTGCAAGCGGGTTTTTAAGTGCTCTGGAGTCATTTCGTTGCAAGCGGGTTTTTAAGTGCTCTGGAGACATTTCGTTGCAAGCGGGTTTTTAAGTGCTCTGGAGCCATTTCGTTGCAAGCGGGTTTTTAATTGCTCAGGAGTCATTTCGTTGCAAGCGGGTTTTTAAGTGCTCTGGAGTCATTTCGTTGCAAGCGGGTTTTTAAGTGCTCTGGAGTCATTTCGTTGCAAGCGGGTTTTTAAGTGCTCTGGAGTCATTTCGTTGCAAGCGGGTTTTTAAGTGCTCTGGAGTCATTTCGTTGCAAGCGGGTTTTTAAGTGCTCTGTAGTCATTTCGTTGCAAGCGGGTTTTTAAGTGCTCTGGAGACATTTCGTTGCAAGCGGGTTTTTAAGTACTCTGGAGACATTTCGTTGCAAGCGGGTTTTTAAGTGCTCTGGAGTCATTTCGTTGCAAGCGGGTTTTTAAGTGCTCTGGAGTCATTTCGTTGCAAGTGGGTTTTTAAGTGCTCTGAAGGCATTTCGTTGCAAGCGGGTTTTTAAGTGCTCTGGAGTCATTTCGTTGCAAGCGGGTTTTTAAGTGCTCTGGAGTCATTTCGTTGCAAGCGGGTTTTTAAGTGCTCTGGAGTCATTTCGTTGCAAGCGGGTTTTTAAGTGCTCTGGAGTCATTTCGTTGCAAGCGGGTTTTTAAGTGCTCTGGAGTCATTTCGTTGCATGCGGGTTTTTAAGTGCTCTGAAGGCATTTCGTTGTAAGCGGGTTTTTAAGTGCTCTGGAGTCATTTCGTTGCAATCGGGTTTTTACGTGTTCTGGAGTCATTTCCTTGCAAGCGGGTTTTTACATCTCAGACATTTCACTGGAAGCGGGTTTTTTAAATGCTCTGTAGGCATTTCGTTGCAAGCGGGTTTTTAAGTACTCTGGAGTGATTTCGTTGCAAACGGGTTTTTACGTGCTCTTGAGTCATTTCGTTGCAAGCGGGTTTTTACATATTTCTCTGACATTTAACTGGAAGCGAGTATTTTAAGTGCTCTGGAGTCATTTCGTTGCAAGCGGGTTTTTAAGTGCTCTGGAGTCATTTCGTTGCAAGCGGGTTTTTAAGTGCTCTGGATTCATTTCGTTGCAAGCGGGTTTTTAAGTGCTCTGTAGTCATTTCGTTGCAAGCGGGTTTTTAAGTGCTCTGGAGACATTTCGTTGCAAGCGGGTTTTTAAGTACTCTGGAGACATTTCGTTGCAAGCGGGTTTTTAAGTGCTCTGGAGTCATTTCGTTGCAAGCGGGTTTTTAAGTGCTCTGGAGTCATTTCGTTGCAAGTGGGTTTTTAAGTGCTCTGAAGGCATTTCGTTGCAAGCGGGTTTTTAAGTGCTCTGGAGTCATTTCGTTGCAAGCGGGTTTTTAAGTGCTCTGGAGTCATTTCGTTGCAAGCGGGTTTTTAAGTGCTCTGGAGTCATTTCGTTGCAAGCGGGTTTTTAAGTGCTCTGGAGTCATTTCGTTGCAAGCGGGTTTTTAAGTGCTCTGGAGTCATTTCGTTGCATGCGGGTTTTTAAGTGCTCTGAAGGCATTTCGTTGTAAGCGGGTTTTTAAGTGCTCTGGAGTCATTTCGTTGCAAGCGGGTTTTTACGTGTTCTGGAGTCATTTCCTTGCAAGCGGGTTTTTACATCTCAGACATTTCACTGGAAGCGGGTTTTTTAAATGCTCTGTAGGCATTTCGTTGCAAGCGGGTTTTTAAGTACTCTGGAGTCATTTCGTTGCAAACGGGTTTTTACGTGCTCTGGAGTCATTTCGTTGCAAGCGGGTTTTTACATATTTCTCTGACATTTAACTGGAAGCGAGTATTTTAAGTGCTCTGGAGTCATTTCGTTGCAAGCGGGTTTTTACGTGCTCTGGAGTCATTTCGTTGCAAGCGGGTTTTTAAGTGCTCTGGAATCATTTCTTTGCAAGCGGGTTTTTAAGTGCTCTGAAGGCATTTCGTTGTAAGCGGGTTTTTAAGTGCTCTGGAGTCATTTCGTTGCAAGCGGGTTTTTAAGTGCTCTGTAGTCATTTCGTTGCAAGCGGGTTTTTAAGTGCTCTGGAGACATTTCGTTGCAAGCGGGTTTTTAAGTACTCTGGAGACATTTCGTTGCAAGCGGGTTTTTAAGTGCTCTGGAGTCATTTCGTTGCAAGCGGGTTTTTAAGTGCTCTGGAGTCATTTCGTTGCAAGTGGGTTTTTAAGTGCTCTGAAGGCATTTCGTTGCAAGCGGGTTTTTAAGTGCTCTGGAGTCATTTCGTTGCAAGCGGGTTTTTAAGTGCTCTGGAGTCATTTCGTTGCAAGCGGGTTTTTAAGTGCTCTGGAGTCATTTCGTTGCAAGCGGGTTTTTAAGTGCTCTGGAGTCATTTCGTTGCAAGCGGGTTTTTAAGTGCTCTGGAGTCATTTCGTTGCATGCGGGTTTTTAAGTGCTCTGAAGGCATTTCGTTGTAAGCGGGTTTTTAAGTGCTCTGGAGTCATTTCGTTGCAAGCGGGTTTTTACGTGTTCTGGAGTCATTTCCTTGCAAGCGGGTTTTTACATCTCAGACATTTCACTGGAAGCGGGTTTTTTAAATGCTCTGTAGGCATTTCGTTGCAAGCGGGTTTTTAAGTACTCTGGAGTCATTTCGTTGCAAACGGGTTTTTACGTGCTCTGGAGTCATTTCGTTGCAAGCGGGTTTTTACTTGTTCTGGAGTCATTTCCTTGCAAGCGGGTTTTTACATACTTCTCAGACATTTCACTGGAAGCGGGTTTTTTAAATGCTCTGTAGGCATTTCGTTGCAAGCGGGTTTTTAAGTACTCTGGAGTGATTTCGTTGCAAACGGGTTTTTACGTGCTCTTGAGTCATTTCGTTGCAAGCGGGTTTTTACATATTTCTCTGACATTTAACTGGAAGCGAGTATTTTAAGTGCTCTGGAGTCATTTCGTTGCAAGCGGGTTTTTAAGTGCTCTGGAGTCATTTCGTTGCAAGCGGGTTTTTAAGTGCTCTGGATTCATTTCGTTGCAAGCGGGTTTTTAAGTGCTCTGTAGTCATTTCGTTGCAAGCGGGTTTTTAAGTGCTCTGGAGACATTTCGTTGCAAGCGGGTTTTTAAGTACTCTGGAGACATTTCGTTGCAAGCGGGTTTTTAAGTGCTCTGGAGTCATTTCGTTGCAAGCGGGTTTTTAAGTGCTCTGGAGTCATTTCGTTGCAAGTGGGTTTTTAAGTGCTCTGAAGGCATTTCGTTGCAAGCGGGTTTTTAAGTGCTCTGGAGTCATTTCGTTGCAAGCGGGTTTTTAAGTGCTCTGGAGTCATTTCGTTGCAAGCGGGTTTTTAAGTGCTCTGGAGTCATTTCGTTGCAAGCGGGTTTTTAAGTGCTCTGGAGTCATTTCGTTGCAAGCGGGTTTTTAAGTGCTCTGGAGTCATTTCGTTGCATGCGGGTTTTTAAGTGCTCTGAAGGCATTTCGTTGTAAGCGGGTTTTTAAGTGCTCTGGAGTCATTTCGTTGCAAGCGGGTTTTTACGTGTTCTGGAGTCATTTCCTTGCAAGCGGGTTTTTACATCTCAGACATTTCACTGGAAGCGGGTTTTTTAAATGCTCTGTAGGCATTTCGTTGCAAGCGGGTTTTTAAGTACTCTGGAGTCATTTCGTTGCAAACGGGTTTTTACGTGCTCTGGAGTCATTTCGTTGCAAGCGGGTTTTTACATATTTCTCTGACATTTAACTGGAAGCGAGTATTTTAAGTGCTCTGGAGTCATTTCGTTGCAAGCGGGTTTTTACGTGCTCTGGAGTCATTTCGTTGCAAGCGGGTTTTTAAGTGCTCTGGAATCATTTCGTTGTAAGCGGGTTTTTAAGTGCTCTGGAGTCATTTCGTTGCAAGCGGGTTTTTAAGTGCTCTGGAGTCATTTCGTTGCAAGCGGGTTTTTAAGTGCTCTGGAGTCATTTCGTTTCATTCGGGTTTTTAAGTGCTCTGGAGTCATTTCGTTGCAAGCGGGTTTTTAAGTGCTCTGGAGTCATTTCGTTGCAAGCGGGTTTTTAAGTGCTCTGGAGTCATTTCGTTGCAAGCGGGTTTTTAAGTGCTCTGAAGGCATTTCGTTGCAAGCGGGTTTTTAAGTGCTCTGGAGTCATTTCGTTGCAAGCGGGTTTTTAAGTGCTCTGGAGACATTTCGTTGCAAGCGGGTTTTTAAGTGCTCTGGAGCCATTTCGTTGCAAGCGGGTTTTTAATTGCTCAGGAGTCATTTCGTTGCAAGCGGGTTTTTAAGTGCTCTGGAGTCATTTCGTTGCAAGCGGGTTTTTAAGTGCTCTGGAGTCATTTCGTTGCAAGCGGGTTTTTAAGTGCTCTGGAGTCATTTCGTTGCAAGCGGGTTTTTAAGTGCTCTGGAGTCATTTCGTTGCAAGCGGGTTTTTAAGTGCTCTGGAGTCATTTCGTTGCAAGCGGGTTTTTAAGTGCTCTGGAGTCATTTCGTTGCAAGCGGGTTTTTAAGTGCTCTGGAGACATTTCGTTGCAAGCGGGTTTTTACGTGCTCTGGAGCCATTTCGTTGCAAGCGGGTTTTTAATTGCTCTGGAGTCATTTCGTTGCAAGCGGGTTTTTAAGTGCTCTCGAGTCATTTCGTTGCAAGCGGGTTTTTAAGTGCTCTGGAGTCATTTCGTTGCAAGCGGGTTTTTAAGTGCTCTGGAGTCATTTCGTTGCAAGCGGGTTTTTAAGTGCTCTGGAGTCATTTCGTTGCAAGCGGGTTTTTAAGTGCTCTGGAGTCATTTCGTTGCAAGCGGGTTTTTAAGTGCTCTGGAGTCATTTCGTTGCAAGCGGGTTTTTAAGTGCTCTGGAGTCATTTCGTTGCAAGCGGGTTTTTAAGTGCTCTGGAGGCATTTCGTTGCAAGCGGGTTTTTAAGTGCTCTGGAGTCATTTCGTTGCAAGCATGTTTTTAAGTGCTCTGGAGACATTTCGTTGCAAGCGGGTTTTTAAGTGCTCTTTAGCCATTTCGTTGCATGCGGGTTTTTAAGTGCTCTGGAGCCATTTCGTTGCAAGCGGGTTTTTAAGTGCTCTGGAGTCATTACGTTGCAAGCGGGTTTTTAAGTGCTCTGGAGTCATTTCGTTGCAAGCGGGTTTTTAAGTGCTCTGGAGTCATTTCGTTGCAAGCGGGATTTAAGTGCTCTGGAGTCATTTCGTTGCAAGCGGGTTTTTAAGTGCTCTGGAGTCATTTCGTTGCAAGCGGGTTTTTAAGTGCTCTGGATTCATTTCGTTGCAAGCGGGTTTTTAAGTGCTCTGTAGTCATTTCGTTGCAAGCGGGTTTTTAAGTGCTCTGGAGACATTTCGTTGCAAGCGGGTTTTTAAGTACTCTGGAGACATTTCGTTGCAAGCGGGTTTTTAAGTGCTCTGGAGTCATTTCGTGGCAAGCGGGTTTTTAAGTGCTCTGGAGTCATTTCGTTGCAAGCGGGTTTTTACATACTTCTCAGACATTTCACTGGAAGCGGGTTTTTTAAATGCTCTGTAGGCATTTCGTTGCAAGCGGGTTTTTAAGTGCTCTGGAGTCATTTCGTGGCAAGCGGGTTTTTAAGTGCTCTGGAGTCATTTCGTTGCAAGCGGGTTTTTACATACTTCTCAGACATTTCACTGGAAGCGGGTTTTTTAAATGCTCTGTAGGCATTTCGTTGCAAACGGGTTTTTACGTGCTCTGGAGTCATTTCGTTGCAAGCGGGTTTTTACATATTTCTCTGACATTTAACTGGAAGCGAGTATTTTAAGTGCTCTGGAGTCATTTCGTTGCAAGCGGGTTTTTACGTGCTCTGGAGTCATTTCGTTGCAAGCGGGTTTTTAAGTGCTCTGGAATCATTTCTTTGCAAGCGGGTTTTTAAGTGCTCTGAAGGCATTTCGTTGTAAGCGGGTTTTTAAGTGCTCTGGAGTCATTTCGTTGCAAGCGGGTTTTTAAGTGCTCTGGAGTCATTTCGTTGCAAGCGGGTTTTTAAGTGCTCTGGAGTCATTTCGTTTCATTCGGGTTTTTAAGTGCTCTGGAGTCATTTCGTTGCAAGCGGGTTTTTAAGTGCTCTGGAGTCATTTCGTTGCAAGCGGGTTTTTAAGTGCTCTGGAGTCATTTCGTTGCAAGCGGGTTTTTAAGTGTTCTGAAGGCATTTCGTTGCAAGCGGGTTTTTAAGTGCTCTGGAGTCATTTCGTTGCAAGCGGGTTTTTAAGTGCTCTGGAGACATTTCGTTGCAAGCGGGTTTTTAAGTGCTCTGGAGCCATTTCGTTGCAAGCGGGTTTTTAATTGCTCAGGAGTCATTTCGTTGCAAGCGGGTTTTTAAGTGCTCTGGAGTCATTTCGTTGCAAGCGGGTTTTTAAGTGCTCTGGAGACATTTCGTTGCAAGCGGGTTTTTAAGTACTCTGGAGACATTTCGTTGCAAGCGGGTTTTTAAGTGCTCTGGAGTCATTTCGTTGCAAGCGGGTTTTTAATTGCTCAGGAGTCATTTCGTTGCAAGCGGGTTTTTAAGTGCTCTGGAGTCATTTCGTTGCAAGCGGGTTTTTAAGTGCTCTGGAGTCATTTCGTTGCAAGCGGGTTTTTAAGTGCTCTGGATTCATTTCGTTGCAAGCGGGTTTTTAAGTGCTCTGTAGTCATTTCGTTGCAAGCGGGTTTTTAAGTGCTCTGGAGACATTTCGTTGCAAGCGGGTTTTTAAGTACTCTGGAGACATTTCGTTGCAAGCGGGTTTTTAAGTGCTCTGGAGTCATTTCGTTGCAAGCGGGTTTTTAAGTGCTCTGGAGTCATTTCGTTGCAAGTGGGTTTTTAAGTGCTCTGAAGGCATTTCGTTGCAAGCGGGTTTTTAAGTGCTCTGGAGTCATTTCGTTGCAAGCGGGTTTTTAAGTGCTCTGGAGTCATTTCGTTGCAAGCGGGTTTTTAAGTGCTCTGGAGTCATTTCGTTGCAAGCGGGTTTTTAAGTGCTCTGGAGTCATTTCATTGCAAGCGGGTTTTTAAGTGCTCTGGAGTCATTTCGTTGCATGCGGGTTTTTAAGTGCTCTGAAGGCATTTCGTTGTAAGCGGGTTTTTAAGTGCTCTGGAGTCATTTCGTTGCAAGCGGGTTTTTACGTGTTCTGGAGTCATTTCCTTGCAAGCGGGTTTTTACATCTCAGACATTTCACTGGAAGCGGGTTTTTTAAATGCTCTGTAGGCATTTCGTTGCAAGCGGGTTTTTAAGTACTCTGGAGTCATTTCGTTGCAAACGGGTTTTTACGTGCTCTGGAGTCATTTCGTTGCAAGCGGGTTTTTACATATTTCTCTGACATTTAACTGGAAGCGAGTATTTTAAGTGCTCTGGAGTCATTTCGTTGCAAGCGGGTTTTTACGTGCTCTGGAGTCATTTCGTTGCAAGCGGGTTTTTAAGTGCTCTGGAATCATTTCGTTGTAAGCGGGTTTTTAAGTGCTCTGGAGTCATTTCGTTGCAAGCGGGTTTTTAAGTGCTCTGGAGTCATTTCGTTGCAAGCGGGTTTTTAAGTGCTCTGGAGTCATTTCGTTTCATTCGGGTTTTTAAGTGCTCTGGAGTCATTTCGTTGCAAGCGGGTTTTTAAGTGCTCTGGAGTCATTTCGTTGCAAGCGGGTTTTTAAGTGCTCTGGAGTCATTTCGTTGCAAGCGGGTTTTTAAGTGCTCTGAAGGCATTTCGTTGCAAGCGGGTTTTTAAGTGCTCTGGAGTCATTTCGTTGCAAGCGGGTTTTTAAGTGCTCTGGAGACATTTCGTTGCAAGCGGGTTTTTAAGTGCTCTGGAGCCATTTCGTTGCAAGCGGGTTTTTAATTGCTCAGGAGTCATTTCGTTGCAAGCGGGTTTTTAAGTGCTCTGGAGTCATTTCGTTGCAAGCGGGTTTTTAAGTGCTCTGGAGTCATTTCGTTGCAAGCGGGTTTTTAAGTGCTCTGGAGTCATTTCGTTGCAAGCGGGTTTTTAAGTGCTCTGGAGTCATTTCGTTGCAAGCGGGTTTTTAAGTGCTCTGGAGTCATTTCGTTGCAAGCGGGTTTTTAAGTGCTCTGGAGTCATTTCGTTGCAAGCGGGTTTTTAAGTGCTCTGGAGACATTTCGTTGCAAGCGGGTTTTTACGTGCTCTGGAGCCATTTCGTTGCAAGCGGGTTTTTAATTGCTCTGGAGTCATTTCGTTGCAAGCGGGTTTTTAAGTGCTCTCGAGTCATTTCGTTGCAAGCGGGTTTTTAAGTGCTCTGGAGTCATTTCGTTGCAAGCGGGTTTTTAAGTGCTCTGGAGTCATTTCGTTGCAAGCGGGTTTTTAAGTGCTCTGGAGTCATTTCGTTGCAAGCGGGTTTTTAAGTGCTCTGGAGTCATTTCGTTGCAAGCGGGTTTTTAAGTGCTCTGGAGTCATTTCGTTGCAAGCGGGTTTTTAAGTGCTCTGGAGTCATTTCGTTGCAAGCGGGTTTTTAAGTGCTCTGGAGGCATTTCGTTGCAAGCGGGTTTTTAAGTGCTCTGGAGTCATTTCGTTGCAAGCATGTTTTTAAGTGCTCTGGAGACATTTCGTTGCAAGCGGGTTTTTAAGTGCTCTTTAGCCATTTCGTTGCATGCGGGTTTTTAAGTGCTCTGGAGCCATTTCGTTGCAAGCGGGTTTTTAAGTGCTCTGGAGTCATTACGTTGCAAGCGGGTTTTTAAGTGCTCTGGAGTCATTTCGTTGCAAGCGGGTTTTTAAGTGCTCTGGAGTCATTTCGTTGCAAGCGGGATTTAAGTGCTCTGGAGTCATTTCGTTGCAAGCGGGTTTTTAAGTGCTCTGGAGTCATTTCGTTGCAAGCGGGTTTTTAAGTGCTCTGGATTCATTTCGTTGCAAGCGGGTTTTTAAGTGCTCTGTAGTCATTTCGTTGCAAGCGGGTTTTTAAGTGCTCTGGAGACATTTCGTTGCAAGCGGGTTTTTAAGTACTCTGGAGACATTTCGTTGCAAGCGGGTTTTTAAGTGCTCTGGAGTCATTTCGTGGCAAGCGGGTTTTTAAGTGCTCTGGAGTCATTTCGTTGCAAGCGGGTTTTTACATACTTCTCAGACATTTCACTGGAAGCGGGTTTTTTAAATGCTCTGTAGGCATTTCGTTGCAAGCGGGTTTTTAAGTGCTCTGGAGTCATTTCGTGGCAAGCGGGTTTTTAAGTGCTCTGGAGTCATTTCGTTGCAAGCGGGTTTTTACATACTTCTCAGACATTTCACTGGAAGCGGGTTTTTTAAATGCTCTGTAGGCATTTCGTTGCAAACGGGTTTTTACGTGCTCTGGAGTCATTTCGTTGCAAGCGGGTTTTTACATATTTCTCTGACATTTAACTGGAAGCGAGTATTTTAAGTGCTCTGGAGTCATTTCGTTGCAAGCGGGTTTTTACGTGCTCTGGAGTCATTTCGTTGCAAGCGGGTTTTTAAGTGCTCTGGAATCATTTCTTTGCAAGCGGGTTTTTAAGTGCTCTGAAGGCATTTCGTTGTAAGCGGGTTTTTAAGTGCTCTGGAGTCATTTCGTTGCAAGCGGGTTTTTAAGTGCTCTGGAGTCATTTCGTTGCAAGCGGGTTTTTAAGTGCTCTGGAGTCATTTCGTTTCATTCGGGTTTTTAAGTGCTCTGGAGTCATTTCGTTGCAAGCGGGTTTTTAAGTGCTCTGGAGTCATTTCGTTGCAAGCGGGTTTTTAAGTGCTCTGGAGTCATTTCGTTGCAAGCGGGTTTTTAAGTGCTCTGGAGTCATTTCGTTGCAAGCGGGTTTTTAAGTGCTCTGAAGGCATTTCGTTGCAAGCGGGTTTTTAAGTGCTCTGGAGTCATTTCGTTGCAAGCGGGTTTTTAAGTGCTCTGGAGACATTTCGTTGCAAGCGGGTTTTTAAGTGCTCTGGAGCCATTTCGTTGCAAGCGGGTTTTTAATTGCTCAGGAGTCATTTCGTTGCAAGCGGGTTTTTAAGTGCTCTGGAGTCATTTCGTTGCAAGCGGGTTTTTAAGTGCTCTGGAGTCATTTCGTTGCAAGCGGGTTTTTAAGTGCTCTGGAGTCATTTCGTTGCAAGCGGGTTTTTAAGTGCTCTGGAGTCATTTCGTTGCAAGCGGGTTTTTAAGTGCTCTGGAGTCATTTCGTTGCAAGCGGGTTTTTAAGTGCTCTGGAGTCATTTCGTTGCAAGCGGGTTTTTAAGTGCTCTGGAGACATTTCGTTGCAAGCGGGTTTTTACGTGCTCTGGAGCCATTTCGTTGCAAGCGGGTTTTTAATTGCTCTGGAGTCATTTCGTTGCAAGCGGGTTTTTAAGTGCTCTCGAGTCATTTCGTTGCAAGCGGGTTTTTAAGTGCTCTGGAGTCATTTCGTTGCAAGCGGGTTTTTAAGTGCTCTGGAGTCATTTCGTTGCAAGCGGGTTTTTAAGTGCTCTGGAGTCATTTCGTTGCAAGCGGGTTTTTAAGTGCTCTGGAGTCATTTCGTTGCAAGCGGGTTTTTAAGTGCTCTGGAGTCATTTCGTTGCAAGCGGGTTTTTAAGTGCTCTGGAGTCATTTCGTTGCAAGCGGGTTTTTAAGTGCTCTGGAGGCATTTCGTTGCAAGCGGGTTTTTAAGTGCTCTGGAGTCATTTCGTTGCAAGCATGTTTTTAAGTGCTCTGGAGACATTTCGTTGCAAGCGGGTTTTTAAGTGCTCTTTAGCCATTTCGTTGCATGCGGGTTTTTAAGTGCTCTGGAGCCATTTCGTTGCAAGCGGGTTTTTAAGTGCTCTGGAGTCATTACGTTGCAAGCGGGTTTTTAAGTGCTCTGGAGTCATTTCGTTGCAAGCGGGTTTTTAAGTGCTCTGGAGTCATTTCGTTGCAAGCGGGATTTAAGTGCTCTGGAGTCATTTCGTTGCAAGCGGGTTTTTAAGTGCTCTGGAGTCATTTCGTTGCAAGCGGGTTTTTAAGTGCTCTGGATTCATTTCGTTGCAAGCGGGTTTTTAAGTGCTCTGTAGTCATTTCGTTGCAAGCGGGTTTTTAAGTGCTCTGGAGACATTTCGTTGCAAGCGGGTTTTTAAGTACTCTGGAGACATTTCGTTGCAAGCGGGTTTTTAAGTGCTCTGGAGTCATTTCGTGGCAAGCGGGTTTTTAAGTGCTCTGGAGTCATTTCGTTGCAAGCGGGTTTTTACATACTTCTCAGACATTTCACTGGAAGCGGGTTTTTTAAATGCTCTGTAGGCATTTCGTTGCAAGCGGGTTTTTAAGTGCTCTGGAGTCATTTCGTGGCAAGCGGGTTTTTAAGTGCTCTGGAGTCATTTCGTTGCAAGCGGGTTTTTACATACTTCTCAGACATTTCACTGGAAGCGGGTTTTTTAAATGCTCTGTAGGCATTTCGTTGCAAACGGGTTTTTACGTGCTCTGGAGTCATTTCGTTGCAAGCGGGTTTTTACATATTTCTCTGACATTTAACTGGAAGCGAGTATTTTAAGTGCTCTGGAGTCATTTCGTTGCAAGCGGGTTTTTACGTGCTCTGGAGTCATTTCGTTGCAAGCGGGTTTTTAAGTGCTCTGGAATCATTTCTTTGCAAGCGGGTTTTTAAGTGCTCTGAAGGCATTTCGTTGTAAGCGGGTTTTTAAGTGCTCTGGAGTCATTTCGTTGCAAGCGGGTTTTTAAGTGCTCTGGAGTCATTTCGTTGCAAGCGGGTTTTTAAGTGCTCTGGAGTCATTTCGTTTCATTCGGGTTTTTAAGTGCTCTGGAGTCATTTCGTTGCAAGCGGGTTTTTAAGTGCTCTGGAGTCATTTCGTTGCAAGCGGGTTTTTAAGTGCTCTGGAGTCATTTCGTTGCAAGCGGGTTTTTAAGTGTTCTGAAGGCATTTCGTTGCAAGCGGGTTTTTAAGTGCTCTGGAGTCATTTCGTTGCAAGCGGGTTTTTAAGTGCTCTGGAGACATTTCGTTGCAAGCGGGTTTTTAAGTGCTCTGGAGCCATTTCGTTGCAAGCGGGTTTTTAATTGCTCAGGAGTCATTTCGTTGCAAGCGGGTTTTTAAGTGCTCTGGAGTCATTTCGTTGCAAGCGGGTTTTTAAGTGCTCTGGAGACATTTCGTTGCAAGCGGGTTTTTAAGTACTCTGGAGACATTTCGTTGCAAGCGGGTTTTTAAGTGCTCTGGAGTCATTTCGTTGCAAGCGGGTTTTTAAGTGCTCTGGAGTCATTTCGTTGCAAGTGGGTTTTTAAGTGCTCTGAAGGCATTTCGTTGCAAGCGGGTTTTTAAGTGCTCTGGAGTCATTTCGTTGCAAGCGGGTTTTTAAGTGCTCTGGAGTCATTTCGTTGCAAGCGGGTTTTTAAGTGCTCTGGAGTCATTTCGTTGCAAGCGGGTTTTTAAGTGCTCTGGAGTCATTTCGTTGCAAGCGGGTTTTTAAGTGCTCTGGAGTCATTTCGTTGCATGCGGGTTTTTAAGTGCTCTGAAGGCATTTCGTTGTAAGCGGGTTTTTAAGTGCTCTGGAGTCATTTCGTTGCAATCGGGTTTTTACGTGTTCTGGAGTCATTTCCTTGCAAGCGGGTTTTTACATCTCAGACATTTCACTGGAAGCGGGTTTTTTAAATGCTCTGTAGGCATTTCGTTGCAAGCGGGTTTTTAAGTACTCTGGAGTCATTTCGTTGCAAACGGGTTTTTACGTGCTCTGGAGTCATTTCGTTGCAAGCGGGTTTTTACGTGTTCTGGAGTCATTTCCTTGCAAGCGGGTTTTTACATACTTCTCAGACATTTCACTGGAAGCGGGTTTTTTAAATGCTCTGTAGGCATTTCGTTGCAAGCGGGTTTTTAAGTACTCTGGAGTGATTTCGTTGCAAACGGGTTTTTACGTGCTCTTGAGTCATTTCGTTGCAAGCGGGTTTTTACATATTTCTCTGACATTTAACTGGAAGCGAGTATTTTAAGTGCTCTGGAGTCATTTCGTTGCAAGCGGGTTTTTAAGTGCTCTGGAGTCATTTCGTTGCAAGCGGGTTTTTAAGTGCTCTGGATTCATTTCTTTGCAAGCGGGTTTTTAAGTGCTCTGTAGTCATTTCGTTGCAAGCGGGTTTTTAAGTGCTCTGGAGACATTTCGTTGCAAGCGGGTTTTTAAGTACTCTGGAGACATTTCGTTGCAAGCGGGTTTTTAAGTGCTCTGGAGTCATTTCGTTGCAAGCGGGTTTTTAAGTGCTCTGGAGTCATTTCGTTGCAAGAGGGTTTTTAAGTGCTCTGAAGGCATTTCGTTGCAAGCGGGTTTTTAAGTGCTCTGGAGTCATTTCGTTGCAAGCGGGTTTTTAAGTGCTCTGGAGTCATTTCGTTGCAAGCGGGTTTTTAAGTGCTCTGGAGTCATTTCGTTGCAAGCGGGTTTTTAAGTGCTCTGGAGTCATTTCGTTGCAAGCGGGTTTTTAAGTGCTCTGGAGTCATTTCGTTGCATGCGGGTTTTTAAGTGCTCTGAAGGCATTTCGTTGTAAGCGGGTTTTTAAGTGCTCTGGAGTCATTTCGTTGCAAGCGGGTTTTTACGTGTTCTGGAGTCATTTCCTTGCAAGCGGGTTTTTACATCTCAGACATTTCACTGGAAGCGGGTTTTTTAAATGCTCTGTAGGCATTTCGTTGCAAGCGGGTTTTTAAGTACTCTGGAGTCATTTCGTTGCAAACGGGTTTTTACGTGCTCTGGAGTCATTTCGTTGCAAGCGGGTTTTTACATATTTCTCTGACATTTAACTGGAAGCGAGTATTTTAAGTGCTCTGGAGTCATTTCGTTGCAAGCGGGTTTTTACGTGCTCTGGAGTCATTTCGTTGCAAGCGGGTTTTTAAGTGCTCTGGAATCATTTCTTTGCAAGCGGGTTTTTAAGTGCTCTGAAGGCATTTCGTTGTAAGCGGGTTTTTAAGTGCTCTGGAGTCATTTCGTTGCAAGCGGGTTTTTAAGTGCTCTGTAGTCATTTCGTTGCAAGCGGGTTTTTAAGTGCTCTGGAGACATTTCGTTGCAAGCGGGTTTTTAAGTACTCTGGAGACATTTCGTTGCAAGCGGGTTTTTAAGTGCTCTGGAGTCATTTCGTTGCAAGCGGGTTTTTAAGTGCTCTGGAGTCATTTCGTTGCAAGTGGGTTTTTAAGTGCTCTGAAGGCATTTCGTTGCAAGCGGGTTTTTAAGTGCTCTGGAGTCATTTCGTTGCAAGCGGGTTTTTAAGTGCTCTGGAGTCATTTCGTTGCAAGCGGGTTTTTAAGTGCTCTGGAGTCATTTCGTTGCAAGCGGGTTTTTAAGTGCTCTGGAGTCATTTCGTTGCAAGCGGGTTTTTAAGTGCTCTGGAGTCATTTCGTTGCATGCGGGTTTTTAAGTGCTCTGAAGGCATTTCGTTGTAAGCGGGTTTTTAAGTGCTCTGGAGTCATTTCGTTGCAAGCGGGTTTTTACGTGTTCTGGAGTCATTTCCTTGCAAGCGGGTTTTTACATCTCAGACATTTCACTGGAAGCGGGTTTTTTAAATGCTCTGTAGGCATTTCGTTGCAAGCGGGTTTTTAAGTACTCTGGAGTCATTTCGTTGCAAACGGGTTTTTACGTGCTCTGGAGTCATTTCGTTGCAAGCGGGTTTTTACTTGTTCTGGAGTCATTTCCTTGCAAGCGGGTTTTTACATACTTCTCAGACATTTCACTGGAAGCGGGTTTTTTAAATGCTCTGTAGGCATTTCGTTGCAAGCGGGTTTTTAAGTACTCTGGAGTGATTTCGTTGCAAACGGGTTTTTACGTGCTCTTGAGTCATTTCGTTGCAAGCGGGTTTTTACATATTTCTCTGACATTTAACTGGAAGCGAGTATTTTAAGTGCTCTGGAGTCATTTCGTTGCAAGCGGGTTTTTAAGTGCTCTGGAGTCATTTCGTTGCAAGCGGGTTTTTAAGTGCTCTGGATTCATTTCGTTGCAAGCGGGTTTTTAAGTGCTCTGTAGTCATTTCGTTGCAAGCGGGTTTTTAAGTGCTCTGGAGACATTTCGTTGCAAGCGGGTTTTTAAGTACTCTGGAGACATTTCGTTGCAAGCGGGTTTTTAAGTGCTCTGGAGTCATTTCGTTGCAAGCGGGTTTTTAAGTGCTCTGGAGTCATTTCGTTGCAAGTGGGTTTTTAAGTGCTCTGAAGGCATTTCGTTGCAAGCGGGTTTTTAAGTGCTCTGGAGTCATTTCGTTGCAAGCGGGTTTTTAAGTGCTCTGGAGTCATTTCGTTGCAAGCGGGTTTTTAAGTGCTCTGGAGTCATTTCGTTGCAAGCGGGTTTTTAAGTGCTCTGGAGTCATTTCGTTGCAAGCGGGTTTTTAAGTGCTCTGGAGTCATTTCGTTGCATGCGGGTTTTTAAGTGCTCTGAAGGCATTTCGTTGTAAGCGGGTTTTTAAGTGCTCTGGAGTCATTTCGTTGCAAGCGGGTTTTTACGTGTTCTGGAGTCATTTCCTTGCAAGCGGGTTTTTACATCTCAGACATTTCACTGGAAGCGGGTTTTTTAAATGCTCTGTAGGCATTTCGTTGCAAGCGGGTTTTTAAGTACTCTGGAGTCATTTCGTTGCAAACGGGTTTTTACGTGCTCTGGAGTCATTTCGTTGCAAGCGGGTTTTTACATATTTCTCTGACATTTAACTGGAAGCGAGTATTTTAAGTGCTCTGGAGTCATTTCGTTGCAAGCGGGTTTTTACGTGCTCTGGAGTCATTTCGTTGCAAGCGGGTTTTTAAGTGCTCTGGAATCATTTCGTTGTAAGCGGGTTTTTAAGTGCTCTGGAGTCATTTCGTTGCAAGCGGGTTTTTAAGTGCTCTGGAGACATTTCGTTGCAAGCGGGTTTTTAAGTGCTCTGGAGCCATTTCGTTGCAAGCGGGTTTTTAATTGCTCAGGAGTCATTTCGTTGCAAGCGGGTTTTTAAGTGCTCTGGAGTCATTTCGTTGCAAGCGGGTTTTTAAGTGCTCTGGAGACATTTCGTTGCAAGCGGGTTTTTAAGTACTCTGGAGACATTTCGTTGCAAGCGGGTTTTTAAGTGCTCTGGAGTCATTTCGTTGCAAGCGGGTTTTTAAGTGCTCTGGAGTCATTTCGTTGCAAGTGGGTTTTTAAGTGCTCTGAAGGCATTTCGTTGCAAGCGGGTTTTTAAGTGCTCTGGAGTCATTTCGTTGCAAGCGGGTTTTTAAGTGCTCTGGAGTCATTTCGTTGCAAGCGGGTTTTTAAGTGCTCTGGAGTCATTTCGTTGCAAGCGGGTTTTTAAGTGCTCTGGAGTCATTTCGTTGCAAGCGGGTTTTTAAGTGCTCTGGAGTCATTTCGTTGCATGCGGGTTTTTAAGTGCTCTGAAGGCATTTCGTTGTAAGCGGGTTTTTAAGTGCTCTGGAGTCATTTCGTTGCAATCGGGTTTTTACGTGTTCTGGAGTCATTTCCTTGCAAGCGGGTTTTTACATCTCAGACATTTCACTGGAAGCGGGTTTTTTAAATGCTCTGTAGGCATTTCGTTGCAAGCGGGTTTTTAAGTACTCTGGAGTCATTTCGTTGCAAACGGGTTTTTACGTGCTCTGGAGTCATTTCGTTGCAAGCGGGTTTTTACGTGTTCTGGAGTCATTTCCTTGCAAGCGGGTTTTTACATACTTCTCAGACATTTCACTGGAAGCGGGTTTTTTAAATGCTCTGTAGGCATTTCGTTGCAAGCGGGTTTTTAAGTACTCTGGAGTGATTTCGTTGCAAACGGGTTTTTACGTGCTCTTGAGTCATTTCGTTGCAAGCGGGTTTTTACATATTTCTCTGACATTTAACTGGAAGCGAGTATTTTAAGTGCTCTGGAGTCATTTCGTTGCAAGCGGGTTTTTAAGTGCTCTGGAGTCATTTCGTTGCAAGCGGGTTTTTAAGTGCTCTGGATTCATTTCTTTGCAAGCGGGTTTTTAAGTGCTCTGTAGTCATTTCGTTGCAAGCGGGTTTTTAAGTGCTCTGGAGACATTTCGTTGCAAGCGGGTTTTTAAGTACTCTGGAGACATTTCGTTGCAAGCGGGTTTTTAAGTGCTCTGGAGTCATTTCGTTGCAAGCGGGTTTTTAAGTGCTCTGGAGTCATTTCGTTGCAAGAGGGTTTTTAAGTGCTCTGAAGGCATTTCGTTGCAAGCGGGTTTTTAAGTGCTCTGGAGTCATTTCGTTGCAAGCGGGTTTTTAAGTGCTCTGGAGTCATTTCGTTGCAAGCGGGTTTTTAAGTGCTCTGGAGTCATTTCGTTGCAAGCGGGTTTTTAAGTGCTCTGGAGTCATTTCGTTGCAAGCGGGTTTTTAAGTGCTCTGGAGTCATTTCGTTGCATGCGGGTTTTTAAGTGCTCTGAAGGCATTTCGTTGTAAGCGGGTTTTTAAGTGCTCTGGAGTCATTTCGTTGCAAGCGGGTTTTTACGTGTTCTGGAGTCATTTCCTTGCAAGCGGGTTTTTACATCTCAGACATTTCACTGGAAGCGGGTTTTTTAAATGCTCTGTAGGCATTTCGTTGCAAGCGGGTTTTTAAGTACTCTGGAGTCATTTCGTTGCAAACGGGTTTTTACGTGCTCTGGAGTCATTTCGTTGCAAGCGGGTTTTTACATATTTCTCTGACATTTAACTGGAAGCGAGTATTTTAAGTGCTCTGGAGTCATTTCGTTGCAAGCGGGTTTTTACGTGCTCTGGAGTCATTTCGTTGCAAGCGGGTTTTTAAGTGCTCTGGAATCATTTCTTTGCAAGCGGGTTTTTAAGTGCTCTGAAGGCATTTCGTTGTAAGCGGGTTTTTAAGTGCTCTGGAGTCATTTCGTTGCAAGCGGGTTTTTAAGTGCTCTGTAGTCATTTCGTTGCAAGCGGGTTTTTAAGTGCTCTGGAGACATTTCGTTGCAAGCGGGTTTTTAAGTACTCTGGAGACATTTCGTTGCAAGCGGGTTTTTAAGTGCTCTGGAGTCATTTCGTTGCAAGTGGGTTTTTAAGTGCTCTGGAGTCATTTCGTTGCAAGTGGGTTTTTAAGTGCTCTGAAGGCATTTCGTTGCAAGCGGGTTTTTAAGTGCTCTGGAGTCATTTCGTTGCAAGCGGGTTTTTAAGTGCTCTGGAGTCATTTCGTTGCAAGCGGGTTTTTAAGTGCTCTGGAGTCATTTCGTTGCAAGCGGGTTTTTAAGTGCTCTGGAGTCATTTCGTTGCAAGCGGGTTTTTAAGTGCTCTGGAGTCATTTCGTTGCATGCGGGTTTTTAAGTGCTCTGAAGGCATTTCGTTGTAAGCGGGTTTTTAAGTGCTCTGGAGTCATTTCGTTGCAAGCGGGTTTTTACGTGTTCTGGAGTCATTTCCTTGCAAGCGGGTTTTTACATCTCAGACATTTCACTGGAAGCGGGTTTTTTAAATGCTCTGTAGGCATTTCGTTGCAAGCGGGTTTTTAAGTACTCTGGAGTCATTTCGTTGCAAACGGGTTTTTACGTGCTCTGGAGTCATTTCGTTGCAAGCGGGTTTTTACTTGTTCTGGAGTCATTTCCTTGCAAGCGGGTTTTTACATACTTCTCAGACATTTCACTGGAAGCGGGTTTTTTAAATGCTCTGTAGGCATTTCGTTGCAAGCGGGTTTTTAAGTACTCTGGAGTGATTTCGTTGCAAACGGGTTTTTACGTGCTCTTGAGTCATTTCGTTGCAAGCGGGTTTTTACATATTTCTCTGACATTTAACTGGAAGCGAGTATTTTAAGTGCTCTGGAGTCATTTCGTTGCAAGCGGGTTTTTAAGTGCTCTGGAGTCATTTCGTTGCAAGCGGGTTTTTAAGTGCTCTGGATTCATTTCGTTGCAAGCGGGTTTTTAAGTGCTCTGTAGTCATTTCGTTGCAAGCGGGTTTTTAAGTGCTCTGGAGACATTTCGTTGCAAGCGGGTTTTTAAGTACTCTGGAGACATTTCGTTGCAAGCGGGTTTTTAAGTGCTCTGGAGTCATTTCGTTGCAAGCGGGTTTTTAAGTGCTCTGGAGTCATTTCGTTGCAAGTGGGTTTTTAAGTGCTCTGAAGGCATTTCGTTGCAAGCGGGTTTTTAAGTGCTCTGGAGTCATTTCGTTGCAAGCGGGTTTTTAAGTGCTCTGGAGTCATTTCGTTGCAAGCGGGTTTTTAAGTGCTCTGGAGTCATTTCGTTGCAAGCGGGTTTTTAAGTGCTCTGGAGTCATTTCATTGCAAGCGGGTTTTTAAGTGCTCTGGAGTCATTTCGTTGCATGCGGGTTTTTAAGTGCTCTGAAGGCATTTCGTTGTAAGCGGGTTTTTAAGTGCTCTGGAGTCATTTCGTTGCAAGCGGGTTTTTACGTGTTCTGGAGTCATTTCCTTGCAAGCGGGTTTTTACATCTCAGACATTTCACTGGAAGCGGGTTTTTTAAATGCTCTGTAGGCATTTCGTTGCAAGCGGGTTTTTAAGTACTCTGGAGTCATTTCGTTGCAAACGGGTTTTTACGTGCTCTGGAGTCATTTCGTTGCAAGCGGGTTTTTACATATTTCTCTGACATTTAACTGGAAGCGAGTATTTTAAGTGCTCTGGAGTCATTTCGTTGCAAGCGGGTTTTTACGTGCTCTGGAGTCATTTCGTTGCAAGCGGGTTTTTAAGTGCTCTGGAATCATTTCGTTGTAAGCGGGTTTTTAAGTGCTCTGGAGTCATTTCGTTGCAAGCGGGTTTTTAAGTGCTCTGGAGTCATTTCGTTGCAAGCGGGTTTTTAAGTGCTCTGGAGTCATTTCGTTTCATTCGGGTTTTTAAGTGCTCTGGAGTCATTTCGTTGCAAGCGGGTTTTTAAGTGCTCTGGAGTCATTTCGTTGCAAGCGGGTTTTTAAGTGCTCTGGAGTCATTTCGTTGCAAGCGGGTTTTTAAGTGCTCTGAAGGCATTTCGTTGCAAGCGGGTTTTTAAGTGCTCTGGAGTCATTTCGTTGCAAGCGGGTTTTTAAGTGCTCTGGAGACATTTCGTTGCAAGCGGGTTTTTAAGTGCTCTGGAGCCATTTCGTTGCAAGCGGGTTTTTAATTGCTCAGGAGTCATTTCGTTGCAAGCGGGTTTTTAAGTGCTCTGGAGTCATTTCGTTGCAAGCGGGTTTTTAAGTGCTCTGGAGTCATTTCGTTGCAAGCGGGTTTTTAAGTGCTCTGGAGTCATTTCGTTGCAAGCGGGTTTTTAAGTGCTCTGGAGTCATTTCGTTGCAAGCGGGTTTTTAAGTGCTCTGGAGTCATTTCGTTGCAAGCGGGTTTTTAAGTGCTCTGGAGTCATTTCGTTGCAAGCGGGTTTTTAAGTGCTCTGGAGACATTTCGTTGCAAGCGGGTTTTTACGTGCTCTGGAGCCATTTCGTTGCAAGCGGGTTTTTAATTGCTCTGGAGTCATTTCGTTGCAAGCGGGTTTTTAAGTGCTCTCGAGTCATTTCGTTGCAAGCGGGTTTTTAAGTGCTCTGGAGTCATTTCGTTGCAAGCGGGTTTTTAAGTGCTCTGGAGTCATTTCGTTGCAAGCGGGTTTTTAAGTGCTCTGGAGTCATTTCGTTGCAAGCGGGTTTTTAAGTGCTCTGGAGTCATTTCGTTGCAAGCGGGTTTTTAAGTGCTCTGGAGTCATTTCGTTGCAAGCGGGTTTTTAAGTGCTCTGGAGTCATTTCGTTGCAAGCGGGTTTTTAAGTGCTCTGGAGGCATTTCGTTGCAAGCGGGTTTTTAAGTGCTCTGGAGTCATTTCGTTGCAAGCATGTTTTTAAGTGCTCTGGAGACATTTCGTTGCAAGCGGGTTTTTAAGTGCTCTTTAGCCATTTCGTTGCATGCGGGTTTTTAAGTGCTCTGGAGCCATTTCGTTGCAAGCGGGTTTTTAAGTGCTCTGGAGTCATTACGTTGCAAGCGGGTTTTTAAGTGCTCTGGAGTCATTTCGTTGCAAGCGGGTTTTTAAGTGCTCTGGAGTCATTTCGTTGCAAGCGGGATTTAAGTGCTCTGGAGTCATTTCGTTGCAAGCGGGTTTTTAAGTGCTCTGGAGTCATTTCGTTGCAAGCGGGTTTTTAAGTGCTCTGGATTCATTTCGTTGCAAGCGGGTTTTTAAGTGCTCTGTAGTCATTTCGTTGCAAGCGGGTTTTTAAGTGCTCTGGAGACATTTCGTTGCAAGCGGGTTTTTAAGTACTCTGGAGACATTTCGTTGCAAGCGGGTTTTTAAGTGCTCTGGAGTCATTTCGTGGCAAGCGGGTTTTTAAGTGCTCTGGAGTCATTTCGTTGCAAGCGGGTTTTTACATACTTCTCAGACATTTCACTGGAAGCGGGTTTTTTAAATGCTCTGTAGGCATTTCGTTACAAGCGGGTTTTTAAGTACTCTGGAGTCATTTCGTTGCAAACGGGTTTTTACGTGCTCTGGAGTCATTTCTTTGCAAGCGGGTTTTTAAGTGCTCTGGAGTCATTTCGTTGCAAGCGGGTTTTTAAGTGCTCTGGAGACATTTCGTTGCAAGCGGGTTTTTAAGTGCTCTGGAGCCATTTCGTTGCAAGCGGGTTTTTAATTGCTCTGGAGTCATTTCGTTGCAAGCGGGTTTTTAAGTGCTCTGGAGTCATTTCGTTGCAAGCGGGTTTTTAAGTGCTCTGGAGTCATTTCGTTGCAAGCGGGTTTTTAAGTGCTCTGGAGTCATTTCGTTGCAAGCGGGTTTTTAAGTGCTCTGGAGTCATTTCGTTGCAAGCGGGTTTTTAAGTGCTCTGGAGTCATTTCGTTGCAAGCGGGTTTTTAAGTGCTCTGGAGACATTTCGTTGCAAGCGGGTTTTTACGTGCTCTGGAGCCATTTCGTTGCAAGCGGGTTTTTAATTGCTCTGGAGCCATTTCGTTGCAAGCGGGTTTTTAAGTGCTCTCGAGTCATTTCGTTGCAAGCGGGTTTTTAAGTGCTCTGGAGTCATTTCGTTGCAAGCGGGTTTTTAAGTGCTCAGGAGTCATTTCGTTGCAAGCGGGTTTTTAAGTGCTCTGCAGTCATTTCGTTGCAAGCGGGTTTTTAAGTGCTCTGGAGTCATTTCGTTTCATTCGGGTTTTTAAGTGCTCTGGAGTCATTTCGTTGCAAGCGGGTTTTTAAGTGCTCTGGAGGCATTTCGTTGCAAGCGGGTTTTTAAGTGCTCTGGAGACATTTCGTTGCAAGCGGGTTTTTAAGTGCTCTGGAGCCATTTCGTTGCAAGCGGGTTTTTAATTGCTCTGGAGTCATTTCGTTGCAAGCGGGTTTTTAAGTGCTCTGGAGTCATTTCGTTGCAAGCGGGTTTTTAAGTGCTCTGGAGGCATTTCGTTGCAAGCGGGTTCTTAAGTGCTCTGGAGTCATTTCGTTGCAAGCGGGTTTTTAAGTGCTCTGGAGACATTTCGTTGCAAGCGGGTTTTTAAGTGCTCTGGAGCCATTTCGTTGCAAGCGGGTTTTTAATTGCTCAGGAGTCATTTCGTTGCAAGCGGGTTTTTAAGTGCTCTGGAGTCATTTCGTTGCAAGCGGGTTTTTAAGTGCTCTGGAGTCATTTCGTTGCAAGCGGGTTTTTAAGTGCTCTGGAGTCATTTCGTTGCAAGCGGGTTTTTAAGTGCTCTGGAGTCATTTCGTTGCAAGCGGGTTTTTAAGTGCTCTGGAGTCATTTCGTTGCAAGCGGGTTTTTAAGTGCTCTGGAGTCATTTCGTTGCAAGCGGGTTTTTAAGTGCTCTGGAGACATTTCGTTGCAAGCGGGTTTTTACGTGCTCTGGAGCCATTTCGTTGCAAGCGGGTTTTTAATTGCTCTGGAGTCATTTCGTTGCAAGCGGGTTTTTAAGTGCTCTCGAGTCATTTCGTTGCAAGCGGGTTTTTAAGTGCTCTGGAGTCATTTCGTTGCAAGCGGGTTTTTAAGTGCTCTGGAGTCATTTCGTTGCAAGCGGGTTTTTAAGTGCTCTGGAGTCATTTCGTTGCAAGCGGGTTTTTAAGTGCTCTGGAGTCATTTCGTTGCAAGCGGGTTTTTAAGTGCTCTGGAGTCATTTCGTTGCAAGCGGGTTTTTAAGTGCTCTGGAGTCATTTCGTTGCAAGCGGGTTTTTAAGTGCTCTGGAGGCATTTCGTTGCAAGCGGGTTTTTAAGTGCTCTGGAGTCATTTCGTTGCAAGCATGTTTTTAAGTGCTCTGGAGACATTTCGTTGCAAGCGGGTTTTTAAGTGCTCTTTAGCCATTTCATTGCATGCGGGTTTTTAAGTGCTCTGGAGCCATTTCGTTGCAAGCGGGTTTTTAAGTGCTCTGGAGTCATTACGTTGCAAGCGGGTTTTTAAGTGTTCTGGAGTCATTTCGTTGCAAGCGGGTTTTTAAGTGCTCTGGAGTCATTTCGTTGCAAGCGGGATTTAAGTGCTCTGGAGTCATTTCGTTGCAAGCGGGTTTTTAAGTGCTCTGGAGTCATTTCGTTGCAAGCGGGTTTTTAAGTGCTCTGGATTCATTTCGTTGCAAGCGGGTTTTTAAGTGCTCTGTAGTCATTTCGTTGCAAGCGGGTTTTTAAGTGCTCTGGAGACATTTCGTTGCAAGCGGGTTTTTAAGTACTCTGGAGACATTTCGTTGCAAGCGGGTTTTTAAGTGCTCTGGAGTCATTTCGTTGCAAGCGGGTTTTTAAGTGCTCTGGAGTCATTTCGTTGGAAGCGGGTTTTTACATACTTCTCAGACATTTCACTGGAAGCGGGTTTTTTAAATGCTCTGTAGGCATTTCGTTACAAGCGGGTTTTTAAGTACTCTGGAGTCATTTCGTTGCAAACGGGTTTTTACGTGCTCTGGAGTCATTTCTTTGCAAGCGGGTTTTTAAGTGCTCTGGAGTCATTTCGTTGCAAGCGGGTTTTTAAGTGCTCTGGAGACATTTTGTTGCAAGCGGGTTTTTAAGTGCTCTGGAGCCATTTCGTTGCAAGCGGGTTTTTAAGTGCTCTGGAGTCATTTCGTTGCAAGCGGGTTTTTAAGTGCTCTGGAGTCATTTCGTTGCAAGCGGGTTTTTAAGTGCTCTGGAGTCATTTCGTTGCAAGCGGGTTTTTAAGTGCTCTGGAGTCATTTCGTTGCAAGCGGGTTTTTAAGTGCTCTGGAGTTATTTCGTTGCAAGCGGGTTTTTAAGTGCTCTGGAGTCATTTCGTTGCAAGCGGGTTTTTAAGTGCTCTGGAGACATTTCGTTGCAAGCGGGTTTTTACGTGCTCTGGAGCCATTTCGTTGCAAGCGGGTTTTTAATTGCTCTGGAGCCATTTCGTTGCAAGTGGGTTTTTAAGTGCTCTCGAGTCATTTCGTTGCAAGCGGGTTTTTAAGTGCTCTGGAGTCATTTCGTTGCAAGCGGGTTTTTAAGTGCTCAGGAGTCATTTCGTTGCAAGCGGGTTTTTAAGTGCTCTGGAGTCATTTCGTTGCAAGCGGGTTTTTAAGTGCTCTGGAGTCATTTCGTTTCATTCGGGTTTTTAAGTGCTCTGGAGTCATTTCGTTGCAAGCGGGTTTTTAAGTGCTCTGGAGTCATTTCGTTGCAAGCGGGTTTTTAAGTGCTCTGGAGTCATTTCGTTGCAAGCGGGTTTTTAAGTGCTCTGAAGGCATTTCGTTGCAAGCGGGTTTTTAAGTGCTCTGGAGTCATTTCGTTGCAAGCGGGTTTTTAAGTGCTCTGGAGACATTTCGTTGCAAGCGGGTTTTTAAGTGCTCTGGAGCCATTTCGTTGCAAGCGGGTTTTTAATTGCTCAGGAGTCATTTCGTTGCAAGCGGGTTTTTAAGTGCTCTGGAGTCATTTCGTTGCAAGCGGGTTTTTAAGTGCTCTGGAGTCATTTCGTTGCAAGCGGGTTTTTAAGTGCTCTGGAGTCATTTCGTTGCAAGCGGGTTTTTAAGTGCTCTGGAGTCATTTCGTTGCAAGCGGGTTTTTAAGTGCTCTGGAGTCATTTCGTTGCAAGCGGGTTTTTAAGTGCTCTGGAGACATTTCGTTGCAAGCGGGTTTTTACGTGCTCTGGAGCCATTTCGTTGCAAGCGGGTTTTTAATTGCTCTGGAGTCATTTCGTTGCAAGCGGGTTTTTAAGTGCTCTCGAGTCATTTCGTTGCAAGCGGGTTTTTAAGTGCTCTGAAGTCATTTCGTTGCAAGAGGGTTTTTAAGTGCTCTGGAGTCATTTCGTTGCAAGCGGGTTTTTAAGTGCTCTGGAGTCATTTCGTTGCAAGCGGGTTTTTAAGTGCTCTGGAGTCATTTCGTTGCAAGCGGGTTTTTAAGTGCTCTGGAGTCATTTCGTTGCAAGCGGGTTTTTAAGTGCTCTGGAGTCATTTCGTTGCAAGCGGGTTTTTAAGTGCTCTGGAGGCATTTCGTTGCAAGCGGGTTTTTAAGTGCTCTGGAGTCATTTCGTTGCAAGCATGTTTTTAAGTGCTCTGGAGACATTTCGTTGCAAGCGGGTTTTTAAGTGCTCTTTAGCCATTTCGTTGCATGCGGGTTTTTAAGTGCTCTGGAGCCATTTCGTTGCAAGCGGGTTTTTAAGTGCTCTGGAGTCATTACGTTGCAAGCGGGTTTTTAAGTGTTCTGGAGTCATTTCGTTGCAAGCGGGTTTTTAAGTGCTCTGGAGTCATTTCGTTGCAAGCGGGATTTAAGTGCTCTGGAGTCATTTCGTTGCAAGCGGGTTTTTAAGTGCTCTGGAGTCATTTCGTTGCAAGCGGGTTTTTAAGTGCTCTGGATTCATTTCGTTGCAAGCGGGTTTTTAAGTGCTCTGAAGTCATTTCGTTGCAAGCGGGTTTTTAAGTGCTCTGGAGACATTTCGTTGCAAGCGGGTTTTTAAGTGCTCTGGAGACATTTCGTTGCAAGCGGGTTTTTACGTGCTCTGGAGCCATTTCGTTGCAAGCGGGTTTTTAATTGCTCTGGAGCCATTTCGTTGCAAGCGGGTTTTTAAGTGCTCTCGAGTCATTTCGTTGCAAGCGGGTTTTTAAGTGCTCTGGAGTCATTTCGTTGCAAGCGGGTTTTTAAGTGCTCAGGAGTCATTTCGTTGCAAGCGGGTTTTTAAGTGCTCTGGAGTCATTTCGTTGCAAGCGGGTTTTTAAGTGCTCTGGAGTCATTTCGTTGCAAGCGGGTTTTTAAGTGCTCTGGAGTCATTTCGTTGCAAGCGGGTTTTTAAGTGCTCTGAAGGCATTTCGTTGCAAGCGGGTTTTTAAGTGCTCTGAAGGCATTTCGTTGCAAGCATGTTTTTAAGTGCTCTGGAGACATTTCGTTGCAAGCGGGTTTTTAAGTGCTCTTTAGCCATTTCGTTGCAAGCGGGTTTTTAAGTGCTCTGGAGCCATTTCGTTGCAAGCGGGTTTTTAAGTGCTCTGGAGTCATTACGTTGCAAGCGGGTTTTTAAGTGTTCTGGAGTCATTTCGTTGCAAGCGGGTTTTTAAGTGCTCTGGAGTCATTTCGTTGCAAGCGGGATTTAAGTGCTCTGGAGTCATTTCGTTGTAAGCGGGTTTTTAAGTGCTCTGGAGTCATTTCGTTGCAAGCGGGTTTTTAAGTGCTCTGGAGTCATTTTGTTGCAAGCGGGTTTTTAAGTGCTCTGTAGTCATTTCGTTGCAAGCGGGTTTTTAAGTGCTCTGGAGACATTTCGTTGCAAGCGGGTTTTTAAGTACTCTGGAGACATTTCGTTGCAAGCGGGTTTTTAAGTGCTCTGGAGTCATTTCGTTGCAAGCGGGTTTTTAAGTGCTCTGGAGGCATTTCGTTGCAAGCGGGTTTTTAAGTGCTCTGGAGGCATTTCGTTGCAAGCGGGTTTTTAAGTGCTCTGGAGTCATTTCGTTGCAAGCATGTTTTTAAGTGCTCTGGAGACATTTCGTTGCAAGCGGGTTTTTAAGTGCTCTTTAGCCATTTCGTTGCATGCGGGTTTTTAAGTGCTCTGGAGCCATTTCGTTGCAAGCGGGTTTTTAAGTGCTCTGGAGTCATTACGTTGCAAGCGGGTTTTTAAGTGTTCTGGAGTCATTTCGTTGCAAGCGGGTTTTTAAGTGCTCTGGAGTCATTTCGTTGCAAGCGGGATTTAAGTGCTCTGGAGTCATTTCGTTGCAAGCGGGTTTTTAAGTGCTCTGGAGTCATTTCGTTGCAAGCGGGTTTTTAAGTGCTCTGGATTCATTTCGTTGCAAGCGGGTTTTTAAGTGCTCTGTAGTCATTTCGTTGCAAGCGGGTTTTTAAGTGCTCTGGAGACATTTCGTTGCAAGCGGGTTTTTAAGTACTCTGGAGACATTTCGTTGCAAGCGGGTTTTTAAGTGCTCTGGAGTCATTTCGTTGCAAGCGGGTTTTTAAGTGCTCTGGAGTTATTTCGTTGGAAGCGGGTTTTTACATACTTCTCAGACATTTCACTGGAAGCGGGTTTTTTAAATGCTCTGTAGGCATTTCGTTACAAGCGGGTTTTTAAGTACTCTGGAGTCATTTCGTTGCAAACGGGTTTTTACGTGCTCTGGAGTCATTTCTTTGCAAGCGGGTTTTTAAGTGCTCTGGAGTCATTTCGTTGCAAGCGGGTTTTTAAGTGCTCTGGAGACATTTTGTTGCAAGCGGGTTTTTAAGTGCTCTGGAGCCATTTCGTTGCAAGCGGGTTTTTAATTGCTCTGGAGTCATTTCGTTGCAAGCGGGTTTTTAAGTGCTCTGGAGTCATTTCGTTGCAAGCGGGTTTTTAAGTGCTCTGGAGTCATTTCGTTGCAAGCGGGTTTTTAAGTGCTCTGGAGTCATTTCGTTGCAAGCGGGTTTTTAAGTGCTCTGGAGTCATTTCGTTGCAAGCGGGTTTTTAAGTGCTCTGGAGTCATTTCGTTGCAAGCGGGTTTTTACGTGCTCTGGAGTCATTTCGTTGCAAGCGGGTTTTTAATTGCTCTGGAGTCATTTCGTTGCAAGCGGGTTTTTAAGTGCTCTCGAGTCATTTCGTTGCAAGCGGGTTTTTAAGTGCTCTGGAGTCATTTCGTTGCAAGAGGGTTTTTAAGTGCTCTGGAGTCATTTCGTTGCAAGCGGGTTTTTAAGTGCTCTGGAGTCATTTCGTTGCAAGCGGGTTTTTAAGTGCTCTGGAGTCATTTCGTTGCAAGCGGGTTTTTAAGTGCTCTGGAGTCATTTCGTTGCAAGCGGGTTTTTAAGTGCTCTGGAGTCATTTCGTTGCAAGCGGGTTTTTAAGTGCTCTGGAGGCATTTCGTTGCAAGCGGGTTTTTAAGTGCTCTGGAGTCATTTCGTTGCAAGCATGTTTTTAAGTGCTCTGGAGACATTTCGTTGCAAGCGGGTTTTTAAGTGCTCTTTAGCCATTTCGTTGCATGCGGGTTTTTAAGTGCTCTGGAGCCATTTCGTTGCAAGCGGGTTTTTAAGTGCTCTGGAGTCATTACGTTGCAAGCGGGTTTTTAAGTGTTCTGGAGTCATTTCGTTGCAAGCGGGTTTTTAAGTGCTCTGGAGTCATTTCGTTGCAAGCGGGATTTAAGTGCTCTGGAGTCATTTCGTTGCAAGCGGGTTTTTAAGTGCTCTGGAGTCATTTCGTTGCAAGCGGGTTTTTAAGTGCTCTGGATTCATTTCGTTGCAAGCGGGTTTTTAAGTGCTCTGAAGTCATTTCGTTGCAAGCGGGTTTTTAAGTGCTCTGGAGACATTTCGTTGCAAGCGGGTTTTTAAGTGCTCTGGAGACATTTCGTTGCAAGCGGGTTTTTAAGTGCTCTGGAGTCATTTCGTTGCAAGCGGGTTTTTAAGTGCTCTGGAGTCATTTCGTTGGAAGCGGGTTTTTACATACTTCTCAGACATTTCACTGGAAGCGGGTTTTTTAAATGCTCTGTAGGCATTTCGTTACAAGCGGGTTTTTAAGTACTCTGGAGTCATTTCGTTGCAAACGGGTTTTTACGTGCTCTGGAGTCATTTCTTTGCAAGCGGGTTTTTAAGTGCTCTGGAGTCATTTCGTTGCAAGCGGGTTTTTAAGTGCTCTGGAGACATTTTGTTGCAAGCGGGTTTTTAAGTGCTCTGGAGCCATTTCGTTGCAAGCGGGTTTTTAATTGCTCTGGAGTCATTTCGTTGCAAGCGGGTTTTTAAGTGCTCTGGAGTCATTTCGTTGCAAGCGGGTTTTTAAGTGCTCTGGAGTCATTTCGTTGCAAGCGGGTTTTTAAGTGCTCTGGAGTCATTTCGTTGCAAGCGGGTTTTTAAGTGCTCAGGAGTCATTTCGTTGCAAGCGGGTTTTTAAGTGCTCTGGAGTCATTTCGTTGCAAGCGGGTTTTTAAGTGCTCTGGAGTCATTTCGTTGCAAGCGGGTTTTTAAGTGCTCTGGAGTCATTTCGTTGCAAGCGGGTTTTTAAGTGCTCTGAAGGCATTTCGTTGCAAGCGGGTTTTTAAGTGCTCTGAAGGCATTTCTTTGCAAGCATGTTTTTAAGTGCTCTGGAGACATTTCGTTGCAAGCGGGTTTTTAAGTGCTCTTTAGCCATTTCGTTGCAAGCGGGTTTTTAAGTGCTCTGGAGCCATTTCGTTGCAAGCGGGTTTTTAAGTGCTCTGGAGTCATTACGTTGCAAGCGGGTTTTTAAGTGTTCTGGAGTCATTTCGTTGCAAGCGGGTTTTTAAGTGCTCTGGAGTCATTTCGTTGCAAGCGGGTTTTTAAGTGCTCTGAAGGCATTTCGTTGCAAGCGGGTTTTTAAGTGCTCTGAAGGCATTTCTTTGCAAGCATGTTTTTAAGTGCTCTGGAGACATTTCGTTGCAAGCGGGTTTTTAAGTGCTCTTTAGCCATTTCGTTGCAAGCGGGTTTTTAAGTGCTCTGGAGCCATTTCGTTGCAAGCGGGTTTTTAAGTGCTCTGGAGTCATTACGTTGCAAGCGGGTTTTTAAGTGTTCTGGAGTCATTTCGTTGCAAGCGGGTTTTTAAGTGCTCTGGAGTCATTTCGTTGCAAGCGGGATTTAAGTGCTCTGGAGTCATTTCGTTGCAAGCGGGTTTTTAAGTGCTCTGGATTCATTTCGTTGCAAGCGGGTTTTTAAGTGCTCTGGATTCATTTCGTTGCAAGCGGGTTTTTAAGTGCTCTGTAGTCATTTCGTTGCAAGCGGGCTTTTAAGTGCTCTGGAGACATTTCGTTGCAAGCGGGTTTTTAAGTACTCTGGAGACATTTCGTTGCAAGCGGGTTTTTAAGTGCTCTGGAGTCATTTCGTTGCAAGCGGGATTTAAGTGCTCTGGAGTCATTTCGTTGCAAGCGGGTTTTTAAGTGCTCTGGAGTCATTTCGTTGCAAGCGGGTTTTTAAGTGCTCTGGAGACATTTCGTTGCAAGCGGGTTTTTAAGTGCTCTGGAGCCATTTCGTTGCAAGCGGGTTTTTAATTGCTCTGGAGTCATTTCGTTGCAAGCGGGTTTTTAAGTGCTCTGGAGTCATTTCGTTGCAAGCGGGTTTTTAATTGCTCTGGAGTCATTTCGTTGCAAGCGGGTTTTTAAGTGCTCTGGAGTCATTTCGTTGCAAGCGGGTTTTTAAGTGCTCTGGAGTCATTTCGTTGCAAGCGGGTTTTTAAGTGCTCTGGAGTCATTTCGTTGCAAGCGGGTTTTTAAGTGCTCTGGAGTCATTTCGTTGCAAGCGGGTTTTTAAGTGCTCTGGAGACATTTCGTTGCAAGCGGGTTTTTACGTGCTCTGGAGCCATTTCGTTGCAAGCGGGTTTTTAATTGCTCTGGAGTCATTTCGTTGCAAGCGGGTTTTTAAGTGCTCTCGAGTCATTTCGTTGCAAGCGGGTTTTTAAGTGCTCTGGAGTCATTTCGTTGCAAGCGGGTTTTTAAGTGCTCTGGAGTCATTTCGTTGCAAGCGGGTTTTTAAGTGCTCTGGAGTCATTTCTTTGCAAGCGGGTTTTTAAGTGCTCTGGAGTCATTTCGTTGCAAGTGGGTTTTTAAGTGCTCTGGAGTCATTTCGTTGCAAGCGGGTTTTTAAGTGCTCTGAAGGCATTTCGTTGCAAGCGGGTTTTTAAGTGCTCTGGAGTCATTTCGTTGCAAGCTTGTTTTTAAGTGCTCTGGAGACATTTCGTTGCAAGCGGGTTTTTAAGTGCTCTTTCGCTATTTCGTTGCAAGCGGGTTTTTAAGTGCTCTGGAGCCATTTCGTTGCAAGCGGGTTTTTAAGTGCTCTGGAGTCATTACGTTGCAAGCGGGTTTTTAAGTGTTCTGGAGTCATTTCGTTGCAAGCGGGTTTTTAAGTGCTCTGGAGTCATTTCGTTGCAAGCGGGATTTAAGTGCTCTGGAGTCATTTCGTTGCAAGCGGGTTTTTAAGTGGTCTGGAGTCATTTCGTTGCAAGCGGGTTTTTAAGTGCTCTGGATTCATTTCGTTGCAAGCGGGTTTTTAAGTGCTCTGTAGTCATTTCGTTGCAAGCGGGTTTTTAAGTGCTCTGGAGTCATTTCGTTCAAGCGGGTTTTTAAGTGCTCTGGAGTCATTTCGTTGCAAGCGGGTTTTTAAGTGCTCTGGAGTCATTTCGTTGCAAGCGGGTTTTTAAGTGCTCTGAAGGCATTTCGTTGCAAGCGGGTTTTTAAGTGCTCTGGAGTCATTTCGTTGCAAGCGTGTTTTTAAGTGCTCTGGAGACATTTCGTTGCAAGCGGGTTTTTAAGTGCTCTTTAGCCATTTCGTTGCAAGCGGGTTTTTAAGTGCTCTGGAGCCATTTCGTTGCAAGCGGGTTTTTAAGTGCTCCGGAGTCATTTCGTTGCAAGAGGGTTTTTAAGTGTTCTGGAGTCATTTAGTTGCAAGCGGGTTTTTAAGTGCTCTGGAGTTATTTCGTTGGAAGCGGGTTTTTACATACTTCTCAGACATTTCACTGGAAGCGGGTTTTTTAAATGCTCTGTAGGCATTTCGTTACAAGCGGGTTTTTAAGTACTCTGGAGTCATTTCGTTGCAAACGGGTTTTTACGTGCTCTGGAGTCATTTCTTTGCAAGCGGGTTTTTAAGTGCTCTGGAGTCATTTCGTTGCAAGCGGGTTTTTAAGTGCTCTGGAGACATTTTGTTGCAAGCGGGTTTTTAAGTGCTCTGGAGCCATTTCGTTGCAAGCGGGTTTTTAATTGCTCTGGAGTCATTTCGTTGCAAGCGGGTTTTTAAGTGCTCTGGAGTCATTTCGTTGCAAGCGGGTTTTTAAGTGCTCTGGAGTCATTTCGTTGCAAGCGGGTTTTTAAGTGCTCTGGAGTCATTTCGTTGCGAGCGGGTTTTTAAGTGCTCTGGAGTCATTTCGTTGCGAGCGGGTTTTTAAGTGTTCTGGAGTCATTTCGTTGCAAGCGGGTTTTTAAGTGCTCTGGAGTCATTTCGTTGCAAGCGGGATTTAAGTGCTCTGGAGTCATTTCGTTGCAAGCGGGTTTTTAAGTGCTCTGGAGTCATTTCGTTGCAAGCGGGTTTTTAAGTGCTCTGGAGTCATTTCGTTGCAAGCGGGATTTAAGTGCTCTGGAGTCATTTCGTTGCAAGCGGGTTTTTAAGTGCTCTGGAGTCATTTCGTTGCAAGCGGGTTTTTAAGTGCTCTGGATTCATTTCGTTGCAAGCGGGTTTTTAAGTGCTCTGTAGTCATTTCGTTGCAAGCGGGTTTTTAAGTGCTCTGGAGACATTTCGTTGCAAGCGGGTTTTTAAGTACTCTGGAGACATTTCGTTGCAAGCGGGTTTTTAAGTGCTCTGGAGTCATTTCGTTGCAAGCGGGTTTTTAAGTGCTCTGGAGTTATTTCGTTGGAAGCGGGTTTTTACATACTTCTCAGACATTTCACTGGAAGCGGGTTTTTTAAATGCTCTGTAGGCATTTCGTTACAAGCGGGTTTTTAAGTACTCTGGAGTCATTTCGTTGCAAACGGGTTTTTACGTGCTCTGGAGTCATTTCTTTGCAAGCGGGTTTTTAAGTGCTCTGGAGTCATTTCGTTGCAAGCGGGTTTTTAAGTGCTCTGGAGACATTTTGTTGCAAGCGGGTTTTTAAGTGCTCTGGAGCCATTTCGTTGCAAGCGGGTTTTTAATTGCTCTGGAGTCATTTCGTTGCAAGCGGGTTTTTAAGTGCTCTGGAGTCATTTCGTTGCAAGCGGGTTTTTAAGTGCTCTGGAGTCATTTCGTTGCAAGCGGGTTTTTAAGTGCTCTGGAGTCATTTCGTTGCAAGCGGGTTTTTAAGTGCTCTGGAGTCATTTCGTTGCAAGCGGGTTTTTAAGTGCTCTGGAGTCATTTCGTTGCAAGCGGGTTTTTACGTGCTCTGGAGTCATTTCGTTGCAAGCGGGTTTTTAATTGCTCTGGAGTCATTTCGTTGCAAGCGGGTTTTTAAGTGCTCTCGAGTCATTTCGTTGCAAGCGGGTTTTTAAGTGCTCTGGAGACATTTTGTTGCAAGCGGGTTTTTAAGTGCTCTGGAGCCATTTCGTTGCAAGCGGGTTTTTAATTGCTCTGGAGTCATTTCGTTGCAAGCGGGTTTTTAAGTGCTCTGGAGTCATTTCGTTGCAAGCGGGTTTTTAAGTGCTCTGGAGTCATTTCGTTGCAAGCGGGTTTTTAAGTGCTCTGGAGTCATTTCGTTGCAAGCGGGTTTTTAAGTGCTCAGGAGTCATTTCGTTGCAAGCGGGTTTTTAAGTGCTCTGGAGTCATTTCGTTGCAAGCGGGTTTTTAAGTGCTCTGGAGTCATTTCGTTGCAAGCGGGTTTTTAAGTGCTCTGGAGTCATTTCGTTGCAAGCGGGTTTTTAAGTGCTCTGAAGGCATTTCGTTGCAAGCGGGTTTTTAAGTGCTCTGAAGGCATTTCTTTGCAAGCATGTTTTTAAGTGCTCTGGAGACATTTCGTTGCAAGCGGGTTTTTAAGTGCTCTTTAGCCATTTCGTTGCAAGCGGGTTTTTAAGTGCTCTGGAGCCATTTCGTTGCAAGCGGGTTTTTAAGTGCTCTGGAGTCATTACGTTGCAAGCGGGTTTTTAAGTGTTCTGGAGTCATTTCGTTGCAAGCGGGTTTTTAAGTGCTCTGGAGTCATTTCGTTGCAAGCGGGTTTTTAAGTGCTCTGAAGGCATTTCGTTGCAAGCGGGTTTTTAAGTGCTCTGAAGGCATTTCTTTGCAAGCATGTTTTTAAGTGCTCTGGAGACATTTCGTTGCAAGCGGGTTTTTAAGTGCTCTTTAGCCATTTCGTTGCAAGCGGGTTTTTAAGTGCTCTGGAGCCATTTCGTTGCAAGCGGGTTTTTAAGTGCTCTGGAGTCATTACGTTGCAAGCGGGTTTTTAAGTGTTCTGGAGTCATTTCGTTGCAAGCGGGTTTTTAAGTGCTCTGGAGTCATTTCGTTGCAAGCGGGATTTAAGTGCTCTGGAGTCATTTCGTTGCAAGCGGGTTTTTAAGTGCTCTGGATTCATTTCGTTGCAAGCGGGTTTTTAAGTGCTCTGGATTCATTTCGTTGCAAGCGGGTTTTTAAGTGCTCTGTAGTCATTTCGTTGCAAGCGGGCTTTTAAGTGCTCTGGAGACATTTCGTTGCAAGCGGGTTTTTAAGTACTCTGGAGACATTTCGTTGCAAGCGGGTTTTTAAGTGCTCTGGAGTCATTTCGTTGCAAGCGGGATTTAAGTGCTCTGGAGTCATTTCGTTGCAAGCGGGTTTTTAAGTGCTCTGGAGTCATTTCGTTGCAAGCGGGTTTTTAAGTGCTCTGGAGACATTTCGTTGCAAGCGGGTTTTTAAGTGCTCTGGAGCCATTTCGTTGCAAGCGGGTTTTTAATTGCTCTGGAGTCATTTCGTTGCAAGCGGGTTTTTAAGTGCTCTGGAGTCATTTCGTTGCAAGCGGGTTTTTAATTGCTCTGGAGTCATTTCGTTGCAAGCGGGTTTTTAAGTGCTCTGGAGTCATTTCGTTGCAAGCGGGTTTTTAAGTGCTCTGGAGTCATTTCGTTGCAAGCGGGTTTTTAAGTGCTCTGGAGTCATTTCGTTGCAAGCGGGTTTTTAAGTGCTCTGGAGTCATTTCGTTGCAAGCGGGTTTTTAAGTGCTCTGGAGACATTTCGTTGCAAGCGGGTTTTTACGTGCTCTGGAGCCATTTCGTTGCAAGCGGGTTTTTAATTGCTCTGGAGTCATTTCGTTGCAAGCGGGTTTTTAAGTGCTCTCGAGTCATTTCGTTGCAAGCGGGTTTTTAAGTGCTCTGGAGTCATTTCGTTGCAAGCGGGTTTTTAAGTGCTCTGGAGTCATTTCGTTGCAAGCGGGTTTTTAAGTGCTCTGGAGTCATTTCTTTGCAAGCGGGTTTTTAAGTGCTCTGGAGTCATTTCGTTGCAAGTGGGTTTTTAAGTGCTCTGGAGTCATTTCGTTGCAAGCGGGTTTTTAAGTGCTCTGAAGGCATTTCGTTGCAAGCGGGTTTTTAAGTGCTCTGGAGTCATTTCGTTGCAAGCTTGTTTTTAAGTGCTCTGGAGACATTTCGTTGCAAGCGGGTTTTTAAGTGCTCTTTCGCTATTTCGTTGCAAGCGGGTTTTTAAGTGCTCTGGAGCCATTTCGTTGCAAGCGGGTTTTTAAGTGCTCTGGAGTCATTACGTTGCAAGCGGGTTTTTAAGTGTTCTGGAGTCATTTCGTTGCAAGCGGGTTTTTAAGTGCTCTGGAGTCATTTCGTTGCAAGCGGGATTTAAGTGCTCTGGAGTCATTTCGTTGCAAGCGGGTTTTTAAGTGGTCTGGAGTCATTTCGTTGCAAGCGGGTTTTTAAGTGCTCTGGATTCATTTCGTTGCAAGCGGGTTTTTAAGTGCTCTGTAGTCATTTCGTTGCAAGCGGGTTTTTAAGTGCTCTGGAGTCATTTCGTTCAAGCGGGTTTTTAAGTGCTCTGGAGTCATTTCGTTGCAAGCGGGTTTTTAAGTGCTCTGGAGTCATTTCGTTGCAAGCGGGTTTTTAAGTGCTCTGAAGGCATTTCGTTGCAAGCGGGTTTTTAAGTGCTCTGGAGTCATTTCGTTGCAAGCGTGTTTTTAAGTGCTCTGGAGACATTTCGTTGCAAGCGGGTTTTTAAGTGCTCTTTAGCCATTTCGTTGCAAGCGGGTTTTTAAGTGCTCTGGAGCCATTTCGTTGCAAGCGGGTTTTTAAGTGCTCCGGAGTCATTTCGTTGCAAGAGGGTTTTTAAGTGTTCTGGAGTCATTTAGTTGCAAGCGGGTTTTTAAGTGCTCTGGAGTTATTTCGTTGGAAGCGGGTTTTTACATACTTCTCAGACATTTCACTGGAAGCGGGTTTTTTAAATGCTCTGTAGGCATTTCGTTACAAGCGGGTTTTTAAGTACTCTGGAGTCATTTCGTTGCAAACGGGTTTTTACGTGCTCTGGAGTCATTTCTTTGCAAGCGGGTTTTTAAGTGCTCTGGAGTCATTTCGTTGCAAGCGGGTTTTTAAGTGCTCTGGAGACATTTTGTTGCAAGCGGGTTTTTAAGTGCTCTGGAGCCATTTCGTTGCAAGCGGGTTTTTAATTGCTCTGGAGTCATTTCGTTGCAAGCGGGTTTTTAAGTGCTCTGGAGTCATTTCGTTGCAAGCGGGTTTTTAAGTGCTCTGGAGTCATTTCGTTGCAAGCGGGTTTTTAAGTGCTCTGGAGTCATTTCGTTGCGAGCGGGTTTTTAAGTGCTCTGGAGTCATTTCGTTGCGAGCGGGTTTTTAAGTGTTCTGGAGTCATTTCGTTGCAAGCGGGTTTTTAAGTGCTCTGGAGTCATTTCGTTGCAAGCGGGATTTAAGTGCTCTGGAGTCATTTCGTTGCAAGCGGGTTTTTAAGTGCTCTGGAGTCATTTCGTTGCAAGCGGGTTTTTAAGTGCTCTGGAGTCATTTCGTTGCAAGCGGGATTTAAGTGCTCTGGAGTCATTTCGTTGCAAGCGGGTTTTTAAGTGCTCTGGAGTCATTTCGTTGCAAGCGGGTTTTTAAGTGCTCTGGATTCATTTCGTTGCAAGCGGGTTTTTAAGTGCTCTGTAGTCATTTCGTTGCAAGCGGGTTTTTAAGTGCTCTGGAGACATTTCGTTGCAAGCGGGTTTTTAAGTACTCTGGAGACATTTCGTTGCAAGCGGGTTTTTAAGTGCTCTGGAGTCATTTCGTTGCAAGCGGGTTTTTAAGTGCTCTGGAGTTATTTCGTTGGAAGCGGGTTTTTACATACTTCTCAGACATTTCACTGGAAGCGGGTTTTTTAAATGCTCTGTAGGCATTTCGTTACAAGCGGGTTTTTAAGTACTCTGGAGTCATTTCGTTGCAAACGGGTTTTTACGTGCTCTGGAGTCATTTCTTTGCAAGCGGGTTTTTAAGTGCTCTGGAGTCATTTCGTTGCAAGCGGGTTTTTAAGTGCTCTGGAGACATTTTGTTGCAAGCGGGTTTTTAAGTGCTCTGGAGCCATTTCGTTGCAAGCGGGTTTTTAATTGCTCTGGAGTCATTTCGTTGCAAGCGGGTTTTTAAGTGCTCTGGAGTCATTTCGTTGCAAGCGGGTTTTTAAGTGCTCTGGAGTCATTTCGTTGCAAGCGGGTTTTTAAGTGCTCTGGAGTCATTTCGTTGCAAGCGGGTTTTTAAGTGCTCTGGAGTCATTTCGTTGCAAGCGGGTTTTTAAGTGCTCTGGAGTCATTTCGTTGCAAGCGGGTTTTTACGTGCTCTGGAGTCATTTCGTTGCAAGCGGGTTTTTAATTGCTCTGGAGTCATTTCGTTGCAAGCGGGTTTTTAAGTGCTCTCGAGTCATTTCGTTGCAAGCGGGTTTTTAAGTGCTCTGGAGTCATTTCGTTGCAAGAGGGTTTTTAAGTGCTCTGGAGTCATTTCGTTGCAAGCGGGTTTTTAAGTGCTCTGGAGTCATTTCGTTGCAAGCGGGTTTTTAAGTGCTCTGGAGTCATTTCGTTGCAAGCGGGTTTTTAAGTGCTCTGGAGTCATTTCGTTGCAAGCGGGTTTTTAAGTGCTCTGGAGTCATTTCGTTGCAAGCGGGTTTTTAAGTGCTCTGGAGGCATTTCGTTGCAAGCGGGTTTTTAAGTGCTCTGGAGTCATTTCGTTGCAAGCATGTTTTTAAGTGCTCTGGAGACATTTCGTTGCAAGCGGGTTTTTAAGTGCTCTTTAGCCATTTCGTTGCATGCGGGTTTTTAAGTGCTCTGGAGCCATTTCGTTGCAAGCGGGTTTTTAAGTGCTCTGGAGTCATTACGTTGCAAGCGGGTTTTTAAGTGTTCTGGAGTCATTTCGTTGCAAGCGGGTTTTTAAGTGCTCTGGAGTCATTTCGTTGCAAGCGGGATTTAAGTGCTCTGGAGTCATTTCGTTGCAAGCGGGTTTTTAAGTGCTCTGGAGTCATTTCGTTGCAAGCGGGTTTTTAAGTGCTCTGGATTCATTTCGTTGCAAGCGGGTTTTTAAGTGCTCTGAAGTCATTTCGTTGCAAGCGGGTTTTTAAGTGCTCTGGAGACATTTCGTTGCAAGCGGGTTTTTAAGTGCTCTGGAGACATTTCGTTGCAAGCGGGTTTTTAAGTGCTCTGGAGTCATTTCGTTGCAAGCGGGTTTTTAAGTGCTCTGGAGTCATTTCGTTGGAAGCGGGTTTTTACATACTTCTCAGACATTTCACTGGAAGCGGGTTTTTTAAATGCTCTGTAGGCATTTCGTTACAAGCGGGTTTTTAAGTACTCTGGAGTCATTTCGTTGCAAACGGGTTTTTACGTGCTCTGGAGTCATTTCTTTGCAAGCGGGTTTTTAAGTGCTCTGGAGTCATTTCGTTGCAAGCGGGTTTTTAAGTGCTCTGGAGACATTTTGTTGCAAGCGGGTTTTTAAGTGCTCTGGAGCCATTTCGTTGCAAGCGGGTTTTTAATTGCTCTGGAGTCATTTCGTTGCAAGCGGGTTTTTAAGTGCTCTGGAGTCATTTCGTTGCAAGCGGGTTTTTAAGTGCTCTGGAGTCATTTCGTTGCAAGCGGGTTTTTAAGTGCTCTGGAGTCATTTCGTTGCAAGCGGGTTTTTAAGTGCTCAGGAGTCATTTCGTTGCAAGCGGGTTTTTAAGTGCTCTGGAGTCATTTCGTTGCAAGCGGGTTTTTAAGTGCTCTGGAGTCATTTCGTTGCAAGCGGGTTTTTAAGTGCTCTGGAGTCATTTCGTTGCAAGCGGGTTTTTAAGTGCTCTGAAGGCATTTCGTTGCAAGCGGGTTTTTAAGTGCTCTGAAGGCATTTCTTTGCAAGCATGTTTTTAAGTGCTCTGGAGACATTTCGTTGCAAGCGGGTTTTTAAGTGCTCTTTAGCCATTTCGTTGCAAGCGGGTTTTTAAGTGCTCTGGAGCCATTTCGTTGCAAGCGGGTTTTTAAGTGCTCTGGAGTCATTACGTTGCAAGCGGGTTTTTAAGTGTTCTGGAGTCATTTCGTTGCAAGCGGGTTTTTAAGTGCTCTGGAGTCATTTCGTTGCAAGCGGGATTTAAGTGCTCTGGAGTCATTTCGTTGCAAGCGGGTTTTTAAGTGCTCTGGATTCATTTCGTTGCAAGCGGGTTTTTAAGTGCTCTGTAGTCATTTCGTTGCAAGCGGGCTTTTAAGTGCTCTGGAGACATTTCGTTGCAAGCGGGTTTTTAAGTACTCTGGAGACATTTCGTTGCAAGCGGGTTTTTAAGTGCTCTGGAGTCATTTCGTTGCAAGCGGGATTTAAGTGCTCTGGAGTCATTTCGTTGCAAGCGGGTTTTTAAGTGCTCTGGAGTCATTTCGTTGCAAGCGGGTTTTTAAGTGCTCTGAAGGCATTTCGTTGCAAGCGGGTTTTTAAGTGCTCTGGAGGCATTTCGTTGCAAGCGGGTTTTTAAGTGCTCTGGAGACATTTCGTTGCAAGCGGGTTTTTAAGTGCTCTGGAGCCATTTCGTTGCAAGCGGGTTTTTAAGTGCTCTGGAGTCATTTCGTTGCAAACGGGTTTTTAAGTGCTCTGGAGTCATTTCGTTGCAAGCGGGTTTTTAAGTGCTCTGGAGTCATTTCGTTGCAAGCGGGTTTTTAAGTGCTCTGGAGTCATTTCGTTGCAAGCGGGTTTTTAAGTGCTCTGGAGTCATTTCGTTGCAAGCGGGTTTTTAAGTGCTCTGGAGACATTTCGTTGCAAGCGGGTTTTTACGTGCTCTGGAGCCATTTCGTTGCAAGCGGGTTTTTAATTGCTCTGGAGTCATTTCGTTGCAAGCGGGTTTTTAAGTGCTCTGGAGTCATTTCGTTGCAAGCGGGTTTTTAAGTGCTCTGGAGTCATTTCGTTGCAAGCGGGTTTTTAAGTGCTCTGGAGTCATTTCGTTGCAAGCGGGTTTTTAAGTGCTCTGGAGTCATTTCGTTGCAAGCGGGTTTTTAAGTGCTCTGGAGTCATTTCGTTGCAAGCGGGTTTTTAAGTGCTCTGGAGTCATTTCGTTGCAAGCGGGTTTTTAAGTGCTCTGGAGTCATTTCGTTGCAAGCGGGTTTTTAAGTGCTCTGGAGGCATTTCGTTGCAAGCGGGTTTTTAAGTGCTCTGGAGTCATTTCGTTGCAAGCATGTTTTTAAGTGCTCTGGAGACATTTCGTTGCAAGCGGGTTTTTAAGTGCTCTGGAGTCATTTCGTTGCAAGCGGGTTTTTAAGTGCTCTGGAGTCATTTCGTTGCAAGCGGGTTTTTACATACTTCTCAGACATTTCACTGGAAGCGGGTTTTTTAAATGCTCTGTAGGCATTTCGTTACAAGCGGGTTTTTAAGTACTCTGGAGTCATTTCGTTGCAAACGGGTTTTTACGTGCTCTGGAGTCATTTCTTTGCAAGCGGGTTTTTAAGTGCTCTGGAGTCATTTCGTTGCTAGCGGGTTTTTAAGTGCTCTGGAGACATTTCGTTGCAAGCGGGTTTTTAAGTGCTCTGGAGCCATTTCGTTGCAAGCGGGTTTTTAATTGCTCTGGAGTCATTTCGTTGCAAGCGGGTTTTTAAGTGCTCTGGAGTCATTTCGTTGCAAGCGGGTTTTTAATTGCTCTGGAGTCATTTCGTTGCAAGCGGGTTTTTAAGTGCTCTGGAGTCATTTCGTTGCAAGCGGGTTTTTAAGTGCTCTGGAGTCATTTCGTTGCAAGCGGGTTTTTAAGTGCTCTGGAGTCATTTCGTTGCAAGCGGGTTTTTAAGTGCTCTGGAGTCATTTCGTTGCAAGCGGGTTTTTAAGTGCTCTGGAGACATTTCGTTGCAAGCGGGTTTTTACGTGCTCTGGAGCCATTTCGTTGCAAGCGGGTTTTTAATTGCTCTGGAGTCATTTCGTTGCAAGCGGGTTTTTAAGTGCTCTCGAGTCATTTCGTTGCAAGCGGGTTTTTAAGTGCTCTGGAGTCATTTCGTTGCAAGCGGGTTTTTAAGTGCTCTGGAGTCATTTCGTTGCAAGCGGGTTTTTAAGTGCTCTGGAGTCATTTCTTTGCAAGCGGGTTTTTAAGTGCTCTGGAGTCATTTCGTTGCAAGTGGGTTTTTAAGTGCTCTGGAGTCATTTCGTTGCAAGCGGGTTTTTAAGTGCTCTGAAGGCATTTCGTTGCAAGCGGGTTTTTAAGTGCTCTGGAGTCATTTCGTTGCAAGCATGTTTTTAAGTGCTCTGGAGACATTTCGTTGCAAGCGGGTTTTTAAGTGCTCTTTCGCTATTTCGTTGCAAGCGGGTTTTTAAGTGCTCTGGAGCCATTTCGTTGCAAGCGGGTTTTTAAGTGCTCTGGAGTCATTACGTTGCAAGCGGGTTTTTAAGTGTTCTGGAGTCATTTCGTTGCAAGCGGGTTTTTAAGTGCTCTGGAGTCATTTCGTTGCAAGCGGGATTTAAGTGCTCTGGAGTCATTTCGTTGCAAGCGGGTTTTTAAGTGGTCTGGAGTCATTTCGTTGCAAGCGGGTTTTTAAGTGCTCTGGATTCATTTCGTTGCAAGCGGGTTTTTAAGTGCTCTGTAGTCATTTCGTTGCAAGCGGGTTTTTAAGTGCTCTGGAGTCATTTCGTTGCAAGCGGGTTTTTAAGTGCTCTGGAGTCATTTCGTTGCAAGCGGGTTTTTAAGTGCTCTGGAGTCATTTCGTTGCAAGCGGGTTTTTAAGTGCTCTGAAGGCATTTCGTTGCAAGCGGGTTTTTAAGTGCTCTGGAGTCATTTCGTTGCAAGCGTGTTTTTAAGTGCTCTGGAGACATTTCGTTGCAAGCGGGTTTTTAAGTGCTCTTTAGCCATTTCGTTGCAAGCGGGTTTTTAAGTGCTCTGGAGCCATTTCGTTGCAAGCGGGTTTTTAAGTGCTCCGGAGTCATTTCGTTGCAAGAGGGTTTTTAAGTGTTCTGGAGTCATTTAGTTGCAAGCGGGTTTTTAAGTGCTCTGGAGTTATTTCGTTGGAAGCGGGTTTTTACATACTTCTCAGACATTTCACTGGAAGCGGGTTTTTTAAATGCTCTGTAGGCATTTCGTTACAAGCGGGTTTTTAAGTACTCTGGAGTCATTTCGTTGCAAACGGGTTTTTACGTGCTCTGGAGTCATTTCTTTGCAAGCGGGTTTTTAAGTGCTCTGGAGTCATTTCGTTGCAAGCGGGTTTTTAAGTGCTCTGGAGACATTTTGTTGCAAGCGGGTTTTTAAGTGCTCTGGAGCCATTTCGTTGCAAGCGGGTTTTTAATTGCTCTGGAGTCATTTCGTTGCAAGCGGGTTTTTAAGTGCTCTGGAGTCATTTCGTTGCAAGCGGGTTTTTAAGTGCTCTGGAGTCATTTCGTTGCAAGCGGGTTTTTAAGTGCTCTGGAGTCATTTCGTTGCGAGCGGGTTTTTAAGTGCTCTGGAGTCATTTCGTTGCGAGCGGGTTTTTAAGTGTTCTGGAGTCATTTCGTTGCAAGCGGGTTTTTAAGTGCTCTGGAGTCATTTCGTTGCGAGCGGGATTTAAGTGCTCTGGAGTCATTTCGTTGCAAGCGGGTTTTTAAGTGCTCTGGAGTCATTTCGTTGCAAGCGGGTTTTTAAGTGCTCTGGAGTCATTTCGTTGCAAGCGGGATTTAAGTGCTCTGGAGTCATTTCGTTGCAAGCGGGTTTTTAAGTGCTCTGGAGTCATTTCGTTGCAAGCGGGTTTTTAAGTGCTCTGGATTCATTTCGTTGCAAGCGGGTTTTTAAGTGCTCTGTAGTCATTTCGTTGCAAGCGGGTTTTTAAGTGCTCTGGAGACATTTCGTTGCAAGCGGGTTTTTAAGTACTCTGGAGACATTTCGTTGCAAGCGGGTTTTTAAGTGCTCTGGAGTCATTTCGTTGCAAGCGGGTTTTTAAGTGCTCTGGAGTTATTTCGTTGGAAGCGGGTTTTTACATACTTCTCAGACATTTCACTGGAAGCGGGTTTTTTAAATGCTCTGTAGGCATTTCGTTACAAGCGGGTTTTTAAGTACTCTGGAGTCATTTCGTTGCAAACGGGTTTTTACGTGCTCTGGAGTCATTTCTTTGCAAGCGGGTTTTTAAGTGCTCTGGAGTCATTTCGTTGCAAGCGGGTTTTTAAGTGCTCTGGAGACATTTTGTTGCAAGCGGGTTTTTAAGTGCTCTGGAGCCATTTCGTTGCAAGCGGGTTTTTAATTGCTCTGGAGTCATTTCGTTGCAAGCGGGTTTTTAAGTGCTCTGGAGTCATTTCGTTGCAAGCGGGTTTTTAAGTGCTCTGGAGTCATTTCGTTGCAAGCGGGTTTTTAAGTGCTCTGGAGTCATTTCGTTGCAAGCGGGTTTTTAAGTGCTCTGGAGTCATTTCGTTGCAAGCGGGTTTTTAAGTGCTCTGGAGTCATTTCGTTGCAAGCGGGTTTTTACGTGCTCTGGAGTCATTTCGTTGCAAGCGGGTTTTTAATTGCTCTGGAGTCATTTCGTTGCAAGCGGGTTTTTAAGTGCTCTCGAGTCATTTCGTTGCAAGCGGGTTTTTAAGTGCTCTGGAGTCATTTCGTTGCAAGAGGGTTTTTAAGTGCTCTGGAGTCATTTCGTTGCAAGCGGGTTTTTAAGTGCTCTGGAGTCATTTCGTTGCAAGCGGGTTTTTAAGTGCTCTGGAGTCATTTCGTTGCAAGCGGGTTTTTAAGTGCTCTGGAGTCATTTCGTTGCAAGCGGGTTTTTAAGTGCTCTGGAGTCATTTCGTTGCAAGCGGGTTTTTAAGTGCTCTGGAGGCATTTCGTTGCAAGCGGGTTTTTAAGTGCTCTGGAGTCATTTCGTTGCAAGCATGTTTTTAAGTGCTCTGGAGACATTTCGTTGCAAGCGGGTTTTTAAGTGCTCTTTAGCCATTTCGTTGCATGCGGGTTTTTAAGTGCTCTGGAGCCATTTCGTTGCAAGCGGGTTTTTAAGTGCTCTGGAGTCATTACGTTGCAAGCGGGTTTTTAAGTGTTCTGGAGTCATTTCGTTGCAAGCGGGTTTTTAAGTGCTCTGGAGTCATTTCGTTGCAAGCGGGATTTAAGTGCTCTGGAGTCATTTCGTTGCAAGCGGGTTTTTAAGTGCTCTGGAGTCATTTCGTTGCAAGCGGGTTTTTAAGTGCTCTGGATTCATTTCGTTGCAAGCGGGTTTTTAAGTGCTCTGAAGTCATTTCGTTGCAAGCGGGTTTTTAAGTGCTCTGGAGACATTTCGTTGCAAGCGGGTTTTTAAGTGCTCTGGAGACATTTCGTTGCAAGCGGGTTTTTAAGTGCTCTGGAGTCATTTCGTTGCAAGCGGGTTTTTAAGTGCTCTGGAGTCATTTCGTTGGAAGCGGGTTTTTACATACTTCTCAGACATTTCACTGGAAGCGGGTTTTTTAAATGCTCTGTAGGCATTTCGTTACAAGCGGGTTTTTAAGTACTCTGGAGTCATTTCGTTGCAAACGGGTTTTTACGTGCTCTGGAGTCATTTCTTTGCAAGCGGGTTTTTAAGTGCTCTGGAGTCATTTCGTTGCAAGCGGGTTTTTAAGTGCTCTGGAGACATTTTGTTGCAAGCGGGTTTTTAAGTGCTCTGGAGCCATTTCGTTGCAAGCGGGTTTTTAATTGCTCTGGAGTCATTTCGTTGCAAGCGGGTTTTTAAGTGCTCTGGAGTCATTTCGTTGCAAGCGGGTTTTTAAGTGCTCTGGAGTCATTTCGTTGCAAGCGGGTTTTTAAGTGCTCTGGAGTCATTTCGTTGCAAGCGGGTTTTTAAGTGCTCAGGAGTCATTTCGTTGCAAGCGGGTTTTTAAGTGCTCTGGAGTCATTTCGTTGCAAGCGGGTTTTTAAGTGCTCTGGAGTCATTTCGTTGCAAGCGGGTTTTTAAGTGCTCTGGAGTCATTTCGTTGCAAGCGGGTTTTTAAGTGCTCTGAAGGCATTTCGTTGCAAGCGGGTTTTTAAGTGCTCTGAAGGCATTTCTTTGCAAGCATGTTTTTAAGTGCTCTGGAGACATTTCGTTGCAAGCGGGTTTTTAAGTGCTCTTTAGCCATTTCGTTGCAAGCGGGTTTTTAAGTGCTCTGGAGCCATTTCGTTGCAAGCGGGTTTTTAAGTGCTCTGGAGTCATTACGTTGCAAGCGGGTTTTTAAGTGTTCTGGAGTCATTTCGTTGCAAGCGGGTTTTTAAGTGCTCTGGAGTCATTTCGTTGCAAGCGGGATTTAAGTGCTCTGGAGTCATTTCGTTGCAAGCGGGTTTTTAAGTGCTCTGGATTCATTTCGTTGCAAGCGGGTTTTTAAGTGCTCTGTAGTCATTTCGTTGCAAGCGGGCTTTTAAGTGCTCTGGAGACATTTCGTTGCAAGCGGGTTTTTAAGTACTCTGGAGACATTTCGTTGCAAGCGGGTTTTTAAGTGCTCTGGAGTCATTTCGTTGCAAGCGGGATTTAAGTGCTCTGGAGTCATTTCGTTGCAAGCGGGTTTTTAAGTGCTCTGGAGTCATTTCGTTGCAAGCGGGTTTTTAAGTGCTCTGAAGGCATTTCGTTGCAAGCGGGTTTTTAAGTGCTCTGGAGTCATTTCGTTGCAAGCGGGTTTTTAAGTGCTCTGGAGACATTTCGTTGCAAGCGGGTTTTTAAGTGCTCTGGAGCCATTTCGTTGCAAGCGGGTTTTTAAGTGCTCTGGAGTCATTTCGTTGCAAACGGGTTTTTAAGTGCTCTGGAGTCATTTCGTTGCAAGCGGGTTTTTAAGTGCTCTGGAGTCATTTCGTTGCAAGCGGGTTTTTAAGTGCTCTGGAGTCATTTCGTTGCAAGCGGGTTTTTAAGTGCTCTGGAGTCATTTCGTTGCAAGCGGGTTTTTAAGTGCTCTGGAGACATTTCGTTGCAAGCGGGTTTTTACGTGCTCTGGAGCCATTTCGTTGCAAGCGGGTTTTTAATTGCTCTGGAGTCATTTCGTTGCAAGCGGGTTTTTAAGTGCTCTGGAGTCATTTCGTTGCAAGCGGGTTTTTAAGTGCTCTGGAGTCATTTCGTTGCAAGCGGGTTTTTAAGTGCTCTGGAGTCATTTCGTTGCAAGCGGGTTTTTAAGTGCTCTGGAGTCATTTCGTTGCAAGCGGGTTTTTAAGTGCTCTGGAGTCATTTCGTTGCAAGCGGGTTTTTAAGTGCTCTGGAGTCATTTCGTTGCAAGCGGGTTTTTAAGTGCTCTGGAGGCATTTCGTTGCAAGCGGGTTTTTAAGTGCTCTGGAGTCATTTCGTTGCAAGCATGTTTTTAAGTGCTCTGGAGACATTTCGTTGCAAGCGGGTTTTTAAGTGCTCTGGAGTCATTTCGTTGCAAGCGGGTTTTTAAGTGCTCTGGAGTCATTTCGTTGCAAGCGGGTTTTTACATACTTCTCAGACATTTCACTGGAAGCGGGTTTTTTAAATGCTCTGTAGGCATTTCGTTACAAGCGGGTTTTTAAGTACTCTGGAGTCATTTCGTTGCAAACGGGTTTTTACGTGCTCTGGAGTCATTTCTTTGCAAGCGGGTTTTTAAGTGCTCTGGAGTCATTTCGTTGCTAGCGGGTTTTTAAGTGCTCTGGAGACATTTCGTTGCAAGCGGGTTTTTAAGTGCTCTGGAGCCATTTCGTTGCAAGCGGGTTTTTAATTGCTCTGGAGTCATTTCGTTGCAAGCGGGTTTTTAAGTGCTCTGGAGTCATTTCGTTGCAAGCGGGTTTTTAATTGCTCTGGAGTCATTTCGTTGCAAGCGGGTTTTTAAGTGCTCTGGAGTCATTTCGTTGCAAGCGGGTTTTTAAGTGCTCTGGAGTCATTTCGTTGCAAGCGGGTTTTTAAGTGCTCTGGAGTCATTTCGTTGCAAGCGGGTTTTTAAGTGCTCTGGAGTCATTTCGTTGCAAGCGGGTTTTTAAGTGCTCTGGAGACATTTCGTTGCAAGCGGGTTTTTACGTGCTCTGGAGCCATTTCGTTGCAAGCGGGTTTTTAATTGCTCTGGAGTCATTTCGTTGCAAGCGGGTTTTTAAGTGCTCTCGAGTCATTTCGTTGCAAGCGGGTTTTTAAGTGCTCTGGAGTCATTTCGTTGCAAGCGGGTTTTTAAGTGCTCTGGAGTCATTTCGTTGCAAGCGGGTTTTTAAGTGCTCTGGAGTCATTTCTTTGCAAGCGGGTTTTTAAGTGCTCTGGAGTCATTTCGTTGCAAGTGGGTTTTTAAGTGCTCTGGAGTCATTTCGTTGCAAGCGGGTTTTTAAGTGCTCTGAAGGCATTTCGTTGCAAGCGGGTTTTTAAGTGCTCTGGAGTCATTTCGTTGCAAGCATGTTTTTAAGTGCTCTGGAGACATTTCGTTGCAAGCGGGTTTTTAAGTGCTCTTTCGCTATTTCGTTGCAAGCGGGTTTTTAAGTGCTCTGGAGCCATTTCGTTGCAAGCGGGTTTTTAAGTGCTCTGGAGTCATTACGTTGCAAGCGGGTTTTTAAGTGTTCTGGAGTCATTTCGTTGCAAGCGGGTTTTTAAGTGCTCTGGAGTCATTTCGTTGCAAGCGGGATTTAAGTGCTCTGGAGTCATTTCGTTGCAAGCGGGTTTTTAAGTGGTCTGGAGTCATTTCGTTGCAAGCGGGTTTTTAAGTGCTCTGGATTCATTTCGTTGCAAGCGGGTTTTTAAGTGCTCTGTAGTCATTTCGTTGCAAGCGGGTTTTTAAGTGCTCTGGAGTCATTTCGTTGCAAGCGGGTTTTTAAGTGCTCTGGAGTCATTTCGTTGCAAGCGGGTTTTTAAGTGCTCTGGAGTCATTTCGTTGCAAGCGGGTTTTTAAGTGCTCTGAAGGCATTTCGTTGCAAGCGGGTTTTTAAGTGCTCTGGAGTCATTTCGTTGCAAGCGTGTTTTTAAGTGCTCTGGAGACATTTCGTTGCAAGCGGGTTTTTAAGTGCTCTTTAGCCATTTCGTTGCAAGCGGGTTTTTAAGTGCTCTGGAGCCATTTCGTTGCAAGCGGGTTTTTAAGTGCTCTGGAGTCATTTCGTTGCAAGAGGGTTTTTAAGTGTTCTGGAGTCATTTCGTTGCAAGCGGGTTTTTAAGTGCTCTGGAGTCATTTCGTTGCAAGCGGGATTTAAGTGCTCTGGAGTCATTTCGTTGCAAGCGGGTTTTTAAGTGCTCTGGAGTCATTTCGTTGCAAGCGGGTTTTTAAGTGCTCTGGATTCATTTCGTTGCAAGCGGGTTTTTAAGTGCTCTGTAGTCATTTCGTTGCAAGCGGGTTTTTAAGTGCTCTGGAGACATTTCGTTGCAAGCGGGTTTTTAAGTACTCTGGAGACATTTCGTTGCAAGCGGGTTTTTAAGTGCTCTGGAGTCATTTCGTTGCAAGCGTGTTTTTAAGTGCTCTGGAGACATTTCGTTGCAAGCGGGTTTTTAAGTGCTCTTTAGCCATTTCGTTGCAAGCGGGTTTTTAAGTGCTCTGGAGCCATTTCGTTGCAAGCGGGTTTTTAAGTGCTCTGGAGTCATTTCGTTGCAAGAGGGTTTTTAAGTGTTCTGGAGTCATTTCGTTGCAAGCGGGTTTTTAAGTGCTCTGGAGTCATTTCGTTGCAAGCGGGATTTAAGTGCTCTGGAGTCATTTCGTTGCAAGCGGGTTTTTAAGTGCTCTGGAGTCATTTCGTTGCAAGCGGGATTTTAAGTGCTCTGGATTCATTTCGTTGCAAGCGGGTTTTTAAGTGCTCTGTAGTCATTTCGTTGCAAGCGGGTTTTTAAGTGCTCTGGAGACATTTCGTTGCAAGCGGGTTTTTAAGTGCTCTGGAGACATTTCGTTGCAAGCGGGTTTTTAAGTTCTCTGGAGTCATTTCGTTGCAAGCGGGTTTTTAAGTGCTCTGGAGTCATTTCGTTGCAAGCGGGTTTTTAAGTGCTCTGAAGGCATTTCGTTGCAAGCGGGTTTTTAAGTGCTCTGGAGTCATTTCGTTGCAAGCGGGTTTTTAAGTGCTCTGGAGTCATTTCGTTGCAAGCGGGTTTTTAAGTGCTCTGGAGTCATTTCGTTGCAAGCGGGTTTTTAAGTGCTCTGGAGACATTTCGTTGCAAGCGGGTTTTTAAGTACTCTGGAGACATTTCGTTGCAAGCGGGTTTTTAAGTGCTCTGGAGTCATTTCGTTGCAAGCGGGATTTAAGTGCTCTGGAGTCATTTCGTTGCAAGCGGGTTTTTAAGTGCTCTGGAGTCATTTCGTTGCAAGCGGGTTTTTAAGTGCTCTGAAGGCATTTCGTTGCAAGCGGGTTTTTAAGTGCTCTGGAGTCATTTCGTTGCAAGCGGGTTTTTAAGTGCTCTGGAGACATTTCGTTGCAAGCGGGTTTTTAAGTGCTCTGGAGCCATTTCGTTGCAAGCGGGTTTTTAAGTGCTCTGGAGTCATTTCGTTGCAAACGGGTTTTTAAGTGCTCTGGAGTCATTTCGTTGCAAGCGGGTTTTTAAGTGCTCTGGAGTCATTTCGTTGCAAGCGGGTTTTTAAGTGCTCTGGAGTCATTTCGTTGCAAGCGGGTTTTTAAGTGCTCTGGAGTCATTTCGTTGCAAGCGGGTTTTTAAGTGCTCTGGAGACATTTCGTTGCAAGCGGGTTTTTACGTGCTCTGGAGCCATTTCGTTGCAAGCGGGTTTTTAATTGCTCTGGAGTCATTTCGTTGCAAGCGGGTTTTTAAGTGCTCTGGAGTCATTTTGTTGCAAGCGGGTTTTTAAGTGCTCTGGAGTCATTTCGTTGCAAGCGGGTTTTTAAGTGCTCTGGAGTCATTTCGTTGCAAGCGGGTTTTTAAGTGCTCTGGAGTCATTTCGTTGCAAGCGGGTTTTTAAGTGCTCTGGAGTCATTTCGTTGCAAGCGGGTTTTTAAGTGCTCTGGAGTCATTTCGTTGCAAGCGGGTTTTTAAGTGCTCTGGAGGCATTTCGTTGCAAGCGGGTTTTTAAGTGCTCTGGAGTCATTTCGTTGCAAGCATGTTTTTAAGTGCTCTGGAGACATTTCGTTGCAAGCGGGTTTTTAAGTGCTCTGGAGTCATTTCGTTGCAAGCGGGTTTTTAAGTGCTCTGGAGTCATTTCGTTGCAAGCGGGTTTTTACATACTTCTCAGACATTTCACTGGAAGCGGGTTTTTTAAATGCTCTGTAGGCATTTCGTTACAAGCGGGTTTTTAAGTACTCTGGAGTCATTTCGTTGCAAACGGGTTTTTACGTGCTCTGGAGTCATTTCTTTGCAAGCGGGTTTTTAAGTGCTCTGGAGTCATTTCGTTGCTAGCGGGTTTTTAAGTGCTCTGGAGACATTTCGTTGCAAGCGGGTTTTTAAGTGCTCTGGAGCCATTTCGTTGCAAGCGGGTTTTTAATTGCTCTGGAGTCATTTCGTTGCAAGCGGGTTTTTAAGTGCTCTGGAGTCATTTCGTTGCAAGCGGGTTTTTAATTGCTCTGGAGTCATTTCGTTGCAAGCGGGTTTTTAAGTGCTCTGGAGTCATTTCGTTGCAAGCGGGTTTTTAAGTGCTCTGGAGTCATTTCGTTGCAAGCGGGTTTTTAAGTGCTCTGGAGTCATTTCGTTGCAAGCGGGTTTTTAAGTGCTCTGGAGTCATTTCGTTGCAAGCGGGTTTTTAAGTGCTCTGGAGACATTTCGTTGCAAGCGGGTTTTTACGTGCTCTGGAGCCATTTCGTTGCAAGCGGGTTTTTAATTGCTCTGGAGTCATTTCGTTGCAAGCGGGTTTTTAAGTGCTCTCGAGTCATTTCGTTGCAAGCGGGTTTTTAAGTGCTCTGGAGTCATTTCGTTGCAAGCGGGTTTTTAAGTGCTCTGGAGTCATTTCGTTGCAAGCGGGTTTTTAAGTGCTCTGGAGTCATTTCTTTGCAAGCGGGTTTTTAAGTGCTCTGGAGTCATTTCGTTGCAAGTGGGTTTTTAAGTGCTCTGGAGTCATTTCGTTGCAAGCGGGTTTTTAAGTGCTCTGAAGGCATTTCGTTGCAAGCGGGTTTTTAAGTGCTCTGGAGTCATTTCGTTGCAAGCATGTTTTTAAGTGCTCTGGAGACATTTCGTTGCAAGCGGGTTTTTAAGTGCTCTTTCGCTATTTCGTTGCAAGCGGGTTTTTAAGTGCTCTGGAGCCATTTCGTTGGAAGCGGGTTTTTAAGTGCTCTGGAGTCATTACGTTGCAAGCGGGTTTTTAAGTGTTCTGGAGTCATTTCGTTGCAAGCGGGTTTTTAAGTGCTCTGGAGTCATTTCGTTGCAAGCGGGATTTAAGTGCTCTGGAGTCATTTCGTTGCAAGCGGGTTTTTAAGTGGTCTGGAGTCATTTCGTTGCAAGCGGGTTTTTAAGTGCTCTGGATTCATTTCGTTGCAAGCGGGTTTTTAAGTGCTCTGTAGTCATTTCGTTGCAAGCGGGTTTTTAAGTGCTCTGGAGTCATTTCGTTGCAAGCGGGTTTTTAAGTGCTCTGGAGTCATTTCGTTGCAAGCGGGTTTTTAAGTGCTCTGGAGTCATTTCGTTGCAAGCGGGTTTTTAAGTGCTCTGAAGGCATTTCGTTGCAAGCGGGTTTTTAAGTGCTCTGGAGTCATTTCGTTGCAAGCGTGTTTTTAAGTGCTCTGGAGACATTTCGTTGCAAGCGGGTTTTTAAGTGCTCTTTAGCCATTTCGTTGCAAGCGGGTTTTTAAGTGCTCTGGAGCCATTTCGTTGCAAGCGGGTTTTTAAGTGCTCTGGAGTCATTTCGTTGCAAGAGGGTTTTTAAGTGTTCTGGAGTCATTTCGTTGCAAGCGGGTTTTTAAGTGCTCTGGAGTCATTTCGTTGCAAGCGGGATTTAAGTGCTCTGGAGTCATTTCGTTGCAAGCGGGTTTTTAAGTGCTCTGGAGTCATTTCGTTGCAAGCGGGTTTTTAAGTGCTCTGGATTCATTTCGTTGCAAGCGGGTTTTTAAGTGCTCTGTAGTCATTTCGTTGCAAGCGGGTTTTTAAGTGCTCTGGAGACATTTCGTTGCAAGCGGGTTTTTAAGTACTCTGGAGACATTTCGTTGCAAGCGGGTTTTTAAGTGCTCTGGAGTCATTTCGTTGCAAGCGTGTTTTTAAGTGCTCTGGAGACATTTCGTTGCAAGCGGGTTTTTAAGTGCTCTTTAGCCATTTCGTTGCAAGCGGGTTTTTAAGTGCTCTGGAGCCATTTCGTTGCAAGCGGGTTTTTAAGTGCTCTGGAGTCATTTCGTTGCAAGAGGGTTTTTAAGTGTTCTGGAGTCATTTCGTTGCAAGCGGGTTTTTAAGTGCTCTGGAGTCATTTCGTTGCAAGCGGGATTTAAGTGCTCTGGAGTCATTTCGTTGCAAGCGGGTTTTTAAGTGCTCTGGAGTCATTTCGTTGCAAGCGGGATTTTAAGTGCTCTGGATTCATTTCGTTGCAAGCGGGTTTTTAAGTGCTCTGTAGTCATTTCGTTGCAAGCGGGTTTTTAAGTGCTCTGGAGACATTTCGTTGCAAGCGGGTTTTTAAGTGCTCTGGAGACATTTCGTTGCAAGCGGGTTTTTAAGTTCTCTGGAGTCATTTCGTTGCAAGCGGGTTTTTAAGTGCTCTGGAGTCATTTCGTTGCAAGCGGGTTTTTAAGTGCTCTGAAGGCATTTCGTTGCAAGCGGGTTTTTAAGTGCTCTGGAGTCATTTCGTTGCAAGCGGGTTTTTAAGTGCTCTGGAGTCATTTCGTTGCAAGCGGGTTTTTAAGTGCTCTGGAGTCATTTCGTTGCAAGCGGGTTTTTAAGTGCTCTGGAGACATTTCGTTGCAAGCGGGTTTTTAAGTACTCTGGAGACATTTCGTTGCAAGCGGGTTTTTAAGTGCTCTGGAGTCATTTCGTTGCAAGCGGGATTTAAGTGCTCTGGAGTCATTTCGTTGCAAGCGGGTTTTTAAGTGCTCTGGAGTCATTTCGTTGCAAGCGGGTTTTTAAGTGCTCTGAAGGCATTTCGTTGCAAGCGGGTTTTTAAGTGCTCTGGAGTCATTTCGTTGCAAGCGGGTTTTTAAGTGCTCTGGAGACATTTCGTTGCAAGCGGGTTTTTAAGTGCTCTGGAGCCATTTCGTTGCAAGCGGGTTTTTAAGTGCTCTGGAGTCATTTCGTTGCAAACGGGTTTTTAAGTGCTCTGGAGTCATTTCGTTGCAAGCGGGTTTTTAAGTGCTCTGGAGTCATTTCGTTGCAAGCGGGTTTTTAAGTGCTCTGGAGTCATTTCGTTGCAAGCGGGTTTTTAAGTGCTCTGGAGTCATTTCGTTGCAAGCGGGTTTTTAAGTGCTCTGGAGACATTTCGTTGCAAGCGGGTTTTTACGTGCTCTGGAGCCATTTCGTTGCAAGCGGGTTTTTAATTGCTCTGGAGTCATTTCGTTGCAAGCGGGTTTTTAAGTGCTCTGGAGTCATTTCGTTGCAAGCGGGTTTTTAAGTGCTCTGGAGTCATTTCGTTGCAAGCGGGTTTTTAAGTGCTCTGGAGTCATTTCGTTGCAAGCGGGTTTTTAAGTGCTCTGGAGTCATTTCGTTGCAAGCGGGTTTTTAAGTGCTCTGGAGTCATTTCGTTGCAAGCGGGTTTTTAAGTGCTCTGGAGTCATTTCGTTGCAAGCGGGTTTTTAAGTGCTCTGGAGTCATTTCGTTGCAAGCGGGTTTTTAAGTGCTCTGGAGGCATTTCGTTGCAAGCGGGTTTTTAAGTGCTCTGGAGTCATTTCGTTGCAAGCATGTTTTTAAGTGCTCTGGAGACATTTCGTTGCAAGCGGGTTTTTAAGTGCTCTTTAGCCATTTCGTTGCAAGCGGGTTTTTAAGTGCTCTGGAGCCATTTCGTTGCAAGCGGGTTTTTAAGTGCTCTGGAGTCATTACGTTGCAAGCGGGTTTTTAAGTGTTCTGGAGTCATTTCGTTGCAAGCGGGTTTTTAAGTGCTCTGGAGTCACTTCTTTGCAAGCGGGATTTAAGTGCTCTGGAGTCATTTCGTTGCAAGCGGGTTTTTAAGTGCTCTGGAGTCATTTCGTTGCAAGCGGGTTTTTAAGTGCTCTGGATTCATTTCGTTGCAAGCGGGTTTTTAAGTACTCTGTAGTCATTTCGTTGCAAGCGGGTTTTTAAGTGCTCTGGAGACGTTTCGTTGCAAGCGGGTTTTTAAGTACTCTGGAGACGTTTCGTTGCAAGCGGGTTTTTAAGTGCTCTGGAGTCATTTCGTTGCAAGCGGGTTTTTAAGTGCTCTGGAGTCATTTCGTTGCAAGCGGGTTTTTACATACTTCTCAGACATTTCACTGGAAGCGGGTTTTTTAAATGCTCTGTAGGCATTTCGTTACAAGCGGGTTTTTAAGTACTCTGGAGTCATTTCGTTGCAAACGGGTTTTTACGTGCTCTGGAGTCATTTCTTTGCAAGCGGGTTTTTAAGTGCTCTGGAGTCATTTCGTTGCTAGCGGGTTTTTAAGTGCTCTGGAGACATTTCGTTGCAAGCGGGTTTTTAAGTGCTCTGGAGCCATTTCGTTGCAAGCGGGTTTTTAATTGCTCTGGAGTCATTTCGTTGCAAGCGGGTTTTTAAGTGCTCTGGAGTCATTTCGTTGCAAGCGGGTTTTTAATTGCTCTGGAGTCATTTCGTTGCAAGCGGGTTTTTAAGTGCTCTGGAGTCATTTCGTTGCAAGCGGGTTTTTAAGTGCTCTGGAGTCATTTCGTTGCAAGCGGGTTTTTAAGTGCTCTGGAGTCATTTCGTTGCAAGCGGGTTTTTAAGTGCTCTGGAGTCATTTCGTTGCAAGCGGGTTTTTAAGTGCTCTGGAGACATTTCGTTGCAAGCGGGTTTTTACGTGCTCTGGAGCCATTTCGTTGCAAGCGGGTTTTTAATTGCTCTGGAGTCATTTCGTTGCAAGCGGGTTTTTAAGTGCTCTCGAGTCATTTCGTTGCAAGCGGGTTTTTAAGTGCTCTGGAGTCATTTCGTTGCAAGCGGGTTTTTAAGTGCTCTGGAGTCATTTCGTTGCAAGCGGGTTTTTAAGTGCTCTGGAGTCATTTCTTTGCAAGCGGGTTTTTAAGTGCTCTGGAGTCATTTCGTTGCAAGTGGGTTTTTAAGTGCTCTGGAGTCATTTCGTTGCAAGCGGGTTTTTAAGTGCTCTGAAGGCATTTCGTTGCAAGCGGGTTTTTAAGTGCTCTGGAGTCATTTCGTTGCAAGCATGTTTTTAAGTGCTCTGGAGACATTTCGTTGCAAGCGGGTTTTTAAGTGCTCTTTCGCTATTTCGTTGCAAGCGGGTTTTTAAGTGCTCTGGAGCCATTTCGTTGCAAGCGGGTTTTTAAGTGCTCTGGAGTCATTACGTTGCAAGCGGGTTTTTAAGTGTTCTGGAGTCATTTCGTTGCAAGCGGGTTTTTAAGTGCTCTGGAGTCATTTCGTTGCAAGCGGGATTTAAGTGCTCTGGAGTCATTTCGTTGCAAGCGGGTTTTTAAGTGGTCTGGAGTCATTTCGTTGCAAGCGGGTTTTTAAGTGCTCTGGATTCATTTCGTTGCAAGCGGGTTTTTAAGTGCTCTGTAGTCATTTCGTTGCAAGCGGGTTTTTAAGTGCTCTGGAGACATTTCGTTGCAAGCGGGTTTTTAAGTACTCTGGAGACATTTCGTTGCAAGCGGGTTTTTAAGTGCTCTGGAGTCATTTCGTTGCAAGCGGGTTTTTAAGTGCTCTGGAGTCATTTCGTTGCAAGCGGGTTTTTAAGTGCTCTGGAGTCATTTCGTTGCAAGCGGGTTTTTAAGTGCTCTGAAGGCATTTCGTTGCAAGCGGGTTTTTAAGTGCTCTGGAGTCATTTCGTTGCAAGCGTGTTTTTAAGTGCTCTGGAGACATTTCGTTGCAAGCGGGTTTTTAAGTGCTCTTTAGCCATTTCGTTGCAAGCGGGTTTTTAAGTGCTCTGGAGCCATTTCGTTGCAAGCGGGTTTTTAAGTGCTCTGGAGTCATTTCGTTGCAAGAGGGTTTTTAAGTGTTCTGGAGTCATTTCGTTGCAAGCGGGTTTTTAAGTGCTCTGGAGTCATTTCGTTGCAAGCGGGATTTAAGTGCTCTGGAGTCATTTCGTTGCAAGCGGGTTTTTAAGTGCTCTGGAGTCATTTCGTTGCAAGCGGGATTTTAAGTGCTCTGGATTCATTTCGTTGCAAGCGGGTTTTTAAGTGCTCTGTAGTCATTTCGTTGCAAGCGGGTTTTTAAGTGCTCTGGAGACATTTCGTTGCAAGCGGGTTTTTAAGTGCTCTGGAGACATTTCGTTGCAAGCGGGTTTTTAATTTCTCTGGAGTCATTTCGTTGCAAGCGGGTTTTTAAGTGCTCTGGAGTCATTTCGTTGCAAGCGGGTTTTTAAGTGCTCTGAAGGCATTTCGTTGCAAGCGGGTTTTTAAGTGCTCTGGAGTCATTTCGTTGCAAGCGGGTTTTTAAGTGCTCTGGAGTCATTTCGTTGCAAGGGGGTTTTTAAGTGCTCTGGAGTCATTTCGTTGCAAGCGGGTTTTTAAGTGCTCTGGAGTCATTTCGTTGCAAGCGGGTTTTTAAGTGCTCTGGAGTCATTTCGTTGCAAGCGGGTTTTTAAGTGCTCTGGAGTCATTTCGTTGCAAGCGGGTTTTTAAGTGCTCTGGAGTCATTTCGTTGCAAGCGGGTTTTTAAGTGCTCTGGAGTCATTTCATTGCAAGCGGGTTTTTTAGTGCTCTGGAGTCATTTCGTTGCAAGCGGGTTTTTAAGTGCTCTGGAGTCATTTCGTTGCATGCGGGTTTTTAAGTGCTCTGGAGGCATTTCGTTGTAAGCGGGTTTTTAAGTGCTCTGGAGTCATTTCGTTGCAAGCGGGTTTTTACGTCTTCTGGAGTCATTTCCTTGCAAGCGGGTTTTTACATACTTCTCAGACATTTCACTGGAAGCGGGTTTTTTAAATGCTCTGTAGGCATTTCGTTGCAAGCGGGTTTTTAAGTACTCTGGAGTCATTTTGTTGCAAACGGGTTTTTACGTGCTCTGGAGTCATTTCGTTGCAAGCGGGTTTTTAATTGCTCTGGAGTCATTTCGTTGCAAGCGGGTTTTTAAGTGCTCTGGAGTCATTTCGTTTCATTCGGGTTTTTAAGTGCTCTGGAGTCATTTCGTTGCAAGCGGGTTTTTAAGTGCTCTGGAGTCATTTCGTTGCAAGCGGGTTTTTAAGTGCTCTGGAGTCATTTCGTTGCAAGCGGGTTTTTAAGTGCTCTGGAGGCATTTCGTTGCAAGCGGGTTTTTAAGTGCTCTGGAGTCATTTCGTTGCAAGCGGGTTTTTAAGTGCTCTGGAGACATTTCGTTGCAAGCGGGTTTTTAAGTGCTCTGGAGCCATTTCGTTGCAAGCGGGTTTTTAATTGCTCTGGAGTCATTTCGTTGCAAGCGGGTTTTTAAGTGCTCTGGAGTCATTTCGTTGCAAGCGGGTTTTTAAGTGCTCTGGAGTCATTTCGTTGCAAGCGGGTTTTTAAGTGCTCTGGAGTCATTTCGTTGCAAGCGGGTTTTTAAGTGCTCTGGAGTCATTTCGATGCAAGCGGGTTTTTAAGTGCTCTGGAGTCATTTCGTTGCAAGCGGGTTTTTAAGTGCTCTGGAGTCATTTCGTTGCAAGCGGGTTTTTAAGTGCTCTGGAGACTTTTCGTTGCAAGCGGGTTTTTAATTGCTCTGGAGTCATTTCGTTGTAAGCGGGTTTTTAAGTGCTCTGGAGTCATTTCGTTGCAAGCGGGTTTTTAAGTGCTCTGGAGTCATTTCGTTGCAAGCGGGTTTTTAAGTGCTCTGGAGTCATTTCGTTGCAAGCGGGTTTTTAAGTGCTCTGGAGTCATTTTGTTGCAAGCGGGTTTTTAAGTGCTCTAGAGACATTTCGTTGCAAGCGGGTTTTTAAGTGCTCTGGAGTCATTTCGTTGCAAGCGGGTTTTTACGTGCTCTGGATTCATTTCATTGTAAGCGGGTTTTTACATACTTCTCAGACATTTCACTGGAAGCAGGTTTTTTAAGTGCTCTGGAGTCATTTCGTTGCAAGCGGGTTTTTAAGTGCTCTGGAGTCATTTCGTTGCAAGCGGGTTTTTAAGTGCTCTGGAGTCATTTCGTTGCAAGCGGGTTTTTAAGTGCTCTGGATTCATTTCGTTGCAAGCGGGTTTTTAAGTGCTCTGTAGTCATTTCGTTGCAAGAGGGTTTTTAAGTGCTCTGGAGACATTTCGTTGCAAGCGGGTTTTTAAGTACTCTGGAGACATTTCGTTGCAAGCGGGTTTTTAAGTGCTCTGGAGTCATTTCGATGCAAGCGGGTTTTTAAGTGCTCTGGAGTCATTTCGTTGCAAGTGGGTTTTTAAGTGCTCTGAAGGCATTTCGTTGCAAGCGGTTTTTTAAGTGCTCTGGAGTCATTTCGTTGCAAGCGGGTTTTTAAGTGCTCTGGAGTCATTTCGTTGCAAGCGGGTTTTTAAGTGCTCTGGAGCCATTTCGTTGCAAGCGGGTTTTTAAGTGCTCTGGAGTCATTTCGTTGCAAGAGGGTTTTTAAGTGTTCTGGAGTCATTTCGTTGCAAGCGGGTTTTTAAGTGCTCTGGAGTCATTTCGTTGCAAGCGGGATTTAAGTGCTCTGGAGTCATTTCGTTGCAAGCGGGTTTTTAAGTGCTCTGGAGTCATTTCGTTGCAAGCGGGTTTTTAAGTGCTCTGGATTCATTTCGTTGCAAGCGGGTTTTTAAGTGCTCTGTAGTCATTTCGTTGCAAGCGGGTTTTTAAGTGCTCTGGAGACATTTCGTTGCAAGCGGGTTTTTAAGTACTCTGGAGACATTTCGTTGCAAGCGGGTTTTTAAGTGCTCTGGAGTCATTTCGTTGCAAGCGGGTTTTTAAGTGCTCTGGAGTCATTTCGTTGCAAGTGGGTTTTTAAGTGCTCTGGAGTCATTTCGTTGCAAGCGGGTTTTTAAGTGCTCTGGAGTCATTTCGTTGCAAGAGGGTTTTTAAGTGCTCTGGAGTCATTTCGTTGCAAGCGGGTTTTTAAGTGCTCTGGAGTCATTTCATTGCAAGCGGGTTTTTTAGTGCTCTGGAGTCATTTCGTTGCAAGCGGGTTTTTAAGTGCTCTGGAGTCATTTCGTTGCATGCGGGTTTTTAAGTGCTCTGGAGGCATTTCGTTGTAAGCGGGTTTTTAAGTGCTCTGGAGTCATTTCGTTGCAAGCGGATTTTTACGTGTTCTGGAGTCATTTCCTTGCAAGCGGGTTTTTACATACTTCTCAGACATTTCACTGGAAGCGGGTTTTTTAAATGCTCTGTAGGCATTTCGTTGCAAGCGGGTTTTTAAGTACTCTGGAGTCATTTCGTTGCAAACGGGTTTTTACGTGCTCTGGAGTCATTTCGTTGCAAGCGGGTTTTTACATATTTCTCTGACATTTAACTGGAAGCGAGTATTTTAAGTGCTCTGGAGTCATTTCGTTGCAAGCGGGTTTTTACGTGTTCTGGAGTCATTTCCTTGCAAGCGGGTTTTTACATACTTCTCAGACATTTCACTGGAAGCGGGTTTTTTAAATGCTCTGTAGGCATTTCGTTGCAAGCGGGTTTTTAAGTACTCTGGAGTCATTTTGTTGCAAACGGGTTTTTACGTGCTCTGGAGTCATTTCGTTGCAAGCGGGTTTTTAATTGCTCTGGAGTCATTTCGTTGCAAGCGGGTTTTTAAGTGCTCTGGAGTCATTTCGTTTCATTCGGGTTTTTAAGTGCTCTGGAGTCATTTCGTTGCAAGCGGGTTTTTAAGTGCTCTGGAGTCATTTCGTTGCAAGCGGGTTTTTAAGTGCTCTGGAGTCATTTCGTTGCAAGCGGGTTTTTAAGTGCTCTGGAGGCATTTCGTTGCAAGCGGGTTTTTAAGTGCTCTGGAGTCATTTCGTTGCAAGCGGGTTTTTAAGTGCTCTGGAGACATTTCGTTGCAAGCGGGTTTTTAAGTGCTCTGGAGCCATTTCGTTGCAAGCGGGTTTTTAATTGCTCTGGAGCCATTTCGTTGCAAGCGGGTTTTTAAGTGCTCTGGAGTCATTTCGTTGCAAGCGGGTTTTTAAGTGCTCTGGAGTCATTTCGTTGCAAGCGGGTTTTTAAGTGCTCTGGAGTCATTTCGTTACAAGCGGGTTTTTAAGTGCTCTGGAGTCATTTCGATGCAAGCGGGTTTTTAAGTGCTCTGGAGTCATTTCGTTGCAAGCGGGTTTTTAAGTGCTCTGGAGTCATTTCGTTGCAAGCGGGTTTTTAAGTGCTCTGGAGACTTTTCGTTGCAAGCGGGTTTTTAATTGCTCTGGAGTCATTTCGTTGTAAGCGGGTTTTTAAGTGCTCTGGAGTCATTTCGTTGCAAGCGGGTTTTTAAGTGCTCTGGAGTCATTTCGTTGCAAGCGGGTTTTTAAGTGCTCTGGAGTCATTTCGTTGCAAGCGGGTTTTTAAGTGCTCTGGAGTCATTTTGTTGCAAGCGGGTTTTTAAGTGCTCTAGAGACATTTCGTTGCAAGCGGGTTTTTAAGTGCTCTGGAGTCATTTCGTTGCAAGCGGGTTTTTACGTGCTCTGGATTCATTTCATTGTAAGCGGGTTTTTACATACTTCTCAGACATTTCACTGGAAGCGGGTTTTTTAAGTGCTCTGGAGTCATTTCGTTGCAAGCGGGTTTTTAAGTGCTCTGGAGTCATTTCGTTGCAAGCGGGTTTTTAAGTGCTCTGGAGTCATTTCGTTGCAAGCGGGTTTTTAAGTGCTCTGGATTCATTTCGTTGCAAGCGGGTTTTTAAGTGCTCTGTAGTCATTTCGTTGCAAGCGGGTTTTTAAGTGCTCTGGAGACATTTCGTTGCAAGCGGGTTTTTAAGTACTCTGGAGACATTTCGTTGCAAGCGGGTTTTTAAGTGCTCTGGAGTCATTTCGTTGCAAGCGGGTTTTTAAGTGCTCTGGAGTCATTTCGTTGCAAGCGGGTTTTTAAGTGCTCTGAAGGCATTTCGTTGCAAGCGGTTTTTTAAGTGCTCTGGAGTCATTTCGTTGCAAGCGGGTTTTTAAGTGCTCTGGAGTCATTTCGTTGCAAGCGGGTTTTTAAGTGCTCTGGAGCCATTTCGTTGCAAGCGGGTTTTTAAGTGCTCTGGAGTCATTTCGTTGCAAGAGGGTTTTTAAGTGTTCTGGAGTCATTTCGTTGCAAGCGGGTTTTTAAGTGCTCTGGAGTCATTTCGTTGCAAGCGGGATTTAAGTGCTCTGGAGTCATTTCGTTGCAAGCGGGTTTTTAAGTGCTCTGGAGTCATTTCGTTGCAAGCGGGTTTTTAAGTGCTCTGGATTCATTTCGTTGCAAGCGGGTTTTTAAGTGCTCTGTAGTCATTTCGTTGCAAGCGGGTTTTTAAGTGCTCTGGAGACATTTCGTTGCAAGCGGGTTTTTAAGTACTCTGGAGACATTTCGTTGCAAGCGGGTTTTTAAGTGCTCTGGAGTCATTTCGTTGCAAGCGGGTTTTTAAGTGCTCTGGAGTCATTTCGTTGCAAGCGGGTTTTTAAGTGCTCTGGAGTCATTTCATTGCAAGCGGGTTTTTTAGTGCTCTGGAGTCATTTCGTTGCAAGCGGGTTTTTAAGTGCTCTGGAGTCATTTCGTTGCATCCGGGTTTTTAAGTGCTCTGGAGGCATTTCGTTGTAAGCGGGTTTTTAAGTGCTCTGGAGTCATTTCGTTGCAAGCGGGTTTTTACGTGTTCTGGAGTCATTTCCTTGCAAGCGGGTTTTTACATACTTCTCAGACATTTCACTGGAAGCGGGTTTTTTAAATGCTCTGTAGGCATTTCGTTGCAAGCGGGTTTTTAAGTACTCTGGAGTCATTTCGTTGCAAACGGGTTTTTACGTGCTCTGGAGTCATTTCGTTGCAAGCCGGTTTTTACATATTTCTCTGACATTTAACTGGAAGCGCGTATTTTAAGTGCTCTGGAGTCATTTCGTTGCAAGCGGGTTTTTACGTGTTATGGAGTCATTTCCTTGCAAGCGGGTTTTTACATACTTCTCAGACATTTCACTGGAAGCGGGTTTTTTAAATGCTCTGTAGGCATTTCGTTGCAAGCGGGTTTTTAAGTACTCTGGAGTCATTTCGTTGCAAACGGGTTTTTACGTGCTCTGGAGTCATTTCGTTGCAAGCGGGTTTTTACATATTTCTCTGACATTTAACTGGAAGCGAGTATTTTAAGTGCTCTGGAGTCATTTCGTTGCAAGCGGGTTTTTACGTGCTCTGGAGTCATTTCGTTGCAAGCGGGTTTTTAAGTGCTCTGGAGTCATTTCTTTGCAAGCGGGTTTTTAAGTGCTCTGAAGGTATTTCGTTGTAAGCGGGTTTTTAAGTGCTCTGGAGTCATTTCTTTGCAAGCGGGTTTTTAAGTGCTCTGAAGGCATTTCATTGTAAGCGGGTTTTTACGTGTTCTGGAGTCATTTCGTTGCAAGCGGGTTTTTAAGTGCTCTGGAGTCATTTCTTTGCAAGCGGGTTTTTAAGTGCTCTGGAGTCATTTCTTTGCAAGCAGGTTTTTAAGTGCTCTGAAGGCATTTCGTTGCAAGCGGGTTTTTAAGTGCTCTGGAGTCATTTCGTTGCAAGCGGGTTTTTAAGTGCTCTGGAGACATTTCGTTGCAAGCGGGTTTTTAAGTGCTCTGGAGCCATTTCGTTGCAAGCGGGTTTTTAAGTGCTCTGGAGCCATTTCGTTGCAAGCGGATTTTTAAGTGCTCTGGAGTCATTACGTTGCAAGCGGGTTTTTAAGTGTTCTGGAGTCATTTCGTTGCAAGCGGGTTTTTAAGTGCTCTGGAGTCATTTCGGTGCATGCGGGTTTTTAAGTGCTCTGAAGGCATTTCGTTGTAATCAAGTTTTTAAGTACTCTGGAGTCATTTCGTTGCAAGCGGGTTTTTACGTGTTCTGGAGTCATTTCGTTGCAAGCGGGTTTTTACATACTTCTCAGACATTTCACTGGAAGCAGGTTTTTTAAATGCTCTGTAGGCATTTCGTTGCAAGCGGGTTTTTAAGTGCTCTGGAGTCTTTTCGTTGCAAGCGGGTTGTTAAGTGCTCTGGAGTCATTTCGTTGCAAGCGGGTTTTTAAGTGCTCTGGAGTCATTTCGTTGCAAGCGGGTTTTTAAGTGCTCTGGAGTCATTTCGTTGCAAGCGGGTTTTTAAGTGCTCTGGAGTCATTTCATTGCAAGCGGGTTTTTTAGTGCTCTGGAGTCATTTCGTTGCAAGCGGGTTTTTAAGTGCTCTGGAGTCATTTCGTTGCATGCGGGTTTTTAAGTGCTCTGAAGGCATTTCGTTGTAAGCGGGTTTTTAAGTGCTCTGGAGTCATTTCGTTGCAAGCGGGTTTTTACGTGTTCTGGAGTCATTTCGTTGCAAGCGGGTTTTTACATACTTCTCAGACATTTCACTGGAAGCGGGTTTTTTAAATGCTCTGTAGGCATTTCGTTGCAAGCGGGTTTTTAAGTACTCTGGAGTCATTTTGTTGCAAACGGGTTTTTACGTGCTCTGGAGTCATTTCGTTGCAAGCGGGTTTTTAATTGCTCTGGAGTCATTTCGTTGCAAGCGGGTTTTTAAGTGCTCTGGAGTCATTTCGTTTCATTCGGGTTTTTAAGTGCTCTGGAGTCATTTCGTTGCAAGCGGGTTTTTAAGTGCTCTGGAGTCATTTCGTTGCAAGTGGGTTTTTAAGTGCTCTGGAGTCATTTCGTTGCAAGCGGGTTTTTAAGTGCTCTGAAGGCATTTCGTTGCAAGCGGGTTTTTAAGTGCTCTGGAGTCATTTCGTTGCAAGCGGGTTTTTAAGTGCTCTGGAGACATTTCGTTGCAAGCGGGTTTTTAAGTGCTCTGGAGCCATTTCGTTGCAAGCGGGTTTTTAATTGTTCTGGAGTCATTTCGTTGCAAGCGAGTTTTTAAGTGCTCTGGAGTCATTTCGTTGCAAGCGGGTTTTTAAGTGCTCTGGAGTCATTTCGTTGCAAGCGGGTTTTTACGTGCTCTGGTGTCATTTCGTTGCAAGCGGGTTTTTAAGTGCTCTGGAGTCATTTCGTTGCAAGCGGGTTTTTAAGTGCTCTGGAGTCATTTCGTTGCAAGCGGGTTTTTAAGTGCTCTGGAGTCATTTCGTTGCAAGCGGGTTTTTAAGTGCTCTGAAGGCATTTCGTTGCAATCGGGTTTTTAAGTGCTCTGGAGTCATTTCGTTGCAAGCGGGTTTTTACGGGTTCTGGAGTCATTTCGTTGCAAGCGGGTTTTTACATACTTCTCAGACATTTCACTGGAAGCGGGTTTTTTAAGTGCTCTGCAGGCATTTCGTTGTAAGCGGGTTTTTAAGTACTCTGGATTCATTTCGTTGCAAGCGGGTTTTTAAGTGCTCTGGAGTCATTTCTTTGCAAGCGGGTTTTTAAGTGCTCTGGAGTCATTTCGTTGCAAGCGGGTTTTTAAGTGCTCTGGATTCATTTCGTTGCAAGCGGGTTTTTAAGTGCTCTCTAGTCATTTCGTTGCAAGCGGGTTTTTAAGTGCTCTGGAGTCATTTCGTTGCAAGCGGGTTTTTAAGTGCTCTGGAGTCATTTCGTTGCAAGCGGGTTTTTACGTGCTCTGGAGTCATTTCATTGTAAGCGGGTTTTTACATACTTCTCAGACATTTCACTGGAAGCGGGTTTTTTAAGTGCTCTGGAGTCATTTCGTTGCAAGCGGGTTTTTACGTGCTCTGGAGTCATTTCATTGTAAGCGGGTTTTTACATACTTCTCAGACATTTCACTGGTAGCGGGTTTTTTAAGTGCTCTGGAGTCATTTCGTTGCAAGCGGGTTTTTAAGTGCTCTGGAGTCATTTCGTTTCATTCGGGTTTTTAAGTGCTCTGTAGTCATTTCGTTGCAAGCGGGTTTTTAAGTGCTCTTTAGCCATTTCGTTGCAAGCGGTTTTTTAAGTGCTCTGGAGTCATTTCGTTGCAAGCGTGTTTTTAAGTGCTCTGGAGTCATTTGGTTGCAAGCGGGTTTTTACATACTTCTCTGACATTTCACTAGAAGTGGGTTTTTTAAGTGCTCTGGAGTCATTTCGTTGCAAGCGGGTTTTTACGGGTTCTGGAGTCTTTTCGTTGCAAGCGGGTTTTTACATACTTCTCAGACATTTCACTGGAAGTGGGTTTTTTAAGTGCTCTGGAGTCATTTCGTTGCAAGCGGGTTTTTAAGTGCTCTGGAGTCATTTCGTTGCAAGCGGGTTTTTAAGTGCTCTGGATTCATTTCGTTGCAAGCGGGTTTTTAAGTGCTCTGGAGTCATTTCGTTGCAAGTGGGTTTTTAAGTGCTCTGGAGTCATTTCGTTGCAAGCGGGTTTTTAAGTGCTCTGGAGTCATTTCGTTGCAAGCGGGTTTTTACGTGCTCTGGAGTCATTTCATTGTAAGCGGGTTTTTACATACTTCTCAGACATTTCACTGGAAGCGGGTTTTTTAAGTGCTCTGGAGTCATTTCGTTGCAAGCGGGTTTTTAAGTGCTCTGGAGTCATTTCGTTTCATTCGGGTTTTTAAGTGCTCTGTAGTCATTTCGTTGCAAGCGGGTTTTTAAGTGCTCTTTAGCCATTTCGTTGCAAGCGGTTTTTTAAGTGCTCTGGAGTCATTTCGTTGCAAGCGTGTTTTTAAGTGCTCTGGAGTCATTTCGTTGCAAGCGGGTTTTTACATACTTCTCTGACATTTCACTGGAAGTGGGTTTTTTAAGTGCTCTGGAGTCATTTCGTTGCAAGCGGGTTTTTACGGGTTCTGGAGTTTTTTCGTTGCAAGCGGGTTTTTACATACTTCTCAGACATTTCACTGGAAGTGGGTTTTTTAAGTGCTCTGGAGTCATTTCGTTGCAAGCGGGTTTTTAAGTGCTCTGGAGTCATTTCGTTGCAAGCGGGTTTTTAATTGCTCTGGTGTCATTTCGTTGTAAGCAGGTTTTTAAGTGCTCTGGAGTCATTTCGTTGCAAGCTGGTTTTTAAGTGCTCTGGAGTCATTACGTTGCAAGCGGGTTTTTAAGTGCTCTGGAGTCATTTCGTTGCAAGCGGGTTTTTAAGTGCTCTGGAGTCATTTTGTTGCAAGCGGTTTTTTAAGTGCTCTGGAGTCATTTCTTTGCAAGCGGGTTTTTAAGTGCTCTGGATTCATTTCGTTGCAAGCGGGTTTTTAAGTGCTCTGGAGTCATTTCGTTGCAAGCGGGTTTTTTAGTGCTCTGGAGTCATTTCGTTGCAAGCGGGTTTTTAAGTGCTCTGGAGTCATTTCGTTGCATGCGGGTTTTTAAGTGCTCTGGAGTCATTTCGTTGCATGCGGGTTTTTAAGTGCTCTGAAGGCATTTCGTTGTAAGCGGGTTTTTAAGTGCTCTGGAGTCATTTCGTTGCAAGCGGGTTTTTACGTGTTCTGGAGTCATTTCGTTGCAAGCGGGTTTTTACATATTTCTCTGACATTTAACTGGAAGCGAGTATTTTAAGTGCTCTGGAGTCATTTCGTTGCAAGCGGGTTTTTACGTGCTCTGGAGTCATTTCATTGCAAGCGGCTTTTTACATACTTCTCAAACATTTCACTGGAAGCGGGTTTTTTAAGTGCTCTGGAGTCATTTCGTTGCAAGCGGGTTTTTAAGTACTCTGGAGTCATTTCGTTGCAAGCGGGTTATTAAGTGCTCTGGAGTCATTTCGTTGCAAGCGGGTTTTTAATTGCTCTGGTGTCATTTCGTTGAAAGCGGGTTTTTAAGAGCTCTGGAGTCATTTCGTTGCAAGCGGGTTTTTAAGTGCTCTGGAGTCATTTCGTTGCAAGCGGGTTTTTAATTGCTCTGGTGTCATTTCGTTGCAAGCGGGTTTTTAAGTGTTCTGGAGTCATTTCGTTGCAAGCGGGTTTTTAAGTGCTCTGGAGTCATTTCGTTGCAAGCGGGTTTTTAAGTGCTCTGGAGTCATTTCGTTGCAAGCGGTTTTTTAAGTGCTCTGGAGTCATTTCTTTGCAAGCGGGTTTTTAAGTGCTCTGGAGTCATTTCGTTGCAAGCGGGTTTTTAAGTGCTCTGGAGTCATTTCGTTGCAAGCGGGTTTTTAAGTGCTCTGGAGTCATTTCGTTGCAAGCGTGTTTTTAAGTGCTCTGGAGTCATTTCGTTGCAAGCAGGTTTTTAAGTGTTCTGGAGTCATTTCGTTGCAAGCGCGTTTTTAAGTGCTCTGGAGTCATTTCGTTGCAAGCGGGTTTTTTAGTGCTCTGGAGTCATTTCGTTGCAAGCGGGTTTTTAAGTGCTCTGGAGTCATTTCGTTGCATGCGGGTTTTTAAGTGCTCTGAAGGCATTTCGTTGTAAGCGGGTTTTTAAGTGCTCTGGAGTCATTTCGTTGCAAGCAGGTTTTTACGTGTTCTGGAGTCATTTCGTTGCAAGCGGGTTTTTACATACTTCTCAGACATTTCACTGGAAGCGGGTTTTTTAAATGCTGTGTAGGCATTTCGTTGCAAGCGGGTTTTTAAGTACTCTGGAGTCATTTCGTTGCAAACGGGATTTTACGTGCTCTGGAGTCATTTCGTTGCAAGCGGGTTTTTACATATTTCTCTGACATTTAACTGGAAGCGAGTATTTTAAGTGCTCTGGAGTCATTTCGTTGCAAGCGGGTTTTTAAGTGCTCTGGAGTCATTTCGTTGCAAGCGGGTTTTTAAGTGCTCTGAAGGCATTTCGTTGTAAGCGGGTTTTTAAGTGCTCTGGAGTTATTTCGTTGCAAGCGGGTTTTTACGTGTTCTGGAGTCATTTCGTTGCAAGCGGGTTTTTACATACTTCTCAGACATTTCACTGGAAGCGGGTTTTTTAAGTGCTCTGTAGGCATTTCGTTGCAAGCGGGTTTTTAAGTACTATGGAGTCATTTCGTTGCAAGCGGGTGTTTAAGTGCTCTGGAGTCATTTCGTTGCAAGCGGGTTTTTAAGTGCTCTGGAGTCATTTCTTTGCAAGCGGGTTTTTAAGTGCTCTGGAGTCATTTCGTTGCAAGCGGATTTTTAAGTGCTCTGGAGTCTTTTCGTTGCAAGCGGGTTTTTAAGTGCTCTGGAGTCATTTCATTGCAAGCGGGTTTTTAAGTGCTCTGAAGGCATTTCGTTGTAAGCGGGTTTTTAAATGCTCTGGAGTCATTTCGTTGCAAGCGGGTTTTTACGTGTTCTGGAGTCATTTCGTTGCAAGCGGGTTTTTACATACTTCTCAGACATTTCACTGGAAGCGGGTTTTTTAAGTGCTCTGTAGGCATTTCGTTGCAAGCGGGTTTTTAAGTACTCTGGAGTCATTTCGTTGCAAGCGGGTTTTTACGTGCTCTGGAGTCATTTCGTTGCAAGCGGGTTTTTACATATTTCTCTGACATTTAACTGGAAGCGAGTATTTTAAGTGCTCTGGAGTCATTTCGTTGCAAGCGGGTTTTTACGTGCTCTGGAGTCATTTCATTGCAAGCGGGTTTTTACATACTTCTCAGACATTTCACTGGAAGCGGGTTTTTTAAGTTCTCTGGAGTCATTTCGTTGCAAGCAGGTTTTTAAGTACTCTGGAGTCATTTCGTTGCAAGCGGGTTTTTAAGTGCTCTGGAGTCATTTCGTGGCAAGCGGGTTTTTAAGTGCTCTGGAGTCATTTCGTTGCAAGCGGGCGTTTAAGTGCTCTGGAGTCATTTCGTTGCAAGCGGGTTTTTAAGTGCTCTGGAGTCATTTCGTTGCAAGCGGGTTTTTAAGTGCTCTGGTGTCATTTCGTTGCAAGCGGGTTTTTAAGTGCTCTGGAGTCATTTCGTTGCAAGCGGGCGTTTAAGTGCTCTGGAGTCATTACGTTGCGAGCGGGTTTTTAAGTGCTCTGGAGTCATTACGTTGCGAGCGGGTTTTTAAGTGCTCTGGAGTCATTTCGTTGCAAGCGGTTTTTTAAGTGCTCTGGAGTCATTTCTTTGCAAGCGGGTTTTTAAGTGCTCTGGAGTCATTTCGTTGCAAGCGGGTTTTTAAGTGCTCTGGAGTCATTTCGTTGCAAGCGGGTTTTTAAGTGCTCTGGAGTCATTTCGATGCAAGCGGGTTTTTAAGTGCTCTGGAGTCATTTCGTTGCAAGCGGGTTTTTAAGTGCTCTGGAGTCATTTCGTTGCAAGCGGGTTTTTAAGTGCTCTGGAGACTTTTCGTTGCAAGCGGGTTTTTAATTGCTCTGGAGTCATTTCGTTGTAAGCGGGTTTTTAAGTGCTCTGGAGTCATTTCGTTGCAAGCGGGTTTTTAAGTGCTCTGGAGTCATTTCGTTGCAAGCGGGTTTTTAAGTGCTCTGGAGTCATTTCGTTGCAAGCGGGTTTTTAAGTGCTCTGGAGTCATTTTGTTGCAAGCGGGTTTTTAAGTGCTCTAGAGACATTTCGTTGCAAGCGGGTTTTTAAGTGCTCTGGAGTCATTTCGTTGCAAGCGGGTTTTTACGTGCTCTGGATTCATTTCATTGTAAGCGGGTTTTTACATACTTCTCAGACATTTCACTGGAAGCGGGTTTTTTAAGTGCTCTGGAGTCATTTCGTTGCAAGCGGGTTTTTAAGTGCTCTGGAGTCATTTCGTTGCAAGCGGGTTTTTAAGTGCTCTGGAGTCATTTCGTTGCAAGCGGGTTTTTAAGTGCTCTGGATTCATTTCGTTGCAAGCGGGTTTTTAAGTGCTCTGTAGTCATTTCGTTGCAAGCGGGTTTTTAAGTGCTCTGGAGACATTTCGTTGCAAGCGGGTTTTTAAGTACTCTGGAGACATTTCGTTGCAAGCGGGTTTTTAAGTGCTCTGGAGTCATTTCGTTGCAAGCGGGTTTTTAAGTGCTCTGGAGTCATTTCGTTGCAAGCGGGTTTTTAAGTGCTCTGAAGGCATTTCGTTGCAAGCGGTTTTTTAAGTGCTCTGGAGTCATTTCGTTGCAAGCGGGTTTTTAAGTGCTCTGGAGTCATTTCGTTGCAAGCGGGTTTTTAAGTGCTCTGGAGCCATTTCGTTGCAAGCGGGTTTTTAAGTGCTCTGGAGTCATTTCGTTGCAAGAGGGTTTTTAAGTGTTCTGGAGTCATTTCGTTGCAAGCGGGTTTTTAAGTGCTCTGGAGTCATTTCGTTGCAAGCGGGATTTAAGTGCTCTGGAGTCATTTCGTTGCAAGCGGGTTTTTAAGTGCTCTGGAGTCATTTCGTTGCAAGCGGGTTTTTAAGTGCTCTGGATTCATTTCGTTGCAAGCGGGTTTTTAAGTGCTCTGTAGTCATTTCGTTGCAAGCGGGTTTTTAAGTGCTCTGGAGACATTTCGTTGCAAGCGGGTTTTTAAGTACTCTGGAGACATTTCGTTGCAAGCGGGTTTTTAAGTGCTCTGGAGTCATTTCGTTGCAAGCGGGTTTTTAAGTGCTCTGGAGTCATTTCGTTGCAAGCGGGTTTTTAAGTGCTCTGGAGTCATTTCATTGCAAGCGGGTTTTTTAGTGCTCTGGAGTCATTTCGTTGCAAGCGGGTTTTTAAGTGCTCTGGAGTCATTTCGTTGCATCCGGGTTTTTAAGTGCTCTGGAGGCATTTCGTTGTAAGCGGGTTTTTAAGTGCTCTGGAGTCATTTCGTTGCAAGCGGGTTTTTACGTGTTCTGGAGTCATTTCCTTGCAAGCGGGTTTTTACATACTTCTCAGACATTTCACTGGAAGCGGGTTTTTTAAATGCTCTGTAGGCATTTCGTTGCAAGCGGGTTTTTAAGTACTCTGGAGTCATTTCGTTGCAAACGGGTTTTTACGTGCTCTGGAGTCATTTCGTTGCAAGCGGGTTTTTACATATTTCTCTGACATTTAACTGGAAGCGAGTATTTTAAGTGCTCTGGAGTCATTTCGTTGCAAGCGGGTTTTTACGTGCTCTGGAGTCATTTCGTTGCAAGCGGGTTTTTAAGTGCTCTGGAGTCATTTCTTTGCAAGCGGGTTTTTAAGTGCTCTGAAGGTATTTCGTTGTAAGCGGGTTTTTAAGTGCTCTGGAGTCATTTCTTTGCAAGCGGGTTTTTAAGTGCTCTGAAGGCATTTCATTGTAAGCGGGTTTTTACGTGTTCTGGAGTCATTTCGTTGCAAGCGGGTTTTTAAGTGCTCTGGAGTCATTTCTTTGCAAGCGGGTTTTTAAGTGCTCTGGAGTCATTTCTTTGCAAGCAGGTTTTTAAGTGCTCTGAAGGCATTTCGTTGCAAGCGGGTTTTTAAGTGCTCTGGAGTCATTTCGTTGCAAGCGGGTTTTTAAGTGCTCTGGAGACATTTCGTTGCAAGCGGGTTTTTAAGTGCTCTGGAGCCATTTCGTTGCAAGCGGGTTTTTAAGTGCTCTGGAGCCATTTCGTTGCAAGCGGATTTTTAAGTGCTCTGGAGTCATTACGTTGCAAGCGGGTTTTTAAGTGTTCTGGAGTCATTTCGTTGCAAGCGGGTTTTTAAGTGCTCTGGAGTCATTTCGGTGCATGCGGGTTTTTAAGTGCTCTGAAGGCATTTCGTTGTAATCAAGTTTTTAAGTACTCTGGAGTCATTTCGTTGCAAGCGGGTTTTTACGTGTTCTGGAGTCATTTCGTTGCAAGCGGGTTTTTACATACTTCTCAGACATTTCACTGGAAGCAGGTTTTTTAAATGCTCTGTAGGCATTTCGTTGCAAGCGGGTTTTTAAGTGCTCTGGAGTCTTTTCGTTGCAAGCGGGTTGTTAAGTGCTCTGGAGTCATTTCGTTGCAAGCGGGTTTTTAAGTGCTCTGGAGTCATTTCGTTGCAAGCGGGTTTTTAAGTGCTCTGGAGTCATTTCGTTGCAAGCGGGTTTTTAAGTGCTCTGGAGTCATTTCATTGCAAGCGGGTTTTTTAGTGCTCTGGAGTCATTTCGTTGCAAGCGGGTTTTTAAGTGCTCTGGAGTCATTTCGTTGCATGCGGGTTTTTAAGTGCTCTGAAGGCATTTCGTTGTAAGCGGGTTTTTAAGTGCTCTGGAGTCATTTCGTTGCAAGCGGGTTTTTACGTGTTCTGGAGTCATTTCGTTGCAAGCGGGTTTTTACATACTTCTCAGACATTTCACTGGAAGCGGGTTTTTTAAATGCTCTGTAGGCATTTCGTTGCAAGCGGGTTTTTAAGTACTCTGGAGTCATTTTGTTGCAAACGGGTTTTTACGTGCTCTGGAGTCATTTCGTTGCAAGCGGGTTTTTAATTGCTCTGGAGTCATTTCGTTGCAAGCGGGTTTTTAAGTGCTCTGGAGTCATTTCGTTTCATTCGGGTTTTTAAGTGCTCTGGAGTCATTTCGTTGCAAGCGGGTTTTTAAGTGCTCTGGAGTCATTTCGTTGCAAGTGGGTTTTTAAGTGCTCTGGAGTCATTTCGTTGCAAGCGGGTTTTTAAGTGCTCTGAAGGCATTTCGTTGCAAGCGGGTTTTTAAGTGCTCTGGAGTCATTTCGTTGCAAGCGGGTTTTTAAGTGCTCTGGAGACATTTCGTTGCAAGCGGGTTTTTAAGTGCTCTGGAGCCATTTCGTTGCAAGCGGGTTTTTAATTGTTCTGGAGTCATTTCGTTGCAAGCGAGTTTTTAAGTGCTCTGGAGTCATTTCGTTGCAAGCGGGTTTTTAAGTGCTCTGGAGTCATTTCGTTGCAAGCGGGTTTTTACGTGCTCTGGTGTCATTTCGTTGCAAGCGGGTTTTTAAGTGCTCTGGAGTCATTTCGTTGCAAGCGGGTTTTTAAGTGCTCTGGAGTCATTTCGTTGCAAGCGGGTTTTTAAGTGCTCTGGAGTCATTTCGTTGCAAGCGGGTTTTTAAGTGCTCTGAAGGCATTTCGTTGCAATCGGGTTTTTAAGTGCTCTGGAGTCATTTCGTTGCAAGCGGGTTTTTACGGGTTCTGGAGTCATTTCGTTGCAAGCGGGTTTTTACATACTTCTCAGACATTTCACTGGAAGCGGGTTTTTTAAGTGCTCTGCAGGCATTTCGTTGTAAGCGGGTTTTTAAGTGCTCTGGAGTCATTTCGTTGCAAGCGGGTTTTTAAGTGCTCTGGAGTCATTTCGTTGCAAGCGGGTTTTTACGTGCTCTGGAGTCATTTCATTGTAAGCGGGTTTTTACATACTTCTCAGACATTTCACTGGAAGCGGGTTTTTTAAGTGCTCTGGAGTCATTTCGTTGCAAGCGGGTTTTTACGTGCTCTGGAGTCATTTCATTGTAAGCGGGTTTTTACATACTTCTCAGACATTTCACTGGTAGCGGGTTTTTTAAGTGCTCTGGAGTCATTTCGTTGCAAGCGGGTTTTTAAGTGCTCTGGAGTCATTTCGTTTCATTCGGGTTTTTAAGTGCTCTGTAGTCATTTCGTTGCAAGCGGGTTTTTAAGTGCTCTTTAGCCATTTCGTTGCAAGCGGTTTTTTAAGTGCTCTGGAGTCATTTCGTTGCAAGCGTGTTTTTAAGTGCTCTGGAGTCATTTGGTTGCAAGCGGGTTTTTACATACTTCTCTGACATTTCACTAGAAGTGGGTTTTTTAAGTGCTCTGGAGTCATTTCGTTGCAAGCGGGTTTTTACGGGTTCTGGAGTCTTTTCGTTGCAAGCGGGTTTTTACATACTTCTCAGACATTTCACTGGAAGTGGGTTTTTTAAGTGCTCTGGAGTCATTTCGTTGCAAGCGGGTTTTTAAGTGCTCTGGAGTCATTTCGTTGCAAGCGGGTTTTTAAGTGCTCTGGATTCATTTCGTTGCAAGCGGGTTTTTAAGTGCTCTGGAGTCATTTCGTTGCAAGTGGGTTTTTAAGTGCTCTGGAGTCATTTCGTTGCAAGCGGGTTTTTAAGTGCTCTGGAGTCATTTCGTTGCAAGCGGGTTTTTACGTGCTCTGGAGTCATTTCATTGTAAGCGGGTTTTTACATACTTCTCAGACATTTCACTGGAAGCGGGTTTTTTAAGTGCTCTGGAGTCATTTCGTTGCAAGCGGGTTTTTAAGTGCTCTGGAGTCATTTCGTTTCATTCGGGTTTTTAAGTGCTCTGTAGTCATTTCGTTTCAAGCGGGTTTTTAAGTGCTCTTTAGCCATTTCGTTGCAAGCGGTTTTTTAAGTGCTCTGGAGTCATTTCGTTGCAAGCGTGTTTTTAAGTGCTCTGGAGTCATTTCGTTGCAAGCGGGTTTTTACATACTTCTCTGACATTTCACTGGAAGTGGGTTTTTTAAGTGCTCTGGAGTCATTTCGTTGCAAGCGGGTTTTTACGGGTTCTGGAGTTTTTTCGTTGCAAGCGGGTTTTTACATACTTCTCAGACATTTCACTGGAAGTGGGTTTTTTAAGTGCTCTGGAGTCATTTCGTTGCAAGCGGGTTTTTAAGTGCTCTGGAGTCATTTCGTTGCAAGCGGGTTTTTAATTGCTCTGGTGTCATTTCGTTGTAAGCGGGTTTTTAAGTGCTCGGGAGTCATTTCGTTGCAAGCTGGTTTTTAAGTGCTCTGGAGTCATTACGTTGCAAGCGGGTTTTTAAGTGCTCTGGAGTCATTTCGTTGCAAGCGGGTTTTTAAGTGCTCTGTAGTCATTTTGTTGCAAGCGGTTTTTTAAGTGCTCTGGAGTCATTTCTTTGCAAGCGGGTTTTTAAGTGCTCTGGATTCATTTCGTTGCAAGCGGGTTTTTAAGTGCTCTGGAGTCATTTCGTTGCAAGCGGGTTTTTTAGTGCTCTGGAGTCATTTCGTTGCAAGCGGGTTTTTAAGTGCTCTGGAGTCATTTCGTTGCATGCGGGTTTTTAAGTGCTCTGAAGGCATTTCGTTGTAAGCGGGTTTTTAAGTGCTCTGGAGTCATTTCGTTGCAAGCGGGTTTTTACGTGTTCTGGAGTCATTTCGTTGCAAGCGGGTTTTTACATATTTCTCTGACATTTAACTGGAAGCGAGTATTTTAAGTGCTCTGGAGTCATTTCGTTGCAAGCGGGTTTTTACGTGCTCTGGAGTCATTTCATTGCAAGCGGCTTTTTACATACTTCTCAAACATTTCACTGGAAGCGGGTTTTTTAAGTGCTCTGGAGTCATTTCGTTGCAAGCGGGTTTTTAAGTACTCTGGAGTCATTTCGTTGCAAGCGGGTTATTAAGTGCTCTGGAGTCATTTCGTTGCAAGCGGGTTTTTAATTGCTCTGGTGTCATTTCGTTGAAAGCGGGTTTTTAAGAGCTCTGGAGTCATTTCGTTGCAAGCGGGTTTTTAAGTGCTCTGGAGTCATTTCGTTGCAAGCGGGTTTTTAATTGCTCTGGTGTCATTTCGTTGCAAGCGGGTTTTTAAGTGTTCTGGAGTCATTTCGTTGCAAGCGGGTTTTTAAGTGCTCTGGAGTCATTTCGTTGCAAGCGGGTTTTTAAGTGCTCTGGAGTCATTTCGTTGCAAGCGGTTTTTTAAGTGCTCTGGAGTCATTTCTTTGCAAGCGGGTTTTTAAGTGCTCTGGAGTCATTTCGTTGCAAGCGGGTTTTTAAGTGCTCTGGAGTCATTTCGTTGCAAGCGGGTTTTTAAGTGCTCTGGAGTCATTTCGTTGCAAGCGTGTTTTTAAGTGCTCTGGAGTCATTTCGTTGCAAGCAGGTTTTTAAGTGTTCTGGAGTCATTTCGTTGCAAGCGCGTTTTTAAGTGCTCTGGAGTCATTTCGTTGCAAGCGGGTTTTTTAGTGCTCTGGAGTCATTTCGTTGCAAGCGGGTTTTTAAGTGCTCTGGAGTCATTTCGTTGCATGCGGGTTTTTAAGTGCTCTGAAGGCATTTCGTTGTAAGCGGGTTTTTAAGTGCTCTGGAGTCATTTCGTTGCAAGCAGGTTTTTACGTGTTCTGGAGTCATTTCGTTGCAAGCGGGTTTTTACATACTTCTCAGACATTTCACTGGAAGCGGGTTTTTTAAATGCTGTGTAGGCATTTCGTTGCAAGCGGGTTTTTAAGTACTCTGGAGTCATTTCGTTGCAAACGGGATTTTACGTGCTCTGGAGTCATTTCGTTGCAAGCGGGTTTTTACATATTTCTCTGACATTTAACTGGAAGCGAGTATTTTAAGTGCTCTGGAGTCATTTCGTTGCAAGCGGGTTTTTAAGTGCTCTGGAGTCATTTCGTTGCAAGCGGGTTTTTAAGTGCTCTGAAGGCATTTCGTTGTAAGCGGGTTTTTAAGTGCTCTGGAGTTATTTCGTTGCAAGCGGGTTTTTACGTGTTCTGGAGTCATTTCGTTGCAAGCGGGTTTTTACATACTTCTCAGACATTTCACTGGAAGCGGGTTTTTTAAGTGCTCTGTAGGCATTTCGTTGCAAGCGGGTTTTTAAGTACTATGGAGTCATTTCGTTGCAAGCGGGTGTTTAAGTGCTCTGGAGTCATTTCGTTGCAAGCGGGTTTTTAAGTGCTCTGGAGTCATTTCTTTGCAAGCGGGTTTTTAAGTGCTCTGGAGTCATTTCGTTGCAAGCGGATTTTTAAGTGCTCTGGAGTCTTTTCGTTGCAAGCGGGTTTTTAAGTGCTCTGGAGTCATTTCATTGCAAGCGGGTTTTTAAGTGCTCTGAAGGCATTTCGTTGTAAGCGGGTTTTTAAATGCTCTGGAGTCATTTCGTTGCAAGCGGGTTTTTACGTGTTCTGGAGTCATTTCGTTGCAAGCGGGTTTTTACATACTTCTCAGACATTTCACTGGAAGCGGGTTTTTTAAGTGCTCTGTAGGCATTTCGTTGCAAGCGGGTTTTTAAGTACTCTGGAGTCATTTCGTTGCAAGCGGGTTTTTACGTGCTCTGGAGTCATTTCGTTGCAAGCGGGTTTTTACATATTTCTCTGACATTTAACTGGAAGCGAGTATTTTAAGTGCTCTGGAGTCATTTCGTTGCAAGCGGGTTTTTACGTGCTCTGGAGTCATTTCATTGCAAGCGGGTTTTTACATACTTCTCAGACATTTCACTGGAAGCGGGTTTTTTAAGTTCTCTGGAGTCATTTCGTTGCAAGCAGGTTTTTAAGTACTCTGGAGTCATTTCGTTGCAAGCGGGTTTTTAAGTGCTCTGGAGTCATTTCGTGGCAAGCGGGTTTTTAAGTGCTCTGGAGTCATTTCGTTGCAAGCGGGCGTTTAAGTGCTCTGGAGTCATTTCGTTGCAAGCGGGTTTTTAAGTGCTCTGGAGTCATTTCGTTGCAAGCGGGTTTTTAAGTGCTCTGGTGTCATTTCGTTGCAAGCGGGTTTTTAAGTGCTCTGGAGTCATTTCGTTGCAAGCGGGCGTTTAAGTGCTCTGGAGTCATTACGTTGCGAGCGGGTTTTTAAGTGCTCTGGAGTCATTACGTTGCGAGCGGGTTTTTAAGTGCTCTGGAGTCATTTCGTTGCAAGCGGTTTTTTAAGTGCTCTGGAGTCATTTCTTTGCAAGCGGGTTTTTAAGTGCTCTGGAGTCATTTCGTTGCAAGCGGGTTTTTAAGTGCTCTGGAGTCATTTCGTTGCAAGCGGGTTTTTAAGTGCTCTGGAGTCATTTCGTTGCAAGCGTGTTTTTAAGTGCTCTGGAGTCATTTCGTTGCAAGCAGGTTTTTAAGTGTTCTGGAGTCATTTCGTTGCAAGCGCGTTTTTAAGTGCTCTGGAGTCATTTCGTTGCAAGCGGGTTTTTTAGTGCTCTGGAGTCATTTCGTTGCAAGCGGGTTTTTAAGTGCTCTGGAGTCATTTCGTTGCATGCGGGTTTTTAAGTGCTCTGAAGGCATTTCGTTGTAAGCGGGTTTTTAAGTGCTCTGGAGTCATTTCGTTGCAAGCAGGTTTTTACGTGTTCTGGAGTCATTTCGTTGCAAGCGGGTTTTTACATACTTCTCAGACATTTCACTGGAAGCGGGTTTTTTAAATGCTGTGTAGGCATTTCGTTGCAAGCGGGTTTTTAAGTACTCTGGAGTCATTTCGTTGCAAACGGGATTTTACGTGCTCTGGAGTCATTTCGTTGCAAGCGGGTTTTTACATATTTCTCTGACATTTAACTGGAAGCGAGTATTTTAAGTGCTCTGGAGTCATTTCGTTGCAAGCGGGTTTTTAAGTGCTCTGGAGTCATTTCGTTGCAAGCGGGTTTTTAAGTGCTCTGAAGGCATTTCGTTGTAAGCGGGTTTTTAAGTGCTCTGGAGTTATTTCGTTGCAAGCGGGTTTTTACGTGTTCTGGAGTCATTTCGTTGCAAGCGGGTTTTTACATACTTCTCAGACATTTCACTGGAAGCGGGTTTTTTAAGTGCTCTGTAGGCATTTCGTTGCAAGCGGGTTTTTAAGTACTATGGAGTCATTTCGTTGCAAGCGGGTGTTTAAGTGCTCTGGAGTCATTTCGTTGCAAGCGGGTTTTTAAGTGCTCTGGAGTCATTTCTTTGCAAGCGGGTTTTTAAGTGCTCTGGAGTCATTTCGTTGCAAGCGGATTTTTAAGTGCTCTGGAGTCTTTTCGTTGCAAGCGGGTTTTTAAGTGCTCTGGAGTCATTTCATTGCAAGCGGGTTTTTAAGTGCTCTGAAGGCATTTCGTTGTAAGCGGGTTTTTAAATGCTCTGGAGTCATTTCGTTGCAAGCGGGTTTTTACGTGTTCTGGAGTCATTTCGTTGCAAGCGGGTTTTTACATACTTCTCAGACATTTCACTGGAAGCGGGTTTTTTAAGTGCTCTGTAGGCATTTCGTTGCAAGCGGGTTTTTAAGTACTCTGGAGTCATTTCGTTGCAAGCGGGTTTTTACGTGCTCTGGAGTCATTTCGTTGCAAGCGGGTTTTTACATATTTCTCTGACATTTAACTGGAAGCGAGTATTTTAAGTGCTCTGGAGTCATTTCGTTGCAAGCGGGTTTTTACGTGCTCTGGAGTCATTTCATTGCAAGCGGGTTTTTACATACTTCTCAGACATTTCACTGGAAGCGGGTTTTTTAAGTTCTCTGGAGTCATTTCGTTGCAAGCAGGTTTTTAAGTACTCTGGAGTCATTTCGTTGCAAGCGGGTTTTTAAGTGCTCTGGAGTCATTTCGTGGCAAGCGGGTTTTTAAGTGCTCTGGAGTCATTTCGTTGCAAGCGGGCGTTTAAGTGCTCTGGAGTCATTTCGTTGCAAGCGGGTTTTTAAGTGCTCTGGAGTCATTTCGTTGCAAGCGGGTTTTTAAGTGCTCTGGTGTCATTTCGTTGCAAGCGGGTTTTTAAGTGCTCTGGAGTCATTTCGTTGCAAGCGGGTTTTTAAGTGCTCTGGAGTCATTACGTTGCGAGCGGGTTTTTAAGTGCTCTGGAGTCCTTTCGTTGCGAGCGGGTTTTTAAGTGCTCTGGAGTCATTTCGTTGCAAGCGGGTTTTTAAGTGCTCTGGAGTCATTTCCTTGCACGCGGGTTTTTAAGTGCTCTGGAGTCATTTCGTTGCAAGCGGGTTTTTAAGTGCTCTGGAGTCATTGCGTTGCAAGCGGGTTTCTAAGTGCTCTGGAGTCATTTCGTTGCAAGCGGGTTTTTAAGTGCTCTGGAGTCATTTCGTTGCAAGCGGGTTTTTAAGTGCTCTGAAGGCATTTCGTTGCAAGCGGGTTTTTAAGTGCTCTGGAGTCAGTTCGTTGCAAGCGGGTTTTTAAGTGCTCTGGAGACATTTCGTTGCAAGCGGGTTTTTAAGTGCTCTGGAGCCATTTCGTTGCAAGCGGGTTTTTAAGTGCTCTGGAGCCATTTCGTTGCAAGCGGGTTTTTAAGTGCTCTGGAGTCATTTCGTTGCAAGCCGGTTTTTACATACTTCTCAGATATTTCACTGGAAGCGGGTTTTTTAAGTGCTCTGTAGGCATTTCGTTGCAAGTGGGTTTTTAAATACTCTGGAGTCATTTCGTTGCAAGCGGGTGTTTAAGTGCTCTGGAGTCATTTCGTTGGAAGCGGGTTTTTAAGTGCTCTGGAGTCATTTCGTTGCAAGCGGGTTTTTAAGTGCTCTGGAGTCATTTTGTTGCAAGCGGGTTTTTAAGTGCTCTGGAGTCATTTCGTTGCATGCGGGTTTTTAAGTGCTCTGGAGTCATTTCGTTGCAAGCGGGTTTTTAAGTGCTCTGGAGTCATTTCGTTGCAAGCGGGTTTTTAAGTGCTCTGGAGTCTTTTCGTTGCAAGCGGGTTTTTAAGTGTTCTGGAGTCATTTCTTTGCAAGCGGGTTTTTAAGTGCTCTGAAGGCATTTCGTTGCAAGCGGGTTTTTAAGTGCTCTGGAGTCATTTCGTTGCAAGCTGGTTTTTACGGGTTCTGGAGTCATTTCGTTGCAAGCGGGTTTTTACTTACTTCTCAGACATTTCACTGGAAGCGGGTTTTTTAAGTGCTCTGTAGGCATTTCGTTGCAAGTGGGTTTTTAAATACTCTGGAGTCATTTCGTTGCAAGCGGGTGTTTAAGTGCTCTGGAGTCATTTCGTTGCAAGCGGGTTTCTAAGTGCTCTGGAGTCATTTCGTTGCAAGCGGGTTTTTAAGTGCTCTGGAGTCATTTCGTTGCAAGCGGGTTTTTAAGTGCTCTGAAGGCATTTCGTTGCAAGCGGGTTTTTAAGTGCTCTGGAGTCAGTTCGTTGCAAGCGGGTTTTTAAGTGCTCTGGAGTCATTTCATTGCAAGCGGGTTTTTAAGTTCTCTGAAGGCATTTCGTTGCAAGCGGTTTTTTAAGTGCTCAGGAGTCATTTCGTTGCAAGCGGGTTTTTAAGTGCTCTGGAGTCATTTCGTTGCAAGCGGGTTTTTAAGTGCTCTGAAGGCATTTCGTTGCAAGCGGGTTTTTAAGTGCTCTGGAGTCAGTTCGTTGCAAGCGGGTTTTTAAGTGCTCTGGAGACATTTCGTTGCAAGCGGGTTTTTAAGTGCTCTGGAGCCATTTCGTTGCAAGCGGGTTTTTAAGTGCTCTGGAGCCATTTCGTTGCAAGCGGGATTTTAAGTGCTCTGGAGTCATTTCGTTGCAAGCCGGTTTTTACATACTTCTCAGACATTTCACTGGAAGCGGGTTTTTTAAGTGCTCTGTAGGCATTTCGTTGCAAGTGGGTTTTTAAATACTCTGGAGTCATTTCGTTGCAAGCGGGTGTTTAAGTGCTCTGGAGTCATTTCGTTGGAAGCGGGTTTTTAAGTGCTCTGGAGTCATTTCGTTGCAAGCGGGTTTTTAAGTGCTCTGGAGTCATTTCGTTGCAAGCGGGTTTTTAAGTGCTCTGGAGTCATTTCGTTGCAAGCGGGTTTTTAAGTGCTCTGGAGTCATTTCGTTGCAAGCGGGTTTTTAAGTGCTCTGGAGTCATTTCGTTGCAAGCGGGTTTTTAAGTGCTCTGGAGTCTTTTCGTTGCAAGCGGGTTTTTAAGTGTTCTGGAGTCATTTCTTTGCAAGCGGGTTTTTAAGTGCTCTGAAGGCATTTCGTTGCAAGCGGGTTTTTAAGTGCTCTGGAGTCATTTCGTTGCAAGCTGGTTTTTACGGGTTCTGGAGTCATTTCGTTGCAAGCGGGTTTTTACATACTTCTCAGACATTTCACTGGAAGCGGGTTTTTTAAGTGCTCTGTAGGCATTTCGTTGCAAGTGGGTTTTTAAATACTCTGGAGTCATTTCGTTGCAAGCGGGTGTTTAAGTGCTCTGGAGTCATTTCGTTGCAAGCGGGTTTTTAAGCGCTCTGGAGTCATTTCGTTGCAAGCGGGTTTTTAAGTGCTCTGGAGTCATTTCGTTGCAAGCGGTTTTTTAAGTGCTCTGGAGTCTTTTCGTTGCAAGCGGGTTTTTAAGTGTTCTGGAGTCATTTCTTTGCAAGCGGGTTTTTAAGTGCTCTGAAGGCATTTCGTTGCAAGCGGGTTTTTAAGTGCTCTGGAGTCATTTCGTTGCATGCGGGTTTTTAAGTGCTCTGAAGGCATTTCGTTGTAAGCGGGTTTTTAAGTGCTCTGGAGTCATTTCGTTGCAAGCGGGTTTTTACGTGTTCTGGAGTCATTTCGTTGCAAGCGGGTTTTTAAGTGCCCTGGAGTCATTTCGTTGCAAGCGGGTTTTTACATATTTCTCTGACATTTAACTGGAAGCGAGTATTTTAAGTGCTCTGGAGTCATTTCGTTGCAAGCGGGTTTTTACGAGTTCTGGAGTCATTTCGTTGCAAGCGGGTTTTTCCATACTTCTCAGACATTTCACTGGAAGCGGGTTTTTTAAGTGCTCTGTAGGCATTTCGTTGCAAGTGGGTTTTTAAATACTCTGGAGTCATTTCGTTGCAAGCGGGTGTTTAAGTGCTCTGGAGTCATTTCGTTGCAAGCGGGTTTTTAAGCGCTCTGGAGTCATTTCGTTGCAAGCGGGTTTTTAAGTGCTCTGGAGTCATTTCGTTGCAAGCGGTTTTTTAAGTGCTCTGGAGTCTTTTCGTTGCAAGCGGGTTTTTAAGTGTTCTGGAGTCATTTCTTTGCAAGCGGGTTTTTAAGTGCTCTGAAGGCATTTCGTTGCAAGCGGGTTTTTAAGTGCTCTGGAGTCATTTCGTTGCAAGCGGGTTTTTAAGTGCTCTGGAGTCATTTCGTTGCAAGCGGGTTTTTAATTGCTCTGGTGTCATTTCGTTGCAAGCGGGTTTTTAAGTGCTCTGGAGTCATTTCGTTGCAAGCGGGTTTTTAAGTGCTCTGGAGTCATTACGTTGCAAGCGGGTTTTTAAGTGCTCTGGAGTCATTTCGTTGCAAGCGGCTTTTTAAGTGCTCTGGAGTCATTTCGTTGCAAGCGGTTTTTTAAGTGCTCTGGAGTCATTTCTTTGCAAGCGGGTTTTTAAGTGCTCTGGAGTCATTTCGTTGCAAGCGGGTTTTTAAGTGCTCTGGAGTCATTTCGTTGCAAGCGGGTTTTTAAGTGCTCTGGAGTCATTTCGTTGCAAGCGTGTTTTTAAGTGTTCTGGAGTCATTTCGTTGCAAGCGCGTTTTTAAGTGCTCTGGAGTCATTTCGTTGCAAGCGGGTTTTTTAGTGCTCTGGAGTCATTTAGTTGCAAGCGGGTTTTTAAGTGCTCTGGAGTCATTTCGTTGCATGCGGGTTTTTAAGTGCTCTGAAGGCATTTCGTTGTAAGCGGGTTTTTAAGTGCTCTGGAGTCATTTCGTTGCAAGCGGGTTTTTACATACTTCTCAGACATTTCACTGGAAGCGGGTTTTTTAAATGCTCTGTAGGCATTTCGTTGCAAGCGGGTTTTTAAGTACTCTGGAGTCATTTCGTTGCAAACGGGATTTTACGTGCTCTGGAGTCATTTCGTTGCAAGCGGGTTTTTACATATTTCTCTGACATTTAACTGGAAGCGAGTATTTTAAGTGCTCTGGAGTCATTTCGTTGCAAGCGGGTTTTTACGTGCTCTGGAGTCATTTCATTGCAAGCGGGTTTTTACATACTTCTCAGACATTTCACTGGAAGCGGGTTTTTTAAGTTCTCTGGAGTCATTTTGTTGCAAGCGGGTTTTTAAGTACTCTGGAGTCATTTCGTTGCAAGCGGGTTTTTAAGTGCTCTAGAGTCATTTCGTTGCAAGCGGGTTTTTAAGTGCTCTGGTGTCATTTCGTTGCAAGCGGGTGTTTAAGTGCTCTGGAGTCATTTCGTTGCAAGCGGGTTTTTAAGTGCTCTGGAGTCATTTCGTTGCAAGCGGGTTTTTAACTGCTCTGGTGTCATTTCGTTGCAAGCGGGTTTTTAAGTGCTCTGGAGTCATTTCGTTGCAAGCGGGTTTTTAAGTGCTCTGGAGTCATTACGTTGCAAGCGGGTTTTTAAGTGCTCTGGAGTCCTTTCGTTGCGAGCGGGTTTTTAAGTGCTCTGGAGTCATTTCTTTGCAAGCGGGTTTTTAAGTGCTCTGGAGTCATTTCCTTGCACGCGGGTTTTTAAGTGCTCTGGAGTCATTTCGTTGCAAGCGGGTTTTTAAGTGCTCTGGAGTCATTTCGTTGCAAGCGGGTTTCTAAGTGCTCTGGAGTCATTTCGTTGCAAGCAGGTTTTTACGTGTTCTGGAGTCATTTCGTTGCAAGCGGGTTTTTACATACTTCTCAGACATTTAACTGGAAGCGAGTATTTTAAGTGCTCTGGAGTCATTTCGTTGCAAGCAGGTTTTTACGTGCTCTGGAGTCATTTCATTGCAAGCGGGTTTTTACATACTTCTCTGACATTTCACTGGAAGCGGGTTTTTTAAGTGCTCTGGAGTCATTTCGTTGCAAGCGGTTTTTTAAGTGCTCTGGAGTCATTTCATTGCAAGCGGTTTTTTAAGTGCTCTGGAGTCATTTCTTTGCAAGCGGGTTTTTAATTGCTCTGGTGTCATTTCGTTGCAAGCGGGTTTTTAAGTGCTCTGGAGTCATTTCGTTGCAAGCGGGTTTTTAAGTGCTATGGAGTCATTACGTTGCAAGCGGGTTTTTAAGTGCTCTGGAGTCATTTCGTTGCAAGCGGGTTTTTAAGTGCTCTGGAGTCATTTCGTTGCAAGCGGGTTTTTAAGTGCTCTGGAGTCATTTCGTTGCAAGCGGGTTTTTAAGTGCTCTGAAGGCATTTCGTTGCAAGCGGGTTTTTAAGTGCTCTGGAGTCATTTCGTTGCAAGCGGGTTTTTAAGTGCTCTGGAGACATTTCGTTGCAAGCGGGTTTTTAAGTGCTCTGGAGCCATTTCGTTGCAAGCGGGTTTTTAAGTGCTCTGGAGCCATTTCGTTGCAAGCGGGTTTTTAAGTGCTCTGGAGTCATTTCTTTGCAAGCGGGTGTTTAAGTGCTCTGGAGTCATTTCGTTGCAAGCGGGTTTTTAAGTGCTCTGGAGTCATTTCGTTGCAAGCGGGTTTTTAAGTGCTCTGGAGTCATTTCGTTGCAAGCGGGTTTTTAAGTGCTCTGGAGTCATTTCGTTGCAAGCGGGTTTTTAAGTGCTCTGGAGTCTTTTCGTTGCAAGCGGGTTTTTAAGTGTTCTGGAGTCATTTCTTTGCAAGCGGGTTTTTAAGTGCTCTGAAGGCATTTCGTTGCAAGCGGGTTTTTAAGTGCTCTGGAGTCATTTCGTTGCAAGCTGGTTTTTACGGGTTCTGGAGTCATTTCGTTGCAAGCGGGTTTTTACATACTTCTCAGACATTTCACTGGAAGCGGGTTTTTTAAGTGCTCTGTAGGCATTTCGTTGCAAGTGGGTTTTTAAATACTCTGGAGTCATTTCGTTGCAAGCGGGTGTTTAAGTGCTCTGGAGTCATTTCGTTGCAAGCGGGTTTTTAAGTGCTCTGGAGTCATTTCGTTGCAAGCGGGTTTTTAAGTGCTCTGGAGTCATTTCGTTGCAAGCGGGTTTTTAAGTGCTCTGGAGTCATTTCGTTGCAAGCGGGTTTTTAAGTGCTCTGGAGTCATTTCGTTGCAAGCGGGTTTTTAAGTGCTCTGGAATCATTTCGTTGCAAGCGGGTTTTTACATATTTCTCTGACATTTAACTGGAAGCGAGTATTTTAAGTGCTCTGGAGTCATTTCGTTGCAAGCGGGTTTTTACGTGCTCTGGAGTCATTTCATTGCAAGCGGCTTTTTACATACTTCTCAGACATTTCACTGGAAGCGGGTTTTTTAAGTGCTCTGGAGTCATTTCGTTGCAAGCGGGTTTTTAAGTACTCTGGAGTCATTTCGTTGCAAGCGGGTTATTAAGTGCTCTGGAGTCATTTCGTTGCAAGCGGGTTTTTAATTGCTCTGGTGTCATTTCGTTGCAAGCGGGTTTTTAAGTGCTCTGGAGTCATTTCGTTGCAAGCGGGTTTTTAAGTGCTCTGGAGTCATTTCGTTTCAAGCGGGTTTTTAATTGCTCTGGTGTCATTTCGTTGCAAGCGGGTTTTTAAGTGCTCTGGAGTCATTTTGTTGCAAGCGGGTTTTTAAGTGCTCTGGAGTCATTACGTTGCAAGCGGGTTTTTAAGTGCTCTGGAGTCATTTCGTTGCAAGCGGGTTTTTAAGTGCTCTGGAGTCATTTCGTTGCAAGCGGTTTTTTAAGTGCTCTGGAGTCATTTCTTTGCAAGCGGGTTTTTAAGTGCTCTGGAGTCATTTCGTTGCAAGCGGGTTTTTAAGTGCTCTGGAGTCATTTCGTTGCAAGCGGGTTTTTAAGTGCTCTGGAGTCATTTCGTTGCAAGCGTGTTTTTAAGTGCTCTGGAGTCATTTCGTTGCAAGCAGGTTTTTAAGTGTTCTGGAGTCATTTCGTTGCAAGCGCGTTTTTAAGTGCTCTGAAGGCATTTCGTTGTAAGCGGGTTTTTAAGTGCTCTGGAGTCATTTCGTTGCAAGCGGGTTTTTACGAGTTCTGGAGTCATTTCGTTGCAAGCGGGTTTTTCCATACTTCTCAGACATTTCACTGGAAGCGGGTTTTTTAAATGCTCTGTAGGCATTTCGTTGCAAGCGGGTTTTTAAGTACTCTGGAGTCATTTCGTTGCAAACGGGATTTTACGTGCTCTGGAGTCATTTCGTTGCAAGCGGGTTTTTACATATTTCTCTGACATTTAACTGGAAGCGAGTATTTTAAGTGCTCTGGAGTCATTTCGTTGCAAGCGGGTTTTTACGTGCTCTGGAGTCATTTCATTGCAAGCGGGTTTTTACATACTTCTCAGACATTTCACTGGAAGCGGGTTTTTTAAGTTCTCTGGAGTCATTTCGTTGCAAGCGGGTTTTTAAGTACTCTGGAGTCATTTCGTTGCAAGCGGGTTTTTAAGTGCTCTAGAGTCATTTCGTTGCAAGCGGGTTTTTAAGTGCTCTGGAGTCATTTCGTTGCAAGCGGGTGTTTAAGTGCTCTGGAGTCATTTCGTTGCAAGCGGGTTTTTAAGTGCTCTGGAGTCATTTCGTTGCAAGCGGGTTTTTAAGTGCTCTGGTGTCATTTCGTTGCAAGCGGGTTTTTAAGTGCTCTGGAGTCATTTCGTTGCAAGCGGGTTTTTAAGTGCTCTGCAGTCATTACGTTGCAAGCGGGTTTTTAAGTGCTCTGGAGTCCTTTCGTTGCGAGCGGGTTTTTAAGTGCTCTGGAGTCATTTCTTTGCAAGCGGGTTTTTAAGTGCTCTGGAGTCATTTCCTTGCACGCGGGTTTTTAAGTGCTCTGGAGTCATTTCGTTGCAAGCGGGTTTCTAAGTGCTCTGGAGTCATTTCGTTGCAAGCAGGTTTTTACGTGTTCTGGAGTCATTTCGTTGCAAGCGGGTTTTTACATACTTCTCAGACATTTAACTGGAAGCGAGTATTTTAAGTGCTCTGGAGTCATTTCGTTGCAAGCAGGTTTTTACATGCTCTGGAGTCATTTCATTGCAAGCGGGTTTTTACATACTTCTCTGACATTTCACTGGAAGCAGGTTTTTTAAGTGCTCTGGAGTCATTTCGTTGCAAGCGGGTTTTTTCGGGTTCTGGAGTCATTTCGTTGCAAGCGGGTTTTTACATACTTCTCAGACATTTCACTGGAAGCGGGTTTTTTAAGTGCTCTGGAGTCATTTCGTTGCAAGCGGTTTTTTAAGTGCTCTGGAGTCATTTCATTGCAAGCGGTTTTTTAAGTGCTCTGGAGTCATTTCGTTGCAAGCGGGTTTTTAATTGCTCTGGTGTCATTTCGTTGCAAGCGGGTTTTTAAGTGCTCTGGAGTCATTTCGTTGCAAGCGGGTTTTTAAGTGCTCTGGAGTCATTACGTTGCTAGCGGGTTTTTAAGTGCTCTGGAGTCATTTCGTTGCAAGCGGGTTTTTAAGTGCTCTGGAGTCATTTCGTTGCAAGCGGGTTTTTAAGTGCTCTGGAGTCATTTCGTTGCAAGCGGGTTTTAAAGTGCTCTGAAGGCATTTCGTTGCAAGCGGGTTTTTAAGTGCTCTGGAGTCATTTCGTTGCAAGCGGGTTTTTACATACTTCTCAGACATTTCACTGGAAGCGGGTTTTTTAAGTGCTCTGTAGGCATTTCGTTGCAAGTGGGTTTTTAAATACTCTGGAGTCATTTCGTTGCAAGCGGGTGTTTAAGTGCTCTGGAGTCATTTCGTTGCAAGCGGGTTTTTAAGTGCTCTGGAGTCATTTCGTTGCAAGCGGGTTTTTAAGTGCTCTGGAGTCATTTCGTTGCAAGCGGGTTTTTAAGTGCTCTGGAGTCATTTCGTTGCAAGCGGGTTTTTAAGTGCTCTGGAGTCATTTCGTTGCAAGCGGGTTTTTAAGTGCTCTGGAATCATTTCGTTGCAAGCGGGTTTTTACATATTTCTCTGACATTTAACTGGAAGCGAGTATTTTAAGTGCTCTGGAGTCATTTCGTTGCAAGCGGGTTTTTACGTGCTCTGGAGTCATTTCATTGCAAGCGGGTTTTTACATACTTCTCAGACATTTCACTGGAAGCGGGTTTTTTAAGTGCTCTGGAGTCATTTCGTTGCAAGCGGGTTTTTAAGTACTCTGGAGTCATTTCGTTGCAAGCGGGTTATTAAGTGCTCTGGAGTCATTTCGTTGCAAGCGGGTTTTTAATTGCTCTGGTGTCATTTCGTTGCAAGCGGGTTTTTAAGTGCTCTGGAGTCATTTCGTTGCAAGCGGGTTTTTAAGTGCTCTGGAGTCATTTCGTTTCAAGCGGGTTTTTAATTGCTCTGGTGTCATTTCGTTGCAAGCGGGTTTTTAAGTGCTCTGGAGTCATTTTGTTGCAAGCGGGTTTTTAAGTGCTCTGGAGTCATTACGTTGCAAGCGGGTTTTTAAGTGCTCTGGAGTCATTTCGTTGCAAGCGGGTTTTTAAGTGCTCTGGAGTCATTTCGTTGCAAGCGGTTTTTTAAGTGCTCTGGAGTCATTTCTTTGCAAGCGGGTTTTTAAGTGCTCTGGAGTCATTTCGTTGCAAGCGGGTTTTTAAGTGCTCTGGAGTCATTTCGTTGCAAGCGGGTTTTTAAGTGCTCTGGAGTCATTTCGTTGCAAGCGTGTTTTTAAGTGCTCTGGAGTCATTTCGTTGCAAGCAGGTTTTTAAGTGTTCTGGAGTCATTTCGTTGCAAGCGCGTTTTTAAGTGCTCTGAAGGCATTTCGTTGTAAGCGGGTTTTTAAGTGCTCTGGAGTCATTTCGTTGCAAGCGGGTTTTTACGAGTTCTGGAGTCATTTCGTTGCAAGCGGGTTTTTCCATACTTCTCAGACATTTCACTGGAAGCGGGTTTTTTAAATGCTCTGTAGGCATTTCGTTGCAAGCGGGTTTTTAAGTACTCTGGAGTCATTTCGTTGCAAACGGGATTTTACGTGCTCTGGAGTCATTTCGTTGCAAGCGGGTTTTTACATATTTCTCTGACATTTAACTGGAAGCGAGTATTTTAAGTGCTCTGGAGTCATTTCGTTGCAAGCGGGTTTTTACGTGCTCTGGAGTCATTTCATTGCAAGCGGGTTTTTACATACTTCTCAGACATTTCACTGGAAGCGGGTTTTTTAAGTTCTCTGGAGTCATTTCGTTGCAAGCGGGTTTTTAAGTACTCTGGAGTCATTTCGTTGCAAGCGGGTTTTTAAGTGCTCTAGAGTCATTTCGTTGCAAGCGGGTTTTTAAGTGCTCTGGAGTCATTTCGTTGCAAGCGGGTGTTTAAGTGCTCTGGAGTCATTTCGTTGCAAGCGGGTTTTTAAGTGCTCTGGAGTCATTTCGTTGCAAGCGGGTTTTTAAGTGCTCTGGTGTCATTTCGTTGCAAGCGGGTTTTTAAGTGCTCTGGAGTCATTTCGTTGCAAGCGGGTTTTTAAGTGCTCTGCAGTCATTACGTTGCAAGCGGGTTTTTAAGTGCTCTGGAGTCCTTTCGTTGCGAGCGGGTTTTTAAGTGCTCTGGAGTCATTTCTTTGCAAGCGGGTTTTTAAGTGCTCTGGAGTCATTTCCTTGCACGCGGGTTTTTAAGTGCTCTGGAGTCATTTCGTTGCAAGCGGGTTTCTAAGTGCTCTGGAGTCATTTCGTTGCAAGCAGGTTTTTACGTGTTCTGGAGTCATTTCGTTGCAAGCGGGTTTTTACATACTTCTCAGACATTTAACTGGAAGCGAGTATTTTAAGTGCTCTGGAGTCATTTCGTTGCAAGCAGGTTTTTACATGCTCTGGAGTCATTTCATTGCAAGCGGGTTTTTACATACTTCTCTGACATTTCACTGGAAGCAGGTTTTTTAAGTGCTATGGAGTCATTTCGTTGCAAGCGGGTTTTTTCGGGTTCTGGAGTCATTTCGTTGCAAGCGGGTTTTTACATACTTCTCAGACATTTCACTGGAAGCGGGTTTTTTAAGTGCTCTGGAGTCATTTCATTGCAAGCGGTTTTTTAAGTGCTCTGGAGTCATTTCATTGCAAGCGGTTTTTTAAGTGCTCTGGAGTCATTTCGTTGCAAGCGGGTTTTTAATTGCTCTGGTGTCATTTCGTTGCAAGCGGGTTTTTAAGTGCTCTGGAGTCATTTCGTTGCAAGCGGGTTTTTAAGTGCTCTGGAGTCATTACGTTGCAAGCGGGTTTTTAAGTGCTCTGGAGTCATTTCGTTGCAAGCGGGTTTTTAAGTGCTCTGGAGTCATTTCGTTGCAAGCGGGTTTTTAAGTGCTCTGGAGTCATTTCGTTGCAAGCGGGTTTTAAAGTGCTCTGAAGGCATTTCGTTGCAAGCGGGTTTTTAAGTGCTCTGGAGTCATTTCGTTGCAAGCGGGTTTTTAAGTGCTCTGGAGACATTTCGTTGCAAGCGGGTTTTTAAGTGCTCTGGAGCCATTTCGTTGCAAGCGGGTTTTTAAGTGCTCTGGAGCCATTTCGTTGCAAGCGGGTTTTTAAGTGCTCTGGAGTCATTTCTTTGCAAGCGGGTGTTTAAGTGCTCTGGAGTCATTTCGTTGCAAGCGGGTTTTTAAGTGCTCTGGAATCATTTCGTTGCAAGCGGGTTTTTAAGTGCTCTGGAGTCATTTCGTTGCAAGCGGGTTTTTAAGTGCTCTGGAGTCATTTCGTTGCAAGCGGGTTTTTAAGTGCTCTGGAGTCATTTCGTTGCAAGCGGGTTTTTAAGTGCTCTGGAGTCTTTTCGTTGCAAGCGGGTTTTTAAGTGTTCTGGAGTCATTTCTTTGCAAGCGGGTTTTTAAGTGCTCTGAAGGCATTTCGTTGCAAGCGGGTTTTTAAGTGCTCTGGAGTCATTTCGTTGCAAGCTGGTTTTTACGGGTTCTGGAGTCATTTCGTTGCAAGCGGGTTTTTACATACTTCTCAGACATTTCACTGGAAGCGGGTTTTTTAAGTGCTCTGTAGGCATTTCGTTGCAAGTGGGTTTTTAAATACTCTGGAGTCATTTCGTTGCAAGCGGGTGTTTAAGTGCTCTGGAGTCATTTCGTTGCAAGCGGGTTTTTAAGTGCTCTGGAGTCATTTCGTTGCAAGCGGGTTTTTAAGTGCTCTGGAGTCATTTCGTTGCAAGCGGGTTTTTAAGTGCTCTGGAGTCTTTTCGTTGCAAGCGGGTTTTTAAGTGTTCTGGAGTCATTTCTTTGCAAGCGGGTTTTTAAGTGCTCTGGAGTCATTTCGTTGCAAGCAGGTTTTTAAGTGTTCTGGAGTCATTTCGTTGCAAGCGCGTTTTTAAGTGCTCTGAAGGCATTTCGTTGTAAGCGGGTTTTTAAGTGCTCTGGAGTCATTTCGTTGCAAGCGGGTTTTTACGAGTTCTGGAGTCATTTCGTTGCAAGCGGGTTTTTCCATACTTCTCAGACATTTCACTGGAAGCGGGTTTTTTAAATGCTCTGTAGGCATTTCGTTGCAAGCGGGTTTTTAAGTACTCTGGAGTCATTTCGTTGCAAACGGGATTTTACGTGCTCTGGAGTCATTTCGTTGCAAGCGGGTTTTTACATATTTCTCTGACATTTAACTGGAAGCGAGTATTTTAAGTGCTCTGGAGTCATTTCGTTGCAAGCGGGTTTTTACGTGCTCTGGAGTCATTTCATTGCAAGCGGGTTTTTACATACTTCTCAGACATTTCACTGGAAGCGGGTTTTTTAAGTTCTCTGGAGTCATTTCGTTGCAAGCGGGTTTTTAAGTACTCTGGAGTCATTTCGTTGCAAGCGGGTTTTTAAGTGCTCTAGAGTCATTTCGTTGCAAGCGGGTTTTTAAGTGCTCTGGAGTCATTTCGTTGCAAGCGGGTGTTTAAGTGCTCTGGAGTCATTTCGTTGCAAGCGGGTTTTTAAGTGCTCTGGAGTCATTTCGTTGCAAGCGGGTTTTTAAGTGCTCTGGTGTCATTTCGTTGCAAGCGGGTTTTTAAGTGCTCTGGAGTCATTTCGTTGCAAGCGGGTTTTTAAGTGCTCTGCAGTCATTACGTTGCAAGCGGGTTTTTAAGTGCTCTGGAGTCCTTTCGTTGCGAGCGGGTTTTTAAGTGCTCTGGAGTCATTTCTTTGCAAGCGGGTTTTTAAGTGCTCTGGAGTCATTTCCTTGCACGCGGGTTTTTAAGTGCTCTGGAGTCATTTCGTTGCAAGCGGGTTTCTAAGTGCTCTGGAGTCATTTCGTTGCAAGCAGGTTTTTACGTGTTCTGGAGTCATTTCGTTGCAAGCGGGTTTTTACATACTTCTCAGACATTTAACTGGAAGCGAGTATTTTAAGTGCTCTGGAGTCATTTCGTTGCAAGCAGGTTTTTACATGCTCTGGAGTCATTTCATTGCAAGCGGGTTTTTACATACTTCTCTGACATTTCACTGGAAGCAGGTTTTTTAAGTGCTCTGGAGTCATTTCGTTGCAAGCGGGTTTTTTCGGGTTCTGGAGTCATTTCGTTGCAAGCGGGTTTTTACATACTTCTCAGACATTTCACTGGAAGCGGGTTTTTTAAGTGCTCTGGAGTCATTTCGTTGCAAGCGGTTTTTTAAGTGCTCTGGAGTCATTTCATTGCAAGCGGTTTTTTAAGTGCTCTGGAGTCATTTCGTTGCAAGCGGGTTTTTAATTGCTCTGGTGTCATTTCGTTGCAAGCGGGTTTTTAAGTGCTCTGGAGTCATTTCGTTGCAAGCGGGTTTTTAAGTGCTCTGGAGTCATTACGTTGCTAGCGGGTTTTTAAGTGCTCTGGAGTCATTTCGTTGCAAGCGGGTTTTTAAGTGCTCTGGAGTCATTTCGTTGCAAGCGGGTTTTTAAGTGCTCTGGAGTCATTTCGTTGCAAGCGGGTTTTAAAGTGCTCTGAAGGCATTTCGTTGCAAGCGGGTTTTTAAGTGCTCTGGAGTCATTTCGTTGCAAGCGGGTTTTTACATACTTCTCAGACATTTCACTGGAAGCGGGTTTTTTAAGTGCTCTGTAGGCATTTCGTTGCAAGTGGGTTTTTAAATACTCTGGAGTCATTTCGTTGCAAGCGGGTGTTTAAGTGCTCTGGAGTCATTTCGTTGCAAGCGGGTTTTTAAGTGCTCTGGAGTCATTTCGTTGCAAGCGGGTTTTTAAGTGCTCTGGAGTCATTTCGTTGCAAGCGGGTTTTTAAGTGCTCTGGAGTCATTTCGTTGCAAGCGGGTTTTTAAGTGCTCTGGAGTCATTTCGTTGCAAGCGGGTTTTTAAGTGCTCTGGAATCATTTCGTTGCAAGCGGGTTTTTACATATTTCTCTGACATTTAACTGGAAGCGAGTATTTTAAGTGCTCTGGAGTCATTTCGTTGCAAGCGGGTTTTTACGTGCTCTGGAGTCATTTCATTGCAAGCGGCTTTTTACATACTTCTCAGACATTTCACTGGAAGCGGGTTTTTTAAGTGCTCTGGAGTCATTTCGTTGCAAGCGGGTTTTTAAGTACTCTGGAGTCATTTCGTTGCAAGCGGGTTATTAAGTGCTCTGGAGTCATTTCGTTGCAAGCGGGTTTTTAATTGCTCTGGTGTCATTTCGTTGCAAGCGGGTTTTTAAGTGCTCTGGAGTCATTTCGTTGCAAGCGGGTTTTTAAGTGCTCTGGAGTCATTTCGTTTCAAGCGGGTTTTTAATTGCTCTGGTGTCATTTCGTTGCAAGCGGGTTTTTAAGTGCTCTGGAGTCATTTTGTTGCAAGCGGGTTTTTAAGTGCTCTGGAGTCATTACGTTGCAAGCGGGTTTTTAAGTGCTCTGGAGTCATTTCGTTGCAAGCGGGTTTTTAAGTGCTCTGGAGTCATTTCGTTGCAAGCGGTTTTTTAAGTGCTCTGGAGTCATTTCTTTGCAAGCGGGTTTTTAAGTGCTCTGGAGTCATTTCGTTGCAAGCGGGTTTTTAAGTGCTCTGGAGTCATTTCGTTGCAAGCGGGTTTTTAAGTGCTCTGGAGTCATTTCGTTGCAAGCGTGTTTTTAAGTGCTCTGGAGTCATTTCGTTGCAAGCAGGTTTTTAAGTGTTCTGGAGTCATTTCGTTGCAAGCGCGTTTTTAAGTGCTCTGAAGGCATTTCGTTGTAAGCGGGTTTTTAAGTGCTCTGGAGTCATTTCGTTGCAAGCGGGTTTTTACGAGTTCTGGAGTCATTTCGTTGCAAGCGGGTTTTTCCATACTTCTCAGACATTTCACTGGAAGCGGGTTTTTTAAATGCTCTGTAGGCATTTCGTTGCAAGCGGGTTTTTAAGTACTCTGGAGTCATTTCGTTGCAAACGGGATTTTACGTGCTCTGGAGTCATTTCGTTGCAAGCGGGTTTTTACATATTTCTCTGACATTTAACTGGAAGCGAGTATTTTAAGTGCTCTGGAGTCATTTCGTTGCAAGCGGGTTTTTACGTGCTCTGGAGTCATTTCATTGCAAGCGGGTTTTTACATACTTCTCAGACATTTCACTGGAAGCGGGTTTTTTTAGTTCTCTGGAGTCATTTCGTTGCAAGCGGGTTTTTAAGTACTCTGGAGTCATTTCGTTGCAAGCGGGTTTTTAAGTGCTCTAGAGTCATTTCGTTGCAAGCGGGTTTTTAAGTGCTCTGGAGTCATTTCGTTGCAAGCGGGTGTTTAAGTGCTCTGGAGTCATTTCGTTGCAAGCGGGTTTTTAAGTGCTCTGGAGTCATTTCGTTGCAAGCGGGTTTTTAAGTGCTCTGGTGTCATTTCGTTGCAAGCGGGTTTTTAAGTGCTCTGGAGTCATTTCGTTGCAAGCGGGTTTTTAAGTGCTCTGCAGTCATTACGTTGCAAGCGGGTTTTTAAGTGCTCTGGAGTCCTTTCGTTGCGAGCGGGTTTTTAAGTGCTCTGGAGTCATTTCTTTGCAAGCGGGTTTTTAAGTGCTCTGGAGTCATTTCCTTGCACGCGGGTTTTTAAGTGCTCTGGAGTCATTTCGTTGCAAGCGGGTTTCTAAGTGCTCTGGAGTCATTTCGTTGCAAGCAGGTTTTTACGTGTTCTGGAGTCATTTCGTTGCAAGCGGGTTTTTACATACTTCTCAGACATTTAACTGGAAGCGAGTATTTTAAGTGCTCTGGAGTCATTTCGTTGCAAGCAGGTTTTTACATGCTCTGGAGTCATTTCATTGCAAGCGGGTTTTTACATACTTCTCTGACATTTCACTGGAAGCAGGTTTTTTAAGTGCTATGGAGTCATTTCGTTGCAAGCGGGTTTTTTCGGGTTCTGGAGTCATTTCGTTGCAAGCGGGTTTTTACATACTTCTCAGACATTTCACTGGAAGCGGGTTTTTTAAGTGCTCTGGAGTCATTTCATTGCAAGCGGTTTTTTAAGTGCTCTGGAGTCATTTCATTGCAAGCGGTTTTTTAAGTGCTCTGGAGTCATTTCGTTGCAAGCGGGTTTTTAATTGCTCTGGTGTCATTTCGTTGCAAGCGGGTTTTTAAGTGCTCTGGAGTCATTTCGTTGCAAGCGGGTTTTTAAGTGCTCTGGAGTCATTACGTTGCAAGCGGGTTTTTAAGTGCTCTGGAGTCATTTCGTTGCAAGCGGGTTTTTAAGTGCTCTGGAGTCATTTCGTTGCAAGCGGGTTTTTAAGTGCTCTGGAGTCATTTCGTTGCAAGCGGGTTTTAAAGTGCTCTGAAGGCATTTCGTTGCAAGCGGGTTTTTAAGTGCTCTGGAGTCATTTCGTTGCAAGCGGGTTTTTAAGTGCTCTGGAGACATTTCGTTGCAAGCGGGTTTTTAAGTGCTCTGGAGCCATTTCGTTGCAAGCGGGTTTTTAAGTGCTCTGGAGCCATTTCGTTGCAAGCGGGTTTTTAAGTGCTCTGGAGTCATTTCTTTGCAAGCGGGTGTTTAAGTGCTCTGGAGTCATTTCGTTGCAAGCGGGTTTTTAAGTGCTCTGGAATCATTTCGTTGCAAGCGGGTTTTTAAGTGCTCTGGAGTCATTTCGTTGCAAGCGGGTTTTTAAGTGCTCTGGAGTCATTTCGTTGCAAGCGGGTTTTTAAGTGCTCTGGAGTCATTTCGTTGCAAGCGGGTTTTTAAGTGCTCTGGAGTCTTTTCGTTGCAAGCGGGTTTTTAAGTGTTCTGGAGTCATTTCTTTGCAAGCGGGTTTTTAAGTGCTCTGAAGGCATTTCGTTGCAAGCGGGTTTTTAAGTGCTCTGGAGTCATTTCGTTGCAAGCTGGTTTTTACGGGTTCTGGAGTCATTTCGTTGCAAGCGGGTTTTTACATACTTCTCAGACATTTCACTGGAAGCGGGTTTTTTAAGTGCTCTGTAGGCATTTCGTTGCAAGTGGGTTTTTAAATACTCTGGAGTCATTTCGTTGCAAGCGGGTGTTTAAGTGCTCTGGAGTCATTTCGTTGCAAGCGGGTTTTTAAGTGCTCTGGAGTCATTTCGTTGCAAGCGGGTTTTTAAGTGCTCTGGAGTCATTTCGTTGCAAGCGGGTTTTTAAGTGCTCTGGAGTCTTTTCGTTGCAAGCGGGTTTTTAAGTGTTCTGGAGTCATTTCTTTGCAAGCGGGTTTTTAAGTGCTCTGAAGGCATTTCGTTGCAAGCGGGTTTTTAAGTGCTCTGGAGTCATTTCGTTGCAAGCGGGTTTTTAAGTGCTCTGGAGTCATTTCGTTGCAAGCGGGTTTTTAAGTGCTCTGGAGTCATTTCGTTGCAAGCGGGTTTTTAAGTGCTCTGGAGTCATTTCGTTGCAAGCGGGTTTTTAAGTGCTCTGGAGTCATTTCGTTGCAAGCGGGTTTTTAAGTGCTCTGGAATCATTTCGTTGCAAGCGGGTTTTTACATATTTCTCTGACATTTAACTGGAAGCGAGTATTTTAAGTGCTCTGGAGTCATTTCGTTGCAAGCGGGTTTTTACGTGCTCTGGAGTCATTTCATTGCAAGCGGCTTTTTACATACTTCTCAGACATTTCACTGGAAGCGGGTTTTTTAAGTGCTCTGGAGTCATTTCGTTGCAAGCGGGTTTTTAAGTACTCTGGAGTCATTTCGTTGCAAGCGGGTTATTAAGTGCTCTGGAGTCATTTCGTTGCAAGCGGGTTTTTAATTGCTCTGGTGTCATTTCGTTGCAAGCGGGTTTTTAAGTGCTCTGGAGTCATTTCGTTGCAAGCGGGTTTTTAAGTGCTCTGGAGTCATTTCGTTGCAAGCGGGTTTTTCCATACTTCTCAGACATTTCACTGGAAGCGGGTTTTTTAAATGCTCTGTAGGCATTTCGTTGCAAGCGGGTTTTTAAGTACTCTGGAGTCATTTCGTTGCAAACGGGATTTTACGTGCTCTGGAGTCATTTCGTTGCAAGCGGGTTTTTACATATTTCTCTGACATTTAACTGGAAGCGAGTATTTTAAGTGCTCTGGAGTCATTTCGTTGCAAGCGGGTTTTTACGTGCTCTGGAGTCATTTCATTGCAAGCGGGTTTTTACATACTTCTCAGACATTTCACTGGAAGCGGGTTTTTTAAGTTCTCTGGAGTCATTTCGTTGCAAGCGGGTTTTTAAGTACTCTGGAGTCATTTCGTTGCAAGCGGGTTTTTAAGTGCTCTAGAGTCATTTCGTTGCAAGCGGGTTTTTAAGTGCTCTGGAGTCATTTCGTTGCAAGCGGGTGTTTAAGTGCTCTGGAGTCATTTCGTTGCAAGCGGGTTTTTAAGTGCTCTGGAGTCATTTCGTTGCAAGCGGGTTTTTAAGTGCTCTGGTGTCATTTCGTTGCAAGCGGGTTTTTAAGTGCTCTGGAGTCATTTCGTTGCAAGCGGGTTTTTAAGTGCTCTGCAGTCATTACGTTGCAAGCGGGTTTTTAAGTGCTCTGGAGTCCTTTCGTTGCGAGCGGGTTTTTAAGTGCTCTGGAGTCATTTCTTTGCAAGCGGGTTTTTAAGTGCTCTGGAGTCATTTCCTTGCACGCGGGTTTTTAAGTGCTCTGGAGTCATTTCGTTGCAAGCGGGTTTCTAAGTGCTCTGGAGTCATTTCGTTGCAAGCAGGTTTTTACGTGTTCTGGAGTCATTTCGTTGCAAGCGGGTTTTTACATACTTCTCAGACATTTAACTGGAAGCGAGTATTTTAAGTGCTCTGGAGTCATTTCGTTGCAAGCAGGTTTTTACATGCTCTGGAGTCATTTCATTGCAAGCGGGTTTTTACATACTTCTCTGACATTTCACTGGAAGCAGGTTTTTTAAGTGCTATGGAGTCATTTCGTTGCAAGCGGGTTTTTTCGGGTTCTGGAGTCATTTCGTTGCAAGCGGGTTTTTACATACTTCTCAGACATTTCACTGGAAGCGGGTTTTTTAAGTGCTCTGGAGTCATTTCGTTGCAAGCGGTTTTTTAAGTGCTCTGGAGTCATTTCATTGCAAGCGGTTTTTTAAGTGCTCTGGAGTCATTTCGTTGCAAGCGGGTTTTTAATTGCTCTGGTGTCATTTCGTTGCAAGCGGGTTTTTAAGTGCTCTGGAGTCATTTCGTTGCAAGCGGGTTTTTAAGTGCTCTGGAGTCATTACGTTGCAAGCGGGTTTTTAAGTGCTCTGGAGTCATTTCGTTGCAAGCGGGTTTTTAAGTGCTCTGGAGTCATTTCGTTGCAAGCGGGTTTTTAAGTGCTCTGGAGTCATTTCGTTGCAAGCGGGTTTTAAAGTGCTCTGAAGGCATTTCGTTGCAAGCGGGTTTTTAAGTGCTCTGGAGTCATTTCGTTGCAAGCGGGTTTTTAAGTGCTCTGGAGACATTTCGTTGCAAGCGGGTTTTTAAGTGCTCTGGAGCCATTTCGTTGCAAGCGGGTTTTTAAGTGCTCTGGAGCCATTTCGTTGCAAGCGGGTTTTTAAGTGCTCTGGAGTCATTTCTTTGCAAGCGGGTGTTTAAGTGCTCTGGAGTCATTTCGTTGCAAGCGGGTTTTTAAGTGCTCTGGAGTCATTTCGTTGCAAGCGGGTTTTTAAGTGCTCTGGAGTCATTTCGTTGCAAGCGGGTTTTTAAGTGCTCTGGAGTCATTTCGTTGCAAGCGGGTTTTTAAGTGCTCTGGAGTCATTTCGTTGCAAGCGGGTTTTTAAGTGCTCTGGAGTCTTTTCGTTGCAAGCGGGTTTTTAAGTGTTCTGGAGTCATTTCTTTGCAAGCGGGTTTTTAAGTGCTCTGAAGGCATTTCGTTGCAAGCGGGTTTTTAAGTGCTCTGGAGTCATTTCGTTGCAAGCTGGTTTTTACGGGTTCTGGAGTCATTTCGTTGCAAGCGGGTTTTTACATACTTCTCAGACATTTCACTGGAAGCGGGTTTTTTAAGTGCTCTGTAGGCATTTCGTTGCAAGTGGGTTTTTAAATACTCTGGAGTCATTTCGTTGCAAGCGGGTGTTTAAGTGCTCTGGAGTCATTTCGTTGCAAGCGGGTTTTTAAGTGCTCTGGAGTCATTTCGTTGCAAGCGGGTTTTTAAGTGCTCTGGAGTCATTTCGTTGCAAGCGGGTTTTTAAGTGCTCTGGAGTCTTTTCGTTGCAAGCGGGTTTTTAAGTGTTCTGGAGTCATTTCTTTGCAAGCGGGTTTTTAAGTGCTCTGAAGGCATTTCGTTGCAAGCGGGTTTTTAAGTGCTCTGGAGTCATTTCGTTGCAAGCGGGTTTTTAAGTGCTCTGGAGTCATTTCGTTGCAAGCGGGTTTTTAAGTGCTCTGGAGTCATTTCGTTGCAAGCGGGTTTTTAAGTGCTCTGGAGTCATTTCGTTGCAAGCGGGTTTTTAAGTGCTCTGGAGTCATTTCGTTGCAAGCGGGTTTTTAAGTGCTCTGGAATCATTTCGTTGCAAGCGGGTTTTTACATATTTCTCTGACATTTAACTGGAAGCGAGTATTTTAAGTGCTCTGGAGTCATTTCGTTGCAAGCGGGTTTTTACGTGCTCTGGAGTCATTTCATTGCAAGCGGCTTTTTACATACTTCTCAGACATTTCACTGGAAGCGGGTTTTTTAAGTGCTCTGGAGTCATTTCGTTGCAAGCGGGTTTTTAAGTACTCTGGAGTCATTTCGTTGCAAGCGGGTTATTAAGTGCTCTGGAGTCATTTCGTTGCAAGCGGGTTTTTAATTGCTCTGGTGTCATTTCGTTGCAAGCGGGTTTTTAAGTGCTCTGGAGTCATTTCGTTGCAAGCGGGTTTTTAAGTGCTCTGGAGTCATTTCGTTGCAAGCGGGTTTTTAATTGCTCTGGTGTCATTTCGTTGCAAGCGGGTTTTTAAGTGCTCTGGAGTCATTTCGTTGCAAGCGGGTTTTTAAGTGCTCTGGAGTCATTTCGTTGCAAGCGGGTTTTTAAGTGCTCTGGAGTCTTTTCGTTGCAAGCGGGTTTTTAAGTGTTCTGGAGTCATTTCTTTGCAAGCGGGTTTTTAAGTGCTCTGAAGGCATTTCGTTGCAAGCGGGTTTTTAAGTGCTCTGGAGTCATTTCGTTGCAAGCTGGTTTTTACGGGTTCTGGAGTCATTTCGTTGCAAGCGGGTTTTTACATACTTCTCAGACATTTCACTGGAAGCGGGTTTTTTAAGTGCTCTGTAGGCATTTCGTTGCAAGTGGGTTTTTAAATACTCTGGAGTCATTTCGTTGCAAGCGGGTGTTTAAGTGCTCTGGAGTCATTTCGTTGCAAGCGGGTTTTTAAGTGCTCTGGAGTCATTTCGTTGCAAGCGGGTTTTTAAGTGCTCTGGAGTCATTTCGTTGCAAGCGGGTTTTTAAGTGCTCTGGAGTCATTTCGTTGCAAGCGGGTTTTTAAGTGCTCTGGAGTCATTTCGTTGCAAGCGGGTTTTTAAGTGCTCTGGAATCATTTCGTTGCAAGCGGGTTTTTACATATTTCTCTGACATTTAACTGGAAGCGAGTATTTTAAGTGCTCTGGAGTCATTTCGTTGCAAGCGGGTTTTTACGTGCTCTGGAGTCATTTCATTGCAAGCGGCTTTTTACATACTTCTCAGACATTTCACTGGAAGCGGGTTTTTTAAGTGCTCTGGAGTCATTTCGTTGCAAGCGGGTTTTTAAGTACTCTGGAGTCATTTCGTTGCAAGCGGGTTATTAAGTGCTCTGGAGTCATTTCGTTGCAAGCGGGTTTTTAATTGCTCTGGTGTCATTTCGTTGCAAGCGGGTTTTTAAGTGCTCTGGAGTCATTTCGTTGCAAGCGGTTTTTTAAGTGCTCTGGAGTCATTTCTTTGCAAGCGGGTTTTTAAGTGCTCTGGAGTCATTTCGTTGCAAGCGGGTTTTTAAGTGCTCTGGAGTCATTTCGTTGCAAGCGGGTTTTTAAGTGCTCTGGAGTCATTTCGTTGCAAGCGTGTTTTTAAGTGCTCTGGAGTCATTTCGTTGCAAGCAGGTTTTTAAGTGTTCTGGAGTCATTTCGTTGCAAGCGCGTTTTTAAGTGCTCTGAAGGCATTTCGTTGTAAGCGGGTTTTTAAGTGCTCTGGAGTCATTTCGTTGCAAGCGGGTTTTTACGAGTTCTGGAGTCATTTCGTTGCAAGCGGGTTTTTCCATACTTCTCAGACATTTCACTGGAAGCGGGTTTTTTAAATGCTCTGTAGGCATTTCGTTGCAAGCGGGTTTTTAAGTACTCTGGAGTCATTTCGTTGCAAACGGGATTTTACGTGCTCTGGAGTCATTTCGTTGCAAGCGGGTTTTTACATATTTCTCTGACATTTAACTGGAAGCGAGTATTTTAAGTGCTCTGGAGTCATTTCGTTGCAAGCGGGTTTTTACGTGCTCTGGAGTCATTTCATTGCAAGCGGGTTTTTACATACTTCTCAGACATTTCACTGGAAGCGGGTTTTTTAAGTTCTCTGGAGTCATTTCGTTGCAAGCGGGTTTTTAAGTACTCTGGAGTCATTTCGTTGCAAGCGGGTTTTTAAGTGCTCTAGAGTCATTTCGTTGCAAGCGGGTTTTTAAGTGCTCTGGAGTCATTTCGTTGCAAGCGGGTGTTTAAGTGCTCTGGAGTCATTTCGTTGCAAGCGGGTTTTTAAGTGCTCTGGAGTCATTTCGTTGCAAGCGGGTTTTTAAGTGCTCTGGTGTCATTTCGTTGCAAGCGGGTTTTTAAGTGCTCTGGAGTCATTTCGTTGCAAGCGGGTTTTTAAGTGCTCTGGAGTCATTACGTTGCAAGCGGGTTTTTAAGTGCTCTGGAGTCCTTTCGTTGCGAGCGGGTTTTTAAGTGCTCTGGAGTCATTTCTTTGCAAGCGGGTTTTTAAGTGCTCTGGAGTCATTTCCTTGCACGCGGGTTTTTAAGTGCTCTGGAGTCATTTCGTTGCAAGCGGGTTTCTAAGTGCTCTGGAGTCATTTCGTTGCAAGCAGGTTTTTACGTGTTCTGGAGTCATTTCGTTGCAAGCGGGTTTTTACATACTTCTCAGACATTTAACTGGAAGCGAGTATTTTAAGTGCTCTGGAGTCATTTCGTTGCAAGCAGGTTTTTACATGCTCTGGAGTCATTTCATTGCAAGCGGGTTTTTACATACTTCTCTGACATTTCACTGGAAGCAGGTTTTTTAAGTGCTCTGGAGTCATTTCGTTGCAAGCGGGTTTTTTCGGGTTCTGGAGTCATTTCGTTGCAAGCGGGTTTTTACATACTTCTCAGACATTTCACTGGAAGCGGGTTTTTTAAGTGCTCTGGAGTCATTTCGTTGCAAGCGGTTTTTTAAGTGCTCTGGAGTCATTTCATTGCAAGCGGTTTTTTAAGTGCTCTGGAGTCATTTCGTTGCAAGCGGGTTTTTAATTGCTCTGGTGTCATTTCGTTGCAAGCGGGTTTTTAAGTGCTCTGGAGTCATTTCGTTGCAAGCGGGTTTTTAACTGCTCTGGAGTCATTACGTTGCAAGCGGGTTTTTAAGTGCTCTGGAGTCATTTCGTTGCAAGCGGGTTTTTAAGTGCTCTGGAGTCATTTCGTTGCAAGCGGGTTTTTAAGTGCTCTGAAGGCATTTCGTTGCAAGCGGGTTTTTAAGTGCTCTGGAGTCATTTCGTTGCAAGCGGGTTTTTAAGTGCTCTGGAGACATTTCGTTGCAAGCGGGTTTTTAAGTGCTCTGGAGCCATTTCGTTGCAAGCGGGTTTTTAAGTGCTCTGGAGCAATTTCGTTGCAAGCGGGTTTTTAAGTGCTCTGGAGTCATTTCTTTGCAAGCGGGTGTTTAAGTGCTCTGGAGTCATTTCGTTGCAAGCGGGTTTTTAAGTGCTCTGGAGTCATTTCGTTGCAAGCGGGTTTTTAAGTGCTCTGGAGTCATTTCGTTGCAAGCGGGTTTTTAAGTGCTCTGGAGTCATTTCGTTGCAAGCGGGTTTTTAAGTGCTCTGGAGTCATTTCGTTGCAAGCGGGTTTTTAAGTGCTCTGGAGTCTTTTCGTTGCAAGCGGGTTTTTAAGTGTTCTGGAGTCATTTCTTTGCAAGCGGGTTTTTAAGTGCTCTGAAGGCATTTCGTTGCAAGCGGGTTTTTAAGTGCTCTGGAGTCATTTCGTTGCAAGCTGGTTTTTACGGGTTCTGGAGTCATTTCGTTGCAAGCGGGTTTTTACATACTTCTCAGACATTTCACTGGAAGCGGGTTTTTTAAGTGCTCTGTAGGCATTTCGTTGCAAGTGGGTTTTTAAATACTCTGGAGTCATTTCGTTGCAAGCGGGTGTTTAAGTGCTCTGGAGTGATTTCGTTGCAAGCGGGTTTTTAAGTGCTCTGGAGTCATTTCGTTGCAAGCGGGTTTTTAAGTGCTCTGGAGTCATTTCGTTGCAAGCGGGTTTTTAAGTGCTCTGGAGTCTTTTCGTTGCAAGCGGGTTTTTAAGTGTTCTGGAGTCATTTCTTTGCAAGCGGGTTTTTAAGTGCTCTGAAGGCATTTCGTTGCAAGCGGGTTTTTAAGTGCTCTGGAGTCATTTCGTTGCAAGCGGGTTTTTAAGTGCTCTGGAGTCATTTCGTTGCAAGCGGGTTTTTAAGTGCTCTGGAGTCATTTCGTTGCAAGCGGGTTTTTAAGTGCTCTGGAGTCATTTCGTTGCAAGCGGGTTTTTAAGTGCTCTGGAGTCATTTCGTTGCAAGCGGGTTTTTAAGTGCTCTGGAATCATTTCGTTGCAAGCGGGTTTTTACATATTTCTCTGACATTTAACTGGAAGCGAGTATTTTAAGTGCTCTGGAGTCATTTCGTTGCAAGCGGGTTTTTACGTGCTCTGGAGTCATTTCATTGCAAGCGGCTTTTTACATACTTCTCAGACATTTCACTGGAAGCGGGTTTTTTAAGTGCTCTGGAGTCATTTCGTTGCAAGCGGGTTTTTAAGTACTCTGGAGTCATTTCGTTGCAAGCGGGTTATTAAGTGCTCTGGAGTCATTTCGTTGCAAGCGGGTTTTTAATTGCTCTGGTGTCATTTCGTTGCAAGCGGGTTTTTAAGTGCTCTGGAGTCATTTCGTTGCAAGCGGGTTTTTAAGTGCTCTGGAGTCATTTCGTTGCAAGCGGGTTTTTAATTGCTCTGGTGTCATTTCGTTGCAAGCGGGTTTTTAAGTGCTCTGGGGTCATTTCGTTGCAAGCGGGTTTTTAAGTGCTCTGGAGTCATTACGTTGCAAGCGGGTTTTTAAGTGCTCTGGAGTCATTTCGTTGCAAGCGGGTTTTTAAGTGCTCTGGAGTCATTTCGTTGCAAGCGGTTTTTTAAGTACTCTGGAGTCATTTCTTTGCAAGCGGGTTTTTAAGTGCTCTGGAGTCATTTCGTTGCAAGCGGGTTTTTAAGTGCTCTGGAGTCATTTCGTTGCAAGCGGGTTTTTAAGTGCTCTGGAGTCATTTCGTTGCAAGCGGGTTTTTAAGTGCTCTGGAGTCATTTCGTTGCAAGCAGGTTTTTAAGTGTTCTGGAGTCATTTCGTTGCAAGCGCGTTTTTAAGTGCTCTGGAGTCATTTCGTTGCAAGCGGGTTTTTTAGTGCTCTGGAGTCATTTCGTTGCAAGCGGGTTTTTAAGTGCTCTGGAGTCATTTCGTTGCATGCGGGTTTTTAAGTGCTCTGAAGGCATTTCGTTGTAAGCGGGTTTTTAAGTGCTCTGGAGTCATTTCGTTGCAAGCGGGTTTTTACGAGTTCTGGAGTCATTTCGTTGCAAGCGGGTTTTTCCATACTTCTCAGACATTTCACTGGAAGCGGGTTTTTTAAATGCTCTGTAGGCATTTCGTTGCAAGCGGGTTTTTAAGTACTCTGGAGTCATTTCGTTGCAAACGGGATTTTACGTGCTCTGGAGTCATTTCGTTGCAAGCGGGTTTTTACATATTTCTCTGACATTTAACTGGAAGCGAGTATTTTAAGTGCTCTGGAGTCATTTCGTTGCAAGCGGGTTTTTACGTGCTCTGGAGTCATTTCATTGCAAGCGGGTTTTTAAGTGCTCTAGAGTCATTTCGTTGCAAGCGGGTTTTTAAGTGCTCTGGAGTCATTTCGTTGCAAGCGGGTGTTTAAGTGCTCTAGAGTCATTTCGTTGCAAGCGGGTTTTTAAGTGCTCTGGAGTCATTTCGTTGCAAGCGGGTTTTTAAGTGCTCTGGTGTCATTTCGTTGCAAGCGGGTTTTTAAGTGCTCTGGAGTCATTTCGTTGCAAGCGGGTTTTTAAGTGCTCTGGAGTCATTACGTTGCAAGCGGTTTTTTAAGTGCTCTGGAGTCCTTTCGTTGCGAGCGGGTTTTTAAGTGCTCTGGAGTCATTTCTTTGCAAGCGGGTTTTTAAGTGCTCTGGAGTCATTTCCTTGCACGCGGGTTTTTAAGTGCTCTGGAGTCATTTCGTTGCAAGCGGGTTTTTAAGTGCTCTGGAGTCATTTCGTTGCAAGCGGGTTTCTAAGTGCTCTAGAGTCATTTCGTTGCATGCGGGTTTTTAAGTGTTCTGGAGTCATTTCGTTGCAAGCGGGTTTTTAAGTGCTCTGAAGGCATTTTGTTGCAAGCGGGTTTTTAAGTGCTCTGGAGTCAGTTCGTTGCAAGCGGGTTTTTAAGTGCTCTGGAGACATTTCGTTGCAAGCGGGTTTTTAAGTGCTCTGGAGCCATTTCGTTGCAAGCGGGTTTTTAAGTGCTCTGGAGCCATTTCGTTGCAAGCGGGTTTTTAAGTGCTCTGGAGTCATTTCGTTGCAAGCGGGTTTTTACATACTTCTCAGACATTTCACTGGAAGCGGGTTTTTTAAGTGCTCTGTAGGCATTTCGTTGCAAGTGGTTTTTTAAATACTCTGGAGTCATTTCGTTGCAAGCGGGTGTTTAAGTGCTCTGGAGTCATTTCGTTGCAAGCGGGTTTTTAAGTGCTCTGGCGTCATTTCGTTGCAAGCGGGTTTTTAAGTGCTCTGGAGTCATTTCGTTGCAAGCGGGTTTTTAAGTGCTCTGGAGTCATTTCGTTGCAAGCGGGTTTTTAAGTGCTCTGGAGTCATTTCGTTGCAAGCGGGTTTTTAAGTGCTCTGGAGTCATTTCGTTGCAAGCGGGTTTTTAAGTGCTCTGGAGTCATTTCGTTGCAAGCGGGTTTTTACATATTTCTCTGACATTTAACTGGAAGCGAGTATTTTAAGTGCTCTGGAGTCATTTCCTTGCAAGCGGGTTTTTACGTGCTCTGGAGTCATTTCATTGCAAGCGGCTTTTTACATACTTCTCAGACATTTCACTGGAAGCGGGTTTTTTAAGTGCTCTGGAGTCATTTCGTTGCAAGCGGGTTTTTAAGTACTCTGGAGTCATTTCGTTGCAAGCGGGTTATTAAGTGCTCTGGAGTCATTTCGTTGCAAGCGGGTTTTTAATTGCTCTGGTGTCATTTCGTTGCAAGCGTGTTTTTAAGTGCTCTGGAGTCATTTCGTTGCAAGCGGGTTTTTAAGTGCTCTGGAGTCATTTCGTTGCAAGCAGGTTTTTAATTGCTCTGGTGTCATTTCGTTGCAAGCGGGTTTTTAAGTGCTCTGGAGTCTTTTCGTTGCAAGCGGATTTTTACGGGTTCTGGAGTCATTTCGTTGCAAGCGGGTTTTTACATACTTCTCAGACATTTCACTGGAAGCGGGTTTTTTAAGTGCTCTGCAGGCATTTCGTTGTAAGCGGGTTTTTAAGTACTCTGGAGTCATTTCATTGCAAGCAGGTTTTTACGTGTTCTGGAGTCATTTCGTTGCAAGCGGGTTTTTACATACTTCTCAGACATTTAACTGGAAGCGAGTATTTTAAGAGCTCTGGAGTCATTTCGTTGCAAGCAGGTTTTTACGTGCTCTGGAGTCATTTCATTGCAAGCGGGTTTTTACATACTTCTCTGACATTTCACTGGAAGCGGGTTTTTTAAGTGCTCTGGAGTCATTTCGTTGCAAGCGGGTTTTTTCGGGTTCTGGAGTCATTTCGTTGCAAGCGGGTTTTTACATACTTCTCAGACATTTCACTGGAAGCGGGTTTTTTAAGTGCTCTGGAGTCATTTCGTTGCAAGCGGTTTTTTAAGTGCTCTGGAGTCATTTCTTTGCAAGCGGTTTTTTAAGTGCTCTGGAGTCATTTCGTTGCAAGCGGGTTTTTAATTGCTCTGGTGTCATTTCGTTGCAAGCGGGTTTTTAAGTGCTCTGGAGTCATTTCGTTGCAAGCTGGTTTTTAAGTGCTCTGGAGTCATTACGTTGCAAGCGGGTTTTTAAGTGCTCTGGAGTCATTTCGTTGCAAGCGAGTTTTTAAGTGCTCTGGAGTCATTTCGTTGCAAGCGGGTTTTTAAGTGCTCTGGAGTCATTTCGTTGCAAGCGGGTTTTTAAGTGCTCTGAAGGCATTTCGTTGCAAGCGGGTTTTTAAGTGCTCTGGAGTCATTTCGTTGCAAGCGGGTTTTTAAGTGCTCTGAAGGCATTTCGTTGCAAGCGGGTTTTTAAGTGCTCTGGAGTCATTTCGTTGCAAGCGGGTTTTTAATTGCTCTGGAGACATTTCGTTGCAAGCGGGTTTTTAAGTGCTCTGGAGCCATTTCGTTGCAAGCGGGTTTTTAAGTGCTCTGGAGCCATTTCGTTGCAAGCGGGTTTTTAAGTGCTCTGGAGTCATTTCTTTGCAAGCGGGTGTTTAAGTGCTCTGGAGTCATTTCGTTGCAAGCGGGTTTTTAAGTGCTCTGGAGTCATTTCGTTGCAAGCGGGTTTTTAAGTGCTCTGGAGTCATTTCGTTGCAAGCGGGTTTTTAAGTGCTCTGGAGTCATTTCGTTGCAAGCGGGTTTTTAAGTGCTCTGGAGTCATTTCGTTGCAAGCGGGTTTTTAAGTGCTCTGGAGTCTTTTCGTTGCAAGCGGGTTTTTAAGTGTTCTGGAGTCATTTCTTTGCAAGCGGGTTTTTAAGTGCTCTGAAGGCATTTCGTTGCAAGCGGGTTTTTAAGTGCTCTGGAGTCATTTCGTTGCAAGCTGGTTTTTACGGGTTCTGGAGTCATTTCGTTGCAAGCGGGTTTTTACATACTTCTCAGACATTTCACTGGAAGCGGGTTTTTTAAGTGCTCTGTAGGCATTTCGTTGCAAGTGGGTTTTTAAATACTCTGGAGTCATTTCGTTGCAAGCGGGTGTTTAAGTGCTCTGGAGTCATTTCGTTGCAGGCGGGTTTTTAAGTGCTCTGGAGTCATTTCGTTGCAAGCGGGTTTTTAAGTGCTCTGGAGTCATTTCGTTGCAAGCGGGTTTTTAAGTGCTCTGGAGTCTTTTCGTTGCAAGCGGGTTTTTAAGTGTTCTGGAGTCATTTCTTTGCAAGCGGGTTTTTAAGTGCTCTGAAGGCATTTCGTTGCAAGCGGGTTTTTAAGTGCTCTGGAGTCATTTCGTTGCAAGCGGGTTTTTAAGTGCTCTGGAGTCATTTCGTTGCAAGCGGGTTTTTAAGTGCTCTGGAGTCATTTCGTTGCAAGCGGGTTTTTACATATTTCTCTGACATTTAACTGGAAGCGAGTATTTTAAGTGCTCTGGAGTCATTTCCTTGCAAGCGGGTTTTTACGTGCTCTGGAGTCATTTCATTGCAAGCGGCTTTTTACATACTTCTCAGACATTTCACTGGAAGCGGGTTTTTTAAGTGCTCTGGAGTCATTTCGTTGCAAGCGGGTTTTTAAGTACTCTGGAGTCATTTCGTTGCAAGCGGGTTATTAAGTGCTCTGGAGTCATTTCGTTGCAAGCGGGTTTTTAATTGCTCTGGTGTCATTTCGTTGCAAGCGGGTTTTTAAGTGCTCTGGAGTCATTTCGTTGCAAGCGGGTTTTTAAGTGCTCTGGAGTCATTTCGTTGCAAGCGGGTTTTTAATTGCTCTGGTGTCATTTCGTTGCAAGCGGGTTTTTAAGTGCTCTGGAGTCTTTTCGTTGCAAGCGGATTTTTACGGGTTCTGGAGTCATTTCGTTGCAAGCGGGTTTTTACATACTTCTCAGACATTTCACTGGAAGCGGGTTTTTTAAGTGCTCTGCAGGCATTTCGTTGTAAGCGGGTTTTTAAGTACTCTGGAGTCATTTCATTGCAAGCAGGTTTTTACGTGTTCTGGAGTCATTTCGTTGCAAGCGGGTTTTTACATACTTCTCAGACATTTAACTGGAAGCGAGTATTTTAAGAGCTCTGGAGTCATTTCGTTGCAAGCGGGTTTTTTCGGGTTCTGGAGTCATTTCGTTGCAAGCGGGTTTTTACATACTTCTCAGACATTTCACTGGAAGCGGGTTTTTTAAGTGCTCTGGAGTCATTTCGTTGCAAGCGGTTTTTTAAGTGCTCTGGAGTCATTTCTTTGCAAGCGGTTTTTTAAGTGCTCTGGAGTCATTTCGTTGCAAGCGGGTTTTTAATTGCTCTGGTGTCATTTCGTTGCAAGCGGGTTTTTAAGTGCTCTGGAGTCATTTCGTTGCAAGCTGGTTTTTAAGTGCTCTGGAGTCATTACGTTGCAAGCGGGTTTTTAAGTGCTCTGGAGTCATTTCGTTGCAAGCGAGTTTTTAAGTGCTCTGGAGTCATTTCGTTGCAAGCGGGTTTTTAAGTGCTCTGGAGTCATTTCGTTGCAAGCGGGTTTTTAAGTGCTCTGAAGGCATTTCGTTGCAAGCGGGTTTTTAAGTGCTCTGGAGTCATTTCGTTGCAAGCGGGTTTTTAAGTGCTCTGAAGGCATTTCGTTGCAAGCGGGTTTTTAAGTGCTCTGGAGTCATTTCGTTGCAAGCGGGTTTTTAATTGCTCTGGAGACATTTCGTTGCAAGCGGGTTTTTAAGTGCTCTGGAGCCATTTCGTTGCAAGCGGGTTTTTAAGTGCTCTGGAGCCATTTCGTTGCAAGCGGGTTTTTAAGTGCTCTGGAGTCATTTCTTTGCAAGCGGGTGTTTAAGTGCTCTGGAGTCATTTCGTTGCAAGCGGGTTTTTAAGTGCTCTGGAGTCATTTCGTTGCAAGCGGGTTTTTAAGTGCTCTGGAGTCATTTCGTTGCAAGCGGGTTTTTAAGTGCTCTGGAGTCATTTCGTTGCAAGCGGGTTTTTAAGTGCTCTGGAGTCATTTCGTTGCAAGCGGGTTTTTAAGTGCTCTGGAGTCTTTTCGTTGCAAGCGGGTTTTTAAGTGTTCTGGAGTCATTTCTTTGCAAGCGGGTTTTTAAGTGCTCTGAAGGCATTTCGTTGCAAGCGGGTTTTTAAGTGCTCTGGAGTCATTTCGTTGCAAGCTGGTTTTTACGGGTTCTGGAGTCATTTCGTTGCAAGCGGGTTTTTACATACTTCTCAGACATTTCACTGGAAGCGGGTTTTTTAAGTGCTCTGTAGGCATTTCTTTGCAAGTGGGTTTTTAAATACTCTGGAGTCATTTCGTTGCAAGCGGGTGTTTAAGTGCTCTGGAGTCATTTCGTTGCAGGCGGGTTTTTAAGTGCTCTGGAGTCATTTCGTTGCAAGCGGGTTTTTAAGTGCTCTGGAGTCATTTCGTTGCAAGCGGGTTTTTAAGTGCTCTGGAGTCTTTTCGTTGCAAGCGGGTTTTTAAGTGTTCTGGAGTCATTTCTTTGCAAGCGGGTTTTTAAGTGCTCTGAAGGCATTTCGTTGCAAGCGGGTTTTTAAGTGCTCTGGAGTCATTTCGTTGCAAGCGGGTTTTTAAGTGCTCTGGAGTCATTTCGTTGCAAGCGGGTTTTTAAGTGCTCTGGAGTCATTTCGTTGCAAGCGGGTTTTTAAGTGCTCTGGAGTCATTTCGTTGCAAGCGGGTTTTTAAGTGCTCTGGAGTCCTTTCGTTGCAAGCGGGTTTTTAAGTGCTCTGGAGTCCTTTCGTTGCAAGCGGGTTTTTAAGTGCTCTGGAGTCATTTCGTTGCAAGCGGGTTTTTAAGTGCTCTGGAGTCATTTCGTTGCAAGCGGGTTTTTAAGTGCTCTGGAGTCCTTTCGTTGCAAGCGAGTATTTTAAGTGCTCTGGAGTCATTTCGTTGCAAGCGAGTTTTTACGTGCTCTGGAGTCATTTCATTGCAAGCGGCTTTTTACATACTTCTCAAACATTTCACTGGAAGCGGGTTTTTTAAGTACTCTGGAGTCATTTCGTTGCAAGCGGGTTATTAAGTGCTCTGGAGTCATTTCATTGCAAGCGGGTTTTTAATTGCTCTGGTGTCATTTCGTTGCAAGCGGGTTTTTAAGTGCTCTGGAGTCATTTCGTTGCAAGCGGGTTTTTAAGTGCTCTGGAGTCATTTCGTTGCAAGCGGGTTTTTAATTGCTCTGGTGTCATTTCGTTGCAAGCGGGTTTTTAATTGCTCTGGAGTCATTTCGTTGCAAGCGGGTTTTTAAGTGCTCTGGAGTCATTACGTTGCAAGCGGGTTTTTAAGTGCTCTGGAGTCATTTCGTTGCAAGCGGGTTTTTAAGTGCTCTGGAGTCATTTCGTTGCAAGCGGTTTTTTAAGTGCTCTGGAGTCATTTCTTTGCAAGCGGGTTTTTAAGTGCTCTGGAGTCATTTCGTTGCAAGCGGGTTTTTAAGTGCTCTGGAGTCATTTCGTTGCAAGCGGGTTTTTAAGTGCTCTGGAGTCATTTCGTTGCAAGCGTGTTTTTAAGTGCTCTGGAGTCATTTCGTTGCAAGCAGGTTTTTAAGTGTTCTGGAGTCATTTCATTGCAAGCGCGTTTTTAAGTGCTCTGGAGTCATTTCGTTGCAAGCGGGTTTTTTAGTGCTCTGGAGTCATTTCGTTGCAAGCGGGTTTTTAAGTGCTCTGGAGTCATTTCGTTGCATGCGGGTTTTTAAGTGCTCTGAAGGCATTTCGTTGTAAGCGGGTTTTTAAGTGCTCTGGAGTCATTTCGTTGCAAGCGGGTTTTTACGTGTTCTGGAGTCATTTCGTTGCAAGCGGGTTTTTACATACTTCTCAGACATTTCACTGGAAGCGGGTTTTTTAAATGCTGTGTAGGCATTTCGTTGCAAGCGGGTTTTTAAGTACTCTGGAGTCATTTCGTTGCAAACGGGATTTTACGTGCTCTGGAGTCATTTCGTTGCAAGCGGGTTTTTACATATTTCTCTGACATTTAACTGGAAGCGAGTATTTTAAGTGCTCTGGAGTCATTTCGTTGCAAGCGGGTTTTTAAGTGCTCTGGAGTCATTTCATTGCAAGCGGGTTTTTAAGTGCTCTGAAGGCATTTCGTTGTAAGCGGGTTTTTAAGTGCTCTGGAGTCATTTCGTTGCAAGCGGGTTTTTACGTGTTCTGGAGTCATTTCGTTGCAAGCGGGTTTTTACATACTTCTCAGACATTTCACTGAAAGCGGGTTTTTTAAGTGCTCTGTAGGCATTTCGTTGCAAGCGGGTTTTTAAGTACTCTGGAGTCATTTCGTTGCAAGCGGGTTTTTACGTGCTCTGGAGTCATTTCGTTGCAAGCGGGTTTTTACATATTTCTCTGACATTTAACTGGAAGCGAGTATTTTAAGTGCTCTGGAGTCCTTTCGTTGCAAGCGGGTTTTTACGTGCTCTGGAGTCATTTCATTGCAAGCGGGTTTTTACATACTTCTCAGACATTTCACTGGAAGCGGGTTTTTTAAGTTCTCTGGAGTCATTTCGTTGCAAGCGGGTTTTTAAGTACTCTGGAGTCATTTCTTTGCAAGCGGGTTTTTAAGTGCTCTGGAGTCATTTCCTTGCACGCGGGTTTTTAAGTGCTCTGGAGTCATTTCGTTGCAAGCGGGTTTTTATGTGCTCTGGAGTCATTTCGTTGCAAGCGGGTTTCTAAGTGCTCTGGAGTCATTTCGTTGCAAGCGGGTTTTTAAGTGCTCTGGAGTCATTTCGTTGCAAGCGGGTTTTTAAGTGCTCTGAAGGCATTTTGTTGCAAGCGGCTTTTTAAGTGCTCTGGAGTCAGTTCGTTGCAAGCGGGTTTTTAAGTGCTCTGGAGACATTTCGTTGCAAGCGGGTTTTTAAGTGCTCTGGAGCCATTTCTTTGCAAGCGGGTTTTTAAGTGCTCTGGAGTCATTTCTTTGCAAGCGGGTGTTTAAGTGCTCTGGAGTCATTTCGTTGCAAGCGGGTTTTTAAGTGCTCTGGAGTCATTTCGTTGCAAGCGGGTTTTTAAGTGCTCTGGAGTCATTTCGTTGCAAGCGGGTTTTTAAGTGCTCTGGAGTCATTTCGTTGCAAGCGGGTTTTTAAGTGCTCTGGAGTCATTTCGTTGCAAGCGGGTTTTTAAGTGCTCTGGAGTCTTTTCGTTGCAAGCGGGTTTTTAAGTGTTCTGGAGTCATTTCTTTGCAAGCGGGTTTTTAAGTGCTCTGAAGGCATTTCGTTGCAAGCGGGTTTTTAAGTGCTCTGGAGTCATTTCGTTGCAAGCTGGTTTTTACGGGTTCTGGAGTCATTTCGTTGCAAGCTGGTTTTTACATACTTCTCAGACATTTCACTGGAAGCGGGTTTTTTAAGTGCTCTGTAGGCATTTCGTTGCAAGTGGGTTTTTAAATACTCTGGAGTCATTTCGTTGCAAGCGGGTGTTTAAGTGCTCTGGAGTCATTTCGTTGCAAGCGGGTTTTTAAGTGCTCTGGAGTCATTTCGTTGCAAGCGGGTTTTTAAGTGCTCTGGAGTCATTTCGTTGCAAGCGGGTTTTTAAGTGCTCTGGAGTCTTTTCGTTGCAAGTGGGTTTTTAAGTGTTCTGGAGTCATTTCTTTGCAAGCGGGTTTTTAAGTGCTCTGAAGGCATTTCGTTGCAAGCGGGTTTTTAAGTGCTCTGGAGTCATTTCGTTGCAAGCGGGTTTTTAAGTGCTCTGGAGTCATTTCGTTGCAAGCGGGTTTTTAAGTGCTCTGGAGTCATTTCGTTGCAAGCGGGTTTTTAAGTGCTCTGGAGTCATTTCGTTGCAAGCGGGTTTTTAAGTGCTCTGGAGTCCTTTCGTTGCAAGCGGGTTTTTAAGTGCTCTGGAGTCATTTCGTTGCAAGCGGGTTTTTACATATTTCTCTGACATTTAACTGGAAGCGAGTATTTTAAGTGCTCTGGAGTCATTTCGTTGCAAGCGAGTTTTTACGTGCTCTGGAGTCATTTCATTGCAAGCGGCTTTTTACATACTTCTCAAACATTTCACTGGAAGCGGGTTTTTTAAGTACTCTGGAGTCATTTCGTTGCAAGCGGGTTATTAAGTGCTCTGGAGTCATTTCGTTGCAAGCGGGTTTTTAATTGCTCTGGTGTCATTTCGTTGCAAGCGGGTTTTTAAGTGCTCTGGAGTCATTTCGTTGCAAGCGGGTTTTTAAGTGCTCTGGAGTCATTTCGTTGCAAGCGGGTTTTTAATTGCTCTGGTGTCATTTCGTTGCAAGCGGGTTTTTAAGTGCTCTGGAGTCATTTCGTTGCAAGCGGGTTTTTAAGTGCTCTGGAGTCATTACGTTGCAAGCGGGTTTTTAAGTGCTCTGGAGTCATTTCGTTGCAAGCGGGTTTTTAAGTGCTCTGGAGTCATTTCGTTGCAAGCGGTTTTTTAAGTGCTCTGGAGTCATTTCTTTTCAAGCGGGTTTTTAAGTGCTCTGGAGTCATTTCGTTGCAAGCGGGTTTTTAAGTGCTCTGGAGTCATTTCGTTGCAAGCGGGTTTTTAAGTGCTCTGGAGTCATTTCGTTGCAAGCGTGTTTTTAAGTGCTCTGGAGTCATTTCGTTGCAAGCAGGTTTTTAAGTGTTCTGGAGTCATTTCGTTGCAAGCGCGTTTTTAAGTGCTCTGGAGTCATTTCGTTGCAAGCGGGTTTTTTAGTGCTCTGGAGTCATTTCGTTGCAAGCGGGTTTTTAAGTGCTCTGGAGTCATTTCGTTGCATGCGGGTTTTTAAGTGCTCTGAAGGCATTTCGTTGTAAGCGGGTTTTTAAGTGCTCTGGAGTCATTTCGTTGCAAGCGGGTTTTTACGTGTTCTGGAGTCATATCGTTGCAAGCGGGTTTTTACATACTTCTCAGACATTTCATTGGAAGCGGGTTTTTTAAATGCTGTGTAGGCATTTCGTTGCAAGCGGGTTTTTAAGTACTCTGGAGTCATTTCGTTGCAAACGGGATTTTACGTGCTCTGGAGTCATTTCGTTGCAAGCGGGTTTTTACATATTTCTCTTACATTTAACTGGAAGCGAGTATTTTAAGTGCTCTGGAGTCATTTCGTTGCAAGCGGGTTTTTAAGTGCTCTGGAGTCATTTCGTTGCAAGCGGGTTTTTAAGTGCTCTGAAGGCATTTCGTTGTAAGCGGGTTTTTAAGTGCTCTGGAGTTATTTCGTTGCAAGCGGGTTTTTACGTGTTCTGGAGTCATTTCGTTGCAAGCGGGTTTTTACATACTTCTCAGACATTTCACTGGAAGCGGGTTTTTTAAGTGCTCTGTAGGCATTTCGTTGCAAGCGGGTTTTTAAGTACTCTGGAGTCATTTCGTTGCAAGCGGGTGTTTAAGTGCTCTGGAGTCATTTCGTTGCAAGCGGGTTTTTAAGTGCTCTGGAGTCATTTCTTTGCAAGCGGGTTTTTAAGTGCTCTGGAGTCATTTCGTTGCAAGCGGGTTTTTAAGTGCTCTGGAGTCTTTTCGTTGCAAGCGGGTTTTTAAGTGTTCTGGAGTCATTTCATTGCAAGCGGGTTTTTAAGTGCTCTGAAGGCATTTCGTTGCAAGCGGGTTTTTAAGTGCTTTGGAGTCATTTCGTTGCAAGCGGGTTTTTACGGGTTCTGGAGTCATTTCGTTGCAAGCGGGTTTTTACATACTTCTCAGACATTTCACTGGAAGCGGGTTTTTTAAGTGCTCTGCAGGCATTTCGTTGTAAGCGGGTTTTTAAGTACTCTGGAGTCATTTCGTTGCAAGCGGATTTTTAAGTGCTCTGGAGTCATTTCGTTGCAAGCGGGTTTTTAAGTGCTCTGGAGTCATTTCATTGCAAGCGGGTTTTTAAGTGCTCTGAAGGCATTTCGTTGTAAGCGGGTTTTTAAGTGCTCTGGAGTCATTTCGTTGCAAGCGGGTTTTTTCGTGTTCTGGAGTCATTTCGTTGCAAGCGGGTTTTTACATACTTCTCAGACATTTCACTGAAAGCGGGTTTTTTAAGTGCTCTGTAGGCATTTCGTTGCAAGCGGGTTTTTAAGTACTCTGGAGTCATTTCGTTGCAAGCGGGTTTTTACGTGCTCTGGAGTCATTTCGTTGCAAGCGGGTTTTTACATATTTCTCTGACATTTAACTGGAAGCGAGTATTTTAAGTGCTCTGGAGTCATTTCGTTGCAAGCGGGTTTTTACGTGCTCTGGAGTCATTTCATTGCAAGCGGGTTTTTACATACTTCTCAGACATTTCACTGGAAGCGGGTTTTTTAAGTTCTCTGGAGTCATTTCGTTGCAAGCGGGTTTTTAAGTACTCTGGAGTCATTTCGTTGCAAGCGGGTTTTTAAGTGCTCTGGAGTCATTTCGTTGCAAGCGGGTTTTTAAGTGCTCTGGAGTCATTACGTTGCGAGCGGGTTTTTAAGTGCTCTGGAGTCCTTTCGTTGCGAGCGGGTTTTTAAGTGCTCTGGAGTCATTTCTTTGCAAGCGGGTTTTTAAGTGCTCTGGAGTCATTTCCTTGCACGCGGGTTTTTAAGTGCTCTGGAGTCATTTCGTTGCAAGCGGGTTTTTATGTGCTCTGGAGTCATTTCGTTGCAAGCGGGTTTCTAAGTGCTCTGGAGTCATTTCGTTGCAAGCGGGTTTTTAAGTGCTCTGGAGTCATTTCGTTGCAAGCGGGTTTTTAAGTGCTCTGAAGGCATTTCGTTGCAAGCGGCTTTTTAAGTGCTCTGGAGTCAGTTCGTTGCAAGCGGGTTTTTAAGTGCTCTGGAGACATTTCGTTGCAAGCGGGTTTTTAAGTGCTCTGGAGCCATTTCGTTGCAAGCGGGTTTTTAAGTGCTCTGGAGCCATTTCGTTGCAAGCGGGTTTTTAAGTGCTCTGGAGTCATTTCGTTGCAAGCGGGTTTTTAAGTGCTCTGGAGTCATTTCGTTGCAAGCGGGTTTTTAAGTGCTCTGGAGTCATTTCGTTGCAAGCGGGTTTTTAAGTGCTCTGGAGTCATTTCGTTGCAAGCGGGTTTTTAATTGCTCTGGTGTCATTTCGTTGCAAGCGGGTTTTTAAGTGCTCTGGAGTCATTTCGTTGCAAGCGGGTTTTTAAGTGCTCTGGAGTCATTACGTTGCAAGCGGGTTTTTAAGTGCTCTGGAGTCATTTCGTTGCAAGCGGGTTTTTAAGTGCTCTGGAGTCATTTCGTTGCAAGCGGTTTTTTAAGTGCTCTGGAGTCATTTCTTTGCAAGCGGGTTTTTAAGTGCTCTGGAGTCATTTCGTTGCAAGCGGGTTTTTAAGTGCTCTGGAGTCATTTCGTTGCAAGCGGGTTTTTAAGTGCTCTGGAGTCATTTCGTTGCAAGCGTGTTTTTAAGTGCTCTGGAGTCATTTCGTTGCAAGCAGGTTTTTAAGTGTTCTGGAGTCATTTCATTGCAAGCGCGTTTTTAAGTGCTCTGGAGTCATTTCGTTGCAAGCGGGTTTTTTAGTGCTCTGGAGTCATTTCGTTGCAAGCGGGTTTTTAAGTGCTCTGGAGTCATTTCGTTGCATGCGGGTTTTTAAGTGCTCTGAAGGCATTTCGTTGTAAGCGGGTTTTTAAGTGCTCTGGAGTCATTTCGTTGCAAGCGGGTTTTTACGTGTTCTGGAGTCATTTCGTTGCAAGCGGGTTTTTACATACTTCTCAGACATTTCACTGGAAGCGGGTTTTTTAAATGCTGTGTAGGCATTTCGTTGCAAGCGGGTTTTTAAGTACTCTGGAGTCATTTCGTTGCAAACGGGATTTTACGTGCTCTGGAGTCATTTCGTTGCAAGCGGGTTTTTACATATTTCTCTGACATTTAACTGGAAGCGAGTATTTTAAGTGCTCTGGAGTCATTTCGTTGCAAGCGGGTTTTTAAGTGCTCTGGAGTCATTTCATTGCAAGCGGGTTTTTAAGTGCTCTGAAGGCATTTCGTTGTAAGCGGGTTTTTAAGTGCTCTGGAGTCATTTCGTTGCAAGCGGGTTTTTACGTGTTCTGGAGTCATTTCGTTGCAAGCGGGTTTTTACATACTTCTCAGACATTTCACTGAAAGCGGGTTTTTTAAGTGCTCTGTAGGCATTTCGTTGCAAGCGGGTTTTTAAGTACTCTGGAGTCATTTCGTTGCAAGCGGGTTTTTACGTGCTCTGGAGTCATTTCGTTGCAAGCGGGTTTTTACATATTTCTCTGACATTTAACTGGAAGCGAGTATTTTAAGTGCTCTGGAGTCCTTTCGTTGCAAGCGGGTTTTTACGTGCTCTGGAGTCATTTCATTGCAAGCGGGTTTTTACATACTTCTCAGACATTTCACTGGAAGCGGGTTTTTTAAGTTCTCTGGAGTCATTTCGTTGCAAGCGGGTTTTTAAGTACTCTGGAGTCATTTCTTTGCAAGCGGGTTTTTAAGTGCTCTGGAGTCATTTCCTTGCACGCGGGTTTTTAAGTGCTCTGGAGTCATTTCGTTGCAAGCGGGTTTTTATGTGCTCTGGAGTCATTTCGTTGCAAGCGGGTTTCTAAGTGCTCTGGAGTCATTTCGTTGCAAGCGGGTTTTTAAGTGCTCTGGAGTCATTTCGTTGCAAGCGGGTTTTTAAGTGCTCTGAAGGCATTTTGTTGCAAGCGGCTTTTTAAGTGCTCTGGAGTCAGTTCGTTGCAAGCGGGTTTTTAAGTGCTCTGGAGACATTTCGTTGCAAGCGGGTTTTTAAGTGCTCTGGAGCCATTTCTTTGCAAGCGGGTTTTTAAGTGCTCTGGAGTCATTTCTTTGCAAGCGGGTGTTTAAGTGCTCTGGAGTCATTTCGTTGCAAGCGGGTTTTTAAGTGCTCTGGAGTCATTTCGTTGCAAGCGGGTTTTTAAGTGCTCTGGAGTCATTTCGTTGCAAGCGGGTTTTTAAGTGCTCTGGAGTCATTTCGTTGCAAGCGGGTTTTTAAGTGCTCTGGAGTCATTTCGTTGCAAGCGGGTTTTTAAGTGCTCTGGAGTCTTTTCGTTGCAAGCGGGTTTTTAAGTGTTCTGGAGTCATTTCTTTGCAAGCGGGTTTTTAAGTGCTCTGAAGGCATTTCGTTGCAAGCGGGTTTTTAAGTGCTCTGGAGTCATTTCGTTGCAAGCTGGTTTTTACGGGTTCTGGAGTCATTTCGTTGCAAGCTGGTTTTTACATACTTCTCAGACATTTCACTGGAAGCGGGTTTTTTAAGTGCTCTGTAGGCATTTCGTTGCAAGTGGGTTTTTAAATACTCTGGAGTCATTTCGTTGCAAGCGGGTGTTTAAGTGCTCTGGAGTCATTTCGTTGCAAGCGGGTTTTTAAGTGCTCTGGAGTCATTTCGTTGCAAGCGGGTTTTTAAGTGCTCTGGAGTCATTTCGTTGCAAGCGGGTTTTTAAGTGCTCTGGAGTCTTTTCGTTGCAAGCGGGTTTTTAAGTGTTCTGGAGTCATTTCTTTGCAAGCGGGTTTTTAAGTGCTCTGAAGGCATTTCGTTGCAAGCGGGTTTTTAAGTGCTCTGGAGTCATTTCGTTGCAAGCGGGTTTTTAAGTGCTCTGGAGTCATTTCGTTGCAAGCGGGTTTTTAAGTGCTCTGGAGTCATTTCGTTGCAAGCGGGTTTTTAAGTGCTCTGGAGTCATTTCGTTGCAAGCGGGTTTTTAAGTGCTCTGGAGTCCTTTCGTTGCAAGCGGGTTTTTAAGTGCTCTGGAGTCATTTCGTTGCAAGCGGGTTTTTACATATTTCTCTGACATTTAACTGGAAGCGAGTATTTTAAGTGCTCTGGAGTCATTTCGTTGCAAGCGAGTTTTTACGTGCTCTGGAGTCATTTCCTTGCACGCGGGTTTTTAAGTGCTCTGGAGTCATTTCGTTGCAAGCGGGTTTTTATGTGCTCTGGAGTCATTTCGTTGCAAGCGGGTTTCTAAGTGCTCTGGAGTCATTTCGTTGCAAGCGGGTTTTTAAGTGCTCTGGAGTCATTTCGTTGCAAGCGGGTTTTTAAGTGCTCTGAAGGCATTTTGTTGCAAGCGGCTTTTTAAGTGCTCTGGAGTCAGTTCGTTGCAAGCGGGTTTTTAAGTGCTCTGGAGACATTTCGTTGCAAGCGGGTTTTTAAGTGCTCTGGAGCCATTTCTTTGCAAGCGGGTTTTTAAGTGCTCTGGAGTCATTTCTTTGCAAGCGGGTGTTTAAGTGCTCTGGAGTCATTTCGTTGCAAGCGGGTTTTTAAGTGCTCTGGAGTCATTTCGTTGCAAGCGGGTTTTTAAGTGCTCTGGAGTCATTTCGTTGCAAGCGGGTTTTTAAGTGCTCTGGAGTCATTTCGTTGCAAGCGGGTTTTTAAGTGCTCTGGAGTCATTTCGTTGCAAGCGGGTTTTTAAGTGCTCTGGAGTCTTTTCGTTGCAAGCGGGTTTTTAAGTGTTCTGGAGTCATTTCTTTGCAAGCGGGTTTTTAAGTGCTCTGAAGGCATTTCGTTGCAAGCGGGTTTTTAAGTGCTCTGGAGTCATTTCGTTGCAAGCTGGTTTTTACGGGTTCTGGAGTCATTTCGTTGCAAGCTGGTTTTTACATACTTCTCAGACATTTCACTGGAAGCGGGTTTTTTAAGTGCTCTGTAGGCATTTCGTTGCAAGTGGGTTTTTAAATACTCTGGAGTCATTTCGTTGCAAGCGGGTGTTTAAGTGCTCTGGAGTCATTTCGTTGCAAGCGGGTTTTTAAGTGCTCTGGAGTCATTTCGTTGCAAGCGGGTTTTTAAGTGCTCTGGAGTCATTTCGTTGCAAGCGGGTTTTTAAGTGCTCTGGAGTCTTTTCGTTGCAAGCGGGTTTTTAAGTGTTCTGGAGTCATTTCTTTGCAAGCGGGTTTTTAAGTGCTCTGAAGGCATTTCGTTGCAAGCGGGTTTTTAAGTGCTCTGGAGTCATTTCGTTGCAAGCGGGTTTTTAAGTGCTCTGGAGTCATTTCGTTGCAAGCGGGTTTTTAAGTGCTCTGGAGTCATTTCGTTGCAAGCGGGTTTTTAAGTGCTCTGGAGTCATTTCGTTGCAAGCGGGTTTTTAAGTGCTCTGGAGTCCTTTCGTTGCAAGCGGGTTTTTAAGTGCTCTGGAGTCATTTCGTTGCAAGCGGGTTTTTACATATTTCTCTGACATTTAACTGGAAGCGAGTATTTTAAGTGCTCTGGAGTCATTTCGTTGCAAGCGAGTTTTTACGTGCTCTGGAGTCATTTCATTGCAAGCGGCTTTTTACATACTTCTCAAACATTTCACTGGAAGCGGGTTTTTTAAGTACTCTGGAGTCATTTCGTTGCAAGCGGGTTATTAAGTGCTCTGGAGTCATTTCGTTGCAAGCGGGTTTTTAATTGCTCTGGTGTCATTTGTTGCAAGCGGGTTTTTAAGTGCTCTGGAGTCATTTCGTTGCAAGCGGGTTTTTAAGTGCTCTGGAGTCATTTCGTTGCAAGCGGGTTTTTAATTGCTCTGGTGTCATTTCGTTGCAAGCGGGTTTTTAAGTGCTCTGGAGTCATTTCGTTGCAAGCGGGTTTTTAAGTGCTCTGGAGTCATTACGTTGCAAGCGGGTTTTTAAGTGCTCTGGAGTCATTTCGTTGCAAGCGGGTTTTTAAGTGCTCTGGAGTCATTTCGTTGCAAGCGGTTTTTTAAGTGCTCTGGAGTCATTTCTTTTCAAGCGGGTTTTTAAGTGCTCTGGAGTCATTTCGTTGCAAGCGGGTTTTTAAGTGCTCTGGAGTCATTTCGTTGCAAGCGGGTTTTTAAGTGCTCTGGAGTCATTTCGTTGCAAGCGTGTTTTTAAGTGCTCTGGAGTCATTTCGTTGCAAGCAGGTTTTTAAGTGTTCTGGAGTCATTTCGTTGCAAGCGCGTTTTTAAGTGCTCTGGAGTCATTTCGTTGCAAGCGGGTTTTTTAGTGCTCTGGAGTCATTTCGTTGCAAGCGGGTTTTTAAGTGCTCTGGAGTCATTTCGTTGCATGCGGGTTTTTAAGTGCTCTGAAGGCATTTCGTTGTAAGCGGGTTTTTAAGTGCTCTGGAGTCATTTCGTTGCAAGCGGGTTTTTACGTGTTCTGGAGTCATATCGTTGCAAGCGGGTTTTTACATACTTCTCAGACATTTCACTGGAAGCGGGTTTTTTAAATGCTGTGTAGGCATTTCGTTGCAAGCGGGTTTTTAAGTACTCTGGAGTCATTTCGTTGCAAACGGGATTTTACGTGCTCTGGAGTCATTTCGTTGCAAGCGGGTTTTTACATATTTCTCTGACATTTAACTGGAAGCGAGTATTTTAAGTGCTCTGGAGTCATTTCGTTGCAAGCGGGTTTTTAAGTGCTCTGGAGTCATTTCGTTGCAAGCGGGTTTTTAAGTGCTCTGAAGGCATTTCGTTGTAAGCGGGTTTTTAAGTGCTCTGGAGTTATTTCGTTGCAAGCGGGTTTTTACGTGTTCTGGAGTCATTTCGTTGCAAGCGGGTTTTTACATACTTCTCAGACATTTCACTGGAAGCGGGTTTTTTAAGTGCTCTGTAGGCATTTCGTTGCAAGCGGGTTTTTAAGTACTCTGGAGTCATTTCGTTGCAAGCGGGTGTTTAAGTGCTCTGGAGTCATTTCGTTGCAAGCGGGTTTTTAAGTGCTCTGGAGTCATTTCTTTGCAAGCGGGTTTTTAAGTGCTCTGGAGTCATTTCGTTGCAAGCGGGTTTTTAAGTGCTCTGGAGTCTTTTCGTTGCAAGCGGGTTTTTAAGTGTTCTGGAGTCATTTCTTTGCAAGCGGGTTTTTAAGTGCTCTGAAGGCATTTCGTTGCAAGCGGGTTTTTAAGTGCTTTGGAGTCATTTCGTTGCAAGCGGGTTTTTACGGGTTCTGGAGTCATTTCGTTGCAAGCGGGTTTTTACATACTTCTCAGACATTTCACTGGAAGCGGGTTTTTTAAGTGCTCTGCAGGCATTTCGTTGTAAGCGGGTTTTTAAGTACTCTGGAGTCATTTCGTTGCAAGCGGATTTTTAAGTGCTCTGGAGTCATTTCGTTGCAAGCGGGTTTTTAAGTGCTCTGGAGTCATTTCATTGCAAGCGGGTTTTTAAGTGCTCTGAAGGCATTTCGTTGTAAGCGGGTTTTTAAGTGCTCTGGAGTCATTTCGTTGCAAGCGGGTTTTTTCGTGTTCTGGAGTCATTTCGTTGCAAGCGGGTTTTTACATACTTCTCAGACATTTCACTGAAAGCGGGTTTTTTAAGTGCTCTGTAGGCATTTCGTTGCAAGCGGGTTTTTAAGTACTCTGGAGTCATTTCGTTGCAAGCGGGTTTTTACGTGCTCTGGAGTCATTTCGTTGCAAGCGGGTTTTTACATATTTCTCTGACATTTAACTGGAAGCGAGTATTTTAAGTGCTCTGGAGTCATTTCGTTGCAAGCGGGTTTTTACGTGCTCTGGAGTCATTTCATTGCAAGCGGGTTTTTACATACTTCTCAGACATTTCACTGGAAGCGGGTTTTTTAAGTTCTCTGGAGTCATTTCGTTGCAAGCGGATTTTTAAGTACTCTGGAGTCATTTCGTTGCAAGCGGGTTTTTAAGTGCTCTGGAGTCATTTCGTTGCAAGCGGGTTTTTAAGTGCTCTGGAGTCATTACGTTGCGAGCGGGTTTTTAAGTGCTCTGGAGTCCTTTCGTTGCGAGCGGGTTTTTAAGTGCTCTGGAGTCATTTCTTTGCAAGCGGGTTTTTAAGTGCTCTGGAGTCATTTCCTTGCACGCGGGTTTTTAAGTGCTCTGGAGTCATTTCGTTGCAAGCGGGTTTTTATGTGCTCTGGAGTCATTTCGTTGCAAGCGGGTTTCTAAGTGCTCTGGAGTCATTTCGTTGCAAGCGGGTTTTTAAGTGCTCTGGAGTCATTTCGTTGCAAGCGGGTTTTTAAGTGCTCTGAAGGCATTTCGTTGCAAGCGGCTTTTTAAGTGCTCTGGAGTCAGTTCGTTGCAAGCGGGTTTTTAAGTGCTCTGGAGACATTTCGTTGCAAGCGGGTTTTTAAGTGCTCTGGAGCCATTTCGTTGCAAGCGGGTTTTTAAGTGCTCTGGAGCCATTTCGTTGCAAGCGGGTTTTTAAGTGCTCTGGAGTCTTTTCGTTGCAAGCGGGTTTTTAAGTGTTCTGTAGTCATTTCTTTGCAAGCGGGTTTTTAAGTGCTCTGAAGGCATTTCGTTGCAAGCGGGTTTTTAAGTGCTCTGGAGTCATTTCGTTGCAAGCTGGTTTTTACGGGTTCTGGAGTCATTTCGTTGCAAGCGGGTTTTTACATACTTCTCAGACATTTCACTGGAAGCGGGTTTTTTAAGTGCTCTGTAGGCATTTCCTTGCAAGTGGGTTTTTAAATACTCTGGATTCATTTCGTTGCAAGCGGGTGTTTAAGTGCTCTGGAGTCATTTTGTTGCAAGCGGGTTTTTAAGTGCTCTGGAGTCATTTCGTTGCAAGCGGGTTTTTAAGTGCTCTGGAGTCATTTCGTTGCAAGCGGGTTTTTAAGTGCTCTGGAGTCTTTTCGTTGCAAGCGGGTTTTTAAGTGTTCTGGAGTCATTTCTTTGCAAGCGGGTTTTTAAGTGCTCTGAAGGCATTTCGTTGCAAGCGGGTTTTTAAGTGCTCTGGAGTCATTTCGTTGCAAGCGGGTTTTTAAGTGCTCTAGAGTCATTTCGTTGCAAGCGGGTTTTTAAGTGCTCTGGAGTCATTTCGTTGCAAACGGGTTTTTAAGTGCTCTGGAGTCATTTCGTTGCAAGCGGGTTTTTAAGTGCTCTGGAGTCATTTCGTTGCAAGCGGGTTTTTAAGTGCTCTGGAGTCATTTCGTTGCAAGCGGGTTTTTACATATTTCTCTGACATTTAACTGGAAGCGAGTATTTTAAGTGCTCTGGAGTCATTTCGTTGCAAGCGGGTTTTTACGTGCTCTGGAGTCATTTCATTGCAAGCGGCTTTTTACATACTTCTCAGACCTTTCACTGGAAGCGGGTTTTTTAAGTGCTCTGGAGTCATTTCGTTGCAAGCGGGTTTTTAAGTACTCTGGAGTCATTTCGTTGCAAGCGGGTTATTAAGTGCTCTGGAGTCATTTCGTTGCAAGCGGGTTTTTAATTGCTCTGGTGTCATTTCGTTGCAAGCGGGTTTTTAAGTGCTCTGGAGTCATTTCGTTGCAAGCGGGTTTTTAAGTGCTCTGGAGTCATTTCGTTGCAAGCGGGTTTTTAATTGCTCTGGTGTCATTTCGTTGCAAGCGGGTTTTTAAGTGCTCTGGAGTCATTTCGTTGCAAGCGGGTTTTTAAGTGCTCTGGAGTCATTTCGTTGCAAGCGGGTTTTTAAGTGCTCTGGAGTCATTTCGTTGCAAGCGGTTTTTTAAGTGCTCTGGAGTCATTTCTTTGCAAGCGGGTTTTTAAGTGCTCTGGAGTCATTTCGTTGCAAGCGGGTTTTTAAGTGCTCTGGAGTCATTTCGTTGCAAGCGTGTTTTTAAGTGCTCTGGAGTCATTTCGTTGCAAGCAGGTTTTTAAGTGTTCTGGAGTCATTTCGTTGCAAGCGCGTTTTTAAGTGCTCTGGAGTCATTTCGTTGCAAGCGGGTTTTTTAGTGCTCTGGAGTCATTTCGTTGCAAGCGGGTTTTTAAGTGCTCTGGAGTCATTTCGTTGCATTCGGGTTTTTAAGTGCTCTGAAGGCATTTCGTTGTAAGCGGGTTTTTAAGTGCTCTGGAGTCATTTCGTTGCAAGTGGGTTTTTACGAGTTCTGGAGTCATTTCGTTGCAAGCGGGTTTTTACATACTTCTCAGACATTTCACTGGAAGCGGGTTTTTTAAATGCTCTGTAGGCATTTCGTTGCAAGCGGGTTTTTAAGTACTCTGGAGTCATTTCGTTGCAAACGGGATTTTACGTGCTCTGGAGTCATTTCGTTGCAAGCGGGTTTTTACATATTTCTCTGACATTTAACTGGAAGCGAGTATTTTAAGTGCTCTGGAGTCATTTCGTTGCAAGCGGGTTTTTACGTGCTCTGGAGTCATTTCATTGCAAGCGGGTTTTTACATACTTCTCAGACATTTCACTGGAAGCGGGTTTTTTAAGTTCTCTGGAGTCATTTCGTTGCAAGCGGGTTTTTAAGTACTCTGGAGTCATTTCGTTGCAAGCGGGTTTTTAAGTGCTCTAGAGTCATTTCGTTGCAAGCGGGTTTTTAAGTGCTCTGGAGTCATTTCGTTGCAAGCGGTGTTTAAGTGCTCTGGAGTCATTTCGTTGCAAGCGGGTTTTTAAGTGCTCTGGAGTCATTTCGTTGCAAGCGGGTTTTTAAGTGCTCTGGTGTCATTTCGTTGCAAGCGGGTTTTTAAGTGCTCTGGAGTCATTTCGTTGCAAGCGGGTTTTTAAGTGCTCTGGAGTCATTACGTTGCAAGCGGGTTTTTAAGTGCTCTGGAGTCCTTTCGTTGCGAGCGGGTTTTTAAGTGCTCTGGAGTCATTTCTTTGCAGGCGGGTTTTTAAGTGCTCTGGAGTCATTTCCTTGCACGCGGGTTTTTAAGTGCTCTGGAGTCATTTCGTTGCAAGCGGGTTTTTAAGTGCTCTGGAGTCATTTCGTTACAAGCGGGTTTCTAAGTGCTCTGGAGTCATTTCGTTGCAAGCGGGTTTTTAAGTGCTCTGGAGTCATTTCGTTGCAAGCGGGTTTTTAAGTGCTCTGAAGGCATTTCGTTGCAAGCGGGTTTTTAAGTGCTCTGGAGTCAGTTCGTTGCAAGCGGGTTTTTAAGTGCTCTGGAGACATTTCGTTGCAAGCGGGTTTTTAAGTGCTCTGGAGCCATTTCGTTGCAAGTGGGTTTTTAAGTGCTCTGGAGCCATTTCGTTGCAAGCAGGTTTTTAAGTGCTCTGGAGTCATTTCGTTGCAAGCGGGTTTTTACATACTTCTCAGACATTTCACTGGAAGCGGGTTTTTTAAGTGCTCTGTAGGCATTTCGTTGCAAGTGGGTTTTTAAATACTCTGGAGTCATTTCGTTGCAAGCGGGTGTTTAAGTGCTCTGGAGTCATTTCGTTGCAAGCGGGTTTTTAAGTGCTCTGGAGTCATTTCGTTGCAAGCGGGTTTTTAAGTGCTCTGGAGTCATTTCGTTGCAAGCGGGTTTTTAAGTGCTCTGGAGTCATTTCGTTGCAAGCGGGATTTTAAGTGCTCTGGAGTCATTTCGTTGCAAGCGGGTTTTTAAGTGCTCTGGAGTCATTTCGTTGCAAGCGGGTTTTTAAGTGCTCTGGAGTCATTTCGTTGCAAGCGGGTTTTTACATATTTCTCTGACATTTAACTGGAAGCGAGTATTTTAAGTGCTCTGGAGTCATTTCCTTGCAAGCGGGTTTTTACGTGCTCTGGAGTCATTTCATTGCAAGCGGCTTTTTACATACTTCTCAGACATTTCACTGGAAGCGGGTTTTTTAAGTGCTCTGGAGTCATTTCGTTGCAAGCGGGTTTTTAAGTACTCTGGAGTCATTTCGTTGCAAGCGGGTTATTAAGTGCTCTGGAGTCATTTCGTTGCTAGCGGGTTTTTAATTGCTCTGGTGTCATTTCGTTGCAAGCGGGTTTTTAAGTGCTCTGGAGTCATTTCGTTGCAAGCGGGTTTTTAATTGCTCTGGTGTCATTTCGTTGCATGCGGTTTTTTAAGTGCTCTGGAGTCATTTCTTTGCAAGCGGGTTTTTAAGTGCTCTGGAGTCATTTCGTTGCAAGCGGGTTTTTAAGTGCTCTGGAGTCATTTCGTTGCAAGCGGGTTTTTAAGTGCTCTGGAGTCATTTCGTTGCAAGCGTGTTTTTAAGTCCTCTGGAATCATTTCGTTGCAAGCAGGTTTTTAAGTGTTCTGGAGTCATTTCGTTGCAAGCGCGTTTTTAAGTGCTCTGGAGTCATTTCGTTGCAAGCGGGTTTTTTAGTGCTCTGGAGTCATTTCGTTGCAAGCGGGTTTTTAAGTGCTCTGGAGTCATTTCGTTGCATGCGGGTTTTTAAGTGCTCTGAAGGCATTTCGTTGTAAGCGGGTTTTTAAGTGCTCTGGAGTCATTTCGTTGCAAGCGGGTTTTTACGAGTTCTGGAGTCATTTCGTTGCAAGCGGGTTTTTACATACTTCTCAGACATTTCACTGGAAGCGGGTTTTTTAAATGCTCTGTAGGCATTTCGTTGCAAGCGGGTTTTTAAGTACTCTGGAGTCATTTCGTTGCAAACGGGATTTTACGTGCTCTGGAGTCATTTCGTTGCAAGCGGGTTTTTACATATTTCTCTGACATTTAACTGGAAGCGAGTATTTTAAGTGCTCTGGAGTCATTTCGTTGCAAGCGGGTTTTTACGTGCTCTGGAGTCATTTCATTGCAAGCGGGTTTTTACATACTTCTCAGACATTTCACTGGAAGCGGGTTTTTTAAGTTCTCTGGAGTCATTTCGTTGCAAGCGGGTTTTTAAGTACTCTGGAGTCATTTTGTTGCAAGCGGGTTTTTAAGTGCTCTGGAGTAATTTCGTTGCAAGCGGGTTTTTAAGTGCTCTGGAGTCATTTCGTTGCAAGCGGGTGTTTAAGTGCTCTGGAGTCATTTCGTTGCAAGCGGGTTTTTAAGTGCTCTGGAGTCATTTCGTTGCAAGCGGGTTTTTAAGTGCTCTGGTGTCATTTCGTTGCAAGCGGGTTTTTAAGTGCTCTGGAGTCATTTCGTTGCAAGCGGGTTTTTAAGTGCTCTGGAGTCATTACGTTGCGAGCGGGTTTTTAAGTGCTCTGGAGTCCTTTCGTTGCGAGCGGGTTTTTAAGTGCTCTGGAGTCATTTCTTTGCAAGCGGGTTTTTAAGTGCTCTGGAGTCATTTCCTTGCACGCGGGTTTTTAAGTGCTCTGGAGTCATTTCGTTGCAAGCGGGTTTTTAAGTGCTCTGGAGTCATTTCGTTGCAAGCGGGTTTCTAAGTGCTCTGGAGTCATTTCGTTGCAAGCGGGTTTTTAAGTGCTCTGGAGTCATTTCGTTGCAAGCGGGTTTTTAAGTGCTCTGAAGGCATTTCGTTGCAAGCGGCTTTTTAAGTGCTCTGGAGTCAGTTCGTTGCAAGCGGGTTTTTAAGTGCTCTGGAGACATTTCGTTGCAAGCGGGTTTTTAAGTGCTCTGGAGCCATTTCGTTGCAAGCGGGTTTTTAAGTGCTCTGGAGCCATTTCGTTGCAAGCGGGTTTTTAAGTGCTCTGGAGTCATTTCGTTGCAAGCCGGTTTTTACATACTTCTCAGACATTTCACTGGAAGCGGGTTTTTTAAGTGCTCTGGAGTCATTTCGTTGCAAGCGGGTTTTTAAGTGCTCTGGAGTCATTTCGTTGCAAGCGGGTTTTTAAGTGCTCTGGAGTCTTTTCGTTGCAAGCGGGTTTTTAAGTGTTCTGGAGTCATTTCTTTGCAAGCGGGTTTTTAAGTGCTCTGAAGGCATTTCGTTGCAAGCGGGTTTTTAAGTGCTTGGAGTCATTTCGTTGCAAGCTGGTTTTTACGGGTTCTGGAGTCATTTCGTTGCAAGCGGGTTTTTACATACTTCTCAGACATTTCACTGGAAGCGGGTTTTTTAAGTGCTCTGTAGGCATTTCGTTTCAAGTGGGTTTTTAAATACTCTGGAGTCATTTCGTTGCAAGCGGGTGTTTAAGTGCTCTGGAGTCATTTCGTTGCAAGCGGGTTTTTAAGTGCTCTGGAGTCATTTCGTTGCAAGCGGGTTTTTAAGTGCTCTGGAGTCATTTCGTTGCAAGCGGGTTTTTAAGTGCTCTGGAGTCTTTTCGTTGCAAGCGGGTTTTTAAGTGTTCTGGAGTCATTTCTTTGCAAGCGGGTTTTTAAGTGCTCTGAAGGCATTTCGTTGCAAGCGGGTTTTTAAGTGCTCTGGAGTCATTTCGTTGCAAGCGGGTTTTTAAGTGCTCTGGAGTCATTTCGTTGCAAGCGGGATTTTAAGTGCTCTGGAGTCATTTCGTTGCAAGCGGGTTTTTAAGTGCTCTGGAGTCATTTCGTTGCAAGCGGGTTTTTAAGTGCTCTGGAGTCATTTCGTTGCAAGCGGGTTTTTACATATTTCTCTGACATTTAACTGTAAGCGAGTATTTTAAGTGCTCTGGAGTCATTTCGTTGCAAGCGGGTTTTTACGTGCTCTGGAGTCATTTCATTGCAAGCGGCTTTTTACATACTTCTCAGACATTTCACTGGAAGCGGGTTTTTTAAGTGCTCTGGAGTCATTTCGTTGCAAGCGGGTTTTTAAGTACTCTGGAGTCATTTCGTTGCAAGCGGGTTATTAAGTGCTCTGGAGTCATTTCGTTGCTAGCGGGTTTTTAATTGCTCTGGTGTCATTTCGTTGCAAGCGGGTTTTTAAGTGCTCTGGAGTCATTTCGTTGCAAGCGGGTTTTTAAGTGCTCTGGAGTCATTTCGTTGCAAGCGGGTTTTTAAGTGCTCTGGAGTCATTTCGTTGCAAGCGGGTTTTTCAGTGCTCTGGAGTCATTTCGTTGCAAGCGTGTTTTTAAGTGCTCTGGAGTCATTTCGTTGCAAGCAGGTTTTTAAGTGTTCTGGAGTCATTTCGTTGCAAGCGCGTTTTTAAGTGCTCTGGAGTCATTTCGTTGCAAGCGGGTTTTTTAGTGCTCTGGAGTCATTTCGTTGCAAGCGGGTTTTTAAGTGCTCTGGAGTCATTTCGTTGCATGCGGGTTTTTAAGTGCTCTGAAGGCATTTCGTTGTAAGCGGGTTTTTTAGTGCTCTGGAGTCATTTCGTTGCAAGCTGGTTTTTACGAGTTCTGGAGTCATTTCGTTGCAAGCGGGTTTTTACATACTTCTCAGACATTTCACTGGAAGCGGGTTTTTTAAATGCTCTGTAGGCATTTCGTTGCAAGCGGGTTTTTAAGTACTCTGGAGTCATTTCGTTGCAAACGGGATTTTACGTGCTCTGGAGTCATTTCGTTGCAAGCGGGTTTTTACATATTTCTCTGACATTTAACTGGAAGCGAGTATTTTAAGTGCTCTGGAGTCATTTCGTTGCAAGCGGGTTTTTACGTGCTCTGGAGTCATTTCATTGCAAGCAGGTTTTTACATACTTCTCAGACATTTCACTGGAAGCGGGTTTTTTAAGTTCTCTGGAGTCATTTCGTTGCAAGCGGGTTTTTAAGTCCTCTGGAGTCATTTCGTTGCAAGCGGGTTTTTAAGTGCTCTGGAGTCATTTCGTTGCAAGCGGGTTTTTAAGTGCTCTGGAGTCATTTCGTTGCAAGCGGGTGTTTAAGTGCTCTGGAGTCATTTCGTTGCAAGCGGGTTTTTAAGTGCTCTGGAGTCATTTCGTTGCAAGCGGGTTTTTAAGTGCTCTGGTGTCATTTCGTTGCAAGCGGGTTTTTAAGTGCTCTGGAGTCATTTCGTTGCAAGCGGGTTTTTAAGTGCTCTGGAGTCATTACGTTGCGAGCGGGTTTTTAAGTGCTCTGGAGTCCTTTCGTTGCGAGCGGGTTTTTAAGTGCTCTGGAGTCATTTCTTTGCAAGCGGGTTTTTAAGTGCTCTGGAGTCATTTCCTTGCACGCGGGTTTTTAAGTGCTCTGGAGTCATTTCGTTGCAAGCGGGTTTTTAAGTGCTCTGGAGCCATTTCGTTGCAAGCGGGTTTTTAAGTGCTCTGGAGTCATTTCGTTGCAAGCCGGTTTTTACATACTTCTCAGACATTTCACTGGAAGCGGGTTTTTTAAGTGCTCTGTAGGCATTTCGTTGCAAGTGGGTTTTTAAATGCTCTGGAGTCATTTCGTTGCAAGCGGGTGTTTAAGTGCTCTGGAGTCATTTCGTTGCAAGCGGGTTTTTAAGTGCTCTGGAGTCATTTCGTTGCAAGCGGGTTTTTAAGTTCTCTGGAGTCATTTCGTTGCATGCGGGTTTTTAAGTGCTCTGAAGGCATTTCTTTGTAAGCGGGTTTTTAAGTGCTCTGGAGTCATTTCGTTGCAAGCGGGTTTTTACATACTTCTCAGACATTTCACTGGAAGCGGGTTTTTTAAATGCTCTGTAGGCATTTCGTTCCAAGCGGGTTTTTAAGTGCTCTGGTGTCATTTAGTTGCATGCGGGTTTTTAAGTGCTCTGAAGGCATTTCTTTGTAAGCGGGTTTTTAAGTGCTCTGGAGTCATTTAATTGCAAGCGGGTTTTTTAGTGCTCTGGAGTCATTTCGTTGCAAGCGGGTTTTTAAGTGCTCTGGAGTCATTTCGATTCAAGCGGGTTTTTAAGTTCTCTGAAGGCATTTCGTTGCAAGCGGGTTTTTACATACTTCTCAGACATTTCACTGGAAGCGGGTTTTTTAAGTGCTCTGTAGGCATTTCGTTGCAAGCGGGTTTTTAAGTAATCTGGAGTCATTTCGTTGCAAGCGGGTGTTTAAGTGCTTTGGAGTCATTTCGTTGCAAGCGGGTTTTTAAGTGCTCTGGAGTCATTTCGTTGCAAGCGGGTTTTTAAGTGCTCTGGAGTCATTTCATTGGAAGCGGGTTTTTTAGTGCTCTGGAGTCATTTCGTTGCAAGCGGGTTTTTAAGTGCTCTGGAGTCATTTCGTTGCAAGCGGGTTTTTAAGTGCTCTGGAGACATTTCGTTGCAAGCGGGTTTTTAAGTGCTCTGGAGCCATTTCGTTGCAAGCGGGTTTTTAAGTGCTCTGGAGCCATTTCGTTGCAAGCGGGTTTTTAAGTGCTCTGGAGTCTTTTCGTTGCAAGCGGGTTTTTAAGTGCTCTGGAGTCTTTTCGTTGCAAGCGGGTTTTTAAGTGTTCTGGAGTCATTTCTTTGCAAGCGGGTTTTTAAGTGCTCTGAAGGCATTTCGTTGCAAGCGGGTTTTTAAGTGCTTGGAGTCATTTCGTTGCAAGCTGGTTTTTACGGGTTCTGGAGTCATTTCGTTGCAAGCGGGTTTTTACATACTTCTCAGACATTTCACTGGAAGCGGGTTTTTTAAGTGCTCTGTAGGCATTTCGTTGCAAGTGGGTTTTTAAATACTCTGGAGTCATTTCGTTGCAAGCGGGTTTTTAAGTGTTCTGGAGTCATTTCTTTGCAAGCGGGTTTTTAAGTGCTCTGAAGGCATTTCGTTGCAAGCGGGTTTTTAAGTGCTCTGGAGTCATTTCGTTGCAAGCGGGTTTTTAAGTGCTCTGGAGTCATTTCGTTGCAAGCGGGATTTTAAGTGCTCTGGAGTCATTTCGTTGCAAGCGGGTTTTTAAGTGCTCTGGAGTCATTTCGTTGCAAGCGGGTTTTTAAGTGCTCTGGAGTCATTTCGTTGCAAGCGGGTTTTTACATATTTCTCTGACATTTAACTGTAAGCGAGTATTTTAAGTGCTCTGGAGTCATTTCGTTGCAAGCGGGTTTTTACGTGCTCTGGAGTCATTTCATTGCAAGCGGCTTTTTACATACTTCTCAGACATTTCACTGGAAGCGGGTTTTTTAAGTGCTCTGGAGTCATTTCGTTGCAAGCGGGTTTTTAAGTACTCTGGAGTCATTTCGTTGCAAGCGGGTTATTAAGTGCTCTGGAGTCATTTCGTTGCTAGCGGGTTTTTAATTGCTCTGGTGTCATTTCGTTGCAAGCGGGTTTTTAAGTGCTCTGGAGTCATTTCGTTGCAAGCGGGTTTTTAAGTGCTCTGGAGTCATTTCGTTGCAAGCGGGTTTTTAAGTGCTCTGGAGTCATTTCGTTGCAAGCGGGTTTTTAAGTGCTCTGGAGTCATTTCGTTGCAAGCGTGTTTTTAAGTGCTCTGGAGTCATTTCGTTGCAAGCAGGTTTTTAAGTGTTCTGGAGTCATTTCGTTGCAAGCGCGTTTTTAAGTGCTCTGGAGTCATTTCGTTGCAAGCGGGTTTTTTAGTGCTCTGGAGTCATTTCGTTGCAAGCGGGTTTTTAAGTGCTCTGGAGTCATTTCGTTGCATGCGGGTTTTTAAGTGCTCTGAAGGCATTTCGTTGTAAGCGGGTTTTTAAGTGCTCTGGAGTCATTTCGTTGCAAGCGGGTTTTTACGAGTTCTGGAGTCATTTCGTTGCAAGCGGGTTTTTACATACTTCTCAGACATTTCACTGGAAGCGGGTTTTTTAAATGCTCTGTAGGCATTTCGTTGCAAGCGGGTTTTTAAGTACTCTGGAGTCATTTCGTTGCAAACGGGATTTTACGTGCTCTGGAGTCATTTCGTTGCAAGCGGGTTTTTACATATTTCTCTGACATTTAACTGGAAGCGAGTATTTTAAGTGCTCTGGAGTCATTTCGTTGCAAGCGGGTTTTTACGTGCTCTGGAGTCATTTCATTGCAAGCAGGTTTTTACATACTTCTCAGACATTTCACTGGAAGCGGGTTTTTTAAGTTCTCTGGAGTCATTTCGTTGCAAGCGGGTTTTTAAGTCCTCTGGAGTCATTTCGTTGCAAGCGGGTTTTTAAGTGCTCTGGAGTCATTTCGTTGCAAGCGGGTTTTTAAGTGCTCTGGAGTCATTTCGTTGCAAGCGGGTGTTTAAGTGCTCTGGAGTCATTTCGTTGCAAGCGGGTTTTTAAGTGCTCTGGAGTCATTTCGTTGCAAGCGGGTTTTTAAGTGCTCTGGTGTCATTTCGTTGCAAGCGGGTTTTTAAGTGCTCTGGAGTCATTTCGTTGCAAGCGGGTTTTTAAGTGCTCTGGAGTCATTACGTTGCGAGCGGGTTTTTAAGTGCTCTGGAGTCCTTTCGTTGCGAGCGGGTTTTTAAGTGCTCTGGAGTCATTTCTTTGCGAGCGGGTTTTTAAGTGCTCTGGAGTCATTTCCTTGCACGCGGGTTTTTAAGTGCTCTGGAGTCATTTCGTTGCAAGCGGGTTTTTAAGTGCTCTGGAGTCATTTCGTTGCAAGCGGGTTTCTAAGTGCTCTGGAGTCATTTCGTTGCAAGCGGGTTTTTAAGTGCTCTGGAGTCATTTCGTTGCAAGCGGGTTTTTAAGTGCTCTGAAGGCATTTCGTTGCAAGCGGCTTTTTAAGTGCTCTGGAGTCAGTTCGTTGCAAGCGGGTTTTTAAGTGCTCTGGAGACATTTCGTTGCAAGCGGGTTTTTAAGTGCTCTGGAGCCATTTCGTTGCAAGCGGGTTTTTAAGTGCTCTGGAGCCATTTCGTTGCAAGCGGGTTTTTAAGTGCTCTGGAGTCATTTCGTTGCAAGCCGGTTTTTACATACTTCTCAGACATTTCACTGGAAGCGGGTTTTTTAAGTGCTCTGTAGGCATTTCGTTGCAAGTGGGTTTTTAAATGCTCTGGAGTCATTTCGTTGCAAGCGGGTGTTTAAGTGTCTGGAGTCATTTCGTTGGAAGCGGGTTTTTAAGTGCTCTGGAGTCATTTCGTTGCAAGCGGGTTTTTAAGTGCTCTGGAGTCATTTCGTTGCAAGCGGGTTTTTAAGTGCTCTGGAGTCATTTCGTTGCAAGCGGATTTTTAAGTGCTCTGGAGTCATTTCGTTGCAAGCGGGTTTTTAAGTGCTCTGGAGTCATTTCGTTGCAAGCGGGTTTTTAAGTGCTCTGGAGTCTTTTCGTTGCAAGCGGGTTTTTAAGTGTTCTGGAGTCATTTCTTTGCAAGTGGGTTTTTAAGTGCTCTGAAGGCATTTCGTTGCAAGCGGGTTTTTAAGTGCTTGGAGTCATTTCGTTGCAAGCTGGTTTTTACGGGTTCTGGAGTCATTTCGTTGCAAGCGGGTTTTTACATACTTCTCAGACATTTCACTGGAAGCGGGTTTTTTAAGTGCTCTGTAGGCATTTCGTTGCAAGTGGGTTTTTAAATACTCTGGAGTCATTTCGTTGCAAGCGGGTGTTTAAGTGCTCTGGAGTCATTTCGTTGCAAGCGGGTTTTTAAGTGCTCTGGATTCATTTCGTTGCAAGCGGGTTTTTAAGTGCTCTGGAGTCATTTCGTTGCAAGCGGGTTTTTAAGTGCTCTGGAGTCTTTTCGTTGCAAGCGGGTTTTTAAGTGTTCTGGAGTCATTTCTTTGCAAGCGGGTTTTTAAGTGCTCTGAAGGCATTTCGTTGCAAGCGGGTTTTTAAGTACTCTGGAGTCATTTCGTTGCAAGCGGGTTTTTAAGTGCTCTGGAGTCATTTCGTTGCAAGCGGGTTTTTAAGTGCTCTGGAGTCATTTCGTTGCAAACGGGTTTTTAAGTGCTCTGGAGTCATTTCGTTGCAAGCGGGTTTTTAAGTGCTCTGGAGTCATTTCGTTGCAAGCGGGTTTTTAAGTGCTCTGGAGTCATTTCGTTGCAAGCGGGTTTTTACATATTTCTCTGACATTTAACTGGAAGCGAGTATTTTAAGTGCTCTGGAGTCATTTCGTTGCAAGCGGGTTTTTACGTGCTCTGGAGTCATTTCATTGCAAGCGGCTTTTTACATACTTCTCAGACATTTCACTGGAAGCGGGTTTTTTAAGTGCTCTGGAGTCATTTCGTTGCAAGCGGGTTTTTAAGTACTCTGGAGTCATTTCGTTGCAAGCGGGTTATTAAGTGCTCTGGAGTCATTTCGTTGCAAGCGGGTTTTTAATTGCTCTGGTGTCATTTCGTTGCAAGCGGGTTTTTAAGTGCTCTGGAGTCATTTCGTTGCAAGCGGGTTTTTAAGTGCTCTGGAGTCATTTCGTTGCAAGCGGGTTTTTAAGTGTTCTGGAGTCATTTCGTTGCAAGCGCGTTTTTAAGTGCTCTGGAGTCATTTTTTGCAAGCGGGTTTTTTAGTGCTCTGGAGTCATTTCGTTGCAAGCGGGTTTTTAAGTGCTCTGGAGTCATTTCGTTGCATGCGGGTTTTTAAGTGCTCTGAAGGCATTTCGTTGTAAGCGGGTTTTTAAGTGCTCTGGAGTCATTTCGTTGCAAGCGGGTTTTTACGAGTTCTGGAGTCATTTCGTTGCAAGCGGGTTTTTACATACTTCTCAGACATTTCACTGGAAGCGGGTTTTTTAAATGCTCTGTAGGCATTTCGTTGCAAGCGGGTTTTTAAGTACTCTGGAGTCATTTCGTTGCAAACGGGATTTTACGTGCTCTGGAGTCATTTCGTTGCAAGCGGGTTTTTACATATTTCTCTGACATTTAACTGGAAGCGAGTATTTTAAGTGCTCTGGAGTCATTTCGTTGCAAGCGGGTTTTTACGTGCTCTGGAGTCATTTCATTGCAAGCGGGTTTTTACATACTTCTCAGACATTTCACTGGAAGCGGGTTTTTTAAGTTCTCTGGAGTCATTTCGTTGCAAGCGGGTTTTTAAGTACTCTGGAGTCATTTCGTTGCAAGCGGGTTTTTAAGTGCTCTAGAGTCATTTCGTTGCAAGCGGGTTTTTAAGTGCTCTGGAGTCATTTCGTTGCAAGCGGGTTTTTAAGTGCTCTGGAGTCATTTCGTTGCAAGCGGGTTTTTAAGTGCTCTGGTGTCATTTCGTTGCAAGCGGGTTTTTAAGTGCTCTGGAGTCATTTCGTTGCAAGCGGGTTTTTAAGTGCTCTGGAGTCATTTCGTTGCAAGCGGGTTTTTAAGTGCTCTGGAGTCATTTCGTTGCAAGCGGGTTTTTAATTGCTCTGGTGTCATTTCGTTGCAAGCGGGTTTTTAAGTGCTCTGGAGTCATTTCGTTGCAAGCGGGTTTTTAAGTGCTCTGGAGTCATTTCTTTGCAAGCGGGTTTTTAAGTGCTCTGGAGTCATTTCGTTGCAAGCGGGTTTTTAAGTGCTCTGGAGTCATTTCGTTGCAAGCGGGTTTTTAAGTGCTCTGGAGTCATTTCGTTGCAAGCGGGTTTTTAAGTGCTCTGGAGTCATTTCGTTGTATGCGGGTTTTTAAGTGCTCTGAAGGCATTTCGTTGTAAGCGGGTTTTTAAGGGCTCTGGAGTCATTTCGTTGCAAGCGGGTTTTTACGAATTCTGGAGTCATTTCGTTGCAAGCGGGTTTTTACATACTTCTCAGACATTTCACTGGAAGCGGGTTTTTTAAATGCTCTGTAGGCATTTCGTTGCAAGCGGGTTTTTAAGTACTCTGGAGTCATTTCGTTGCAAACGGGATTTTACGTGCTCTGGAGTCATTTCGTTGCAAGCGGGTTTTTACATATTTCTCTGACATTTAACTGGAAGCGAGTATTTTAAGTGCTCTGGAGTCATTTCGTTGCAAGCGGGTTTTTACGTGCTCTGGAGTCATTTCATTGCAAGCGGGTTTTTACATACTTCTCAGACATTTCACTGGAAGCGGGTTTTTTAAATGCTCTTTAGGCATTACGTTGCAAGCGGGTTTTTAAGTGCTCTGGAGTCCTTTCGTTGCGAGCGGGTTTTTAAGTGCTCTGGAGTCATTTCTTTGCAAGCGGGTTTTTAAGTGCTCTGGAGTCATTTCCTTGCACGCGGGTTTTTAAGTGCTCTGGAGTCATTTCGTTGCAAGCGGGTTTCTAAGTGCTCTGGAGTCATTTCGTTGCAAGCGGGTTTCTAAGTGCTCTGGAGTCATTTCGTTGCAAGCGGGTTTTTAAGTGCTCTGGAGTCATTTCGTTGCAAGCGGGTTTTTAAGTGCTCTGAAGGCATTTCGTTGCAAGCGGGTTTTTAAGTGCTCTGGAGTCAGTTCGTTGCAAGCGGGTTTTTAAGTGCTCTGAAGGCATTTCGTTGCATGCGGGTTTTTAAGTGCTCTGGAGATATTTCGTTGCAAGCGGGTTTTTAAGTGCTCTGGAGCCATTTCGTTGCAAGCGGGTTTTTAAGTGCTCTGGAGCCATTTCGTTGCAAGCGGGTTTTTAAGTGCTCTGGAGTCATTTCGTTGCAAGCGGGTTTTTACATACTTCTCAGACATTTCACTGGAAGCGGGTTTTTTAAGTGCTCTGTAGGCATTTCGTTGCAAGTGGGTTTTTAAATACTCTGGAGTCATTTCCTTACAAGCGGGTGTTTAAGTGCTCTGGAGTCATTTCGTTGCAAGCGGGTTTTTAAGTGCTCTGGAGTCATTTCGTTGCAAGCGGGTTTTTAAGTGCTCTGGAGTCATTTCGTTGCAAGTGGGTTTTTAAGTGCTCTGGAGTCATTTCGTTGCAAGCGGGTTTTTAAGTGCTCTGGAGTCATTTCGTTGCAAGCGGGTTTTTAAGTGCTCTGGAGTCATTTCGTTGCAAGCGGGTTTTTAAGTGCTCTGGAGTCATTTCGTTGCAAGCGGGTTTTTAAGTGCTCTGGAGTCATTTCGTTGCAAGCGGGTTTTTACATATTTCTCTGACATTTAACTGGAAGCGAGTATTTTAAGTGCTCTGGAGTCATTTCGTTGCAAGCGGGTTTTTACGTGCTCTGGAGTCATTTCATTGCAAGCGGCTTTTTACATACTTCTCAGACATTTCACTGGAAGCAGGTTTTTTAAGTGCTCTGGAGTCATTTCGTTGCAAGCGGGTTTTTAAGTACTCTGGAGTCATTTCGTTGCAAGCGGGTTATTAAGTGCTCTGGAGTCATTTCGTTGCAAGCGGGTTTTTAATTGCTCTGGTGTCATTTCGTTGCAAGCGGGTTTTTAAGTGCTCTGGAGTCATTTCGTTGCAAGCGGGTTTTTAAGTGCTCTGGAGTCATTTCGTTGCAAGCGGGTTTTTAATTGCTCTGGTGTCATTTCGTTGCAAGCGGGTTTTTAAGTGCTCTGGAATCATTTCGTTGCAAGCGTGTTTTTAAGTGCTCTGGAGTCATTTCGTTGCAAGCAGGTTTTTAAGTGTTCTGGAGTCATTTCGTTGCAAGCGCGTTTTTAAGTGCTCTGGAGTCATTTCGTTGCAAGCGGGTTTTTTAGTGCTCTGGAGTCATTTCGTTGCAAGCGGGTTTTTAAGTGCTCTGGAGTCATTTCGTTGCATGCGGGTTTTTAAGTGCTCTGAAGGCATTTCGTTGTAAGCGGGTTTTTAAGTGCTCTGGAGTCATTTCGTTGCAAGCGGGTTTTTACGTGTTCTGGAGTCATTTCGTTGCAAGCGGGTTTTTACATACTTCTCAGACATTTCACTGGAAGCGGGTTTTTTAAATGCTCTGTAGGCATTTCGTTGCAAGCGGGTTTTTAAGTACTCTGGAGTCATTTCGTTGCAAACGGGATTTTACGTGCTCTGGAGTCATTTCGTTGCAAGCGGGTTTTTACATATTTCTCTGACATTTAACTGGAAGCGAGTATTTTAAGTGCTCTGGAGTCATTTCGTTGCAAGCGGGTTTTTAAGTGCTCTGGAGTCATTTCGTTGCAAGCGGGTTTTTAAGTGCTCTGAAGGCATTTCGTTGCAAGCGGGTTTTTAAGTGCTCTGGAGTCAGTTCGTTGCAAGCGGGTTTTTAAGTGCTCTGAAGGCATTTCGTTGCAAGCGGGTTTTTAAGTGCTCTGGAGACATTTCGTTGCAAGCGGGTTTTTAAGTGCTCTGGAGCCATTTCGTTGCAAGCGGGTTTTTAAGTGCTCTGGAGCCATTTCGTTGCAAGCGGGTTTTTAAGTGCTCTGGAGTCATTTCGTTGCAAGCGGGTTTTTACATACTTCTCAGACATTTCACTGGAAGCGGGTTTTTTAAGTGCTCTGTAGGCATTTCGTTGCAAGTGGGTTTTTAAATACTCTGGAGTCATTTCGTTGCAAGCGGGTGTTTAAGTGCTCTGGAGTCATTTCGTTGCAAGCGGGTTTTTAAGTGCTCTGGAGTCATTTCGTTGCAAGCGGGTTTTTAAGTGCTCTGGAGTCATTTCGTTGCAAGCGGGTTTTTAAGTGCTCTGGAGTCATTTCGTTGCAAGCGGGTTTTTAAGTGCTCTGGAGTCATTTCGTTGCAAGCGGGTTTTTAAGTGCTCTGGAGTCATTTCGTTGCAAGCGGGTTTTTAAGTGCTCTGGAGTCATTTCGTTGCAAGCGGGTTTTTACATATTTCTCTGACATTTAACTGGAAGCGAGTATTTTAAGTGCTCTGGAGTCATTTCGTTGCAAGCGGGTTTTTACGTGCTCTGGAGTCATTTCATTGCAAGCGGCTTTTTACATACTTCTCAGACATTTCACTGGAAGCGGGTTTTTTAAGTGCTCTGGAGTCATTTCGTTGCAAGCGGGTTTTTAAGTACTCTGGAGTCATTTCGTTGCAAGCGGGTTATTAAGTGCTCTGGAGTCATTTCGTTGCAAGCGGGTTTTTAAATGCTCTGGAGTCATTTCGTTGCAAGCGGGTTTTTAAGTGCTCTGGAGTCATTTCGTTGCAAGCGGGTTTTTAATTGCTCTGGTGTCATTTCGTTGCAAGCGGGTTTTTAAGTGCTCTGGAGTCATTTCGTTGCAAGCGTGTTTTTAAGTGCTCTGGAGTCATTTCGTTGCAAGCAGGTTTTTAAGTGTTCTGGAGTCATTTCGTTGCAAGCGCGTTTTTAAGTGCTCTGGAGTCATTTCGTTGCAAGCGGGTTTTTTAGTGCTCTGGAGTCATTTCGTTGTAAGCGGGTTTTTAAGTGCTCTGGAGTCATTTCGTTGCAAGCGGGTTTTTACGTGTTCTGGAGTCATTTCGTTGCAAGCGGGTTTTTACATACTTCTCAGACATTTCACTGGAAGCGGGTTTTTTAAATGCTCTGTAGGCATTTCGTTGCAAGCGGGTTTTTAAGTACTCTGGAGTCATTTCGTTGCAAACGGGATTTTACGTGCTCTGTAGTCATTTCGTTGCAAGCGGGTTTTTACATATTTCTCTGACATTTAACTGGAAGCGAGTATTTTAAGTGCTCTGGAGTCATTTCGTTGCAAGCGGGTTTTTAAGTGCTCTGGAGTCATTTCGTTGCAAGCGGGTTTTTAAGTGCTCTGAAGGCATTTCGTTGTAAGCGGGTTTTTAAGTGCTCTGGAGTTATTTCGTTGCAAGCGGGTTTTTACGTGTTCTGGAGTCATTTCGTTGCAAGCGGGTTTTTACATACTTCTCAGACATTTCACTGGAAGCGGGTTTTTTAAGTGCTCTGTAGGCATTTCGTTGCAAGCGGGTTTTTAAGTACTCTGGAGTCATTTCGTTGCAAGCGGGTGTTTAAGTGCTCTGGAGTCATTTTGTTGCAAGCGGGTGTTTAAGTGCTCTGGAGTCATTTCTTTGCAAGCGGGTTTTTAAGTGCTCTGGAGTCATTTCGTTGCAAGCGGTTTTTTAAGTGCTCTGGAGTCTTTTCGTTGCAAGCGGGTTTTTAAGTGTTCTGGAGTCATTTCTTTGCAAGCGTGTTTTTAAGTGCTCTGAAGGCATTTCGTTGCAAGCGGGTTTTTAAGTGCTTTGGAGTCATTTCGTTGCAAGCGGGTTTTTACGGGTTCTAGAGTCATTTCGTTGCAAGCGGGTTTTTACATACTTCTCAGACATTTCACTGGAAGCGGGTTTTTTAAGTGCTCTGCAGGCATTTCGTTGTAAGCGGGTTTTTAAGTACTCTGGAGTCATTTCGTTGCAAGCGGATTTTTAAGTGCTCTGGAGTCATTTCGTTGCAAGCGGGTTTTTAAGTGCTCTGGAGTCATTTCATTGCAAGCGGGTTTTTAAGTGCTCTGAAGGCATTTCGTTGTAAGCGGGTTTTTAAGTGCTCTGGAGTCATTTCGTTACAAGCGGGTTTTTACGTGTTCTGGAGTCATTTCGTTGCAAGCGGGTTTTTACATACTTCTCAGACATTTCACTGGAAGCGGGTTTTTTAAGTGCTCTGTAGGCATTTCGTTGCAAGCGGGTTTTTAAGTACTCTGGAGTCATTTCGTTGCAAGCGGGTTTTTACGTGCTCAGGAGTCATTTCGTTGCAAGCGGGTTTTTACATATTTCTCTGACATTTAACTGGAAGCGAGTATTTTAAGTGCTCTGGAGTCATTTCGTTGCAAGCGGGTTTTTACGTGCTCTGGAGTCATTTCATTGCAAGCGGGTTTTTACATACTTCTCAGACATTTCACTGGAAGCGGGTTTTTTAAGTGCTCTGGAGTCATTTCGTTGCAAGCGGTTTTTTAAGTACTCTGGAGTCATTTCGTTGGAAGCGGGTTATTAAGTGCTCTGGAGTCATTTCGTTGAAAGCGGGTTTTTAAGTGCTCTGGATTCATTTCGTTGCAAGCGGGTTTTTAAGTGCTCTGGAGTCATTTCGTTGCAAGCGTGCTTTTAAGTGCTCTGGAGTCATTTCGTTGCAAGCGGGTTTTTACGTGCTCTGGAGTCATTTCGTTGCAAGCGGGTTTTTAAGTGCTCTGGAGTCATTTCGTTGCAAGCGGGTTTTTAAGTGCTCTGGAGTCATTTCGTTGCAAGCGGGTTTTTAAGTGCTCTGGAGTCATTTCGTTGCAAGCGGGTATTTAAGTGCTCTGGAGTCATTTCGTTGCAAGCGGGTTTTTACGTGTTCTGGAGTCATTTCGTTGCAAGCGGGTTTTTACATACTTCTCAGACATTTCACTGGAAGCGGGTTTTTTAAGTGCTCTGTAGGCATTTCGTTGCAAGCGGGTTTTTAAGTGCTCTGGAGTCATTTCGTTGAAAGCGGGTTTTTAAGTGCTCTGGATTCATTTCGTTGCAAGCGGGTTTTTAAGTGCTCTGAAGGCATTTCGTTGCAAGCGTGTTTTTAAGTGCTCTGGAGTCATTTCGTTGCAAGCGGGTTTTTAAGTGCTCTGGAGTCATTTCGTTGCAAGCGGGTTTTTAATTGCTCTGGTGTCATTTCGTTGCAAGCGGGTTTTTAAGTGCTCTGGAGTCATTTCGTTGCAAGCGTGTTTTTAAGTGCTCTGGAGTCATTTCGTTGCAAGCAGGTTTTTAAGTGTTCTGGAGTCATTTCGTTGCAAGCGCGTTTTTAAGTGCTCTGGAGTCATTTCGTTGCAAGCGGGTTTTTTAGTGCTCTGGAGTCATTTCGTTGTAAGCGGGTTTTTAAGTGCTCTGGAGTCATTTCGTTGCAAGCGGGTTTTTACGTGTTCTGGAGTCATTTCGTTGCAAGCGGGTTTTTACATACTTCTCAGACATTTCACTGGAAGCGGGTTTTTTAAATGCTCTGTAGGCATTTCGTTGCAAGCGGGTTTTTAAGTACTCTGGAGTCATTTCGTTGCAAACGGGATTTTACGTGCTCTGGAGTCATTTCGTTGCAAGCGGGTTTTTACATATTTCTCTGACATTTAACTGGAAGCGAGTATTTTAAGTGCTCTGGAGTCATTTCGTTGCAAGCGGGTTTTTAAGTGCTCTGGAGTCATTTCGTTGCAAGCGGGTTTTTAAGTGCTCTGAAGGCATTTCGTTGTAAGCGGGTTTTTAAGTGCTCTGGAGTTATTTCGTTGCAAGCGGGTTTTTACGTGTTCTGGAGTCATTTCGTTGCAAGCGGGTTTTTACATACTTCTCAGACATTTCACTGGAAGCGGGTTTTTTAAGTGCTCTGTAGGCATTTCGTTGCAAGCGGGTTTTTAAGTACTCTGGAGTCATTTCGTTGCAAGCGGGTGTTTAAGTGCTCTGGAGTCATTTTGTTGCAAGCGGGTTTTTAAGTGCTCTGGAGTCATTTCTTTGCAAGCGGGTTTTTAAGTGCTCTGGAGTCATTTCGTTGCAAGCGGTTTTTTAAGTGCTCTGGAGTCTTTTCGTTGCAAGCGGGTTTTTAAGTGTTCTGGAGTCATTTCTTTGCAAGCGTGTTTTTAAGTGCTCTGAAGGCATTTCGTTGCAAGCGGGTTTTTAAGTGCTTTGGAGTCATTTCGTTGCAAGCGGGTTTTTACGGGTTCTAGAGTCATTTCGTTGCAAGCGGGTTTTTACATACTTCTCAGACATTTCACTGGAAGCGGGTTTTTTAAGTGCTCTGCAGGCATTTCGTTGTAAGCGGGTTTTTAAGTACTCTGGAGTCATTTCGTTGCAAGCGGATTTTTAAGTGCTCTGGAGTCATTTCGTTGCAAGCGGGTTTTTAAGTGCTCTGGAGTCATTTCATTGCAAGCGGGTTTTTAAGTGCTCTGAAGGCATTTCGTTGTAAGCGGGTTTTTAAGTGCTCTGGAGTCATTTCGTTACAAGCGGGTTTTTACGTGTTCTGGAGTCATTTCGTTGCAAGCGGGTTTTTACATACTTCTCAGACATTTCACTGGAAGCGGGTTTTTTAAGTGCTCTGTAGGCATTTCGTTGCAAGCGGGTTTTTAAGTACTCTGGAGTCATTTCGTTGCAAGCGGGTTTTTACGTGCTCAGGAGTCATTTCGTTGCAAGCGGGTTTTTACATATTTCTCTGACATTTAACTGGAAGCGAGTATTTTAAGTGCTCTGGAGTCATTTCGTTGCAAGCGGGTTTTTACGTGCTCTGGAGTCATTTCATTGCAAGCGGGTTTTTACATACTTCTCAGACATTTCACTGGAAGCGGGTTTTTTAAGTGCTCTGGAGTCATTTCGTTGCAAGCGGTTTTTTAAGTACTCTGGAGTCATTTCGTTGGAAGCGGGTTATTAAGTGCTCTGGAGTCATTTCGTTGAAAGCGGGTTTTTAAGTGCTCTGGATTCATTTCGTTGCAAGCGGGTTTTTAAGTGCTCTGGAGTCATTTCGTTGCAAGCGTGCTTTTAAGTGCTCTGGAGTCATTTCGTTGCAAGCGGGTTTTTACGTGCTCTGGAGTCATTTCGTTGCAAGCGGGTTTTTAAGTGCTCTGGAGTCATTTCGTTGCAAGCGGGTTTTTAAGTGCTCTGGAGTCATTTCGTTGCAAGCGGGTTTTTAAGTGCTCTGGAGTCATTTCGTTGCAAGCGGGTATTTAAGTGCTCTGGAGTCATTTCGTTGCAAGCGGGTTTTTACGTGTTCTGGAGTCATTTCGTTGCAAGCGGGTTTTTACATACTTCTCAGACATTTCACTGGAAGCGGGTTTTTTAAGTGCTCTGTAGGCATTTCGTTGCAAGCGGGTTTTTAAGTGCTCTGGAGTCATTTCGTTGAAAGCGGGTTTTTAAGTGCTCTGGATTCATTTCGTTGCAAGCGGGTTTTTAAGTGCTCTGAAGGCATTTCGTTGCAAGCGTGTTTTTAAGTGCTCTGGAGTCATTTCGTTGCAAGCGGGTGTTTAAGTGCTCTGGAGTCATTTCGTTGCAAGCGGGTTTTTACATATTTCTCTGACATTTAACTGGAAGCGAGTATTTTAAGTGCTCTGGAGTCATTTCGTTGCAAGCGGGTTTTTAAGTGCTCTGGAGTCATTTCGTTGCAAGCGGGTTTTTAAGTGCTCTGAAGGCATTTCGTTGCAAGCGGGTTTTTAAGTGCTCTGGAGTCAGTTCGTTGCAAGCGGGTTTTTAAGTGCTCTGAAGGCATTTCGTTGCAAGCGGGTTTTTAAGTGCTCTGGAGACATTTCGTTGCAAGCGGGTTTTTAAGTGCTCTGGAGCCATTTCGTTGCAAGCGGGTTTTTAAGTGCTCTGGAGCCATTTCGTTGCAAGCGGGTTTTTAAGTGCTCTGGAGTCATTTCGTTGCAAGCGGGTTTTTACATACTTCTCAGACATTTCACTGGAAGCGGGTTTTTTAAGTGCTCTGTAGGCATTTCGTTGCAAGTGGGTTTTTAAATACTCTGGAGTCATTTCGTTGCAAGCGGGTGTTTAAGTGCTCTGGAGTCATTTCGTTGCAAGCGGGTTTTTAAGTGCTCTGGAGTCATTTCGTTGCAAGCGGGTTTTTAAGTGCTCTGGAGTCATTTCGTTGCAAGCGGGTTTTTAAGTGCTCTGGAGTCATTTCGTTGCAAGCGGGTTTTTAAGTGCTCTGGAGTCATTTCGTTGCAAGCGGGTTTTTAAGTGCTCTGGAGTCATTTCGTTGCAAGCGGGTTTTTAAGTGCTCTGGAGTCATTTCGTTGCAAGCGGGTTTTTACATATTTCTCTGACATTTAACTGGAAGCGAGTATTTTAAGTGCTCTGGAGTCATTTCGTTGCAAGCGGGTTTTTACGTGCTCTGGAGTCATTTCATTGCAAGCAGCTTTTTACATACTTCTCAGACATTTCACTGGAAGCGGGTTTTTTAAGTGCTCTGGAGTCATTTCGTTGCAAGCGGGTTTTTAAGTACTCTGGAGTCATTTCGTTGCAAGCGGGTTATTAAGTGCTCTGGAGTCATTTCGTTGCAAGCGGGTTTTTAAGTGCTCTGGAGTCATTTCGTTGCAAGCGGGTTTTTAAGTGCTCTGGAGTCATTTCGTTGCAAGCGGGTTTTTAATTGCTCTGGTGTCATTTCGTTGCAAGCGGGTTTTTAAGTGCTCTGGAGTCATTTCGTTGCAAGCGTGTTTTTAAGTGCTCTGGAGTCATTTCGTTGCAAGCAGGTTTTTAAGTGTTCTGGAGTCATTTCGTTGCAAGCGCGTTTTTAAGTGCTCTGGAGTCATTTCGTTGCAAGCGGGTTTTTTAGTGCTCTGGAGTCATTTCGTTGTAAGCGGGTTTTTAAGTGCTCTGGAGTCATTTCGTTGCAAGCGGGTTTTTACGTGTTCTGGAGTCATTTCGTTGCAAGCGGGTTTTTACATACTTCTCAGACATTTCACTGGAAGCGGGTTTTTTAAATGCTCTGTAGGCATTTCGTTGCAAGCGGGTTTTTAAGTACTCTGGAGTCATTTCGTTGCAAACGGGATTTTACGTGCTCTGGAGTCATTTCGTTGCAAGCGGGTTTTTACATATTTCTCTGACATTTAACTGGAAGCGAGTATTTTAAGTGCTCTGGAGTCATTTCGTTGCAAGCGGGTTTTTAAGTGCTCTGGAGTCATTTCGTTGCAAGCGGGTTTTTAAGTGCTCTGAAGGCATTTCGTTGTAAGCGGGTTTTTAAGTGCTCTGGAGTTATTTCGTTGCAAGCGGGTTTTTACGTGTTCTGGAGTCATTTCGTTGCAAGCGGGTTTTTACATACTTCTCAGACATTTCACTGGAAGCGGGTTTTTTAAGTGCTCTGTAGGCATTTCGTTGCAAGCGGGTTTTTAAGTACTCTGGAGTCATTTCGTTGCAAGCGGGTGTTTAAGTGCTCTGGAGTCATTTTGTTGCAAGCGGGTTTTTAAGTGCTCTGGAGTCATTTCTTTGCAAGCGGGTTTTTAAGTGCTCTGGAGTCATTTCGTTGCAAGCGGTTTTTTAAGTGCTCTGGAGTCTTTTCGTTGCAAGCGGGTTTTTAAGTGTTCTGGAGTCATTTCTTTGCAAGCGTGTTTTTAAGTGCTCTGAAGGCATTTCGTTGCAAGCGGGTTTTTAAGTGCTTTGGAGTCATTTCGTTGCAAGCGGGTTTTTACGGGTTCTAGAGTCATTTCGTTGCAAGCGGGTTTTTACATACTTCTCAGACATTTCACTGGAAGCGGGTTTTTTAAGTGCTCTGCAGGCATTTCGTTGTAAGCGGGTTTTTAAGTACTCTGGAGTCATTTCGTTGCAAGCGGATTTTTAAGTGCTCTGGAGTCATTTCGTTGCAAGCGGGTTTTTAAGTGCTCTGGAGTCATTTCATTGCAAGCGGGTTTTTAAGTGCTCTGAAGGCATTTCGTTGTAAGCGGGTTTTTAAGTGCTCTGGAGTCATTTCGTTACAAGCGGGTTTTTACGTGTTCTGGAGTCATTTCGTTGCAAGCGGGTTTTTACATACTTCTCAGACATTTCACTGGAAGCGGGTTTTTTAAGTGCTCTGTAGGCATTTCGTTGCAAGCGGGTTTTTAAGTACTCTGGAGTCATTTCGTTGCAAGCGGGTTTTTACGTGCTCAGGAGTCATTTCGTTGCAAGCGGGTTTTTACATATTTCTCTGACATTTAACTGGAAGCGAGTATTTTAAGTGCTCTGGAGTCATTTCGTTGCAAGCGGGTTTTTACGTGCTCTGGAGTCATTTCATTGCAAGCGGGTTTTTACATACTTCTCAGACATTTCACTGGAAGCGGGTTTTTTAAGTGCTCTGGAGTCATTTCGTTGCAAGCGGTTTTTTAAGTACTCTGGAGTCATTTCGTTGGAAGCGGGTTATTAAGTGCTCTGGAGTCATTTCGTTGAAAGCGGGTTTTTAAGTGCTCTGGATTCATTTCGTTGCAAGCGGGTTTTTAAGTGCTCTGGAGTCATTTCGTTGCAAGCGTGCTTTTAAGTGCTCTGGAGTCATTTCGTTGCAAGCGGGTTTTTACGTGCTCTGGAGTCATTTCGTTGCAAGCGGGTTTTTAAGTGCTCTGGAGTCATTTCGTTGCAAGCGGGTTTTTAAGTGCTCTGGAGTCATTTCGTTGCAAGCGGGTTTTTAAGTGCTCTGGAGTCATTTCGTTGCAAGCGGGTATTTAAGTGCTCTGGAGTCATTTCGTTGCAAGCGGGTTTTTACGTGTTCTGGAGTCATTTCGTTGCAAGCGGGTTTTTACATACTTCTCAGACATTTCACTGGAAGCGGGTTTTTTAAGTGCTCTGTAGGCATTTCGTTGCAAGCGGGTTTTTAAGTGCTCTGGAGTCATTTCGTTGAAAGCGGGTTTTTAAGTGCTCTGGATTCATTTCGTTGCAAGCGGGTTTTTAAGTGCTCTGAAGGCATTTCGTTGCAAGCGTGTTTTTAAGTGCTCTGGAGTCATTTCGTTGCAAGCGGGTGTTTAAGTGCTCTGGAGTCATTTCGTTGCAAGCGGGTTTTTAAGTGCTCTGGAGACATTTCGTTGCAAGCGGGTTTTTAAGTGCTCTGGTGTCATTTCGTTGCAAGCGGGTTTTTAAGTGCTCTGGAGTCATTTCGTTGCAAGCGGGTTTTTAAGTGCTCTGAAGTCATTACGTTGCGAGCGGGTTTTTAAGTGCTCTGGAGTCCTTTCGTTACGAGCGGGTTTTTAAGTGCTCTGGAGTCATTTCTTTGCAAGCGGGTTTTTAAGTGCTCTGGAGTCATTTCCTTGCACGCGGGTTTTTAAGTGCTCTGGAGCCATTTCGTTGCAAGCGGGTTTTTAAGTGCTCTGGAGTCATTACGTTGCAAGCGGGTTTTTAAGTGTTCTGGAGTCATTTCGTTGCAAGCTTGTTTTTAAGTACTCTGGAGTCATTTCGTTGCAAACGGGTTTTTACGTGCTCAGGAGTCATTTCGTTGCAAGAGGGTTTTTACATATTTCTCTGACATTTAACTGGAAGCGAGTATTTTAAGTGCTCTGGAGTCATTTCGTTGCAAGCGGGTTTTTACGTGCTCTGGAGTCATTTCATTGCAAGCGGGTTTTTACATACTTCTCAGACATTTCACTGGAAGCGGGTTTTTTAAGTGCTCTGGAGTCATTTCGTTGCAAGCGGTTTTTTAAGTACTCTGGAGTCATTTCGTTGCAAGCGGGTTATTAAGTGCTCTGGAGTCATTTCGTTGAAAGCGGGTTTTTAAGTGCTCTGGATTCATTTCGTTGCAAGCGGGTTTTTAAGTGCTCTGGAGTCATTTCGTTGCAAGCGGGCTTTTAAGTGCTCTGGAGTCATTTCGTTGCAAGCGGGTTTTTACGTGCTCTGGAGTCATTTCGTTGCAAGCGGGTTTTTAAGTGCTCTGGAGTCATTTCGTTGCAAGCGGGTTTTTAAGTGCTCTGGAGTCATTTCGTTGCAAGCGGGTATTTAAGTGCTCTGAAGGCATTTCGTTGTAAGCGGGTTTTTAAGTGCTCTGGAGTCATTTCCTTGCAAGCGGGTTTTTACGTGTTCTGGAGTCATTTCGTTGCAAGCGGGTTTTTACATACTTCTCAGACATTTCACTGGAAGCTGGTTTTTTAAGTGCTCTGTAGGCATTTCGTTGCAAGCGGGTTTTTAAGTACTCTGGAGTCATTTCGTTGCAAGCGGGTGTTTAAGTGCTCTGGAGTCATTTCGTTGCAAGCGGGTTTTTAAGTGCTCTGGAGTCATTTCGTTGTAAGCGGGTTTTTAAGTGCTCTGGAGTCATTTCGTTGCAAGCGGGTTTTTAAGTGCTCTGGAGTCTTTTCGTTACAAGCGGGTTTTTAAGTGTTCTGGAGTCATTTCTTTGCAAACGGGTTTTTACATACTTCTCAGACATTTCACTGGAAGCGGGTTTTTTAAGTGCTCTGTAGGCATTTCTTTGCAAGCGGGTTTTTAAGTACTCTGGAGTCATTTCGTTGCAAGCGGGTTTTTACGTGCTCAGGAGTCATTTCGTTGCAAGCGGGTTTTTACATATTTCTCTGACATTTAACTGGAAGCGAGTATTTTACGTGCTCTGGAGTCATTTCATTGCAAGCGGGTTTTTACATACTTCTCAGACATTTCACTGGAAGCGGGTTTTTTAAGTGCTCTGGAGTCATTTCGTTGCAAGCGGTTTTTTAAGTACTCTGGAGTCATTTCGTTGGAAGCGGGTTATTAAGTGCTCTGGAGTCATTTCGTTGAAAGCGGGTTTTTAAGTGCTCTGGATTCATTTCGTTGCAAGCGGGTTTTTACGTGCTCTGGAGTCATTTCGTTGCAAGCGGGTTTTTAAGTGCTCTGGAGTCATTTCGTTGCAAGCGGGTTTTTAAGTGCTCTGGAGTCATTTCGTTGCAAGCGGGTTTTTAAGTGCTCTGGAGTCATTTCGTTGCAAGCGGGTATTTAAGTGCTCTGGAGTCATTTCGTTGCAAGCGGGTTTTTACGTGTTCTGGAGTCATTTCGTTGCAAGCGGGTTTTTACATACTTCTCAGACATTTCACTGGAAGCGGGTTTTTTAAGTGCTCTGTAGGCATTTCGTTGCAAGCGGGTTTTTAAGTGCTCTGGAGTCATTTCGTTGAAAGCGGGTTTTTAAGTGCTCTGGATTCATTTCGTTGCAAGCAGGTTTTTAAGTGCTCTGAAGGCATTTCGTTGCAAGTGTGTTTTTAAGTGCTCTGGAGTCATTTCGTTGCAAGCGGGTGTTTAAGTGCTCTGGAGTCATTTCGTTGCAAGCGGGTTTTTAAGTGCTCTGGAGTCATTTCGTTGCAAGCGGGTTTTTAAGTGCTCTGGTGTCATTTCGTTGCAAGCGGGTTTTTAAGTGCTCTGGAGTCATTTCGTTGCAAGCGGGTTTTTAAGTGCTCTGAAGTCATTACGTTGCGAGCGGGTTTTTAAGTGCTCTGGAGTCCTTTCGTTACGAGCGGGTTTTTAAGTGCTCTGGAGTCATTTCTTTGCAAGCGGGTTTTTAAGTGCTCTGGAGTCATTTCCTTGCACGCGGGTTTTTAAGTGCTCTGGAGCCATTTCGTTGCAAGCGGGTTTTTAAGTGCTCTGGAGTCATTACGTTGCAAGCGGGTTTTTAAGTGTTCTGGAGTCATTTCGTTGCAAGCTTGTTTTTAAGTACTCTGGAGTCATTTCGTTGCAAACGGGTTTTTACGTGCTCAGGAGTCATTTCGTTGCAAGCGGGTTTTTACATATTTCTCTGACATTTAACTGGAAGCGAGTATTTTAAGTGCTCTGGAGTCATTTCGTTGCAAGCGGGTTTTTACGTGCTCTGGAGTCATTTCATTGCAAGCGGGTTTTTACATACTTCTCAGACATTTCACTGGAAGCGGGTTTTTTAAGTGCTCTGGAGTCATTTCGTTGCAAGCGGTTTTTTAAGTACTCTGGAGTCATTTCGTTGCAAGCGGGTTATTAAGTGCTCTGGAGTCATTTCGTTGAAAGCGGGTTTTTAAGTGCTCTGGATTCATTTCGTTGCAAGCGGGTTTTTAAGTGCTCTGGAGTCATTTCGTTGCAAGCGGGCTTTTAAGTGCTCTGGAGTCATTTCGTTGCAAGCGGGTTTTTACGTGCTCTGGAGTCATTTCGTTGCAAGCGGGTTTTTAAGTGCTCTGGAGTCATTTCGTTGCAAGCGGGTTTTTAAGTGCTCTGGAGTCATTTCGTTGCAAGCGGGTATTTAAGTGCTCTGAAGGCATTTCGTTGTAAGCGGGTTTTTAAGTGCTCTGGAGTCATTTCCTTGCAAGCGGGTTTTTACGTGTTCTGGAGTCATTTCGTTGCAAGCGGGTTTTTACATACTTCTCAGACATTTCACTGGAAGCTGGTTTTTTAAGTGCTCTGTAGGCATTTCGTTGCAAGCGGGTTTTTAAGTACTCTGGAGTCATTTCGTTGCAAGCGGGTGTTTAAGTGCTCTGGAGTCATTTCGTTGCAAGCGGGTTTTTAAGTGCTCTGGAGTCATTTCGTTGTAAGCGGGTTTTTAAGTGCTCTGGAGTCATTTCGTTGCAAGCGGGTTTTTAAGTGCTCTGGAGTCTTTTCGTTACAAGCGGGTTTTTAAGTGTTCTGGAGTCATTTCTTTGCAAGCGGATTTTTAAGTACTCTGAAGGCATTTCGTTGCTAGCGGGTTTTTAAGTGCTCTGGAGTCATTTCGTTGCAAGCTGGTTTTTAAGGGTTCTGGAGTCATTTCGTTGCAAGCGGGTTTTTAAGTGCTCTGGAGTCATTTTGTTGCAAGCGGGTTTTTAAGTGCTCTGGAGTCATTTCGTTGCAAGCGGGTTTTTGAGTGCTCTGGAGTCATTTCGTTGCAAGCGGGTTTTTGAGTGCTCTGGAGTCATTTCGTTGCAAGCGGGTTTTTAAGTGCTCTGGAGTCATTTCATTGCAAGCGGGTTTTTACATACTTCTCAGACATTTCACTGGAAGCGGGTTTTTTAAGTGCTCTGGAGTCATTTCGTTGCAAGCGGGTTTTTAAGTACTCTGGAGTCATTTCGTTGCAAGCGGGTTATTAAGTGCTCTGGAGTCTTTTCGTTGCAAGCGGGTTTTTAAGTGCTCTCGAGTCATTTCGTTGCAAGCGGGTTTTTAAGTGCTCTGGAGTCATTTCGTTGCAAGCGGGTTTTTACGTGCTCTGGAGTCATTTCGTTGCAAGCGGGTTTTTAAGTGCTCTGGAGTCTTTTCGTTGCAAGCGGATTTTTACGGGTTCTGGAGTCATTTCGTTGCAAGCGGGTTTTTACATACTTCTCAGACATTTCACTGGAAGCGGGTTTTTTAAGTGCTCTGCAGGCATTTCGTTGTAAGCGGGTTTTTAAGTACTCTGGAGTCATTTCGTTGCAAGCAGGTTTTTACGTGTTCTGGAGTCATTTCGTTGCAAGCGGGTTTTTACATACTTCTCAGACATTTAACTGGAAGCGAGTATTTTAAGTGCTCTGGAGTCATTTCGTTGCAAGCGGGTTTTTACGTGCTCTGGAGTCATTTCATTGCAAGCGGGTTTTTACATACTTCTCTGACATTTCACTGGAAGCGGGTTTTTTAAGTGCTCTGGAGTCATTTCGTTGCAAGCGGGTTTTTACGGGTTCTGGAGTCATTTCGTTGCAAGCAGGTTTTTACATACTTCTCAGACATTTCACTGGAAACGGGTTTTTTAAGTGCTCTGGAGTTATTTCGTTGCAAGCGGGTTTTTAAGTGCTCTGGAGTCATTTCGTTGCAAGCGGGTTTTTAATTGCTCTGGTGTCATTTCGTTGCAAGCGGGTTTTTAAGTGCTCTGGAGTCATTTCGTTGCAAGCGGGTTTTTAAGTGCTCTGGAGTCATTACGTTGCAAGCGGGTTTTTAAGTGCTCTGGAGTCATTTCGTTGCAAGCGGGTTTTTAAGTGCTCTGGAGTCATTTCGTTGCAAGCGGGTTTTTAAGTGCTCTGGAGGCATTTCGTTGCAAGCGGGTTTTTAAGTGCTCTGGAGTCATTTCGTTGCAAGCGGCTTTTTAAGTGCTCTGGAGACATTTCGTTGCAAGCGGGTTTTTAAGTGCTCTGGAGCCATTTCGTTGCAAGCGGCTTTTTAAGTGCTCTGGAGCCATTTCGTTGCAAGCGGGTTTTTACATACTTCTCAGACATTTCACTGGAAGCTGGTTTTTTAAGTGCTCTGTAGGCATTTCGTTGCAAGCGGGTTTTTAAGTGCTCTGGAGTCATTTCGTTGCAAGCGGGCTTTTAAGTGCTCTGGAGTCATTTCGTTGCAAGCGGGTTTTTACGTGCTCTGGAGTCATTTCGTTGCAAGCGGGTTTTTAAGTGCTCTGGAGTCATTTCGTTGCAAGCGGGTTTTTAAGTGCTCTGGAGTCATTTCGTTGCAAGCGGGTATTTAAGTGCTCTGAAGGCATTTCGTTGTAAGCGGGTTTTTAAGTGCTCTGGAGTCATTTCCTTGCAAGCGGGTTTTTACGTGTTCTGGAGTCATTTCGTTGCAAGCGGGTTTTTACATACTTCTCAGACATTTCACTGGAAGCTGGTTTTTTAAGTGCTCTGTAGGCATTTCGTTGCAAGCGGGTTTTTAAGTACTCTGGAGTCATTTCGTTGCAAGCGGGTGTTTAAGTGCTCTGGAGTCATTTCGTTGCAAGCGGGTTTTTAAGTGCTCTGGAGTCATTTCGTTGTAAGCGGGTTTTTAAGTGCTCTGGAGTCATTTCGTTGCAAGCGGGTTTTTAAGTGCTCTGGAGTCTTTTCGTTACAAGCGGGTTTTTAAGTGTTCTGGAGTCATTTCTTTGCAAGCGGGTTTTTAAGTACTCTGAAGGCATTTCGTTGCTAGCGGGTTTTTAAGTGCTCTGGAGTCATTTCGTTGCAAGCTGGTTTTTAAGGGTTCTGGAGTCATTTCGTTGCAAGCGGGTTTTTAAGTGCTCTGGAGTCATTTTGTTGCAAGCGGGTTTTTAAGTGCTCTGGAGTCATTTCGTTGCAAGCGGGTTTTTGAGTGCTCTGGAGTCATTTCGTTGCAAGCGGGTTTTTAAGTGCTCTGGAGTCATTTCGTTGCAAGCGGGTTTTTAAGTGCTCTGGAGTCATTTCATTGCAAGCGGGTTTTTACATACTTCTCAGACATTTCACTGGAAGCGGGTTTTTTAAGTGCTCTGGAGTCATTTCGTTGCAAGCGGGTTTTTAAGTACTCTGGAGTCATTTCGTTGCAAGCGGGTTATTAAGTGCTCTGGAGTCTTTTCGTTGCAAGCGGGTTTTTAAGTGCTCTCGAGTCATTTCGTTGCAAGCGGGTTTTTAAGTGCTCTGGAGTCATTTCGTTGCAAGCGGGTTTTTACGTGCTCTGGAGTCATTTCGTTGCAAGCGGGTTTTTAAGTGCTCTGGAGTCTTTTCGTTGCAAGCGGATTTTTACGGGTTCTGGAGTCATTTCGTTGCAAGCAGGTTTTTACATACTTCTCAGACATTTCACTGGAAGCGGGTTTTTTAAGTGCTCTGCAGGCATTTCGTTGTAAGCGGGTTTTTAAGTACTCTGGAGTCATTTCGTTGCAAGCAGGTTTTTACGTGTTCTGGAGTCATTTCGTTGCAAGCGGGTTTTTACATACTTCTCAGACATTTAACTGGAAGCGAGTATTTTAAGTGCTCTGGAGTCATTTCGTTGCAAGCAGGTTTTTACATACTTCTCTGACATTTCACTGGAAGCGGGTTTTTTAAGTGCTCTGGAGTCATTTCGTTGCAAGCGGGTTTTTACGGGTTCTGGACTCATTTCGTTGCAAGCAGGTTTTTACATACTTCTCAGACATTTCACTGGAAACGGGTTTTTTAAGTGCTCTGGAGTCATTTCGTTGCAAGCGGGTTATTAAGTGCTCTGGAGTCATTTCGTTGCAAGCGGGTTTTTAATTGCTCTGGTGTCATTTCGTTGCAAGCGGGTTTTTAAGTGCTCTGGAGTCATTTCGTTGCAAGCGGGTTTTTAAGTGCTCTGGAGTCATTACGTTGCAAGCGGGTTTTTAAGTGCTCTGGAGTCATTTCGTTGCAAGCGGGTTTTTAAGTGCTCTGGAGTCATTTCGTTGCAAGCGGGTTTTTAAGTGTTCTGGAGTCATTTCGTTGCAAGCGGGTTTTTAAGTACTCTCGAGTCATTTCGTTGCAAGCGGGTTTTTAAGTGCTCTGGAGTCATTTCGTTGCAAGCGGGTTTTTAAGTGCTCTGGAGTCATTTCGTTGCAAGCGGGTTTTTAAGTGCTCTGGAGGCATTTCGTTGCAAGCGGGTTTTTAAGTGCTCTGGAGTCATTTCGTTGCAAGCGGGTTTTTAAGTGCTCTGGAGACATTTCGTTGCAAGCGGGTTTTTAAGTGCTCTGGAGCCATTTCGTTGCAAGCGGCTTTTTAAGTGCTCTGGAGCCATTTCGTTGCAAGCGGGTTTTTACATACTTCTCAGACATTTCACTGGAAGCGGGTTTTTTAAGTGCTCTGGAGTCATTTCGTTGCAAGCGGGTTTTTAAGTACTCTGGAGTCATTTCGTTGCAAGCGGGTTATTAAGTGCTCTGGAGTCTTTTCGTTGCAAGCGGGTTTTTAAGTGCTCTCGAGTCATTTCGTTGCAAGCGGGTTTTTAAGTGCTCTGGAGTCATTTCGTTGCAAGCGGGTTTTTACGTGCTCTGGAGTCATTTCGTTGCAAGCGGGTTTTTAAGTGCTCTGGAGTCTTTTCGTTGCAAGCGGGTTTTTAAGTGCTCTGGAGTCATTTCGTTGCAAGCGGGTTTTTAAGTGCTCTGGAGGCATTTCGTTGCAAGCGGGTTTTTAAGTGCTCTGGAGTCATTTCGTTGCAAGCGGGTTTTTAAGTGCTCTGGAGACATTTCGTTGCAAGCGGGTTTTTAAGTGCTCTGGAGCCATTTCGTTGCAAGCGGGTTTTTACATACTTCTCAGACATTTCACTGGAAGCGGGTTTTTTAAGTGCTCTGCAGGCATTTCGTTGTAAGCGGGTTTTTAAGTACTCTGGAGTCATTTCGTTGCAAGCAGGTTTTTACGTGTTCTGGAGTCATTTCGTTGCAAGCGGGTTTTTACATACTTCTCAGACATTTAACTGGAAGCGAGTATTTTAAGTGCTCTGGAGTCATTTCGTTGCAAGCGGGTTTTTACGTGCTCTGGAGTCATTTCATTGCAAGCGGGTTTTTACATACTTCTCTGACATTTCACTGGAAGCGGGTTTTTTAAGTGCTCTGGAGTCATTTCGTTGCAAGCGGGTTTTTACGGGATCTGGAGTCATTTCGTTGCAAGCAGGTTTTTACATACTTCTCAGACATTTCACTGGAAACGGGTTTTTTAAGTGCTCTGGAGTCATTTCGTTGCAAGCGGGTTTTTAAGTGCTCTGGAGTCATTTCGTTGCAAGCGGGTTTTTAATTGCTCTGGTGTCATTTCGTTGCAAGCGGGTTTTTAAGTGCTCTGGAGTCATTTCGTTGCAAGCGGGTTTTTAAGTGCTCTGGAGTCATTACGTTGCAAGCGGGTTTTTAAGTGCTCTGGAGTCATTTCGTTGCAAGCGGGTTTTTAAGTGCTCTGGAGTCATTTCGTTGCAAGCGGGTTTTTAAGTGTTCTGGAGTCATTTCGTTGCAAGCGGGTTTTTAAGTACTCTGGAGTCATTTCGTTGCAAGCGGGTTTTTAAGTGCTCTGGAGTCATTTCGTTGCAAGCGGGTTTTTAAGTGCTCTGGAGTCATTTTGTTGCAAGCGGGTTTTTAAGTGCTCTGGAGGCATTTCGTTGCAAGCGGGTTTTTAAGTGCTCTGGAGTCATTTCGTTGCAAGCGGGTTTTTAAGTGCTCTGGAGACATTTCGTTGCAAGCGGGTTTTTAAGTGCTCTGGAGCCATTTCGTTGCAAGCGGCTTTTTAAGTGCTCTGGAGCCATTTCGTTGCAAGCGGGTTTTTAAGTGCTCTGGAGTCATTTCTTTGCAAGCGGGTGTTTAAGTGCTCTGGAGTCATTTCGTTGCAAGCGGGTTTTTAAGTGCTCTGGAGTCATTTCGTTGCAAGCGGGTTTTTAAGTGCTCTGGAGTCATTTCGTTGCAAGAGGGTTTTTAAGTGCTCTGGAGTCATTTCGTTGCAAGCGGGTTTTTAAGTGCTCTGGAGTCTTTTCGTTGCAAGCGGGTTTTTAAGTGTTCTGGAGTCATTTCTTTGCAAGCGGGTTTTTAAGTGCTCTGAAGGCATTTCGTTGCAAGCGGGTTTTTAAGTGCTCTGGAGTCATTTCGTTGCAAGCTGGTTTTTACGGGTTCTGGAGTCATTTCGTTGCAAGCGGGTTTTTACATACTTCTCAGACATTTCACTGGAAGCGGGTTTTTTAAGTGCTCTGTAGGCATTTCGTTGCAAGGGGGTTTTTAAATACTCTGGAGTCATTTCGTTGCAAGCGGGTGTTTAAGTGCTCTGGAGTCATTTCGTTGCAAGCGGGTTTTTAAGTGCTCTGGAGTCATTTCGTTGCAAGCGGGTTTTTAAGTGCTCTGGAGTCATTTCGTTGCAAGCGGGTTTTTAAGTGCTCTGGAGTCTTTTCGTTGCAAGCGGGTTTTTAACTGTTCTGGAGTCATTTCTTTGCAAGCGGGTTTTTAAGTGCTCTGAAGGCATTTCGTTGCAAGCGGGTTTTTAAGTTCTCTGGAGTCATTTCGTTGCAAGCGGGTTTTTAAGTGCTCTGGAGTCATTTCGTTGCAAGCGGGTTTTTAAGTGCTCTGGAGTCATTTCGTTGCAAGCGGGTTTTTAAATGCTCTGGAGTCATTTCGTTGCAAGCGGGTTTTTAAGTGCTCTGGAGTCATTTCGTTGCAAGCGGGTTTTTAAGTGCTCTGTAGTCATTTCGTTGCAAGCGGGTTTTTACATATTTCTCTGACATTCAACTGGAAGCGAGTATTTTAAGTGCTCTGGAGTCATTTCGTTGCAAGCGGGTTTTTACGTGCTCTGGAGTCATTTCATTGCAAGCGGCTTTTTACATACTTCTCAGACATTTCACTGGAAGCGGGTTTTTTAAGTGCTCTGGAGTCATTTCGTTGCAAGCGGGTTTTTAAGTGCTCTGGAGGCATTTCGTTGCAAGCGGGTTTTTAAGTGCTCTGGAGTCATTTCGTTGCAAGCGGGTTTTTAAGTGCTCTGGAGACATTTCGTTGCAAGCGGGTTTTTAAGTGCTCTGGAGCCATTTCGTTGCAAGCGGGTTTTTAAGTGCTCTGGAGCCATTTCGTTGCAAGCGGGTTTTTACATACTTCTCAGACATTTCACTGGAAGCTGGTTTTTTAAGTGCTCTGTAGGCATTTCGTTGCAAGCGGGTTTTTAAGTGCTCTGGAGTCATTTCGTTGCAAGCGGGCTTTTAAGTGCTCTGGAGTCATTTCGTTGCAAGCGGGTTTTTACGTGCTCTGGAGTCATTTCGTTGCAAGCGGGTTTTTAAGTGCTCTGGAGTCATTTCGTTGCAAGCGGGTTTTTAAGTGCTCTGGAGTCATTTCGTTGCAAGCGGGTATTTAAGTGCTCTGAAGGCATTTCGTTGTAAGCGGGTTTTTAAGTGCTCTGGAGTCATTTCCTTGCAAGCGGGTTTTTACGTGTTCTGGAGTCATTTCGTTGCAAGCGGGTTTTTACATACTTCTCAGACATTTCACTGGAAGCTGGTTTTTTAAGTGCTCTGTAGGCATTTCGTTGCAAGCGGGTTTTTAAGTACTCTGGAGTCATTTCGTTGCAAGCGGGTGTTTAAGTGCTCTGGAGTCATTTCGTTGCAAGCGGGTTTTTAAGTGCTCTGGAGTCATTTCGTTGTAAGCGGGTTTTTAAGTGCTCTGGAGTCATTTCGTTGCAAGCGGGTTTTTAAGTGCTCTGGAGTCTTTTCGTTACAAGCGGGTTTTTAAGTGTTCTGGAGTCATTTCTTTGCAAGCGGGTTTTTAAGTACTCTGAAGGCATTTCGTTGCTAGCGGGTTTTTAAGTGCTCTGGAGTCATTTCGTTGCAAGCTGGTTTTTAAGGGTTCTGGAGTCATTTCGTTGCAAGCGGGTTTTTAAGTGCTCTGGAGTCATTTTGTTGCAAGCGGGTTTTTAAGTGCTCTGGAGTCATTTCGTTGCAAGCGGGTTTTTGAGTGCTCTGGAGTCATTTCGTTGCAAGCGGGTTTTTAAGTGCTCTGGAGTCATTTCGTTGCAAGCGGGTTTTTAAGTGCTCTGGAGTCATTTCATTGCAAGCGGGTTTTTACATACTTCTCAGACATTTCACTGGAAGCGGGTTTTTTAAGTGCTCTGGAGTCATTTCGTTGCAAGCGGGTTTTTAAGTACTCTGGAGTCATTTCGTTGCAAGCGGGTTATTAAGTGCTCTGGAGTCTTTTCGTTGCAAGCGGGTTTTTAAGTGCTCTCGAGTCATTTCGTTGCAAGCGGGTTTTTAAGTGCTCTGGAGTCATTTCGTTGCAAGCGGGTTTTTACGTGCTCTGGAGTCATTTCGTTGCAAGCGGGTTTTTTTAGTGCTCTGGAGTCTTTTCGTTGCAAGCGGATTTTTACGGGTTCTGGAGTCATTTCGTTGCAAGCGGGTTTTTACATACTTCTCAGACATTTCACTGGAAGCGGGTTTTTTAAGTGCTCTGCAGGCATTTCGTTGTAAGCGGGTTTTTAAGTACTCTGGAGTCATTTCGTTGCAAGCAGGATTTTACGTGTTCTGGAGTCATTTCGTTGCAAGCGGGTTTTTACATACTTCTCAGACATTTAACTGGAAGCGAGTATTTTAAGTGCTCTGGAGTCATTTCGTTGCAAGCGGGTTTTTACGTGCTCTGGAGTCATTTCATTGCAAGCGGGTTTTTACATACTTCTCTGACATTTCACTGGAAGCGGGTTTTTTAAGTGCTCTGGAGTCATTTCGTTGCAAGCGGGTTTTTACGGGTTCTGGACTCATTTCGTTGCAAGCAGGTTTTTACATACTTCTCAGACATTTCACTGGAAACGGGTTTTTTAAGTGCTCTGGAGTCATTTCGTTGCAAGCGGGTTTTTAAGTGCTCTGGAGTCATTTCGTTGCAAGCGGGTTTTTAAGTGCTCTGGAGTCATTTCGTTGCAAGCGGGTTTTTAAGTGTTCTGGAGTCATTTCGTTGCAAGCGGGTTTTTAAGTACTCTGGAGTCATTTCGTTGCAAGCGGGTTTTTAAGTGCTCTGGAGTCATTTCGTTGCAAGCGGGTTTTTAAGTGCTCTGGAGTCATTTCGTTGCAAGCGGGTTTTTAAGTGCTCTGGAGGCATTTCGTTGCAAGCGGGTTTTTAAGTGCTCTGGAGTCATTTCGTTGCAAGCGGGTTTTTAAGTGCTCTGGAGACATTTCGTTGCAAGCGGGTTTTTAAGTGCTCTGGAGCCATTTCGTTGCAAGCGGCTTTTTAAGTGCTCTGGAGCCATTTCGTTGCAAGCGGGTTTTTACATACTTCTCAGACATTTCACTGGAAGCTGGTTTTTTAAGTGCTCTGTAGGCATTTCGTTGCAAGCGGGTTTTTAAGTACTCTGGAGTCATTTCGTTGCAAGCGGGTGTTTAAGTGCTCTGGAGTCATTTCGTTGCAAGCGGGTTTTTAAGTGCTCTGGAGTCATTTCGTTGTAAGCGGGTTTTTAAGTGCTCTGGAGTCATTTCGTTGCAAGCGGGTTTTTAAGTGCTCTGGAGTCTTTTCGTTACAAGCGGGTTTTTAAGTGCTCTGGAGTCATTTCGTTGCAAGCGGGTTTTTAAGGGTTCTGGAGTCATTTCGTTGCAAGCGGGTTTTTAAGTGCTCTGGAGTCATTTTGTTGCAAGCGGGTTTTTAAGTGCTCTGGAGTCATTTCGTTGCAAGCGGGTTTTTGAGTGCTCTGGAGTCATTTCGTTGCAAGCGGGTTTTTAAGTGCTCTGGAGTCATTTCGTTGCAAGCGGGTTTTTAAGTGCTGTGGAGTCATTTCATTGCAAGCGGGTTTTTACATACTTCTCAGACATTTCACTGGAAGCGGGTTTTTTAAGTGCTCTGGAGTCATTTCGTTGCAAGCGGGTTTTTAAGTACTCTGGAGTCATTTCGTTGCAAGCGGGTTATTAAGTGCTCTGGAGTCTTTTCGTTGCAAGCGGGTTTTTAAGTGCTCTCGAGTCATTTCGTTGCAAGCGGGTTTTTAAGTGCTCTGGAGTCATTTCGTTGCAAGCGGGTTTTTACGTGCTCTGGAGTCATTTCGTTGCAAGCGGGTTTTTAAGTGCTCTGGAGTCTTTTCGTTGCAAGCGGATTTTTACGGGTTCTGGAGTCATTTCGTTTCAAGCGGGTTTTTACATACTTCTCAGACATTTCACTGGAAGCGGGTTTTTTAAGTGCTCTGCAGGCATTTCGTTGTAAGCGGGTTTTTAAGTACTCTGGAGTCATTTCGTTGCAAGCAGGTTTTTACGTATTCTGGAGTCATTTCGTTGCAAGCGGGTTTTTACATACTTCTCAGACATTTAACTGGAAGCGAGTATTTTAAGTGCTCTGGAGTCATTTCGTTGCAAGCGGGTTTTTACGTGCTCTGGAGTCATTTCATTGCAAGCGGGTTTTTACATACTTCTCTGACATTTCACTGGAAGCGGGTTTTTTAAGTGCTCTGGAGTCATTCCGTTGCAAGCGGGTTTTTACGGGTTCTGGAGTCATTTCGTTGCAAGCAGGTTTTTACATACTTCTCAGACATTTCACTGGAAACGGGTTTTTTAAGTGCTCTGGAGTCATTTCGTTGCAAGCGGGTTTTTAAGTGCTCTGGAGTCATTTCGTTGCAAGCGGGTTTTTAATTGCTCTGGTGTCATTTCGTTGCAAGCGGGTTTTTAAGTGCTCTGGAGTCATTTCGTTGCAAGCGGGTTTTTAAGTGCTCTGGAGTCATTACGTTGCAAGCGGGTTTTTAAGTGCTCTGGAGTCATTTCGTTGCAAGCGGGTTTTTAAGTGCTCTGGAGTCATTTCGTTGCAAGCGGGTTTTTAAGTGTTCTGGAGTCATTTCGTTGCAAGCGGGTTTTTAAGTACTCTGGAGTCATTTCGTTGCAAGCGGGTTTTTAAGTGCTCTGGAGTCATTTCGTTGCAAGCGGGTTTTTAAGTGCTCTGGAGTCATTTCGTTGCAAGCGGGTTTTTAAGTGCTCTGGAGGCATTTCGTTGCAAGCGGGTTTTTAAGTGCTCTGGAGTCATTTCGTTGCAAGCGGGTTTTTAAGTGCTCTGGAGACATTTCGTTGCAAGCGGGTTTTTAAGTGCTCTGGAGCCATTTCGTTGCAAGCGGCTTTTTAAGTGCTCTGGAGCCATTTCGTTGCAAGCGGGTTTTTAAGTGCTCTGGAGTCATTTCTTTACAAGCGGGTGTTTAAGTGCTCTGGAGTCATTTCGTTGCAAGCGGGTTTTTAAGTGCTCTGGAGTCATTTCGTTGCAAGCGGGTTTTTAAGTGCTCTGGAGTCATTTCGTTGCAAGAGGGTTTTTAAGTGCTCTGGAGTCATTTCGTTGCAAGCGGGTTTTTAAGTGCTCTGGAGTCTTTTCGTTGCAAGCGGGTTTTTAAGTGTTCTGGAGTCATTTCTTTGCAAGCGGGTTTTTAAGTGCTCTGAAGGCATTTCGTTGCAAGCGGGTTTTTAAGTGCTCTGGAGTCATTTCGTTGCAAGCTGGTTTTTACGGGTTCTGGAGTCATTTCGTTGCAAGCGGGTTTTTAAGTGCTCTGGAGTCATTTCGTTGCAAGCGGGTTTTTAAGTGCTCTGGAGTCATTTCGTTGCAAGCGGGTTTTTAAGTGCTCTGGAGTCATTTCGTTGCAAGCGGGTTTTTAAGTGCTCTGGAGTCATTTCGTTGCAAGCGGGTTTTTACATATTTCTCTGACATTCAACTGGAAGCGAGTATTTTAAGTGCTCTGGAGTCATTTCGTTGCAAGCGGGTTTTTACGTGCTCTGGAGTCATTTCATTGCAAGCGGCTTTTTACATACTTCTCAGACATTTCACTGGAAGCGGGTTTTTTAAGTGCTCTGGAGTCATTTCGTTGCAAGCGGATTTTTAAGTACTCTGGAGTCATTTCGTTGCAAGCGGGTTATTAAGTGCTCTGGAGTCTTTTCGTTGCAAGCGGGTTTTTAAGTGCTCTCGAGTCATTTCGTTGCAAGCGGGTTTTTAAGTGCTCTGGAGTCATTTCGTTGCAAGCGGGTTTTTACGTGCTCTGGAGTCATTTCGTTGCAAGCGGGTTTTTAAGTGCTCTGGAGTCTTTTCGTTGCAAGCGGGTTTTTACGGGTTCTGGAGTCATTTCATTGCAAGCGGGTTTTTACATACTTCTCAGACATTTCAATGGAAGCGGGTTTTTTAAGTGCTCTGCAGGCATTTCGTTGTAAGCGGGTTTTTAAGTACTCTGGAGTCATTTCGTTGCAAGCAGGTTTTTACGTGTTCTGGAGTCTTTTCGTTGCAAGCGGGTTTTTACATACTTCTCAGACATTTAACTGGAAGCGAGTATTTTAAGTGCTCTGGAGTCATTTCGTTGCAAGCGGGTTTTTACGTGCTCTGGAGTCATTTCATTGCAAGCGGGTTTTTACATACTTCTCTGACATTTCACTGGAAGCGGGTTTTTTAAGTGCTCTGGAGTCATTTCGTTGCAAGCGGGTTTTTACGGGTTCTGGAGTCATTTCGTTGCAAGCGGGTTTTTATATACTTCTCAGACATTTCACTGGAAGCGGGTTTTTTAAGTGCTCTGGAGTCATTTCGTTGCAAGCGGGTTTTTAAGTGCTCTGGAGTCATTTCGTTGCAAGCGGGTTTTTAATTGCTCTGGTGTCATTTCGTTGCAAGCAGGTTTTTAAGTGCTCTGGAGTCATTTCGTTGCAAGCGGGTTTTTAAGTGCTCTGGAGTCATTATGTTGCAAGCGGGTTTTTAAGTGCTCTGGAGTCAGTTCGTTGCAAGCGGGTTTTTAAGTGCTCTGAAGGCATTTCGTTGCAAGCGGGTTTTTAAGTGCTCTGGAGTCAGTTCGTTGCAAGCGGGTTTTTAAGTGCTCTGGAGACATTTCGTTGCAAGCGGGTTTTTACATACTTCTCAGACATTTCACTGGAAGCGGGTTTTTTAAGTGCTCTGTAGGCCTTTCTTTGCAAGCGGGTTTTTATGTACTCTGGAGTCATTTCGTTGCAAGCGGGTTTTTAAGTGCTCTGGAGTCATTTCGTTGAAAGCGGGTTTTTACGTGCTCTGGAGTCATTTATTTGCAAGCGGGTTTTTACATACTTCATGACTCCAGAGCACTTAAAAACCCGCTTGCAACGTAATGGCTCCAGAGCACTTAAAAACCCGCTTGAAACGAAATGGCTCCAGAGCACTTAAAAACCCGCTTGCAACGAAATGGCTCCAGAGCACTTAAAAACCCGCTTGCAACGAAATGCCTCCAGAGCACTTAAAAACCCGCTTGCAACGAAATGACTCCAGAGCACTTAAAAACCCGCTTGCAACGAAATGCCTCCAGAGCACTTAAAAACCTGCTTGCAACGAAATGACTCCAGAGCACTTAAAAACCCGCTTGCAACGAAATGACTCCAGAGCACTTAAAAACCCGCTTGCAACGAAATGACTCCAGAGCACTTAAAAACCCGCTTGCAACGAAATGACTCCAGAGCACTTAAAAACCCGCTTGCAACGAAATGACTCCAGAGCACTTAAAAACCCGCTTGCAACGAAATGACTCCAGAGCACTTAAAAACCCGCTTGCAACGAAATGACTCCAGAGCACGTAAAAACCCGTTTGCAACGAAATGACTCCAGAGTACTTAAAAACCCGCTTGCAACGAAATGCCTACAGAGCATTTAAAAAACCCGCTTCCAGTGAAATGTCTGAGAAGTATGTAAAAACCCGCTTGCAACGAAATGACTCCAGAACACGTAAAAACCCTCTTGCAACGAAATGACTCCAGAGTACGTAAAAACCCGTTTGCAACGAAATGACTCCAGAGTACTTAAAAACCCGCTTGCAACGAAATGCCTACAGAGCATTGAAAAAACCCGCTTCCAGTGAAATGTCTGAGAAGTATGTAAAAACCCGCTTGCAACGAAATGACTCCAGAACACGTAAAAACCCGCTTGCAACGAAATGACTCAGAACACTTAAAAACCCGCTTGCAACGAAATGACTCCAGAGCACTTAAAAACCCGCTTGCAACGAAATGACTCCAGAGCACTTAAAAACCCGCTTGCAACGAAATGGCTCCAGAGCACTTAAAAACCAGCTTGCAACGCAATGTCTCCAGAGCACTTAAAAACCCGCTTGCAACGAAATGCCTCCAGAGCACTTAAAAACCCGCTTGCAACGAAATGACTCCAGAGCACTCAAAAACCCGCTTGCAACGAAATGACTCCAGAGCACTCAAAAACCCGCTTGCAACGAAATGACTCCAGAGCACTTAAAAACCCGCTTGCAACGAAATGCCTACAGAGCACTTAAAAAACCCGCTTCCAGTGAAATGTCTGAGAAGTATGTAAAAACCCGCTTGCAACGAAATGACTCCAGAACACGTAAAAACCCGCTTGCAACGAAATGACTCCAGAGCACTTAAAAACCCGCTTACAACGAAATGCCTTCAGAGCACTTAAAAACCTGCTTGCAACGAAATGACTCCAGAGCACTTAAAAACCCGCTTGCAACGAAATGACTCCAGAACACGTAAAAACCCGCTTGCAACGAAATGACTCCAGAGCACTTAAAAACCCGCTTGCAACGAAATGCCTTCAGAGCACTTAAAAACCCGCTTGTAAAGAAATGACTCCAGTACACTTAAAAACCCGCTTGCAACGAAAAGACTCCAGAGCACTTAAAAACCCGCTTGCAACAAAATGACTCCAGAGCACTTAAAAACCCGCTTGCAACGAAATGACTCCAGAGTACTTAAAAACCCGCTTGCAACGAAATGCCTACAGAGCACTTAAAAAACCCGCTTCCAGTGAAATGTCTGAGAAGTATGTAAAAACCCGCTTGCAACGAAATGACTCCAGAGCACTTAAACACCCGCTTGCAACGAAATGACTCCAGAGTACATAAAAACCCGCTTGCAAAGAAATGCCTACAGAGCACTTAAAAAACCCGCTTCCAGTGAAATGTCTGAGAAGTATGTAAAAACCCGCTTGCAACGAAATGTCTCCAGAGCACTTAAAAACCCGCTTGCAACGAACTGACTCCAGAGCACTTAAAAACCCGCTTGCAACGAAATGCCTTCAGAGCACTTAAAAACCCGCTTGCAACGAAATGACTCCAGAGCACTTAAAAACCCGCTTGCAACGAAATGACTCCAGAGCACTTAAAAACCCGCTTGCAACGAAATGACTCCAGAGCACTTAAAAACCCGCTTGCAACGAAATGACTCCAGAGCACTGAAAAACCCGCTTGCAACGAAATGACTCCAGAGCACTTAAAAACCCGCTTGCAACGAAATGACTCCAGAGCAGTTAAAAACCCGCTTGCAACGAAATGACTCCAGAGCACTTAAAAACCCGCTTGCAACGAAATGACTCCAGAGCACTTAAAAACCCGCTTGCAACGAAATGACTCCAGAGCACTTAAAAACCCGCTTGCAACGAAATGGCTCCAGAGCACTTAAAAACCAGCTTGCAACGCAATGTCTCCAGAGCACTTAAAAACCCGCTTGCAACGAAATGCCTCCAGAGCACTTAAAAACCCGCTTGCAACGAAATGACTCCAGAGCACTCAAAAACCCGCTTGCAACGAAATGACTCCAGAGCACTCAAAAACCCGCTTGCAACGAAATGACTCCAGAGCACTTAAAAACCCGCTTGCAACGAAATGCCTACAGAGCACTTAAAAAACCCGCTTCCAGTGAAATGTCTGAGAAGTATGTAAAAACCCGCTTGCAACGAAATGACTCCAGAACACGTAAAAACCCGCTTGCAACGAAATGACTCCAGAGCACTTAAAAACCCGCTTACAACGAAATGCCTTCAGAGCACTTAAAAACCTGCTTGCAACGAAATGACTCCAGAGCACTTAAAAACCCGCTTGCAACGAAATGACTCCAGAGCACTCAAAAACCCGCTTGCAACGAAATGACTCCAGAGCACTCAAAAACCCGCTTGCAACGAAATGACTCCAGAGCACTTAAAAACCCGCTTGCAACGAAATGCCTACAGAGCACTTAAAAAACCCGCTTCCAGTGAAATGTCTGAGAAGTATGTAAAAACCCGCTTGCAACGAAATGACTCAGAACACTTAAAAACCCGCTTGCAACGAAATGACTCCAGAGCACTTAAAAACCCGCTTGCAACGAAATGACTCCAGAGCACTTAAAAACCCGCTTGCAACGAAATGGCTCCAGAGCACTTAAAAACCAGCTTGCAACGCAATGTCTCCAGAGCACTTAAAAACCCGCTTGCAACGAAATGCCTCCAGAGCACTTAAAAACCCGCTTGCAACGAAATGACTCCAGAGCACTCAAAAACCCGCTTGCAACGAAATGACTCCAGAGCACTCAAAAACCCGCTTGCAACGAAATGACTCCAGAGCACTTAAAAACCCGCTTGCAACGAAATGCCTACAGAGCACTTAAAAAACCCGCTTCCAGTGAAATGTCTGAGAAGTATGTAAAAACCCGCTTGCAACGAAATGACTCCAGAACACGTAAAAACCCGCTTGCAACGAAATGACTCCAGAGCACTTAAAAACCCGCTTACAACGAAATGCCTTCAGAGCACTTAAAAACCTGCTTGCAACGAAATGACTCCAGAGCACTTAAAAACCCGCTTGCAACGAAATGACTCCAGAACACGTAAAAACCCGCTTGCAACGAAATGACTCCAGAGCACTTAAAAACCCGCTTGCAACGAAATGCCTTCAGAGCACTTAAAAACCCGCTTGTAAAGAAATGACTCCAGTACACTTAAAAACCCGCTTGCAACGAAAAGACTCCAGAGCACTTAAAAACCCGCTTGCAACAAAATGACTCCAGAGCACTTAAAAACCCGCTTGCAACGAAATGACTCCAGAGTACTTAAAAACCCGCTTGCAACGAAATGCCTACAGAGCACTTAAAAAACCCGCTTCCAGTGAAATGTCTGAGAAGTATGTAAAAACCCGCTTGCAACGAAATGACTCCAGAGCACTTAAACACCCGCTTGCAACGAAATGACTCCAGAGTACATAAAAACCCGCTTGCAAAGAAATGCCTACAGAGCACTTAAAAAACCCGCTTCCAGTGAAATGTCTGAGAAGTATGTAAAAACCCGCTTGCAACGAAATGTCTCCAGAGCACTTAAAAACCCGCTTGCAACGAACTGACTCCAGAGCACTTAAAAACCCGCTTGCAACGAAATGCCTTCAGAGCACTTAAAAACCCGCTTGCAACGAAATGACTCCAGAGCACTTAAAAACCCGCTTGCAACGAAATGACTCCAGAGCACTTAAAAACCCGCTTGCAACGAAATGACTCCAGAGCACTTAAAAACCCGCTTGCAACGAAATGACTCCAGAGCACTGAAAAACCCGCTTGCAACGAAATGACTCCAGAGCACTTAAAAACCCGCTTGCAACGAAATGACTCCAGAGCAGTTAAAAACCCGCTTGCAACGAAATGACTCCAGAGCACTTAAAAACCCGCTTGCAACGAAATGACTCCAGAGCACTTAAAAACCCGCTTGCAACGAAATGACTCCAGAGCACTTAAAAACCCGCTTGCAACGAAATGACTCCAGAGCACTTAAAAACCCGCTTGCAACGAAATGACTCCAGAGCACTTAAAAACCCGCTTGCAGCGAAATGACTCCAGAGCACTTAAAAACCCGCTTGCAACGAAATGACTCCAGAGCACTTAAAAACCCGCTTGCAACGAAATGACTCCAGAGCACTTAAAAACCCGCTTGCAAAGAAATGACTGCAGAGCACGTAAAAACCCGCTTGCAACGAAATGACTCCAGAGCATTAAAAACCCGCTTGCAACGAAATGACTCCAGAGCACTTAAAAACCCGCTTGCAACGAAATGGCTCCAGAGCACTTAAAAACCAGCTTGCAACGAAATGTCTCCAGAGCACTTAAAAACCCGCTTGCAACGAAATGCCTCCAGAGCACTTAAAAACCCGCTTGCAACGAAATGACTCCAGAGCACTCAAAAACCCGCTTGCAACGAAATGACTCCAGAGCACTCAAAAACCCGCTTGCAACGAAATGACTCCAGAGTACTCAAAAACCCGCTTGCAATGAAATGACTCCAGAGCACTTAAACACCCGCTTGCAACGAAATGACTCCAGAGTACTTAAAAACCCGCTTGCAACGAAATGCCTACAGAGCACTTAAAAAACCCGCTTCCAGTGAAATGTCTGAGAAGTATGTAAAAACCCGCTTGCAACGAAATGACTCCAGAGCACTTAAACATCCGCTTGCAACGAAATGACTCCAGAGTACATAAAAACCCGCTTGCAAAGAAATGCCTACAGAGCACTTAAAAAACCCGCTTCCAGTGAAATGTCTGAGAAGTATGTAAAAACCCGCTTGCAACGAAATGTCTCCAGAGCACTTAATAACCCGCTTGCAACGAACTGACTCCAGAGCACTTAAAAACCCGCTTGCAACGAAATGCCTTCAGAGCACTTAAAAACCCGCTTGCAACGAAATGACTCCAGAGCACTTAAAAACCCGCTTGCAACGAAATGACTCCAGAGCACTTAAAAACCCGCTTGCAACGAAATGACTCCAGAGCACTTAAAAACCCGCTTGCAACGAAATGACTCCAGAGCACTTAAAAACCCGCTTGCAACGAAATGACTCCTTAGCACTTAAAAACCCGCTTGCAACGAAATGACTCCAGAGCACTTAAAAACCCGCTTGCAACGAAATGACTCCAGAGCACTTAAAAAACCCGCTTGCAGTGAAATGTCTGAGAAGTATGTAAAAACCCGCTTGCAACGAAATGACTCCAGAGCACTTAAAATACTCGCTTCCAGTTAAATGTCAGAGAAATATGTAAAAACCCGCTTGCAACGAAATGACTCCAGAGCACGTAAAAACCCGTTTGCAACGTAATGACTCCAGAGTACTTAAAAACCCGCTTGCAACGAAATGCCTACAGAGCATTTAAAAATCCCGCTTCCAGTGAAATGTCTGAGAAGTATGTAAAAACCCGCTTGCAACGAAATGACTCCAGAACACGTAAAAACCCGCTTGCAACGAATGACTCCAGAGCACTTAAAAACCCGCTTGCAACGAAATGACTCCAGAGCACTTAAAAACCCACTTGCAACGAAATGACTCCAGAGCACTTAAAAACCCGCTTGCAACGAAATGTCTCCAGAGCACTTAAAAACCCGCTTGCAACGAAATGGCTCCAGAGCACTTAAAAACCCGTTTGCAACGAAATGGCTCCAGAGCACTAAAAAACCCGCTTGCAACGAAATGTCTCCAGAGCACTTAAAAACCCGCTTGCAACGAAATGCCTCCAGAGCACTTAAAAACCCGCTTGCAACGAAATGACTCCAGAGCACTCAAAAACCCGCTTGCAACGAAATGACTCCAGAGCACTCAAAAACCCGCTTGCAACGAAATGACTCCAGAGTACTCAAAAACCCCCTTGCAATGAAATGACTCCAGAGCACTTAAACACCCGCTTGCAACGAAATGACTCCAGAGTACTTAAAAACCCGCTTGCAACGAAATGCCTACAGAGCACTTAAAAAACCCGCTTCCAGTGAAATGTCTGAGAAGTATGTAAAAACCCGCTTGCAACGAAATGACTCCAGAACACGTAAAAACCCGCTTGCAACGAAATGACTCCAGAGCACTTAAAAACCCGCTTGCAACGAAATGCCTTCAGAGCACTTAAAAACCCGCTTGCAACGAAATGACTCCAGAGCACTTAAAAACCCGCTTGCAACGAAATGACTCCAGAACACGTAAAAACCCGCTTGCAACGAAATGACTCCAGAGCACTTAAAAACCCGCTTGCAACGAAATGCCTTCAGAGCACTTAAAAACCCGCTTGCAAAGAAATGACTCCAGTACACTTAAAAACCCGCTTGCAACGAAAAGACTCCAGAGCACTTAAAAACCCGCTTGCAACAAAATGACTCCAGAGCACTTAAAAACCCGCTTGCAACGAAATGACTCCAGAGTACTTAAAAACCCGCTTGCAACGAAATGCCTACAGAGCACTTAAAAAACCCGCTTCCAGTGAAATGTCTGAGAAGTATGTAAAAACCCGCTTGCAACGAAATGACTCCAGAGCACTTAAACACCCGCTTGCAACGAAATGACTCCAGAGTACATAAAAACCCGCTTACAAAGAAATGCCTACAGAGCACTTAAAAAACCCGCTTCCAGTAAAATGTCTGAGAAGTATGTAAAAACCCGCTTGCAACGAAATGTCTCCAGAGCACTTAAAAACCCGCTTGCAACGAACTGACTCCAGAGCACTTAAAAACCCGCTTGCAACGAAATGCCTTCAGAGCACTTAAAAACCCGCTTGAAACGAAATGACTCCAGAGCACTTAAAAATCTGCTTGCAACGAAATGACTCCAGAGCACTTAAAAACCCGCTTGCAACGAAATGACTCCAGAGCACTTAAAAACCCGCTTGCAACGAAATGACTCCAGAGCACTTAAAAACCCGCTTGCAACGAAATGACTCCAGAGCACTTAAAAACCCGCTTGCAACGAAATGACTCCAGAGCACTTAAAAACCCGCTTGCAACGAAATGACTCCAGAGCACTTAAAAACCCGCTTGCAACGAAATGACTCCAGAGCACTTAAAAACCCGCTTGCAACGAAATGACTCCAGAGCACTTAAAAACCCGCTTGCAACGAAATGACTCCAGAGCACTTAAAAACCCGCTTGCAACGAAATGACTCCTTAGCACTTAAAAACCCGCTTGCAACGAAATGACTCCAGAGCACTTAAAAACCCGCTTGCAACGAAATGACTCCAGAGCACTTAAAAAACCTGCTTGCAGTGAAATGTCTGAGAAGTATGTAAAAACCCGCTTGCAACGAAATGACTCCAGAGCACTTAAAATACTCGCTTCCAGTTAAATGTCAGAGAAATATGTAAAAACCCGCTTGCAACGAAATGACTCCAGAGCACGTAAAAACCCGTTTGCAACGTAATGACTCCAGAGTACTTAAAAACCCGCTTGCAACGAAATGCCTACAGAGCATTTAAAAATCCCGCTTCCAGTGAAATGTCTGAGAAGTATGTAAAAACCCGCTTGCAACGAAATGACTCCAGAACACGTAAAAACCCGCTTGCAACGAATGACTCCAGAGCACTTAAAAACCCGCTTGCAACGAAATGACTCCAGAGCACTTAAAAACCCACTTGCAACGAAATGACTCCAGAGCACTTAAAAACCCGCTTGCAACGAAATGTCTCCAGAGCACTTAAAAACCCGCTTGCAACGAAATGGCTCCAGAGCACTTAAAAACCCGTTTGCAACGAAATGGCTCCAGAGCACTAAAAAACCCGCTTGCAACGAAATGTCTCCAGAGCACTTAAAAACCCGCTTGCAACGAAATGCCTCCAGAGCACTTAAAAACCCGCTTGCAACGAAATGACTCCAGAGCACTCAAAAACCCGCTTGCAACGAAATGACTCCAGAGCACTCAAAAACCCGCTTGCAACGAAATGACTCCAGAGTACTCAAAAACCCCCTTGCAATGAAATGACTCCAGAGCACTTAAACACCCGCTTGCAACGAAATGACTCCAGAGTACCTAAAAACCCGCTTGCAACGAAATGCCTACAGAGCACTTAAAAAACCCGCTTCCAGTGAAATGTCTGAGAAGTATGTAAAAACCCGCTTGCAACGAAATGACTCCAGAACACGTAAAAACCCGCTTGCAACGAAATGACTCCAGAGCACTTAAAAACCCGCTTGCAACGAAATGCCTTCAGAGCACTTAAAAACACGCTTGCAACGAAATGACTCCAGAGCACTTAAAAACCCGCTTGCAACGAAATGACTCCAGAACACGTAAAAACCCGCTTGCAACGAAATGACTCCAGAGCACTTAAAAACCCGCTTGCAACGAAATGCCTTCAGAGCACTTAAAAACCCGCTTGCAAAGAAATGACTCCAGTACACTTAAAAACCCGCTTGCAACGAAAAGACTCCAGAGCACTTAAAAACCCGCTTGCAACAAAATGACTCCAGAGCACTTAAAAACCCGCTTGCAACGAAATGACTCCAGAGTACTTAAAAACCCGCTTGCAACGAAATGCCTACAGAGCACTTAAAAAACCCGCTTCCAGTGAAATGTCTGAGAAGTATGTAAAAACCCGCTTGCAACGAAATGACTCCAGAGCACTTAAACACCCGCTTGCAACGAAATGACTCCAGAGTACATAAAAACCCGCTTACAAAGAAATGCCTACAGAGCACTTAAAAACCCGCTTGCAGCGAAATGACTCCAGAGCACTTAAAAAGCCGCTTGCAACGAAATGACTCCAGAGCACTTAAAAACCCGCTTGCAACGAAATGACTCCAGAGCACTTAAAAACCCGCTTGCAACGAAATGGCTCCAGAGCACTTAAAAACCAGCTTGCAACGCAATGTCTCCAGAGCACTTAAAAACCCGCTTGCAACGAAATGCCTCCAGAGCACTTAAAAACCCGCTTGCAACGAAATGACTCCAGAGCACTCAAAAACCCGCTTGCAACGAAATGACTCCAGAGCACTCAAAAACCCGCTTGCAACGAAATGACTCCAGAGCACTTAAAAACCCGCTTGCAACGAAATGCCTACAGAGCACTTAAAAAACCCGCTTCCAGTGAAATGTCTGAGAAGTATGTAAAAACCCGCTTGCAACGAAATGACTCCAGAACACGTAAAAACCCGCTTGCAACGAAATGACTCCAGAGCACTTAAAAACCCGCTTACAACGAAATGCCTTCAGAGCACTTAAAAACCTGCTTGCAACGAAATGACTCCAGAGCACTTAAAAACCCGCTTGCAACGAAATGACTCCAGAGCACTCAAAAACCCGCTTGCAACGAAATGACTCCAGAGCACTCAAAAACCCGCTTGCAACGAAATGACTCCAGAGCACTTAAAAACCCGCTTGCAACGAAATGCCTACAGAGCACTTAAAAAACCCGCTTCCAGTGAAATGTCTGAGAAGTATGTAAAAACCCGCTTGCAACGAAATGACTCAGAACACTTAAAAACCCGCTTGCAACGAAATGACTCCAGAGCACTTAAAAACCCGCTTGCAACGAAATGACTCCAGAGCACTTAAAAACCCGCTTGCAACGAAATGGCTCCAGAGCACTTAAAAACCAGCTTGCAACGCAATGTCTCCAGAGCACTTAAAAACCCGCTTGCAACGAAATGCCTCCAGAGCACTTAAAAACCCGCTTGCAACGAAATGACTCCAGAGCACTCAAAAACCCGCTTGCAACGAAATGACTCCAGAGCACTCAAAAACCCGCTTGCAACGAAATGACTCCAGAGCACTTAAAAACCCGCTTGCAACGAAATGCCTACAGAGCACTTAAAAAACCCGCTTCCAGTGAAATGTCTGAGAAGTATGTAAAAACCCGCTTGCAACGAAATGACTCCAGAACACGTAAAAACCCGCTTGCAACGAAATGACTCCAGAGCACTTAAAAACCCGCTTACAACGAAATGCCTTCAGAGCACTTAAAAACCTGCTTGCAACGAAATGACTCCAGAGCACTTAAAAACCCGCTTGCAACGAAATGACTCCAGAACACGTAAAAACCCGCTTGCAACGAAATGACTCCAGAGCACTTAAAAACCCGCTTGCAACGAAATGCCTTCAGAGCACTTAAAAACCCGCTTGTAAAGAAATGACTCCAGTACACTTAAAAACCCGCTTGCAACGAAAAGACTCCAGAGCACTTAAAAACCCGCTTGCAACAAAATGACTCCAGAGCACTTAAAAACCCGCTTGCAACGAAATGACTCCAGAGTACTTAAAAACCCGCTTGCAACGAAATGCCTACAGAGCACTTAAAAAACCCGCTTCCAGTGAAATGTCTGAGAAGTATGTAAAAACCCGCTTGCAACGAAATGACTCCAGAGCACTTAAACACCCGCTTGCAACGAAATGACTCCAGAGTACATAAAAACCCGCTTGCAAAGAAATGCCTACAGAGCACTTAAAAAACCCGCTTCCAGTGAAATGTCTGAGAAGTATGTAAAAACCCGCTTGCAACGAAATGTCTCCAGAGCACTTAAAAACCCGCTTGCAACGAACTGACTCCAGAGCACTTAAAAACCCGCTTGCAACGAAATGCCTTCAGAGCACTTAAAAACCCGCTTGCAACGAAATGACTCCAGAGCACTTAAAAACCCGCTTGCAACGAAATGACTCCAGAGCACTTAAAAACCCGCTTGCAACGAAATGACTCCAGAGCACTTAAAAACCCGCTTGCAACGAAATGACTCCAGAGCACTGAAAAACCCGCTTGCAACGAAATGACTCCAGAGCACTTAAAAACCCGCTTGCAACGAAATGACTCCAGAGCAGTTAAAAACCCGCTTGCAACGAAATGACTCCAGAGCACTTAAAAACCCGCTTGCAACGAAATGACTCCAGAGCACTTAAAAACCCGCTTGCAACGAAATGACTCCAGAGCACTTAAAAACCCGCTTGCAACGAAATGACTCCAGAGCACTTAAAAACCCGCTTGCAACGAAATGACTCCAGAGCACTTAAAAACCCGCTTGCAGCGAAATGACTCCAGAGCACTTAAAAACCCGCTTGCAACGAAATGACTCCAGAGCACTTAAAAACCCGCTTGCAACGAAATGACTCCAGAGCACTTAAAAACCCGCTTGCAAAGAAATGACTGCAGAGCACGTAAAAACCCGCTTGCAACGAAATGACTCCAGAGCATTAAAAACCCGCTTGCAACGAAATGACTCCAGAGCACTTAAAAACCCGCTTGCAACGAAATGGCTCCAGAGCACTTAAAAACCAGCTTGCAACGAAATGTCTCCAGAGCACTTAAAAACCCGCTTGCAACGAAATGCCTCCAGAGCACTTAAAAACCCGCTTGCAACGAAATGACTCCAGAGCACTCAAAAACCCGCTTGCAACGAAATGACTCCAGAGCACTCAAAAACCCGCTTGCAACGAAATGACTCCAGAGTACTCAAAAACCCGCTTGCAATGAAATGACTCCAGAGCACTTAAACACCCGCTTGCAACGAAATGACTCCAGAGTACTTAAAAACCCGCTTGCAACGAAATGCCTACAGAGCACTTAAAAAACCCGCTTCCAGTGAAATGTCTGAGAAGTATGTAAAAACCCGCTTGCAACGAAATGACTCCAGAGCACTTAAACATCCGCTTGCAACGAAATGACTCCAGAGTACATAAAAACCCGCTTGCAAAGAAATGCCTACAGAGCACTTAAAAAACCCGCTTCCAGTGAAATGTCTGAGAAGTATGTAAAAACCCGCTTGCAACGAAATGTCTCCAGAGCACTTAATAACCCGCTTGCAACGAACTGACTCCAGAGCACTTAAAAACCCGCTTGCAACGAAATGCCTTCAGAGCACTTAAAAACCCGCTTGCAACGAAATGACTCCAGAGCACTTAAAAACCCGCTTGCAACGAAATGACTCCAGAGCACTTAAAAACCCGCTTGCAACGAAATGACTCCAGAGCACTTAAAAACCCGCTTGCAACGAAATGACTCCAGAGCACTTAAAAACCCGCTTGCAACGAAATGACTCCTTAGCACTTAAAAACCCGCTTGCAACGAAATGACTCCAGAGCACTTAAAAACCCGCTTGCAACGAAATGACTCCAGAGCACTTAAAAAACCCGCTTGCAGTGAAATGTCTGAGAAGTATGTAAAAACCCGCTTGCAACGAAATGACTCCAGAGCACTTAAAATACTCGCTTCCAGTTAAATGTCAGAGAAATATGTAAAAACCCGCTTGCAACGAAATGACTCCAGAGCACGTAAAAACCCGTTTGCAACGTAATGACTCCAGAGTACTTAAAAACCCGCTTGCAACGAAATGCCTACAGAGCATTTAAAAATCCCGCTTCCAGTGAAATGTCTGAGAAGTATGTAAAAACCCGCTTGCAACGAAATGACTCCAGAACACGTAAAAACCCGCTTGCAACGAATGACTCCAGAGCACTTAAAAACCCGCTTGCAACGAAATGACTCCAGAGCACTTAAAAACCCACTTGCAACGAAATGACTCCAGAGCACTTAAAAACCCGCTTGCAACGAAATGTCTCCAGAGCACTTAAAAACCCGCTTGCAACGAAATGGCTCCAGAGCACTTAAAAACCCGTTTGCAACGAAATGGCTCCAGAGCACTAAAAAACCCGCTTGCAACGAAATGTCTCCAGAGCACTTAAAAACCCGCTTGCAACGAAATGCCTCCAGAGCACTTAAAAACCCGCTTGCAACGAAATGACTCCAGAGCACTCAAAAACCCGCTTGCAACGAAATGACTCCAGAGCACTCAAAAACCCGCTTGCAACGAAATGACTCCAGAGTACTCAAAAACCCCCTTGCAATGAAATGACTCCAGAGCACTTAAACACCCGCTTGCAACGAAATGACTCCAGAGTACTTAAAAACCCGCTTGCAACGAAATGCCTACAGAGCACTTAAAAAACCCGCTTCCAGTGAAATGTCTGAGAAGTATGTAAAAACCCGCTTGCAACGAAATGACTCCAGAACACGTAAAAACCCGCTTGCAACGAAATGACTCCAGAGCACTTAAAAACCCGCTTGCAACGAAATGCCTTCAGAGCACTTAAAAACCCGCTTGCAACGAAATGACTCCAGAGCACTTAAAAACCCGCTTGCAACGAAATGACTCCAGAACACGTAAAAACCCGCTTGCAACGAAATGACTCCAGAGCACTTAAAAACCCGCTTGCAACGAAATGCCTTCAGAGCACTTAAAAACCCGCTTGCAAAGAAATGACTCCAGTACACTTAAAAACCCGCTTGCAACGAAAAGACTCCAGAGCACTTAAAAACCCGCTTGCAACAAAATGACTCCAGAGCACTTAAAAACCCGCTTGCAACGAAATGACTCCAGAGTACTTAAAAACCCGCTTGCAACGAAATGCCTACAGAGCACTTAAAAAACCCGCTTCCAGTGAAATGTCTGAGAAGTATGTAAAAACCCGCTTGCAACGAAATGACTCCAGAGCACTTAAACACCCGCTTGCAACGAAATGACTCCAGAGTACATAAAAACCCGCTTACAAAGAAATGCCTACAGAGCACTTAAAAAACCCGCTTCCAGTAAAATGTCTGAGAAGTATGTAAAAACCCGCTTGCAACGAAATGTCTCCAGAGCACTTAAAAACCCGCTTGCAACGAACTGACTCCAGAGCACTTAAAAACCCGCTTGCAACGAAATGCCTTCAGAGCACTTAAAAACCCGCTTGAAACGAAATGACTCCAGAGCACTTAAAAATCTGCTTGCAACGAAATGACTCCAGAGCACTTAAAAACCCGCTTGCAACGAAATGACTCCAGAGCACTTAAAAACCCGCTTGCAACGAAATGACTCCAGAGCACTTAAAAACCCGCTTGCAACGAAATGACTCCAGAGCACTTAAAAACCCGCTTGCAACGAAATGACTCCAGAGCACTTAAAAACCCGCTTGCAACGAAATGACTCCAGAGCACTTAAAAACCCGCTTGCAACGAAATGACTCCAGAGCACTTAAAAACCCGCTTGCAACGAAATGACTCCAGAGCACTTAAAAACCCGCTTGCAACGAAATGACTCCAGAGCACTTAAAAACCCGCTTGCAACGAAATGACTCCTTAGCACTTAAAAACCCGCTTGCAACGAAATGACTCCAGAGCACTTAAAAACCCGCTTGCAACGAAATGACTCCAGAGCACTTAAAAAACCTGCTTGCAGTGAAATGTCTGAGAAGTATGTAAAAACCCGCTTGCAACGAAATGACTCCAGAGCACTTAAAATACTCGCTTCCAGTTAAATGTCAGAGAAATATGTAAAAACCCGCTTGCAACGAAATGACTCCAGAGCACGTAAAAACCCGTTTGCAACGTAATGACTCCAGAGTACTTAAAAACCCGCTTGCAACGAAATGCCTACAGAGCATTTAAAAATCCCGCTTCCAGTGAAATGTCTGAGAAGTATGTAAAAACCCGCTTGCAACGAAATGACTCCAGAACACGTAAAAACCCGCTTGCAACGAATGACTCCAGAGCACTTAAAAACCCGCTTGCAACGAAATGACTCCAGAGCACTTAAAAACCCACTTGCAATGAAATGACTCCAGAGCACTTAAAAACCCGCTTGCAACGAAATGTCTCCAGAGCACTTAAAAACCCGCTTGCAACGAAATGGCTCCAGAGCACTTAAAAACCCGTTTGCAACGAAATGGCTCCAGAGCACTAAAAAACCCGCTTGCAACGAAATGTCTCCAGAGCACTTAAAAACCCGCTTGCAACGAAATGCCTCCAGAGCACTTAAAAACCCGCTTGCAACGAAATGACTCCAGAGCACTCAAAAACCCGCTTGCAACGAAATGACTCCAGAGCACTCAAAAACCCGCTTGCAACGAAATGACTCCAGAGTACTCAAAAACCCCCTTGCAATGAAATGACTCCAGAGCACTTAAACACCCGCTTGCAACGAAATGACTCCAGAGTACCTAAAAACCCGCTTGCAACGAAATGCCTACAGAGCACTTAAAAAACCCGCTTCCAGTGAAATGTCTGAGAAGTATGTAAAAACCCGCTTGCAACGAAATGACTCCAGAACACGTAAAAACCCGCTTGCAACGAAATGACTCCAGAGCACTTAAAAACCCGCTTGCAACGAAATGCCTTCAGAGCACTTAAAAACCCGCTTGCAACGAAATGACTCCAGAGCACTTAAAAACCCGCTTGCAACGAAATGACTCCAGAACACGTAAAAACCCGCTTGCAACGAAATGACTCCAGAGCACTTAAAAACCCGCTTGCAACGAAATGCCTTCAGAGCACTTAAAAACCCGCTTGCAAAGAAATGACTCCAGTACACTTAAAAACCCGCTTGCAACGAAAAGACTCCAGAGCACTTAAAAACCCGCTTGCAACAAAATGACTCCAGAGCACTTAAAAACCCGCTTGCAACGAAATGACTCCAGAGTACTTAAAAACCCGCTTGCAACGAAATGCCTACAGAGCACTTAAAAAACCCGCTTCCAGTGAAATGTCTGAGAAGTATGTAAAAACCCGCTTGCAACGAAATGACTCCAGAGCACTTAAACACCCGCTTGCAACGAAATGACTCCAGAGTACATAAAAACCCGCTTACAAAGAAATGCCTACAGAGCACTTAAAAAACCCGCTTCCAGTAAAATGTCTGAGAAGTATGTAAAAACCCGCTTGCAACGAAATGTCTCCAGAGCACTTAAAAACCCGCTTGCAACGAACTGACTCCAGAGCACTTAAAAACCCGCTTGCAACGAAATGCCTTCAGAGCACTTAAAAACCCGCTTGAAACGAAATGACTCCAGAGCACTTAAAAATCTGCTTGCAACGAAATGACTCCAGAGCACTTAAAAACCCGCTTGCAACGAAATGACTCCAGAGCACTTAAAAACCCGCTTGCAACGAAATGACTCCAGAGCACTTAAAAACCCGCTTGCAACGAAATGACTCCAGAGCACTTAAAAACCCGCTTGCAATGAAATGACTCCAGAGCACTTAAAAACCCGCTTGCAACGAAATGACTCCAGAGCACTTAAAAACCCGCTTGCAACGAAATGACTCCAGAGCACTTAAAAACCCGCTTGCAACGAAATGACTCCAGAGCACTTAAAAACCCGCTTGCAACGAAATGACTCCAGAGCACTTAAAAACCCGCTTGCAACGAAATGACTCCAGAGCACTTAAAAACCCGCTTGCAGCGAAATGACTCCAGAGCACTTAAAAACCCGCTTGCAACGAAATGACTCCAGAGCACTTAAAAACCCGCTTGCAACGAAATGACTCCAGAGCACTTAAAAACCCGCTTGCAAAGAAATGACTGCAGAGCACGTAAAAACCCGCTTGCAATGAAATGACTCCAGAGCATTAAAAACCCGCTTGCAACGAAATGACTCCAGAGCACTTAAAAACCCGCTTGCAACGAAATGACTCCAGAGCACTTAAAAACCCGCTTGCAACGAAATGACTCCAGAGCACTTAAAAAACCCGCTTCCAGTGAAATGTCTGAGAAGTATGTAAAAACCCGCTTGCAACGAAATGACTCCAGAGCACTTAAAATACTCGCTTCCAGTTAAATGTCAGAGAAATATGTAAAAACCCGCTTGCAAAGAAATGACTCCAGAGCACGTAAAAACCCGTTTGCAACGAAATGACTCCAGAGTACTTAAAAACCCGCTTGCAACGAAATGCCTACAGAGCATTTAAAAATCCCGCATCCAGTGAAATGTCTGAGAAGTATGTAAAAACCCGCTTGCAACGAAATGACTCCAGAACACGTAAAAACCCGCTTGCAACGAAATGACTCCAGAGCACTTAAAAACTTGCTTACAACGAAATGCCTTCAGAGCACTTAAAAACCCGCTTGCAACGAAATGACTCCAGAGCACTTAAAAACCCGCTTGCAACGAAATGACTCCAGAGCACTTAAAAACCCGCTTGCAACATAATGACTCCAGAGCACTTAAAAACCCGCTTGCAACGAAATGACTCCAGAGCACTTAAAAACCTGCTTGCAACGAAATGACACCAGAGCAATTAAAAACCCGCTTGCAACGAAATGACTCCAGAGCACTTAAAAACCCGCTTGCAACGAAATGACTCCAGAGCACTTAAAAAACCCGCTTCCAGTGAAATGTCTGAGAAGTATATAAAAACCCGCTTGCAACGAAATGACTCCAGAACCCGTAAAAACCCGCTTGCAACGAAATGACTCCAGAGCACTTAAAAAACCCGCTTCCAGTGAAATGTCAGAGAAGTATGTAAAAACCCGCTTGCAATGAAATGACTCCAGAGCACGTAAAAACCCGCTTGCAACGAAATGACTCCAGAGCACTTAAAATACTCGCTTCCAGTTAAATGTCTGAGAAGTATGTAAAAACCCGCTTGCAACGAAATGACTCCAGAACCCGTAAAAACCCGCTTGCAACGAAAAGACTCCAGAGCACTTAAAAACCCGCTTGCAACGAAATGACTCCAGAGCACGTAAAAACCCGCTTGCAACGAAATGACTCCAGAGCACTTAAAAACCCGCTTGCAACGAAATGACTCGAGAGCACTTAAAAACCCGCTTGCAACGAAAAGACTCCAGAGCACTTAATAACCCGCTTGCAACGAAATGACTCCAGAGTACTTAAAAACCCGCTTGCAACGAAATGACTCCAGAGCACTTAAAAAACCCGCTTCCAGTGAAATGTCTGAGAAGTATGTAAAAACCCGCTTGCAATGAAATGACTCCAGAACCCGTAAAAACCCGCTTGCAACGAAAAGACTCCAGAGCACTTAAAAACCCGCTTGCAACGAAATGACTCCAGAGCACGTAAAAACCCGCTTGCAACGAAATGACTCCAGAGCACTTAAAAACCCGCTTGCAACGAAATGACTCCAGAGCACGTAAAAACCCGCTTGCAACGAAATGACTCCAGAGCACTTAAAAACCCGCTTGCAACGAAATGACTCGAGAGCACTTAAAAACCCGCTTGCAACGAAAAGACTCCAGAGCACTTAATAACCCGCTTGCAACGAAATGACTCCAGAGTACTTAAAAACCCGCTTGCAACGAAATGACTCCAGAGCACTTAAAAAACCCGCTTCCAGTGAAATGTCTGAGAAGTATGTAAAAAGCCGCTTGCAATGAAATGACTCCAGAGCACGTAAAAACCCGCTTGCAATGAAATGACTCCAGAGCACTTAAAATACTCGCTTCCAGTTGAATGTCAGAGAAATATGTAAAAACCCGCTTGCAACGAAATGACTCCAGAACACTTAAAAACCCACTTGCAACGAAATGACTCCAGAGCACTTAAAAACCCGCTTGCAACGAAATGACTCCAGAGCACTTAAAAACCCGCTTGCAACGAAATGACTCCAGAGCACTTAAAAACCCGCTTGCAACGAAATGACTCCAGAGCACTTAAAAACCCGCTTGCAACGAAATGACTCCAGAGAACTTAAAAACCCGCTTGCAACGAAATGCCTTCAGAGCACTTAAAAACCCGCTTGCAAAGAAATGACTCCAGAACAGTTAAAAACCCGCTTGCAACGAAAAGACTCCAGAGCACTTAAAAACCCGCTTGCAACGAAATGACTCCAGAGCACTTAAAAACCCGCTTGCAACGAAATGACTCCAGAGCACTTAAAAACCCGCTTGCAACGAAATGACTGCAGAGCACTTAAACACCCGCTTGCAACGAAATGACTCCAGAGTATTTAAAAACCCCCTTGCAACGAAATGCCTACAGAGCACTTAAAAAACCCGCTTCCAGTGAAATGTCTGAGAAGTATGTAAAAACCCGCTTGCAACGAAATGACTCCAGAACCCGTAAAAACCAGCTTGCAACGAAATGACTCCAGAGCACTTAAAAACCCGCTTGCAACGAAATGCCTTCAGAGCACTTAAAAACCCGCTTGCAAAGAAATGACTCCAGAACACTTAAAAACCCGCTTGCAACGAAAAGACTCCAGAGCACTTAAAAACCCGCTTGCAACGAAATGACTCCAGAGCACTTAAAAACCCTCTTGCAACGAAATGACTCCAGAGCACTTAAAAACCCGCTTGCAACGAAATGACTCCAGAGCACTTAAAAACCCGCTTGCAACGAAATGACTCCAGAGCACTTAAACACCCGCTTGCAAAGAAATGACTCCAGAGCACTTAAAAACCCGCTTGCAACGAAATGGCTCCAGAGCACTTAAAAAGCCGCTTGCAACGAAATGGCTCCAGAGCACTTAAAAACCCGCTTGCAACGAAATGTCTCCAGAGCACTTAAAAACCCGCTTGCAACGAAATGACTCCAGAGCACTTAAAAACCCGCTTGCAACGAAATGCCTCCAGAGCACTTAAAAACCCGCTTGCAACGAAATGACTCCAGAGCACTTAAAAACCCGCTTGCAACGAAATGACTCCAGAGCACTTAAAAACCCGCTTGCAACGAAATGACTCCAGAGTACTTAAAAACCCGCTTGCAACGAAATGACTCCAGAACACTTAAAAACCCGCTTGCAACGAAATGACTCCAGAGCACTTAAAAACCCGCTTGCAACGAAATGACTCCAGAGCACTTAAAAACCCGCTTGCAACGTAATGACTCCAGAGCACTTAAAAACCCGCTTGCAACGAAATGACTCCAGAGCACTTAAAAACCCGCTTGCAACGAAATGACACCAGAGCAATTAAAAACCCGCTTGCAACGAAATGACTCCAGAGCACTTAAAAACCCGCTTGCAACGAAATGACTCCAGAGCACTTAAAAAACCCGTTTCCAGTGAAATGTCTGAGAAGTATGTAAAAACCTGCTTGCAACGAAATGACTCCAGAACCCGTAAAAACCCGCTTGCAACGAAATGACTCCAGAGCACTTAAAAAACCCGCTTCCAGTGAAATGTCAGAGAAGTATGTAAAAACCCGCTTGCAATGAAATGACTCCAGAGCACGTAAAAACCCGCTTGCAACGAAATGACTCCAGAGCACTTAAAATACTCGCTTCCAGTTAAATGTCTGAGAAGTATGTAAAAACCCGCTTGCAACGAAATGACTCCAGAACACGTAAAAACCTGCTTGCAACGAAATGACTCCAGAGTACTTAAAAACCCGCTTACAACGAAATGCCTGCAGAGCACTTAAAAAACCCGCTTCCAGTGAAATGTCTGAGAAGTATGTAAAAACCCGCTTGAAACGAAATGACTCCAGAACCCGTAAAAATCCGCTTGCAACGAAAAGACTCCAGAGCACTTAAAAACCCGCTTGCAACGAAATGACTCCAGAGCACGTAAAAACCCGCTTGTAACGAAATGACTCCAGAGCACTTAAAAACCCACTTGCAACGAAATGACTCGAGAGCACTTAAAAACCCGCTTGCAACGAAAAGACTCCAGAGCACTTAATAACCCGCTTGCAACGAAATGACTCCAGAGTACTTAAAAACCCGCTTGCAACGAAATGACTCCAGAGCACTTAAAAAACCCGCTTCCAGTGAAATGTCTGAGAAGTATGTAAAAAGCCGCTTGCAATGAAATGACTCCAGAGCACGTAAAAACCCGCTTGCAACGAAATGACTCCAGAGCACTTAAAATACTCGCTTCCAGTTGAATGTCAGAGAAATATGTAAAAACCCGCTTGCAATGAAATGACTCCAGAGCACTTAAAAACCCGCTTGCAACGAAATGACTCCAGAGCACTTAAAAACCCGCTTGCAACGAAATGACTCCAGAGCACTTAAAAACCCGCTTGCAACGAAATGACTCCAGAGCACTTAAAAACCCGCTTGCAACGAAATGACTCCAGAGCACTTAAAAACCCGCTTGCAACGAAATGACTCCAGAGAACTTAAAAACCCGCTTGCAACGAAATGCCTTCAGAGCACTTAAAAACCCGCTTGCAAAGAAATGACTCCAGAACAGTTAAAAACCCGCTTGCAACGAAATGACTCCAGAGCACTTAAAAACCCGCTTGCAACGAAATGACTCCAGAGCACTTAAAAACCCGCTTGCAACGAAATGACTCCAGAGCACTTAAAAACCCGCTTGCAACGAAATGACTCCAGAGCACTTAAACACCCGCTTGCAACGAAATGACTCCAGAGTATTTAAAAACCCCCTTGCAACGAAATGCCTACAGAGCACTTAAAAAACCCGCTTCCAGTGAAATGTCTGAGAAGTATGTAAAAACCCGCTTGCAACGAAATGACTCCAGAACCCGTAAAAACCAGCTTGCAACGAAATGACTCCAGAGCACTTAAAAACCCGCTTGCAACGAAATGCCTTCAGAGCACTTAAAAACCCGCTTGCAAAGAAATGACTCCAGAACACTTAAAAACCCGCTTGCAACGAAAAGACTCCAGAGCACTTAAAAACCCGCTTGCAACGAAATGACTCCAGAGCACTTAAAAACCCTCTTGCAACGAAATGACTCCAGAGCACTTAAAAACCCGCTTGCAACGAAATGACTCCAGAGCACTTAAAAACCCGCTTGCAACGAAATGACTCCAGAGCACTTAAACACCCGCTTGCAAAGAAATGACTCCAGAGCACTTAAAAACCCGCTTGCAACGAAATGGCTCCAGAGCACTTAAAAAGCCGCTTGCAACGAAATGGCTCCAGAGCACTTAAAAACCCGCTTGCAACGAAATGTCTCCAGAGCACTTAAAAACCCGCTTGCAACGAAATGACTCCAGAGCACTTAAAAACCCGCTTGCAACGAAATGCCTCCAGAGCACTTAAAAACCCACTTGCAACGAAATGACTCCAGAGCACTTAAAAACCCGCTTGCAACGAAATGACTCCAGAGCACTTAAAAACCCGCTTGCAACGAAATGACTCCAGAGTACTTAAAAACCCGCTTGCAACGAAATGACTCCAGAACACTTAAAAACCCGCTTGCAACGAAATGACTCCAGAGCACTTAAAAACCCGCTTGCAACGAAATGACTCCAGAGCACTTAAAAACCCGCTTGCAACGTAATGACTCCAGAGCACTTAAAAACCCGCTTGCAACGAAATGACTCCAGAGCACTTAAAAACCCGCTTGCAACGAAATGACACCAGAGCAATTAAAAACCCGCTTGCAACGAAATGACTCCAGAGCACTTAAAAACCCGCTTGCAACGAAATGACTCCAGAGCACTTAAAAAACCCGTTTCCAGTGAAATGTCTGAGAAGTATGTAAAAACCTGCTTGCAACGAAATGACTCCAGAACCCGTAAAAACCCGCTTGCAACGAAATGACTCCAGAGCACTTAAAAAACCCGCTTCCAGTGAAATGTCAGAGAAGTATGTAAAAACCCGCTTGCAATGAAATGACTCCAGAGCACGTAAAAACCCGCTTGCAACGAAATGACTCCAGAGCACTTAAAATACTCGCTTCCAGTTAAATGTCTGAGAAGTATGTAAAAACCCGCTTGCAACGAAATGACTCCAGAACACGTAAAAACCTGCTTGCAACGAAATGACTCCAGAGTACTTAAAAACCCGCTTACAACGAAATGCCTGCAGAGCACTTAAAAAACCCGCTTCCAGTGAAATGTCTGAGAAGTATGTAAAAACCCGCTTGAAACGAAATGACTCCAGAACCCGTAAAAATCCGCTTGCAACGAAAAGACTCCAGAGCACTTAAAAACCCGCTTGCAACGAAATGACTCCAGAGCACGTAAAAACCCGCTTGTAACGAAATGACTCCAGAGCACTTAAAAACCCACTTGCAACGAAATGACTCGAGAGCACTTAAAAACCCGCTTGCAACGAAAAGACTCCAGAGCACTTAATAACCCGCTTGCAACGAAATGACTCCAGAGTACTTAAAAACCCGCTTGCAACGAAATGACTCCAGAGCACTTAAAAAACCCGCTTCCAGTGATTTGTCTGAGAAGTATGTAAAAAGCCGCTTGCAATGAAATGACTCCAGAGCACGTAAAAACCCGCTTGCAACGAAATGACTCCAGAGCACTTAAAATACTCGCTTCCAGTTGAATGTCAGAGAAATATGTAAAAACCCGCTTGCAATGAAATGACTCCAGAGCACTTAAAAACCCGCTTGCAACGAAATGACTCCAGAGCACTTAAAAACCCGCTTGCAACGAAATGACTCCAGAGCACTTAAAAACCCGCTTGCAACGAAATGACTCCAGAGCACTTAAAAACCCGCTTGCAACGAAATGACTCCAGAGCACTTAAAAACCCGCTTGCAACGAAATGACTCCAGAGAACTTAAAAACCCGCTTGCAACGAAATGCCTTCAGAGCACTTAAAAACCCGCTTGCAAAGAAATGACTCCAGAACAGTTAAAAACCCGCTTGCAACGAAATGACTCCAGAGCACTTAAAAACCCGCTTGCAACGAAATGACTCCAGAGCACTTAAAAACCCGCTTGCAACGAAATGACTCCAGAGCACTTAAAAACCCGCTTGCAACGAAATGACTCCAGAGCACTTAAACACCCGCTTGCAACGAAATGACTCCAGAGTATTTAAAAACCCCCTTGCAACGAAATGCCTACAGAGCACTTAAAAAACCCGCTTCCAGTGAAATGTCTGAGAAGTATGTAAAAACCCGCTTGCAACGAAATGACTCCAGAACCCGTAAAAACCAGCTTGCAACGAAATGACTCCAGAGCACTTAAAAACCCGCTTGCAACGAAATGCCTTCAGAGCACTTAAAAACCCGCTTGCAAAGAAATGACTCCAGAACACTTAAAAACCCGCTTGCAACGAAAAGACTCCAGAGCACTTAAAAACCCGCTTGCAACGAAATGACTCCAGAGCACTTAAAAACCCTCTTGCAACGAAATGACTCCAGAGCACTTAAAAACCCGCTTGCAACGAAATGACTCCAGAGCACTTAAAAACCCGCTTGCAACGAAATGACTCCAGAGCACTTAAACACCCGCTTGCAAAGAAATGACTCCAGAGCACTTAAAAACCCGCTTGCAACGAAATGGCTCCAGAGCACTTAAAAAGCCGCTTGCAACGAAATGGCTCCAGAGCACTTAAAAACCCGCTTGCAACGAAATGTCTCCAGAGCACTTAAAAACCCGCTTGCAACGAAATGACTCCAGAGCACTTAAAAACCCGCTTGCAACGAAATGCCTCCAGAGCACTTAAAAACCCGCTTGCAACGAAATGACTCCAGAGCACTTAAAAACCCGCTTGCAACGAAATGACTCCAGAGCACTTAAAAACCCGCTTGCAACGAAATGACTCCAGAGCACTTAAAAACCCGCTTGCAACGAAATGACACCAGAGCAATTAAAAACCCGCTTGCAACGAAATGACTCCAGAGCACTTAAAAACCCGCTTGCAACGAAATGACTCCAGAGCACTTAAAAACCCGCTTGCAACGTAATGACTCCAGAGCACTTAAAAACCCGCTTGCAACGAAATGACTCCAGAGCACTTAAAAACCCGCTTGCAACGAAATGACACCAGAGCAATTAAAAACCCGCTTGCAACGAAATGACTCCAGAGCACTTAAAAACCCGCTTGCAACGAAATGACTCCAGAGCACTTAAAAAACCCGCTTCCAGTGAAATGTCAGAGAAGTATGTAAAAACCCGCTTGCAATGAAATGACTCCAGAGCACGTAAAAACCCGCTTGCAACGAAATGACTCCAGAGCACTTAAAATACTCGCTTCCAGTTAAATGTCTGAGAAGTATGTAAAAACCCGCTTGCAACGAAATGACTCCAGAACACGTAAAAACCTGCTTGCAACGAAATGACTCCAGAGTACTTAAAAACCCGCTTACAACGAAATGCCTGCAGAGCACTTAAAAAACCCGCTTCCAGTGAAATGTCTGAGAAGTATGTAAAAACCCGCTTGAAACGAAATGACTCCAGAACCCGTAAAAATCCGCTTGCAACGAAAAGACTCCAGAGCACTTAAAAACCCGCTTGCAACGAAATGACTCCAGAGCACGTAAAAACCCGCTTGCAACGAAATGACTCCAGAGCACTTAAAAAACCCGCTTCCAGTGAAATGTCAGAGAAGTATGTAAAAACCCGCTTGCAATGAAATGACTCCAGAGCACGTAAAAACCCGCTTGCAACGAAATGACTCCAGAGCACTTAAAATACTCGCTTCCAGTTAAATGTCTGAGAAGTATGTAAAAACCCGCTTGCAACGAAATGACTCCAGAGCACTTAAAAACCCGCTTGCAACGTAATGACTCCAGAGCACTTAAAAACCCGCTTGCAACGAAATGACTCCAGAGCACTTAAAAACCCGCTTGCAACGAAATGACTCCAGAGCACTTAAACACCCGCTTGCAACGAAATGACTCCAGAGTATTTAAAAACCCCCTTGCAACGAAATGCCTACAGAGCACTTAAAAAACCCGCTTCCAGTGAAATGTCTGAGAAGTATGTAAAAACCCGCTTGCAACGAAATGACTCCAGAACCCGTAAAAACCAGCTTGCAACGAAATGACTCCAGAGCACTTAAAAACCCGCTTGCAACGAAATGCCTTCAGAGCACTTAAAAACCCGCTTGCAAAGAAATGACTCCAGAACACTTAAAAACCCGCTTGCAACGAAAAGACTCCAGAGCACTTAAAAACCCGCTTGCAACGAAATGACTCCAGAGCACTTAAAAACCCTCTTGCAACGAAATGACTCCAGAGCACTTAAAAACCCGCTTGCAACGAAATGACTCCAGAGCACTTAAAAACCCGCTTGCAACGAAATGACTCCAGAGCACTTAAACACCCGCTTGCAAAGAAATGACTCCAGAGCACTTAAAAACCCGCTTGCAACGAAATGGCTCCAGAGCACTTAAAAAGCCGCTTGCAACGAAATGGCTCCAGAGCACTTAAAAACCCGCTTGCAACGAAATGTCTCCAGAGCACTTAAAAACCCGCTTGCAACGAAATGACTCCAGAGCACTTAAAAACCCGCTTGCAACGAAATGCCTCCAGAGCACTTAAAAACCCGCTTGCAACGAAATGACTCCAGAGCACTTAAAAACCCGCTTGCAACGAAATGACTCCAGAGCACTTAAAAACCCGCTTGCAACGAAATGACTCCAGAGCACTTAAAAACCCGCTTGCAACGAAATGACTCCAGAACACTTAAAAACCCGCTTGCAACGAAATGACTCCAGAGCACTTAAAAACCCGCTTGCAACGAAATGACTCCAGAGCACTTAAAAACCCGCTTGCAACGTAATGACTCCAGAGCACTTAAAAACCCGCTTGCAACGAAATGACTCCAGAGCACTTAAAAACCCGCTTGCAACGAAATGACACCAGAGCAATTAAAAACCCGCTTGCAACGAAATGACTCCAGAGCACTTAAAAACCCGCTTGCAACGAAATGACTCCAGAGCACTTAAAAAACCCGCTTCCAGTGAAATGTCAGAGAAGTATGTAAAAACCCGCTTGCAATGAAATGACTCCAGAGCACGTAAAAACCCGCTTGCAACGAAATGACTGCAGAGCACTTAAAATACTCGCTTCCAGTTAAATGTCTGAGAAGTATGTAAAAACCCGCTTGCAACGAAATGACTCCAGAACACGTAAAAACCTGCTTGCAACGAAATGACTCCAGAGTACTTAAAAACCCGCTTACAACGAAATGCCTGCAGAGCACTTAAAAAACCCGCTTCCAGTGAAATGTCTGAGAAGTATGTAAAAACCCGCTTGAAACGAAATGACTCCAGAACCCGTAAAAATCCGCTTGCAACGAAAAGACTCCAGAGCACTTAAAAACCCGCTTGCAACGAAATGACTCCAGAGCACGTAAAAACCCGCTTGCAACGAAATGACTCCAGAGCACTTAAAAACCCGCTTGCAACGAAATGACTCGAGAGCACTTAAAAACCCGCTTGCAACGAAAAGACTCCAGAGCACTTAATAACCCGCTTGCAACGAAATGACTCCAGAGTACTTAAAAACCCGCTTGCAACGAAATGACTCCAGAGCACTTAAAAAACCCGCTTCCAGTGAAATGTCTGAGAAGTATGTAAAAACCCGCTTGCAATGAAATGACTCCACAGCACTTAAAAACCCGCTTGCAACGAAATGACTCCAGAGCACTTAAAAACCCGCTTGCAACGAAATGACTCCAGAGCACTCAAAAACCCGCTTGCAACGAAATGACTCCAGAGCACTTAAAAACCCGCTTGCAACAAAATGACTCCAGAGCACTTAAAAACCCGCTTGCAACGAAATGACTCCAGAACCCTTAAAAACCAGCTTGCAACGAAATGACTCCAGAGCACTTAAAAACCCGCTTGCAACGAAATGCCTTCAGAGCACTTAAAAACCCGCTTGCAAAGAAATGACTCCAGAACACTTAAAAACCCGCTTGTAACGAAAAGACTCCAGAGCACTTAAAAACCCGCTTGCAACGAAATGACTCCAGAGCACTTAAAAACCCGCTTACAACGAAATGACTCCAGAGCACTTAAAAACCCGCTTGCAACGAAATGACTCCAGAGCACTTAAACACCCGCTTGCAACGAAATGACTCCAGAGTACTTAAAAACCCGCTTGCAACGAAATGCCTACAGAGCACTTAAAAAACCAGCTTCCAGTGAAATGTCTGAGAAGTATGTAAAAACCCGCTTGCAACGAAATGGCTCCAGAGCACTTAAAAAGCCGCTTGCAACGAAATGGCTCCAGAGCACTTAAAAACCCGCTTGCAACGAAATGTCTCCAGAGCACTTAAAAACCCGCTTGCAACGAAATGACTCCAGAGCACTTAAAAACCCGCTTGCAACGAAATGCCTCCAGAGCACTTAAAAACCCGCTTGCAACGAAATGACTCCAGAGCACTTAAAAACCCGCTTGCAACGAAATGACTCCAGAGCACTTAAAAACCCGCTTGCAACGAAATGACTCCAGAGTACTTAAAAACCCGCTTGCAACGAAATGACTCCAGAACACTTAAAAACCCGCTTGCAACGAAATGACTCCAGAGCACTTAAAAACCCGCTTGCAACGAAATGACTCCAGAGCACTTAAAAACCCGCTTGCAACGTAATGACTCCAGAGCACTTAAAAACCCGCTTGCAACGAAATGACTCCAGAGCACTTAAAAACCCGCTTGCAACGAAATGACACCAGAGCAATTAAAAACCCGCTTGCAACGAAATGACTCCAGAGCACTTAAAAACCCGCTTGCAACGAAATGACTCCAGAGCACTTAAAAAACCCGTTTCCAGTGAAATGTCTGAGAAGTATGTAAAAACCTGCTTGCAACGAAATGACTCCAGAACCCGTAAAAACCCGCTTGCAACGAAATGACTCCAGAGCACTTAAAAAACCCGCTTCCAGTGAAATGTCAGAGATGTATGTAAAAACCCGCTTGCAATGAAATGACTCCAGAGCACGTAAAAACCCGCTTGCAACGAAATGACTCCAGAGCACTTAAAATACTCGCTTCCAGTTAAATGTCTGAGAAGTATGTAAAAACCCGCTTGCAACGAAATGACTCCAGAACACGTAAAAACCTGCTTGCAACGAAATGACTCCAGAGTACTTAAAAACCCGCTTACAACGAAATGCCTGCAGAGCACTTAAAAAACCCGCTTCCAGTGAAATGTCTGAGAAGTATGTAAAAACCCGCTTGCAACGAAATGACTCCAGAACCCGTAAAAATCCGCTTGCAACGAAAAGACTCCAGAGCACTTAAAAACCCGCTTGCAACGAAATGACTCCAGAGCACGTAAAAACCCGCTTGCAACGAAATGACTCCAGAGCACTTAAAAACCCGCTTGCAACGAAATGACTCGAGAGCACTTAAAAACCCGCTTGCAACGAAAAGACTCCAGAGCACTTAATAACCCGCTTGCAACGAAATGACTCCAGAGTACTTAAAAACCCGCTTGCAACGAAATGACTCCAGAGCACTTAAAAAACCCGCTTCCAGTGAAATGTCTGAGAAGTATGTAAAAACCCGCTTGCAATGAAATGACTCCAGAGCACTTAAAAACCCGCTTGCAACGAAATGACTCCAGAGCACTTAAAAACCCGCTTGCAACGAAATGACTCCAGAGCACTCAAAAACCCGCTTGCAACGAAATGACTCCAGAGCACTTAAAAACCCGCTTGCAACAAAATGACTCCAGAGCACTTAAAAACCCGCTTGCAACGAAATGACTCCAGAACCCTTAAAAACCAGCTTGCAACGAAATGACTCCAGAGCACTTAAAAACCCGCTAGCAACGAAATGCCTTCAGAGTACTTAAAAACCCGCTTGCAAAGAAATGACTCCAGAACACTTAAAAACCCGCTTGTAACGAAAAGACTCCAGAGCACTTAAAAACCCGCTTGCAACGAAATGACTCCAGAGCACTTAAAAACCCGCTTACAACGAAATGACTCCAGAGCACTTAAAAACCCGCTTGCAACGAAATGACTCCAGAGCACTTAAACACCCGCTTGCAACGAAATGACTCCAGAGTACTTAAAAACCCGCTTGCAACGAAATGCCTACAGAGCACTTAAAAAACCAGCTTCCAGTGAAATGTCTGAGAAGTATGTAAAAACCCGCTTGCAACGAAATGACTCCAGAACACGTAAAACCCGCTTGCAAGGAAATGACTCCAGAGCACTTAAAAACCCGCTTACAACGAAATGCCTTCAGAGCACTTAAATACCCGCTTGCAACGAAATGACTCCAGAGCACTTAAAAACCCGCTTGCAACGAAATGACTCCAGAGCACTTAAAAACCCGCTTGCAACGAAATGACTCCAGAGCACGTAAAAACCCGCTTGCAACGAAATGACTCCAGAGCACTTAAAAGCCCGCTTGCAACGAAATGACTCCAGAGCACTTAAAAACCCGCTTGCAACGAAATGAATCCAGAGCACTTAAAAACCCGCTTTCAACGAAATGACTCCAGAGCACTTAATAACCCGCTTGCAACGAAATGACTCCAGAGTACTTAAAAAACCGCTTGCAACGAAATGACTCCAGAGCACTTAAAAAACCCGCTTCCAGTGAAATGTCTGAGAAGTATGTAAAAACCCGCTTGCAACGAAATGACTCCAGAGCACTTAAAAACCCGCTTGCAACGAAATGACTCCAGAGCACTTAAAATACTCGCTTCCAGTTAAATGTCAGAGAAATATGTAAAAACCCGCTTGCAACGAAATGACTCCTGAGCACGTAAAAACCCGTTTGCAACGAAATGACTCCAGAGTACTTAAAAACAAGCTTGCAACGAAATGACTCCAGAACACTTAAAAACCCGCTTGCAACGTAATGACTCCAGAGCACTTAAAAACCCGCTTGCAACGAAATGGCTCCAGAGCACTTAAAAACCCGCGTGCAAGGAAATGACTCCAGAGCACTTAAAAACCCGCTTGCAAAGAAATGACTCCAGAGCACTTAAAAACCCGCTCGTAACGAAAGGACTCCAGAGCACTTAAAAACCCGCTCGCAACGTAATGACTTCAGAGCACTTAAAAACCCGCTTGCAACGAAATGACTCCAGAGCACTTAAAAACCCGCTTGCAACGAAATGACACCAGAGCACTTAAAAACCCGCTTGCAACGAAATGACTCCAGAGCACTTAAAAACCCGCTTGCAACGAAATGACTCCAGAGCACTTAAACACCCGCTTGCAACGAAATGACTCCAGAGCACTTAAAAACACGCTTGCAACGAAATGCCTTCAGAGCACTTAAAAACCTGCTTGCAACGAAATGAATCCAGAGCACTTAAAAACCCGCTTTCAACGAAATGACTCCAGAGCACTTAAAAACCCGCTTGCAACGAAATGCCTACAGAGCACTTAAAAAACCCGCTTCCAGTGAAATGTCTGAGAAGTATGTAAAAACCCGCTTGCAACGAAATGACTCCAGAACACGTAAAAACCCGCTTGCAACGAAATGACTCCAGAGCACTTAAATACCCGCTTGCAACGAAATGACTCCAGAGCACTTAAAAACCCGCTTGCAACGAAATGACTCCAGAGCACTTAAAAACCCGCTTGCAACGAAATGACTCCAGAGCACTTAAAAACCCGCTTGCAACGAAATGACTCCAGAGCACGTAAAAACCCGCTTGCAACGAAATGACTCCAGAGCACTTAAAAGCACGCTTGCAACGAAATGACTCCAGAGCACTTAAAAACCCGCTTGCAACGAAATGAATCCAGAGCACTTAAAAACCCGCTTTCAACGAAATGACTCCAGAGCACTTAATAACCCGCTTCCAACGAAATGACTCCAGAGTACATAAAAAACCGCTTGCAACGAAATGACTCCAGAGCACTTAAAAACCCGCTTGCAACGAAATGACTCCAGAGCACTTAAAAACCCGCTTGCAACGAAATGTCTCCAGAGTACTTAAAAACCCGCTTGCAACGAAATGACTCCAGAGCACTTAAAAACCCGCTTGCAACGAAATGACTACAGAGCACTTAAAAACCCGCTTGCAACGAAATGACTCCAGAGCACTTAAAAACCCGCTTGCAACGAAATGACTCCAGAGCACTTAAAAACCCGCTTGCAACGAAATGACTCCAGAGCACTTAAAAACCCGCTTGCAACGAAATGACTCCAGAGTACTTAAAAACCCGCTTGCAACGAAATGACTCCAGAGTACTTAAAAACCCGCTTGCAACGAAATGACTCCAGAGCACTTAAAAACCCGCTTGCAACGAAATGACTCCAGAGCACTTAAAAACCCGCTTGCAACGTAATGACTCCAGAGCACTTAAAAACCCGCTTGCAACGAAATGACTCCAGAGCACTTAAAAACCCGCTTGCAACGAAATGACACCAGAGCAATTAAAAACCCGCTTGCAACGAAATGACTCCAGAGCACTTAAAAACCCGCTTGCAACGAAATGACTCCAGAGCACTTAAAAAACCCGTTTCCAGTGAAATGTCTGAGAAGTATGTAAAAACCTGCTTGCAACGAAATGACTCCAGAACCCGTAAAAACCCGCTTGCAACGAAATGACTCCAGAGCACTTAAAAAACCCGCTTCCAGTGAAATGTCAGAGAAGTATGTAAAAACCCGCTTGCAATGAAATGACTCCAGAGCACGTAAAAACCCGCTTGCAACGAAATGACTCCAGAGCACTTAAAATACTCGCTTCCAGTTAAATGTCTGAGAAGTATGTAAAAACCCGCTTGCAACGAAATGACTCCAGAACACGTAAAAACCTGCTTGCAACGAAATGACTCCAGAGTACTTAAAAACCCGCTTACAACGAAATGCCTGCAGAGCACTTAAAAAACCCGCTTCCAGTGAAATGTCTGAGAAGTATGTAAAAACCCGCTTGCAACGAAATGACTCCAGAACCCGTAAAAATCCGCTTGCAACGAAAAGACTCCAGAGCACTTAAAAACCCGCTTGCAACGAAATGACTCCAGAGCACGTAAAAACCCGCTTGCAACGAAATGACTCCAGAGCACTTAAAAACCCGCTTGCAACGAAATGACTCGAGAGCACTTAAAAACCCGCTTGCAACGAAAAGACTCCAGAGCACTTAATAACCCGCTTGCAACGAAATGACTCCAGAGTACTTAAAAACCCGCTTGCAACGAAATGACTCCAGAGCACTTAAAAAACCCGCTTCCAGTGAAATGTCTGAGAAGTATGTAAAAACCCGCTTGCAATGAAATGACTCCAGAGCACTTAAAAACCCGCTTGCAACGAAATGACTCCAGAGCACTTAAAAACCCGCTTGCAACGAAATGACTCCAGAGCACTCAAAAACCCGCTTGCAACGAAATGACTCCAGAGCACTTAAAAACCCGCTTGCAACAAAATGACTCCAGAGCACTTAAAAACCCGCTTGCAACGAAATGACTCCAGAACCCTTAAAAACCAGCTTGCAACGAAATGACTCCAGAGCACTTAAAAACCCGCTAGCAACGAAATGCCTTCAGAGTACTTAAAAACCCGCTTGCAAAGAAATGACTCCAGAACACTTAAAAACCCGCTTGTAACGAAAAGACTCCAGAGCACTTAAAAACCCGCTTGCAACGAAATGACTCCAGAGCACTTAAAAACCCGCTTACAACGAAATGACTCCAGAGCACTTAAAAACCCGCTTGCAACGAAATGACTCCAGAGCACTTAAACACCCGCTTGCAACGAAATGACTCCAGAGTACTTAAAAACCCGCTTGCAACGAAATGCCTACAGAGCACTTAAAAAACCAGCTTCCAGTGAAATGTCTGAGAAGTATGTAAAAACCCGCTTGCAACGAAATGACTCCAGAACACGTAAAACCCGCTTGCAAGGAAATGACTCCAGAGCACTTAAAAACCCGCTTACAACGAAATGCCTTCAGAGCACTTAAATACCCGCTTGCAACGAAATGACTCCAGAGCACTTAAAAACCCGCTTGCAACGAAATGACTCCAGAGCACTTAAAAACCCGCTTGCAACGAAATGACTCCAGAGCACGTAAAAACCCGCTTGCAACGAAATGACTCCAGAGCACTTAAAAGCCCGCTTGCAACGAAATGACTCCAGAGCACTTAAAAACCCGCTTGCAACGAAATGAATCCAGAGCACTTAAAAACCCGCTTTCAACGAAATGACTCCAGAGCACTTAATAACCCGCTTGCAACGAAATGACTCCAGAGTACTTAAAAAACCGCTTGCAACGAAATGACTCCAGAGCACTTAAAAAACCCGCTTCCAGTGAAATGTCTGAGAAGTATGTAAAAACCCGCTTGCAACGAAATGACTCCAGAGCACTTAAAAACCCGCTTGCAACGAAATGACTCCAGAGCACTTAAAATACTCGCTTCCAGTTAAATGTCAGAGAAATATGTAAAAACCCGCTTGCAACGAAATGACTCCTGAGCACGTAAAAACCCGTTTGCAACGAAATGACTCCAGAGTACTTAAAAACAAGCTTGCAACGAAATGACTCCAGAACACTTAAAAACCCGCTTGCAACGTAATGACTCCAGAGCACTTAAAAACCCGCTTGCAACGAAATGGCTCCAGAGCACTTAAAAACCCGCGTGCAAGGAAATGACTCCAGAGCACTTAAAAACCCGCTTGCAAAGAAATGACTCCAGAGCACTTAAAAACCCGCTCGTAACGAAAGGACTCCAGAGCACTTAAAAACCCGCTCGCAACGTAATGACTTCAGAGCACTTAAAAACCCGCTTGCAACGAAATGACTCCAGAGCACTTAAAAACCCGCTTGCAACGAAATGACACCAGAGCACTTAAAAACCCGCTTGCAACGAAATGACTCCAGAGCACTTAAAAACCCGCTTGCAACGAAATGACTCCAGAGCACTTAAACACCCGCTTGCAACGAAATGACTCCAGAGCACTTAAAAACACGCTTGCAAGGAAATGCCTTCAGAGCACTTAAAAACCTGCTTGCAACGAAATGAATCCAGAGCACTTAAAAACCCGCTTTCAACGAAATGACTCCAGAGCACTTAAAAACCCGCTTGCAACGAAATGCCTACAGAGCACTTAAAAAACCCGCTTCCAGTGAAATGTCTGAGAAGTATGTAAAAACCCGCTTGCAACGAAATGACTCCAGAACACGTAAAAACCCGCTTGCAACGAAATGACTCCAGAGCACTTAAATACCCGCTTGCAACGAAATGACTCCAGAGCACTTAAAAACCCGCTTGCAACGAAATGACTCCAGAGCACTTAAAAACCCGCTTGCAACGAAATGACTCCAGAGCACTTAAAAACCCGCTTGCAACGAAATGACTCCAGAGCACGTAAAAACCCGCTTGCAACGAAATGACTCCAGAGCACTTAAAAGCACGCTTGCAACGAAATGACTCCAGAGCACTTAAAAACCCGCTTGCAACGAAATGAATCCAGAGCACTTAAAAACCCGCTTTCAACGAAATGACTCCAGAGCACTTAATAACCCGCTTCCAACGAAATGACTCCAGAGTACATAAAAAACCGCTTGCAACGAAATGACTCCAGAGCACTTAAAAACCCGCTTGCAACGAAATGACTCCAGAGCACTTAAAAACCCGCTTGCAACGAAATGTCTCCAGAGTACTTAAAAACCCGCTTGCAACGAAATGACTCCAGAGCACTTAAAAACCCGCTTGCAACGAAATGACTACAGAGCACTTAAAAACCCGCTTGCAACGAAATGACTCCAGAGCACTTAAAAACCCGCTTGCAACGAAATGACTCCAGAGCACTTAAAAACCCGCTTGCAACGAAATGACTCCAGAGCACTTAAAAACCCGCTTGCAACGAAATGACTACAGAACACTTAAATACCCGCTTGCAACGTAATGACTCAAACCCGCTTGCAACGAAATGACTCCAGAGCACTTAAAAACCCGCTTGCAACAAAATGACTCCAGAGCACTTAAAAACCCGCTTGCAACGAAATGACTCCAGAGCACTTAAACACCCGCTTGCAACGAAATGACTCCAGAGTACTTAAAAACCCGCTTGCAACGAAATGCCTACAGAGCACTTAAAATACCCGCTTCCAGTGAAATGTCTGAGAAGTATGTAAAAACCCGCTTGCAACGAAATGACTCCAGAGCACTTAAACACCCGCTTGCAACGAAATGACTCCAGAGTACTTAAAAACCCGCTTGCAACGAAATGCCTACAGAGCACTTAAAAAACCCGCTTCCAGTGAAATGTCTGAGAAGTATGTAAAAACCCGCTTGCAACGAAATGTCTCCAGAGCACTTAAAAACCCGCTTGCAACGAAATGAATCCAGAGCACTTAAAAACTCGCTTGCAACGAAATGACTCCAGAGCACTTAAAAACCCGCTTGCAACGAAATGACTCCAGAGCACTTAAAAAACCCGCTTCCAGTGAAATGTCTGAGAAGTATGTAAAAACCCGCTTGCAACGAAATGACTCCAGAGCACTTAAAATACTCGCTTCCAGTTAAATGTCAGAGAAATATGTAAAAACCCGCTTGCAACGAAATGACTCCAGAGCACGTAAAATCCCGTTTGCAACGAAATGACTCCAGAGTACTTAAAAACCCGCTTGCAACGAAATGCCTACAGAGCATTTAAAAAACCCGCTTCCAGTGAAATGTCTGAGAAGTATGTAAAAACCCGCTTGCAACGAAATGACTCCAGAACACGTAAAAACCGGCTTGCAACGAAATGACTCCAGAGCACTTAAAAACCCGCTTGCAACGAAATGTCTCCAGAGTACTTAAAAACCCACTTGCAACGAAATGACTCCAGAGCACTTAAAAACCCGCTTGCAACGAAATGACTCCAGAGCACTTAAATACCCGCTTGCAACGTAATGACTCCAGAGCACTTAAAAACCCGCTTGCAACGAAATGGCTCCAGAGCACTTAAAAACCCGCTTGCAACGAAATGGCTCCAGAGCATTTAAAAACCAGCTTGCAACGAAATGTCTCCAGATCACTTAAAAACCCGCTTGCAACGAAATGACTCCAGAGCACTTAAAAACCCGCTTGCAACGAAATGACTCCAGAGCACTCAAAAACCCGCTTGCAACGAAATGACTCCAGAGTACTCAAAAACCAGCTTGCAACGAAATGACTCCAGAGCACTTAAACACCCGCTTGCAACGAAATGACTCCAGAGTACTTAAAAACCCGCTTGCAACGAAATGCCTACAGAGCACATAAAAAACCCGCTTCCAGTGAAATGTCTGAGAAGTATGTAAAAACCCGCTTGCAACGAAATGACTCCAGAGCACTTAAAAACCCGCTTGCAACGAAATGACTCCAGAGCACTTAAAAACCCGCTTGCAACGAAATGACTCCAGAGCACTTAAAAACCCGCTTGCAACGAAATGACTCCAGAGCACTTAAAAACCCGCTTGCAACGAAATGACTACAGAACACTTAAATACCCGCTTGCAACGTAATGACTCCAGAGCACTTAAAAACCCGCTTGCAACGAAATGGCTGCAGAGCACTTAAAAACCCGCTTGCAACGAAATGGCTCCAGAGTACTTAAAAACCAGCTTGCTACGAAATGTCTCCAGAGCACTTAAAAACCCGCTTGCAACGAAATGACTCCAGAGCACTTAAAAACCCGCTTGCAACGAAATGCCTCCAGAGCACTTAAAAACCCGCTTGCAACGAAATGACTCCAGAGCACTTAAAAACCCGCTTGCAACGAAATGACTCCAGAGCACTTAAAAACCCGCTTGCAACGAAATGACTCCAGAGCACTTAAAAACCCGCTTGCAACGAAATGACTCCAGAGCACTTAAAAACCCGCTTGCAACGAAATGACTCCAGAACACTTAAAAACCCGCTTGCAACGTAATGGCTCCAGAGCACTTAAAAACCCGCTTGTAACGAAATGGCTCCAGAGCACTTAAAAACCAGCTTGCTACGAAATGTCTCCAGAGAACTTAAAAACCCGCTTGCAACGAAATGCCTCCAGAGCACTTAAAAACCCGCTTGCAACAAAATGACTCCAGAGCACTTAAAAACCCGCTTGCAACGAAATGACTGAGAGCACTTAAAAACCCGCTTGCAACGAAATGACTCCAGAGCACTTAAAAACCCGCTTGCAACGAAATGACTCCAGAGAACTTAAAAACCCGCTTGCAACGAAATGACTCCAGAACACTTAAAAACCCGCTTGCAACGTAATGGCTCCAGAGCACTTAAAAACCCGCTTGCAACGAAATGGCTCCAGAGCACTTAAAAACCCGCTTGCAACGAAATGGCTCCAGAGCACTTAAAAACCCGCTTGCAACGAAATGGCTCCAGAGCACTTAAAAACCCGCTTGCAACGAAATGACTCCAGAGCACTCAAAAACCCGCTTGCAACGAAATGACTCCAGAGTACTCAAAAACCCGCTTGCAACGAAATGACTCCAGAGCACTTAAACACCCGCTTGCAACGAAATGACTCCAGAGTACTTAAAAACCCGCTTGCAACGAAATGCCTACAGAGCACATAAAAAACCCGCTTCCAGTGAAATGTCTGAGAAGTATGTAAAAACCCGCTTGCAACGAAATGACTCCAGAGCACTTAAAAACCCGCTTGCAACGAAATGACTCCAGAGCACTTAAAAACCCGCTTGCAACGAAATGACTCCAGAGCACTTAAAAGCCCGCTTGCAACGAAATGACTCCAGAGCACTTAAAAACCCGCTTGCAACGAAATGACTACAGAACACTTAAATACCCGCTTGCAACGTAATGACTCCAGAGCACTTAAAAACCCGCTTGCAACGAAATGGCTGCAGAGCACTTAAAAACCCGCTTGCAACGAAATGGCTCCAGAGTACTTAAAAACCAGCTTGCTACGAAATGTCTCCAGAGCACTTAAAAACCCGCTTGCAACGAAATGACTCCAGAGCACTTAAAAACCCGCTTGCAACGAAATGCCTCCAGAGCACTTAAAAACCCGCTTGCAACGAAATGACTCCAGAGCATTTAAAAATCCGCTTGCAACGAAATGACTCCAGAGCACTTAAAAACCCGCTTGCAACGAAATGACTCCAGAGCACTTAAAAACCCGCTTGCAACGAAATGACTCCAGAGCACTTAAAAACCCGCTTGCAACGAAATGACTCCAGAACACTTAAAAACCCGCTTGCAACGTAATGGCTCCAGAGCACTTAAAAACCCGCTTGTAACGAAATGGCTCCAGAGCACTTAAAAACCAGCTTGCTACGAAATGTCTCCAGAGAACTTAAAAACCCGCTTGCAACGAAATGCCTCCAGAGCACTTAAAAACCCGCTTGCAACGAAATGACTCCAGAGCACTTAAAAACCCGCTTGCAACGAAATGACTGAGAGCACTTAAAAACCCGCTTGCAACGAAATGACTCCAGAGCACTTAAAAACCCGCTTGCAACGAAATGACTCCAGAGAACTTAAAAACCCGCTTGCAACGAAATGACTCCAGAACACTTAAAAACCCGCTTGCAACGTAATGGCTCCAGAGCACTTAAAAACCCGCTTGCAACGAAATGGCTCCAGAGCACTTAAAAACCCGCTTGCAACGAAATGGCTCCAGAGCACTTAAAAACCCGCTGGCAACGAAATGACTCCAGAGAACTTAAAAACCCGCTTACAACGAAATGCCAGCAGAGCACTTAAAAAACCCGCTTCCAGTGAAATGTCTGAGAAGTATGTAAAAACCCGCTTGCAACGAAATGACTCCAGAGCACTTAAAAACCCGCTTGCAACGAAATGACTCCAGAGCACTTAAAAACCCGCTTGCAACGAAATGACTCCAGAGCACTTAAAAACCCGCTTGCAACGAAATGACTCCAGAGCACTTAAAAACCCGCTTGCAACGAAATGACTACAGAACACTTAAATACCCGCTTGCAACGTAATGACTCCAGAGCACTTAAAAACCCGCTTGCAACGAAATGGCTGCAGAGCACTTAAAAACCCGCTTGCAACGAAATGGCTCCAGAGCACTTAAAAACCAGCTTGCTACGAAATGTCTCCAGAGCACTTAAAAACCCGCTTGCAACGAAATGACTCCAGAGCACTTAAAAACCCGCTTGCAACGAAATGCCTCCAGAGCACTTAAAAACCCGCTTGCAACGAAATGACTCCAGAGCACTTAAAAACCCGCTTGCAACGAAATGACTCCAGAGCACTTAAAAACCCGCTTGCAACGAAATGACTCCAGAGCACTTAAAAACCCGCTTGCAACGAAATGACTCCAGAGCACTTAAAAACCCGCTTGCAACGAAATGACTCCAGAGCACTTAAAAACCCGCTTGCAACGAAAAGCCTTCAGAGCACTTAAAAACCCGCTTGCAACGAAATGACTCCAGAGCACTTAAAAACCCGCTTGCAATGAAATGACTCCAGAGCACTTAAAAACCCGCTTGCAACGAAATGGCTCCAGAGCACTTAAAAACCCGCTTGCAACGAAATGGCTCCAGAGCACTTAAAAACCCGCTTGCAACGAAATGACTCCAGAGTACTTAAAAACCCGCTTACAACGAAATGCCTGCAGAGCACTTAAAAAACCCGCTTCCAGTGAAATGTCTGGGAAGTATGTAAAAACCCGCTTGCAACGAAATGACTCCAGAACCTGTAAAAACCCGCTTGCAACGAAATGACTCCAGAGCACTTAAAAACCCGCTTGCAACAAAATGCCTTCAGAGCACTTAAAAACCCGCTTGCAAAGAAATGACTCCAGAACACTTAAAAACCCGCTTGCAACGAAAAGACTCCAGAGCACTTAAAAACCCGCTAGCAACAAAATGACTCCAGAGCACTAAAAAACCCGCTTGCAATGAAATGACTCCAGAGCACTTAAAAACCCGCTTGCAACGAAATGACTCCAGAGCACTTAAAAACCCGCTTGCAACGAAATGACTCCAGAGCACTTAAAAACCCGCTTGCAACGAAATGACTCCAGAGCACTAAAAAACCCGCTTGCAATGAAATGACTCCAGAGCACTTAAAAACCCGCTTGCAACGAAATGACTCCAGAGCACTTAAAAACCCGCTTGCAACGAAATGAATCCAGAGCACTTAAAAACCCGCTTGCAACGAAATGACTCCAGAGCACTTAAAAACCCGCTTGCAACGAAATGACTCCAGAGCACTTAAAAACCCGCTTGCAACGAAATGCCTTCAGAGCACTTAAAAACCCGCTTGCAACGAAATGACTCCAGAGCACTTAAAAACCCGCTTGCAACGAAATGACTCCAGAGTAATTAAAAACCCGCTTGCAACGAAATGACTCCAGAGCACTTAAAAACCCGCTTGGAACGAAATGACTCCAGAGCACTTAAAAACCCGCTTGCAACGAAATGCCTCCAGAGCACTTAAAAACCCGCTTGCAACGAAATGACTCCAGAGCACTTAAAAACCCGCTTGCAACGAAATGACTCCAGAACACTTAAAAACCCGCTTGCAACGTAATGGCTCCAGAGCACTTAAAAACCCGCTTGCAACGAAATGGCTCCAGAGCACTTAAAAACCCGCTTGCAACGATATGGCTCCAGAGCACTTAAAAACCCGCTTGCAACGAAATGGCTCCAGAGCACTTAAAAACCCGCTTGCAACGAAATGACTCCAGAGTACTTAAAAACCCGCTTACAACGAAATGCCTGCAGAGCACTTAAAAAACCCGCTTCCAGTGAAATGTCTGGGAAGTATGTAAAAACCCGCTTGCAACGAAATGACTCCAGAACCCGTAAAAACCCGCTTGCAACGAAATGACTCCAGAGCACTTAAAAACCCGCTTGCAACAAAATGCCTTCAGAGCACTTAAAAACCCGCTTGCAAAGAAATGACTCCAGAACACTTAAAAACCCGCTTGCAACGAAAAGACTCCAGAGCACTTAAAAACCCGCTAGCAACAAAATGACTCCAGAGCACTAAAAAACCCGCTTGCAATGAAATGACTCCAGAGCACTTAAAAACCCGCTTGCAACGAAATGACTCCAGAGCACTTAAAAACCCGCTTGCAACGAAATGACTCCAGAGCACTTAAAAACCCGCTTGCAACGAAATGACTCCAGAGCACTAAAAAACCCGCTTGCAATGAAATGACTCCAGAGCACTTAAAAACCCGCTTGCAACGAAATGACTCCAGAGCACTTAAAAACCCGCTTGCAACGAAATGAATCCAGAGCACTTAAAAACCCGCTTGCAACGAAATGACTCCAGAGCACTTAAAAACCCGCTTGCAACGAAATGACTCCAGAGCACTTAAAAACCCGCTTGCAACGAAATGCCTTCAGAGCACTTAAAAACCCGCTTGCAACGAAATGACTCCAGAGCACTTAAAAACCCGCTTGCAACGAAATGACTCCAGAGTAATTAAAAACCCGCTTGCAACGAAATGACTCCAGAGCACTTAAAAACCCGCTTGCAACGAAATGACTCCAGAGTAATTAAAAACCCGCTTGCAACGAAATGACTCCAGAGCACTTAAAAACCCGCTTGGAACGAAATGACTCCAGAGCACTTAAAAACCCGCTTGCAACGAAATGACTCCAGAGCACTTAAAAACCCGCTTGCAACGAAATGACTCCAGAACACTTAAAAACCCGCTTGCAACGTAATGGCTCCAGAGCACTTAAAAACCCGCTTGCAACGAAATGGCTCCAGAGCACTTAAAAACCCGCTTGCAACGATATGGCTCCAGAGCACTTAAAAACCCGCTTGCAACGAAATGTCTCCAGAGCACTTAAAAACCCGCTTGCAATGAAATGACTCCAGAGCACTTAAAAACCCGCTTGCAACGAAATGCCTTCAGAGCACTTAAAAACCCGCTTGCAACGAAATGACTCCAGAACACGTAAAAACCCGCTTACAACGAAATGACTCCAGAGCACTTAAAAACCCGCTTGCAACGAAATGCCTTCAGAGCACTTAAAAACCCGCTTGCAAAGAAATGACTCCAGTACACTTAAAAACCCGCTTGCAACGAAAAGACTCCAGAGCACTTAAAAACCCGCTTGCAACAAAATGACTCCAGAGCACTTAAAAACCCGCTTGCAACGAAATGACTCCAGAGCACTTAAACACCCGCTTGCAACGAAATGACTCCAGAGTACTTAAAAACCCGCTTGCAACGAAATGCCTACAGAGCACTTAAAATACCCGCTTCCAGTGAAATGTCTGAGAAGTATGTAAAAACCCGCTTGCAACGAAATGACTCCAGAGCACTTAAACACCCGCTTGCAACGAAATGACTCCAGAGTACTTAAAAACCCGCTTGCAACGAAATGCCTACAGAGCACTTAAAAAACCCGCTTCCAGTGAAATGTCTGAGAAGTATGTAAAAACCCGCTTGCAACGAAATGTCTCCAGAGCACTTAAAAACCCGCTTGCAACGAAATGAATCCAGAGCACTTAAAAACCCGCTTGCAACGAAATGGCTCCAGAGCACTTAAAAACCCGCTTGCAACGAAATGACTCCAGAGTACTTAAAAACCCGCTTACAACGAAATGCCTGCAGAGCACTTAAAAAACCCGCTTCCAGTGAAATGTCTGAGAAGTATGTAAAAACCCGCTTGCAACGAAATGACTCCAGAACCCGTAAAAAAACGCTTGCAACTAAATGAATCCAGAGCACTTAAAAACCCGCTTGCAACGAAATGCCTTCAGAGCACTTAAAAACCCGCTTGCAAAGAAATGACTCCAGAACACTTAAAAACCCGCTTGCAACGAAAAGACTCCAGAGCACTTAAAAACCCGCTTGCAACAAAATGACTCCAGAGCACTAAAAAACCCGCTTGCAATGAAATGACTCCAGAGCACTTAAAAACCCGCTTGCAACGAAATGACTCCAGAGCACTTAAAAACCCGCTTGCAACGAAATGACTCCAGAGCACTAAAAAACCCGCTTGCAACGAAATGACTCCAGAGCACTTAAAAACCCGCTTGCAACGAAATGACTCCAGAGCACTTAAAAACCCGCTTGCAACGAAATGAATCCAGAGCACTTAAAAACCCGCTTGCAACGAAATGACTCCAGAGCACTTAAAAACCCGCTTGCAACGAAATGACTCCAGAGCACTTAAAAACCCGCTTGCAACGAAATGCCTTTAGAGCACTTAAAAACCCGCTTGCAACGAAATGACTCCAGAGCACTCAAAAACCCGCTTGCAACGAAATGACTCCAGAGCACTCAAAAACCCGCTTGCAACGAAATGACTCCAGAGTACTCAAAAACCCGCTTGCAACGAAATGACTCCAGAGCACTTAAACACCCGCTTGCAACGAAATGACTCCAGAGTACTTAAAAACCCGCTTGCAACGAAATGCCTACAGAGCACTTAAAAAACCCGCTTGAAGTGAAATGTCTGAGAAGTATGTAAAAACCCGCTTGCAACGAAATGACTCCAGAACACGTAAAAACCCGCTTGCAACGAAATGACTCCAGAGCACTTAAAAACCCGCTTACAACGAAATGCCTTCAGAGCACTTAAAAACCCGCTTGCAACGAAATGACTCCAGAGCACTTAAAAACCCGCTTGCAACGAAATGACTCCAGAGCACTTAAAAACCCGCTTGCAACGAAATGACTCCAGAGCACTTAAAAACCCGCTTGCAACGAAATGTCTCCAGAGTACTTAAAAACCCGCTTGCAACGAAATGACTCCAGAGCACTTAAAAACCCGCTTGCAACGAAATGACTCCAGAGCACTTAAAAACCCGCTTGCAACGAAATGACTACAGAACACTTAAATACCCGCTTGCAACGTAATGACTCCAGAGCACTTAAAAACCCGCTTGCAACGAAATGGCTCCAGAGCACTTAAAAACCCGCTTGCAACGAAATGGCTCCAGAGCACTTAAAAACCAGCTTGCTACGAAATGTCTCCAGAGCACTTAAAAACCCGCTTGCAACGAAATGACTCCAGAGCACTTAAAAACCCGCTTGCAACGAAATGCCTCCAGAGCACTTAAAAACCCGCTTGCAACGAAATGACTCCAGAGCACTTAAAAACCCGCTTGCAACGAAATGACTCCAGAGCACTTAAAAACCCGCTTGCAACGAAATGACTCCAGAGCACTTAAAAACCCGCTTGCAACGAAATGACTCCAGAGCACTTAAAAACCCGCTTGCAACGAAATGACTCCAGAGCACTTAAAAACCCGCTTGCAACGAAATGACTCCAGAGCACTAAAAAACCCGCTTGCAACGAAATGACTCCAGAGCACTTAAAAACCCGCTTGCAACGAAATGACTCCAGAGCACTTAAACACCCGCTTGCAACGAAATGACTCCAGAGTACTTAAAAACCCGCTTGCAACGAAATGCCTACAGAGCACTTAAAATACCCGCTTCCAGTGAAATGTCTGAGAAGTATGTAAAAACCCGCTTGCAACGAAATGACTCCAGAGCACTTAAACACCCGCTTGCAACAAAATGACTCCAGAGCACTTAAAAACCCGCTTGCAACGAAATGACTCCAGAGCACTTAAACACCCGCTTGCAACGAAATGACTCCAGAGTACTTAAAAACCCGCTTGCAACGAAATGCCTACAGAGCACTTAAAATACCCGCTTCCAGTGAAATGTCTGAGAAGTATGTAAAAACCCGCTTGCAACGAAATGACTCCAGAGCACTTAAACACCCGCTTGCAACGAAATGACTCCAGAGTACTTAAAAACCCGCTTGCAACGAAATGCCTACAGAGCACTTAAAAAACCCGCTTCCAGTGAAATGTCTGAGAAGTATGTAAAAACCCGCTTGCAACGAAATGTCTCCAGAGCACTTAAAAACCCGCTTGCAACGAAATGAATCCAGAGCACTTAAAAACTCGCTTGCAACGAAATGACTCCAGAGCACTTAAAAACCCGCTTGCAACGAAATGACTCCAGAGCACTTAAAAAACCCGCTTCCAGTGAAATGTCTGAGAAGTATGTAAAAACCCGCTTGCAACGAAATGACTCCAGAGCACTTAAAATACTCGCTTCCAGTTAAATGTCAGAGAAATATGTAAAAACCCGCTTGCAACGAAATGACTCCAGAGCACGTAAAAACCCGTTTGCAACGAAATGACTCCAGAGTACTTAAAAACCCGCTTGCAACGAAATGCCTACAGAGCATTTAAAAAACCCGCTTCCAGTGAAATGTCTGAGAAGTATGTAAAAACCCGCTTGCAACGAAATGACTCCAGAACACGTAAAAACCGGCTTGCAACGAAATGACTCCAGAGCACTTAAAAACCCGCTTGCAACGAAATGTCTCCAGAGTACTTAAAAACCCACTTGCAACGAAATGACTCCAGAGCACTTAAAAACCCGCTTGCAACGAAATGACTCCAGAGCACTTAAATACCCGCTTGCAACGTAATGACTCCAGAGCACTTAAAAACCCGCTTGCAACGAAATGGCTCCAGAGCACTTAAAAACCCGCTTGCAACGAAATGGCTCCAGAGCACTTAAAAACCCGCTTGCAACGAAATGCCTTTAGAGCACTTAAAAACCCGCTTGCAACGAAATGACTCCAGAGCACTCAAAAACCCGCTTGCAACGAAATGACTCCAGAGCACTCAAAAACCCGCTTGCAACGAAATGACTCCAGAGTACTCAAAAACCCGCTTGCAACGAAATGACTCCAGAGCACTTAAACACCCGCTTGCAACGAAATGACTCCAGAGTACTTAAAAACCCGCTTGCAACGAAATGCCTACAGAGCACTTAAAAAACCCGCTTGAAGTGAAATGTCTGAGAAGTATGTAAAAACCCGCTTGCAACGAAATGACTCCAGAACACGTAAAAACCCGCTTGCAACAAAATGACTCCAGAGCACTTAAAAACCCGCTTACAACGAAATGCCTTCAGAGCACTTAAAAACCCGCTTGCAACGAAATGACTCCAGAGCACTTAAAAACCCGCTTGCAACGAAATGACTCCAGAGCACTTAAAAACCCGCTTGCAACGAAATGACTCCAGAGCACTTAAAAACCCGCTTGCAACGAAATGTCTCCAGAGTACTTAAAAACCCGCTTGCAACGAAATGACTCCAGAGCACTTAAAAACCCGCTTGCAACGAAATGACTCCAGAGCACTTAAAAACCCGCTTGCAACGAAATGACTACAGAACACTTAAATACCCGCTTGCAACGTAATGACTCCAGAGCACTTAAAAACCCGCTTGCAACGAAATGGCTCCAGAGCACTTAAAAACCCGCTTGCAACGAAATGGCTCCAGAGCACTTAAAAACCAGCTTGCTACGAAATGTCTCCAGAGCACTTAAAAACCCGCTTGCAACGAAATGACTCCAGAGCACTTAAAAACCCGCTTGCAACGAAATGCCTCCAGAGCACTTAAAAACCCGCTTGCAACGAAATGACTCCAGAGCACTTAAAAACCCGCTTGCAACGAAATGACTCCAGAGCACTTAAAAACCCGCTTGCAACGAAATGACTCCAGAGCACTTAAAAACCCGCTTGCAACGAAATGACTCCAGAGCACTTAAAAACCCGCTTGCAACGAAATGACTCCAGAGCACTTAAAAACCCGCTTGCAACGAAATGACTCCAGAGCACTAAAAAACCCGCTTGCAACGAAATGACTCCAGAGCACTTAAAAACCCGCTTGCAACGAAATGACTCCAGAGCACTTAAACACCCGCTTGCAACGAAATGACTCCAGAGTACTTAAAAACCCGCTTGCAACGAAATGCCTACAGAGCACTTAAAATACCCGCTTCCAGTGAAATGTCTGAGAAGTATGTAAAAACCCGCTTGCAACGAAATGACTCCAGAGCACTTAAACACCCGCTTGCAACAAAATGACTCCAGAGCACTTAAAAACCCGCTTGCAACGAAATGACTCCAGAGCACTTAAACACCCGCTTGCAACGAAATGACTCCAGAGTACTTAAAAACCCGCTTGCAACGAAATGCCTACAGAGCACTTAAAATACCCGCTTCCAGTGAAATGTCTGAGAAGTATGTAAAAACCCGCTTGCAACGAAATGACTCCAGAGCACTTAAACACCCGCTTGCAACGAAATGACTCCAGAGTACTTAAAAACCCGCTTGCAACGAAATGCCTACAGAGCACTTAAAAAACCCGCTTCCAGTGAAATGTCTGAGAAGTATGTAAAAACCCGCTTGCAACGAAATGTCTCCAGAGCACTTAAAAACCCGCTTGCAACGAAATGAATCCAGAGCACTTAAAAACTCGCTTGCAACGAAATGACTCCAGAGCACTTAAAAACCCGCTTGCAACGAAATGACTCCAGAGCACTTAAAAAACCCGCTTCCAGTGAAATGTCTGAGAAGTATGTAAAAACCCGCTTGCAACGAAATGACTCCAGAGCACTTAAAATACTCGCTTCCAGTTAAATGTCAGAGAAATATGTAAAAACCCGCTTGCAACGAAATGACTCCAGAGCACGTAAAAACCCGTTTGCAACGAAATGACTCCAGAGTACTTAAAAACCCGCTTGCAACGAAATGCCTACAGAGCATTTAAAAAACCCGCTTCCAGTGAAATGTCTGAGAAGTATGTAAAAACCCGCTTGCAACGAAATGACTCCAGAACACGTAAAAACCGGCTTGCAACGAAATGACTCCAGAGCACTTAAAAACCCGCTTGCAACGAAATGTCTCCAGAGTACTTAAAAACCCACTTGCAACGAAATGACTCCAGAGCACTTAAAAACCCGCTTGCAACGAAATGACTCCAGAGCACTTAAATACCCGCTTGCAACGTAATGACTCCAGAGCACTTAAAAACCCGCTTACAACGAAATGGCTCCAGAGCACTTAAAAACCCGCTTGCAACGAAATGGCTCCAGAGCACTTAAAAACCAGCTTGCAACGAAATGTCTCCAGAGCACTTAAAAACCCGCTTGCAACGAAATGACTCCAGAGCACTTAAAAACCCGCTTGCAACGAAATGACTCCAGAGCACTCAAAAACCCGCTTGCAACGAAATGACTCCAGAGTACTCAAAAACCCGCTTGCAACGAAATGACTCCAGAGCACTTAAACACCCGCTTGCAACGAAATGACTCCAGAGTACTTAAAAACCCGCTTGCAACGAAATGCCTACAGAGCACATAAAAAACCCGCTTCCAGTGAAATGTCTGAGAAGTATGTAAAAACCCGCTTGCAACGAAATGACTCCAGAACACGTAAAAACCCGCTTGCAACGAAATGACTCCAGAGCACTTAAAAACCCGCTTACAACGAAATGCCTTCAGAGCACTTAAAAACCCGCTTGCAACGAAATGACTCCAGAGCACTTAAAAACCCGCTTGCAACGAAATGTCTCCAGAGTACTTAAAAACCCGCTTGCAACGAAATGACTCCAGAGCACTTAAAAACCCGCTTGCAACGAAATGACTCCAGAGCACTTAAAAACCCGCTTGCAACGAAATGACTCCAGAGCACTTAAAAACCCGCTTGCAACGAAATGACTCCAGAGCACTTAAAAACCCGCTTGCAACGAAATGACTCCAGAGCACTTAAAAACCCGCTTGCAACGAAATGACTCCAGAGCACTTAAAAACCCGCTTGCAACGAAATGACTCCAGAACACTTAAAAACCCGCTTGCAACGTAATGGCTCCAGAGCACTTAAAAACCCGCTTGCAACGAAATGGCTCCAGAGCACTTAAAAACCAGCTTGCTACGAAATGTCTCCAGAGAACTTAAAAACCCGCTTGCAACGAAATGCCTCCAGAGCACTTAAAAACCCGCTTGCAACGAAATGACTCCAGAGCACTTAAAAACCCGCTTGCAACGAAATGACTGAGAGCACTTAAAAACCCGCTTGCAACGAAATGACTCCAGAGCACTTAAAAACCCGCTTGCAACGAAATGACTCCAGAGAACTTAAAAACCCGCTTGCAACGAAATGACTCCAGAACACTTAAAAACCCGCTTGCAACGTAATGGCTCCAGAGCACTTAAAAACCCGCTTGCAACGAAATGGCTCCAGAGCAATTAAAAACCCGCTTGCAACGAAATGGCTCCAGAGCACTTAAAAACCCGCTGGCAACGAAATGACTCCAGAGAACTTAAAAACCCGCTTACAACGAAATGCCAGCAGAGCACTTAAAAAACCCGCTTCCAGTGAAATGTCTGAGAAGTATGTAAAAACCCGCTTACAACGAAATGACTCCAGAACCCGTAAAAACCCGCTTGCAACGAAATGACTCCAGAGCACTTAAAAACCCGCTTGCAACGAAATGCCTTCAGAGCACTTAAAAACCCGCTTGCGACGAAATGACTCCAGAACACTTAAAAACCCGCTTGCAACGAAAAGACTCCAGAGCACTTAAAAACCCGCTTGCAACAAAATGACTCCAGAGCACTAAAAAACCCGCTTGCAATGAAATGACTCCAGAGCACTTAAAAACCCGCTTGCAACGAATTGACTCCAGAGCACTTAAAAACCCGCTTGCAACGAAATGACTCCAGAGCACTTAAAAACCCGCTTGCAACGAAATGACTCCAGAGCACTTAAAAACCCGCTTGCAACGAAATGACTCCAGAGCACTTAAAAACCCGCTTGCAACGAAATGACTCCAGAGCACTTAAAAACCCGCTTGCAACGAAAAGCCTTCAGAGCACTTAAAAACCCGCTTGCAACGAAATGACTCCAGAGCACTTAAAAACCCGCTTGCAATGAAATGACTCCAGAGCACTTAAAAACCCGCTTGCAACGAAATGGCTCCAGAGCACTTAAAAACCCGCTTGCAACGAAATGGCTCCAGAGCACTTAAAAACCCGCTTGCAACGAAATGACTCCAGAGTACTTAAAAACCCGCTTACAACGAAATGCCTGCAGAGCACTTAAAAAACCCGCTTCCAGTGAAATGTCTGGGAAGTATGTAAAAACCCGCTTGCAACGAAATGACTCCAGAACCCGTAAAAACCCGCTTGCAACGAAATGACTCCAGAGCACTTAAAAACCCGCTTGCAACAAAATGCCTTCAGAGCACTTAAAAACCCGCTTGCAAAGAAATGACTCCAGAACACTTAAAAACCCGCTTGCAACGAAAAGACTCCAGAGCACTTAAAAACCCGCTAGCAACAAAATGACTCCAGAGCACTAAAAAACCCGCTTGCAATGAAATGACTCCAGAGCACTTAAAAACCCGCTTGCAACGAAATGACTCCAGAGCACTTAAAAACCCGCTTGCAACGAAATGACTCCAGAGCACTTAAAAACCCGCTTGCAACGAAATGACTCCAGAGCACTAAAAAACCCGCTTGCAATGAAATGACTCCAGAGCACTTAAAAACCCGCTTGCAACGAAATGACTCCAGAGCACTTAAAAACCCGCTTGCAACGAAATGAATCCAGAGCACTTAAAAACCCGCTTGCAACGAAATGACTCCAGAGCACTTAAAAACCCGCTTGCAACGAAATGACTCCCGAGCACTTAAAAACCCGCTTGCAACGAAATGCCTTCAGAGCACTTAAAAACCCGCTTGCAACGAAATGACTCCAGAGCACTTAAAAACCCGCTTGCAACGAAATGCCTCCAGAGCACTTAAAAACCCGCTTGCAACGAAATGACTCCAGAGCACTTAAAAACCCGCTTGCAACGAAATGACTCCAGAACACTTAAAAACCCGCTTGCAACGTACTGGCTCCAGAGCACTTAAAAACCCGCTTGCAACGAAATGGCTCCAGAGCACTTAAAAACCCGCTTGCAACGATATGGCTCCAGAGCACTTAAAAACCCGCTTGCAACGAAATGTCTCCAGAGCACTTAAAAACCCGCTTGCAATGAAATGACTCCAGAGCACTTAAAAACCCGCTTGCAACGAAATGCCTTCAGAGCACTTAAAAACCCGCTTGCAACGAAATGACTCCAGAACACGTAAAAACCCGCTTACAACGAAATGACTCCAGAGCACTTAAAAACCCGCTTGCAACGAAATGCCTTCAGAGCACTTAAAAACCCGCTTGCAAAGAAAGGACTCCAGTACACTTAAAAACCCGCTTGCAACGAAAAGACTCCAGAGCACTTAAAAACCCGCTTGCAACAAAATGACTCCAGAGCACTTAAAAACCCGCTTGCAACGAAATGACTCCAGAGCACTTAAACACCCGCTTGCAACGAAATGACTCCAGAGTACTTAAAAACCCGCTTGCAACGAAATGCCTACAGAGCACTTAAAATACCCGCTTCCAGTGAAATGTCTGAGAAGTATGTAAAAACCCGCTTGCAACGAAATGACTCCAGAGCACTTAAACACCCGCTTGCAACGAAATGACTCCAGAGTACTTAAAAACCCGCTTGCAACGAAATGCCTACAGAGCACTTAAAAAACCCGCTTCCAGTGAAATGTCTGAGAAGTATGTAAAAACCCGCTTGCAACGAAATGTCTCCAGAGCACTTAAAAACCCGCTTGCAACGAAATGAATCCAGAGCACTTAAAAACCCGCTTGCAACGAAATGGCTCCAGAGCACTTAAAAACCCGCTTGCAACGAAATGACTCCAGAGTACTTAAAAACCCGCTTACAACGAAATGCCTGCAGAGCACTTAAAAAACCCGCTTCCAGTGAAATGTCTGAGAAGTATGTAAAAACCCGCTTGCAACGAAATGACTCCAGAACCCGTAAAAACCCGTTTGCAACTAAATGACTCCAGAGCACTTAAAAACCCGCTTGCAACGAAATGCCTCCAGAGCACTTAAAAACCCGCTTGCAAACAAATGACTCCAGAACACTTAAAAACCCGCTTGCAACGAAAAGACTCCAGAGCACTTAAAAACCCGCTTGCAACAAAATGACTCCAGAGCACTAAAAAACCCGCTTGCAATGAAATGACTCCAGAGCACTTAAAAACCCGCTTGCAACGAAATGACTCCAGAGCACTTAAAAACCCGCTTGCAACGAAATGACTCCAGAGCACTAAAAAACCCGCTTGCTACGAAATGACTCCAGAGCACTTAAAAACCCGCTTGCAACGAAATGACTCCAGAGCACTTAAAAACCCGCTTGCAACGAAATGAATCCAGAGCACTTAAAAACCCGCTTGCAACGAAATGACTCCAGAGCACTTAAAAACCCGCTTGCAACGAAATGACTCCAGAGCACTTAAAAACCCGCTTGCAACGAAATGCCTTCAGAGCACTTAAAAACCCGCTTGCAACGAAATGACTCCAGAGCACTTGAAAACCCGCTTGCAAAGAAATGACTCCAGAGCACTCAAAAACCCGCTTGCAACGAAATGACTCCAGAGTACTCAAAAACCCGCTTGCAACGAAATGACTCCAGAGCACTTAAACACCCGCTTGCAACGAAATGACTCCAGAGTACTTAAAAACCCGCTTGCAACGAAATGCCTACAGAGCACTTAAAAAACCCGCTTGAAGTGAAATGTCTGAGAAGTATGTAAAAACCCGCTTGCAACGAAATGACTCCAGAACACGTAAAAACCCGCTTGCAACGAAATGACTCCAGAGCACTTAAAAACCCGCTTACAACGAAATGCCTTCAGAGCACTTAAAAACCCGCTTGCAACGAAATGACTCCAGAGCACTTAAAAACCCGCTTGCAACGAAATGACTCCAGAGCACTTAAAAACCCGCTTGCAACGAAATGACTCCAGAGCACTTAAAAACCCGCTTGCAACGAAATGTCTCCAGAGTACTTAAAAACCCGCTTGCAACGAAATGACTCCAGAGCACTTAAAAACCCGCTTGCAACGAAATGACTCCAGAGCACTTAAAAACCCGCTTGCAACGAAATGACTCCAGAGCACTTAAAAACCCGCTTGCAACGAAATGACTCCAGAGCACTTAAAAACCCGCTTGCAACGAAATGACTCCAGAGCACTTAAAAACCCGCTTGCAACGAAATGACTCCAGAGCACTTAAAAACCCGCTTGCAACGAAATGACTCCAGAGCACTTAAAAACCCGCTTGCAACGAAATGACTCCAGAGCACTTAAAAACCCGCTTGCAACGAAATGACTACAGAACACTTAAATACCCGCTTGCAACGTAATGACTCCAGAGCACTTAAAAACCCGCTTGCAACGAAATGGCTCCAGAGCACTTAAAAACCCGCTTGCAACGAAATGGCTCCAGAGCACTTAAAAACCAGCTTGCTAGGAAATGTCTCCAGAGCACTTAAAAACCCGCTTGCAACGAAATGACTCCAGAGCACTTAAAAACCCGCTTGCAACGAAATGCCTCCAGAGCACTTAAAAACCCGCTTGCAACGAAATGACTCCAGAGCACTTAAAAACCCGCTTGCAACGAAATGACTCCAGAGCACTTAAAAACCCGCTTGCAACGAAATGACTCCAGAGCACTTAAAAACCCGCTTGCAACGAAATGACTCCAGAGCACTTAAAAACCCGCTTGCAACGAAATGACTCCAGAGCACTTAAAAACCCGCTTGCAACGAAATGACTCCAGAGCACTAAAAAACCCGCTTGCAACGAACTGACTCCAGAGCACTTAAAAACCCGCTTGCAACGAAATGACTCCAGAGCACTTAAAAACCCGCTTGCAACGAAATGACTCCACAGCACTTAAAAACCCGCTTGCAACGAAATGACTCCAGAGCACTTAAAAACCCGCTTGCAACGAAATGACTCCAGAGCACTTAAAAACCCGCTTGCAACGAAATGCCTTCAGAGCACTTAAAAACCCGCTTGCAACGAAATGACTCCAGAGCACTTAAAAACCTGCTTGCAACGAAATGACTCCAGAGCACTCAAAAACCCGCTTGCAACGAAATGACTCCAGAGTACTCAAAAACCCGCTTGCAACGAAATGACTCCAGAGCACTTAAATACCCGCTTGCAACGAAATGACTCCAGAGTACTTAAAAACCCGCTTGCAACGAAATGCCTACAGAGCACTTAAAAAACCCGCTTCCAGTGAAATGTCTGAGAAGTATGTAAAAACCCGCTTGCAACGAAATGACTCCAGAACACGTAAAAACCCGCTTGCAACGAAATGACTCCAGAGCACTTAAAAACCCGCTTACAACGAAATGCCTCCAGAGCACTTAAAAACCCGCTTGCAACGAAATGACTCCAGAGCACTTAAAAACCCGCTTGCAACGAAATGACTCCAGAGCACTTAAAAACCCGCTTGCAACGAAATGTCTCCAGAGCACTTAAAAACCCGCTTGCAACGAAATGACTCCAGAGCACTTAAAAACCCGCTTGCAACGAAATGACTCCAGAGCACTTAAAAACCCGCTTGCAACGAAATGACTCCAGAGCACTTAAAAACCCGCTTGCAACGAAATGACTCCAGAGCACTTAAAAACCCGCTTGCAACGAAATGACTCCAGAGCACTTAAAAACCCGCTTGCAACGAAATGACTCCAGAGCACTTAAAAACCCGCTTGCAACGAAATGACTCCAGAGCACTTAAAAACCCGCTTGCAACGAAATGTCTCCAGAGCACTTAAAAACCCGCTTGCAACGAAATGACTCCAGAGCACTTAAAAACCCGCTTGCAACGAAATGACTCCAGAGCACTTAAAAACCCGCTTGCAACGAAATGACTCCAGAGCACTTAAAAACCCGCTTGCAACGAAATGACTCCAGAGCACTTAAAAACCCGCTTGCAACGAAATGACTCCAGAGCACTTAAAAACCCGCTTGCAACGAAATGACTACAGAACACTTAAATACCCGCTTGCAACGTAATGACTCCAGAGCACTTAAAAACCCGCTTGCAACGAAATGGCTCCAGAGCACTTAAAAACCCGCTTGCAACGAATGGCTCCAGAGCACTTAAAAACCAGCTTGCTACGAAATGTCTCCAGAGCACTTAAAAACCCGCTTGCAACGAAATGACTCCAGAGCACTTAAAAACCCGCTTGCAACGAAATGCCTCCAGAGCACTTAAAAACCCGCTTGCAAGGAAATGACTCCAGAGCACTTAAAAACCCGCTTGCAACGAAATGACTCCAGAGCACTTAAAAACCCGCTTGCAACGAAATGACTCCAGAGCACTTAAAAACCCGCTTGCAACGAAATGACTCCAGAGCACTTAAAAACCCGCTTGCAACGAAATGACTCCAGAACACTTAGAAACCCGCTTGCAACGTAATGGCTCCAGAGCACTTAAAAACCTGCTTGCAACGAAATGGCTCCAGAGCACTTAAAAACCAGCTTGCTACGAAATGTCTCCAGAGCACTTAAAAACCCGCTTGCAACGAAATGACTCCAGAGCACTTAAAAACCCGCTTGCAACCAAATGCCTCCAGAGCACTTAAAAACCCGCTTGCAAGGAAATGACTCCAGAGCACTTAAAAACCCGCTTGCAACGAAATGACTCCAGAGCACTTAAAAACTTACTTGCAACGAAATGACTCCAGAGCACTTAAAAACCCGCTTGCAACGAAATGACTCCAGAGCACTTAAAAACCCGCTTGCAACGAAATGACTCCAGAACACTTAAAAACACGCTTGCAACGTAATGGCTCCAGAGCACTTAAAAACCCGCTTGCAACGAAATGGCTCCAGAGCACTTAAAAACCCGCTTGCAACGAAATGGCTCCAGAGCACTTAAAAACCCGCTTGCAACGAAATGACTCCAGAGTACTTAAAAACCCGCTTACAACGAAATGCCTGCAGAGCACTTAAAAAACCCGCTTCCAGTGAAATGTCTGAGAAGTATGTAAAAACCCGCTTGCAAAGAAATGACTCCAGAACCCGTAAAAACCCGCTTGCAACGAAATGACTCCAGAGCACTTAAAAACCCGCTTGCAACGAAATGACTCCAGAGCACTTAAAAACCCGCTTGCAACGAAATGACTCCAGAGCACTTAAAAACCCGCTTGCAACGAAATGACTCCAGAGCACTTAAAAACCCGCTTGCAACGAAATGACTCCAGAACACTTAAAAACCCGCTTGCAACGTAATGGCTCCAGAGCACTTAAAAACCCGCTTGCAACGAAATGGCTCCAGAGCACTTAAAAACCCGCTTGCAACGAAATGGCTCCAGAGCACTTAAAAACCCGCTTGCAACGAAATGACTCCAGAGTACTTAAAAACCCGCTTACAACGAAATGCCTGCAGAGCACTTAAAAAACCCGCTTCCAGTGAAATGTCTGAGAAGTATGTAAAAACCCGCTTGCAACGAAATGACTCCAGAACCCGTAAAAACCCGCTTGCAACGAAATGACTCCAGAGCACTCAAAAACCCGCTTGCAACGAAATGACTCCAGAGTACTCAAAAACCCGCTTGCAACGAAATGACTCCAGAGCACTTAAACACCCGCTTGCAACGAAATGACTCCAGAGTACTTAAAAACCCGCTTGCAACGAAATGCCTACAGAGCACTTAAAAAACCCGCTTCCAGTGAAATGTCTGAGAAGTATGTAAAAACCCGCTTGCAACGAAATGACTCCAGAACACGTAAAAACCCGCTTGCAACGAAATGACTCCAGAGCACTTAAAAACCCGCTTACAACGAAATGCCTTCAGAGCACTTAAAAACCCGCTTGCAACGAAATGACTCCAGAGCACTTAAAAACCCGCTTGCAACGAAATGACTCCAGAGCACTTAAAAACCCGCTTGCAACGAAATGTCTCCAGAGCACTTAAAAACCCGCTTGCAACGAAATGACTCCAGAGCACTTAAAAACCCGCTTGCAACGAAATGACTCCAGAGCACTTAAAAACCCGCTTGCAACGAAATGACTCCAGAGCACTTAAAAACCCGCTTGCAACGAAATGACTCCAGAGCACTTAAAAACCCGCTTGCAACGAAATGACTCCAGAGCACTTAAAAACCCGCTTGCAACGAAATGACTACAGAACACTTAAATACCCGCTTGCAACGTAATGACTCCAGAGCACTTAAAAACCCCCTTGCAACGAAATGGCTCCAGAGCACTTAAAAACCCGCTTGCAACGAATGGCTCCAGAGCACTTAAAAACCAGCTTGCTACGAAATGTCTCCAGAGCACTTAAAAACCCGCTTGCAACGAAATGACTCCAGAGCACTTAAAAACCCGCTTGCAACGAAATGCCTCCAGAGCACTTAAAAACCCGCTTGCAAGGAAATGACTCCAGAGCACTTAAAAACCCGCTTGCAACGAAATGACTCCAGAGCACTTAAAAACCCGCTTGCAACGAAATGACTCCAGAGCACTTAAAAACCCGCTTGCAACGAAATGACTCCAGAGCACTTAAAAACCCGCTTGCAACGAAATGACTCCAGAACACTTAGAAACCCGCTTGCAACGTAATGGCTCCAGAGCACTTAAAAACCTGCTTGCAACGAAATGGCTCCAGAGCACTTAAAAACCAGCTTGCTACGAAATGTCTCCAGAGCACTTAAAAACCCGCTTGCAACGAAATGACTCCAGAGCACTTAAAAACCCGCTTGCAACCAAATGCCTCCAGAGCACTTAAAAACCCGCTTGCAAGGAAATGACTCCAGAGCACTTAAAAACCCGCTTGCAACGAAATGACTCCAGAGCACTTAAAAACTTACTTGCAACGAAATGACTCCAGAGCACTTAAAAACCCGCTTGCAACGAAATGACTCCAGAGCACTTAAAAACCCGCTTGCAACGAAATGACTCCAGAACACTTAAAAACACGCTTGCAACGTAATGGCTCCAGAGCACTTAAAAACCCGCTTGCAACGAAATGGCTCCAGAGCACTTAAAAACCCGCTTGCAACGAAATGGCTCCAGAGCACTTAAAAACCCGCTTGCAACGAAATGACTCCAGAGTACTTAAAAACCCGCTTACAACGAAATGCCTGCAGAGCACTTAAAAAACCCGCTTCCAGTGAAATGTCTGAGAAGTATGTAAAAACCCGCTTGCAAAGAAATGACTCCAGAACCCGTAAAAACCCGCTTGCAACGAAATGACTCCAGAGCACTTAAAAACCCGCTTGCAACGAAATGACTCCAGAGCACTTAAAAACCCGCTTGCAACGAAATGACTCCAGAGCACTTAAAAACCCGCTTGCAACGAAATGAATCCAGAGCACTTAAAAACCCGCTTGCAACGAAATGCCTCCAGAGCACTTAAAAACCCGCTTGCAACGAAATGACTCCAGAGCACTTAAAAACCCGCTTGCAACGAAATGCCTTCAGAGCACTTAAAAACCCGCTTGCAACGAAATGACTCCAGAGCACTTAAAAACCCGCTTGCAACGAAATGACTCCAGAGCACTTAAAAACCCGCTTGCAACGAAATGACTCCAGAGCACTTAAAAAACCGCTTGCAACGAAATGACTCCAGAACACTTAAAAACCCGCTTGCAACGTAATGGCTCCAGAGCACTTAAAAACCCGCTTGCAACGAAATGGCTCCAGAGCACTTAAAAACCCGCTTGCAACGAAATGGCTCCAGAGCACCTAAAAACCCGCTTGCAACGAAATGACTCCAGAGTACTTAAAAACCCGCTTACAACGAAATGCCTGCAGAGCACTTAAAAAGCCCGCTTCCAGTGAAATGTCTGAGAAGTATGTAAAAACCCGCTTGCAACGAAATGACTCCAGAGCACTTAAAAACCCGCTTGCAACGAAATGCCTTCAGAGCACTTAAAAACCCGCTTGCAACGAAATGACTCCAGAGCACTTGAAAACCCGCTTGCAACGAAATGACTCCAGAGCACTCAAAAACCCGCTTGCAACGAAATGACTCCAGAGTACTCAAAAACCCGCTTGCAACGAAATGACTCCAGAGCACTTAAACACCCGCTTGCAACGAAATGACTCCAGAGTACTTAAAAACCCGCTTGCAACGAAATGCCTACAGAGCACTTAAAAAACCCGCTTGAAGTGAAATGCCTTCAGAGCACTTAAAAACCCGCTTGCAACGAAATGACTCCAGAGCACTTAAAAACCCGCTTGCAACGAAATGTCTCCAGAGCACTTAAAAACCCGCTTGCAACGAAATGACTCCAGAGCACTTAAAAACCCGCTTGCAACGAAATGACTCCAGAGCACTTAAAAACCCGCTTGCAACGAAATGACTCCAGAGCACTTAAAAACCCGCTTGCAACGAAATGACTCCAGAGCACTTAAAAACCCGCCTGCAACGAAATGGCTCCAGAGCACTTAAAAACCCGCCTGCAACGAAATGGCTCCAGAGCACTTAAAAACCCGCTTGCAACGAAATGTCTCCAGAGCACTTAAAAACCCGCTTGCAACGAAATGACTCCAGAGCACTTAAAAACCCACTTGCAACGAAATGACTCCAGAGCACTTAAAAACCCGCTTGCAACGAAATGACTCCAGAGCACTTAAAAACCCGCTTGCAACGAAATGACTCCAGAGCACTTAAAAACCCGCTTGCAACGAAATGACTCCAGAGCACTGAAAAACCCGCTTGCAACGAAATGACTCCAGAGCACGTAAAAACCTGTTTGCAACGAAATGACTCCAGAGTACTTAAAAACCCACTTGCAACGAAATGCCTCCAGAGCATTTAAAAAACCCGCTTCCAGTGAAATGTCTGAGAAGTATGTAAAAACCCGCTTGAAACGAAATGACTCCAGAACACGTAAAAACCCGCTTGCAACGAAATGACTCCAGAGCACTTAAAAACCCGCTTACAACGAAATGCCTTCAGAGCACTTAAAAACCGCATGCAACGAAATGACTCCAGAGCACTTAAAAACCCGCTTGCAACGAAATGACTCCAGAACACTAAAAAACCCGATTGCAATGAAATGACTCCAGAGCACTTAAAAACCCGCTTGCAACGAAATGACTCCAGAACACTTAAAAACCCGCTTGCAACGAAATGACTCCAGAGCACTTAAAAACCCGCTTGCAACGAAATGACTCCAGAGCACTTAAAAACCCGCTTGCAAAGAAATGACTCCAGAACACTTAAAAACCCGCTTGCAACGAAATGACTCCAGAACCCGTAAAAACCCGCTTGCAACGAAATGACTCCAGAGCACTTAAAAACCCGCTTGCAACGAAATGCCTTCAGAGCACTTAAAAACCCGCTTGCAAAGAAATGACTCCAGAACACTTAAAAACCCGCTTGCAACGAAAAGACTCCAGAACACTTAAAAACCCGCTTGCAACGAAATGACTCCAGAGCACTTAAAAACCCGCTTGCAACGAAATGACTCCAGAACGCTTAAAAACCCGCTTGCAACGAAATGATTCCAGAGCACTTAAAAACCCGCTTGCAACGAAATGACTCCAGAGCACTTAAAAACCCGCTTGCAACGAAATGCCTTCAGAGCACTTAAAAACCCGCTTACAACGAAATGACTCCAGAGCACTTAAAAACCCGCTTGCAACGAAATGACTCCAGAGCACTTAAAAACCCACTTGCAACGAAATGTCTCCAGAGCACTTAAAAACCCGCTTGCAACGAAATGACTCCAGAGAACTTAAAAACCCGCTTGCAACGAAATGACTCCAGAGCACTTAAAAACCCGCTTGCAACGAAATGACTCCAGAGCACTTAAAAACCCGCTTGCAACGAAATGACTCCAGAGCACTTAAAAACCCGCTTGCAACGAAATGACTCCAGAGCACTTAAAAACCCGCTTACAACGAAATGCCTGCAGAGCACTTAAAAAGCCCGCTTCCAGTGAAATGTCTGAGAAGTATGTAAAAACCCGCTTGCAACGAAATGACTCCAGAACCCGTAAAAACCCGCTTGCAACGAAATGACTCCAGAGCACTTAAAAACCCGCTTGCAACGAAATGCCTTCAGAGCACTTAAAAACCCGCTTGCAACGAAATGACTCCAGAGCACTTGAAAACCCGCTTGCAACGAAATGACTCCAGAGCACTCAAAAACCCGCTTGCAACGAAATGACTCCAGAGTACTCAAAAACCCGCTTGCAACGAAATGACTCCAGAGCACTTAAACACCCGCTTGCAACGAAATGACTCCAGAGTACTTAAAAACCCGCTTGCAACGAAATGCCTACAGAGCACTTAAAAAACCCGCTTGAAGCGAAATGCCTTCAGAGCACTTAAAAACCCGCTTGCAACGAAATGACTCCAGAGCACTTAAAAACCCGCTTGCAACGAAATGTCTCCAGAGCACTTAAAAACCCGCTTGCAACGAAATGACTCCAGAGCACTTAAAAACCCGCTTGCAACGAAATGACTCCAGAGCACTTAAAAACCCGCTTGCAACGAAATGACTCCAGAGCACTTAAAAACCCGCTTGCAACGAAATGACTCCAGAGCACTTAAAAACCCGCCTGCAACGAAATGGCTCCAGAGCACTTAAAAACCCGCCTGCAACGAAATGGCTCCAGAGCACTTAAAAACCCGCTTGCAACGAAATGTCTCCAGAGCACTTAAAAACCCGCTTGCAACGAAATGACTCCAGAGCACTTAAAAACCCACTTGCAACGAAATGACTCCAGAGCACTTAAAAACCCGCTTGCAACGAAATGACTCCAGAGCACTTAAAAACCCGCTTGCAACGAAATGACTCCAGAGCACTTAAAAACCCGCTTGCAACGAAATGACTCCAGAGCACTGAAAAACCCGCTTGCAACGAAATGACTCCAGAGCACGTAAAAACCTGTTTGCAACGAAATGACTCCAGAGTACTTAAAAACCCACTTGCAACGAAATGCCTCCAGAGCATTTAAAAAACCCGCTTCCAGTGAAATGTCTGAGAAGTATGTAAAAACCCGCTTGAAACGAAATGACTCCAGAACACGTAAAAACCCGCTTGCAACGAAATGACTCCAGAGCACTTAAAAACCCGCTTACAACGAAATGCCTTCAGAGCACTTAAAAACCGCATGCAACGAAATGACTCCAGAGCACTTAAAAACCCGCTTGCAACGAAATGACTCCAGAACACTAAAAAACCCGATTGCAATGAAATGACTCCAGAGCACTTAAAAACCCGCTTGCAACGAAATGACTCCAGAACACTTAAAAACCCGCTTGCAACGAAATGACTCCAGAGCACTTAAAAACCCGCTTGCAACGAAATGACTCCAGAGCACTTAAAAACCCGCTTGCAAAGAAATGACTCCAGAACACTTAAAAACCCGCTTGCAACGAAATGACTCCAGAACCCGTAAAAACCCGCTTGCAACGAAATGACTCCAGAGCACTTAAAAACCCGCTTGCAACGAAATGCCTTCAGAGCACTTAAAAACCCGCTTGCAAAGAAATGACTCCAGAACACTTAAAAACCCGCTTGCAACGAAAAGACTCCAGAACACTTAAAAACCCGCTTGCAACGAAATGACTCCAGAGCACTTAAAAACCCGCTTGCAACGAAATGACTCCAGAACGCTTAAAAACCCGCTTGCAACGAAATGATTCCAGAGCACTTAAAAACCCGCTTGCAACGAAATGACTCCAGAGCACTTAAAAACCCGCTTGCAACGAAATGCCTTCAGAGCACTTAAAAACCCGCTTACAACGAAATGACTCCAGAGCACTTAAAAACCCGCTTGCAACGAAATGACTCCAGAGCACTTAAAAACCCGCTTGCAACGAAATGTCTCCAGAGCACTTAAAAACCCGCTTGCAACGAAATGACTCCAGAGAACTTAAAAACCCGCTTGCAACGAAATGACTCCAGAGCACTTAAAAACCCGCTTGCAACGAAATGACTCCAGAGCACTTAAAAACCCGCTTGCAACGAAATGACTCCAGAGCACTTAAAAACCCGCTTGCAACGAAATGACTCCAGAGCACTTAAAAACCCGCTTGCAACGAAATGGCTCCAGAGCACTTAAAAACCCGCTTGCAACGAAATGGCTCCAGAGCACTTAAAAACCCGCTTGCAACGAAATGTCTCCAGAGCACTTAAAAACCCGCTTGCAAAGAAATGACTCCAGAGCACTTAAAAACCCGCTTGCAACGAAATGACTCCAGAGCACTTAAAAACCCGCTTGCAACGAAATGACTCCAGAGCACTTAAAAACCCGCTTGCAACGAAATGACTCCAGAGCACGTAAAAACCCGTTTGCAACGAAATGACTCCAGAGTACTTAAAAACCCACTTGCAACGAAATGCCTCCAGAGCATTTAAAAAACCCGCTTCCAGTGAAATGTCTGAGAAGTATGTAAAAACCCGCTTGAAACGAAATGACTCCAGAGCACTTAAAAACCCGCTTACAACGAAATGCCTTCAGAGCACTTAAAAACGGCATGCAACGAAATGACTCCAGAGCACTTAAAAACCCGCTTGCAACGAAATGACTCCAGAACACTAAAAAACCCGCTTGCAACGAAATGACTCCAGAGCACTTAAAAACCCGCTTGCAACGAAATGACTCCAGAGCACTAAAAAACCCGCTTGCAACGAAATGACTCCAGAGCACTTAAAAACCCGCTTGCAACGAAATGACTCCAGAGCACTTAAAAACCCGCTTGCAACGAAATGACTCCAGAGCACTTAAAAACCCGCTTGCAACGAAATGACTCCAGAGCACTTAAAAACCCGCTTGCAACGAAATGACTCCAGAGCACTTAAAAACCCGCTTGCAACGAAATGCCTTCAGAGCCTCCAGAGCACTTAAAAACCCGCTTGCAACGAAATGACTCCAGAGCACTTAAAAACCCGCTTGCAACAAAATGCCTTCAGAGCACTTAAAAACCCGCTTGCAACGAAATGACTCCAGAGCACTTAAAAACCCGCTTGCAACGAAATGACTCCAGAACACTTAAAAACCCGCTTGCAACGAAATGACTCCAGAGCACTTAAAAACCCGCTTGCAACGAAATGCCTTCAGAGCACTTAAAAACCCGCTTACAACGAAATGACTCCAGAGCACTTAAAAACCCGCTTGCAACGAAATGACTCCAGAGCACTTAAAAACCCGCCTGCAACGAAATGTCTCCAGAGCACTTAAAAACCCGCTTGCAACGAAATGACTCCAAAGCACTTAAAAACCCGCTTGCAACGAAATGACTCCAGAGCACTTAAAAACCCGCTTGCAACGAAATGACTCCAGAGCACTTAAAAACCCGCTTGCAACGAAATGACTCCAGAGCACTTAAAAACCCGCTTGCAACGAAATGACTCCAGAGCACTTAAAAACCCGCTTGCAACGAAATGGCTCCAGAGCACTTAAAAACCCGCTTGCAACGAAATGGCTCCAGAGCACTTAAAAACCCGCTTGCAACGAAATGTCTCCAGAGCACTTAAAAACCCGCTTGCAACGAAATGACTCCAGAGCACTTAAAAACCCGCTTGCAAAGAAATGACTCCAGAGCACTTAAAAACCCGCTTGCAACGAAATGACTCCAGAGCACTTAAAAACCCGCTTGCAACGAAATGACTCCAGAGCACTTAAAAACCCGCTTGCAACGAAATGACTCCAGAGCACTTAAAAACCCGCTTGCAACGAAATGACTCCAGAGCACGTAAAAACCCGTTTGCAACGAAATGACTCCAGAGTACTTAAAAACCCACTTGCAACGAAATGCCTCCAGAGCATTTAAAAAACCCGCTTCCAGTGAAATGTCTGAGAAGTATGTAAAAACCCGCTTGAAACGAAATGACTCCAGAACACGTAAAAACCCGCTTGCAACGAAATGACTCCAGAGCACTTAAAAACCCGCTTGCAACGAAATGCCTTCAGAGCACTTAAAAACCCGCTTACAACGAAATGACTCCAGAGCACTTAAAAACCCGCTTGCAACGAAATGACTCCAGAGCACTTAAAAACCCGCTTGCAACGAAATGTCTCCAGAGCACTTAAAAACCCGCTTGCAACGAAATGACTCCAGAGCACTTAAAAACCCGCTTGCAACGAAATGACTCCAGAGCACTTAAAAACCCGCTTGCAACGAAATGACTCCAGAGCACTTAAAAACCCGCTTGCAACGAAATGACTCCAGAGCACTTAAAAACCCGCTTGCAACGAAATGAATCCAGAGCACTTAAAAACCCGCTTGCAACGAAATGGCTCCAGAGCACTTAAAAACCCGCTTGCAACGAAATGGCTCCAGAGCACTTAAAAACCCGCTTGCAACGAAATGTCTCCAGAGCACTTAAAAACCCGCTTGCAACGAAATGACTCCAGAGCACTTAAAAACCCGCTTGCAAAGAAATGACTCCAGAGCACTTAAAAACCCGCTTGCAACGAAATGACTCCAGAGCACTTAAAAACCCGCTTGCAACGAAATGACTCCAGAGCACTTAAAAACCCGCTTGCAACGAAATGACTCCAGAGCACTTAAAAACCCGCTTGCAACGAAATGACTCCAGAGCACGTAAAAACCCGTTTGCAACGAAATGACTCCAGAGTACTTAAAAACCCACTTGCAACGAAATGCCTCCAGAGCATTTAAAAAACCCGCTTCCAGTGAAATGTCTGAGAAGTATGTAAAAACCCGCTTGAAACGAAATGACTCCAGAACACGTAAAAACCCGCTTGCAACGAAATGACTCCAGAGCACGTAAAAACCCGTTTGCAACGAAATGACTCCAGAGTACTTAAAAACCCACTTGCAACGAAATGCCTCCAGAGCATTTAAAAAACCCGCTTCCAGTGAAATGTCTGAGAAGTATGTAAAAACCCGCTTGAAACGAAATGACTCCAGAACACGTAAAAACCTGCTTGCAACGAAATGACTCCAGAGCACTTAAAAACCCGCTTGCAACGAAATGCCTTCAGAGCACTTAAAAACCCGCTTACAACGAAATGACTCCAGAGCACTTAAAAACCCGCTTGCAACGAAATGACTCCAGAGCACTTAAAAACCCGCTTGCAACGAAATGACTCCAGAGCACTTAAAAACCCGCTTGCAACGAAATGACTCCAGAGCACGTAAAAACCCGTTTGCAACGAAATGACTCCAGAGTACTTAAAAACCCACTTGCAACGAAATGCCTCCAGAGCATTTAAAAAACCCGCTTCCAGTGAAATGTCTGAGAAGTATGTAAAAACCCGCTTGAAACGAAATGACTCCAGAACACGTAAAAACCCGCTTGCAACGAAATGACTCCAGAGCACTTAAAAACCCGCTTGCAACGAAATGCCTTCAGAGCACTTAAAAACCCGCTTACAACGAAATGACTCCAGAGCACTTAAAAACCCGCTTGCAACGAAATGACTCCAGAGCACTTAAAAACCCGCTTGCAACGAAATGTCTCCAGAGCACTTAAAAACCCGCTTGCAACGAAATGACTCCAGAGCACTTAAAAACCCGCTTGCAACGAAATGACTCCAGAGCACTTAAAAACCCGCTTGCAACGAAATGACTCCAGAGCACTTAAAAACCCGCTTGCAACGAAATGACTCCAGAGCACTTAAAAACCCGCTTGCAACGAAATGACTCCAGAGCACTTAAAAACCCGCTTGCAACGAAATGGCTCCAGAGCACTTAAAAACCCGCTTGCAACGAAATGGCTCCAGAGCACTTAAAAACCCGCTTGCAACGAAATGTCTCCAGAGCACTTAAAAACCCGCTTGCAACGAAATGACTCCAGAGCACTTAAAAACCCGCTTGCAAAGAAATGACTCCAGAGCACTTAAAAACCCGCTTGCAACGAAATGACTCCAGAGCACTTAAAAACCCGCTTGCAACGAAATGACTCCAGAGCACTTAAAAACCCGCTTGCAACGAAATGACTCCAGAGCACTTAAAAACCCGCTTGCAACGAAATGACTCCAGAGCACGTAAAAACCCGTTTGCAACGAAATGACTCCAGAGTACTTAAAAACCCACTTGCAACGAAATGCCTCCAGAGCATTTAAAAAACCCGCTTCCAGTGAAATGTCTGAGAAGTATGTAAAAACCCGCTTGAAACGAAATGACTCCAGAACACGTAAAAACCCGCTTGCAACGAAATGACGCCAGAGCACTTAAAAACCCGCTTACAACGAAATGCCTTCAGAGCACTTAAAAACCGCATGCAACGAAATGACTCCAGAGCACTTAAAAACCCGCTTGCAACGAAATGACTCCAGAACACTAAAAAACCCGATTGCAACGAAATGACTCCAGAGCACTAAAAAACCCGCTTGCAACGAAATGACTCCAGAGCGCTTAAAAACCCGCTTGCAACGAAATGCCTTCAGAGCACTTAAAAACCCGCTTGCAACGAAATGACTCCAGAGCGCTTAAAAACCCGCTTGCAACGAAATGACTCCAGAGCGCTTAAAAACCCGCTTGCAACGAAATGCCTTCAGAGCACTTAAAAACCCGCTTGCAACGAAATGACTCCAGAGCACTTAAAAACCCGCTTGCAACGAAATGTCTCCAGAGCACTTAAAAACCCGCTTGCAACGAAATGACTCCAGAGCACTTAAAAACCCGCTTGCAACGAAATGACTCCAGAGCACTTAAAAACCCGCTTGCAACGAAATGACTCCAGAGCACTTAAAAACCCGCTTGCAACGAAATGACTCCAGAGCACTTAAAAACCCGCTTGCAACGAAATGACTCCAGAGCACTGAAAAACCCGCTTGCAACGAAATGACTCCAGAGCACGTAAAAACCTGTTTGCAACGAAATGACTCCAGAGTACTTAAAAACCCACTTGCAACGAAATGCCTCCAGAGCATTTAAAAAACCCGCTTCCAGTGAAATGTCTGAGAAGTATGTAAAAACCCGCTTGAAACGAAATGACTCCAGAACACGTAAAAACCCGCTTGCAACGAAATGACTCCAGAGCACTTAAAAACCCGCTTACAACGAAATGCCTTCAGAGCACTTAAAAACCGCATGCAACGAAATGCCTCCAGAGCACTTAAAAACCCGCTTGCAACGAAATGACTCCAGAACACTAAAAAACCCGATTGCAATGAAATGACTCCAGAGCACTTAAAAACCCGCTTGCAACGAAATGACTCCAGAACACTTAAAAACCCGCTTGCAACGAAATGACTCCAGAGCACTTAAAAACCCGCTTGCAACGAAATGACTCCAGAGCACTTAAAAACCCGCTTGCAAAGAAATGACTCCAGAACACTTAAAAACCCGCTTGCAACGAAATGACTCCAGAACCCGTAAAAACCCGCTTGCAACGAAATGACTCCAGAGCACTTAAAAACCCGCTTGCAACGAAATGCCTTCAGAGCACTTAAAAACCCGCTTGCAAAGAAATGACTCCAGAACACTTAAAAACCCGCTTGCAACGAAAAGACTCCAGAACACTTAAAAACCCGCTTGCAACGAAATGACTCCAGAGCACTTAAAAACCCGCTTGCAACGAAATGACTCCAGAACGCTTAAAAACCCGCTTGCAACGAAATGATTCCAGAGCACTTAAAAACCCGCTTGCAACGAAATGACTCCAGAGCACTTAAAAACCCGCTTGCAACGAAATGCCTTCAGAGCACTTAAAAACCCGCTTACAACGAAATGACTCCAGAGCACTTAAAAACCCGCTTGCAACGAAATGACTCCAGAGCACTTAAAAACCCGCTTGCAACGAAATGTCTCCAGAGCACTTAAAAACCCGCTTGCAACGAAATGACTCCAGAGCACTTAAAAACCCGCTTGCAACGAAATGACTCCAGAGCACTTAAAAACCCGCTTGCAACGAAATGACTCCAGAGCACTTAAAAACCCGCTTGCAACGAAATGACTCCAGAGCACTTAAAAACCCGCTTGCAACGAAATGACTCCAGAGCACTTAAAAACCCGCTTGCAACGAAATGGCTCCAGAGCACTTAAAAACCCGCTTGCAACGAAATGGCTCCAGAGCACTTAAAAACCCGCTTGCAACGAAATGTCTCCAGAGCACTTAAAAACCCGCTTGCAACGAAATGACTCCAGAGCACTTAAAAACCCGCTTGCAAAGAAATGACTCCAGAGCACTTAAAAACCCGCTTGCAACGAAATGACTCCAGAGCACTTAAAAACCCGCTTGCAACGAAATGACTCCAGAGCACTTAAAAACCCGCTTGCAACGAAATGACTCCAGAGCACTTAAAAACCCGCTTGCAACGAAATGACTCCAGACCACGTAAAAACCCGTTTGCAACGAAATGACTCCAGAGTACTTAAAAACCCACTTGCAACGAAATGCCTCCAGAGCATTTAAAAAACCCGCTTCCAGTGAAATGTCTGAGAAGTATGTAAAAACCCGCTTGAAACGAAATGACTCCAGAGCACTTAAAAACCCGCTTACAACGAAATGCCTTCAGAGCACTTAAAAACCGCATGCAACGAAATGACTCCAGAGCACTTAAAAACCCGCTTGCAACGAAATGACTCCAGAACACTAAAAAACCCGCTTGCAACGAAATGACTCCAGAGCACTTAAAAACCCGCTTGCAACGAAATGACTCCAGAGCACTAAAAAACCCGCTTGCAACGAAATGACTCCAGAGCACTTAAAAACCCGCTTGCAACGAAATGACTCCAGAGCACTTAAAAACCCGCTTGCAACGAAATGACTCCAGAGCACTTAAAAACCCGCTTGCAACGAAATGACTCCAGAGCACTTAAAAACCCGCTTGCAACGAAATGACTCCAGAGCACTTAAAAACCCGCTTGCAACGAAATGACTCCAGAGCACTTAAAAACCCGCTTGCAACGAAATGCCTTCAGAGCCTCCAGAGCACTTAAAAACCCGCTTGCAACGAAATGACTCCAGAGCACTTAAAAACCCGCTTGCAACGAAATGACTCCAGAACACTTAAAAACCCGCTTGCAACGAAATGACTCCAGAGCACTTAAAAACCCGCTTGCAACGAAATGCCTTCAGAGCACTTAAAAACCCGCTTACAACGAAATGACTCCAGAGCACTTAAAAACCCGCTTGCAACGAAATGACTCCAGAGCACTTAAAAACCCGCCTGCAACGAAATGTCTCCAGAGCACTTAAAAACCCGCTTGCAACGAAATGACTCCAAAGCACTTAAAAACCCGCTTGCAACGAAATGACTCCAGAGCACTTAAAAACCCGCTTGCAACGAAATGACTCCAGAGCACTTAAAAACCCGCTTGCAACGAAATGACTCCAGAGCACTTAAAAACCCGCTTGCAACGAAATGACTCCAGAGCACTTAAAAACCCGCTTGCAACGAAATGGCTCCAGAGCACTTAAAAACCCGCTTGCAACGAAATGGCTCCAGAGCACTTAAAAACCCGCTTGCAACGAAATGTCTCCAGAGCACTTAAAAACCCGCTTGCAACGAAATGACTCCAGAGCACTTAAAAACCCGCTTGCAAAGAAATGACTCCAGAGCACTTAAAAACCCGCTTGCAACGAAATGACTCCAGAGCACTTAAAAACCCGCTTGCAACGAAATGACTCCAGAGCACTTAAAAACCCGCTTGCAACGAAATGACTCCAGAGCACTTAAAAACCCGCTTGCAACGAAATGACTCCAGAGCACGTAAAAACCCGTTTGCAACGAAATGACTCCAGAGTACTTAAAAACCCACTTGCAACGAAATGCCTCCAGAGCATTTAAAAAACCCGCTTCCAGTGAAATGTCTGAGAAGTATGTAAAAACCCGCTTGAAACGAAATGACTCCAGAACACGTAAAAACCCGCTTGCAACGAAATGACTCCAGAGCACTTAAAAACCCGCTTGCAACGAAATGCCTTCAGAGCACTTAAAAACCCGCTTACAACGAAATGACTCCAGAGCACTTAAAAACCCGCTTGCAACGAAATGACTCCAGAGCACTTAAAAACCCGCTTGCAACGAAATGTCTCCAGAGCACTTAAAAACCCGCTTGCAACGAAATGACTCCAGAGCACTTAAAAACCCGCTTGCAACAAAATGACTCCAGAGCACTTAAAAACCCGCTTGCAACGAAATGACTCCAGAGCACTTAAAAACCCGCTTGCAACGAAATGACTCCAGAGCACTTAAAAACCCGCTTGCAACGAAATGACTCCAGAGCACTTAAAAACCCGCTTGCAACGAAATGGCTCCAGAGCACTTAAAAACCCGCTTGCAACGAAATGGCTCCAGAGCACTTAAAAACCCGCTTGCAACGAAATGTCTCCAGAGCACTTAAAAACCCGCTTGCAACGAAATGACTCCAGAGCACTTAAAAACCCGCTTGCAAAGAAATGACTCCAGAGCACTTAAAAACCCGCTTGCAACGAAATGACTCCAGAGCACTTAAAAACCCGCTTGCAACGAAATGACTCCAGAGCACTTAAAAACCCGCTTGCAACGAAATGACTCCAGAGCACTTAAAAACCCGCTTGCAACGAAATGACTCCAGAGCACGTAAAAACCCGTTTGCAACGAAATGACTCCAGAGTACTTAAAAACCCACTTGCAACGAAATGCCTCCAGAGCATTTAAAAAACCCGCTTCCAGTGAAATGTCTGAGAAGTATGTAAAAACCCGCTTGAAACGAAATGACTCCAGAACACGTAAAAACCCGCTTGCAACGAAATGACTCCAGAGCACTTAAAAACCCGCTTACAACGAAATGCCTTCAGAGCACTTAAAAACCGCATGCAACGAAATGACTCCAGAGCACTTAAAAACCCGCTTGCAACGAAATGACTCCAGAACACTAAAAAACCCGATTGCAACGAAATGACTCCAGAGCACTTAAAAACCCGCTTGCAACGAAATGACTCCAGAACACTAAAAAACCCGCTTGCAACGAAATGACTCCAGAGCACTTAAAAACCCGCTTGCAACGAAATGACTCCAGAGCACTAAAAAACCCGCTTGCAACGAAATGACTCCAGAGCACTTAAAAACCCGCTTGCAACGAAATGACTCCAGAGCACTTAAAAACCCGCTTGCAACGAAATGACTCCAGAGCACTTAAAAACCCGCTTGCAACGAAATGACTCCAGAGCACTTAAAAACCCGCTTGCAACGAAATGACTCCAGAGCACTTAAAAACCCGCTTGCAACGAAATGCCTTCAGAGACTCCAGAGCACTTAAAAACCCGCTTGCAACGAAATGACTCCAGAGCACTTAAAAACCCGCTTGCAACAAAATGCCTTCAGAGCACTTAAAAACCCGCTTGCAACGAAATGACTCCAGAGCACGTAAAAACCCGTTTGCAACGAAATGACTCCAGAGTACTTAAAAACCCACTTGCAACGAAATGCCTCCAGAGCATTTAAAAAACCCGCTTCCAGTGAAATGTCTGAGAAGTATGTAAAAACCCGCTTGAAACGAAATGACTCCAGAACACGTAAAAACCCGCTTGCAACGAAATGACTCCAGAGCACTTAAAAACCCGCTTGCAACGAAATGCCTTCAGAGCACTTAAAAACCCGCTTACAACGAAATGACTCCAGAGCACTTAAAAACCCGCTTGCAACGAAATGACTCCAGAGCACTTAAAAACCCGCTTGCAACGAAATGTCTCCAGAGCACTTAAAAACCCGCTTGCAACGAAATGACTCCAGAGCACTTAAAAACCCGCTTGCAACGAAATGACTCCAGAGCACTTAAAAACCCGCTTGCAACGAAATGACTCCAGAGCACTTAAAAACCCGCTTGCAACGAAATGACTCCAGAGCACTTAAAAACCCGCTTGCAACGAAATGACTCCAGAGCACTTAAAAACCCGCTTGCAACGAAATGGCTCCAGAGCACTTAAAAACCCGCTTGCAACGAAATGGCTCCAGAGCACTTAAAAACCCGCTTGCAACGAAATGTCTCCAGAGCACTTAAAAACCCGCTTGCAACGAAATGACTCCAGAGCACTTAAAAACCCGCTTGCAAAGAAATGACTCCAGAGCACTTAAAAACCCGCTTGCAACGAAATGACTCCAGAGCACTTAAAAACCCGCTTGCAACGAAATGACTCCAGAGCACTTAAAAACCCGCTTGCAACGAAATGACTCCAGAGCACTTAAAAACCCGCTTGCAACGAAATGACTCCAGAGCACGTAAAAACCCGTTTGCAACGAAATGACTCCAGAGTACTTAAAAACCCACTTGCAACGAAATGCCTCCAGAGCATTTAAAAAACCCGCTTCCAGTGAAATGTCTGAGAAGTATGTAAAAACCCGCTTGAAACGAAATGACTCCAGAACACGTAAAAACCCGCTTGCAACGAAATGACTCCAGAGCACTTAAAAACCCGCTTACAACGAAATGCCTTCAGAGCACTTAAAAACCGCATGCAACGAAATGACTCCAGAGCACTTAAAAACCCGCTTGCAACGAAATGACTCCAGAACACTAAAAAACCCGATTGCAACGAAATGACTCCAGAGCACTTAAAAACCCGCTTGCAACGAAATGACTCCAGAACACTAAAAAACCCGCTTGCAACGAAATGACTCCAGAGCACTTAAAAACCCGCTTGCAACGAAATGACTCCAGAGCACTAAAAAACCCGCTTGCAACGAAATGACTCCAGAGCACTTAAAAACCCGCTTGCAACGAAATGACTCCAGAGCACTTAAAAACCCGCTTGCAACGAAATGACTCCAGAGCACTTAAAAACCCGCTTGCAACGAAATGACTCCAGAGCACTTAAAAACCCGCTTGCAACGAAATGACTCCAGAGCACTTAAAAACCCGCTTGCAACGAAATGCCTTCAGAGACTCCAGAGCACTTAAAAACCCGCTTGCAACGAAATGACTCCAGAGCACTTAAAAACCCGCTTGCAACAAAATGCCTTCAGAGCACTTAAAAACCCGCTTGCAACGAAATGACTCCAGAGCACTTAAAAACCCGCTTGCAACGAAATGACTCCAGAACACTTAAAAACCCGCTTGCAACGAAATGACTCCAGAGCACTTAAAAACCCGCTTGCAACGAAATGACTCCAGAGCACTTAAAAACCCGCTTGCAACGAAATGACTCCAGAGCACTTAAAAACCCGCTTGCAACGAAATGGCTCCAGAGCACTTAAAAACCCGCTTGCAACGAAATGGCTCCAGAGCACTTAAAAACCCGCTTGCAACGAAATGTCTCCAGAGCACTTAAAAACCCGCTTGCAACGAAATGGCTCCAGAGCACTTAAAAACCCGCTTGCAAAGAAATGACTCCAGAGCACTTAAAAACCCGCTTGCAACGAAATGACTCCAGAGCACTTAAAAACCCGCTTGCAACGAAATGACTCCAGAGCACTTAAAAACCCGCTTGCAACGAAATGACTCCAGAGCACTTAAAAACCCGCTTGCAACGAAATGACTCCAGAGCACGTAAAAACCCGTTTGCAACGAAATGACTCCAGAGTACTTAAAAACCCACTTGCAACAAAATGCCTCCAGAGCATTTAAAAAACCCGCTTCCAGTGAAATGTCTGAGAAGTATGTAAAAACCCGCTTGAAACGAAATGACTCCAGAACACGTAAAAACCCGCTTGCAACGAAATGACTCCAGAGCACTTAAAAACCCGCTTACAACGAAATGCCTTCAGAGCACTTAAAAACCGCATGCAACGAAATGACTCCAGAGCACTTAAAAACCCGCTTGCAACGAAATGACTCCAGAACACTAAAAAACCCGCTTGCAACGAAATGACTCCAGAGCACTTAAAAACCCGCTTGCAACGAAATGACTCCAGAGCACTAAAAAACCCGCTTGCAACGAAATGACTCCAGAGCACTTAAAAACCCGCTTGCAACGAAATGACTCCAGAGCACTTAAAAACCCGCTTGCAACGAAATGACTCCAGAGCACTTAAAAACCCGCTTGCAACGAAATGACTCCAGAGCACTTAAAAACCCGCTTGCAACGAAATGACTCCAGAGCACTTAAAAACCCGCTTGCAACGAAATGACTCCAGAGCACTTAAAAACCCGCTTGCAACGAAATGACTCCAGAGCACTTAAAAACCCGCTTGCAACGAAATGCCTTCAGAGACTCCAGAGCACTTAAAAACCCGCTTGCAACGAAATGACTCCAGAGCACTTAAAAACCCGCTTGCAACAAAATGCCTTCAGAGCACTTAAAAACCCGCTTGCAACGAAATGACTCCAGAGCACGTAAAAACCCGTTTGCAACGAAATGACTCCAGAGTACTTAAAAACCCACTTGCAACGAAATGCCTCCAGAGCATTTAAAAAACCCGCTTCCAGTGAAATGTCTGAGAAGTATGTAAAAATCCGCTTGAAACGAAATGACTCCAGAACACGTAAAAACCCGCTTGCAACGAAATGACTCCAGAGCACTTAAAAACCCGCTTGCAACGAAATGCCTTCAGAGCACTTAAAAACCCGCTTACAACGAAATGACTCCAGAGCACTTAAAAACCCGCTTGCAACGAAATGACTCCAGAGCACTTAAAAACCCGCTTGCAACGAAATGTCTCCAGAGCACTTAAAAACCCGCTTGCAACGAAATGACTCCAGAGCACTTAAAAACCCGCTTGCAACGAAATGACTCCAGAGCACTTAAAAACCCGCTTGCAACGAAATGACTCCAGAGCACTTAAAAACCCGCTTGCAACGAAATGACTCCAGAGCACTTAAAAACCCGCTTGCAACGAAATGACTCCAGAGCACTTAAAAACCCGCTTGCAACGAAATGGCTCCAGAGCACTTAAAAACCCGCTTGCAACGAAATGGCTCCAGAGCACTTAAAAACCCGCTTGCAACGAAATGTCTCCAGAGCACTTAAAAACCCGCTTGCAACGAAATGACTCCAGAGCACTTAAAAACCCGCTTGCAAAGAAATGACTCCAGAGCACTTAAAAACCCGCTTGCAACGAAATGACTCCAGAGCACTTAAAAACCCGCTTGCAACGAAATGACTCCAGAGCACTTAAAAACCCGCTTGCAACGAAATGACTCCAGAGCACTTAAAAACCCGCTTGCAACGAAATGACTCCAGAGCACGTAAAAACCCGTTTGCAACGAAATGACTCCAGAGTACTTAAAAACCCACTTGCAACGAAATGCCTCCAGAGCATTTAAAAAACCCGCTTCCAGTGAAATGTCTGAGAAGTATGTAAAAACCCGCTTGAAACGAAATGACTCCAGAACACGTAAAAACCCGCTTGCAACGAAATGACTCCAGAGCACTTAAAAACCCGCTTACAACGAAATGCCTTCAGAGCACTTAAAAACCGCATGCAACGAAATGACTCCAGAGCACTTAAAAACCCGCTTGCAACGAAATGACTCCAGAACACTAAAAAACCCGATTGCAACGAAATGACTCCAGAGCACTTAAAAACCCGCTTGCAACGAAATGACTCCAGAACACTAAAAAACCCGCTTGCAACGAAATGACTCCAGAGCACTTAAAAACCCGCTTGCAACGAAATGACTCCAGAGCACTAAAAAACCCGCTTGCAACGAAATGACTCCAGAGCACTTAAAAACCCGCTTGCAACGAAATGACTCCAGAGCACTTAAAAACCCGCTTGCAACGAAATGACTCCAGAGCACTTAAAAACCCGCTTGCAACGAAATGACTCCAGAGCACTTAAAAACCCGCTTGCAACGAAATGACTCCAGAGCACTTAAAAACCCGCTTGCAACGAAATGCCTTCAGAGACTCCAGAGCACTTAAAAACCCGCTTGCAACGAAATGACTCCAGAGCACTTAAAAACCCGCTTGCAACAAAATGCCTTCAGAGCACTTAAAAACCCGCTTGCAACGAAATGACTCCAGAGCACTTAAAAACCCGCTTGCAACGAAATGACTCCAGAACACTTAAAAACCCGCTTGCAACGAAATGACTCCAGAGCACTTAAAAACCCGCTTGCAACGAAATGACTCCAGAGCACTTAAAAACCCGCTTGCAACGAAATGACTCCAGAGCACTTAAAAACCCGCTTGCAACGAAATGGCTCCAGAGCACTTAAAAACCCGCTTGCAACGAAATGGCTCCAGAGCACTTAAAAACCCGCTTGCAACGAAATGTCTCCAGAGCACTTAAAAACCCGCTTGCAACGAAATGGCTCCAGAGCACTTAAAAACCCGCTTGCAAAGAAATGACTCCAGAGCACTTAAAAACCCGCTTGCAACGAAATGACTCCAGAGCACTTAAAAACCCGCTTGCAACGAAATGACTCCAGAGCACTTAAAAACCCGCTTGCAACGAAATGACTCCAGAGCACTTAAAAACCCGCTTGCAACGAAATGACTCCAGAGCACGTAAAAACCCGTTTGCAACGAAATGACTCCAGAGTACTTAAAAACCCACTTGCAACAAAATGCCTCCAGAGCATTTAAAAAACCCGCTTCCAGTGAAATGTCTGAGAAGTATGTAAAAACCCGCTTGAAACGAAATGACTCCAGAACACGTAAAAACCCGCTTGCAACGAAATGACTCCAGAGCACTTAAAAACCCGCTTACAACGAAATGCCTTCAGAGCACTTAAAAACCGCATGCAACGAAATGACTCCAGAGCACTTAAAAACCCGCTTGCAACGAAATGACTCCAGAACACTAAAAAACCCGCTTGCAACGAAATGACTCCAGAGCACTTAAAAACCCGCTTGCAACGAAATGACTCCAGAGCACTAAAAAACCCGCTTGCAACGAAATGACTCCAGAGCACTTAAAAACCCGCTTGCAACGAAATGACTCCAGAGCACTTAAAAACCCGCTTGCAACGAAATGACTCCAGAGCACTTAAAAACCCGCTTGCAACGAAATGACTCCAGAGCACTTAAAAACCCGCTTGCAACGAAATGACTCCAGAGCACTTATAAACCCGCTTGCAACGAAATGCCTTCAGAGCCTCCAGAGCACTTAAAAACCCGCTTGCAACGAAATGACTCCAGAGCACTTAAAAACCCGCTTGCAACAAAATGCCTTCAGAGCACTTAAAAACCCGCTTGCAACGAAATGACTCCAGAGCACTTAAAAACCCACTTGCAACGAAATGACTCCAGAACACTTAAAAACCCGCTTGCAACGAAATGACTCCAGAGCACTTAAAAACCCGCTTGCAACGAAATGCCTTCAGAGCACTTAAAAACCCGCTTACAACGAAATGACTCCAGAGCACTTAAAAACCCGCTTGCAACGAAATGACTCCAGAGCACTTAAAAACCCGCCTGCAACGAAATGTCTCCAGAGCACTTAAAAACCCGCTTGCAACGAAATGACTCCAAAGCACTTAAAAACCCGCTTGCAACGAAATGACTCCAGAGCACTTAAAAACCCGCTTGCAACGAAATGACTCCAGAGCACTTAAAAACCCGCTTGCAACGAAATGACTCCAGAGCACTTAAAAACCCGCTTGCAACGAAATGACTCCAGAGCACTTAAAAACCCGCTTGCAACGAAATGGCTCCAGAGCACTTAAAAACCCGCTTGCAACGAAATGGCTCCAGAGCACTTAAAAACCCGCTTGCAACGAAATGTCTCCAGAGCACTTAAAAACCCGCTTGCAACGAAATGACTCCAGAGCACTTAAAAACCCGCTTGCAAAGAAATGACTCCAGAGCACTTAAAAACCCGCTTGCAACGAAATGACTCCAGAGCACTTAAAAACCCGCTTGCAACGAAATGACTCCAGAGCACTTAAAAACCCGCTTGCAACGAAATGACTCCAGAGCACTTAAAAACCCGCTTGCAACGAAATGACTCCAGAGCACGTAAAAACCCGTTTGCAACGAAATGACTCCAGAGTACTTAAAAACCCACTTGCAACGAAATGCCTCCAGAGCATTTAAAAAACCCGCTTCCAGTGAAATGTCTGAGAAGTATGTAAAAACCCGCTTGAAACGAAATGACTCCAGAACACGTAAAAACCCGCTTGCAACGAAATGACTCCAGAGCACTTAAAAACCCGCTTGCAACGAAATGCCTTCAGAGCACTTAAAAACCCGCTTACAACGAAATGACTCCAGAGCACTTAAAAACCCGCTTGCAACGAAATGACTCCAGAGCACTTAAAAACCCGCTTGCAACGAAATGTCTCCAGAGCACTTAAAAACCCGCTTGCAACGAAATGACTCCAGAGCACTTAAAAACCCGCTTGCAACGAAATGACTCCAGAGCACTTAAAAACCCGCTTGCAACGAAATGACTCCAGAGCACTTAAAAACCCGCTTGCAACGAAATGACTCCAGAGCACTTAAAAACCCGCTTGCAACGAAATGACTCCAGAGCACTTAAAAACCCGCTTGCAACGAAATGGCTCCAGAGCACTTAAAAACCCGCTTGCAACGAAATGGCTCCAGAGCACTTAAAAACCCGCTTGCAACGAAATGTCTCCAGAGCACTTAAAAACCCGCTTGCAACGAAATGACTCCAGAGCACTTAAAAACCCGCTTGCAAAGAAATGACTCCAGAGCACTTAAAAACCCGCTTGCAACGAAATGACTCCAGAGCACTTAAAAACCCGCTTGCAACGAAATGACTCCAGAGCACTTAAAAACCCGCTTGCAACGAAATGACTCCAGAGCACTTAAAAACCCGCTTGCAACGAAATGACTCCAGAGCACGTAAAAACCCGTTTGCAACGAAATGACTCCAGAGTACTTAAAAACCCACTTGCAACGAAATGCCTCCAGAGCATTTAAAAAACCCGCTTCCAGTGAAATGTCTGAGAAGTATGTAAAAACCCGCTTGAAACGAAATGACTCCAGAACACGTAAAAACCCGCTTGCAACGAAATGACTCCAGAGCACTTAAAAACCCGCTTACAACGAAATGCCTTCAGAGCACTTAAAAACCGCATGCAACGAAATGACTCCAGAGCACTTAAAAACCCGCTTGCAACGAAATGACTCCAGAACACTAAAAAACCCGATTGCAACGAAATGACTCCAGAGCACTTAAAAACCCGCTTGCAACGAAATGACTCCAGAACACTAAAAAACCCGCTTGCAACGAAATGACTCCAGAGCACTTAAAAACCCGCTTGCAACGAAATGACTCCAGAGCACTAAAAAACCCGCTTGCAACGAAATGACTCCAGAGCACTTAAAAACCCGCTTGCAACGAAATGACTCCAGAGCACTTAAAAACCCGCTTGCAACGAAATGACTCCAGAGCACTTAAAAACCCGCTTGCAACGAAATGACTCCAGAGCACTTAAAAACCCGCTTGCAACGAAATGACTCCAGAGCACTTAAAAACCCGCTTGCAACGAAATGCCTTCAGAGACTCCAGAGCACTTAAAAACCCGCTTGCAACGAAATGACTCCAGAGCACTTAAAAACCCGCTTGCAACAAAATGCCTTCAGAGCACTTAAAAACCCGCTTGCAACGAAATGACTCCAGAGCACGTAAAAACCCGTTTGCAACGAAATGACTCCAGAGTACTTAAAAACCCACTTGCAACGAAATGCCTCCAGAGCATTTAAAAAACCCGCTTCCAGTGAAATGTCTGAGAAGTATGTAAAAACCCGCTTGAAACGAAATGACTCCAGAACACGTAAAAACCCGCTTGCAACGAAATGACTCCAGAGCACTTAAAAACCCGCTTGCAACGAAATGCCTTCAGAGCACTTAAAAACCCGCTTACAACGAAATGACTCCAGAGCACTTAAAAACCCGCTTGCAACGAAATGACTCCAGAGCACTTAAAAACCCGCTTGCAACGAAATGTCTCCAGAGCACTTAAAAACCCGCTTGCAACGAAATGACTCCAGAGCACTTAAAAACCCGCTTGCAACGAAATGACTCCAGAGCACTTAAAAACCCGCTTGCAACGAAATGACTCCAGAGCAATTAAAAACCCGCTTGCAACGAAATGACTCCAGAGCACTTAAAAACCCGCTTGCAACGAAATGACTCCAGAGCACTTAAAAACCCGCTTGCAACGAAATGGCTCCAGAGCACTTAAAAACCCGCTTGCAACGAAATGGCTCCAGAGCACTTAAAAACCCGCTTGCAACGAAATGTCTCCAGAGCACTTAAAAACCCGCTTGCAACGAAATGACTCCAGAGCACTTAAAAACCCGCTTGCAAAGAAATGACTCCAGAGCACTTAAAAACCCGCTTGCAACGAAATGACTCCAGAGCACTTAAAAACCCGCTTGCAACGAAATGACTCCAGAGCACTTAAAAACCCGCTTGCAACGAAATGACTCCAGAGCACTTAAAAACCCGCTTGCAACGAAATGACTCCAGAGCACGTAAAAACCCGTTTGCAACGAAATGACTCCAGAGTACTTAAAAACCCACTTGCAACGAAATGCCTCCAGAGCATTTAAAAAACCCGCTTCCAGTGAAATGTCTGAGAAGTATGTAAAAACCCGCTTGAAACGAAATGACTCCAGAACACGTAAAAACCCGCTTGCAACGAAATGACTCCAGAGCACTTAAAAACCCGCTTACAACGAAATGCCTTCAGAGCACTTAAAAACCGCATGCAACGAAATGACTCCAGAGCACTTAAAAACCCGCTTGCAACGAAATGACTCCAGAACACTAAAAAACCCGATTGCAACGAAATGACTCCAGAGCACTTAAAAACCCGCTTGCAACGAAATGACTCCAGAACACTAAAAAACCCGCTTGCAACGAAATGACTCCAGAGCACTTAAAAACCCGCTTGCAACGAAATGACTCCAGAGCACTAAAAAACCCGCTTGCAACGAAATGACTCCAGAGCACTTAAAAACCCGCTTGCAACGAAATGACTCCAGAGCACTTAAAAACCCGCTTGCAACGAAATGACTCCAGAGCACTTAAAAACCCGCTTGCAACGAAATGACTCCAGAGCACTTAAAAACCCGCTTGCAACGAAATGACTCCAGAGCACTTAAAAACCCGCTTGCAACGAAATGCCTTCAGAGACTCCAGAGCACTTAAAAACCCGCTTGCAACGAAATGACTCCAGAGCACTTAAAAACCCGCTTGCAACAAAATGCCTTCAGAGCACTTAAAAACCCGCTTGCAACGAAATGACTCCAGAGCACGTAAAAACCCGTTTGCAACGAAATGACTCCAGAGTACTTAAAAACCCACTTGCAACGAAATGCCTCCAGAGCATTTAAAAAACCCGCTTCCAGTGAAATGTCTGAGAAGTATGTAAAAACCCGCTTGAAACGAAATGACTCCAGAACACGTAAAAACCCGCTTGCAACGAAATGACTCCAGAGCACTTAAAAACCCGCTTGCAACGAAATGCCTTCAGAGCACTTAAAAACCCGCTTACAACGAAATGACTCCAGAGCACTTAAAAACCCGCTTGCAACGAAATGACTCCAGAGCACTTAAAAACCCGCTTGCAACGAAATGTCTCCAGAGCACTTAAAAACCCGCTTGCAACGAAATGACTCCAGAGCACTTAAAAACCCGCTTGCAACGAAATGACTCCAGAGCACTTAAAAACCCGCTTGCAACGAAATGACTCCAGAGCACTTAAAAACCCGCTTGCAACGAAATGACTCCAGAGCACTTAAAAACCCGCTTGCAACGAAATGACTCCAGAGCACTTAAAAACCCGCTTGCAACGAAATGGCTCCAGAGCACTTAAAAACCCGCTTGCAACGAAATGGCTCCAGAGCACTTAAAAACCCGCTTGCAACGAAATGTCTCCAGAGCACTTAAAAACCCGCTTGCAACGAAATGACTCCAGAGCACTTAAAAACCCGCTTGCAAAGAAATGACTCCAGAGCACTTAAAAACCCGCTTGCAACGAAATGACTCCAGAGCACTTAAAAACCCGCTTGCAACGAAATGACTCCAGAGCACTTAAAAACCCGCTTGCAACGAAATGACTCCAGAGCACTTAAAAACCCGCTTGCAACGAAATGACTCCAGAGCACGTAAAAACCCGTTTGCAACGAAATGACTCCAGAGTACTTAAAAACCCACTTGCAACGAAATGCCTCCAGAGCATTTAAAAAACCCGCTTCCAGTGAAATGTCTGAGAAGTATGTAAAAACCCGCTTGAAACGAAATGACTCCAGAACACGTAAAAACCCGCTTGCAACGAAATGACTCCAGAGCACTTAAAAACCCGCTTACAACGAAATGCCTTCAGAGCACTTAAAAACCGCATGCAACGAAATGACTCCAGAGCACTTAAAAACCCGCTTGCAACGAAATGACTCCAGAACACTAAAAAACCCGATTGCAACGAAATGACTCCAGAGCACTTAAAAACCCGCTTGCAACGAAATGACTCCAGAACACTAAAAAACCCGCTTGCAACGAAATGACTCCAGAGCACTTAAAAACCCGCTTGCAACGAAATGACTCCAGAGCACTAAAAAACCCGCTTGCAACGAAATGACTCCAGAGCACTTAAAAACCCGCTTGCAACGAAATGACTCCAGAGCACTTAAAAACCCGCTTGCAACGAAATGACTCCAGAGCACTTAAAAACCCGCTTGCAACGAAATGACTCCAGAGCACTTAAAAACCCGCTTGCAACGAAATGACTCCAGAGCACTTAAAAACCCGCTTGCAACGAAATGCCTTCAGAGACTCCAGAGCACTTAAAAACCCGCTTGCAACGAAATGACTCCAGAGCACTTAAAAACCCGCTTGCAACAAAATGCCTTCAGAGCACTTAAAAACCCGCTTGCAACGAAATGACTCCAGAGCACTTAAAAACCCGCTTGCAACGAAATGACTCCAGAACACTTAAAAACCCGCTTGCAACGAAATGACTCCAGAGCACTTAAAAACCCGCTTGCAACGAAATGACTCCAGAGCACTTAAAAACCCGCTTGCAACGAAATGACTCCAGAGCACTTAAAAACCCGCTTGCAACGAAATGGCTCCAGAGCACTTAAAAACCCGCTTGCAACGAAATGGCTCCAGAGCACTTAAAAACCCGCTTGCAACGAAATGTCTCCAGAGCACTTAAAAACCCGCTTGCAACGAAATGGCTCCAGAGCACTTAAAAACCCGCTTGCAAAGAAATGACTCCAGAGCACTTAAAAACCCGCTTGCAACGAAATGACTCCAGAGCACTTAAAAACCCGCTTGCAACGAAATGACTCCAGAGCACTTAAAAACCCGCTTGCAACGAAATGACTCCAGAGCACTTAAAAGCCCGCTTGCAACGAAATGACTCCAGAGCACGTAAAAACCCGTTTGCAACGAAATGACTCCAGAGTACTTAAAAACCCACTTGCAACAAAATGCCTCCAGAGCATTTAAAAAACCCGCTTCCAGTGAAATGTCTGAGAAGTATGTAAAAACCCGCTTGAAACGAAATGACTCCAGAACACGTAAAAACCCGCTTGCAACGAAATGACTCCAGAGCACTTAAAAACCCGCTTACAACGAAATGCCTTCAGAGCACTTAAAAACCGCATGCAACGAAATGACTCCAGAGCACTTAAAAACCCGCTTGCAACGAAATGACTCCAGAACACTAAAAAACCCGATTGCAACGAAATGACTCCAGAGCACTTAAAAACCCGCTTGCAACGAAATGACTCCAGAACACTAAAAAACCCGCTTGCAACGAAATTACTCCAGAGCACTTAAAAACCCGCTTGCAACGAAATGACTCCAGAGCACTAAAAAACCCGCTTGCAACGAAATGACTCCAGAGCACTTAAAAACCCGCTTGCAACGAAATGACTCCAGAGCACTTAAAAACCCGCTTGCAACGAAATGACTCCAGAGCACTTAAAAACCCGCTTGCAACGAAATGACTCCAGAGCACTTAAAAACCCGCTTGCAACGAAATGACTCCAGAGCACTTAAAAACCCGCTTGCAACGAAATGCCTTCAGAGCCTCCAGAGCACTTAAAAACCCGCTTGCAACGAAATGACTCCAGAGCACTTAAAAACCCGCTTGCAACAAAATGCCTTCAGAGCACTTAAAAACCCGCTTGCAACGAAATGACTCCAGAGCACTTAAAAACCCGCTTGCAACGAAATGACTCCAGAACACTTAAAAACCCGCTTGCAACGAAATGACTCCAGAGCACTTAAAAACTCGCTTGCAACGAAATGACTCCAGAGCACTTAAAAACCCGCTTGCAACGAAATGCCTTCAGAGCACTTAAAAACCCGCTTGCAACGAAATGACTCCAGAGCACTTAAAAACCCGCTTGCAACGAAATGACTCCAGAGCACTTAAAAACCCGCTTGCAACGAAATGACTCCAGAGCACTTAAAAACCCGCTTGCAACGAAATGACTCCAGAGCACTTAAAAACCCGCTTGCAACGAAATGACTCCAGAGCACTCAAAAACTCGCTTGCAACGAAATGACTCCAGAGCACTTAAAAACCCGCTTGCAACGAAATGGCTCCAGAGCACTTAAAAACCCGCTTGCAACGAAATGGCTCCAGAGCACTTAAAAACCCGCTTGCAACGAAATGACTCCAGAGTACTTAAAAACCCGCTTGCAACGAAATGCCTGCAGAGCACTTAAAAAACCCGCTTCCAGTGAAATGTCTGAGAAGTATGTAAAAACCCGCTTGCAACGAAATGACTCCAGAACCCGTAAAAACCCGCTTGCAACGAAATGACTCCAGAGCACTTAAAAACCCGCTTGCAACGAAATGCCTCCAGAGCACTTAAAAACCCGCTTGCAAAGAAATGACTCCAGAACACTTAAAAACCCGCTTGCAACGAAAAGACTCCAGAACACTTAAAAACCCGCTTGCAACGAAATGACTCCAGAGCACTTAAAACCCCGCTTGCAACGAAATGACTCCAGAGCACTTAAAAACCCGCTTGCAACGAAATGCCTTCAGAGCACTTAAAAACCCGCTTGCAACGAAATGACTCCAGAGTACTTAAAAACCCGCTTACAACGAAATGCCTGCAGAGCACTTAAAAAACCCGCTTCCAGTGAAATGTCTGAGAAGTATGTAAAAACCCGCTTGCAACGAAATGACTCCAGAACCCGTAAAAACCCGCTTGCAACGAAATGACTCCAGAGCACTTAAAAACCCGCTTGCAACGAAATGCCTTCAGAGCACTTAAAAACCCGCTTGCAAAGAAATGACTCCAGAACACTTAAAAACCCGCTTGCAACGAAATGACTCCAGAGCACTTAAAAACCCGCTTGAAACGAAATGAATCCAGAGCACTTAAAAACCCGCTTGCAACGAAATGACTCCAGAGCACTTAAAAACTCGCTTGCAACGAAATGACTCCAGAGCACTTAAAAACCCGCTTGCAACGAAATGCCTTCAGAGCACTTAAAAACCCGCTTGCAACGAAATGACTCCAGAGCACTTAAAACCCCGCTTGCAACGAAATGACTCCAGAGCACTTAAAAACCCGCTTGCAACGAAATGCCTTCAGAGCACTTAAAAACCCGCTTGCAACGAAATGACTCCAGAGTACTTAAAAACCCGCTTACAACGAAATGCCTGCAGAGCACTTAAAAAACCCGCTTCCAGTGAAATGTCTGAGAAGTATGTAAAAACCCGCTTGCAACGAAATGAATCCAGAACCCGTAAAAACCCGCTTGCAACGAAATGACTCCAGAGCACTTAAAAACCCGCTTGCAACGAAATGCCTTCAGAGCACTTAAAAACCCGCTTGCAAAGAAATGACTCCAGAACACTTAAAAACCCGCTTGCAATGAAATGACTCCAGAGCACTTAAAAACCCGCTTGCAACGAAATGAATCCAGAGCACTTAAAAACCCGCTTGCAACGAAATGACTCCAGAGCACTTAAAAACTCGCTTGCAACGAAATGACTCCAGAGCACTTAAAAACCCGCTTGCAACGAAATGCCTTCAGAGCACTTAAAAACCCGCTTGCAACGAAATGACTCCAGAGCACTTAAAAACCCGCTTGCAACGAAATGACTCCAGAGCACTTAAAAACCCGCTTGCAACGAAATGACTCCAGAGCACTAAAAAACCCGCTTGCAACGAAATGACTCCAGAACACTTAAAAACCCGCTTGCAACGTAATGGCTCCAGAGCACTTAAAAACCCGCTTGCAAAGAAATGGCTCCAGAGCACTTAAAAACCCGCTTGCAACGAAATGGCTCCAGAGCACTTAAAAAGCCGCTTGCAACGAAATGACTCCAGAGTACTTAAAAACCCGCTTACAACGAAATGCCTGCAGAGCACTTAAAAAACCCGCTTCCAGTGAAATGTCTGAGAAGTATGTAAAAACCTGCTTGCAACGAAATGACTCCAGAACCCGTAAAAACCCGCTTGCAACGAAATGACTCCATCGCACTTAAAAACCCGCTTGCAACGAAATGCCTTCAGAGCACTTAAAAACCCGCTTACAAAGAAATGACTCCAGAACACTTAAAAACCCGCTTGCAACGAAAAGACTCCAGAACACTTAAAAACCCGCTTGCAACAAAATGACTCCAGAGCACTAAAAAACCCGCTTGCAACGAAATGACTCCAGAGCACTTAAAAACCCGCTTGCAACGAAATGACTCCAGAGCACTAAAAAACCCGCTTGCAACGAAATGACTCCAGAGCACTTAAAAACCCGCTTGCAACGAAATGACTCCAGAGCACTTAAAAACCCGCTTGCAACGAAATGACTCCAGAGCACTTAAAAACCCGCTTGCAACGAAATGACTCCAGAGCACTTAAAAACTCGCTTGCAACGAAATGACTCCAGAGCACTTAAAAACCCGCTTGCAACGAAATGCCTTCAGAGCACTTAAAAACCCGCTTGCAACGAAATGACTCCAGAGCACTTAAAAACCCGCTTGCAACGAAATGACTCCAGAGCACTTAAAAACCCGCTTGCAACGAAATGACTCCAGAGCACTTAAAAACCCGCTTGCAACGAAATGACTCCAGAACACTTAAAAACCCGCTTGCAACGTAATGGCTCCAGAGCACTTAAAAACCCGCTTGCAACGAAATGGCTCCAGAGCACTTAAAAACCCGCTTGCAACGAAATGGCTCCAGAGCACTTAAAAACCCGCTTGCAACGAAATGACTCCAGAGTACTTAAAAACCCGCTTACAACGAAATGCCTGCAGAGCACTTAAAAAACCCGCTTCCAGTGAAATGTCTGAGAAGTATGTAAAAACCCGCTTGCAACGAAATGACTCCAGAACCCGTAAAAACCCGCTTGCAACGAAATGACTCCAGAGCACTTAAAAACCCGCTTGCAACGAAATGCCTTCAGAGCACTTAAAAACCCGCTTGCAAAGAAATGACTCCAGAACACTTAAAAACCCGCTTGCAACGAAAAGATTCCAGAACACTTAAAAACCCGCTTGCAACGAAATGACTCCAGAGCACTTAAAAACCCGCTTGCAACGAAATGACTCCAGAGCACTTAAAAACCCGCTTGCAACGAAATGCCTTCAGAGCACTTAAAAACCCGCTTGCAACGAAATGACTCCAGAGTACTTAAAAACCCGCTTACAACGAAATGCCTGCAGAGCACTTAAAAAACCCGCTTCCAGTGAAATGTCTGAGAAGTATGTAAAAACCCGCTTGCAACGAAATGACTCCAGAACCTGTAAAAACCCGCTTGCAACGAAATGACTCCAGAGCACTTAAAAACCCGCTTGCAACGAAATGACTCCAGAGCACTTAAAAACCCGCTTGCAACGAAATGACTCCAGAGCACTTAAAAACCCGCTTGCAACGAAATGACTCCAGAGCACTAAAAAACCCGCTTGCAACGAAATGACTCCAGAGCACTTAAAAACCCGCTTGCAACGAAATGACTCCAGAGCACTTAAAAACCCGCTTGCAACGAAATGACTCCAGAGCACTCAAAAACTCGCTTGCAACGAAATGACTCCAGAGCACTTAAAAACCCGCTTGCAACGAAATGGCTCCAGAGCACTTAAAAACCCGCTTGCAACGAAATGGCTCCAGAGCACTTAAAAACCCGCTTGCAACGAAATGACTCCAGAGTACTTAAAAACCCGCTTGCAACGAAATGCCTGCAGAGCACTTAAAAAACCCGCTTCCAGTGAAATGTCTGAGAAGTATGTAAAAACCCGCTTGCAACGAAATGACTCCAGAACCCGTAAAAACCCGCTTGCAACGAAATGACTCCAGAGCACTTAAAAACCCGCTTGCAACGAAATGCCTCCAGAGCACTTAAAAACCCGCTTGCAAAGAAATGACTCCAGAACACTTAAAAACCCGCTTGCAACGAAAAGACTCCAGAACACTTAAAAACCCGCTTGCAACGAAATGACTCCAGAGCACTTAAAACCCCGCTTGCAACGAAATGACTCCAGAGCACTTAAAAACCCGCTTGCAACGAAATGCCTTCAGAGCACTTAAAAACCCGCTTGCAACGAAATGACTCCAGAGTACTTAAAAACCCGCTTACAACGAAATGCCTGCAGAGCACTTAAAAAACCCGCTTCCAGTGAAATGTCTGAGAAGTATGTAAAAACCCGCTTGCAAAGAAATGACTCCAGAACCCGTAAAAACCCGCTTGCAACGAAATGACTCCAGAGCACTTAAAAACCCGCTTGCAACGAAATGCCTTCAGAGCACTTAAAAACCCGCTTGCAAAGAAATGACTCCAGAACACTTAAAAACCCGCTTGCAACGAAATGACTCCAGAGCACTTAAAAACCCGCTTGCAACGAAATGAATCCAGAGCACTTAAAAACCCGCTTGCAACGAAATGACTCCAGAGCACTTAAAAACTCGCTTGCAACGAAATGACTCCAGAGCACTTAAAAACCCGCTTGCAACGAAATGCCTTCAGAGCACTTAAAAACCCGCTTGCAACGAAATGACTCCAGAGCACTTAAAACCCCGCTTGCAACGAAATGACTCCAGAGCACTTAAAAACCCGCTTGCAACGAAATGCCTTCAGAGCACTTAAAAACCCGCTTGCAACGAAATGACTCCAGAGTACTTAAAAACCCGCTTACAACGAAATGCCTGCAGAGCACTTAAAAAACCCGCTTCCAGTGAAATGTCTGAGAAGTATGTAAAAACCCGCTTGCAACGAAATGAATCCAGAACCCGTAAAAACCCGCTTGCAACGAAATGACTCCAGAGCACTTAAAAACCCGCTTGCAACGAAATGCCTTCAGAGCACTTAAAAACCCGCTTGCAAAGAAATGACTCCAGAACACTTAAAAACCCGCTTGCAATGAAATGACTCCAGAGCACTTAAAAACCCGCTTGCAACGAAATGACTCCAGAGCACTTAAAACCCCGCTTGCAACGAAATGACTCCAGAGCACTTAAAAACCCGCTTGCAACGAAATGCCTTCAGAGCACTTAAAAACCCGCTTGCAACGAAATGACTCCAGAGTACTTAAAAACCCGCTTACAACGAAATGCCTGCAGAGCACTTAAAAAACCCGCTTCCAGTGAAATGTCTGAGAAGTATGTAAAAACCCGCTTGCAACGAAATGACTCCAGAACCCGTAAAAACCCGCTTGCAACGAAATGACTCCAGAGCACTTAAAAACCCGCTTGCAAAGAAATGACTCCAGAACACTTAAAAACCCGCTTGCAACGAAATGACTCCAGAGCACTTAAAAACCCGCTTGCAACGAAATGAATCCAGAGCACTTAAAAACCCGCTTGCAACGAAATGACTCCAGAGCACTTAAAAACTCGCTTGCAACGAAATGACTCCAGAGCACTTAAAAACCCGCTTGCAACGAAATGCCTTCAGAGCACTTAAAAACCCGCTTGCAACGAAATGACTCCAGAGCACTTAAAACCCCGCTTGCAACGAAATGACTCCAGAGCACTTAAAAACCCGCTTGCAACGAAATGCCTTCAGAGCACTTAAAAACCCGCTTGCAACGAAATGACTCCAGAGTACTTAAAAACCCGCTTACAACGAAATGCCTGCAGAGCACTTAAAAAACCCGCTTCCAGTGAAATGTCTGAGAAGTATGTAAAAACCCGCTTGCAACGAAATGAATCCAGAACCCGTAAAAACCCGCTTGCAACGAAATGACTCCAGAGCACTTAAAAACCCGCTTGCAACGAAATGCCTTCAGAGCACTTAAAAACCCGCTTGCAAAGAAATGACTCCAGAACACTTAAAAACCCGCTTGCAATGAAATGACTCCAGAGCACTTAAAAACCCGCTTGCAACGAAATGAATCCAGAGCACTTAAAAACCCGCTTGCAACGAAATGACTCCAGAGCACTTAAAAACTCGCTTGCAACGAAATGACTCCAGAGCACTTAAAAACCCGCTTGCAACGAAATGCCTTCAGAGCACTTAAAAACCCGCTTGCAACGAAATGACTCCAGAGCACTTAAAAACCCGCTTGCAACGAAATGACTCCAGAGCACTTAAAAACCCGCTTGCAACGAAATGACTCCAGAGCACTAAAAAACCCGCTTGCAACGAAATGACTCCAGAACACTTAAAAACCCGCTTGCAACGTAATGGCTCCAGAGCACTTAAAAACCCGCTTGCAAAGAAATGGCTCCAGAGCACTTAAAAACCCGCTTGCAACGAAATGGCTCCAGAGCACTTAAAAACCCGCTTGCAACGAAATGACTCCAGAGTACTTAAAAACCCGCTTACAACGAAATGCCTGCAGAGCACTTAAAAAACCCGCTTCCAGTGAAATGTCTGAGAAGTATGTAAAAACCTGCTTGCAACGAAATGACTCCAGAACCCGTAAAAACCCGCTTGCAACGAAATGACTCCAGCGCACTTAAAAACCCGCTTGCAACGAAATGCCTTCAGAGCACTTAAAAACCCGCTTACAAAGAAATGACTCCAGAACACTTAAAAACCCGCTTGCAACGAAAAGACTCCAGAACACTTAAAAACCCGCTTGCAACAAAATGACTCCAGAGCACTAAAAAACCCGCTTGCAACGAAATGACTCCAGAGCACTTAAAAACCCGCTTGCAACGAAATGACTCCAGAGCACTAAAAAACCCGCTTGCAACGAAATGACTCCAGAGCACTTAAAAACCCGCTTGCAACGAAATGACTCCAGAGCACTTAAAAACCCGCTTGCAACGAAATGACTCCAGAGCACTTAAAAACCCGCTTGCAACGAAATGACTCCAGAGCACTTAAAAACTCGCTTGCAACGAAATGACTCCAGAGCACTTAAAAACCCGCTTGCAACGAAATGCCTTCAGAGCACTTAAAAACCCGCTTGCAACGAAATGACTCCAGAGCACTTAAAAACCCGCTTGCAACGAAATGCCTTCAGAGCACTTAAAAACCCGCTTGCAACGAAATGACTCCAGAGCACTTAAAAACCCGCTTGCAACGAAATGACTCCAGAGCACTTAAAAACCCGCTTGCAACGAAATGACTCCAGAGCACTTAAAAACCCGCTTGCAACGAAATGACTCCAGAACACTTAAAAACCCGCTTGCAACGTAATGGCTCCAGAGCACTTAAAAACCCGCTTGCAACGAAATGGCTCCAGAGCACTTAAAAACCCGCTTGCAACGAAATGGCTCCAGAGCACTTAAAAACCCGCTTGCAACGAAATGACTCCAGAGTACTTAAAAACCCGCTTACAACGAAATGCCTGCAGAGCACTTAAAAAACCCGCTTCCAGTGAAATGTCTGAGAAGTATGTAAAAACCCGCTTGCAACGAAATGACTCCAGAACCCGTAAAAACCCGCTTGCAACGAAATGACTCCAGAGCACTTAAAAACCCGCTTGCAACGAAATGCCTTCAGAGCACTTAAAAACCCGCTTGCAAAGAAATGACTCCAGAACACTTAAAAACCCGCTTGCAACGAAATGACTCCAGAGCACTTAAAAACCCGCTTGCAACGAAATGAATCCAGAGCACTTAAAAACCCGCTTGCAACGAAATGACTCCAGAGCACTTAAAAACTCGCTTGCAACGAAATGACTCCAGAGCACTTAAAAACCCGCTTGCAACGAAATGCCTTCAGAGCACTTAAAAACCCGCTTGCAACGAAATGACTCCAGAGCACTTAAAACCCCGCTTGCAACGAAATGACTCCAGAGCACTTAAAAACCCGCTTGCAACGAAATGCCTTCAGAGCACTTAAAAACCCGCTTGCAACGAAATGACTCCAGAGTACTTAAAAACCCGCTTACAACGAAATGCCTGCAGAGCACTTAAAAAACCCGCTTCCAGTGAAATGTCTGAGAAGTATGTAAAAACCCGCTTGCAACGAAATGAATCCAGAACCCGTAAAAACCCGCTTGCAACGAAATGACTCCAGAGCACTTAAAAACCCGCTTGCAACGAAATGCCTTCAGAGCACTTAAAAACCCGCTTGCAAAGAAATGACTCCAGAACACTTAAAAACCCGCTTGCAATGAAATGACTCCAGAGCACTTAAAAACCCGCTTGCAACGAAATGAATCCAGAGCACTTAAAAACCCGCTTGCAACGAAATGACTCCAGAGCACTTAAAAACTCGCTTGCAACGAAATGACTCCAGAGCACTTAAAAACCCGCTTGCAACGAAATGCCTTCAGAGCACTTAAAAACCCGCTTGCAACGAAATGACTCCAGAGCACTTAAAAACCCGCTTGCAACGAAATGACTCCAGAGCACTTAAAAACCCGCTTGCAACGAAATGACTCCAGAGCACTAAAAAACCCGCTTGCAACGAAATGACTCCAGAACACTTAAAAACCCGCTTGCAACGTAATGGCTCCAGAGCACTTAAAAACCCGCTTGCAAAGAAATGGCTCCAGAGCACTTAAAAACCCGCTTGCAACGAAATGGCTCCAGAGCACTTAAAAACCCGCTTGCAACGAAATGACTCCAGAGTACTTAAAAACCCGCTTACAACGAAATGCCTGCAGAGCACTTAAAAAACCCGCTTCCAGTGAAATGTCTGAGAAGTATGTAAAAACCTGCTTGCAACGAAATGACTCCAGAACCCGTAAAAACCCGCTTGCAACGAAATGACTCCAGCGCACTTAAAAACCCGCTTGCAACGAAATGCCTTCAGAGCACTTAAAAACCCGCTTACAAAGAAATGACTCCAGAACACTTAAAAACCCGCTTGCAACGAAAAGACTCCAGAACACTTAAAAACCCGCTTGCAACAAAATGACTCCAGAGCACTAAAAAACCCGCTTGCAACGAAATGACTCCAGAGCACTTAAAAACCCGCTTGCAACGAAATGACTCCAGAGCACTAAAAAACCCGCTTGCAACGAAATGACTCCAGAGCACTTAAAAACCCGCTTGCAACGAAATGACTCCAGAGCACTTAAAAACCCGCTTGCAACGAAATGACTCCAGAGCACTTAAAAACCCGCTTGCAACGAAATGACTCCAGAGCACTTAAAAACTCGCTTGCAACGAAATGACTCCAGAGCACTTAAAAACCCGCTTGCAACGAAATGCCTTCAGAGCACTTAAAAACCCGCTTGCAACGAAATGACTCCAGAGCACTTAAAAACCCGCTTGCAACGAAATGACTCCAGAGCACTTAAAAACCCGCTTGCAACGAAATGACTCCAGAGCACTTAAAAACCCGCTTGCAACGAAATGACTCCAGAACACTTAAAAACCCGCTTGCAACGTAATGGCTCCAGAGCACTTAAAAACCCGCTTGCAACGAAATGGCTCCAGAGCACTTAAAAACCCGCTTGCAACGAAATGGCTCCAGAGCACTTAAAAACCCGCTTGCAACGAAATGACTCCAGAGTACTTAAAAACCCGCTTACAACGAAATGCCTGCAGAGCACTTAAAAAACCCGCTTCCAGTGAAATGTCTGAGAAGTATGTAAAAACCCGCTTGCAACGAAATGACTCCAGAACCCGTAAAAACCCGCTTGCAACGAAATGACTCCAGAGCACTTAAAAACCCGCTTGCAACGAAATGCCTTCAGAGCACTTAAAAACCCGCTTGCAAAGAAATGACTCCAGAACACTTAAAAACCCGCTTGCAACGAAAAGATTCCAGAACACTTAAAAACCCGCTTGCAACGAAATGACTCCAGAGCACTTAAAAACCCGCTTGCAACGAAATGACTCCAGAGCACTTAAAAACCCGCTTGCAACGAAATGCCTTCAGAGCACTTAAAAACCCGCTTGCAACGAAATGACTCCAGAGTACTTAAAAACCCGCTTACAACGAAATGCCTGCAGAGCACTTAAAAAACCCGCTTCCAGTGAAATGTCTGAGAAGTATGTAAAAACCCGCTTGCAACGAAATGACTCCATAACCTGTAAAAACCCGCTTGCAACGAAATGACTCCAGAGCACTTAAAAACCCGCTTGCAACGAAATGACTCCAGAGCACTTAAAAACCCGCTTGCAACGAAATGACTCCAGAGCACTTAAAAACCCGCTTGCAACGAAATGACTCCAGAGCACTAAAAAACCCGCTTGCAACGAAATGACTCCAGAGCACTTAAAAACCCGCTTGCAACGAAATGACTCCAGAGCACTTAAAAACCCGCTTGCAACGAAATGAATCCAGAGCACTTAAAAACCCGCTTGCAACGAAATGACTCCAGAGCACTTAAAAACTCGCTTGCAACGAAATGACTCCAGAGCACTTAAAAACCCGCTTGCAACGAAATGCCTTCAGAGCACTTAAAAACCCGCTTGCAACGAAATGACTCCAGAGCACTTAAAAACCCGCTTGCAACGAAATGACTCCAGAGCACTTAAAAACACGCTTGCAACGAAATGACTCCAGAGCACTAAAAAACCCGCTTGCAACGAAATGACTCCAGAACACTTAAAAACCCGCCTGCAACGTAATGGCTCCAGAGCACTTAAAATCCCGCTTGCAAAGAAATGGCTCCAGAGCACTTAAAAACCCGCTTGCAACGAAATGGCTCCAGAGCACTTAAAAACCCGCTTGCAACGAAATGACTCCGGAGTACTTAAAAACCCGCTTACAACGAAATGCCTGCAGAGCACTTAAAAAACCCGCTTCCAGTGAAATGTCTGAGAAGTATGTAAAAACCTGCTTGCAACGAAATGACTCCAGAACCCGTAAAAACCCGCTTGCAACGAAATGACTCCAGCGCACTTAAAAACCCGCTTGCAACGAAATGCCTTCAGAGCACTTAAAAACCCGCTTGCAAAGAAATGACTCCAGAACACTTAAAAACCCGCTTGCAACGAAAAGACTCCAGAACACTTAAAAACCCGCTTGCAACGAAATGACTCCAGAGCACTTAAAAACCCGCTTGCAACGAAATGACTCCAGAGCACTTAAAAACCCGCTTGCAACGAAATGACTCCAGAACGCTTAAAAACCCGCTTGCAACGAAATGCCTTCAGAGCACTTAAAAACCCGCTTGCAACGAAATGACTCCAGAGTACTTAAAAACTCGCTTGCAATGAAATGACTCCAGAGCACTTAAAAACCCGCTTGCAACGAAATGACTCCAGAGCACTTAAAAACCCGCTTGCAACGAAATGACTCCAAAGCACGTAAAAACCCGTTTGCAACGAAATTACTCCAGAGTACTTAAAAACCCGCTTGCAACGAAATGCCTACAGAGCATTTAAAAAACCCGCTTCCAGTGAAATGTCTGAGAAGTATGTAAAAACCCGCTTGCAACGAAATGACTCCAGAACACGTAAAAACCCGCTTGCAACGAAATGACTCCAGAGCACTTAAAAACCCGCTTGCAACGAAATGACTCCAGAGCACTAAAAAACCCGCTTGCAATGAAATGACTCCAGAGCACTTAAAAACCCGCTTGCAACGAAATGACTCCAGAACACTTAAAAACCCGCTTGCAACGAAATGACTCCAGAGCACTTAAAAACCCGCTTGCAACGAAATGACTCCAGAGCACTTAAAAACCCGCTTGCAACGAAATGCCTTCAGAGCACTTAAAAGCCCGCTTGCAACGAAATGACTCCAGAGCACTCAAACACCCGCTTGCAACGAAATGACTCCAGATTACTTAAAAACCCGCTTGCAACGAAATGCCTACAGAGCACTTAAAAAACCTGCTTCCAGTGAAATGTCTGAGAAGTATGTAAAAACCCGCTTGCAACGAAATGACTCCAGAACACGTAAAAACCCGCTTGCAACGAAATGACTCCAGAGCACTTAAAAACCCGCTTTCAACGAAATGCCTTCAGAGCACTTAAAAACCCGCTTGCAACGAAATGACTCCAGAGCACTTAAAAACCCGCTTGCAACGAAATGACTCCAGAGCACTAAAAAACCCGCTTTCAATGAAATGACTCCAGAGCACTTAAAAACCCGCTTACAAAGAAATGCCTTCAGAGCACTTAAAAACCCGCATGCAACGAAATGACTCCAGAGCACTTAAAAACCCGCTTGCAACGAAATGCCTACAGAGCATTTAAAAAACCCGCTTCCAGTGAAATGTCTGAGAAGTATGTAAAAACCCGCTTGCAACGAAATGACTCCAGAGCACTTAAAAACCCGCTTACAAAGAAATGCCTTCAGAGCACTTAAAAACCCGCATGCAACGAAATGACTCCAGAGAACTTAAAAACCAGCTTGCAACGAAATGACTCCAGAGCACTAAAAAACCCGCTTGCAATGAAATGACTCCAGAGCACTTAAAAACCCGCTTGCAACGAAATGACTCCAGAACACTTAAAAACCCGCTTGCAACGAAATGACTGCAGAGCACTTAAAAACCCGCTTGCAACGAAATGACTCCAGAGCACTTAAAAACCCGCTTGCAACGAAATGACTCCAGAGCACTTAAAAACCCGCTTGCAACGAAATGCCTTCAGAGCACTTAAAAACCCGCTTGCAACGAAATGACTCCAGAGCACTTAAAAACCCGCTTGCAACGAAATGACTCCAGAGCACTTAAAAACCCTTTTGCAACGAAATGACTCCAGAGCACTTAAAAACCCGCTTGCAACGAAATGACTCCAGAGTACTTAAAAACTCGCTTGCAACGAAATGGCTCCAGAGCACTTAAAAACCCGCTTGCAACGAAATGACTCCAGAGCACTTAAAAACCCGCTTGCAACGAAATGACTCCAGAGCACTTAAAAACCCGCTTGCAACGAAATGACTCCAGAGCACTTAAAAACCCGCTTGCAACGAAATGACTCCAGAGCACTTAAAAACCCGCTTGCAACGAAATGACTCCAGAACACTTAAAAACCCGCTTGCAACGTAATGACTCCAGAGCACTTAAAAACCCGCTTGCAACGAAATGGCTCCAGAGCACTTAAAAACCCGCTTGCAACGAAATGGCTCCAGAGCACATAAAAACCCGCTTGCAACGAAATGTCTCCAGAGCACTTAAAAACCCGCTTGCAACGAAATGACTCCAGAGCACTTAAAAACCCGCTTGCAACGAAATGACTCCAGAGCACTTAAAAACCCGCTTGCAACGAAATGACTCCAGAGCACTAAAAAACCCGCTTCCAATGAAATGACTCCAGAGCACTTAAAAACCCGCTTGCAACGAAATGACTCCAGAACACTTAAAAACCCGCTTGCAACGAAATGACTCCAGAGCACTTAAAAAGCCGCTTGCAACGAAATGACTCCAGATAACTTAAAAACCCGCTTGCAACGAAATGACTCCAGAGCACTTAAAAACCCGCTTGCAACGAAATGCCTTCAGAGCACTTAAAAACCCGCTTGCAACGAAATGACTCCAGATAACTTAAAAACCCGCTTGCAACGAAATGACTCCAGAGCACTTAAAAACCCGCTTGCAACGAAATGCCTTCAGAGCACTTAAAAACCCGCTTGCAACGAAATGACTCCAGAGTACTTAAAAACTCGCTTGCAACGAAATGACTCCAGAGCACTTAAAAACCCGCTTGCAACGAAATGACTCCAGAGCACTTAAAAACCCGCTTGCAACGAAATGACTCCAAAGCACGTAAAAACCCGTTTGCAACGAAATTACTCCAGAGTACTTAAAAACCCGCTTGCAACGAAATGCCTACAGAGCATTTAAAAAACCAGCTTCCAGTGAAATGTCTGAGAAGTATGTAAAAACCCGCTTGCAACGAAATGACTCCAGAACACGTAAAAACCCGCTTGCAACGAAATGACTCCAGAGCACTTAAAAACCCGCTTACAACGAAATGCCTTCAGAGCACTTAAAAACCCGCATGCAACGAAATGACTCCAGAGCACTTAAAAACCCGCTTGCAACGAAATGACTCCAGAGCACTAAAAAACCCGCTTGCAATGAAATGACTCCAGAGCACTTAAAAACCCGCTTGCAACGAAATGACTCCAGAACACTTAAAAACCCGCTTGCAACGAAATGACTCCAGAGCACTTAAAAAGCCGCTTGCAACGAAATGACTCCAGATAACTTAAAAACCCGCTTGCAACGAAATGACTCCAGAGCACTTAAAAACCCGCTTGCAACGAAATGCCTTCAGAGCACTTAAAAACCCGCTTGCAACGAAATGACTCCAGATAACTTAAAAACCCGCTTGCAACGAAATGACTCCAGAGCACTTAAAAACCCGCTTGCAACGAAATGCCTTCAGAGCACTTAAAAACCCGCTTGCAACGAAATGACTCCAGAGTACTTAAAAACTCGCTTGCAACGAAATGACTCCAGAGCACTTAAAAACCCGCTTGCAACGAAATGACTCCAGAGCACTTAAAAACCCGCTTGCAACGAAATGACTCCAAAGCACGTAAAAACCCGTTTGCAACGAAATTACTCCAGAGTACTTAAAAACCCGCTTGCAACGAAATGCCTACAGAGCATTTAAAAAACCTGCTTCCAGTGAAATGTCTGAGAAGTATGTAAAAACCCGCTTGCAACGAAATGACTCCAGAACACGTAAAAACCCGCTTGCAACGAAATGACTCCAGAGAACTTAAAAACCCGCTTACAACGAAATGCCTTCAGAGCACTTAAAAACCCGCATGCAACGAAATGACTCCAGAGCACTTAAAAACCCGCTTGCAACGAAATGACTCCAGAGCACTAAAAAACCCGCTTGCAACGAAATGACTCCAGAGCACTTAAAAACCCGCTTGCAACGAAATGACTCCAGAGCACTTAAAAACCCGCTTGCAACGAAATGACTCCAGAGCACTTAAAAACCCGCTTGCAACGAAATGACTCCAGAGCACTAAAAAACCCGCTTGCAACGAAATGACTCCAGAGCACTTAAAAACCCGCTTGCAACGAAATGACTCCAGAGCACTTAAAAACCCGCTTGCAACGAAATGAATCCAGAGCACTTAAAAACCCGCTTGCAACGAAATGACTCCAGAGCAGTTAAAAACTCGCTTGCAACGAAATGACTCCAGAGCACTTAAAAACCCGCTTGCAACGAAATGCCTTCAGAGCACTTAAAAACCCGCTTGCAACGAAATGACTCCAGAGCACTTAAAAACCCGCTTGCAACGAAATGACTCCAGAGCACTTAAAAACACGCTTGCAACGAAATGACTCCAGAGCACTAAAAAACCCGCTTGCAACGAAATGACTCCAGAACACTTAAAAACCCGCTTGCAACGTAATGGCTCCAGAGCACTTAAAATCCCGCTTGCAAAGAAATGGCTCCAGAGCACTTAAAAACCCGCTTGCAACGAAATGGCTCCAGAGCACTTAAAAACCCGCTTGCAACGAAATGACTCCGGAGTACTTAAAAACCCGCTTACAACGAAATGCCTGCAGAGCACTTAAAAAACCCGCTTCCAGTGAAATGTCTGAGAAGTATGTAAAAACCTGCTTGCAACGAAATGACTCCAGAACCCGTAAAAACCCGCTTGGAACGAAATGACTCCAGCGCACTTAAAAACCCGCTTGCAACGAAATGCCTTCAGAGCACTTAAAAACCCGCTTGCAAAGAAATGACTCCAGAACACTTAAAAACCCGCTTGCAACGAAAAGACTCCAGAACACTTAAAAACCCGCTTGCAACGAAATGACTCCAGAGCACTTAAAAACCCGCTTGCAACGAAATGACTCCAGAGCACTTAAAAACCCGCTTGCAACGAAATGACTCCAGAACGCTTAATAACCCGCTTGCAACGAAATGCCTTCAGAGCACTTAAAAACCCGCTTGCAACGAAATGACTCCAGAGTACTTAAAAACTCGCTTGCAACGAAATGACTCCAGAGCACTTAAAAACCCGCTTGCAACGAAATGACTCCAGAGCACTTAAAAACCCGCTTGCAACGAAATGACTCCAAAGCACGTAAAAACCCGTTTGCAACGAAATTACTCCAGAGTACTTAAAAACCCGCTTGCAACGAAATGCCTACAGAGCATTTAAAAAACCCGCTTCCAGTGAAATGTCTGAGAAGTATGTAAAAACCCGCTTGCAACGAAATGACTCCAGAACACGTAAAAACCCGCTTGCAACGAAATGACTCCAGAGCACTTAAAAACCCGCTTGCAACGAAATGACTCCAGAGCACTAAAAAACCCGCTTGCAATGAAATGACTCCAGAGCACTTAAAAACCCGCTTGCAACGAAATGACTCCAGAACACTTAAAAACCCGCTTGCAACGAAATGACTCCAGAGCACTTAAAAACCCGCTTGCAACGAAATGACTCCAGAGCACTTAAAAACCCGCTTGCAACGAAATGCCTTCAGAGCACTTAAAAGCCCGCTTGCAACGAAATGACTCCAGAGCACTTAAACACCCGCTTGCAACGAAATGACTCCAGATTACTTAAAAACCCGCTTGCAACGAAATGCCTACAGAGCACTTAAAAAACCTGCTTCCAGTGAAATGTCTGAGAAGTATGTAAAAACCCGCTTGCAACGAAATGACTCCAGAACACGTAAAAACCCGCTTGCAACGAAATGACTCCAGAGCACTTAAAAACCCGCTTTCAACGAAATGCCTTCAGAGCACTTAAAAACCCGCTTGCAACGAAATGACTCCAGAGCACTTAAAAACCCGCTTGCAACGAAATGACTCCAGAGCACTAAAAAACCCGCTTTCAATGAAATGACTCCAGAGCACTTAAAAACCCGCTTACAAAGAAATGCCTTCAGAGCACTTAAAAACCCGCATGCAACGAAATGACTCCAGAGCACTTAAAAACCCGCTTGCAACGAAATGCCTACAGAGCATTTAAAAAACCCGCTTCCAGTGAAATGTCTGAGAAGTATGTAAAAACCCGCTTGCAACGAAATGACTCCAGAGCACTTAAAAACCCGCTTACAAAGAAATGCCTTCAGAGCACTTAAAAACCCGCATGCAACGAAATGACTCCAGAGAACTTAAAAACCAGCTTGCAACGAAATGACTCCAGAGCACTTAAAAACCCGCTTGCAACGAAATGACTCCAGAGCACTTAAAAACCCTTTTGCAACGAAATGACTCCAGAGCACTTAAAAACCCGCTTGCAACGAAATGACTCCAGAGTACTTTAAAACTCGCTTGCAACGAAATGGCTCCAGAGCACTTAAAAACCCGCTTGCAACGAAATGACTCCAGAGCACTTAAAAACCCGCTTGCAACGAAATGACTCCAGAGCACTTAAAAACCCGCTTGCAATGAAATGACTCCAGAGCACTTAAAAACCCGCTTGCAACGAAATGACTCCAGAGCACTTAAAAACCCGCTTGCAACGAAATGACTCCAGAACACTTAAAAACCCGCTTGCAACGTAATGACTCCAGAGCACTTAAAAACCCGCTTGCAACGAAATGGCTCCAGAGCACTTAAAAACCCGCTTGCAACGAAATGGCTCCAGAGCACTTAAAAACCCGCTTGCAACGAAATGTCTCCAGAGCACTTAAAAACCCGCTTGCAACGAAATGACTCCAGAGCACTTAAAAACCCGCTTGCAACGAAATGACTCCAGAGCACTTAAAAACCCGCTTGCAACGAAATGACTCCGGAGTACTTAAAAACCCGCTTACAACGAAATGCCTGCAGAGCACTTAAAAAACCCGCTTCCAGTGAAATGTCTGAGAAGTATGTAAAAACCTGCTTGCAACGAAATGACTCCAGAACCCGTAAAAACCCGCTTGCAACGAAATGACTCCAGCGCACTTAAAAACCCGCTTGCAACGAAATGCCTTCAGAGCACTTAAAAACCCGCTTGCAAAGAAATGACTCCAGAACACTTAAAAACCCGCTTGCAACGAAAAGACTCCAGAACACTTAAAAACCCGCTTGCAACGAAATGACTCCAGAGCACTTAAAAACCCGCTTGCAACGAAATGACTCCAGAGCACTTAAAAACCCGCTTGCAACGAAATGACTCCAGAACGCTTAAAAACCCGCTTGCAACGAAATGCCTTCAGAGCACTTAAAAACCCGCTTGCAACGAAATGACTCCAGAGTACTTAAAAACTCGCTTGCAACGAAATGACTCCAGAGCACTTAAAAACCCGCTTGCAACGAAATGACTCCAGAGCACTTAAAAACCCGCTTGCAACGAAATGACTCCAAAGCACGTAAAAACCCGTTTGCAACGAAATTACTCCAGAGTACTTAAAAACCCGCTTGCAACGAAATGCCTACAGAGCATTTAAAAAACCTGCTTCCAGTGAAATGTCTGAGAAGTATGTAAAAACCCGCTTGCAACGAAATGACTCCAGAACACGTAAAAACCCGCTTGCAACGAAATGACTCCAGAGCACTTAAAAACCCGCTTGCAACGAAATGACTCCAGAGCACTAAAAAACCCGCTTGCAATGAAATGACTCCAGAGCACTTAAAAACCCGCTTGCAACGAAATGACTCCAGAACACTTAAAAACCCGCTTGCAACGAAATGACTCCAGAGCACTTAAAAACCCGCTTGCAACGAAATGACTCCAGAGCACTTAAAAACCCGCTTGCAACGAAATGCCTTCAGAGCACTTAAAAGCCCGCTTGCAACGAAATGACTCCAGAGCACTTAAACACCCGCTTGCAACGAAATGACTCCAGATTACTTAAAAACCCGCTTGCAACGAAATGCCTACAGAGCACTTAAAAAACCTGCTTCCAGTGAAATGTCTGAGAAGTATGTAAAAACCCGCTTGCAACGAAATGACTCCAGAACACGTAAAAACCCGCTTGCAACGAAATGACTCCAGAGCACTTAAAAACCCGCTTTCAACGAAATGCCTTCAGAGCACTTAAAAACCCGCTTGCAACGAAATGACTCCAGAGCACTTAAAAACCCGCTTGCAACGAAATGACTCCAGAGCACTAAAAAACCCGCTTTCAATGAAATGACTCCAGAGCACTTAAAAACCCGCTTACAAAGAAATGCCTTCAGAGCACTTAAAAACCCGCATGCAACGAAATGACTCCAGAGCACTTAAAAACCCGCTTGCAACGAAATGCCTACAGAGCATTTAAAAAACCCGCTTCCAGTGAAATGTCTGAGAAGTATGTAAAAACCCGCTTGCAACGAAATGACTCCAGAGCACTTAAAAACCCGCTTACAAAGAAATGCCTTCAGAGCACTTAAAAACCCGCATGCAACGAAATGACTCCAGAGAACTTAAAAACCAGCTTGCAACGAAATGACTCCAGAGCACTTAAAAACCCGCTTGCAACGAAATGACTCCAGAGCACTTAAAAACCCTTTTGCAACGAAATGACTCCAGAGCACTTAAAAACCCGCTTGCAACGAAATGACTCCAGAGTACTTAAAAACTCGCTTGCAACGAAATGGCTCCAGAGCACTTAAAAACCCGCTTGCAACGAAATGACTCCAGAGCACTTAAAAACCCGCTTGCAACGAAATGACTCCAGAGCACTTAAAAACCCGCTTGCAACGAAATGACTCCAGAGCACTTAAAAACCCGCTTGCAACGAAATGACTCCAGAGCACTTAAAAACCCGCTTGCAACGTAATGACTCCAGAGCACTTAAAAACCCGCTTGCAACGAAATGGCTCCAGAGCACTTAAAAACCCGCTTGCAACGAAATGGCTCCAGAGCACTTAAAAACCCGCTTGCAACGAAATGTCTCCAGAGCACTTAAAAACCCGCTTGCAACGAAATGACTCCAGAGCACTTAAAAACCCGCTTGCAACGAAATGACTCCAGAGCACTTAAAAACCCGCTTGCAACGAAATGACTCCAGAGCACTAAAAAACCCGCTTCCAATGAAATGACTCCAGAGCACTTAAAAACCCGCTTGCAACGAAATGACTCCAGAACACTTAAAAACCCGCTTGCAACGAAAGGACTCCAGAGCACTTAAAAAGCCGCTTGCAACGAAATGACTCCAGATAACTTAAAAACCCGCTTGCAACGAAATGACTCCAGAGCACTTAAAAACCCGCTTGCAACGAAATGCCTTCAGAGCACTTAAAAACCCGCTTGCAACGAAATGACTCCAGAGTACTTAAAAACTCGCTTGCAACGAAATGACTCCAGAGCACTTAAAAACCCGCTTGCAACGAAATGACTCCAGAGCACTTAAAAACCCGCTTGCAACGAAATGACTCCAAAGCACGTAAAAACCCGTTTGCAACGAAATTACTCCAGAGTACTTAAAAACCCGCTTGCAACGAAATGCCTACAGAGCATTTAAAAAACCAGCTTCCAGTGAAATGTCTGAGAAGTATGTAAAAACCCGCTTGCAACGAAATGACTCCAGAACACGTAAAAACCCGCTTGCAACGAAATGACTCCAGAGCACTTAAAAACCCGCTTACAACGAAATGCCTTCAGAGCACTTAAAAACCCGCATGCAACGAAATGACTCCAGAGCACTTAAAAACCCGCTTGCAACGAAATGACTCCAGAGCACTAAAAAACCCGCTTGCAATGAAATGACTCCAGAGCACTTAAAAACCCGCTTGCAACGAAATGACTCCAGAACACTTAAAAACCCGCTTGCAACGAAATGACTCCAGAGCACTTAAAAAGCCGCTTGCAACGAAATGACTCCAGATAACTTAAAAACCCGCTTGCAACGAAATGACTCCAGAGCACTTAAAAACCCGCTTGCAACGAAATGCCTTCAGAGCACTTAAAAACCCGCTTGCAACGAAATGACTCCAGATAACTTAAAAACCCGCTTGCAACGAAATGACTCCAAAGCACGTAAAAACCCGTTTGCAACGAAATTACTCCAGAGTACTTAAAAACCCGCTTGCAACGAAATGCCTACAGAGCATTTAAAAAACCCGCTTCCAGTGAAATGTCTGAGAAGTATGTAAAAACCCGCTTGCAACGAAATGACTCCAGAACACGTAAAAACCCGCTTGCAACGAAATGACTCCAGAGAACTTAAAAACCCGCTTACAACGAAATGCCTTCAGAGCACTTAAAAACCCGCATGCAACGAAATGACTCCAGAGCACTTAAAAACCCGCTTGCAACGAAATGACTCCAGAGCACTAAAAAACCCGCTTGCAACGAAATGACTCCAGAGCACTTAAAAACCCGCTTGCAACGAAATGACTCCAGAACACTTAAAAACCCGCTTGCAACGAAATGACTCCAGAGCACTTAAAAACCCGCTTGCAACGAAATGACTCCAGAGCACTTAAACACCCGCTTGCAACGAAATGACTCCAGATTACTTAAAAACCCGCTTGCAACGAAATGCCTACAGAGCACTTAAAAAACCTGCTTCCAGTGAAATGTCTGAGAAGTATGTAAAAACCCGCTTGCAACGAAATGACTCCAGAACACGTAAAAACCCGCTTGCAACGAAATGACTCCAGAGCACTTAAAAACCCGCTTACAACGAAATGCCTTCAGAGCACTTTAAAACCCGCTTGCAACGAAATGACTCCAGAGCACTTAAAAACCCGCTTGCAACGAAATGACTCCAGAGCACTAAAAAACCCGCTTGCAATGAAATGACTCCAGAGCACTTAAAAACCCGCTTACAAAGAAATGCCTTCAGAGCACTTAAAAACCCGCATGCAACGAAATGACTCCAGAGCACTTAAAAACCCGCTTGCAACGAAATGCCTACAGAGCATTTAAAAAACCCGCTTCCAGTGAAATGTCTGAGAAGTATGTAAAAACCCGCTTGCAACGAAATGACTCCAGAGCACTTAAAAACCCGCTTACAAAGAAATGCCTTCAGAGCACTTAAAAACCCGCATGCAACGAAATGACTCCAGAGAACTTAAAAACCAGCTTGCAACGAAATGACTCCAGAGCACTAAAAAACCCGCTTGCAATGAAATGACTCCAGAGCACTTAAAAACCCGCTTGCAACGAAATGACTCCAGAACACTTAAAAACCCGCTTGCAACGAAATGACTCCAGAGCACTTAAAAACCCGCTTGCAACGAAATGACTCCAGAGCACTTAAAAACCCGCTTGCAACGAAATGACTCCAGAGCACTTAAAAACCCGCTTGCAACGAAATGCCTTCAGAGCACTTAAAAACCCGCTTGCAACGAAATGACTCCAGAGCACTTAAAAACCCGCTTGCAACGAAATGACTCCAGAGCACTTAAAAACCCTTTTGCAACGAAATGACTCCAGAGCACTTAAAAACCCGCTTGCAATGAAATGACTCCAGAGTACTTAAAAACTCGCTTGCAACGAAATGGCTCCAGAGCACTTAAAAACCCGCTTGCAACGAAATGACTCCAGAGCACTTAAAAACCCGCTTGCAACGAAATGCCTTCAGAGCACTTAAAAACCCGCTTGCAACGAAATGACTCCAGAGTACTTAAAAACTCGCTTGCAACGAAATGACTCCAGAGCACTTAAAAACCCGCTTGCAACGAAATGACTCCAGAGCACTTAAAAACCCGCTTGCAACGAAATGACTCCAAAGCACGTAAAAACCCGTTTGCAACGAAATTACTCCAGAGTACTTAAAAACCCGCTTGCAACGAAATGCCTACAGAGCATTTAAAAAACCCGCTTCCAGTGAAATGTCTGAGAAGTATGTAAAAACCCGCTTGCAACGAAATGACTCCAGAACACGTAAAAACCCGCTTGCAACGAAATGACTCCAGAGCACTTAAAAACCCGCTTGCAACGAAATGCCTTCAGAGCACTTAAAAACCCGCATGCAACGAAATGACTCCAGAGCACTTAAAAACCCGCTTGCAACGAAATGACTCCAGAGCACTAAAAAACCCGCTTGCAATGAAATGACTACAGAGCACTTAAAAACCCGCTTGCAACGAAATGACTCCAGAACACTTAAAAACCCGCTTGCAACGAAATGACTCCAGAGCACTTAAAAACCCGCTTGCAACGAAATGACTCCAGAGCACTTAAAAACCCGCTTGCAACGAAATGCCTTCAGAGCACTTAAAAGCCCGCTTGCAACGAAATGACTCCAGAGCACTTAAACACCCGCTTGCAACGAAATGACTCCAGATTACTTAAAAACCCGCTTGCAACGAAATGCCTACAGAGCACTTAAAAAACCTGCTTCCAGTGAAATGTCTGAGAAGTATGTAAAAACCCGCTTGCAACGAAATGACTCCAGAACACGTAAAAACCCGCTTGCAACGAAATGACTCCAGAGCACTTAAAAACCCGCTTACAACGAAATGCCTTCAGAGCACTTAAAAACCCGCTTGCAACGAAATGACTCCAGAGCACTTAAAAACCCGCTTGCAACGAAATGACTCCAGAGCACTAAAAAACCCGCTTGCAATGAAATGACTCCAGAGCACTTAAAAACCCGCTTACAAAGAAATGCCTTCAGAGCACTTAAAAACCCGCATGCAACGAAATGACTCCAGAGCACTTAAAAACCCGCTTGCAACGAAATGCCTACAGAGCATTTAAAAAACCCGCTTCCAGTGAAATGTCTGAGAAGTATGTAAAAACCCGCTTGCAACGAAATGACTCCAGAGCACTTAAAAACCCGCTTGCAACGAAATGACTCCAGAACACTTAAAAACCCGCTTGCAACGAAATGACTCCAGAGCACTTAAAAACCCGCTTGCAACGAAATGACTCCAGAGCACTTAAAAAGCCGCTTGCAACGAAATGACTCCAGAGCACTTAAAAACCCGCTTGCAACGAAATGCCTTCAGAGCACTTAAAAACCCGCTTGCAACGAAATGACTCCAGAGCACTTAAAAACCCGCTTACAACGAAATGCCTTCAGAGCACTTAAAAACCCGCATGCAACGAAATGACTCCAGAGCACTTAAAAACCCGCTTGCAACGAAATGACTCCAGAGCACTAAAAAACCCGCTTGCAATGAAATGACTCCAGAGCACTTAAAAACCCGCTTGCAACGAAATGACTCCAGAACACTTAAAAACCCGCTTGCAACGAAATGACTCCAGAGCACTTAAAAAGCCGCTTGCAACGAAATGACTCCAGATAACTTAAAAACCCGCTTGCAACGAAATGACTCCAGAGCACTTAAAAACCCGCTTGCAACGAAATGCCTTCAGAGCACTTAAAAACCCGCTTGCAACGAAATGACTCCAGATAACTTAAAAACCCGCTTGCAACGAAATGACTCCAGAGCACTTAAAAACCCGCTTGCAACGAAATGCCTTCAGAGCACTTAAAAACCCGCTTGCAACGAAATGACTCCAGAGTACTTAAAAACTCGCTTGCAACGAAATGACTCCAGAGCACTTACAAACCCGCTTGCAACGAAATGACTCCAGAGCACTTAAAAACCCGCTTGCAACGAAATGACTCCAAAGCACGTAAAAACCCGTTTGCAACGAAATTACTCCAGAGTACTTAAAAACCCGCTTGCAACGAAATGCCTACAGAGCATTTAAAAAACCCGCTTCCAGTGAAATGTCTGAGAAGTATGTAAAAACCCGCTTGCAACGAAATGACTCCAGAACACGTAAAAACCCGCTTGCAACGAAATGACTCCAGAGCACTTAAAAACCCGCTTACAACGAAATGCCTTCAGAGCACTTAAAAACCCGCATGCAACGAAATGACTCCAGAGCACTTAAAAACCCGCTTGCAACGAAATGACTCCAGAGCACTAAAAAACCCGCTTGCAACGAAATGACTCCAGAGCACTTAAAAACCCGCTTGCAACGAAATGACTCCAGAACACTTAAAAACCCGCTTGCAACGAAATGACTCCAGAGCACTTAAAAACCCGCTTGCAACGAAATGACTCCAGAGCACTTAAAAACCCGCTTGCAACGAAATGCCTTCAGAGCACTTAAAAGCCCGCTTGCAACGAAATGACTCCAGAGCACTTAAACACCCGCTTGCAACGAAATGACTCCAGATTACTTAAAAACCCGCTTGCAACGAAATGCCTACAGAGCACTTAAAAAACCTGCTTCCAGTGAAATGTCTGAGAAGTATGTAAAAACCCGCTTGCAACGAAATGACTCCAGAACACGTAAAAACCCGCTTGCAACGAAATGACTCCAGAGCACTTAAAAACCCGCTTACAACGAAATGCCTTCAGAGCACTTAAAAACCCGCTTGCAACGAAATGACTCCAGAGCACTTAAAAACCCGCTTGCAACGAAATGACTCCAGAGCACTAAAAAACCCGCTTGCAATGAAATGACTCCAGAGCACTTAAAAACCCGCTTACAAAGAAATGCCTTCAGAGCACTTAAAAACCCGCATGCAACGAAATGACTCCAGAGCACTTAAAAACCCGCTTGCAACGAAATGCCTACAGAGCATTTAAAAAACCCGCTTCCAGTGAAATGTCTGAGAAGTATGTAAAAACCCGCTTGCAACGAAATGACTCCAGAGCACTTAAAAACCCGCTTACAAAGAAATGCCTTCAGAGCACTTAAAAACCCGCATGCAACGAAATGACTCCAGAGAACTTAAAAACCAGCTTGCAACGAAATGACTCCAGAGCACTAAAAAACCCGCTTGCAATGAAATGACTCCAGAGCACTTAAAAACCCGCTTGCAACGAAATGACTCCAGAACACTTAAAAACCCGCTTGCAACGAAATGACTCCAGAGCACTTAAAAACCCGCTTGCAACGAAATGACTCCAGAGCACTTAAAAACCCGCTTGCAACGAAATGACTCCAGAGCACTTAAAAACCCGCTTGCAACGAAATGCCTTCAGAGCACTTAAAAACCCGCTTGCAACGAAATGACTCCAGAGCACTTAAAAACCCGCTTGCAACGAAATGACTCCAGAGCACTTAAAAACCCTTTTGCAACGAAATGACTCCAGAGCACTTAAAAACCCGCTTGCAACGAAATGACTCCAGAGTACTTAAAAACTCGCTTGCAACGAAATGGCTCCAGAGCACTTAAAAACCCGCTTGCAACGAAATGACTCCAGAGCACTTAAAAACCCGCTTGCAACGAAATGACTCCAGAGCACTTAAAAACCCGCTTGCAACGAAATGACTCCAGAGCACTTAAAAACCCGCTTGCAACGAAATGACTCCAGAGCACTTAAAAACCCGCTTGCAACGAAATGACTCCAGAGCACTTAAAAACCCGCTTGCAACGAAATGACTCCAGAACACTTAAAAACCCGCTTGCAACGTAATGACTCCAGAGCACTTAAAAACCCGCTTGCAACGAAATGGCTCCAGAGCACTTAAAAACCCGCTTGCAACGAAATGGCTCCAGAGCACTTAAAAACCCGCTTGCAACGAAATGTCTCCAGAGCACTTAAAAACCCGCTTGCAACGAAATGACTCCAGAGCACTTAAAAACCCGCTTGCAACGAAATGACTCCAGAGCACTTAAAAACCCGCTTGCAACGAAATGACTCCAGAGCACTAAAAAACCCGCTTCCAATGAAATGACTCCAGAGCACTTAAAAACCCGCTTGCAACGAAATGACTCCAGAACACTTAAAAACCCGCTTGCAACGAAATGACTCCAGAGCACTTAAAAAGCCGCTTGCAACGAAATGACTCCAGATAACTTAAAAACCCGCTTGCAACGAAATGACTCCAGAGCACTTAAAAACCCGCTTGCAACGAAATGCCTTCAGAGCACTTAAAAACCCGCTTGCAACGAAATGACTCCAGATAACTTAAAAACCCGCTTGCAACGAAATGACTCCAGAGCACTTAAAAACCCGCTTGCAACGAAATGCCTTCAGAGCACTTAAAAACCCGCTTGCAACGAAATGACTCCAGAGTACTTAAAAACTCGCTTGCAACGAAATGACTCCAGAGCACTTAAAAACCCGCTTGCAACGAAATGACTCCAGAGCACTTAAAAACCCGCTTGCAACGAAATGACTCCAAAGCACGTAAAAACCCGTTTGCAACGAAATTACTCCAGAGTACTTAAAAACCCGCTTGCAACGAAATGCCTACAGAGCATTTAAAAAACCAGCTTCCAGTGAAATGTCTGAGAAGTATGTAAAAACCCGCTTGCAACGAAATGACTCCAGAACACGTAAAAACCCGCTTGCAACGAAATGACTCCAGAGCACTTAAAAACCCGCTTACAACGAAATGCCTTCAGAGCACTTAAAAACCCGCATGCAACGAAATGACTCCAGAGCACTTAAAAACCCGCTTGCAACGAAATGACTCCAGAGCACTAAAAAACCCGCTTGCAATGAAATGACTCCAGAGCACTTAAAAACCCGCTTGCAACGAAATGACTCCAGAACACTTAAAAACCCGCTTGCAACGAAATGACTCCAGAGCACTTAAAAAGCCGCTTGCAACGAAATGACTCCAGATAACTTAAAAACCCGCTTGCAACGAAATGACTCCAGAGCACTTAAAAACCCGCTTGCAACGAAATGCCTTCAGAGCACTTAAAAACCCGCTTGCAACGAAATGACTCCAGATAACTTAAAAACCCGCTTGCAACGAAATGACTCCAGAGCACTTAAAAACCCGCTTGCAACGAAATGCCTTCAGAGCACTTAAAAACCCGCTTGCAACGAAATGACTCCAGAGTACTTAAAAACTCGCTTGCAACGAAATGACTCCAGAGCACTTAAAAACCCGCTTGCAACGAAATGACTCCAGAGCACTTAAAAACCCGCTTGCAACGAAATGACTCCAAAGCACGTAAAAACCCGTTTGCAACGAAATTACTCCAGAGTACTTAAAAACCCGCTTGCAACGAAATGCCTACAGAGCATTTAAAAAACCCGCTTCCAGTGAAATGTCTGAGAAGTATGTAAAAACCCGCTTGCAACGAAATGACTCCAGAACACGTAAAAACCCGCTTGCAACGAAATGACTCCAGAGAACTTAAAAACCCGCTTACAACGAAATGCCTTCAGAGCACTTAAAAACCCGCATGCAACGAAATGACTCCAGAGCACTTAAAAACCCGCTTGCAACGAAATGACTCCAGAGCACTAAAAAACCCGCTTGCAACGAAATGACTCCAGAGCACTTAAAAACCCGCTTGCAACGAAATGACTCCAGAACACTTAAAAACCCGCTTGCAACGAAATGACTCCAGAGCACTTAAAAACCCGCTTGCAACGAAATGACTCCAGAGCACTTAAACACCCGCTTGCAACGAAATGACTCCAGATTACTTAAAAACCCGCTTGCAACGAAATGCCTACAGAGCACTTAAAAAACCTGCTTCCAGTGAAATGTCTGAGAAGTATGTAAAAACCCGCTTGCAACGAAATGACTCCAGAACACGTAAAAACCCGCTTGCAACGAAATGACTCCAGAGCACTTAAAAACCCGCTTACAACGAAATGCCTTCAGAGCACTTAAAAACCCGCTTGCAACGAAATGACTCCAGAGCACTTAAAAACCCGCTTGCAACGAAATGACTCCAGAGCACTAAAAAACCCGCTTGCAATGAAATGACTCCAGAGCACTTAAAAACCCGCTTACAAAGAAATGCCTTCAGAGCACTTAAAAACCCGCATGCAACGAAATGACTCCAGAGCACTTAAAAACCCGCTTGCAACGAAATGCCTACAGAGCATTTAAAAAACCCGCTTCCAGTGAAATGTCTGAGAAGTATGTAAAAACCCGCTTGCAACGAAATGACTCCAGAGCACTTAAAAACCCGCTTACAAAGAAATGCCTTCAGAGCACTTAAAAACCCGCATGCAACGAAATGACTCCAGAGAACTTAAAAACCAGCTTGCAACGAAATGACTCCAGAGCACTAAAAAACCCGCTTGCAATGAAATGACTCCAGAGCACTTAAAAACCCGCTTGCAACGAAATGACTCCAGAACACTTAAAAACCCGCTTGCAACGAAATGACTCCAGAGCACTTAAAAACCCGCTTGCAACGAAATGACTCCAGAGCACTTAAAAACCCGCTTGCAACGAAATGACTCCAGAGCACTTAAAAACCCGCTTGCAACGAAATGCCTTCAGAGCACTTAAAAACCCGCTTGCAACGAAATGACTCCAGAGCACTTAAAAACCCGCTTGCAACGAAATGACTCCAGAGCACTTAAAAACCCTTTTGCAACGAAATGACTCCAGAGCACTTAAAAACCCGCTTGCAATGAAATGACTCCAGAGTACTTAAAAACTCGCTTGCAACGAAATGGCTCCAGAGCACTTAAAAACCCGCTTGCAACGAAATGACTCCAGAGCACTTAAAAACCCGCTTGCAACGAAATGCCTTCAGAGCACTTAAAAACCCGCTTGCAACGAAATGACTCCAGAGTACTTAAAAACTCGCTTGCAACGAAATGACTCCAGAGCACTTAAAAACCCGCTTGCAACGAAATGACTCCAGAGCACTTAAAAACCCGCTTGCAACGAAATGACTCCAAAGCACTAAAAACCCGTTTGCAACGAAATTACTCCAGAGTACTTAAAAACCCGCTTGCAACGAAATGCCTACAGAGCATTTAAAAAACCCGCTTCCAGTGAAATGTCTGAGAAGTATGTAAAAACCCGCTTGCAACGAAATGACTCCAGAACACGTAAAAACCCGCTTGCAACGAAATGACTCCAGAGCACTTAAAAACCCGCTTGCAACGAAATGCCTTCAGAGCACTTAAAAACCCGCATGCAACGAAATGACTCCAGAGCACTTAAAAACCCGCTTGCAACGAAATGACTCCAGAGCACTAAAAAACCCGCTTGCAATGAAATGACTACAGAGCACTTAAAAACCCGCTTGCAACGAAATGACTCCAGAACACTTAAAAACCCGCTTGCAACGAAATGACTCCAGAGCACTTAAAAACCCGCTTGCAACGAAATGACTCCAGAGCACTTAAAAACCCGCTTGCAACGAAATGCCTTCAGAGCACTTAAAAGCCCGCTTGCAACGAAATGACTCCAGAGCACTTAAACACCCGCTTGCAACGAAATGACTCCAGATTACTTAAAAACCCGCTTGCAACGAAATGCCTACAGAGCACTTAAAAAACCTGCTTCCAGTGAAATGTCTGAGAAGTATGTAAAAACCCGCTTGCAACGAAATGACTCCAGAACACGTAAAAACCCGCTTGCAACGAAATGACTCCAGAGCACTTAAAAACCCGCTTACAACGAAATGCCTTCAGAGCACTTAAAAACCCGCTTGCAACGAAATGACTCCAGAGCACTTAAAAACCCGCTTGCAACGAAATGACTCCAGAGCACTAAAAAACCCGCTTGCAATGAAATGACTCCAGAGCACTTAAAAACCCGCTTACAAAGAAATGCCTTCAGAGCACTTAAAAACCCGCATGCAACGAAATGACTCCAGAGCACTTAAAAACCCGCTTGCAACGAAATGCCTACAGAGCATTTAAAAAACCCGCTTCCAGTGAAATGTCTGAGAAGTATGTAAAAACCCGCTTGCAACGAAATGACTCCAGAGCACTTAAAAACCCGCTTGCAACGAAATGACTCCAGAACACTTAAAAACCCGCTTGCAACGAAATGACTCCAGAGCACTTAAAAACCCGCTTGCAACGAAATGACTCCAGAGCACTTAAAAAGCCGCTTGCAACGAAATGACTCCAGAGCACTTAAAAACCCGCTTGCAACGAAATGCCTTCAGAGCACTTAAAAACCCGCTTGCAACGAAATGACTCCAGAGCACTTAAAAACCCGCTTGCAACGAAATGCCTTCAGAGCACTTAAAAACCCGCATGCAATGAAATGACTCCAGAGCACTTAAAAACCCGCTTGCAACGAAATGACTCCAGAGCACTAAAAAACCCGCTTGCAATGAAATGACTCCAGAGCACTTAAAAACCCGCTTGCAACGAAATGACTCCAGAACACTTAAAAACCCGCTTGCAACGAAATGACTCCAGAGCACTTAAAAAGCCGCTTGCAACGAAATGACTCCAGATATCTTAAAAACCCGCTTGCAACGAAATGACTCCAGAGCACTTAAAAACCCGCTTGCAACGAAATGCCTTCAGAGCACTTAAAAACCCGCTTGCAACGAAATGACTCCAGATAACTTAAAAACCCGCTTGCAACGAAATGACTCCAGAGCACTTAAAAACCCGCTTGCAACGAAATGCCTTCAGAGCACTTAAAAACCCGCTTGCAACGAAATGACTCCAGAGTACTTAAAAACTCGCTTGCAACGAAATGACTCCAGAGCACTTACAAACCCGCTTGCAACGAAATGACTCCAGAGCACTTAAAAACCCGCTTGCAACGAAATGACTCCAAAGCACGTAAAAACCCGTTTGCAACGAAATTACTCCAGAGTACTTAAAAACCCGCTTGCAACGAAATGCCTACAGAGCATTTAAAAAACCCGCTTCCAGTGAAATGTCTGAGAAGTATGTAAAAACCCGCTTGCAACGAAATGACTCCAGAACACGTAAAAACCCGCTTGCAACGAAATGACTCCAGAGCACTTAAAAACCCGCTTACAACGAAATGCCTTCAGAGCACTTAAAAACCCGCATGCAACGAAATGACTCCAGAGCACTTAAAAACCCGCTTGCAACGAAATGACTCCAGAGCACTAAAAAACCCGCTTGCAACGAAATGACTCCAGAGCACTTAAAAACCCGCTTGCAACGAAATGACTCCAGAACACTTAAAAACCCGCTTGCAACGAAATGACTCCAGAGCACTTAAAAACCCGCTTGCAACGAAATGACTCCAGAGCACTAAAAAACCCGCTTGCAATGAAATGACTACAGAGCACTTAAAAACCCGCTTGCAACGAAATGACTCCAGAACACTTAAAAACCCGCTTGCAACGAAATGACTCCAGAGCACTTAAAAACCCGCTTGCAACGAAATGACTCCAGAGCACTTAAAAACCCGCTTGCAACGAAATGCCTTCAGAGCACTTAAAAGCCCGCTTGCAACGAAATGACTCCAGAGCACTTAAACACCCGCTTGCAACGAAATGACTCCAGATTACTTAAAAACCCGCTTGCAACGAAATGCCTACAGAGCACTTAAAAAACCTGCTTCCAGTGAAATGTCTGAGAAGTATGTAAAAACCCGCTTGCAACGAAATGACTCCAGAACACGTAAAAACCCGCTTGCAACGAAATGACTCCAGAGCACTTAAAAACCCGCTTACAACGAAATGCCTTCAGAGCACTTAAAAACCCGCTTGCAACGAAATGACTCCAGAGCACTTAAAAACCCGCTTGCAACGAAATGACTCCAGAGCACTAAAAAACCCGCTTGCAATGAAATGACTCCAGAGCACTTAAAAACCCGCTTACAAAGAAATGCCTTCAGAGCACTTAAAAACCCGCATGCAACGAAATGACTCCAGAGCACTTAAAAACCCGCTTGCAATGAAATGCCTACAGAGCATTTAAAAAACCCGCTTCCAGTGAAATGTCTGAGAAGTATGTAAAAACCCGCTTGCAACGAAATGACTCCAGAGCACTTAAAAACCCGCTTGCAACGAAATGACTCCAGAACACTTAAAAACCCGCTTGCAACGAAATGACTCCAGAGCACTTAAAAACCCGCTTGCAACGAAATGACTCCAGAGCACTTAAAAAGCCGCTTGCAACGAAATGACTCCAGAGCACTTAAAAACCCGCTTGCAACGAAATGCCTTCAGAGCACTTAAAAACCCGCTTGCAACGAAATGACTCCAGAGCACTTAAAAACCCGCTTGCAACGAAATGCCTTCAGAGCACTTAAAAACCCGCATGCAACGAAATGACTCCAGAGCACTTAAAAACCCGCTTGCAACGAAATGACTCCAGAGCACTAAAAAACCCGCTTGCAATGAAATGACTCCAGAGCACTTAAAAACCCGCTTGCAACGAAATGACTCCAGAACACTTAAAAACCCGCTTGCAACGAAATGACTCCAGAGCACTTAAAAAGCCGCTTGCAACGAAATGACTTCAGATATCTTAAAAACCCGCTTGCAACGAAATGACTCCAGAGCACTTAAAAACCCGCTTGCAACGAAATGCCTTCAGAGCACTTAAAAACCCGCTTGCAACGAAATGACTCCAGATAACTTAAAAACCCGCTTGCAACGAAATGACTCCAGAGCACTTAAAAACCCGCTTGCAACGAAATGCCTTCAGAGCACTTAAAAACCCGCTTGCAACGAAATGACTCCAGAGTACTTAAAAACTCGCTTGCAACGAAATGACTCCAGAGCACTTACAAACCCGCTTGCAACGAAATGACTCCAGAGCACTTAAAAACCCGCTTGCAACGAAATGACTCCAAAGCACGTAAAAACCCGTTTGCAACGAAATTACTCCAGAGTACTTAAAAACCCGCTTGCAACGAAATGCCTACAGAGCATTTAAAAAACCCGCTTCCAGTGAAATGTCTGAGAAGTATGTAAAAACCCGCTTGCAACGAAATGACTCCAGAACACGTAAAAACCCGCTTGCAACGAAATGACTCCAGAGCACTTAAAAACCCGCTTACAACGAAATGCCTTCAGAGCACTTAAAAACCCGCATGCAACGAAATGACTCCAGAGCACTTAAAAACCCGCTTGCAACGAAATGACTCCAGAGCACTAAAAAACCCGCTTGCAACGAAATGACTCCAGAGCACTTAAAAACCCGCTTGCAACGAAATGACTCCAGAACACTTAAAAACCCGCTTGCAACGAAATGACTCCAGAGCACTTAAAAACCCGCTTGCAACGAAATGACTCCAGAGCACTTAAAAACCCGCTTGCAACGAAATGCCTTCAGAGCACTTAAAAGCCCGCTTGCAACGAAATGACTCCAGAGCACTTAAACACCCGCTTGCAACGAAATGACTCCAGATTACTTAAAAACCCGCTTGCAACGAAATGCCTACAGAGCACTTAAAAAACCTGCTTCCAGTGAAATGTCTGAGAAGTATGTAAAAACCCGCTTGCAACGAAATGACTCCAGAACACGTAAAAACCCGCTTGCAACGAAATGACTCCAGAGCACTTAAAAACCCGCTTACAACGAAATGCCTTCAGAGCACTTAAAAACCCGCTTGCAACGAAATGACTCCAGAGCACTTAAAAACCCGCTTGCAACGAAATGACTCCAGAGCACTAAAAAACCCGCTTGCAATGAAATGACTCCAGAGCACTTAAAAACCCGCTTACAAAGAAATGCCTTCAGAGCACTTAAAAACCCGCATGCAACGAAATGACTCCAGAGCACTTAAAAACCCGCTTGCAACGAAATGCCTACAGAGCATTTAAAAAACCCGCTTCCAGTGAAATGTCTGAGAAGTATGTAAAAACCCGCTTGCAACGAAATGACTCCAGAGCACTTAAAAACCCGCTTACAAAGAAATGCCTTCAGAGCACTTAAAAACCCGCATGCAACGAAATGACTCCAGAGAACTTAAAAACCAGCTTGCAACGAAATGACTCCAGAGCACTAAAAAACCCGCTTGCAATGAAATGACTCCAGAGCACTTAAAAACCCGCTTGCAACGAAATGACTCCAGAACACTTAAAAACCCGCTTGCAACGAAATGACTCCAGAGCACTTAAAAACCCGCTTGCAACGAAATGACTCCAGAACACTTAAAAACCCGCTTGCAACGAAATGACTCCAGAGCACTTAACCCGCTTGCAACGAAATGACTCCAGAGCACTTAAAAACCCGCTTGCAACGAAATGACTCCAGAGCACTTAAAAACCCGCTTGCAACGAAATGCCTTCAGAGCACTTAAAAACCCGCTTGCAACGAAATGACTCCAGAGCACTTAAAAACCCGCTTGCAACGAAATGACTCCAGAGCACTTAAAAACCCTTTTGCAACGAAATGACTCCAGAGCACTTAAAAACCCGCTTGCAATGAAATGACTCCAGAGTACTTAAAAACTCGCTTGCAACGAAATGGCTCCAGAGCACTTAAAAACCCGCTTGCAACGAAATGCCTACAGAGCATTTAAAAAACCCGCTTCCAGTGAAATGTCTGAGAAGTATGTAAAAACCCGCTTGCAACGAAATGACTCCAGAACACGTAAAAACCCGCATGCAACGAAATGACTCCAGAGCACTTAAAAACCCGCTTGCAACGAAATGCCTTCAGAGCACTTAAAAACCCGCATGCAACGAAATGACTCCAGAGCACTAAAAAACCCGCTTGCAATGAAATGACTACAGAGCACTTAAAAACCCGCTTGCAACGAAATGACTCCAGAACACTTAAAAACCCGCTTGCAACGAAATGACTCCAGAGCACTTAAAAACCCGCTTGCAACGAAATGACTCCAGAGCACTTAAAAACCCGCTTGCAACGAAATGCCTTCAGAGCACTTAAAAGCCCGCTTGCAACGAAATGACTCCAGAGCACTTAAACACCCGCTTGCAACGAAATGACTCCAGATTACTTAAAAACCCGCTTGCAACGAAATGCCTACAGAGCACTTAAAAAACCTGCTTCCAGTGAAATGTCTGAGAAGTATGTAAAAACCCGCTTGCAACGAAATGACTCCAGAACACGTAAAAACCCGCTTGCAACGAAATGACTCCAGAGCACTTAAAAACCCGCTTACAACGAAATGCCTTCAGAGCACTTAAAAACCCGCTTGCAACGAAATGACTCGAGAGCACTTAAAAACCCGCTTGCAACGAAATGACTCCAGAGCACTAAAAAACCCGCTTGCAATGAAATGACTCCAGAGCACTTAAAAACCCGCTTACAAAGAAATGCCTTCAGAGCACTTAAAAACCCGCATGCAACGAAATGACTCCAGAGCACTTAAAAACCCGCTTGCAACGAAATGCCTACAGAGCATTTAAAAAACCCGCTTCCAGTGAAATGTCTGAGAAGTATGTAAAAACCCGCTTGCAACGAAATGACTCCAGAGCACTTAAAAACCCGCTTACAAAGAAATGCCTTCAGAGCACTTAAAAACCCGCATGCAACGAAATGACTCCAGAGAACTTAAAAACCAGCTTGCAACGAAATGACTCCAGAGCACTAAAAAACCCGCTTGCAATGAAATGACTCCAGAGCACTTAAAAACCCGCTTGCAACGAAATGACTCCAGAACACTTAAAAACCCGCTTGCAACGAAATGACTCCAGAGCACTTAAAAACCCGCTTGCAACGAAATGACTCCAGAGCACTTAAAAACCCGCTTGCAACGAAATGACTCCAGAGCACTTAAAAACCCGCTTGCAACGAAATGCCTTCAGAGCACTTAAAAACCCGCTTGCAACGAAATGACTCCAGAGCACTTAAAAACCCGCTTGCAACGAAATGACTCCAGAGCACTTAAAAACCCTTTTGCAACGAAATGACTCCAGAGCACTTAAAAACCCGCTTGCAACGAAATGACTCCAGAGCACTTAAAAACCCGCTTGCAACGAAATGACTCCAGAGCACTTAAAAACCCTTTTGCAACGAAATGACTCCAGAGCACTTAAAAACCCGCTTGCAACGAAATGACTCCAGAGCACTTAAAAACCCGCTTGCAACGAAATGACTCCAGAACACTTAAAAACCCGCTTGCAACGAAATGACTCCAGAGCACTTAACCCGCTTGCAACGAAATGACTCCAGAGCACTTAAAAACCCGCTTGCAACGAAATGACTCCAGAGCACTTAAAAACCCGCTTGCAACGAAATGCCTTCAGAGCACTTAAAAACCCGCTTGCAACGAAATGACTCCAGAGCACTTAAAAACCCGCTTGCAACGAAATGACTCCAGAGCACTTAAAAACCCTTTTGCAACGAAATGACTCCAGAGCACTTAAAAACCCGCTTGCAATGAAATGACTCCAGAGTACTTAAAAACTCGCTTGCAACGAAATGGCTCCAGAGCACTTAAAAACCCGCTTGCAACGAAATGCCTACAGAGCATTTAAAAAACCCGCTTCCAGTGAAATGTCTGAGAAGTATGTAAAAACCCGCTTGCAACGAAATGACTCCAGAACACGTAAAAACCCGCTTGCAACGAAATGACTCCAGAGCACTTAAAAACCCGCTTGCAACGAAATGCCTTCAGAGCACTTAAAAACCCGCATGCAACGAAATGACTCCAGAGCACTAAAAAACCCGCTTGCAATGAAATGACTACAGAGCACTTAAAAACCCGCTTGCAACGAAATGACTCCAGAACACTTAAAAACCCGCTTGCAACGAAATGACTCCAGAGCACTTAAAAACCCGCTTGCAACGAAATGACTCCAGAACACTTAAAAACCCGCTTGCAACGAAATGACTCCAGAGCACTTAACCCGCTTGCAACGAAATGACTCCAGAGCACTTAAAAACCCGCTTGCAACGAAATGACTCCAGAGCACTTAAAAACCCGCTTGCAACGAAATGCCTTCAGAGCACTTAAAAACCCGCTTGCAACGAAATGACTCCAGAGCACTTAAAAACCCGCTTGCAACGAAATGACTCCAGAGCACTTAAAAACCCTTTTGCAACGAAATGACTCCAGAGCACTTAAAAACCCGCTTGCAATGAAATGACTCCAGAGTACTTAAAAACTCGCTTGCAACGAAATGGCTCCAGAGCACTTAAAAACCCGCTTGCAACGAAATGCCTACAGAGCATTTAAAAAACCCGCTTCCAGTGAAATGTCTGAGAAGTATGTAAAAACCCGCTTGCAACGAAATGACTCCAGAACACGTAAAAACCCGCTTGCAACGAAATGACTCCAGAGCACTTAAAAACCCGCTTGCAACGAAATGCCTTCAGAGCACTTAAAAACCCGCATGCAACGAAATGACTCCAGAGCACTAAAAAACCCGCTTGCAATGAAATGACTACAGAGCACTTAAAAACCCGCTTGCAACGAAATGACTCCAGAACACTTAAAAACCCGCTTGCAACGAAATGACTCCAGAGCACTTAAAAACCCGCTTGCAACGAAATGACTCCAGAGCACTTAAAAACCCGCTTGCAACGAAATGCCTTCAGAGCACTTAAAAGCCCGCTTGCAACGAAATGACTCCAGAGCACTTAAACACCCGCTTGCAACGAAATGACTCCAGATTACTTAAAAACCCGCTTGCAACGAAATGCCTACAGAGCACTTAAAAAACCTGCTTCCAGTGAAATGTCTGAGAAGTATGTAAAAACCCGCTTGCAACGAAATGACTCCAGAACACGTAAAAACCCGCTTGCAACGAAATGACTCCAGAGCACTTAAAAACCCGCTTACAACGAAATGCCTTCAGAGCACTTAAAAACCCGCTTGCAACGAAATGACTCGAGAGCACTTAAAAACCCGCTTGCAACGAAATGACTCCAGAGCACTAAAAAACCCGCTTGCAATGAAATGACTCCAGAGCACTTAAAAACCCGCTTACAAAGAAATGCCTTCAGAGCACTTAAAAACCCGCATGCAACGAAATGACTCCAGAGCACTTAAAAACCCGCTTGCAACGAAATGCCTACAGAGCATTTAAAAAACCCGCTTCCAGTGAAATGTCTGAGAAGTATGTAAAAACCCGCTTGCAACGAAATGACTCCAGAGCACTTAAAAACCCGCTTACAAAGAAATGCCTTCAGAGCACTTAAAAACCCGCATGCAACGAAATGACTCCAGAGAACTTAAAAACCAGCTTGCAACGAAATGACTCCAGAGCACTAAAAAACCCGCTTGCAATGAAATGACTCCAGAGCACTTAAAAACCCGCTTGCAACGAAATGACTCCAGAACACTTAAAAACCCGCTTGCAACGAAATGACTCCAGAGCACTTAAAAACCCGCTTGCAACGAAATGACTCCAGAGCACTTAAAAACCCGCTTGCAACGAAATGACTCCAGAGCACTTAAAAACCCGCTTGCAACGAAATGCCTTCAGAGCACTTAAAAACCCGCTTGCAACGAAATGACTCCAGAGCACTTAAAAACCCGCTTGCAACGAAATGACTCCAGAGCACTTAAAAACCCTTTTGCAACGAAATGACTCCAGAGCACTTAAAAACCCGCTTGCAACGAAATGACTCCAGAGCACTTAAAAACCCGCTTGCAACGAAATGACTCCAGAGCACTTAAAAACCCTTTTGCAACGAAATGACTCCAGAGCACTTAAAAACCCGCTTGCAACGAAATGACTCCAGAGCACTTAAAAACCCGCTTGCAACGAAATGACTCCAGAACACTTAAAAACCCGCTTGCAACGAAATGACTCCAGAGCACTTAACCCGCTTGCAACGAAATGACTCCAGAGCACTTAAAAACCCGCTTGCAACGAAATGACTCCAGAGCACTTAAAAACCCGCTTGCAACGAAATGCCTTCAGAGCACTTAAAAACCCGCTTGCAACGAAATGACTCCAGAGCACTTAAAAACCCGCTTGCAACGAAATGACTCCAGAGCACTTAAAAACCCTTTTGCAACGAAATGACTCCAGAGCACTTAAAAACCCGCTTGCAATGAAATGACTCCAGAGTACTTAAAAACTCGCTTGCAACGAAATGGCTCCAGAGCACTTAAAAACCCGCTTGCAACGAAATGCCTACAGAGCATTTAAAAAACCCGCTTCCAGTGAAATGTCTGAGAAGTATGTAAAAACCCGCTTGCAACGAAATGACTCCAGAACACGTAAAAACCCGCTTGCAACGAAATGACTCCAGAGCACTTAAAAACCCGCTTGCAACGAAATGCCTTCAGAGCACTTAAAAACCCGCATGCAACGAAATGACTCCAGAGCACTAAAAAACCCGCTTGCAATGAAATGACTACAGAGCACTTAAAAACCCGCTTGCAACGAAATGACTCCAGAACACTTAAAAACCCGCTTGCAACGAAATGACTCCAGAGCACTTAAAAACCCGCTTGCAACGAAATGACTCCAGAGCACTTAAAAACCCGCTTGCAACGAAATGCCTTCAGAGCACTTAAAAGCCCACTTGCAACGAAATGACTCCAGAGCACTTAAACACCCGCTTGCAACGAAATGACTCCAGATTACTTAAAAACCCGCTTGCAACGAAATGCCTACAGAGCACTTAAAAAACCTGCTTCCAGTGAAATGTCTGAGAAGTATGTAAAAACCCGCTTGCAACGAAATGACTCCAGAACACGTAAAAACCCGCTTGCAACGAAATGACTCCAGAGCACTTAAAAACCCGCTTACAACGAAATGCCTTCAGAGCACTTAAAAACCCGCTTGCAACGAAATGACTCGAGAGCACTTAAAAACCCGCTTGCAACGAAATGACTCCAGAGCACTAAAAAACCCGCTTGCAATGAAATGACTCCAGAGCACTTAAAAACCCGCTTACAAAGAAATGCCTTCAGAGCACTTAAAAACCCGCATGCAACGAAATGTCTCCAGAGCACTTAAAAACCCGCTTGCAACGAAATGCCTACAGAGCATTTAAAAAACCCGCTTCCAGTGAAATGTCTGAGAAGTATGTAAAAACCCGCTTGCAACGAAATGACTCCAGAGCACTTAAAAACCCGCTTACAAAGAAATGCCTTCAGAGCACTTAAAAACCCGCATGCAACGAAATGACTCCAGAGAACTTAAAAACCAGCTTGCAACGAAATGACTCCAGAGCACTAAAAAACCCGCTTGCAATGAAATGACTCCAGAGCACTTAAAAACCCGCTTGCAACGAAATGACTCCAGAACACTTAAAAACCCGCTTGCAACGAAATGACTCCAGAGCACTTAAAAACCCGCTTGCAACGAAATGACTCCAGAGCACTTAAAAACCCGCTTGCAACGAAATGACTCCAGAGCACTTAAAAACCCGCTTGCAACGAAATGCCTTCAGAGCACTTAAAAACCCGCTTGCAACGAAATGACTCCAGAGCACTTAAAAACCCGCTTGCAACGAAATGACTCCAGAGCACTTAAAAACCCGCTTGCAACGAAATGCCTACAGAGCATTTAAAAAACCCGCTTCCAGTGAAATGTCTGAGAAGTATGTAAAAACCCGCTTGCAACGAAATGACTCCAGAACACGTAAAAACCCGCTTGCAACGAAATGACTCCAGAGCACTTAAAAACCCGCTTACAACGAAATGCCTTCAGAGCACTTAAAAACCCGCATGCAACGAAATGACTCCAGAGCACTTAAAAACCCGCTTGCAACGAAATGACTCCAGAGCACTAAAAAACCCGCTTGCAACGAAATGACTCCAGAGCACTTAAAAACCCGCTTGCAACGAAATGACTCCAGAACACTTAAAAACCCGCTTGCAACGAAATGACTCCAGAGCACTTAAAAACCCGCTTGCAACGAAATGACTCCAGAGCACTAAAAAACCCGCTTGCAATGAAATGACTCCAGAGCACTTAAAAACCCGCTTGCAACGAAATGACTCCAGAACACTTAAAAACCCGCTTGCAACGAAATGACTCCAGAGCACTTAAAAACCCGCTTGCAACGAAATGACTCCAGAGCACTTAAAAACCCGCTTGCAACGAAATGCCTTCAGAGCACTTAAAAGCCCGCTTGCAACGAAATGACTCCAGAGCACTTAAACACCCGCTTGCAACGAAATGACTCCAGATTACTTAAAAACCCGCTTGCAACGAAATGCCTACAGAGCACTTAAAAAACCTGCTTCCAGTGAAATGTCTGAGAAGTATGTAAAAACCCGCTTGCAACGAAATGACTCCAGAACACGTAAAAACCCGCTTGCAACGAAATGACTCCAGAGCACTTAAAAACCCGCTTACAACGAAATGCCTTCAGAGCACTTAAAAACCCGCTTGCAACGAAATGACTCCAGAGCACTTAAAAACCCGCTTGCAACGAAATGACTCCAGAGCACTAAAAAACCCGCTTGCAATGAAATGACTCCAGAGCACTTAAAAACCCGCTTACAAAGAAATGCCTTCAGAGCACTTAAAAACCCGCATGCAACGAAATGACTCCAGAGCACTTAAAAACCCGCTTGCAACGAAATGCCTACAGAGCATTTAAAAAACCCGCTTCCAGTGAAATGTCTGAGAAGTATGTAAAAACCCGCTTGCAACGAAATGACTCCAGAGCACTTAAAAACCCGCTTGCAACGAAATGACTCCAGAACACTTAAAAACCCGCTTGCAACGAAATGACTCCAGAGCACTTAAAAACCCGCTTGCAACGAAATGACTCCAGAGCACTTAAAAAGCCGCTTGCAACGAAATGACTCCAGAGCACTTAAAAACCCGCTTGCAACGAAATGCCTTCAGAGCACTTAAAAACCCGCTTGCAACGAAATGACTCCAGAGCACTTAAAAACCCGCTTGCAACGAAATGCCTTCAGAGCACTTAAAAACCCGCATGCAACGAAATGACTCCAGAGCACTTAAAAACCCGCTTGCAACGAAATGACTCCAGAGCACTAAAAAACCCGCTTGCAATGAAATGACTCCAGAGCACTTAAAAACCCGCTTGCAACGAAATGACTCCAGAACACTTAAAAACCCGCTTGCAACGAAATGACTCCAGAGCACTTAAAAAGCCGCTTGCAACGAAATGACTCCAGATATCTTAAAAACCCGCTTGCAACGAAATGACTCCAGAGCACTTAAAAACCCGCTTGCAACGAAATGCCTTCAGAGCACTTAAAAACCCGCTTGCAACGAAATGACTCCAGATAACTTAAAAACCCGCTTGCAACGAAATGACTCCAGAGCACTTAAAAACCCGCTTGCAACGAAATGCCTTCAGAGCACTTAAAAACCCGCTTGCAACGAAATGACTCCAGAGTACTTAAAAACTCGCTTGCAACGAAATGACTCCAGAGCACTTACAAACCCGCTTGCAACGAAATGACTCCAGAGCACTTAAAAACCCGCTTGCAACGAAATGACTCCAAAGCACGTAAAAACCCGTTTGCAACGAAATTACTCCAGAGTACTTAAAAACCCGCTTGCAACGAAATGCCTACAGAGCATTTAAAAAACCCGCTTCCAGTGAAATGTCTGAGAAGTATGTAAAAACCCGCTTGCAACGAAATGACTCCAGAACACGTAAAAACCCGCTTGCAACGAAATGACTCCAGAGCACTTAAAAACCCGCTTACAACGAAATGCCTTCAGAGCACTTAAAAACCCGCATGCAACGAAATGACTCCAGAGCACTTAAAAACCCGCTTGCAACGAAATGACTCCAGAGCACTAAAAAACCCGCTTGCAACGAAATGACTCCAGAGCACTTAAAAACCCGCTTGCAACGAAATGACTCCAGAACACTTAAAAACCCGCTTGCAACGAAATGACTCCAGAGCACTTAAAAACCCGCTTGCAACGAAATGACTCCAGAGCACTTAAAAACCCGCTTGCAACGAAATGCCTTCAGAGCACTTAAAAGCCCGCTTGCAACGAAATGACTCCAGAGCACTTAAACACCCGCTTGCAACGAAATGACTCCAGATTACTTAAAAACCCGCTTGCAACGAAATGCCTACAGAGCACTTAAAAAACCTGCTTCCAGTGAAATGTCTGAGAAGTATGTAAAAACCCGCTTGCAACGAAATGACTCCAGAACACGTAAAAACCCGCTTGCAACGAAATGACTCCAGAGCACTTAAAAACCCGCTTACAACGAAATGCCTTCAGAGCACTTAAAAACCCGCTTGCAACGAAATGACTCCAGAGCACTTAAAAACCCGCTTGCAACGAAATGACTCCAGAGCACTAAAAAACCCGCTTGCAATGAAATGACTCCAGAGCACTTAAAAACCCGCTTACAAAGAAATGCCTTCAGAGCACTGAAAAACCCGCATGCAACGAAATGACTCCAGAGCACTTAAAAACCCGCTTGCAACGAAATGCCTACAGAGCATTTAAAAAACCCGCTTCCAGTGAAATGTCTGAGAAGTATGTAAAAACCCGCTTGCAACGAAATGACTCCAGAGCACTTAAAAACCCGCTTACAAAGAAATGCCTTCAGAGCACTTAAAAACCCGCATGCAACGAAATGACTCCAGAGAACTTAAAAACCAGCTTGCAACGAAATGACTCCAGAGCACTAAAAAACCCGCTTGCAATGAAATGACTCCAGAGCACTTAAAAACCCGCTTGCAACGAAATGACTCCAGAACACTTAAAAACCCGCTTGCAACGAAATGACTCCAGAGCACTTAAAAACCCGCTTGCAACGAAATGACTCCAGAACACTTAAAAACCCGCTTGCAACGAAATGACTCCAGAGCACTTAACCCGCTTGCAACGAAATGACTCCAGAGCACTTAAAAACCCGCTTGCAACGAAATGACTCCAGAGCACTTAAAAACCCGCTTGCAACGAAATGCCTTCAGAGCACTTAAAAACCCGCTTGCAACGAAATGACTCCAGAGCACTTAAAAACCCGCTTGCAACGAAATGACTCCAGAGCACTTAAAAACCCTTTTGCAACGAAATGACTCCAGAGCACTTAAAAACCCGCTTGCAATGAAATGACTCCAGAGTACTTAAAAACTCGCTTGCAACGAAATGGCTCCAGAGCACTTAAAAACCCGCTTGCAACGAAATGCCTACAGAGCATTTAAAAAACCCGCTTCCAGTGAAATGTCTGAGAAGTATGTAAAAACCCGCTTGCAACGAAATGACTCCAGAACACGTAAAAACCCGCTTGCAACGAAATGACTCCAGAGCACTTAAAAACCCGCTTGCAACGAAATGCCTTCAGAGCACTTAAAAACCCGCATGCAACGAAATGACTCCAGAGCACTAAAAAACCCGCTTGCAATGAAATGACTACAGAGCACTTAAAAACCCGCTTGCAACGAAATGACTCCAGAACACTTAAAAACCCGCTTGCAACGAAATGACTCCAGAGCACTTAAAAACCCGCTTGCAACGAAATGACTCCAGAGCACTTAAAAACCCGCTTGCAACGAAATGCCTTCAGAGCACTTAAAAGCCCGCTTGCAACGAAATGACTCCAGAGCACTTAAACACCCGCTTGCAACGAAATGACTCCAGATTACTTAAAAACCCGCTTGCAACGAAATGCCTACAGAGCACTTAAAAAACCTGCTTCCAGTGAAATGTCTGAGAAGTATGTAAAAACCCGCTTGCAACGAAATGACTCCAGAACACGTAAAAACCCGCTTGCAACGAAATGACTCCAGAGCACTTAAAAACCCGCTTACAACGAAATGCCTTCAGAGCACTTAAAAACCCGCTTGCAACGAAATGACTCGAGAGCACTTAAAAACCCGCTTGCAACGAAATGACTCCAGAGCACTAAAAAACCCGCTTGCAATGAAATGACTCCAGAGCACTTAAAAACCCGCTTACAAAGAAATGCCTTCAGAGCACTTAAAAACCCGCATGCAACGAAATGACTCCAGAGCACTTAAAAACCCGCTTGCAACGAAATGCCTACAGAGCATTTAAAAAACCCGCTTCCAGTGAAATGTCTGAGAAGTATGTAAAAACCCGCTTGCAACGAAATGACTCCAGAGCACTTAAAAACCCGCTTACAAAGAAATGCCTTCAGAGCACTTAAAAACCCGCATGCAACGAAATGACTCCAGAGAACTTAAAAACCAGCTTGCAACGAAATGACTCCAGAGCACTAAAAAACCCGCTTGCAATGAAATGACTCCAGAGCACTTAAAAACCCGCTTGCAACGAAATGACTCCAGAACACTTAAAAACCCGCTTGCAACGAAATGACTCCAGAGCACTTAAAAACCCGCTTGCAACGAAATGACTCCAGAGCACTTAAAAACCCGCTTGCAACGAAATGACTCCAGAGCACTTAAAAACCCGCTTGCAACGAAATGCCTTCAGAGCACTTAAAAACCCGCTTGCAACGAAATGACTCCAGAGCACTTAAAAACCCGCTTGCAACGAAATGACTCCAGAGCACTTAAAAACCCTTTTGCAACGAAATGACTCCAGAGCACTTAAAAACCCGCTTGCAACGAAATGACTCCAGAGCACTTAAAAACCCGCTTGCAACGAAATGACTCCAGAGCACTTAAAAACCCTTTTGCAACGAAATGACTCCAGAGCACTTAAAAACCCGCTTGCAACGAAATGACTCCAGAGCACTTAAAAACCCGCTTGCAACGAAATGACTCCAGAACACTTAAAAACCCGCTTGCAACGAAATGACTCCAGAGCACTTAACCCGCTTGCAACGAAATGACTCCAGAGCACTTAAAAACCCGCTTGCAACGAAATGACTCCAGAGCACTTAAAAACCCGCTTGCAACGAAATGCCTTCAGAGCACTTAAAAACCCGCTTGCAACGAAATGACTCCAGAGCACTTAAAAACCCGCTTGCAACGAAATGACTCCAGAGCACTTAAAAACCCTTTTGCAACGAAATGACTCCAGAGCACTTAAAAACCCGCTTGCAATGAAATGACTCCAGAGTACTTAAAAACTCGCTTGCAACGAAATGGCTCCAGAGCACTTAAAAACCCGCTTGCAACGAAATGCCTACAGAGCATTTAAAAAACCCGCTTCCAGTGAAATGTCTGAGAAGTATGTAAAAACCCGCTTGCAACGAAATGACTCCAGAACACGTAAAAACCCGCTTGCAACGAAATGACTCCAGAGCACTTAAAAACCCGCTTGCAACGAAATGCCTTCAGAGCACTTAAAAACCCGCATGCAACGAAATGACTCCAGAGCACTAAAAAACCCGCTTGCAATGAAATGACTACAGAGCACTTAAAAACCCGCTTGCAACGAAATGACTCCAGAACACTTAAAAACCCGCTTGCAACGAAATGACTCCAGAGCACTTAAAAACCCGCTTGCAACGAAATGACTCCAGAACACTTAAAAACCCGCTTGCAACGAAATGACTCCAGAGCACTTAACCCGCTTGCAACGAAATGACTCCAGAGCACTTAAAAACCCGCTTGCAACGAAATGACTCCAGAGCACTTAAAAACCCGCTTGCAACGAAATGCCTTCAGAGCACTTAAAAACCCGCTTGCAACGAAATGACTCCAGAGCACTTAAAAACCCGCTTGCAACGAAATGACTCCAGAGCACTTAAAAACCCTTTTGCAACGAAATGACTCCAGAGCACTTAAAAACCCGCTTGCAATGAAATGACTCCAGAGTACTTAAAAACTCGCTTGCAACGAAATGGCTCCAGAGCACTTAAAAACCCGCTTGCAACGAAATGCCTACAGAGCATTTAAAAAACCCGCTTCCAGTGAAATGTCTGAGAAGTATGTAAAAACCCGCTTGCAACGAAATGACTCCAGAACACGTAAAAACCCGCTTGCAACGAAATGACTCCAGAGCACTTAAAAACCCGCTTGCAACGAAATGCCTTCAGAGCACTTAAAAACCCGCATGCAACGAAATGACTCCAGAGCACTAAAAAACCCGCTTGCAATGAAATGACTACAGAGCACTTAAAAACCCGCTTGCAACGAAATGACTCCAGAACACTTAAAAACCCGCTTGCAACGAAATGACTCCAGAGCACTTAAAAACCCGCTTGCAACGAAATGACTCCAGAGCACTTAAAAACCCGCTTGCAACGAAATGCCTTCAGAGCACTTAAAAGCCCGCTTGCAACGAAATGACTCCAGAGCACTTAAACACCCGCTTGCAACGAAATGACTCCAGATTACTTAAAAACCCGCTTGCAACGAAATGCCTACAGAGCACTTAAAAAACCTGCTTCCAGTGAAATGTCTGAGAAGTATGTAAAAACCCGCTTGCAACGAAATGACTCCAGAACACGTAAAAACCCGCTTGCAACGAAATGACTCCAGAGCACTTAAAAACCCGCTTACAACGAAATGCCTTCAGAGCACTTAAAAACCCGCTTGCAACGAAATGACTCGAGAGCACTTAAAAACCCGCTTGCAACGAAATGACTCCAGAGCACTAAAAAACCCGCTTGCAATGAAATGACTCCAGAGCACTTAAAAACCCGCTTACAAAGAAATGCCTTCAGAGCACTTAAAAACCCGCATGCAACGAAATGACTCCAGAGCACTTAAAAACCCGCTTGCAACGAAATGCCTACAGAGCATTTAAAAAACCCGCTTCCAGTGAAATGTCTGAGAAGTATGTAAAAACCCGCTTGCAACGAAATGACTCCAGAGCACTTAAAAACCCGCTTACAAAGAAATGCCTTCAGAGCACTTAAAAACCCGCATGCAACGAAATGACTCCAGAGAACTTAAAAACCAGCTTGCAACGAAATGACTCCAGAGCACTAAAAAACCCGCTTGCAATGAAATGACTCCAGAGCACTTAAAAACCCGCTTGCAACGAAATGACTCCAGAACACTTAAAAACCCGCTTGCAACGAAATGACTCCAGAGCACTTAAAAACCCGCTTGCAACGAAATGACTCCAGAGCACTTAAAAACCCGCTTGCAACGAAATGACTCCAGAGCACTTAAAAACCCGCTTGCAACGAAATGCCTTCAGAGCACTTAAAAACCCGCTTGCAACGAAATGACTCCAGAGCACTTAAAAACCCGCTTGCAACGAAATGACTCCAGAGCACTTAAAAACCCTTTTGCAACGAAATGACTCCAGAGCACTTAAAAACCCGCTTGCAACGAAATGACTCCAGAGTACTTAAAAACTCGCTTGCAACGAAATGGCTCCAGAGCACTTAAAAACCCGCTTGCAACGAAATGACTCCAGAGCACTTAAAAACCCGCTTGCAACGAAATGACTCCAGAGCACTTAAAAACCCGCTTGCAACGAAATGACTCCAGAGCACTTAAAAACCAGCTTGCAACGAAATGACTCCAGAGCACTTAAAAACCCGCTTGCAACGAAATGGCTCCAGAGCACTTAAAAACCCGCTTGCAACGAAATGGCTCCAGAGCACTTAAAAACCCGCTTGCAACGAAATGTCTCCAGAGCACTTAAAAACCCGCTTGCAACGAAATGACTCCAGAGCACTTAAAAACCCGCTTGCAAAGAAATGACTCCAGAGCACTTAAAAACCCGCTTGCAACGAAATGACTCCAGAGTACTTAAAAACCCGCTTGCAACGAAATGACTCCAGCGCACTTAAAAACCCGCTTGCAACGAAATGACTCCAGAGCACTTAAAAACCCGCTTGCAACGAAATGACTCCAGAGCACTTAAAAACCCGCTTGCAACGAAATGACTCCAGAGCACGTAAAAACCCGTTTGCAACGAAATGACTCCAGAGTACTTAAAAACCCGCTTGCAACGAAATGCCTACAGAGCATTTAAAAAACCCGCTTGCAGTGAAATGTCTGAGAAGTATGTAAAAACCCGCTTGCAACGAAATGACTCCAGAACACGTAAAAACCCGCTTACAACGAAATGCCTTCAGAGCACTTAAAAACCCGCATGCAACGAAATGACTCCAGAGCACTTAAAAACCCGCTTGCAACGAAATGACTCCAGAGCACTAAAAAACCCGCTTCCAATGAAATGACTCCAGAGCACTTAAAAACCCGCTTGCAACGAAATGACTCCAGAACACTTAAAAACCCGCTTGCAACGAAATGACTCCAGAACACTTAAAAACGCGCTTGCAACGAAATGACTCCAGAGCACTTAAAAACCCGCTTGCAACGAAATGACTCCAGATATCTTAAAAACCCGCTTGCAACGAAATGACTCCAGAGCACTTAAAAACCCGCTTGCAACGAAATGACTCCAGAGCACTTAAAAACCCGCTTGCAACGAAATGACTCCAGAGCACTAAAAAACCCGCTTCCAATGAAATGTCTCCAGAGCACTTAAAAACCCGCTTGCAACGAAATGACTCCAGAACACTTAAAAACCCGCTTGCAACGAAATGACTCCAGAGCACTTAAAAAGCCGCTTGCAACGAAATGACTCCAGATAACTTAAAAACCCGCTTGCAACGAAATGACTCCAGAGCACTTAAAAACCCGCTTGCAACGAAATGCCTTCAGAGCACTTAAAAACCCGCTTGCAACGAAATGCCTACAGAGCATTTAAAAAACCCGCTTCCAGTGAAATGTCTGAGAAGTATGTAAAAACCCGCTTGCAAAGAAATGACTCCAGAGCACTTAAAAACCCGCTTACAAAGAAATGCCTTCAGAGCACTTAAAAACCCGCATGCAACGAAATGACTCCAGAGAACTTAAAAACCAGCTTGCAACGAAATGACTCCAGAGCACTAAAAAACCCGCTTGCAATGAAATGACTCCAGAGCACTTAAAAACCCGCTTGCAACGAAATGACTCCAGAACACTTAAAAACCTGCTTGCAACGAAATGACTCCAGAACACTTAAAAACCCGCTTGCAACGAAATGACTCCAGAGCACTTTACCCGCTTGCAACGAAATGACTCCAGAGCACTTAAAAACCCGCTTGCAACGAAATGACTCCAGAGCACTTAAAAACCCGCTTGCAACGAAATGCCTTCAGAGCACTTAAAAACCCGCTTGCAACGAAATGACTCCAGAGCACTTAAAAACCCGCTTGCAACGAAATGACTCCAGAGCACTTAAAAACCCTTTTGCAACGAAATGACTCCAGAGCACTTAAAAACCCGCTTGCAATGAAATGACTCCAGAGTACTTAAAAACTCGCTTGCAACGAAATGGCTCCAGAGCACTTAAAAACCCGCTTGCAACGAAATGCCTACAGAGCATTTAAAAAACCCGCTTCCAGTGAAATGTCTGAGAAGTATGTAAAAACCCGCTTGCAACGAAATGACTCCAGAACACGTAAAAACCCGCTTGCAACGAAATGACTCCAGAGCACTTAAAAACCCGCTTGCAACGAAATGCCTTCAGAGCACTTAAAAACCCGCATGCAACGAAATGACTCCAGAGCACTAAAAAACCCGCTTGCAATGAAATGACTACAGAGCACTTAAAAACCCGCTTGCAACGAAATGACTCCAGAACACTTAAAAACCCGCTTGCAACGAAATGACTCCAGAGCACTTAAAAACCCGCTTGCAACGAAATGACTCCAGAGCACTTAAAAACCCGCTTGCAACGAAATGCCTTCAGAGCACTTAAAAGCCCGCTTGCAACGAAATGACTCCAGAGCACTTAAACACCCGCTTGCAACGAAATGACTCCAGATTACTTAAAAACCCGCTTGCAACGAAATGCCTACAGAGCACTTAAAAAACCTGCTTCCAGTGAAATGTCTGAGAAGTATGTAAAAACCCGCTTGCAACGAAATGACTCCAGAACACGTAAAAACCCGCTTGCAACGAAATGACTCCAGAGCACTTAAAAACCCGCTTGCAACGAAATGACTCCAGAGCACTTAAAAACCCGCTTACAACGAAATGCCTTCAGAGCACTTAAAAACCCGCTTGCAACGAAATGACTCGAGAGCACTTAAAAACCCGCTTGCAACGAAATGACTCCAGAGCACTAAAAAACCCGCTTGCAATGAAATGACTCCAGAGCACTTAAAAACCCGCTTACAAAGAAATGCCTTCAGAGCACTTAAAAACCCGCATGCAACGAAATGACTCCAGAGCACTTAAAAACCCGCTTGCAACGAAATGCCTACAGAGCATTTAAAAAACCCGCTTCCAGTGAAATGTCTGAGAAGTATGTAAAAACCCGCTTGCAACGAAATGACTCCAGAGCACTTAAAAACCCGCTTACAAAGAAATGCCTTCAGAGCACTTAAAAACCCGCATGCAACGAAATGACTCCAGAGAACTTAAAAACCAGCTTGCAACGAAATGACTCCAGAGCACTAAAAAACCCGCTTGCAATGAAATGACTCCAGAGCACTTAAAAACCCGCTTGCAACGAAATGACTCCAGAACACTTAAAAACCCGCTTGCAACGAAATGACTCCAGAGCACTTAAAAACCCGCTTGCAACGAAATGACTCCAGAGCACTTAAAAACCCGCTTGCAACGAAATGACTCCAGAGCACTTAAAAACCCGCTTGCAACGAAATGCCTTCAGAGCACTTAAAAACCCGCTTGCAACGAAATGACTCCAGAGCACTTAAAAACCCTTTTGCAACGAAATGACTCCAGAGCACTTAAAAACCCGCTTGCAACGAAATGACTCCAGAGCACTTAAAAACCCGCTTGCAACGAAATGACTCCAGAGCACTTAAAAACCCGCTTGCAACGAAATGACTCCAGAGCACTTAAAAACCCGCTTGCAACGAAATGACTCCAGAGCACTTAAAAACCCGCTTGCAACGAAATGACTCCAGAGCACGTAAAAACCCGTTTGCAACGAAATGACTCCAGAGTACTTAAAAACCCGCTTGCAACGAAATGCCTACAGAGCATTTAAAAAACCCGCTTCCAGTGAAATGTCTGAGAAGTATGTAAAAACCCGCTTGCAACGAAATGACTCCAGAACACGTAAAAACCCGCTTGCAACGAAATGACTCCAGAGCACGTAAAAACCCGTTTGCAACGAAATGACTCCAGAGTACTTAAAAACCCGCTTGCAACGAAATGCCTACAGAGCATTTAAAAAACCCGCTTCCAGTGAAATGTCTGAGAAGTATGTAAAAACCCGCTTGCAACGAAATGACTCCAGAACACGTAAAAACCCGCTTGCAACGAAATGACTCAGAACACTTAAAAACCCGCTTGCAACGAAATGACTCCAGAGCACTTAAAAACCCGCTTGCAACGAAATGACTCCAGAGCACTTAAAAACCCGCTTGCAACGAAATGGCTCCAGAGCACTTAAAAACCAGCTTGCAACGAAATGTCTCCAGAGCACTTAAAAACCCGCTTGCAACGAAATGCCTCCAGAGCACTTAAAAACCCGCTTGCAACGAAATGACTCCAGAGCACTCAAAAACCCGCTTGCAACGAAATGACTCCAGAGCACTCAAAAACCCGCTTGCAACGAAATGACTCCAGAGCACTTAAAAACCCGCTTGCAACGAAATGCCTACAGAGCACTTAAAAAACCCGCTTCCAGTGAAATGTCTGAGAAGTATGTAAAAACCCGCTTGCAACGAAATGACTCCAGAACACGTAAAAACCCGCTTGCAACGAAATGACTCCAGAGCACTTAAAAACCCGCTTACAACGAAATGCCTTCAGAGCACTTAAAAACCTGCTTGCAACGAAATGACTCCAGAGCACTTAAAAACCCGCTTGCAACGAAATGACTCCAGAACACGTAAAAACCCGCTTGCAACGAAATGACTCCAGAGCACTTAAAAACCCGCTTGCAACGAAATGCCTTCAGAGCACTTAAAAACCCGCTTGTAAAGAAATGACTCCAGTACACTTAAAAACCCGCTTGCAACGAAAAGACTCCAGAGCACTTAAAAACCCGCTTGCAACAAAATGACTCCAGAGCACTTAAAAACCCGCTTGCAACGAAATGACTCCAGAGTACTTAAAAACCCGCTTGCAACGAAATGCCTACAGAGCACTTAAAAAACCCGCTTCCAGTGAAATGTCTGAGAAGTATGTAAAAACCCGCTTGCAACGAAATGACTACAGAGCACTTAAACACCCGCTTGCAACGAAATGACTCCAGAGTACATAAAAACCCGCTTGCAAAGAAATGCCTACAGAGCACTTAAAAAACCCGCTTCCAGTGAAATGTCTGAGAAGTATGTAAAAACCCGCTTGCAACGAAATGTCTCCAGAGCACTTAAAAACCCGCTTGCAACGAACTGACTCCAGAGCACTTAAAAACCCGCTTGCAACGAAATGCCTTCAGAGCACTTAAAAACCCGCTTGCAACGAAATGACTCCAGAGCACTTAAAAACCCGCTTGCAACGAAATGACTCCAGAGCACTTAAAAACCCGCTTGCAACGAAATGACTCCAGAGCACTTAAAAACCCGCGTGCAACGAAATGACTCCAGAGCACTTAAAAACCCGCTTGCAACGAAATGACTCCAGAGCACTTAAAAACCCGCTTGCAACGAAATGACTCCAGAGCACTTAAAAACCCGCTTGCAACGAAATGACTCCAGAGCACTTAAAAACCCGCTTGCAACGAAATGACTCCAGAGCACTTAAAAACCCGCTTGCAACGAAATGACTCCAGAGCACTTAAAAACCCGCTTGCAACGAAATGACTCCAGAGCACTTAAAAACCCGCTTGCAACGAAATGACTCCAGAGCACTTAAAAACCCGCTTGCAGCGAAATGACTCCAGAGCACTTAAAAACCCGCTTGCAACGAAATGACTCCAGAGCACTTAAAAACCCGCTTGCAACGAAATGACTCCAGAGCACTTAAAAACCCGCTTGCAAAGAAATGACTGCAGAGCACGTAAAAACCCGCTTGCAACGAAATGACTCCAGAGCATTAAAAACCCGCTTGCAACGAAATGACTCCAGAGCACTTAAAAACCCGCTTGCAACGAAATGGCTCCAGAGCACTTAAAAACCAGTTTGCAACGAAATGTCTCCAGAGCACTTAAAAACCCGCTTGCAACGAAATGCCTCCAGAGCACTTAAAAACCCGCTTGCAACGAAATGACTCCAGAGCACTCAAAAACCCGCTTGCAACGAAATGACTCCAGAGCACTCAAAAACCCGCTTGCAACGAAATGACTCCAGAGTACTCAAAAACCCGCTTGCAATGAAATGACTCCAGAGCACTTAAACACCCGCTTGCAACGAAATGACTCCAGAGTACTTAAAAACCCGCTTGCAACGAAATGCCTACAGAGCACTTAAAAAACCCGCTTCCAGTGAAATGTCTGAGAAGTATGTAAAAACCCGCTTGCAACGAAATGACTCCAGAGCACTTAAACATCCGCTTGCAACGAAATGACTCCAGAGTACATAAAAACCCGCTTGCAAAGAAATGCCTACAGAGCACTTAAAAAACCCGCTTCCAGTGAAATGTCTGAGAAGTATGTAAAAACCCGCTTGCAACGAAATGTCTCCAGAGCACTTAAAAACCCGCTTGCAACGAACTGACTCCAGAGCACTTAAAAACCCGCTTGCAACGAAATGCCTTCAGAGCACTTAAAAACCCGCATGCAACGAAATGACTCCAGAGAACTTAAAAACCAGCTTGCAACGAAATGACTCCAGAGCACTAAAAAACCCGCTTGCAATGAAATGACTCCAGAGCACTTAAAAACCCGCTTGCAACGAAATGACTCCAGAACACTTAAAAACCCGCTTGCAACGAAATGACTCCAGAGCACTTAAAAACCCGCTTGCAACGAAATGACTCCAGAGCACTTAAAAACCCGCTTGCAACGAAATGACTCCAGAGCACTTAAAAACCCGCTTGCAACGAAATGACTCCAGAGCACGTAAAAACCCGTTTGCAACGAAATGACTCCAGAGTACTTAAAAACCCGCTTGCAACGAAATGCCTACAGAGCATTTAAAAAACCCGCTTGCAGTGAAATGTCTGAGAAGTATGTAAAAACCCGCTTGCAACGAAATGACTCCAGAACACGTAAAAACCCGCTTGCAACGAAATGACTCCAGAACACTTAAAAACCCGCTTGCAACGAAATGACTCCAGAGCACTTAAAAACCCGCTTGCAACGAAATGACTCCAGATAACTTAAAAACCCGCTTGCAACGAAATGACTCCAGAGCACTTAAAAACCCGCTTGCAACGAAATGACTCCAGAGCACTAAAAAACCCGCTTCCAATGAAATGACTCCAGAGCACTTAAAAACCCGCTTGCAACGAAATGACTCCAGAACACTTAAAAACCCGCTTGCAACGAAATGACTCCAGAGCACTTAAAAACCCGCTTGCAACGAAATGACTCCAGATAACTTAAAAACCCGCTTGCAACGAAATGACTCCAGAGCACTTAAAAACCCGCTTGCAACGAAATGCCTTCAGAGCACTTAAAAACCCGCTTGCAACGAAAGGACTCCAGATAACTTAAAAACCCGCTTGCAACGAAATGACTCCAGAGCACTTAAAAACCCGCTTGCAACAAAATGACTCCAGAGCACTTAAAAACCCGCTTGCAACGAAATGGCTCCAGAGCACTTAAAAACCCGCATGCAACGAAATGACTCCAGAGCACTTAAAAACCCGCTTGCAACGAAATGACTCCAGATCACTAAAAAACCCGCTTCCAATGAAATGACTCCAGAGCACTTAAAAGCCCGCTTGCAACGAAATGACTCCAGAGCACTTAAAAACCCGCTTGCAACGAAATGACTCCAGAGCACTTAAAAACCCGCTTGCAACGAAATGACTCCAGAGCACTTAAACACCCGCTTGCAACGAAATGACTCCAGAGCACTTAAAAACCCGCTTGCAACGAAATGACTCCAGAACACTTAAAAACCCGCTTTGAACGAAATTCCTTCAGAGCACTTAAAACCCGCTTGCAACGAAATGACTCCAGAGCACTTAAAAACCCGCTTGCAACGAAATGACTCAAGAGCACTTAAAAACCCTGTTGCAACGAAATGACTCCAGAGCACTTAAAAACCCGCTTGCAACGAAATGACTCCAGAGCACTTAAAAACACGCTTGCAACGAAATGACTCCAGAGCACTTAAAAACCCGCTTGCAACGAAATGACTCCAGAGCACTTAAAAACCCGCTTGCAACGAAATGACTCCAGAGCACTTAAAAACCCGCTTGCAACGAAATGACTCCAGAGCACTTAAAAACCCGCTTGCAACGTAATGACTCCAGAGCACTTAAAAACCCGCTTGCAACGAAATGGCTCCAGAGCACTTAAAAACCAGCTTGCAAAGAAATGACTCCAGAGCACTTAAAAACCCGCTTGCAACGAAATGACTCCAGAGCACTTAAAAACCCGCTTGCAACGAAATGACTCCAGAGCACTTAAAAACCCGCTTGCAACGAAATGACTCCAGAGCACTTAAAAACCCGCTTGCAACGAAATGACTCCAGAGCACTTAAAAACCCGCTTGCAACGAAATGACTCCAGAGCACGTAAAAACCCGTTTGCAACGAAATGACTCCAGAGTACTTAAAAACCCGCTTGCAACGAAATGCCTACAGAGCATTTAAAAAACCCGCTTGCAGTGAAATGTCTGAGAAGTATGTAAAAACCCGCTTGCAACGAAATGACTCCAGAACACGTAAAAACCCGCTTGCAACGAAATGACTCCAGAACACTTAAAAACCCGCTTGCAACGAAATGACTCCAGAGCACTTAAAAACCCGCTTGCAACGAAATGACTCCAGATAACTTAAAAACCCGCTTGCAACGAAATGACTCCAGAGCACTTAAAAACCCGCTTGCAACGAAATGACTCCAGAGCACTAAAAAACCCGCTTCCAATGAAATGACTCCAGAGCACTTAAAAACCCGCTTGCAACGAAATGACTCCAGAACACTTAAAAACCCGCTTGCAACGAAATGACTCCAGAGCACTTAAAAACCCGCTTGCAACGAAATGACTCCAGATAACGTAAAAACCCGCTTGCAACGAAATGACTCCAGAGCACTTAAAAACCCGCTTGCAACGAAATGCCTTCAGAGCACTTCAAAACCCGCTTGCAACGAAAGGACTCCAGATAACTTAAAAACCCGCTTGCAACGAAATGACTCCAGAGCACTTAAAAACCCGCTTGCAACGAAATGCCTTCAGAGCACTTAAAAACCCGCTTGCAACGAAATGACTCCAGAGCACTTAAAAACCCGCTTGCAACGTAATGGCTCCAGAGCACTTAAAAACCCGCTTGCAACGAAATGGCTCCAGAGCACTTAAAAACCCGCTTGCAACGAAATGGCTCCAGAGCACTTAAAAACCCGCTTGCAACGAAATGCCTCCAGAGCACTTAAAAACCCGCTTGCAACGAAATGACTCCAGAGCACTTAAAAACCCGCTTGCAACGAAATGCCTCCAGAGCACTTAAAAACCTGCTTGCAACGAAATGACTCCAGAGCACTTAAAAACCCGCTTGCAACGAAATGACTCCAGATCACTAAAAAACCCGCTTCCAATGAAATGACTCCAGAGCACTTAAAAGCCCGCTTGCAACGAAATGACTACAGAGCACTTAAAAACCCGCTTGCAACGAAATGACTCCAGAGCACTTAAAAACCCGCTTGCAACGAAATGACTCCAGAGCACTTAAACACCCGCTTGCAACGAAATGACTCCAGAGCACTTAAAAACCCGCTTGCAACGAAATGACTCCAGAACACTTAAAAACCCGCTTGCAACGAAATTCCTTCAGAGCACTTAAAACCCGCTTGCAACGAAATGACTCCAGAGCACTTAAAAACCCGCTTGCAACGAAATGACTCCAGAGCACTTAAAAACCCGCTTGCAACGAAATGACTCAAGAGCACTTAAAAACCCTTTTGCAACGAAATGACTCCAGAGCACTTAAAAACCCGCTTGCAACGAAATGACTCCAGAGCACTTAAAAACCCGCTTGCAACGAAATGACTCCAGAGCACTTAAAAACCCGCTTGCAACGAAATGACTCCAGAGCACTTAAAAACCCGCTTGCAACGAAATGACTCCAGAGCACTTAAAAACCCGCTTGCAACGAAATGACTCCAGAGCACTTAAAAACCCGCTTGCAACGTAATGACTCCAGAGCACTTAAAAACCCGCTTGCAACGAAATGGCTCCAGAGCACTTAAAAACCAGCTTGCAAAGAAATGACTCCAGAGCACTTAAAAACCCGCTTGCAACGAAATGACTCCAGAGCACTTAAAAACCCGCTTGCAACGAAATGACTCCAGAGCACTTAAAAACCCGCTTGCAACGAAATGACTCCAGAGCACTTAAAAACCCGCTTGCAACGAAATGACTCCAGAGCACGTAAAAACCCGCTTGCAACGAAATGACTCCAGAGCACGTAAAAACCCGTTTGCAACGAAATGACTCCAGAGTACTTAAAAACCCGCTTGCAACGAAATGCCTACAGAGCATTTAAAAAACCCGCTTGCAGTGAAATGTCTGAGAAGTATGTAAAAACCCGCTTGCAACGAAATGACTCCAGAACACGTAAAAACCCGCTTGCAACGAAATGACTCCAGAACACTTAAAAACCCGCTTGCAACGAAATGACTCCAGAGCACTTAAAAACCCGCTTGCAACGAAATGACTCCAGATAACTTAAAAACCCGCTTGCAACGAAATGACTCCAGAGCACTTAAAAACCCGCTTGCAACGAAATGACTCCAGAGCACTAAAAAACCCGCTTCCAATGAAATGACTCCAGAGCACTTAAAAACCCGCTTGCAACGAAATGACTCCAGAACACTTAAAAACCCGCTTGCAACGAAATGACTCCAGAGCACTTAAAAACCCGCTTGCAACGAAATGACTCCAGATAACGTAAAAACCCGCTTGCAACGAAATGACTCCAGAGCACTTAAAAACCCGCTTGCAACGAAATGCCTTCAGAGCACTTAAAAACCCGCTTGCAACGAAAGGACTCCAGATAACTTAAAAACCCGCTTGCAACGAAATGACTCCAGAGCACTTAAAAACCCGCTTGCAACGAAATGCCTTCAGAGCACTTAAAAACCCGCTTGCAACGAAATGACTCCAGAGCACTTAAAAACCCGCTTGCAACGTAATGGCTCCAGAGCACTTAAAAACCCGCTTGCAACGAAATGGCTCCAGAGCACTTAAAAACCCGCTTGCAACGAAATGGCTCCAGAGCACTTAAAAACCCGCTTGCAACGAAATGCCTCCAGAGCACTTAAAAACCCGCTTGCAACGAAATGACTCCAGAGCACTTAAAAACCCGCTTGCAACGAAATGCCTCCAGAGCACTTAAAAACCTGCTTGCAACGAAATGACTCCAGAGCACTTAAAAACCCGCTTGCAACGAAATGACTCCAGAGCACTTAAAAACCCGCTTGCAACGAAATGACTCCAGAGCACTTAAAAACCCGCTTGCAACGAAATGACTCCAGAGCACTTAAAAACCCGCTTGCAACGAAATGACTCCAGAGCACTTAAAAACCCGCTTGCAACGAAATGACTCCAGAGCACTTAAAAACCCGCTTGCAACGAAATGACTCCAGAGCACGTAAAAACCCGTTTGCAACGAAATGACTCCAGAGTACTTAAAAACCCGCTTGCAACGAAATGCCTACAGAGCATTTAAAAAACCCGCTTCCAGTGAAATGTCTGAGAAGTATGTAAAAACCCGCTTGCAACGAAATGACTCCAGAACACGTAAAAACCCGCTTGCAACGAAATGACTCCAGAGCACGTAAAAACCCGTTTGCAACGAAATGACTCCAGAGTACTTAAAAACCCGCTTGCAACGAAATGCCTACAGAGCATTTAAAAAACCCGCTTCCAGTGAAATGTCTGAGAAGTATGTAAAAACCCGCTTGCAACGAAATGACTCCAGAACACGTAAAAACCCGCTTGCAACGAAATGACTCAGAACACTTAAAAACCCGCTTGCAACGAAATGACTCCAGAGCACTTAAAAACCCGCTTGCAACGAAATGACTCCAGAGCACTTAAAAACCCGCTTGCAACGAAATGGCTCCAGAGCACTTAAAAACCAGCTTGCAACGAAATGTCTCCAGAGCACTTAAAAACCCGCTTGCAACGAAATGCCTCCAGAGCACTTAAAAACCCGCTTGCAACGAAATGACTCCAGAGCACTCAAAAACCCGCTTGCAACGAAATGACTCCAGAGCACTCAAAAACCCGCTTGCAACGAAATGACTCCAGAGCACTTAAAAACCCGCTTGCAACGAAATGCCTACAGAGCACTTAAAAAACCCGCTTCCAGTGAAATGTCTGAGAAGTATGTAAAAACCCGCTTGCAACGAAATGACTCCAGAACACGTAAAAACCCGCTTGCAACGAAATGACTCCAGAGCACTTAAAAACCCGCTTACAACGAAATGCCTTCAGAGCACTTAAAAACCTGCTTGCAACGAAATGACTCCAGAGCACTTAAAAACCCGCTTGCAACGAAATGACTCCAGAACACGTAAAAACCCGCTTGCAACGAAATGACTCCAGAGCACTTAAAAACCCGCTTGCAACGAAATGCCTTCAGAGCACTTAAAAACCCGCTTGTAAAGAAATGACTCCAGTACACTTAAAAACCCGCTTGCAACGAAAAGACTCCAGAGCACTTAAAAACCCGCTTGCAACAAAATGACTCCAGAGCACTTAAAAACCCGCTTGCAACGAAATGACTCCAGAGTACTTAAAAACCCGCTTGCAACGAAATGCCTACAGAGCACTTAAAAAACCCGCTTCCAGTGAAATGTCTGAGAAGTATGTAAAAACCCGCTTGCAACGAAATGACTCCAGAGCACTTAAACACCCGCTTGCAACGAAATGACTCCAGAGTACATAAAAACCCGCTTGCAAAGAAATGCCTACAGAGCACTTAAAAAACCCGCTTCCAGTGAAATGTCTGAGAAGTATGTAAAAACCCGCTTGCAACGAAATGTCTCCAGAGCACTTAAAAACCCGCTTGCAACGAACTGACTCCAGAGCACTTAAAAACCCGCTTGCAACGAAATGCCTTCAGAGCACTTAAAAACCCGCTTGCAACGAAATGACTCCAGAGCACTTAAAAACCCGCTTGCAACGAAATGACTCCAGAGCACTTAAAAACCCGCTTGCAACGAAATGACTCCAGAGCACTTAAAAACCCGCGTGCAACGAAATGACTCCAGAGCACTTAAAAACCCGCTTGCAACGAAATGACTCCAGAGCACTTAAAAACCCGCTTGCAACGAAATGACTCCAGAGCACTTAAAAACCCGCTTGCAACGAAATGACTCCAGAGCACTTAAAAACCCGCTTGCAACGAAATGACTCCAGAGCACTTAAAAACCCGCTTGCAACGAAATGACTCCAGAGCACTTAAAAACCCGCTTGCAACGAAATGACTCCAGAGCACTTAAAAACCCGCTTGCAACGAAATGACTCCAGAGCACTTAAAAACCCGCTTGCAGCGAAATGACTCCAGAGCACTTAAAAACCCGCTTGCAACGAAATGACTCCAGAGCACTTAAAAACCCGCTTGCAACGAAATGACTCCAGAGCACTTAAAAACCCGCTTGCAAAGAAATGACTGCAGAGCACGTAAAAACCCGCTTGCAACGAAATGACTCCAGAGCATTAAAAACCCGCTTGCAACGAAATGACTCCAGAGCACTTAAAAACCCGCTTGCAACGAAATGGCTCCAGAGCACTTAAAAACCAGCTTGCAACGAAATGTCTCCAGAGCACTTAAAAACCCGCTTGCAACGAAATGCCTCCAGAGCACTTAAAAACCCGCTTGCAACGAAATGACTCCAGAGCACTCAAAAACCCGCTTGCAACGAAATGACTCCAGAGCACTCAAAAACCCGCTTGCAACGAAATGACTCCAGAGTACTCAAAAACCCGCTTGCAATGAAATGACTCCAGAGCACTTAAACACCCGCTTGCAACGAAATGACTCCAGAGTACTTAAAAACCCGCTTGCAACGAAATGCCTACAGAGCACTTAAAAAACCCGCTTCCAGTGAAATGTCTGAGAAGTATGTAAAAACCCGCTTGCAACGAAATGACTCCAGAGCACTTAAACATCCGCTTGCAACGAAATGACTCCAGAGTACATAAAAACCCGCTTGCAAAGAAATGCCTACAGAGCACTTAAAAAACCCGCTTCCAGTGAAATGTCTGAGAAGTATGTAAAAACCCGCTTGCAACGAAATGTCTCCAGAGCACTTAAAAACCCGCTTGCAACGAACTGACTCCAGAGCACTTAAAAACCCGCTTGCAACGAAATGCCTTCAGAGCACTTAAAAACCAGCTTGCAACGAAATGACTCCAGAGCACTTAAAAACCCGCTTGCAACGAAATGACTCCAGAGCACTTAAAAACCCGCTTGCAACGAAATGACTCCAGAGCACTTAAAAACCCGCTTGCAACGAAATGACTCCAGAGCACTTAAAAACCCGCTTGCAACGAAATGACTCCAGAGCACTTAAAAACCCGCTTGCAACGAAATGACTCCAGAGCACTTAAAAACCCGCTTGCAACGAAATGACTCCAGAGCACTTAAAAACCCGCTTGCAACGAAATGACTCCAGAGCACTTAAAAACCCGCTTGCAACGAAATGACTCCAGAGCACTTAAAAACCCGCTTGCAACGAAATGACTCCAGAGCACTTAAAAACCCGCTTGCAGCGAAATGACTCCAGAGCACTTAAAAACCCGCTTGCAACGAAATGACTCCAGAGCACTTAAAAACCCGCTTGCAACGAAATGACTCCAGAGCACTTAAAAACCCGCTTGCAAAGAAATGACTGCAGAGCACGTAAAAACCCGCTTGCAACGAAATGACTCCAGAGCATTAAAAACCCGCTTGCAACGAAATGACTCCAGAGCACGTAAAAACCCGCTTGCAACGAAATGGCTCCAGAGCACTTAAAAACCAGCTTGCAACGAAATGTCTCCAGAGCACTTAAAAACCCGCTTGCAACGAAATGCCTCCAGAGCACTTAAAAACCCGCTTGCAACGAAATGACTCCAGAGCACTCAAAAACCCGCTTGCAACGAAATGAATCCAGAGCACTCAAAAACCCGCTTGCAACGAAATGACTCCAGAGTACTCAAAAACCCGCTTGCAATGAAATGACTCCAGAGCACTTAAACACCCGCTTGCAACGAAATGACTCCAGAGTACTTAAAAACCCGCTTGCAACGAAATGCCTACAGAGTACTTAAAAAACCCGCTTCCAGTGAAATGTCTGAGAAGTATGTAAAAACCCGCTTGCAACGAAATGACTCCAGAACACGTAAAAACCCGCTTGCAACGAAATGACTCCAGAGCACTTAAAAACCCGCTTGCAACGAAATGCCTTCAGAGCACTTAAAAACCTGCTTGCAATGAAATGACTCCAGAGCACTTAAAAACCCGCTTGCAACGAAATGACTCCAGAACACGTAAAAACCCGCTTGCAACGAAATGACTCCAGAGCACTTAAAAACCCGCTTGCAACGAAATGCCTTCAGAGCACTTAAAAACCCGCTTTCAAAGAAATGACTCCAGTACACTTAAAAACCCGCTTGCAACGAAAAGACTCCAGAGCACTTAAAAACCCGCTTGCAACAAAATGACTCCAGAGCACTTAAAAACCCGCTTGCAACGAAATGACTCCAGAGTACTTAAAAACCCGCTTGCAACGAAATGCCTACAGAGCACTTAAAAAACCCGCTTCCTGTGAAATGTCTGAGAAGTATGTAAAAACCCGCTTGCAACGAAATGACTCCAGAGCACTTAAACACCCGCTTGCAACGAAATGACTCCAGAGTACATAAAAACCCGCTTGCAAAGAAATGCCTACAGAGCACTTAAAAAACCCGCTTCCAGTGAAATGTCTGAGAAGTATGTAAAAACCCGCTTGCAACGAAATGTCTCCAGAGCACTTAAAAACCCGCTTGCAACGAACTGACTCCAGAGCACTTAAAAACCCGCTTGCAACGAAATGCCTTCAGAGCACTTAAAAACCCGCTTGCAACGAAATGACTCCAGAGCACTTAAAAACCCGCTTGCAACGAAATGACTCCAGAGCACTTAAAAACCCGCTTGCAACGAAATGACTCCAGAGCACTTAAAAACCCGCTTGCAACGAAATGACTCCAGAGCACTTAAAAACCCGCTTGCAACGAAATGACTCCTTAGCACTTAAAAACCCGCTTGCAACGAAATGACTCCAGAGCACTTAAAAACCCGCTTGCAACGAAATGACTCCAGAGCACTTAAAAACCCACTTGCAACGAAATGACTCCAGAGCACTTAAAAACCCGCTTGCAACGAAATGACTCCAGAGCACTTAAAAACCCGCTTGCAACGAAATGACTCCAGAGCACTTAAAAACCCGCTTGCAACGAAATGACTCCAGAGCACGTAAAAACCCGCTTGCAGCGAAATGACTCCAGAGCACTTAAAAACCCGCTTGCAACGAAATGACTCCAGAGCACTTAAAAACCCGCTTGCAAAGAAATGACTGCAGAGCACGTAAAAACCCGCTTGCAACGAAATGACTCCAGAGCATTAAAAACCCGCTTGCAACGAAATGACTCCAGAGCACTTAAAAACCCGCTTGCAACGAAATGACTCCAGAGCACTTAAAAACCCGCTTGCAACGAAATGACTCCAGAGCACTTAAAAAACCCGCTTGTAGTGAAATGTCTGAGAAGTATGTAAAAACCCGCTTGCAACGAAATGACTCCAGAGCACTTAAAATACTCGCTTCCAGTTAAATGTCAGAGAAATATGTAAAAACCCGCTTGCAACGAAATGACACCAGAGCACGTAAAAACCCGTTTGCAACGTAATGACTCCAGAGTACTTAAAAACCCGCTTGCAACGAAATGCCTACAGAGCATTTAAAAATCCCGCTTCCAGTGAAATGTCTGAGAAGTATGTAAAAACCCGCTTGCAACGAAATGACTCCAGAACACGTAAAAACCCGCTTGCAACGAAATGACTCCAGAGCACTTAAAAACCCGCTTGCAACGAAATGACTCCAGAGCACTTAAAAACCCACTTGCAACGAAATGACTCCAGAGCACTTAAAAACCCGCTTGCAACGAAATGTCTCCAGAGCACTTAAAAACCCGCTTGCAACGAAATGGCTCCAGAGCACTTAAAAACCCGTTTGCAACGAAATGGCTCCAGAGCACTAAAAAACCCGCTTGCAACGAAATGTCTCCAGAGCACTTAAAAACCCGCTTGCAACGAAATGACTCCAGAGCACTTAAAAACCCGCTTGCAACGAAATGACTCCAGAGCACTCAAAAACCCGCTTGCACCGAAATGACTCCTGAGCACTCAAAAACCCGCTTGCAACGAAATGACTCCAGAGTACTCAAAAACCCCCTTGCAATGAAATGACTCCAGAGCACTTAAACACCCGCTTGCAACGAAATGACTCCAGAGTACTTAAAAACCCGCTTGCAACGAAATGCCTACAGAGCACTTAAAAAACCCGCTTCCAGTGAAATGTCTGAGAAGTATGTAAAAACCCGCTTGCAACGAAATGACTCCAGAACACGTAAAAACCCGCTTGCAACGAAATGACTCCAGAGCACTTAAAAACCCGCTTGCAACGAAATGCCTTCAGAGCACTTAAAAACCCGCTTGCAACGAAATGACTCCAGAGCACTTAAAAACCCGCTTGCAACGAAATGACTCCAGAACACGTAAAAACCCGCTTGCAACGAAATGACTCCAGAGCACTTAAAAACCCGCTTGCAACGAAATGCCTTCAGAGCACTTAAAAACCCGCTTGCAAAGAAATGACTCCAGTACACTTAAAAACCCGCTTGCAACGAAAAGACTCCAGAGCACTTAAAAACCCGCTTGCAACAAAATGACTCCAGAGCACTTAAAAACCCGCTTGCAACGAAATGACTCCAGAGTACTTAAAAACCCGCCTGCAACGAAATGCCTACAGAGCACTTAAAAAACCCGCTTCCAGTGAAATGTCTGAGAAGTATGTAAAAACCCGCTTGCAACGAAATGACTCAAGAGCACTTAAACACCCGCTTGCAACGAAATGACTCCAGAGTACATAAAAACCCGCTTACAAAGAAATGCCTACAGAGCACTTAAAAAACCCGCTTCCAGTAAAATGTCTGAGAAGTATGTAAAAACCCGCTTGCAACGAAATGTCTCCAGAGCACTTAAAAACCCGCTTGCAACGAACTGACTCCAGAGCACTTAAAAACCCGCTTGCAACGAAATGCCTTCAGAGCACTTAAAAACCCGCTTGAAACGAAATGACTCCAGAGCACTTAAAAATCTGCTTGCAACGAAATGACTCCAGAGCACTTAAAAACCCGCTTGCAACGAAATGACTCCAGAGCACTTAAAAACCCGCTTGCAACGAAATGACTCCAGAGCACTTAAAAACCCGCTTGCAACGAAATGACTCCAGAGCACTTAAAAACCCGCTTGCAACGAAATGACTCCAGAGCACTTAAAAACCCGCTTGCAACGAAATGACTCCAGAGCACTTAAAAACCCGCTTGCAACGAAATGACTCCAGAGCACTTAAAAACCCGCTTGCAACGAAATGACTCCAGAGCACTTAAAAACCCGCTTGCAGCGAAATGACTCCAGAGCACTTAAAAACCCGCTTGCAACGAAATGACTCCAGAGCACTTAAAAACCCGCTTGCACCGAAATGACTCCAGAGCACTTAAAAACCCGCTTGCAAAGAAATGACTGCAGAGCACGTAAAAACCCGCTTGCAATGAAATGACTCCAGAGCATTAAAAACCCGCTTGCAACGAAATGACTCCAGAGCACTTAAAAACCCGCTTGCAACGAAATGACTCCAGAGCACTTAAAAACCCGCTTGCAACGAAATGACTCCAGAGCACTTAAAAAACCCGCTTCCAGTGAAATGTCTGAGAAGTATGTAAAAACCCGCTTGCAACGAAATGACTCCAGAGCACTTAAAATACTCGCTTCCAGTTAAATGTCAGAGAAATATGTAAAAACCCGCTTGCAAAGAAATGACTCCAGAGCACTTAAAAACCCGCTTGCAACGAAATGACTCCAGAGCACGTAAAAACCCGTTTGCAACGAAATGACTCCAGAGTACTTAAAAACCCGCCTGCAACGAAATGCCTACAGAGCATTTAAAAAACCCGCTTCCAGTGAAATGTCTGAGAAGTATGTAAAAACCCGCTTGCAACGAAATGACTCCAGAACACGTAAAAACCCGCTTGCAACGAAATGACTCCGGAGCACGTAAAAACCCGTTTGCAACGAAATGACTCCAGAGTACTTAAAAACCCGCTTGCAACGAAATGCCTACAGAGCATTGAAAAAACCCGCTTCCAGTGAAATGTCTGAGAAGTATGTAAAAACCCGCTTGCAACGAAATGACTCCAGAACACGTAAAAACCCGCTTGCAACGAAATGACTCCAGAGCACTTAAAAACCCGCTTACAACGAAATGCCTTCAGAGCACTTAAAAACCCGCATGCAACGAAATGACTCCAGAGCACTTAAAAACCCGCTTGCAACGAAATGACTCCAGAGCACTTAAAAACCCGCTTGCAACGAAATTCCTTCAGAGCACTTAAAACCCGCTTGCAACGAAATGACTCCAGAGCACTTAAAAACCCGCTTGCAACGAAATGACTCCAGAGCACTTAAAAACCCGCTTGCAACGAAATGACTCCAGAGCACTTAAAACCCTTTTGCAACGAAATGACTCCAGAGCACTTAAAAACCCACATGCAACGAAATGTCTCCAGAGCACTTAAAAACCCGCTTGCAACGAAATGGCTCCAGAGCACTTAAAAACCCGCATGCAACGAAATTTCTCCAGAGCACTTAAAAACCCGCTTGCAACGAAATGACTCCAGAGCACTTAAAAACCCGCTTGCAACGAAATGCCTTCAGAGCACTTAAAAACCCGCTTGCAACGAAATGACTCCAGAGCACTTAAAAACCCGCTTGCAACGTAATGGCTCCAGAGCACTTAAAAACCCGCTTGCAACGAAATGGCTCCAGAGCACTTAAAAACCCGCTTGCAACGAAATGACTCCAGAGCACTTAAAAATCCGCTTGCAACGAAATGACTCCAGAGCACGTAAAAACCCGTTTGCAACGAAATGACTCCAGAGTACTTAAAAACCCGCTTGCAACGAAATGACTCCAGAACACTTAAAAACCCGCTTGCAACGAAATGACTCCAGAGCACTTAAAAACCCGCTTGCAACGAAATGACTCCAGAGCACTTAAAAACCCGCTTGCAACGAAATGCCTTCAGAGCACTTAAAAACCCGCTTGCAACGAAATGACTCCAGAGCACTTAAAAACCCGCTTGCAACGAAATGACTCCAGAGCACTTAAAACCCCACTTGCAACGAAATGTCTCCAGAGCACTTAAAAACTCGCTTGCAACGAAATGACTCCAGAGCACTTAAAAACGCGCTTGCAACGAAATGACTCCAGATCACTAAAAAACCCGCTTCCAATGAAATGACTCCAGAGCACTTAAAAGCCCGCTTGCAACGAAATGACTCCAGAGCACTTAAAAACCCGCTTGCAACGAAATGACTCCAGAGCACTTAAAAACCCGCTTGCAACGAAATGACTCCAGAGCACTTAAACACCCGCTTGCAACGAAATGACTCCAGAGCACTTAAAAACCCGCTTGCAACGAAATGACTCCAGAACACTTAAAAACCCGCTTGCAACGAAATTCCTTCAGAGCACTTAAAACCCGCTTGCAACGAAATGACTCCAGAGCACTTAAAAACCCGCTTGCAACGAAATGACTCAAGAGCACTTAAAAACCCTTTTGCAACGAAATGACTCCAGAGCACTTAAAAACCCGCTTGCAACGAAATGACTCCAGAGCACTTAAAAACCCGCTTGCAACGAAATGACTCCAGAGCACTTAAAAACCCGCTTGCAACGAAATGACTCCAGAGCACTTAAAAACCCTTTTGCAACGAAATGACTCCAGAGCACTTAAAAACCCGCTTGCAACGAAATGACTCCAGAGCACTTAAAAACCCGCTTGCAACGTAATGACTCCAGAGCACTTAAAAACCCGCTTGCAACGAAATGGCTCCAGAGCACTTAAAAACCCGCTTGCAACGAAATGGCTCCAGAGCACTTAAAAACCCGCTTGCAACGAAATGACTCCAGAGCACTTAAAAACCCGCTTGCAACGAAATGACTCCAGAACACTTAAAAACCCGCTTGCAACGAAATGACTCCAGAGCACTTAAAAACCCGCTTGCAAAGAAATGACTCCAGAGCACTTAAAAACCCGCTTGCAACGAAATGACTCCAGAGTACTTAAAAACCCACTTGCAACGAAATGACTCCAGAGCACTTAAAAATCCGCTTGCAACGAAATGACTCCAGAGCACTTAAAAACCCGCTTGCAACGAAATGACTCCAGAGCACGTAAAAACCCGCTTGCAACGAAATGACTCCAGAGCACGTAAAAACCCGTTTGCAACGAAATGACTCCAGAGTACTTAAAAACCCGCTTGCAACGAAATGCCTACAGAGCATTTAAAAAACCCGCTTGCAGTGAAATGTCTGAGAAGTATGTAAAAACCCGCTTGCAACGAAATGACTCCAGAACACGTAAAAACCCGCTTGCAACGAAATGACTCCAGAACACTTAAAAACCCGCTTGCAACGAAATGACTCCAGAGCACTTAAAAACCCGCTTGCAACGAAATGACTCCAGATAACTTAAAAACCCGCTTGCAACGAAATGACTCCAGAGCACTTAAAAACCCGCTTGCAACGAAATGACTCCAGAGCACTAAAAAACCCGCTTCCAATGAAATGACTCCAGAGCACTTAAAAACCCGCTTGCAACGAAATGACTCCAGAACACTTAAAAACCCGCTTGCAACGAAATGATTCCAGAGCACTTAAAAACCCGCTTGCAACGAAATGACTCCAGATAACTTAAAAACCCGCTTGCAACGAAATGACTCCAGAGCACTTAAAAACCCGCTTGCAACGAAATGCCTTCAGAGCACTTAAAAACCCGCTTGCAACGAAAGGACTCCAGATAACTTAAAAACCCGCTTGCAACGAAATGACTCCAGAGCACTTAAAAACCCGCTTGCAACAAAATGACTCCAGAGCACTTAAAAACCCGCTTGCAACGAAATGGCTCCAGAGCACTTAAAAACCCGCATGCAACGAAATGTCTCCAGAGCACTTAAAAACCCGCTTGCAACGAAATGGCTCCAGAGCACTTAAAAACCCGCATGCAACGAAATGTCTCCAGAGCACTTAAAAACCCGCTTGCAACGAAATGACTCCAGAGCACTTAAAAACCCGCTTGCAACGAAATGCCTTCAGAGCACTTAAAAACCCGCTTGCAACGAAATGACTCCAGAGCACTTAAAAACCCGCTTGCAACGTAATGGCTCCAGAGCACTTAAAAACCCGCTTGCAACGAAATGCCTTCAGAGCACTTAAAAACCCGCTTGCAACGAAATGACTCCAGAGCACTTAAAAACCCACTTGCAACGAAATGACTCCAGAGCACTTAAAAACCCGCTTGCAACGAAATGTCTCCAGAGCACTTAAAAACTCGCTTGCAACGAAATGACTCCAGAGCACTTAAAAACCCGCTTGCAACGAAATGACTCCAGATCACTAAAAAACCCGCTTCCAATGAAATGACTCCAGAGCACTTAAAAGCCCGCTTGCAACGAAATGACTCCAGAGCACTTAAAAACCCGCTTGCAACGAAATGACTCCAGAGCACTTAAAAACCCGCTTGCAACGAAATGACTCCAGAGCACTTAAACACCCGCTTGCAACGAAATGACTCCAGAGCACTTAAAAACCCGCTTGCAACGAAATGACTCCAGAACACTTAAAAACCCGCTTGCAACGAAATTCCTTCAGAGCACTTAAAACCCGCTTGCAACGAAATGACTCCAGAGCACTTAAAAACCCGCTTGCAACGAAATGACTCAAGAGCACTTAAAAACCCTTTTGCAACGAAATGACTCCAGAGCACTTAAAAACCCGCTTGCAACGAAATGACTCCAGAGCACTTAAAAACCCGCTTGCAACGAAATGACTCCAGAGCACTTAAAAACCCGCTTGCAACGAAATGACTCCAGAGCACTTAAAAACCCGCTTGCAACGAAATGACTCCAGAGCACTTAAAAACCCGCTTGCAACGAAATGACTCCAGAGCACTTAAAAACCCGCTTGCAACGTAATGACTCCAGAGCACTTAAAAACCCGCTTGCAACGAAAAGGCTCCAGAGCACTTAAAAACCAGCTTGCAAAGAAATGACTCCAGAGCACTTAAAAACCCGCTTGCAACGAAATGACTCCAGAGCACTTAAAAACCCGCTTGCAACGAAATGACTCCAGAGCACTTAAAAACCCGCTTGCAACGAAATGACTCCAGAGCACTTAAAAACCCGCTTGCAACGAAATGACTCCAGAGCACGTAAAAACCCGCTTGCAACGAAATGACTCCAGAGCACGTAAAAACCCGTTTGCAACGAAATGACTCCAGAGTACTTAAAAACCCGCTTGCAACGAAATGCCTACAGAGCATTTAAAAAACCCGCTTGCAGTGAAATGTCTGAGAAGTATGTAAAAACCCGCTTGCAACGAAATGACTCCAGAACACGTAAAAACCCGCTTGCAACGAAATGACTCCAGAACACTTAAAAACCCGCTTGCAACGAAATGACTCCAGAGCACTTAAAAACCCGCTTGCAACGAAATGACTCCAGATAACTTAAAAACCCGCTTGCAACGAAATGACTCCAGAGCACTTAAAAACCCGCTTGCAACGAAATGACTCCAGAGCACTAAAAAACCCGCTTCCAATGAAATGACTCCAGAGCACTTAAAAACCCGCTTGCAACGAAATGACTCCAGAACACTTAAAAACCCGCTTGCAACGAAATGACTCCAGAGCACTTAAAAACCCGCTTGCAACGAAATGACTCCAGATAACGTAAAAACCCGCTTGCAACGAAATGACTCCAGAGCACTTAAAAACCCGCTTGCAACGAAATGCCTTCAGAGCACTTAAAAACCCGCTTGCAACGAAAGGACTCCAGATAACTTAAAAACCCGCTTGCAACGAAATGACTCCAGAGCACTTAAAAACCCGCTTGCAACGAAATGCCTTCAGAGCACTTAAAAACCCGCTTGCAACGAAATTACTCCAGAGCACTTAAAAATCCGCTTGCAACGTAATGGCTCCAGAGCACTTAAAAACCCGCTTGCAACGAAATGGCTCCAGAGCACTTAAAAACCCGCTTGCAACGAAATGGCTCCAGAGCACTTAAAAACCCGCTTGCAACGAAATGCCTCCAGAGCACTTAAAAACCCGCTTGCAACGAAATGACTCCAGAGCACTTAAAAACCCGCTTGCAACGAAATGCCTCCAGAGCACTTAAAAACCCGCTTGCAACGAAATGACTCCAGAGCACTTAAAAACCCGCTTGCAACGAAATGACTCCAGAGCACTTAAAAACCCGCTTGCAACGAAATGACTCCAGAGCACTTAAAAACCCGCTTGCAACGAAATGACTCCAGAGCACTTAAAAACCCGCTTGCAACGAAATGACTCCAGAGCACTTAAAAACCCGCTTGCAACGAAATGACTCCAGAGCACTTAAAAACCCGCTTGCAACGAAATGACTCCAGAGCACGTAAAAACCCGTTTGCAACGAAATGACTCCAGAGTACTTAAAAACCCGCTTGCAACGAAATGCCTACAGAGCATTTAAAAAACCCGCTTCCAGTGAAATGTCTGAGAAGTATGTAAAAACCCGCTTGCAACGAAATGACTCCAGAACACGTAAAAACCCGCTTGCAACGAAATGACTCCAGAGCACGTAAAAACCCGTTTGCAACGAAATGACTGCAGAGTACTTAAAAACCCGCTTGCAACGAAATGCCTACAGAGCATTTAAAAAACCCGCTTCCAGTGAAATGTCTGAGAAGTATGTAAAAATCCGCTTGCAACGAAATGACTCCAGAACACGTAAAAACCCGCTTGCAACGAAATGACTCAGAACACTTAAAAACCCGCTTGCAACGAAATGACTCCAGAGCACTTAAAAACCCGCTTGCAACGAAATGACTCCAGAGCACTTAAAAACCCGCTTGCAACGAAATGGCTCCAGAGCACTTAAAAACCAGCTTGCAACGCAATGTCTCCAGAGCACTTAAAAACCCGCTTGCAACGAAATGCCTCCAGAGCACTTAAAAACCCGCTTGCAACGAAATGACTCCAGAGCACTCAAAAACCCGCTTGCAACGAAATGACTCCAGAGCACTCAAAAACCCGCTTGCAACGAAATGACTCCAGAGCACTTAAAAACCCGCTTGCAACGAAATGCCTACAGAGCACTTAAAAAACCCGCTTCCAGTGAAATGTCTGAGAAGTATGTAAAAACCCGCTTGCAACGAAATGACTCCAGAACACGTAAAAACCCGCTTGCAACGAAATGACTCCAGAGCACTTAAAAACCCGCTTACAATGAAATGCCTTCAGAGCACTTAAAAACCTGCTTGCAACGAAATGACTCCAGAGCACTTAAAAACCCGCTTGCAACGAAATGACTCCAGAACACGTAAAAACCCGCTTGCAACGAAATGACTCCAGAGCACTTAAAAACCCGCTTGCAACGAAATGCCTTCAGAGCACTTAAAAACCCGCTTGTAAAGAAATGACTCCAGTACACTTAAAAACCCGCTTGCAACGAAAAGACTCCAGAGCACTTAAAAACCCGCTTGCAACAAAATGACTCCAGAGCACTTAAAAACCCGCTTGCAACGAAATGACTCCAGAGTACTTAAAAACCCGCTTGCAACGAAATGCCTACAGAGCACTTAAAAAACCCGCTTCCAGTGAAATGTCTGAGAAGTATGTAAAAACCCGCTTGCAACGAAATGACTCCAGAGCACTTAAACACCCGCTTGCAACGAAATGACTCCAGAGTACATAAAAACCCGCTTGCAAAGAAATGCCTACAGAGCACTTAAAAAACCCGCTTCCAGTGAAATGTCTGAGAAGTATGTAAAAACCCGCTTGCAACGAAATGTCTCCAGAGCACTTAAAAACCCGCTTGCAACGAACTGACTCCAGAGCACTTAAAAACCCGCTTGCAACGAAATGCCTTCAGAGCACTTAAAAACCCGCTTGCAACGAAATGACTCCAGAGCACTTAAAAACCCGCTTGCAACGAAATGACTCCAGAGCACTTAAAAACCCGCTTGCAACGAAATGACTCCAGAGCACTGAAAAACCCGCTTGCAACGAAATGACTCCAGAGCACTTAAAAACCCGCTTGCAACGAAATGACTCCAGAGCACTTAAAAACCCGCTTGCAACGAAATGACTCCAGAGCAGTTAAAAACCCGCTTGCAACGAAATGACTCCAGAGCACTTAAAAACCCGCTTGCAACGAAATGACTCCAGAGCACTTAAAAACCCGCTTGCAACGAAATGACTCCAGAGCACTTAAAAACCCGCTTGCAACGAAATGACTCCAGAGCACTTAAAAACCCGCTTGCAGCGAAATGACTCCAGAGCACTTAAAAACCCGCTTGCAACGAAATGACTCCAGAGCACTTAAAAACCCGCTTGCAACGAAATGACTCCAGAGCACTTAAAAACCCGCTTGCAAAGAAATGACTGCAGAGCACGTAAAAACCCGCTTGCAACGAAATGACTCCAGAGCATTAAAAACCCGCTTGCAACGAAATGACTCCAGAGCACTTAAAAACCCGCTTGCAACGAAATGGCTCCAGAGCACTTAAAAACCAGCTTGCAACGAAATGTCTCCAGAGCACTTAAAAACCCGCTTGCAACGAAATGCCTCCAGAGCACTTAAAAACCCGCTTGCAACGAAATGACTCCAGAGCACTCAAAAACCCGCTTGCAACGAAATGACTCCAGAGCACTCAAAAACCCGCTTGCAACGAAATGACTCCAGAGTACTCAAAAACCCGCTTGCAATGAAATGACTCCAGAGCACTTAAACACCCGCTTGCAACGAAATGACTCCAGAGTACTTAAAAACCCGCTTGCAACGAAATGCCTACAGAGCACTTAAAAAACCCGCTTCCAGTGAAATGTCTGAGAAGTATGTAAAAACCCGCTTGCAACGAAATGACTCCAGAGCACTTAAACATCCGCTTGCAACGAAATGACTCCAGAGTACATAAAAACCCGCTTGCAAAGAAATGCCTACAGAGCACTTAAAAAACCCGCTTCCAGTGAAATGTCTGAGAAGTATGTAAAAACCCGCTTGCAACGAAATGTCTCCAGAGCACTTAAAAACCCGCTTGCAACGAACTGACTCCAGAGCACTTAAAAACCCGCTTGCAACGAAATGCCTTCAGAGCACTTAAAAACCCGCTTGCAACGAAATGACTCCAGAGCACTTAAAAACCCGCTTGCAACGAAATGACTCCAGAGCACTTAAAAACCCGCTTGCAACGAAATGACTCCAGAGCACTTAAAAACCCGCTTGCAACGAAATGACTCCAGAGCACTTAAAAACCCGCTTGCAACGAAATGACTCCTTAGCACTTAAAAACCCGCTTGCAACGAAATGACTCCAGAGCACTTAAAAACCCGCTTGCAACGAAATGACTCCAGAGCACTTAAAAAACCCGCTTGCAGTGAAATGTCTGAGAAGTATGTAAAAACCCGCTTGCAACGAAATGACTCCAGAGCACTTAAAATACTCGCTTCCAGTTAAATGTCAGAGAAATATGTAAAAACCCGCTTGCAACGAAATGACTCCAGAGCACGTAAAAACCCGTTTGCAACGTAATGACTCCAGAGTACTTAAAAACCCGCTTGCAACGAAATGCCTACAGAGCATTTAAAAATCCCGCTTCCAGTGAAATGTCTGAGAAGTATGTAAAAACCCGCTTGCAACGAAATGACTCCAGAACACGTAAAAACCCGCTTGCAACGAATGACTCCAGAGCACTTAAAAACCCGCTTGCAACGAAATGACTCCAGAGCACTTAAAAACCCACTTGCAACGAAATGACTCCAGAGCACTTAAAAACCCGCTTGCAACGAAATGTCTCCAGAGCACTTAAAAACCCGCTTGCAACGAAATGGCTCCAGAGCACTTAAAAACCCGTTTGCAACGAAATGGCTCCAGAGCACTAAAAAACCCGCTTGCAACGAAATGTCTCCAGAGCACTTAAAAACCCGCTTGCAACGAAATGCCTCCAGAGCACTTAAAAACCCGCTTGCAACGAAATGACTCCAGAGCACTCAAAAACCCGCTTGCAACGAAATGACTCCAGAGCACTCAAAAACCCGCTTGCAACGAAATGACTCCAGAGTACTCAAAAACCCCCTTGCAATGAAATGACTCCAGAGCACTTAAACACCCGCTTGCAACGAAATGACTCCAGAGTACTTAAAAACCCGCTTGCAACGAAATGCCTACAGAGCACTTAAAAAACCCGCTTCCAGTGAAATGTCTGAGAAGTATGTAAAAACCCGCTTGCAACGAAATGACTCCAGAACACGTAAAAACCCGCTTGCAACGAAATGACTCCAGAGCACTTAAAAACCCGCTTGCAACGAAATGCCTTCAGAGCACTTAAAAACCCGCTTGCAACGAAATGACTCCAGAGCACTTAAAAACCCGCTTGCAACGAAATGACTCCAGAACACGTAAAAACCCGCTTGCAACGAAATGACTCCAGAGCACTTAAAAACCCGCTTGCAACGAAATGCCTTCAGAGCACTTAAAAACCCGCTTGCAAAGAAATGACTCCAGTACACTTAAAAACCCGCTTGCAACGAAAAGACTCCAGAGCACTTAAAAACCCGCTTGCAACAAAATGACTCCAGAGCACTTAAAAACCCGCTTGCAACGAAATGACTCCAGAGTACTTAAAAACCCGCTTGCAACGAAATGCCTACAGAGCACTTAAAAAACCCGCTTCCAGTGAAATGTCTGAGAAGTATGTAAAAACCCGCTTGCAACGAAATGACTCCAGAGCACTTAAACACCCGCTTGCAACGAAATGACTCCAGAGTACATAAAAACCCGCTTACAAAGAAATGCCTACAGAGCACTTAAAAAACCCGCTTCCAGTAAAATGTCTGAGAAGTATGTAAAAACCCGCTTGCAACGAAATGTCTCCAGAGCACTTAAAAACCCGCTTGCAACGAACTGACTCCAGAGCACTTAAAAACCCGCTTGCAACGAAATGCCTTCAGAGCACTTAAAAACCCGCTTGAAACGAAATGACTCCAGAGCACTTAAAAATCTGCTTGCAACGAAATGACTCCAGAGCACTTAAAAATCCGCTTGCAACGAAATGACTCCAGAGCACTTAAAAACCCGCTTGCAACGAAATGACTCCAGAGCACTTAAAAACCCGCTTGCAACGAAATGACTCCAGAGCACTTAAAAACCCGCTTGCAACGAAATGACTCCAGAGCACTTAAAAACCCGCTTGCAACGAAATGACTCCAGAGCACTTAAAAACCCGCTTGCAACGAAATGACTCCAGAGCACTTAAAAACCCGCTTGCAACGAAATGACTCCAGAGCACTTAAAAACCCGCTTGCAACGAAATGACTCCAGAGCACTTAAAAACCCGCTTGCAACGAAATGACTCCAGAGCACTTAAAAACCCGCTTGCAGCGAAATGACTCCAGAGCACTTAAAAACCCGCTTGCAACGAAATGACTCCAGAGCACTTAAAAACCCGCTTGCAACGAAATGACTCCAGAGCACTTAAAAACCCGCTTGCAAAGAAATGACTGCAGAGCACGTAAAAACCCGCTTGCAATGAAATGACTCCAGAGCATTAAAAACCCGCTTGCAACGAAATGACTCCAGAGCACTTAAAAACCCGCTTGCAACGAAATGACTCCAGAGCACTTAAAAACCCGCTTGCAACGAAATGACTCCAGAGCACTTAAAAAACCCGCTTCCAGTGAAATGTCTGAGAAGTATGTAAAAACCCGCTTGCAACGAAATGACTCCAGAGCACTTAAAATACTCGCTTCCAGTTAAATGTCAGAGAAATATGTAAAAACCCGCTTGCAAAGAAATGACTCCAGAGCACGTAAAAACCCGTTTGCAACGAAATGACTCCAGAGTACTTAAAAACCCGCTTGCAACGAAATGCCTACAGAGCATTTAAAAATCCCGCTTCCAGTGAAATGTCTGAGAAGTATGTAAAAACCCGCTTGCAACGAAATGACTCCAGAACACGTAAAAACCCGCTTGCAACGAAATGACTCCAGAGCACTTAAAAACTTGCTTACAACGAAATGCCTTCAGAGCACTTAAAAACCCGCTTGCAACGAAATGACTCCAGAGCACTTAAAAACCCGCTTGCAACGAAATGACTCCAGAGCACTTAAAAACCCGCTTGCAACATAATGACTCCAGAGCACTTAAAAACCCGCTTGCAACGAAATGACTCCAGAGCACTTAAAAACCTGCTTGCAACGAAATGACACCAGAGCAATTAAAAACCCGCTTGCAACGAAATGACTCCAGAGCACTTAAAAACCCGCTTGCAACGAAATGACTCCAGAGCACTTAAAAAACCCGCTTCCAGTGAAATGTCTGAGAAGTATATAAAAACCCGCTTGCAACGAAATGACTCCAGAACCCGTAAAAACCCGCTTGCAACGAAATGACTCCAGAGCACTTAAAAAACCCGCTTCCAGTGAAATGTCAGAGAAGTATGTAAAAACCCGCTTGCAATGAAATGACTCCAGAGCACGTAAAAACCCGCTTGCAACGAAATGACTCCAGAGCACTTAAAATACTCGCTTCCAGTTAAATGTCTGAGAAGTATGTAAAAACCCGCTTGCAACGAAATGACTCCAGAACCCGTAAAAACCCGCTTGCAACGAAAAGACTCCAGAGCACTTAAAAACCCGCTTGCAACGAAATGACTCCAGAGCACGTAAAAACCCGCTTGCAACGAAATGACTCCAGAGCACTTAAAAACCCGCTTGCAACGAAATGACTCGAGAGCACTTAAAAACCCGCTTGCAACGAAAAGACTCCAGAGCACTTAATAACCCGCTTGCAACGAAATGACTCCAGAGTACTTGAAAACCCGCTTGCAACGAAATGACTCCAGAGCACTTAAAAAACCCGCTTCCAGTGAAATGTCTGAGAAGTATGTAAAAACCCGCTTGCAATGAAATGACTCCAGAACCCGTAAAAACCCGCTTGCAACGAAAAGACTCCAGAGCACTTAAAAACCCGCTTGCAACGAAATGACTCCAGAGCACGTAAAAACCCGCTTGCAACGAAATGACTCCAGAGCACTTAAAAACCCGCTTGCAACGAAATGACTCCAGAGCACGTAAAAACCCGCTTGCAACGAAATGACTCCAGAGCACTTAAAAACCCGCTTGCAACGAAATGACTCGAGAGCACTTAAAAACCCGCTTGCAACGAAAAGACTCCAGAGCACTTAATAACCCGCTTGCAACGAAATGACTCCAGAGTACTTAAAAACCCGCTTGCAACGAAATGACTCCAGAGCACTTAAAAAACCCGCTTCCAGTGAAATGTCTGAGAAGTATGTAAAAAGCCGCTTGCAATGAAATGACTCCAGAGCACGTAAAAACCCGCTTGCAACGAAATGACTCCAGAGCACTTAAAATACTCGCTTCCAGTTGAATGTCAGAGAAATATGTAAAAACCCGCTTGCAACGAAATGACTCCAGAGCACTTAAAAACCCACTTGCAACGAAATGACTCCAGAGCACTTAAAAACCCGCTTGCAACGAAATGACTCCAGAGCACTTAAAAACCCGCTTGCAACGAAATGACTCCAGAGCACTTAAAAACCCGCTTGCAACGAAATGACTCCAGAGCACTTAAAAACCCGCTTGCAACGAAATGACTCCAGAGAACTTAAAAACCCGCTTGCAACGAAATGCCTTCAGAGCACTTAAAAACCCGCTTGCAAAGAAATGACTCCAGAACAGTTAAAAACCCGCTTGCAACGAAAAGACTCCAGAGCACTTAAAAACCCGCTTGCAACGAAATGACTCCAGAGCACTTAAAAACCCGCTTGCAACGAAATGACTCCAGAGCACTTAAAAACCCGCTTGCAACGAAATGACTCCAGAGCACTTAAACACCCGCTTGCAACGAAATGACTCCAGAGTATTTAAAAACCCCCTTGCAACGAAATGCCTACAGAGCACTTAAAAAACCCGCTTCCAGTGAAATGTCTGAGAAGTATGTAAAAACCCGCTTGCAACGAAATGACTCCAGAACCCGTAAAAACCAGCTTGCAACGAAATGACTCCAGAGCACTTAAAAACCCGCTTGCAACGAAATGCCTTCAGAGCACTTAAAAACCCGCTTGCAAAGAAATGACTCCAGAACACTTAAAAACCCGCTTGCAACGAAAAGACTCCAGAGCACTTAAAAACCCGCTTGCAACGAAATGACTCCAGAGCACTTAAAAACCCTCTTGCAACGAAATGACTCCAGAGCACTTAAAAACCCGCTTGCAACGAAATGACTCCAGAGCACTTAAAAACCCGCTTGCAACGAAATGACTCCAGAGCACTTAAACACCCGCTTGCAAAGAAATGACTCCAGAGCACTTAAAAACCCGCTTGCAACGAAATGGCTCCAGAGCACTTAAAAAGCCGCTTGCAACGAAATGGCTCCAGAGCACTTAAAAACCCGCTTGCAACGAAATGTCTCCAGAGCACTTAAAAACCCGCTTGCAACGAAATGACTCCAGAGCACTTAAAAACCCGCTTGCAACGAAATGCCTCCAGAGCACTTAAAAACCCGCTTGCAACGAAATGACTCCAGAGCACTTAAAAACCCGCTTGCAACGAAATGACTCCAGAGCACTTAAAAACCCGGTTGCAACGAAATGACTCCAGAGTACTTAAAAACCCGCTTGCAACGAAATGACTCCAGAACACTTAAAAACCCGCTTGCAACGAAATGACTCCAGAGCACTTAAAAACCCGCTTGCAACGAAATGACTCCAGAGCACTTAAAAACCCGCTTGCAACGTAATGACTCCAGAGCACTTAAAAACCCGCTTGCAACGAAATGACTCCAGAGCACTTAAAAACCCGCTTGCAACGAAATGACACCAGAGCAATTAAAAACCCGCTTGCAACGAAATGACTCCAGAGCACTTAAAAACCCGCTTGCAACGAAATGACTCCAGAGCACTTAAAAAACCCGTTTCCAGTGAAATGTCTGAGAAGTATGTAAAAACCTGCTTGCAACGAAATGACTCCAGAACCCGTAAAAACCCGCTTGCAACGAAATGACTCCAGAGCACTTAAAAAACCCGCTTCCAGTGAAATGTCAGAGAAGTATGTAAAAACCCGCTTGCAATGAAATGACTCCAGAGCACGTAAAAACCTGCTTGCAACGAAATGACTCCAGAGCACTTAAAATACTCGCTTCCAGTTAAATGTCTGAGAAGTATGTAAAAACCCGCTTGCAACGAAATGACTCCAGAACACGTAAAAACCTGCTTGCAACGAAATGACTCCAGAGTACTTAAAAACCCGCTTACAACGAAATGCCTGCAGAGCACTTAAAAAACCCGCTTCCAGTGAAATGTCTGAGAAGTATGTAAAAACCCGCTTGCAACGAAATGACTCCAGAACCCGTAAAAATCCGCTTGCAACGAAAAGACTCCAGAGCACTTAAAAACCCGCTTGCAACGAAATGACTCCAGAGCACGTAAAAACCCGCTTGCAACGAAATGACTCCAGAGCACTTAAAAACCCGCTTGCAACGAAATGACTCGAGAGCACTTAAAAACCCGCTTGCAACGAAAAGACTCCAGAGCACTTAATAACCCGCTTGCAACGAAATGACTCCAGAGTACTTAAAAACCCGCTTGCAACGAAATGACTCCAGAGCACTTAAAAAACCCGCTTCCAGTGAAATGTCTGAGAAGTATGTAAAAACCCGCTTGCAATGAAATGACTCCAGAGCACTTAAAAACCCGCTTGCAACGAAATGACTCCAGAGCACTTAAAAACCCGCTTGCAACGAAATGACTCCAGAGCACTCAAAAACCCGCTTGCAACGAAATGACTCCAGAGCACTTAAAAACCCGCTTGCAACAAAATGACTCCAGAGCACTTAAAAACCCGCTTGCAACGAAATGCCTACAGAGCACTTAAAAAACCAGCTTCCAGTGAAATGTCTGAGAAGTATGTAAAAACCCGCTTGCAACGAAATGACTCCAGAACACGTAAAACCCGCTTGCAAGGAAATGACTCCAGAGCACTTAAAAACCCGCTTACAACGAAATGCCTTCAGAGCACTTAAATACCCGCTTGCAACGAAATGACTCCAGAGCACTTAAAAACCCGCTTGCAACGAAATGACTCCAGAGCACTTAAAAACCCGCTTGCAACGAAATGACTCCAGAGCACGTAAAAACCCGCTTGCAACGAAATGACTCCAGAGCACTTAAAAGCCCGCTTGCAACGAAATGACTCCAGAGCACTTAAAAACCCGCTTGCAACGAAATGAATCCAGAGCACTTAAAAACCCGCTTTCAACGAAATGACTCCAGTGCACTTAATAACCCGCTTGCAACGAAATGACTCCAGAGTACTTAAAAAACCGCTTGCAACGAAATGACTCCAGAGCACTTAAAAAACCCGCTTCCAGTGAAATGTCTGAGAAGTATGTAAAAACCCGCTTGCAATGAAATGACTCCAGAGCACGTAAAAACCCGCTTGCAACGAAATGACTCCAGAGCACTTAAAATACTCGCTTCCAGTTAAATGTCAGAGAAATATGTAAAAACCCGCTTGCAACGAAATGACTCCTGAGCACGTAAAAACCCGTTTGCAACGAAATGACTCCAGAGTACTTAAAAACAAGCTTGCAACGAAATGACTCCAGAACACTTAAAAACCCGCTTGCAACGTAATGACTCCAGAGCACTTAAAAACCCGCTTGCAACGAAATGGCTCCAGAGCACTTAAAAACCCGCGTGCAAGGAAATGACTCCAGAGCACTTAAAAACCCGCTTGCAAAGAAATGACTCCAGAGCACTTAAAAACCCGCTCGTAACGAAAGGACTCCAGAGCACTTAAAAACCCGCTCGCAACGTAATGACTTCAGAGCACTTAAAAACCCGCTTGCAACGAAATGACTCCAGAGCACTTAAAAACCCGCTTGCAACGAAATGACACCAGAGCACTTAAAAACCCGCTTGCAACGAAATGACTCCAGAGCACTTAAAAACCCGCTTGCAACGAAATGACTCCAGAGCACTTAAACACCCGCTTGCAACGAAATGACTCCAGAGCACTTAAAAACACGCTTGCAACGAAATGCCTTCAGAGCACTTAAAAACCTGCTTGCAACGAAATGAATCCAGAGCACTTAAAAACTCGCTTGCAACGAAATGACTCCAGAGCACTTAAAAAACCCGCTTCCAGTGAAATGTCTGAGAAGTATGTAAAAACCCGCTTGCAACGAAATGACTCCAGAACACGTAAAAACCGGCTTGCAACGAAATGACTCCAGAGCACTTAAAAACCCGCTTGCAACGAAATGTCTCCAGAGTACTTAAAAACCCACTTGCAACGAAATGACTCCAGAGCACTTAAAAACCCGCTTGCAACGAAATGACTCCAGAGCACTTAAATACCCGCTTGCAACGTAATGACTCCAGAGCACTTAAAAACCCGCTTGCAACGAAATGGCTCCAGAGCACTTAAAAACCCGCTTGCACCGAAATGGCTCCAGAGCATTTAAAAACCAGCTTGCAACGAAATGTCTCCAGATCACTTAAAAACCCGCTTGCAACGAAATGACTCCAGAGCACTTAAAAACCCGCTTGCAACGAAATGACTCCAGAGCACTCAAAAACCCGCTTGCAACGAAATGACTCCAGAGTACTCAAAAACCCGCTTGCAACGAAATGACTCCAGAGCACTTAAACACCCGCTTGCAACGAAATGACTCCAGAGTACTTAAAAACCCGCTTGCAACGAAATGCCTACAGAGCACATAAAAAACCCGCTTCCAGTGAAATGTCTGAGAAGTATGTAAAAACCCGCTTGCAACGAAATGACTCCAGAGCACTTAAAAACCCGCTTGCAACGAAATGACTCCAGAGCACTTAAAAACCCGCTTGCAACGAAATGACTCCAGAGCACTTAAAAACCCGCTTGCAACGAAATGACTCCAGAGCACTTAAAAACCCGCTTGCAACGAAATGACTCCAGAGCACTTAAAAACCCGCTTGCAACGAAATGACTCCAGAGCACTAAAAAACCCGCTTGCAATGAAATGACTCCAGAGCACTTAAAAACCCGCTTGCAACGAAATGACTCCAGAGCACTTAAAAACCCGCTTGCAACGAAATGAATCCAGAGCACTTAAAAACCCGCTTGCAACGAAATGACTCCAGAGCACTTAAAAACCCGCTTGCAACGAAATGACTCCAGAGCACTTAAAAACCCGCTTGCAACGAAATGCCTTCAGAGCACTTAAAAACCCGCTTGCAACGAAATGACTCCAGAGCACTTAAAAACCCGCTTGCAACGAAATGACTCCAGAGTAATTAAAAACCCGCTTGCAACGAAATGACTCCAGAGCACTTAAAAACCCGCTTGGAACTAAATGACTCCAGAGCACTTAAAAACCCGCTTGCAACGAAATGCCTCCAGAGCACTTAAAAACCCGCTTGCAACGAAATGACTCCAGAGCACTTAAAAACCCGCTTGCAACGTAATGGCTCCAGAGCACTTAAAAACCCGCTTGCAACGAAATGGCTCCAGAGCACTTAAAAACCCGCTTGCAACGATATGGCTCCAGAGCACTTAAAAACCCGCTTGCAACGAAATGTCTCCAGAGCACTTAAAAACCCGCTTGCAATGAAATGACTCCAGAGCACTTAAAAACCCGCTTGCAACGAAATGCCTTCAGAGCACTTAAAAACCCGCTTGCAACGAAATGACTCCAGAACACGTAAAAACCCGCTTACAACGAAATGACTCCAGAGCACTTAAAAACCCGCTTGCAACGAAATGCCTTCAGAGCACTTAAAAACCCGCTTGCAAAGAAATGACTCCAGTACACTTAAAAACCCGCTTGCAACGAAAAGACTCCAGAGCACTTAAAAACCCGCTTGCAACAAAATGACTCCAGAGCACTTAAAAACCCGCTTGCAACGAAATGACTCCAGAGCACTTAAACACCCGCTTGCAACGAAATGACTCCAGAGTACTTAAAAACCCGCTTGCAACGAAATGCCTACAGAGCACTTAAAATACCCGCTTCCAGTGAAATGTCTGAGAAGTATGTAAAAACCCGCTTGCAACGAAATGACTCCAGAGCACTTAAACACCCGCTTGCAACGAAATGACTCCAGAGTACTTAAAAACCCGCTTGCAACGAAATGCCTACAGAGCACTTAAAAAACCCGCTTCCAGTGAAATGTCTGAGAAGTATGTAAAAACCCGCTTGCAACGAAATGTCTCCAGAGCACTTAAAAACCCGCTTGCAACGAAATGAATCCAGAGCACTTAAAAACCCGCTTGCAACGAAATGGCTCCAGAGCACTTAAAAACCCGCTTGCAACGAAATGACTCCAGAGTACTTAAAAACCCGCTTACAACGAAATGCCTGCAGAGCACTTAAAAAACCCGCTTCCAGTGAAATGTCTGAGAAGTATGTAAAAACCCGCTTGCAACGAAATGACTCCAGAACCCTTAAAAAAACGCTTGCAACTAAATGACTCCAGAGCACTTAAAAACCCGCTTGCAACGAAATGCCTTCAGAGCACTTAAAAACCCGCTTGCAAAGAAATGACTCCAGAACACTTAAAAACCCGCTTGCAACGAAAAGACTCCAGAGCACTTAAAAACCCGCTTGCAACAAAATGACTCCAGAGCACTAAAAAACCCGCTTGCAATGAAATGACTCCAGAGCACTTAAAAACCCGCTTGCAACGAAATGACTCCAGAGCACTTAAAAACCCGCTTGCAACGAAATGACTCCAGAGCACTAAAAAACCCGCTTGCAACGAAATGACTCCAGAGCACTTAAAAACCCGCTTGCAACGAAATGACTCCAGAGCACTTAAAAACCCGCTTGCAACGAAATGAATCCAGAGCACTTAAAAACCCGCTTGCAACGAAATGACTCCAGAGCACTTAAAAACCCGCTTGCAACGAAATGACTCCAGAGCACTTAAAAACCCGCTTGCAACAAAATGACTCCAGAGCACTTAAAAACCCGCTTGCAACGAAATGACTCCAGAGCACTTAAACACCCGCTTGCAACGAAATGACTCCAGAGTACTTAAAAACCCGCTTGCAACGAAATGCCTACAGAGCACTTAAAATACCCGCTTCCAGTGAAATGTCTGAGAAGTATGTAAAAACCCGCTTGCAACGAAATGACTCCAGAGCACTTAAACACCCGCTTGCAACGAAATGACTCCAGAGTACTTAAAAACCCGCTTGCAACGAAATGCCTACAGAGCACTTAAAAAACCCGCTTCCAGTGAAATGTCTGAGAAGTATGTAAAAACCCGCTTGCAACGAAATGTCTCCAGAGCACTTAAAAACCCGCTTGCAACGAAATGAATCCAGAGCACTTAAAAACCCGCTTGCAACGAAATGGCTCCAGAGCACTTAAAAACCCGCTTGCAACGAAATGACTCCAGAGTACTTAAAAACCCGCTTACAACGAAATGCCTGCAGAGCACTTAAAAAACCCGCTTCCAGTGAAATGTCTGAGAAGTATGTAAAAACCCGCTTGCAACGAAATGACTCCAGAACCCTTAAAAAAACGCTTGCAACTAAATGACTCCAGAGCACTTAAAAACCCGCTTGCAACGAAATGCCTTCAGAGCACTTAAAAACCCGCTTGCAAAGAAATGACTCCAGAACACTTAAAAACCCGCTTGCAACGAAAAGACTCCAGAGCACTTAAAAACCCGCTTGCAACAAAATGACTCCAGAGCACTAAAAAACCCGCTTGCAATGAAATGACTCCAGAGCACTTAAAAACCCGCTTGCAACGAAATGACTCCAGAGCACTTAAAAACCCGCTTGCAACGAAATGACTCCAGAGCACTAAAAAACCCGCTTGCAACGAAATGACTCCAGAGCACTTAAAAACCCGCTTGCAACGAAATGACTCCAGAGCACTTAAAAACCCGCTTGCAACGAAATGAATCCAGAGCACTTAAAAACCCGCTTGCAACGAAATGACTCCAGAGCACTTAAAAACCCGCTTGCAACGAAATGACTCCAGAGCACTTAAAAACCCGCTTGCAACGAAATGCCTTTAGAGCACTTAAAAACCCGCTTGCAACGAAATGACTCCAGAGCACTCAAAAACCCGCTTGCAACGAAATGACTCCAGAGCACTCAAAAACCCGCTTGCAACGAAATGACTCCAGAGCACTCAAAAACCCGCTTGCAACGAAATGACTCCAGAGTACTCAAAAACCCGCTTGCAACGAAATGACTCCAGAGCACTTAAACACCCGCTTGCAACGAAATGACTCCAGAGTACTTAAAAACCCGCTTGCAACGAAATGCCTACAGAGCACTTAAAAAACCCGCTTGAAGTGAAATGTCTGAGAAGTATGTAAAAACCCGCTTGCAACGAAATGACTCCAGAACACGTAAAAACCCGCTTGCAACGAAATGACTCCAGAGCACTTAAAAACCCGCTTACAACGAAATGCCTTCAGAGCACTTAAAAACCCGCTTGCAACGAAATGACTCCAGAGCACTTAAAAACCCGCTTGCAACGAAATGACTCCAGAGCACTTAAAAACCCGCTTGCAACGAAATGACTCCAGAGCACTTAAAAACCCGCTTGCAACGAAATGACTCCAGAGCACTTAAAAACCCGCTTGCAACGAAATGACTACAGAACACTTAAATACCCGCTTGCAACGTAATGACTCCAGAGCACTTAAAAACCCGCTTGCAACGAAATGGCTCCAGAGCACTTAAAAACCCGCTTGCAACGAAATGGCTCCAGAGCACTTAAAAACCAGCTTGCTACGAAATGTCTCCAGAGCACTTAAAAACCCGCTTGCAACGAAATGACTCCAGAGCACTTAAAAACCCGCTTGCAACGAAATGCCTCCAGAGCACTTAAAAACCCGCTTGCAACGAAATGACTCCAGAGCACTTAAAAACCCGCTTGCAACGAAATGACTCCAGAGCACTTAAAAACCCGCTTGCAACGAAATGACTCCAGAGCACTTAAAAACCCGCTTGCAACGAAATGACTCCAGAGCACTTAAAAACCCGCTTGCAACGAAATGACTCCAGAGCACTTAAAAACCCGCTTGCAACGAAATGACTCCAGAGCACTAAAAAACCCGCTTGCAACGAAATGACTCCAGAGCACTTAAAAACCCGCTTGCAACGAAATGACTCCAGAGCACTTAAACACCCGCTTGCAACGAAATGACTCCAGAGTACTTAAAAACCCGCTTGCAACGAAATGCCTACAGAGCACTTAAAATACCCGCTTCCAGTGAAATGTCTGAGAAGTATGTAAAAACCCGCTTGCAACGAAATGACTCCAGAGCACTTAAACACCCGCTTGCAACAAAATGACTCCAGAGCACTTAAAAACCCGCTTGCAATGAAATGACTCCAGAGCACTTAAACACCCGCTTGCAACGAAATGACTCCAGAGTACTTAAAAACCCGCTTGCAACGAAATGCCTACAGAGCACTTAAAATACCCGCTTCCAGTGAAATGTCTGAGAAGTATGTAAAAACCCGCTTGCAACGAAATGACTCCAGAGCACTTAAACACCCGCTTGCAACGAAATGACTCCAGAGTACTTAAAAACCCGCTTGCAACGAAATGCCTACAGAGCACTTAAAAAACCCGCTTCCAGTGAAATGTCTGAGAAGTATGTAAAAACCCGCTTGCAACGAAATGTCTCCAGAGCACTTAAAAACCCGCTTGCAACGAAATGAATCCAGAGCACTTAAAAACTCGCTTGCAACGAAATGACTCCAGAGCACTTAAAAACCCGCTTGCAACGAAATGACTCCAGAGCACTTAAAAAACCCGCTTCCAGTGAAATGTCTGAGAAGTATGTAAAAACCCGCTTGCAACGAAATGACTCCAGAGCACTTAAAATACTCGCTTCCAGTTAAATGTCAGAGAAATATGTAAAAACCCGCTTGCAACGAAATGACTCCAGAGCACGTAAAAACCCGTTTGCAACGAAATGACTCCAGAGTACTTAAAAACCCGCTTGCAACGAAATGCCTACAGAGCATTTAAAAAACCCGCTTCCAGTGAAATGTCTGAGAAGTATGTAAAAACCCGCTTGCAACGAAATGACTCCAGAACACGTAAAAACCGGCTTGCAACGAAATGACTCCAGAGCACTTAAAAACCCGCTTGCAACGAAATGTCTCCAGAGTACTTAAAAACCCACTTGCAACGAAATGACTCCAGAGCACTTAAAAACCCGCTTGCAACGAAATGACTCCAGAGCACTTAAATACCCGCTTGCAACGTAATGACTCCAGAGCACTTAAAAACCCGCTTGCAACGAAATGGCTCCAGAGCACTTAAAAACCCGCTTGCAACGAAATGGCTCCAGAGCACTTAAAAACCAGCTTGCAACGAAATGTCTCCAGAGCACTTAAAAACCCGCTTGCAACGAAATGACTCCAGAGCACTTAAAAACCCGCTTGCAACGAAATGACTCCAGAGCACTCAAAAACCCGCTTGCAACGAAATGACTCCAGAGTACTCAAAAACCCGCTTGCAACGAAATGACTCCAGAGCACTTAAACACCCGCTTGCAACGAAATGACTCCAGAGTACTTAAAAACCCGCTTGCAACGAAATGCCTACAGAGCACATAAAAAACCCGCTTCCAGTGAAATGTCTGAGAAGTATGTAAAAACCCGCTTGCAACGAAATGACTCCAGAACACGTAAAAACCCGCTTGCAACGAAATGACTCCAGAGCACTTAAAAACCCGCTTACAACGAAATGCCTTCAGAGCACTTAAAAACCCGCTTGCAACGAAATGACTCCAGAGCACTTAAAAACCCGCTTGCAACGAAATGTCTCCAGAGTACTTAAAAACCCGCTTGCAACGAAATGACTCCAGAGCACTTAAAAACCCGCTTGCAACGAAATGACTCCAGAGCACTTAAAAACCCGCTTGCAACGAAATGACTCCAGAGCACTTAAAAACCCGCTTGCAACGAAATGACTCCAGAGCACTTAAAAACCCGCTTGCAACGAAATGACTCCAGAGCACTTAAAAACCCGCTTGCAACGAAATGACTCCAGAGCACTTAAAAACCCGCTTGCAACGAAATGACTCCAGAACACTTAAAAACCCGCTTGCAACGTAATGGCTCCAGAGCACTTAAAAACCCGCTTGCAACGAAATGGCTCCAGAGCACTTAAAAACCAGCTTGCTACGAAATGTCTCCAGAGAACTTAAAAACCCGCTTGCAACGAAATGCCTCCAGAGCACTTAAAAACCCGCTTGCAACGAAATGACTCCAGAGCACTTAAAAACCCGCTTGCAACGAAATGACTGAGAGCACTTAAAAACCCGCTTGCAACGAAATGACTCCAGAGCACTTAAAAACCCGCCTGCAACGAAATGACTCCAGAGAACTTAAAAACCCGCTTGCAACGAAATGACTCCAGAACACTTAAAAACCCGCTTGCAACGTAATGGCTCCAGAGCACTTAAAAACCCGCTTGCAACGAAATGGCTCCAGAGCAATTAAAAACCCGCTTGCAACGAAATGGCTCCAGAGCACTTAAAAACCCGCTGGCAACGAAATGACTCCAGAGAACTTAAAAACCCGCTTACAACGAAATGCCAGCAGAGCACTTAAATAACCCGCTTCCAGTGAAATGTCTGAGAAGTATGTAAAAACCCGCTTACAACGAAATGACTCCAGAACCCGTAAAAACCCGCTTGCAACGAAATGACTCCAGAGCACTTAAAAACCCGCTTGCAACGAAATGCCTTCAGAGCACTTAAAAACCCGCTTGCGACGAAATGACTCCAGAACACTTAAAAACCCGCTTGCAACGAAAAGACTCCAGAGCACTTAAAAACCCGCTTGCAACAAAATGACTCCAGAGCACTAAAAAACCCGCTTGCAATGAAATGACTCCAGAGCACTTAAAAACCCGCTTGCAACGAATTGACTCCAGAGCACTTAAAAACCCGCTTGCAACGAAATGACTCCAGAGCACTTAAAAACCCGCTTGCAACGAAATGACTCCAGAGCACTTAAAAACCCGCTTGCAACGAAATGACTCCAGAGCACTTAAAAACCCGCTTGCAACGAAATGACTCCAGAGCACTTAAAAACCCGCTTGCAACGAAAAGCCTTCAGAGCACTTAAAAACCCGCTTGCAACGAAATGACTCCAGAGCACTTAAAAACCCGCTTGCAATGAAATGACTCCAGAGCACTTAAAAACCCGCTTGCAACGAAATGGCTCCAGAGCACTTAAAAACCCGCTTGCAACGAAATGGCTCCAGAGCACTTAAAAACCCGCTTGCAACGAAATGACTCCAGAGTACTTAAAAACCCGCTTACAACGAAATGCCTGCAGAGCACTTAAAAAACCCGCTTCCAGTGAAATGTCTGGGAAGTATGTAAAAACCCGCTTGCAACGAAATGACTCCAGAACCCGTAAAAACCCGCTTGCAACGAAATGACTCCAGAGCACTTAAAAACCCGCTTGCAACAAAATGCCTTCAGAGCACTTAAAAACCCGCTTGCAAAGAAATGACTCCAGAACACTTAAAAACCCGCTTGCAACGAAAAGACTCCAGAGCACTTAAAAACCCGCTAGCAACAAAATGACTCCAGAGCACTAAAAAACCCGCTTGCAATGAAATGACTCCAGAGCACTTAAAAACCCGCTTGCAACGAAATGACTCCAGAGCACTTAAAAACCCGCTTGCAACGAAATGACTCCAGAGCACTTAAAAACCCGCTTGCAACGAAATGACTCCAGAGCACTAAAAAACCCGCTTGCAATGAAATGACTCCAGAGCACTTAAAAACCCGCTTGCAACGAAATGACTCCAGAGCACTTAAAAACCCGCTTGCAACGAAATGAATCCAGAGCACTTAAAAACCCGCTTGCAACGAAATGACTCCAGAGCACTTAAAAACCCGCTTGCAACGAAATGACTCCAGAGCACTTAAAAACCCGCTTGCAACGAAATGCCTTCAGAGCACTTAAAAACCCGCTTGCAACGAAATGACTCCAGAGCACTTAAAAACCCGCTTGCAACGAAATGCCTCCAGAGCACTTAAAAACCCGCTTGCAACGAAATGACTCCAGAGCACTTAAAAACCCGCTTGCAACGAAATGACTCCAGAACACTTAAAAACCCGCTTGCAACGTACTGGCTCCAGAGCACTTAAAAACCCGCTTGCAACGAAATGGCTCCAGAGCACTTAAAAACCCGCTTGCAACGATATGGCTCCAGAGCACTTAAAAACCCGCTTGCAACGAAATGTCTCCAGAGCACTTAAAAACCCGCTTGCAATGAAATGACTCCAGAGCACTTAAAAACCCGCTTGCAACGAAATGCCTTCAGAGCACTTAAAAACCCGCTTGCAACGAAATGACTCCAGAACACGTAAAAACCCGCTTACAACGAAATGACTCCAGAGCACTTAAAAACCCGCTTGCAACGAAATGCCTTCAGAGCACTTAAAAACCCGCTTGCAAAGAAAGGACTCCAGTACACTTAAAAACCCGCTTGCAACGAAAAGACTCCAGAGCACTTAAAAACCCGCTTGCAACAAAATGACTCCAGAGCACTTAAAAACCCGCTTGCAACGAAATGACTCCAGAGCACTTAAACACCCGCTTGCAACGAAATGACTCCAGAGTACTTAAAAACCCGCTTGCAACGAAATGCCTACAGAGCACTTAAAATACCCGCTTCCAGTGAAATGTCTGAGAAGTATGTAAAAACCCGCTTGCAACGAAATGTCTCCAGAGCACTTAAAAACCCGCTTGCAACGAAATGAATCCAGAGCACTTAAAAACCCGCTTGCAACGAAATGGCTCCAGAGCACTTAAAAACCCGCTTGCAACGAAATGACTCCAGAGTACTTAAAAACCCGCTTACAACGAAATGCCTGCAGAGCACTTAAAAAACCCGCTTCCAGTGAAATGTCTGAGAAGTATGTAAAAACCCGCTTGCAACGAAATGACTCCAGAACCCGTAAAAACCCGTTTGCAACTAAATGACTCCAGAGCACTTAAAAACCCGCTTGCAACGAAATGCCTCCAGAGCACTTAAAAACCCGCTTGCAAACAAATGACTCCAGAACACTTAAAAACCCGCTTGCAACGAAAAGACTCCAGAGCACTTAAAAACCCGCTTGCAACAAAATGACTCCAGAGCACTAAAAAACCCGCTTGCAATGAAATGACTACAGAGCACTTAAAAACCCGCTTGCAACAAAATGACTCCAGAGCACTAAAAAACCCGCTTGCAATGAAATGACTCCAGAGCACTCAAAAACCCGCTTGCAACGAAATGACTCCAGAGTACTCAAAAACCCGCTTGCAACGAAATGACTCCAGAGCACTTAAACACCCGCTTGCAACGAAATGACTCCAGAGTACTTAAAAACCCGCTTGCAACGAAATGCCTACAGAGCACTTAAAAAACCCGCTTGAAGTGAAATGTCTGAGAAGTATGTAAAAACCCGCTTGCAACGAAATGACTCCAGAACATGTAAAAACCCGCTTGCAACGAAATGACTCCAGAGCACTTAAAAACCCGCTTACAACGAAATGCCTTCAGAGCACTTAAAAACCCGCTTGCAACGAAATGACTCCAGAGCACTTAAAAACCCGCTTGCAACGAAATGACTCCAGAGCACTTAAAAACCCGCTTGCAACGAAATGACTCCAGAGCACTTAAAAACCCGCTTGCAACGAAATGTCTCCAGAGTACTTAAAAACCCGCTTGCAACGAAATGACTCCAGAGCACTTAAAAACCCGCTTGCAACGAAATGACTCCAGAGCACTTAAAAACCCGCTTGCAACGAAATGACTCCAGAGCACTTAAAAACCCGCTTGCAACGAAATGACTCCAGAGCACTTAAAAACCCGCTTGCAACGAAATGACTCCAGAGCACTTAAAAACCCGCTTGCAACGAAATGACTCCAGAGCACTTAAAAACCCGCTTGCAACGAAATGACTCCAGAGCACTTAAAAACCCGCTTGCAACGAAATGACTCCAGAGCACTTAAAAACCCGCTTGCAACGAAATGACTACAGAACACTTAAATACCCGCTTGCAACGTAATGACTCCAGAGCACTTAAAAACCCGCTTGCAACGAAATGGCTCCAGAGCACTTAAAAACCCGCTTGCAACGAAATGGCTCCAGAGCACTTAAAAACCAGCTTGCTACGAAATGTCTCCAGAGCACTTAAAAACCCGCTTGCAACGAAATGACTCCAGAGCACTTAAAAACCCGCTTGCAACGAAATGCCTCCAGAGCACTTAAAAACCCGCTTGCAACGAAATGACTCCAGAGCACTTAAAAACCCGCTTGCAACGAAATGACTCCAGAGCACTTAAAAACCCGCTTGCAACGAAATGACTCCAGAGCACTTAAAAACCCGCTTGCAACGAAATGACTCCAGAGCACTTAAAAACCCGCTTGCAACGAAATGACTCCAGAGCACTTAAAAACCCGCTTGCAACGAAATGACTCCAGAGCACTAAAAAACCCGCTTGCAACGAAATGACTCCAGAGCACTTAAAAACCCGCTTGCAACGAAATGACTCCAGAGCACTTAAAAACCCGCTTGCAACGAAATGACTCCACAGCACTTAAAAACCCGCTTGCAACGAAATGACTCCAGAGCACTTAAAAACCCGCTTGCAACGAAATGACTCCAGAGCACTTAAAAACCCGCTTGCAACGAAATGCCTTCAGAGCACTTAAAAACCCGCTTGCAACGAAATGACTCCAGAGCACTTAAAAACCTGCTTGCAACGAAATGACTCCAGAGCACTCAAAAACCCGCTTGCAACGAAATGACTCCAGAGTACTCAAAAACCCGCTTGCAACGAAATGACTCCAGAGCACTTAAACACCCGCTTGCAACGAAATGACTCCAGAGTACTTAAAAACCCGCTTGCAACGAAATGCCTACAGAGCACTTAAAAAACCCGCTTCCAGTGAAATGTCTGAGAAGTATGTAAAAACCCGCTTGCAACGAAATGACTCCAGAACACGTAAAAACCCGCTTGCAACGAAATGACTCCAGAGCACTTAAAAACCCGCTTACAACGAAATGCCTTCAGAGCACTTAAAAACCCGCTTGCAACGAAATGACTCCAGAGCACTTAAAAACCCGCTTGCAACGAAATGACTCCAGAGCACTTAAAAACCCGCTTGCAACGAAATGTCTCCAGAGCACTTAAAAACCCGCTTGCAACGAAATGACTCCAGAGCACTTAAAAACCCGCTTGCAACGAAATGACTCCAGAGCACTTAAAAACCCGCTTGCAACGAAATGACTCCAGAGCACTTAAAAACCCGCTTGCAACGAAATGACTCCAGAGCACTTAAAAACCCGCTTGCAACGAAATGACTCCAGAGCACTTAAAAACCCGCTTGCAACGAAATGACTACAGAACACTTAAATACCCGCTTGCAACGTAATGACTCCAGAGCACTTAAAAACCCGCTTGCAACGAAATGGCTCCAGAGCACTTAAAAACCCGCTTGCAACGAATGGCTCCAGAGCACTTAAAAACCAGCTTGCTACGAAATGTCTCCAGAGCACTTAAAAACCCGCTTGCAACGAAATGACTCCAGAGCACTTAAAAACCCGCTTGCAACGAAATGCCTCCAGAGCACTTAAAAACCCGCTTGCAACGAAATGACTCCAGAGCACTTAAAAACCCGCTTGCAACGAAATGACTCCAGAGCACTTAAAAACCCGCTTGCAACGAAATGACTCCAGAGCACTTAAAAACCCGCTTGCAACGAAATGACTCCAGAGCACTTAAAAACCCGCTTGCAACGAATTGACTCCAGAACACTTAGAAACCCGCTTGCAACGTAATGGCTCCAGAGCACTTAAAAACCTGCTTGCAACGAAATGGCTCCAGAGCACTTAAAAACCAGCTTGCTACGAAATGTCTCCAGAGCACTTAAAAACCCGCTTGCAACGAAATGACTCCAGAGCACTTAAAAACCCGCTTGCAACCAAATGCCTCCAGAGCACTTAAAAACCCGCTTGCAAGGAAATGACTCCAGAGCACTTAAAAACCCGCTTGCAACGAAATGACTCCAGAGCACTTAAAAACTTACTTGCAACGAAATGACTCCAGAGCACTTAAAAACCCGCTTGCAACGAAATGACTCCAGAGCACTTAAAAACCCGCTTGCAACGAAATGACTCCAGAACACTTAAAAACACGCTTGCAACGTAATGGCTCCAGAGCACTTAAAAACCCGCTTGCAACGAAATGGCTCCAGAACACTTAAAAACACGCTTGCAACGAAATGACTCCAGAACACTTAAAAACACGCTTGCAACGTAATGGCTCCAGAGCACTTAAAAACCCGCTTGCAACGAAATGACTCCAGAACACTAAAAAACCCGATTGCAATGAAATGACTCCAGAGCACTTAAAAACCCGCTTGCAACGAAATGACTCCAGAACACTTAAAAACCCGCTTGCAACGAAATGACTCCAGAGCACTTAAAAACCCGCTTGCAACGAAATGACTCCAGAGCACTTAAAAACCCGCTTGCAAAGAAATGACTCCAGAACACTTAAAAACCCGCTTGCAACGAAATGACTCCAGAACCCGTAAAAACCCGCTTGCAACGAAATGACTCCAGAGCACTTAAAAACCCGCTTGCAACGAAATGCCTTCAGAGCACTTAAAAACCCGCTTGCAAAGAAATGACTCCAGAACACTTAAAAACCCGCTTGCAACGAAAAGACTCCAGAACACTTAAAAACCCGCTTGCAACGAAATGACTCCAGAGCACTTAAAAACCCGCTTGCAACGAAATGACTCCAGAACGCTTAAAAACCCGCTTGCAACGAAATGATTCCAGAGCACTTAAAAACCCGCTTGCAACGAAATGACTCCAGAGCACTTAAAAACCCGCTTGCAACGAAATGCCTTCAGAGCACTTAAAAACCCGCTTACAACGAAATGACTCCAGAGCACTTAAAAACCCGCTTGCAACGAAATGACTCCAGAGCACTTAAAAACCCGCTTGCAACGAAATGTCTCCAGAGCACTTAAAAACCCGCTTGCAACGAAATGACTCCAGAGCACTTAAAAACCCGCTTGCAACGAAATGACTCCAGAGCACTTAAAAACCCGCTTGCAACGAAATGACTCCAGAGCACTTAAAAACCCGCTTGCAACGAAATGACTCCAGAGCACTTAAAAACCCGCTTGCAACGAAATGACTCCAGAGCACTTAAAAACCCGCTTGCAACGAAATGGCTCCAGAGCACTTAAAAACCCGCTTGCAACGAAATGGCTCCAGAGCACTTAAAAACCCGCTTGCAACGAAATGTCTCCAGAGCACTTAAAAACCCGCTTGCAACGAAATGACTCCAGAGCACTTAAAAACCCGCTTGCAAAGAAATGACTCCAGAGCACTTAAAAACCCGCTTGCAACGAAATGACTCCAGAGCACTTAAAAACCCGCTTGCAACGAAATGACTCCAGAGCACTTAAAAACCCGCTTGCAACGAAATGACTCCAGAGCACTTAAAAACCCGCTTGCAACGAAATGACTCCAGAGCACGTAAAAACCCGTTTGCAACGAAATGACTCCAGAGTACTTAAAAACCCACTTGCAACGAAATGCCTCCAGAGCATTTAAAAAACCCGCTTCCAGTGAAATGTCTGAGAAGTATGTAAAAACCCGCTTGAAACGAAATGACTCCAGAGCACTTAAAAACCCGCTTACAACGAAATGCCTTCAGAGCACTTAAAAACCGCATGCAACGAAATGACTCCAGAGCACTTAAAAACCCGCTTGCAACGAAATGACTCCAGAACACTAAAAAACCCGCTTGCAACGAAATGACTCCAGAGCACTTAAAAACCCGCTTGCAACGAAATGACTCCAGAGCACTAAAAAACCCGCTTGCAACGAAATGACTCCAGAGCACTTAAAAACCCGCTTGCAACGAAATGACTCCAGAGCACTTAAAAACCCGCTTGCAACGAAATGACTCCAGAGCACTTAAAAACCCGCTTGCAACGAAATGACTCCAGAGCACTTAAAAACCCGCTTGCAACGAAATGACTCCAGAGCACTTAAAAACCCGCTTGCAACGAAATGCCTTCAGAGCCTCCAGAGCACTTAAAAACCCGCTTGCAACGAAATGACTCCAGAGCACTTAAAAACCCGCTTGCAACAAAATGCCTTCAGAGCACTTAAAAACCCGCTTGCAACGAAATGACTCCAGAGCACTTAAAAACCCGCTTGCAACGAAATGACTCCAGAACACTTAAAAACCCGCTTGCAACGAAATGACTCCAGAGCACTTAAAAACCCGCTTGCAACGAAATGCCTTCAGAGCACTTAAAAACCCGCTTACAACGAAATGACTCCAGAGCACTTAAAAACCCGCTTGCAACGAAATGACTCCAGAGCACTTAAAAACCCGCCTGCAACGAAATGTCTCCAGAGCACTTAAAAACCCGCTTGCAACGAAATCACTCCAAAGCACTTAAAAACCCGCTTGCAACGAAATGACTCCAGAGCACTTAAAAACCCGCTTGCAACGAAATGACTCCAGAGCACTTAAAAACCCGCTTGCAACGAAATGACTCCAGAGCACTTAAAAACCCGCTTGCAACGAAATGACTCCAGAGCACTTAAAAACCCGCTTGCAACGAAATGGCTCCAGAGCACTTAAAAACCCGCTTGCAACGAAATGGCTCCAGAGCACTTAAAAACCCGCTTGCAACGAAATGTCTCCAGAGCACTTAAAAACCCGCTTGCAACGAAATGACTCCAGAGCACTTAAAAACCCGCTTGCAAAGAAATGACTCCAGAGCACTTAAAAACCCGCTTGCAACGAAATGACTCCAGAGCACTTAAAAACCCGCTTGCAACGAAATGACTCCAGAGCACTTAAAAACCCGCTTGCAACGAAATGACTCCAGAGCACTTAAAAACCCGCTTGCAACGAAATGACTCCAGAGCACGTAAAAACCCGTTTGCAACGAAATGACTCCAGAGTACTTAAAAACCCACTTGCAACGAAATGCCTCCAGAGCATTTAAAAAACCCGCTTCCAGTGAAATGTCTGAGAAGTATGTAAAAACCCGCTTGAAACGAAATGACTCCAGAACACGTAAAAACCCGCTTGCAACGAAATGACTCCAGAGCACTTAAAAACCCGCTTGCAACGAAATGCCTTCAGAGCACTTAAAAACCCGCTTACAACGAAATGACTCCAGAGCACTTAAAAACCCGCTTGCAACGAAATGACTCCAGAGCACTTAAAAACCCGCTTGCAACGAAATGTCTCCAGAGCACTTAAAAACCCGCTTGCAACGAAATGACTCCAGAGCACTTAAAAACCCGCTTGCAACGAAATGACTCCAGAGCACTTAAAAACCCGCTTGCAACGAAATGACTCCAGAGCACTTAAAAACCCGCTTGCAACGAAATGACTCCAGAGCACTTAAAAACCCGCTTGCAACGAAATGACTCCAGAGCACTTAAAAACCCGCTTGCAACGAAATGGCTCCAGAGCACTTAAAAACCCGCTTGCAACGAAATGGCTCCAGAGCACTTAAAAACCCGCTTGCAACGAAATGTCTCCAGAGCACTTAAAAACCCGCTTGCAACGAAATGACTCCAGAGCACTTAAAAACCCGCTTGCAAAGAAATGACTCCAGAGCACTTAAAAACCCGCTTGCAACGAAATGACTCCAGAGCACTTAAAAACCCGCTTGCAACGAAATGACTCCAGAGCACTTAAAAACCCGCTTGCAACGAAATGACTCCAGAGCACTTAAAAACCCGCTTGCAACGAAATGACTCCAGAGCACGTAAAAACCTGTTTGCAACGAAATGACTCCAGAGTACTTAAAAACCCACTTGCAACGAAATGCCTCCAGAGCATTTAAAAAACCCGCTTCCAGTGAAATGTCTGAGAAGTATGTAAAAACCCGCTTGAAACGAAATGACTCCAGAACACGTAAAAACCCGCTTGCAACGAAATGACTCCAGAGCACTTAAAAACCCGCTTACAACGAAATGCCTTCAGAGCACTTAAAAACCGCATGCAACGAAATGACTCCAGAGCACTTAAAAACCCGCTTGCAACGAAATGACTCCAGAACACTAAAAAACCCGATTGCAACGAAATGACTCCAGAGCACTTAAAAACCCGCTTGCAACGAAATGACTCCAGAACACTAAAAAACCCGCTTGCAACGAAATGACTCCAGAGCGCTTAAAAACCCGCTTGCAACGAAATGCCTTCAGAGCACTTAAAAACCCGCTTGCAACGAAATGACTCCAGAGCACTTAAAAACCCGCTTGCAACGAAATGACTCCAGAGCGCTTAAAAACCCGCTTGCAACGAAATGACTCCAGAGCACTTAAAAACCCGCTTGCAACGAAATGCCTTCAGAGCACTTAAAAACCCGCTTACAACGAAATGACTCCAGAGCACTTAAAAACCCGCTTGCAACGAAATGACTCCAGAGCACTTAAAAACCCGCCTGCAACGAAATGTCTCCAGAGCACTTAAAAACCCGCTTGCAACGAAATCACTCCAAAGCACTTAAAAACCCGCTTGCAACGAAATGACTCCAGAGCACTTAAAAACCCGCTTGCAACGAAATGACTCCAGAGCACTTAAAAACCCGCTTGCAACGAAATGACTCCAGAGCACTTAAAAACCCGCTTGCAACGAAATGACTCCAGAGCACTTAAAAACCCGCTTGCAACGAAATGGCTCCAGAGCACTTAAAAACCCGCTTGCAACGAAATGGCTCCAGAGCACTTAAAAACCCGCTTGCAACGAAATGTCTCCAGAGCACTTAAAAACCCGCTTGCAACGAAATGACTCCAGAGCACTTAAAAACCCGCTTGCAAAGAAATGACTCCAGAGCACTTAAAAACCCGCTTGCAACGAAATGACTCCAGAGCACTTAAAAACCCGCTTGCAACGAAATGACTCCAGAGCACTTAAAAACCCGCTTGCAACGAAATGACTCCAGAGCACTTAAAAACCCGCTTGCAACGAAATGACTCCAGAGCACGTAAAAACCCGTTTGCAACGAAATGACTCCAGAGTACTTAAAAACCCACTTGCAACGAAATGCCTCCAGAGCATTTAAAAAACCCGCTTCCAGTGAAATGTCTGAGAAGTATGTAAAAACCCGCTTGAAACGAAATGACTCCAGAACACGTAAAAACCCGCTTGCAACGAAATGACTCCAGAGCACTTAAAAACCCGCTTGCAACGAAATGCCTTCAGAGCACTTAAAAACCCGCTTACAACGAAATGACTCCAGAGCACTTAAAAACCCGCTTGCAACGAAATGACTCCAGAGCACTTAAAAACCCGCTTGCAACGAAATGTCTCCAGAGCACTTAAAAACCCGCTTGCAACGAAATGACTCCAGAGCACTTAAAAACCCGCTTGCAACGAAATGACTCCAGAGCACTTAAAAACCCGCTTGCAACGAAATGACTCCAGAGCACTTAAAAACCCGCTTGCAACGAAATGACTCCAGAGCACTTAAAAACCCGCTTGCAACGAAATGACTCCAGAGCACTTAAAAACCCGCTTGCAACGAAATGGCTCCAGAGCACTTAAAAACCCGCTTGCAACGAAATGGCTCCAGAGCACTTAAAAACCCGCTTGCAACGAAATGTCTCCAGAGCACTTAAAAACCCGCTTGCAACGAAATGACTCCAGAGCACTTAAAAACCCGCTTGCAAAGAAATGACTCCAGAGCACTTAAAAACCCGCTTGCAACGAAATGACTCCAGAGCACTTAAAAACCCGCTTGCAACGAAATGACTCCAGAGCACTTAAAAACCCGCTTGCAACGAAATGACTCCAGAGCACTTAAAAACCCGCTTGCAACGAAATGACTCCAGAGCACGTAAAAACCTGTTTGCAACGAAATGACTCCAGAGTACTTAAAAACCCACTTGCAACGAAATGCCTCCAGAGCATTTAAAAAACCCGCTTCCAGTGAAATGTCTGAGAAGTATGTAAAAACCCGCTTGAAACGAAATGACTCCAGAACACGTAAAAACCCGCTTGCAACGAAATGACTCCAGAGCACTTAAAAACCCGCTTACAACGAAATGCCTTCAGAGCACTTAAAAACCGCATGCAACGAAATGACTCCAGAGCACTTAAAAACCCGCTTGCAACGAAATGACTCCAGAACACTAAAAAACCCGATTGCAACGAAATGACTCCAGAGCACTTAAAAACCCGCTTGCAACGAAATGACTCCAGAACACTAAAAAACCCGCTTGCAACGAAATGACTCCAGAGCGCTTAAAAACCCGCTTGCAACGAAATGCCTTCAGAGCACTTAAAAACCCGCTTGCAACGAAATGACTCCAGAGCACTTAAAAACCCGCTTGCAACGAAATGACTCCAGAGCGCTTAAAAACCCGCTTGCAACGAAATGCCTTCAGAGCACTTAAAAACCCGCTTGCAACGAAATGACTCCAGAGCACTTAAAAACCCGCTTGCAACGAAATGTCTCCAGAGCACTTAAAAACCCGCTTGCAACGAAATGACTCCAGAGCACTTAAAAACCCGCTTGCAACGAAATGACTCCAGAGCACTTAAAAACCCGCTTGCAACGAAATGACTCCAGAGCACTTAAAAACCCGCTTGCAACGAAATGACTCCAGAGCACTTAAAAACCCGCTTGCAACGAAATGACTCCAGAGCACTGAAAAACCCGCTTGCAACGAAATGACTCCAGAGCACGTAAAAACCTGTTTGCAACGAAATGACTCCAGAGTACTTAAAAACCCACTTGCAACGAAATGCCTCCAGAGCATTTAAAAAACCCGCTTCCAGTGAAATGTCTGAGAAGTATGTAAAAACCCGCTTGAAACGAAATGACTCCAGAACACGTAAAAACCCGCTTGCAACGAAATGACTCCAGAGCACTTAAAAACCCGCTTACAACGAAATGCCTTCAGAGCACTTAAAAACCGCATGCAACGAAATGACTCCAGAGCACTTAAAAACCCGCTTGCAACGAAATGACTCCAGAACACTAAAAAACCCGATTGCAATAAAATGACTCCAGAGCACTTAAAAACCCGCTTGCAACGAAATGACTCCAGAACACTTAAAAACCCGCTTGCAACGAAATGACTCCAGAGCACTTAAAAACCCGCTTGCAACGAAATGACTCCAGAGCACTTAAAAACCCGCTTGCAAAGAAATGACTCCAGAACACTTAAAAACCCGCTTGCAACGAAATGACTCCAGAACCCGTAAAAACCCGCTTGCAACGAAATGACTCCAGAGCACTTAAAAACCCGCTTGCAACGAAATGCCTTCAGAGCACTTAAAAACCCGCTTGCAAAGAAATGACTCCAGAACACTTAAAAACCCGCTTGCAACGAAAAGACTCCAGAACACTTAAAAACCCGCTTGCAACGAAATGACTCCAGAGCACTTAAAAACCCGCTTGCAACGAAATGACTCCAGAACGCTTAAAAACCCGCTTGCAACGAAATGATTCCAGAGCACTTAAAAACCCGCTTGCAACGAAATGACTCCAGAGCACTTAAAAACCCGCTTGCAACGAAATGCCTTCAGAGCACTTAAAAACCCGCTTACAACGAAATGACTCCAGAGCACTTAAAAATCCGCTTGCAACGAAATGACTCCAGAGCACTTAAAAACCCGCTTGCAACGAAATGTCTCCAGAGCACTTAAAAACCCGCTTGCAACGAAATGACTCCAGAGCACTTAAAAACCCGCTTGCAACGAAATGACTCCAGAGCACTTAAAAACCCGCTTGCAACGAAATGACTCCAGAGCACTTAAAAACCCACTTGCAACGAAATGACTCCAGAGCACTTAAAAACCCGCTTGCAACGAAATGACTCCAGAGCACTTAAAAACCCGCTTGCAACGAAATGGCTCCAGAGCACTTAAAAACCCGCTTGCAACGAAATGGCTCCAGAGCACTTAAAAACCCGCTTGCAACGAAATGTCTCCAGAGCACTTAAAAACCCGCTTGCAACGAAATGACTCCAGAGCACTTAAAAACCCGCTTGCAAAGAAATGACTCCAGAGCACTTAAAAACCCGCTTGCAACGAAATGACTCCAGAGCACTTAAAAACCCGCTTGCAACGAAATGACTCCAGAGCACTTAAAAACCCGCTTGCAACGAAATGACTCCAGAGCACTTAAAAACCCGCTTGCAACGAAATGACTCCAGAGCACGTAAAAACCCGTTTGCAACGAAATGACTCCAGAGTACTTAAAAACCCACTTGCAACGAAATGCCTCCAGAGCATTTAAAAAACCCGCTTCCAGTGAAATGTCTGAGAAGTATGTAAAAACCCGCTTGAAACGAAATGACTCCAGAGCACTTAAAAACCCGCTTACAACGAAATGCCTTCAGAGCACTTAAAAACCGCATGCAACGAAATGACTCCAGAGCACTTAAAAACCCGCTTGCAACGAAATGACTCCAGAACACTAAAAAACCCGCTTGCAACGAAATGACTCCAGAGCACTTAAAAACCCGCTTGCAACGAAATGACTCCAGAGCACTAAAAAACCCGCTTGCAACGAAATGACTCCAGAGCACTTAAAAACCCGCTTGCAACGAAATGACTCCAGAGCACTTAAAAACCCGCTTGCAACGAAATGACTCCAGAGCACTTAAAAACCCGCTTGCAACGAAATGACTCCAGAGCACTTAAAAACCCGCTTGCAACGAAATGACTCCAGAGCACTTAAAAACCCGCTTGCAACGAAATGCCTTCAGAGCCTCCAGAGCACTTAAAAACCCGCTTGCAACGAAATGACTCCAGAGCACTTAAAAACCCGCTTGCAACAAAATGCCTTCAGAGCACTTAAAAACCCGCTTGCAACGAAATGACTCCAGAGCACTTAAAAACCCGCTTGCAACGAAATGACTCCAGAACACTTAAAAACCCGCTTGCAACGAAATGACTCCAGAGCACTTAAAAACCCGCTTGCAACGAAATGCCTTCAGAGCACTTAAAAACCCGCTTACAACGAAATGACTCCAGAGCACTTAAAAACCCGCTTGCAACGAAATGACTCCAGAGCACTTAAAAACCCGCCTGCAACGAAATGTCTCCAGAGCACTTAAAAACCCGCTTGCAACGAAATGACTCCAGAGCACTTAAAAACCCGCTTGCAACGAAATGACTCCAGAGCACTTAAAAACCCGCTTGCAACGAAATGACTCCAGAGCACTTAAAAACCCGCTTGCAACGAAATGACTCCAGAGCACTTAAAAACCCGCTTGCAACGAAATGACTCCAGAGCACTTAAAAACCCGCTTGCAACGAAATGGCTCCAGAGCACTTAAAAACCCGCTTGCAACGAAATGGCTCCAGAGCACTTAAAAACCCGCTTGCAACGAAATGTCTCCAGAGCACTTAAAAACCCGCTTGCAACGAAATGACTCCAGAGCACTTAAAAACCCGCTTGCAAAGAAATGACTCCAGAGCACTTAAAAACCCGCTTGCAACGAAATGACTCCAGAGCACTTAAAAACCCGCTTGCAACGAAATGACTCCAGAGCACTTAAAAACCCGCTTGCAACGAAATGACTCCAGAGCACTTAAAAACCCGCTTGCAACGAAATGACTCCAGAGCACGTAAAAACCCGTTTGCAACGAAATGACTCCAGAGTACTTAAAAACCCACTTGCAACGAAATGCCTCCAGAGCATTTAAAAAACCCGCTTCCAGTGAAATGTCTGAGAAGTATGTAAAAACCCGCTTGAAACGAAATGACTCCAGAACACGTAAAAACCCGCTTGCAACGAAATGACTCCAGAGCACTTAAAAACCCGCTTGCAACGAAATACCTTCAGAGCACTTAAAAACCCGCTTACAACGAAATGACTCCAGAGCACTTAAAAACCCGCTTGCAACGAAATGACTCCAGAGCACTTAAAAACCCGCTTGCAACGAAATGTCTCCAGAGCACTTAAAAACCCGCTTGCAACGAAATGACTCCAGAGCACTTAAAAACCCGCTTGCAACGAAATGACTCCAGAGCACTTAAAAACCCGCTTGCAACGAAATGACTCCAGAGCACTTAAAAACCCGCTTGCAACGAAATGACTCCAGAGCACTTAAAAACCCGCTTGCAACGAAATGACTCCAGAGCACTTAAAAACCCGCTTGCAACGAAATGGCTCCAGAGCACTTAAAAACCCGCTTGCAACGAAATGGCTCCAGAGCACTTAAAAACCCGCTTGCAACGAAATGTCTCCAGAGCACTTAAAAACCCGCTTGCAACGAAATGACTCCAGAGCACTTAAAAACCCGCTTGCAAAGAAATGACTCCAGAGCACTTAAAAACCCGCTTGCAACGAAATGACTCCAGAGCACTTAAAAACCCGCTTGCAACGAAATGACTCCAGAGCACTTAAAAACCCGCTTGCAACGAAATGACTCCAGAGCACTTAAAAACCCGCTTGCAACGAAATGACTCCAGAGCACGTAAAAACCCGTTTGCAACGAAATGACTCCAGAGTACTTAAAAACCCACTTGCAACGAAATGCCTCCAGAGCATTTAAAAAACCCGCTTCCAGTGAAATGTCTGAGAAGTATGTAAAAACCCGCTTGAAACGAAATGACTCCAGAACACGTAAAAACCCGCTTGCAACGAAATGACTCCAGAGCACTTAAAAACCCGCTTGCAACGAAATGACTCCAGAGCACTGAAAAACCCGCTTGCAACGAAATGACTCCAGAGCACGTAAAAACCTGTTTGCAACGAAATGACTCCAGAGTACTTAAAAACCCACTTGCAACGAAATGCCTCCAGAGCATTTAAAAAACCCGCTTCCAGTGAAATGTCTGAGAAGTATGTAAAAACCCGCTTGAAACGAAATGACTCCAGAACACGTAAAAACCCGCTTGCAACGAAATGACTCCAGAGCACTTAAAAACCCGCTTACAACGAAATGCCTTCAGAGCACTTAAAAACCGCATGCAACGAAATGACTCCAGAGCACTTAAAAACCCGCTTGCAACGAAATGACTCCAGAACACTAAAAAACCCGATTGCAATAAAATGACTCCAGAGCACTTAAAAACCCGCTTGCAACGAAATGACTCCAGAACACTTAAAAACCCGCTTGCAACGAAATGACTCCAGAGCACTTAAAAACCCGCTTGCAAAGAAATGACTCCAGAACACTTAAAAACCCGCTTGCAACGAAATGACTCCAGAACCCGTAAAAACCCGCTTGCAACGAAATGACTCCAGAGCACTTAAAAACCCGCTTGCAACGAAATGCCTTCAGAGCACTTAAAAACCCGCTTGCAAAGAAATGACTCCAGAACACTTAAAAACCCGCTTGCAACGAAAAGACTCCAGAACACTTAAAAACCCGCTTGCAACGAAATGACTCCAGAGCACTTAAAAACCCGCTTGCAACGAAATGACTCCAGAACGCTTAAAAACCCGCTTGCAACGAAATGATTCCAGAGCACTTAAAAACCCGCTTGCAACGAAATGACTCCAGAGCACTTAAAAACCCGCTTGCAACGAAATGCCTTCAGAGCACTTAAAAACCCGCTTACAACGAAATGACTCCAGAGCACTTAAAAACCCGCTTGCAACGAAATGACTCCAGAGCACTTAAAAACCCGCTTGCAACGAAATGTCTCCAGAGCACTTAAAAACCCGCTTGCAACGAAATGACTCCAGAGCACTTAAAAACCCGCTTGCAACGAAATGACTCCAGAGCACTTAAAAACCCGCTTGCAACGAAATGACTCCAGAGCACTTAAAAACCCGCTTGCAACGAAATGACTCCAGAGCACTTAAAAACCCGCTTGCAACGAAATGACTCCAGAGCACTTAAAAACCCGCTTGCAACGAAATGGCTCCAGAGCACTTAAAAACCCGCTTGCAACGAAATGGCTCCAGAGCACTTAAAAACCCGCTTGCAACGAAATGTCTCCAGAGCACTTAAAAACCCGCTTGCAACGAAATGACTCCAGAGCACTTAAAAACCCGCTTGCAAAGAAATGACTCCAGAGCACTTAAAAACCCGCTTGCAACGAAATGACTCCAGAGCACTTAAAAACCCGCTTGCAACGAAATGACTCCAGAGCACTTAAAAACCCGCTTGCAACGAAATGACTCCAGAGCACTTAAAAACCCGCTTGCAACGAAATGACTCCAGAGCACGTAAAAACCCGTTTGCAACGAAATGACTCCAGAGTACTTAAAAACCCACTTGCAACGAAATGCCTCCAGAGCATTTAAAAAACCCGCTTCCAGTGAAATGTCTGAGAAGTATGTAAAAACCCGCTTGAAACGAAATGACTCCAGAGCACTTAAAAACCCGCTTACAACGAAATGCCTTCAGAGCACTTAAAAACCGCATGCAACGAAATGACTCCAGAGCACTTAAAAACCCGCTTGCAACGAAATGACTCCAGAACACTAAAAAACCCGCTTGCAACGAAATGACTCCAGAGCACTTAAAAACCCGCTTGCAACGAAATGACTCCAGAGCACTAAAAAACCCGCTTGCAACGAAATGACTCCAGAGCACTTAAAAACCCGCTTGCAACGAAATGACTCCAGAGCACTTAAAAACCCGCTTGCAACGAAATGACTCCAGAGCACTTAAAAACCCGCTTGCAACGAAATGACTCCAGAGCACTTAAAAACCCGCTTGCAACGAAATGACTCCAGAGCACTTAAAAACCCGCTTGCAACGAAATGCCTTCAGAGCCTCCAGAGCACTTAAAAACCCGCTTGCAACGAAATGACTCCAGAGCACTTAAAAACCCGCTTGCAACAAAATGCCTTCAGAGCACTTAAAAACCCGCTTGCAACGAAATGACTCCAGAGCACTTAAAAACCCGCTTGCAACGAAATGACTCCAGAACACTTAAAAACCCGCTTGCAACGAAATGACTCCAGAGCACTTAAAAACCCGCTTGCAACGAAATGCCTTCAGAGCACTTAAAAACCCGCTTACAACGAAATGACTCCAGAGCACTTAAAAACCCGCTTGCAACGAAATGACTCCAGAGCACTTAAAAACCCGCCTGCAACGAAATGTCTCCAGAGCACTTAAAAACCCGCTTGCAACGAAATGACTCCAAAGCACTTAAAAACCCGCTTGCAACGAAATGACTCCAGAGCACTTAAAAACCCGCTTGCAACGAAATGACTCCAGAGCACTTAAAAACCCGCTTGCAACGAAATGACTCCAGAGCACTTAAAAACCCGCTTGCAACGAAATGACTCCAGAGCACTTAAAAACCCGCTTGCAACGAAATGGCTCCAGAGCACTTAAAAACCCGCTTGCAACGAAATGGCTCCAGAGCACTTAAAAACCCGCTTGCAACGAAATGTCTCCAGAGCACTTAAAAACCCGCTTGCAACGAAATGACTCCAGAGCACTTAAAAACCCGCTTGCAAAGAAATGACTCCAGAGCACTTAAAAACCCGCTTGCAACGAAATGACTCCAGAGCACTTAAAAACCCGCTTGCAACGAAATGACTCCAGAGCACTTAAAAACCCGCTTGCAACGAAATGACTCCAGAGCACTTAAAAACCCGCTTGCAACGAAATGACTCCAGAGCACGTAAAAACCCGTTTGCAACGAAATGACTCCAGAGTACTTAAAAACCCACTTGCAACGAAATGCCTCCAGAGCATTTAAAAAACCCGCTTCCAGTGAAATGTCTGAGAAGTATGTAAAAACCCGCTTGAAACGAAATGACTCCAGAACACGTAAAAACCCGCTTGCAACGAAATGACTCCAGAGCACTTAAAAACCCGCTTGCAACGAAATACCTTCAGAGCACTTAAAAACCCGCTTACAACGAAATGACTCCAGAGCACTTAAAAACCCGCTTGCAACGAAATGACTCCAGAGCACTTAAAAACCCGCTTGCAACGAAATGTCTCCAGAGCACTTAAAAACCCGCTTGCAACGAAATGACTCCAGAGCACTTAAAAACCCGCTTGCAACGAAATGACTCCAGAGCACTTAAAAACCCGCTTGCAACGAAATGACTCCAGAGCACTTAAAAACCCGCTTGCAACGAAATGACTCCAGAGCACTTAAAAACCCGCTTGCAACGAAATGACTCCAGAGCACTTAAAAACCCGCTTGCAACGAAATGGCTCCAGAGCACTTAAAAACCCGCTTGCAACGAAATGGCTCCAGAGCACTTAAAAACCCGCTTGCAACGAAATGGCTCCAGAGCACTTAAAAACCCGCTTGCAACGAAATGACTCCAGAGCACTTAAAAACCCGCTTGCAAAGAAATGACTCCAGAGCACTTAAAAACCCGCTTGCAACGAAATGACTCCAGAGCACTTAAAAACCCGCTTGCAACGAAATGACTCCAGAGCACTTAAAAACCCGCTTGCAACGAAATGACTCCAGAGCACTTAAAAACCCGCTTGCAACGAAATGACTCCAGAGCACGTAAAAACCCGTTTGCAACGAAATGACTCCAGAGTACTTAAAAACCCACTTGCAACGAAATGCCTCCAGAGCATTTAAAAAACCCGCTTCCAGTGAAATGTCTGAGAAGTATGTAAAAACCCGCTTGAAACGAAATGACTCCAGAACACGTAAAAACCCGCTTGCAACGAAATGACTCCAGAGCACTTAAAAACCCGCTTACAACGAAATGCCTTCAGAGCACTTAAAAACCGCATGCAACGAAATGACTCCAGAGCACTTAAAAACCCGCTTGCAACGAAATGACTCCAGAACACTAAAAAACCCGCTTGCAACGAAATGACTCCAGAGCACTTAAAAACCCGCTTGCAACGAAATGACTCCAGAGCACTAAAAAACCCGCTTGCAACGAAATGACTCCAGAGCACTTAAAAACCCGCTTGCAACGAAATGACTCCAGAGCACTTAAAAACCCGCTTGCAACGAAATGACTCCAGAGCACTTAAAAACCCGCTTGCAACGAAATGACTCCAGAGCACTTAAAAACCCGCTTGCAACGAAATGCCTTCAGAGACTCCAGAGCACTTAAAAACCCGCTTGCAACGAAATGACTCCAGAGCACTTAAAAACCCGCTTGCAACAAAATGCCTTCAGAGCACTTAAAAACCCGCTTGCAACGAAATGACTCCAGAGCACGTAAAAACCCGTTTGCAACGAAATGACTCCAGAGTACTTAAAAACCCACTTGCAACGAAATGCCTCCAGAGCATTTAAAAAACCCGCTTCCAGTGAAATGTCTGAGAAGTATGTAAAAACCCGCTTGAAACGAAATGACTCCAGAACACGTAAAAACCCGCTTGCAACGAAATGACTCCAGAGCACTTAAAAACCCGCTTGCAACGAAATGCCTTCAGAGCACTTAAAAACCCGCTTACAACGAAATGACTCCAGAGCACTTAAAAACCCGCTTGCAACGAAATGACTCCAGAGCACTTAAAAACCCGCTTGCAACGAAATGTCTCCAGAGCACTTAAAAACCCGCTTGCAACGAAATGACTCCAGAGCACTTAAAAACCCGCTTGCAACGAAATGACTCCAGAGCACTTAAAAACCCGCTTGCAACGAAATGACTCCAGAGCACTTAAAAACCCGCTTGCAACGAAATGACTCCAGAGCACTTAAAAACCCGCTTGCAACGAAATGACTCCAGAGCACTTAAAAACCCGCTTGCAACGAAATGGCTCCAGAGCACTTAAAAACCCGCTTGCAACGAAATGGCTCCAGAGCACTTAAAAACCCGCTTGCAACGAAATGTCTCCAGAGCACTTAAAAACCCGCTTGCAACGAAATGACTCCAGAGCACTTAAAAACCCGCTTGCAAAGAAATGACTCCAGAGCACTTAAAAACCCGCTTGCAACGAAATGACTCCAGAGCACTTAAAAACCCGCTTGCAACGAAATGACTCCAGAGCACTTAAAAACCCGCTTGCAACGAAATGACTCCAGAGCACTTAAAAACCGGCTTGCAACGAAATGACTCCAGAGCACGTAAAAACCCGTTTGCAACGAAATGACTCCAGAGTACTTAAAAACCCACTTGCAACGAAATGCCTCCAGAGCATTTAAAAAACCCGCTTCCAGTGAAATGTCTGAGAAGTATGTAAAAACCCGCTTGAAACGAAATGACTCCAGAACACGTAAAAACCCGCTTGCAACGAAATGACTCCAGAGCACTTAAAAACCCGCTTACAACGAAATGCCTTCAGAGCACTTAAAAACCGCATGCAACGAAATGACTCCAGAGCACTTAAAAACCCGCTTGCAACGAAATGACTCCAGAACACTAAAAAACCCGATTGCAACGAAATGACTCCAGAGCACTTAAAAACCCGCTTGCAACGAAATGACTCCAGAACACTAAAAAACCCGCTTGCAACGAAATGACTCCAGAGCACTTAAAAACCCGCTTGCAACGAAATGACTCCAGAGCACTAAAAAACCCGCTTGCAACGAAATGACTCCAGAGCACTTAAAAACCCGCTTGCAACGAAATGACTCCAGAGCACTTAAAAACCCGCTTGCAACGAAATGACTCCAGAGCACTTAAAAACCCGCTTGCAACGAAATGACTCCAGAGCACTTAAAAACCCGCTTGCAACGAAATGACTCCAGAGCACTTAAAAACCCGCTTGCAACGAAATGCCTTCAGAGACTCCAGAGCACTTAAAAACCCGCTTGCAACGAAATGACTCCAGAGCACTTAAAAACCCGCTTGCAACAAAATGCCTTCAGAGCACTTAAAAACCCGCTTGCAACGAAATGACTCCAGAGCACTTAAAAACCCGCTTGCAACGAAATGACTCCAGAACACTTAAAAACCCGCTTGCAACGAAATGACTCCAGAGCACTTAAAAACCCGCTTGCAACGAAATGACTCCAGAGCACTTAAAAACCCGCTTGCAACGAAATGACTCCAGAGCACTTAAAAACCCGCTTGCAACGAAATGGCTCCAGAGCACTTAAAAACCCGCTTGCAACGAAATGGCTCCAGAGCACTTAAAAACCCGCTTGCAACGAAATGTCTCCAGAGCACTTAAAAACCCGCTTGCAACGAAATGGCTCCAGAGCACTTAAAAACCCGCTTGCAAAGAAATGACTCCAGAGCACTTAAAAACCCGCTTGCAACGAAATGACTCCAGAGCACTTAAAAACCCGCTTGCAACGAAATGACTCCAGAGCACTTAAAAACCCGCTTGCAACGAAATGACTCCAGAGCACTTAAAAACCCGCTTGCAACGAAATGACTCCAGAGCACGTAAAAACCCGTTTGCAACGAAATGACTCCAGAGTACTTAAAAACCCACTTGCAACGAAATGCCTCCAGAGCATTTAAAAAACCCGCTTCCAGTGAAATGTCTGAGAAGTATGTAAAAACCCGCTTGAAACGAAATGACTCCAGAACACGTAAAAACCCGCTTGCAACGAAATGACTCCAGAGCACTTAAAAACCCGCTTACAACGAAATGCCTTCAGAGCACTTAAAAACCGCATGCAACGAAATGACTCCAGAGCACTTAAAAACCCGCTTGCAACGAAATGACTCCAGAACACTAAAAAACCCGATTGCAACGAAATGACTCCAGAGCACTTAAAAACCCGCTTGCAACGAAATGACTCCAGAACACTAAAAAACCCGCTTGCAACGAAATGACTCCAGAGCACTTAAAAACCCGCTTGCAACGAAATGACTCCAGAGCACTAAAAAACCCGCTTGCAACGAAATGACTCCAGAGCACTTAAAAACCCGCTTGCAACGAAATGACTCCAGAGCACTTAAAAACCCGCTTGCAACGAAATGACTCCAGAGCACTTAAAAACCCGCTTGCAACGAAATGACTCCAGAGCACTTAAAAACCCGCTTGCAACGAAATGACTCCAGAGCACTTAAAAACCCGCTTGCAACGAAATGCCTTCAGAGCCTCCAGAGCACTTAAAAACCCGCTTGCAACGAAATGACTCCAGAGCACTTAAAAACCCGCTTGCAACAAAATGCCTTCAGAGCACTTAAAAACCCGCTTGCAACGAAATGACTCCAGAGCACTTAAAAACCCGCTTGCAACGAAATGACTCCAGAACACTTAAAAACCCGCTTGCAACGAAATGACTCCAGAGCACTTAAAAACCCGCTTACAACGAAATGCCTTCAGAGCACTTAAAAACCGCATGCAACGAAATGACTCCAGAGCACTTAAAAACCCGCTTGCAACGAAATGACTCCAGAGCACTTAAAAACCCGCTTGCAACGAAATGACTCCAGAGCACTTAAAAACCCGCTTGCAACGAAATGACTCCAGAGCACTTAAAAACCCGCTTGCAACGAAATGACTCCAGAACACTCAAAAACTCGCTTGCAACGAAATGACTCCAGAGCACTTAAAAACCCGCTTGCAACGAAATGGCTCCAGAGCACTTAAAAACCCGCTTGCAACGAAATGGCTCCAGAGCACTTAAAAACCCGCTTGCAACGAAATGACTCCAGAGTACTTAAAAACCCGCTTGCAACGAAATGCCTGCAGAGCACTTAAAAAACCCGCTTCCAGTGAAATGTCTGAGAAGTATGTAAAAACCCGCTTGCAACGAAATGACTCCAGAACCCGTAAAAACCCGCTTGCAACGAAATGACTCCAGAGCACTTAAAAACCCGCTTGCAACGAAATGCCTCCAGAGCACTTAAAAACCCGCTTGCAAAGAAATGACTCCAGAACACTTAAAAACCCGCTTGCAACGAAAAGACTCCAGAACACTTAAAAACCCGCTTGCAACGAAATGACTCCAGAGCACTTAAAACCCCGCTTGCAACGAAATGACTCCAGAGCACTTAAAAACCCGCTTGCAACGAAATGCCTTCAGAGCACTTAAAAACCCGCTTGCAACGAAATGACTCCAGAGTACTTAAAAACCCGCTTACAACGAAATGCCTGCAGAGCACTTAAAAAACCCGCTTCCAGTGAAATGTCTGAGAAGTATGTAAAAACCCGCTTGCAACGAAATGACTCCAGAACCCGTAAAAACCCGCTTGCAACGAAATGACTCCAGAGCACTTAAAAACCCGCTTGCAACGAAATGCCTTCAGAGCACTTAAAAACCCGCTTGCAAAGAAATGACTCCAGAACACTTAAAAACCCGCTTGCAACGAAATGACTCCAGAGCACTTAAAAACCCGCTTGCAACGAAATGAATCCAGAGCACTTAAAAACCCGCTTGCAACGAAATGACTCCAGAGCACTTAAAAACTCGCTTGCAACGAAATGACTCCAGAGCACTTAAAAACCCGCTTGCAACGAAATGCCTTCAGAGCACTTAAAAACCCGCTTGCAACGAAATGACTCCAGAGCACTTAAAACCCCGCTTGCAACGAAATGACTCCAGAGCACTTAAAAACCCGCTTGCAACGAAATGCCTTCAGAGCACTTAAAAACCCGCTTGCAACGAAATGACTCCAGAGTACTTAAAAACCCGCTTACAACGAAATGCCTGCAGAGCACTTAAAAAACCCGCTTCCAGTGAAATGTCTGAGAAGTATGTAAAAACCCGCTTGCAACGAAATGACTCCAGAGCACTTAAAAACCCGCTTGCAACGAAATGCCTTCAGAGCACTTAAAAACCCGCTTGCAAAGAAATGACTCCAGAACACTTAAAAACCCGCTTGCAATGAAATGACTCCAGAGCACTTAAAAACCCGCTTGCAACGAAATGAATCCAGAGCACTTAAAAACCCGCTTGCAACGAAATGACTCCAGAGCACTTAAAAACTCGCTTGCAACGAAATGACTCCAGAGCACTTAAAAACCCGCTTGCAACGAAATGCCTTCAGAGCACTTAAAAACCCGCTTGCAACGAAATGACTCCAGAGCACTTAAAAACCCGCTTGCAACGAAATGACTCCAGAGCACTTAAAAACCCGCTTGCAACGAAATGACTCCAGAGCACTAAAAAACCCGCTTGCAACGAAATGACTCCAGAACACTTAAAAACCCGCTTGCAACGTAATGGCTCCAGAGCACTTAAAAACCCGCTTGCAAAGAAATGGCTCCAGAGCACTTAAAAACCCGCTTGCAACGAAATGGCTCCAGAGCACTTAAAAACCCGCTTGCAACGAAATGACTCCAGAGTACTTAAAAACCCGCTTACAACGAAATGCCTGCAGAGCACTTAAAAAACCCGCTTCCAGTGAAATGTCTGAGAAGTATGTAAAAACCTGCTTGCAACGAAATGACTCCAGAACCCGTAAAAACCCGCTTGCAACGAAATGACTCCAGCGCACTTAAAAACCCGCTTGCAACGAAATGCCTTCAGAGCACTTAAAAACCCGCTTACAAAGAAATGACTCCAGAACACTTAAAAACCCGCTTGCAACGAAAAGACTCCAGAACACTTAAAAACCCGCTTGCAACAAAATGACTCCAGAGCACTAAAAAACCCGCTTGCAACGAAATGACTCCAGAGCACTTAAAAACCCGCTTGCAACGAAATGACTCCAGAGCACTAAAAAACCCGCTTGCAACGAAATGACTCCAGAGCACTTAAAAACCCGCTTGCAACGAAATGACTCCAGAGCACTTAAAAACCCGCTTGCAACGAAATGACTCCAGAGCACTTAAAAACCCGCTTGCAACGAAATGACTCCAGAGCACTTAAAAACTCGCTTGCAACGAAATGACTCCAGAGCACTTAAAAACCCGCTTGCAACGAAATGCCTTCAGAGCACTTAAAAACCCGCTTGCAACGAAATGACTCCAGAGCACTTAAAAACCCGCTTGCAACGAAATGACTCCAGAGCACTTAAAAACCCGCTTGCAACGAAATGACTCCAGAGCACTTAAAAACCCGCTTGCAACGAAATGACTCCAGAACACTTAAAAACCCGCTTGCAACGTAATGGCTCCAGAGCACTTAAAAACCCGCTTGCAACGAAATGGCTCCAGAGCACTTAAAAACCCGCTTGCAACGAAATGGCTCCAGAGCACTTAAAAACCCGCTTGCAACGAAATGACTCCAGAGTACTTAAAAACCCGCTTACAACGAAATGCCTGCAGAGCACTTAAAAAACCCGCTTCCAGTGAAATGTCTGAGAAGTATGTAAAAACCCGCTTGCAACGAAATGACTCCAGAACCCGTAAAAACCCGCTTGCAACGAAATGACTCCAGAGCACTTAAAAACCCGCTTGCAACGAAATGCCTTCAGAGCACTTAAAAACCCGCTTGCAAAGAAATGACTCCAGAACACTTAAAAACCCGCTTGCAACGAAAAGATTCCAGAACACTTAAAAACCCGCTTGCAACGAAATGACTCCAGAGCACTTAAAAACCCGCTTGCAACGAAATGACTCCAGAGCACTTAAAAACCCGCTTGCAACGAAATGCCTTCAGAGCACTTAAAAACCCGCTTGCAACGAAATGACTCCAGAGTACTTAAAAACCCGCTTACAACGAAATGCCTGCAGAGCACTTAAAAAACCCGCTTCCAGTGAAATGTCTGAGAAGTATGTAAAAACCCGCTTGCAACGAAATGACTCCAGAACCCGTAAAAACCCGCTTGCAACGAAATGACTCCAGAGCACTTAAAAACCCGCTTGCAACGAAATGCCTTCAGAGCACTTAAAAACCCGCTTGCAAAGAAATGACTCCAGAACACTTAAAAACCCGCTTGCAACGAAAAGACTCCAGAACACTTAAAAACCCGCTTGCAACAAAATGACTCCAGAGCACTAAAAAACCCGCTTGCAACGAAATGACTCCAGAGCACTTAAAAACCCGCTTGCAACGAAATGACTCCAGAGCACTTAAAAACCCGCTTGCAACGAAATGACTCCAGAGCACTTAAAAACCCGCTTGCAACGAAATGACTCCAGAGCACTAAAAAACCCGCTTGCAACGAAATGACTCCAGAGCACTTAAAAACCCGCTTGCAACGAAATGACTCCAGAGCACTTAAAAACCCGCTTGCAACGAAATGAATCCAGAGCACTTAAAAACCCGCTTGCAACGAAATGACTCCAGAGCAGTTAAAAACTCGCTTGCAACGAAATGACTCCAGAGCACTTAAAAACCCGCTTGCAACGAAATGCCTTCAGAGCACTTAAAAACCCGCTTGCAACGAAATGACTCCAGAGCACTTAAAAACCCGCTTGCAACGAAATGACTCCAGAGCACTTAAAAACACGCTTGCAACGAAATGACTCCAGAGCACTAAAAAACCCGCTTGCAACGAAATGACTCCAGAACACTTAAAAACCCGCTTGCAACGTAATGGCTCCAGAGCACTTAAAATCCCGCTTGCAAAGAAATGGCTCCAGAGCACTTAAAAACCCGCTTGCAACGAAATGGCTCCAGAGCACTTAAAAACCCGCTTGCAACGAAATGACTCCGGAGTACTTAAAAACCCGCTTACAACGAAATGCCTGCAGAGCACTTAAAAAACCCGCTTCCAGTGAAATGTCTGAGAAGTATGTAAAAACCTGCTTGCAACGAAATGACTCCAGAACCCGTAAAAACCCGCTTGCAACGAAATGACTCCAGCGCACTTAAAAACCCGCTTGCAACGAAATGCCTTCAGAGCACTTAAAAACCCGCTTGCAAAGAAATGACTCCAGAACACTTAAAAACCCGCTTGCAACGAAAAGACTCCAGAACACTTAAAAACCCGCTTGCAACGAAATGACTCCAGAGCACTTAAAAACCCGCTTGCAACGAAATGACTCCAGAGCACTTAAAAACCGGCTTGCAACGAAATGACTCCAGAACGCTTAAAAACCCGCTTGCAACGAAATGCCTTCAGAGCACTTAAAAACCCGCTTGCAACGAAATGACTCCAGAGTACTTAAAAACTCGCTTGCAACGAAATGACTCCAGAGCACTTAAAAACCCGCTTGCAACGAAATGACTCCAGAGCACTTAAAAACCCGCTTGCAACGAAATGACTCCAAAGCACGTAAAAACCCGTTTGCAACGAAATTACTCCAGAGTACTTAAAAACCCGCTTGCAACGAAATGCCTACAGAGCATTTAAAAAACCCGCTTCCAGTGAAATGTCTGAGAAGTATGTAAAAACCCGCTTGCAACGAAATGACTCCAGAACACGTAAAAACCCGCTTGCAACGAAATGACTCCAGAGCACTTAAAAACCCGCTTGCAACGAAATGACTCCAGAGCACTAAAAAACCCGCTTGCAATGAAATGACTCCAGAGCACTTAAAAACCCGCTTGCAACGAAATGACTCCAGAACACTTAAAAACCCGCTTGCAACGAAATGACTCCAGAGCACTTAAAAACCCGCTTGCAACGAAATGACTCCAGAGCACTTAAAAACCCGCTTGCAACGAAATGCCTTCAGAGCACTTAAAAGCCCGCTTGCAACGAAATGACTCCAGAGCACTCAAACACCCGCTTGCAACGAAATGACTCCAGATTACTTAAAAACCCGCTTGCAACGAAATGCCTACAGAGCACTTAAAAAACCTGCTTCCAGTGAAATGTCTGAGAAGTATGTAAAAACCCGCTTGCAACGAAATGACTCCAGAACACGTAAAAACCCGCTTGCAACGAAATGACTCCAGAGCACTTAAAAACCCGCTTTCAACGAAATGCCTTCAGAGCACTTAAAAACCCGCTTGCAACGAAATGACTCCAGAGCACTTAAAAACCCGCTTGCAACGAAATGACTCCAGAGCACTAAAAAACCCGCTTTCAATGAAATGACTCCAGAGCACTTAAAAACCCGCTTACAAAGAAATGCCTTCAGAGCACTTAAAAACCCGCATGCAACGAAATGACTCCAGAGCACTTAAAAACCCGCTTGCAACGAAATGCCTACAGAGCATTTAAAAAACCCGCTTGCAGTGAAATGTCTGAGAAGTATGTAAAAACCCGCTTGCAACGAAATGACTCCAGAGCACTTAAAAACCCGCTTACAAAGAAATGCCTTCAGAGCACTTAAAAACCCGCATGCAACGAAATGACTCCAGAGAACTTAAAAACCAGCTTGCAACGAAATGACTCCAGAGCACTAAAAAACCCGCTTGCAATGAAATGACTCCAGAGCACTTAAAAACCCGCTTGCAACGAAATGACTCCAGAACACTTAAAAACCCGCTTGCAACGAAATGACTCCAGAGCACTTAAAAACCCGCTTGCAACGAAATGACTCCAGAGCACTTAAAAACCCGCTTGCAACGAAATGACTCCAGAGCACTTAAAAACCCGCTTGCAACGAAATGCCTTCAGAGCACTTAAAAACCCGCTTGCAACGAAATGACTCCAGAGCACTTAAAAACCCGCTTGCAACGAAATGACTCCAGAGCACTTAAAAACCCTTTTGCAACGAAATGACTCCAGAGCACTTAAAAACCCGCTTGCAACGAAATGACTCCAGAGTACTTAAAAACTCGCTTGCAACGAAATGGCTCCAGAGCACTTAAAAACCCGCTTGCAACGAAATGACTCCAGAGCACTTAAAAACCCGCTTGCAACGAAATGACTCCAGAGCACTTAAAAACCCGCTTGCAACGAAATGACTCCAGAGCACTTAAAAACCCGCTTGCAACGAAATGACTCCAGAGCACTTAAAAACCCGCTTGCAACGAAATGACTCCAGAACACTTAAAAACCCGCTTGCAACGTAATGACTCCAGAGCACTTAAAAACCCGCTTGCAACGAAATGGCTCCAGAGCACTTAAAAACCCGCTTGCAACGAAATGGCTCCAGAGCACTTAAAAACCCGCTTGCAACGAAATGTCTCCAGAGCACTTAAAAACCCGCTTGCAACGAAATGACTCCAGAGCACTTAAAAACCCGCTTGCAACGAAATGACTCCAGAGCACTTAAAAACCCGCTTGCAACGAAATGACTCCAGAGCACTAAAAAACCCGCTTCCAATGAAATGACTCCAGAGCACTTAAAAACCCGCTTGCAACGAAATGACTCCAGAACACTTAAAAACCCGCTTGCAACGAAATGACTCCAGAGCACTTAAAAAGCCGCTTGCAACGAAATGACTCCAGATAACTTAAAAACCCGCTTGCAACGAAATGACTCCAGAGCACTTAAAAACCCGCTTGCAACGAAATGCCTTCAGAGCACTTAAAAACCCGCTTGCAACGAAATGACTCCAGATAACTTAAAAACCCGCTTGCAACGAAATGACTCCAGAGCACTTAAAAACCCGCTTGCAACGAAATGCCTTCAGAGCACTTAAAAACCCGCTTGCAACGAAATGACTCCAGAGTACTTAAAAACTCGCTTGCAACGAAATGACTCCAGAGCACTTAAAAACCCGCTTGCAACGAAATGACTCCAGAGCACTTAAAAACCCGCTTGCAACGAAATGACTCCAAAGCACGTAAAAACCCGTTTGCAACGAAATTACTCCAGAGTACTTAAAAACCCGCTTGCAACGAAATGCCTACAGAGCATTTAAAAAACCAGCTTCCAGTGAAATGTCTGAGAAGTATGTAAAAACCCGCTTGCAACGAAATGACTCCAGAACACGTAAAAACCCGCTTGCAACGAAATGACTCCAGAGCACTTAAAAACCCGCTTACAACGAAATGCCTTCAGAGCACTTAAAAACCCGCATGCAACGAAATGACTCCAGAGCACTTAAAAACCCGCTTGCAACGAAATGACTCCAGAGCACTAAAAAACCCGCTTGCAATGAAATGACTCCAGAGCACTTAAAAACCCGCTTGCAACGAAATGACTCCAGAACACTTAAAAACCCGCTTGCAACGAAATGACTCCAGAGCACTTAAAAAGCCGCTTGCAACGAAATGACTCCAGATAACTTAAAAACCCGCTTGCAACGAAATGACTCCAGAGCACTTAAAAACCCGCTTGCAACGAAATGCCTTCAGAGCACTTAAAAACCCGCTTGCAACGAAATGACTCCAGATAACTTAAAAACCCGCTTGCAACGAAATGACTCCAGAGCACTTAAAAACCCGCTTGCAACGAAATGCCTTCAGAGCACTTAAAAACCCGCTTGCAACGAAATGACTCCAGAGTACTTAAAAACTCGCTTGCAACGAAATGACTCCAGAGCACTTAAAAACCCGCTTGCAACGAAATGACTCCAGAGCACTTAAAAACCCGCTTGCAACGAAATGACTCCAAAGCACGTAAAAACCCGTTTGCAACGAAATTACTCCAGAGTACTTAAAAACCCGCTTGCAACGAAATGCCTACAGAGCATTTAAAAAACCCGCTTCCAGTGAAATGTCTGAGAAGTATGTAAAAACCCGCTTGCAACGAAATGACTCCAGAACACGTAAAAACCCGCTTGCAACGAAATGACTCCAGAGCATTTAAAAACCCGCTTACAACGAAATGCCTTCAGAGCACTTAAAAACCCGCATGCAACGAAATGACTCCAGAGCACTTAAAAACCCGCTTGCAACGAAATGACTCCAGAGCACTTAAAAACCCGCTTGCAACGAAATGACTCCAGAGCACTTAAAAACCCGCTTGCAACGAAATGACTCCAGAGCACTTAAAAACCCGCTTGCAACGAAATGACTCCAGAGCACTTAAAAACCCGCTTGCAACGAAATGACTCCAGAGCACTAAAAAACCCGCTTGCAACGAAATGACTCCAGAGCACTTAAAAACCCGCTTGCAACGAAATGACTCCAGAGCACTTAAAAACCCGCTTGCAACGAAATGAATCCAGAGCACTTAAAAACCCGCTTGCAACGAAATGACTCCAGAGCAGTTAAAAACTCGCTTGCAACGAAATGACTCCAGAGCACTTAAAAACCCGCTTGCAACGAAATGCCTTCAGAGCACTTAAAAACCCGCTTGCAACGAAATGACTCCAGAGCACTTAAAAACCCGCTTGCAACGAAATGACTCCAGAGCACTTAAAAACACGCTTGCAACGAAATGACTCCAGAGCACTAAAAAACCCGCTTGCAACGAAATGACTCCAGAACACTTAAAAACCTGCTTGCAACGTAATGGCTCCAGAGCACTTAAAATCCCGCTTGCAAAGAAATGGCTCCAGAGCACTTAAAAACCCGCTTGCAACGAAATGGCTCCAGAGCACTTAAAAACCCGCTTGCAACGAAATGACTCCGGAGTACTTAAAAACCCGCTTACAACGAAATGCCTGCAGAGCACTTAAAAAACCCGCTTCCAGTGAAATGTCTGAGAAGTATGTAAAAACCTGCTTGCAACGAAATGACTCCAGAACCCGTAAAAACCCGCTTGCAACGAAATGACTCCAGCGCACTTAAAAACCCGCTTGCAACGAAATGCCTTCAGAGCACTTAAAAACCCGCTTGCAAAGAAATGACTCCAGAACACTTAAAAACCCGCTTGCAACGAAAAGACTCCAGAACATTTAAAAACCCGCTTGCAACGAAATGACTCCAGAGCACTTAAAAACCCGCTTGCAACGAAATGACTCCAGAGCACTTAAAAACCCGCTTGCAACGAAATGACTCCAGAACGCTTAAAAACCCGCTTGCAACGAAATGCCTTCAGAGCACTTAAAAACCCGCTTGCAACGAAATGACTCCAGAGTACTTAAAAACTCGCTTGCAACGAAATGACTCCAGAGCACTTAAAAACCCGCTTGCAACGAAATGACTCCAGAGCACTTAAAAACCCGCTTGCAACGAAATGACTCCAAAGCACGTAAAAACCCGTTTGCAACGAAATTACTCCAGAGTACTTAAAAACCCGCTTGCAACGAAATGCCTACAGAGCATTTAAAAAACCCGCTTCCAGTGAAATGTCTGAGAAGTATGTAAAAACCCGCTTGCAACGAAATGACTCCAGAACACGTAAAAACCCGCTTGCAACGAAATGACTCCAGAGCACTTAAAAACCCGCTTGCAACGAAATGACTCCAGAGCACTAAAAAACCCGCTTGCAATGAAATGACTCCAGAGCACTTAAAAACCCGCTTGCAACGAAATGACTCCAGAACACTTAAAAACCCGCTTGCAACGAAATGACTCCAGAGCACTTAAAAACCCGCTTGCAACGAAATGACTCCAGAGCACTTAAAAACCCGCTTGCAACGAAATGCCTTCAGAGCACTTAAAAGCCCGCTTGCAACGAAATGACTCCAGAGCACTTAAACACCCGCTTGCAACGAAATGACTCCAGATTACTTAAAAACCCGCTTGCAACGAAATGCCTACAGAGCACTTAAAAAACCTGCTTCCAGTGAAATGTCTGAGAAGTATGTAAAAACCCGCTTGCAACGAAATGACTCCAGAACACGTAAAAACCCGCTTGCAACGAAATGACTCCAGAGCACTTAAAAACCCGCTTTCAACGAAATGCCTTCAGAGCACTTAAAAACCCGCTTGCAACGAAATGACTCCAGAGCACTTAAAAACCCGCTTGCAACGAAATGACTCCAGAGCACTTAAAAACCCTTTTGCAACGAAATGACTCCAGAGCACTTAAAAACCCGCTTGCAACGAAATGACTCCAGAGTACTTAAAAACTCGCTTGCAACGAAATGGCTCCAGAGCACTTAAAAACCCGCCTGCAACGAAATGACTCCAGAGCACTTAAAAACCCGCTTGCAACGAAATGACTCCAGAGCACTTAAAAACCCGCTTGCAACGAAATGACTCCAGAGCACTTAAAAACCCGCTTGCAACGAAATGACTCCAGAGCACTTAAAAACCCGCTTGCAACGAAATGACTCCAGAGCACTTAAAAACCCGCTTGCAACGAAATGGCTCCAGAGCACTTAAAAACCCGCTTGCAACGAAATGGCTCCAGAGCACTTAAAAACCCGCTTGCAACGAAATGTCTCCAGAGCACTTAAAAACCCGCTTGCAACGAAATGACTCCAGAGCACTTAAAAACCCGCTTGCAACGAAATGACTCCAGAGCACTTAAAAACCCGCTTGCAACGAAATGGCTCCAGAGCACTTAAAAACCCGCTTGCAACGAAATGGCTCCAGAGCACTTAAAAACCCGCTTGCAACGAAATGTCTCCAGAGCACTTAAAAACCCGCTTGCAACGAAATGACTCCAGAGCACTTAAAAACCCGCTTGCAACGAAATGACTCCAGAGCACTTAAAAACCCGCTTGCAATGAAATGACTCCAGAGCACTAAAAAACCCGCTTCCAATGAAATGACTCCAGAGCACTTAAAAACCCGCTTGCAACGAAATGACTCCAGAACACTTAAAAACCCGCTTGCAACGAAATGCCTTCAGAGCACTTAAAAACCCACTTGCAACGAAATGACTCCAGAGCACTTAAAAACCCGCTTGCAACGAAATGACTCCAGAGCACTTAAAAACCCGCTTGCAACGAAATGTCTCCAGAGCACTTAAAAACCCGCTTGCAACGAAATGACTCCAGAGCACTTAAAAACCCGCTTGCAACGAAATGACTCCAGAGCACTTAAAAACCCGCTTGCAACGAAATGTCTCCAGAGCACTTAAAAACCCGCTTGCAACGAAATGACTCCAGAGCACTTAAAAACCCGCTTGCAACGAAAAGACTCCAGAGCACTTAAACACCCGCTTGCAACGAAATGACTCCAGATTACTTAAAAACCCGTTTGCAACGAAATGCCTACAGAGCACTTAAAAAACCCGCTTCCAGTGAAATGTCTGAGAAGTATGTAAAAACCCGCTTGCAACGAAATGACTCCAGAACACGTAAAAACCCGCTTGCAACGAAATGACTCCAGAGCACTTAAAAACCCGCTTACAACGAAATGCCTTCAGAGCACTTAAAAACCCGCTTGCAACGAAATGACTCCAGAGCACTTAAAAACCCGCTTGCAACGAAATGACTCCAGAGCACTAAAAAACCCGCTTGCAATGAAATGACTCCAGAGCACTTAAAAACCCGCTTACAAAGAAATGCCTTCAGAGCACTTAAAAACCCGCATGCAACGAAATGACTCCAGAGAACTTAAAAACCCGCTTGCAACGAAATGACTCCAGAGCACTAAAAAACCCGCTTGCAATGAAATGACTCCAGAGCACTTAAAAACCCGCATGCAACGAAATGACTCCAGAGAACTTAAAAACCCGCTTGCAACGAAATGACTCCAGAGCACTAAAAAACCTGCTTGCAATGAAATGACTCCAGAGCACTTAAAAACCCGCTTGCAACGAAATGACTCCAGAACACTTAAAAACCCGCTTGCAACGAAATGACTCCAGAGCACTTAAAAACCCGCTTGCAACGAAATGACTCCAGAGCACTTAAAAACCCGCTTGCAACGAAATGACTCCAGAGCACTTAAAAACCCGCTTGCAACGAAATTCCTTCAGAGCACTTAAAACCCGCTTGCAACGAAATGACTCCAGAGCACTTAAAAACCCGCTTGCAACGAAATGACTCCAGAGCACTTAAAAACCCTTTTGCAACGAAATGACTCCAGAGCACTTAAAAACCCGCTTGCAACGAAATGACTCCAGAGCACTTAAAAACCCGCTTGCAACGAAATGACTCCAGAGCACTTAAAAACCCGCTTGCAACGAAATGACTCCAGAGCACTTAAACACCCGCTTGCAACGAAATGACTCCAGAGTATTTAAAAACCCCCTTGCAACGAAATGCCTACAGAGCACTTAAAAAACCCGCTTCCAGTGAAATGTCTGAGAAGTATGTAAAAACCCGCTTGCAACGAAATGACTCCAGAACACTTAAAAACCCGCTTGCAACGAAATGACTCCAGAGCACTTAAAAACCCGCTTGCAACGAAATGACTCCAGAGCACTTAAACACCCGCTTGCAACGAAATGACTCCAGAGTATTTAAAAACCCCCTTGCAACGAAATGCCTACAGAGCACTTAAAAAACCCGCTTCCAGTGAAATGTCTGAGAAGTATGTAAAAACCCGCTTGCAACGAAATGACTCCAGAACCCGTAAAAACCAGCTTGCAACGAAATGACTCCAGAGCACTTAAAAACCCGCTTGCAACGAAATGCCTTCAGAGCACTTAAAAACCCGCTTGCAAAGAAATGACTCCAGAACACTTAAAAACCCGCTTGCAACGAAAAGACTCCAGAGCACTTAAAAACCCGCTTGCAACGAAATGACTCCAGAGCACTTAAAAACCCTCTTGCAACGAAATGACTCCAGAGCACTTAAAAACCCGCTTGCAACGAAATGACTCCAGAGCACTTAAAAACCCGCTTGCAACGAAATGACTCCAGAGCACTTAAACACCCGCTTGGAAAGAAATGACTCCAGAGCACTTAAAAACCCGCTTGCAACGAAATGGCTCCAGAGCACTTAAAAAGCCGCTTGCAACGAAATGGCTCCAGAGCACTTAAAAACCCGCTTGCAACGAAATGTCTCCAGAGCACTTAAAAACCCGCTTGCAACGAAATGACTCCAGAGCACTTAAAAACCCGCTTGCAACGAAATGCCTCCAGAGCACTTAAAAACCCGCTTGCAACGAAATGACTCCAGAGCACTTAAAAACCCGCTTGCAACGAAATGACTCCAGAGCACTTAATAACCCGCTTACAACGAAATGCCTGCAGAGCACTTAAAAAACCCGCTTCCAGTGAAATGTCTGAGAAGTATGTAAAAACCTGCTTGAAACGAAATGACTCCAGAACCCGTAAAAATCCGCTTGCAACGAAAAGACTCCAGAGCACTTAAAAACCCGCTTGCAACGAAATGACTCCAGAGCACGTAAAAACCCGCTTGCAACGAAATGACTCCAGAGCACTTAAAAACCCGCTTGCAACGAAATGACTCGAGAGCACTTAAAAACCCGCTTGCAACGAAAAGACTCCAGAGCACTTAATAACCCGCTTGCAACGAAATGACTCCAGAGTACTTAAAAACCCGCTTGCAACGAAATGACTCCAGAGCACTTAAAAAACCCGCTTCCAGTGAAATGTCTGAGAAGTATGTAAAAACCCGCTTGCAATGAAATGACTCCACAGCACTTAAAAACCCGCTTGCAACGAAATGACTCCAGAGCACTTAAAAACCCGCTTGCAACGAAATGACTCCAGAGCACTCAAAAACCCGCTTGCAACGAAATGACTCCAGAGCACTTAAAAACCCGCTTGCAACGAAATGACTCCAGAGCACTTAAAAACCCGCTTGCAACGAAATGACTCCAGAACCCTTAAAAACCAGCTTGCAACGAAATGACTCCAGAGCACTTAAAAACCCGCTTGCAACGAAATGCCTTCAGAGCACTTAAAAACCCGCTTGCAAAGAAATGACTCCAGAACACTTAAAAACCCGCTTGTAACGAAAAGACTCCAGAGCACTAAAAAACCCGCTTGCAATGAAATGACTCCAGAGCACTTAAAAACCCGCTTGCAACGAAATGACTCCAGAACACTTAAAAACCCGCTTGCAACGAAATGACTCCAGAGCACTTAAAAACCCGCTTGCAACGAAATGACTCCAGAGCACTTAAAAACCCGCTTGCAACGAAATGCCTTCAGAGCACTTAAAAGCCCGCTTGCAACGAAATGACTCCAGAGCACTTAAACACCCGCTTGCAACGAAATGACTCCAGATTACTTAAAAACCCGCTTGCAACGAAATGCCTACAGAGCACTTAAAAAACCTGCTTCCAGTGAAATGTCTGAGAAGTATGTAAAAACCCGCTTGCAACGAAATGACTCCAGAACACGTAAAAACCCGCTTGCAACGAAATGACTCCAGAGCACTTAAAAACCCGCTTTCAACGAAATGCCTTCAGAGCACTTAAAAACCCGCTTGCAACGAAATGACTCCAGAGCACTTAAAAACCCGCTTGCAACGAAATGACTCCAGAGCACTTAAAAACCCTTTTGCAACGAAATGACTCCAGAGCACTTAAAAACCCGCTTGCAACGAAATGACTCCAGAGTACTTAAAAACTCGCTTGCAACGAAATGGCTCCAGAGCACTTAAAAACCCGCTTGCAACGAAATGACTCCAGAGCACTTAAAAACCCGCTTGCAACGAAATGACTCCAGAGCACTTAAAAACCCGCTTGCAACGAAATGACTCCAGAGCACTTAAAAACCCGCTTGCAACGAAATGACTCCAGAGCACTTAAAAACCCGCTTGCAACGAAATGACTCCAGAGCACTTAAAAACCCGCTTGCAACGAAATGGCTCCAGAGCACTTAAAAACCCGCTTGCAACGAAATGGCTCCAGAGCACTTAAAAACCCGCTTGCAACGAAATGTCTCCAGAGCACTTAAAAACCCGCTTGCAACGAAATGACTCCAGAGCACTTAAAAACCCGCTTGCAACGAAATGACTCCAGAGCACTTAAAAACCCGCTTGCAACGAAATGGCTCCAGAGCACTTAAAAACCCGCTTGCAACGAAATGGCTCCAGAGCACTTAAAAACCCGCTTGCAACGAAATGTCTCCAGAGCACTTAAAAACCCGCTTGCAACGAAATGACTCCAGAGCACTTAAAAACCCGCTTGCAACGAAATGACTCCAGAGCACTTAAAAACCCGCTTGCAATGAAATGACTCCAGAGCACTAAAAAACCCGCTTCCAATGAAATGACTCCAGAGCACTTAAAAACCCGCTTGCAACGAAATGACTCCAGAACACTTAAAAACCCGCTTGCAACGAAATGCCTTCAGAGCACTTAAAAACCCACTTGCAACGAAATGACTCCAGAGCACTTAAAAACCCGCTTGCAACGAAATGACTCCAGAGCACTTAAAAACCCGCTTGCAACGAAATGTCTCCAGAGCACTTAAAAACCCGCTTGCAACGAAATGACTCCAGAGCACTTAAAAACCCGCTTGCAACGAAATGACTCCAGAGCACTTAAAAACCCGCTTGCAACGAAATGTCTCCAGAGCACTTAAAAACCCGCTTGCAACGAAATGACTCCAGAGCACTTAAAAACCCGCTTGCAACGAAAAGACTCCAGAGCACTTAAACACCCGCTTGCAACGAAATGACTCCAGATTACTTAAAAACCCGTTTGCAACGAAATGCCTACAGAGCACTTAAAAAACCCGCTTCCAGTGAAATGTCTGAGAAGTATGTAAAAACCCGCTTGCAACGAAATGACTCCAGAACACGTAAAAACCCGCTTGCAACGAAATGACTCCAGAGCACTTAAAAACCCGCTTACAACGAAATGCCTTCAGAGCACTTAAAAACCCGCTTGCAACGAAATGACTCCAGAGCACTTAAAAACCCGCTTGCAACGAAATGACTCCAGAGCACTAAAAAACCCGCTTGCAATGAAATGACTCCAGAGCACTTAAAAACCCGCTTACAAAGAAATGCCTTCAGAGCACTTAAAAACCCGCATGCAACGAAATGACTCCAGAGAACTTAAAAACCCGCTTGCAACGAAATGACTCCAGAGCACTAAAAAACCCGCTTGCAATGAAATGACTCCAGAGCACTTAAAAACCCGCATGCAACGAAATGACTCCAGAGAACTTAAAAACCCGCTTGCAACGAAATGACTCCAGAGCACTAAAAAACCTGCTTGCAATGAAATGACTCCAGAGCACTTAAAAACCCGCTTGCAACGAAATGACTCCAGAACACTTAAAAACCCGCTTGCAACGAAATGACTCCAGAGCACTTAAAAACCCGCTTGCAACGAAATGACTCCAGAGCACTTAAAAACCCGCTTGCAACGAAATGACTCCAGAGCACTTAAAAACCCGCTTGCAACGAAATTCCTTCAGAGCACTTAAAACCCGCTTGCAACGAAATGACTCCAGAGCACTTAAAAACCCGCTTGCAACGAAATGACTCCAGAGCACTTAAAAACCCTTTTGCAACGAAATGACTCCAGAGCACTTAAAAACCCGCTTGCAACGAAATGACTCCAGAGCACTTAAAAACCCGCTTGCAACGAAATGACTCCAGAGCACTTAAAAACCCGCTTGCAACGAAATGACTCCAGAGCACTTAAAAACCCGCTTGCAACGAAATGACTCCAGAGCACTTAAAAACCCGCTTGCAACGAAATGACTCCAGAGCACTTAAACACCCGCTTGGAAAGAAATGACTCCAGAGCACTTAAAAACCCGCTTGCAACGAAATGGCTCCAGAGCACTTAAAAAGCCGCTTGCAACGAAATGGCTCCAGAGCACTTAAAAACCCGCTTGCAACGAAATGTCTCCAGAGCACTTAAAAACCCGCTTGCAACGAAATGACTCCAGAGCACTTAAAAACCCGCTTGCAACGAAATGCCTCCAGAGCACTTAAAAACCCGCTTGCAACGAAATGACTCCAGAGCACTTAAAAACCCGCTTGCAACGAAATGACTCCAGAGCACTTAATAACCCGCTTACAACGAAATGCCTGCAGAGCACTTAAAAAACCCGCTTCCAGTGAAATGTCTGAGAAGTATGTAAAAACCTGCTTGAAACGAAATGACTCCAGAACCCGTAAAAATCCGCTTGCAACGAAAAGACTCCAGAGCACTTAAAAACCCGCTTGCAACGAAATGACTCCAGAGCACGTAAAAACCCGCTTGCAACGAAATGACTCCAGAGCACTTAAAAACCCGCTTGCAACGAAATGACTCGAGAGCACTTAAAAACCCGCTTGCAACGAAAAGACTCCAGAGCACTTAATAACCCGCTTGCAACGAAATGACTCCAGAGTACTTAAAAACCCGCTTGCAACGAAATGACTCCAGAGCACTTAAAAAACCCGCTTCCAGTGAAATGTCTGAGAAGTATGTAAAAACCCGCTTGCAATGAAATGACTCCACAGCACTTAAAAACCCGCTTGCAACGAAATGACTCCAGAGCACTTAAAAACCCGCTTGCAACGAAATGACTCCAGAGCACTCAAAAACCCGCTTGCAACGAAATGACTCCAGAGCACTTAAAAACCCGCTTGCAACAAAATGACTCCAGAGCACTTAAAAACCCGCTTGCAACGAAATGACTCCAGAACCCTTAAAAACCAGCTTGCAACGAAATGACTCCAGAGCACTTAAAAACCCGCTTGCAACGAAATGCCTTCAGAGCACTTAAAAACCCGCTTGCAAAGAAATGACTCCAGAACACTTAAAAACCCGCTTGTAACGAAAAGACTCCAGAGCACTAAAAAACCCGCTTGCAATGAAATGACTCCAGAGCACTTAAAAACCCGCTTGCAACGAAATGACTCCAGAACACTTAAAAACCCGCTTGCAACGAAATGACTCCAGAGCACTTAAAAACCCGCTTGCAACGAAATGACTCCAGAGCACTTAAAAACCCGCTTGCAACGAAATGCCTTCAGAGCACTTAAAAGCCCGCTTGCAACGAAATGACTCCAGAGCACTTAAACACCCGCTTGCAACGAAATGACTCCAGATTACTTAAAAACCCGCTTGCAACGAAATGCCTACAGAGCACTTAAAAAACCTGCTTCCAGTGAAATGTCTGAGAAGTATGTAAAAACCCGCTTGCAACGAAATGACTCCAGAACACGTAAAAACCCGCTTGCAACGAAATGACTCCAGAGCACTTAAAAACGCGCTTTCAACGAAATGCCTTCAGAGCACTTAAAAACCCGCTTGCAACGAAATGACTCCAGAGCACTTAAAAACCCGCTTGCAACGAAATGACTCCAGAGCACTTAAAAACCCTTTTGCAACGAAATGACTCCAGAGCACTTAAAAACCCGCTTGCAACGAAATGACTCCAGAGTACTTAAAAACTCGCTTGCAACGAAATGGCTCCAGAGCACTTAAAAACCCGCTTGCAACGAAATGACTCCAGAGCACTTAAAAACCCGCTTGCAACGAAATGACTCCAGAGCACTTAAAAACCCGCTTGCAACGAAATGACTCCAGAGCACTTAAAAACCCGCTTGCAACGAAATGACTCCAGAGCACTTAAAAACCCGCTTGCAACGAAATGACTCCAGAGCACTTAAAAACCCGCTTGCAACGAAATGGCTCCAGAGCACTTAAAAACCCGCTTGCAACGAAATGGCTCCAGAGCACTTAAAAACCCGCTTGCAACGAAATGTCTCCAGAGCACTTAAAAACCCGCTTGCAACGAAATGACTCCAGAGCACTTAAAAACCCGCTTGCAACGAAATGACTCCAGAGCACTTAAAAACCCGCTTGCAACGAAATGGCTCCAGAGCACTTAAAAACCCGCTTGCAACGAAATGGCTCCAGAGCACTTAAAAACCCGCTTGCAACGAAATGTCTCCAGAGCACTTAAAAACCCGCTTGCAACGAAATGACTCCAGAGCACTTAAAAACCCGCTTGCAACGAAATGACTCCAGAGCACTTAAAAACCCGCTTGCAATGAAATGACTCCAGAGCACTAAAAAACCCGCTTCCAATGAAATGACTCCAGAGCACTTAAAAACCCGCTTGCAACGAAATGACTCCAGAACACTTAAAAACCCGCTTGCAACGAAATGCCTTCAGAGCACTTAAAAACCCACTTGCAACGAAATGACTCCAGAGCACTTAAAAACCCGCTTGCAACGAAATGACTCCAGAGCACTTAAAAACCCGCTTGCAACGAAATGTCTCCAGAGCACTTAAAAACCCGCTTGCAACGAAATGACTCCAGAGCACTTAAAAACCCGCTTGCAACGAAATGACTCCAGAGCACTTAAAAACCCGCTTGCAACGAAATGTCTCCAGAGCACTTAAAAACCCGCTTGCAACGAAATGACTCCAGAGCACTTAAAAACCCGCTTGCAACGAAAAGACTCCAGAGCACTTAAACACCCGCTTGCAACGAAATGACTCCAGATTACTTAAAAACCCGTTTGCAACGAAATGCCTACAGAGCACTTAAAAAACCCGCTTCCAGTGAAATGTCTGAGAAGTATGTAAAAACCCGCTTGCAACGAAATGACTCCAGAACACGTAAAAACCCGCTTGCAACGAAATGACTCCAGAGCACTTAAAAACCCGCTTACAACGAAATGCCTTCAGAGCACTTAAAAACCCGCTTGCAACGAAATGACTCCAGAGCACTTAAAAACCCGCTTGCAACGAAATGACTCCAGAGCACTAAAAAACCCGCTTGCAATGAAATGACTCCAGAGCACTTAAAAACCCGCTTACAAAGAAATGCCTTCAGAGCACTTAAAAACCCGCATGCAACGAAATGACTCCAGAGAACTTAAAAACCCGCTTGCAACGAAATGACTCCAGAGCACTAAAAAACCCGCTTGCAATGAAATGACTCCAGAGCACTTAAAAACCCGCATGCAACGAAATGACTCCAGAGAACTTAAAAACCCGCTTGCAACGAAATGACTCCAGAGCACTAAAAAACCTGCTTGCAATGAAATGACTCCAGAGCACTTAAAAACCCGCTTGCAACGAAATGACTCCAGAACACTTAAAAACCCGCTTGCAACGAAATGACTCCAGAGCACTTAAAAACCCGCTTGCAACGAAATGACTCCAGAGCACTTAAAAACCCGCTTGCAACGAAATGACTCCAGAGCACTTAAAAACCCGCTTGCAACGAAATTCCTTCAGAGCACTTAAAACCCGCTTGCAACGAAATGACTCCAGAGCACTTAAAAACCCGCTTGCAACGAAATGACTCCAGAGCACTTAAAAACCCTTTTGCAACGAAATGACTCCAGAGCACTTAAAAACCCGCTTGCAACGAAATGACTCCAGAGCACTTAAAAACCCGCTTGCAACGAAATGACTCCAGAGCACTTAAAAACCCGCTTGCAACGAAATGACTCCAGAGCACTTAAACACCCGCTTGCAACGAAATGACTCCAGAGTATTTAAAAACCCCCTTGCAACGAAATGCCTACAGAGCACTTAAAAAACCCGCTTCCAGTGAAATGTCTGAGAAGTATGTAAAAACCCGCTTGCAACGAAATGACTCCAGAACACTTAAAAACCCGCTTGCAACGAAATGACTCCAGAGCACTTAAAAACCCGCTTGCAACGAAATGACTCCAGAGCACTTAAACACCCGCTTGCAACGAAATGACTCCAGAGTATTTAAAAACCCCCTTGCAACGAAATGCCTACAGAGCACTTAAAAAACCCGCTTCCAGTGAAATGTCTGAGAAGTATGTAAAAACCCGCTTGCAACGAAATGACTCCAGAACCCGTAAAAACCAGCTTGCAACGAAATGACTCCAGAGCACTTAAAAACCCGCTTGCAACGAAATGCCTTCAGAGCACTTAAAAACCCGCTTGCAAAGAAATGACTCCAGAACACTTAAAAACCCGCTTGCAACGAAAAGACTCCAGAGCACTTAAAAACCCGCTTGCAACGAAATGACTCCAGAGCACTTAAAAACCCTCTTGCAACGAAATGACTCCAGAGCACTTAAAAACTCGCTTGCAACGAAATGACTCCAGAGCACTTAAAAACCCGCTTGCAACGAAATGACTCCAGAGCACTTAAACACCCGCTTGGAAAGAAATGACTCCAGAGCACTTAAAAACCCGCTTGCAACGAAATGGCTCCAGAGCACTTAAAAAGCCGCTTGCAACGAAATGGCTCCAGAGCACTTAAAAACCCGCTTGCAACGAAATGTCTCCAGAGCACTTAAAAACCCGCTTGCAACGAAATGACTCCAGAGCACTTAAAAACCCGCTTGCAACGAAATGCCTCCAGAGCACTTAAAAACCCGCTTGCAACGAAATGACTCCAGAGCACTTAAAAACCCGCTTGCAACGAAATGACTCCAGAGCACTTAATAACCCGCTTACAACGAAATGCCTGCAGAGCACTTAAAAAACCCGCTTCCAGTGAAATGTCTGAAAAGTATGTAAAAACCTGCTTGAAACGAAATGACTCCAGAACCCGTAAAAATCCGCTTGCAACGAAAAGACTCCAGAGCACTTAAAAACCCGCTTGCAACGAAATGACTCCAGAGCACGTAAAAACCCGCTTGCAACGAAATGACTCCAGAGCACTTAAAAACCCGCTTGCAACGAAATGACTCGAGAGCACTTAAAAACCCGCTTGCAACGAAAAGACTCCAGAGCACTTAATAACCCGCTTGCAACGAAATGACTCCAGAGTACTTAAAAACCCGCTTGCAACGAAATGACTCCAGAGCACTTAAAAAACCCGCTTCCAGTGAAATGTCTGAGAAGTATGTAAAAACCCGCTTGCAATGAAATGACTCCACAGCACTTAAAAACCCGCTTGCAACGAAATGACTCCAGAGCACTTAAAAACCCGCTTGCAACGAAATGACTCCAGAGCACTCAAAAACCCGCTTGCAACGAAATGACTCCAGAGCACTTAAAAACCCGCTTGCAACAAAATGACTCCAGAGCACTTAAAAACCCGCTTGCAACGAAATGTCTCCAGAGCACTTAAAAACCCGCTTGCAACGAAATGACTCCAGAGCACTTAAAAACCCGCTTGCAACGAAAAGACTCCAGAGCACTTAAACACCCGCTTGCAACGAAATGACTCCAGATTACTTAAAAACCCGTTTGCAACGAAATGCCTACAGAGCACTTAAAAAACCCGCTTCCAGTGAAATGTCTGAGAAGTATGTAAAAACCCGCTTGCAACGAAATGACTCCAGAACACGTAAAAACCCGCTTGCAACGAAATGACTCCAGAGCACTTAAAAACCCGCTTACAACGAAATGCCTTCAGAGCACTTAAAAACCCGCTTGCAACGAAATGACTCCAGAGCACTTAAAAACCCGCTTGCAACGAAATGACTCCAGAGCACTAAAAAACCCGCTTGCAATGAAATGACTCCAGAGCACTTAAAAACCCGCTTACAAAGAAATGCCTTCAGAGCACTTAAAAACCCGCATGCAACGAAATGACTCCAGAGAACTTAAAAACCCGCTTGCAACGAAATGACTCCAGAGCACTAAAAAACCCGCTTGCAATGAAATGACTCCAGAGCACTTAAAAACCCGCATGCAACGAAATGACTCCAGAGAACTTAAAAACCCGCTTGCAACGAAATGACTCCAGAGCACTAAAAAACCTGCTTGCAATGAAATGACTCCAGAGCACTTAAAAACCCGCTTGCAACGAAATGACTCCAGAACACTTAAAAACCCGCTTGCAACGAAATGACTCCAGAGCACTTAAAAACCCGCTTGCAACGAAATGACTCCAGAGCACTTAAAAACCCGCTTGCAACGAAATGACTCCAGAGCACTTAAAAACCCGCTTGCAACGAAATTCCTTCAGAGCACTTAAAACCCGCTTGCAACGAAATGACTCCAGAGCACTTAAAAACCCGCTTGCAACGAAATGACTCCAGAGCACTTAAAAACCCTTTTGCAACGAAATGACTCCAGAGCACTTAAAAACCCGCTTGCAACGAAATGACTCCAGAGCACTTAAAAACCCGCTTGCAACGAAATGACTCCAGAGCACTTAAAAACCCGCTTGCAACGAAATGACTCCAGAGCACTTAAACACCCGCTTGCAACGAAATGACTCCAGAGTATTTAAAAACCCCCTTGCAACGAAATGCCTACAGAGCACTTAAAAAACCCGCTTCCAGTGAAATGTCTGAGAAGTATGTAAAAACCCGCTTGCAACGAAATGACTCCAGAACACTTAAAAACCCGCTTGCAACGAAATGACTCCAGAGCACTTAAAAACCCGCTTGCAACGAAATGACTCCAGAGCACTTAAACACCCGCTTGCAACGAAATGACTCCAGAGTATTTAAAAACCCCCTTGCAACGAAATGCCTACAGAGCACTTAAAAAACCCGCTTCCAGTGAAATGTCTGAGAAGTATGTAAAAACCCGCTTGCAACGAAATGACTCCAGAACCCGTAAAAACCAGCTTGCAACGAAATGACTCCAGAGCACTTAAAAACCCGCTTGCAACGAAATGCCTTCAGAGCACTTAAAAACCCGCTTGCAAAGAAATGACTCCAGAACACTTAAAAACCCGCTTGCAACGAAAAGACTCCAGAGCACTTAAAAACCCGCTTGCAACGAAATGACTCCAGAGCACTTAAAAACCCTCTTGCAACGAAATGACTCCAGAGCACTTAAAAACCCGCTTGCAACGAAATGACTCCAGAGCACTTAAAAACCCGCTTGCAATGAAATGACTCCAGAGCACTTAAACACCCGCTTGGAAAGAATTGACTCCAGAGCACTTAAAAACCCGCTTGCAACGAAATGGCTCCAGAGCACTTAAAAAGCCGCTTGCAACGAAATGGCTCCAGAGCACTTAAAAACCCGCTTGCAACGAAATGTCTCCAGAGCACTTAAAAACCCGCTTGCAACGAAATGACTCCAGAGCACTTAAAAACCCGCTTGCAACGAAATGCCTCCAGAGCACTTAAAAACCCGCTTGCAACGAAATGACTCCAGAGCACTTAAAAACCCGCTTGCAACGAAATGACTCCAGAGCACTTAATAACCCGCTTACAACGAAATGCCTGCAGAGCACTTAAAAAACCCGCTTCCAGTGAAATGTCTGAGAAGTATGTAAAAACCTGCTTGAAACGAAATGACTCCAGAACCCGTAAAAATCCGCTTGCAACGAAAAGACTCCAGAGCACTTAAAAACCCGCTTGCAACGAAATGACTCCAGAGCACGTAAAAACCCGCTTGCAACGAAATGACTCCAGAGCACTTAAAAACCCGCTTGCAACGAAATGACTCGAGAGCACTTAAAAACCCGCTTGCAACGAAAAGACTCCAGAGCACTTAATAACCCGCTTGCAACGAAATGACTCCAGAGTACTTAAAAACCCGCTTGCAACGAAATGACTCCAGAGCACTTAAAAAACCCGCTTCCAGTGAAATGTCTGAGAAGTATGTAAAAACCCGCTTGCAATGAAATGACTCCACAGCACTTAAAAACCCGCTTGCAACGAAATGACTCCAGAGCACTTAAAAACCCGCTTGCAACGAAATGACTCCAGAGCACTCAAAAACCCGCTTGCAACGAAATGACTCCAGAGCACTTAAAAACCCGCTTGCAACAAAATGACTCCAGAGCACTTAAAAACCCGCTTGCAACGAAATGACTCCAGAACCCTTAAAAACCAGCTTGCAACGAAATGACTCCAGAGCACTTAAAAACCCGCTTGCAACGAAATGCCTTCAGAGCACTTAAAAACCCGCTTGCAAAGAAATGACTCCAGAACACTTAAAAACCCGCTTGTAACGAAAAGACTCCAGAGCACTTAAAAACCCGCTTGCAACGAAATGACTCCAGAGCACTTAAAAACCCGCTTACAACGAAATGACTCCAGAGCACTTAAAAACCCGCTTGCAACGAAATGACTCCAGAGCACTTAAACACCCGCTTGCAACGAAATGACTCCAGAGTACTTAAAAACCCGCTTGCAACGAAATGCCTACAGAGCACTTAAAAAACCAGCTTCCAGTGAAATGTCTGAGAAGTATGTAAAAACCCGCTTGCAACGAAATGGCTCCAGAGCACTTAAAAAGCCGCTTGCAACGAAATGGCTCCAGAGCACTTAAAAACCCGCTTGCAACGAAATGTCTCCAGAGCACTTAAAAACCCGCTTGCAACGAAATGACTCCAGAGCACTTAAAAACCCGCTTGCAACGAAATGCCTCCAGAGCACTTAAAAACCCGCTTGCAACGAAATGACTCCAGAGCACTTAAAAACCCGCTTGCAACGAAATGACTCCAGAGCACTTAAAAACCCGCTTGCAACGAAATGACTCCAGAGTACTTAAAAACCCGCTTGCAACGAAATGACTCCAGAACACTTAAAAACCCGCTTGCAACGAAATGACTCCAGAGCACTTAAAAACCCGCTTGCAACGAAATGACTCCAGAGCACTTAAAAACCCGCTTACAACGTAATGACTCCAGAGCACTTAAAAACCCGCTTGCAACGAAATGACTCCAGAGCACTTAAAAACCCGCTTGCAACGAAATGACACCAGAGCAATTAAAAACCCGCTTGCAACGAAATGACTCCAGAGCACTTAAAAACCCGCTTGCAACGAAATGACTCCAGAGCACTTAAAAAACCCGTTTCCAGTGAAATGTCTGAGAAGTATGTAAAAACCTGCTTGCAACGAAATGACTCCAGAACCCGTAAAAACCCGCTTGCAACGAAATGACTCCAGAGCACTTAAAAAACCCGCTTCCAGTGAAATGTCAGAGAAGTATGTAAAAACCCGCTTGCAATGAAATGACTCCAGAGCACGTAAAAACCCGCTTGCAACGAAATGACTCCAGAGCACTTAAAATACTCGCTTCCAGTTAAATGTCTGAGAAGTATGTAAAAACCCGCTTGCAACGAAATGACTCCAGAACACGTAAAAACCTGCTTGCAACGAAATGACTCCAGAGTACTTAAAAACCCGCTTACAACGAAATGCCTGCAGAGCACTTAAAAAACCCGCTTCCAGTGAAATGTCTGAGAAGTATGTAAAAACCCGCTTGCAACGAAATGACTCCAGAACCCGTAAAAATCCGCTTGCAACGAAAAGACTCCAGAGCACTTAAAAACCCGCTTGCAACGAAATGACTCCAGAGCACGTAAAAACCCGCTTGCAACGAAATGACTCCAGAGCACTTAAAAACCCGCTTGCAACGAAATGACTCGAGAGCACTTAAAAACCCGCTTGCAACGAAAAGACTCCAGAGCACTTAATAACCCGCTTGCAACGAAATGACTCCAGAGTACTTAAAAACCCGCTTGCAACGAAATGACTCCAGAGCACTTAAAAACCCGCTTGCAACGAAAAGACTCCAGAGCACTAAAAAACCCGCTTGCAATGAAATGACTCCAGAGCACTTAAAAACCCGCATGCAACGAAATGACTCCAGAGAACTTAAAAACCCGCTTGCAACGAAATGACTCCAGAGCACTAAAAAACCTGCTTGCAATGAAATGACTCCAGAGCACTTAAAAACCCGCTTGCAACGAAATGACTCCAGAACACTTAAAAACCCGCTTGCAACGAAATGACTCCAGAGCACTTAAAAACCCGCTTGCAACGAAATGACTCCAGAGCACTTAAAAACCCGCTTGCAACGAAATGACTCCAGAGCACTTAAAAACCCGCTTGCAACGAAATTCCTTCAGAGCACTTAAAACCCGCTTGCAACGAAATGACTCCAGAGCACTTAAAAACCCGCTTGCAACGAAATGACTCCAGAGCACTTAAAAACCCTTTTGCAACGAAATGACTCCAGAGCACTTAAAAACCCGCTTGCAACGAAATGACTCCAGAGCACTTAAAAACCCGCTTGCAACGAAATGACTCCAGAGCACTTAAAAACCCGCTTGCAACGAAATGACTCCAGAGCACTTAAACACCCGCTTGCAACGAAATGACTCCAGAGTATTTAAAAACCCCCTTGCAACGAAATGCCTACAGAGCACTTAAAAAACCCGCTTCCAGTGAAATGTCTGAGAAGTATGTAAAAACCCGCTTGCAACGAAATGACTCCAGAACACTTAAAAACCCGCTTGCAACGAAATGACTCCAGAGCACTTAAAAACCCGCTTGCAACGAAATGACTCCAGAGCACTTAAACACCCGCTTGCAACGAAATGACTCCAGAGTATTTAAAAACCCCCTTGCAACGAAATGCCTACAGAGCACTTAAAAAACCCGCTTCCAGTGAAATGTCTGAGAAGTATGTAAAAACCCGCTTGCAACGAAATGACTCCAGAACCCGTAAAAACCAGCTTGCAACGAAATGACTCCAGAGCACTTAAAAACCCGCTTGCAACGAAATGCCTTCAGAGCACTTAAAAACCCGCTTGCAAAGAAATGACTCCAGAACACTTAAAAACCCGCTTGCAACGAAAAGACTCCAGAGCACTTAAAAACCCGCTTGCAACGAAATGACTCCAGAGCACTTAAAAACCCTCTTGCAACGAAATGACTCCAGAGCACTTAAAAACCCGCTTGCAACGAAATGACTCCAGAGCACTTAAAAACCCGCTTGCAACGAAATGACTCCAGAGCACTTAAACACCCGCTTGGAAAGAAATGACTCCAGAGCACTTAAAAACCCGCTTGCAACGAAATGGCTCCAGAGCACTTAAAAAGCCGCTTGCAACGAAATGGCTCCAGAGCACTTAAAAACCCGCTTGCAACGAAATGTCTCCAGAGCACTTAAAAACCCGCTTGCAACGAAATGACTCCAGAGCACTTAAAAACCCGCTTGCAACGAAATGCCTCCAGAGCACTTAAAAACCCGCTTGCAACGAAATGACTCCAGAGCACTTAAAAACCCGCTTGCAACGAAATGACTCCAGAGCACTTAATAACCCGCTTACAACGAAATGCCTGCAGAGCACTTAAAAAACCCGCTTCCAGTGAAATGTCTGAGAAGTATGTAAAAACCTGCTTGAAACGAAATGACTCCAGAACCCGTAAAAATCCGCTTGCAACGAAAAGACTCCAGAGCACTTAAAAACCCGCTTGCAACGAAATGACTCCAGAGCACGTAAAAACCCGCTTGCAACGAAATGACTCCAGAGCACTTAAAAACCCGCTTGCAACGAAATGACTCGAGAGCACTTAAAAACCCGCTTGCAACGAAAAGACTCCAGAGCACTTAATAACCCGCTTGCAACGAAATGACTCCAGAGTACTTAAAAACCCGCTTGCAACGAAATGACTCCAGAGCACTTAAAAAACCCGCTTCCAGTGAAATGTCTGAGAAGTATGTAAAAACCCGCTTGCAATGAAATGACTCCACAGCACTTAAAAACCCGCTTGCAACGAAATGACTCCAGAGCACTTAAAAACCCGCTTGCAACGAAATGACTCCAGAGCACTCAAAAACCCGCTTGCAACGAAATGACTCCAGAGCACTTAAAAACCCGCTTGCAACAAAATGACTCCAGAGCACTTAAAAACCCGCTTGCAACGAAATGACTCCAGAACCCTTAAAAACCAGCTTGCAACGAAATGACTCCAGAGCACTTAAAAACCCGCTTGCAACGAAATGCCTTCAGAGCACTTAAAAACCCGCTTGCAAAGAAATGACTCCAGAACACTTAAAAACCCGCTTGTAACGAAAAGACTCCAGAGCACTTAAAAACCCGCTTGCAACGAAATGACTCCAGAGCACTTAAAAACCCGCTTACAACGAAATGACTCCAGAGCACTTAAAAACCCGCTTGCAACGAAATGACTCCAGAGCACTTAAACACCCGCTTGCAACGAAATGACTCCAGAGTACTTAAAAACCCGCTTGCAACGAAATGCCTACAGAGCACTTAAAAAACCAGCTTCCAGTGAAATGTCTGAGAAGTATGTAAAAACCCGCTTGCAACGAAATGGCTCCAGAGCACTTAAAAAGCCGCTTGCAACGAAATGGCTCCAGAGCACTTAAAAACCCGCTTGCAACGAAATGTCTCCAGAGCACTTAAAAACCCGCTTGCAACGAAATGACTCCAGAGCACTTAAAAACCCGCTTGCAACGAAATGCCTCCAGAGCACTTAAAAACCCGCTTGCAACGAAATGACTCCAGAGCACTTAAAAACCCGCTTGCAACGAAATGACTCCAGAGCACTTAAAAACCCGCTTGCAACGAAATGACTCCAGAGTACTTAAAAACCCGCTTGCAACGAAATGACTCCAGAACACTTAAAAACCCGCTTGCAACGAAATGACTCCAGAGCACTTAAAAACCCGCTTGCAACGAAATGACTCCAGAGCACTTAAAAACCCGCTTACAACGTAATGACTCCAGAGCACTTAAAAACCCGCTTGCAACGAAATGACTCCAGAGCACTTAAAAACCCGCTTGCAACGAAATGACACCAGAGCAATTAAAAACCCGCTTGCAACGAAATGACTCCAGAGCACTTAAAAACCCGCTTGCAACGAAATGACTCCAGAGCACTTAAAAAACCCGTTTCCAGTGAAATGTCTGAGAAGTATGTAAAAACCTGCTTGCAACGAAATGACTCCAGAACCCGTAAAAACCCGCTTGCAACGAAATGACTCCAGAGCACTTAAAAAACCCGCTTCCAGTGAAATGTCAGAGAAGTATGTAAAAACCCGCTTGCAATGAAATGACTCCAGAGCACGTAAAAACCCGCTTGCAACGAAATGACTCCAGAGCACTTAAAATACTCGCTTCCAGTTAAATGTCTGAGAAGTATGTAAAAACCCGCTTGCAACGAAATGACTCCAGAACACGTAAAAACCTGCTTGCAACGAAATGACTCCAGAGTACTTAAAAACCCGCTTACAACGAAATGCCTGCAGAGCACTTAAAAAACCCGCTTCCAGTGAAATGTCTGAGAAGTATGTAAAAACCCGCTTGCAACGAAATGACTCCAGAACCCGTAAAAATCCGCTTGCAACGAAAAGACTCCAGAGCACTTAAAAACCCGCTTGCAACGAAATGACTCCAGAGCACGTAAAAACCCGCTTGCAACGAAATGACTCCAGAGCACTTAAAAACCCGCTTGCAACGAAATGACTCGAGAGCACTTAAAAACCCGCTTGCAACGAAAAGACTCCAGAGCACTTAATAACCCGCTTGCAACGAAATGACTCCAGAGTACTTAAAAACCCGCTTGCAACGAAATGACTCCAGAGCACTTAAAAAACCCGCTTCCAGTGAAATGTCTGAGAAGTATGTAAAAACCCGCTTGCAATGAAATGACTCCAGAGCACTAAAAAACCCGCTTCCAATGAAATGACTCCAGAGCACTTAAAAACCCGCTTGCAACGAAAAGACTCCAGAACACTTAAAAACCCGCTTGCAACGAAATGACTCCAGAGCACTTAAAAACCCGCTTGCAACGAAATGACTCCAGAGCACTTAAAAACCCGCTTGCAACGAAATGACTCCAGAGCACTTAAAAACCCGCTTGCAACGAAATGACTACAGAACACTTAAATACCCGCTTGCAACGTAATGACTCCAGAGCACTTAAAAACCCGCTTGCAACGAAATGGCTGCAGAGCACTTAAAAACCCGCTTGCAACGAAATGGCTCCAGAGCACTTAAAAACCAGCTTGCTACGAAATGTCTCCAGAGCACTTAAAAACCCGCTTGCAACGAAATGACTCCAGAGCACTTAAAAACCCGCTTGCAACGAAATGCCTCCAGAGCACTTAAAAACCCGCTTGCAACGAAATGACTCCAGAGCACTTAAAAACCCGCTTGCAACGAAATGACTCCAGAGCACTTAAAAACCCGCTTGCAACGAAATGACTCCAGAGCACTTAAAAACCCGCTTGCAACGAAATGACTCCAGAGCACTTAAAAACCCGCTTGCAACGAAATGACTCCAGAACACTTAAAAACCCGCTTGCAACGTAATGGCTCCAGAGCACTTAAAAACCCGCTTGTAACGAAATGGCTCCAGAGCACTTAAAAACCAGCTTGCTACGAAATGTCTCCAGAGAACTTAAAAACCCGCTTGCAACGAAATGCCTCCAGAGCACTTAAAAACCCGCTTGCAACGAAATGACTCCAGAGCACTTAAAAACCCGCTTGCAACGAAATGACTGAGAGCACTTAAAAACCCGCTTGCAACGAAATGACTCCAGAGCACTTAAAAACCCGCTTGCAACGAAATGACTCCAGAGAACTTAAAAACCCGCTTGCAACGAAATGACTCCAGAACACTTAAAAACCCGCTTGCAACGTAATGGCTCCAGAGCACTTAAAAACCCGCTTGCAACGAAATGGCTCCAGAGCACTTAAAAACCCGCTTGCAACGAAATGGCTCCAGAGCACTTAAAAACCCGCTGGCAACGAAATGACTCCAGAGAACTTAAAAACCCGCTTACAACGAAATGCCAGCAGAGCACTTAAAAAACCCGCTTCCAGTGAAATGTCTGAGAAGTATGTAAAAACCCGCTTACAACGAAATGACTCCAGAACCCGTAAAAACCCGCTTGCAACGAAATGACTCCAGAGCACTTAAAAACCCGCTTGCAACGAAATGCCTTCAGAGCACTTAAAAACCCGCTTGCGAAGAAATGACTCCAGAACACTTAAAAACCCGCTTGCAACGAAAAGACTCCAGAGCACTTAAAAACCCGCTTGCAACAAAATGACTCCAGAGCACTAAAAAACCCGCTTGCAATGAAATGACTCCAGAGCACTTAAAAACCCGCTTGCAACGAAATGACTCCAGAGCACTTAAAAACCCGCTTGCAACGAAATGACTCCAGAGCACTTAAAAACCCGCTTGCAACGAAATGACTCCAGAGCACTTAAAAACCCGCTTGCAACGAAATGACTCCAGAGCACTTAAAAACCCGCTTGCAACGAAATGACTCCAGAGCACTTAAAAACCCGCTTGCAACGAAAAGCCTTCAGAGCACTTAAAAACCCACTTGCAACGAAATGACTCCAGAGCACTTAAAAACCCGCTTGCAACGAAATGAATCCAGAGCACTTAAAAACTCGCTTGCAACGAAATGACTCCAGAGCACTTAAAAACCCGCTTGCAACGAAATGACTCCAGAGCACTTAAAAAACCCGCTTCCAGTGAAATGTCTGAGAAGTATGTAAAAACCCGCTTGCAACGAAATGACTCCAGAGCACTTAAAATACTCGCTTCCAGTTAAATGTCAGAGAAATATGTAAAAACCCGCTTGCAACGAAATGACTCCAGAGCACGTAAAATCCCGTTTGCAACGAAATGACTCCAGAGTACTTAAAAACCCGGTTGCAACGAAATGCCTACAGAGCATTTAAAAAACCCGCTTCCAGTGAAATGTCTGAGAAGTATGTAAAAACCCGCTTGCAACGAAATGACTCCAGAACACGTAAAAACCGGCTTGCAACGAAATGATTCCAGAGCACTTAAAAACCCGCTTGCAACGAAATGTCTCCAGAGTACTTAAAAACCCACTTGCAACGAAATGACTCCAGAGCACTTAAAAACCCGCTTGCAACGAAATGACTCCAGAGCACTTAAATACCCGCTTGCAACGTAATGACTCCAGAGCACTTAAAAACCCGCTTGCAACGAAATGGCTCCAGAGCACTTAAAAACCCGCTTGCAACGAAATGGCTCCAGAGCACTTAAAAACCAGCTTGCAACGAAATGTCTCCAGATCACTTAAAAACCCGCTTGCAACGAAATGACTCCAGAGCACTTAAAAACCCGCTTGCAACGAAATGACTCCAGAGCACTTAAAAACCCGCTTGCAACGAAATGACTCCAGAGCACTTAAAAACCCGCTTGCAACGAAATGACTCCAGAGCACTTAAAAACCCGCTTGCAACGAAATGACTACAGAACACTTAAATACCCGCTTGCAACGTAATGACTCCAGAGCACTTAAAAACCCGCTTGCAACGAAATGGCTGCAGAGCACTTAAAAACCCGCTTGCAACGAAATGGCTCCAGAGCACTTAAAAACCCGCTTGCAACGAAATGACTCCAGAGCACTTAAAAACCCGCTTGCAACGAAATGACTACAGAACACTTAAATACCCGCTTGCAACGTAATGACTCCAGAGCACTTAAAAACCCGCTTGCAACGAAATGGCTGCAGAGCACTTAAAAACCCGCTTGCAACGAAATGACTCCAGAGCACTTAAAAACCCGCTTGCAACGAAATGACTCCAGAGAACTTAAAAACCCGCTTGCAACGAAATGACTCCAGAACACTTAAAAACCCGCTTGCAACGTAATGGCTCCAGAGCACTTAAAAACCCGCTTGCAACGAAATGGCTCCAGAGCACTTAAAAGCCCGCTTGCAACGAAATGGCTCCAGAGCACTTAAAAACCCGCTGGCAACCAAATGACTCCAGAGAACTTAAAAACCCGCTTACAACGAAATGCCAGCAGAGCACTTAAAAAACCCGCTTCCAGTGAAATGTCTGAGAAGTATGTAAAAACCCGCTTACAACGAAATGACTCCAGAACCCGTAAAAACCCGCTTGCAACGAAATGAATCCAGAGCACTTAAAAACCCGCTTGCAACGAAATGCCTTCAGAGCACTTAAAAACCCGCTTGCGAAGAAATGACTCCAGAACACTTAAAAACCCGCTTGCAACGAAAAGACTCCAGAGCACTTAAAAACCCGCTTGCAACAAAATGACTCCAGAGCACTAAAAAACCCGCTTGCAATGAAATGACTCCAGAGCACTTAAAAACCCGCTTGCAACGAAATGACTCCAGAGCACTTAAAAACCCGCTTGCAACGAAATGACTCCAGAGCACTTAAAAACCCGCTTGCAACGAAATGACTCCAGAGCACTTAAAAACCCGCTTGCAACGAAATGACTCCAGAGCACTTAAAAACCCGCTTGCAACGAAATGACTCCAGAGCACTTAAAAACCCGCTTGCAACGAAAAGCCTTCAGAGCACTTAAAAACCCGCTTGCAACGAAATGACTCCAGAGCACTTAAAAACCCGCTTGCAATGAAATGACTCCAGAGCACTTAAAAACCCGCTTGCAACGAAATGGCTCCAGAGCACTTAAAAACCCGCTTGCAACGAAATGGCTCCAGAGCACTTAAAAACCCGCTTGCAACGAAATGACTCCAGAGTACTTAAAAACCCGCTTACAACGAAATGCCTGCAGAGCACTTAAAAAACCCGCTTCCAGTGAAATGTCTGGGAAGTATGTAAAAACCCGCTTGCAACGAAATGACTCCAGAACCTGTAAAAACCCGCTTGCAACGAAATGACTCCAGAGCACTTAAAAACCCGCTTGCAACAAAATGCCTTCAGAGCACTTAAAAACCCGCTTGCAAAGAAATGACTCCAGAACACTTAAAAACCCGCTTGCAATGAAATGACTCCAGAGCACTTAAAAACCCGCTTGCAACGAAATGAATCCAGAGCACTTAAAAACCCGCTTGCAACGAAATGACTCCAGAGCACTTAAAAACCCGCTTGCAACGAAATGACTCCAGAGCACTAAAAAACCCGCTTGCAATGAAATGACTCCAGAGCACTTAAAAACCCGCTTGCAACGAAATGACTCCAGAGCACTTAAAAACCCGCTTGCAACGAAATGAATCCAGAGCACTTAAAAACCCGCTTGCAACGAAATGACTCCAGAGCACTTAAAAACCCGCTTGCAACGAAATGACTCCAGAGCACTTAAAAACCCGCTTGCAACGAAATGCCTTCAGAGCACTTAAAAACCCGCTTGCAACGAAATGACTCCAGAGCACTTAAAAACCCGCTTGCAACGAAATGACTCCAGAGCAATTAAAAACCCGCTTGCAACGAAATGACTCCAGAGCACTTAAAAACCCGCTTGGAACGAAATGACTCCAGAGCACTTAAAAACCCGCTTGCAACGAAATGCCTCCAGAGCACTTAAAAACCCGCTTGCAACGAAATGACTCCAGAGCACTTAAAAACCCGCTTGCAACGAAATGACTCCAGAACACTTAAAAACCCGCTTGCAACGTAATGGCTCCAGAGCACTTAAAAACCCGCTTGCAACGAAATGGCTCCAGAGCACTTAAAAACCCGCTTGCAACGATATGGCTCCAGAGCACTTAAAAACCCGCTTGCAACGAAATGGCTCCAGAGCACTTAAAAACCCGCTTGCAACGAAATGACTCCAGAGTACTTAAAAACCCGCTTACAACGAAATGCCTGCAGAGCACTTAAAAAACCCGCTTCCAGTGAAATGTCTGGGAAGTATGTAAAAACCCGCTTGCAACGAAATGACTCCAGAACCCGTAAAAACCCGCTTGCAACGAAATGACTCCAGAGCACTTAAAAACCCGCTTGCAACAAAATGCCTTCAGAGCACTTAAAAACCCGCTTGCAAAGAAATGACTCCAGAACACTTAAAAACCCGCTTGCAACGAAAAGACTCCAGAGCACTTAAAAACCCGCTAGCAACAAAATGACTCCAGAGCACTAAAAAACCCGCTTGCAATGAAATGACTCCAGAGCACTTAAAAACCCGCTTGCAACGAAATGACTCCAGAGCACTTAAAAACCCGCTTGCAACGAAATGACTCCAGAGCACTTAAAAACCCGCTTGCAACGAAATGACTCCAGAGCACTAAAAAACCCGCTTGCAATGAAATGACTCCAGAGCACTTAAAAACCCGCTTGCAACGAAATGACTCCAGAGCACTTAAAAACCCGCTTGCAACGAAATGAATCCAGAGCACTTAAAAACCCGCTTGCAACGAAATGACTCCAGAGCACTTAAAAACCCGCTTGCAACGAAATGACTCCAGAGCACTTAAAAACCCGCTTGCAACGAAATGCCTTCAGAGCACTTAAAAACCCGCTTGCAACGAAATGACTCCAGAGCACTTAAAAACCCGCTTGCAACGAAATGACTCCAGAGTAATTAAAAACCCGCTTGCAACGAAATGACTCCAGAGCACTTAAAAACCCGCTTGGAACGAAATGACTCCAGAGCACTTAAAAACCCGCTTGCAACGAAATGCCTCCAGAGCACTTAAAAACCCGCTTGCAACGAAATGACTCCAGAGCACTTAAAAACCCGCTTGCAACGATATGGCTCCAGAGCACTTAAAAACCCGCTTGCAACGAAATGTCTCCAGAGCACTTAAAAACCCGCTTGCAATGAAATGACTCCAGAGCACTTAAAAACCCGCTTGCAACGAAATGCCTTCAGAGCACTTAAAAACCTGCTTGCAACGAAATGACTCCAGAACACGTAAAAACCCGCTTACAACGAAATGACTCCAGAGCACTTAAAAACCCGCTTGCAACGAAATGCCTTCAGAGCACTTAAAAACCCGCTCTCAAAGAAATGACTCCAGTACACTTAAAAACCCGCTTGCAACGAAAAGACTCCAGAGTACTTAAAAACCCGCTTGCAACGAAATGCCTACAGAGCACTTAAAAAACCCGCTTCCAGTGAAATGTCTGAGAAGTATGTAAAAACCCGCTTGCAACGAAATGACTCCAGAGCACTTAAACACCCGCTTGCAACGAAATGACTCCAGAGTACTTAAAAACCCGCTTGCAACGAAATGCCTACAGAGCACTTAAAAAACCCGCTTCCAGTGAAATGTCTGAGAAGTATGTAAAAACCCGCTTGCAACGAAATGTCTCCAGAGCACTTAAAAACCCGCTTGCAACGAAATGAATCCAGAGCACTTAAAAACCCGCTTGCAACGAAATGGCTCCAGAGCACTTAAAAACCCGCTTGCAACGAAATGACTCCAGAGTACTTAAAAACCCGCTTACAACGAAATGCCTGCAGAGCACTTAAAAAACCCGCTTCCAGTGAAATGTCTGAGAAGTATGTAAAAACCCGCTTGCAACGAAATGACTCCAGAACCCGTAAAAAAACGCTTGCAACTAAATGACTCCAGAGCACTTAAAAACCCGCTTGCAACGAAATGCCTTCAGAGCACTTAAAAACCCGCTTGCAAAGAAATGACTCCAGAACACTTAAAAACCCGCTTGCAACGAAAAGACTCCAGAGCACTTAAAACCCGCTTGCAACAAAATGACTCCAGAGCACTAAAAAACCCGCTTGCAATGAAATGACTCCAGAGCACTTAAAAACCCGCTTGCAACGAAATGACTCCAGAGCACTTAAAAACCCGCTTGCAACGAAATGACTCCAGAGCACTAAAAAACCCGCTTGCAACGAAATGACTCCAGAGCACTTAAAAACCCGCTTGCAACGAAATGACTCCAGAGCACTTAAAAACCCGCTTGCAACGAAATGAATCCAGAGCACTTAAAAACCCGCTTGCAACGAAATGACTCCAGAGCACTTAAAAACCCGCTTGCAACGAAATGACTCCAGAGCACTTAAAAACCCGCTTGCAACGAAATGCCTTTAGAGCACTTAAAAACCCGCTTGCAACGAAATGACTCCAGAGCACTCAAAAACCCGCTTGCAACGAAATGACTCCAGAGCACTCAAAAACCCGCTTGCAACGAAATGACTCCAGAGTACTCAAAAACCCGCTTGCAACGAAATGACTCCAGAGCACTTAAACACCCGCTTGCAACGAAATGACTCCAGAGTACTTAAAAACCCGCTTGCAACGAAATGCCTACAGAGCACTTAAAAAACCCGCTTGAAGTGAAATGTCTGAGAAGTATGTAAAAACCCGCTTGCAACGAAATGACTCCAGAACACGTAAAAACCCGCTTGCAACGAAATGACTCCAGAGCACTTAAAAACCCGCTTACAACGAAATGCCTTCAGAGCACTTAAAAACCCGCTTGCAACGAAATGACTCCAGAGCACTTAAAAACCCGCTTGCAACGAAATGACTCCAGAGCACTTAAAAACCCGCTTGCAACGAAATGACTCCAGAGCACTTAAAAACCCGCTTGCAACGAAATGTCTCCAGAGTACTTAAAAACCCGCTTGCAACGAAATGACTCCAGAGCACTTAAAAACCCGCTTGCAACGAAATGACTCCAGAGCACTTAAAAACCCGCTTGCAACGAAATGACTACAGAACACTTAAATACCCGCTTGCAACGTAATGACTCCAGAGCACTTAAAAACCCGCTTGCAACGAAATGGCTCCAGAGCACTTAAAAACCCGCTTGCAACGAAATGGCTCCAGAGCACTTAAAAACCAGCTTGCTACGAAATGTCTCCAGAGCACTTAAAAACCCGCTTGCAGCGAAATGACTCCAGAGCACTTAAAAACCCGCTTGCAACGAAATGCCTCCAGAGCACTTAAAAACCCGCTTGCAACGAAATGACTCCAGAGCACTTAAAAACCCGCTTGCAACGAAATGACTCCAGAGCACTTAAAAACCCGCTTGCAACGAAATGACTCCAGAGCACTTAAAAACCCGCTTGCAACGAAATGACTCCAGAGCACTTAAAAACCCGCTTGCAACGAAATGACTCCAGAGCACTTAAAAACCCGCTTGCAACGAAATGACTCCAGAGCACTAAAAAACCCGCTTGCAACGAAATGACTCCAGAGCACTTAAAAACCCGCTTGCAACGAAATGACTCCAGAGCACTTAAACACCCGCTTGCAACGAAATGACTCCAGAGTACTTAAAAACCCGCTTGCAACGAAATGCCTACAGAGCACTTAAAATACCCGCTTCCAGTGAAATGTCTGAGAAGTATGTAAAAACCCGCTTGCAACGAAATGACTCCAGAGCACTTAAACACCCGCTTGCAACAAAATGACTCCAGAGCACTTAAAAACCCGCTTGCAACGAAATGACTCCAGAGCACTTAAACACCCGCTTGCAACGAAATGACTCCAGAGTACTTAAAAACCCGCTTGCAACGAAATGCCTACAGAGCACTTAAAATACCCGCTTCCAGTGAAATGTCTGAGAAGTATGTAAAAACCCGCTTGCAACGAAATGACTCCAGAGCACTTAAACACCCGCTTGCAACGAAATGACTCCAGAGTACTTAAAAACCCGCTTGCAACGAAATGCCTACAGAGCACTTAAAAAACCCGCTTCCAGTGAAATGTCTGAGAAGTATGTAAAAACCCGCTTGCAACGAAATGTCTCCAGAGCACTTAAAAACCCGCTTGCAACGAAATGAATCCAGAGCACTTAAAAACTCGCTTGCAACGAAATGACTCCAGAGCACTTAAAAACCCGCTTGCAACGAAATGACTCCAGAGCACTTAAAAAACCCGCTTCCAGTGAAATGTCTGAGAAGTATGTAAAAACCCGCTTGCAACGAAATGACTCCAGAGCACTTAAAATACTCGCTTCCAGTTAAATGTCAGAGAAATATGTAAAAACCCGCTTGCAACGAAATGACTCCAGAGCACGTAAAAACCCGTTTGCAACGAAATGACTCCAGAGTACTTAAAAACCCGCTTGCAACGAAATGCCTACAGAGCATTTAAAAAACCCGCTTCCAGTGAAATGTCTGAGAAGTATGTAAAAACCCGCTTGCAACGAAATGACTCCAGAACACGTAAAAACCGGCTTGCAACGAAATGACTCCAGAGCACTTAAAAACCCGCTTGCAACGAAATGTCTCCAGAGTACTTAAAAACCCACTTGCAACGAAATGACTCCAGAGCACTTAAAAACCCGCTTGCAACGAAATGACTCCAGAGCACTTAAATACCCGCTTGCAACGTAATGACTCCAGAGCACTTAAAAACCCGCTTGCAACGAAATGGCTCCAGAGCACTTAAAAACCCGCTTGCAACGAAATGGCTCCAGAGCACTTAAAAACCAGCTTGCAACGAAATGTCTCCAGAGCACTTAAAAACCCGCTTGCAACGAAATGACTCCAGAGCACTTAAAAACCCGCTTGCAACGAAATGACTCCAGAGCACTCAAAAACCCGCTTGCAACGAAATGACTCCAGAGTACTCAAAAACCCGCTTGCAACGAAATGACTCCAGAGCACTTAAACACCCGCTTGCAACGAAATGACTCCAGAGTACTTAAAAACCCGCTTGCAACGAAATGCCTACAGAGCACATAAAAAACCCGCTTCCAGTGAAATGTCTGAGAAGTATGTAAAAACCCGCTTGCAACGAAATGACTCCAGAACACGTAAAAACCCGCTTGCAACGAAATGACTCCAGAGCACTTAAAAACCCGCTTACAACGAAATGCCTTCAGAGCACTTAAAAACCCGCTTGCAACGAAATGACTCCAGAGCACTTAAAAACCCGCTTGCAACGAAATGTCTCCAGAGTACTTAAAAACCCGCTTGCAACGAAATGACTCCAGAGCACTTAAAAACCCGCTTGCAACGAAATGACTCCAGAGCACTTAAAAACCCGCTTGCAACGAAATGACTCCAGAGCACTTAAAAACCCGCTTGCAACGAAATGACTCCAGAGCACTTAAAAACCCGCTTGCAACGAAATGACTCCAGAGCACTTAAAAACCCGCTTGCAACGAAATGACTCCAGAGCACTTAAAAACCCGCTTGCAACGAAATGACTCCAGAACACTTAAAAACCCGCTTGCAACGTAATGGCTCCAGAGCACTTAAAAACCCGCTTGCAACGAAATGGCTCCAGAGCACTTAAAAACCAGCTTGCTACGAAATGTCTCCAGAGAACTTAAAAACCCGCTTGCAACGAAATGCCTCCAGAGCACTTAAAAACCCGCTTGCAACGAAATGACTCCAGAGCACTTAAAAACCCGCTTGCAACGAAATGACTGAGAGCACTTAAAAACCCGCTTGCAACGAAATGACTCCAGAGCACTTAAAAACCCGCTTGCAACGAAATGACTCCAGAGAACTTAAAAACCCGCTTGCAACGAAATGACTCCAGAACACTTAAAAACCCGCTTGCAACGTAATGGCTCCAGAGCACTTAAAAACCCGCTTGCAACGAAATGGCTCCAGAGCAATTAAAAACCCGCTTGCAACGAAATGGCTCCAGAGCACTTAAAAACCCGCTGGCAACGAAATGACTCCAGAGAACTTAAAAACCCGCTTACAACGAAATGCCAGCAGAGCACTTAAAAAACCCGCTTCCAGTGAAATGTCTGAGAAGTATGTAAAAACCCGCTTACAACGAAATGACTCCAGAACCCGTAAAAACCCGCTTGCAACGAAATGACTCCAGAGCACTTAAAAACCCGCTTGCAACGAAATGCCTTCAGAGCACTTAAAAACCCGCTTGCGACGAAACGACTCCAGAACACTTAAAAACCCGCTTGCAACGAAAAGACTCCAGAGCACTTAAAAACCCGCTTGCAACAAAATGACTCCAGAGCACTAAAAAACCCGCTTGCAATGAAATGACTCCAGAGCACTTAAAAACCCGCTTGCAACGAATTGACTCCAGAGCACTTAAAAACCCGCTTGCAACGAAATGACTCCAGAGCACTTAAAAACCCGCTTGCAACGAAATGACTCCAGAGCACTTAAAAACCCGCTTGCAACGAAATGACTCCAGAGCACTTAAAAACCCGCTTGCAACGAAATGACTCCAGAGCACTTAAAAACCCGCTTGCAACGAAAAGCCTTCAGAGCACTTAAAAACCCGCTTGCAACGAAATGACTCCAGAGCACTTAAAAACCCGCTTGCAATGAAATGACTCCAGAGCACTTAAAAACCCGCTTGCAACGAAATGGCTCCAGAGCACTTAAAAACCCGCTTGCAACGAAATGGCTCCAGAGCACTTAAAAACCCGCTTGCAACGAAATGACTCCAGAGTACTTAAAAACCCGCTTACAACGAAATGCCTGCAGAGCACTTAAAAAACCCGCTTCCAGTGAAATGTCTGGGAAGTATGTAAAAACCCGCTTGCAACGAAATGACTCCAGAACCCGTAAAAACCCGCTTGCAACGAAATGACTCCAGAGCACTTAAAAACCCGCTTGCAACAAAATGCCTTCAGAGCACTTAAAAACCCGCTTGCAAAGAAATGACTCCAGAACACTTAAAAACCCGCTTGCAACGAAAAGACTCCAGAGCACTTAAAAACCCGCTAGCAACAAAATGACTCCAGAGCACTAAAAAACCCGCTTGCAATGAAATGACTCCAGAGCACTTAAAAACCCGCTTGCAACGAAATGACTCCAGAGCACTTAAAAACCCGCTTGCAACGAAATGACTCCAGAGCACTTAAAAACCCGCTTGCAACGAAATGACTCCAGAGCACTAAAAAACCCGCTTGCAATGAAATGACTCCAGAGCACTTAAAAACCCGCTTGCAACGAAATGACTCCAGAGCACTTAAAAACCCGCTTGCAACGAAATGACTCCAGAGCACTAAAAAACCCGCTTGCAACGAAATGACTCCAGAGCACTTAAAAACCCGCTTGCAACGAAATGACTCCAGAGCACTTAAACACCCGCTTGCAACGAAATGACTCCAGAGTACTTAAAAACCCGCTTGCAACGAAATGCCTACAGAGCACTTAAAATACCCGCTTCCAGTGAAATGTCTGAGAAGTATGTAAAAACCCGCTTGCAACGAAATGACTCCAGAGCACTTAAACACCCGCTTGCAACAAAATGACTCCAGAGCACTTAAAAACCCGCTTGCAACGAAATGACTCCAGAGCACTTAAACACCCGCTTGCAACGAAATGACTCCAGAGTACTTAAAAACCCGCTTGCAACGAAATGCCTACAGAGCACTTAAAATACCCGCTTCCAGTGAAATGTCTGAGAAGTATGTAAAAACCCGCTTGCAACGAAATGACTCCAGAGCACTTAAACACCCGCTTGCAACGAAATGACTCCAGAGTACTTAAAAACCCGCTTGCAACGAAATGCCTACAGAGCACTTAAAAAACCCGCTTCCAGTGAAATGTCTGAGAAGTATGTAAAAACCCGCTTGCAACGAAATGTCTCCAGAGCACTTAAAAACCCGCTTGCAACGAAATGAATCCAGAGCACTTAAAAACTCGCTTGCAACGAAATGACTCCAGAGCACTTAAAAACCCGCTTGCAACGAAATGACTCCAGAGCACTTAAAAAACCCGCTTCCAGTGAAATGTCTGAGAAGTATGTAAAAACCCGCTTGCAACGAAATGACTCCAGAGCACTTAAAATACTCGCTTCCAGTTAAATGTCAGAGAAATATGTAAAAACCCGCTTGCAACGAAATGACTCCAGAGCACGTAAAAACCCGTTTGCAACGAAATGACTCCAGAGTACTTAAAAACCCGCTTGCAACGAAATGCCTACAGAGCATTTAAAAAACCCGCTTCCAGTGAAATGTCTGAGAAGTATGTAAAAACCCGCTTGCAACGAAATGACTCCAGAACACGTAAAAACCGGCTTGCAACGAAATGACTCCAGAGCACTTAAAAACCCGCTTGCAACGAAATGTCTCCAGAGTACTTAAAAACCCACTTGCAACGAAATGACTCCAGAGCACTTAAAAACCCGCTTGCAACGAAATGACTCCAGAGCACTTAAATACCCGCTTGCAACGTAATGACTCCAGAGCACTTAAAAACCCGCTTGCAACGAAATGGCTCCAGAGCACTTAAAAACCCGCTTGCAACGAAATGGCTCCAGAGCACTTAAAAACCAGCTTGCAACGAAATGTCTCCAGAGCACTTAAAAACCCGCTTGCAACGAAATGACTCCAGAGCACTTAAAAACCCGCTTGCAACGAAATGACTCCAGAGCACTCAAAAACCCGCTTGCAACGAAATGACTCCAGAGTACTCAAAAACCCGCTTGCAACGAAATGACTCCAGAGCACTTAAACACCCGCTTGCAACGAAATGACTCCAGAGTACTTAAAAACCCGCTTGCAACGAAATGCCTACAGAGCACATAAAAAACCCGCTTCCAGTGAAATGTCTGAGAAGTATGTAAAAACCCGCTTGCAACGAAATGACTCCAGAACACGTAAAAACCCGCTTGCAACGAAATGACTCCAGAGCACTTAAAAACCCGCTTACAACGAAATGCCTTCAGAGCACTTAAAAACCCGCTTGCAACGAAATGACTCCAGAGCACTTAAAAACCCGCTTGCAACGAAATGTCTCCAGAGTACTTAAAAACCCGCTTGCAACGAAATGACTCCAGAGCACTTAAAAACCCGCTTGCAACGAAATGACTCCAGAGCACTTAAAAACCCGCTTGCAACGAAATGACTCCAGAGCACTTAAAAACCCGCTTGCAACGAAATGACTCCAGAGCACTTAAAAACCCGCTTGCAACGAAATGACTCCAGAGCACTTAAAAACCCGCTTGCAACGAAATGACTCCAGAGCACTTAAAAACCCGCTTGCAACGAAATGACTCCAGAACACTTAAAAACCCGCTTGCAACGTAATGGCTCCAGAGCACTTAAAAACCCGCTTGCAACGAAATGGCTCCAGAGCACTTAAAAACCAGCTTGCTACGAAATGTCTCCAGAGAACTTAAAAACCCGCTTGCAACGAAATGCCTCCAGAGCACTTAAAAACCCGCTTGCAACGAAATGACTCCAGAGCACTTAAAAACCCGCTTGCAACGAAATGACTGAGAGCACTTAAAAACCCGCTTGCAACGAAATGACTCCAGAGCACTTAAAAACCCGCTTGCAACGAAATGACTCCAGAGAACTTAAAAACCCGCTTGCAACGAAATGACTCCAGAACACTTAAAAACCCGCTTGCAACGTAATGGCTCCAGAGCACTTAAAAACCCGCTTGCAACGAAATGGCTCCAGAGCAATTAAAAACCCGCTTGCAACGAAATGGCTCCAGAGCACTTAAAAACCCGCTGGCAACGAAATGACTCCAGAGAACTTAAAAACCCGCTTACAACGAAATGCCAGCAGAGCACTTAAAAAACCCGCTTCCAGTGAAATGTCTGAGAAGTATGTAAAAACCCGCTTACAACGAAATGACTCCAGAACCCGTAAAAACCCGCTTGCAACGAAATGACTCCAGAGCACTTAAAAACCCGCTTGCAACGAAATGCCTTCAGAGCACTTAAAAACCCGCTTGCGACGAAACGACTCCAGAACACTTAAAAACCCGCTTGCAACGAAAAGACTCCAGAGCACTTAAAAACCCGCTTGCAACAAAATGACTCCAGAGCACTAAAAAACCCGCTTGCAATGAAATGACTCCAGAGCACTTAAAAACCCGCTTGCAACGAATTGACTCCAGAGCACTTAAAAACCCGCTTGCAACGAAATGACTCCAGAGCACTTAAAAACCCGCTTGCAACGAAATGACTCCAGAGCACTTAAAAACCCGCTTGCAACGAAATGACTCCAGAGCACTTAAAAACCCGCTTGCAACGAAATGACTCCAGAGCACTTAAAAACCCGCTTGCAACGAAAAGCCTTCAGAGCACTTAAAAACCCGCTTGCAACGAAATGACTCCAGAGCACTTAAAAACCCGCTTGCAATGAAATGACTCCAGAGCACTTAAAAACCCGCTTGCAACGAAATGGCTCCAGAGCACTTAAAAACCCGCTTGCAACGAAATGGCTCCAGAGCACTTAAAAACCCGCTTGCAACGAAATGACTCCAGAGTACTTAAAAACCCGCTTACAACGAAATGCCTGCAGAGCACTTAAAAAACCCGCTTCCAGTGAAATGTCTGGGAAGTATGTAAAAACCCGCTTGCAACGAAATGACTCCAGAACCCGTAAAAACCCGCTTGCAACGAAATGACTCCAGAGCACTTAAAAACCCGCTTGCAACAAAATGCCTTCAGAGCACTTAAAAACCCGCTTGCAAAGAAATGACTCCAGAACACTTAAAAACCCGCTTGCAACGAAAAGACTCCAGAGCACTTAAAAACCCGCTAGCAACAAAATGACTCCAGAGCACTAAAAAACCCGCTTGCAATGAAATGACTCCAGAGCACTTAAAAACCCGCTTGCAACGAAATGACTCCAGAGCACTTAAAAACCCGCTTGCAACGAAATGACTCCAGAGCACTTAAAAACCCGCTTGCAACGAAATGACTCCAGAGCACTAAAAAACCCGCTTGCAATGAAATGACTCCAGAGCACTTAAAAACCCGCTTGCAACGAAATGACTCCAGAGCACTTAAAAACCCGCTTGCAACGAAATGAATCCAGAGCACTTAAAAACCCGCTTGCAACGAAATGACTCCAGAGCACTTAAAAACCCGCTTGCAACGAAATGACTCCAGAGCACTTAAAAACCCGCTTGCGACGAAATGCCTTCAGAGCACTTAAAAACCCGCTTGCAACGAAATGACTCCAGAGCACTTAAAAACCCGCTTGCGACGAAATGCCTCCAGAGCACTTAAAAACCCGCTTGCAACGAAATGACTCCAGAGCACTTAAAAACCCGCTTGCGACGAAATGACTCCAGAACACTTAAAAACCCGCTTGCAACGTAATGGCTCCAGAGCACTTAAAAACCCGCTTGCAACGAAATGGCTCCAGAGCACTTAAAAACCCGCTTGCAACGATATGGCTCCAGAGCACTTAAAAACCCGCTTGCAACGAAATGTCTCCAGAGCACTTAAAAACCCGCTTGCAATGAAATGACTCCAGAGCACTTAAAAACCCGCTTGCAACGAAATGCCTTCAGAGCACTTAAAAACCCGCTTGCAACGAAATGACTCCAGAACACGTAAAAACCCGCTTACAACGAAATGACTCCAGAGCACTTAAAAACCCGCTTGCAACGAAATGCCTTCAGAGCACTTAAAAACCCGCTTGCAAAGAAAGGACTCCAGTACACTTAAAAACCCGCTTGCAACGAAAAGACTCCAGAGCACTAAAAAACCCGCTTGCAACAAAATGACTCCAGAGCACTTAAAAACCCGCTTGCAACGAAATGACTCCAGAGCACTTAAACACCCGCTTGCAACGAAATGACTCCAGAGTACTTAAAAACCCGCTTGCAACGAAATGCCTACAGAGCACTTAAAATACCCGCTTCCAGTGAAATGTCTGAGAAGTATGTAAAAACCCGCTTGCAACGAAATGACTCCAGAGCACTTAAACACCCGCTTGCAACGAAATGACTCCAGAGTACTTAAAAACCCGCTTGCAACGAAATGCCTACAGAGCACTTAAAAAACCCGCTTCCAGTGAAATGTCTGAGAAGTATGTAAAAACCCGCTTGCAACGAAATGTCTCCAGAGCACTTAAAAACCCGCTTGCAACGAAATGAATCCAGAGCACTTAAAAACCCGCTTGCAACGAAATGGCTCCAGAGCACTTAAAAACCCGCTTGCAACGAAATGACTCCAGAGTACTTAAAAACCCGCTTACAACGAAATGCCTGCAGAGCACTTAAAAAACCCGCTTCCAGTGAAATGTCTGAGAAGTATGTAAAAACCCGCTTGCAACGAAATGACTCCAGAACCCGTAAAAACCCGTTTGCAACTAAATGACTCCAGAGCACTTAAAAACCCGCTTGCAACGAAATGCCTCCAGAGCACTTAAAAACCCGCTTACAAACAAATGACTCCAGAACACTTAAAAACCCGCTTGCAACGAAAAGACTCCAGAGCACTTAAAAACCCGCTTGCAACAAAATGACTCCAGAGCATTAAAAAACCCGCTTGCAATGAAATGACTCCAGAGCACTTAAAAACCCGCTTGCAACGAAATGACTCCAGAGCACTTAAAAACCCGCTTGCAACGAAATGACTCCAGAGCACTAAAAAACCCGCTTGCTACGAAATGACTCCAGAGCACTTAAAAACCCGCTTGCAACGAAATGACTCCAGAGCACTTAAAAACCCGCTTGCAACGAAATGAATCCAGAGCACTTAAAAACCCGCTTGCAACGAAATGACTCCAGAGCACTTAAAAACCCGCTTGCAACGAAATGACTCCAGAGCACTTAAAAACCCGCTTGCAACGAAATGCCTTCAGAGCACTTAAAAACCCGCTTGCAACGAAATGACTCCAGAGCACTTGAAAACCCGCTTGCAACGAAATGACTCCAGAGCACTCAAAAACCCGCTTGCAACGAAATGACTCCAGAGTACTCAAAAACCCGCTTGCAACGAAATGACTCCAGAGCACTTAAACACCCGCTTGCAACGAAATGACTCCAGAGTACTTAAAAACCCGCTTGCAACGAAATGCCTACAGAGCACTTAAAAAACCCGCTTGAAGTGAAATGTCTGAGAAGTATGTAAAAACCCGCTTGCAACGAAATGACTCCAGAACACGTAAAAACCCGCTTGCAACGAAATGACTCCAGAGCACTTAAAAACCCGCTTACAACGAAATGCCTTCAGAGCACTTAAAAACCCGCTTGCAACGAAATGACTCCAGAGCACTTAAAAACCCGCTTGCAACGAAATGACTCCAGAGCACTTAAAAACCCGCTTGCAACGAAATGACTCCAGAGCACTTAAAAACCCGCTTGCAACGAAATGTCTCCAGAGTACTTAAAAACCCGCTTGCAACGAAATGACTCCAGAGCACTTAAAAACCCGCTTGCAACGAAATGACTCCAGAGCACTTAAAAACCCGCTTGCAACGAAATGACTCCAGAGCACTTAAAAACCCGCTTGCAACGAAATGACTCCAGAGCACTTAAAAACCCGCTTGCAACGAAATGACTCCAGAGCACTTAAAAACCCGCTTGCAACGAAATGACTCCAGAGCACTTAAAAACCCGCTTGCAACGAAATGACTCCAGAGCACTTAAAAACCCGCTTGCAACGAAATGACTCCAGAGCACTTAAAAACCCGCTTGCAACGAAATGACTACAGAACACTTAAATACCCGCTTGCAACGTAATGACTCCAGAGCACTTAAAAACCCGCTTGCAACGAAATGGCTCCAGAGCACTTAAAAACCCGCTTGCAACGAAATGGCTCCAGAGCACTTAAAAACCAGCTTGCTACGAAATGTCTCCAGAGCACTTAAAAACCCGCTTGCAACGAAATGACTCCAGAGCACTTAAAAACCCGCTTGCAACGAAATGCCTCCAGAGCACTTAAAAACCCGCTTGCAACGAAATGACTCCAGAGCACTTAAAAACCCGCTTGCAACGAAATGACTCCAGAGCACTTAAAAACCCGCTTGCAACGAAATGACTCCAGAGCACTTAAAAACCCGCTTGCAACGAAATGACTCCAGAGCACTTAAAAACCCGCTTGCAACGAAATGACTCCAGAGCACTTAAAAACCCGCTTGCAACGAAATGACTCCAGAGCACTAAAAAACCCGCTTGCAACGAAATGACTCCAGAGCACTTAAAAACCCGCTTGCAACGAAATGACTCCAGAGCACTTAAAAACCCGCTTGCAACGAAATGACTCCACAGCACTTAAAAACCCGCTTGCAACGAAATGACTCCAGAGCACTTAAAAACCCGCTTGCAACGAAATGACTCCAGAGCACTTAAAAACCCGCTTGCAACGAAATGCCTTCAGAGCACTTAAAAACCCGCTTGCAACGAAATGACTCCAGAGCACTTAAAAACCTGCTTGCAACGAAATGACTCCAGAGCACTCAAAAACCCGCTTGCAACGAAATGAATCCAGAGTACTCAAAAACCCGCTTGCAACGAAATGACTCCAGAGCACTTAAACACCCGCTTGCAACGAAATGACTCCAGAGTACTTAAAAACCCGCTTGCAACGAAATGCCTACAGAGCACTTAAAAAACCCGCTTCCAGTGAAATGTCTGAGAAGTATGTAAAAACCCGCTTGCAACGAAATGACTCCAGAACACGTAAAAACCCGCTTGCAACGAAATGACTCCAGAGCACTTAAAAACCCGCTTACAACGAAATGCCTTCAGAGCACTTAAAAACCCGCTTGCAACGAAATGACTCCAGAGCACTTAAAAACCCGCTTGCAACGAAATGACTCCAGAGCACTTAAAAACCCGCTTGCAACGAAATGTCTCCAGAGCACTTAAAAACCCGCTTGCAACGAAATGACTCCAGAGCACTTAAAAACCCGCTTGCAACGAAATGACTCCAGAGCACTTAAAAACCCGCTTGCAACGAAATGACTCCAGAGCACTTAAAAACCCGCTTGCAACGAAATGACTCCAGAGCACTTAAAAACCCGCTTGCAACGAAATGACTACAGAACACTTAAATACCCGCTTGCAACGTAATGACTCCAGAGCACTTAAAAACCCGCTTGCAACGAAATGGCTCCAGAGCACTTAAAAACCCGCTTGCAACGAATGGCTCCAGAGCACTTAAAAACCAGCTTGCTACGAAATGTCTCCAGAGCACTTAAAAACCCGCTTGCAACGAAATGACTCCAGAGCACTTAAAAACCCGCTTGCAACGAAATGCCTCCAGAGCACTTAAAAACCCGCTTGCAACGAAATGACTCCAGAGCACTTAAAAACCCGCTTGCAACGAAATGCCTCCAGAGCACTTAAAAACCCGCTTGCAACGAAATGACTCCAGAGCACTTAAAAACCCGCTTGCAACGAAATGACTCCAGAGCACTTAAAAACCCGCTTGCAACGAAATGACTCCAGAACACTTAGAAACCCGCTTGCAACGTAATGGCTCCAGAGCACTTAAAAACCTGCTTGCAACGAAATGGCTCCAGAGCACTTAAAAACCAGCTTGCTACGAAATGTCTCCAGAGCACTTAAAAACCCGCTTGCAACGAAATGACTCCAGAGCACTTAAAAACCCGCTTGCAACCAAATGCCTCCAGAGCACTTAAAAACCCGCTTGCAAGGAAATGACTCCAGAGCACTTAAAAACCCGCTTGCAACGAAATGACTCCAGAGCACTTAAAAACTTACTTGCAACGAAATGACTCCAGAGCACTTAAAAACCCGCTTGCAACGAAATGACTCCAGAGCACTTAAAAACCCGCTTGCAACGAAATGACTCCAGAACACTTAAAAACACGCTTGCAACGTAATGGCTCCAGAGCACTTAAAAACCCGCTTGCAACGAAATGGCTCCAGAGCACTTAAAAACCCGCTTGCAACGAAATGGCTCCAGAGCACTTAAAAACCCGCTTGCAACGAAATGACTCCAGAGTACTTAAAAACCCGCTTACAACGAAATGCCTGCAGAGCACTTAAAAAACCCGCTTCCAGTGAAATGTCTGAGAAGTATGTAAAAACCCGCTTGCAAAGAAATGACTCCAGAACCCGTAAAAACCCGCTTGCAACGAAATGACTCCAGAGCACTTAAAAACCCGCTTGCAACGAAATGACTCCAGAGCACTTAAAAACCCGCTTGCAACGAAATGACTCCAGAGCACTTAAAAACCCGCTTGCAACGAAATGACTCCAGAGCACTTAAAAACCCGCTTGCAACGAAATGACTCCAGAACACTTAAAAACCCGCTTGCAACGTAATGGCTCCAGAGCACTTAAAAACCCGCTTGCAACGAAATGGCTCCAGAGCACTTAAAAACCCGCTTGCAACGAAATGGCTCCAGAGCACTTAAAAACCCGCTTGCAACGAAATGACTCCAGAGTACTTAAAAACCCGCTTACAACGAAATGCCTGCAGAGCACTTAAAAAACCCGCTTCCAGTGAAATGTCTGAGAAGTATGTAAAAACCCGCTTGCAACGAAATGACTCCAAAACCCGTAAAAACCCGCTTGCAACGAAATGACTCCAGAGCACTTAAAAACCCGCTTGCAACGAAATGCCTTCAGAGCACTTAAAAACCCGCTTGCAAAGAAATGACTCCAGAACACTTAAAAACCCGCTTGCAACGAAAAGACTCCAGAACACTTAAAAACCCGCTTGCAACAAAATGACTCCAGAGCACTAAAAAACCCGCTTGCAATGAAATGACTCCAGAGCACTTAAAAACCCGCTTGCAACGAAATGACTCCAGAGCACTTAAAAACCCGCTTGCAACGAAATGACTCCAGAGCACTTAAAAACCCGCTTGCAACGAAATGACTCCAGAGCACTAAAAAACCCGCTTGCAACGAAATGACTACAGAGCACTTAAAAACCCGCTTGCAACGAAATGACTCCAGAGCACTTAAAAACCCGCTTGCAACGAAATGACTCCAGAGCACTTAAAAACCCGCTTGCAACGAAATGACTCCAGAGCACTTAAAAACCCGCTTGCAACGAAATGACTCCAGAGCACTTAAAAACCCGCTTGCAACGAAATGACTCCAGAACACTTAAAAACCCGCTTGCAACGTAATGGCTCCAGAGCACTTAAAAACCCGCTTGCAACGAAATGGCTCCAGAGCACTTAAAAACCCGCTTGCAACGAAATGGCTCCAGAGCACTTAAAAACCCGCTTGCAACGAAATGACTCCAGAGTACTTAAAAACCCGCTTACAACGAAATGCCTGCAGAGCACTTAAAAAACCCGCTTCCAGTGAAATGTCTGAGAAGTATGTAAAAACCCGCTTGCAACGAAATGACTCCAGAACCCGTAAAAACCCGCTTGCAACGAAATGACTCCAGAGCACTTAAAAACCCGCTTGCAACGAAATGCCTTCAGAGCACTTAAAAACCCGCTTGCAAAGAAATGACTCCAGAACACTTAAAAACCCGCTTGCAACGAAAAGACTCCAGAACACTTAAAAACCCGCTTGCAACAAAATGACTCCAGAGCACTAAAAAACCCGCTTGCAATGAAATGACTCCAGAGCACTTAAAAACCCGCTTGCAACGAAATGACTCCAGAGCACTTAAAAACCCGCTTGCAACGAAATGACTCCAGAGCACTTAAAAACCCGCTTGCAACGAAATGACTCCAGAGCACTAAAAAACCCGCTTGCAACGAAATGACTACAGAGCACTTAAAAACCCGCTTGCAACGAAATGACTCCAGAGCACTTAAAAACCCGCTTGCAACGAAATGACTCCAGAGCACTTAAAAACCCGCTTGCAACGAAATGACTCCAGAGCACTTAAAAACCCGCTTGCAACGAAATGACTCCAGAGCACTTAAAAAACCGCTTGCAACGAAATGACTCCAGAACACTTAAAAACCCGCTTGCAACGTAATGGCTCCAGAGCACTTAAAAACCCGCTTGCAACGAAATGGCTCCAGAGCACTTAAAAACCCGCTTGCAACGAAATGGCTCCAGAGCACCTAAAAACCCGCTTGCAACGAAATGACTCCAGAGTACTTAAAAACCCGCTTACAACGAAATGCCTGCAGAGCACTTAAAAAGCCCGCTTCCAGTGAAATGTCTGAGAAGTATGTAAAAACCCGCTTGCAACGAAATGACTCCAGAACCCGTAAAAACCCGCTTGCAACGAAATGACTCCAGAGCACTTAAAAACCCGCTTGCAACGAAATGCCTTCAGAGCACTTAAAAACCCGCTTGCAACGAAATGACTCCAGAGCACTTGAAAACCCGCTTGCAACGAAATGACTCCAGAGCACTCAAAAACCCGCTTGCAACGAAATGACTCCAGAGTACTCAAAAACCCGCTTGCAACGAAATGACTCCAGAGCACTTAAACACCCGCTTGCAACGAAATGACTCCAGAGTACTTAAAAACCCGCTTGCAACGAAATGCCTACGGAGCACTTAAAAAACCCGCTTGAAGTGAAATGCCTTCAGAGCACTTAAAAACCCGCTTGCAACGAAATGACTCCAGAGCACTTAAAAACCCGCCTGCAACGAAATGGCTCCAGAGCACTTAAAAACCCGCCTGCAACGAAATGGCTCCAGAGCACTTAAAAACCCGCTTGCAACGAAATGTCTCCAGAGCACTTAAAAACCCGCTTGCAACGAAATGACTCCAGAGCACTTAAAAACCCACTTGCAACGAAATGACTCCAGAGCACTTAAAAACCCGCTTGCAACGAAATGACTCCAGAGCACTTAAAAACCCGCTTGCAACGAAATGACTCCAGAGCACTTAAAAACCCGCTTGCAACGAAATGACTCCAGAGCACTGAAAAACCCGCTTGCAACGAAATGACTCCAGAGCACGTAAAAACCTGTTTGCAACGAAATGACTCCAGAGTACTTAAAAACCCACTTGCAACGAAATGCCTCCAGAGCATTTAAAAAACCCGCTTCCAGTGAAATGTCTGAGAAGTATGTAAAAACCCGCTTGAAACGAAATGACTCCAGAACACGTAAAAACCCGCTTGCAACGAAATGACTCCAGAGCACTTAAAAACCCGCTTACAACGAAATGCCTTCAGAGCACTTAAAAACCGCATGCAACGAAATGACTCCAGAGCACTTAAAAACCCGCTTGCAACGAAATGACTCCAGAACACTAAAAAACCCGATTGCAATGAAATGACTCCAGAGCACTTAAAAACCCGCTTGCAACGAAATGACTCCAGAACACTTAAAAACCCGCTTGCAACGAAATGACTCCAGAGCACTTAAAAACCCGCTTGCAACGAAATGACTCCAGAGCACTTAAAAACCCGCTTGCAAAGAAATGACTCCAGAACACTTAAAAACCCGCTTGCAACGAAATGACTCCAGAACCCATAAAAACCCGCTTGCAACGAAATGACTCCAGAGCACTTAAAAACCCGCTTGCAACGAAATGCCTTCAGAGCACTTAAAAACCCGCTTGCAAAGAAATGACTCCAGAACACTTAAAAACCCGCTTGCAACGAAAAGACTCCAGAACACTTAAAAACCCGCTTGCAACGAAATGACTCCAGAGCACTTAAAAACCCGCTTGCAACGAAATGACTCCAGAACGCTTAAAAACCCGCTTGCAACGAAATGATTCCAGAGCACTTAAAAACCCGCTTGCAACGAAATGACTCCAGAGCACTTAAAAACCCGTTTGCAACGAAATGCCTTCAGAGCACTTAAAAACCCGCTTACAACGAAATGACTCCAGAGCACTTAAAAACCCGCTTGCAACGAAATGACTCCAGAGCACTTAAAAACCCGCTTGCAACGAAATGTCTCCAGAGCACTTAAAAACCCGCTTGCAACGAAATGACTCCAGAGCACTTAAAAACCCGCTTGCAACGAAATGACTCCAGAGCACTTAAAAACCCGCTTGCAACGAAATGACTCCAGAGCACTTAAAAACCCGCTTGCAACGAAATGACTCCAGAGCACTTAAAAACCCGCTTGCAACGAAATGACTCCAGAGCACTTAAAAACCCGCTTGCAACGAAATGGCTCCAGAGCACTTAAAAACCCGCTTGCAACGAAATGGCTCCAGAGCACTTAAAAACCCGCTTGCAACGAAATGTCTCCAGAGCACTTAAAAACCCGCTTGCAACGAAATGGCTCCAGAGCACTTAAAAACCCGCTTGCAAAGAAATGACTCCAGAGCACTTAAAAACCCGCTTGCAACGAAATGACTCCAGAGCACTTAAAAACCCGCTTGCAACGAAATGACTCCAGAGCACTTAAAAACCCGCTTGCAACGAAATGACTCCAGAGCACTTAAAAACCCGCTTGCAACGAAATGACTCCAGAGCACGTAAAAACCCGTTTGCAACGAAATGACTCCAGAGTACTTAAAAACCCACTTGCAACGAAATGCCTCCAGAGCATTTAAAAAACCCGCTTCCAGTGAAATGTCTGAGAAGTATGTAAAAACCCGCTTGAAACGAAATGACTCCAGAGCACTTAAAAACCCGCTTACAACGAAATGCCTTCAGAGCACTTAAAAACCGCATGCAACGAAATGACTCCAGAGCACTTAAAAACCCGCTTGCAACGAAATGACTCCAGAACACTAAAAAACCCGCTTGCAACGAAATGACTCCAGAGCACTTAAAAACCCGCTTGCAACGAAATGACTCCAGAGCACTAAAAAACCCGCTTGCAACGAAATGACTCCAGAGCACTTAAAAACCCGCTTGCAACGAAATGACTCCAGAGCACTTAAAAACCCGCTTGCAACGAAATGACTCCAGAGCACTTAAAAACCCGCTTGCAACGAAATGACTCCAGAGCACTTAAAAACCCGCTTGCAACGAAATGACTCCAGAGCACTTAAAAACCCGCTTGCAACGAAATGCCTTCAGAGCCTCCAGAGCACTTAAAAACCCGCTTGCAACGAAATGACTCCAGAGCACTTAAAAACCCGCTTGCAACAAAATGCCTTCAGAGCACTTAAAAACCCGCTTGCAACGAAATGACTCCAGAGCACTTAAAAACCCGCTTGCAACGAAATGACTCCAGAACACTTAAAAACCCGCCTGCAACGAAATGTCTCCAGAGCACTTAAAAACCCGCTTGCAACGAAATGACTCCAGAGCACTTAAAAACCCGCCTGCAACGAAATGTCTCCAGAGCACTTAAAAACCCGCTTGCAACGAAATGACTCCAGAGCACTTAAAAACCCGCTTGCAACGAAATGACTCCAGAGCACTTAAAAACCCGCTTGCAACGAAATGACTCCAGAGCACTTAAAAACCCGCTTGCAACGAAATGACTCCAGAGCACTTAAAAACCCGCTTGCAACGAAATGGCTCCAGAGCACTTAAAAACCCGCTTGCAACGAAATGGCTCCAGAGCACTTAAAAACCCGCTTGCAACGAAATGTCTCCAGAGCACTTAAAAACCCGCTTGCAACGAAATGACTCCAGAGCACTTAAAAACCCGCTTGCAAAGAAATGACTCCAGAGCACTTAAAAACCCGCTTGCAACGAAATGACTCCAGAGCACTTAAAAACCCGCTTGCAACGAAATGACTCCAGAGCACTTAAAAACCCGCTTGCAACGAAATGACTCCAGAGCACTTAAAAACCCGCTTGCAACGAAATGACTCCAGAGCACGTAAAAACCCGTTTGCAACGAAATGACTCCAGAGTACTTAAAAACCCACTTGCAACGAAATGCCTCCAGAGCATTTAAAAAACCCGCTTCCAGTGAAATGTCTGAGAAGTATGTAAAAACCCGCTTGAAACGAAATGACTCCAGAACACGTAAAAACCCGCTTGCAACGAAATGACTCCAGAGCACTTAAAAACCCGCTTGCAACGAAATGCCTTCAGAGCACTTAAAAACCCGCTTACAACGAAATGACTCCAGAGCACTTAAAAACCCGCTTGCAACGAAATGACTCCAGAGCACTTAAAAACCCGCTTGCAACGAAATGTCTCCAGAGCACTTAAAAACCCGCTTGCAACGAAATGACTCCAGAGCACTTAAAAACCCGCTTGCAACGAAATGACTCCAGAGCACTTAAAAACCCGCTTGCAACGAAATGACTCCAGAGCACTTAAAAACCCGCTTGCAACGAAATGACTCCAGAGCACTTAAAAACCCGCTTGCAACGAAATGACTCCAGAGCACTTAAAAACCCGCTTGCAACGAAATGGCTCCAGAGCACTTAAAAACCCGCTTGCAACGAAATGGCTCCAGAGCACTTAAAAACCCGCTTGCAACGAAATGTCTCCAGAGCACTTAAAAACCCGCTTGCAACGAAATGACTCCAGAGCACTTAAAAACCCGCTTGCAAAGAAATGACTCCAGAGCACTTAAAAACCCGCTTGCAACGAAATGACTCCAGAGCACTTAAAAACCCGCTTGCAACGAAATGACTCCAGAGCACTTAAAAACCCGCTTGCAACGAAATGACTCCAGAGCACTTAAAAACCCGCTTGCAACGAAATGACTCCAGAGCACGTAAAAACCCGTTTGCAACGAAATGACTCCAGAGTACTTAAAAACCCACTTGCAACGAAATGCCTCCAGAGCATTTAAAAAACCCGCTTCCAGTGAAATGTCTGAGAAGTATGTAAAAACCCGCTTGAAACGAAATGACTCCAGAACACGTAAAAACCCGCTTGCAACGAAATGACTCCAGAGCACTTAAAAACCCGCTTACAACGAAATGCCTTCAGAGCACTTAAAAACCGCATGCAACGAAATGACTCCAGAGCACTTAAAAACCCGCTTGCAACGAAATGACTCCAGAACACTAAAAAACCCGATTGCAACGAAATGACTCCAGAGCACTTAAAAACCCGCTTGCAACGAAATGACTCCAGAACACTAAAAAACCCGCTTGCAACGAAATGACTCCAGAGCACTCAAAAACCCGCTTGCAACGAAATGACTCCAGAGTACTCAAAAACCCGCTTGCAACGAAATGACTCCAGAGCACTTAAACACCCGCTTGCAACGAAATGACTCCAGAGCACTTGAAAACCCGCTTGCAACGAAATGACTCCAGAGCACTCAAAAACCCGCTTGCAACGAAATGACTCCAGAGTACTCAAAAACCCGCTTGCAACGAAATGACTCCAGAGCACTTAAACACCCGCTTGCAACGAAATGACTCCAGAGTACTTAAAAACCCGCTTGCAACGAAATGCCTACAGAGCACTTAAAAAACCCGCTTGAAGTGAAATGCCTTCAGAGCACTTAAAAACCCGCTTGCAACGAAATGACTCCAGAGCACTTAAAAACCCGCTTGCAACGAAATGTCTCCAGAGCACTTAAAAACCCGCTTGCAACGAAATGACTCCAGAGCACTTAAAAACCCGCTTGCAACGAAATGACTCCAGAGCACTTAAAAACCCGCTTGCAACGAAATGACTCCAGAGCACTTAAAAACCCGCTTGCAACGAAATGACTCCAGAGCACTTAAAAACCCGCCTGCAACGAAATGGCTCCAGAGCACTTAAAAACCCGCCTGCAACGAAATGGCTCCAGAGCACTTAAAAACCCGCTTGCAACGAAATGTCTCCAGAGCACTTAAAAACCCGCTTGCAACGAAATGACTCCAGAGCACTTAAAAACCCACTTGCAACGAAATGACTCCAGAGCACTTAAAAACCCGCTTGCAACGAAATGACTCCAGAGCACTTAAAAACCCGCTTGCAACGAAATGACTCCAGAGCACTTAAAAACCCGCTTGCAACGAAATGACTCCAGAGCACTGAAAAACCCGCTTGCAACGAAATGACTCCAGAGCACGTAAAAACCTGTTTGCAACGAAATGACTCCAGAGTACTTAAAAACCCACTTGCAACGAAATGCCTCCAGAGCATTTAAAAAACCCGCTTCCAGTGAAATGTCTGAGAAGTATGTAAAAACCCGCTTGAAACGAAATGACTCCAGAACACGTAAAAACCCGCTTGCAACGAAATGACTCCAGAGCACTTAAAAACCCGCTTACAACGAAATGCCTTCAGAGCACTTAAAAACCGCATGCAACGAAATGACTCCAGAGCACTTAAAAACCCGCTTGCAACGAAATGACTCCAGAACACTAAAAAACCCGATTGCAATGAAATGACTCCAGAGCACTTAAAAACCCGCTTGCAACGAAATGACTCCAGAACACTTAAAAACCCGCTTGCAACGAAATGACTCCAGAGCACTTAAAAACCCGCTTGCAACGAAATGACTCCAGAGCACTTAAAAACCCGCTTGCAAAGAAATGACTCCAGAACACTTAAAAACCCGCTTGCAACGAAATGACTCCAGAACCCGTAAAAACCCGCTTGCAACGAAATGACTCCAGAGCACTTAAAAACCCGCTTGCAACGAAATGCCTTCAGAGCACTTAAAAACCCGCTTGCAAAGAAATGACTCCAGAACACTTAAAAACCCGCTTGCAACGAAAAGACTCCAGAACACTTAAAAACCCGCTTGCAACGAAATGACTCCAGAGCACTTAAAAACCCGCTTGCAACGAAATGACTCCAGAACGCTTAAAAACCCGCTTGCAACGAAATGATTCCAGAGCACTTAAAAACCCGCTTGCAACGAAATGACTCCAGAGCACTTAAAAACCCGCTTGCAACGAAATGCCTTCAGAGCACTTAAAAACCCGCTTACAACGAAATGACTCCAGAGCACTTAAAAACCCGCTTGCAACGAAATGACTCCAGAGCACTTAAAAACCCGCTTGCAACGAAATGTCTCCAGAGCACTTAAAAACCCGCTTGCAACGAAATGACTCCAGAGCACTTAAAAACCCGCTTGCAACGAAATGACTCCAGAGCACTTAAAAACCCGCTTGCAACGAAATGACTCCAGAGCACTTAAAAACCCGCTTGCAACGAAATGACTCCAGAGCACTTAAAAACCCGCTTGCAACGAAATGACTCCAGAGCACTTAAAAACCCGCTTGCAACGAAATGGCTCCAGAGCACTTAAAAACCCGCTTGCAACGAAATGGCTCCAGAGCACTTAAAAACCCGCTTGCAACGAAATGTCTCCAGAGCACTTAAAAACCCGCTTGCAACGAAATGGCTCCAGAGCACTTAAAAACCCGCTTGCAAAGAAATGACTCCAGAGCACTTAAAAACCCGCTTGCAACGAAATGACTCCAGAGCACTTAAAAACCCGCTTGCAACGAAATGACTCCAGAGCACTTAAAAACCCGCTTGCAACGAAATGACTCCAGAGCACTTAAAAACCCGCTTGCAACGAAATGACTCCAGAGCACGTAAAAACCCGTTTGCAACGAAATGACTCCAGAGTACTTAAAAACCCACTTGCAACGAAATGCCTCCAGAGCATTTAAAAAACCCGCTTCCAGTGAAATGTCTGAGAAGTATGTAAAAACCCGCTTGAAACGAAATGACTCCAGAGCACTTAAAAACCCGCTTACAACGAAATGCCTTCAGAGCACTTAAAAACCGCATGCAACGAAATGACTCCAGAGCACTTAAAAACCCGCTTGCAACGAAATGACTCCAGAACACTAAAAAACCCGCTTGCAACGAAATGACTCCAGAGCACTTAAAAACCCGCTTGCAACGAAATGACTCCAGAGCACTAAAAAACCCGCTTGCAACGAAATGACTCCAGAGCACTTAAAAACCCGCTTGCAACGAAATGACTCCAGAGCACTTAAAAACCCGCTTGCAACGAAATGACTCCAGAGCACTTAAAAACCCGCTTGCAACGAAATGACTCCAGAGCACTTAAAAACCCGCTTGCAACGAAATGACTCCAGAGCACTTAAAAACCCGCTTGCAACGAAATGCCTTCAGAGCCTCCAGAGCACTTAAAAACCCGCTTGCAACGAAATGACTCCAGAGCACTTAAAAACCCGCTTGCAACAAAATGCCTTCAGAGCACTTAAAAACCCGCTTGCAACGAAATGACTCCAGAGCACTTAAAAACCCGCTTGCAACGAAATGACTCCAGAACACTTAAAAACCCGCCTGCAACGAAATGTCTCCAGAGCACTTAAAAACCCGCTTGCAACGAAATGACTCCAGAGCACTTAAAAACCCGCCTGCAACGAAATGTCTCCAGAGCACTTAAAAACCCGCTTGCAACGAAATGACTCCAGAGCACTTAAAAACCCGCTTGCAACGAAATGACTCCAGAGCACTTAAAAACCCGCTTGCAACGAAATGACTCCAGAGCACTTAAAAACCCGCTTGCAACGAAATGACTCCAGAGCACTTAAAAACCCGCTTGCAACGAAATGGCTCCAGAGCACTTAAAAACCCGCTTGCAACGAAATGGCTCCAGAGCACTTAAAAACCCGCTTGCAACGAAATGTCTCCAGAGCACTTAAAAACCCGCTTGCAACGAAATGACTCCAGAGCACTTAAAAACCCGCTTGCAAAGAAATGACTCCAGAGCACTTAAAAACCCACTTGCAACGAAATGACTCCAGAGCACTTAAAAACCCGCTTGCAACGAAATGACTCCAGAGCACTTAAAAACCCGCTTGCAACGAAATGACTCCAGAGCACTTAAAAACCCGCTTGCAACGAAATGACTCCAGAGCACGTAAAAACCCGTTTGCAACGAAATGACTCCAGAGTACTTAAAAACCCACTTGCAACGAAATGCCTCCAGAGCATTTAAAAAACCCGCTTCCAGTGAAATGTCTGAGAAGTATGTAAAAACCCGCTTGAAACGAAATGACTCCAGAACACGTAAAAACCCGCTTGCAACGAAATGACTCCAGAGCACTTAAAAACCCGCTTGCAACGAAATGCCTTCAGAGCACTTAAAAACCCGCTTACAACGAAATGACTCCAGAGCACTTAAAAACCCGCTTGCAACGAAATGACTCCAGAGCACTTAAAAACCCGCTTGCAACGAAATGTCTCCAGAGCACTTAAAAACCCGCTTGCAACGAAATGACTCCAGAGCACTTAAAAACCCGCTTGCAACGAAATGACTCCAGAGCACTTAAAAACCCGCTTGCAACGAAATGACTCCAGAGCACTTAAAAACCCGCTTGCAACGAAATGACTCCAGAGCACTTAAAAACCCGCTTGCAACGAAATGACTCCAGAGCACTTAAAAACCCGCTTGCAACGAAATGGCTCCAGAGCACTTAAAAACCCGCTTGCAACGAAATGGCTCCAGAGCACTTAAAAACCCGCTTGCAACGAAATGTCTCCAGAGCACTTAAAAACCCGCTTGCAACGAAATGACTCCAGAGCACTTAAAAACCCGCTTGCAAAGAAATGACTCCAGAGCACTTAAAAACCCGCTTGCAACGAAATGACTCCAGAGCACTTAAAAACCCGCTTGCAACGAAATGACTCCAGAGCACTTAAAAACCCGCTTGCAACGAAATGACTCCAGAGCACTTAAAAACTCGCTTGCAACGAAATGACTCCAGAGCACGTAAAAACCCGTTTGCAACGAAATGACTCCAGAGTACTTAAAAACCCACTTGCAACGAAATGCCTCCAGAGCATTTAAAAAACCCGCTTCCAGTGAAATGTCTGAGAAGTATGTAAAAACCCGCTTGAAACGAAATGACTCCAGAACACGTAAAAACCCGCTTGCAACGAAATGACTCCAGAGCACTTAAAAACCCGCTTACAACGAAATGCCTTCAGAGCACTTAAAAACCGCATGCAACGAAATGACTCCAGAGCACTTAAAAACCCGCTTGCAACGAAATGACTCCAGAACACTAAAAAACCCGATTGCAACGAAATGACTCCAGAGCACTTAAAAACCCGCTTGCAACGAAATGACTCCAGAACACTAAAAAACCCGCTTGCAACGAAATGACTCCAGAGCGCTTAAAAACCCGCTTGCAACGAAATGCCTTCAGAGCACTTAAAAACCCGCTTGCAACGAAATGACTCCAGAGCACTTAAAAACCCGCTTGCAACGAAATGACTCCAGAGCGCTTAAAAACCCGCTTGCAACGAAATGCCTTCAGAGCACTTAAAAACCCGCTTGCAACGAAATGACTCCAGAGCACTTAAAAACCCGCTTGCAACGAAATGTCTCCAGAGCACTTAAAAACCCGCTTGCAACGAAATGACTCCAGAGCACTTAAAAACCCGCTTGCAACGAAATGACTCCAGAGCACTTAAAAACCCGCTTGCAACGAAATGACTCCAGAGCACTTAAAAACCCGCTTGCAACGAAATGACTCCAGAGCACTTAAAAACCCGCTTGCAACGAAATGACTCCAGAGCACTGAAAAACCCGCTTGCAACGAAATGACTCCAGAGCACGTAAAAACCTGTTTGCAACGAAATGACTCCAGAGTACTTAAAAACCCACTTGCAACGAAATGCCTCCAGAGCATTTAAAAAACCCGCTTCCAGTGAAATGTCTGAGAAGTATGTAAAAACCCGCTTGAAACGAAATGACTCCAGAACACGTAAAAACCCGCTTGCAACGAAATGACTCCAGAGCACTTAAAAACCCGCTTACAACGAAATGCCTTCAGAGCACTTAAAAACCGCATGCAACGAAATGACTCCAGAGCACTTAAAAACCCGCTTGCAACGAAATGACTCCAGAACACTAAAAAACCCGATTGCAATGAAATGACTCCAGAGCACTTAAAAACCCGCTTGCAACGAAATGACTCCAGAACACTTAAAAACCCGCTTGCAACGAAATGACTCCAGAGCACTTAAAAACCCGCTTGCAACGAAATGACTCCAGAGCACTTAAAAACCCGCTTGCAAAGAAATGACTCCAGAACACTTAAAAACCCGCTTGCAACGAAATGACTCCAGAACCCGTAAAAACCCGCTTGCAACGAAATGACTCCAGAGCACTTAAAAACCCGCTTGCAACGAAATGCCTTCAGAGCACTTAAAAACCCGCTTGCAAAGAAATGACTCCAGAACACTTAAAAACCCGCTTGCAACGAAAAGACTCCAGAACACTTAAAAACCCGCTTGCAACGAAATGACTCCAGAGCACTTAAAAACCCGCTTGCAACGAAATGACTCCAGAACGCTTAAAAACCCGCTTGCAACGAAATGATTCCAGAGCACTTAAAAACCCGCTTGCAACGAAATGACTCCAGAGCACTTAAAAACCCGCTTGCAACGAAATGCCTTCAGAGCACTTAAAAACCCGCTTACAACGAAATGACTCCAGAGCACTTAAAAACCCGCTTGCAACGAAATGACTCCAGAGCACTTAAAAACCCGCTTGCAACGAAATGTCTCCAGAGCACTTAAAAACCCGCTTGCAACGAAATGACTCCAGAGCACTTAAAAACCCGCTTGCAACGAAATGACTCCAGAGCACTTAAAAACCCGCTTGCAACGAAATGACTCCAGAGCACTTAAAAACCCGCTTGCAACGAAATGACTCCAGAGCACTTAAAAACCCGCTTGCAACGAAATGACTCCAGAGCACTTAAAAACCCGCTTGCAACGAAATGGCTCCAGAGCACTTAAAAACCCGCTTGCAACGAAATGGCTCCAGAGCACTTAAAAACCCGCTTGCAACGAAATGTCTCCAGAGCACTTAAAAACCCGCTTGCAACGAAATGACTCCAGAGCACTTAAAAACCCGCTTGCAAAGAAATGACTCCAGAGCACTTAAAAACCCGCTTGCAACGAAATGACTCCAGAGCACTTAAAAACCCGCTTGCAACGAAATGACTCCAGAGCACTTAAAAACCCGCTTGCAACGAAATGACTCCAGAGCACTTAAAAACCCGCTTGCAACGAAATGACTCCAGAGCACGTAAAAACCCGTTTGCAACGAAATGACTCCAGAGTACTTAAAAACCCACTTGCAACGAAATGCCTCCAGAGCATTTAAAAAACCCGCTTCCAGTGAAATGTCTGAGAAGTATGTAAAAACCCGCTTGAAACGAAATGACTCCAGAGCACTTAAAAACCCGCTTACAACGAAATGCCTTCAGAGCACTTAAAAACCGCATGCAACGAAATGACTCCAGAGCACTTAAAAACCCGCTTGCAACGAAATGACTCCAGAACACTAAAAAACCCGCTTGCAACGAAATGACTCCAGAGCACTTAAAAACCCGCTTGCAACGAAATGACTCCAGAGCACTAAAAAACCCGCTTGCAACGAAATGACTCCAGAGCACTTAAAAACCCGCTTGCAACGAAATGACTCCAGAGCACTTAAAAACCCGCTTGCAACGAAATGACTCCAGAGCACTTAAAAACCCGCTTGCAACGAAATGACTCCAGAGCACTTAAAAACCCGCTTGCAACGAAATGACTCCAGAGCACTTAAAAACCCGCTTGCAACGAAATGCCTTCAGAGCCTCCAGAGCACTTAAAAACCCGCTTGCAACGAAATGACTCCAGAGCACTTAAAAACCCGCTTGCAACAAAATGCCTTCAGAGCACTTAAAAACCCGCTTGCAACGAAATGACTCCAGAGCACTTAAAAACCCGCTTGCAACGAAATGACTCCAGAACACTTAAAAACCCGCTTGCAACGAAATGACTCCAGAGCACTTAAAAACCCGCTTGCAACGAAATGCCTTCAGAGCACTTAAAAACCCGCTTACAACGAAATGACTCCAGAGCACTTAAAAACCCGCTTGCAACGAAATGACTCCAGAGCACTTAAAAACCCGCCTGCAACGAAATGTCTCCAGAGCACTTAAAAACCCGCTTGCAACGAAATGACTCCAAAGCACTTAAAAACCCGCTTGCAACGAAATGACTCCAGAGCACTTAAAAACCCGCTTGCAACGAAATGACTCCAGAGCACTTAAAAACCCGCTTGCAACGAAATGACTCCAGAGCACTTAAAAACCCGCTTGCAACGAAATGACTCCAGAGCACTTAAAAACCCGCTTGCAACGAAATGACTCCAGAGCACTTAAAAACCCGCTTGCAAAGAAATGACTCCAGAGCACTTAAAAACCCGCTTGCAACGAAATGACTCCAGAGCACTTAAAAACCCGCTTGCAACGAAATGACTCCAGAGCACTTAAAAACCCGCTTGCAACGAAATGACTCCAGAGCACTTAAAAACCCGCTTGCAACGAAATGACTCCAGAGCACGTAAAAACCCGTTTGCAACGAAATGACTCCAGAGTACTTAAAAACCCACTTGCAACGAAATGCCTCCAGAGCATTTAAAAAACCCGCTTCCAGTGAAATGTCTGAGAAGTATGTAAAAACCCGCTTGAAACGAAATGACTCCAGAACACGTAAAAACCCGCTTGCAACGAAATGACTCCAGAGCACTTAAAAACCCGCTTGCAACGAAATGCCTTCAGAGCACTTAAAAACCCGCTTACAACGAAATGACTCCAGAGCACTTAAAAACCCGCTTGCAACGAAATGACTCCAGAGCACTTAAAAACCCGCTTGCAACGAAATGTCTCCAGAGCACTTAAAAACCCGCTTGCAACGAAATGACTCCAGAGCACTTAAAAACCCGCTTGCAACGAAATGACTCCAGAGCACTTAAAAACCCGCTTGCAACGAAATGACTCCAGAGCACTTAAAAACCCGCTTGCAACGAAATGACTCCAGAGCACTTAAAAACCCGCTTGCAACGAAATGACTCCAGAGCACTTAAAAACCCGCTTGCAACGAAATGGCTCCAGAGCACTTAAAAACCCGCTTGCAACGAAATGGCTCCAGAGCACTTAAAAACCCGCTTGCAACGAAATGTCTCCAGAGCACTTAAAAACCCGCTTGCAACGAAATGACTCCAGAGCACTTAAAAACCCGCTTGCAAAGAAATGACTCCAGAGCACTTAAAAACCCGCTTGCAACGAAATGACTCCAGAGCACTTAAAAACCCGCTTGCAACGAAATGACTCCAGAGCACTTAAAAACCCGCTTGCAACGAAATGACTCCAGAGCACTTAAAAACCCGCTTGCAACGAAATGACTCCAGAGCACGTAAAAACCCGTTTGCAACGAAATGACTCCAGAGTACTTAAAAACCCACTTGCAACGAAATGCCTCCAGAGCATTTAAAAAACCCGCTTCCAGTGAAATGTCTGAGAAGTATGTAAAAACCCGCTTGAAACGAAATGACTCCAGAACACGTAAAAACCCGCTTGCAACGAAATGACTCCAGAGCACTTAAAAACCCGCTTACAACGAAATGCCTTCAGAGCACTTAAAAACCGCATGCAACGAAATGACTCCAGAGCACTTAAAAACCCGCTTGCAACGAAATGACTCCAGAACACTAAAAAACCCGATTGCAACGAAATGACTCCAGAGCACTTAAAAACCCGCTTGCAACGAAATGACTCCAGAACACTAAAAAACCCGCTTGCAACGAAATGACTCCAGAGCACTTAAAAACCCGCTTGCAACGAAATGACTCCAGAGCACTAAAAAACCCGCTTGCAACGAAATGACTCCAGAGCACTTAAAAACCCGCTTGCAACGAAATGACTCCAGAGCACTTAAAAACCCGCTTGCAACGAAATGACTCCAGAGCACTTAAAAACCCGCTTGCAACGAAATGACTCCAGAGCACTTAAAAACCCGCTTGCAACGAAATGACTCCAGAGCACTTAAAAACCCGCTTGCAACGAAATGCCTTCAGAGACTCCAGAGCACTTAAAAACCCGCTTGCAACGAAATGACTCCAGAGCACTTAAAAACCCGCTTGCAACAAAATGCCTTCAGAGCACTTAAAAACCCGCTTGCAACGAAATGACTCCAGAGCACTTAAAAACCCGCTTGCAACGAAATGACTCCAGAACACTTAAAAACCCGCTTGCAACGAAATGACTCCAGAGCACTTAAAAACCCGCTTGCAACGAAATGCCTTCAGAGCACTTAAAAACCCGCTTACAACGAAATGACTCCAGAGCACTTAAAAACCCGCTTGCAACGAAATGACTCCAGAGCACTTAAAAACCCGCTTGCAACGAAATGTCTCCAGAGCACTTAAAAACCCGCTTGCAACGAAATGACTCCAAAGCACTTAAAAACCCGCTTGCAACGAAATGACTCCAGAGCACTTAAAAACCCGCTTGCAACGAAATGACTCCAGAGCACTTAAAAACCCGCTTGCAACGAAATGACTCCAGAGCACTTAAAAACCCGCTTGCAACGAAATGACTCCAGAGCACTTAAAAACCCGCTTGCAAAGAAATGGCTCCAGAGCACTTAAAAACCCGCTTGCAACGAAATGGCTCCAGAGCACTTAAAAACCCGCTTGCAACGAAATGTCTCCAGAGCACTTAAAAACCCGCTTGCAACGAAATGGCTCCAGAGCACTTAAAAACCCGCTTGCAAAGAAATGACTCCAGAGCACTTAAAAACCCGCTTGCAACGAAATGACTCCAGAGCACTTAAAAACCCGCTTGCAACGAAATGACTCCAGAGCACTTAAAAACTCGCTTGCAACGAAATGACTCCAGAGCACTTAAAAACCCGCTTGCAACGAAATGACTCCAGAGCACGTAAAAACCCGTTTGCAACGAAATGACTCCAGAGTACTTAAAAACCAACTTGCAACGAAATGCCTCCAGAGCATTTAAAAAACCCGCTTCCAGTGAAATGTCTGAGAAGTATGTAAAAACCCGCTTGAAACGAAATGACTCCAGAACACGTAAAAACCCGCTTGCAACGAAATGACTCCAGAGCACTTAAAAACCCGCTTACAACGAAATGCCTTCAGAGCACTTAAAAACCGCATGCAACGAAATGACTCCAGAGCACTTAAAAACCCGCTTGCAACGAAATGACTCCAGAACACTAAAAAACCCGATTGCAACGAAATGACTCCAGAGCACTTAAAAACCCGCTTGCAACGAAATGACTCCAGAACACTAAAAAACCTGCTTGCAACGAAATGACTCCAGAGCACTTAAAAACCCGCTTGCAACGAAATGACTCCAGAGCACTAAAAAACCCGCTTGCAACGAAATGACTCCAGAGCACTTAAAAACCCGCTTGCAACGAAATGACTCCAGAGCACTTAAAAACCCGCTTGCAACGAAATGACTCCAGAGCACTTAAAAACCCGCTTGCAACGAAATGACTCCAGAGCACTTAAAAACCCGCTTGCAACGAAATGACTCCAGAGCACTTAAAAACCCGCTTGCAACGAAATGCCTTCAGAGCCTCCAGAGCACTTAAAAACCCGCTTGCAACGAAATGACTCCAGAGCACTTAAAAACCCGCTTGCAACAAAATGCCTTCAGAGCACTTAAAAACCCGCTTGCAACGAAATGACTCCAGAGCACTTAAAAACCCGCTTGCAACGAAATGACTCCAGAACACTTAAAAACCCGCTTGCAACGAAATGACTCCAGAGCACTTAAAAACTCGCTTGCAACGAAATGACTCCAGAGCACTTAAAAACCCGCTTGCAACGAAATGCCTTCAGAGCACTTAAAAACCCGCTTGCAACGAAATGACTCCAGAGCACTTAAAAACCCGCTTGCAACGAAATGACTCCAGAGCACTTAAAAACCCGCTTGCAACGAAATGACTCCAGAGCACTTAAAAACCCGCTTGCAACGAAATGACTCCAGAACACTCAAAAACTCGCTTGCAACGAAATGACTCCAGAGCACTTAAAAACCCGCTTGCAACGAAATGGCTCCAGAGCACTTAAAAACCCGCTTGCAACGAAATGGCTCCAGAGCACTTAAAAACCCGCTTGCAACGAAATGACTCCAGAGTACTTAAAAACCCGCTTGCAACGAAATGCCTGCAGAGCACTTAAAAAACCCGCTTCCAGTGAAATGTCTGAGAAGTATGTAAAAACCCGCTTGCAACGAAATGACTCCAGAACCCGTAAAAACCCGCTTGCAACGAAATGACTCCAGAGCACTTAAAAACCCGCTTGCAACGAAATGCCTCCAGAGCACTTAAAAACCCGCTTGCAAAGAAATGACTCCAGAACACTTAAAAACCCGCTTGCAACGAAAAGACTCCAGAACACTTAAAAACCCGCTTGCAACGAAATGACTCCAGAGCACTTAAAACCCCGCTTGCAACGAAATGACTCCAGAGCACTTAAAAACCCGCTTGCAACGAAATGCCTTCAGAGCACTTAAAAACCCGCTTGCAACGAAATGACTCCAGAGTACTTAAAAACCCGCTTACAACGAAATGCCTGCAGAGCACTTAAAAAACCCGCTTCCAGTGAAATGTCTGAGAAGTATGTAAAAACCCGCTTGCAACGAAATGACTCCAGAACCCGTAAAAACCCGCTTGCAACGAAATGACTCCAGAGCACTTAAAAACCCGCTTGCAACGAAATGCCTTCAGAGCACTTAAAAACCCGCTTGCAAAGAAATGACTCCAGAACACTTAAAAACCCGCTTGCAACGAAATGACTCCAGAGCACTTAAAAACCCGCTTGCAACGAAATGAATCCAGAGCACTTAAAAACCCGCTTGCAACGAAATGACTCCAGAGCACTTAAAAACTCGCTTGCAACGAAATGACTCCAGAGCACTTAAAAACCCGCTTGCAACGAAATGCCTTCAGAGCACTTAAAAACCCGCTTGCAACGAAATGACTCCAGAGCACTTAAAACCCCGCTTGCAACGAAATGACTCCAGAGCACTTAAAAACCCGCTTGCAACGAAATGCCTTCAGAGCACTTAAAAACCCGCTTGCAACGAAATGACTCCAGAGTACTTAAAAACCCGCTTACAACGAAATGCCTGCAGAGCACTTAAAAAACCCGCTTCCAGTGAAATGTCTGAGAAGTATGTAAAAACCCGCTTGCAACGAAATGACTCCAGAACCCGTAAAAACCCGCTTGCAACGAAATGACTCCAGAGCACTTAAAAACCCGCTTGCAACGAAATGCCTTCAGAGCACTTAAAAACCCGCTTGCAAAGAAATGACTCCAGAACACTTAAAAACCCGCTTGCAATGAAATGACTCCAGAGCACTTAAAAACCCGCTTGCAACGAAATGAATCCAGAGCACTTAAAAACCCGCTTGCAACGAAATGACTCCAGAGCACTTAAAAACTCGCTTGCAACGAAATGACTCCAGAGCACTTAAAAACCCGCTTGCAACGAAATGCCTTCAGAGCACTTAAAAACCCGCTTGCAACGAAATGACTCCAGAGCACTTAAAAACCCGCTTGCAACGAAATGACTCCAGAGCACTTAAAAACCCGCTTGCAACGAAATGACTCCAGAGCACTAAAAAACCCGCTTGCAACGAAATGACTCCAGAACACTTAAAAACCCGCTTGCAACGTAATGGCTCCAGAGCACTTAAAAACCCGCTTGCAAAGAAATGGCTCCAGAGCACTTAAAAACCCGCTTGCAACGAAATGGCTCCAGAGCACTTAAAAACCCGCTTGCAACGAAATGACTCCAGAGTACTTAAAAACCCGCTTACAACGAAATGCCTGCAGAGCACTTAAAAAACCCGCTTCCAGTGAAATGTCTGAGAAGTATGTAAAAACCTGCTTGCAACGAAATGACTCCAGAACCCGTAAAAACCCGCTTGCAACGAAATGACTCCAGCGCACTTAAAAACCCGCTTGCAACGAAATGCCTTCAGAGCACTTAAAAACCCGCTTACAAAGAAATGACTCCAGAACACTTAAAAACCCGCTTGCAACGAAAAGACTCCAGAACACTTAAAAACCCGCTTGCAACAAAATGACTCCAGAGCACTAAAAAACCCGCTTGCAACGAAATGACTCCAGAGCACTTAAAAACCCGCTTGCAACGAAATGACTCCAGAGCACTAAAAAACCCGCTTGCAACGAAATGACTCCAGAGCACTTAAAAACCCGCTTGCAACGAAATGACTCCAGAGCACTTAAAAACCCGCTTGCAACGAAATGACTCCAGAGCACTTAAAAACCCGCTTGCAACGAAATGACTCCAGAGCACTTAAAAACTCGCTTGCAACGAAATGACTCCAGAGCACTTAAAAACCCGCTTGCAACGAAATGCCTTCAGAGCACTTAAAAACCCGCTTGCAACGAAATGACTCCAGAGCACTTAAAAACCCGCTTGCAACGAAATGACTCCAGAGCACTTAAAAACCCTCTTGCAACGAAATGACTCCAGAGCACTTAAAAACCCGCTTGCAACGAAATGACTCCAGAACACTTAAAAACCCGCTTGCAACGTAATGGCTCCAGAGCACTTAAAAACCCGCTTGCAACGAAATGGCTCCAGAGCACTTAAAAACCCGCTTGCAACGAAATGGCTCCAGAGCACTTAAAAACCCGCTTGCAACGAAATGACTCCAGAGCACTTAAAAACCCGCTTGCAACGAAATGACTCCAGAGCACTTAAAAACCCGCTTGCAACGAAATGACTCCAGAACACTCAAAAACTCGCTTGCAACGAAATGACTCCAGAGCACTTAAAAACCCGCTTGCAACGAAATGGCTCCAGAGCACTTAAAAACCCGCTTGCAACGAAATGGCTCCAGAGCACTTAAAAACCCGCTTGCAACGAAATGACTCCAGAGTACTTAAAAACCCGCTTGCAACGAAATGCCTGCAGAGCACTTAAAAAACCCGCTTCCAGTGAAATGTCTGAGAAGTATGTAAAAACCCGCTTGCAACGAAATGACTCCAGAACCCGTAAAAACCCGCTTGCAACGAAATGACTCCAGAGCACTTAAAAACCCGCTTGCAACGAAATGCCTCCAGAGCACTTAAAAACCCGCTTGCAAAGAAATGACTCCAGAACACTTAAAAACCCGCTTGCAACGAAAAGACTCCAGAACACTTAAAAACCCGCTTGCAACGAAATGACTCCAGAGCACTTAAAACCCCGCTTGCAACGAAATGACTCCAGAGCACTTAAAAACCCGCTTGCAACGAAATGCCTTCAGAGCACTTAAAAACCCGCTTGCAACGAAATGACTCCAGAGTACTTAAAAACCCGCTTACAACGAAATGCCTGCAGAGCACTTAAAAAACCCGCTTCCAGTGAAATGTCTGAGAAGTATGTAAAAACCCGCTTGCAACGAAATGACTCCAGAACCCGTAAAAACCCGCTTGCAACGAAATGACTCCAGAGCACTTAAAAACCCGCTTGCAACGAAATGCCTTCAGAGCACTTAAAAACCCGCTTGCAAAGAAATGACTCCAGAACACTTAAAAACCCGCTTGCAACGAAATGACTCCAGAGCACTTAAAAACCCGCTTGCAACGAAATGAATCCAGAGCACTTAAAAACCCGCTTGCAACGAAATGACTCCAGAGCACTTAAAAACTCGCTTGCAACGAAATGACTCCAGAGCACTTAAAAACCCGCTTGCAACGAAATGCCTTCAGAGCACTTAAAAACCCGCTTGCAACGAAATGACTCCAGAGCACTTAAAACCCCGCTTGCAACGAAATGACTCCAGAGCACTTAAAAACCCGCTTGCAACGAAATGCCTTCAGAGCACTTAAAAACCCGCTTGCAACGAAATGACTCCAGAGTACTTAAAAACCCGCTTACAACGAAATGCCTGCAGAGCACTTAAAAAACCCGCTTCCAGTGAAATGTCTGAGAAGTATGTAAAAACCCGCTTGCAACGAAATGACTCCAGAACCCGTAAAAACCCGCTTGCAACGAAATGACTCCAGAGCACTTAAAAACCCGCTTGCAACGAAATGCCTTCAGAGCACTTAAAAACCCGCTTGCAAAGAAATGACTCCAGAACACTTAAAAACCCGCTTGCAATGAAATGACTCCAGAGCACTTAAAAACCCGCTTGCAACGAAATGAATCCAGAGCACTTAAAAACCCGCTTGCAACGAAATGACTCCAGAGCACTTAAAAACTCGCTTGCAACGAAATGACTCCAGAGCACTTAAAAACCCGCTTGCAACGAAATGCCTTCAGAGCACTTAAAAACCCGCTTGCAACGAAATGACTCCAGAGCACTTAAAAACCCGCTTGCAACGAAATGACTCCAGAGCACTTAAAAACCCGCTTGCAACGAAATGACTCCAGAGCACTAAAAAACCCGCTTGCAACGAAATGACTCCAGAACACTTAAAAACCCGCTTGCAACGTAATGGCTCCAGAGCACTTAAAAACCCGCTTGCAAAGAAATGGCTCCAGAGCACTTAAAAACCCGCTTGCAACGAAATGGCTCCAGAGCACTTAAAAACCCGCTTGCAACGAAATGACTCCAGAGTACTTAAAAACCCGCTTACAACGAAATGCCTGCAGAGCACTTAAAAAACCCGCTTCCAGTGAAATGTCTGAGAAGTATGTAAAAACCTGCTTGCAACGAAATGACTCCAGAACCCGTAAAAACCCGCTTGCAACGAAATGACTCCAGCGCACTTAAAAACCCGCTTGCAACGAAATGCCTTCAGAGCACTTAAAAACCCGCTTACAAAGAAATGACTCCAGAACACTTAAAAACCCGCTTGCAACGAAAAGACTCCAGAACACTTAAAAACCCGCTTGCAACAAAATGACTCCAGAGCACTAAAAAACCCGCTTGCAACGAAATGACTCCAGAGCACTTAAAAACCCGCTTGCAACGAAATGACTCCAGAGCACTAAAAAACCCGCTTGCAACGAAATGACTCCAGAGCACTTAAAAACCCGCTTGCAACGAAATGACTCCAGAGCACTTAAAAACCCGCTTGCAACGAAATGACTCCAGAGCACTTAAAAACCCGCTTGCAACGAAATGACTCCAGAGCACTTAAAAACTCGCTTGCAACGAAATGACTCCAGAGCACTTAAAAACCTGCTTGCAACGAAATGCCTTCAGAGCACTTAAAAACCCGCTTGCAACGAAATGACTCCAGAGCACTTAAAAACCCGCTTGCAACGAAATGACTCCAGAGCACTTAAAAACCCGCTTGCAACGAAATGACTCCAGAGCACTTAAAAACCCGCTTGCAACGAAATGACTCCAGAACACTTAAAAACCCGCTTGCAACGTAATGGCTCCAGAGCACTTAAAAACCCGCTTGCAACGAAATGGCTCCAGAGCACTTAAAAACCCGCTTGCAACGAAATGGCTCCAGAGCACTTAAAAACCCGCTTGCAACGAAATGACTCCAGAGTACTTAAAAACCCGCTTACAACGAAATGCCTGCAGAGCACTTAAAAAACCCGCTTCCAGTGAAATGTCTGAGAAGTATGTAAAAACCCGCTTGCAACGAAATGACTCCAGAACCCGTAAAAACCCGCTTGCAACGAAATGACTCCAGAGCACTTAAAAACCCGCTTGCAACGAAATGCCTTCAGAGCACTTAAAAACCCGCTTGCAAAGAAATGACTCCAGAACACTTAAAAACCCGCTTGCAACGAAAAGATTCCAGAACACTTAAAAACCCGCTTGCAACGAAATGACTCCAGAGCACTTAAAAACCCGCTTGCAACGAAATGACTCCAGAGCACTTAAAAACCCGCTTGCAACGAAATGCCTTCAGAGCACTTAAAAACCCGCTTGCAACGAAATGACTCCAGAGTACTTAAAAACCCGCTTACAACGAAATGCCTGCAGAGCACTTAAAAAACCCGCTTCCAGTGAAATGTCTGAGAAGTATGTAAAAACCCGCTTGCAACGAAATGACTCCAGAACCCGTAAAAACCCGCTTGCAACGAAATGACTCCAGAGCACTTAAAAACCCGCTTGCAACGAAATGCCTTCAGAGCACTTAAAAACCCGCTTGCAAAGAAATGACTCCAGAACACTTAAAAACCCGCTTGCAACGAAAAGACTCCAGAACACTTAAAAACCCGCTTGCAAAAAATGACTCCAGAGCACTAAAAAACCCGCTTGCAACGAAATGACTCCAGAGCACTTAAAAACCCGCTTGCAACGAAATGACTCCAGAGCACTTAAAAACCCGCTTGCAACGAAATGACTCCAGAGCACTTAAAAACCCGCTTGCAACGAAATGACTCCAGAGCACTAAAAAACCCGCTTGCAACGAAATGACTCCAGAGCACTTAAAAACCCGCTTGCAACGAAATGACTCCAGAGCACTTAAAAACCCGCTTGCAACGAAATGAATCCAGAGCACTTAAAAACCCGCTTGCAACGAAATGACTCCAGAGCAGTTAAAAACTCGCTTGCAACGAAATGACTCCAGAGCACTTAAAAACCCGCTTGCAACGAAATGCCTTCAGAGCACTTAAAAACCCGCTTGCAACGAAATGACTCCAGAGCACTTAAAAACCCGCTTGCAACGAAATGACTCCAGAGCACTTAAAAACACGCTTGCAACGAAATGACTCCAGAGCACTTAAAAACCCGCTTGCAACGAAATGACTCCAGAACACTCAAAAACTCGCTTGCAACGAAATGACTCCAGAGCACTTAAAAACCCGCTTGCAACGAAATGACTCCAGAGCACTTAAAAACTCGCTTGCAACGAAATGACTCCAGAGCACTTAAAAACCCGCTTGCAACGAAATGCCTTCAGAGCACTTAAAAACCCGCTTGCAACGAAATGACTCCAGAGCACTTAAAAACCCGCTTGCAACGAAATGACTCCAGAGCACTTAAAAACCCGCTTGCAACGAAATGACTCCAGAGCACTTAAAAACCCGCTTGCAACGAAATGACTCCAGAACACTCAAAAACTCGCTTGCAACGAAATGACTCCAGAGCACTTAAAAACCCGCTTGCAACGAAATGGCTCCAGAGCACTTAAAAACCCGCTTGCAACGAAATGGCTCCAGAGCACTTAAAAACCCGCTTGCAACGAAATGACTCCAGAGTACTTAAAAACCCGCTTGCAACGAAATGCCTGCAGAGCACTTAAAAAACCCGCTTCCAGTGAAATGTCTGAGAAGTATGTAAAAACCCGCTTGCAACGAAATGACTCCAGAACCCGTAAAAACCCGCTTGCAACGAAATGACTCCAGAGCACTTAAAAACCCGCTTGCAACGAAATGCCTCCAGAGCACTTAAAAACCCGCTTGCAAAGAAATGACTCCAGAACACTTAAAAACCCGCTTGCAACGAAAAGACTCCAGAACACTTAAAAACCCGCTTGCAACGAAATGACTCCAGAGCACTTAAAACCCCGCTTGCAACGAAATGACTCCAGAGCACTTAAAAACCCGCTTGCAACGAAATGCCTTCAGAGCACTTAAAAACCCGCTTGCAACGAAATGACTCCAGAGTACTTAAAAACCCGCTTAAAACGAAATGCCTGCAGAGCACTTAAAAAACCCGCTTCCAGTGAAATGTCTGAGAAGTATGTAAAAACCCGCTTGCAACGAAATGACTCCAGAACCCGTAAAAACCCGCTTGCAACGAAATGACTCCAGAGCACTTAAAAACCCGCTTGCAACGAAATGCCTTCAGAGCACTTAAAAACCCGCTTGCAAAGAAATGACTCCAGAACACTTAAAAACCCGCTTGCAACGAAATGACTCCAGAGCACTTAAAAACCCGCTTGCAACGAAATGAATCCAGAGCACTTAAAAACCCGCTTGCAACGAAATGACTCCAGAGCACTTAAAAACTCGCTTGCAACGAAATGACTCCAGAGCACTTAAAAACCCGCTTGCAACGAAATGCCTTCAGAGCACTTAAAAACCCGCTTGCAACGAAATGACTCCAGAGCACTTAAAACCCCGCTTGCAACGAAATGACTCCAGAGCACTTAAAAACCCGCTTGCAACGAAATGCCTTCAGAGCACTTAAAAACCCGCTTGCAACGAAATGACTCCAGAGTACTTAAAAACCCGCTTACAACGAAATGCCTGCAGAGCACTTAAAAAACCCGCTTCCAGTGAAATGTCTGAGAAGTATGTAAAAACCCGCTTGCAACGAAATGACTCCAGAACCCGTAAAAACCCGCTTGCAACGAAATGACTCCAGAGCACTTAAAAACCCGCTTGCAACGAAATGCCTTCAGAGCACTTAAAAACCCGCTTGCAAAGAAATGACTCCAGAACACTTAAAAACCCGCTTGCAATGAAATGACTCCAGAGCACTTAAAAACCCGCTTGCAACGAAATGACTCCAGAGCACTTAAAAACCCGCTTGCAACGAAATGACTCCAGAGCACTAAAAAACCCGCTTGCAACGAAATGACTCCAGAACACTTAAAAACCCGCTTGCAACGTAATGGCTCCAGAGCACTTAAAAACCCGCTTGCAAAGAAATGGCTCCAGAGCACTTAAAAACCCGCTTGCAACGAAATGGCTCCAGAGCACTTAAAAACCCGCTTGCAACGAAATGACTCCAGAGTACTTAAAAACCCGCTTACAACGAAATGCCTGCAGAGCACTTAAAAAACCCGCTTCCAGTGAAATGTCTGAGAAGTATGTAAAAACCTGCTTGCAACGAAATGACTCCAGAACCCGTAAAAACCCGCTTGCAACGAAATGACTCCAGCGCACTTAAAAACCCGCTTGCAACGAAATGCCTTCAGAGCACTTAAAAACCCGCTTACAAAGAAATGACTCCAGAACACTTAAAAACCCGCTTGCAACGAAAAGACTCCAGAACACTTAAAAACCCGCTTGCAACAAAATGACTCCAGAGCACTAAAAAACCCGCTTGCAACGAAATGACTCCAGAGCACTTAAAAACCCGCTTGCAACGAAATGACTCCAGAGCACTAAAAAACCCGCTTGCAACGAAATGACTCCAGAGCACTTAAAAACCCGCTTGCAACGAAATGACTCCAGAGCACTTAAAAACCCGCTTGCAACGAAATGACTCCAGAGCACTTAAAAACCCGCTTGCAACGAAATGACTCCAGAGCACTTAAAAACTCGCTTGCAACGAAATGACTCCAGAGCACTTAAAAACCCGCTTGCAACGAAATGCCTTCAGAGCACTTAAAAACCCGCTTGCAACGAAATGACTCCAGAGCACTTAAAAACCCGCTTGCAACGAAATGACTCCAGAGCACTTAAAAACCCGCTTGCAACGAAATGACTCCAGAGCACTTAAAAACCCGCTTGCAACGAAATGACTCCAGAACACTTAAAAACCCGCTTGCAACGTAATGGCTCCAGAGCACTTAAAAACCCGCTTGCAACGAAATGGCTCCAGAGCACTTAAAAACCCGCTTGCAACGAAATGGCTCCAGAGCACTTAAAAACCCGCTTGCAACGAAATGACTCCAGAGCACTTAAAAACCCGCTTGCAACGAAATGACTCCAGAGCACTTAAAAACCCGCTTGCAATGAAATGACTCCAGAACACTCAAAAACTCGCTTGCAACGAAATGACTCCAGAGCACTTAAAAACCCGCTTGCAACGAAATGGCTCCAGAGCACTTAAAAACCCGCTTGCAACGAAATGGCTCCAGAGCACTTAAAAACCCGCTTGCAACGAAATGACTCCAGAGTACTTAAAAACCCGCTTGCAACGAAATGCCTGCAGAGCACTTAAAAAACCCGCTTCCAGTGAAATGTCTGAGAAGTATGTAAAAACCCGCTTGCAACGAAATGACTCCAGAACCCGTAAAAACCCGCTTGCAACGAAATGACTCCAGAGCACTTAAAAACCCGCTTGCAACGAAATGCCTCCAGAGCACTTAAAAACCCGCTTGCAAAGAAATGACTCCAGAACACTTAAAAACCCGCTTGCAACGAAAAGACTCCAGAACACTTAAAAACCCGCTTGCAACGAAATGACTCCAGAGCACTTAAAACCCCGCTTGCAACGAAATGACTCCAGAGCACTTAAAAACCCGCTTGCAACGAAATGCCTTCAGAGCACTTAAAAACCCGCTTGCAACGAAATGACTCCAGAGTACTTAAAAACCCGCTTACAACGAAATGCCTGCAGAGCACTTAAAAAACCCGCTTCCAGTGAAATGTCTGAGAAGTATGTAAAAACCCGCTTGCAACGAAATGACTCCAGAACCCGTAAAAACCCGCTTGCAACGAAATGACTCCAGAGCACTTAAAAACCCGCTTGCAACGAAATGCCTTCAGAGCACTTAAAAACCCGCTTGCAAAGAAATGACTCCAGAACACTTAAAAACCCGCTTGCAACGAAATGACTCCAGAGCACTTAAAAACCCGCTTGCAACGAAATGAATCCAGAGCACTTAAAAACCCGCTTGCAACGAAATGACTCCAGAGCACTTAAAAACCCGCTTGCAACGAAATGACTCCAGAGCACTTAAAAACCCGCTTGCAACGAAATGACTCCAGAGCACTTAAAAACCCGCTTGCAACGAAATGACTCCAGAACACTTAAAAACCCGCTTGCAACGTAATGGCTCCAGAGCACTTAAAAACCCGCTTGCAACGAAATGGCTCCAGAGCACTTAAAAACCCGCTTGCAACGAAATGGCTCCAGAGCACTTAAAAACCCGCTTGCAACGAAATGACTCCAGAGCACTTAAAAACCCGCTTGCAACGAAATGACTCCAGAGCACTTAAAAACCCGCTTGCAACGAAATGACTCCAGAACACTCAAAAACTCGCTTGCAACGAAATGACTCCAGAGCACTTAAAAACCCGCTTGCAACGAAATGGCTCCAGAGCACTTAAAAACCCGCTTGCAACGAAATGGCTCCAGAGCACTTAAAAACCCGCTTGCAACGAAATGACTCCAGAGTACTTAAAAACCCGCTTGCAACGAAATGCCTGCAGAGCACTTAAAAAACCCGCTTCCAGTGAAATGTCTGAGAAGTATGTAAAAACCCGCTTGCAACGAAATGACTCCAGAACCCGTAAAAACCCGCTTGCAACGAAATGACTCCAGAGCACTTAAAAACCCGCTTGCAACGAAATGCCTCCAGAGCACTTAAAAACCCGCTTGCAAAGAAATGACTCCAGAACACTTAAAAACCCGCTTGCAACGAAAAGACTCCAGAACACTTAAAAACCCGCTTGCAACGAAATGACTCCAGAGCACTTAAAACCCCGCTTGCAACGAAATGACTCCAGAGCACTTAAAAACCCGCTTGCAACGAAATGCCTTCAGAGCACTTAAAAACCCGCTTGCAACGAAATGACTCCAGAGTACTTAAAAACCCGCTTACAACGAAATGCCTGCAGAGCACTTAAAAAACCCGCTTCCAGTGAAATGTCTGAGAAGTATGTAAAAACCCGCTTGCAACGAAATGACTCCAGAACCCGTAAAAACCCGCTTGCAACGAAATGACTCCAGAGCACTTAAAAACCCGCTTGCAACGAAATGCCTTCAGAGCACTTAAAAACCCGCTTGCAAAGAAATGACTCCAGAACACTTAAAAACCCGCTTGCAACGAAATGACTCCAGAGCACTTAAAAACCCGCTTGCAACGAAATGAATCCAGAGCACTTAAAAACCCGCTTGCAACGAAATGACTCCAGAGCACTTAAAAACTCGCTTGCAACGAAATGACTCCAGAGCACTTAAAAACCCGCTTGCAACGAAATGCCTTCAGAGCACTTAAAAACCCGCTTGCAACGAAATGACTCCAGAGCACTTAAAACCCCGCTTGCAACGAAATGACTCCAGAGCACTTAAAAACCCGCTTGCAACGAAATGCCTTCAGAGCACTTAAAAACCCGCTTGCAACGAAATGACTCCAGAGTACTTAAAAACCCGCTTACAACGAAATGCCTGCAGAGCACTTAAAAAACCCGCTTCCAGTGAAATGTCTGAGAAGTATGTAAAAACCCGCTTGCAACGAAATGACTCCAGAACCCGTAAAAACCCGCTTGCAACGAAATGACTCCAGAGCACTTAAAAACCCGCTTGCAACGAAATGCCTTCAGAGCACTTAAAAACCCGCTTGCAAAGAAATGACTCCAGAACACTTAAAAACCCGCTTGCAATGAAATGACTCCAGAGCACTTAAAAACCCGCTTGCAACGAAATGAATCCAGAGCACTTAAAAACCCGCTTGCAACGAAATGACTCCAGAGCACTTAAAAACTCGCTTGCAACGAAATGACTCCAGAGCACTTAAAAACCCGCTTGCAACGAAATGCCTTCAGAGCACTTAAAAACCCGCTTGCAACGAAATGACTCCAGAGCACTTAAAAACCCGCTTGCAACGAAATGACTCCAGAGCACTTAAAAACCCGCTTGCAACGAAATGACTCCAGAGCACTAAAAAACCCGCTTGCAACGAAATGACTCCAGAACACTTAAAAACCCGCTTGCAACGTAATGGCTCCAGAGCACTTAAAAACCCGCTTGCAAAGAAATGGCTCCAGAGCACTTAAAAACCCGCTTGCAACGAAATGGCTCCAGAGCACTTAAAAACCCGCTTGCAACGAAATGACTCCAGAGTACTTAAAAACCCGCTTACAACGAAATGCCTGCAGAGCACTTAAAAAACCCGCTTCCAGTGAAATGTCTGAGAAGTATGTAAAAACCTGCTTGCAACGAAATGACTCCAGAACCCGTAAAAACCCGCTTGCAACGAAATGACTCCAGCGCACTTAAAAACCCGCTTGCAACGAAATGCCTTCAGAGCACTTAAAAACCCGCTTACAAAGAAATGACTCCAGAACACTTAAAAACCCGCTTGCAACGAAAAGACTCCAGAACACTTAAAAACCCGCTTGCAACAAAATGACTCCAGAGCACTAAAAAACCCGCTTGCAACGAAATGACTCCAGAGCACTTAAAAACCCGCTTGCAACGAAATGACTCCAGAGCACTAAAAAACCCGCTTGCAACGAAATGACTCCAGAGCACTTAAAAACCCGCTTGCAACGAAATGACTCCAGAGCACTTAAAAACCCGCTTGCAACGAAATGACTCCAGAGCACTTAAAAACCCGCTTGCAACGAAATGACTCCAGAGCACTTAAAAACTCGCTTGCAACGAAATGACTCCAGAGCACTTAAAAACCCGCTTGCAACGAAATGCCTTCAGAGCACTTAAAAACCCGCTTGCAACGAAATGACTCCAGAGCACTTAAAAACCCGCTTGCAACGAAATGACTCCAGAGCACTTAAAAACCCGCTTGCAACGAAATGACTCCAGAGCACTTAAAAACCCGCTTGCAACGAAATGACTCCAGAACACTTAAAAACCCGCTTGCAACGTAATGGCTCCAGAGCACTTAAAAACCCGCTTGCAACGAAATGGCTCCAGAGCACTTAAAAACCCGCTTGCAACGAAATGGCTCCAGAGCACTTAAAAACCCGCTTGCAACGAAATGACTCCAGAGTACTTAAAAACCCGCTTACAACGAAATGCCTGCAGAGCACTTAAAAAACCCGCTTCCAGTGAAATGTCTGAGAAGTATGTAAAAACCCGCTTGCAACGAAATGACTCCAGAACCCGTAAAAACCCGCTTGCAACGAAATGACTCCAGAGCACTTAAAAACCCGCTTGCAACGAAATGCCTTCAGAGCACTTAAAAACCCGCTTGCAAAGAAATGACTCCAGAACACTTAAAAACCCGCTTGCAACGAAAAGATTCCAGAACACTTAAAAACCCGCTTGCAACGAAATGACTCCAGAGCACTTAAAAACCCGCTTGCAACGAAATGACTCCAGAGCACTTAAAAACCCGCTTGCAACGAAATGCCTTCAGAGCACTTAAAAACCCGCTTGCAACGAAATGACTCCAGAGTACTTAAAAACCCGCTTACAACGAAATGCCTGCAGAGCACTTAAAAAACCCGCTTCCAGTGAAATGTCTGAGAAGTATGTAAAAACCCGCTTGCAACGAAATGACTCCAGAACCCGTAAAAACCCGCTTGCAACGAAATGACTCCAGAGCACTTAAAAACCCGCTTGCAACGAAATGCCTTCAGAGCACTTAAAAACCCGCTTGCAAAGAAATGACTCCAGAACACTTAAAAACCCGCTTGCAACGAAAAGACTCCAGAACACTTAAAAACCCGCTTGCAACAAAATGACTCCAGAGCACTAAAAAACCCGCTTGCAACGAAATGACTCCAGAGCACTTAAAAACCCGCTTGCAACGAAATGACTCCAGAGCACTTAAAAACCCGCTTGCAACGAAATGACTCCAGAGCACTTAAAAACCCGCTTGCAACGAAATGACTCCAGAGCACTAAAAAACCCGCTTGCAACGAAATGACTCCAGAGCACTTAAAAACCCGCTTGCAACGAAATGACTCCAGAGCACTTAAAAACCCGCTTGCAACGAAATGAATCCAGAGCACTTAAAAACCCGCTTGCAACGAAATGACTCCAGAGCAGTTAAAAACTCGCTTGCAACGAAATGACTCCAGAGCACTTAAAAACCCGCTTGCAACGAAATGCCTTCAGAGCACTTAAAAACCCGCTTGCAACGAAATGACTCCAGAGCACTTAAAAACCCGCTTGCAACGAAATGACTCCAGAGCACTTAAAAACACGCTTGCAACGAAATGACTCCAGAGCACTAAAAAACCCGCTTGCAACGAAATGACTCCAGAACACTTAAAAACCCGCTTGCAACGTAATGGCTCCAGAGCACTTAAAATCCCGCTTGCAAAGAAATGGCTCCAGAGCACTTAAAAACCCGCTTGCAACGAAATGGCTCCAGAGCACTTAAAAACCCGCTTGCAACGAAATGACTCCGGAGTACTTAAAAACCCGCTTACAACGAAATGCCTGCAGAGCACTTAAAAAACCCGCTTCCAGTGAAATGTCTGAGAAGTATGTAAAAACCTGCTTGCAACGAAATGACTCCAGAACCCGTAAAAACCCGCTTGCAACGAAATGACTCCAGCCCACTTAAAAACCCGCTTGCAACGAAATGCCTTCAGAGCACTTAAAAACCCGCTTGCAAAGAAATGACTCCAGAACACTTAAAAACCCGCTTGCAACGAAAAGACTCCAGAACACTTAAAAACCCGCTTGCAACGAAATGACTCCAGAGCACTTAAAAACCCGCTTGCAACGAAATGACTCCAGAGCACTTAAAAACCCGCTTGCAACGAAATGACTCCAGAACGCTTAAAAACCCGCTTGCAACGAAATGCCTTCAGAGCACTTAAAAACCCGCTTGCAACGAAATGACTCCAGAGTACTTAAAATCTCGCTTGCAACGAAATGACTCCAGAGCACTTAAAAACCCGCTTGCAACGAAATGACTCCAGAGCACTTAAAAACCCGCTTGCAACGAAATGACTCCAAAGCACGTAAAAACCCGTTTGCAACGAAATTACTCCAGAGTACTTAAAAACCCGCTTGCAACGAAATGCCTACAGAGCATTTAAAAAACCCGCTTCCAGTGAAATGTCTGAGAAGTATGTAAAAACCCGCTTGCAACGAAATGACTCCAGAACACGTAAAAACCCGCTTGCAACGAAATGACTCCAGAGCACTTAAAAACCCGCTTGCAACGAAATGACTCCAGAGCACTAAAAAACCCGCTTGCAATGAAATGACTCCAGAGCACTTAAAAACCCGCTTGCAACGAAATGACTCCAGAACACTTAAAAACCCGCTTGCAACGAAATGACTCCAGAGCACTTAAAAACCCGCTTGCAACGAAATGACTCCAGAGCACTTAAAAACCCGCTTGCAACGAAATGCCTTCAGAGCACTTAAAAGCCCGCTTGCAACGAAATGACTCCAGAGCACTTAAAAACCCGCTTACAAAGAAATGCCTTCAGAGCACTTAAAAACCCGCATGCAACGAAATGACTCCAGAGCACTTAAAAACCCGCTTGCAACGAAATGCCTACAGAGCATTTAAAAAACCCGCTTCCAGTGAAATGTCTGAGAAGTATGTAAAAACCCGCTTGCAACGAAATGACTCCAGAGCACTTAAAAACCCGCTTACAAAGAAATGCCTTCAGAGCACTTAAAAACCCGCATGCAACGAAATGACTCCAGAGAACTTAAAAACCAGCTTGCAACGAAATGACTCCAGAGCACTAAAAAACCCGCTTGCAATGAAATGACTCCAGAGCACTTAAAAACCCGCTTGCAACGAAATGACTCCAGAACACTTAAAAACCCGCTTGCAACGAAATGACTCCAGAGCACTTAAAAACCCGCTTGCAACGAAATGACTCCAGAGCACTTAAAAACCCGCTTGCAACGAAATGACTCCAGAGCACTTAAAAACCCGCTTGCAACGAAATGCCTTCAGAGCACTTAAAAACCCGCTTGCAACGAAATGACTCCAGAGCACTTAAAAACCCGCTTGCAACGAAATGACTCCAGAGCACTTAAAAACCCTTTTGCAACGAAATGACTCCAGAGCACTTAAAAACCCGCTTGCAACGAAATGACTCCAGAGTACTTAAAAACTCGCTTGCAACGAAATGGCTCCAGAGCACTTAAAAACCCGCTTGCAACGAAATGACTCCAGAGCACTTAAAAACCCGCTTGCAACGAAATGACTCCAGAGCACTTAAAAACCCGCTTGCAACGAAATGACTCCAGAGCACTTAAAAACCCGCTTGCAACGAAATGACTCCAGAGCACTTAAAAACCCGCTTGCAACGAAATGACTCCAGAACACTTAAAAACCCGCTTGCAACGTAATGACTCCAGAGCACTTAAAAACCCGCTTGCAACGAAATGGCTCCAGAGCACTTAAAAACCCGCTTGCAACGAAATGGCTCCAGAGCACTTAAAAACCCGCTTGCAACGAAATGTCTCCAGAGCACTTAAAAACCCGCTTGCAACGAAATGGCTCCAGAGCACTTAAAAACCCGCTTGCAACGAAATGACTCCAGAGCACTTAAAAACCCGCTTGCAACGAAATGACTCCAGAGCACTAAAAAACCCGCTTCCAATGAAATGACTCCAGAGCACTTAAAAACCCGCTTGCAACGAAATGACTCCAGAACACTTAAAAACCCGCTTGCAACGAAATGACTCCAGAGCACTTAAAAAGCCGCTTGCAACGAAATGACTCCAGATAACTTAAAAACCCGCTTGCAACGAAATGACTCCAGAGCACTTAAAAACCCGCTTGCAACGAAATGCCTTCAGAGCACTTAAAAACCCGCTTGCAACGAAATGACTCCAGATAACTTAAAAACCCGCTTGCAACGAAATGACTCCAGAGCACTTAAAAACCCGCTTGCAACGAAATGCCTTCAGAGCACTTAAAAACCCGCTTGCAACGAAATGACTCCAGAGTACTTAAAAACTCGCTTGCAACGAAATGACTCCAGAGCACTTAAAAACCCGCTTGCAACGAAATGACTCCAGAGCACTTAAAAACCCGCTTGCAACGAAATGACTCCAAAGCACGTAAAAACCCGTTTGCAACGAAATTACTCCAGAGTACTTAAAAACCCGCTTGCAACGAAATGCCTACAGAGCATTTAAAAAACCAGCTTCCAGTGAAATGTCTGAGAAGTATGTAAAAACCCGCTTGCAACGAAATGACTCCAGAACACGTAAAAACCCGCTTGCAACGAAATGACTCCAGAGCACTTAAAAACCCGCTTACAACGAAATGCCTTCAGAGCACTTAAAAACCCGCATGCAACGAAATGACTCCAGAGCACTTAAAAACCCGCTTGCAACGAAATGACTCCAGAGCACTAAAAAACCCGCATGCAATGAAATGACTCCAGAGCACTTAAAAACCCGCTTGCAACGAAATGACTCCAGAACACTTAAAAACCCGCTTGCAACGAAATGACTCCAGAGCACTTAAAAAGCCGCTTGCAACGAAATGACTCCAGATAACTTAAAAACCCGCTTGCAACGAAATGACTCCAGAGCACTTAAAAACCCGCTTGCAACGAAATGCCTTCAGAGCACTTAAAAACCCGCTTGCAACGAAATGACTCCAGATAACTTAAAAACCCGCTTGCAACGAAATGACTCCAGAGCACTTAAAAACCCGCTTGCAACGAAATGCCTTCAGAGCACTTAAAAACCCGCTTGCAACGAAATGACTCCAGAGTACTTAAAAACTCGCTTGCAACGAAATGACTCCAGAGCACTTAAAAACCCGCTTGCAACGAAATGACTCCAGAGCACTTAAAAACCCGCTTGCAACGAAATGACTCCAAAGCACGTAAAAACCCGTTTGCAACGAAATTACTCCAGAGTACTTAAAAACCCGCTTGCAACGAAATGCCTACAGAGCATTTAAAAAACCCGATTCCAGTGAAATGTCTGAGAAGTATGTAAAAACCCGCTTGCAACGAAATGACTCCAGAACACGTAAAAACCCGCTTGCAACGAAATGACTCCAGAGAACTTAAAAACCCGCTTACAACGAAATGCCTTCAGAGCACTTAAAAACCCGCATGCAACGAAATGACTCCAGAGCACTTAAAAACCCGCTTGCAACGAAATGACTCCAGAGCACTAAAAAACCCGCTTGCAACGAAATGACTCCAGAGCACTTAAAAACCCGCTTGCAACGAAATGACTCCAGAGCACTTAAAAACCCGCTTGCAACGAAATGACTCCAGAGCACTTAAAAACCCGCTTGCAACGAAATGACTCCAGAGCACTAAAAAACCCGCTTGCAACGAAATGACTCCAGAGCACTTAAAAACCCGCTTGCAACGAAATGACTCCAGAGCACTTAAAAACCCGCTTGCAACGAAATGAATCCAGAGCACTTAAAAACCCGCTTGCAACGAAATGACTCCAGAGCAGTTAAAAACTCGCTTGCAACGAAATGACTCCAGAGCACTTAAAAACCCGCTTGCAACGAAATGCCTTCAGAGCACTTAAAAACCCGCTTGCAACGAAATGACTCCAGAGCACTTAAAAACCCGCTTGCAACGAAATGACTCCAGAGCACTTAAAAACACGCTTGCAACGAAATGACTCCAGAGCACTAAAAAACCCGCTTGCAACGAAATGACTCCAGAACACTTAAAAACCCGCTTGCAACGTAATGGCTCCAGAGCACTTAAAATCCCGCTTGCAAAGAAATGGCTCCAGAGCACTTAAAAACCCGCTTGCAACGAAATGGCTCCAGAGCACTTAAAAACCCGCTTGCAACGAAATGACTCCGGAGTACTTAAAAACCCGCTTACAACGAAATGCCTGCAGAGCACTTAAAAAACCCGCTTCCAGTGAAATGTCTGAGAAGTATGTAAAAACCTGCTTGCAACGAAATGACTCCAGAACCCGTAAAAACCCGCTTGCAACGAAATGACTCCAGCGCACTTAAAAACCCGCTTGCAACGAAATGCCTTCAGAGCACTTAAAAACCCGCTTGCAAAGAAATGACTCCAGAACACTTAAAAACCCGCTTGCAACGAAAAGACTCCAGAACACTTAAAAACCCGCTTGCAACGAAATGACTCCAGAGCACTTAAAAACCCGCTTGCAACGAAATGACTCCAGAGCACTTAAAAACCCGCTTGCAACGAAATGACTCCAGAACGCTTAAAAACCCGCTTGCAACGAAATGCCTTCAGAGCACTTAAAAACCCGCTTGCAACGAAATGACTCCAGAGTACTTAAAAACTCGCTTGCAACGAAATGACTCCAGAGCACTTAAAAACCCGCTTGCAACGAAATGACTCCAGAGCACTTAAAAACCCGCTTGCAACGAAATGACTCCAAAGCACGTAAAAACCCGTTTGCAACGAAATTACTCCAGAGTACTTAAAAACCCGCTTGCAACGAAATGCCTACAGAGCATTTAAAAAACCCGCTTCCAGTGAAATGTCTGAGAAGTATGTAAAAACCCGCTTGCAACGAAATGACTCCAGAACACGTAAAAACCCGCTTGCAACGAAATGACTCCAGAGCACTTAAAAACCCGCTTGCAACGAAATGACTCCAGAGCACTAAAAAACCCGCTTGCAATGAAATGACTCCAGAGCACTTAAAAACCCGCTTGCAACGAAATGACTCCAGAACACTTAAAAACCCGCTTGCAACGAAATGACTCCAGAGCACTTAAAAACCCGCTTGCAACGAAATGACTCCAGAGCACTTAAAAACCCGCTTGCAACGAAATGCCTTCAGAGCACTTAAAAGCCCGCTTGCAACGAAATGACTCCAGAGCACTTAAACACCCGCTTGCAACAAAATGACTCCAGATTACTTAAAAACCCGCTTGCAACGAAATGCCTACAGAGCACTTAAAAAACCTGCTTCCAGTGAAATGTCTGAGAAGTATGTAAAAACCCGCTTGCAACGAAATGACTCCAGAACACGTAAAAACCCGCTTGCAACGAAATGACTCCAGAGCACTTAAAAACCCGCTTTCAACGAAATGCCTTCAGAGCACTTAAAAACCCGCTTGCAACGAAATGACTCCAGAGCACTTAAAAACCCGCTTGCAACGAAATGACTCCAGAGCACTAAAAAACCCGCTTTCAATGAAATGACTCCAGAGCACTTAAAAACCCGCTTACAAAGAAATGCCTTCAGAGCACTTAAAAACCCGCATGCAACGAAATGACTCCAGAGCACTTAAAAACCCGCTTGCAACGAAATGCCTACAGAGCATTTAAAAAACCCGCTTCCAGTGAAATGTCTGAGAAGTATGTAAAAACCCGCTTGCAACGAAATGACTCCAGAGCACTTAAAAACCCGCTTACAAAGAAATGCCTTCAGAGCACTTAAAAACCCGCATGCAACGAAATGACTCCAGAGAACTTAAAAACCAGCTTGCAACGAAATGACTCCAGAGCACTAAAAAACCCGCTTGCAATGAAATGACTCCAGAGCACTTAAAAACCCGCTTGCAACGAAATGACTCCAGAACACTTAAAAACCCGCTTGCAACGAAATGACTCCAGAGCACTTAAAAACCCGCTTGCAACGAAATGACTCCAGAGCACTTAAAAACCCGCTTGCAACGAAATGACTCCAGAGCACTTAAAAACCCGCTTGCAACGAAATGCCTTCAGAGCACTTAAAAACCCGCTTGCAACGAAATGACTCCAGAGCACTTAAAAACCCGCTTGCAACGAAATGACTCCAGAGCACTTAAAAACCCTTTTGCAACGAAATGACTCCAGAGCACTTAAAAACCCGCTTGCAACGAAATGACTCCAGAGTACTTAAAAACTCGCTTGCAACGAAATGGCTCCAGAGCACTTAAAAACCCGCTTGCAACGAAATGACTCCAGAGCACTTAAAAACCCGCATGCAACGAAATGACTCCAGAGCACTTAAAAACCCGCTTGCAACGAAATGCCTACAGAGCATTTAAAAAACCCGCTTCCAGTGAAATGTCTGAGAAGTATGTAAAAACCCGCTTGCAACGAAATGACTCCAGAGCACTTAAAAACCCGCTTACAAAGAAATGCCTTCAGAGCACTTAAAAACCCGCATGCAACGAAATGACTCCAGAGAACTTAAAAACCAGCTTGCAACGAAATGACTCCAGAGCACTAAAAAACCCGCTTGCAATGAAATGACTCCAGAGCACTTAAAAACCCGCTTGCAACGAAATGACTCCAGAACACTTAAAAACCCGCTTGCAACGAAATGACTCCAGAGCACTTAAAAACCCGCTTGCAACGAAATGACTCCAGAGCACTTAAAAACCCGCTTGCAACGAAATGACTCCAGAGCACTTAAAAACCCGCTTGCAACGAAATGCCTTCAGAGCACTTAAAAACCCGCTTGCAACGAAATGACTCCAGAGCACTTAAAAACCCGCTTGCAACGAAATGACTCCAGAGCACTTAAAAACCCTTTTGCAACGAAATGACTCCAGAGCACTTAAAAACCCGCTTGCAACGAAATGACTCCAGAGTACTTAAAAACTCGCTTGCAACGAAATGGCTCCAGAGCACTTAAAAACCCGCTTGCAACGAAATGACTCCAGAGCACTTAAAAACCCGCTTGCAACAAAATGACTCCAGAGCACTTAAAAACCCGCTTGCAACGAAATGACTCCAGAGCACTTAAAAACCCGCTTGCAACGAAATGACTCCAGAGCACTTAAAAACCCGCTTGCAACGAAATGACTCCAGAACACTTAAAAACCCGCTTGCAACGTAATGACTCCAGAGCACTTAAAAACCCGCTTGCAACGAAATGGCTCCAGAGCACTTAAAAACCCGCTTGCAACGAAATGGCTCCAGAGCACTTAAAAACCCGCTTGCAACGAAATGTCTCCAGAGCACTTAAAAACCCGCTTGCAACGAAATGACTCCAGAGCACTTAAAAACCCGCTTGCAACGAAATGACTCCAGAGCACTTAAAAACCCGCTTGCAACGAAATGACTCCAGAGCACTAAAAAACCCGCTTCCAATGAAATGACTCCAGAGCACTTAAAAACCCGCTTGCAACGAAATGACTCCAGAACACTTAAAAACCCGCTTGCAACGAAATGACTCCAGAGCACTTAAAAAGCCGCTTGCAACGAAATGACTCCAGATAACTTAAAAACCCGCTTGCAACGAAATGACTCCAGAGCACTTAAAAACCCGCTTGCAACGAAATGCCTTCAGAGCACTTAAAAACCCGCTTGCAACGAAATGACTCCAGATAACTTAAAAACCCGCTTGCAACGAAATGACTCCAGAGCACTTAAAAACCCGCTTGCAACGAAATGCCTTCAGAGCACTTAAAAATCCGCTTGCAACGAAATGACTCCAGAGTACTTAAAAACTCGCTTGCAACGAAATGACTCCAGAGCACTTAAAAACCCGCTTGCAACGAAATGACTCCAGAGCACTTAAAAACCCGCTTGCAACGAAATGACTCCAAAGCACGTAAAAACCCGTTTGCAACGAAATTACTCCAGAGTACTTAAAAACCCGCTTGCAACGAAATGCCTACAGAGCATTTAAAAAACCAGCTTCCAGTGAAATGTCTGAGAAGTATGTAAAAACCCGCTTGCAACGAAATGACTCCAGAACACGTAAAAACCCGCTTGCAACGAAATGACTCCAGAGCACTTAAAAACCCGCTTACAACGAAATGCCTTCAGAGCACTTAAAAACCCGCATGCAACGAAATGACTCCAGAGCACTTAAAAACCCGCTTGCAACGAAATGACTCCAGAGCACTAAAAAACCCGCTTGCAATGAAATGACTCCAGAGCACTTAAAAACCCGCTTGCAACGAAATGACTCCAGAACACTTAAAAACCCGCTTGCAACGAAATGACTCCAGAGCACTTAAAAAGCCGCTTGCAACGAAATGACTCCAGATAACTTAAAAACCCGCTTGCAACGAAATGACTCCAGAGCACTTAAAAACCCGCTTGCAACGAAATGCCTTCAGAGCACTTAAAAACCCGCTTGCAACGAAATGACTCCAGATAACTTAAAAACCCGCTTGCAACGAAATGACTCCAGAGCACTTAAAAACCCGCTTGCAACGAAATGCCTTCAGAGCACTTAAAAACCCGCTTGCAACGAAATGACTCCAGAGTACTTAAAAACGCGCTTGCAACGAAATGACTCCAGAGCACTTAAAAACCCGCTTGCAACGAAATGACTCCAGAGCACTTAAAAACCCGCTTGCAACGAAATGACTCCAAAGCACGTAAAAACCCGTTTGCAACGAAATTACTCCAGAGTACTTAAAAACCCGCTTGCAACGAAATGCCTACAGAGCATTTAAAAAACCCGCTTCCAGTGAAATGTCTGAGAAGTATGTAAAAACCCGCTTGCAACGAAATGACTCCAGAACACGTAAAAACCCGCTTGCAACGAAATGACTCCAGAGAACTTAAAAACCCGCTTACAACGAAATGCCTTCAGAGCACTTAAAAACCCGCATGCAACGAAATGACTCCAGAGCACTTAAAAACCCGCTTGCAACGAAATGACTCCAGAGCACTAAAAAACCCGCTTGCAACGAAATGACTCCAGAGCACTTAAAAACACGCTTGCAACGAAATGACTCCAGAACACTTAAAAACCCGCTTGCAACGAAATGACTCCAGAGCACTTAAAAACCCGCTTGCAACGAAATGACTCCAGAGCACTTAAACACCCGCTTGCAACGAAATGACTCCAGATTACTTAAAAACCCGCTTGCAACGAAATGCCTACAGAGCACTTAAAAAACCTGCTTCCAGTGAAATGTCTGAGAAGTATGTAAAAACCCGCTTGCAACGAAATGACTCCAGAACACTTAAAAACCCGCTTGCAACGAAATGACTCCAGAGCACTTAAAAAGCCGCTTGCAACGAAATGACTCCAGATAACTTAAAAACCCGCTTGCAACGAAATGACTCCAGAGCACTTAAAAACCCGCTTACAAAGAAATGCCTTCAGAGCACTTAAAAACCCGCATGCAACGAAATGACTCCAGAGCACTTAAAAACCCGCTTGCAACGAAATGCCTACAGAGCATTTAAAAAACCCGCTTCCAGTGAAATGTCTGAGAAGTATGTAAAAACCCGCTTGCAACGAAATGACTCCAGAGCACTTAAAAACCCGCTTACAAAGAAATGCCTTCAGAGCACTTAAAAACCCGCATGCAACGAAATGACTCCAGAGAACTTAAAAACCAGCTTGCAACGAAATGACTCCAGAGCACTAAAAAACCCGCTTGCAATGAAATGACTCCAGAGCACTTAAAAACCCGCTTGCAACGAAATGACTCCAGAACACTTAAAAACCCGCTTGCAACGAAATGACTCCAGAGCACTTAAAAACCCGCTTGCAACGAAATGACTCCAGAGCACTTAAAAACCCGCTTGCAACGAAATGACTCCAGAGCACTTAAAAACCCGCTTGCAACGAAATGCCTTCAGAGCACTTAAAAACCCGCTTGCAACGAAATGACTCCAGAGCACTTAAAAACCCGCTTGCAACGAAATGACTCCAGAGCACTTAAAAACCCTTTTGCAACGAAATGACTCCAGAGCACTTAAAAACCCGCTTGCAATGAAATGACTCCAGAGTACTTAAAAACTCGCTTGCAACGAAATGGCTCCAGAGCACTTAAAAACCCGCTTGCAACGAAATGACTCCAGAGCACTTAAAAACCCGCTTGCAACGAAATGCCTTCAGAGCACTTAAAAACCCGCTTGCAACGAAATGACTCCAGAGTACTTAAAAACTCGCTTGCAACGAAATGACTCCAGAGCACTTAAAAACCCGCTTGCAACGAAATGACTCCAGAGCACTTAAAAACCCGCTTGCAACGAAATGACTCCAAAGCACGTAAAAACCCGTTTGCAACGAAATTACTCCAGAGTACTTAAAAACCCGCTTGCAACGAAATGCCTACAGAGCATTTAAAAAACCCGCTTCCAGTGAAATGTCTGAGAAGTATGTAAAAACCCGCTTGCAACGAAATGACTCCAGAACACGTAAAAACCCGCTTGCAACGAAATGACTCCAGAGCACTTAAAAACCCGCTTGCAACGAAATGCCTTCAGAGCACTTAAAAACCCGCATGCAACGAAATGACTCCAGAGCACTTAAAAACCCGCTTGCAACGAAATGACTCCAGAGCACTAAAAAACCCGCTTGCAATGAAATGACTACAGAGCACTTAAAAACCCGCTTGCAACGAAATGACTCCAGAACACTTAAAAACCCGCTTGCAACGAAATGACTCCAGAGCACTTAAAAACCCGCTTGCAACGAAATGACTCCAGAGCACTTAAAAACCCGCTTGCAACGAAATGCCTTCAGAGCACTTAAAAGCCCGCTTGCAACGAAATGACTCCAGAGCACTTAAACACCCGCTTGCAACGAAATGACTCCAGATTACTTAAAAACCCGCTTGCAACGAAATGCCTACAGAGCACTTAAAAAACCTGCTTCCAGTGAAATGTCTGAGAAGTATGTAAAAACCCGCTTGCAACGAAATGACTCCAGAACACGTAAAAACCCGCTTGCAACGAAATGACTCCAGAGCACTTAAAAACCCGCTTACAACGAAATGCCTTCAGAGCACTTAAAAACCCGCTTGCAACGAAATGACTCCAGAGCACTTAAAAACCCGCTTGCAACGAAATGACTCCAGAGCACTAAAAAACCCGCTTGCAATGAAATGACTCCAGAGCACTTAAAAACCCGCTTACAAAGAAATGCCTTCAGAGCACTTAAAAACCCGCATGCAACGAAATGACTCCAGAGCACTTAAAAACCCGCTTGCAACGAAATGCCTACAGAGCATTTAAAAAACCCGCTTCCAGTGAAATGTCTGAGAAGTATGTAAAAACCCGCTTGCAACGAAATGACTCCAGAGCACTTAAAAACCCGCTTGCAACGAAATGACTCCAGAACACTTAAAAACCCGCTTGCAACGAAATGACTCCAGAGCACTTAAAAACCCGCTTGCAACGAAATGACTCCAGAGCACTTAAAAAGCCGCTTGCAACGAAATGACTCCAGAGCACTTAAAAACCCGCTTGCAATGAAATGACTACAGAGCACTTAAAAACCCGCTTGCAACGAAATGACTCCAGAACACTTAAAAACCCGCTTGCAACGAAATGACTCCAGAGCACTTAAAAACCCGCTTGCAACGAAATGACTCCAGAGCACTTAAAAACCCGCTTGCAACGAAATGCCTTCAGAGCACTTAAAAGCCCGCTTGCAACGAAATGACTCCAGAGCACTTAAACACCCGCTTGCAACGAAATGACTCCAGATTACTTAAAAACCCGCTTGCAACGAAATGCCTACAGAGCACTTAAAAAACCTGCTTCCAGTGAAATGTCTGAGAAGTATGTAAAAACCCGCTTGCAACGAAATGACTCCAGAACACGTAAAAACCCGCTTGCAACGAAATGACTCCAGAGCACTTAAAAACCCGCTTACAACGAAATGCCTTCAGAGCACTTAAAAACCCGCTTGCAACGAAATGACTCCAGAGCACTTAAAAACCCGCTTGCAACGAAATGACTCCAGAGCACTAAAAAACCCGCTTGCAATGAAATGACTCCAGAGCACTTAAAAACCCGCTTACAAAGAAATGCCTTCAGAGCACTTAAAAACCCGCATGCAACGAAATGACTCCAGAGCACTTAAAAACCCGCTTGCAACGAAATGCCTACAGAGCATTTAAAAAACCCGCTTCCAGTGAAATGTCTGAGAAGTATGTAAAAACCCGCTTGCAACGAAATGACTCCAGAGCACTTAAAAACCCGCTTGCAACGAAATGACTCCAGAACACTTAAAAACCCGCTTGCAACGAAATGACTCCAGAGCACTTAAAAACCCGCTTGCAACGAAATGACTCCAGAGCACTTAAAAAGCCGCTTGCAACGAAATGACTCCAGAGCACTTAAAAACCCGCTTGCAACGAAATGCCTTCAGAGCACTTAAAAACCCGCTTGCAACGAAATGACTCCAGAGCACTTAAAAACCCGCTTACAACGAAATGCCTTCAGAGCACTTAAAAACCCGCATGCAACGAAATGACTCCAGAGCACTTAAAAACCCGCTTGCAACGAAATGACTCCAGAGCACTAAAAAACCCGCTTGCAATGAAATGACTCCAGAGCACTTAAAAACCCGCTTGCAACGAAATGACTCCAGAACACTTAAAAACCCGCTTGCAACGAAATGACTCCAGAGCACTTAAAAAGCCGCTTGCAACGAAATGACTCCAGATAACTTAAAAACCCGCTTGCAACGAAATGACTCCAGAGCACTTAAAAACCCGCTTGCAACGAAATGCCTTCAGAGCACTTAAAAACCCGCTTGCAACGAAATGACTCCAGAGTACTTAAAAACTCGCTTGCAACGAAATGACTCCAGAGCACTTACAAACCCGCTTGCAACGAAATGACTCCAGAGCACTTAAAAACCCGCTTGCAACGAAATGACTCCAAAGCACGTAAAAACCCGTTTGCAACGAAATTACTCCAGAGTACTTAAAAACCCGCTTGCAACGAAATGCCTACAGAGCATTTAAAAAACCCGCTTCCAGTGAAATGTCTGAGAAGTATGTAAAAACCCGCTTGCAACGAAATGACTCCAGAACACGTAAAAACCCGCTTGCAACGAAATGACTCCAGAGCACTTAAAAACCCGCTTACAACGAAATGCCTTCAGAGCACTTAAAAACCCGCATGCAACGAAATGACTCCAGAGCACTTAAAAACCCGCTTGCAACGAAATGACTCCAGAGCACTAAAAAACCCGCTTGCAACGAAATGACTCCAGAGCACTTAAAAACCCGCTTGCAACGAAATGACTCCAGAACACTTAAAAACCCGCTTGCAACGAAATGACTCCAGAGCACTTAAAAACCCGCTTGCAACGAAATGACTCCAGAGCACTTAAAAACCCGCTTGCAACGAAATGCCTTCAGAGCACTTAAAAGCCCGCTTGCAACGAAATGACTCCAGAGCACTTAAACACCCGCTTGCAACGAAATGACTCCAGATTACTTAAAAACCCGCTTGCAACGAAATGCCTACAGAGCACTTAAAAAACCTGCTTCCAGTGAAATGTCTGAGAAGTATGTAAAAACCCGCTTGCAACGAAATGACTCCAGAACACGTAAAAACCCGCTTGCAACGAAATGACTCCAGAGCACTTAAAAACCCGCTTACAACGAAATGCCTTCAGAGCACTTAAAAACCCGCTTGCAACGAAATGACTCCAGAGCACTTAAAAACCCGCTTGCAACGAAATGACTCCAGAGCACTAAAAAACCCGCTTGCAATGAAATGACTCCAGAGCACTTAAAAACCCGCTTACAAAGAAATGCCTTCAGAGCACTTAAAAACCCGCATGCAACGAAATGACTCCAGAGCACTTAAAAACCCGCTTGCAACGAAATGCCTACAGAGCATTTAAAAAACCCGCTTCCAGTGAAATGTCTGAGAAGTATGTAAAAACCCGCTTGCAACGAAATGACTCCAGAGCACTTAAAAACCCGCTTGCAACGAAATGACTCCAGAACACTTAAAAACCCGCTTGCAACGAAATGACTCCAGAGCACTTAACCCGCTTGCAACGAAATGACTCCAGAGCACTTAAAAACCCGCTTGCAACGAAATGACTCCAGAGCACTTAAAAACCCGCTTGCAACGAAATGCCTTCAGAGCACTTAAAAACCCGCTTGCAACGAAATGACTCCAGAGCACTTAAAAACCCGCTTGCAACGAAATGACTCCAGAGCACTTAAAAACCCTTTTGCAACGAAATGACTCCAGAGCACTTAAAAACCCGCTTGCAATGAAATGACTCCAGAGTACTTAAAAACTCGCTTGCAACGAAATGGCTCCAGAGCACTTAAAAACCCGCTTGCAACGAAATGCCTACAGAGCATTTAAAAAACCCGCTTCCAGTGAAATGTCTGAGAAGTATGTAAAAACCCGCTTGCAACGAAATGACTCCAGAACACGTAAAAACCCGCTTGCAACGAAATGACTCCAGAGCACTTAAAAACCCGCTTGCAACGAAATGCCTTCAGAGCACTTAAAAACCCGCATGCAACGAAATGACTCCAGAGCACTAAAAAACCCGCTTGCAATGAAATGACTACAGAGCACTTAAAAACCCGCTTGCAACGAAATGACTCCAGAACACTTAAAAACCCGCTTGCAACGAAATGACTCCAGAGCACTTAAAAACCCGCTTGCAACGAAATGACTCCAGAGCACTTAAAAACCCGCTTGCAACGAAATGCCTTCAGAGCACTTAAAAGCCCGCTTGCAACGAAATGACTCCAGAGCATTTAAACACCCGCTTGCAACGAAATGACTCCAGATTACTTAAAAACCCGCTTGCAACGAAATGCCTACAGAGCACTTAAAAAACCTGCTTCCAGTGAAATGTCTGAGAAGTATGTAAAAACCCGCTTGCAACGAAATGACTCCAGAACACGTAAAAACCCGCTTGCAACGAAATGACTCCAGAGCACTTAAAAACCCGCTTACAACGAAATGCCTTCAGAGCACTTAAAAACCCGCTTGCAACGAAATGACTCGAGAGCACTTAAAAACCCGCTTGCAACGAAATGACTCCAGAGCACTAAAAAACCCGCTTGCAATGAAATGACTCCAGAGCACTTAAAAACCCGCTTACAAAGAAATGCCTTCAGAGCACTTAAAAACCCGCATGCAACGAAATGACTCCAGAGCACTTAAAAACCCGCTTGCAACGAAATGCCTACAGAGCATTTAAAAAACCCGCTTCCAGTGAAATGTCTGAGAAGTATGTAAAAACCCGCTTGCAACGAAATGACTCCAGAGCACTTAAAAACCCGCTTACAAAGAAATGCCTTCAGAGCACTTAAAAACCCGCATGCAACGAAATGACTCCAGAGAACTTAAAAACCAGCTTGCAACGAAATGACTCCAGAGCACTAAAAAACCCGCTTGCAATGAAATGACTCCAGAGCACTTAAAAACCCGCTTGCAACGAAATGACTCCAGAACACTTAAAAACCCGCTTGCAACGAAATGACTCCAGAGCACTTAAAAACCCGCTTGCAACGAAATGACTCCAGAGCACTTAAAAACCCGCTTGCAACGAAATGACTCCAGAGCACTTAAAAACCCGCTTGCAACGAAATGCCTTCAGAGCACTTAAAAACCCGCTTGCAACGAAATGACTCCAGAGCACTTAAAAACCCGCTTGCAACGAAATGACTCCAGAGCACTTAAAAACCCTTTTGCAACGAAATGACTCCAGAGCACTTAAAAACCCGCTTGCAACGAAATGACTCCAGAGTACTTAAAAACTCGCTTGCAACGAAATGGCTCCAGAGCACTTAAAAACCCGCTTGCAACGAAATGACTCCAGAGCACTTAAAAACCCTTTTGCAACGAAATGACTCCAGAGCACTTAAAAACCCGCTTGCAACGAAATGACTCCAGAGCACTTAAAAACCAGCTTGCAACGAAATGACTCCAGAGCACTTAAAAACCCGCTTGCAACGAAATGGCTCCAGAGCACTTAAAAACCCGCTTGCAACGAAATGGCTCCAGAGCACTTAAAAACCCGCTTGCAACGAAATGTCTCCAGAGCACTTAAAAACCCGCTTGCAACGAAATGACTCCAGAGCACTTAAAAACCCGCTTGCAAAGAAATGACTCCAGAGCACTTAAAAACCCGCTTGCAACGAAATGACTCCAGAGTACTTAAAAACCCGCTTGCAACGAAATGACTCCAGCGCACTTAAAAACCCGCTTGCAACGAAATGACTCCAGAGCACTTAAAAACCCGCTTGCAACGAAATGACTCCAGAGCACTTAAAAACCCGCTTGCAACGAAATGACTCCAGAGCACGTAAAAACCCGTTTGCAACGAAATGACTCCAGAGTACTTAAAAACCCGCTTGCAACGAAATGCCTACAGAGCATTTAAAAAACCCGCTTGCAGTGAAATGTCTGAGAAGTATGTAAAAACCCGCTTGCAACGAAATGACTCCAGAACACGTAAAAACCCGCTTACAACGAAATGCCTTCAGAGCACTTAAAAACCCGCATGCAACGAAATGACTCCAGAGCACTTAAAAACCCGCTTGCAACGAAATGACTCCAGAGCACTAAAAAACCCGCTTCCAATGAAATGACTCCAGAGCACTTAAAAACCCGCTTGCAACGAAATGACTCCAGAACACTTAAAAACCCGCTTGCAACGAAATGACTCCAGAACACTTAAAAACCCGCTTGCAACGAAATGACTCCAGAGCACTTAAAAACCCGCTTGCAACGAAATGACTCCAGATATCTTAAAAACCCGCTTGCAACGAAATGACTCCAGAGCACTTAAAAACCCGCTTGCAACGAAATGACTCCAGAGCACTTAAAAACCCGCTTGCAACAAAATGACTCCAGAGCACTAAAAAACCCGCTTCCAATGAAATGTCTCCAGAGCACTTAAAAACCCGCTTGCAACGAAATGACTCCAGAACACTTAAAAACCCGCTTGCAACGAAATGACTCCAGAGCACTTAAAAAGCCGCTTGCAACGAAATGACTCCAGATAACTTAAAAACCCGCTTGCAACGAAATGACTCCAGAGCACTTAAAAACCCGCTTGCAACGAAATGCCTTCAGAGCACTTAAAAACCCGCTTGCAACGAAATGACTCCAGAGCACTTAAAAACCTGCTTGCAACGAAATGCCTACAGAGCATTTAAAAAACCCGCTTCCAGTGAAATGTCTGAGAAGTATGTAAAAACCCGCTTGCAACGAAATGACTCCAGAGCACTTAAAAACCCGCTTACAAAGAAATGCCTTCAGAGCACTTAAAAACCCGCATGCAACGAAATGACTCCAGAGAACTTAAAAACCAGCTTGCAACGAAATGACTCCAGAGCACTAAAAAACCCGCTTGCAATGAAATGACTCCAGAGCACTTAAAAACCCGCTTGCAACGAAATGACTCCAGAACACTTAAAAACCCGCTTGCAACGAAATGACTCCAGAGCACTTAAAAACCCGCTTGCAACGAAATGACTCCAGAGCACTTAAAAACCCGCTTGCAACGAAATGACTCCAGAGCACTTAAAAACCCGCTTGCAACGAAATGACTCCAGAGCACGTAAAAACCCGTTTGCAACGAAATGACTCCAGAGTACTTAAAAACCCGCTTGCAACGAAATGCCTACAGAGCATTTAAAAAACCCGCTTGCAGTGAAATGTCTGAGAAGTATGTAAAAACCCTCTTGCAACGAAATGACTCCAGAACACGTAAAAACCCGCTTACAACGAAATGCCTTCAGAGCACTTAAAAACCCGCATGCAACGAAATGACTCCAGAGCACTTAAAAACCCGCTTGCAACGAAATGACTCCAGAGCACTAAAAAACCCGCTTCCAATGAAATGACTCCAGAGCACTTAAAAACCCGCTTGCAACGAAATGACTCCAGGACACTTAAAAACCCGCTTGCAACGAAATGACTCCAGAACACTTAAAAACCCGCTTGCAACGAAATGACTCCAGAGCACTTAAAAACCCGCTTGCAACGAAATGACTCCAGATATCTTAAAAACCCGCTTGCAACGAAATGACTCCAGAGCACTTAAAAACCCGCTTGCAACGAAATGACTCCAGAGCACTTAAAAACCCGCTTGCAACGAAATGACTCCAGAGCACTAAAAAACCCGCTTCCAATGAAATGACTCCAGAGCACTTAAAAACCCGCTTGCAACGAAATGACTCCAGAACACTTAAAAACCCGCTTGCAACGAAATGACTCCAGAGCACTTAAAAAGCCGCTTGCAACGAAATGACTCCAGATAACTTAAAAACCCGCTTGCAACGAAATGACTCCAGAGCACTTAAAAACCCGCTTGCAACGAAATGCCTTCAGAGCACTTAAAAACCCGCTTGCAACGAAATGACTCCAGAGCACTTAAAAACCCGCTTGCAACGAAATGCCTACAGAGCATTTAAAAAACCCGCTTCCAGTGAAATGTCTGAAAAGTATGTAAAAACCCGCTTGCAACGAAATGACTCCAGAGCACTTAAAAACCCGCTTACAAAGAAATGCCTTCAGAGCACTTAAAAACCCGCATGCAACGAAATGACTCCAGAGAACTTAAAAACCAGCTTGCAACGAAATGACTCCAGAGCACTAAAAAACCCGCTTGCAATGAAATGACTCCAGAGCACTTAAAAACCCGCTTGCAACGAAATGACTCCAGAACACTTAAAAACCCGCTTGCAACGAAATGACTCCAGAGCACTTAAAAACCCGCTTGCAACGAAATGACTCCAGAGCACTTAAAAACCCGCTTGCAACGAAATGACTCCAGAGCACTTAAAAACCCGCTTGCAACGAAATGCCTTCAGAGCACTTAAAAACCCGCTTGCAACGAAATGACTCCAGAGCACTTAAAAACCCGCTTGCAACGAAATGACTCCAGAGCACTTAAAAACCCTTTTGCAACGAAATGACTCCAGAGCACTTAAAAACCCGCTTGCAACGAAATGACTCCAGAGTACTTAAAAACACGCTTGCAACGAAATGGCTCCAGAGCACTTAAAAACCCGCTTGCAACGAAATGGCTCCAGAGCACTTAAAAACCCGCTTGCAACGAAATGACTCCAGAGCACTTAAAAACCCGCTTGCAACGAAATGACTCCAGAGCACTTAAAAACCCGCTTGCAACGAAATGACTCCAGAGCACTTAAAAACCCGCTTTCAACGAAATGACTCCAGAACACTTAAAAACCCGCTTGCAACGTAATGGCTCCAGAGCACTTAAAAACCCGCTTGCAACGAAATGGCTCCAGAGCACTTAAAAACCCGCTTGCAACTAAATGGCTCCAGAGCACTTAAAAACCCGCTTGCAACGAAATGTCTCCAGAGCACTTAAAAACCCGCTTGCAACGAAATGACTCCAGAGCACTTAAAAACCCGCTTGCAACGAAATGCCTTCAGAGCACTTAAAAACCCGCTTGCAACGAAATGACTCCAGAGCACTTAAAAACCCGCTTGCAAAGAAATGACTCCAGAGCACTTAAAAACCCGCTTGCAACGAAATGACTCCAGAGTACTTAAAAACCCGCTTGCAACGAAATGACTCCAGCGCACTTAAAAACCCGCTTGCAACGAAATGACTCCAGAGCACTAAAAAACCCGCTTCCAATGAAATGACTCCAGAGCACTTAAAAACCCGCTTGCAACGAAATGACTCCAGAACACTTAAAAACCCGCTTGCAACGAAATGACTCCAGAGCACTTAAAAACCCGCTTGCAACGAAATGACTCCAGATAACTTAAAAACCCGCTTGCAACGAAATGACTCCAGAGCACTTAAAAACCCGCTTGCAACGAAATGCCTTCAGAGCACTTAAAAACCCGCTTGCAACGAAATGACTCCAGATAACTTAAAAACCCGCTTGCAACGAAATGACTCCAGAGCACTTAAAAATCCGCTTGCAACGAAATGCCTTCAGAGCACTTAAAAACCCGCTTGCAACGAAATGACTCCAGAGCACTTAAAAACCCGCTTGCAACGAAATGGCTCCAGAGCACTTAAAAACCCGCATGCAACGAAATGTCTCCAGAGCACTTAAAAACCCGCTTGCAACGAAATGGCTCCAGAGCACTTAAAACCCGCAAGCAACGAAATGTCTCCAGAGCACTTAAAAACCCGCTTGCAACGAAATGACTCCAGAGCACTTAAAAACCCGCTTGTAACGAAATGCCTTCAGAGCACTTAAAAACCCGCTTGCAACGAAATGACTCCAGAGCACTTAAAAACCCGCTTGCAACGTAATGGCTCCAGAGCACTTAAAAACCCGCTTGCAACGAAATGGCTCCAGAGCACTTAAAAACCCGCTTGCAACGAAATGGCTCCAGAGCACTTAAAAACCCGCTTGCAACGAAATGTCTCCAGAGCACTTAAAAACCCGCTTGCAACGAAATGACTCCAGATAACTTAAAAACCCGCTTGCAACGAAATGCCTACAGAGCACTTAAAAACCCGCTTGCAACGAAATGACTCCAGAGCACTTAAAAACCCGCTTGCAACGAAATGACTCCAGAGCACTTAAAAACCCGCTTGCAACGAAATGACTCCAGAGCACTTAAAAATCCGCTTGCAACGAAATGACTCCAGAGCACTTAAAAACCCGCTTGCAACGAAATGCCTTCAGAGCACTTAAAAACCCGCTTGCAACGAAATGACTCCAGAGCACTTAAAAACCCGCTTGCAACGAAATGACTCCAGAGCACTTAAAAACCCTTTTGCAACGAAATGACTCCAGAGCACTTAAAAACCCGCTTGCAACGAAATGACTCCAGAGTACTTAAAAACTCGCTTGCAACGAAATGGCTCCAGAGCACTTAAAAACCCGCTTGCAACGAAATGACTCCAGAGCACTTAAAAACCCGCTTGCAACGAAATGACTCCAGAGCACTTAAAAACCCGCTTGCATCGAAATGACTCCAGAGCACTTAAAAACCCGCTTGCAACGAAATGACTCCAGAGCACTTAAAAACCCGCTTGCAACGAAATGACTCCAGAACACTTAAAAACCCGCTTGCAACGTAATGACTCCAGAGCACTTAAAAACCCGCTTGCAACGAAATGGCTCCAGAGCACTTAAAAACCCGCTTGCAACGAAATGGCTCCAGAGTACTTAAAAACCCGCTTGCAACGAAATGCCTACAGAGCATTTAAAAAACCCGCTTCCAGTGAAATGTCTGAGAAGTATGTAAAAACCCGCTTGCAACGAAATGACTCCAGAACACGTAAAAACCCGCTTGCAACGAAATGACTCCAGAGCACTTAAAAACCCGCTTACAACGAAATGCCTTCAGAGCACTTAAAAACCCGCATGCAACGAAATGACTCCAGAGCACTTAAAAACCCGCTTGCAACGAAATGACTCCAGAGCACTAAAAAACCCGCTTGCAATGAAATGACTCCAGAGCACTTAAAATCCCGCTTGCAACGAAATGAATCCAGAACACTTAAAAACCCGCTTGCAACGAAATGACTCCAGAGCACTTAAAAACCCGCTTGCAACGAAATGACTCCAGAGCACTTAAAAACCCGCTTGCAACGAAATGCCTTCAGAGCACATAAAAGCCCGCTTGCAACGAAATGACTCCAGAGCACTTAAACACCCGCTTGCAACGAAATGACTCCAGATTACTTAAAAACCCGCTTGCAACGAAATGCCTACAGAGCACTTAAAAAACCTGCTTCCAGTGAAATGTCTGAGAAGTATGTAAAAACCCGCTTGCAACGAAATGACTCCAGAACACGTAAAAACCCGCTTGCAACGAAATGACTCCAGAGCACTTAAAAACCCGCTTACAACGAAATGCCTTCAGAGCACTTAAAAACCCGCTTGCAACGAAATGACTCCAGAGCACTTAAAAACCTGCTTGCAACGAAATGACTCCAGAGCACTAAAAAACCCGCTTGCAATGAAATGACTCCAGAGCACTTAAAAACCCGCTTACAAAGAAATGCCTTCAGAGCACTTAAAAACCCGCATGCAACGAAATGACTCCAGAGCACTTAAAAACCCGCTTGCAACGAAATGCCTACAGAGCATTTAAAAAACCCGCTTCCAGTGAAATGTCTGAGAAGTATGTAAAAACCCGCTTGCAACGAAATGACTCCAGAGCACTTAAAAACCCGCTTACAAAGAAATGCCTTCAGAGCACTTAAAAACCCGCATGCAACGAAATGACTCCAGAGAACTTAAAAACCAGCTTGCAACGAAATGACTCCAGAGCACTAAAAAACCCGCTTGCAATGAAATGACTCCAGAGCACTTAAAAACCCGCTTGCAACGAAATGACTCCAGAACACTTAAAAACCCGCTTGCAACGAAATGACTCCAGAGCACTTAAAAACCCGCTTGCAACGAAATGACTCCAGAGCACTTAAAAACCCGCTTGCAACGAAATGACTCCAGAGCACTTAAAAACCCGCTTGCAACGAAATGCCTTCAGAGCACTTAAAAACCCGCTTGCAACGAAATGACTCCAGAGCACTTAAAAACCCGCTTGCAACGAAATGACTCCAGAGCACTTAAAAACCCTTTTGCAACGAAATGACTCCAGAGCACTTAAAAACCCGCTTGCAACGAAATGACTCCAGAGTACTTAAAAACTCGCTTGCAACGAAATGGCTCCAGAGCACTTAAAAACCCGCTTGCAACGAAATGACTCCAGAGCACTTAAAAACCCGCTTGCAACGAAATGACTCCAGAGCACTTAAAAACCCGCTTGCAACGAAATGACTCCAGAGCACTTAAAAACCCGCTTGCAACGAAATGACTCCAGAGCACTTAAAAACCCGCTTGCAACGAAATGACTCCAGAGCACTTAAAAACCCGCTTGCAACGAAATGGCTCCAGAGCACTTAAAAACCCGCTTGCAACGAAATGGCTCCAGAGCACTTAAAAACCCGCTTGCAACGAAATGTCTCCAGAGCACTTAAAAACCCGCTTGCAACGAAATGACTCCAGAGCACTTAAAAACCCGCTTGCAACGAAATGACTCCAGAGCACTTAAAAACCCGCTTGCAACGAAATGGCTCCAGAGCACTTAAAAACCCGCTTGCAACGAAATGACTCCAGAGCACTAAAAAACCCGCTTCCAATGAAATGACTCCAGAGCACTTAAAAACCCGCTTGCAACGAAATGACTCCAGAACACTTAAAAACCCGCTTGCAACGAAATGACTCCAGAGCACTTAAAAAGCCGCTTGCAACGAAATGACTCCAGATAACTTAAAAACCCGCTTGCAACGAAATGACTCCAGAGCACTTAAAAACCCGCTTGCAACGAAATGCCTTCAGAGCACTTAAAAACCCGCTTGCAACGAAATGACTCCAGATAACTTAAAAACCCGCTTGCAACGAAATGACTCCAGAGCACTTAAAAACCCGCTTGCAACGAAATGCCTTCAGAGCACTTAAAAACCCGCTTGCAACGAAATGACTCCAGAGTACTTAAAAACTCGCTTGCAACGAAATGACTCCAGAGCACTTAAAAACGCGCTTGCAACGAAATGACTCCAGAGCACTTAAAAACCCGCTTGCAATGAAATGACTCCAAAGCACGTAAAAACCCGTTTGCAACGAAATTACTCCAGAGTACTTAAAAACCCGCTTGCAACGAAATGCCTACAGAGCATTTAAAAAACCCGCTTCCAGTGAAATGTCTGAGAAGTATGTAAAAACCCGCTTGCAACGAAATGACTCCAGAACACGTAAAAACCCGCTTGCAACGAAATGACTCCAGAGCACTTAAAAACCCGCTTACAACGAAATGCCTTCAGAGCACTTAAAAACCCGCATGCAACGAAATGACTCCAGAGCACTTAAAAACCCGCTTGCAACGAAATGACTCCAGAGCACTAAAAAACCCGCTTGCAATGAAATGACTCCAGAGCACTTAAAAACCCGCTTGCAACGAAATGACTCCAGAACACTTAAAAATCCGCTTGCAACGAAATGACTCCAGAGCACTTAAAAAGCCGCTTGCAACGAAATGACTCCAGATAACTTAAAAACCCGCTTGCAACGAAATGACTCCAGAGCACTTAAAAACCCGCTTGCAACGAAATGCCTTCAGAGCACTTAAAAACCCGCTTGCAACGAAATGACTCCAGATAACTTAAAAACCCGCTTGCAACGAAATGACTCCAGAGCACTTAAAAACCCGCTTGCAACGAAATGCCTTCAGAGCACTTAAAAACCCGCTTGCAACGAAATGACTCCAGAGTACTTAAAAACTCGCTTGCAACTAAATGACTCCAGAGCACTTAAAAACCCGCTTGCAACGAAATGACTCCAGAGCACTTAAAAACCCGCTTGCAACGAAATGACTCCAAAGCACGTAAAAACCCGTTTGCAACGAAATTACTCCAGAGTACTTAAAAACCCGCTTGCAACGAAATGCCTACAGAGCATTTAAAAAACCCGCTTCCAGTGAAATGTCTGAGAAGTATGTAAAAACCCGCTTGCAACGAAATGACTCCAGAACACGTAAAAACCCGCTTGCAACGAAATGACTCCAGAGCACTTAAAAACCCGCTTGCAACGAAATGCCTTCAGAGCACTTAAAAGCCCGCTTGCAACGAAATGACTCCAGAGCACTTAAACACCCGCTTGCAACGAAATGACTCCAGATTACTTAAAAACCCGCTTGTAACGAAATGCCTACAGAGCACTTAAAAAACCTGCTTCCAGTGAAATGTCTGAGAAGTATGTAAAAACCCGCTTGCAACGAAATGACTCCAGAACACGTAAAAACCCGCTTGCAACGAAATGACTCCAGAGCACTTAAAAACCCGCTTACAACGAAATGCCTTCAGAGCACTTAAAAACCCGCTTGCAACGAAATGACTCCCGAGCACTAAAAAACCCGCTTGCAATGAAATGACTCCAGAGCACTTAAAAACCCGCTTACAAAGAAATGCCTTCAGAGCACTTAAAAACCCGCATGCAACGAAATGACTCCAGAGCACTTAAAAACCCGCTTGCAACGAAATGCCTACAGAGCATTTAAAAAACCCGCTTCCAGTGAAATGTCTGAGAAGTATGTAAAAACCCGCTTGCAACGAAATGACTCCAGAGCACTTAAAAACCCGCTTACAAAGAAATGCCTTCAGAGCACTTAAAAACCCGCATGCAACGAAATGACTCCAGAGAACTTAAACACCAGCTTGCAACGAAATGACTCCAGAGCACTAAAAAACCCGCTTGCAATGAAATGACTCCAGAGCACTTAAAAACCCGCTTGCAACGAAATGACTCCAGAACACTTAAAAACCCGCTTGCAACGAAATGACTCCAGAGCACTTAAAAACCCGCTTGCAACGAAATGACTCCAGAGCACTTAAAAACCCGCTTGCAACGAAATGACTCCAGAGCACTTAAAAACCCGCTTGCAACGAAATGCCTTCAGAGCACTTAAAAACCCGCTTGCAACGAAATGACTCCAGAGCACTTAAAAACCCGCTTGCAACGAAATGACTCCAGAGCACTTAAAAACCCTTTTGCAACGAAATGACTCCAGAGCACTTAAAAACCTGCTTGCAACGAAATGACTCCAGAGTACTTAAAAACTCGCTTGCAACGAAATGGCTCCAGAGCACTTAAAAACCCGCTTGCAACGAAATGACTCCAGAGCACTTAAAAACCCGCTTGCAACGAAATGCCTTCAGAGCACTTAAAAACCCGCTTGCAACGAAATGACTCCAGAGTACTTAAAAACTCGCTTGCAACGAAATGACTCCAGAGCACTTAAAAACCCGCTTGCAACGAAATGACTCCAAAGCACGTAAAAACCCGTTTGCAACGAAATTACTCCAGAGTACTTAAAAACCCGCTTGCAACGAAATGCCTACAGAGCATTTAAAAAACCCGCTTCCAGTGAAATGTCTGAGAAGTATGTAAAAACCCGCTTGCAACGAAATGACTCCAGAACACGTAAAAACCCGCTTGCAACGAAATGACTCCAGAGCACTTAAAAACCCGCTTGCAACGAAATGACTCCAGAGCACTTAAAAACCCGCTTGCAACGAAATGACTCCAGAGCACTTAAAAACCCGCTTGCAACGAAATGGCTCCAGAGCACTTAAAAACCCGCTTGCAACGAAATGGCTCCAGAGCACTTAAAAACCCGCTTGCAACGAAATGTCTCCAGAGCACTTAAAAACCCGCTTGCAACGAAATGACTCCAGAGCACTTAAAAACCCGCTTGCAACGAAATGACTCCAGAGCACTTAAAAACCCGCTTGCAACGAAATGGCTCCAGAGCACTTAAAAACCCGCTTGCAACGAAATGACTCCAGAGCACTAAAAAACCCGCTTCCAATGAAATGACTCCAGAGCACTTAAAAACCCGCTTGCAACGAAATGACTCCAGAACACTTAAAAACCCGCTTGCAACGAAATGACTCCAGAGCACTTAAAAAGCCGCTTGCAACGAAATGACTCCAGATAACTTAAAAACCCGCTTGCAACGAAATGACTCCAGAGCACTTAAAAACCCGCTTGCAACGAAATGCCTTCAGAGCACTTAAAAACCCGCTTGCAACGAAATGACTCCAGATAACTTAAAAACCCGCTTGCAACGAAATGACTCCAGAGCACTTAAAAACCCGCTTGCAACGAAATGCCTTCAGAGCACTTAAAAACCCGCTTGCAACGAAATGACTCCAGAGTACTTAAAAACTCGCTTGCAACGAAATGACTCCAGAGCACTTAAAAACGCGCTTGCAACGAAATGACTCCAGAGCACTTAAAAACCCGCTTGCAATGAAATGACTCCAAAGCACGTAAAAACCCGTTTGCAACGAAATTACTCCAGAGTACTTAAAAACCCGCTTGCAACGAAATGCCTACAGAGCATTTAAAAAACCCGCTTCCAGTGAAATGTCTGAGAAGTATGTAAAAACCCGCTTGCAACGAAATGACTCCAGAACACGTAAAAACCCGCTTGCAACGAAATGACTCCAGAGCACTTAAAAACCCGCTTACAACGAAATGCCTTCAGAGCACTTAAAAACCCGCATGCAACGAAATGACTCCAGAGCACTTAAAAACCCGCTTGCAACGAAATGACTCCAGAGCACTAAAAAACCCGCTTGCAATGAAATGACTCCAGAGCACTTAAAAACCCGCTTGCAACGAAATGACTCCAGAACACTTAAAAATCCGCTTGCAACGAAATGACTCCAGAGCACTTAAAAAGCCGCTTGCAACGAAATGACTCCAGATAACTTAAAAACCCGCTTGCAACGAAATGACTCCAGAGCACTTAAAAACCCGCTTGCAACGAAATGCCTTCAGAGCACTTAAAAACCCGCTTGCAACGAAATGACTCCAGATAACTTAAAAACCCGCTTGCAACGAAATGACTCCAGAGCACTTAAAAACCCGCTTGCAACGAAATGCCTTCAGAGCACTTAAAAACCCGCTTGCAACGAAATGACTCCAGAGTACTTAAAAACTCGCTTGCAACTAAATGACTCCAGAGCACTTAAAAACCCGCTTGCAACGAAATGACTCCAGAGCACTTAAAAACCCGCTTGCAACGAAATGACTCCAAAGCACGTAAAAACCCGTTTGCAACGAAATTACTCCAGAGTACTTAAAAACCCGCTTGCAACGAAATGCCTACAGAGCATTTAAAAAACCCGCTTCCAGTGAAATGTCTGAGAAGTATGTAAAAACCCGCTTGCAACGAAATGACTCCAGAACACGTAAAAACCCGCTTGCAACGAAATGACTCCAGAGCACTTAAAAACCCGCTTACAACGAAATGCCTTCAGAGCACTTAAAAACCCGCATGCAACGAAATGACTCCAGAGCACTTAAAAACCCGCTTGCAACGAAATGACTACAGAGCACTAAAAAACCCGCTTGCAACGAAATGACTCCAGAGCACTTAAAAACCCGCTTGCAACGAAATGACTCCAGAACACTTAAAAACCCGCTTGCAACGAAATGACTCCAGAGCACTTAAAAACCCGCTTGCAACGAAATGACTCCAGAGCACTTAAAAACCCGCTTGCAACGAAATGCCTTCAGAGCACTTAAAAGCCCGCTTGCAACGAAATGACTCCAGAGCACTTAAACACCCGCTTGCAACGAAATGACTCCAGATTACTTAAAAACCCGCTTGTAACGAAATGCCTACAGAGCACTTAAAAAACCTGCTTCCAGTGAAATGTCTGAGAAGTATGTAAAAACCCGCTTGCAACGAAATGACTCCAGAACACGTAAAAACCCGCTTGCAACGAAATGACTCCAGAGCACTTAAAAACCCGCTTACAACGAAATGCCTTCAGAGCACTTAAAAACCCGCTTGCAACGAAATGACTCCCGAGCACTAAAAAACCCGCTTGCAATGAAATGACTCCAGAGCACTTAAAAACCCGCTTACAAAGAAATGCCTTCAGAGCACTTAAAAACCCGCATGCAACGAAATGACTCCAGAGCACTTAAAAACCCGCTTGCAACGAAATGCCTACAGAGCATTTAAAAAACCCGCTTCCAGTGAAATGTCTGAGAAGTATGTAAAAACCCGCTTGCAACGAAATGACTCCAGAGCACTTAAAAACCCGCTTACAAAGAAATGCCTTCAGAGCACTTAAAAACCCGCATGCAACGAAATGACTCCAGAGAACTTAAACACCAGCTTGCAACGAAATGACTCCAGAGCACTAAAAAACCCGCTTGCAATGAAATGACTCCAGAGCACTTAAAAACCCGCTTGCAACGAAATGACTCCAGAACACTTAAAAACCCGCTTGCAACGAAATGACTCCAGAGCACTTAAAAACCCGCTTGCAACGAAATGACTCCAGAGCACTTAAAAACCCGCTTGCAACGAAATGACTCCAGAGCACTTAAAAACCCGCTTGCAACGAAATGCCTTCAGAGCACTTAAAAACCCGCTTGCAACGAAATGACTCCAGAGCACTTAAAAACCCGCTTGCAACGAAATGACTCCAGAGCACTTAAAAACCCTTTTGCAACGAAATGACTCCAGAGCACTTAAAAACCCGCTTGCAACGAAATGACTCCAGAGTACTTAAAAACTCGCTTGCAACGAAATGGCTCCAGAGCACTTAAAAACCCGCTTGCAACGAAATGACTCCAGAGCACTTAAAAACCCGCTTGCAACGAAATGCCTTCAGAGCACTTAAAAACCCGCTTGCAACGAAATGACTCCAGAGTACTTAAAAACTCGCTTGCAACGAAATGACTCCAGAGCACTTAAAAACCCGCTTGCAACGAAATGACTCCAAAGCACGTAAAAACCCGTTTGCAACGAAATTACTCCAGAGTACTTAAAAACCCGCTTGCAACGAAATGCCTACAGAGCATTTAAAAAACCCGCTTCCAGTGAAATGTCTGAGAAGTATGTAAAAACCCGCTTGCAACGAAATGACTCCAGAACACGTAAAAACCCGCTTGCAACGAAATGACTCCAGAGCACTTAAAAACCCGCTTACAACGAAATGCCTTCAGAGCACTTAAAAACCCGCATGCAACGAAATGACTCCAGAGCACTTAAAAACCCGCTTGCAACGAAATGACTCCAGAGCACTAAAAAACCCGCTTGCAATCAAATGACTCCAGAGCACTTAAAAACCCGCTTGCAACGAAATGACTCCAGAACACTTAAAAACCCGCTTGCAACGAAATGACTCCAGAGCACTTAAAAACCCGCTTGCAACGAAATGACTCCAGAGCACTTAAAAACCCGCTTGCAACGAAATGCCTTCAGAGCACTTAAAAGCCCGCTTGCAACGAAATGACTCCAGAGCACTTAAACACCCGCTTGCAACGAAATGACTCCAGATTACTTAAAAACCCGCTTGCAACGAAATGCCTACAGAGCACTTAAAAAACCTGCTTCCAGTGAAATGTCTGAGAAGTATGTAAAAACCCGCTTGCAACGAAATGACTCCAGAACACGTAAAAACCCGCTTGCAACGAAATGACTCCAGAGCACTTAAAAACCCGCTTACAACGAAATGCCTTCAGAGCACTTAAAAACCCGCTTGCAACGAAATGACTCCAGAGCACTTAAAAACCCGCTTGCAACGAAATGACTCCAGAGCACTAAAAAACCCGCTTGCAATGAAATGACTCCAGAACACTTAAAAACCCGCTTACAAAGAAATGCCTTCAGAGCACTTAAAAACCCGCATGCAACGAAATGACTCCAGAGCACTTAAAAACCCGCCTGCAACGAAATGCCTACAGAGCATTTAAAAAACCCGCTTCCAGTGAAATGTCTGAGAAGTATGTAAAAACCCGCTTGCAACGAAATGACTCCAGAGCACTTAAAAACCCGCTTACAAAGAAATGCCTTCAGAGCACTTAAAAACCCGCATGCAACGAAATGACTCCAGAGAACTTAAAAACCAGCTTGCAACGAAATGACTCCAGAGCACTAAAAAACCCGCTTGCAATGAAATGACTCCAGAGCACTTAAAAACCCGCTTGCAACGAAATGACTCCAGAACACTTAAAAACCCGCTTGCAACGAAATGACTCCAGAGCACTTAAAAACCCGCTTGCAACGAAATGACTCCAGAGCACTTAAAAACCCGCTTGCAACGAAATGACTCCAGAGCACTTAAAAACCCGCTTGCAACGAAATGCCTTCAGAGCACTTAAAAACCCGCTTGCAACGAAATGACTCCAGAGCACTTAAAAACCCGCTTGCAACGAAATGACTCCAGAGCACTTAAAAACCCTTTTGCAACGAAATGACTCCAGAGCACTTAAAAACCCGCTTGCAACGAAATGACTCCAGAGTACTTAAAAACTCGCTTGCAACGAAATGGCTCCAGAGCACTTAAAAACCCGCTTGCAACGAAATGACTCCAGAGCACTTAAAAACCCGCTTGCAACGAAATGCCTTCAGAGCACTTAAAAACCCGCTTGCAACGAAATGACTCCAGAGCACTTAAAAACCCGCTTGCAATGAAATGACTCCAGAGCACTTAAAAACCCTTTTGCAACGAAATGACTCCAGAGCACTTAAAAACCCGCTTGCAACGAAATGACTCCAGAGTACTTAAAAACTCGCTTGCAACGAAATGGCTCCAGAGCACTTAAAAACCCGCTTGCAACGAAATGACTCCAGAGCACTTAAAAACCCGCTTGCAACGAAATGCCTTCAGAGCACTTAAAAACCCGCTTGCAACGAAATGACTCCAGAGTACTTAAAAACTCGCTTGCAACGAAATGACTCCAGAGCACTTAAAAACCCGCTTGCAACGAAATGACTCCAGAGCACTTAAAAACCCGCTTGCAACGAAATGACTCCAAAGCACGTAAAAACCCGTTTGCAACGAAATTACTCCAGAGTACTTAAAAACCCGCTTGCAACGAAATGCCTACAGAGCATTTAAAAAACCCGCTTCCAGTGAAATGTCTGAGAAGTATGTAAAAACCCGCTTGCAACGAAATGACTCCAGAACACGTAAAAACCCGCTTGCAACGAAATGACTCCAGAGCACTTAAAAACCCGCTTACAACGAAATGCCTTCAGAGCACTTAAAAACCCGCATGCAACGAAATGACTCCAGAGCACTTAAAAACCCGCTTGCAACGAAATGACTCCAGAGCACTAAAAAACCTGCTTGCAATGAAATGACTCCAGAGCACTTAAAAACCCGCTTGCAACGAAATGACTCAGAACACTTAAAAACCCGCTTGCAACGAAATGACTCCAGAGCACTTAAAATCCCGCTTGCAACGAAATGACTCCAGAGCACTTAAAAACCCGCTTGCAACGAAATGCCTTCAGAGCACTTAAAAGCCCGCTTGCAACGAAATGACTCCAGAGCACTTAAACACCCGCTTGCAACGAAATGACTCCAGATTACTTAAAAACCCGCTTGCAACGAAATGCCTACAGAGCACTTAAAAAACCTGCTTCCAGTAAAATGTCTGAGAAGTATGTAAAAACCCGCTTGCAACGAAATGACTCCAGAACACTTAAAAACCCGCTTGCAACGAAATGACTCCAGAGCACTTAAAATCCCGCTTGCAACGAAATGACTCCAGAGCACTTAAAAACCCGCTTACAACGAAATGCCTTCAGAGCACTTAAAAACCCGCTTGCAACGAAATGACTCCAGAGCACTTAAAAACCCGCTTGCAACGAAATGACTCCAGAGCACTAAAAAACCCGCTTGCAATGAAATGACTCCAGAGCACTTAAAAACCCGCTTACAAAGAAATGCCTTCAGAGCACTTAAAAACCCGAATGCAACGAAATGACTCCAGAGCACTTAAAAACCCGCTTGCAACGAAATGCCTACAGAGCATTTAAAAAACCCGCTTCCAGTGAAATGTCTGAGAAGTATGTAAAAACCCGCTTGCAACGAAATGACTCCAGAGCACTTAAAAACCCGCTTACAAAGAAATGCCTTCAGAGCACTTAAAAACCCGCTTGCAACGAAATGACTCCAGAGTACTTAAAAACTCGCTTGCAACGAAATGACTCCAGAGCACTTAAAAACCCGCTTGCAACGAAATGACTCCAAAGCACGTAAAAACCCGTTTGCAACGAAATTACTCCAGAGTACTTAAAAACCCGCTTGCAACGAAATGCCTACAGAGCATTTAAAAAACCCGCTTCCAGTGAAATGTCTGAGAAGTATGTAAAAACCCGCTTGCAACGAAATGACTCCAGAACACGTAAAAACCCGCTTGCAACGAAATGACTCCAGAGCACTTAAAAACCCGCTTACAACGAAATGCCTTCAGAGCACTTAAAAACCCGCATGCAACGAAATGACTCCAGAGCACTTAAAAACCCGCTTGCAACGAAATGACTCCAGAGCACTAAAAAACCCGCTTGCAATGAAATGACTCCAGAGCACTTAAAAACCCGCTTGCAACGAAATGACTCCAGAACACTTAAAAACCCGCTTGCAACGAAATGACTCCAGAGCACTTAAAAACCCGCTTGCAACGAAATGACTCCAGAGCACTTAAAAACCCGCTTGCAACGAAATGCCTTCAGAGCACTTAAAAGCCCGCTTGCAACGAAATGACTCCAGAGCACTTAAACACCCGCTTGCAACGAAATGACTCCAGATTACTTAAAAACCCGCTTGCAACGAAATGCCTACAGAGCACTTAAAAAACCTGCTTCCAGTGAAATGTCTGAGAAGTATGTAAAAACCCGCTTGCAACGAAATGACTCCAGAACACGTAAAAACCCGCTTGCAACGAAATGACTCCAGAGCACTTAAAAACCCGCTTACAACGAAATGCCTTCAGAGCACTTAAAAACCCGCTTGCAACGAAATGACTCCAGAGCACTTAAAAACCCGCTTGCAACGAAATGACTCCAGAGCACTAAAAAACCCGCTTGCAATGAAATGACTCCAGAACACTTAAAAACCCGCTTACAAAGAAATGCCTTCAGAGCACTTAAAAACCCGCATGCAACGAAATGACTCCAGAGCACTTAAAAACCCGCTTGCAACGAAATGCCTACAGAGCATTTAAAAAACCCGCTTCCAGTGAAATGTCTGAGAAGTATGTAAAAACCCGCTTGCAACGAAATGACTCCAGAGCACTTAAAAACCCGCTTACAAAGAAATGCCTTCAGAGCACTTAAAAACCCGCATGCAACGAAATGACTCCAGAGAACTTAAAAACCAGCTTGCAACGAAATGACTCCAGAGCACTAAAAAACCCGCTTGCAATGAAATGACTCCAGAGCACTTAAAAACCCGCTTGCAACGAAATGACTCCAGAACACTTAAAAACCCGCTTGCAACGAAATGACTCCAGAGCACTTAAAAACCCGCTTGCAACGAAATGACTCCAGAGCACTTAAAAACCCGCTTGCAACGAAATGACTACAGAGCACTTAAAAACCCGCTTGCAACGAAATGCCTTCAGAGCACTTAAAAACCCGCTTGCAACGAAATGACTCCAGAGCACTTAAAAACCCGCTTGCAACGAAATGACTCCAGAGCACTTAAAAACCCTTTTGCAACGAAATGACTCCAGATCACTTAAAAACCCGCTTGCAACGAAATGACTCCAGAGTACTTAAAAACTCGCTTGCAACGAAATGGCTCCAGAGCACTTAAAAACCCGCTTGCAACGAAATGACTCCAGAGCACTTAAAAACCCGCTTGCAACGAAATGCCTTCAGAGCACTTAAAAACCCGCTTGCAACGAAATGACTCCAGAGCACTTAAAAACCCGCTTGCAATGAAATGACTCCAGAGCACTTAAAAACCCTTTTGCAACGAAATGACTCCAGAGCACTTAAAAACCCGCTTGCAACGAAATGACTCCAGAGTACTTAAAAACTCGCTTGCAACGAAATGGCTCCAGAGCACTTAAAAACCCGCTTGCAACGAAATGACTCCAGAGCACTTAAAAACCCGCTTGCAACGAAATGCCTTCAGAGCACTTAAAAACCCGCTTGCAACGAAATGACTCCAGAGTACTTAAAAACTCGCTTGCAACGAAATGACTCCAGAGCACTTAAAAACCCGCTTGCAACGAAATGACTCCAGAGCACTTAAAAACCCGCTTGCAACGAAATGACTCCAAAGCACGTAAAAACCCGTTTGCAACGAAATTACTCCAGAGTACTTAAAAACCCGCTTGCAACGAAATGCCTACAGAGCATTTAAAAAACCCGCTTCCAGTGAAATGTCTGAGAAGTATGTAAAAACCCGCTTGCAACGAAATGACTCCAGAACACGTAAAAACCCGCTTGCAACGAAATGACTCCAGAGCACTTAAAAACCCGCTTACAACGAAATGCCTTCAGAGCACTTAAAAACCCGCATGCAACGAAATGACTCCAGAGCACTTAAAAACCCGCTTGCAACGAAATGACTCCAGAGCACTAAAAAACCTGCTTGCAATGAAATGACTCCAGAGCACTTAAAAACCCGCTTGCAACGAAATGACTCAGAACACTTAAAAACCCGCTTGCAACGAAATGACTCCAGAGCACTTAAAATCCCGCTTGCAACGAAATGACTCCAGAGCACTTAAAAACCCGCTTGCAACGAAATGCCTTCAGAGCACTTAAAAGCCCGCTTGCAACGAAATGACTCCAGAGCACTTAAACACCCGCTTGCAACGAAATGACTCCAGATTACTTAAAAACCCGCTTGCAACGAAATGCCTACAGAGCACTTAAAAAACCTGCTTCCAGTAAAATGTCTGAGAAGTATGTAAAAACCCGCTTGCAACGAAATGACTCCAGAACACTTAAAAACCCGCTTGCAACGAAATGACTCCAGAGCACTTAAAATCCCGCTTGCAACGAAATGACTCCAGAGCACTTAAAAACCCGCTTACAACGAAATGCCTTCAGAGCACTTAAAAACCCGCTTGCAACGAAATGACTCCAGAGCACTTAAAAACCCGCTTGCAACGAAATGACTCCAGAGCACTAAAAAACCCGCTTGCAATGAAATGACTCCAGAGCACTTAAAAACCCGCTTACAAAGAAATGCCTTCAGAGCACTTAAAAACCCGCATGCAACGAAATGACTCCAGAGCACTTAAAAACCCGCTTGCAACGAAATGCCTACAGAGCATTTAAAAAACCCGCTTCCAGTGAAATGTCTGAGAAGTATGTAAAAACCCGCTTGCAACGAAATGACTCCAGAGCACTTAAAAACCCGCTTACAAAGAAATGCCTTCAGAGCACTTAAAAACCCGCATGCAACGAAATGACTCCAGAGAACTTAAAAACCAGCTTGCAACGAAATGACTCCAGAGCACTAAAAAACCCGCTTGCAATGAAATGACTCCAGAGCACTTAAAAACCCGCTTGCAACGAAATGACTCCAGAACACTTAAAAACCCGCTTGCAACGAAATGACTCCAGAGCACTTAAAAACCCGCTTGCAACGAAATGACTCCAGAGCACTTAAAAACCCGCTTGCAACGAAATGACTCCAGAGCACTTAAAAACCCGCTTGCAACGAAATGCCTTCAGAGCACTTAAAAACCCGCTTGCAACGAAATGACTCCAGAGCACTTAAAAACCCGCTTGCAACGAAATGACTCCAGAGCACTTAAAAACCCTTTTGCAACGAAATGACTCCAGAGCACTTAAAAACCCGCTTGCAACGAAATGAATCCAGAGTACTTAAAAACTCGCTTGCAACGAAATGGCTCCAGAGCACTTAAAAACCCGCTTGCAACGAAATGACTCCAGAGCACTTAAAAACCCGCTTGCAACGAAATGACTCCAGAGCACTTAAAAACCCGCTTGCAATGAAATGACTCCAGAGCACTTAAAAACCTGCTTGCAACGAAATGACTCCAGAGCACTTAAAAACCCGCTTGCAACGAAATGACTCCAGAACACTTAAAAACCCGCTTGCAACGTAATCACTCCAGAGCACTTAAAAACCCGCTTGCAACGAAATGGCTCCAGAGCACTTAAAAACCCGCTTGCAACGAAATGGCTCCAGAGCACTTAAAAACCCGCTTGCAACGAAATGTCTCCAGAGCACTTAAAAACCCGCTTGCAACGAAATGACTCCAGAGCACTTAAAAACCCGCTTGCAAAGAAATGACTCCAGAGCACTTAAAAACCCGCTTGCAACGAAATGACTCCAGAGTACTTAAAAACCCGCTTGCAACGAAATGACTCCAGCGCACTTAAAAACCCGCTTGCAACGAAATGACTCCAGAGCACTTAAAAACCCGCTTGCAACGAAATGACTCCAGAGCACTTAAAAACCCGCTTGCAACGAAATGACTCCAGAGCACGTAAAAACCCGTTTACAACGAAATGACTCCAGAGTACTTAAAAACCCGCTTGCAACGAAATGCCTACAGAGCATTTAAAAAACCCGCTTGCAGTGAAATGTCTGAGAAGTATGTAAAAACCCGCTTGCAACGAAATGACTCCAGAACACGTAAAAACCCGCTTACAACGAAATGCCTTCAGAGCACTTAAAAACCCGCATGCAACGAAATGACTCCAGAGCACTTAAAAACCCGCTTGCAACGAAATGACTCCAGAGCACTAAAAAACCCGCTTCTAATGAAATGACTCCAGAGCACTTAAAAACCCGCTTGCAACGAAATGACTCCAGAACACTTAAAAACCCGCTTGCAACGAAATGACTCCAGAACACTTAAAAACCCGCTTGCAACGAAATGACTCCAGAGCATAAAAACCCGCTTGCAACGAAATGACTCCAGATATCTTAAAAACCCGCTTGCAACGAAATGACTCCAGAGCACTTAAAAACCCGCTTGCAACGAAATGACTCCAGAGCACTTAAAAACCCGCTTGCAACGAAATGACTCCAGAGCACTAAAAAACCCGCTTCCAATGAAATGTCTCCAGAGCACTTAAAAACCCGCTTGCAACGAAATGACTCCAGAACACTTAAAAACCCGCTTGCAACGAAATGACTCCAGAGCACTTAAAAAGCCGCTTGCAACGAAATGACTCCAGATAACTTAAAAACCCGCTTGCAACGAAATGACTCCAGAGCACTTAAAAACCCGCTTGCAACGAAATGCCTTCAGAGCACTTAAAAACCCGCTTGCAACGAAATGACTCCAGAGCACTTAAAAACCCGCTTGCAACGAAATGCCTACAGAGCATTTAAAAAACCCGCTTCCAGTGAAATGTCTGAGAAGTATGTAAAAACCTGCTTGCAACGAAATGACTCCAGAGCACTTAAAAACCCGCTTACAAAGAAATGCCTTCAGAGCACTTAAAAACCCGCATGCAACGAAATGACTCCAGAGAACTTAAAAACCAGCTTGCAACGAAATGACTCCAGAGCACTAAAAAACCCGCTTGCAATGAAATGACTCCAGAGCACTTAAAAACCCGCTTGCAACGAAATGACTCCAGAACACTTAAAAACCCGCTTGCAACGAAATGACTCCAGAGCACTTAAAAACCCGCTTGCAACGAAATGACTCCAGAGCACTTAAAAACCCGCTTGCAACGAAATGACTCCAGAGCACTAAAAAACCCGCTTCCAATGAAATGACTCCAGAGCACTTAAAAACCCGCTTGCAACGAAATGACTCCAGAACACTTAAAAACCCGCTTGCAACGAAATGACTCCAGAGCACTTAAAAAGCCGCTTGCAACGAAATGACTCCAGATAACTTAAAAACCCGCTTGCAACGAAATGACTCCAGAGCACTTAAAAACCCGCTTGCAACGAAATGCCTTCAGAGCACTTAAAAACCCGCTTGCAACGAAATGACTCCAGAGCACTTAAAAACCCGCTTGCAACGAAATGCCTACAGAGCATTTAAAAAACCCGCTTCCAGTGAAATGTCTGAAAAGTATGTAAAAACCCGCTTGCAACGAAATGACTCCAGAGCACTTAAAAACCCGCTTACAAAGAAATGCCTTCAGAGCACTTAAAAACCCGCATGCAACGAAATGACTCCAGAGAACTTAAAAACCAGCTTGCAACGAAATGACTCCAGAGCACTAAAAAACCCGCTTGCAATGAAATGACTCCAGAGCACTTAAAAACCCGCTTGCAGCGAAATGACTCCAGAACACTTAAAAACCCGCTTGCAACGAAATGACTCCAGAGCACTTAAAAACCCGCTTGCAACGAAATGACTCCAGAGCACTTAAAAACCCGCTTGCAACGAAATGACTCCAGAGCACTTAAAAACCCGCTTGCAACGAAATGCCTTCAGAGCACTTAAAAACCCGCTTGCAACGAAATGACTCCAGAGCACTTAAAAACCCGCTTGCAACGAAATGACTCCAGAGCACTTAAAAACCCTTTTGCAACGAAATGACTCCAGAGCACTTAAAAACCCGCTTGCAACGAAATGACTCCAGAGTACTTAAAAACTCGCTTGCAACGAAATGGCTCCAGAGCACTTAAAAACCCGCTTGCAACGAAATGACTCCAGAGCACTTAAAAACCCGCTTGCAACGAAATGTCTCCAGAGCACTTAAAAACCCGCTTGCAACGAAATGACTCCAGAGCACTTAAAAACCCGCTTGCAACGAAATGCCTTCAGAGCACTTAAAAACCCGCTTGCAACGAAATGACTCCAGAGCACTTAAAAACCCGCTTGCAACGAAATGACTCCAGAGCACTTAAAAACCCGCTTGCAACGAAATGACTCCAGAGTACTTAAAAACCCGCTTGCAACGAAATGACTCCAGCGCACTTAAAAACCCGCTTGCAACGAAATGACTCCAGAGCACTTAAAAACCCGCTTGCAACGAAATGACTCCAGAGCACTTAAAAACCCGCTTGCAACGAAATGACTCCAGAGCACGTAAAAACCCGTTTGCAACGAAATGACTCCAGAGTACTTAAAAACCCGCTTGCAACGAAATGCCTACAGAGCATTTAAAAAACCCGCTTGCAGTGAAATGTCTGAGAAGTAAGTAAAAACCCGCTTGCAACGAAATGACTCCAGAACACGTAAAAACCCGCTTACAACGAAATGCCTTCAGAGCACTTAAAAACCCGCATGCAACGAAATGACTCCAGAGCACTTAAAAACCCACTTGCAACGAAATGACTCCAGAGCACTAAAAAACCCGCTTCCAATGAAATGACTCCAGAGCACTTAAAAACCCGCTTGCAACGAAATGACTCCAGAACACTTAAAAACCCGCTTGCAACGAAATGACTCCAGAACACTTAAAAACCCGCTTGCAACGAAATGACTCCAGAGCACTTAAAAACCCGCTTGCAACGAAATGACTCCAGATATCTTAAAAACCCGCTTGCAACGAAATGACTCCAGAGCACTTAAAAACCCGCTTGCAACGAAATGACTCCAGAGCACTTAAAAACCCGCTTGCAACGAAATGACTCCAGAGCACTAAAAAACCCGCTTCCAATGAAATGACTCCAGAGCACTTAAAAACCCGCTTGCAACGAAATGACTCCAGAACACTTAAAAACCCGCATGCAACGAAATGTCTCCAGAGCACTTAAAAACCCGCTTGCAACGAAATCACTCCAGAGCACTTAAAAACCCGCTTGCAACGAAATGCCTTCAGAGCACTTAAAAACCCGCTTGCAACGAAATGACTCCAGAGCACTTAAAAACCCACTTGCAACGAAATGACTCCAGAGCACTTAAAAACCCGCTTGCAACGAAATGACTCCAGAGCACTAAAAAACCCGCTTCCAATGAAATGACTCCAGAGCACTTAAAAACCCGCTTGCAACGAAATGACTCCAGAACACTTAAAAACCCGCTTGCAACGAAATGACTCCAGAGCACTTAAAAACCCGCTTGCAACGAAATGACTCCAGATAACTTAAAAACCCGCTTGCAACGAAATGACTCCAGAGCACTTAAAAACCCGCTTGCAACGAAATGCCTTCAGAGCACTTAAAAACCCGCTTGCAACGAAATGACTCCAGATAACTTAAAAACCCGCTTGCAACGAAATGACTCCAGAGCACTTAAAAATCCGCTTGCAACGAAATGCCTTCAGAGCACTTAAAAACCCGCTTGCAACGAAATGACTCCAGAGCACTTAAAAACCCGCTTGCAACGAAATGGCTCCAGAGCACTTAAAAACCCGCATGCAACGAAATGTCTCCAGAGCACTTAAAAACCCGCTTGCAACGAAATGGCTCCAGAGCACTTAAAAACCCGCAAGCAACGAAATGTCTCCAGAGCACTTAAAAACCCGCTTGCAACGAAATGACTCCAGAGCACTTAAAAACCCGCTTGTAACGAAATGCCTTCAGAGCACTTAAAAACCCGCTTGCAACGAAATGACTCCAGAGCACTTAAAAACCCGCTTGCAACGTAATGGCTCCAGAGCACTTAAAAACCCGTTTGCAACGAAATGGCTCCAGAGCACTTAAAAACCCGCTTGCAACGAAATGGCTCCAGAGCACTTAAAAACCCGCTTGCAACGAAATGTCTCCAGAGCACTTAAAAACCCGCTTGCAACGAAATGACTCCAGAGAACTTAAAAACCCGCTTGCAACGAAATGCCTACAGAGCACTTAAAAACCCGCTTGCAACGAAATGACTCCAGAGCACTTAAAAACCCGCTTGCAACGAAATGACTCCAGAGCACTTAAAAACCCGCTTGCAACGAAATGACTCCAGAGCACTTAAAAACCCGCTTGCAACGAAATGACTCCAGAGCACTTAAAAACCCGCTTGCAACGAAATGCCTTCAGAGCACTTAAAAACCCGCTTGCAACGAAATGACTCCAGAGCACTTAAAAACCCGCTTGCAACGAAATGACTCCAGAGCACTTAAAAACCCTTTTGCAACGAAATGACTCCAGAGCACTTAAAAACCCGCTTGAAACGAAATGACTCCAGAGTACTTAAAAACTCGCTTGCAACGAAATGGCTCCAGAGCACTTAAAAACCCGCTTGCAACGAAATGACTCCAGAGCACTTAAAAACCCGCTTGCAACGAAATGACTCCAGAGCACTTAAAAACCCGCTTGCAACGAAATGACTCCAGAGCACTTAAAAACCCGCTTGCAACGAAATGACTCCAGAGCACTTAAAAACCCGCTTGCAACGAAATGACTCCAGAACACTTAAAAACCCGCTTGCAACGTAATGACTCCAGAGCACTTAAAAACCCGCTTGCAACGAAATGGCTCCAGAGCACTTAAAAACCCGCTTGCAAGGAAATGGCTCCAGAGCACTTAAAAACCCGCTTGCAACGAAATGTCTCCAGAGCACTTAAAAACCCGCTTGCAACGAAATGACTCCAGAGCACTTAAAAACCCGCTTGCAACGAAATGCCTCCAGAGCACTTAAAAACCCGCTTGCAACGAAATGACTCCAGAGCACTTAAAAACCCGCTTGCAAAGAAATGACTCCAGAGCACTTAAAAACCCGCTTGCAACGAAATGACTCCAGAGTACTTAAAAACCCGCTTGCAACGAAATGACTCCAGCGCACTTAAAAACCCGCTTGCAACGAAATGACTCCAGAGCACTTAAAAACCCGCTTGCAACGAAATGACTCCAGAGCACTTAAAAACCCGCTTGCAACGAAATGACTCCAGAGCACTTAAAAACCCGTTTGCAACGAAATGACTCCAGAGTACTTAAAAACCCGCTTGCAACGAAATGCCTACAGAGCATTTAAAAAACCCGCTTGCAGTGAAATGTCTGAGAAGTATGTAAAAACCCGCTTGCAACGAAATGACTCCAGAACACGTAAAAACCCGCTTACAACGAAATGCCTTCAGAGCACTTAAAAACCCGCATGCAACGAAATGACTCCAGAGCACTTAAAAACCCGCTTGCAACGAAATGACTCCAGAGCACTAAAAAACCCGCTTCCAATGAAATGACTCCAGAGCACTTAAAAACCCGCTTGCAAAGAAATGACTCCAGAACACTTAAAAACCCGCTTGCACCGAAATGACTCCAGAACACTTAAAAACCCGCTTGCAACGAAATGACTCCAGAGCACTTAAAAACCCGCTTGCAACGAAATGACTCCAGAGCACTTAAAAACCCGCTTGCAACGAAATGACTCCAGAGCACTAAAAAACCCGCTTCCAATGAAATGACTCCAGAGCACTTAAAAACCCGCTTGCAACGAAATGACTCCAGAACACTTAAAAACCCGCATGCAACGAAATGTCTCCAGGGCACTTAAAAACCCGCTTGCAACGAAATCACTCCAGAGCACTTAAAAACCCGCTTGCAACGAAATGCCTTCAGAGCACTTAAAAACCCGCTTGCAACGAAATGACTCCAGAGCACTTAAAAACCCACTTGCAACGAAATGACTCCAGAGCACTTAAAAACCCGCTTGCACCGAAATGACTCCAGAGCACTAAAAAACCCGCTTCCAATGAAATGACTCCAGAGCACTTAAAAACCCGCTTGCAACGAAATGACTCCAGAACACTTAAAAACCCGCTTGCAACGAAATGACTCCAGAGCACTTAAAAACCCGCTTGCAACGAAATGACTCCAGATAACTTAAAAACCCGCTTGCAACGAAATGACTCCAGAGCACTTAAAAACCCGCTTGCAACGAAATGCCTTCAGAGCACTTAAAAACCCGCTTGCAACGAAATGACTCCAGATAACTTAAAAACCCGCTTGCAACGAAATGACTCCAGAGCACTTAAAAATCCGCTTGCAACGAAATGCCTTCAGAGCACTTAAAAACCCGCTTGCAACGAAATGACTCCAGAGCACTTAAAAACCCGCTTGCAACGAAATGGCTCCAGAGCACTTAAAAACCCGCATGCAACGAAATGTCTCCAGAGCACTTAAAAACCCGCTTGCAACGAAATGGCTCCAGAGCACTTAAAAACCCGCAAGCAACGAAATGTCTCCAGAGCACTTAAAAACCCGCTTGCAACGAAATGACTCCAGAGCACTTAAAAACCCGCTTGTAACGAAATGCCTTCAGAGCACTTAAAAACCCGCTTGCAACGAAATGACTCCAGAGCACTTAAAAACCAGCTTGCAACGTAATGGCTCCAGAGCACTTAAAAACCCGCTTGCAACGAAATGGCTCCAGAGCACTTAAAAACCCGCTTGCAACGAAATGGCTCCAGAGCACTTAAAAACCCGCTTGCAACGAAATGTCTCCAGAGCACTTAAAAACCCGCTTGCAACGAAATGACTCCAGAGAACTTAAAAACCCGCTTGCAACGAAATGCCTACAGAGCACTTGAAAACCCGCTTGCAACGAAATGACTCCAGAGCACTTAAAAACCCGCTTGCAACGAAATGACTCCAGAGCACTTAAAAACCCGCTTGCAACGAAATGACTCCAGAGCACTTAAAAATCCGCTTGCAACGAAATGACTCCAGAGCACTTAAAAACCCGCTTGCAACGAAATGCCTTCAGAGCACTTAAAAACCCGCTTGCAACGAAATGACTCCAGAGCACTTAAAAACCCGCTTGCAACGAAATGACTCCAGAGCACTTAAAAACCCTTTTGCAACGAAATGACTCCAGAGCACTTAAAAACCCGCTTGCAACGAAATGACTCCAGAGCACTTAAAAACCCGCTTGCAACGAAATGGCTCCAGAGCACTTAAAAACCCGCTTGCAACGAAATGGCTCCAGAGCACTTAAAAACCCGCTTGCAACGAAATGACTCCAGAGCACTTAAAAACCCGCTTGCAACGAAATGACTCCAGAGCACTTAAAAACCCGCTTGCAACGAAATGACTCCAGAGCACTTAAAAACCCGCTTGCAACGAAATGACTCCAGAACACTTAAAAACCCGCTTGCAACGTAATGACTCCAGAGCACTTAAAAACCCGCTTGCAACGAAATGGCTCCAGAGCACTTAAAAACCCGCTTGCAACGAAATGGCTCCAGAGCACTTAAAAACCCGCTTGCAACGAAATGCCTCCAGAGCACTTAAAAACCCGCTTGCAACGAAATGACTCCAGAGCACTTAAAAACCCGCTTGCAACGAAATGCCTCCAGAGCACTTAAAAACCCGCTTGCAACGAAATGACTCCAGAGCACTTAAAAACCCGCTTGCAAAGAAATGACTCCAGAGCACTTAAAAACCCGCTTGCAACAAAATGACTCCAGAGTACTTAAAAACCCGCTTGCAACGAAATGACTCCAGCGCACTTAAAAACCCGCTTGCAACGAAATGACTCCAGAGCACTTAAAAACCCGCTTGCAACGAAATGACTCCAGAGCACTTAAAAACCCGCTTGCAACGAAATGACTCCAGAGCACTTAAAAACCCGTTTGCAACGAAATGACTCCAGAGTACTTAAAAACCCGCTTGCAACGAAATGCCTACAGAGCATTTAAAAAACCCGCTTGCAGTGAAATGTCTGAGAAGTATGTAAAAACCCGCTTGCAACGAAATGACTCCAGAACACGTAAAAACCCGCTTACAATGAAATGCCTTCAGAGCACTTAAAAACCCGCATGCAACGAAATGGCTCCAGAGCACTTAAAAACCCGCTTGCAACGAAATGACTCCAGAGCACTAAAAAACCCGCTTCCAATGAAATGACTCCAGAGCACTTAAAAACCCGCTTGCAAAGAAATGACTCCAGAACACTTAAAAACCCGCTTGCAACGAAATGACTCCAGAACACTTAAAAACCCGCTTGCAACGAAATGACTCCAGAGCACTTTAAAACCCGCTTGCAACGAAATGACTCCAGATATCTTAAAAACCCGCTTGCAACGAAATGACTCCAGAGCACTTAAAAACCCGCTTGCAACGAAATGACTCCAGAGCACTTAAAAACCCGCTTGCAACGAAATGACTCCAGAGCACTAAAAAACCCGCTTCCAATGAAATGACTCCAGAGCACTTAAAAACCCGCTTGCAACGAAATGACTCCAGAACACTTAAAAACCCGCTTGCAACGAAATGACTCCAGAGCACTTAAAAAGCCGCTTGCAACGAAATGACTCCAGATAACTTAAAAACCCGCTTGCAACGAAATGACTCCAGAGCACTTAAAAACCCGCTTGCAACGAAATGCCTTCAGAGCACTTAAAAACCCGCTTGCAACGAAATGACTACAGATAACTTAAAAACCCGCTTGCAACGAAATGACTCCAGAGCACTTAAAAATCCGCTTGCAACGAAATGCCTTCAGAGCACTTAAAAACCCGCTTGCAACGAAATGACTCCAGAGCACTTAAAAACCCGCTTGCAACGAAATGGCTCCAGAGCACTTAAAAACCCGCATGCAACGAAATGTCTCCAGAGCACTTAAAAACCCGCTTGCAACGAAATGGCTCCAGAGCACTTAAAAACCCGCATGCAACGAAATGTCTCCAGAGCACTTAAAAACCCGCTTGCAACGAAATCACTCCAGAGCACTTAAAAACCCGCTTGCAACGAAATGCCTTCAGAGCACTTAAAAACCCGCTTGCAACGAAATGACTCCAGAGCACTTAAAAACCCACTTGCAACGAAATGACTCCAGAGCACTTAAAAACCCGCTTGCAACGAAATGACTCCAGAGCACTAAAAAACCCGCTTCCAATGAAATGACTCCAGAGCACTTAAAAACCCGCTTGCAACGAAATGACTCCAGAACACTTAAAAACCCGCTTGCAACGAAATGACTCCAGAGCACTTAAAAACCCGCTTGCAACGAAATGACTCCAGATAACTTAAAAACCCGCTTGCAACGAAATGACTCCAGAGCACTTAAAAACCCGCTTGCAACGAAATGCCTTCAGAGCACTTAAAAACCCGCTTGCAACGAAATGACTCCAGAGCACGTAAAAACCCGTTTGCAACGAAATGACTCCAGAGTACTTAAAAACCCGCTTGCAACGAAATGCCTACAGAGTATTTAAAAAACCCGCTTGCAGTGAAATGTCTGAGAAGTATGTAAAAACCCGCTTGCAACGAAATGACTCCAGAACCCGTAAAAACCCGCTTACAACGAAATGCCTTCAGAGCACTTAAAAACCCGCATGCAACGAAATGACTCCAGAGCACTTAAAAACCCGCTTGCAACGAAATGACTCCAGAGCACTAAAAAACCCGCTTCCAATGAAATGACTCCAGAGCACTTAAAAACCCGCTTGCAACGAAATGACTCCAGAACACTTAAAAACCCGCTTGCAACGAAATGACTCCAGAACACTTAAAAACCCGCTTGCAACGAAATGACTCCAGAGCACTTAAAAACCCGCTTGCAACGAAATGACTCCAGATATCTTAAAAACCCGCTTGCAACGAAATGACTCCAGAGCACTTAAAAACCCGCTTGCAACGAAATGACTCCAGAGCACTTAAAAACCCGCTTGCAACGAAATGACTCCAGAGCACTAAAAAACCCGCTTCCAATGAAATGACTCCAGAGCACTTAAAAACCTGCTTGCAACGAAAAGACTCCAGAACACTTAAAAACCCGCTTGCAACGAAATGACTCCAGAGCACTTAAAAAGCCGCTTGCAACGAAATGACTCCAGAGCACTTAAAAACCCGCTTGCAACGAAATGACTCCAGAGCACTTAAAAACCCGCTTGCAACGAAATGACTCCAGAGCACTTAAAAACCCGCTTGCAACGAAATGACTCCAGAACACTTAAAAACCCGCTTGCAACGTAATGACTCCAGAGCACTTAAAAACCCGCTTGCAACGAAATGGCTCCAGAGCACTTAAAAACCCGCTTGCAACGAAATGTCTCCAGAGCACTTAAAAACCCGCTTGCAACGAAATGTCTCCAGAGCACTTAAAAACCCGCTTGCAACGAAATGACTCCAGAGCACTTAAAAACCCGCTTGCAACGAAATGCCTTCAGAGCACTTAAAAACCCGCTTGCAACGAAATGACTCCAGAGCACTTAAAAACCCGCTTGCAAAGAAATGACTCCAGAGCACTTAAAAACCCGCTTGCAACGAAATGACTCCAGAGTACTTAAAAACCCGCTTGCAACGAAATGACTCCAGCGCACTTAAAAACCCGCTTGCAACGAAATGACTCCAGAGCACTTAAAAACCCGCTTGCAACGAAATGACTCCAGAGCACTTAAAAACCCGCTTGCAACGAAATGACTCCAGAGCACTTAAAAACCCGTTTGCAACGAAATGACTCCAGAGTACTTAAAAACCCGCTTGCAACGAAATGCCTACAGAGCATTTAAAAAACCCGCTTTCAGTGAAATGTCTGAGAAGTATGTAAAAACCCGCTTGCAACCAAATGACTCCAGAACACGTAAAAACCCGCTTACAACGAAATGCCTTCAGAGCACTTAAAAACCCGCATGCAACGAAATGACTCCAGAGCACTTAAAAACCCGCTTGCAACGAAATGACTCCAGAGCACTAAAAAACCCGCTTCCAATGAAATGACTCCAGAGCACTTAAAAACCCGCTTGCAACGAAATGACTCCAGAACACTTAAAAACCCGCTTGCAACGAAATGACTCCAGAACACTTAAAAACCCGCTTGCAACGAAATGACTCCAGAGCACTTAAAAACCCGCTTGCAACGAAATGACTCCAGATATCTTAAAAACCCGCTTGCAACGAAATGACTCCAGAGCACTTAAAAACCCGCTTGCAACGAAATGACTCCAGAGCACTTAAAAACCCGCTTGCAACGAAATGACTCCAGAGCACTAAAAAACCCGCTTCCAATGAAATGACTCCAGAGCACTTAAAAACCCGCTTGCAACGAAATGACTCCAGAACACTTAAAAACCCGCTTGCAACGAAATGACTCCAGAGCACTTAAAAACCCGCTTGCAACGAAATGACTCCAGATAACTTAAAAACCCGCTTGCAACGAAATGACTCCAGAGCACTTAAAAACCCGCTTGCAACGAAATGCCTTCAGAGCACTTAAAAACCCGCTTGCAACGAAATGACTACAGATAACTTAAAAACCCGCTTGCAACGAAATGACTCCAGAGCACTTAAAAATCCGCTTGCAACGAAATGCCTTCAGAGCACTTAAAAACCCGCTTGCAACGAAATGACTCCAGAGCACTTAAAAACCCGCTTGCAACGAAATGGCTCCAGAGCACTTAAAAACCCGCATGCAACGAAATGTCTCCAGAGCACTTAAAAACCCGCTTGCAACGAAATGGCTCCAGAGCACTTAAAAACCCGCATGCAACGAAATGTCTCCAGAGCACTTAAAAACCCGCTTGCAACGAAATCACTCCAGAGCACTTAAAAACCCGCTTGCAACGAAATGCCTTCAGAGCACTTAAAAACCCGCTTGCAACGAAATGACTCCAGAGCACTTAAAAACCCACTTGCAACGAAATGACTCCAGAGCACTTAAAAACCCGCTTGCAACGAAATGACTCCAGAGCACTAAAAAACCCGCTTCCAATGAAATGACTCCAGAGCACTTAAAAACCCGCTTGCAACGAAATGACTCCAGAACACTTAAAAACCCGCTTGCAACGAAATGACTCCAGAGCACTTAAAAACCCGCTTGCAACGAAATGACTCCAGATAACTTAAAAACCCGCTTGCAACGAAATGACTCCAGAGCACTTAAAAACCCGCTTGCAACGAAATGCCTTCAGAGCACTTAAAAACCCGCTTGCAACGAAATGACTCCAGAGCACGTAAAAACCCGTTTGCAACGAAATGACTCCAGAGTACTTAAAAACCCGCTTGCAACGAAATGCCTACAGAGCATTTAAAAAACCCGCTTGCAGTGAAATGTCTGAGAAGTATGTAAAAACCCGCTTGCAACGAAATGACTCCAGAACCCGTAAAAACCCGCTTACAACGAAATGCCTTCAGAGCACTTAAAAACCCGCATGCAACGAAATGACTCCAGAGCACTTAAAAACCCGCTTGCAACGAAATGACTCCAGAGCACTAAAAAACCCGCTTCCAATGAAATGACTCCAGAGCACTTAAAAACCCGCTTGCAACGAAATGACTCCAGAACACTTAAAAACCCGCTTGCAACGAAATGACTCCAGAACACTTAAAAACCCGCTTGCAACGAAATGACTCCAGAGCACTTAAAAACCCGCTTGCAACGAAATGACTCCAGATATCTTAAAAACCCGCTTGCAACGAAATGACTCCAGAGCACTTAAAAACCCGCTTGCAACGAAATGACTCCAGAGCACTTAAAAACCCGCTTGCAACGAAATGACTCCAGAGCACTAAAAAACCCGCTTCCAATGAAATGACTCCAGAGCACTTAAAAACCCGCTTGCAACGAAAAGACTCCAGAACACTTAAAAACCCGCTTGCAACGAAATGACTCCAGAGCACTTAAAAAGCCGCTTGCAACGAAATGACTCCAGATAACTTAAAAAACCGCTTGCAACGAAATGACTCCAGAGCACTTAAAAACCCGCTTGCAACGAAATGCCTTCAGAGCACTTAAAAACCCGCTTGCAACGAAATGACTCCAGATAACTTAAAAACCCGCTTGCAACGAAATGACTCCAGAGCACTTAAAAATCCGCTTGCAACGAAATGCCTTCAGAGCACTTAAAAACCCGCTTGCAACGAAATGACTCCAGAGCACTTCAAAACCCGCTTGCAACGAAATGGCTCCAGAGCACTTAAAAACCCGCATGCAACGAAATGTCTCCAGAGCACTTAAAAACCCGCTTGCAACGAAATGGCTCCAGAGCACTTAAAAACCCGCATGCAACGAAATGTCTCCAGAGCACTTAAAAACCCGCTTGCAACGAAATCACTCCAGAGCACTTAAAAAGCCGCTTGCAACGAAATGACTCCAGATAACTTAAAAACCCGCTTGCAACGAAATGACTCCAGAGCACTTAAAAACCCGCTTGCAACGAAATGCCTTCAGAGCACTTAAAAACCCGCTTGCAACGAAATGACTACAGATAACTTAAAAACCCGCTTGCAACGAAATGACTCCAGAGCACTTAAAAACCCGCTTGCAACGAAATGCCTTCAGAGCACTTAAAAACCCGCTTGCAACGAAATGACTCCAGAGCACGTAAAAACCCGTTTGCAACGAAATGACTCCAGAGTACTTAAAAACCCGCTTGCAACGAAATGCCTACAGAGCATTTAAAAAACCCGCTTGCAGTGAAATGTCTGAGAAGTATGTAAAAACCCGCTTGCAACGAAATGACTCCAGAACCCGTAAAAACCCGCTTACAACGAAATGCCTTCAGAGCACTTAAAAACCCGCATGCAACGAAATGACTCCAGAGCACTTAAAAACCCGCTTGCAACGAAATGACTCCAGAGCACTAAAAAACCCGCTTCCAATGAAATGACTCCAGAGCACTTAAAAACCCGCTTGCAACGAAATGACTCCAGAACACTTAAAAACCCGCTTGCAACGAAATGACTCCAGAACACTTAAAAACCCGCTTGCAACGAAATGACTCCAGAGCACTTAAAAACCCGCTTGCAACGAAATGACTCCAGATATCTTAAAAACCCGCTTGCAACGAAATGACTCCAGAGCACTTAAAAACCCGCTTGCAACGAAATGACTCCAGAGCACTTAAAAACCCGCTTGCAACGAAATGACTCCAGAGCACTAAAAAACCCGCTTCCAATGAAATGACTCCAGAGCACTTAAAAACCCGCTTGCAACGAAAAGACTCCAGAACACTTAAAAACCCGCTTGCAACGAAATGACTCCAGAGCACTTAAAAAGCCGCTTGCAACGAAATGACTCCAGATAACTTAAAAAACCGCTTGCAACGAAATGACTCCAGAGCACTTAAAAACCCGCTTGCAACGAAATGCCTTCAGAGCACTTAAAAACCCGCTTGCAACGAAATGACTCCAGATAACTTAAAAACCCGCTTGCAACGAAATGACTCCAGAGCACTTAAAAATCCGCTTGCAACGAAATGCCTTCAGAGCACTTAAAAACCCGCTTGCAACGAAATGACTCCAGAGCACTTCAAAACCCGCTTGCAACGAAATGGCTCCAGAGCACTTAAAAACCCGCATGCAACGAAATGTCTCCAGAGCACTTAAAAACCCGCTTGCAACGAAATGGCTCCAGAGCACTTAAAAACCCGCATGCAACGAAATGTCTCCAGAGCACTTAAAAACCCGCTTGCAACGAAATCACTCCAGAGCACTTAAAAAGCCGCTTGCAACGAAATGACTCCAGATAACTTAAAAACCCGCTTGCAACGAAATGACTCCAGAGCACTTAAAAACCCGCTTGCAACGAAATGCCTTCAGAGCACTTAAAAACCCGCTTGCAACGAAATGACTACAGATAACTTAAAAACCCGCTTGCAACGAAATGACTCCAGAGCACTTAAAAATCCGCTTGCAACGAAATGCCTTCAGAGCACTTAAAAACCCGCTTGCAACGAAATGACTCCAGAGCACTTAAAAACCCGCTTGCAACGAAATGGCTCCAGAGCACTTAAAAACCCGCATGCAACGAAATGTCTCCAGAGCACTTAAAAACCCGCTTGCAACGAAATGGCTCCAGAGCACTTAAAAACCCGCATGCAACGAAATGTCTCCAGAGCACTTAAAAACCCGCTTGCAACGAAATCACTCCAGAGCACTTAAAAACCCGCTTGCAACGAAATGCCTCCAGAGCACTTAAAAACCCGCTTGCAACGAAATGACTCCAGAGCACTTAAAAACCCACTTGCAACGAAATGACTCCAGAGCACTTAAAAACCCGCTTGCAACGAAATGACTCCAGAGCACTAAAAAACCCGCTTCCAATGAAATGACTCCAGAGCACTTAAAAACCCGCTTGCAACGAAATGACTCCAGATAACTTAAAAACCCGCTTGCAACGAAATGACTCCAGAGCACTTAAAAACCCGCTTGCAACGAAATGCCTTCAGAGCACTTAAAAACCCGCTTGCAATGAAATGACTCCAGAGCACGTAAAATCCCGTTTGCAACGAAATGACTCCAGAGTACTTAAAAACCCACTTGCAACGAAATGCCTACAGAGCATTTAAAAAACCCGCTTGCAGTGAAATGTCTGAGAAGTATGTAAAAACCCGCTTGCAACGAAATGACTCCAGAACCCGTAAAAACCCGCTTACAACGAAATGCCTTCAGAGCACTTAAAAACCCGCATGCAACGAAATGACTCCAGAGCACTTAAAAACCCGCTTGCAACGAAATGACTCCAGAGCACTAAAAAACCCGCTTCCAATGAAATGACTCCAGAGCACTTAAAAACCCGCTTGCAACGAAATGACTCCAGAACACTTAAAAACCCGCTTGCAACGAAATGACTCCAGAACACTTAAAAACCCGCTTGCAACGAAATGACTCCAGAGCACTTAAAAACCCGCTTGCAACGAAATGACTCCAGATATCTTAAAAACCCGCTTGCAACGAAATGACTCCAGAGCACTTAAAAACCCGCTTGCAACGAAATGACTCCAGAGCACTTAAAAACCCGCTTGCAACGAAATGACTCCAGAGCACTAAAAAACCCGCTTCCAATGAAATGACTCCAGAGCACTTAAAAACACGCTTGCAACGAAAAGACTCCAGAACACTTAAAAACCCGCTTGCAACGAAATGACTCCAGAGCACTTAAAAAGCCGCTTGCAACGAAATGACTCCAGATAACTTAAAAAACCGCTTGCAACGAAATGACTCCAGAGCACTTAAAAACCCGCTTGCAACGAAATGCCTTCAGAGCACTTAAAAACCCGCTTGCAACGAAATGACTCCAGATAACTTAAAAACCCGCTTGCAACGAAATGACTCCAGAGCACTTAAAAATCCGCTTGCAACGAAATGCCTTCAGAGCACTTAAAAACCCGCTTGCAACGAAATGACTCCAGAGCACTTCAAAACCCGCTTGCAACGAAATGGCTCCAGAGCACTTAAAAACCCGCATGCAACGAAATGTCTCCAGAGCACTTAAAAACCCGCTTGCAACGAAATGGCTCCAGAGCATTTAAAAACCCGCATGCAACGAAATGTCTCCAGAGCACTTAAAAACCCGCTTGCAACGAAATCGCTCCAGAGCACTTAAAAACCCGCTTGCAACGAAATGCCTTCAGAGCACTTAAAAACCCGCTTGCAACGAAATGACTCCAGAGCACTTAAAAACCCACTTGCAACGAAATGACTCCAGAGCACTTAAAAACCCGCTTGCAACGAAATGACTCCAGAGCACTAAAAAACCCGCTTCCAATGAAATGACTCCAGAGCACTTAAAAACCCGCTTGCAACGAAATGACTCAAGAACACTTAAAAAGCCGCTTGCAACGAAATGACTCCAGAGCACTTAAAAACCCGCTTGCAACGAAATGACTCCAGATAACTTAAAAACCCGCTTGCAACGAAATGACTCCAGAGCACTTAAAAACCCGCTTGCAACGAAATGCCTTCAGAGCACTTAAAAACCCGCTTGCAACGAAATGACTCCAGATAACTTAAAAACCCGCTTGCAACGAAATGACTCCAGAGCACTTAAAAATCCGCTTGCAACGAAATGCCTTCAGAGCACTTAAAAACCCGCTTGCAACGAAATGACTCCAGACCACTTAAAAACCCGCTTGCAACGAAATGGCTCCAGAGCACTTAAAAACCCGCATGCAACGAAATGTCTCCAGAGCACTTAAAAACCCGCTTGCAACGAAATGGCTCCAGAGCACTTAAAAACCCGCAAGCAACGAAATGTCTCCAGAGCACTTAAAAACCCGCTTGCAACGAAATGACTCCAGAGAACTTAAAAACCCGCTTGCAACGAAATGCCTACAGAGCACTTAAAAACCCGCTTGCAACGAAATGACTCCAGAGCACTTAAAAACCCGCTTGCAACGAAATGACTCCAGAGCACTTAAAAACCCGCTTGCAACGAAATGACTCCAGAGCACTTAAAAACCTGCTTGCAACAAAATGACTCCAGAGCACTTAAAAACCCGCTTGCAACGAAATGACTCCAGAGCACGTAAAAACCCGCTTGCAACGAAATGACTCCAGAGCACTTAAAAACCCGCTTGCAACGAAATGACTCCAGAGCACGTAAAAACCCGTTTGCAACGAAATGACTCCAGAGTACTTAAAAACCCGCTTGCAACGAAATGCCTACAGAGCATTTAAAAAACCCGCTTCCAGTGAAATGTCTGAGAAGTATGTAAAAACCCGCTTGAAACGAAATGACTCCAGAACACGTAAAAACCCGATTGCAACGAAATGAATCCAGAGCACGTAAAACCCGTTTGCAACGAAATGACTCCAGAGTACTTAAAAACCCGCTTGCAACGAAATGCCTACAGAGCATTTAAAAAACCCGCTTCCAGTGAAATGTCTGAGAAGTATGTAAAAACCCGCTTGCAACGAAATGACTCCAGAACACGTAAAAACCCGCTTGCAACGAAATGACTCCAGAGCACTTAAAAACCCGCTTACAACGAAATGCCTTCAGAGCACTTAAAAACCCGCATGCAACGAAATGACTCCAGAGCACTTAAAAACCCGCTTGCAACGAAATGACTCCAGAGCACTAAAAAACCCGCTTGCAATGAAATGACTCCAGAGCACTTAAAAACCCACTTGCAACGAAATGACTCCAGAACACTTAAAAACCCGCTTGCAACGAAATGACTCCAGAACACTTAAAAACCCGCTTGCAACGAAATGACTCCAGAGCACTTAAAAACCCGCTTGCAACGAAATGACTCCAGAGCACTTAAAAACCCGCTTGCAACGAAATGACTCCAGAGCACTTAAAAACCCGCTTGCAACGAAATGCCTTTAGAGCACTTAAAAACCCGCTTGCAACGAAATGACTCCAGAGCACTTAAAAACCCGCTTGCAACGAAATGACTCCAGAGCACTTAAAAACCCGCTTGCAACGAAATGTCTCCAGAGCACTTAAAAACCCGCTTGCAATGAAATGACTCCAGAGCACTTAAAAACCCGCTTGCAACGAAATGACTCCAGAGCACTTAAACACCCGCTTGCAACGAAATGACTCCAGATTACTTAAAAACCCGCTTGCAACGAAATGCCTACAGAGCACTTAAAAAACCCGCTTCCAGTGAAATGTCTGAGAAGTATGTAAAAACCCGCTTGCAACGAAATGACTCCAGAACACGTAAAAACCCGCTTGCAACGAAATGACTCCAGAGCACTTAAAAACCCGCTTACAACGAAATGCCTTCAGAGCACTTAAAAACCCGCTTGCAACGAAATGACTCCAGAGCACTTAAAAACCCGCTTGCAACGAAATGACTCCAGAGCACTAAAGAACCCGCTTGCAATGAAATGACTCCAGAGCACTTAAAAACCCGCTTACAAAGAAATGCCTTCAGAGCACTTAAAAAGCCGCTTGCAACGAAATGACTCCAGATAACTTAAAAACCCGCTTGCAACGAAATGACTCCAGAGCACTTAAAAACCCGCTTGCAACGAAATGCCTTCAGAGCACTTAAAAACCCGCTTGCAACGAAATGACTCCAGATATCTTAAAAACCCGCTTGCAACGAAATGACTCCAGAGCACTTAAAAACCCGCTTGCAACGAAATGACTCCAGAGCACTTAAAAACCCGCTTGCAACGAAATGACTCCAGAGCACTAAAAAACCCGCTTCCAATGAAATGACTCCAGAGCACTTAAAAACCCGCTTGCAACGAAAAGACTCCAGAACACTTAAAAACCCGCTTGCAACGAAATGACTCCAGAGCACTTAAAAAGCCGCTTGCAACGAAATGACTCCAGATAACTTAAAAACCCGCTTGCAACGAAATGACTCCAGAGCACTTAAAAACCCGCTTGCAACGAAATGCCTTCAGAGCACTTAAAAACCCGCTTGCAACGAAATGACTCCAGATAACTTAAAAACCCGCTTGCAACGAAATGACTCCAGAGCACTTAAAAATCCGCTTGCAACGAAATGCCTTCAGAGCACTTAAAAACCCGCTTGCAACGAAATGACTCCAGAGCACTTCAAAACCCGCTTGCAACGAAATGGCTCCAGAGCACTTAAAAACCCGCATGCAACGAAATGTCTCCAGAGCACTTAAAAACCCGCTTGCAACGAAATGGCTCCAGAGCACTTAAAAACCCGCATGCAACGAAATGTCTCCAGAGCACTTAAAAACCCGCTTGCAACGAAATCACTCCAGAGCACTTAAAAACCCGCTTGCAACGAAATGCCTTCAGAGCACTTAAAAACCCGCTTGCAACGAAATGACTCCAGAGCACTTAAAAACCCACTTGCAACGAAATGACTCCAGAGCACTTAAAAACCCGCTTGCAACGAAATGACTCCAGAGCACTAAAAAACCCGCTTCCAATGAAATGACTCCAGAGCACTTAAAAACCCGCTTGCAACGAAATGACTCCAGAACACTTAAAAAGCCGCTTGCAACGAAATGACTCCAGAGCACTTAAAAACCCGCTTGCAACGAAATGACTCCAGATAACTTAAAAACCCGCTTGCAACGAAATGACTCCAGAGCACTTAAAAACCCGCTTGCAACGAAATGCCTTCAGAGCACTTAAAAACCCGCTTGCAACGAAATGACTCCAGATAACTTAAAAACCCGCTTGCAACGAAATGACTCCAGAGCACTTAAAAATCCGCTTGCAACGAAATGCCTTCAGAGCACTTAAAAACCCGCTTGCAACGAAATGACTCCAGAGCACTTAAAAACCCGCTTGCAACGAAATGGCTCCAGAGCACTTAAAAACCCGCATGCAACGAAATGTCTCCAGAGCACTTAAAAACCCGCTTACAAAGAAATGCCTTCAGAGCACTTAAAAACCCGCATGCAACGAAATGACTCCAGAGAACTTAAAAACCCGCTTGCAACGAAATGACTCCAGAGCACTAAAAAACCCGCTTGCAATGAAATGACTCCAGAGCACTTAAAAACCCGCTTGCAACGAAATGACTCCAGAACACTTAAAAACCCGCTTGCAACGAAATGACTCCAGAGCACTTAAAAACCCGCTTGCAACGAAATGACTCCAGAGCACTTAAAAACCCGCTTGCAACGAAATGACTCCAGAGCACTTAAAAACCCGCTTGCAACGAAATTCCTTCAGAGCACTTAAAACCCGCTTGCAACGAAATGACTCCAGAGCACTTAAAAACCCTTTTGCAACGAAATGACTCCAGAGCACTTAAAAACCCGCTTGCAACGAAATGACTCCAGAGTACTTAAAAACCCGCTTGCAACGAAATGACTCCAGAGCACTTAAAAACCCGTTTGCAACGAAATGACTCCAGAGTACTTAAAAACCCGCTTGCAACGAATTGCCTACAGAGCATTTAAAAAACCCGCTTCCAGTGAAATGTCTGAGAAGTATGTAAAAACCCGCTTGCAACGAAATGACTCCAGAACACGTAAAAACACGCTTGCAACGAACTGACTCCAGAGCACGTAAAAACCCGTTTGCAACGAAATGACTCCAGAGTACTTAAAAACCCGCTTGCAACGAAATGCCTACAGAGCATTTAAAAAACCCGCTTCCAGTGAAATGTCTGAGAAGTATGTAAAAACCCGCTTGCAACGAAATGACTCCAGAACACGTAAAAACCCGCTTGCAATGAAATGACTCCAGGGCACTTAAAAACCCGCTTACAACGAAATGCCTTCAGAGCACTTAAAAACCCGCATGCAACGAAATGACTCCAGAGCACTTAAAAACCCGCTTGCAAAGAAATGACTCCAGAGCACTAAAAAACCCGCTTGCAATGAAATGACTCCAGAGCACTTAAAAACCCACTTGCAACGAAATGACTCCAGAACACTTAAAAACCCGCTTGCAACGAAATGACTCCAGAACACTTAAAAACCCGCTTGCAACGAAAAAGCTCCAGAACACGTAAAAACCCGCTTGCAACGAAATGACTCCAGAGCACTTAAAAACCCGCTTACAACGAAATGCCTTCAGAGCACTTAAAAACCCGCATGCAAGGAAATGACTCCAGAGCACTTAAAAACCCGCTTGCAACGAAATGACTCCAGAGCACTAAAAAACCCGCTTGCAATGAAATGACTCCAGAGCACTTAAAAACCCACTTGCAACGAAATGACTCCAGAACACTTAAAAACCCGCTTGCAACGAAATGACTCCAGAACACTTAAAAACCCGCTTGCAACGAAATGACTCCAGAGCACTTAAAAACCCGCTTGCAACGAAATGACTCCAGAGCACTTAAAAACCCGCTTGCAACGAAATGACTCCAGAGCACTTAAAAACCCGCTTGCAATGAAATGACTCCAGAGCACTTAAAAACCCGCTTGCAACGAAATGACTCCAGAACACTTAAAAACCCGCTTGCAACGAAATGACTCCAGAGCACTTAAAAACCCGCTTGCAACGAAATGACTCCAGAGCACTTAAAAACCCGCTTGCAACGAAATGACTCCAGAGCACTTAAAAACCCGTTTGCAACGAAATGACTCCAGAGTACTTAAAAACCCGCTTGCAACGAATTGCCTACAGAGCATTTAAAAAACCCGCTTCCAGTGAAATGTCTGAGAAGTATGTAAAAACCCGCTTGCAACGAAATGACTCCAGAACACGTAAAAACACGCTTGCAACGAACTGACTCCAGAGCACGTAAAAACCCGTTTGCAACGAAATGACTCCAGAGTACTTAAAAACCCGCTTGCAACGAAATGCCTACAGAGCATTTAAAAAACCCGCTTCCAGTGAAATGTCTGAGAAGTATGTAAAAACCCGCTTGCAACGAAATGACTCCAGAACACGTAAAAACCCGCTTGCAATGAAATGACTCCAGGGCACTTAAAAACCCGCTTACAACGAAATGCCTTCAGAGCACTTAAAAACCCGCATGCAACGAAATGACTCCAGAGCACTTAAAAACCCGCTTGCAAAGAAATGACTCCAGAGCACTAAAAAACCCGCTTGCAATGAAATGACTCCAGAGCACTTAAAAACCCACTTGCAACGAAATGACTCCAGAACACTTAAAAACCCGCTTGCAACGAAATGACTCCAGAACACTTAAAAACCCGCTTGCAACGAAAAAGCTCCAGAACACGTAAAAACCCGCTTGCAACGAAATGACTCCAGAGCACTTAAAAACCCGCTTACAACGAAATGCCTTCAGAGCACTTAAAAACCCGCATGCAAGGAAATGACTCCAGAGCACTTAAAAACCCGCTTGCAACGAAATGACTCCAGAGCACTAAAAAACCCGCTTGCAATGAAATGACTCCAGAGCACTTAAAAACCCACTTGCAACGAAATGACTCCAGAACACTTAAAAACCCGCTTGCAACGAAATGACTCCAGAACACTTAAAAACCCGCTTGCAACGAAATGACTCCAGAGCACTTAAAAACCCGCTTGCAACGAAATGACTCCAGAGCACTTAAAAACCCGCTTGCAACGAAATGACTCCAGAGCACTTAAAAACCCGCTTGCAATGAAATGACTCCAGAGCACTTAAAAACCCGCTTGCAACGAAATGACTCCAGAACACTTAAAAACCCGCTTGCAACGAAATGACTCCAGAGCACTTAAAAACCCGCTTGCAACGAAATGACTCCAGAGCACTTAAAAACCCGCTTGCAACGAAATGACTCCAGAGCACTTAAAAACCCGCTTGCAACGAAATTCCTTCAGAGCACTTAAAACCCGCTTGCAACGAAATGACTCCAGAGCACTTAAAAACCCTTTTGCAACGAAATGACTCCAGAGCACTTAAAAACCCGCTTGCAACGAAATGACTCCAGAGTACTTAAAAACCCGCTTGCAACGAAATGACTCCAGAGCACTTAAAAACCCGTTTGCAACGAAATGACTCCAGAGTACTTAAAAACCCGCTTGCAACGAATTGCCTACAGAGCATTTAAAAAACCCGCTTCCAGTGAAATGTCTGAGAAGTATGTAAAAACCCGCTTGCAACGAAATGACTCCAGAACACGTAAAAACACGCTTGCAACGAACTGACTCCAGAGCACGTAAAAACCCGTTTGCAACGAAATGACTCCAGAGTACTTAAAAACCCGCTTGCAACGAAATGCCTACAGAGCATTTAAAAAACCCGCTTCCAGTGAAATGTCTGAGAAGTATGTAAAAACCCGCTTGCAACGAAATGACTCCAGAACACGTAAAAACCCGCTTGCAATGAAATGACTCCAGGGCACTTAAAAACCCGCTTACAACGAAATGCCTTCAGAGCACTTAAAAACCCGCATGCAACGAAATGACTCCAGAGCACTTAAAAACCCGCTTGCAAAGAAATGACTCCAGAGCACTAAAAAACCCGCTTGCAATGAAATGACTCCAGAGCACTTAAAAACCCACTTGCAACGAAATGACTCCAGAACACTTAAAAACCCGCTTGCAACGAAATGACTCCAGAACACTTAAAAACCCGCTTGCAACGAAAAAGCTCCAGAACACGTAAAAACCCGCTTGCAACGAAATGACTCCAGAGCACTTAAAAACCCGCTTACAACGAAATGCCTTCAGAGCACTTAAAAACCCGCATGCAAGGAAATGACTCCAGAGCACTTAAAAACCCGCTTGCAACGAAATGACTCCAGAGCACTAAAAAACCCGCTTGCAACGAAATGACTCCAGAGCACTTAAAAACCCACTTGCAACGAAATGACTCCAGAACACTTAAAAACCCGCTTGCAACGAAATGACTCCAGAACACTTAAAAACCCGCTTGCAACGAAATGACTCCAGAGCACTTAAAAACCCGCTTGCAACGAAATGACTCCAGAGCACTTAAAAACCCGCTTGCAACGAAATGACTCCAGAGCACTTAAAAACCCGCTTGCAACGAAATGCCTTCAGAGCACTTAAAAACCCGCTTGCAACGAAATGACTCCAGAGCACTTAAAAACCCGCTTGCAACGAAATGACTCCAGAGCACTTAAAAACCCGCTTGCAACGAAATGTCTCCAGAGCACTTAAAAACCCGCTTGCAACGAAATGACTCCAGAGCACTTAAAAACCCGCTTGCAACGAAAAGACTCCAGAGCACTTAAACACCCGCTTGCAACGAAATGACTCCAGATTACTTAAAAACCCGTTTGCAACGAAATGCCTACAGAGCACTTAAAAAACCCGCTTCCAGTGAAATGTCTGAGAAGTATGTAAAAACCCGCTTGCAACGAAATGACTCCAGAACACGTAAAAACCCGCTTGCAACGAAATGACTCCAGAGCACTTAAAAACCCGCTTACAACGAAATGCCTTCAGAGCACTTAAAAACCCGCTTGCAACGAAATGACTCCAGAGCACTTAAAAACCCGCTTGCAACGAAATGACTCCAGAGCACTAAAAAACCCGCTTGCAATGAAATGACTCCAGAGCACTTAAAAACCCGCTTACAAAGAAATGCCTTCAGAGCACTTAAAAACCCGCATGCAACGAAATGACTCCAGAGAACTTAAAAACCCGCTTGCAACGAAATGACTCCAGAGCACTAAAAAACCCGCTTGCAATGAAATGACTCCAGAGCACTTAAAAACCCGCATGCAACGAAATGACTCCAGAGAACTTAAAAACCCGCTTGCAACGAAATGACTCCAGAGCACTAAAAAACCTGCTTGCAATGAAATGACTCCAGAGCACTTAAAAACCCGCTTGCAACGAAATGACTCCAGAACACTTAAAAACCCGCTTGCAACGAAATGACTCCAGAGCACTTAAAAACCCGCTTGCAACGAAATGACTCCAGAGCACTTAAAAACCCGCTTGCAACGAAATGACTCCAGAGCACTTAAAAACCCGCTTGCAACGAAATTCCTTCAGAGCACTTAAAACCCGCTTGCAACGAAATGACTCCAGAGCACTTAAAAACCCGCTTGCAACGAAATGACTCCAGAGCACTTAAAAACCCTTTTGCAACGAAATGACTCCAGAGCACTTAAAAACCCGCTTGCAACGAAATGACTCCAGAGCACTTAAAAACCCGCTTGCAACGAAATGACTCCAGAGCACTTAAAAACCCGCTTGCAACGAAATGACTCCAGAGCACTTAAAAACCCGCTTGCAACGAAATGTCTCCAGAGCACTTAAAAACCCGCTTGCAACGAAATGACTCCAGAGCACTTAAAAACCCGCTTGCAACGAAATAACTCCAGAGCACTAAAAAACCCGCTTCCAATGAAATGACTCCAGAGCACTTAAAAGCCCGCTTGCAACGAAATGACTCCAGAGCACTTAAAAACCCGCTTGCAACAAAATGATTCCAGAGCACTTAAAAACCCGCTTGCAACGAAATGACTCCAGAGCACTTAAACACCCGCTTGCAACGAAATGACTCCAGATTACTTAAAAACCCGCTTGCAACGAAATGCCTACAGAGCACTTAAAAAACCCGCTTCCAGTGAAATGTCTGAGAAGTATGTAAAAACCCGCTTGCAACGAAATGACTCCAGAACACGTAAAAACCCGCTTGCAACGAAATGACTCCAGAGCACTTAAAAACCCGCTTACAACGAAATGCCTTCAGAGCACTTAAAAACCCGCTTGCAACGAAATGACTCCAGAGCACTTTAAAACCCGCTTGCAACGAATGACTCCAGAGCACTTAAAAACCGGCTTGCAATGAAATGTCTGAGAAGTATGTAAAAACCGCTTGAAACGAAATGACTCCAGAACACGTAAAAACCCGCTTGCAACGAAATGACTCCAGAGCACTTAAAAACCCGCTTCCATTGAAATGTCTGAGAAGTATGCAAAAACCCACTTGCAACGAAATGACTCCAGAGCACTTAAAAACCCGCTTACAAAGAAATGCCTTCAGAGCACTTAAAAACCCGCATGCAACGAAATGACTCCAGAGCACTTAAAAACCCGCTTGCAACGAAATGCCTACAGAGCATTTAAAAAACCCGCTTCCAGTGAAATGTCTGAGAAGTATGTAAAAACCCGCTTGCAACGAAATGACTCCAGAGCACTTAAAAACCCGCTTACAAAGAAATGCCTTCAGAGCACTTAAAAACCCGCATGCAACGAAATGACTCCAGAGAACTTAAAAACCCGCTTGCAACGAAATGACTCCAGAGCACTAAAAAACCCGCTTGCAATGAAATGACTCCAGAGCACTTAAAAACCCGCTTGCAACGAAATGACTCCAGAACACTTAAAAACCCGCTTGCAACGAAATGACTCCAGAGCACTTAAAAACCCGCTTGCAACGAAATGACTCCAGAGCACTTAAAAACCCGCTTGCAACGAAATGACTCCAGAGCACTTAAAAACCCGCTTGCAACGAAATTCCTTCAGAGCACTTAAAACCCGCTTGCAACGAAATGACTCCAGAGCACTTAAAAACCCTTTTGCAACGAAATGACTCCAGAGCACTTAAAAACCCGCTTGCAACGAAATGACTCCAGAGTACTTAAAAACCCGCTTGCAACGAAATGACTCCAGAGCACTTAAAAACCCGTTTGCAACGAAATGACTCCAGAGTACTTAAAAACCCGCTTGCAACGAATTGCCTACAGAGCATTTAAAAAACCCGCTTCCAGTGAAATGTCTGAGAAGTATGTAAAAACCCGCTTGCAACGAAATGACTCCAGAACACGTAAAAACACGCTTGCAACGAACTGACTCCAGAGCACGTAAAAACCCGTTTGCAACGAAATGACTCCAGAGTACTTAAAAACCCGCTTGCAACGAAATGCCTACAGAGCATTTAAAAAACCCGCTTCCAGTGAAATGTCTGAGAAGTATGTAAAAACCCGCTTGCAACGAAATGACTCCAGAACACGTAAAAACCCGCTTGCAATGAAATGACTCCAGGGCACTTAAAAACCCGCTTACAACGAAATGCCTTCAGGGCACTTAAAAACCCGCATGCAACGAAATGACTCCAGAGCACTTAAAAACCCGCTTGCCAAGAAATGACTCCAGAGCACTAAAAAACCCGCTTGCAATGAAATGACTCCAGAGCACTTAAAAACCCACTTGCAACGAAATGACTCCAGAACACTTAAAAACCCGCTTGCAACGAAATGACTCCAGAACACTTAAAAACCCGCTTGCAACGAAATGACTCCAGAACACTTAAAAACCCGCTTGCAACGAAATGACTCCAGAGCACTTAAAAACCCGCATGCAACGAAATGACTCCAGAGCACTTAAAAACCCGCTTGCAACGAAATGACTCCAGAGGACTAAAAAACCCGCTTGCAATGAAATGACTCCAGAGCACTTAAAAACCCACTTGCAACGAAATGACTCCAGAACACTTAAAAACCCGCTTGCAACGAAATGACTCCAGAACACTTAAAAACCCGCTTGCAACGAAATGACTCCAGAGCACTTAAAAACCCGCTTGCAACGAAATGACTCCAGAGCACTAAAAAACTCGCTTCCAATGAAATGACTCCAGAGCACTTAAAAACCCGCTTGCAACAAAATGACTCCAGAGCACTTAAAAACCCGCTTGCAACGAAATGACTCCAGAGCACTTAAACACCCGCTTGCAACGAAATGACTCCAGATTACTTAAAAACCCGCTTGCAACGAAATGCCTACAGAGCACTTAAAAAACCCGCTTCCAGTGAAATGTCTGAGAAGTATGTAAAAACCCGCTTGCAACGAAATGACTCCAGAACACGTAAAAACCCGCTTGCAACGAAATGACTCCAGAGCACTAAAAAACCCGCTTGCAATGAAATGACTCCAGAGCACTTAAAAACCCGCTTACAAAGAAATGCCTTCAGAGCACTTAAAAACCCGCGTGCAACGAAATGACTCCAGAGCATTTAAAAACCCGCTTGCAACGAAATGCCTACAGAGCATTTAAAAAACCCGCTTCCAGTGAAATGTCTGAGAAGTATGTAAAAACCCGCTTGCAACGAAATGACTCCAGAGCACTTAAAAACCCGCTTACAAAGAAATGCCTTCAGAGCACTTAAAAACCCGCGTGCAACGAAATGACTCCAGAGCACTTAAAAACCCGCTTACAAAGAAATGCCTTCAGAGCACTTAAAAACCCGCATGCAACGAAATGACTCCAGAGAACTTAAAAACCCGCTTGCAACGAAATGACTCCAGAGCACTAAAAAACCCGCTTGCAATGAAATGACTCCAGAGCACTTAAAAACCCGCTTGCAACGAAATGACTCCAGAGCACTTAAAAACCCGCTTGCAACGAAATGACTCCAGAGCACTTAAAAACCCGCTTGCAACGAAATGCCTTCAGAGCACTTAAAAACCCGCTTGCAACGAAATGACTCCAGAGCACTTAAAAACCCGCTTGCAACGAAATGTCTCCAGAGCACTTAAAAACCCTTTTGCAACGAAATGACTCCAGAGCACTTAAAAACCCGCTTGCAACGAAATGACTCCAGAGCACTTAAAAACTCGATTGCAACGAAATGACTCCAGAGCACTTAAAAACCCGCTTGCAACGAAATGACTCCAGAGCACTTAAAAACCCGCTTGCAACGAAATGACTCCAGAGCACTTAAAAACCCGCTTGCAACGAAATGACTCCAGAGCACTTAAAAACCCGCTTGCAACGAAATGGCTCCAGAGCACTTAAAAACCCGCTTGCAACGTAATGACTCCAGAGCACTTAAAAACCCGCTTGCAACGAAATGGCTCCAGAGCATTTAAAAACCCGCTTGCAACGAAATGGCTCCAGAGTACTTAAAAACCCGCTTGCAACGAAATGTCTCCAGAGCACTTAAAAACCCGCTTGCAACGAAATGACTCCAGAGCACTTAAAAACCCGCTTGCAACGAAATGCCTTCAGAGCACTTAAAAACCCGCTTGCAACGAAATGGCTCCAGAGCACTTAAAAACCCGCTTGCAACGTAATGACTCCAGAGCACTTAAAAACCCGCTTGCAACGAAATGGCTCCAGAGCATTTAAAAACCCGCTTGCAAAGAAATGGCTCCAGAGCACTTAAAAACCCGCTTGCAACGAAATGTCTCCAGAGCACTTAAAAACCCGCTTGCAACGAAATGACTCCAGAGCACTTAAAAACCCGCTTGCAACGAAATGCCTTCAGAGCACTTAAAAACCCGCTTGCAAATAAATGACTCCAGAGCACTTAAAAACCCGCTTGCAACGAAATGACTCCAGAGTACTTAAAAACCCGCTTGCAACGAAATGACTACAGAGCACTTAAAAACCCGCTTGCAACGAAATGACTCCAGAGCACTTAAAAACCCGCTTGCAACGAAATGACTCCAGAGCACTTAAAAACCCGCTTGCAACGAAATGACTCCAGAGTACTTAAAAACCCGCTTGCAACGAAATGACTCCAGAGCACTTAAAAACCCGCTTGTAACGAAATGCCTTCAGAGCACTTAAAAACCCGCTTGCAACGAAATGACTCCAGAGCACTTAAAAACCCGCTTGCAACGAAATGGCTCCAGAGCACTTAAAAACCCGCTTGCAACGAAATGTCTCCAGAGCACTTAAAAACCCGCTTGCAACGAAATGACACCAGAGCACTTAAAAACCCGCTTGCAACGAAATGACTCCAGAGCACTTAAAAACCCGCTTGCAACGAAATGGCTCCAGAGCACTTAAAAACCCGCTTGCAACGAAATGGCTCCAGAGCACTTAAAATCCCGCTTGCAACGAAATGGCTCCAGAGCACTTAAAAACCCGCTTGCAACGAAATGTCTCCAGAGCACTTAAAAACCCGCTTGCAACGAAATGACTCCAGAGCACTTAAAAACCCGCTTGCAACGAAATGACTCCAGAGCACTTAAAAACCCGCTTGCAACGAAATGGCTCCAGAGCAATTAAAAACCCGCTTGCAACGTAATGACTCCAGAGCACTTAAAAACCCGCTTGCAACGAAATGGCTCCAGAGCATTTAAAAACCCGCTTGCAACGAAATGGCTCCAGAGCACTTAAAAACCCGCTTGCAACGAAATGTCTCCAGAGCCCTTAAAAACCCGCTTGCAACGAAATGACTCCAGAGCACTTAAAAACCCGCTTGCAACGAAATGCCTTCAGAGCACTTAAAAACCCGCTTGCAAAGAAATGACTCCAGAGCACTTAAAAACCCGCTTGCAACGAAATGACTCCAGAGCACTTAAAAACCCGCTTGCAACGAAATGACTCCAGAGTACTTAAAAACCCGCTTGCAACGAAATGACTCCAGAGCACTTAAAAACCCGCTTGCAACGAAATGCCTTCAGAGCAATTAAAAACCCGCTTGCAACGAAATGACTCCAGATAACTTAAAAACCCGCTTGCAACGAAATGACTCCAGAGCACTTAAAAACCCGCTTGCAACGAAATGCCTTCAGAGCACTTAAAAATCCGCTTGCAACGAAATGACTCCAGAGCACTTAAAAACCCGCTTGCAACGAAATGGCTCCAGAGCACTTAAAAATCCGCATGCAACGAAATGTCTCCAGAGCACTTAAAAACCCGCTTGCAACGAAATGACACCAGAGCACTTAAAAACCCGCTTGCAACGAAATGCCTTCAGAGCACTTAAAAACCCGCTTGCAACGTAATGGCTCCAGAGCACTTAAAAACCCGCTTGCAACGAAATGGCTCCAGAGCACTTAAAAACCCGCTTGCAACGTAATGACTCCAGAGCACTTAAAAACCCGCTTGCAACGAAATGGCTCCAGAGCATTTAAAAACCCGCTTGCAACGAAATGGCTCCAGAGCACTTAAAAACCCGCATGCAACGAAATGTCTCCAGAGCACTTAAAAACCCGCTTGCAACGAAATGACTCCAGAGCACTTAAAAACCCGCTTGCAACGAAATGCCTTCAGAGCACTTAAAAACCCGCTTGCAACGAAATGGCTCCAGAGCACTTAAAAACCCGCTTGCAACGTAATGACTCCAGAGCACTTAAAAACCCGCTTGCAACGAAATGGCTCCAGAGCATTTAAAAACCCGCTTGCAACGAAATGGCTCCAGAGCACTTAAAAACCCGCTTGCAACGAAATGTCTCCAGAGCACTTAAAAACCCGCTTGCAACGAAATGACTCCAGAGCACTTAAAAACCCGCTTGCAACGAAATGCCTTCAGAGCACTTAAAAACCCGCTTGCAAATAAATGACTCCAGAGCACTTAAAAACCCGCTTGCAACGAAATGACTCCAGAGTACTTAAAAACCCGCTTGCAACGAAATGACTACAGAGCACTTAAAAACCCGCTTGCAACGAAATGACTCCAGAGCACTTAAAAACCCGCTTGCAACGAAATGACTCCAGAGCACTTAAAAACCCGCTTGCAACGTAATGACTCCAGAGCACTTAAAAACCCGCTTGCAACGTAATGACTCCAGAGCACTTAAAAACCCGCTTGCAACGAAATGGCTCCAGAGCACTTAAAAATCCGCATGCAACGAAATGTCTCCAGAGCACTTAAAAACCCGCTTGCAACGAAATGACACCAGAGCACTTAAAAACCCGCTTGCAACGAAATGCCTTCAGAGCACTTAAAAACCCGCTTGCAACGTAATGGCTCCAGAGCACTTAAAAACCCGCTTGCAACGAAATGGCTCCAGAGCACTTAAAAACCCGCTTGCAACGTAATGACTCCAGAGCACTTAAAAACCCGCTTGCAACGAAATGGCTCCAGAGCATTTAAAAACCCGCTTGCAACGAAATGGCTCCAGAGCACTTAAAAACCCGCTTGCAACGAAATGTCTCCAGAGCACTTAAAAACCCGCTTGCAACGAAATGACTCCAGAGCACTTAAAAACCCGCTTGCAACGAAATGCCTTCAGAGCACTTAAAAACCCGCTTGCAACGAAATGGCTCCAGAGCACTTAAAAACCCGCTTGCAACGTAATGACTCCAGAGCACTTAAAAACCCGCTTGCAACGAAATGGCTCCAGAGCATTTAAAAACCCTCTTGCAACGAAATGTCTCCAGAGCACTTAAAAACCCTTTTGCAACGAAATGACTCCAGAGCACTTAAAAACCCGCTTGCAACGAAATGACTCCAGAGCACTTAAAAACTCGATTGCAACGAAATGACTCCAGAGCACTTAAAAACCCGCTTGCAACGAAATGACTCCAGAGCACTTAAAAACCCGCTTGCAACGAAATGACTCCAGAGCACTTAAAAACCCGCTTGCAACGAAATGACTCCAGAGCACTTAAAAACCCGCTTGCAACGAAATGGCTCCAGAGCACTTAAAAACCCGCTTGCAACGTAATGACTCCAGAGCACTTAAAAACCCGCTTGCAACGAAATGGCTCCAGAGCATTTAAAAACCCGCTTGCAACGAAATGGCTCCAGAGTACTTAAAAACCCGCTTGCAACGAAATGTCTCCAGAGCACTTAAAAACCCGCTTGCAACGAAATGACTCCAGAGCACTTAAAAACCCGCTTGCAACGAAATGCCTTCAGAGCACTTAAAAACCCGCTTGCAACGAAATGGCTCCAGAGCACTTAAAAACCCGCTTGCAACGTAATGACTCCAGAGCACTTAAAAACCCGCTTGCAACGAAATGGCTCCAGAGCATTTAAAAACCCGCTTGCAAAGAAATGGCTCCAGAGCACTTAAAAACCCGCTTGCAACGAAATGTCTCCAGAGCACTTAAAAACCCGCTTGCAACGAAATGACTCCAGAGCACTTAAAAACCCGCTTGCAACGAAATGCCTTCAGAGCACTTAAAAACCCGCTTGCAAATAAATGACTCCAGAGCACTTAAAAACCCGCTTGCAACGAAATGACTCCAGAGTACTTAAAAACCCGCTTGCAACGAAATGACTACAGAGCACTTAAAAACCCGCTTGCAACGAAATGACTCCAGAGCACTTAAAAACCCGCTTGCAACGAAATGACTCCAGAGCACTTAAAAACCCGCTTGCAACGAAATGACTCCAGAGTACTTAAAAACCCGCTTGCAACGAAATGACTCCAGAGCACTTAAAAACCCGCTTGTAACGAAATGCCTTCAGAGCACTTAAAAACCCGCTTGCAACGAAATGACTCCAGAGCACTTAAAAACCCGCTTGCAACGAAATGGCTCCAGAGCACTTAAAAACCCGCTTGCAACGAAATGTCTCCAGAGCACTTAAAAACCCGCTTGCAACGAAATGACACCAGAGCACTTAAAAACCCGCTTGCAACGAAATGACTCCAGAGCACTTAAAAACCCGCTTGCAACGAAATGGCTCCAGAGCACTTAAAAACCCGCTTGCAACGAAATGGCTCCAGAGCACTTAAAATCCCGCTTGCAACGAAATGGCTCCAGAGCACTTAAAAACCCGCTTGCAACGAAATGTCTCCAGAGCACTTAAAAACCCGCTTGCAACGAAATGACTCCAGAGCACTTAAAAACCCGCTTGCAACGAAATGACTCCAGAGCACTTAAAAACCCGCTTGCAACGAAATGGCTCCAGAGCAATTAAAAACCTGCTTGCAACGTAATGACTCCAGAGCACTTAAAAACCCGCTTGCAACGAAATGGCTCCAGAGCATTTAAAAACCCGCTTGCAACGAAATGGCTCCAGAGCACTTAAAAACCCGCTTGCAACGAAATGTCTCCAGAGCCCTTAAAAACCCGCTTGCAACGAAATGACTCCAGAGCACTTAAAAACCCGCTTGCAACGAAATGCCTTCAGAGCACTTAAAAACCCGCTTGCAAAGAAATGACTCCAGAGCACTTAAAAACCCGCTTGCAACGAAATGACTCCAGAGCACTTAAAAACCCGCTTGCAACGAAATGACTCCAGAGTACTTAAAAACCCGCTTGCAACGAAATGACTCCAGAGCACTTAAAAACCCGCTTGCAACGAAATGCCTTCAGAGCAATTAAAAACCCGCTTGCAACGAAATGACTCCAGATAACTTAAAAACCCGCTTGCAACGAAATGACTCCAGAGCACTTAAAAACCCGCTTGCAACGAAATGCCTTCAGAGCACTTAAAAATCCGCTTGCAACGAAATGACTCCAGAGCACTTAAAAACCCGCTTGCAACGAAATGGCTCCAGAGCACTTAAAAATCCGCATGCAACGAAATGTCTCCAGAGCACTTAAAAACCCGCTTGCAACGAAATGACACCAGAGCACTTAAAAACCCGCTTGCAACGAAATGCCTTCAGAGCACTTAAAAACCCGCTTGCAACGTAATGGCTCCAGAGCACTTAAAAACCCGCTTGCAACGAAATGGCTCCAGAGCACTTAAAAACCCGCTTGCAACGTAATGACTCCAGAGCACTTAAAAACCCGCTTGCAACGAAATGGCTCCAGAGCATTTAAAAACCCGCTTGCAACGAAATGGCTCCAGAGCACTTAAAAACCCGCATGCAACGAAATGTCTCCAGAGCACTTAAAAACCCGCTTGCAACGAAATGACTCCAGAGCACTTAAAAACCCGCTTGCAACGAAATGCCTTCAGAGCACTTAAAAACCCGCTTGCAACGAAATGGCTCCAGAGCACTTAAAAACCCGCTTGCAACGTAATGACTCCAGAGCACTTAAAAACCCGCTTGCAACGAAATGGCTCCAGAGCATTTAAAAACCCGCTTGCAACGAAATGGCTCCAGAGCACTTAAAAACCCGCTTGCAACGAAATGTCTCCAGAGCACTTAAAAACCCGCTTGCAACGAAATGACTCCAGAGCACTTAAAAACCCGCTTGCAACGAAATGCCTTCAGAGCACTTAAAAACCCGCTTGCAAATAAATGACTCCAGAGCACTTAAAAACCCGCTTGCAACGAAATGACTCCAGAGTACTTAAAAACCCGCTTGCAACGAAATGACTACAGAGCACTTAAAAACCCGCTTGCAACGAAATGACTCCAGAGCACTTAAAAACCCGCTTGCAACGAAATGACTCCAGAGCACTTAAAAACCCGCTTGCAACGTAATGACTCCAGAGCACTTAAAAACCCGCTTGCAACGTAATGACTCCAGAGCACTTAAAAACCCGCTTGCAACGAAATGGCTCCAGAGCACTTAAAAATCCGCATGCAACGAAATGTCTCCAGAGCACTTAAAAACCCGCTTGCAACGAAATGACACCAGAGCACTTAAAAACCCGCTTGCAACGAAATGCCTTCAGAGCACTTAAAAACCCGCTTGCAACGTAATGGCTCCAGAGCACTTAAAAACCCGCTTGCAACGAAATGGCTCCAGAGCACTTAAAAACCCGCTTGCAACGTAATGACTCCAGAGCACTTAAAAACCCGCTTGCAACGAAATGGCTCCAGAGCATTTAAAAACCCGCTTGCAACGAAATGGCTCCAGAGCACTTAAAAACCCGCTTGCAACGAAATGTCTCCAGAGCACTTAAAAACCCGCTTGCAACGAAATGACTCCAGAGCACTTAAAAACCCGCTTGCAACGAAATGCCTTCAGAGCACTTAAAAACCCGCTTGCAACGAAATGGCTCCAGAGCACTTAAAAACCCGCTTGCAACGTAATGACTCCAGAGCACTTAAAAACCCGCTTGCAACGAAATGGCTCCAGAGCATTTAAAAACCCGCTTGCAACGAAATGGCTCCAGAGCACTTAAAAACCCGCTTGCAACGAAATGTCTCCAGAGCACTTAAAAACCCGCTTGCAACGAAATGACTCCAGAGCACTTAAAAACCCGCTTGCAACGAAATGCCTTCAGAGCACTTAAAAACCCGCTTGCAAATAAATGACTCCAGAGCACTTAAAAACCCGCTTGCAACGAAATGACTCCAGAGTACTTAAAAACCCGCTTGCAACGAAATGACTACAGAGCACTTAAAAACCCGCTTGCAACGAAATGACTCCAGAGCACTTAAAAACCCGCTTGCAACGAAATGACTCCAGAGCACTTAAAAACCCGCTTGCAACGAAATGACTCCAGAGCACTTAAAAACCCGCTTGCAACGAAATGACTCCAGAGCACTTAAAAACCCGCTTGTAACGAAATGCCTTCAGAGCACTTAAAAACCCGCTTGCAACGAAATGACTCCAGAGCACTTAAAAACCCGCTTGCAACGAAATGGCTCCAGAGCACTTAAATACCCGCTTGCAACGAAATGTCTCCAGAGCACTTAAAAACCCGCTTGCAACGAAATGACACCAGAGCACTTAAAAACCCGCTTGCAACGAAATGACTCCAGAGCACTTAAAAACCCGCTTGCAACGAAATGGCTCCAGAGCACTTAAAAACCCGCTTGCAACGAAATGGCTCCAGAGCACTTAAAAACCCGCTTGCAACGAAATGGCTCCAGAGCACTTAAAAACCCGCTTGCAACGAAATGTCTCCAGAGCACTTAAAAACCCGCTTGCAACGAAATGACTCCAGAGCACTTAAAAACCCGCTTGCAACGAAATGACTCCAGAGCACTTAAAAACCCGCTTGCAACGAAATGGCTCCAGAGCACTTAAAAACCCGCTTGCAACGAAATGGCTCCAGAGCATTTAAAAACCCGCTTGCAACGAAATGGCTCCAGAGCACTTAAAAACCCGCTTGCAACGAAATGTCTCCAGAGCACTTAAAAACCCGCTTGCAACGAAATGACTCCAGAGCACTTAAAAACCCGCTTGCAACGAAATGCCTCCAGAGCACTTAAAAACCCGCTTGCAACGAAATGGCTCCAGAGCACTTAAAAACCCGCTTGCAACGTAATGACTCCAGAGCACTTAAAAACCCGCTTGCAACGAAATGGCTCCAGAGCATTTAAAAACCCGCTTGCAACGAAATGGCTCCAGAGCACTTAAAAACCCGCTTGCAACGAAATGTCTCCAGAGCACTTAAAAACCCGCTTGCAACGAAATGACTCCAGAGCACTTAAAAACCCGCTTGCAACGAAATGCCTTCAGAGCACTTAAAAACCCGCTTGCAAAGAAATGACTCCAGAGCACTTAAAAACCCGCTTGCAACGAAATGACTCCAGAGCACTTAAAAACCCGCTTGCAACGAAATGACTCCAGAGTACTTAAAAACCCGCTTGCAACGAAATGACTCCAGAGCACTTAAAAACCCGCTTGCAACGAAATGCCTTCAGAGCATTTAAAAACCCGCTTGCAACGAAATGACTCCAGATAACTTAAAAACCCGCTTGCAACGAAATGACTCCAGAGCACTTAAAAACCCGCTTGCAACGAAATGCCTTCAGAGCACTTAAAAACCCGCTTGCAACGAAATGACTCCAGAGCACTTAAAAACCCGCTTGCAACGAAATGGCTCCAGAGCACTTAAAAACCCGCATGCAACGAAATGTCTCCAGAGCACTTAAAAACCCGCTTGCAACGAAATGACACCAGAGCACTTAAAAACCCGCTTGCAAAGAAATGCCTTCAGAGCACTTAAAAACCCGCTTGCAACGTAATGGCTCCAGAGCACTTAAAAACCCGCTTGCAACGAAATGGCTCCAGAGCACTTAAAAACCCGCTTGCAACGAAATGTCTCCAGAGCACTTAAAAACCCGCTTGCAACGAAATGACACCAGAGAACTTAAAAACCCGCTTGCAACGAAATGACTCCAGAGCACTTAAAAACCCGCTTGCAACGAAATGGCTCCAGAGCACTTAAAAACCCGCTTGCAACGAAATGGCTCCAGAGCACTTAAAAACCCGCTTGCAACGAAATGGCTCCAGAGCACTTAAAAACCCGCTTGCAACGAAATGTCTCCAGAGCACTTAAAAACCCGCTTGCAACGAAATGACTCCAGAGCACTTAAAAACCCGCTTGCAACGAAATGACTCCAGAGCACTAAAAAACCCGCTTCCAATGAAATGACTCCAGAGCACTTAAAAACCCGCTTGCAACGAAATGACTCCAAAGCACTTAAACTCCCGCTTGCAACGAAATGACTCCAGATTACTTAAAAACCCGCTTGCAACGAAATGCCTACAGAGCACTTAAAAAACCCGCTTCCAGTGAAATGTCTGAGAAGTATGTAAAAACCCGCTTGCAACGAAATGACTCCAGAGCACTTAAAAACCCGCTTGCAACGAAATGACTCCAGAGCACTAAAAAACCCGCTTGCAATTAAATGACTCCAGAGCACTTAAAAACCCGCTTACAAAGAAATGCCTTCAGAGCACTTAAAAACCCGCATGCAACTAAATGACACCAGAGCACTTAAAAACCCGCTTGGAACGAAATGCCTACAGAGCATTTAAAAAACCCGCTTCCAGTGAAATGTCTGAGAAGTATGTAAAAACCCGCTTGCAACGAAATGACTCCAGAGCACTTAAAAACCCGCTTACAAAGAAATGCCTTCAGAGCACTTAAAAACCCGCATGCAACGAAATGACTCCAGAGAACTTAAAAACCCGCTTGCAACGAAATGACTCCAGAGCACTAAAAAACCCGCTTGCAATGAAATGACTCCAGAGCACTTAAAAACCCGCTTGCAACGAAATGACTCCAGAACACTTAAAAACCCGCTTGCAACGAAATGACTCCAGAGCACTTAAAAACCCGCTTGCAACGAAGTGACTCCAGAGCACTTAAAAACCCGCTTGCAACGAAATGACTCCAGAGCACTTAAAAACCCGCTTGCAACGAAATGCCTTCAGAGCACTTAAAAACCCGCTTGCAACGAAATGACTCCAGAGCACTTAAATACCCGCTTGCAACGAAATGACTCCAGAGCACTTAAAAACCCGCTTGCAACGAAATGACTCCAGAGCACTTAAAAACCCGCTTGCAACGAAATGACTCCAGAGCACTTAAAAACCCGCTTGCAACGAAATGACTCCAGAGCACTTAAAAACCCGCTTGCAACGAAATGACTCCAGAGCACTTAAAAACCCGCTTGCAACGAAATGACTCCAGAGCACTTAAAAACCCGCTTGTAACGAAATGACTCCAGAACACTTAAAAACCCGCTTGCAACGTAATGACTCCAGAGCACTTAAAAACCCGCTTGCAACGAAATGGCTCCAGAGCACTTAAAAACCCGCTTGCAACGAAATGGCTCCAGAGCACTTAAAAACCCGCTTGCAACGAAATGTCTCCAGAGCACTTAAAAACCCGCTTGCAACGAAATGACTCCAGAGCACTTAAAAACCCGCTTGCAACGAAATGCCTTCAGAGCACTTAAAAACCCGCTAGCAACGAAATGACTCCAGAGCACTTAAAAACCCGCTTGCAAAGAAATGACTCCAGAGCACTTAAAAACCCGCTTGCAACGAAATGACTCCAGAGTACTTAAAAACCCGCTTGCAACGAAATGACTACAGAGCACTTAAAAACCCGCTTGCAATGAAATGACTCCAGAGCACTTAAAAACCCGCTTGCAACGAAATGACTCCAGAGCACTTAAAAACCCGCTTGCAACGAAATGACTCCAGAGCACGTAAAAACCCGTTTGCAACGAAATGACTCCAGAGTACTTAAAAACCCGCTTGCAACGAAATGCCTACAGAGCATTTAAAAAACCCGCTTGCAGTGAAATGTCTGAGAAGTATGTAAAAACCCGCTTGCAACGAAATGACTCCAGAACACGTAAAAACCCGCTTGCAACGAAATGACTCCAGAGCACTTAAAAACATGCTTACAACGAAATGCCTTCAGAGCACTTAAAAACCCGCATGCAACGAAATGACTCCAGAGCACTTAAAAACCCGCTTGCAACGAAATGACTCCAGAGCACTAAAAAACCCGCTTCCAATGAAATGACTCCAGAGCACTTAAAAACCCGCTTGCAACGAAATGACTCCAGAACACTTAAAAACCCGCTTGCAACGAAATGACTCCAGAGCACTTAAAAACCCGCTTGCAACGAAATGACTCCAGATAACTTAAAAACCCGCTTGCAACGAAATGACTCCAGAGCACTTAAAAACCCGCTTGCAACGAAATGACTCCAGAGCACTTAAAAACCCGCTTGCAACGAAATGACTCCAGAGCACTAAAAAACCCGCTTGCAACGAAATGACTCCAGAGCACTTAAAAACCCGCTTGCAACGAAATGACTCCAGAACACTTAAAAACCCGCTTGCAACGAAATGACTCCAGAGCACTTAAAAAGCCGCTTGCAACGAAATGACTCCAGATAACTTAAAAACCCGCTTGCAACGAAATGACTCCAGAGCACTTAAAAACCCGCTTGCAAAGAAATGCCTTCAGAGCACTTAAAAACCCGCTTGCAACGAAATGAATCCAGTTACCCTAAAAACCCGCTTGCAACAAAATGACTCCAGAGCACTTAAAAACCCGCTTGCAACGAAATGACTCCAGAGCACTTAAAAACCCGCTTGCAACGAAATGACTCCAGAGCACTTAAAAACCCGCTTGCAACGAAATGACTCCAGAGCACTTAAAAACCCGCTTGCAACGAAATGCCTTCAGAGCACTTAAAAACCCGCTTGCAACGAAATGACTCCAGAGCACTTAAAAACCCGCTTGCAACGAAATGACTCCAGAGCACTTAAAAACCCGCTTGCAACGAAATGACTCCAGAGCACTTAAAAACCCGCTTGCAACGAAATGACTCCAGAGCACTTAAAAACCCGCTTGCAACGAAATGACTCCAGAGCACGTAAAAACCCGCTTGCAACGAAATGACTCCAGAGCACGTAAAAACCCGCTTGCAACGAAATGACTCCAGAGCACGTAAAAACCCGTTTGCAACGAAATGACTCCAGAGTACTTAAAAACCCGCTTGCAACGAAATGCCTACAGAGCATTTAAAAAACCCGCTTCCAGTGAAATGTCTGAGAAGTATGTAAAAACCCGCTTGCAACGAAATGACTCCAGAACACGTAAAAAACCCGCTTGCAACGAAATGACTCCAGAGCACGTAAAAACCCGTTTGCAACGAAATGACTCCAGAGTACTTAAAAACCCGCTTGCAACGAAATGCCTACAGAGCATTTAAAAACCCGCTTCCAGTGAAATGTCTGAGAAGTATGTAAAAACCCGCTTGCAACGAAATGACTCCAGAACACGTAAAAACCCGCTTGCAACGAAATGACTCCAGAGCACTTAAAAACCCGCTTACAACGAAATGCCTTCAGAGCACTTAAAAACCCGCATGCAACGAAATGACTCCAGAGCACTTAAAAACCCGCTTGCAACGAAATGACTCCAGAGCACTTAAAAACCCGCTTGCAACGAAATTCCTTCAGAGCACTTAAAACCCGCTTGCAACGAAATGACTCCAGAGCACTTAAAAACCCGCTTGCAACGAAATGCCTTCAGAGCACTTAAAAACCCGCTTGCAACGAAATGACTCCAGATAACTTAAAATCCCGCTTGCAACGAAATGACTCCAGAGCACTTAAAAATCCGCTTGCAACGAAATGCCTTCAGAGCACTTAAAAACCCGCTTGCAACGAAATGACTCCAGAGCACTTAAAAACCCGCTTGCAACGAAATGGCTCCAGAGCACTTAAAAACCCGCATGCAACGAAATGTCTCCAGAGCACTTAAAAACCCGCTTGCAACGAAATGGCTCCAGAGCACTTAAAAACCCGCATGCAACGAAATGTCTCCAGAGCACTTAAAAACCCGCTTGCAACGAAATGACTCCAGAGCACTTAAAAACCCGCTTGCAACGAAATGCCTTCAGAGCACTTAAAAACCCGCTTGCAACGAAATGACTCCAGAGCACTTCAAAACCCGCTTGCAACGTAATGGCTCCAGGGCATTTAAAAACCCGCTTGCAACGAAATGGCTCCAGAGCACTTAAAAACCCGCTTGCAACGAAATGGCTCCAGAGCACTTAAAAACCCGCTTGCAACGAAATGTCTCCAGAGCACTTAAAAACCCGCTTGCAACGAAATGACTCCAGAGAACTTAAAAACCCGCTTGCAACGAAATGCCTACAGAGCACTTAAAAACCCGCTTGCAACGAAATGACTCCAGAGCACTTAAAAACCCGCTTGCAACGAAATGACTCCAGAGCACTTAAAAACCCGCTTGCAACGAAATGACTCCAGAGCACTTAAAAACCCGCTTGCAACGAAATGACTCCAGAGCACTTAAAAACCCGCTTGCAACGAAATGACTCCAGAGCACTTAAAAACCCGCTTGCAACGAAATGCCTTCATGGCTCCAGAGCACTTAAAAACCCGCTTGCAACGTAATGGCTCCAGAGCACTTAAAAACCCGCTTGCAACGAAATGGCTCCAGAGCACTTAAAAACCCGCTTGCAACGAAATGTCTCCAGAGCACTTAAAAACCCGCTTGCAACGAAATGACTCCAGAGAACTTAAAAACCCGCTTGCAACGAAATGCCTACAGAGCACTTAAAAACCCGCTTGCAACGAAATGACTCCAGAGCACTTAAAAACCCGCTTGCAACGAAATGACTCCAGAGCACTTAAAAACCCGCTTGCAACGAAATGACTCCAGAGCACTTAAAAACCCGCTTGCAACGAAATGACTCCAGAGCACTTAAAAACCCGCTTGCAACGAAATGACTCCAGAGCACGTAAAAACCCGCTTGCAACGAAATGACTCCAGAGCACTTAAAAACCCGCTTGCAACGAAATGACTCCAGAGCACGTAAAAACCCGTTTGCAACGAAATGACTCCAGAGTACTTAAAAACCCGCTTGCAACGAAATGCCTACAGAGCATTTAAAAAACCCGCTTCCAGTGAAATGTCTGAGAAGTATGTAAAAACCCGCTTGCAATGAAATGACTCCAGAACACGTAAAAACCCGATTGCAACGAAATGACTCCAGAGCACGTAAAAACCCGTTTGCAACGAAATGACTCCAGAGTACTTAAAAACCCGCTTGCAACGAAATGCCTACAGAGCACTTAAAAACCCGCATGCAACGAAATGACTCCAGAGCACTTAAAAACCCGCTTGCAACGAAATGACTCCAGAGCACTTAAAAACCCGCTTGCAACGAAATTCCTTCAGAGCACTTAAAACCCGCTTGCAACGAAATGACTCCAGAGCACTTAAAAACCCTCTTGCAACGAAATGACTCCAGAGCACTTAAAAACCCTTTTGCAACGAAATGACTCCAGAGCACTTAAAAACCCGCTTGCAACGAAATGACTCCAGAGTACTTAAAAACCCGCTTGCAACGAAATGACTCCAGAGCACTTAAAAACCCGCTTGCAACGTAATGGCTCCAGAGCACTTAAAAACCCGCTTGCAACGAAATGGCTCCAGAGCACTTAAAAACCCGCTTGCAACGAAATGGCTCCAGAGCACTTAAAAACCCGCTTGCAACGAAATGGCTCCAGAGCACTTAAAAACCCGCTTGCAACGAAATGTCTCCAGAGCACTTAAAAACCCGCTTGCAACGAAATGACTCCAGAGCACTTAAAAACCCGCTTGCAACGAAATGACTCCAGAGCACTTAAAAACCCGCTTGCAACGAAATGACTCCAGAGCACTTAAAAACCCGCTTGCAACGAAATGACTCCAGAGCACTTAAAAACCCGCTTGCAACGTAATGGCTCCAGAGCACTTAAAAACCCGCTTGCAACGAAATGGCTCCAGAGCACTTAAAAACCCGCTTGCAACGAAATGGCTCCAGAGCACTTAAAAACCCGCTTGCAACGAAATGTCTCCAGAGCACTTAAAAACCCGCTTGCAACGAAATGACTCCAGAGAACTTAAAAACCCGCTTGCAACGAAATGCCTACAGAGCACTTAAAAACCCGCTTGCAACGAAATGACTCCAGAGCACTTAAAAACCCGCTTGCAACGAAATGACTCCAGAGCACTTAAAAACCCGCTTGCAACGAAATGACTCCAGAGCACTTAAAAACCCGCTTGCAACGAAATGACTCCAGAGCACTTAAAAACCCGCTTGCAACGAAATGACTCCAGAGCACGTAAAAACCCGCTTGCAACGAAATGACTCCAGAGCACTTAAAAACCCGCTTGCAACGAAATGACTCCAGAGCACGTAAAAACCCGTTTGCAACGAAATGACTCCAGAGTACATAAAAACCCGCTTGCAACGAAATGCCTACAGAGCATTTAAAAAACCCGCTTCCAGTGAAATGTCTGAGAAGTATGTAAAAACCCGCTTGCAACGAAATGACTCCAGAACACGTAAAAACCCGATTGCAACGAAATGACTCCAGAGCACGTAAAAACCCGTTTGCAACGAAATGACTCCAGAGTACTTAAAAACCCGCTTGCAACGAAATGCCTACAGAGCATTTAAAAAACCCGCTTCCAGTGAAATGTCTGAGAAGTATGTAAAAACCCGCTTGCAACGAAATGACTCCAGAACACGTAAAAACCCGCTTGCAACGAAATGACTCCAGAGCACTTAAAAACCCGCTTACAACGAAATGCCTTCAGAGCACTTAAAAACCCGCATGCAACGAAATGACTCCAGAGCACTTAAAAACCCGCTTGCAACGAAATGACTCCAGAGCACTTAAAAACCCGCTTGCAACGAAATTCCTTCAGAGCACTTAAAATCCGCTTGCAACGAAATGACTCCAGAGCACTTAAAAACCCGCTTGCAACGAAATGGCTCCAGAGCACTTAAAAACCCGCATGCAACGAAATGTCTCCAGAGCACTTAAAAACCCGCTTGCAACGAAATGACTCCAGAGCACTTAAAAACCCGCTTGTAACGAAATGCCTTCAGAGCACTTAAAAACCCGCTTGCAACGAAATGACTCCAGAGCACTTAAAAACCCGCTTGCAACGTAATGGCTCCAGAGCACTTAAAAACCCGCTTGCAACGAAATGGCTCCAGAGCACTTAAAAACCCGCTTGCAACGAAATGACTCCAGAGCACTTAAAAACCCGCTTGCAACGAAATGACTCCAGAGCACGTAAAAACCCGTTTGCAACGAAATGACTCCAGAGTACTTAAAAACCCGCTTGCAACGAAATGCCTACAGAGCATTTAAAAAACCCGCTTCCAGTGAAATGTCTGAGAAGTATGTAAAAACCCGCTTGCAACGAAATGACTCCAGAACACGTAAAAACCCGCTTGCAACGAAATGACTCCATAGCACGTAAAAACCCGTTTGCAACGAAATGACTCCAGAGTACTTAAAAACCCGCTTGCAACGAAATGCCTACAGAGCATTTAAAAAACCCGCTTCCAGTGAAATGTCTGAGAAGTATGTAAAAACCCGCTTGCAACGAAATGACTCCAGAGCACTTAAAAACCCGCTTGCAACGAAATGACTCCAGAGCACTTAAAAACCCGCTTACAACGAAATGCCTTCAGAGCACTTAAAAACCCGCATGCAACGAAATGACTCCAGAGCACTTAAAAACCCGCTTGCAACGAAATGACTCCAGAGCACTAAAAAACCCGCTTGCAACGAAATGACTCCAGAGCACTTAAAAACCCACTTGCAACGAAATGACTCCAGAACACTTAAAAACCCGCTTGCAACGAAATGACTCCAGAACACTTAAAAACCCGCTTGCAACGAAATGACTCCAGAGCACTTAAAAACCCGCTTGTAACGAAATGCCTTCAGAGCACTTAAAAACCCGCTTGCAACGAAATGACTCCAGAGCACTTAAAAACCCGCTTGCAACGTAATGGCTCCAGAGCACTTAAAAACCCGCTTGCAACGAAATGGCTCCAGAGCACTTAAAAACCCGCTTGCAACGAAATGACTCCAGAGCACTTAAAAACCCGCTTGCAACGAAATGACTCCAGAGCACGTAAAAACCCGTTTGCAACGAAATGACTCCAGAGTACTTAAAAACCCGCTTGCAACGAAATGCCTACAGAGCATTTAAAAAACCCGCTTCCAGTGAAATGTCTGAGAAGTATGTAAAAACCCGCTTGCAACGAAATGACTCCAGAGCACTTAAAAACCCGCTTGCAACGAAATGACTCCAGAGCACTTAAAAACCCGCTTACAACGAAATGCCTTCAGAGCACTTAAAAACCCGCATGCAACGAAATGACTCCAGAGCACTTAAAAACCCGCTTGCAACGAAATGACTCCAGAGCACTAAAAAACCCGCTTGCAACGAAATGACTCCAGAGCACTTAAAAACCCACTTGCAACGAAATGACTCCAGAACACTTAAAAACCCGCTTGCAACGAAATGACTCCAGAACACTTAAAAACCCGCTTGCAACGAAATGACTCCAGAGCACTTAAAAACCCGCTTGCAACGAAATGACTCCAGAGCACTTAAAAACCCGCTTGCAACGAAATGTCTCCAGAGGACTTAAAAACTCGCTTGCAACGAAATGACTCCAGAGCACTTAAAAACCCGCTTGCAACGAAATGACTCCAGAGCACTAAAAAACCCGCTTGCAACGAAATGTCTCCAGAGCACTTAAAAACCCGCATGCAACGAAATGACTCCAGAGCACTTAAAAACCCGCTTGCAACGAAATGACTCCAGAGCACTAAAAAACCCGCTTGCAACGAAATGACTCCAGAGCACTTAAAAACCCACTTGCAACGAAATGACTCCAGAACACTTAAAAACCCGCTTGCAACGAAATGACTCCAGAACACTTAAAAACCCGCTTGCAACGAAATGACTCCAGAGCACTTAAAAACCCGCTTGCAACGAAATGTCTCCAGAGCACTTAAAAACTCGCTTGCAACGAAATGACTCCAGAGCACTTAAAAACCCGCTTGCAACGAAATGACTCCAGAGCACTTAAAAACCCGCTTGCAACGAAATGACTCCAGAGCACGTAAAAACCCGTTTGCAACGAAATGACTCCAGAGTACTTAAAAACCCGCTTGCAACGAAATGCCTACAGAGCATTTAAAAAACCCGCTTCCAGTGAAATGTCTGAGAAGTATGTAAAAACCCGCTTGCAACGAAATGACTCCAGAACACGTAAAAACCCGCTTGCAACGAAATGACTCCAGAGCACGTAAAAACCCGTTTGCAACGAAATGACTCCAGAGTACTTAAAAACCCGCTTGCAACGAAATGCCTACAGAGCATTTAAAAAACCCGCTTCCAGTGAAATGTCTGAGAAGTATGTAAAAACCCGCTTGCAACGAAATGACTCCAGAACACGTAAAAACCCGCTTGCAACGAAATGACTCCAGAGCACTTAAAAACCCGCTTACAACGAAATGCCTTCAGAGCACTTAAAAACCCGCATGCAATGAAATGACTCCAGAGCACTTAAAAACCCGCTTGCAACGAAATGACTCCAGAGCACTTAAAAACCCGCTTGCAACGAAATTCCTTCAGAGCACTTAAAACCCGCTTGCAACGAAATGACTCCAGAGCACTTAAAAACCCGCTTGCAACGAAATGACTCCAGAGCACTTAAAAACCCGCTTGCAACGAAATGACTCCAGAGCACTTAAAACCCTTTTGCAACGAAATGACTCCAGAGCACTTAAAAACCCACATGCAACGAAATGTCTCCAGAGCACTTAAAAACCCGCTTGCAACGAAATGGCTCCAGAGCACTTAAAAACCCGCATGCAACGAAATTTCTCCAGAGCACTTAAAAACCCGCTTGCAACGAAATGACTCCAGAGCACTTAAAAACCCGCTTGCAACGAAATGACTCCAGAGCACTTAAAAACCCGCTTGCAACGAAATGACTCCAGAGCACGTAAAAACCCGCTTGCAACGAAATGACTCCAGAGCACTTAAAAACCCGCTTGCAACGAAATGACTCCAGAGCACGTAAAAACCCGTTTGCAACGAAATGACTCCAGAGTACATAAAAACCCGCTTGCAACGAAATGCCTACAGAGCATTTAAAAAACCCGCTTCCAGTGAAATGTCTGAGAAGTATGTAAAAACCCGCTTGCAACGAAATGACTCCAGAACACGTAAAAACCCGATTGCAACGAAATGACTCCAGAGCACGTAAAAACCCGTTTGCAACGAAATGACTCCAGAGTACTTAAAAACCCGCTTGCAACGAAATGCCTACAGAGCATTTAAAAAACCCGCTTCCAGTGAAATGTCTGAGAAGTATGTAAAAACCCGCTTGCAACGAAATGACTCCAGAACACGTAAAAACCCGCTTGCAACGAAATGACTCCAGAGCACTTAAAAACCCGCTTACAACGAAATGCCTTCAGAGCACTTAAAAACCCGCATGCAACGAAATGACTCCAGAGCACTTAAAAACCCGCTTGCAACGAAATGACTCCAGAGCACTTAAAAACCCGCTTGCAACGAAATTCCTTCAGAGCACTTAAAATCCGCTTGCAACGAAATGACTCCAGAGCACTTAAAAACCCGCTTGCAACGAAATGGCTCCAGAGCACTTAAAAACCCGCATGCAACGAAATGTCTCCAGAGCACTTAAAAACCCGCTTGCAACGAAATGACTCCAGAGCACTTAAAAACCCGCTTGCAACGAAATGCCTTCAGAGCACTTAAAAACCCGCTTGCAACGAAATGACTCCAGAGCACTTAAAAACCCGCTTGCAACGTAATGGCTCCAGAGCACTTAAAAACCCGCTTGCAACGAAATGGCTCCAGAGCACTTAAAAACCCGCTTGCAACGAAATGACTCCAGAGCACTTAAAAACCCGCTTGCAACGAAATGACTCCAGAGCACGTAAAAACCCGTTTGCAACGAAATGACTCCAGAGTACTTAAAAACCCGCTTGCAACGAAATGCCTACAGAGCATTTAAAAAACCCGCTTCCAGTGAAATGTCTGAGAAGTATGTAAAAACCCGCTTGCAACGAAATGACTCCAGAACACGTAAAAACCCGCTTGCAACGAAATGACTCCATAGCCCGTAAAAACCCGTTTGCAACGAAATGACTCCAGAGTACTTAAAAACCCGCTTGCAACGAAATGCCTACAGAGCATTTAAAAAACCCGCTTCCAGTGAAATGTCTGAGAAGTATGTAAAAACCCGCTTGCAACGAAATGACTCCAGAGCACTTAAAAACCCGCTTGCAACGAAATGACTCCAGAGCACTTAAAAACCCGCTTACAACGAAATGCCTTCAGAGCACTTAAAAACCCGCATGCAACGAAATGACTCCAGAGCACTTAAAAACCCGCTTGCAACGAAATGACTCCAGAGCACTAAAAAACCCGCTTGCAACGAAATGACTCCAGAGCACTTAAAAACCCACTTGCAACGAAATGACTCCAGAACACTTAAAAACCCGCTTGCAACGAAATGACTCCAGAACACTTAAAAACCCGCTTGCAACGAAATGACTCCAGAGCACTTAAAAACCCGCTTGCAACGAAATGACTCCAGAGCACTTAAAAACCCGCTTGCAACGAAATGTCTCCAGAGCACTTAAAAACTCGCTTGCAACGAAATGACTCCAGAGCACTTAAAAACCCGCTTGCAACGAAATGACTCCAGAGCACTAAAAAACCCGCTTGCAACGAAATGTCTCCAGAGCACTTAAAAACCCGCATGCAACGAAATGACTCCAGAGCACTTAAAAACCCGCTTGCAACGAAATGACTCCAGAGCACTAAAAAACCCGCATGCAACGAAATGACTCCAGAGCACTTAAAAACCCGCTTGCAACGAAATGACTCCAGAGCACTTAAAAACCCGCTTGCAACGAAATTCATTCAGAGCACTTAAAACCCGCTTGCAACGAAATGACTCCAGAGCACTTAAAAACCCGCTTGCAACGAAATGACTCCAGAGCACTTAAAAACCCGCTTGCAACGAAATGACTCCAGAGCACTTAAAACCCTTTTGCAACGAAATGACTCCAGAGCACTTAAAAACCCACATGCAACGAAATGTCTCCAGAGCACTTAAAAACCCGGTTGCAACGAAATGGCTCCAGAGCACTTAAAAACCCGCATGCAACGAAATTTCTCCAGAGCACTTAAAAACCCGCTTGCAACGAAATGACTCCAGAGCACTTAAAAACCCGCTTGCAACGAAATGCCTTCAGAGCACTTAAAAACCCGCTTGCAACGAAATGACTCCAGAGCACTTAAAAACCCGCTTGCAACGTAATGGCTCCAGAGCACTTAAAAACCCGCTTGCAACGAAATGGCTCCAGAGCACTTAAAAACCCGCTTGCAACGAAATGACTCCAGAGCACTTAAAAACCCGCTTGCAACGAAATGACTCCAGAGCACGTAAAAACCCGTTTGCAACGAAATGACTCCAGAACACTTAAAAACCCGCTTGCAACGAAATGACTCCAGAGCACTTAAAAACCCGCTTGCAACGAAATGACTCCAGAGCACTTAAAAACCCGCTTGCAACGAAATGTCTCCAGAGCACTTAAAAACTCGCTTGCAACGAAATGACTCCAGAGCACTTAAAAACCCGCTTGCAACGAAATGACTCTAGAGCACTAAAAAACCCGCTTGCAACGAAATGTCTCCAGAGCACTTAAAAACCCGCATGCAACGAAATGACTCCAGAGCACTTAAAAACCCGCTTGCAACGAAATGACTCCAGAGCACTAAAAAACCCGCGTGCAACGAAATGACTCCAGAGCACTTAAAAACCCACTTGCAACGAAATGACTCCAGAACACTTAAAAACCCGCTTGCAACGAAATGACTCCAGAACACTTAAAAACCCGCTTGCAACGAAATGACTCCAGAGCACTTAAAAACCCGCTTGCAACGAAATGTCTCCAGAGCACTTAAAAACTCGCTTGCAACGAAATGACTCCAGAGCACTTAAAAACCCGCTTGCAACGAAATGACTCCAGAGCACTTAAAAACCCGCTTGCAACGAAATGACTCCAGAGCACGTAAAAACCCGTTTGCAACGAAATGACTCCAGAGTACTTAAAAACCCGCTTGCAACGAAATGCCTACAGAGCATTTAAAAAACCCGCTTCCAGTGAAATGTCTGAGAAGTATGTAAAAACCCGCTTGCAACGAAATGACTCCAGAACACGTAAAAACCCGCTTGCAACGAAATGACTCCATAGCACGTAAAAACCCGTTTGCAACGAAATGACTCCAGAGTACTTAAAAACCCGCTTGCAACGAAATGCCTACAGAGCATTTAAAAAACCCGCTTCCAGTGAAATGTCTGAGAAGTATGTAAAAACCCGCTTGCAACGAAATGACTCCAGAGCACTTAAAAACCCGCTTGCAACGAAATGACTCCAGAGCACTTAAAAACCCGCTTACAACGAAATGCCTTCAGAGCACTTAAAAACCCGCATGCAACGAAATGACTCCAGAGCACTTAAAAACCCGCTTGCAACGAAATGACTCCAGAGCACTAAAAAACCCGCTTGCAACGAAATGACTCCAGAGCACTTAAAAACCCACTTGCAACGAAATGACTCCAGAACACTTAAAAACCCGCTTGCAACGAAATGACTCCAGAACACTTAAAAACCCGCTTGCAACGAAATGACTCCAGAGCACTTAAAAACCCGCTTGCAACGAAATGACTCCAGAGCACTTAAAAACCCGCTTGCAACGAAATGTCTCCAGAGGACTTAAAAACTCGCTTGCAACGAAATGACTCCAGAGCACTTAAAAACCCGCTTGCAACGAAATGACTCCAGAGCACTAAAAAACCCGCTTGCAACGAAATGTCTCCAGAGCACTTAAAAACCCGCATGCAACGAAATGACTCCAGAGCACTTAAAAACCCGCTTGCAACGAAATGACTCCAGAGCACTAAAAAACCCGCTTGCAACGAAATGACTCCAGAGCACTTAAAAACCCACTTGCAACGAAATGACTCCAGAACACTTAAAAACCCGCTTGCAACGAAATGACTCCAGAACACTTAAAAACCCGCTTGCAACGAAATGACTCCAGAGCACTTAAAAACCCGCTTGCAACGAAATGTCTCCAGAGCACTTAAAAACTCGCTTGCAACGAAATGACTCCAGAGCACTTAAAAACCCGCTTGCAACGAAATGACTCCAGAGCACTTAAAAACCCGCTTGCAACGAAATGACTCCAGAGCACGTAAAAACCCGTTTGCAACGAAATGACTCCAGAGTACTTAAAAACCCGCTTGCAACGAAATGCCTACAGAGCATTTAAAAAACCCGCTTCCAGTGAAATGTCTGAGAAGTATGTAAAAACCCGCTTGCAACGAAATGACTCCAGAACACGTAAAAACCCGCTTGCAACGAAATGACTCCAGAGCACGTAAAAACCCGTTTGCAACGAAATGACTCCAGAGTACTTAAAAACCCGCTTGCAACGAAATGCCTACAGAGCATTTAAAAAACCCGCTTCCAGTGAAATGTCTGAGAAGTATGTAAAAACCCGCTTGCAACGAAATGACTCCAGAACACGTAAAAACCCGCTTGCAACGAAATGACTCCAGAGCACTTAAAAACCCGCTTACAACGAAATGCCTTCAGAGCACTTAAAAACCCGCATGCAATGAAATGACTCCAGAGCACTTAAAAACCCGCTTGCAACGAAATGACTCCAGAGCACTTAAAAACCCGCTTGCAACGAAATTCCTTCAGAGCACTTAAAACCCGCTTGCAACGAAATGACTCCAGAGCACTTAAAAACCCGCTTGCAACGAAATGACTCCAGAGCACTTAAAAACCCGCTTGCAACGAAATGACTCCAGAGCACTTAAAACCCTTTTGCAACGAAATGACTCCAGAGCACTTAAAAACCCACATGCAACGAAATGTCTCCAGAGCACTTAAAAACCCGCTTGCAACGAAATGGCTCCAGAGCACTTAAAAACCCGCATGCAACGAAATTTCTCCAGAGCACTTAAAAACCCGCTTGCAACGAAATGACTCCAGAGCACTTAAAAACCCGCTTGCAACGAAATGACTCCAGAGCACTTAAAAACCCGCTTGCAACGAAATGACTCCAGAGCACGTAAAAACCCGCTTGCAACGAAATGACTCCAGAGCACTTAAAAACCCGCTTGCAACGAAATGACTCCAGAGCACGTAAAAACCCGTTTGCAACGAAATGACTCCAGAGTACATAAAAACCCGCTTGCAACGAAATGCCTACAGAGCATTTAAAAAACCCGCTTCCAGTGAAATGTCTGAGAAGTATGTAAAAACCCGCTTGCAACGAAATGACTCCAGAACACGTAAAAACCCGATTGCAACGAAATGACTCCAGAGCACGTAAAAACCCGTTTGCAACGAAATGACTCCAGAGTACTTAAAAACCCGCTTGCAACGAAATGCCTACAGAGCATTTAAAAAACCCGCTTCCAGTGAAATGTCTGAGAAGTATGTAAAAACCCGCTTGCAACGAAATGACTCCAGAACACGTAAAAACCCGCTTGCAACGAAATGACTCCAGAGCACTTAAAAACCCGCTTACAACGAAATGCCTTCAGAGCACTTAAAAACCCGCATGCAACGAAATGACTCCAGAGCACTTAAAAACCCGCTTGCAACGAAATGACTCCAGAGCACTTAAAAACCCGCTTGCAACGAAATTCCTTCAGAGCACTTAAAATCCGCTTGCAACGAAATGACTCCAGAGCACTTAAAAACCCGCTTGCAACGAAATGGCTCCAGAGCACTTAAAAACCCGCATGCAACGAAATGTCTCCAGAGCACTTAAAAACCCGCTTGCAACGAAATGACTCCAGAGCACTTAAAAACCCGCTTGCAACGAAATGCCTTCAGAGCACTTAAAAACCCGCTTGCAACGAAATGACTCCAGAGCACTTAAAAACCCGCTTGCAACGTAATGGCTCCAGAGCACTTAAAAACCCGCTTGCAACGAAATGGCTCCAGAGCACTTAAAAACCCGCTTGCAACGAAATGACTCCAGAGCACTTAAAAACCCGCTTGCAACGAAATGACTCCAGAGCACGTAAAAACCCGTTTGCAACGAAATGACTCCAGAGTACTTAAAAACCCGCTTGCAACGAAATGCCTACAGAGCATTTAAAAAACCCGCTTCCAGTGAAATGTCTGAGAAGTATGTAAAAACCCGCTTGCAACGAAATGACTCCAGAACACGTAAAAACCCGCTTGCAACGAAATGACTCCATAGCCCGTAAAAACCCGTTTGCAACGAAATGACTCCAGAGTACTTAAAAACCCGCTTGCAACGAAATGCCTACAGAGCATTTAAAAAACCCGCTTCCAGTGAAATGTCTGAGAAGTATGTAAAAACCCGCTTGCAACGAAATGACTCCAGAGCACTTAAAAACCCGCTTGCAACGAAATGACTCCAGAGCACTTAAAAACCCGCTTACAACGAAATGCCTTCAGAGCACTTAAAAACCCGCATGCAACGAAATGACTCCAGAGCACTTAAAAACCCGCTTGCAACGAAATGACTCCAGAGCACTAAAAAACCCGCTTGCAACGAAATGACTCCAGAGCACTTAAAAACCCACTTGCAACGAAATGACTCCAGAACACTTAAAAACCCGCTTGCAACGAAATGACTCCAGAACACTTAAAAACCCGCTTGCAACGAAATGACTCCAGAGCACTTAAAAACCCGCTTGCAACGAAATGACTCCAGAGCACTTAAAAACCCGCTTGCAACGAAATGTCTCCAGAGCACTTAAAAACTCGCTTGCAACGAAATGACTCCAGAGCACTTAAAAACCCGCTTGCAACGAAATGACTCCAGAGCACTAAAAAACCCGCTTGCAACGAAATGTCTCCAGAGCACTTAAAAACCCGCATGCAACGAAATGACTCCAGAGCACTTAAAAACCCGCTTGCAACGAAATGACTCCAGAGCACTAAAAAACCCGCATGCAACGAAATGACTCCAGAGCACTTAAAAACCCGCTTGCAACGAAATGACTCCAGAGCACTTAAAAACCCGCTTGCAACGAAATTCATTCAGAGCACTTAAAACCCGCTTGCAACGAAATGACTCCAGAGCACTTAAAAACCCGCTTGCAACGAAATGACTCCAGAGCACTTAAAAACCCGCTTGCAACGAAATGACTCCAGAGCACTTAAAACCCTTTTGCAACGAAATGACTCCAGAGCACTTAAAAACCCACATGCAACGAAATGTCTCCAGAGCACTTAAAAACCCGGTTGCAACGAAATGGCTCCAGAGCACTTAAAAACCCGCATGCAACGAAATTTCTCCAGAGCACTTAAAAACCCGCTTGCAACGAAATGACTCCAGAGCACTTAAAAACCCGCTTGCAACGAAATGCCTTCAGAGCACTTAAAAACCCGCTTGCAACGAAATGACTCCAGAGCACTTAAAAACCCGCTTGCAACGTAATGGCTCCAGAGCACTTAAAAACCCGCTTGCAACGAAATGGCTCCAGAGCACTTAAAAACCCGCTTGCAACGAAATGACTCCAGAGCACTTAAAAACCCGCTTGCAACGAAATGACTCCAGAGCACGTAAAAACCCGTTTGCAACGAAATGACTCCAGAACACTTAAAAACCCGCTTGCAACGAAATGACTCCAGAGCACTTAAAAACCCGCTTGCAACGAAATGACTCCAGAGCACTTAAAAACCCGCTTGCAACGAAATGTCTCCAGAGCACTTAAAAACTCGCTTGCAACGAAATGACTCCAGAGCACTTAAAAACCCGCTTGCAACGAAATGACTCTAGAGCACTAAAAAACCCGCTTGCAACGAAATGTCTCCAGAGCACTTAAAAACCCGCATGCAACGAAATGACTCCAGAGCACTTAAAAACCCGCTTGCAACGAAATGACTCCAGAGCACTAAAAAACCCGCGTGCAACGAAATGACTCCAGAGCACTTAAAAACCCACTTGCAACGAAATGACTCCAGAACACTTAAAAACCCGCTTGCAACGAAATGACTCCAGAACACTTAAAAACCCGCTTGCAACGAAATGACTCCAGAGCACTTAAAAACCCGCTTGCAACGAAATGTCTCCAGAGCACTTAAAAACTCGCTTGCAACGAAATGACTCCAGAGCACTTAAAAACCCGCTTGCAACGAAATGACTCCAGAGCACTTAAAAACCCGCTTGCAACGAAATGACTCCAGAGCACGTAAAAACCCGTTTGCAACGAAATGACTCCAGAGTACTTAAAAACCCGCTTGCAACGAAATGCCTACAGAGCATTTAAAAAACCCGCTTCCAGTGAAATGTCTGAGAAGTATGTAAAAACCCGCTTGCAACGAAATGACTCCAGAACACGTAAAAACCCGCTTGCAACGAAATGACTCCAGAGCACGTAAAAACCCGTTTGCAACGAAATGACTCCAGAGTACTTAAAAACCCGCTTGCAACGAAATGCCTACAGAGCATTTAAAAAACCCGCTTCCAGTGAAATGTCTGAGAAGTATGTAAAAACCCGCTTGCAACGAAATGACTCCAGAACACGTAAAAACCCGCTTGCAACGAAATGACTCCAGAGCACTTAAAAACCCGCTTACAACGAAATGCCTTCAGAGCACTTAAAAACCCGCATGCAACGAAATGACTCCAGAGCACTTAAAAACCCGCTTGCAACGAAATGACTCCAGAGCACTTAAAAACCCGCTTGCAACGAAATTCCTTCAGAGCACTTAAAACCCGCTTGCAACGAAATGACTCCAGAGCACTTAAAAACCCGCTTGCAACGAAATGACTCCAGAGCACTTAAAAACCCGCTTGCAACGAAATGACTCCAGAGCACTTAAAACCCTTTTGCAACGAAATGACTCCAGAGCACTTAAAAACCCACATGCAACGAAATGTCTCCAGAGCACTTAAAAACCCGCTTGCAACGAAATGGCTCCAGAGCACTTAAAAACCCGCATGCAACGAAATTTCTCCAGAGCACTTAAAAACCCGCTTGCAACGAAATGACTCCAGAGCACTTAAAAACCCGCTTGCAACGAAATGCCTTCAGAGCACTTAAAAACCCGCTTGCAACGAAATGACTCCAGAGCACTTAAAAACCCGCTTGCAACGTAATGGCTCCAGAGCACTTAAAAACCCGCTTGCAACGAAATGGCTCCAGAGCACTTAAAAACCCGCTTGCAACGAAATGACTCCAGAGCACTTAAAAACCCGCTTGCAACGAAATGACTCCAGAGCACGTAAAAACCCGTTTGCAACGAAATGACTCCAGAGTACTTAAAAACCCGCTTGCAACGAAATGCCTACAGAGCATTTAAAAAACCCGCTTCCAGTGAAATGTCTGAGAAGTATGTAAAAACCCGCTTGCAACGAAATGACTCCAGAACACGTAAAAACCCGCTTGCAACGAAATGACTCCAGAGCACGTAAAAACCCGTTTGCAACGAAATGACTCCAGAGTACTTAAAAACCCGCTTGCAACGAAATGCCTACAGAGCATTTAAAAAACCCGCTTCCAGTGAAATGTCTGAGAAGTATGTAAAAACCCGCTTGCAACGAAATGACTCCAGAACACGTAAAAACCCGCTTGCAACGAAATGACTCCAGAGCAATTAAAAACCCGCTTACAACGAAATGCCTTCAGAGCACTTAAAAACCCGCATGCAACGAAATGACTCCAGAGCACTTAAAAACCCGCTTGCAACGAAATGACTCCAGAGCACTAAAAAACCCGCTTGCAACGAAATGACTCCAGAGCACTTAAAAACCCACTTGCAACGAAATGACTCCAGAACACTTAAAAACCCGCTTGCAACGAAATGACTCCAGAACACTTAAAAACCCGCTTGCAACGAAATGACTCCAGAGCACTTAAAAACCCGCTTGCAACGAAATGACTCCAGAGCACTTAAAAACCCGCTTGCAACGAAATGACTCCAGAGCACTTAAAAACCCGCTTGCAACGAAATGCCTTCAGAGCACTTAAAAACCCGCTTGCAACGAAATGACTCCAGAGCACTTAAAAACCCGCTTGCAACGAAATGACTCCAGAGCACTTAAAAACCCACTTGCAACGAAATGTCTCCAGAGCACTTAAAAACTCGCTTGCAACGAAATGACTCCAGAGCACTTAAAAACCCGCTTGCAACGAAATGACTCCAGATCACTAAAAAACCCGCTTCCAATGAAATGACTCCAGAGCACTTAAAAGCCCGCTTGCAACGAAATGACTCCAGAGCACTTAAAAACCCGCTTGCAACGAAATGACTCCAGAGCACTTAAAAACCCGCTTGCAACGAAATGACTCCAGAGCACTTAAACACCCGCTTGCAACGAAATGACTCCAGAGCACTTAAAAACCCGCTTGCAACGAAATGACTCCAGAACACTTAAAAACCCGCTTGCAACGAAATTCCTTCAGAGCACTTAAAACCCGCTTGCAACGAAATGACTCCAGAGCACTTAAAAACCCGCTTGCAACGAAATGACTCAAGAGCACTTAAAAACCCTTTTGCAACGAAATGACTCCAGAGCACTTAAAAACCCGCTTGCAACGAAATGACTCCAGAGCACTTAAAAACCCGCTTGCAACGAAATGACTCCAGAGCACTTAAAAACCCGCTTGCAACGAAATGACTCCAGAGCACTTAAAAACCCGCTTGCAACGAAATGACTCCAGAGCACTTAAAAACCCGCTTGCAACGAAATGACTCCAGAGCACTTAAAAACCCGCTTGCAACGTAATGACTCCAGAGCACTTAAAAACCCGCTTGCAACGAAATGGCTCCAGAGCACTTAAAAACCCGCTTGCAACGAAATGGCTCCAGAGCACTTAAAAACCCGCTTGCAACGAAATGACTCCAGAGCACTTAAAAACCCGCTTGCAACGAAATGACTCCAGAACACTTAAAAACCCGCTTGCAACGAAATGACTCCAGAGCACTTAAAAACCCGCTTGCAAAGAAATGACTCCAGAGCACTTAAAAACCCGCTTGCAACGAAATGACTCCAGAGTACTTAAAAACCCGCTTGCAACGAAATGACTCCAGAGCACTTAAAAATCCGCTTGCAACGAAATGACTCCAGAGCACTTAAAAACCCGCTTGCAACGAAATGACTCCAGAGCACGTAAAAACCCGCTTGCAACGAAATGACTCCAGAGCACGTAAAAACCCGTTTGCAACGAAATGACTCCAGAGTACTTAAAAACCCGCTTGCAACGAAATGCCTACAGAGCATTTAAAAAACCCGCTTGCAGTGAAATGTCTGAGAAGTATGTAAAAACCCGCTTGCAACGAAATGACTCCAGAACACGTAAAAACCCGCTTGCAACGAAATGACTCCAGAACACTTAAAAACCCGCTTGCAACGAAATGACTCCAGAGCACTTAAAAACCCGCTTGCAACGAAATGACTCCAGATAACTTAAAAACCCGCTTGCAACGAAATGACTCCAGATAACTTAAAAACCCGCTTGCAACGAAATGAATCCAGAGCACTAAAAAACCCGCTTCCAATGAAATGACTCCAGAGCACTTAAAAACCCGCTTGCAACGAAATGACTCCAGAACACTTAAAAACCCGCTTGCAACGAAATGACTCCAGAGCACTTAAAAACCCGCTTGCAACGAAATGACTCCAGATAACTTAAAAACCCGCTTGCAACGAAATGACTCCAGAGCACTTAAAAACCCGCTTGCAACGAAATGCCTTCAGAGCACTTAAAAACCCGCTTGCAACGAAAGGACTCCAGATAACTTAAAAACCCGCTTGCAACGAAATGACTCCAGAGCACTTAAAAACCCGCTTGCAACAAAATGACTCCAGAGCACTTAAAAACCCGCTTGCAACGAAATGGCTCCAGAGCACTTAAAAACCCGCATGCAACGAAATGTCTCCAGAGCACTTAAAAACCCGCTTGCAACGAAATGGCTCCAGAGCACTTAAAAACCCGCATGCAACGAAATGTCTCCAGAGCACTTAAAAACCCGCTTGCAACGAAATGACTCCAGAGCACTTAAAAACCCGCTTGCAACGAAATGCCTTCAGAGCACTTAAAAACCCGCTTGCAACGAAATGACTCCAGAGCACTTAAAAACCCGCTTGCAACGTAATGGCTCCAGAGCACTTAAAAACCCGCTTGCAACGAAATGCCTTCAGAGCACTTAAAAACCCGCTTGCAACGAAATGACTCCAGAGCACTTAAAAACCCGCTTGCAACGAAATGACTCCAGAGCACTTAAAAACCCGCTTGCAACGAAATGTCTCCAGAGCACTTAAAAACTCGCTTGCAACGAAATGACTCCAGAGCACTTAAAAACCCGCTTGCAACGAAATGACTCCAGATCACTAAAAAACCCGCTTCCAATGAAATGACTCCAGAGCACTTAAAAGCCCGCTTGCAACGAAATGACTCCAGAGCACTTAAAAACCCGCTTGCAACGAAATGACTCCAGAGCACTTAAAAACCCGCTTGCAACGAAATGACTCCAGAGCACTTAAACACCCGCTTGCAACGAAATGACTCCAGAGCACTTAAAAACCCGCTTGCAACGAAATGACTCCAGAACACTTAAAAACCCGCTTGCAACGAAATTCCTTCAGAGCACTTAAAACCCGCTTGCAACGAAATGACTCCAGAGCACTTAAAAACCCGCTTGCAACGAAATGACTCAAGAGCACTTAAAAACCCTTTTGCAACGAAATGACGCCAGAGCACTTAAAAACCCGCTTGCAACGAAATGACTCCAGAGCACTTAAAAACCCGCTTGCAACGAAATGACTCCAGAGCACTTAAAAACCCGCTTGCAACGAAATGACTCCAGAGCACTTAAAAACCCGCTTGCAACGAAATGACTCCAGAGCACTTAAAAACCCGCTTGCAACGAAATGACTCCAGAGCACTTAAAAACCCGCTTGCAACGTAATGACTCCAGAGCACTTAAAAACCCGCTTGCAACGAAATGGCTCCAGAGCACTTAAAAACCAGCTTGCAAAGAAATGACTCCAGAGCACTTAAGAACCCGCTTGCAACGAAATGACTCCAGAGCACTTAAAAACCCGCTTGCAACGAAATGACTCCAGAGCACTTAAAAACCCGCTTGCAACGAAATGACTCCAGAGCACTTAAAAACCCGCTTGCAACGAAATGACTCCAGAGCACGTAAAAACCCGCTTGCAACGAAATGACTCCAGAGCACGTAAAAACCCGTTTGCAACGAAATGACTCCAGAGTACTTAAAAACCCGCTTGCAACGAAATGCCTACAGAGCATTTAAAAAACCCGCTTGCAGTGAAATGTCTGAGAAGTATGTAAAAACCCGCTTGCAACGAAATGACTCCAGAACACGTAAAAACCCGCTTGCAACGAAATGACTCCAGAACACTTAAAAACCCGCTTGCAACGAAATGACTCCAGAGCACTTAAAAACCCGCTTGCAACGAAATGACTCCAGATAACTTAAAAACCCGCTTGCAACGAAATGACTCCAGAGCACTTAAAAACCCGCTTGCAACGAAATGACTCCAGAGCACTAAAAAACCCACTTCCAATGAAATGACTCCAGAGCACTTAAAAACCCGCTTGCAACGAAATGACTCCAGAACACTTAAAAACCCGCTTGCAACGAAATGACTCCAGAGCACTTAAAAACCCGCTTGCAACGAAATGACTCCAGATAACGTAAAAACCCGCTTGCAACGAAATGACTCCAGAGCACTTAAAAACCCGCTTGCAACGAAATGCCTTCAGAGCACTTAAAAACCCGCTTGCAACGAAAGGACTCCAGATAACTTAAAAACCCGCTTGCAACGAAATGACTCCAGAGCACTTAAAAACCCGCTTGCAACGAAATGCCTTCAGAGCACTTAAAAACCCGCTTGCAACGAAATGACTCCAGAGCACTTAAAAACCAGCTTGCAACGTAATGGCTCCAGAGCACTTAAAAACCCGCTTGCAACGAAATGGCTCCAGAGCACTTAAAAACCCGCTTGCAACGAAATGGCTCCAGAGCACTTAAAAACCCGCTTGCAACGAAATGCCTCCAGAGCACTTAAAAACCCGCTTGCAACGAAATGACTCCAGAGCACTTAAAAACCCGCTTGCAACGAAATGCCTCCAGAGCACTTAAAAACCTGCTTGCAACGAAATGACTCCAGAGCACTTAAAAACCCGCTTGCAACGAAATGACTCCAGAGCACTTAAAAACCCGCTTGCAACGAAATGACTCCAGAGCACTTAAAAACCCGCTTGCAACGAAATGACTCCAGAGCACTTAAAAACCCGCTTGCAACGAAATGACTCCAGAGCACTTAAAAACCCGCTTGCAACGAAATGACTCCAGAGCACTTAAAAACCCGCTTGCAACGAAATGACTCCAGAGCACGTAAAAACCCGTTTGCAACGAAATGACTCCAGAGTACTTAAAAACCCGCTTGCAACGAAATGCCTACAGAGCATTTAAAAAACCCGCTTCCAGTGAAATGTCTGAGAAGTATGTAAAAACCCGCTTGCAACGAAATGACTCCAGAACACGTAAAAACCCGCTTGCAACGAAATGACTCCAGAGCACGTAAAAACCCGTTTGCAACGAAATGACTCCAGAGTACTTAAAAACCCGCTTGCAACGAAATGCCTACAGAGCATTTAAAAAACCCGCTTCCAGTGAAATGTCTGAGAAGTATGTAAAAACCCGCTTGCAACGAAATGACTCCAGAACACGTAAAAACCCGCTTGCAACGAAATGACTCAGAACACTTAAAAACCCGCTTGCAACGAAATGACTCCAGAGCACTTAAAAACCCGCTTGCAACGAAATGACTCCAGAGCACTTAAAAACCCGCTTGCAACGAAATGGCTCCAGAGCACTTAAAAACCAGCTTGCAACGAAATGTCTCCAGAGCACTTAAAAACCCGCTTGCAACGAAATGCCTCCAGAGCATTTAAAAACCCGCTTGCAACGAAATGACTCCAGAGCACTCAAAAACCCGCTTGCAACGAAATGACTCCAGAGCACTCAAAAACCCGCTTGCAACGAAATGACTCCAGAGCACTTAAAAACCCGCTTGCAACGAAATGCCTACAGAGCACTTAAAAAACCCGCTTCCAGTGAAATGTCTGAGAAGTATGTAAAAACCCGCTTGCAACGAAATGACTCCAGAACACGTAAAAACCCGCTTGCAACGAAATGACTCCAGAGCACTTAAAAACCCGCTTACAACGAAATGCCTTCAGAGCACTTAAAAACCTGCTTGCAACGAAATGACTCCAGAGCACTTAAAAACCCGCTTGCAACGAAATGACTCCAGAACACGTAAAAACCCGCTTGCAACGAAATGACTCCAGAGCACTTAAAAACCCGCTTGCAACGAAATGCCTTCAGAGCACTTAAAAACCCGCTTGTAAAGAAATGACTCCAGTACACTTAAAAACCCGCTTGCAACGAAAAGACTCCAGAGCACTTAAAAACCCGCTTGCAACAAAATGACTCCAGAGCACTTAAAAACCCGCTTGCAACGAAATGACTCCAGAGTACTTAAAAACCCGCTTGCAACGAAATGCCTACAGAGCACTTAAAAAACCCGCTTCCAGTGAAATGTCTGAGAAGTATGTAAAAACCCGCTTGCAACGAAATGACTCCAGAGCACTTAAACACCCGCTTGCAACGAAATGACTCCAGAGTACATAAAAACCCGCTTGCAAAGAAATGCCTACAGAGCACTTAAAAAACCCGCTTCCAGTGAAATGTCTGAGAAGTATGTAAAAACCCGCTTGCAACGAAATGTCTCCAGAGCACTTAAAAACCCGCTTGCAACGAACTGACTCCAGAGCACTTAAAAACCCGCTTGCAACGAAATGCCTTCAGAGCACTTAAAAACCCGCTTGCAACGAAATGACTCCAGAGCACTTAAAAACCCGCTTACAACGAAATGCCTTCAGAGCACTTAAAAACCTGCTTGCAACGAAATGACTCCAGAGCACTTAAAAACCCGCTTGCAACGAAATGACTCCAGAACACGTAAAAACCCGCTTGCAACGAAATGACTCCAGAGCACTTAAAAACCCGCTTGCAACGAAATGCCTTCAGAGCACTTAAAAACCCGCTTGTAAAGAAATGACTCCAGTACACTTAAAAACCCGCTTGCAACGAAAAGACTCCAGAGCACTTAAAAACCCGCTTGCAACAAAATGACTCCAGAGCACTTAAAAACCCGCTTGCAACGAAATGACTCCAGAGTACTTAAAAACCCGCTTGCAACGAAATGCCTACAGAGCACTTAAAAAACCCGCTTCCAGTGAAATGTCTGAGAAGTATGTAAAAACCCGCTTGCAACGAAATGACTCCAGAGCACTTAAACACCCGCTTGCAACGAAATGACTCCAGAGTACATAAAAACCCGCTTGCAAAGAAATGCCTACAGAGCACTTAAAAAACCCGCTTCCAGTGAAATGTCTGAGAAGTATGTAAAAACCCGCTTGCAACGAAATGTCTCCAGAGCACTTAAAAACCCGCTTGCAACGAACTGACTCCAGAGCACTTAAAAACCCGCTTGCAACGAAATGCCTTCAGAGCACTTAAAAACCCGCTTGCAACGAAATGACTCCAGAGCACTTAAAAACCCGCTTGCAACGAAATGCCTTCAGAGCACTTAAAAACCCGCTTGCAACGAAATGACTCCAGAGCACTTAAAAACCCGCTTGCAACGAAATGACTCCAGAGCACTTAAAAACCCGCTTGCAACGAAATGACTCCAGAGCACTTAAAAACCCGCTTGCAACGAAATGACTCCAGAGCACTTAAAAACCCGCTTGCAACGAAATGACTCCAGAGCACTTAAAAACCCGCTTGCAACGAAATGACTCCAGAGCACTTAAAAACCCGCTTGCAACGAAATGACTCCAGAGCACTTAAAAACCCGCTTGCAACGAAATGACTCCAGAGCACTTAAAAACCCGCTTGCAACGAAATGACTCCAGAGCACTTAAAAACCCGCTTGCAACGAAATGACTCCAGAGCACTTAAAAACCCGCTTGCAGCGAAATGACTCCAGAGCACTTAAAAACCCGCTTGCAACGAAATGACTCCAGAGCACTTAAAAACCCGCTTGCAACGAAATGACTCCAGAGCACTTAAAAACCCGCTTGCAAAGAAATGACTGCAGAGCACGTAAAAACCCGCTTGCAACGAAATGACTCCAGAGCATTAAAAACCCGCTTGCAACGAAATGACTCCAGAGCACTTAAAAACCCGCTTGCAACGAAATGGCTCCAGAGCACTTAAAAACCAGCTTGCAACGAAATGTCTCCAGAGCACTTAAAAACCCGCTTGCAACGAAATGCCTCCAGAGCACTTAAAAACCCGCTTGCAACGAAATGACTCCAGAGCACTCAAAAACCCGCTTGCAACGAAATGACTCCAGAGCACTCAAAAACCCGCTTGCAACGAAATGACTCCAGAGTACTCAAAAACCCGCTTGCAATGAAATGACTCCAGAGCACTTAAACACCCGCTTGCAACGAAATGACTCCAGAGTACTTAAAAACCCGCTTGCAACGAAATGCCTACAGAGCACTTAAAAAACCCGCTTCCAGTGAAATGTCTGAGAAGTATGTAAAAACCCGCTTGCAACGAAATGACTCCAGAGCACTTAAACATCCGCTTGCAACGAAATGACTCCAGAGTACATAAAAACCCGCTTGCAAAGAAATGCCTACAGAGCACTTAAAAAACCCGCTTCCAGTGAAATGTCTGAGAAGTATGTAAAAACCCGCTTGCAACGAAATGTCTCCAGAGCACTTAAAAACCCGCTTGCAACGAACTGACTCCAGAGCACTTAAAAACCCGCTTGCAACGAAATGCCTTCAGAGCACTTAAAAACCAGCTTGCAACGAAATGACTCCAGAGCACTTAAAAACCCGCTTGCAACGAAATGACTCCAGAGCACTTAAAAACCCGCTTGCAACGAAATGACTCCAGAGCACTTAAAAACCCGCTTGCAACGAAATGACTCCAGAGCACTTAAAAACCCGCTTGCAACGAAATGACTCCAGAGCACTTAAAAACCCGCTTGCAACGAAATGACTCCAGAGCACTTAAAAACCCGCTTGCAACGAAATGACTCCAGAGCACTTAAAAACCCGCTTGCAACGAAATGACTCCAGAGCACTTAAAAACCCGCTTGCAACGAAATGACTCCAGAGCACTTAAAAACCCGCTTGCAACGAAATGACTCCAGAGCACTTAAAAACCCGCTTGCAGCGAAATGACTCCAGAGCACTTAAAAACCCGCTTGCAACGAAATGACTCCAGAGCACTTAAAAACCCGCTTGCAACGAAATGACTCCAGAGCACTTAAAAACCCGCTTGCAAAGAAATGACTGCAGAGCACGTAAAAACCCGCTTGCAACGAAATGACTCCAGAGCACTTAAAAACCCGCTTGCAACGAAATGACTCCAGAGCACTTAAAAACCCGCTTGCAACGAAATGGCTCCAGAGCACTTAAAAACCAGCTTGCAACGAAATGTCTCCAGAGCACTTAAAAACCCGCTTGCAACGAAATGCCTCCAGAGCACTTAAAAACCCGCTTGCAACGAAATGACTCCAGAGCACTCAAAAACCCGCTTGCAACGAAATGAATCCAGAGCACTCAAAAACCCGCTTGCAACGAAATGACTCCAGAGTACTCAAAAACCCGCTTGCAATGAAATGACTCCAGAGCACTTAAACACCCGCTTGCAACGAAATGACTCCAGAGTACTTAAAAACCCGCTTGCAACGAAATGCCTACAGAGCACTTAAAAAACCCGCTTCCAGTGAAATGTCTGAGAAGTATGTAAAAACCCGCTTGCAACGAAATGACTCCAGAACACGTAAAAACCCGCTTGCAACGAAATGACTCCAGAGCACTTAAAAACCCGCTTGCAACGAAATGCCTTCAGAGCACTTAAAAACCTGCTTGCAACGAAATGACTCCAGAGCACTTAAAAACCCGCTTGCAACGAAATGACTCCAGAACACGTAAAAACCCGCTTGCAACGAAATGACTCCAGAGCACTTAAAAACCCGCTTGCAACGAAATGCCTTCAGAGCACTTAAAAACCCGCTTGCAAAGAAATGACTCCAGTACACTTAAAAACCCGCTTGCAACGAAAAGACTCCAGAGCACTTAAAAACCCGCTTGCAACAAAATGACTCCAGAGCACTTAAAAACCCGCTTGCAACGAAATGACTCCAGAGTACTTAAACACCCGCTTGCAACGAAATGCCTACAGAGCACTTAAAAAACCCGCTTCCAGTGAAATGTCTGAGAAGTATGTAAAAACCCGCTTGCAACGAAATGACTCCAGAGCACTTAAACACCCGCTTGCAACGAAATGACTCCAGAGTACATAAAAACCCGCTTGCAAAGAAATGCCTACAGAGCACTTAAAAAACCCGCTTCCAGTGAAATGTCTGAGAAGTATGTAAAAACCCGCTTGCAACGAAATGTCTCCAGAGCACTTAAAAACCCGCTTGCAACGAACTGACTCCAGAGCACTTAAAAACCCGCTTGCAACGAAATGCCTTCAGAGCACTTAAAAACCCGCTTGCAACGAAATGACTCCAGAGCACTTAAAAACCCGCTTGCAACGAAATGCCTTCAGAGCACTTAAAAACCCGCTTGCAACGAAATGACTCCAGAGCACTTAAAAACCCGCTTGCAACGAAATGACTCCAGAGCACTTAAAAACCCGCTTGCAACGAAATGACTCCAGAGCACTTAAAAACCCGCTTGCAACGAAATGACTCCAGAGCACTTAAAAACCCGCTTGCAACGAAATGACTCCAGAGCACTTAAAAACCCGCTTGCAACGAAATGACTCCAGAGCACTTAAAAACCCGCTTGCAACGAAATGACTCCAGAGCACTTAAAAACCCGCTTGCAACGAAATGACTCCAGAGCACTTAAAAACCCGCTTGCAACGAAATGACTCCAGAGCACTTAAAAACCCGCTTGCAACGAAATGACTCCAGAGCACTTAAAAACCCGCTTGCAACGAAATGACTCCAGAGCACTTAAAAACCCGCTTGCAGCGAAATGACTCCAGAGCACTTAAAAACCCGCTTGCAACGAAATGACTCCAGAGCACTTAAAAACCCGCTTGCAACGAAATGACTCCAGAGCACTTAAAAACCCGCTTGCAAAGAAATGACTGCAGAGCACGTAAAAACCCGCTTGCAACGAAATGACTCCAGAGCATTAAAAACCCGCTTGCAACGAAATGACTCCAGAGCACTTAAAAACCCGCTTGCAACGAAATGGCTCCAGAGCACTTAAAAACCAGCTTGCAACGAAATGTCTCCAGAGCACTTAAAAACCCGCTTGCAACGAAATGCCTCCAGAGCACTTAAAAACCCGCTTGCAACGAAATGACTCCAGAGCACTCAAAAACCCGCTTGCAACGAAATGACTCCAGAGCACTCAAAAACCCGCTTGCAACGAAATGACTCCAGAGTACTCAAAAACCCGCTTGCAATGAAATGACTCCAGAGCACTTAAACACCCGCTTGCAACGAAATGACTCCAGAGTACTTAAAAACCCGCTTGCAACGAAATGCCTACAGAGCACTTAAAAAACCCGCTTCCAGTGAAATGTCTGAGAAGTATGTAAAAACCCGCTTGCAACGAAATGACTCCAGAGCACTTAAACATCCGCTTGCAACGAAATGACTCCAGAGTACATAAAAACCCGCTTGCAAAGAAATGCCTACAGAGCACTTAAAAAACCCGCTTCCAGTGAAATGTCTGAGAAGTATGTAAAAACCCGCTTGCAACGAAATGTCTCCAGAGCACTTAAAAACCCGCTTGCAACGAACTGACTCCAGAGCACTTAAAAACCCGCTTGCAACGAAATGCCTTCAGAGCACTTAAAAACCAGCTTGCAACGAAATGACTCCAGAGCACTTAAAAACCCGCTTGCAACGAAATGACTCCAGAGCACTTAAAAACCCGCTTGCAACGTAATGACTCCAGAGCACTTAAAAACCCGCTTGCAACGAAATGACTCCAGAGCACTTAAAAACCCGCTTGCAGCGAAATGACTCCAGAGCACTTAAAAACCCGCTTGCAACGAAATGACTCCAGAGCACTTAAAAACCCGCTTGCAACGAAATGACTCCAGAGCACTTAAAAACCCGCTTGCAAAGAAATGACTGCAGAGCACGTAAAAACCCGCTTGCAACGAAATGACTCCAGAGCATTAAAAACCCGCTTGCAACGAAATGACTCCAGAGCACTTAAAAACCCGCTTGCAACGAAATGGCTCCAGAGCACTTAAAAACCAGCTTGCAACGAAATGTCTCCAGAGCACTTAAAAACCCGCTTGCAACGAAATGCCTCCAGAGCACTTAAAAACCCGCTTGCAACGAAATGACTCCAGAGCACTCAAAAACCCGCTTGCAACGAAATGAATCCAGAGCACTCAAAAACCCGCTTGCAACGAAATGACTCCAGAGTACTCAAAAACCCGCTTGCAATGAAATGACTCCAGAGCACTTAAACACCCGCTTGCAACGAAATGACTCCAGAGTACTTAAAAACCCGCTTGCAACGAAATGCCTACAGAGCACTTAAAAAACCCGCTTCCAGTGAAATGTCTGAGAAGTATGTAAAAACCCGCTTGCAACGAAATGACTCCAGAACACGTAAAAACCCGCTTGCAACGAAATGACTCCAGAGCACTTAAAAACCCGCTTGCAACGAAATGCCTTCAGAGCACTTAAAAACCTGCTTGCAACGAAATGACTCCAGAGCACTTAAAAACCCGCTTGCAACGAAATGACTCCAGAACACGTAAAAACCCGCTTGCAACGAAATGACTCCAGAGCACTTAAAAACCCGCTTGCAACGAAATGCCTTCAGAGCACTTAAAAACCCGCTTGCAACGAAAAGACTCCAGAGCACTTAAAAACCCGCTTGCAACAAAATGACTCCAGAGCACTTAAAAACCCGCTTGCAACGAAATGACTCCAGAGTACTTAAAAACCCGCTTGCAACGAAATGCCTACAGAGCACTTAAAAAACCCGCTTCCAGTGAAATGTCTGAGAAGTATGTAAAAACCCGCTTGCAACGAAATGACTCCAGAGCACTTAAACACCCGCTTGCAACGAAATGACTCCAGAGTACATAAAAACCCGCTTGCAAAGAAATGCCTACAGAGCACTTAAAAAACCCGCTTCCAGTGAAATGTCTGAGAAGTATGTAAAAACCCGCTTGCAACGAAATGTCTCCAGAGCACTTAAAAACCCGCTTGCAACGAACTGACTCCAGAGCACTTAAAAACCCGCTTGCAACGAAATGCCTTCAGAGCACTTAAAAACCCGCTTGCAACGAAATGACTCCAGAGCACTTAAAAACCCGCTTGCAACGAAATGACTCCAGAGCACTTAAAAACCCGCTTGCAACGAAATGACTCCAGAGCACTTAAAAACCCGCTTGCAACGAAATGACTCCAGAGCACTTAAAAACCCGCTTGCAACGAAATGACTCCTTAGCACTTAAAAACCCGCTTGCAACGAAATGACTCCAGAGCACTTAAAAACCCGCTTGCAACGAAATGACTCCAGAGCACTTAAAAACCCACTTGCAACGAAATGACTCCAGAGCACTTAAAAACCCGCTTGCAACGAAATGACTCCAGAGCACTTAAAAACCCGCTTGCAACGAAATGACTCCAGAGCACTTAAAAACCCGCTTGCAACGAAATGACTCCAGAGCACGTAAAAACCCGCTTGCAGCGAAATGACTCCAGAGCACTTAAAAACCCGCTTGCAACGAAATGACTCCAGAGCACTTAAAAACCCGCTTGCAAAGAAATGACTGCAGAGCACGTAAAAACCCGCTTGCAACGAAATGACTCCAGAGCATTAAAAACCCGCTTGCAACGAAATGACTCCAGAGCACTTAAAAACCCGCTTGCAACGAAATGACTCCAGAGCACTTAAAAACCCGCTTGCAACGAAATGACTCCAGAGCACTTAAAAAACCCGCTTGCAGTGAAATGTCTGAGAAGTATGTAAAAACCCGCTTGCAACGAAATGACTCCAGAGCACTTAAAATACTCGCTTCCAGTTAAATGTCAGAGAAATATGTAAAAACCCGCTTGCAACGAAATGACTCCAGAGCACGTAAAAACCCGTTTGCAACGTAATGACTCCAGAGTACTTAAAAACCCGCTTGCAACGAAATGCCTACAGAGCATTTAAAAATCCCGCTTCCAGTGAAATGTCTGAGAAGTATGTAAAAACCCGCTTGCAACGAAATGACTCCAGAACACGTAAAAACCCGCTTGCAACGAAATGACTCCAGAGCACTTAAAAACCCGCTTGCAACGAAATGACTCCAGAGCACTTAAAAACCCACTTGCAACGAAATGACTCCAGAGCACTTAAAAACCCGCTTGCAACGAAATGTCTCCAGAGCACTTAAAAACCCGCTTGCAACGAAATGGCTCCAGAGCACTTAAAAACCCGTTTGCAACGAAATGGCTCCAGAGCACTAAAAAACCCGCTTGCAACGAAATGTCTCCAGAGCACTTAAAAACCCGCTTGCAACGAAATGCCTCCAGAGCACTTAAAAACCCGCTTGCAACGAAATGACTCCAGAGCACTCAAAAACCCGCTTGCAACGAAATGACTCCAGAGCACTCAAAAACCCGCTTGCAACGAAATGACTCCAGAGTACTCAAAAACCCGCTTGCAATGAAATGACTCCAGAGCACTTAAACACCCGCTTGCAACGAAATGACTCCAGAGTACTTAAAAACCCGCATGCAACGAAATGCCTACAGAGCACTTAAAAAACCCGCTTCCAGTGAAATGTCTGAGAAGTATGTAAAAACCCGCTTGCAACGAAATGACTCCAGAGCACTTAAACATCCGCTTGCAACGAAATGACTCCAGAGTACATAAAAACCCGCTTGCAAAGAAATGCCTACAGAGCACTTAAAAAACCCGCTTCCAGTGAAATGTCTGAGAAGTATGTAAAAACCCGCTTGCAACGAAATGTCTCCAGAGCACTTAAAAACCCGCTTGCAACGAACTGACTCCAGAGCACTTAAAAACCCGCTTGCAACGAAATGCCTTCAGAGCACTTAAAAACCAGCTTGCAACGAAATGACTCCAGAGCACTTAAAAACCCGCTTGCAACGAAATGACTCCAGAGCACTTAAAAACCCGCTTGCAACGTAATGACTCCAGAGCACTTAAAAACCCGCTTGCAACGAAATGACTCCAGAGCACTTAAAAACCCGCTTGCAACGAAATGACTCCAGAGCACTTAAAAACCCGCTTGCAACGAAATGACTCCAGAGCACTTAAAAACCCGCTTGCAACGAAATGACTCCAGAGCACTTAAAAACCCGCTTGCAACGAAATGACTCCAGAGCACTTAAAAACCCGCTTGCAACGAAATGACTCCAGAGCACTTAAAAACCCGCTTGCAACGAAATGACTCCAGAGCACTTAAAAACCCGCTTGCAGCGAAATGACTCCAGAGCACTTAAAAACCCGCTTGCAACGAAATGACTCCAGAGCACTTAAAAACCCGCTTGCAACGAAATGACTCCAGAGCACTTAAGAACCCGCTTGCAAAGAAATGACTGCAGAGCACGTAAAAACCCGCTTGCAACGAAATGACTCCAGAGCATTAAAAACCCGCTTGCAACGAAATGACTCCAGAGCACTTAAAAACCCGCTTGCAACCAAATGGCTCCAGAGCACTTAAAAACCAGCTTGCAACGAAATGTCTCCAGAGCACTTAAAAACCCGCTTGCAACGAAATGCCTCCAGAGCACTTAAAAACCCGCTTGCAACGAAATGACTCCAGAGCACTCAAAAACCCGCTTGCAACGAAATGAATCCAGAGCACTCAAAAACCCGCTTGCAACGAAATGACTCCAGAGTACTCAAAAACCCGCTTGCAATGAAATGACTCCAGAGCACTTAAACACCCGCTTGCAACGAAATGACTCCAGAGTACTTAAAAACCCGCTTGCAACGAAATGCCTACAGAGCACTTAAAAAACCCGCTTCCAGTGAAATGTCTGAGAAGTATGTAAAAACCCGCTTGCAACGAAATGACTCCAGAACACGTAAAAACCCGCTTGCAACGAAATGACTCCAGAGTCTTAAAAACCCGCTTGCAACGAAATGCCTTCAGAGCACTTAAAAACCTGCTTGCAACGAAATGACTCCAGAGCACTTAAAAACCCGCTTGCAACGAAATGACTCCAGAACACGTAAAAACCCGCTTGCAACGAAATGACTCCAGAGCACTTAAAAACCCGCTTGCAACGAAATGCCTTCAGAGCACTTAAAAACCCGCTTGCAAAGAAATGACTCCAGTACACTTAAAAACCCGCTTGCAACGAAAAGAATCCAGAGCACTTAAAAACCCGCTTGCAACAAAATGACTCCAGAGCACTTAAAAACCCGCTTGCAACGAAATGACTCCAGAGTACTTAAAAACCCGCTTGCAACGAAATGCCTACAGAGCACTTAAAAAACCCGCTTCCAGTGAAATGTCTGAGAAGTATGTAAAAACCCGCTTGCAACGAAATGACTCCAGAGCACTTAAACACCCGCTTGCAACGAAATGACTCCAGAGTACATAAAAACCCGCTTGCAAAGAAATGCCTACAGAGCACTTAAAAAACCCGCTTCCAGTGAAATGTCTGAGAAGTATGTAAAAACCCGCTTGCAACGAAATGTCTCCAGAGCACTTAAAAACCCGCTTGCAACGAACTGACTCCAGAGCACTTAAAAACCCGCTTGCAACGAAATGCCTTCAGAGCACTTAAAAACCCGCTTGCAACGAAATGACTCCAGAGCACTTAAAAACCCGCTTGCAACGAAATGACTCCAGAGCACTTAAAAACCCGCTTGCAACGAAATGACTCCAGAGCACTTAAAAACCCGCTTGCAACGAAATGACTCCAGAGCACTTAAAAACCCGCTTGCAACGAAATGACTCCTTAGCACTTAAAAACCCGCTTGCAACGAAATGACTCCAGAGCACTTAAAAACCCGCTTGCAACGAAATGACTCCAGAGCACTTAAAAACCCACTTGCAACGAAATGACTCCAGAGCACTTAAAAACCCGCTTGCAACGAAATGACTCCAGAGCACTTAAAAACCCGCTTGCAACGAAATGACTCCAGAGCACTTAAAAACCCGCTTGCAACGAAATGACTCCAGAGCACGTAAAAACCCGCTTGCAGCGAAATGACTCCAGAGCACTTAAAAACCCGCTTGCAACGAAATGACTCCAGAGCACTTAAAAACCCGCTTGCAAAGAAATGACTGCAGAGCACGTAAAAACCCGCTTGCAACGAAATGACTCCAGAGCATTAAAAACCCGCTTGCAACGAAATGACTCCAGAGCACTTAAAAACCCGCTTGCAACGAAATGACTCCAGAGCACTTAAAAACCCGCTTGCAACGAAATGACTCCAGAGCACTTAAAAAACCCGCTTGCAGTGAAATGTCTGAGAAGTATGTAAAAACCCGCTTGCAACGAAATGACTCCAGAGCACTTAAAATACTCGCTTCCAGTTAAATGTCAGAGAAATATGTAAAAACCCGCTTGCAACGAAATGTCTCCAGAGCACGTAAAAACCCGTTTGCAACGTAATGACTCCAGAGTACTTAAAAACCCGCTTGCAACGAAATGCCTACAGAGCATTTAAAAATCCCGCTTCCAGTGAAATGTCTGAGAAGTATGTAAAAACCCGCTTGCAACGAAATGACTCCAGAACACGTAAAAACCCGCTTGCAACGAAATGACTCCAGAGCACTTAAAAACCCGCTTGCAACGAAATGACTCCAGAGCACTTAAAAACCCACTTGCAACGAAATGACTCCAGAGCACTTAAAAACCCGCTTGCAACGAAATGTCTCCAGAGCACTTAAAAACCCGCTTGCAACGAAATGGCTCCAGAGCACTTAAAAACCCGTTTGCAACGAAATGGCTCCAGAGCACTAAAAAACCCGCTTGCAACGAAATGTCTCCAGAGCACTTAAAAACCCGCTTGCAACGAAATGCCTCCAGAGCACTTAAAAACCCGCTTGCAACGAAATGACTCCAGAGCACTCAAAAACCCGCTTGCAACGAAATGACTCCAGAGCACTCAAAAACCCGCTTGCAACGAAATGACTCCAGAGTACTCAAAAACCCCCTTGCAATGAAATGACTCCAGAGCACTTAAACACCCGCTTGCAACGAAATGACTCCAGAGTACTTAAAAACCCGCTTGCAACGAAATGCCTACAGAGCACTTAAAAAACCCGCTTCCAGTGAAATGTCTGAGAAGTATGTAAAAACCCGCTTGCAACGAAATGACTCCAGAACACGTAAAAACCCGCTTGCAACGAAATGACTCCAGAGCACTTAAAAACCCGCTTGCAACGAAATGCCTTCAGAGCACTTAAAAACCCGCTTGCAACGAAATGACTCCAGAGCACTTAAAAACCCGCTTGCAAAGAAATGACTCCAGAACACGTAAAAACCCGCTTGCAACGAAATGACTCCAGAGCACTTAAAAACCCGCTTGCAACGAAATGCCTTCAGAGCACTTAAAAACCCGCTTGCAAAGAAATGACTCCAGTACACTTAAAAACCCGCTTGCAACGAAAAGACTCCAGAGCACTTAAAAACCCGCTTGCAACAAAATGACTCCAGAGCACTTAAAAACCCGCTTGCAACGAAATGACTCCAGAGTACTTAAAAACCCGCTTGCAACGAAATGCCTACAGAGCACTTAAAAAACCCGCTTCCAGTGAAATGTCTGAGAAGTATGTAAAAACCCGCTTGCAACGAAATGACTCCAGAGCACTTAAACACCCGCTTGCAACGAAATGACTCCAGAGTACATAAAAACCCGCTTACAAAGAAATGCCTACAGAGCACTTAAAAAACCCGCTTCCAGTAAAATGTCTGAGAAGTATGTAAAAACCCGCTTGCAACGAAATGTCTCCAGAGCACTTAAAAACCCGCTTGCAACGAACTGACTCCAGAGCACTTAAAAACCCGCTTGCAACGAAATGCCTTCAGAGCACTTAAAAACCCGCTTGAAACGAAATGACTCCAGAGCACTTAAAAATCTGCTTGCAACGAAATGACTCCAGAGCACTTAAAAACCCGCTTGCAACGAAATGACTCCAGAGCACTTAAAAACCCGCTTGCAACGAAATGACTCCAGAGCACTTAAAAACCCGCTTGCAACGAAATGACTCCAGAGCACTTAAAAACCCGCTTGCAACGAAATGACTCCAGAGCACTTAAAAACCCGCTTGCAACGAAATGACTCCAGAGCACTTAAAAACCCGCTTGCAACGAAATGACTCCAGAGCACTTAAAAACCCGCTTGCAACGAAATGACTCCAGAGCACTTAAAAACCCGCTTGCAACGAAATGACTCCAGAGCACTTAAAAACCCGCTTGCAACGAAATGACTCCAGAGCACTTAAAAACCCGCTTGCAACGAAATGACTCCAGAGCACTTAAAAACCCGCTTGCAGCGAAATGACTCCAGAGCACTTAAAAACCCGCTTGCAACGAAATGACTCCAGAGCACTTAAAAACCCGCTTGCAACGAAATGACTCCAGAGCACTTAAAAACCCGCTTGCAAAGAAATGACTGCAGAGCACGTAAAAACCCGCTTGCAATGAAATGACTCCAGAGCACTTAAAAAACCCGCTTCCAGTGAAATGTCTGAGAAGTATGTAAAAACCCGCTTGCAACGAAATGACTCCAGAGCACTTAAAATACTCGCTTCCAGTTAAATGTCAGAGAAATATGTAAAAACCCGCTTGCAAAGAAATGACTCCAGAGCACTTAAAAACCCGCTTGCAACGAAATGACTCCAGAGCACGTAAAAACCCGTTTGCAACGAAATGACTCCAGAGTACTTAAAAACCCGCTTGCAACGAAATGCCTACAGAGCATTTAAAAAACCCGCTTCCAGTGAAATGTCTGAGAAGTATGTAAAAACCCGCTTGCAACGAAATGACTCCAGAACACGTAAAAACCCGCTTGCAACGAAATGACTCCAGAGCACGTAAAAACCCGTTTGCAACGAAATGACTCCAGAGTACTTAAAAACCAGCTTGCAACGAAATGCCTACAGAGCATTTAAAAAACCCGCTTCCAGTGAAATGTCTGAGAAGTATGTAAAAACCCGCTTGCAACGAAATGACTCCAGAACACGTAAAAACCCGCTTGCAACGAAATGACTCCAGAGCACTTAAAAACCCGCTTACAACGAAATGCCTTCAGAGCACTTAAAAACCCGCATGCAACGAAATGACTCCAGAGCACTTAAAAACCCGCTTGCAACGAAATGACTCCAGAGCACTTAAAAACCCGCTTGCAACGAAATTCCTTCAGAGCACTTAAAACCCGCTTGCAACGAAATGACTCCAGAGCACTTAAAAACCCGCTTGCAACGAAATGGCTCCAGAGCACTTAAAAACCCGCATGCAACGAAATTTCTCCAGAGCACTTAAAAACCCGCTTGCAACGAAATGACTCCAGAGCACTTAAAAACCCGCTTGCAACGAAATGCCTTCAGAGCACTTAAAAACCCGCTTGCAACGAAATGACTCCAGAGCACTTAAAAACCCGCTTGCAACGTAATGGCTCCAGAGCACTTAAAAACCCGCTTGCAACGAAATGGCTCCAGAGCACTTAAAAACCCGCTTGCAACGAAATGACTCCAGAGCACTTAAAAACCCGCTTGCAACGAAATGACTCCAGAGCACGTAAAAACCCGTTTGCAACGAAATGACTCCAGAGTACTTAAAAACCCGCTTGCAACGAAATGCCTACAGAGCATTTAAAAAACCCGCTTCCAGTGAAATGTCTGAGAAGTATGTAAAAACCCGCTTGCAACGAAATGACTCCAGAACACGTAAAAACCCGCTTGCAAAGAAATGACTCCAGAGCACGTAAAAACCCGTTTGCAACGAAATGACTCCAGAGTACTTAAAAACCCGCTTGCAACGAAATGCCTACAGAGCATTTAAAAAACCCGCTTCCAGTGAAATGTCTGAGAAGTATGTAAAAACCCGCTTGCAACGAAATGACTCCAGAACACGTAAAAACCCGCTTGCAACGAAATGACTCCAGAGCAATTAAAAACCCGCTTGCAACGAAATGACTCCAGAGCACTTAAAAACCCGCTTGCAACGAAATGACTCCAGAGCAATTAAAAACCCGCTTACAACGAAATGCCTTCAGAGCACTTAAAAACCCGCATGCAACGAAATGACTCCAGAGCACTTAAAAACCCGCTTGCAACGAAATGACTCCAGAGCACTAAAAAACCCGCTTGCAACGAAATGACTCCAGAGCACTTAAAAACCCACTTGCAACGAAATGACTCCAGAACACTTAAAAACCCGCTTGCAACGAAATGACTCCAGAACACTTAAAAACCCGCTTGCAACGAAATGACTCCAGAGCACTTAAAAACCCGCTTGCAACGAAATGACTCCAGAGCACTTAAAAACCCGCTTGCAACGAAATGACTCCAGAGCACTTAAAAACCCGCTTGCAACGAAATGCCTTCAGAGCACTTAAAAACCCGCTTGCAACGAAATGACTCCAGAGCACTTAAAAACCCGCTTGCAACGAAATGACTCCAGAGCACTTAAAAACCCACTTGCAACGAAATGTCTCCAGAGCACTTAAAAACTCGCTTGCAACGAAATGACTCCAGAGCACTTAAAAACCCGCTTGCAACGAAATGACTCCAGATCACTAAAAAACCCGCTTCCAATGAAATGACTCCAGAGCACTTAAAAGCCCGCTTGCAACGAAATGACTCCAGAGCACTTAAAAACCCGCTTGCAACGAAATGACTCCAGAGCACTTAAAAACCCGCTTGCAACGAAATGACTCCAGAGCACTTAAACACCCGCTTGCAACGAAATGACTCCAGAGCACTTAAAAACCCGCTTGCAACGAAATGACTCCAGAACACTTAAAAACCCGCTTGCAACGAAATTCCTTCAGAGCACTTAAAACCCGCTTGCAACGAAATGACTCCAGAGCACTTAAAAACCCGCTTGCAACGAAATGACTCAAGAGCACTTAAAAACCCTTTTGCAACGAAATGACTCCAGAGCACTTAAAAACCCGCTTGCAACGAAATGACTCCAGAGCACTTAAAAACCCGCTTGCAACGAAATGACTCCAGAGCACTTAAAAACCCGCTTGCAACGAAATGACTCCAGAGCACTTAAAAACCCGCTTGCAACGAAATGACTCCAGAGCACTTAAAAACCCGCTTGCAACGAAATGACTCCAGAGCACTTAAAAACCCGCTTGCAACGTAATGACTCCAGAGCACTTAAAAACCCGCTTGCAACGAAATGGCTCCAGAGCACTTAAAAACCCGCTTGCAACGAAATGGCTCCAGAGCACTTAAAAACCCGCTTGCAACGAAATGACTCCAGAGCACTTAAAAACCCGCTTGCAACGAAATGACTCCAGAACACTTAAAAACCCGCTTGCAACGAAATGACTCCAGAGCACTTAAAAACCCGCTTGCAAAGAAATGACTCCAGAGCACTTAAAAACCCGCTTGCAACGAAATGACTCCAGAGTACTTAAAAACCCGCTTGCAACGAAATGACTCCAGAGCACTTAAAAATCCGCTTGCAACGAAATGACTCCAGAGCACTTAAAAACCCGCTTGCAACGAAATGACTCCAGAGCACGTAAAAACCCGCTTGCAACGAAATGACTCCAGAGCACGTAAAAACCCGTTTGCAACGAAATGACTCCAGAGTACTTAAAAACCCGCTTGCAACGAAATGCCTACAGAGCATTTAAAAAACCCGCTTGCAGTGAAATGTCTGAGAAGTATGTAAAAACCAGCTTGCAACGAAATGACTCCAGAACACGTAAAAACCCGCTTGCAACGAAATGACTCCAGAACACTTAAAAACCCGCTTGCAACGAAATGACTCCAGAGCACTTAAAAACCCGCTTGCAACGAAATGACTCCAGATAACTTAAAAACCCGCTTGCAACGAAATGACTCCAGATAACTTAAAAACCCGCTTGCAACGAAATGAATCCAGAGCACTAAAAAACCCGCTTCCAATGAAATGACTCCAGAGCACTTAAAAACCCGCTTGCAACGAAATGACTCCAGAACACTTAAAAACCCGCTTGCAACGAAATGACTCCAGAGCACTTAAAAACCCGCTTGCAACGAAATGACTCCAGATAACTTAAAAACCCGCTTGCAACGAAATGACTCCAGAGCACTTAAAAACCCGCTTGCAACGAAATGCCTTCAGAGCACTTAAAAACCCGCTTGCAACGAAAGGACTCCAGATAACTTAAAAACCCGCTTGCAACGAAATGACTCCAGAGCACTTAAAAACCCGCTTGCAACAAAATGACTCCAGAGCACTTAAAAACCCGCTTGCAACTTAATGGCTCCAGAGCACTTAAAAACCCGCATGCAACGAAATGTCTCCAGAGCACTTAAAAACCCGCTTGCAACGAAATGGCTCCAGAGCACTTAAAAACCCGCATGCAACGAAATGTCTCCAGAGCACTTAAAAACCCGCTTGCAACGAAATGACTCCAGAGCACTTAAAAACCCGCTTGCAACGAAATGCCTTCAGAGCACTTAAAAACCCGCTTGCAACGAAATGACTCCAGAGCACTTAAAAACCCGCTTGCAACGAAATGCCTTCAGAGCACTTAAAAACCCGCTTGCAAAGAAATGACTCCAGTACACTTAAAAACCCGCTTGCAACGAAAAGACTCCAGAGCACTTAAAAACCCGCTTGCAACAAAATGACTCCAGAGCACTTAAAAACCCGCTTGCAACGAAATGACTCCAGAGTACTTAAAAACCCGCTTGCAACGAAATGCCTACAGAGCACTTAAAAAACCCGCTTCCAGTGAAATGTCTGAGAAGTATGTAAAAACCCGCTTGCAACGAAATGACTCCAGAGCACTTAAACACCCGCTTGCAACGAAATGACTCCAGAGTACATAAAAACCCGCTTGCAAAGAAATGCCTACAGAGCACTTAAAAAACCCGCTTCCAGTGAAATGTCTGAGAAGTATGTAAAAACCCGCTTGCAACGAAATGTCTCCAGAGCACTTAAAAACCCGCTTGCAACGAACTGACTCCAGAGCACTTAAAAACCCGCTTGCAACGAAATGCCTTCAGAGCACTTAAAAACCCGCTTGCAACGAAATGACTCCAGAGCACTTAAAAACCCGCTTGCAACGAAATGACTCCAGAGCACTTAAAAACCCGCTTGCAACGAAATGACTCCAGAGCACTTAAAAACCCGCTTGCAACGAAATGACTCCAGAGCACTTAAAAACCCGCTTGCAACGAAATGACTCCTTAGCACTTAAAAACCCGCTTGCAACGAAATGACTCCAGAGCACTTAAAAACCCGCTTGCAACGAAATGACTCCAGAGCACTTAAAAACCCACTTGCAACGAAATGACTCCAGAGCACTTAAAAACCCGCTTGCAACGAAATGACTCCAGAGCACTTAAAAACCCGCTTGCAACGAAATGACTCCAGAGCACTTAAAAACCCGCTTGCAACGAAATGACTCCAGAGCACGTAAAAACCCGCTTGCAGCGAAATGACTCCAGAGCACTTAAAAACCCGCTTGCAACGAAATGACTCCAGAGCACTTAAAAACCCGCTTGCAAAGAAATGACTGCAGAGCACGTAAAAACCCGCTTGCAACGAAATGACTCCAGAGCATTAAAAACCCGCTTGCAACGAAATGACTCCAGAGCACTTAAAAACCCGCTTGCAACGAAATGACTCCAGAGCACTTAAAAACCCGCTTGCAACGAAATGACTCCAGAGCACTTAAAAAACCCGCTTGCAGTGAAATGTCTGAGAAGTATGTAAAAACCCGCTTGCAACGAAATGACTCCAGAGCACTTAAAATACTCGCTTCCAGTTAAATGTCAGAGAAATATGTAAAAACCCGCTTGCAACGAAATGACTCCAGAGCACGTAAAAACCCGTTTGCAACGTAATGACTCCAGAGTACTTAAAAACCCGCTTGCAACGAAATGCCTACAGAGCATTTAAAAATCCCGCTTCCAGTGAAATGTCTGAGAAGTATGTAAAAACCCGCTTGCAACGAAATGACTCCAGAACACGTAAAAACCCGCTTGCAACGAAATGACTCCAGAGCACTTAAAAACCCGCTTGCAACGAAATGACTCCAGAGCACTTAAAAACCCACTTGCAACGAAATGACTCCAGAGCACTTAAAAACCCGCTTGCAACGAAATGTCTCCAGAGCACTTAAAAACCCGCTTGCAACGAAATGGCTCCAGAGCACTTAAAAACCCGTTTGCAACGAAATGGCTCCAGAGCACTAAAAAACCCGCTTGCAACGAAATGTCTCCAGAGCACTTAAAAACCCGCTTGCAACGAAATGCCTCCAGAGCACTTAAAAACCCGCTTGCAACGAAATGACTCCAGAGCACTCAAAAACCCGCTTGCAACGAAATGACTCCAGAGCACTCAAAAACCCGCTTGCAACGAAATGACTCCAGAGTACTCAAAAACCCCCTTGCAATGAAATGACTCCAGAGCACTTAAACACCCGCTTGCAACGAAATGACTCCAGAGTACTTAAAAACCCGCTTGCAACGAAATGCCTACAGAGCACTTAAAAAACCCGCTTCCAGTGAAATGTCTGAGAAGTATGTAAAAACCCGCTTGCAACGAAATGACTCCAGAACACGTAAAAACCCGCTTGCAACGAAATGACTCCAGAGCACTTAAAAACCCGCTTGCAACGAAATGCCTTCAGAGCACTTAAAAACCCGCTTGCAACGAAATGACTCCAGAGCACTTAAAAACCCGCTTGCAAAGAAATGACTCCAGAACACGTAAAAACCCGCTTGCAACGAAATGACTCCAGAGCACTTAAAAACCCGCTTGCAACGAAATGCCTTCAGAGCACTTAAAAACCCGCTTGCAAAGAAATGACTCCAGTACACTTAAAAACCCGCTTGCAACGAAAAGACTCCAGAGCACTTAAAAACCCGCTTGCAACAAAATGACTCCAGAGCACTTAAAAACCCGCTTGCAACGAAATGACTCCAGAGTACTTAAAAACCCGCTTGCAACGAAATGCCTACAGAGCACTTAAAAAACCCGCTTCCAGTGAAATGTCTGAGAAGTATGTAAAAACCCGCTTGCAACGAAATGACTCCAGAGCACTTAAACACCCGCTTGCAACGAAATGACTCCAGAGTACATAAAAACCCGCTTACAAAGAAATGCCTACAGAGCACTTAAAAAACCCGCTTCCAGTAAAATGTCTGAGAAGTATGTAAAAACCCGCTTGCAACGAAATGTCTCCAGAGCACTTAAAAACCCGCTTGCAACGAACTGACTCCAGAGCACTTAAAAACCCGCTTGCAACGAAATGCCTTCAGAGCACTTAAAAACCCGCTTGAAACGAAATGACTCCAGAGCACTTAAAAATCTGCTTGCAACGAAATGACTCCAGAGCACTTAAAAACCCGCTTGCAACGAAATGACTCCAGAGCACTTAAAAACCCGCTTGCAACGAAATGACTCCAGAGCACTTAAAAACCCGCTTGCAACGAAATGACTCCAGAGCACTTAAAAACCCGCTTGCAACGAAATGACTCCAGAGCACTTAAAAACCCGCTTGCAACGAAATGACTCCAGAGCACTTAAAAACCCGCTTGCAACGAAATGACTCCAGAGCACTTAAAAACCCGCTTGCAACGAAATGACTCCAGAGCACTTAAAAACCCGCTTGCAACGAAATGACTCCAGAGCACTTAAAAACCCGCTTGCAACGAAATGACTCCAGAGCACTTAAAAACCCGCTTGCAACGAAATGACTCCAGAGCACTTAAAAACCCGCTTGCAGCGAAATGACTCCAGAGCACTTAAAAACCCGCTTGCAACGAAATGACTCCAGAGCACTTAAAAACCCGCTTGCAACGAAATGACTCCAGAGCACTTAAAAACCCGCTTGCAAAGAAATGACTGCAGAGCACGTAAAAACCCGCTTGCAATGAAATGACTCCAGAGCACTTAAAAAACCCGCTTCCAGTGAAATGTCTGAGAAGTATGTAAAAACCCGCTTGCAACGAAATGACTCCAGAGCACTTAAAATACTCGCTTCCAGTTAAATGTCAGAGAAATATGTAAAAACCCGCTTGCAAAGAAATGACTCCAGAGCACTTAAAAACCCGCTTGCAACGAAATGACTCCAGAGCACGTAAAAACCCGTTTGCAACGAAATGACTCCAGAGTACTTAAAAACCCGCTTGCAACGAAATGCCTACAGAGCATTTAAAAAACCCGCTTCCAGTGAAATGTCTGAGAAGTATGTAAAAACCCGCTTGCAACGAAATGACTCCAGAACACGTAAAAACCCGCTTGCAACGAAATGACTCCAGAGCACGTAAAAACCCGTTTGCAACGAAATGACTCCAGAGTACTTAAAAACCAGCTTGCAACGAAATGCCTACAGAGCATTTAAAAAACCCGCTTCCAGTGAAATGTCTGAGAAGTATGTAAAAACCCGCTTGCAACGAAATGACTCCAGAACACGTAAAAACCCGCTTGCAACGAAATGACTCCAGAGCACTTAAAAACCCGCTTACAACGAAATGCCTTCAGAGCACTTAAAAACCCGCATGCAACGAAATGACTCCAGAGCACTTAAAAACCCGCTTGCAACGAAATGACTCCAGAGCACTTAAAAACCCGCTTGCAACGAAATTCCTTCAGAGCACTTAAAACCCGCTTGCAACGAAATGACTCCAGAGCACTTAAAAACCCGCTTGCAACGAAATGGCTCCAGAGCACTTAAAAACCCGCATGCAACGAAATTTCTCCAGAGCACTTAAAAACCCGCTTGCAACGAAATGACTCCAGAGCACTTAAAAACCCGCTTGCAACGAAATGCCTTCAGAGCACTTAAAAACCCGCTTGCAACGAAATGACTCCAGAGCACTTAAAAACCCGCTTGCAACGTAATGGCTCCAGAGCACTTAAAAACCCGCTTGCAACGAAATGGCTCCAGAGCACTTAAAAACCCGCTTGCAACGAAATGACTCCAGAGCACTTAAAAACCCGCTTGCAACGAAATGACTCCAGAGCACGTAAAAACCCGTTTGCAACGAAATGACTCCAGAGTACTTAAAAACCCGCTTGCAACGAAATGCCTACAGAGCATTTAAAAAACCCGCTTCCAGTGAAATGTCTGAGAAGTATGTAAAAACCCGCTTGCAACGAAATGACTCCAGAACACGTAAAAACCCGCTTGCAAAGAAATGACTCCAGAGCACGTAAAAACCCGTTTGCAACGAAATGACTCCAGAGTACTTAAAAACCCGCTTGCAACGAAATGCCTACAGAGCATTTAAAAAACCCGCTTCCAGTGAAATGTCTGAGAAGTATGTAAAAACCCGCTTGCAACGAAATGACTCCAGAACAAGTAAAAACCCGCTTGCAACGAAATGACTCCAGAGCAATTAAAAACCCGCTTGCAACGAAATGACTCCAGAGCACTTAAAAACCCGCTTGCAACGAAATGACTCCAGAGCAATTAAAAACCCGCTTACAACGAAATGCCTTCAGAGCACTTAAAAACCCGCTTGCAACGAAATGACTCCAGAGCACTTAAAAACCCGCTTGCAACGAAATGACTCCAGAGCACTAAAAAACCCGCTTGCAACGAAATGACTCCAGAGCACTTAAAAACCCACTTGCAACGAAATGACTCCAGAACACTTAAAAACCCGCTTGCAACGAAATGACTCCAGAACACTTAAAAACCCGCTTGCAACGAAATGACTCCAGAGCACTTAAAAACCCGCTTGCAACGAAATGACTCCAGAGCACTTAAAAACCCGCTTGCAACGAAATGACTCCAGAGCACTTAAAAACCCGCTTGCAACGAAATGCCTTCAGAGCACTTAAAAACCCGCTTGCAACGAAATGACTCCAGAGCACTTAAAAACCCGCTTGCAACGAAATGACTCCAGAGCACTTAAAAACCCACTTGCAACGAAATGTCTCCAGAGCACTTAAAAACTCGCTTGCAACGAAATGACTCCAGAGCACTTAAAAACCCGCTTGCAACGAAATGACTCCAGATCACTAAAAAACCCGCTTCCAATGAAATGACTCCAGAGCACTTAAAAGCCCGCTTGCAACGAAATGACTCCAGAGCACTTAAAAACCCGCTTGCAACGAAATGACTCCAGAGCACTTAAAAACCCGCTTGCAACGAAATGACTCCAGAGCACTTAAACACCCGCTTGCAACGAAATGACTCCAGAGCACTTAAAAACCCGCTTGCAACGAAATGACTCCAGAACACTTAAAAACCCGCTTGCAACGAAATTCCTTCAGAGCACTTAAAACCCGCTTGCAACGAAATGACTCCAGAGCACTTAAAAACCCGCTTGCAACGAAATGACTCAAGAGCACTTAAAAACCCTTTTGCAACGAAATGACTCCAGAGCACTTAAAAACCCGCTTGCAACGAAATGACTCCAGAGCACTTAAAAACCCGCTTGCAACGAAATGACTCCAGAGCACTTAAAAACCCGCTTGCAACGAAATGACTCCAGAGCACTTAAAAACCCGCTTGCAACGAAATGACTCCAGAGCACTTAAAAACCCGCTTGCAACGAAATGACTCCAGAGCACTTAAAAACCCGCTTGCAACGTAATGACTCCAGAGCACTTAAAAACCCGCTTGCAACGAAATGGCTCCAGAGCACTTAAAAACCCGCTTGCAACGAAATGGCTCCAGAGCACTTAAAAACCCGCTTGCAACGAAATGACTCCAGAGCACTTAAAAACCCGCTTGCAACGAAATGACTCCAGAACACTTAAAAACCCGCTTGCAACGAAATGACTCCAGAGCACTTAAAAACCCGCTTGCAAAGAAATGACTCCAGAGCACTTAAAAACCCGCTTGCAACGAAATGACTCCAGAGTACTTAAAAACCCGCTTGCAACGAAATGACTCCAGAGCACTTAAAAATCCGCTTGCAACGAAATGACTCCAGAGCACTTAAAAACCCGCTTGCAACGAAATGACTCCAGAGCACGTAAAAACCCGCTTGCAACGAAATGACTCCAGAGCACGTAAAAACCCGTTTGCAACGAAATGACTCCAGAGTACTTAAAAACCCGCTTGCAACGAAATGCCTACAGAGCATTTAAAAAACCCGCTTGCAGTGAAATGTCTGAGAAGTATGTAAAAACCAGCTTGCAACGAAATGACTCCAGAACACGTAAAAACCCGCTTGCAACGAAATGACTCCAGAACACTTAAAAACCCGCTTGCAACGAAATGACTCCAGAGCACTTAAAAACCCGCTTGCAACGAAATGACTCCAGATAACTTAAAAACCCGCTTGCAACGAAATGACTCCAGATAACTTAAAAACCCGCTTGCAACGAAATGAATCCAGAGCACTAAAAAACCCGCTTCCAATGAAATGACTCCAGAGCACTTAAAAACCCGCTTGCAACGAAATGACTCCAGAACACTTAAAAACCCGCTTGCAACGAAATGACTCCAGAGCACTTAAAAACCCGCTTGCAACGAAATGACTCCAGATAACTTAAAAACCCGCTTGCAACGAAATGACTCCAGAGCACTTAAAAACCCGCTTGCAACGAAATGCCTTCAGAGCACTTAAAAACCCGCTTGCAACGAAAGGACTCCAGATAACTTAAAAACCCGCTTGCAACGAAATGACTCCAGAGCACTTAAAAACCCGCTTGCAACAAAATGACTCCAGAGCACTTAAAAACCCGCTTGCAACGAAATGGCTCCAGAGCACTTAAAAACCCGCATGCAACGAAATGTCTCCAGAGCACTTAAAAACCCGCTTGCAACGAAATGGCTCCAGAGCACTTAAAAACCCGCATGCAACGAAATGTCTCCAGAGCACTTAAAAACCCGCTTGCAACGAAATGACTCCAGAGCACTTAAAAACCCGCTTGCAACGAAATGCCTTCAGATCACTTAAAAACCCGCTTGCAACGAAATGACTCCAGAGCACTTAAAAACCCGCTTGCAACGTAATGGCTCCAGAGCACTTAAAAACCCGCTTGCAACGAAATGCCTTCAGAGCACTTAAAAACCCGCTTGCAACGAAATGACTCCAGAGCACTTAAAAACCCGCTTGCAACGAAATGACTCCAGAGCACTTAAAAACCCGCTTGCAACGAAATGTCTCCAGAGCACTTAAAAACTCGCTTGCAACGAAATGACTCCAGAGCACTTAAAAACCCGCTTGCAACGAAATGACTCCAGATCACTAAAAAACCCGCTTCCAATGAAATGACTCCAGAGCACTTAAAAGCCCGCTTGCAACGAAATGACTCCAGAGCACTTAAAAACCCGCTTGCAACGAAATGACTCCAGAGCACTTAAAAACCCGCTTGCAACGAAATGACTCCAGAGCACTTAAACACCCGCTTGCAACGAAATGACTCCAGAGCACTTAAAAACCCGCTTGCAACGAAATGACTCCAGAGCACTTAAAAACCCGCTTGCAACGAAATTCCTTCAGAGCACTTAAAACCCGCTTGCAACGAAATGACTCCAGAGCACTTAAAAACCCGCTTGCAACGAAATGACTCAAGAGCACTTAAAAACCCTTTTGCAACGAAATGACTCCAGAGCACTTAAAAACCCGCTTGCAACGAAATGACTCCAGAGCACTTAAAAACCCGCTTGCAACGAAATGACTCCAGAGCACTTAAAAACCCGCTTGCAACGAAATGACTCCAGAGCACTTAAAAACCCGCTTGCAACGAAATGACTCCAGAGCACTTAAAAACCCGCTTGCAACGAAATGACTCCAGAGCACTTAAAAACCCGCTTGCAACGTAATGACTCCAGAGCACTTAAAAACCCGCTTGCAACGAAATGGCTCCAGAGCACTTAAAAACCCGCTTGCAAAGAAATGACTCCAGAGCACTTAAGAACCCGCTTGCAACGAAATGACTCCAGAGCACTTAAAAACCCGCTTGCAACGAAATGACTCCAGAGCACTTAAAAACCCGCTTGCAACGAAATGACTCCAGAGCACTTAAAAACCCGCTTGCAACGAAATGACTCCAGAGCACGTAAAAACCCGCTTGCAACGAAATGACTCCAGAGCACGTAAAAACCCGTTTGCAACGAAATGACTCCAGAGTACTTAAAAACCCGCTTGCAACGAAATGCCTACAGAGCATTTAAAAAACCCGCTTGCAGTGAAATGTCTGAGAAGTATGTAAAAACCCGCTTGCAACGAAATGACTCCAGAACACGTAAAAACCCGCTTGCAACGAAATGACTCCAGAACACTTAAAAACCCGCTTGCAACGAAATGACTCCAGAGCACTTAAAAACCCGCTTGCAACGAAATGACTCCAGATAACTTAAAAACCCGCTTGCAACGAAATGACTCCAGAGCACTTAAAAACCCGCTTGCAACGAAATGACTCCAGAGCACTAAAAAACCCACTTCCAATGAAATGACTCCAGAGCACTTAAAAACCCGCTTGCAACGAAATGACTCCAGAACACTTAAAAACCCGCTTGCAACGAAATGACTCCAGAGCACTTAAAAACCCGCTTGCAACGAAATGACTCCAGATAACGTAAAAACCCGCTTGCAACGAAATGACTCCAGAGCACTTAAAAACCCGCTTGCAACGAAATGCCTTCAGAGCACTTAAAAACCCGCTTGCAACGAAAGGACTCCAGATAACTTAAAAACCCGCTTGCAACGAAATGACTCCAGAGCACTTAAAAACCCGCTTGCAACGAAATGCCTTCAGAGCACTTAAAAACCCGCTTGCAACGAAATGACTCCAGAGCACTTAAAAACCAGCTTGCAACGTAATGGCTCCAGAGCACTTAAAAACCCGCTTGCAACGAAATGGCTCCAGAGCACTTAAAAACCCGCTTGCAACGAAATGGCTCCCGAGCACTTAAAAACCCGCTTGCAACGAAATGCCTCCAGAGCACTTAAAAACCCGCTTGCAACGAAATGACTCCAGAGCACTTAAAAACCCGCTTGCAACGAAATGCCTCCAGAGCACTTAAAAACCCGCTTGCAACGAAATGACTCCAGAGCACTTAAAAACCCGCTTGCAACGAAATGACTCCAGAGCACTTAAAAACCCGCTTGCAACGAAATGACTCCAGAGCACTTAAAAACCCGCTTGCAACGAAATGACTCCAGAGCACTTAAAAACCCGCTTGCAACGAAATGACTCCAGAGCACTTAAAAACCCGCTTGCAACGAAATGACTCCAGAGCACTTAAAAACCCGCTTGCAACGAAATGACTCCAGAGCACGTAAAAACCCGTTTGCAACGAAATGACTCCAGAGTACTTAAAAACCCGCTTGCAACGAAATGCCTACAGAGCATTTAAAAAACCCGCTTCCAGTAAAATGTCTGAGAAGTATGTAAAAACCCGCTTGCAACGAAATGACTCCAGAACACGTAAAAACCCCCTTGCAACGAAATGACTCCAGAGCACGTAAAAACCCGTTTGCAACGAAATGACTCCAGAGTACTTAAAAACCCGCTTGCAACGAAATGCCTGCAGAGCATTTAAAAAACCCGCTTCCAGTGAAATGTCTGAGAAGTATGTAAAAACCCGCTTGCAACGAAATGACTCCAGAACACGTAAAAACCCGCTTGCAACGAAATGACTCAGAACACTTAAAAACCCGCTTGCAACGAAATGACTCCAGAGCACTTAAAAACCCGCTTGCAACGAAATGACTCCAGAGCACTTAAAAACCCGCTTGCAACGAAATGGCTCCAGAGCACTTAAAAACCAGCTTGCAACGAAATGTCTCCAGAGCACTTAAAAACCCGCTTGCAACGAAATGCCTCCAGAGCATTTAAAAACCCGCTTGCAACGAAATGACTCCAGAGCACTCAAAAACCCGCTTGCAACGAAATGACTCCAGAGCACTCAAAAACCCGCTTGCAACGAAATGACTCCAGAGCACTTAAAAACCCGCTTGCAACGAAATGCCTACAGAGCACTTAAAAAACCCGCTTCCAGTGAAATGTCTGAGAAGTATGTAAAAACCCGCTTGCAACGAAATGACTCCAGAACACGTAAAAACCCGCTTGCAACGAAATGACTCCAGAGCACTTAAAAACCCGCTTACAACGAAATGCCTTCAGAGCACTTAAAAACCTGCTCGCAACGAAATGACTCCAGAGCACTTAAAAACCCGCTTGCAACGAAATGACTCCAGAACACGTAAAAACCCGCTTGCAACGAAATGACTCCAGAGCACTTAAAAACCCGCTTGCAACGAAATGCCTTCAGAGCACTTAAAAACCCGCTTGTAAAGAAATGACTCCAGTACACTTAAAAACCCGCTTGCAACGAAAAGACTCCAGAGCACTTAAAAACCCGCTTGCAACAAAATGACTCCAGAGCACTTAAAAACCCGCTTGCAACGAAATGACTCCAGAGTACTTAAAAACCCGCTTGCAACGAAATGCCTACAGAGCACTTAAAAAACCCGCTTCCAGTGAAATGTCTGAGAAGTATGTAAAAACCCGCTTGCAACGAAATGACTCCAGAGCACTTAAACACCCGCTTGCAACGAAATGACTCCAGAGTACATAAAAACCCGCTTGCAAAGAAATGCCTACAGAGCACTTAAAAAACCCGCTTCCAGTGAAATGTCTGAGAAGTATGTAAAAACCCGCTTGCAACGAAATGTCTCCAGAGCACTTAAAAACCCGCTTGCAACGAACTGACTCCAGAGCACTTAAAAACCCGCTTGCAACGAAATGCCTTCAGAGCACTTAAAAACCCGCTTGCAACGAAATGACTCCAGAGCACTTAAAAACCCGCTTGCAACGAAATGCCTTCAGAGCACTTAAAAACCCGCTTGCAACGAAATGACTCCAGAGCACTTAAAAACCCGCTTGCAACGAAATGACTCCAGAGCACTTAAAAACCCGCTTGCAACGAAATGACTCCAGAGCACTTAAAAACCCGCTTGCAACGAAATGACTCCAGAGCACTTAAAAACCCGCTTGCAACGAAATGACTCCAGAGCACTTAAAAACCCGCTTGCAACGAAATGACTCCAGAGCACTTAAAAACCCGCTTGCAACGAAATGACTCCAGAGCACTTAAAAACCCGCTTGCAACGAAATGACTCCAGAGCACTTAAAAACCCGCTTGCAACGAAATGACTCCAGAGCACTTAAAAACCCGCTTGCAACGAAATGACTCCAGAGCACTTAAAAACCCGCTTGCAGCGAAATGACTCCAGAGCACTTAAAAACCCGCTTGCAACGAAATGACTCCAGAGCACTTAAAAACCCGCTTGCAACGAAATGACTCCAGAGCACTTAAAAACCCGCTTGCAAAGAAATGACTGCAGAGCACGTAAAAACCCGCTTGCAACGAAATGACTCCAGAGCATTAAAAACCCGCTTGCAACGAAATGACTCCAGAGCACTTAAAAACCCGCTTGCAACGAAATGGCTCCAGAGCACTTAAAAACCAGCTTGCAACGAAATGTCTCCAGAGCACTTAAAAACCCGCTTGCAACGAAATGCCTCCAGAGCACTTAAAAACCCGCTTGCAACGAAATGACTCCAGAGCACTCAAAAACCCGCTTGCAACGAAATGACTCCAGAGCACTCAAAAACCCGCTTGCAACGAAATGACTCCAGAGTACTCAAAAACCCGCTTGCAATGAAATGACTCCAGAGCACTTAAACACCCGCTTGCAACGAAATGACTCCAGAGTACTTAAAAACCCGCTTGCAACGAAATGCCTACAGAGCACTTAAAAAACCCGCTTCCAGTGAAATGTCTGAGAAGTATGTAAAAACCCGCTTGCAACGAAATGACTCCAGAGCACTTAAACATCCGCTTGCAACGAAATGACTCCAGAGTACATAAAAACCCGCTTGCAAAGAAATGCCTACAGAGCACTTAAAAAACCCGCTTCCAGTGAAATGTCTGAGAAGTATGTAAAAACCCGCTTGCAACGAAATGTCTCCAGAGCACTTAAAAACCCGCTTGCAACGAACTGACTCCAGAGCACTTAAAAACCCGCTTGCAACGAAATGCCTTCAGAGCACTTAAAAACCAGCTTGCAACGAAATGACTCCAGAGCACTTAAAAACCCGCTTGCAACGAAATGACTCCAGAGCACTTAAAAACCCGCTTGCAACGAAATGACTCCAGAGCACTTAAAAACCCGCTTGCAACGAAATGACTCCAGAGCACTTAAAAACCCGCTTGCAACGAAATGACTCCAGAGCACTTAAAAACCCGCTTGCAACGAAATGACTCCAGAGCACTTAAAAACCCGCTTGCAACAAAATGACTCCAGAGCACTTAAAAACCCGCTTGCAACGAAATGACTCCAGAGCACTTAAAAACCCGCTTGCAACGAAATGACTCCAGAGCACTTAAAAACCCGCTTGCAACGAAATGACTCCAGAGCACTTAAAAACCCGCTTGCAGCGAAATGACTCCAGAGCACTTAAAAACCCGCTTGCAACGAAATGACTCCAGAGCACTTAAAAACCCGCTTGCAACGAAATGACTCCAGAGCACTTAAACACCCGCTTGCAAAGAAATGACTGCAGAGCACGTAAAAACCCGCTTGCAACGAAATGACTCCAGAGCATTAAAAACCCGCTTGCAACGAAATGACTCCAGAGCACTTAAAAACCCGCTTGCAACGAAATGGCTCCAGAGCACTTAAAAACCAGCTTGCAACGAAATGTCTCCAGAGCACTTAAAAACCCGCTTGCAACGAAATGCCTCCAGAGCACTTAAAAACCCGCTTGCAACGAAATGACTCCAGAGCACTCAAAAACCCGCTTGCAACGAAATGAATCCAGAGCACTCAAAAACCCGCTTGCAACGAAATGACTCCAGAGTACTCAAAAACCCGCTTGCAATGAAATGACTCCAGAGCACTTAAACACCCGCTTGCAACGAAATGACTCCAGAGTACTTAAAAACCCGCTTGCAACGAAATGCCTACAGAGCACTTAAAAAACCCGCTTCCAGTGAAATGTCTGAGAAGTATGTAAAAACCCGCTTGCAACGAAATGACTCCAGAACACGTAAAAACCCGCTTGCAACGAAATGACTCCAGAGCACTTAAAAACCCGCTTGCAACGAAATGCCTTCAGAGCACTTAAAAACCTGCTTGCAACGAAATGACTCCAGAGCACTTAAAAACCCGCTTGCAACGAAATGACTCCAGAACACGTAAAAACCCGCTTGCAACGAAATGACTCCAGAGCACTTAAAAACCCGCTTGCAACGAAATGCCTTCAGAGCACTTAAAAACCCGCTTGCAAAGAAATGACTCCAGTACACTTAAAAACCCGCTTGCAACGAAAAGACTCCAGAGCACTTAAAAACCCGCTTGCAACAAAATGACTCCAGAGCACTTAAAAACCCGCTTGCAACGAAATGACTCCAGAGTACTTAAACACCCGCTTGCAACGAAATGCCTACAGAGCACTTAAAAAACCCGCTTCCAGTGAAATGTCTGAGAAGTATGTAAAAACCCGCTTGCAACGAAATGACTCCAGAGCACTTAAACACCCGCTTGCAACGAAATGACTCCAGAGTACTTAAAAACCCGCTTGCAACGAAATGCCTACAGAGCACTTAAAAAACCCGCTTCCAGTGAAATGTCTGAGAAGTATGTAAAAACCCGCTTGCAACGAAATGACTCCAGAGCACTTAAACACCCGCTTGCAACGAAATGACTCCAGAGTACATAAAAACCCGCTTACAAAGAAATGCCTACAGAGCACTTAAAAAACCCGCTTCCAGTAAAATGTCTGAGAAGTATGTAAAAACCCGCTTGCAACGAAATGTCTCCAGAGCACTTAAAAACCCGCTTGCAACGAACTGACTCCAGAGCACTTAAAAACCCGCTTGCAACGAAATGCCTTCAGAGCACTTAAAAACCCGCTTGCAACGAAATGACTCCAGAGCACTTAAAAACCCGCTTGCAACGAAATGCCTTCAGAGCACTTAAAAACCCGCTTGCAACGAAATGACTCCAGAGCACTTAAAAACCCGCTTGCAACGAAATGACTCCAGAGCACTTAAAAACCCGCTTGCAACGAAATGACTCCAGAGCACTTAAAAACCCGCTTGCAACGAAATGACTCCAGAGCACTTAAAAACCCGCTTGCAACGAAATGACTCCAGAGCACTTAAAAACCCGCTTGCAACGAAATGACTCCAGAGCACTTAAAAACCCGCTTGCAACGAAATGACTCCAGAGCACTTAAAAACCCGCTTGCAACGAAATGACTCCAGAGCACTTAAAAACCCGCTTGCAACGAAATGACTCCAGAGCACTTAAAAACCCGCTTGCAACGAAATGACTCCAGAGCACTTAAAAACCCGCTTGCAACGAAATGACTCCAGAGCACTTAAAAACCCGCTTGCAGCGAAATGACTCCAGAGCACTTAAAAACCCGCTTGCAACGAAATGACTCCAGAGCACTTAAAAACCCGCTTGCAACGAAATGACTCCAGAGCACTTAAAAACCCGCTTGCAAAGAAATGACTGCAGAGCACGTAAAAACCCGCTTGCAACGAAATGACTCCAGAGCATTAAAAACCCGCTTGCAACGAAATGACTCCAGAGCACTTAAAAACCCGCTTGCAACGAAATGGCTCCAGAGCACTTAAAAACCAGCTTGCAACGAAATGTCTCCAGAGCACTTAAAAACCCGCTTGCAACGAAATGCCTCCAGAGCACTTAAAAACCCGCTTGCAACGAAATGACTCCAGAGCACTCAAAAACCCGCTTGCAACGAAATGACTCCAGAGCACTCAAAAACCCGCTTGCAACGAAATGACTCCAGAGTACTCAAAAACCCGCTTGCAATGAAATGACTCCAGAGCACTTAAACACCCGCTTGCAACGAAATGACTCCAGAGTACTTAAAAACCCGCTTGCAACGAAATGCCTACAGAGCACTTAAAAAACCCGCTTCCAGTGAAATGTCTGAGAAGTATGTAAAAACCCGCTTGCAACGAAATGACTCCAGAGCACTTAAACATCCGCTTGCAACGAAATGACTCCAGAGTACATAAAAACCCGCTTGCAAAGAAATGCCTACAGAGCACTTAAAAAACCCGCTTCCAGTGAAATGTCTGAGAAGTATGTAAAAACCCGCTTGCAACGAAATGTCTCCAGAGCACTTAAAAACCCGCTTGCAACGAACTGACTCCAGAGCACTTAAAAACCCGCTTGCAACGAAATGCCTTCAGAGCACTTAAAAACCAGCTTGCAACGAAATGACTCCACAGCACTTAAAAACCCGCTTGCAACGAAATGACTCCAGAGCACTTAAAAACCCGCTTGCAACGTAATGACTCCAGAGCACTTAAAAACCCGCTTGCAACGAAATGACTCCAGAGCACTTAAAAACCCGCTTGCAACGAAATGACTCCAGAGCACTTAAAAACCCGCTTGCAACGAAATGACTCCAGAGCACTTAAAAACCCGCTTGCAACGAAATGACTCCAGAGCACTTAAAAACCCGCTTGCAACGAAATGCCTTCAGAGCACTTAAAAACCCGCTTGCAACGAAATGACTCCAGAGCACTTAAAAACCCGCTTGCAACGAAATGACTCCAGAGCACTTAAAAACCCGCTTGCAGCGAAATGACTCCAGAGCACTTAAAAACCCGCTTGCAACGAAATGACTCCAGAGCACTTAAAAACCCGCTTGCAACGAAATGACTCCAGAGCACTTAAAAACCCGCTTGCAAAGAAATGACTGCAGAGCACGTAAAAACCCGCTTGCAACGAAATGACTCCAGAGCATTAAAAACCCGCTTGCAACGAAATGACTCCAGAGCACTTAAAAACCCGCTTGCAACGAAATGGCTCCAGAGCACTTAAAAACCAGCTTGCAACGAAATGTCTCCAGAGCACTTAAAAACCCGCTTGCAACGAAATGCCTCCAGAGCACTTAAAAACCCGCTTGCAACGAAATGACTCCAGAGCACTCAAAAACCCGCTTGCAACGAAATGAATCCAGAGCACTCAAAAACCCGCTTGCAACGAAATGACTCCAGAGTACTCAAAAACCCGCTTGCAATGAAATGACTCCAGAGCCCTTAAACACCCGCTTGCAACGAAATGACTCCAGAGTACTTAAAAGCCCGCTTGCAACGAAATGCCTACAGAGCACTTAAAAAACCCGCTTCCAGTGAAATGTCTGAGAAGTATGTAAAAACCCGCTTGCAACGAAATGACTCCAGAACACGTAAAAACCCGCTTGCAACGAAATGACTCCAGAGCACTTAAAAACCCGCTTGCAACGAAATGCCTTCAGAGCACTTAAAAACCTGCTTGCAACGAAATGACTCCAGAGCACTTAAAAACCCGCTTGCAACGAAATGACTCCAGAACACGTAAAAACCCGCTTGCAACGAAATGACTCCAGAGCACTTAAAAACCCGCTTGCAACGAAATGCCTTCAGAGCACTTAAAAACCCGCTTGCAAAGAAATGACTCCAGTACACTTAAAAACCCGCTTGCAACGAAAAGACTCCAGAGCACTTAAAAACCCGCTTGCAACAAAATGACTCCAGAGCACTTAAAAACCCGCTTGCAACGAAATGACTCCAGAGTACTTAAAAACCCGCTTGCAACGAAATGCCTACAGAGCACTTAAAAAACCCGCTTCCAGTGAAATGTCTGAGAAGTATGTAAAAACCCGCTTGCAACGAAATGACTCCAGAGCACTTAAACACCCGCTTGCAACGAAATGACTCCAGAGTACATAAAAACCCGCTTGCAAAGAAATGCCTACAGAGCACTTAAAAAACCCGCTTCCAGTGAAATGTCTGAGAAGTATGTAAAAACCCGCTTGCAACGAAATGTCTCCAGAGCACTTAAAAACCCGCTTGCAACGAACTGACTCCAGAGCACTTAAAAACCCGCTTGCAACGAAATGCCTTCAGAGCACTTAAAAACCCGCTTGCAACGAAATGACTCCAGAGCACTTAAAAACCCGCTTGCAACGAAATGACTCCAGAGCACTTAAAAACCCGCTTGCAACGAAATGACTCCAGAGCACTTAAAAACCCGCTTGCAACGAAATGACTCCAGAGCACTTAAAAACCCGCTTGCAACGAAATGACTCCTTAGCACTTAAAAACCCGCTTGCAACGAAATGACTCCAGAGCACTTAAAAACCCGCTTGCAACGAAATGACTCCAGAGCACTTAAAAACCCACTTGCAACGAAATGACTCCAGAGCACTTAAAAACCCGCTTGCAACGAAATGACTCCAGAGCACTTAAAAACCCGCTTGCAACGAAATGCCTCCAGAGCACTTAAAAACCCGCTTGCAACGAAATGACTCCAGAGCACTCAAAAACCCGCTTGCAACGAAATGAATCCAGAGCACTCAAAAACCCGCTTGCAACGAAATGACTCCAGAGTACTCAAAAACCCGCTTGCAATGAAATGACTCCAGAGCCCTTAAACACCCGCTTGCAACGAAATGACTCCAGAGTACTTAAAAACCCGCTTGCAACGAAATGCCTACAGAGCACTTAAAAAACCCGCTTCCAGTGAAATGTCTGAGAAGTATGTAAAAACCCGCTTGCAACGAAATGACTCCAGAACACGTAAAAACCTGCTTGCAACGAAATGACTCCAGAGCACTTAAAAACCCGCTTGCAACGAAATGCCTTCAGAGCACTTAAAAACCTGCTTGCAACGAAATGACTCCAGAGCACTTAAAAACCCGCTTGCAACGAAATGACTCCAGAACACGTAAAAACCCGCTTGCAACGAAATGACTCCAGAGCACTTAAAAACCCGCTTGCAACGAAATGCCTTCAGAGCACTTAAAAACCCGCTTGCAAAGAAATGACTCCAGTACACTTAAAAACCCGCTTGCAACGAAAAGACTCCAGAGCACTTAAAAACCCGCTTGCAACAAAATGACTCCAGAGCACTTAAAAACCCGCTTGCAACGAAATGACTCCAGAGTACTTAAAAACCCGCTTGCAACGAAATGCCTACAGAGCACTTAAAAAACCCGCTTCCAGTGAAATGTCTGAGAAGTATGTAAAAACCCGCTTGCAACGAAATGACTCCAGAGCACTTAAACACCCGCTTGCAACGAAATGACTCCAGAGTACATAAAAACCCGCTTGCAAAGAAATGCCTACAGAGCACTTAAAAAACCCGCTTCCAGTGAAATGTCTGAGAAGTATGTAAAAACCCGCTTGCAACGAAATGTCTCCAGAGCACTTAAAAACCCGCTTGCAACGAACTGACTCCAGAGCACTTAAAAACCCGCTTGCAACGAAATGCCTTCAGAGCACTTAAAAACCCGCTTGCAACGAAATGACTCCAGAGCACTTAAAAACCCGCTTGCAACGAAATGACTCCAGAGCACTTAAAAACCCGCTTGCAACGAAATGACTCCAGAGCACTTAAAAACCCGCTTGCAACGAAATGACTCCAGAGCACTTAAAAACCCGCTTGCAACGAAATGACTCCTTAGCACTTAAAAACCCGCTTGCAACGAAATGACTCCAGAGCACTTAAAAACCCGCTTGCAACGAAATGACTCCAGAGCACTTAAAAACCCACTTGCAACGAAATGACTCCAGAGCACTTAAAAACCCGCTTGCAACGAAATGACTCCAGAGCACTTAAAAACCCGCTTGCAACGAAATGACTCCAGAGCACTTAAAAACCCGCTTGCAACGAAATGACTCCAGAGCACGTAAAAACCCGCTTGCAGCGAAATGACTCCAGAGCACTTAAAAACCCGCTTGCAACGAAATGACTCCAGAGCACTTAAAAACCCGCTTGCAAAGAAATGACTGCAGAGCACGTAAAAACCTGCTTGCAACGAAATGACTCCAGAGCATTAAAAACCCGCTTGCAACGAAATGACTCCAGAGCACTTAAAAACCCGCTTGCAACGAAATGACTCCAGAGCACTTAAAAACCCGCTTGCAACGAAATGACTCCAGAGCACTTAAAAAACCCGCTTGCAGTGAAATGTCTGAGAAGTATGTAAAAACCCGCTTGCAACGAAATGACTCCAGAGCACTTAAAATACTCGCTTCCAGTTAAATGTCAGAGAAATATGTAAAAACCCGCTTGCAACGAAATGACTCCAGAGCACGTAAAAACCCGTTTGCAACGTAATGACTCCAGAGTACTTAAAAACCCGCTTGCAACGAAATGCCTACAGAGCATTTAAAAATCCCGCTTCCAGTGAAATGTCTGAGAAGTATGTAAAAACCCGCTTGCAACGAAATGACTCCAGAACACGTAAAAACCCGCTTGCAACGAAATGACTCCAGAGCACTTAAAAACCCGCTTGCAACGAAATGACTCCAGAGCACTTAAAAACCCACTTGCAACGAAATGACTCCAGAGCACTTAAAAACCCGCTTGCAACGAAATGTCTCCAGAGCACTTAAAAACCCGCTTGCAACGAAATGGCTCCAGAGCACTTAAAAACCCGTTTGCAACGAAATGGCTCCAGAGCACTAAAAAACCCGCTTGCAACGAAATGTCTCCAGAGCACTTAAAAACCCGCTTGCAACGAAATGCCTCCAGAGCACTTAAAAACCCGCTTGCAACGAAATGACTCCAGAGCACTCAAAAACCCGCTTGCAACGAAATGACTCCAGAGCACTCAAAAACCCGCTTGCAACGAAATGACTCCAGAGTACTCAAAAACCCCCTTGCAATGAAATGACTCCAGAGCACTTAAACACCCGCTTGCAACGAAATGACTCCAGAGTACTTAAAAACCCGCTTGCAACGAAATGCCTACAGAGCACTTAAAAAACCCGCTTCCAGTGAAATGTCTGAGAAGTATGTAAAAACCCGCTTGCAACGAAATGACTCCAGAACACGTAAAAACCCGCTTGCAACGAAATGACTCCAGAGCACTTAAAAACCCGCTTGCAACGAAATGCCTTCAGAGCACTTAAAAACCCGCTTGCAACGAAATGACTCCAGAGCACTTAAAAACCCGCTTGCAAAGAAATGACTCCAGAACACGTAAAAACCCGCTTGCAACGAAATGACTCCAGAGCACTTAAAAACCCGCTTGCAACGAAATGCCTTCAGAGCACTTAAAAACCCGCTTGCAAAGAAATGACTCCAGTACACTTAAAAACCCGCTTGCAACGAAAAGACTCCAGAGCACTTAAAAACCCGCTTGCAACAAAATGACTCCAGAGCACTTAAAAACCCGCTTGCAACGAAATGACTCCAGAGTACTTAAAAACCCGCTTGCAACGAAATGCCTACAGAGCACTTAAAAAACCCGCTTCCAGTGAAATGTCTGAGAAGTATGTAAAAACCCGCTTGCAACGAAATGACTCCAGAGCACTTAAACACCCGCTTGCAACGAAATGACTCCAGAGTACATAAAAACCCGCTTACAAAGAAATGCCTACAGAGCACTTAAAAAACCCGCTTCCAGTAAAATGTCTGAGAAGTATGTAAAAACCCGCTTGCAACGAAATGTCTCCAGAGCACTTAAAAACCCGCTTGCAACGAACTGACTCCAGAGCACTTAAAAACCCGCTTGCAACGAAATGCCTTCAGAGCACTTAAAAACCCGCTTGAAACGAAATGACTCCAGAGCACTTAAAAACCCGCTTGCAACGAAATGACTCCAGAGCACTTAAAAACCCGCTTGCAACGAAATGACTCCAGAGCACTTAAAAACCCGCTTGCAACGAAATGACTCCAGAGCACTTAAAAACCCGCTTGCAACGAAATGACTCCAGAGCACTTAAAAACCCGCTTGCAACGAAATGACTCCAGAGCACTTAAAAACCCGCTTGCAACGAAATGACTCCAGAGCACTTAAAAACCCGCTTGCAACGAAATGACTCCAGAGCACTTAAAAACCCGCTTGCAACGAAATGACTCCAGAGCACTTAAAAACCCGCTTGCAACGAAATGACTCCAGAGCACTTAAAAACCCGCTTGCAACGAAATGACTCCAGAGCACTTAAAAACCCGCTTGCAGCGAAATGACTCCAGAGCACTTAAAAACCCGCTTGCAACGAAATGACTCCAGAGCACTTAAAAACCCGCTTGCAACGAAATGACTCCAGAGCACTTAAAAACCCGCTTGCAAAGAAATGACTGCAGAGCACGTAAAAACCCGCTTGCAATGAAATGACTCCAGAGCATTAAAAACCCGCTTGCAACGAAATGACTCCAGAGCACTTAAAAACCCGCTTGCAACGAAATGACTCCAGAGCACTTAAAAACCCGCTTGCAACGAAATGACTCCAGAGCACTTAAAAAACCCGCTTCCAGTGAAATGTCTGAGAAGTATGTAAAAACCCGCTTGCAACGAAATGACTCCAGAGCACTTAAAATACTCGCTTCCAGTTAAATGTCAGAGAAATATGTAAAAACCCGCTTGCAAAGAAATGACTCCAGAGCACTTAAAAACCCGCTTGCAACGAAATGACTCCAGAGCACGTAAAAACCCGTTTGCAACGAAATGACTCCAGAGTACTTAAAAACCCGCTTGCAACGAAATGCCTACAGAGCATTTAAAAAACCCGCTTCCAGTGAAATGTCTGAGAAGTATGTAAAAACCCGCTTGCAACGAAATGACTCCAGAACACGTAAAAACCCGCTTGCAACGAAATGACTCCAGAGCACGTAAAAACCCGTTTGCAACGAAATGACTCCAGAGTACTTAAAAACCAGCTTGCAACGAAATGCCTACAGAGCATTTAAAAAACCCGCTTCCAGTGAAATGTCTGAGAAGTATGTAAAAACCCGCTTGCAACGAAATGACTCCAGAACACGTAAAAACCCGCTTGCAACGAAATGACTCCAGAGCACTTAAAAACCCGCTTACAACGAAATGCCTTCAGAGCACTTAAAAACCCGCATGCAACGAAATGACTCCAGAGCACTTAAAAACCCGCTTGCAACGAAATGACTCCAGAGCACTTAAAAACCCGCTTGCAACGAAATTCCTTCAGAGCACTTAAAACCCGCTTGCAACGAAATGACTCCAGAGCACTTAAAAACCCGCTTGCAACGAAATGGCTCCAGAGCACTTAAAAACCCGCATGCAACGAAATTTCTCCAGAGCACTTAAAAACCCGCTTGCAACGAAATGACTCCAGAGCACTTAAAAACCCGCTTGCAACGAAATGCCTTCAGAGCACTTAAAAACCCGCTTGCAACGAAATGACTCCAGAGCACTTAAAAACCCGCTTGCAACGTAATGGCTCCAGAGCACTTAAAAACCCGCTTGCAACGAAATGGCTCCAGAGCACTTAAAAACCCGCTTGCAACGAAATGACTCCAGAGCACTTAAAAACCCGCTTGCAACGAAATGACTCCAGAGCACGTAAAAACCCGTTTGCAACGAAATGACTCCAGAGTACTTAAAAACCCGCTTGCAACGAAATGCCTACAGAGCATTTAAAAAACCCGCTTCCAGTGAAATGTCTGAGAAGTATGTAAAAACCCGCTTGCAACGAAATGACTCCAGAACACGTAAAAACCCGCTTGCAAAGAAATGACTCCAGAGCACGTAAAAACCCGTTTGCAACGAAATGACTCCAGAGTACTTAAAAACCCGCTTGCAACGAAATGCCTACAGAGCATTTAAAAAACCCGCTTCCAGTGAAATGTCTGAGAAGTATGTAAAAACCCGCTTGCAACGAAATGACTCCAGAACACGTAAAAACCCGCTTGCAACGAAATGACTCCAGAGCAATTAAAAACCCGCTTACAACGAAATGCCTTCAGAGCACTTAAAAACCCGCATGCAACGAAATGACTCCAGAGCACTTAAAAACCCGCTTGCAACGAAATGACTCCAGAGCACTAAAAAACCCGCTTGCAACGAAATGACTCCAGAGCACTTAAAAACCCACTTGCAACGAAATGACTCCAGAACACTTAAAAACCCGCTTGCAACGAAATGACTCCAGAACACTTAAAAACCCGCTTGCAACGAAATGACTCCAGAGCACTTAAAAACCCGCTTGCAACGAAATGACTCCAGAGCACTTAAAAACCCGCTTGCAAAGAAATGACTCCAGAACACTTAAAAACCCGCTTGCAACGAAATGACTCCAGAACCCGTAAAAACCCGCTTGCAACGAAATGACTCCAGAGCACTTAAAAACCCGCTTGCAACGAAATGCCTTCAGAGCACTTAAAAACCCGCTTGCAAAGAAATGACTCCAGAACACTTAAAAACCCGCTTGCAACGAAAAGACTCCAGAACACTTAAAAACCCGCTTGCAACGAAATGACTCCAGAGCACTTAAAAACCCGCTTGCAACGAAATGACTCCAGAACGCTTAAAAACCCGCTTGCAACGAAATGATTCCAGAGCACTTAAAAACCCGCTTGCAACGAAATGACTCCAGAGCACTTAAAAACCCGCTTGCAACGAAATGCCTTCAGAGCACTTAAAAACCCGCTTACAACGAAATGACTCCAGAGCACTTAAAAACCCGCTTGCAACGAAATGACTCCAGAGCACTTAAAAACCCGCTTGCAACGAAATGTCTCCAGAGCACTTAAAAACCCGCTTGCAACGAAATGACTCCAGAGCACTTAAAAACCCGCTTGCAACGAAATGACTCCAGAGCACTTAAAAACCCGCTTGCAACGAAATGACTCCAGAGCACTTAAAAACCCGCTTGCAACGAAATGACTCCAGAGCACTTAAAAACCCGCTTGCAACGAAATGACTCCAGAGCACTTAAAAACCCGCTTGCAACGAAATGGCTCCAGAGCACTTAAAAACCCGCTTGCAACGAAATGGCTCCAGAGCACTTAAAAACCCGCTTGCAACGAAATGTCTCCAGAGCACTTAAAAACCCGCTTGCAACGAAATGGCTCCAGAGCACTTAAAAACCCGCTTGCAAAGAAATGACTCCAGAGCACTTAAAAACCCGCTTGCAACGAAATGACTCCAGAGCACTTAAAAACCCGCTTGCAACGAAATGACTCCAGAGCACTTAAAAACCCGCTTGCAACGAAATGACTCCAGAGCACTTAAAAACCCGCTTGCAACGAAATGACTCCAGAGCACGTAAAAACCCGTTTGCAACGAAATGACTCCAGAGTACTTAAAAACCCACTTGCAACGAAATGCCTCCAGAGCATTTAAAAAACCCGCTTCCAGTGAAATGTCTGAGAAGTATGTAAAAACCCGCTTGAAACGAAATGACTCCAGAGCACTTAAAAACCCGCTTACAACGAAATGCCTTCAGAGCACTTAAAAACCGCATGCAACGAAATGACTCCAGAGCACTTAAAAACCCGCTTGCAACGAAATGACTCCAGAACACTAAAAAACCCGCTTGCAACGAAATGACTCCAGAGCACTTAAAAACCCGCTTGCAACGAAATGACTCCAGAGCACTAAAAAACCCGCTTGCAACGAAATGACTCCAGAGCACTTAAAAACCCGCTTGCAACGAAATGACTCCAGAGCACTTAAAAACCCGCTTGCAACGAAATGACTCCAGAGCACTTAAAAACCCGCTTGCAACGAAATGACTCCAGAGCACTTAAAAACCCGCTTGCAACGAAATGCCTTCAGAGCCTCCAGAGCACTTAAAAACCCGCTTGCAACGAAATGACTCCAGAGCACTTAAAAACCCGCTTGCAACAAAATGCCTTCAGAGCACTTAAAAACCCGCTTGCAACGAAATGACTCCAGAGCACTTAAAAACCCGCTTGCAACGAAATGACTCCAGAACACTTAAAAACCCGCTTGCAACGAAATGACTCCAGAGCACTTAAAAACCCGCTTGCAACGAAATGACTCCAGAGCACTTAAAAACCCGCTTGCAACGAAATGACTCCAGAGCACTTAAAAACCCGCTTGCAACGAAATGACTCCAGAGCACTTAAAAACCCGCTTGCAACGAAATGACTCCAGAGCACTTAAAAACCCGCTTGCAACGAAATGACTCCAGAGCACTTAAAAACCCGCTTGCAACGAAATGGCTCCAGAGCACTTAAAAACCCGCTTGCAACGAAATGGCTCCAGAGCACTTAAAAACCCGCTTGCAACGAAATGTCTCCAGAGCACTTAAAAACCCGCTTGCAACGAAATGACTCCAGAGCACTTAAAAACCCGCTTGCAAAGAAATGACTCCAGAGCACTTAAAAACCCGCTTGCAACGAAATGACTCCAGAGCACTTAAAAACCCGCTTGCAACGAAATGACTCCAGAGCACTTAAAAACCCGCTTGCAACGAAATGACTCCAGAGCACTTAAAAACCCGCTTGCAACGAAATGACTCCAGAGCACGTAAAAACCCGTTTGCAACGAAATGACTCCAGAGTACTTAAAAACCCACTTGCAACGAAATGCCTCCAGAGCATTTAAAAAACCCGCTTCCAGTGAAATGTCTGAGAAGTATGTAAAAACCCGCTTGAAACGAAATGACTCCAGAACACGTAAAAACCCGCTTGCAACGAAATGACTCCAGAGCACTTAAAAACCCGTTTGCAACGAAATGCCTTCAGAGCACTTAAAAACCCGCTTACAACGAAATGACTCCAGAGCACTTAAAAACCCGCTTGCAACGAAATGACTCCAGAGCACTTAAAAACCCGCTGGCAACGAAATGTCTCCAGAGCACTTAAAAACCCGCTTGCAACGAAATGACTCCAGAGCACTTAAAAACCCGCTTGCAACGAAATGACTCCAGAGCACTTAAAAACCCGCTTGCAACGAAATGACTCCAGAGCACTTAAAAACCCGCTTGCAACGAAATGACTCCAGAGCACTTAAAAACCCGCTTGCAACGAAATGACTCCAGAGCACTTAAAAACCCGCTTGCAACGAAATGGCTCCATAGCACTTAAAAACCCGCTTGCAACGAAATGGCTCCAGAGCACTTAAAAACCCGCTTGCAACGAAATGTCTCCAGAGCACTTAAAAACCCGCTTGCAACGAAATGACTCCAGAGCACTTAAAAACCCGCTTGCAAAGAAATGACTCCAGAGCACTTAAAAACCCGCTTGCAACGAAATGACTCCAGAGCACTTAAAAACCCGCTTGCAACGAAATGACTCCAGAGCACTTAAAAACCCGCTTGCAACGAAATGACTCCAGAGCACTTAAAAACCCGCTTGCAACGAAATGACTCCAGAGCACGTAAAAACCCGTTTGCAACGAAATGACTCCAGAGTACTTAAAAACCCACTTGCAACGAAATGCCTCCAGAGCATTTAAAAAACCCGCTTCCAGTGAAATGTCTGAGAAGTATGTAAAAACCCGCTTGAAACGAAATGACTCCAGAACACGTAAAAACCCGCTTGCAACGAAATGACTCCAGAGCACTTAAAAACCCGCTTACAACGAAATGCCTTCAGAGCACTTAAAAACCGCATGCAACGAAATGACTCCAGAGCACTTAAAAACCCGCTTGCAACGAAATGACTCCAGAACACTAAAAAACCCGATTGCAACGAAATGACTCCAGAGCACTTAAAAACCCGCTTGCAACGAAATGACTCCAGAACACTAAAAAACCCGCTTGCAACGAAATGACTCCAGAGCGCTTAAAAACCCGCTTGCAACGAAATGCCTTCAGAGCACTTAAAAACCCGCTTGCAACGAAATGACTCCAGAGCACTTAAAAACCCGCTTGCAACGAAATGACTCCAGAGCGCTTAAAAACCCGCTTGCAACGAAATGCCTTCAGAGCACTTAAAAACCCGCTTGCAACGAAATGACTCCAGAGCACTTAAAAACCCGCTTGCAACGAAATGTCTCCAGAGCACTTAAAAACCCGCTTGCAACGAAATGACTCCAGAGCACTTAAAAACCCGCTTGCAACGAAATGACTCCAGAGCACTTAAAAACCCGCTTGCAACGAAATGACTCCAGAGCACTTAAAAACCCGCTTGCAACGAAATGACTCCAGAGCACTTAAAAACCCGCTTGCAACGAAATGACTCCAGAGCACTGAAAAACCCGCTTGCAACGAAATGACTCCAGAGCACGTAAAAACCTGTTTGCAACGAAATGACTCCAGAGTACTTAAAAACCCACTTGCAACGAAATGCCTCCAGAGCATTTAAAAAACCCGCTTCCAGTGAAATGTCTGAGAAGTATGTAAAAACCCGCTTGAAACGAAATGACTCCAGAACACGTAAAAACCCGCTTGCAACGAAATGACTCCAGAGCACTTAAAAACCCGCTTACAACGAAATGCCTTCAGAGCACTTAAAAACCGCATGCAACGAAATGACTCCAGAGCACTTAAAAACCCGCTTGCAACGAAATGACTCCAGAACACTAAAAAACCCGATTGCAATGAAATGACTCCAGAGCACTTAAAAACCCGCTTGCAACGAAATGACTCCAGAACACTTAAAAACCCGCTTGCAACGAAATGACTCCAGAGCACTTAAAAACCCGCTTGCAACGAAATGACTCCAGAGCACTTAAAAACCCGCTTGCAAAGAAATGACTCCAGAACACTTAAAAACCCGCTTGCAACGAAATGACTCCAGAACCCGTAAAAACCCGCTTGCAACGAAATGACTCCAGAGCACTTAAAAACCCGCTTGCAACGAAATGCCTTCAGAGCACTTAAAAACCCGCTTGCAAAGAAATGACTCCAGAACACTTAAAAACCCGCTTGCAACGAAAAGACTCCAGAACACTTAAAAACCCGCTTGCAACGAAATGACTCCAGAGCACTTAAAAACCCGCTTGCAACGAAATGACTCCAGAACGCTTAAAAACCCGCTTGCAACGAAATGATTCCAGAGCACTTAAAAACCCGCTTGCAACGAAATGACTCCAGAGCACTTAAAAACCCGCTTGCAACGAAATGCCTTCAGAGCACTTAAAAACCCGCTTACAACGAAATGACTCCAGAGCACTTAAAAACCCGCTTGCAACGAAATGACTCCAGAGCACTTAAAAACCCGCTTGCAACGAAATGTCTCCAGAGCACTTAAAAACCCGCTTGCAACGAAATGACTCCAGAGCACTTAAAAACCCGCTTGCAACGAAATGACTCCAGAGCACTTAAAAACCCGCTTGCAACGAAATGACTCCAGAGCACTTAAAAACCCGCTTGCAACGAAATGACTCCAGAGCACTTAAAAACCCGCTTGCAACGAAATGACTCCAGAGCACTTAAAAACCCGCTTGCAACGAAATGGCTCCAGAGCACTTAAAAACCCGCTTGCAACGAAATGGCTCCAGAGCACTTAAAAACCCGCTTGCAACGAAATGTCTCCAGAGCACTTAAAAACCCGCTTGCAACGAAATGACTCCAGAGCACTTAAAAACCCGCTTGCAAAGAAATGACTCCAGAGCACTTAAAAACCCGCTTGCAACGAAATGACTCCAGAGCACTTAAAAACCCGCTTGCAACGAAATGACTCCAGAGCACTTAAAAACCCGCTTGCAACGAAATGACTCCAGAGCACTTAAAAACCCGCTTGCAACGAAATGACTCCAGAGCACGTAAAAACCCGTTTGCAACGAAATGACTCCAGAGTACTTAAAAACCCACTTGCAACGAAATGCCTCCAGAGCATTTAAAAAACCCGCTTCCAGTGAAATGTCTGAGAAGTATGTAAAAACCCGCTTGAAACGAAATGACTCCAGAGCACTTAAAAACCCGCTTACAACGAAATGCCTTCAGAGCACTTAAAAACCGCATGCAACGAAATGACTCCAGAGCACTTAAAAACCCGCTTGCAACGAAATGACTCCAGAACACTAAAAAACCCGCTTGCAACGAAATGACTCCAGAGCACTTAAAAACCCGCTTGCAACGAAATGACTCCAGAGCACTAAAAAACCCGCTTGCAACGAAATGACTCCAGAGCACTTAAAAACCCGCTTGCAACGAAATGACTCCAGAGCACTTAAAAACCCGCTTGCAACGAAATGACTCCAGAGCACTTAAAAACCCGCTTGCAACGAAATGACTCCAGAGCACTTAAAAACCCGCTTGCAACGAAATGACTCCAGAGCACTTAAAAACCCGCTTGCAACGAAATGCCTTCAGAGCCTCCAGAGCACTTAAAAACCCGCTTGCAACGAAATGACTCCAGAGCACTTAAAAACCCGCTTGCAACAAAATGCCTTCAGAGCACTTAAAAACCCGCTTGCAACGAAATGACTCCAGAGCACTTAAAAACCCGCTTGCAACGAAATGACTCCAGAACACTTAAAAACCCGCTTGCAACGAAATGACTCCAGAGCACTTAAAAACCCGCTTGCAACGAAATGCCTTCAGAGCACTTAAAAACCCGCTTACAACGAAATGACTCCAGAGCACTTAAAAACCCGCTTGCAACGAAATGACTCCAGAGCACTTAAAAACCCGCCTGCAACGAAATGTCTCCAGAGCACTTAAAAACCCGCTTGCAACGAAATGACTCCAAAGCACTTAAAAACCCGCTTGCAACGAAATGACTCCAGAGCACTTAAAAACCCGCTTGCAACGAAATGACTCCAGAGCACTTAAAAACCCGCTTGCAACGAAATGACTCCAGAGCACTTAAAAACCCGCTTGCAACGAAATGACTCCAGAGCACTTAAAAACCCGCTTGCAACGAAATGGCTCCAGAGCACTTAAAAACCCGCTTGCAACGAAATGGCTCCAGAGCACTTAAAAACCCGCTTGCAACGAAATGTCTCCAGAGCACTTAAAAACCCGCTTGCAACGAAATGACTCCAGAGCACTTAAAAACCCGCTTGCAAAGAAATGACTCCAGAGCACTTAAAAACCCGCTTGCAACGAAATGACTCCAGAGCACTTAAAAACCCGCTTGCAACGAAATGACTCCAGAGCACTTAAAAACCCGCTTGCAACGAAATGACTCCAGAGCACTTAAAAACCCGCTTGCAACGAAATGACTCCAGAGCACGTAAAAACCCGTTTGCAACGAAATGACTCCAGAGTACTTAAAAACCCACTTGCAACGAAATGCCTCCAGAGCATTTAAAAAACCCGCTTCCAGTGAAATGTCTGAGAAGTATGTAAAAACCCGCTTGAAACGAAATGACTCCAGAACACGTAAAAACCCGCTTGCAACGAAATGACTCCAGAGCACTTAAAAACCCGCTTGCAACGAAATGCCTTCAGAGCACTTAAAAACCCGCTTACAACGAAATGACTCCAGAGCACTTAAAAACCCGCTTGCAACGAAATGACTCCAGAGCACTTAAAAACCCGCTTGCAACGAAATGTCTCCAGAGCACTTAAAAACCCGCTTGCAACGAAATGACTCCAGAGCACTTAAAAACCCGCTTGCAACGAAATGACTCCAGAGCACTTAAAAACCCGCTTGCAACGAAATGACTCCAGAGCACTTAAAAACCCGCTTGCAACGAAATGACTCCAGAGCACTTAAAAACCCGCTTGCAACGAAATGACTCCAGAGCACTTAAAAACCCGCTTGCAACGAAATGGCTCCAGAGCACTTAAAAACCCGCTTGCAACGAAATGGCTCCAGAGCACTTAAAAACCCGCTTGCAACGAAATGTCTCCAGAGCACTTAAAAACCCGCTTGCAACGAAATGACTCCAGAGCACTTAAAAACCCGCTTGCAAAGAAATGACTCCAGAGCACTTAAAAACCCGCTTGCAACGAAATGACTCCAGAGCACTTAAAAACCCGCTTGCAACGAAATGACTCCAGAGCACTTAAAAACCCGCTTGCAACGAAATGACTCCAGAGCACTTAAAAACCCGCTTGCAACGAAATGACTCCAGAGCACGTAAAAACCCGTTTGCAACGAAATGACTCCAGAGTACTTAAAAACCCACTTGCAACGAAATGCCTCCAGAGCATTTAAAAAACCCGCTTCCAGTGAAATGTCTGAGAAGTATGTAAAAACCCGCTTGAAACGAAATGACTCCAGAACACGTAAAAACCCGCTTGCAACGAAATGACTCCAGAGCACTTAAAACCCGCTTACAACGAAATGCCTTCAGAGCACTTAAAAACCGCATGCAACGAAATGACTCCAGAGCACTTAAAAACCCGCTTGCAACGAAATGACTCCAGAACACTAAAAAACCCGATTGCAACGAAATGACTCCAGAGCACTTAAAAACCCGCTTGCAACGAAATGACTCCAGAACACTAAAAAACCCGCTTGCAACGAAATGACTCCAGAGCACTTAAAAACCCGCTTGCAACGAAATGACTCCAGAGCACTAAAAAACCCGCTTGCAACGAAATGACTCCAGAGCACTTAAAAACCCGCTTGCAACGAAATGACTCCAGAGCACTTAAAAACCCGCTTGCAACGAAATGACTCCAGAGCACTTAAAAACCCGCTTGCAACGAAATGACTCCAGAGCACTTAAAAACCCGCTTGCAACGAAATGACTCCAGAGCACTTAAAAACCTGCTTGCAACGAAATGCCTTCAGAGACTCCAGAGCACTTAAAAACCCGCTTGCAACGAAATGACTCCAGAGCACTTAAAAACCCGCTTGCAACAAAATGCCTTCAGAGCACTTAAAAACCCGCTTGCAACGAAATGACTCCAGAGCACGTAAAAACCCGTTTGCAACGAAATGACTCCAGAGTACTTAAAAACCCACTTGCAACGAAATGCCTCCAGAGCATTTAAAAAACCCGCTTCCAGTGAAATGTCTGAGAAGTATGTAAAAACCCGCTTGAAACGAAATGACTCCAGAACACGTAAAAACCCGCTTGCAACGAAATGACTCCAGAGCACTTAAAAACCCGCTTGCAACGAAATGCCTTCAGAGCACTTAAAAACCCGCTTACAACGAAATGACTCCAGAGCACTTAAAAACCCGCTTGCAACGAAATGACTCCAGAGCACTTAAAAACCCGCTTGCAACGAAATGTCTCCAGAGCACTTAAAAACCCGCTTGCAACGAAATGACTCCAGAGCACTTAAAAACCCGCTTGCAACGAAATGACTCCAGAGCACTTAAAAACCCGCTTGCAACGAAATGACTCCAGAGCACTTAAAAACCCGCTTGCAACGAAATGACTCCAGAGCACTTAAAAACCCGCTTGCAACGAAATGACTCCAGAGCACTTAAAAACCCGCTTGCAACGAAATGGCTCCAGAGCACTTAAAAACCCGCTTGCAACGAAATGGCTCCAGAGCACTTAAAAACCCGCTTGCAACGAAATGTCTCCAGAGCACTTAAAAACCCGCTTGCAACGAAATGACTCCAGAGCACTTAAAAACCCGCTTGCAAAGAAATGACTCCAGAGCACTTAAAAACCCGCTTGCAACGAAATGACTCCAGAGCACTTAAAAACCCGCTTGCAACGAAATGACTCCAGAGCACTTAAAAACCCGCTTGCAACGAAATGACTCCAGAGCACTTAAAAACCCGCTTGCAACGAAATGACTCCAGAGCACGTAAAAACCCGTTTGCAACGAAATGACTCCAGAGTACTTAAAAACCCACTTGCAACGAAATGCCTCCAGAGCATTTAAAAAACCCGCTTCCAGTGAAATGTCTGAGAAGTATGTAAAAACCCGCTTGAAACGAAATGACTCCAGAACACGTAAAAACCCGCTTGCAACGAAATGACTCCAGAGCACTTAAAAACCCGCTTACAACGAAATGCCTTCAGAGCACTTAAAAACCGCATGCAACGAAATGACTCCAGAGCACTTAAAAACCCGCTTGCAACGAAATGACTCCAGAACACTAAAAAACCCGATTGCAACGAAATGACTCCAGAGCACTTAAAAACCCGCTTGCAACGAAATGACTCCAGAACACTAAAAAACCCGCTTGCAACGAAATGACTCCAGAGCACTTAAAAACCCGCTTGCAACGAAATGACTCCAGAGCACTAAAAAACCCGCTTGCAACGAAATGACTCCAGAGCACTTAAAAACCCGCTTGCAACGAAATGACTCCAGAGCACTTAAAAACCCGCTTGCAACGAAATGACTCCAGAGCACTTAAAAACCCGCTTGCAACGAAATGACTCCAGAGCACTTAAAAACCCGCTTGCAACGAAATGACTCCAGAGCACTTAAAAACCCGCTTGCAACGAAATGCCTTCAGAGACTCCAGAGCACTTAAAAACCCGCTTGCAACGAAATGACTCCAGAGCACTTAAAAACCCGCTTGCAACAAAATGCCTTCAGAGCACTTAAAAACCCGCTTGCAACGAAATGACTCCAGAGCACGTAAAAACCCGTTTGCAACGAAATGACTCCAGAGTACTTAAAAACCCACTTGCAACGAAATGCCTCCAGAGCATTTAAAAAACCCGCTTCCAGTGAAATGTCTGAGAAGTATGTAAAAACCCGCTTGAAACGAAATGACTCCAGAACACGTAAAAACCCGCTTGCAACGAAATGACTCCAGAGCACTTAAAAACCCGCTTGCAACGAAATGCCTTCAGAGCACTTAAAAACCCGCTTACAACGAAATGACTCCAGAGCACTTAAAAACCCGCTTGCAACGAAATGACTCCAGAGCACTTAAAAACCCGCTTGCAACGAAATGTCTCCAGAGCACTTAAAAACCCGCTTGCAACGAAATGACTCCAGAGCACTTAAAAACCCGCTTGCAACGAAATGACTCCAGAGCACTTAAAAACCCGCTTGCAACGAAATGACTCCAGAGCACTTAAAAACCCGCTTGCAACGAAATGACTCCAGAGCACTTAAAAACCCGCTTGCAACGAAATGGCTCCAGAGCACTTAAAAACCCGCTTGCAACGAAATGGCTCCAGAGCACTTAAAAACCCGCTTGCAACGAAATGGCTCCAGAGCACTTAAAAACCCGCTTGCAACGAAATGTCTCCAGAGCACTTAAAAACCCGCTTGCAACGAAATGACTCCAGAGCACTTAAAAACCCGCTTGCAAAGAAATGACTCCAGAGCACTTAAAAACCCGCTTGCAACGAAATGACTCCAGAGCACTTAAAAACCCGCTTGCAACGAAATGACTCCAGAGCACTTAAAAACCCGCTTGCAACGAAATGACTCCAGAGCACTTAAAAACCCGCTTGCAACGAAATGACTCCAGAGCACGTAAAAACCCGTTTGCAACGAAATGACTCCAGAGTACTTAAAAACCCACTTGCAACGAAATGCCTCCAGAGCATTTAAAAAACCCGCTTCCAGTGAAATGTCTGAGAAGTATGTAAAAACCCGCTTGAAACGAAATGACTCCAGAACACGTAAAAACCCGCTTGCAACGAAATGACTCCAGAGCACTTAAAAACCCGCTTACAACGAAATGCCTTCAGAGCACTTAAAAACCGCATGCAACGAAATGACTCCAGAGCACTTAAAAACCCGCTTGCAACGAAATGACTCCAGAACACTAAAAAACCCGATTGCAACGAAATGACTCCAGAGCACTTAAAAACCCGCTTGCAACGAAATGACTCCAGAACACTAAAAAACCCGCTTGCAACGAAATGACTCCAGAGCACTTAAAAACCCGCTTGCAACGAAATGACTCCAGAGCACTAAAAAACCCGCTTGCAACGAAATGACTCCAGAGCACTTAAAAACCCGCTTGCAACGAAATGACTCCAGAGCACTTAAAAACCCGCTTGCAACGAAATGACTCCAGAGCACTTAAAAACCCGCTTGCAACGAAATGACTCCAGAGCACTTAAAAACCCGCTTGCAACGAAATGACTCCAGAGCACTTAAAAACCCGCTTGCAACGAAATGCCTTCAGAGACTCCAGAGCACTTAAAAACCCGCTTGCAACGAAATGACTCCAGAGCACTTAAAAACCCGCTTGCAACAAAATGCCTTCAGAGCACTTAAAAACCCGCTTGCAACGAAATGACTCCAGAGCACTTAAAAACCCGCTTGCAACGAAATGACTCCAGAACACTTAAAAACCCGCTTGCAACGAAATGACTCCAGAGCACTTAAAAACCCGCTTGCAACGAAATGCCTTCAGAGCACTTAAAAACCCGCTTACAACGAAATGACTCCAGAGCACTTAAAAACCCGCTTGCAACGAAATGACTCCAGAGCACTTAAAAACCCGCTTGCAACGAAATGTCTCCAGAGCACTTAAAAACCCGCTTGCAACGAAATGACTCCAAAGCACTTAAAAACCCGCTTGCAACGAAATGACTCCAGAGCACTTAAAAACCCGCTTGCAACGAAATGACTCCAGAGCACTTAAAAACCCGCTTGCAACGAAATGACTCCAGAGCACTTAAAAACCCGCTTGCAACGAAATGACTCCAGAGCACTTAAAAACCCGCTTGCAAAGAAATGGCTCCAGAGCACTTAAAAACCCGCTTGCAACGAAATGGCTCCAGAGCACTTAAAAACCCGCTTGCAACGAAATGTCTCCAGAGCACTTAAAAACCCGCTTGCAACGAAATGGCTCCAGAGCACTTAAAAACCCGCTTGCAAAGAAATGACTCCAGAGCACTTAAAAACCCGCTTGCAACGAAATGACTCCAGAGCACTTAAAAACCCGCTTGCAACGAAATGACTCCAGAGCACTTAAAAACCCGCTTGCAACGAAATGACTCCAGAGCACGTAAAAACCCGTTTGCAACGAAATGACTCCAGAGTACTTAAAAACCAACTTGCAACGAAATGCCTCCAGAGCATTTAAAAAACCCGCTTCCAGTGAAATGTCTGAGAAGTATGTAAAAACCCGCTTGAAACGAAATGACTCCAGAACACGTAAAAACCCGCTTGCAACGAAATGACTCCAGAGCACTTAAAAACCCGCTTACAACGAAATGCCTTCAGAGCACTTAAAAACCGCATGCAACGAAATGACTCCAGAGCACTTAAAAACCCGCTTGCAACGAAATGACTCCAGAACACTAAAAAACCCGATTGCAACGAAATGACTCCAGAGCACTTAAAAACCCGCTTGCAACGAAATGACTCCAGAACACTAAAAAACCTGCTTGCAACGAAATGACTCCAGAGCACTTAAAAACCCGCTTGCAACGAAATGACTCCAGAGCACTAAAAAACCCGCTTGCAACGAAATGACTCCAGAGCACTTAAAAACCCGCTTGCAACGAAATGACTCCAGAGCACTTAAAAACCCGCTTGCAACGAAATGACTCCAGAGCACTTAAAAACCCGCTTGCAACGAAATGACTCCAGAGCACTTAAAAACCCGCTTGCAACGAAATGACTCCAGAGCACTTAAAAACCCGCTTGCAACGAAATGCCTTCAGAGCCTCCAGAGCACTTAAAAACCCGCTTGCAACGAAATGACTCCAGAGCATTTAAAAACCCGCTTGCAACAAAATGCCTTCAGAGCACTTAAAAACCCGCTTGCAACGAAATGACTCCAGAGCACTTAAAAACCCGCTTGCAACGAAATGACTCCAGAACACTTAAAAACCCGCTTGCAACGAAATGACTCCAGAGCACTTAAAAACTCGCTTGCAACGAAATGACTCCAGAGCACTTAAAAACCCGCTTGCAACGAAATGCCTTCAGAGCACTTAAAAACCCGCTTGCAACGAAATGACTCCAGAGCACTTAAAAACCCGCTTGCAACGAAATGACTCCAGAGCACTTAAAAACCCGCTTGCAACGAAATGACTCCAGAGCACTTAAAAACCCGCTTGCAACGAAATGACTCCAGAACACTCAAAAACTCGCTTGCAACGAAATGACTCCAGAGCACTTAAAAACCCGCTTGCAACGAAATGGCTCCAGAGCACTTAAAAACCCGCTTGCAACGAAATGGCTCCAGAGCACTTAAAAACCCGCTTGCAACGAAATGACTCCAGAGTACTTAAAAACCCGCTTGCAACGAAATGCCTGCAGAGCACTTAAAAAACCCGCTTCCAGTGAAATGTCTGAGAAGTATGTAAAAACCCGCTTGCAACGAAATGACTCCAGAACCCGTAAAAACCCGCTTGCAACGAAATGACTCCAGAGCACTTAAAAACCCGCTTGCAACGAAATGCCTCCAGAGCACTTAAAAACCCGCTTGCAAAGAAATGACTCCAGAACACTTAAAAACCCGCTTGCAACGAAAAGACTCCAGAACACTTAAAAACCCGCTTGCAACGAAATGACTCCAGAGCACGTAAAACCCCGCTTGCAACGAAATGACTCCAGAGCACTTAAAAACCCGCTTGCAACGAAATGCCTTCAGAGCACTTAAAAACCCGCTTGCAACGAAATGAATCCAGAGTACTTAAAAACCCGCTTACAACGAAATGCCTGCAGAGCACTTAAAAAACCCGCTTCCAGTGAAATGTCTGAGAAGTATGTAAAAACCCGCTTGCAACGAAATGACTCCAGAACCCGTAAAAACCCGCTTGCAACGAAATGACTCCAGAGCACTTAAAAACCCGCTTGCAACGAAATGCCTTCAGAGCACTTAAAAACCCGCTTGCAAAGAAATGACTCCAGAACACTTAAAAACCCGCTTGCAACGAAATGACTCCAGAGCACTTAAAAACCCGCTTGCAACGAAATGAATCCAGAGCACTTAAAAACCCGCTTGCAACGAAATGACTCCAGAGCACTTAAAAACTCGCTTGCAACGAAATGACTCCAGAGCACTTAAAAACCCGCTTGCAACGAAATGCCTTCAGAGCACTTAAAAACCCGCTTGCAACGAAATGACTCCAGAGCACTTAAAACCCCGCTTGCAACGAAATGACTCCAGAGCACTTAAAAACCCGCTTGCAACGAAATGCCTTCAGAGCACTTAAAAACCCGCTTGCAACGAAATGACTCCAGAGTACTTAAAAACCCGCCTACAACGAAATGCCTGCAGAGCACTTAAAAAACCCGCTTCCAGTGAAATGTCTGAGAAGTATGTAAAAACCCGCTTGCAACGAAATGACTCCAGAACCCGTAAAAACCCGCTTGCAACGAAATGACTCCAGAGCACTTAAAAACCCGCTTGCAACGAAATGGCTCCAGAGCACTTAAAAACCCGCTTGCAAAGAAATGGCTCCAGAGCACTTAAAAACCCGCTTGCAACGAAATGGCTCCAGAGCACTTAAAAACCCGCTTGCAACGAAATGACTCCAGAGTACTTAAAAACCCGCTTACAACGAAATGCCTGCAGAGCACTTAAAAAACCCGCTTCCAGTGAAATGTCTGAGAAGTATGTAAAAACCTGCTTGCAACGAAATGACTCCAGAACCCGTAAAAACCCGCTTGCAACGAAATGACTCCAGCGCACTTAAAAACCCGCTTGCAACGAAATGCCTTCAGAGCACTTAAAAACCCGCTTACAAAGAAATGACTCCAGAACACTTAAAAACCCGCTTGCAACGAAAAGACTCCAGAACACTTAAAAACCCGCTTGCAACAAAATGACTCCAGAGCACTAAAAAACCCGCTTGCAACGAAATGACTCCAGAGCACTTAAAAACCCGCTTGCAACGAAATGACTCCAGAGCACTAAAAAACCCGCTTGCAACGAAATGACTCCAGAGCACTTAAAAAGCCGCTTGCAACGAAATGACTCCAGAGCACTTAAAAACCCGCTTGCAACGAAATGACTCCAGAGCACTTAAAAACCCGCTTGCAACGAAATGACTCCAGAGCACTTAAAAACTCGCTTGCAACGAAATGACTCCAGAGCACTTAAAAACCCGCTTGCAACGAAATGCCTTCAGAGCACTTAAAAACCCGCTTGCAACGAAATGACTCCAGAGCACTTAAAAACCCGCTTGCAACGAAATGACTCCAGAGCACTTAAAAACCCGCTTGCAACGAAATGACTCCAGAGCACTTAAAAACCCGCTTGCAACGAAATGACTCCAGAACACTTAAAAACCCGCTTGCAACGTAATGGCTCCAGAGCACTTAAAAACCCGCTTGCAACGAAATGGCTCCAGAGCACTTAAAAACCCGCTTGCAACGAAATGGCTCCAGAGCACTTAAAAACCCGCTTGCAACGAAATGACTCCAGAGTACTTAAAAACCCGCTTACAACGAAATGCCTGCAGAGCACTTAAAAAACCCGCTTCCAGTGAAATGTCTGAGAAGTATGTAAAAACCCGCTTGCAACGAAATGACTCCAGAACCCGTAAAAACCCGCTTGCAACGAAATGACTCCAGAGCACTTAAAAACCCGCTTGCAACGAAATGCCTTCAGAGCACTTAAAAACCCGCTTGCAAAGAAATGACTCCAGAACACTTAAAAACCCGCTTGCAACGAAAAGATTCCAGAACACTTAAAAACCCGCTTGCAACGAAATGACTCCAGAGCACTTAAAAACCCGCTTGCAACGAAATGACTCCAGAGCACTTAAAAACCCGCTTGCAACGAAATGCCTTCAGAGCACTTAAAAACCCGCTTGCAACGAAATGACTCCAGAGTACTTAAAAACCCGCTTACAACGAAATGCCTGCAGAGCACTTAAAAAACCCGCTTCCAGTGAAATGTCTGAGAAGTATGTAAAAACCCGCTTGCAACGAAATGACTCCAGAACCCGTAAAAACCCGCTTGCAACGAAATGACTCCAGAGCACTTAAAAACCCGCTTGCAACGAAATGCCTTCAGAGCACTTAAAAACCCGCTTGCAAAGAAATGACTCCAGAACACTTAAAAACCCGCTTGCAACGAAAAGACTCCAGAACACTTAAAAACCCGCTTGCAACAAAATGACTCCAGAGCACTAAAAAACCCGCTTGCAACGAAATGACTCCAGAGCACTTAAAAACCCGCTTGCAACGAAATGACTCCAGAGCACTTAAAAACCCGCTTGCAACGAAATGACTCCAGAGCACTTAAAAACCCGCTTGCAACGAAATGACTCCAGAGCACTAAAAAACCCGCTTGCAACGAAATGACTCCAGAGCACTTAAAAACCCGCTTGCAACGAAATGACTCCAGAGCACTTAAAAACCCGCTTGCAACGAAATGAATCCAGAGCACTTAAAAACCCGCTTGCAACGAAATGACTCCAGAGCAGTTAAAAACTCGCTTGCAACGAAATGACTCCAGAGCACTTAAAAACCCGCTTGCAACGAAATGCCTTCAGAGCACTTAAAAACCCGCTTGCAACGAAATGACTCCAGAGCACTTAAAAACCCGCTTGCAACGAAATGACTCCAGAGCACTTAAAAACACGCTTGCAACGAAATGACTCCAGAGCACTAAAAAACCCGCTTGCAACGAAATGACTCCAGAACACTTAAAAACCCGCTTGCAACGTAATGGCTCCAGAGCACTTAAAATCCCGCTTGCAAAGAAATGGCTCCGGAGCACTTAAAAACCCGCTTGCAACGAAATGGCTCCAGAGCACTTAAAAACCCGCTTGCAACGAAATGACTCCGGAGTACTTAAAAACCCGCTTACAACGAAATGCCTGCAGAGCACTTAAAAAACCCGCTTCCAGTGAAATGTCTGAGAAGTATGTAAAAACCTGCTTGCAACGAAATGACTCCAGAACCCGTAAAAACCCGCTTGCAACGAAATGACTCCAGCCCACTTAAAAACCCGCTTGCAACGAAATGCCTTCAGAGCACTTAAAAACCCGCTTGCAAAGAAATGACTCCAGAACACTTAAAAACCCGCTTGCAACGAAAAGACTCCAGAACACTTAAAAACCCGCTTGCAACGAAATGACTCCAGAGCACTTAAAAACCCGCTTGCAACGAAATGACTCCAGAGCACTTAAAAACCCGCTTGCAACGAAATGACTCCAGAACGCTTAAAAACCCGCTTGCAACGAAATGCCTTCAGAGCACTTAAAAACCCGCTTGCAACGAAATGACTCCAGAGTACTTAAAATCTCGCTTGCAACGAAATGACTCCAGAGCACTTAAAAACCCGCTTGCAACGAAATGACTCCAGAGCACTTAAAAACCCGCTTGCAACGAAATGACTCCAAAGCACGTAAAAACCCGTTTGCAACGAAATTACTCCAGAGTACTTAAAAACCCGCTTGCAACGAAATGCCTACAGAGCATTTAAAAAACCCGCTTCCAGTGAAATGTCTGAGAAGTATGTAAAAACCCGCTTGCAACGAAATGACTCCAGAACACGTAAAAACCCGCTTGCAACGAAATGACTCCAGAGCACTTAAAAACCCGCTTGCAACGAAATGACTCCAGAGCACTAAAAAACCCGCTTGCAATGAAATGACTCCAGAGCACTTAAAAACCCGCTTGCAACGAAATGACTCCAGAACACTTAAAAACCCGCTTGCAACGAAATGACTCCAGAGCACTTAAAAACCCGCTTGCAACGAAATGACTCCAGAGCACTTAAAAACCCGCTAGCAACGAAATGCCTTCAGAGCACTTAAAAGCCCGCTTGCAACGAAATGACTCCAGAGCACTCAAACACCCGCTTGCAACGAAATGACTCCAGATTACTTAAAAACCCGCTTGCAACGAAATGCCTACAGAGCACTTAAAAAACCTGCTTCCAGTGAAATGTCTGAGAAGTATGTAAAAACCCGCTTGCAACGAAATGACTCCAGAACACGTAAAAACCCGCTTGCAACGAAATGACTCCAGAGCACTTAAAAACCCGCTTTCAACGAAATGCCTTCAGAGCACTTAAAAACCCGCTTGCAACGAAATGACTCCAGAGCACTTAAAAACCCGCTTGCAACGAAATGACTCCAGAGCACTAAAAAACCCGCTTTCAATGAAATGACTCCAGAGCACTTAAAAACCCGCTTACAAAGAAATGCCTTCAGAGCACTTAAAAACCCGCATGCAACGAAATGACTCCAGAGCACTTAAAAACCCGCTTGCAACGAAATGCCTACAGAGCATTTAAAAAACCCGCTTCCAGTGAAATGTCTGAGAAGTATGTAAAAACCCGCTTGCAACGAAATGACTCCAGAGCACTTAAAAACCCGCTTACAAAGAAATGCCTTCAGAGCACTTAAAAACCCGCATGCAACGAAATGACTCCAGAGAACTTAAAAACCAGCTTGCAACGAAATGACTCCAGAGCACTAAAAAACCCGCTTGCAATGAAATGACTCCAGAGCACTTAAAAACCCGCTTGCAACGAAATGACTCCAGAACACTTAAAAACCCGCTTGCAACGAAATGCCTTCAGAGCACTTAAAAACCCGCTTGCAACGAAATGACTCCAGAGCACTTAAAAACCCGCTTGCAACGAAATGACTCCAGAGCACTAAAAAACCCGCTTCCAATGAAATGACTCCAGAGCACTTAAAAACCCGCTTGCAACGAAATGACTCCAGAACACTTAAAAACCCGCTTGCAACGAAATGACTCCAGAGCACTTAAAAAGCCGCTTGCAACGAAATGACTCCAGATAACTTAAAAACCCGCTTGCAACGAAATGACTCCAGAGCACTTAAAAACCCGCTTGCAACGAAATGCCTTCAGAGCACTTAAAAACCCGCTTGCAACGAAATGACTCCAGATAACTTAAAAACCCGCTTGCAACGAAATGACTCCAGAGCACTTAAAAACCCGCTTGCAACGAAATGCCTTCAGAGCACTTAAAAACCCGCTTGCAACGAAATGACTCCAGAGTACTTAAAAACTCGCTTGCAACGAAATGACTCCAGAGCACTTAAAAACCCGCTTGCAACGAAATGACTCCAGAGCACTTAAAAACCCGCTTGCAACGAAATGACTCCAAAGCACGTAAAAACCCGTTTGCAACGAAATTACTCCAGAGTACTTAAAAACCCACTTGCAACGAAATGCCTACAGAGCATTTAAAAAACCAGCTTCCAGTGAAATGTCTGAGAAGTATGTAAAAACCCGCTTGCAACGAAATGACTCCAGAACACGTAAAAACCCGCTTGCAACGAAATGACTCCAGAGCACTTAAAAACCCGCTTACAACGAAATGCCTTCAGAGCACTTAAAAACCCGCATGCAACGAAATGACTCCAGAGCACTTAAAAACCCGCTTGCAACGAAATGACTCCAGAGCACTAAAAAACCCGCTTGCAATGAAATGACTCCAGAGCACTTAAAAACCCGCTTGCAACGAAATGACTCCAGAACACTTAAAAACCCGCTTGCAACGAAATGACTCCAGAGCACTTAAAAAGCCGCTTGCAACGAAATGACTCCAGATAACTTAAAAACCCGCTTGCAACGAAATGACTCCAGAGCACTTAAAAACCCGCTTGCAACGAAATGCCTTCAGAGCACTTAAAAACCCGCTTGCAACGAAATGACTCCAGATAACTTAAAAACCCGCTTGCAACGAAATGACTCCAGAGCACTTAAAAACCCGCTTGCAACGAAATGCCTTCAGAGCACTTAAAAACCCGCTTGCAACGAAATGACTCCAGAGTACTTAAAAACTCGCTTGCAACGAAATGACTCCAGAGCACTTAAAAACCCGCTTGCAACGAAATGACTCCAGAGCACTTAAAAACCCGCTTGCAACGAAATGACTCCAAAGCACGTAAAAACCCGTTTGCAACGAAATTACTCCAGAGTACTTAAAAACCCGCTTGCAACGAAATGCCTACAGAGCATTTAAAAAACCCGCTTCCAGTGAAATGTCTGAGAAGTATGTAAAAACCCGCTTGCAACGAAATGACTCCAGAACACGTAAAAACCCGCTTGCAACGAAATGACTCCAGAGAACTTAAAAACCCGCTTACAACGAAATGCCTTCAGAGCACTTAAAAACCCGCATGCAACGAAATGACTCCAGAGCACTTAAAAACCCGCTTGCAACGAAATGACTCCAGAGCACTAAAAAACCCGCTTGCAACGAAATGACTCCAGAGCACTTAAAAACCCGCTTGCAACGAAATGACTCCAGAGCACTTAAAAACCCGCTTGCAACGAAATGACTCCAGAGCACTTAAAAACCCGCTTGCAACGAAATGACTCCAGAGCACTAAAAAACCCGCTTGCAACGAAATGACTCCAGAGCACTTAAAAACCCGCTTGCAACGAAATGACTCCAGAGCACTTAAAAACCCGCTTGCAACGAAATGACTCCAGAGCAGTTAAAAACTCGCTTGCAACGAAATGACTCCAGAGCACTTAAAAACCCGCTTGCAACGAAATGCCTTCAGAGCACTTAAAAACCCGCTTGCAACGAAATGACTCCAGAGCACTTAAAAACCCGCTTGCAACGAAATGACTCCAGAGCACTTAAAAACACGCTTGCAACGAAATGACTCCAGAGCACTAAAAAACCCGCTTGCAACGAAATGACTCCAGAACACTTAAAAACCCGCTTGCAACGTAATGGCTCCAGAGCACTTAAAATCCCGCTTGCAAAGAAATGGCTCCAGAGCACTTAAAAACCCGCTTGCAACGAAATGGCTCCAGAGCACTTAAAAACCCGCTTGCAACGAAATGACTCCGGAGTACTTAAAAACCCGCTTACAACGAAATGCCTGCAGAGCACTTAAAAAACCCGCTTCCAGTGAAATGTCTGAGAAGTATGTAAAAACCTGCTTGCAACGAAATGACTCCAGAACCCGTAAAAACCCGCTTGCAACGAAATGACTCCAGCGCACTTAAAAACCCGCTTGCAACGAAATGCCTTCAGAGCACTTAAAAACCCGCTTGCAAAGAAATGACTCCAGAACACTTAAAAACCCGCTTGCAACGAAAAGACTCCAGAACACTTAAAAACCCGCTTGCAACGAAATGACTCCAGAGCACTTAAAAACCCGCTTGCAACGAAATGACTCCAGAGCACTTAAAAACCCGCTTGCAACGAAATGACTCCAGAACGCTTAAAAACCCGCTTGCAACGAAATGCCTTCAGAGCACTTAAAAACCCGCTTGCAACGAAATGACTCCAGAGTACTTAAAAACTCGCTTGCAACGAAATGACTCCAGAGCACTTAAAAACCCGCTTGCAACGAAATGACTCCAGAGCACTTAAAAACCCGCTTGCAACGAAATGACTCCAAAGCACGTAAAAACCCGTTTGCAACGAAATTACTCCAGAGTATTTAAAAACCCGCTTGCAACGAAATGCCTACAGAGCATTTAAAAAACCCGCTTCCAGTGAAATGTCTGAGAAGTATGTCAAAACCCGCTTGCAACGAAATGACTCCAGAACACGTAAAAACCCGCTTGCAACGAAATGACTCCAGAGCACTTAAAAACCCGCTTGCAACGAAATGACTCCAGAGCACTAAAAAACCCGCTTGCAATGAAATGACTCCAGAGCACTTAAAAACCCGCTTGCAACGAAATGACTCCAGAACACTTAAAAACCCGCTTGCAACGAAATGACTCCAGAGCACTTAAAAACCCGCTTGCAACGAAATGACTCCAGAGCACTTAAAAACCCGCTTGCAACGAAATGCCTTCAGAGCACTTAAAAGCCCGCTTGCAACGAAATGACTCCAGAGCACTTAAACACCCGCTTGCAACGAAATGACTCCAGATTACTTAAAAACCCGCTTGCAACGAAATGCCTACAGAGCACTTAAAAAACCTGCTTCCAGTGAAATGTCTGAGAAGTATGTAAAAACCCGCTTGCAACGAAATGACTCCAGAACACGTAAAAACCCGCTTGCAACGAAATGACTCCAGAGCACTTAAAAACCCGCTTTCAACGAAATGCCTTCAGAGCACTTAAAAACCCGCTTGCAACGAAATGACTCCAGAGCACTTAAAAACCCGCTTGCAACGAAATGACTCCAGAGCACTAAAAAACCCGCTTTCAATGAAATGACTCCAGAGCACTTAAAAACCCGCTTACAAAGAAATGCCTTCAGAGCACTTAAAAACCCGCATGCAACGAAATGACTCCAGAGCACTTAAAAACCCGCTTGCAACGAAATGCCTACAGAGCATTTAAAAAACCCGCTTCCAGTGAAATGTCTGAGAAGTATGTAAAAACCTGCTTGCAACGAAATGACTCCAGAGCACTTAAAAACCCGCTTACAAAGAAATGCCTTCAGAGCACTTAAAAACCCGCATGCAACGAAATGACTCCAGAGAACTTAAAAACCAGCTTGCAACGAAATGACTCCAGAGCACTAAAAAACCCGCTTGCAATGAAATGACTCCAGAGCACTTAAAAACCCGCTTGCAACGAAATGACTCCAAAACACTTAAAAACCCGCTTGCAACGAAATGACTCCAGAGCACTTAAAAACCCGCTTGCAACGAAATGACTCCAGAGCACTTAAAAACCCGCTTGCAACGAAATGACTCCAGAGCACTTAAAAACCCGCTTGCAACGAAATGCCTTCAGAGCACTTAAAAACCCGCTTGCAACGAAATGACTCCAGAGCACTTAAAAACCCGCTTGCAACGAAATGACTCCAGAGCACTTAAAAACCCTTTTGCAACGAAATGACTCCAGAGCACTTAAAAACCCGCTTGCAACGAAATGACTCCAGAGTACTTAAAAACTCGCTTGCAACGAAATGGCTCCAGAGCACTTAAAAACCCGCTTGCAACGAAATGACTCCAGAGCACTTAAAAACCCGCTTGCAACGAAATGACTCCAGAGCACTTAAAAACCCGCTTGCAACGAAATGACTCCAGAGCACTTAAAAACCCGCTTGCAACGAAATGACTCCAGAGCACTTAAAAACCCGCTTGCAACGAAATGACTCCAGAACACTTAAAAACCCGCTTGCAACGTAATGACTCCAGAGCACTTAAAAACCCGCTTGCAACGAAATGGCTCCAGAGCACTTAAAAACCCGCTTGCAACGAAATGGCTCCAGAGCACTTAAAAACCCGCTTGCAACGAAATGTCTCCAGAGCACTTAAAAACCCGCTTGCAACGAAATGACTCCAGAGCACTTAAAAACCCGCTTGCAACGAAATGACTCCAGAGCACTTAAAAACCCGCTTGCAACGAAATGACTCCAGAGCACTAAAAAACCCGCTTCCAATGAAATGACTCCAGAGCACTTAAAAACCCGCTTGCAACGAAATGACTCCAGAACACTTAAAAACCCGCTTGCAACGAAATGACTCCAGAGCACTTAAAAAGCCGCTTGCAACGAAATGACTCCAGATAACTTAAAAACCCGCTTGCAACGAAATGACTCCAGAGCACTTAAAAACCCGCTTGCAACGAAATGCCTTCAGAGCACTTAAAAACCCGCTTGCAACGAAATGACTCCAGATAACTTAAAAACCCGCTTGCAACGAAATGACTCCAGAGCACTTAAAAACCCGCTTGCAACGAAATGCCTTCAGAGCACTTAAAAATCCGCTTGCAACGAAATGACTCCAGAGTACTTAAAAACTCGCTTGCAACGAAATGACTCCAGAGCACTTAAAAACCCGCTTGCAACGAAATGACTCCAGAGCACTTAAAAACCCGCTTGCAACGAAATGACTCCAGAGCACGTAAAAACCCGCTTGCAACGAAATGACTCCAGAGCACTTAAAAACCCGCTTGCAACGAAATGACTCCAAAGCACGTAAAAACCCGTTTGCAACGAAATTACTCCAGAGTACTTAAAAACCCGCTTGCAACGAAATGCCTACAGAGCATTTAAAAAACCAGCTTCCAGTGAAATGTCTGAGAAGTATGTAAAAACCCGCTTGCAACGAAATGACTCCAGAACACGTAAAAACCCGCTTGCAACGAAATGACTCCAGAGCACTTAAAAACCCGCTTACAACGAAATGCCTTCAGAGCACTTAAAAACCCGCATGCAACGAAATGACTCCAGAGCACTTAAAAACCCGCTTGCAACGAAATGACTCCAGAGCACTAAAAAACCCGCTTGCAATGAAATGACTCCAGAGCACTTAAAAACCCGCTTGCAACGAAATGACTCCAGAACACTTAAAAACCCGCTTGCAACGAAATGACTCCAGAGCACTTAAAAAGCCGCTTGCAACGAAATGACTCCAGATAACTTAAAAACCCGCTTGCAACGAAATGACTCCAGAGCACTTAAAAACCCGCTTGCAACGAAATGCCTTCAGAGCACTTAAAAACCCGCTTGCAACGAAATGACTCCAGATAACTTAAAAACCCGCTTGCAACGAAATGACTCCAGAGCACTTAAAAACCCGCTTGCAACGAAATGCCTTCAGAGCACTTAAAAACCCGCTTGCAACGAAATGACTCCAGAGTACTTAAAAACTCGCTTGCAACGAAATGACTCCAGAGCACTTAAAAACCCGCTTGCAACGAAATGACTCCAGAGCACTTAAAAACCCGCTTGCAACGAAATGACTCCAAAGCACGTAAAAACCCGTTTGCAACGAAATTACTCCAGAGTACTTAAAAACCCGCTTGCAACGAAATGCCTACAGAGCATTTAAAAAACCCGCTTCCAGTGAAATGTCTGAGAAGTATGTAAAAACCCGCTTGCAACGAAATGACTCCAGAACACGTAAAAACCCGCTTGCAACGAAATGACTCCAGAGAACTTAAAAACCCGCTTACAACGAAATGCCTTCAGAGCACTTAAAAACCCGCATGCAACGAAATGACTCCAGAGCACTTAAAAACCCGCTTGCAACGAAATGACTCCAGAGCACTAAAAAACCCGCTTGCAACGAAATGACTCCAGAGCACTTAAAAACACGCTTGCAACGAAATGACTCCAGAACACTTAAAAACCCGCTTGCAACGAAATGACTCCAGAGCACTTAAAAACCCGCTTGCAACGAAATGACTCCAGAGCACTTAAACACCCGCTTGCAACGAAATGACTCCAGATTACTTAAAAACCCGCTTGCAACGAAATGCCTACAGAGCACTTAAAAAACCTGCTTCCAGTGAAATGTCTGAGAAGTATGTAAAAACCCGCTTGCAACGAAATGACTCCAGAACACGTAAAAACCCGCTTGCAACGAAATGACTCCAGAGCACTTAAAAACCCGCTTACAACGAAATGCCTTCAGAGCACTTAAAAACCCGCTTGCAACGAAATGACTCCAGAGCACTTAAAAACCCGCTTGCAACGAAATGACTCCAGAGCACTAAAAAACCCGCTTGCAATGAAATGACTCCAGAGCACTTAAAAACCCGCTTACAAAGAAATGCCTTCACAGCACTTAAAAACCCGCATGCAACGAAATGACTCCAGAGCACTTAAAAACCCGCTTGCAACGAAATGCCTACAGAGCATTTAAAAAACCCGCTTCCAGTGAAATGTCTGAGAAGTATGTAAAAACCCGCTTGCAACGAAATGACTCCAGAGCACTTAAAAACCCGCTTACAAAGAAATGCCTTCAGAGCACTTAAAAACCCGCATGCAACGAAATGACTCCAGAGAACTTAAAAACCAGCTTGCAACGAAATGACTCCAGAGCACTAAAAAACCCGCTTGCAATGAAATGACTCCAGAGCACTTAAAAACCCGCTTGCAACGAAATGACTCCAGAACACTTAAAAACCCGCTTGCAACGAAATGACTCCAGAGCACTTAAAAACCCGCTTGCAACGAAATGACTCCAGAGCACTTAAAAACCCGCTTGCAACGAAATGACTCCAGAGCACTTAAAAACCCGCTTGCAACGAAATGCCTTCAGAGCACTTAAAAACCCGCTTGCAACGAAATGACTCCAGAGCACTTAAAAACCCGCTTGCAACGAAATGACTCCAGAGCACTTAAAAACCCTTTTGCAACGAAATGACTCCAGAGCACTTAAAAACCCGCTTGCAATGAAATGACTCCAGAGTACTTAAAAACTCGCTTGCAACGAAATGGCTCCAGAGCACTTAAAAACCCGCTTGCAACGAAATCACTCCAGAGCACTTAAAAACCCGCTTGCAACGAAATGCCTTCAGAGCACTTAAAAACCCGCTTGCAACGAAATGACTCCAGAGTACTTAAAAACTCGCTTGCAACGAAATGACTCCAGAGCACTTAAAAATCCGCTTGCAACGAAATGACTCCAGAGCACTTAAAAACCCGCTTGCAACGAAATGACTCCAAAGCACGTAAAAACCCGTTTGCAACGAAATTACTCCAGAGTACTTAAAAACCCGCTTGCAACGAAATGCCTACAGAGCATTTAAAAAACCCGCTTCCAGTGAAATGTCTGAGAAGTATGTAAAAACCCGCTTGCAACGAAATGACTCCAGAACACGTAAAAACCCGCTTGCAACGAAATGACTCCAGAGCACTTAAAAACCCGCTTGCAACGAAATGCCTTCAGAGCACTTAAAAACCCGCATGCAACGAAATGACTCCAGAGCACTTAAAAACCCGCTTGCAACGAAATGACTCCAGAGCACTAAAAAACCCGCTTGCAATGAAATGACTACAGAGCACTTAAAAACCCGCTTGCAACGAAATGACTCCAGAACACTTAAAAACCCGCTTGCAACGAAATGACTCCAGAGCACTTAAAAACCCGCTTGCAACGAAATGACTCCAGAGCACTTAAAAACCCGCTTGCAACGAAATGCCTTCAGAGCACTTAAAAGCCCGCTTGCAACGAAATGACTCCAGAGCACTTAAACACCCGCTTGCAACGAAATGACTCCAGATTACTTAAAAACCCGCTTGCAACGAAATGCCTTCAGAGCACTTAAAAACCCGCTTGCAACGAAATGACTCCAGAGCACTTAAAAACCCGCTTGCAACGAAATGACACCAGAGCACTAAAAAACCCGCTTGCAATGAAATGACTACAGAGCACTTAAAAACCCGCTTGCAACGAAATGACTCCAGAACACTTAAAAACCCGCTTGCAACGAAATGACTCCAGAGCACTTAAAAACCCGCTTGCAACGAAATGACTCCAGAGCACTTAAAAACCCGCTTGCAACGAAATGCCTTCAGAGCACTTAAAAGCCCGCTTGCAACGAAATGACTCCAGAGCACTTAAACACCCGCTTGCAACGAAATGACTCCAGATTACTTAAAAACCCGCTTGCAACGAAATGCCTTCAGAGCACTTAAAAACCCGCTTGCAACGAAATGACTCCAGATAACTTAAAAACCCGCTTGCAACGAAATGACTCCAGAGCACTTAAAAACCCGCTTGCAACGAAATGCCTTCAGAGCACTTAAAAACCCGCTTGCAACGAAATGACTCCAGAGTACTTAAAAACTCGCTTGCAACGAAATGACTCCAGAGCACTTAAAAACCCGCTTGCAACGAAATGACTCCAGAGCACTTAAAAACCCGCTTGCAACGAAATGACTCCAAAGCACGTAAAAACCCGTTTGCAACGAAATTACTCCAGAGTACTTAAAAACCCGCTTGCAACGAAATGCCTACAGAGCATTTAAAAAACCCGCTTCCAGTGAAATGTCTGAGAAGTATGTAAAAACCCGCTTGCAACGAAATGACTCCAGAACACGTAAAAACCCGCTTGCAACGAAATGACTCCAGAGAACTTAAAAACCCGCTTACAACGAAATGCCTTCAGAGCACTTAAAAACCCGCATGCAACGAAATGACTCCAGAGCACTTAAAAACCCGCTTGCAACGAAATGACTCCAGAGCACTAAAAAACCCGCTTGCAACGAAATGACTCCAGAGCACTTAAAAACACGCTTGCAACGAAATGACTCCAGAACACTTAAAAACCCGCTTGCAACGAAATGACTCCAGAGCACTTAAAAACCCGCTTGCAACGAAATGACTCCAGAGCACTTAAACACCCGCTTGCAACGAAATGACTCCAGATTACTTAAAAACCCGCTTGCAACGAAATGCCTACAGAGCACTTAAAAAACCTGCTTCCAGTGAAATGTCTGAGAAGTATGTAAAAACCCGCTTGCAACGAAATGACTCCAGAACACGTAAAAACCCGCTTGCAACGAAATGACTCCAGAGCACTTAAAAACCCGCTTACAACGAAATGCCTTCAGAGCACTTAAAAACCCGCTTGCAACGAAATGACTCCAGAGCACTTAAAAACCCGCTTGCAACGAAATGACTCCAGAGCACTAAAAAACCCGCTTGCAATGAAATGACTCCAGAGCACTTAAAAACCCGCTTACAAAGAAATGCCTTCACAGCACTTAAAAACCCGCATGCAACGAAATGACTCCAGAGCACTTAAAAACCCGCTTGCAACGAAATGCCTACAGAGCATTTAAAAAACCCGCTTCCAGTGAAATGTCTGAGAAGTATGTAAAAACCCGCTTGCAACGAAATGACTCCAGAGCACTTAAAAACCCGCTTACAAAGAAATGCCTTCAGAGCACTTAAAAACCCGCATGCAACGAAATGACTCCAGAGAACTTAAAAACCAGCTTGCAACGAAATGACTCCAGAGCACTAAAAAACCCGCTTGCAATGAAATGACTCCAGAGCACTTAAAAACCCGCTTGCAACGAAATGACTCCAGAACACTTAAAAACCCGCTTGCAACGAAATGACTCCAGAGCACTTAAAAACCCGCTTGCAACGAAATGACTCCAGAGCACTTAAAAACCCGCTTGCAACGAAATGACTCCAGAGCACTTAAAAACCCGCTTGCAACGAAATGCCTTCAGAGCACTTAAAAACCCGCTTGCAACGAAATGACTCCAGAGCACTTAAAAACCCGCTTGCAACGAAATGACTCCAGAGCACTTAAAAACCCTTTTGCAACGAAATGACTCCAGAGCACTTAAAAACCCGCTTGCAATGAAATGACTCCAGAGTACTTAAAAACTCGCTTGCAACGAAATGGCTCCAGAGCACTTAAAAACCCGCTTGCAACGAAATGACTCCAGAGCACTTAAAAACCCGCTTGCAACAAAATGCCTTCAGAGCACTTAAAAACCCGCTTGCAACGAAATGACTCCAGAGTACTTAAAAACTCGCTTGCAACGAAATGACTCCAGAGCACTTAAAAACCCGCTTGCAACGAAATGACTCCAGAGCACTTAAAAACCCGCTTGCAACGAAATGACTCCAAAGCACGTAAAAACCCGTTTGCAACGAAATTACTCCAGAGTACTTAAAAACCCGCTTGCAACGAAATGCCTACAGAGCATTTAAAAAACCCGCTTCCAGTGAAATGTCTGAGAAGTATGTAAAAACCCGCTTGCAACGAAATGACTCCAGAACACGTAAAAACCCGCTTGCAACGAAATGACTCCAGAGCACTTAAAAACCCGCTTGCAACGAAATGCCTTCAGAGCACTTAAAAACCCGCATGCAACGAAATGACTCCAGAGCACTTAAAAACCCGCTTGCAACGAAATGACTCCAGAGCACTAAAAAACCCGCTTGCAATGAAATGACTACAGAGCACTTAAAAACCCGCTTGCAACGAAATGACTCCAGAACACTTAAAAACCCGCTTGCAACGAAATGACTCCAGAGCACTTAAAAACCCGCTTGCAACGAAATGACTCCAGAGCACTTAAAAACCCGCTTGCAACGAAATGCCTTCAGAGCACTTAAAAGCCCGCTTGCAACGAAATGACTCCAGAGCACTTAAACACCCGCTTGCAACGAAATGACTCCAGATTACTTAAAAACCCGCTTGCAACGAAATGCCTACAGAGCACTTAAAAAACCTGCTTCCAGTGAAATGTCTGAGAAGTATGTAAAAACCCGCTTGCAACGAAATGACTCCAGAACACGTAAAAACCCGCTTGCAACGAAATGACTCCAGAGCACTTAAAAACCCGCTTACAACGAAATGCCTTCAGAGCACTTAAAAACCCGCTTGCAACGAAATGACTCCAGAGCACTTAAAAACCCGCTTGCAACGAAATGACTCCAGAGCACTAAAAAACCCGCTTGCAATGAAATGACTCCAGAGCACTTAAAAACCCGCTTACAAAGAAATGCCTTCAGAGCACTTAAAAACCCGCATGCAACGAAATGACTCCAGAGCACTTAAAAACCCGCTTGCAACGAAATGCCTACAGAGCATTTAAAAAACCCGCTTCCAGTGAAATGTCTGAGAAGTATGTAAAAACCCGCTTGCAACGAAATGACTCCAGAGCACTTAAAAACCCGCTTGCAACGAAATGACTCCAGAACACTTAAAAACCCGCTTGCAACGAAATGACTCCAGAGCACTTAAAAACCCGCTTGCAACGAAATGACTCCAGAGCACTTAAAAAGCCGCTTGCAACGAAATGACTCCAGAGCACTTAAAAACCCGCTTGCAACGAAATGCCTTCAGAGCACTTAAAAACCCGCTTGCAACGAAATGACTCCAGAGCACTTAAAAACCCGCTTACAACGAAATGCCTTCAGAGCACTTAAAAACCCGCATGCAACGAAATGACTCCAGAGCACTTAAAAACCCGCTTGCAACGAAATGACTCCAGAGCACTAAAAAACCCGCTTGCAATGAAATGACTCCAGAGCACTTAAAAACCCGCTTGCAACGAAATGACTCCAGAACACTTAAAAACCCGCTTGCAACGAAATGACTCCAGAGCACTTAAAAAGCCGCTTGCAACGAAATGACTCCAGATAACTTAAAAACCCGCTTGCAACGAAATGACTCCAGAGCACTTAAAAACCCGCTTGCAACGAAATGCCTTCAGAGCACTTAAAAACCCGCTTGCAACGAAATGACTCCAGATAACTTAAAAACCCGCTTGCAACGAAATGACTCCAGAGCACTTAAAAACCCGCTTGCAACGAAATGCCTTCAGAGCACTTAAAAACCCGCTTGCAACGAAATGACTCCAGAGTACTTAAAAACTCGCTTGCAACGAAATGACTCCAGAGCACTTACAAACCCGCTTGCAACGAAATGACTCCAGAGCACTTAAAAACCCGCTTGCAACGAAATGACTCCAAAGCACGTAAAAACCCGTTTGCAACGAAATAACTCCAGAGTACTTAAAAACCCGCTTGCAACGAAATGCCTACAGAGCATTTAAAAAACCCGCTTCCAGTGAAATGTCTGAGAAGTATGTAAAAACCCGCTTGCAACGAAATGACTCCAGAACACGTAAAAACCCGCTTGCAACGAAATGACTCCAGAGCACTTAAAAACCCGCTTACAACGAAATGCCTTCAGAGCACTTAAAAACCCGCATGCAACGAAATGACTCCAGAGCACTTAAAAACCCGCTTGCAACGAAATGACTCCAGAGCACTAAAAAACCCGCTTGCAACGAAATGACTCCAGAGCACTTAAAAACCCGCTTGCAACGAAATGACTCCAGAACACTTAAAAACCCGCTTGCAACGAAATGACTCCAGAGCACTTAAAAACCCGCTTGCAACGAAATGACTCCAGAGCACTTAAAAACCCGCTTGCAACGAAATGCCTTCAGAGCACTTAAAAGCCCGCTTGCAACGAAATGACTCCAGAGCACTTAAACACCCGCTTGCAACGAAATGACTCCAGATTACTTAAAAACCCGCTTGCAACGAAATGACTCCAGAGCACTTAAAAACCCGCTTGCAACGAAATGCCTTCAGAGCACTTAAAAACCCGCTTGCAACGAAATGACTCCAGATAACTTAAAAACCCGCTTGCAACGAAATGACTCCAGAGCACTTAAAAACCCGCTTGCAACGAAATGCCTTCAGAGCACTTAAAAACCCGCTTGCAACGAAATGACTCCAGAGTACTTAAAAACTCGCTTGCAACGAAATGACTCCAGAGCACTTAAAAACCCGCTTGCAACGAAATGACTCCAGAGCACTTAAAAACCCGCTTGCAACGAAATGACTCCAAAGCACGTAAAAACCCGTTTGCAACGAAATTACTCCAGAGTACTTAAAAACCCGCTTGCAACGAAATGCCTACAGAGCATTTAAAAAACCCGCTTCCAGTGAAATGTCTGAGAAGTATGTAAAAACCCGCTTGCAACGAAATGACTCCAGAACACGTAAAAACCCGCTTGCAACGAAATGACTCCAGAGAACTTAAAAACCCGCTTACAACGAAATGCCTTCAGAGCACTTAAAAACCCGCATGCAACGAAATGACTCCAGAGCACTTAAAAACCCGCTTGCAACGAAATGACTCCAGAGCACTAAAAAACCCGCTTGCAACGAAATGACTCCAGAGCACTTAAAAACACGCTTGCAACGAAATGACTCCAGAACACTTAAAAACCCGCTTGCAACGAAATGACTCCAGAGCACTTAAAAACCCGCTTGCAACGAAATGACTCCAGAGCACTTAAACACCCGCTTGCAACGAAATGACTCCAGATTACTTAAAAACCCGCTTGCAACGAAATGCCTACAGAGCACTTAAAAAACCTGCTTCCAGTGAAATGTCTGAGAAGTATGTAAAAACCCGCTTGCAACGAAATGACTCCAGAACACGTAAAAACCCGCTTGCAACGAAATGACTCCAGAGCACTTAAAAACCCGCTTACAACGAAATGCCTTCAGAGCACTTAAAAACCCGCTTGCAACGAAATGACTCCAGAGCACTTAAAAACCCGCTTGCAACGAAATGACTCCAGAGCACTAAAAAACCCGCTTGCAATGAAATGACTCCAGAGCACTTAAAAACCCGCTTACAAAGAAATGCCTTCACAGCACTTAAAAACCCGCATGCAACGAAATGACTCCAGAGCACTTAAAAACCCGCTTGCAACGAAATGCCTACAGAGCATTTAAAAAACCCGCTTCCAGTGAAATGTCTGAGAAGTATGTAAAAACCCGCTTGCAACGAAATGACTCCAGAGCACTTAAAAACCCGCTTACAAAGAAATGCCTTCAGAGCACTTAAAAACCCGCATGCAACGAAATGACTCCAGAGAACTTAAAAACCAGCTTGCAACGAAATGACTCCAGAGCACTAAAAAACCCGCTTGCAATGAAATGACTCCAGAGCACTTAAAAACCCGCTTGCAACGAAATGACTCCAGAACACTTAAAAACCCGCTTGCAACGAAATGACTCCAGAGCACTTAAAAACCCGCTTGCAACGAAATGACTCCAGAGCACTTAAAAACCCGCTTGCAACGAAATGACTCCAGAGCACTTAAAAACCCGCTTGCAACGAAATGCCTTCAGAGCACTTAAAAACCCGCTTGCAACGAAATGACTCCAGAGCACTTAAAAACCCGCTTGCAACGAAATGACTCCAGAGCACTTAAAAACCCTTTTGCAACGAAATGACTCCAGAGCACTTAAAAACCCGCTTGCAATGAAATGACTCCAGAGTACTTAAAAACTCGCTTGCAACGAAATGGCTCCAGAGCACTTAAAAACCCGCTTGCAACGAAATGACTCCAGAGCACTTAAAAACCCGCTTGCAACGAAATGCCTTCAGAGCACTTAAAAACCCGCTTGCAACGAAATGACTCCAGAGTACTTAAAAACTCGCTTGCAACGAAATGACTCCAGAGCACTTAAAAACCCGCTTGCAACGAAATGACTCCAGAGCACTTAAAAACCCGCTTGCAACGAAATGACTCCAAAGCACGTAAAAACCCGTTTGCAACGAAATTACTCCAGAGTACTTAAAAACCCGCTTGCAACGAAATGCCTACAGAGCATTTAAAAAACCCGCTTCCAGTGAAATGTCTGAGAAGTATGTAAAAACCCGCTTGCAACGAAATGACTCCAGAACACGTAAAAACCCGCTTGCAACGAAATGACTCCAGAGCACTTAAAAACCCGCTTGCAACGAAATGCCTTCAGAGCACTTAAAAACCCGCATGCAACGAAATGACTCCAGAGCACTTAAAAACCCGCTTGCAACGAAATGACTCCAGAGCACTAAAAAACCCGCTTGCAATGAAATGACTACAGAGCACTTAAAAACCCGCTTGCAACGAAATGACTCCAGAACACTTAAAAACCCGCTTGCAACGAAATGACTCCAGAGCACTTAAAAACCCGCTTGCAACGAAATGACTCCAGAGCACTTAAAAACCCGCTTGCAACGAAATGCCTTCAGAGCACTTAAAAGCCCGCTTGCAACGAAATGACTCCAGAGCACTTAAACACCCGCTTGCAACGAAATGACTCCAGATTACTTAAAAACCCGCTTGCAACGAAATGCCTACAGAGCACTTAAAAAACCTGCTTCCAGTGAAATGTCTGAGAAGTATGTAAAAACCCGCTTGCAACGAAATGACTCCAGAACACGTAAAAACCCGCTTGCAACGAAATGACTCCAGAGCACTTAAAAACCCGCTTACAACGAAATGCCTTCAGAGCACTTAAAAACCCGCTTGCAACGAAATGACTCCAGAGCACTTAAAAACCCGCTTGCAACGAAATGACTCCAGAGCACTAAAAAACCCGCTTGCAATGAAATGACTCCAGAGCACTTAAAAACCCGCTTACAAAGAAATGCCTTCAGAGCACTTAAAAACCCGCATGCAACGAAATGACTCCAGAGCACTTAAAAACCCGCTTGCAACGAAATGCCTACAGAGCATTTAAAAAACCCGCTTCCAGTGAAATGTCTGAGAAGTATGTAAAAACCCGCTTGCAACGAAATGACTCCAGAGCACTTAAAAACCCGCTTGCAACGAAATGACTCCAGAACACTTAAAAACCCGCTTGCAACGAAATGACTCCAGAGCACTTAAAAACCCGCTTGCAACGAAATGACTCCAGAGCACTTAAAAAGCCGCTTGCAACGAAATGACTCCAGAGCACTTAAAAACCCGCTTGCAACGAAATGCCTTCAGAGCACTTAAAAACCCGCTTGCAACGAAATGACTCCAGAGCACTTAAAAACCCGCTTACAACGAAATGCCTTCAGAGCACTTAAAAACCCGCATGCAACGAAATGACTCCAGAGCACTTAAAAACCCGCTTGCAACGAAATGACTCCAGAGCACTAAAAAACCCGCTTGCAATGAAATGACTCCAGAGCACTTAAAAACCCGCTTGCAACGAAATGACTCCAGAACACTTAAAAACCCGCTTGCAACGAAATGACTCCAGAGCACTTAAAAAGCCGCTTGCAACGAAATGACTCCAGATAACTTAAAAACCCGCTTGCAACGAAATGACTCCAGAGCACTTAAAAACCCGCTTGCAACGAAATGCCTTCAGAGCACTTAAAAACCCGCTTGCAACGAAATGACTCCAGATAACTTAAAAACCCGCTTGCAACGAAATGACTCCAGAGCACTTAAAAACCCGCTTGCAACGAAATGACTCCAGAGTACTTAAAAACTCGCTTGCAACGAAATGACTCCAGAGCACTTACAAACCCGCTTGCAACGAAATGACTCCAGAGCACTTAAAAACCCGCTTGCAACGAAATGACTCCAAAGCACGTAAAAACCCGTTTGCAACGAAATAACTCCAGAGTACTTAAAAACCCGCTTGCAACGAAATGCCTACAGAGCATTTAAAAAACCCGCTTCCAGTGAAATGTCTGAGAAGTATGTAAAAACCCGCTTGCAACGAAATGACTCCAGAACACGTAAAAACCCGCTTGCAACGAAATGACTCCAGAGCACTTAAAAACCCGCTTACAACGAAATGCCTTCAGAGCACTTAAAAACCCGCATGCAACGAAATGACTCCAGAGCACTTAAAAACCCGCTTGCAACGAAATGACTCCAGAGCACTAAAAAACCCGCTTGCAACGAAATGACTCCAGAGCACTTAAAAACCCGCTTGCAACGAAATGACTCCAGAACACTTAAAAACCCGCTTGCAACGAAATGACTCCAGAGCACTTAAAAACCCGCTTGCAACGAAATGACTCCAGAGCACTTAAAAACCCGCTTGCAACGAAATGCCTTCAGAGCACTTAAAAGCCCGCTTGCAACGAAATGACTCCAGAGCACTTAAACACCCGCTTGCAACGAAATGACTCCAGATTACTTAAAAACCCGCTTGCAACGAAATGCCTACAGAGCACTTAAAAAACCTGCTTCCAGTGAAATGTCTGAGAAGTATGTAAAAACCCGCTTGCAACGAAATGACTCCAGAACACGTAAAAACCCGCTTGCAACGAAATGACTCCAGAGCACTTAAAAACCCGCTTACAACGAAATGCCTTCAGAGCACTTAAAAACCCGCTTGCAACGAAATGACTCCAGAGCACTTAAAAACCCGCTTGCAACGAAATGACTCCAGAGCACTAAAAAACCCGCTTCCAATGAAATGACTCCAGAGCACTTAAAAACCCGCTTACAAAGAAATGCCTTCAGAGCACTTAAAAACCCGCATGCAACGAAATGACTCCAGAGCACTTAAAAACCCGCTTGCAACGAAATGCCTACAGAGCATTTAAAAAACCCGCTTCCAGTGAAATGTCTGAGAAGTATGTAAAAACCCGCTTGCAACGAAATGACTCCAGAGCACTTAAAAACCCGCTTGCAACGAAATGACTCCAGAACACTTAAAAACCCGCTTGCAACGAAATGACTCCAGAGCACTTAACCCGCTTGCAACGAAATGACTCCAGAGCACTTAAAAACCCGCTTGCAACGAAATGACTCCAGAGCACTTAAAAACCCGCTTGCAACGAAATGCCTTCAGAGCACTTAAAAACCCGCTTGCAACGAAATGACTCCAGAGCACTTAAAAACCCGCTTGCAATGAAATGACTCCAGAGCACTTAAAAACCCTTTTGCAACGAAATGACTCCAGAGCACTTAAAAACCCGCTTGCAATGAAATGACTCCAGAGTACTTAAAAACTCGCTTGCAACGAAATGGCTCCAGAGCACTTAAAAACCCGCTTGCAACGAAATGCCTACAGAGCATTTAAAAAACCCGCTTCCAGTGAAATGTCTGAGAAGTATGTAAAAACCCGCTTGCAACGAAATGACTCCAGAACACGTAAAAACCCGCTTGCAACGAAATGACTCCAGAGCACTTAAAAACCCGCTTGCAACGAAATGCCTTCAGAGCACTTAAAAACCCACATGCAACGAAATGACTCCAGAGCACTAAAAAACCCGCTTGCAATGAAATGACTACAGAGCACTTAAAAACCCGCTTGCAACGAAATGACTCCAGAACACTTAAAAACCCGCTTGCAACGAAATGACTCCAGAGCACTTAAAAACCCGCTTGCAACGAAATGACTCCAGAGCACTTAAAAACCCGCTTGCAACGAAATGCCTTCAGAGCACTTAAAAGCCCGCTTGCAACGAAATGACTCCAGAGCACTTAAACACCCGCTTGCAACGAAATGACTCCAGATTACTTAAAAACCCGCTTGCAACGAAATGCCTACAGAGCACTTAAAAAACCTGCTTCCAGTGAAATGTCTGAGAAGTATGTAAAAACCCGCTTGCAACGAAATGACTCCAGAACACGTAAAAACCCGCTTGCAACGAAATGACTCCAGAGCACTTAAAAACCCGCTTACAACGAAATGCCTTCAGAGCACTTAAAAACCCGCTTGCAACGAAATGACTCGAGAGCACTTAAAAACCCGCTTGCAACGAAATGACTCCAGAGCACTAAAAAACCCGCTTGCAATGAAATGACTCCAGAGCACTTAAAAACCCGCTTACAAAGAAATGCCTTCAGAGCACTTAAAAACCCGCATGCAACGAAATGACTCCAGAGCACTTAAAAACCCGCTTGCAACGAAATGCCTACAGAGCATTTAAAAAACCCGCTTCCAGTGAAATGTCTGAGAAGTATGTAAAAACCCGCTTGCAACGAAATGACTCCAGAGCACTTAAAAACCCGCTTACAAAGAAATGCCTTCAGAGCACTTAAAAACCCGCATGCAACGAAATGACTCCAGAGAACTTAAAAACCAGCTTGCAACGAAATGACTCCAGAGCACTAAAAAACCCGCTTGCAATGAAATGACTCCAGAGCACTTAAAAACCCGCTTGCAACGAAATGACTCCAGAACACTTAAAAACCCGCTTGCAACGAAATGACTCCAGAGCACTTAAAAACCCGCTTGCAACGAAATGACTCCAGAGCACTTAAAAACCCGCTTGCAACGAAATGACTCCAGAGCACTTAAAAACCCGCTTGCAACGAAATGCCTTCAGAGCACTTAAAAACCCGCTTGCAACGAAATGACTCCAGAGCACTTAAAAACCCGCTTGCAACGAAATGACTCCAGAGCACTTAAAAACCCTTTTGCAACGAAATGACTCCAGAGCACTTAAAAACCCGCTTGCAACGAAATGACTCCAGAGTACTTAAAAACTCGCTTGCAACGAAATGGCTCCAGAGCAATTAAAAACCCGCTTGCAACGAAATGACTCCAGAGCACTTAAAAACCCGCTTGCAACGAAATTACTCCAGAGCACTTAAAAACCCGCTTGCAACGAAATGACTCCAGAGCACTTAAAAACCAGCTTGCAACGAAATGACTCCAGAGCACTTAAAAACCCGCTTGCAACGAAATGGCTCCAGAGCACTTAAAAACCCGCTTGCAACGAAATGGCTCCAGAGCACTTATAAACCCGCTTGCAACGAAATGTCTCCAGAGCACTTAAAAACCCGCTTGCAACGAAATGACTCCAGAGCACTTAAAAACCCGCTTGCAAAGAAATGACTCCAGAGCACTTAAAAACCCGCTTGCAACGAAATGACTCCAGAGTACTTAAAAACCCGCTTGCAACGAAATGACTCCAGCGCACTTAAAAACCCGCTTGCAACGAAATGACTCCAGAGCACTTAAAAACCCGCTTGCAACGAAATGACTCCAGAGCACTTAAAAACCCGCTTGCAACGAAATGACTCCAGAGCACGTAAAAACCCGTTTGCAACGAAATGACTCCAGAGTACTTAAAAACCCGCTTGCAACGAAATGCCTACAGAGCATTTAAAAAACCCGCTTGCAGTGAAATGTCTGAGAAGTATGTAAAAACCCTCTTGCAACGAAATGACTCCAGAACACGTAAAAACCCGCTTACAACGAAATGCCTTCAGAGCACTTAAAAACCCGCATGCAACGAAATGACTCCAGAGCACTTAAAAACCCGCTTGCAACGAAATGACTCCAGAGCACTAAAAAACCCGCTTCCAATGAAATGACTCCAGAGCACTTAAAAACCCGCTTGCAACGAAATGACTCCAGAACACTTAAAAACCCGCTTGCAACGAAATGACTCCAGAACACTTAAAAACCCGCTTGCAACGAAATGACTCCAGAGCACTTAAAAACCCGCTTGCAACGAAATGACTCCAGATATCTTAAAAACCCGCTTGCAACGAAATGACTCCAGAGCACTTAAAAACCCGCTTGCAACGAAATGACTCCAGAGCACTTAAAAACCCGCTTGCAACGAAATGACTCCAGAGCACTAAAAAACCCGCTTCCAATGAAATGACTCCAGAGCACTTAAAAACCCGCTTGCAACGAAATGACTCCAGAACACTTAAAAACCCGCTTGCAACGAAATGACTCCAGAGCACTTAAAAAGCCGCTTGCAACGAAATGACTCCAGATAACTTAAAAACCCGCTTGCAACGAAATGACTCCAGAGCACTTAAAAACCCGCTTGCAACGAAATGCCTTCAGAGCACTTAAAAACCCGCTTGCAACGAAATGACTCCAGAGCACTTAAAAACCCGCTTGCAACGAAATGCCTACAGAGCATTTAAAAAACCCGCTTCCAGTGAAATGTCTGAAAAGTATGTAAAAACCCGCTTGCAACGAAATGACTCCAGAGCACTTAAAAACCCGCTTACAAAGAAATGCCTTCAGAGCACTTAAAAACCCGCATGCAACGAAATGACTCCAGAGAACTTAAAAACCAGCTTGCAACGAAATGACTCCAGAGCACTAAAAAACCCGCTTGCAATGAAATGACTCCAGAGCACTTAAAAACCCGCTTGCAACGAAATGACTCCAGAACACTTAAAAACCCGCTTGCAACGAAATGACTCCAGAGCACTTAAAAACCCGCTTGCAACGAAATGACTCCAGAGCACTTAAAAACCCGCTTGCAACGAAATGACTCCAGAGCACTTAAAAACCCGCTTGCAACGAAATGCCTTCAGAGCACTTAAAAACCCGCTTGCAACGAAATGACTCCAGAGCACTTAAAAACCCGCTTGCAACGAAATGACTCCAGAGCACTTAAAAACCCTTTTGCAACGAAATGACTCCAGAGCACTTAAAAACCCGCTTGCAACGAAATGACTCCAGAGTACTTAAAAACACGCTTGCAACGAAATGGCTCCAGAGCACTTAAAAACCCGCTTGCAACGAAATGGCTCCAGAGCACTTAAAAACCCGCTTGCAACGAAATGACTCCAGAGCACTTAAAAACCCGCTTGCAACGAAATGACTCCAGAGCACTTAAAAACCCGCTTGCAACGAAATGACTCCAGAGCACTTAAAAACCCGCTTTCAACGAAATGACTCCAGAACACTTAAAAACCCGCTTGCAACGTAATGGCTCCAGAGCACTTAAAAACCCGCTTGCAACGAAATGGCTCCAGAGCACTTAAAAACCCGCTTGCAACTAAATGGCTCCAGAGCACTTAAAAACCCGCTTGCAACGAAATGTCTCCAGAGCACTTAAAAACCCGCTTGCAACGAAATGACTCCAGAGCACTTAAAAACCCGCTTGCAACGAAATGCCTTCAGAGCACTTAAAAACCCGCTTGCAACGAAATGACTCCAGAGCACTTAAAAACCCGCTTGCAAAGAAATGACTCCAGAGCACTTAAAAACCCGCTTGCAACGAAATGACTCCAGAGTACTTAAAAACCCGCTTGCAACGAAATGACTCCAGCGCACTTAAAAACCCGCTTGCAACGAAATGACTCCAGAGCACTAAAAAACCCGCTTCCAATGAAATGACTCCAGAGCACTTAAAAACCCGCTTGCAACGAAATGACTCCAGAACACTTAAAAACCCGCTTGCAACGAAATGACTCCAGAGCACTTAAAAACCCGCTTGCAACGAAATGACTCCAGATAACTTAAAAACCCGCTTGCAACGAAATGACTCCAGAGCACTTAAAAACCCGCTTGCAACGAAATGCCTTCAGAGCACTTAAAAACCCGCTTGCAACGAAATGACTCCAGATAACTTAAAAACCCGCTTGCAACGAAATGACTCCAGAGCACTTAAAAATCCGCTTGCAACGAAATGCCTTCAGAGCACTTAAAAACCCGCTTGCAACGAAATGACTCCAGAGCACTTAAAAACCCGCTTGCAACGAAATGGCTCCAGAGCACTTAAAAACCCGCATGCAACGAAATGTCTCCAGAGCACTTAAAAACCCGCTTGCAACGAAATGGCTCCAGAGCACTTAAAACCCGCAAGCAACGAAATGTCTCCAGAGCACTTAAAAACCCGCTTGCAACGAAATGACTCCAGAGCACTTAAAAACCCGCTTGTAACGAAATGCCTTCAGAGCACTTAAAAACCCGCTTGCAACGAAATGACTCCAGAGCACTTAAAAACCCGCTTGCAACGTAATGGCTCCAGAGCACTTAAAAACCCGCTTGCAACGAAATGGCTCCAGAGCACTTAAAAACCCGCTTGCAACGAAATGGCTCCAGAGCACTTAAAAACCCGCTTGCAACGAAATGTCTCCAGAGCACTTAAAAACCCGCTTGCAACGAAATGACTCCAGAGAACTTAAAAACCCGCTTGCAACGAAATGCCTACAGAGCACTTAAAAACCCGCTTGCAACGAAATGACTCCAGAGCACTTAAAAACCCGCTTGCAACGAAATGACTCCAGAGCACTTAAAAACCCGCTTGCAACGAAATGACTCCAGAGCACTTAAAAATCCGCTTGCAACGAAATGACTCCAGAGCACTTAAAAACCCGCTTGCAACGAAATGCCTTCAGAGCACTTAAAAACCCGCTTGCAACGAAATGACTCCAGAGCACTTAAAAACCCGCTTGCAACGAAATGACTCCAGAGCACTTAAAAACCCTTTTGCAACGAAATGACTCCAGAGCACTTAAAAACCCGCTTGCAACGAAATGACTCCTGAGTACTTAAAAACTCGCTTGCAACGAAATGGCTCCAGAGCACTTAAAAACCCGCTTGCAACGAAATGACTCCAGAGCACTTAAAAACCCGCTTGCAACGAAATGACTCCAGAGCACTTAAAAACCCGCTTGCATCGAAATGACTCCAGAGCACTTAAAAACCCGCTTGCAACGAAATGACTCCAGAGCACTTAAAAACCCGCTTGCAACGAAATGACTCCAGAACACTTAAAAACCCGCTTGCAACGTAATGACTCCAGAGCACTTAAAAACCCGCTTGCAACGAAATGGCTCCAGAGCACTTAAAAACCCGCTTGCAACGAAATGGCTCCAGAGTACTTAAAAACCCGCTTGCAACGAAATGCCTACAGAGCATTTAAAAAACCCGCTTCCAGTGAAATGTCTGAGAAGTATGTAAAAACCCGCTTGCAACGAAATGACTCCAGAACACGTAAAAACCCGCTTGCAACGAAATGACTCCAGAGCACTTAAAAACCCGCTTACAACGAAATGCCTTCAGAGCACTTAAAAACCCGCATGCAACGAAATGACTCCAGAGCACTTAAAAACCCGCTTGCAACGAAATGACTCCAGAGCACTAAAAAACCCGCTTGCAATGAAATGACTCCAGAGCACTTAAAATCCCGCTTGCAACGAAATGAATCCAGAACACTTAAAAACCCGCTTGCAACGAAATGACTCCAGAGCACTTAAAAACCCGCTTGCAACGAAATGACTCCAGAGCACTTAAAAACCCGCTTGCAACGAAATGCCTTCAGAGCACTTAAAAGCCCGCTTGCAACGAAATGACTCCAGAGCACTTAAACACCCGCTTGCAACGAAATGACTCCAGATTACTTAAAAACCCGCTTGCAACGAAATGCCTACAGAGCACTTAAAAAACCTGCTTCCAGTGAAATGTCTGAGAAGTATGTAAAAACCCGCTTGCAACGAAATGACTCCAGAACACGTAAAAACCCGCTTGCAACGAAATGACTCCAGAGCACTTAAAAACCCGCTTACAACGAAATGCCTTCAGAGCACTTAAAAACCCGCTTGCAACGAAATGACTCCAGAGCACTTAAAAACCTGCTTGCAACGAAATGACTCCAGAGCACTAAAAAACCCGCTTGCAATGAAATGACTCCAGAGCACTTAAAAACCCGCTTACAAAGAAATGCCTTCAGAGCACTTAAAAACCCGCATGCAACGAAATGACTCCAGAGCACTTAAAAACCCGCTTGCAACGAAATGCCTACAGAGCATTTAAAAAACCCGCTTCCAGTGAAATGTCTGAGAAGTATGTAAAAACCCGCTTGCAACGAAATGACTCCAGAGCACTTAAAAACCCGCTTACAAAGAAATGCCTTCAGAGCACTTAAAAACCCGCATGCAACGAAATGACTCCAGAGAACTTAAAAACCAGCTTGCAACGAAATGACTCCAGAGCACTAAAAAACCCGCTTGCAATGAAATGACTCCAGAGCACTTAAAAACCCGCTTGCAACGAAATGACTCCAGAACACTTAAAACCCGCTTGCAACGAAATGACTCCAGAGCACTTAAAAACCCGCTTGCAACGAAATGACTCCAGAGCACTTAAAAACCCGCTTGCAACGAAATGACTCCAGAGCACTTAAAAACCCGCTTGCAACGAAATGCCTTCAGAGCACTTAAAAACCCGCTTGCAACGAAATGACTCCAGAGCACTTAAAAACCCGCTTGCAACGAAATGACTCCAGAGCACTTAAAAACCCTTTTGCAACGAAATGACTCCAGAGCACTTAAAAACCCGCTTGCAACGAAATGACTCCAGAGTACTTAAAAACTCGCTTGCAACGAAATGGCTCCAGAGCACTTAAAAACCCGCTTGCAACGAAATGACTCCAGAGCACTTAAAAACCCGCTTGCAACGAAATGACTCCAGAGCACTTAAAAACCCGCTTGCAACGAAATGACTCCAGAGCACTTAAAAACCCGCTTGCAACGAAATGCCTAGAGAGCACTTAAAAACCCGCTTGCAACGAAATGACTCCAGATAACTTAAAAACCCGCTTGCAACGAAATGACTCCAGAGCACTTAAAAACCCGCTTGCAACGAAATGCCTTCAGAGCACTTAAAAACCCGCTTGCAACGAAATGACTCCAGAGTACTTAAAAACTCGCTTGCAACGAAATGACTCCAGAGCACTTAAAAACGCGCTTGCAACGAAATGACTCCAGAGCACTTAAAAACCCGCTTGCAACGAAATGACTCCAGAGCACGTAAAAACCCGTTTGCAACGAAATGACTCCAGAGTACTTAAAAACCCGCTTGCAACGAAATGCCTACAGAGCATTTAAAAAACCCGCTTGCAGTGAAATGTCTGAGAAGTATGTAAAAACCCTCTTGCAACGAAATGTCTCCAGAACACGTAAAAACCCGCTTACAACGAAATGCCTTCAGAGCACTTAAAAACCCGCATGCAACGAAATGACTCCAGAGCACTTAAAAACCCGCTTGCAACGAAATGACTCCAGAGCACTAAAAAACCCGCTTCCAATGAAATGACTCCAGAGCACTTAAAAACCCGCTTGCAACGAAATGACTCCAGAACACTTAAAAACCCGCTTGCAACGAAATGACTCCAGAACACTTAAAAACCCGCTTGCAACGAAATGACTCCAGAGCACTTAAAAACCCGCTTGCAACGAAATGACTCCAGATATCTTAAAAACCCGCTTGCAACGAAATGACTCCAGAGCACTTAAAAACCCGCTTGCAACGAAATGACTCCAGAGCACTTAAAAACCCGCTTGCAACGAAATGACTCCAGAGCACTAAAAAACCCGCTTCCAATGAAATGACTCCAGAGCACTTAAAAACCCGCTTGCAACGAAATGACTCCAGAACACTTAAAAACCCGCTTGCAACGAAATGACTCCAGAGCACTTAAAAAGCCGCTTGCAACGAAATGACTCCAGATAACTTAAAAACCCGCTTGCAACGAAATGACTCCAGAGCACTTAAAAACCCGCTTGCAACGAAATGCCTTCAGAGCACTTAAAAACCCGCTTGCAACGAAATGACTCCAGAGCACTTAAAAACCCGCTTGCAACGAAATGCCTACAGAGCATTTAAAAAACCCGCTTCCAGTGAAATGTCTGAAAAGTATGTAAAAACCCGCTTGCAACGAAATGACTCCAGAGCACTTAAAAACCCGCTTACAAAGAAATGCCTTCAGAGCACTTAAAAACCCGCATGCAACGAAATGACTCCAGAGAACTTAAAAACCAGCTTGCAACGAAATGACTCCAGAGCACTAAAAAACCCGCTTGCAATGAAATGACTCCAGAGCACTTAAAAACCCGCTTGCAACGAAATGACTCCAGAACACTTAAAAACCCGCTTGCAACGAAATGACTCCAGAGCACTTAAAAACCCGCTTGCAACGAAATGACTCCAGAGCACTTAAAAACCCGCTTGCAACGAAATGACTCCAGAGCACTTAAAAACCCGCTTGCAACGAAATGCCTTCAGAGCACTTAAAAACCCGCTTGCAACGAAATGACTCCAGAGCACTTAAAAACCCGCTTGCAACGAAATGACTCCAGAGCACTTAAAAACCCTTTTGCAACGAAATGACTCCAGAGCACTTAAAAACCCGCTTGCAACGAAATGACTCCAGAGTACTTAAAAACACGCTTGCAACGAAATGGCTCCAGAGCACTTAAAAACCCGCTTGCAACGAAATGGCTCCAGAGCACTTAAAAACCCGCTTGCAACGAAATGACTCCAGAGCACTTAAAAACCCGCTTGCAACGAAATGACTCCAGAGCACTTAAAAACCCGCTTGCAACGAAATGACTCCAGAGCACTTAAAAACCCGCTTTCAACGAAATGACTCCAGAACACTTAAAAACCCGCTTGCAACGTAATGGCTCCAGAGCACTTAAAAACCCGCTTGCAACGAAATGGCTCCAGAGCACTTAAAAACCCGCTTGCAACTAAATGGCTCCAGAGCACTTAAAAACCCGCTTGCAACGAAATGTCTCCAGAGCACTTAAAAACCCGCTTGCAACGAAATGACTCCAGAGCACTTAAAAACCCGCTTGCAACGAAATGCCTTCAGAGCACTTAAAAACCCGCTTGCAACGAAATGACTCCAGAGCACTTAAAAACCCGCTTGCAAAGAAATGACTCCAGAGCACTTAAAAACCCGCTTGCAACGAAATGACTCCAGAGTACTTAAAAACCCGCTTGCAACGAAATGACTCCAGCGCACTTAAAAACCCGCTTGCAACGAAATGACTCCAGAGCACTAAAAAACCCGCTTCCAATGAAATGACTCCAGAGCACTTAAAAACCCGCTTGCAACGAAATGACTCCAGAACACTTAAAAACCCGCTTGCAACGAAATGACTCCAGAGCACTTAAAAACCCGCTTGCAACGAAATGACTCCAGATAACTTAAAAACCCGCTTGCAACGAAATGACTCCAGAGCACTTAAAAACCCGCTTGCAACGAAATGCCTTCAGAGCACTTAAAAACCCGCTTGCAACGAAATGACTCCAGATAACTTAAAAACCCGCTTGCAACGAAATGACTCCAGAGCACTTAAAAATCCGCTTGCAACGAAATGCCTTCAGAGCACTTAAAAACCCGCTTGCAACGAAATGACTCCAGAGCACTTAAAAACCCGCTTGCAACGAAATGGCTCCAGAGCACTTAAAAACCCGCATGCAACGAAATGTCTCCAGAGCACTTAAAAACCCGCTTGCAACGAAATGGCTCCAGAGCACTTAAAACCCGCAAGCAACGAAATGTCTCCAGAGCACTTAAAAACCCGCTTGCAACGAAATGACTCCAGAGCACTTAAAAACCCGCTTGTAACGAAATGCCTTCAGAGCACTTAAAAACCCGCTTGCAACGAAATGACTCCAGAGCACTTAAAAACCCGCTTGCAACGTAATGGCTCCAGAGCACTTAAAAACCCGCTTGCAACGAAATGGCTCCAGAGCACTTAAAAACCCGCTTGCAACGAAATGGCTCCAGAGCACTTAAAAACCCGCTTGCAACGAAATGTCTCCAGAGCACTTAAAAACCCGCTTGCAACGAAATGACTCCAGAGAACTTAAAAACCCGCTTGCAACGAAATGCCTACAGAGCACTTAAAAACCCGCTTGCAACGAAATGACTCCAGAGCACTTAAAAACCCGCTTGCAACGAAATGACTCCAGAGCACTTAAAAACCCGCTTGCAACGAAATGACTCCAGAGCACTTAAAAATCCGCTTGCAACGCAATGACTCCAGAGCACTTAAAAACCCGCTTGCAACGAAATGCCTTCAGAGCACTTAAAAACCCGCTTGCAACGAAATGACTCCAGAGCACTTAAAAACCCGCTTGCAACGAAATGACTCCAGAGCACTTAAAAACCCTTTTGCAACGAAATGACTCCAGAGCACTTAAAAACCCGCTTGCAACGAAATGACTCCTGAGTACTTAAAAACTCGCTTGCAACGAAATGGCTCCAGAGCACTTAAAAACCCGCTTGCAACGAAATGACTCCAGAGCACTTAAAAACCCGCTTGCAACGAAATGACTCCAGAGCACTTAAAAACCCGCTTGCATCGAAATGACTCCAGAGCACTTAAAAACCCGCTTGCAACGAAATGACTCCAGAGCACTTAAAAACCCGCTTGCAACGAAATGACTCCAGAACACTTAAAAACCCGCTTGCAACGTAATGACTCCAGAGCACTTAAAAACCCGCTTGCAACGAAATGGCTCCAGAGCACTTAAAAACCCGCTTGCAACGAAATGGCTCCAGAGTACTTAAAAACCCGCTTGCAACGAAATGCCTACAGAGCATTTAAAAAACCCGCTTCCAGTGAAATGTCTGAGAAGTATGTAAAAACCCGCTTGCAACGAAATGACTCCAGAACACGTAAAAACCCGCTTGCAACGAAATGACTCCAGAGCACTTAAAAACCCGCTTACAACGAAATGCCTTCAGAGCACTTAAAAACCCGCATGCAACGAAATGACTCCAGAGCACTTAAAAACCCGCTTGCAACGAAATGACTCCAGAGCACTAAAAAACCCGCTTGCAATGAAATGACTCCAGAGCACTTAAAATCCCGCTTGCAACGAAATGAATCCAGAACACTTAAAAACCCGCTTGCAACGAAATGACTCCAGAGCACTTAAAAACCCGCTTGCAACGAAATGACTCCAGAGCACTTAAAAACCCGCTTGCAACGAAATGCCTTCAGAGCACTTAAAAGCCCGCTTGCAACGAAATGACTCCAGAGCACTTAAACACCCGCTTGCAACGAAATGACTCCAGATTACTTAAAAACCCGCTTGCAACGAAATGCCTACAGAGCACTTAAAAAACCTGCTTCCAGTGAAATGTCTGAGAAGTATGTAAAAACCCGCTTGCAACGAAATGACTCCAGAACACGTAAAAACCCGCTTGCAACGAAATGACTCCAGAGCACTTAAAAACCCGCTTACAACGAAATGCCTTCAGAGCACTTAAAAACCCGCTTGCAACGAAATGACTCCAGAGCACTTAAAAACCTGCTTGCAACGAAATGACTCCAGAGCACTAAAAAACCCGCTTGCAATGAAATGACTCCAGAGCACTGAAAAACCCGCTTACAAAGAAATGCCTTCAGAGCACTTAAAAACCCGCATGCAACGAAATGACTCCAGAGCACTTAAAAACCCGCTTGCAACGAAATGCCTACAGAGCATTTAAAAAACCCGCTTCCAGTGAAATGTCTGAGAAGTATGTAAAAACCCGCTTGCAACGAAATGACTCCAGAGCACTTAAAAACCCGCTTACAAAGAAATGCCTTCAGAGCACTTAAAAACCCGCATGCAACGAAATGACTCCAGAGAACTTAAAAACCAGCTTGCAACGAAATGACTCCAGAGCACTAAAAAACCCGCTTGCAATGAAATGACTCCAGAGCACTTAAAAACCCGCTTGCAACGAAATGACTCCAGAACACTTAAAAACCCGCTTGCAACGAAATGACTCCAGAGCACTTAAAAACCCGCTTGCAACGAAATGACTCCAGAGCACTTAAAAACCCGCTTGCAACGAAATGACTCCAGAGCACTTAAAAACCCGCTTGCAACGAAATGCCTTCAGAGCACTTAAAAACCCGCTTGCAACGAAATGACTCCAGAGCACTTAAAAACCCGCTTGCAACGAAATGACTCCAGAGCACTTAAAAACCCTTTTGCAACGAAATGACTCCAGAGCACTTAAAAACCCGCTTGCAACGAAATGACTCCAGAGTACTTAAAAACTCGCTTGCAACGAAATGGCTCCAGAGCACTTAAAAACCCGCTTGCAACGAAATGACTCCAGAGCACTTAAAAACCCGCTTGCAAGGAAATGACTCCAGAGCACTTAAAAGCCCGCTTGCAACGAAATGACTCCAGAGCACTTAAAAACCCGCTTGCAACGAAATGCCTTCAGAGCACTTAAAAACCCGCTTGCAACGAAATGACTCCAGATAACTTAAAAACCCGCTTGCAACGAAATGACTCCAGAGCACTTAAAAACCCGCTTGCAACGAAATGCCTTCAGAGCACTTAAAAACCCGCTTGCAACGAAATGACTCCAGAGTACTTAAAAACCCGCTTGCAACGAAATGACTCCAGAGTACTTAAAAACTCGCTTGCAACGAAATGACTCCAGAGCACTTAAAAACGCGCTTGCAACGAAATGACTCCAGAGCACTTAAAAACCCGCTTGCAATGAAATGACTCCAAAGCACGTAAAAACCCGTTTGCAACGAAATTACTCCAGAGTACTTAAAAACCCGCTTGCAACGAAATGCCTACAGAGCATTTAAAAAACCCGCTTCCAGTGAAATGTCTGAGAAGTATGTAAAAACCCGCTTGCAACGAAATGACTCCAGAACACGTAAAAACCCGCTTGCAACGAAATGACTCCAGAGCACTTAAAAACCCGCTTACAACGAAATGCCTTCAGAGCACTTAAAAACCCGCATGCAACGAAATGACTCCAGAGCACTTAAAAACCCGCTTGCAACGAAATGACTCCAGAGCACTAAAAAACCCGCTTGCAATGAAATGACTCCAGAGCACTTAAAAACCCGCTTGCAACGAAATGACTCCAGAACACTTAAAAATCCGCTTGCAACGAAATGACTCCAGAGCACTTAAAAAGCCGCTTGCAACGAAATGACTCCAGATAACTTAAAAACCCGCTTGCAACGAAATGACTCCAGAGCACTTAAAAACCCGCTTGCAACGAAATGCCTTCAGAGCACTTAAAAACCCGCTTGCAACGAAATGACTCCAGATAACTTAAAAACCCGCTTGCAACGAAATGACTCCAGAGCACTTAAAAACCCGCTTGCAACGAAATGCCTTCAGAGCACTTAAAAACCCGCTTGCAACGAAATGACTCCAGAGTACTTAAAAACTCGCTTGCAACTAAATGACTCCAGAGCACTTAAAAACCCGCTTGCAACGAAATGACTCCAGAGCACGTAAAAACCCGCTTGCAACGAAATGACTCCAGAGCACTTCAAAAACCCGCTTCCAGTTAAATGTCAGAGAAGTATGTAAAAACCCGCTTGCAACAAAATGATTCCAGAGCACGTAAAAACCCGCTTGCAACGAAATGACTCCAGAGCACTTAAAACCCCGCTTGCAACGAAATGACTCCAGAGTACTTAAAAACCCGCTTGCAACGAAATGACTCCAGAGCACTTAAAAAACCCGCTTCCAGTGAAATGTCTGAGAAGTATGTAAAAACCCGCTTGCAACGAAATGACTCCAGAGCACGTAAAAACCCGCTTGCAACGAAATGACTCCAGAGCACTTATTAAACCCGCTTCCAGTTAAATGTCAGAGAAGTATGTAAAAACCTGCTTGCAACGAAATGATTCCAGAGCACGTAAAACCCGCTTGCAACGAAATGACTCCAGAACACGTAAAAACCCGCTTGCAACGAAATGACTGCAGAGCACTTAAAAACCCGCTTACAACGAAATGCCTTCAGAGCACTTAAAAACCCGCTTGCAACGAAATGACTCCAGACACTTAAAAACCCGCTTGCAACGAAAAGAATCCATAGCACTTAAAAACCCGCTTGCAATGAAATGACTCCAGAGCACTTAAAAACCCTCTTGCAACGAAATGACTCCAGAGCACTTAAAAACCCCCTTGCAACGAAATGACTCCAGAGCACTTAAAAACTCGCTTGCAACAAAATGACTCCAGAGTACTTAAAAACTCGCTTGCAACGAAATGACTCCAGAACACTTAAAAACCCGCTTGCAACGAAATGACTCCAGAACACTAAAAACCCGCTTGCAACGAAATGACTCCAGAACACTAAAAACTCGCTTGCAACGAAATGCCTCCAGAGCACTTAAAAATCCGCTTGCAACGAAATGACTCCAGAGCACTTCAAAAACCCGCTTCCAGTGAAATGTCTGAGAAGTATGTAAAAACCCGCTTGCAACGAAATGATTCCAGAGCACGTAAAAACCCGCTTGCAACGAAATGACTCCAGAGCACTTAAAAACCCGCTTGCAACGAAATGACTCCAGAGCACTTCAAAAACCCGCTTCCAGTTAAATGTCAGAGAAGTATGTAAAAACCCGCTTGCAACGAAATGATTCCAGAGCACGTAAAAACCCGCTTGCAACGAAATGACTCCAGAGTACTTAAAAACCCGCTTGCAACGAAATGCCTCCAGAGCACTTGAAAAACCCACTTCCAGTGAAATGTCTGAGAAGTATGTAAAAACCCGATTGCAACGAAATGACTCCAGAACACTTAAAAACCTGCTTGCAACGAAATGACTCCAGAGCACTTAAAAACCCGCTTACAACGAAATGCCTTCAGAGCACTTAAAAACCCGCTTGCAACGAAATGACTCCAGAACACTTAAAAACCCGCTTGCAACGAAAAGACTCCAGAGCACTTAAAAAGCCGCTTGCAACGAAATGACTACAGAACACTTAAAAACCCGCTTGCAACGAAATGACTCCAGAGCACTTAAAAACCCGCTTGCAACGAAATGACTCCAGAGCACTTAAAAAACCCGCTTCCAGTGAAATGTCTGAGTAGTATGTAAAAACCCGCTTGCAACGAAATGACTCCAGAGCACGTAAAAACCCGCTTGCAACGAAATGACTCCAGAGCACTTCAAAAACCCGCTTCCAGTGAAATGTCTGAGAAGTATGTAAAAACCCGCTTGCAACGAAATGACTCCAGAGTACTTAAAAACCCGCTTGCAACGAAATGCCTCCAGAGCACTTAAAAAACCCACTTCCAGTGAAATGTCTGAGAAGTATGTAAAAACCCGCTTGCAACGAAATGACTCCAGAACACGTAAAAACCCGCTTGCAACGAAATGACTCCAGAGCACTTAAAAACCCGCTTACAACGAAATGCCTTCAGAGCACTTAAAAACCCGCTTGCAACGAAATGACTCCAGAACACTTAAAAACCCGCTTGCAACGAAAAGACTCCAGAGCACTTAAAAACCCGCTTGCAACGAAATGACTCCAGAGCACTTAAAAACTCGCTTGCAACGAAATGACTCCAGAGTACTTAAAAACTCGCTTGCAACGAAATGACTCCAGAACACTTAAAAACCCGCTTGCAACGAAATGACTCCAGAGTACTTAAAAACCAACTTACAAAAAAATGACTCCAGAGCACTTAAAAACCCGCTTGCAACGAAATGACTCCAGAACACTTAAAAACCCGCTTGCAACGAAATGACTCCAGAGCACTTAAAAACCCGCTTGCAACGAAATGACTCCAGAGCACGTAAAAACCCGCTTGAAACGAAATGACTCCAGAGCACTTAAAAACCCGCTTGCAATGAAATGACTCCAGAACACTTACAAACCCGCTTGCAACGAAATGACTCCAGTGCACTTAAAAACCCGCTTGCAACGAAATGACTCCAGAGCACTTAAAAACCCGCTTGCAACGAAATGACTCCAGAGCACTTAAAAACCCGCTTGCAATGAAATGACTCCAGAGTACTTAAAAACCCGCTTGCAACGAAATGACTCCAGAGCACTTAAAAACCCGCTTGCAATGAAATGACTCCAGAACACTTAAAAACCCGCTTGCAACGAAATGACTCCAGTGCACTTAAAAACCCGCTTGCAACGAAATGACTCCAGAGCACTTAAAAACCCGTTTGCAACGAAATGAATCCAGAGCACTTCAAAAACCCGCTTCCATTAAATGTCAGAGAAGTATGTAAAAACCCGCTTGCAACGAAATGATTCCAGAGCACGTAAAAACCCGCTTGCAACGAAATGACTCCAGAGTACTTAAAAACCCGCTTGCAACGAAATGCCTCCAGAGCACATAAAAAACCCACTTCCAGTGAAATGTCTGAGAAGTATGTAAAAACCCGCTTTCAACGAAATGACTCCAGAACACGTAAAAACCCGCTTGCAACGAAATGACTCCAGAGCACTTAAAAACCCGCTTACAACGAAATGCCTTCAGAGCACTTAAAAACCCGCTTGCAACGAAATGACTCCAGAACACTTAAAAACCCGCTTGCAACGAAAAGACTCCAGAGCACTTAAAAACCCGCTTGCAACGAAATGACTCCAGAGCACTTAAAAACCCTCTTGCAACGAAATGACTCCAGAGCACTTAAAAACCCGCTTGCAACGAAATGACTCCAGAGCACTTAAAAACTCGCTTGCAACGAAATGACTCCAGAGTACTTAAAAACTCGCTTGCAACGAAATGACTCCAGAACACTTAAAAACCCGCTTGCAACGAAATGACTCCAGAGTACTTAAAAACCCACTTACAACGAAATGACTCCAGAGCACTTAAAAACCCGCTTGCAACGAAATGACTCCAGAACACTTAAAAACCCGCTTGCAACGAAATGACTCCAGAGCACTTAAAAACCCGCTTGCAACGAAATGACTCCAGAGCACTTAAAAACCCGCTTGCAACGAAATGACTCCAGAGTACTTAAAAACCCGCTTGCAACGAAATGACTCCAGAGCACTTAAAAACCCGCTTGCAACGAAATGACTCCAGAACACTAAAAACCCGCTTGCATCGAAATGACTCCAGAGCACTTAAAAACCCGCTTGCAACGAAATGACTCCAGAGCACTTAAAAACCCGCTTGCAACGAAATGACTCCAGAGCACTTGAAAACCCGCTTGCAACGAAATGACTCCAGAGCACTTAAAAAACCCGCTTCCAGTGAAATGTCTGAGTAGTATGTAAAAACCCGCTTGCAACGAAATGACTCCAGAGCACGTAAAAACCCGCTTGCAACGAAATGACTCCAGAGCACTTCAAAAACCCGCTTCCAGTGAAATGTCTGAGAAGTATGTAAAAACCCGCTTGCAACGAAATGACTCCAGAGTACTTAAAAACCCGCTTGCAACGAAATGCCTCGAGAGCACTTAAAAAACCCACTTCCAGTGAAATGTCTGAGAAGTATGTAAAAACCCGCTTGCAACGAAATGACTCCAGAACACGTAAAAACCCGCTTGCAACGAAATGACTCCAGAGCACTTAAAAACCCGCTTACAACGAAATGCCTTCAGAGCACTTAAAAACCCGCTTGCAACGAAATGACTCCAGAACACTTAAAAACCCGCTTGCAACGAAAAGACTCCAGAGCACTTAAAAACCCGCTTGCAACGAAATGACTCCAGAGCACTTAAAAACTCGCTTGCAACGAAATGACTCCAGAGTACTTAAAAACTCGCTTGCAACGAAATGACTCCAGAACACTTAAAAACCCGCTTGCAACGAAATGACTCCAGAGTACTTAAAAACCAACTTACAAAAAAATGACTCCAGAGCACTTAAAAACCCGCTTGCAACGAAATGACTCCAGAACACTTAAAAACCCGCTTGCAACGAAATGACTCCAGAGCACTTAAAAACCCGCTTGCAACGAAATGACTCCAGAGCACGTAAAAACCCGCTTGAAACGAAATGACTCCAGAGCACTTAAAAACCCGCTTGCAATGAAATGACTCCAGAACACTTACAAACCCGCTTGCAACGAAATGACTCCAGTGCACTTAAAAACCCGCTTGCAACGAAATGACTCCAGAGCACTTAAAAACCCGCTTGCAACGAAATGACTCCAGAGCACTTAAAAACCCGCTTGCAATGAAATGACTCCAGAGTACTTAAAAACCCGCTTGCAACGAAATGACTCCAGAGCACTTAAAAACCCGCTTGCAACGAAATGACTCCAGAACACTAAAAACCCGCTTGCAACGAAATGACTCCAGAGCACTTAAAAACCCGCTTGCAACGAAATGACTCCAGAGCACTTAAAAACCCGCTTGCAACGAAATGACTCCAGAGCACTTGAAAACCTGCTTGCAACGAAATGACTCCAGAGCACTTAAAAAACCCGCTTCTAGTGAAATGTCTGAGAAGTATGTAAAAACCCGCTTGCAACGAAATGACTCCAGAGCACGTAAAAACCCGCTTGCAACGAAATGACTCCAGAGCACTTCAAAAACCCGCTTCCAGTTAAATGTCAGAGAAGTATGTAAAAACCCGCTTGCAACAAAATGATTCCAGAGCACGTAAAAACCCGCTTGCAACGAAATGACTCCAGAGCACTTAAAACCCCGCTTGCAACGAAATGACTCCAGAGTACTTAAAAACCCGCTTGCAACGAAATGACTCCAGAGCACTTAAAAAACCCGCTTCCAGTGAAATGTCTGAGAAGTATGTAAAAACCCGCTTGCAACGAAATGACTCCAGAGCACGTAAAAACCCGCTTGCAACGAAATGACTCCAGAGCACTTATTAAACCCGCTTCCAGTTAAATGTCAGAGAAGTATGTAAAAACCCGCTTGCAACGAAATGATTCCAGAGCACGTAAAACCCGCTTGCAACGAAATGACTCCAGAACACGTAAAAACCCGCTTGCAACGAAATGACTGCAGAGCACTTAAAAACCCGCTTACAACGAAATGCCTTCAGAGCACTTAAAAACCCGCTTGCAACGAAATGACTCCAGAACACTTAAAAACCCGCTTGCAACGAAAAGAATCCATAGCACTTAAAAACCCGCTTGCAATGAAATGACTCCAGAGCACTTAAAAACCCTCTTGCAACGAAATGACTCCAGAGCACTTAAAAACCCCCTTGCAACGAAATGACTCCAGAGCACTTAAAAACTCGCTTGCAACAAAATGACTCCAGAGTACTTAAAAACTCGCTTGCAACGAAATGACTCCAGAACACTTAAAAACCCGCTTGCAACGAAATGACTCCAGAACACTAAAAACCCGCTTGCAACGAAATGACTCCAGAACACTAAAAACTCGCTTGCAACGAAATGCCTCCAGAGCACTTAAAAATCCGCTTGCAACGAAATGACTCCAGAGCACTTCAAAAACCCGCTTCCAGTGAAATGTCTGAGAAGTATGTAAAAACCCGCTTGCAACGAAATGATTCCAGAGCACGTAAAAACCCGCTTGCAACGAAATGACTCCAGAGCACTTAAAAACCCGCTTGCAACGAAATGACTCCAGAGCACTTCAAAAACCCGCTTCCAGTTAAATGTCAGAGAAGTATGTAAAAACCCGCTTGCAACGAAATGATTCCAGAGCACGTAAAAACCCGCTTGCAACGAAATGACTCCAGAGTACTTAAAAACCCGCTTGCAACGAAATGCCTCCAGAGCACTTGAAAAACCCACTTCCAGTGAAATGTCTGAGAAGTATGTAAAAACCCGATTGCAACGAAATGACTCCAGAACACTTAAAAACCTGCTTGCAACGAAATGACTCCAGAGCACTTAAAAACCGGCTTACAACGAAATGCCTTCAGAGCACTTAAAAACCCGCTTGCAACGAAATGACTCCAGAACACTTAAAAACCCGCTTGCAACGAAAAGACTCCAGAGCACTTAAAAAGCCGCTTGCAACGAAATGACTACAGAACACTTAAAAACCCGCTTGCAACGAAATGACTCCAGAGCACTTAAAAACCCGCTTGCAACGAAATGACTCCAGAGCACTTCAAAAACCCGCTTCCAGTTAAATGTCAGAGAAGTATGTAAAAACCCGCTTGCAACGAAATGATTCCAGAGCACGTAAAAACCCGCTTGCAACGAAATGACTCCAGAGAACTTAAAAACCCGCTTGCAACGAAATGCCTCCAGAGCAATTAAAAAACCCACTTCCAGTGAAATGTCTGAGAAGTATGTAAAAACCCGCTTTCAACGAAATGACTCCAGAACACGTAAAAACCCGCTTGCAACGAAATGACTCCAGAGCACTTAAAAACCCGCTTACAACGAAATGCCTTCAGAGCACTTAAAAACCCGCTTGCAACGAAATGACTCCAGAACACTTAAAAACCCGCTTACAACGAAAAGACTCCAGAGCACTTAAAAACCCGCTTGCAACGAAATGACTCCAGAGCACTTAAAAACCCTCTTGCAACGAAATGACTCCAGAGCACTTAAAAACCCGCTTGCAACGAAATGACTCCAGAGCACTTAAAAACTCGCTTGCAACGAAATGACTCCAGAGTACTTAAAAACTCGCTTGCAACGAAATGACTCCAGAACACTTAAAAACCCGCTTGCAACGAAATGACTCCAGAGTACTTAAAAACCAACTTACAACAAAATGACTCCAGAGCACTTAAAAACCCGCTTGCAACGAAATGACTCCAGAACACTTAAAAACCCGCTTGCAACGAAAAGACTCCAGAGCACTTAAAAACCCGCTTGCAACGAAATGACTCCAGAGCACGTAAAAACCCGCTTGAAACGAAATGACTCCAGAGCACTTAAAAACCCGCTTGCAATGAAATGACTCCAGAACACTTACAAACCCGCTTGCAACGAAATGACTCCAGTGCACTTAAAAACCCGCTTGCAACGAAATGACTCCAGAGCACTTAAAAACCCGCTTGCAACGAAATGACTCCAGAGCACTTAAAAACCCGCTTGCAACGAAATGACTCCAGAGTACTTAAAAACCCGCTTGCAACGAAATGACTCCAGAGCACTTAAAAACCCGCTTGCAACGAAATGACTCCAGAACACTAAAAACCCGCTTGCAACGAAATGACTCCAGAGCACTTAAAAACCCGCTTGCAACAAAATGACTCCAGAGCACTTAAAAACCCGCTTGCAACGAAATGACTCCAGAGCACTTGAAAACCCGCTTGCAACGAAATGACTCCAGAGCACTTAAAAAACCCGCTTCCAGTGAAATGTCTGAGAAGTATGTAAAAACCCGCTTGCAACGAAATGACTCCAGAGCACGTAAAAACCCGCTTGCAACGAAATGACTCCAGAGCACTTCAAAAACCCGCTTCCAGTGAAATGTCTGAGAAGTATGTAAAAACCCGCTTGCAACGAAATGATTCCAGAGCACGTAAAAACCCGCTTGCAACGAAATGACTCCAGAGTACTTAAAAACCCGCTTGCAACGAAATGACTCCAGAGCACTTAAAAAACCCACTTCCAGTGAAATGTCTGAGAAGTATGTAAAAACCCGCTTGCAACGAAATGACTCCAGAACACGTAAAAACCCGCTTGCAACGAAATGACTCCAGAGCACTTAAAAACCCGCTTACAACGAAATGCCTTCAGAGCACTTAAAAACACGCTTGCAACGAAATGACTCCAGAACACTTAAAAACCCGCTTGCAACGAAAAGACTGCAGAGCACTTAAAAACCCGCTTGCAACGAAATGACTCCAGAGCACTTAAAAACTCGCTTGCAACGAAATGACTCCAGAGTACTTAAAAACTCGCTTGCAACGAAATGACTCCAGAACACTTAAAAACCCGCTTGCAACGAAATGACTCCAGAGTACTTAAAAACCAACTTACAACAAAATGACTCCAGAGCACTTAAAAACCCGCTTGCAACGAAATGACTCCAGAACACTTAAAAACCCGCTTGCAACGAAATGACTCCCGAGCACTTAAAAACCCGCTTGCAACGAAATGACTCCAGAGCACGTAAAAACCCGCTTGAAACGAAATGACTCCAGAGCACTTAAAAACCCGCTTGCAATGAAATGACTCCAGAACACTTACAAACCCGCTTGCAACGAAATGACTCCAGTGCACTTAAAAACCCGCTTGCAACGAAATGACTCCAGAGCACTTAAAAACCCGCTTGCAACGAAATGACTCCAGAGCACTTAAAAACCCGCTTGCAACGAAATGACTCCAGAGTACTTAAAAACCCGCTTGCAACGAAATGACTCCAGAGCACTTAAAAACCCGCTTGCAACGAAATGACTCCAGAACACTAAAAACCCGCTTGCAACGAAATGACTCCAGAGCACTTCAAACCCGCTTCCAGTTAAATGTCAGAGAAGTATGTAAAAACCCGCTTGCAACGAAATGATTCCAGAGCACGTAAAAACCCGCTTGCAACGAAATGACTCCAGAGTACTTAAAAACCCGCTTGCAACGAAATACCTCCAGAGCACTTAAAAAACCCACTTCCAGTGAAATGTCTGAGAAGTATGTAAAAACCCGCTTGCAACGAAATGACTCCAGAACACGTAAAAACCCGCTTGCAACGAAATGACTCCAGAGCACTTAAAAACCCGCTTACAACGAAATGCCTTCAGAGCACTTAAAAACCCGCTTGCAAAGAAATGACTCCAGAACACTTAAAAACCCGCTTGCAACGAAAAGACTCCAGAGCTCTTAAAAAGCCGCTTGCAACGAAATGACTCCAGAACACTTAAAAACCCGCTTGCAACGAAATGACTCCAGAGCACTTAAAAACCCGCTTGCAACGAAATGACTCCAGAACACTTAAAACCCCGCTTGCAACGAAATGACTCCAGAGTACTTAAAAACCCGCTTGCAACGAAATGACTCCAGAGCACTTAAAACACCCGCTTCCAGTGAAATGTCTGAGAAGTATGTAAAAACCCGCTTGCAACGAAATGACTCCAGAGCACGTAAAAACCCGCTTGCAACGAAATGACTCCAGAGCACTTATTAAACCCGCTTCCAGTTAAATGTCAGAGAAGTATGTAAAAACCCGCTTGCAACGAAATGATTCCAGAGCACGTAAAACCCGCTTGCAACGAAATGACTCCAGAACACGTAAAAACCCGTTTGCAACGAAATGACTGCAGAGCACTTAAAAACCCGCTTACAACGAAATGCCTTCAGAGCACTTAAAAACCCGCTTGCAACGAAATGACTCCAGAACACTTAAAAACCCGCTTGCAACGAAAAGAATCCCGAGCACTTAAAAACCCGCTTGCAATGAAATGACTCCAGAGTACTTAAAAACCCTCTTGCAACGAAATGACTCCAGAGCACTTAAAAACCCGCTTGCAACGAAATGACTCCAGAGCACTTAAAAACTCGCTTGCAACAAAATGACTCCAGAGTACTTAAAAACTCCCTTGCAACGAAATGACTCCAGAACACTTAAAAACCTGCTTGCAACGAAATGACTCCAGAACACTAAAAACCCGCTTGCAACGAAATGACTCCAGAACACTAAAAACCCGCTTGCAACGAAATGACTCCAGAGCACTTAAAAATCCGCTTGCAACGAAATGACTCCAGAGCACTTGAAAACCCGCTTGCAACGAAATGACTCCAGAGCACTTAAAAAACCCGCTTCCAGTGAAATGTCTGAGAAGTATGTAAAAACCCGCTTGCAACGAAATGACTCCAGAGCACTTAAAAACCCGCTTGCAACGAAATGACTCCAGAGCACTTCAAAAACCCGCTTCCAGTTAAATGTCAGAGAAGTATGTAAAAACCCGCTTGCAACGAAATGATTCCAGAGCACGTAAAAACCCGCTTGCAACGAAATGACTCCAGAGTACTTAAAAACCCGCTTGCAACGAAATGCCTTCAGAGCACTTGAAAAACCCACTTCCAGTGAAATGTCTGAGAAGTATGTAAAAACCCGCTTGCAACGAAATGACTCCAGAACACTTAAAAACCTGCTTGCAACGAAATGACTCCAGAGCACTTAAAAACCCGCTTACAACGAAATGCCTTCAGAGCACTTAAAAACCTGCTTGCAACGAAATGACTCCAGAACACTTAAAAACCCGCTTGCAACGAAAAGACTCCAGAGCACTTAAAAACCCGCTTGCAACGAAATGACTCCAGAGCACGTAAAAACCCGCTTGAAACGAAATGACTCCAGAGCACTTAAAAACCCGCTTGCAATGAAATGACTCCAGAACACTTACAAACCCGCTTGCAACGAAATGACTCCAGTGCACTTAAAAACCCGCTTGCAACGAAATGACTCCAGAGCACTTAAAAACCCGCTTGCAACGAAATGACTCCAGAGCACTTAAAAACCCGCTTGCAATGAAATGACTCCAGAGTACTTAAAAACCCGCTTGCAACGAAATGACTCCAGAGCACTTAAAAACCCGCTTGCAACGAAATGACTCCAGAACACTAAAAACCCGCTTGCAACGAAATGACTCCAGAGCACTTAAAAACCCGCTTGCAACGAAATGACTCCAGAGCACTTAAAAACCCGCTTGCAACGAAATGACTCCAGAGCACTTGAAAACCTGCTTGCAACGAAATGACTCCAGAGCACTTAAAAAACCCGCTTCTAGTGAAATGTCTGAGAAGTATGTAAAAACCCGCTTGCAACGAAATGACTCCAGAGCACGTAAAAACCCGCTTGCAACGAAATGACTCCAGAGCACTTCAAAAACCCGCTTCCAGTTAAATGTCAGAGAAGTATGTAAAAACCCGCTTGCAACAAAATGATTCCAGAGCACGTAAAAACCCGCTTGCAACGAAATGACTCCAGAGCACTTAAAACCCCGCTTGCAACGAAATGACTCCAGAGTACTTAAAAACCCGCTTGCAACGAAATGACTCCAGAGCACTTAAAAAACCCGCTTCCAGTGAAATGTCTGAGAAGTATGTAAAAACCCGCTTGCAACGAAATGACTCCAGAGCACTTAAAAAACCCGCTTCCAGTGAAATGTCTGAGAAGTATGTAAAAACCCGCTTGCAACGAAATGACTCCAGAGCACTTAAAAACCCGCTTACAACGAAATGCCTTCTGAGCACTTAAAAACCCGCTTGCAACGAAATGACTCCAGAACACTTTAAACCCGCTTGCAACGAAATGACTCCAGAGCACATAAAAACCCGCTTGCAACGAAATGACTCCAGAGCACTTAAAAACCCTCTTGCAACGAAATGCCTACAGAGCACTTAAAAAACCCGCTTGCCACGAAATGACTACAGAGCACTTAAAAACCCGCTTGCAACGAAATGACTCCAGAGCACTTAAAAATCCGCTTGCAACGAAATGACTCCAGAGCACTTAAAAAACCCGCTTCCAGTTAAATGTCAGAGAAGTATGTAAAAACCCGCTAGCAACGAAATGACTCCAGAGCACGTAAAAACCCGCTTGCAACGAAATGACTCCAGAGTACTTAAAAACCCCCTTGCAACGAAATGCCTCCAAAGCACTTAAAAAACCCGCTTCCAGTGAAATGTCTGAGAAGTATGTAAAAACCCGCTTGCAACGAAATGACTCCAGAGCACTTAAAAACCCGCTTACAACGAAATGCCTTCTGAGCACTTATAAACCCGCTTGCAACGAAATGACTCCAGAACACTTTAAACCCGCTTGCAACGAAAAGACTCCAGAGCACTTAAAAACCCGCTTGCAACGAAATGACTCCAGAGCACTTAAAAACCCGCTTGCAACGAAATGACTCCAGAGCACTTAAAAACTCGCTTGCAACGAAATGACTACAGAGTACTTAAAAACTCGCTTGCAACGAAATGACTCCAGAGTACTTAAAAACTCGCTTGCAACGAAATGACTCCAGAACACTTAAAAACCCGCTGGCAACGAAATGACTCCAGAGTACTTAAAAACCCGCTTGCAACTAAATGACTCCAGAGTACTTAAAAACCCACTTGCAACGAAATGACTCCAGAACACTTAAAAACCCGCTTGCAACGAAAAGACTCCAGAGCACTTAAAAACCCGCTTGCAACGAAATGACTCCAGAGCACTTAAAAACCCGCTTGCAACGAAATGACTCCAGAGCACGTAAAAACCCGCTTGCAACGAAATGACTCCAGAGCACTTAAAAACCCGCTTGCAACGAAATGACTCCAGAGCACTTAAAAACCCGCTTGCAACGAAATGACTCCAGAGCACTTAAAAACCCGCTTGCAACGAAATGACTCCAGAACACGTAAAAACCCGCTTGCAACGAAATGACTCCAGAGCATTTAAACACCCGCTTACAACGAAATGCCTTCAGAGCACTTAAAAACCCGCTTGCAACGAAATGACTCCAGAACACTTAAAAACCCGCTTGCAACGAAATGACTCCAGAGCACTTGAAAACCCGCTTGCAACGAAATTACTCCAGAGCACTTAAAAAACCCGCTTCCAGTGAAATGTCTGAGAAGTATGTAAAAACCCGCTTGCAACGAAATGACTCCAGAACACTTAAAAACCCGCTTGCAACGAAATGACTCCAGAGCACTTAAAAACCCGCTTGCAACGAAATGACTCCAGAGCACTTAAAAACCCACTTGCAACGAAATGACTCCAGAGCACTTGAAAACCCGCTTGCAACGAAATGACTCCAGAGCACTTAAAAAACCCGCTTCCAGTGAAATGTCTGAGAAGTATGTAAAAACCCGCTTGCAACGAAATGACTCCAGAGCACGTAAAAACCCGCTTGCAACGAAATGACTCCAGAGCACTTCAAAAACCCACTTCCAGTTAAATGTCAGAGAAGTATGTAAAAACCCGCTTGCAACGAAATGATTCCAGAGCACGTAAAAACCCGCTTGCAATGAAATGACTCCAGAGTACTTAAAAACCCGCTTGCAACGAAATGCCTCCAAAGCAATTAAAAAACCCACTTCCAGTGAAATGTCTGAGAAGTATGTAAAAACCCGCTTGCAACGAAATGACTCCAGAGCACGTAAAAACCCGCTTGCAACGAAATGACTCCAGAGCACTTAAAAAACCTCTTGCTACGAAATGACTCCAGAGCACTTAAAAACCCGCTTGCAACGAAATGACTCCAGAGCACTTAAAAACTCGCTTGCAACGAAATGACTCCAGAGTACTTAAAAACTCGCTTGCAATGAAATGACTCCAGAACACTTAAAAACCCGCTTGCAACGAAATGACTCCAGAGTACTTAAAAACCCACTTACAACGAAATGACTCCAGAGTACTTAAAAACCTGCTTGCAACGAAATGACTCCAGAACACTTAAAAACCCGCTTGCAACGAAATGACTCCAGAGCACTTAAAAACCCACTTACAACGAAATGACTCCAAAGCACTTAAAAAACCCGCTTCCAGTGAAATGTCTGAGAAGTATGTAAAAACCCGCTTGCAACGAAATGACTCCAGAGCACTTAAAAACCCGCTTACAACGAAATGCCTTCTGAGCACTTAAAAACCCGCTTGCAACGAAATGACTCCAGAACACTTTACACCGCTTGCAACGAAATGACTCCAGAGCACTTAAAAACCCCCTTGCAACGAAATGACTCCAGAGCACTTAAAAACCCTCTTGCAACGAAATGACTGCAGAGCACTTAAAAACCCGCTTTCAACGAAATGACTACAGAGCACGTAAAAATTCGCTTGCAACGAAATGACTCCAGAGCACTTAAAAATCGGCTTGCAATGAAATGACTCCAGAGCACTTAAAAACCCTCTTGCAACGAAATGAGTACAGAGTACTTAAAAACTCGCTTGCAACGAAATGTCTCCAGAGTACTTAAAAACTCGCTTGCAACGAAATGACTCCAGAACACTTAAAAAGCCGCTTGCAACGAAATGACTCCAGAGTATTTAAAAACCCGCTTGCAACGAAATGACTCCAGAGTACTTAAAAACCCGCTTGCAACGAAATGACTCCAGAACACTTAAAAACCCGCTTGCAACGAAAAGACTCCAGAGCACTTAAAAACCCGCTTGCAACGAAATGACTCCAGAGCACTTAAAAACCCGCTTGCAACGAAATGACTCCAGAGCACGTAAAAACCCGCTTGCAACGAAATGACTCCAGAGCACTTAAAAACCCGCTTGCAACGAAATGACTCCAGAGCACTTAAAAACCCGCTTGCAACGAAATGACTCCAGAGCACTTAAAAACCCGCTTGCAACGAAATGACTCCAGAGCACTTAAACACCCGCTTACAACGAAATGCCTTCAGAGCACTTAAAAACCCGCTTGCAACGAAATGACTCCAGAACACTTAAAAACCCGCTTGCAACGAAAAGACTCCAGAGCACTTAAAAAGCCGCTTGCAACGAAATGACTCCAGAACACTTAAAAACCCGCTTGCAACGAAATGACTCCAGAGAACTTAAAAACCCGCTTGGAACGAAATGACTCCAGAGCACTTAAAAACCCGCTTGGAACGAAATGACTCCAGAGTACTTAAAAACGCGCTTGCAACGAAATGACTCCAGAGCACTTAAAAAACCCGCTTCCAGTTAAATGTCAGAGAAGTATGTAAAAACCCGCTTGCAACGAAATGATTCCAGAGCACGTAAAAACCCGCTTGCAACGTAATGACTCCAGAGTACTTAAAAACCCGCTTGCAACGAAATGCCTCCAGAGCACTTAAAAAACCCGCTTCCAGTGAAATGTCTGAGAAGTATGTAAAAACCCGCTTTCAACGAAATGATTCCAGAACACGTAAAAACCCGCTTGCAACGAAATGACTCCAGAGCACTTAAAAACCCACTTGCAACGAAATGACTCCAGAGCACTTGAAAACCCGCTTGCAACGAAATGACTCCAGAGCACTTAAAAAACCCGCTTCCAGTGAAATGTCTGAGAAGTATGTAAAAACCCGCTTGCAACGAAATGACTCCAGAGCACGTAAAAACCCGCTTGCAACGAAATGACTCCAGAGCACTTCAAAAACCCACTTCCAGTTAAATGTCAGAGAAGTATGTAAAAACCCGCTTGCAACGAAATGATTCCAGAGCACGTAAAAACCCGCTTGCAATGAAATGACTCCAGAGTACTTAAAAACCCGCTTGCAACGAAATGCCTCCAAAGCAATTAAAAAACCCACTTCCAGTGAAATGTCTGAGAAGTATGTAAAAACCCGCTTGCAACGAAATGACTCCAGAGCACGTAAAAACCCGCTTGCAACGAAATGACTCCAGAGCACTTAAAAAACCTCTTGCTACGAAATGACTCCAGAGCACTTAAAAACCCGCTTGCAACGAAATGACTCCAGAGCACTTAAAAACTCGCTTGCAACGAAATGACTCCAGAGTACTTAAAAACTCGCTTGCAACGAAATGACTCCAGAACACTTAAAAACCCGCTTGCAACGAAATGACTCCAGAGTACTTAAAAACCCACTTACAACGAAATGACTCCAGAGTACTTAAAAACCCGCTTGCAACGAAATGACTCCAGAACACTTAAAAACCCGCTTGCAACGAAATGACTCCAGAGCACTTAAAAACCCGCTTGCAACGAAATGACTCCAGAGCACTTAAAAACCCGCTTGCAACGAAATGACTCCAGAGCACGTAAAAACCCGCTTACAACGAAATGACTCCAGAGCACTTAAAAAACCCGCTTCCAGTGAAATGTCTGAGAAGTATGTAAAAACCCGCTTGCAACGAAATGACTCCAGAGCACTTAAAAACCCGCTTACAACGAAATGCCTTCTGAGCACTTAAAAACCCGCTTGCAACGAAATGACTCCAGAACACTTTACACCGCTTGCAACGAAATGACTCCAGAGCACTTAAAAACCCGCTTGCAACGAAATGACTCCAGAGCACTTAAAAACCCTCTTGCAACGAAATGACTGCAGAGCACTTAAAAACCCGCTTTCAACGAAATGACTACAGAGCACGTAAAAACTCGCTTGCAACGAAATGACTCCAGAGCACTTAAAAACCGGCTTGCAACGAAATGACTCCAGAGCACTTAAAAACCCTCTTGCAACGAAATGACTACAGAGTACTTAAAAACTCGCTTGCAACGAAATGTCTCCAGAGTACTTAAAAACTCGCTTGCAACGAAATGACTCCAGAACACTTAAAAAGCCGCTTGCAACGAAATGACTCCAGAGTATTTAAAAACCCGCTTGCAACGAAATGACTCCAGAGTACTTAAAAACCCGCTTGCAACGAAATGACTCCAGAACACTTAAAAACCCGCTTGCAACGAAAAGACTCCAGAGCACTTAAAAACCCGCTTGCAACGAAATGACTCCAGAGCACTTAAAAACCCGCTTGCAACGAAATGACTCCAGAGCACGTAAAAACCCGCTTGCAACGAAATGACTCCAGAGCACTTAAAAACCCGCTTGCAACGAAATGACTCCAGAGCACTTAAAAACCCGCTTGCAACGAAATGACTCCAGAGCACTTAAACACCCGCTTACAACGAAATGCCTTCAGAGCACTTAAAAACCCGCTTGCAACGAAATGACTCCAGAACATTTAAAAACCCGCTTGCAACGAAAAGACTCCAGAGCACTTAAAAAGCCGCTTGCAACGAAATGACTCCAGAACACTTAAAAACCCGCTTGCAACGAAATGACTCCAGAGAACTTAAAAACCCGCTTGTAACGAAATGACTCCAGAGCACTTAAAAACCCGCTTGCAACGAAATGACTCCAGAGTACTTAAAAACGCGCTTGCAACGAAATGACTCCAGAGCACTTAAAAAACCCGCTTCCAGTTAAATGTCAGAGAAGTATGTAAAAACCCGCTTGCAACGAAATGATTCCAGAGCACGTAAAAACCCGCTTGCAACGTAATGACTCCAGAGTACTTAAAAACCCGCTTGCAACGAAATGCCTCCAGAGCACTTAAAAAACCCGCTTCCAGTGAAATGTCTGAGAAGTATGTAAAAACCCGCTTGCAACGAAATGATTCCAGAACACGTAAAAACCCGCTTGCAACGAAATGACTCCAGAGCACTTAAAAACCCGCTTACAACGAAATGCCTTCTGAGCACTTAAAAACCTGCTTGCAACGAAATGACTCCAGAACACTTAAAAACCCGCTTGCAACGAAAAGACTCCAGAGCACTTAAAAACCCGCTTGCAAAGAAATGACCCCAGAGCACTTAAAAACCCGCTTGCAACGAAATGACTCCAGAGCACTTAAAAACCCGCTTGCAACGAAATGACTCCAGAGCACGTACAACCCGCTTGCAACGAAATGACTCCAGAGCACTTCAAAAACCTGCTTCCAGTTAAATGTCAGAGAAGTATGTAAAAACCCGCTTGCAACGAAATGATTCCAGAGCACATAAAAACCCGCTTGCAACGAAATGACTCCAGAGTACTTAAAAACCCGCTTGCAACGAAATGCCTCCAGAGCAATTAAAAAACCCACTTCCAGTGAAATGTCTGAGAAGTATGTAAAAACCTGCTTGCAACGAAATGACTCCAGAACACTTAAATACCCGCTTGCAACGAAAAGACTCCAGAGCACTTAAAAACCCGCTTGCAAAGAAATGACTCCAGAGCACTTAAAAACCCTCTTGCAACGAAATGACTCCAGAGCACTTAAAAACCCACTTACAACGAAATGACTCCAGAGTACTTAAAAACCCGCTTGCAACGAAATGACTCCAGAACACTTAAAAACCCGCTTGCAATGAAATGACTCCAGAGCACTTAAAAACCCACTTACAACGAAATGACTCCAAAGCACTTAAAAAAACCCGCTTCCAGTGAAATGTCTGAGAAGTATGTAAAAACCCGCTTGCAACGAAATGACTCCAGAGCACTTAAAAACCTGCTTACAACGAAATGCCTTCTGAGCACTTAAAAACCCGCTTGCAACGAAATGACTCCAGAACACTTTAAACCCGCTTGCAACGAAATGACTCCAGAGCACTTAAAAACCCGCTTGCAACGAAATGACTCCAGAGCACTTAAAAACCCTCTTGCAACGAAATGACTGCAGAGCACTTAAAAACCCGCTTTCAACGAAATGACTACAGAGCACGTAAAAACTCGCTTGCAACGAAATGACTCCAGAACACTTAAAAACCGGCTTGCAATGAAATGACTCCAGAGCACTTAAAAACCCGCTTGCAACGAAATGACTACAGAGTACTTAAAAACTCGCTTGCAACGAAATGACTCCAGAACACTTAAAAACCCGCTTGCAACGAAATGACTCCAGAGTACTTAAAAACCCGCTTGCAACGAAATGACTCCAGAGTACTTAAAATCCCGCTTGCAACGAAATGACTCCAGAGCACTTAAACACCCGCTTACAACGAAATGCCTTCAGAGCACTTAAAAACCCGCTTGCAACGAAATGACTCCAGAACACTTAAAAACCCGCTTGCAACGAAAAGACTCCAGAGCACTTAAAAAGCCGCTTGCAACGAAATGACTCCAGAACACTTAAAAACCCGCTTGCAACGAAATGACTCCAGAGAACTTAAAAACCCGCTTGTAACGAAATGACTCCAGAGCACTTAAAAACCCGCTTGCAACGAAATGACTCCAGAGTACTTAAAAACGCGCTTGCAACGAAATGACTCCAGAGCACTTAAAAAACCCGCTTCCAGTTATATGTCAGAGAAGTATATAAAAACCCGCTTGCAACGAAATGATTCCAGAGCACGTAAAAACCCGCTTGCAACGTAATGACTCCAGAGTACTTAAAAACCCGCTTGCAACGAAATGCCTCCAGAGCACTTAAAAAACCCGCTTCCAGTGAAATGTCTGAGAAGTATGTAAAAACCCGCTTGCAACGAAATGATTCCAGAACACGTAAAAACCCGCTTGCAACGAAATGACTCCAGAGCACTTAAAAACCCGCTTACAACGAAATGCCTTCTGAGCACTTAAAAACCTGCTTGCAACGAAATGACTCCAGAACACTTAAAAACCCGCTTGCAACGAAAAGACTCCAGAGCACTTAAAAACCCGCTTGCAAAGAAATGACCCCAGAGCACTTAAAAACCCGCTTGCAACGAAATGACTCCAGAGCACTTAAAAACCCGCTTGCAACGAAATGACTCCAGAGCACGTAAAACCCGCTTGCAACGAAATGACTCCAGAGCACTTCAAAAACCTGCTTCCAGTTAAATGTCAGAGAAGTATGTAAAAACCCGCTTGCAACGAAATGATTCCAGAGCACATAAAAACCCGCTTGCAACGAAATGACTCCAGAGTACTTAAAAACCCGCTTGCAACGAAATGCCTCCAGAGCAATTAAAAAACCCACTTCCAGTGAAATGTCTGAGAAGTATGTAAAAACCTGCTTGCAACGAAATGACTCCAGAACACTTAAAAACCGGCTTGCAATGAAATGACTCCAGAGCACTTAAAAACCCGCTTGCAAAGAAATGACTCCAGAGCACTTAAAAACCCTCTTGCAACGAAATGACTCCAGAGCACTTAAAAACCCACTTACAACGAAATGACTCCAGAGTACTTAAAAACCCGCTTGCAACGAAATGACTCCAGAACACTTAAAAACCTGCTTGCAACGAAATGACTCCAGAGCACTTAAAAACCCACTTACAACGAAATGACTCCAAAGCACTTAAAAAAACCCGCTTCCAGTGAAATGTCTGAGAAGTATGTAAAAACCCGCTTGCAACGAAATGACTCCAGAGCACTTAAAAACCCGCTTACAACGAAATGCCTTCTGAGCACTTAAAAACCCGCTTGCAACGAAATGACTCCAGAACACTTTAAACCCGCTTGCAACGAAATGACTCCAGAGCACTTAAAAACCCGCTTGCAACGAAATGACTCCAGAGCACTTAAAAACCCTCTTGCAACGAAATGACTGCAGAGCACTTAAAAACCCGCTTTCAACGAAATGACTACAGAGCACGTAAAAACTCGCTTGCAACGAAATGACTCCAGAACACTTAAAAACCGGCTTGCAATGAAATGACTCCAGAGCACTTAAAAACCCGCTTGCAACGAAATGACTACAGAGTACTTAAAAACTCGCTTGCAACGAAATGACTCCAGAACACTTAAAAACCCGCTTGCAACGAAATGACTCCAGAGTACTTAAAAACCCGCTTGCAACGAAATGACTCCAGAGTACTTAAAAACCCGCTTGCAACGAAATGACTCCAGAACACTTAAAAACCCGCTTGCAACGAAAAGACTCCAGAGCACTTAAAAACCCGCTTGCAACGAAATGACTCCAGAGCACTTAAAAACCCGCTTGCAACGAAATGACTCCAGAGCACGTAAAAACCCGCTTGCAACGAAATGACTCCAGAGCACTTAAAAACCCGCTTGCAACGAAATGACTCCAGAGCACTTAAAAACCCGCTTGCAACGAAATGACTCCAGAGCACTTAAAAAACCCGCTTCCAGTGAAATGTCAGAGAAGTATGTAAAAACCCGCTTGCAACGAAATGATTCCAGAGCACGTAAAAACCCGCTTGCAACGTAATGACTCCAGAGTACTTAAAAACCCGCTTGCAACGAAATGCCTCCAGAGCACTTAAAAAACCCGCTTCCAGTGAAATGTCTGAGAAGTATGTAAAAACCCGCTTGCAACGAAATGATTCCAGAACACGTAAAAACCCGCTTGCAACGAAATGACTCCAGAGCACTTAAAAACCCGCTTACAACGAAATGCCTTCTGAGCACTTAAAAACCTGCTTGCAACGAAATGACTCCAGAACACTTAAAAACCCGCTTGCAACGAAAAGACTCCAGAGCACTTAAAAACCCGCTTGCAAAGAAATGACTCCAGAGCACTTAAAAACCCGCTTGCAACGAAATGACTCCAGAGCACTTAAAAACCCGCTTGCAACGAAATGACTCCAGAGCACGTAAAACCCGCTTGCAACGAAATGACTCCAGAGCACTTAAAAAACCTGCTTCCAGTTAAATGTCAGAGAAGTATGTAAAAACCCGCTTGCAACGAAATGACTCCAGAGTACTTAAAAACCCGCTTGCAACGAAATGCCTCCAGAGCAATTAAAAAACCCACTTCCAGTGAAATGTCTGAGAAGTATGTAAAAACCTGCTTGCAACGAAATGACTCCAGAAGACGTAAAAACCCGCTTGCAACGAAATGACTCCAGAGCACTTAAAAACCCGCTTACAACGAAATGACTTCAGAGCACTTAAAAACCCGCTTGCAACGAAATGACTCCAGAACACTTAAAAACCCGCTTACAACGAAGACTCCAGAACACTTAAAAACCCGCTTGCAACGAAATGACTCCAGAGCACTTAAAAACCTGCTTGCAACGAAATGACTCCAGAGCACTTAAAAAGCCGCTTGCAACGAAATGACTGCAGAGCACTTAAAAACCCGCTTTCAACGAAATGACTACAGAGCACGTAAAAACTCGCTTGCAACGAAATGACTCCAGAACACTTAAAAACCGGCTTGCAATGAAATGACTCCAGAGCACTTAAAAACCCGCTTGCAACGAAATGACTACAGAGTACTTAAAAACTCGCTTGCAACGAAATGACTCCAGAACACTTAAAAACCCGCTTGCAACGAAATGACTCCAGAGTACTTAAAAACCCGCTTGCAACGAAATGACTCCAGAGTACTTAAAATCCCGCTTGCAACGAAATGACTCCAGAGCACTTAAACACCCGCTTACAACGAAATGCCTTCAGAGCACTTAAAAACCCGCTTGCAACGAAATGACTCCAGAACACTTAAAAACCCGCTTGCAACGAAAAGACTCCAGAGCACTTAAAAAGCCGCTTGCAACGAAATGACTCCAGAACACTTAAAAACCCGCTTGCAACGAAATGACTCCAGAGAACTTAAAAACCCGCTTGTAACGAAATGACTCCAGAGCACTTAAAAACCCGCTTGCAACGAAATGACTCCAGAGTACTTAAAAACGCGCTTGCAACGAAATGACTCCAGAGCACTTAAAAAACCCGCTTCCAGTTATATGTCAGAGAAGTATATAAAAACCCGCTTGCAACGAAATGATTCCAGAGCACGTAAAAACCCGCTTGCAACGTAATGACTCCAGAGTACTTAAAAACCCGCTTGCAACGAAATGCCTCCAGAGCACTTAAAAAACCCGCTTCCAGTGAAATGTCTGAGAAGTATGTAAAAACCCGCTTGCAACGAAATGATTCCAGAACACGTAAAAACCCGCTTGCAACGAAATGACTCCAGAGCACTTAAAAACCCGCTTACAACGAAATGCCTTCTGAGCACTTAAAAACCTGCTTGCAACGAAATGACTCCAGAACACTTAAAAACCCGCTTGCAACGAAAAGACTCCAGAGCACTTAAAAACCCGCTTGCAAAGAAATGACCCCAGAGCACTTAAAAACCCGCTTGCAACGAAATGACTCCAGAGCACTTAAAAACCCGCTTGCAACGAAATGACTCCAGAGCACGTAAAACCCGCTTGCAACGAAATGACTCCAGAGCACTTCAAAAACCTGCTTCCAGTTAAATGTCAGAGAAGTATGTAAAAACCCGCTTGCAACGAAATGATTCCAGAGCACATAAAAACCCGCTTGCAACGAAATGACTCCAGAGTACTTAAAAACCCGCTTGCAACGAAATGCCTCCAGAGCAATTAAAAAACCCACTTCCAGTGAAATGTCTGAGAAGTATGTAAAAACCTGCTTGCAACGAAATGACTCCAGAACACTTAAAAACCGGCTTGCAATGAAATGACTCCAGAGCACTTAAAAACCCGCTTGCAAAGAAATGACTCCAGAGCACTTAAAAACCCTCTTGCAACGAAATGACTCCAGAGCACTTAAAAACCCACTTACAACGAAATGACTCCAGAGTACTTAAAAACCCGCTTGCAACGAAATGACTCCAGAACACTTAAAAACCTGCTTGCAACGAAATGACTCCAGAGCACTTAAAAACCCACTTACAACGAAATGACTCCAAAGCACTTAAAAAAACCCGCTTCCAGTGAAATGTCTGAGAAGTATGTAAAAACCCGCTTGCAACGAAATGACTCCAGAGCACTTAAAAACCCGCTTACAACGAAATGCCTTCTGAGCACTTAAAAACCCGCTTGCAACGAAATGACTCCAGAACACTTTAAACCCGCTTGCAACGAAATGACTCCAGAGCACTTAAAAACCCGCTTGCAACGAAATGACTCCAGAGCACTTAAAAACCCTCTTGCAACGAAATGACTGCAGAGCACTTAAAAACCCGCTTTCAACGAAATGACTACAGAGCACGTAAAAACTCGCTTGCAACGAAATGACTCCAGAACACTTAAAAACCGGCTTGCAATGAAATGACTCCAGAGCACTTAAAAACCCGCTTGCAACGAAATGACTACAGAGTACTTAAAAACTCGCTTGCAACGAAATGACTCCAGAACACTTAAAAACCCGCTTGCAACGAAATGACTCCAGAGTACTTAAAAACCCGCTTGCAACGAAATGACTGCAGAGTACTTAAAAACCCGCTTGCAACGAAATGACTCCAGAACACTTAAAAACCCGCTTGCAACGAAAAGACTCCAGAGCACTTAAAAACCCGCTTGCAACGAAATGACTCCAGAGCACTTAAAAACCCGCTTGCAACGAAATGACTCCAGAGCACGTAAAAACCCGCTTGCAACGAAATGACTCCAGAGCACTTAAAAACCCGCTTGCAACGAAATGACTCCAGAGCACTTAAAAACCCGCTTGCAACGAAATGACTCCAGAGCACTTAAAAACCCGCTTGCAACGAAATGACTCCAGAGTACTTAAAAACGCGCTTGCAACGAAATGACTCCAGAGCACTTAAAAAACCCGCTTCCAGTGAAATGTCAGAGAAGTATGTAAAAACCCGCTTGCAACGAAATGATTCCAGAGCACGTAAAAACCCGCTTGCAACGTAATGACTCCAGAGTACTTAAAAACCCGCTTGCAACGAAATGCCTCCAGAGCACTTAAAAAACCCGCTTCCAGTGAAATGTCTGAGAAGTATGTAAAAACCCGCTTGCAACGAAATGATTCCAGAACACGTAAAAACCCGCTTGCAACGAAATGACTCCAGAGCACTTAAAAACCCGCTTACAACGAAATGCCTTCTGAGCACTTAAAAACCTGCTTGCAACGAAATGACTCCAGAACACTTAAAAACCCGCTTGCAACGAAAAGACTCCAGAGCACTTAAAAACCCGCTTGCAAAGAAATGACTCCAGAGCACTTAAAAACCCGCTTGCAACGAAATGACTCCAGAGCACTTAAAAACCCGCTTGCAACGAAATGACTCCAGAGCACGTAAAACCCGCTTGCAACGAAATGACTCCAGAGCACTTAAAAAACCTGCTTCCAGTTAAATGTCAGAGAAGTATGTAAAAACCCGCTTGCAACGAAATGACTCCAGAGTACTTAAAAACCCGCTTGCAACGAAATGCCTCCAGAGCAATTAAAAAACCCACTTCCAGTGAAATGTCTGAGAAGTATGTAAAAACCTGCTTGCAACGAAATGACTCCAGAAGACGTAAAAACCCGCTTGCAACGAAATGACTCCAGAGCACTTAAAAACCCGCTTACAACGAAATGACTTCAGAGCACTTAAAAACCCGCTTGCAACGAAATGACTCCAGAACACTTAAAAACCCGCTTACAACGAAGACTCCAGAACACTTAAAAACCCGCTTGCAACGAAATGACTCCAGAGCACTTAAAAACCTGCTTGCAACGAAATGACTCCAGAGCACTTAAAAAGCCGCTTGCAACGAAATGACTGCAGAGCACTTAAAAACCCGCTTGCAACGAAATGACTCCAGAGCACTTAAAAACCCGCTTGCAACGAAATGACTCCAGAGCACTTAAAAACCCGCTTGCAACGAAATGACTCCAGAGCACTTAAAAACCCGCTTGCAACGAAATGACTCCAGAGCACGTAAAAACCCGCTTGCAACGAAATGACTCCAGAGCACTTAAAAACCCGCTTGCAATGAAATGACTCCAAAGCACTTAAAAACCCTCTTGCAACGAAATGACTCCAGAGCACTTAAAAACCCGCTTGCAACGAAATGACTCCAGAGCACTTAAAAACCCACTTGCAACGAAATGACTCCAGAGTACTTAAAAACCCGCTTGCAACGAAATGACCCCAGAGCACTTAAAAACCCGCTTGCAACGAAATGACTCCAGAGCACTTAAAAACCCGCTTGCAACGAAATGACTCCAGAGCACGTAAAACCCGCTTGCAACGAAATGACTCCAGAGCACTTCAAAAACCTGCTTCCAGTTAAATGTCAGAGAAGTATGTAAAAACCCGCTTGCAACGAAATGATTCCAGAGCACATAAAAACCCGCTTGCAACGAAATGACTCCAGAGTACTTAAAAACCCGCTTGCAACGAAATGCCTCCAGAGCAATTAAAAAACCCACTTCCAGTGAAATGTTTGAGAAGTATGTAAAAACCTGCTTGCAACGAAATGACTCCAGAACACTTAAAAACCGGCTTGCAATGAAATGACTCCAGAGCACTTAAAAACCCGCTTGCAACGAAATGACTCCAGAACACTTTAAACCCGCTTGCAACGAAATGACTCCAGAGCACTTAAAAACCCGCTTGCAACGAAATGACTCCAGAGCACTTAAAAACCCTCTTGCAACGAAATGACTGCAGAGCACTTAAAAACCCGCTTTCAACGAAATGACTACAGAGCACGTAAAAACTCGCTTGCAACGAAATGACTCCAGAACACTTAAAAACCGGCTTGCAATGAAATGACTCCAGAGCACTTAAAAACCCGCTTGCAACGAAATGACTACAGAGAACTTAAAAACTCGCTTGCAACGAAATGACTCCAGAACACTTAAAAACCCGCTTGCAACGAAATGACTCCAGAGTACTTAAAAACCCGCTTGCAACGAAATGACTCCAGAGTACTTAAAAACCCGCTTGCAACGAAATGACTCCAGAACACTTAAAAACCCGCTTGCAACGAAAAGACTCCAGAGCACTTAAAAACCCGCTTGCAACGAAATGACTCCAGAGCACTTAAAAACCCGCTTGCAACGAAATGACTCCAGAGCACGTAAAAACCCGCTTGCAACGAAATGACTCCAGAGCACTTAAAAACCCGCTTGCAACGAAATGACTCCAGAGCACTTAAAAACCCGCTTGCAACGAAATGACTCCAGAGCACTTAAAAACCCGCTTGCAACGAAATGACTCCAGAGTACTTAAAAACGCGCTTGCAACGAAATGACTCCAGAGCACTTAAAAAACCCGCTTCCAGTGAAATGTCAGAGAAGTATGTAAAAACCCGCTTGCAACGAAATGATTCCAGAGCACGTAAAAACCCGCTTGCAACGTAATGACTCCAGAGTACTTAAAAACCCGCTTGCAACGAAATGCCTCCAGAGCACTTAAAAAACCCGCTTCCAGTGAAATGTCTGAGAAGTATGTAAAAACCCGCTTGCAACGAAATGATTCCAGAACACGTAAAAACCCGCTTGCAACGAAATGACTCCAGAGCACTTAAAAACCCGCTTACAACGAAATGCCTTCTGAGCACTTAAAAACCTGCTTGCAACGAAATGACTCCAGAACACTTAAAAACCCGCTTGCAACGAAAAGACTCCAGAGCACTTAAAAACCCGCTTGCAAAGAAATGACTCCAGAGCACTTAAAAACCCGCTTGCAACGAAATGACTCCAGAGCACTTAAAAACCCGCTTGCAACGAAATGACTCCAGAGCACGTAAAACCCGCTTGCAACGAAATGACTCCAGAGCACTTAAAAAACCTGCTTCCAGTTAAATGTCAGAGAAGTATGTAAAAACCCGCTTGCAACGAAATGACTCCAGAGTACTTAAAAACCCGCTTGCAACGAAATGCCTCCAGAGCAATTAAAAAACCCACTTCCAGTGAAATGTCTGAGAAGTATGTAAAAACCTGCTTGCAACGAAATGACTCCAGAAGACGTAAAAACCCGCTTGCAACGAAATGACTCCAGAGCACTTAAAAAACCCGCTTCCAGTGAAATGTCTGAGAAGTATGTAAAAACCCGCTTGCAACGAAATGACTCCAGAGTACTTAAAAACCCGCTTGCAACGAAATGCCTCCAGAGCAATTAAAAAACCCACTTCCAGTGAAATGTCTGAGAAGTATGTAAAAACCTGCTTGCAACGAAATGACTCCAGAACACTTAAAAACCGGCTTGCAATGAAATGACTCCAGAGCACTTAAAAACCCGCTTGCAACGAAATGACTCCAGAACACTTTAAACCCGCTTGCAACGAAATGACTCCAGAGCACTTAAAAACCCGCTTGCAACGAAATGACTCCAGAGCACTTAAAAACCCTCTTGCAACGAAATGACTGCAGAGCACTTAAAAACCCGCTTTCAACGAAATGACTACAGAGCACGTAAAAACTCGCTTGCAACGAAATGACTCCAGAACACTTAAAAACCGGCTTGCAATGAAATGACTCCAGAGCACTTAAAAACCCGCTTGCAACGAAATGACTACAGAGTACTTAAAAACTCGCTTGCAACGAAATGACTCCAGAACACTTAAAAACCCGCTTGCAACGAAATGACTCCAGAGTACTTAAAAACCCGCTTGCAACGAAATGACTCCAGAGTACTTAAAAACCCGCTTGCAACGAAATGACTCCAGAACACTTAAAAACCCGCTTGCAACGAAAAGACTCCAGAGCACTTAAAAACCCGCTTGCAACGAAATGACTCCAGAGCACTTAAAAACCCGCTTGCAACGAAATGACTCCAGAGCACGTAAAAACCCGCTTGCAACGAAATGACTCCAGAGCACTTAAAAACCCGCTTGCAACGAAATGACTCCAGAGCACTTAAAAACCCGCTTGCAACGAAATGACTCCAGAGCACTTAAAAACCCGCTTGCAACGAAATGACTCCAGAGTACTTAAAAACGCGCTTGCAACGAAATGACTCCAGAGCACTTAAAAAACCCGCTTCCAGTGAAATGTCAGAGAAGTATGTAAAAACCCGCTTGCAACGAAATGATTCCAGAGCACGTAAAAACCCGCTTGCAACGTAATGACTCCAGAGTACTTAAAAACCCGCTTGCAACGAAATGCCTCCAGAGCACTTAAAAATCCCGCTTCCAGTGAAATGTCTGAGAAGTATGTAAAAACCCGCTTGCAACGAAATGATTCCAGAACACGTAAAAACCCGCTTGCAACGAAATGACTCCAGAGCACTTAAAAACCCGCTTACAACGAAATGCCTTCTGAGCACTTAAAAACCTGCTTGCAACGAAATGACTCCAGAACACTTAAAAACCCGCTTGCAACGAAAAGACTCCAGAGCACTTAAAAACCCGCTTGCAAAGAAATGACTCCAGAGCACTTAAAAACCCGCTTGCAACGAAATGACTCCAGAGCACTTAAAAACCCGCTTGCAACGAAATGACTCCAGAGCACGTAAAACCCGCTTGCAACGAAATGACTCCAGAGCACTTAAAAAACCTGCTTCCAGTTAAATGTCAGAGAAGTATGTAAAAACCCGCTTGCAACGAAATGACTCCAGAGTACTTAAAAACCCGCTTGCAACGAAATGCCTCCAGAGCAATTAAAAAACCCACTTCCAGTGAAATGTCTGAGAAGTATGTAAAAACCTGCTTGCAACGAAATGACTCCAGAAGACGTAAAAACCCGCTTGCAACGAAATGACTCCAGAGCACTTAAAAACCCGCTTACAACGAAATGACTTCAGAGCACTTAAAAACCCGCTTGCAACGAAATGACTCCAGAACACTTAAAAACCCGCTTACAACGAAGACTCCAGAACACTTAAAAACCCGCTTGCAACGAAATGACTCCAGAGCACTTAAAAACCTGCTTGCAACGAAATGACTCCAGAGCACTTAAAAAGCCGCTTGCAACGAAATGACTGCAGAGCACTTAAAAACCCGCTTGCAACGAAATGACTCCAGAGCACTTAAAAACCCGCTTGCAACGAAATGACTCCAGAGCACTTAAAAACCCGCTTGCAACGAAATGACTCCAGAGCACTTAAAAACCCGCTTGCAACGAAATGACTCCAGAGCACGTAAAAACCCGCTTGCAACGAAATGACTCCAGAGCACTTAAAAACCCGCTTGCAATGAAATGACTCCAAAGCACTTAAAAACCCTCTTGCAACGAAATGACTCCAGAGCACTTAAAAACCCGCTTGCAACGAAATGACTCCAGAGCACTTAAAAACCCACTTGCAACGAAATGACTCCAGAGTACTTAAAAACCCGCTTGCAACGAAATGCCTCCAGAGCACTTAAAAACCCGCTTGCAACGAAATGACTCCAGAGCACTTGAAAACCCGCTTGCAACGAAATGACTCCAGAGCACTTAAAAAACCCGCTTCCAGTGAAATGTCTGAGAAGTATGTAAAAACCCGCTTGCAACGAAATGACTCCAGAACACTTAAAAACCCGCTTGCAACGAAATGACTCCAGAGCACTTAAAAACCCGCTTGCAACGAAATGACTCCAGAGCACTTAAAAACCCGCTTGCAACGAAATGACTCCAGAGCACTTGAAAACCCGCTTGCAACGAAATGACTCCAGAGCACTTAAAAAACCCGCTTCCAGTGAAATGTCTGAGAAGTATGTAAAAACCCGCTTGCAACGAAATGACTCCAGAGCACGTAAAAACCCGCTTGCAACGAAATGACTCCAGAGCACTTCAAAAACCCGCTTCCAGTTAAATGTCAGAGAAGTATGTAAAAACCCGCTTGCAACGAAATGATTCTAGAGCACGTAAAAACCCGCTTGCAACGAAATGACTGCAGAGTACTTAAAAACCCGCTTGCAACGAAATGCCTCCAGAGCAATTAAAAAACCAACTTCCAGTGAAATATGTGAGAAGAATGTAAAAACCCGCTTGCAACGAAATGACTCCAGAACACTTAAAAACCCGTTTGCAACGAAATGACTCCAGAGCACTTAAAAACCCGCTTGCAACAAAATGACTCCAGAGCACTTGAAAACCCGCTTGCAACGAAATGACTCCAGAGCACTTTTTAAACCCGCTTCCAGTTAAATGTCAGAGAAGTATGTAAAAACCCGCTTGCAACGAAATGATTCCAGAGCACGTAAAACCCGCTTGCAACGAAATGACTCCAGAACACGTAAAAACCCGCTTGCAACGAAATGACTCCAGAGCTCTTAAAAACCCGCTTACAACGAAATGCCTTCAGAGCACTTAAAAACCCGCTTGCAACGAAATGACTCCAGAACACTTAAAAACCCGCTTGCAACGAAAAGACTCCAGAGCACTTAAAAACCCGCTTGCAAAGAAATGACTCTAGAGCACTTAAAAACCCTCTTGCAACGAAATGACTCCAGAGCACTTAAAAACCCGCCTGCAACGAAATGACTCCAGAGCACTTAAAAACTCGCTTGCAACGAAATGACTCCAGAGTACTTAAAAACTCGCTTGCAACGAAATGACTCCAGAACACTTAAAAACCCGCTTGCAACGAAATGACTCCAGAGTACTTAAAAACCCACTTACAACAAAATGAATCCAGAGCACTTAAAAACCCGCTTGCAACGAAATGACTCCAGAACACTTAAAAATCCGCTTGCAACGAAATGATTCCAGAGCACTTAAAAACCCGCTTGTAACGAAATGACTCCAGAGCACGTAAAAACCCGCTTGCAACGAAATGACTCCAGAGCACTTAAAAACCCGCTTGCAACGAAATGACTCCAGAGCACGTAAAAACCCGCTTGCAACGAAATGACTCCAGAGCACTTCAAAAACCCGCTTCTAGTTAAATGTCAGAGAAGCATGTAAAAACCCGCTTGCAACGAAATGATTCCAGAGCACGTAAAAACCCGCTTGCAACGAAATGACTCCAGAGTACCTAAAAACCCGCTTGCAACGAAATACCTCCAGAGCACTTAAAAAACCCACTTCCAGTGAAATGTCTGAGAAGTATGTAAAAACCCGCTTGCAACGAAATGACTCCAGAACACGTAAAAACCCGCTTGCAACGAAATGACTCCAGAGCACTTAAAAACCCGCTTACAACGAAATGCCTTCAGAGCACTTAAAAACCCACTTGCAACGAAATGACTCCAGAACACTTAAAAACCCACTTGCAACGAAAAGACTCCCGAGCACTTAAAAAGCCGCTTGCAACGAAATGACTCCAGAACACTTAAAAACCCGCTTGCAACGAAATGACTCCAGAGCACTTAAAAACCCGCTTGCAACGAAATGACTCCAGAGCACTTAAAAACCCGCTTGCAACGAAATGACTCCAGAGCACTTGAAAACCCGCTTGCAACGAAATGACTCCAGAGCACTTAAAAAACCCGCTTCCAGTGAAATGTCTGAGAAGTATGTAAAAACCCGCTTGCAACGAAATGACTCCAGAGCACGTAAAAACCCGCTTGCAACGAAATGACTCCAGAGCACTTCAAAAACCCGCTTCCAGTTAAATGTCAGAGAAGTATGTAAAAACCCGCTTGCAACGAAATGACTCCAGAGCACTTAAAAAACCTGCTTCCAGTGAAATGTCTGAGAAGTATGTAAAAACCCGCTTGCAACGAAATGACTCCAGAACACTTAAAAACCCGCTTGCAACGAAAAGACTCCAGAGCACTTAAAAACCCGCTTGCAACGAAATGACTCCAGAACACTTAAAAACCCGCTTGCAACGAAATGACTCCAGAGCACTTAAAAACCCGCTTGCAACGAAATGACTCTAGAGCACTTAAAAACCCGCTTGCAACGAAATGACTCCAGAGTACTTAAAAACCCGCTTGCAACGAAATGACTCCAGAGCACTTAAAAAACCCGCTTCCAGTTAAATGTCAGAGAAGTATGTAAAAACCCGCTTGCAACGAAATGATTCCAGAGCACGTAAAAACCCGCTTGCAACGAAATGACTCCAGAGTACTTAAAAACCTGATTGCAACGAAATGCCTCCAGAGCACTTAAAAAACCCACTTCCAGTGAAATGTCTGAGAAGTATGTAAAAACCCGCTTGCAACGAAATGACTCCAGAACACGTAAAAACCCGCTTGCAACGAAATGACTCCAGAGCACTTAAAAACCCGCTTACAACGAAATGCCTTCAGAGCACTTAAAAACCCGCTTGCAACGAAATGACTCCAGAACACTTAAAAACCCGCTTGCAACGAAAAGACTTCAGAGCACTTAAAAAGCCGCTTGCAACGAAATGACTCCAGAATACTTAAAAACCCGCTTGCAACGAAATGACTCCAGAGCACTTAAAAACCCGCTTGCAACGAAATGACTCCAGAGCACTTAAAAACCCGCTTGCAACGAAATGACTCCAGAGTACTTAAAAACCGCTTGTAACGAAATGACTCCAGAGCACGTAAAAACCCGCTTGCAACGAAATGACTCCAGAGTACTTAAAAACCCGCTTGCAACGAAATGACTCCAGAACACTTAAAAACCCGCTTGCAACGAAATGACTCCAGTGCACTTAAAAACCCGCTTGCAACGAAATGACTCCAGAGCACTTAAAAACCCGCTTGCAACGAAATGACTCCAGAGCACTTAAAAACACGCTTGCAACGAAATGACTCCAGAGTACTTAAAAACCCACTTGCAACAAAATGACTCCCGAGCACTTAAAAACCCGCTTGCAACGAAATGACTCCAGAACACTAAAAACCCGTTTGCAACGAAATGACTCCAGAGCACTTAAAAACCCGCTTGCAACGAAATGACTCCAGAGCACTTAAAAACCCGCTTGCAACGAAATGACTCCAGAGCACTTGAAAACCCGCTTGCAACGAAATGACTCCAGAGCACTTAAAAAACCCGCTTCCAGTGAAATGTCTGAGAAGTATGTAAAAACCCGCTTGCAACGAAATGACTCCAGAACACGTAAAAACACGCTTGCAACGAAATGACTCCAGAGCACTTAAAAACCCGCTTGCAACGAAATGCCTACAGAGCACTTAAAAAACCCGCTTGCAACGAAATGACTCAAGAGCACTTAAAAACCCGCTTGCAACGAAATGACTCCAGAGCACTTAAAAATCCGCTTGTAACGAAATGCCTTCAGAGCACTTAAAAACCCGCTTGCAACGAAAAGACTCCAGAGCACTTAAAAAGCCGCTTGCAACGAAATGACTCCAGAACACTTAAAAACCCGCTTGCAACGAAAAGACTCCAGAGCACTTAAAAACCCGCTTGCAACGAAATGACTCCAGAGCACTTAAAAAACCCGCTTCCAGTGAAATGTCTGAGAAGTATGTAAAAACCCGCTTGCAACGAAATGACTCCAGAACACTTAAAAACCCGCTTGCAACGAAATGACTCCAGAGCACTTAAAAACCCGCTTGCAACGAAATGACTCCAGAGCACGTAAAAACCCGCTTGCAACGAAATGACTCCAGAGCACTTAAAAACCCGCTTGCAACGAAATGACTCCAGAACACTTAAAAACCCGCTTGCAACGAAATGACTCCAGTGCACTTAAAAACCCGCTTGCAACGAAATGACTCCAGAGCACTTAAAAACCCGCTTGCAACGAAATGACTCCAGAGTACTTAAAAACCCGCTTGCAACGAAATGACTCCAGAGCACTTAAAAACCCGCTTGCAACGAAATGACTCCAGAGCACTTGAAAACCCGCTTGCAACGAAATGACTCCAGAGCACTTAAAAAACCCGCTTCCAGTGAAATGTCTGAGAAATATGTAAAAACCCGCTTGCAACGAAATGATTCCAGAGCACGTAAAAAACCGCTTGCAACGAAATGACTCCAGAGTACTTAAAAACCCGCTTGCAACAAAATACCTCCAGAGCACTTAAAAAACCCACTTCCAGTGAAATGTCTGAGAAGTATGTAAAAACCCGCTTGCAACGAAATGACTCCAGAGCACTTAAAAACCCGCTTGCAACGAAATGACTCCAGAGTACTTAAAAACCCGCTTGCAACGATATGACTCCAGAGCACTTATTAAACCCGCTTCCAGTTAAATGTCAGAGAAGTATGTAAAAACCCGCTTGCAACGAAATGATTCCAGAGCACGTAAAACCCGCTTACAACGAAATGCCTTCAGAGCACTTAAAAACCCACTTGCAACGAAATGACTCCACAACACTTAAAAACCCGCTTGCAACGAAAAGACTCCAGAGCTCTTAAAAACCCGCTTGCAATGAAATGACTCCAGAGTACTTAAAAACTCGCTTGCAACGAAATGACTCCAGAACACTTAAAAACCCGCTTGCAACGAAATGACTCCAGAACACTAAAAAACCGCTTGCAACGAAATGACTCCAGAGCATTTAAAAACCCGCTTGCAACGAAATGACTCCAGAGCACTTGAAAACCCGCTTGCAACGAAATGACTCCAGAGCACTTAAAAAACCCGCTTCCAGTGAAATGTCTGAGAAGTATGTAAAAACCCGCTTGCAACGAAATGCCTTCAGAGCACTTAAAAACCCGCTTGCAACGAAATGACTCCAGAACACTTAAAAACCCGCTTGCAACGAAAAGACTCCAGAGCACTTAAAAAGCCGCTTGCAACGAAAAGACTCCAGAGCACTTAAGAAGCCGCTTGCAACGAAATGACTCCAGAACACTTAAAAACCCACTTGCAACGAAATGACTCCAGAGCACTTAAAAACCCGCTTGCAACGAAATGACTCCAGAGTACTTAAAAACCCGCTTGCAACGAAATGACTCCAGAGCACTTAAAAACCCGCTTGCAACGAAATGACTCCAGAGCACTTAAAAACCCGCTTGCAACGAATTGACTCCAGAGCACTTAAAAATCCGCTTGCAACGAAATGACTTCAGAGCACTTAAAATACCCGCTTCCAGTGAAATGTCTGAGAAGTATGTAAAAACCCGCTAGCAACGAAATGACTCCAGAGCACGTAAAAACCCGCTTGCAACGAAATGACTCCAGAGTACTTAAAAACCCCCTTGCAACGAAATGCCTCCAAAGCACTTAAAAAACCCGCTTCCAGTGAAATGGCTGAGAAGTATGTAAAAACCCGCTTGCAACGAAATGACTCCAGAGCACTTAAAAACCCGCTTACAACGAAATGCCTTCTGAGCACTTAAAAACCCGCTTGCAACGAAATGACTCCAGAACACTTAAAAACCCGCTTGCAACGAAAAGACTCCAGAGCACTTAAAAACCCGCTTGCAACGAAATGACTCCAGAGCACTTAAAAACCCGCTTGCAACGAAATGGCTCCAGAGCACTTAAAAACCCGCTTTCAACGAAATGACTACAGAGCACGTAAAAACTCGCTTGCAACGAAATGACTCCAGAGCACTTAAAAAACGGCTTGCAATGAAATGACTCCAGAGCACTTAAAAACCCTCTTGCAACGAAATGACTACAGAGTACTTAAAAACCAACTTACAACGAAATGACTCCAGAGTACTTAAAAACCCGCTTGCAACGAAATGACTCCAGAACACTTAAAAACCCGCTTGCAACGAAATGACTCCAGAGCACTTAAAAACCCGCTTGCAACGAAATGACTCCAGAGCACGTAAAAACCCGCTTGCAACGAAATGACTCCAGAGTACTTAAAAACCCGCTTGCAACGAAATGACTCCAGAACACTTAAAACCCGCTTGCAACGAAATGACTCCAGTGCACTTAAAAACCCGCTTGCAACGAAATGACTCCAGAGCACTTAAAAACCCGCTTGCAACGAAATGACTCCAGAGCACTTAAAAACCCGCTAGCAACGAAATGACTCCAGAGTACTTAAAAACCCCGCTTGCAACGAAATGACTCCAGAGCACTTAAAAACCCGCTTGCAACGAAATGACTCCAGAACACTAAAAACCCGCTTGCAACGAAATGACTCCAGAGCACTTAAAAACCCGCTTGCAACGAAATGACTCCAGAGCACTTAAAAACCCGCTTGCAATGAAATGACTCCAGAGCACTTGAAAACCCGCTTGCAACGAAATGACTCCAGAGCACTTAAAAAACCCGCTTCCAGTGAAATGTCAGAGAAGTATGTAAAAACCCGCTTGCAATGAAATGACTCCAGAACACGTAAAAACCCGCTTGCAACGAAATGACTCCAGAGCACTTAAAAACCCGCTTACAACGAAATGCCTTCAGAGCACTTAAAAACCCGCTTGCAAAGAAATGACTCCAGAACACTTAAAAACCCGCTTGCAACGAAAAGACTCCAGAGTACTTAAAAACCTGCTTGCAACGAAATGACTCCAGAACACTTAAAAACCCGCTTGCAACGAAATGACTCCAGAGAACTTATTAAACCCGCTTCCAGTTAAATATCAGAGAAGTATGTAAAAACCCGCTTGCAACGAAATGATTCCAGAGCACGTAAAAGCCCGCTTGCAACGAAATGACTCCAGAGTACTTCAAAAACCTGCTTCCAGTTAAATGTCAGAGAAGTATGTAAAAACCCGCTTGCAACGAAATGATTCCAGAGCACGTAAAAACACGCTTCCAGTGAAATGTCTTAGAAGTATGTAAAAACCCGCTTGCAACGAAATGATTCCAGAACACGTAAAAACCCGCTTGCAACGAAATGACTCCAGAGCACTTAAAAACCCGCTTACAACGAAATGGCTTCTGAGCACTTAAAAACCTGCTTGCAACGAAATTACTCCAGAGCACTTAAAAACCCGCTTGCAACGAAATGACTCCAGAGTACTTAAAAACCCGCATGCAACGAAATGACTCCAGAGCACTTAAAAACCCGCTTGCAACGAAATGACTCCAGAACACTTAAAAACCCGCTTGCAACGAAATGACTCCAGAACACTAAAAACCCGCTTGCAACGAAATGACTCCAGAGCACTTAAAAACCCGCTTGCAACGAAATGACTCCAGAGCACTTGAAAACCCGCTTGCAACGAAATGACTCCAGAGCACTTAAAAAACCCGCTTCCAGTGAAATGTCTGAGAAGTATGTAAAAACCCGCTTGCAACGAAATGACTCCAGAGCACTTAAAAACCCGCTTGCAACGAAATGACTCCAGAGCACTTCAAAAACCCGCTTCCAGTTAAATGTCAGAGAAGTATGTAAAAACCCGCTTGCAACGAAATGATTCCAGAGCACGTAAAAACCCGCTTGCAACGAAATGACTCCAGAGTACTTAAAAATCTGATTGCAACGTAATGCCTCCAGAGCACTTAAAAAACCCACTTCCAGTGAAATGTCTGAGAAGTATGTAAAAACCCGCTTGCAACGAAATGACTCCAGAACACGTAAAAACCCGCTTGCAACAAAATGACTCCAGAGCACTTAAAAACCCGCTTACAACGAAATGCCTTCAGAGCACTTAAAAACCCGCTTGCAACGAAATGACTCCAGAACACTTAAAAACCCGCTTGCAACGAAAAGACTCCAGAGCACTTAAAAAGCCGCTTGCAACGAAATGACTCCAGAACACTTAAAAACCCACTTGCAACGAAATGACTCCAGAGCACTTAAAAACCCGCTTGCAACGAAATGACTTCAGAGCACTTAAAATACCCGCTTCCAGTGAAATGTCTGAGAAGTATGTAAAAACCCGCTAGCAACGAAAAGACTCCAGAGCACTTAAAAAGCCGCTTGCAACGAAATGACTCCAGAACACTTAAAAACCCACTTGCAACGAAATGACTCCAGAGCACTTAAAAACCCGCTTGCAACGAAATGACTCCAGAGTACTTAAAAACCCGCTTGCAACGATATGACTCCAGAGCACTTATTAAACCCGCTTCCAGTTAAATGTCAGAGAAGTATGTAAAAACCCGCTTGCAACGAAATGATTCCAGAGCACGTAAAACCCGCTTACAACGAAATGCCTTCAGAGCACTTAAAAACCCACTTGCAACGAAATGACTCCACAACACTTAAAAACCCGCTTGCAACGAAAAGACTCCAGAGCTCTTAAAAACCCGCTTGCAATGAAATGACTCCAGAGTACTTAAAAACTCGCTTGCAACGAAATGACTCCAGAACACTTAAAAACTCGCTTGCAACGAAATGACTCCAGAGTACTTAAAAACCCGCTTGCAACGAAATGACTCCAGAGCACTTAAAAACCCGCTTGCAACGAAATGACTCCAGAGCACTTAAAAACCCGCTTGCAACGAATTGACTCCAGAGCACTTAAAAATCCGCTTGCAACGAAATGACTTCAGAGCACTTAAAATACCCGCTTCCAGTGAAATGTCTGAGAAGTATGTAAAAACCCGCTAGCAACGAAATGACTCCAGAGCACGTAAAAACCCGCTTGCAACGAAATGACTCCAGAGTACTTAAAAACCCCCTTGCAACGAAATGCCTCCAAAGCACTTAAAAAACCCGCTTCCAGTGAAATGGCTGAGAAGTATGTAAAAACCCGCTTGCAACGAAATGACTCCAGAGCACTTAAAAACCCGGTTGCAACGAAAAGACTCCAGAGCTCTTAAAAACCCGCTTGCAATGAAATGACTCCAGAGTACTTAAAAACTCGCTTGCAACGAAATGACTCCAGAACACTTAAAAACCCGCTTGCAACGAAATGACTCCAGAACACTAAAAACCCGCTTGCAACGAAATGACTCCAGAGCATTTAAAAACCCGCTTGCAACGAAATGACTCCAGAGCACTTGAAAACCCGCTTGCAACAAAATACCTCCAGAGCACTTAAAAAACCCACTTCCAGTGAAATGTCTGAGAAGTATGTAAAAACCCGCTTGCAACGAAATGACTCCAGAGCACTTAAAAACCCGCTTGCAACGAAATGACTCCAGAGTACTTAAAAACCCGCTTGCAACGATATGACTCCAGAGCACTTATTAAACCCGCTTCCAGTTAAATGTCAGAGAAGTATGTAAAAACCCGCTTGCAACGAAATGATTCCAGAGCACGTAAAACCCGCTTACAACGAAATGCCTTCAGAGCACTTAAAAACCCACTTGCAACGAAATGACTCCACAACACTTAAAAACCCGCTTGCAACGAAAAGACTCCAGAGCTCTTAAAAACCCGCTTGCAATGAAATGACTCCAGAGTACTTAAAAACTCGCTTGCAACGAAATGACTCCAGAACACTTAAAAACCCGCTTGCAACGAAATGACTCCAGAACACTAAAAAACCGCTTGCAACGAAATGACTCCAGAGCATTTAAAAACCCGCTTGCAACGAAATGACTCCAGAGCACTTGAAAACCCGCTTGCAACGAAATGACTCCAGAGCACTTAAAAAACCCGCTTCCAGTGAAATGTCTGAGAAGTATGTAAAAACCCGCTTGCAACGAAATGCCTTCAGAGCACTTAAAAACCCGCTTGCAACGAAATGACTCCAGAACACTTAAAAACCCGCTTGCAACGAAAAGACTCCAGAGCACTTAAAAAGCCGCTTGCAACGAAAAGACTCCAGAGCACTTAAGAAGCCGCTTGCAACGAAATGACTCCAGAACACTTAAAAACCCACTTGCAACGAAATGACTCCAGAGCACTTAAAAACCCGCTTGCAACGAAATGACTCCAGAGTACTTAAAAACCCGCTTGCAACGAAATGACTCCAGAGCACTTAAAAACCCGCTTGCAACGAAATGACTCCAGAGCACTTAAAAACCCGCTTGCAACGAATTGACTCCAGAGCACTTAAAAATCCGCTTGCAACGAAATGACTTCAGAGCACTTAAAATACCCGCTTCCAGTGAAATGTCTGAGAAGTATGTAAAAACCCGCTAGCAACGAAATGACTCCAGAGCACGTAAAAACCCGCTTGCAACGAAATGACTCCAGAGTACTTAAAAACCCCCTTGCAACGAAATGCCTCCAAAGCACTTAAAAAACCCGCTTCCAGTGAAATGGCTGAGAAGTATGTAAAAACCCGCTTGCAACGAAATGACTCCAGAGCACTTAAAAACCCGCTTACAACGAAATGCCTTCTGAGCACTTAAAAACCCGCTTGCAACGAAATGACTCCAGAACACTTAAAAACCCGCTTGCAACGAAAAGACTCCAGAGCACTTAAAAACCCGCTTGCAACGAAATGACTCCAGAGCACTTAAAAACCCGCTTGCAACGAAATGGCTCCAGAGCACTTAAAAACCCGCTTTCAACGAAATGACTACAGAGCACGTAAAAACTCGCTTGCAACGAAATGACTCCAGAGCACTTAAAAAACGGCTTGCAACGAAATGACTCCAGAGCACTTAAAAACCCTCTTGCAACGAAATGACTACAGAGTACTTAAAAACCAACTTACAACGAAATGACTCCAGAGTACTTAAAAACCCGCTTGCAACGAAATGACTCCAGAACACTTAAAAACCCGCTTGCAACGAAATGACTCCAGAGCACTTAAAAACCCGCTTGCAACGAAATGACTCCAGAGCACGTAAAAACCCGCTTGCAACGAAATGACTCCAGAGTACTTAAAAACCCGCTTGCAACGAAATGACTCCAGAACACTTAAAACCCGCTTGCAACGAAATGACTCCAGTGCACTTAAAAACCCGCTTGCAACGAAATGACTCCAGAGCACTTAAAAACCCGCTTGCAACGAAATGACTCCAGAGCACTTAAAAACCCGCTAGCAACGAAATGACTCCAGAGTACTTAAAAACCCCGCTTGCAACGAAATGACTCCAGAGCACTTAAAAACCCGCTTGCAACGAAATGACTCCAGAACACTAAAAACCCGCTTGCAACGAAATGACTCCAGAGCACTTAAAAACCCGCTTGCAACGAAATGACTCCAGAGCACTTAAAAACCCGCTTGCAATGAAATGACTCCAGAGCACTTGAAAACCCGCTTGCAACGAAATGACTCCAGAGCACTTAAAAAACCCGCTTCCAGTGAAATGTCAGAGAAGTATGTAAAAACCCGCTTGCAATGAAATGACTCCAGAACACGTAAAAACCCGCTTGCAACGAAATGACTCCAGAGCACTTAAAAACCCGCTTACAACGAAATGCCTTCAGAGCACTTAAAAACCCGCTTGCAAAGAAATGACTCCAGAACACTTAAAAACCCGCTTGCAACGAAAAGACTCCAGAGTACTTAAAAACCTGCTTGCAACGAAATGACTCCAGAACACTTAAAAACCCGCTTGCAACGAAATGACTCCAGAGAACTTATTAAACCCGCTTCCAGTTAAATATCAGAGAAGTATGTAAAAACCCGCTTGCAACGAAATGATTCCAGAGCACGTAAAAGCCCGCTTGCAACGAAATGACTCCAGAGTACTTCAAAAACCTGCTTCCAGTTAAATGTCAGAGAAGTATGTAAAAACCCGCTTGCAACGAAATGATTCCAGAGCACGTAAAAACACGCTTCCAGTGAAATGTCTTAGAAGTATGTAAAAACCCGCTTGCAACGAAATGATTCCAGAACACGTAAAAACCCGCTTGCAACGAAATGACTCCAGAGCACTTAAAAACCCGCTTACAACGAAATGGCTTCTGAGCACTTAAAAACCTGCTTGCAACGAAATTACTCCAGAGCACTTAAAAACCCGCTTGCAACGAAATGACTCCAGAGTACTTAAAAACCCGCATGCAACGAAATGACTCCAGAGCACTTAAAAACCCGCTTGCAACGAAATGACTCCAGAACACTTAAAAACCCGCTTGCAACGAAATGACTCCAGAACACTAAAAACCCGCTTGCAACGAAATGACTCCAGAGCACTTAAAAACCCGCTTGCAACGAAATGACTCCAGAGCACTTAAAAAACCCGCTTCCAGTGAAATGTCTGAGAAGTATGTAAAAACCCGCTTGCAACGAAATGACTCCAGAACACTTAAAAACCCGCTTGCAACGAAATGACTCCAGAGCACTTAAAAACCCGCTTGCAACGAAATGACTCCAGAGCACGTAAAAACCCGCTTGCAACGAAATGACTCCAGAGCACTTAAAAACCCGCTTGCAACGAAATGACTCCAGAACACTTAAAAACCCGCTTGCAACGAAATGACTCCAGTGCACTTAAAAACCCGCTTGCAACGAAATGACTCCAGAGCACTTAAAAACCCGCTTGCAACGAAATGACTCCAGAGTACTTAAAAACCCGCTTGCAACGAAATGACTCCAGAGCACTTAAAAACCCGCTTGCAACGAAATGACTCCAGAGCACTTGAAAACCCGCTTGCAACGAAATGACTCCAGAGCACTTAAAAAACCCGCTTCCAGTGAAATGTCTGAGAAATATGTAAAAACCCGCTTGCAACGAAATGATTCCAGAGCACGTAAAAAACCGCTTGCAACGAAATGACTCCAGAGTACTTAAAAACCCGCTTGCAACAAAATACCTCCAGAGCACTTAAAAAACCCACTTCCAGTGAAATGTCTGAGAAGTATGTAAAAACCCGCTTGCAACGAAATGACTCCAGAGCACTTAAAAACCCGCTTGCAACGAAATGACTCCAGAGTACTTAAAAACCCGCTTGCAACGATATGACTCCAGAGCACTTATTAAACCCGCTTCCAGTTAAATGTCAGAGAAGTATGTAAAAACCCGCTTGCAACGAAATGATTCCAGAGCACGTAAAACCCGCTTACAACGAAATGCCTTCAGAGCACTTAAAAACCCACTTGCAACGAAATGACTCCACAACACTTAAAAACCCGCTTGCAACGAAAAGACTCCAGAGCTCTTAAAAACCCGCTTGCAATGAAATGACTCCAGAGTACTTAAAAACTCGCTTGCAACGAAATGACTCCAGAACACTTAAAAACCCGCTTGCAACGAAATGACTCCAGAACACTAAAAAACCGCTTGCAACGAAATGACTCCAGAGCATTTAAAAACCCGCTTGCAACGAAATGACTCCAGAGCACTTGAAAACCCGCTTGCAACGAAATGACTCCAGAGCACTTAAAAAACCCGCTTCCAGTGAAATGTCTGAGAAGTATGTAAAAACCCGCTTGCAACGAAATGCCTTCAGAGCACTTAAAAACCCGCTTGCAACGAAATGACTCCAGAACACTTAAAAACCCGCTTGCAACGAAAAGACTCCAGAGCACTTAAAAAGCCGCTTGCAACGAAAAGACTCCAGAGCACTTAAGAAGCCGCTTGCAACGAAATGACTCCAGAACACTTAAAAACCCACTTGCAACGAAATGACTCCAGAGCACTTAAAAACCCGCTTGCAACGAAATGACTCCAGAGTACTTAAAAACCCGCTTGCAACGAAATGACTCCAGAGCACTTAAAAACCCGCTTGCAACGAAATGACTCCAGAGCACTTAAAAACCCGCTTGCAACGAATTGACTCCAGAGCACTTAAAAATCCGCTTGCAACGAAATGACTTCAGAGCACTTAAAATACCCGCTTCCAGTGAAATGTCTGAGAAGTATGTAAAAACCCGCTAGCAACGAAATGACTCCAGAGCACGTAAAAACCCGCTTGCAACGAAATGACTCCAGAGTACTTAAAAACCCCCTTGCAACGAAATGCCTCCAAAGCACTTAAAAAACCCGCTTCCAGTGAAATGGCTGAGAAGTATGTAAAAACCCGCTTGCAACGAAATGACTCCAGAGCACTTAAAAACCCGCTTACAACGAAATGCCTTCTGAGCACTTAAAAACCCGCTTGCAACGAAATGACTCCAGAACACTTAAAAACCCGCTTGCAACGAAAAGACTCCAGAGCACTTAAAAACCCGCTTGCAACGAAATGACTCCAGAGCACTTAAAAACCCGCTTGCAACGAAATGGCTCCAGAGCACTTAAAAACCCGCTTTCAACGAAATGACTACAGAGCACGTAAAAACTCGCTTGCAACGAAATGACTCCAGAGCACTTAAAAAACGGCTTGCAATGAAATGACTCCAGAGCACTTAAAAACCCTCTTGCAACGAAATGACTACAGAGTACTTAAAAACCAACTTACAACGAAATGACTCCAGAGTACTTAAAAACCCGCTTGCAACGAAATGACTCCAGAACACTTAAAAACCCGCTTGCAACGAAATGACTCCAGAGCACTTAAAAACCCGCTTGCAACGAAATGACTCCAGAGCACGTAAAAACCCGCTTGCAACGAAATGACTCCAGAGTACTTAAAAACCCGCTTGCAACGAAATGACTCCAGAACACTTAAAACCCGCTTGCAACGAAATGACTCCAGTGCACTTAAAAACCCGCTTGCAACGAAATGACTCCAGAGCACTTAAAAACCCGCTTGCAACGAAATGACTCCAGAGCACTTAAAAACCCGCTAGCAACGAAATGACTCCAGAGTACTTAAAAACCCCGCTTGCAACGAAATGACTCCAGAGCACTTAAAAACCCGCTTGCAACGAAATGACTCCAGAACACTAAAAACCCGCTTGCAACGAAATGACTCCAGAGCACTTAAAAACCCGCTTGCAACGAAATGACTCCAGAGCACTTAAAAACCCGCTTGCAATGAAATGACTCCAGAGCACTTGAAAACCCGCTTGCAACGAAATGACTCCAGAGCACTTAAAAAACCCGCTTCCAGTGAAATGTCAGAGAAGTATGTAAAAACCCGCTTGCAATGAAATGACTCCAGAACACGTAAAAACCCGCTTGCAACGAAATGACTCCAGAGCACTTAAAAACCCGCTTACAACGAAATGCCTTCAGAGCACTTAAAAACCCGCTTGCAAAGAAATGACTCCAGAACACTTAAAAACCCGCTTGCAACGAAAAGACTCCAGAGTACTTAAAAACCTGCTTGCAACGAAATGACTCCAGAACACTTAAAAACCCGCTTGCAACGAAATGACTCCAGAGAACTTATTAAACCCGCTTCCAGTTAAATATCAGAGAAGTATGTAAAAACCCGCTTGCAACGAAATGATTCCAGAGCACGTAAAAGCCCGCTTGCAACGAAATGACTCCAGAGTACTTCAAAAACCTGCTTCCAGTTAAATGTCAGAGAAGTATGTAAAAACCCGCTTGCAACGAAATGATTCCAGAGCACGTAAAAACACGCTTCCAGTGAAATGTCTTAGAAGTATGTAAAAACCCGCTTGCAACGAAATGATTCCAGAACACGTAAAAACCCGCTTGCAACGAAATGACTCCAGAGCACTTAAAAACCCGCTTACAACGAAATGGCTTCTGAGCACTTAAAAACCTGCTTGCAACGAAATTACTCCAGAGCACTTAAAAACCCGCTTGCAACGAAATGACTCCAGAGTACTTAAAAACCCGCATGCAACGAAATGACTCCAGAGCACTTAAAAACCCGCTTGCAACGAAATGACTCCAGAACACTTAAAAACCCGCTTGCAACGAAATGACTCCAGAACACTAAAAACCCGCTTGCAACGAAATGACTCCAGAGCACTTAAAAACCCGCTTGCAACGAAATGACTCCAGAGCACTTGAAAACCCGCTTGCAACGAAATGACTCCAGAGCACTTAAAAAACCCGCTTCCAGTGAAATGTCTGAGAAGTATGTAAAAACCCGCTTGCAACGAAATGACTCCAGAGCACTTAAAAACCCGCTTGCAACGAAATGACTCCAGAGCACTTCAAAAACCCGCTTCCAGTTAAATGTCAGAGAAGTATGTAAAAACCCGCTTGCAACGAAATGATTCCAGAGCACGTAAAAACCCGCTTGCAACGAAATGACTCCAGAGTACTTAAAAATCTGATTGCAACGTAATGCCTCCAGAGCACTTAAAAAACCCACTTCCAGTGAAATGTCTGAGAAGTATGTAAAAACCCGCTTGCAACGAAATGACTCCAGAACACGTAAAAACCCGCTTGCAACAAAATGACTCCAGAGCACTTAAAAACCCGCTTACAACGAAATGCCTTCAGAGCACTTAAAAACCCGCTTGCAACGAAATGACTCCAGAACACTTAAAAACCCGCTTGCAACGAAAAGACTCCAGAGCACTTAAAAAGCCGCTTGCAACGAAATGACTCCAGAACACTTAAAAACCCACTTGCAACGAAATGACTCCAGAGCACTTAAAAACCCGCTTGCAACGAAATGACTTCAGAGCACTTAAAATACCCGCTTCCAGTGAAATGTCTGAGAAGTATGTAAAAACCCGCTAGCAACGAAAAGACTCCAGAGCACTTAAAAAGCCGCTTGCAACGAAATGACTCCAGAACACTTAAAAACCCACTTGCAACGAAATGACTCCAGAGCACTTAAAAACCCGCTTGCAACGAAATGACTCCAGAGTACTTAAAAACCCGCTTGCAACGATATGACTCCAGAGCACTTATTAAACCCGCTTCCAGTTAAATGTCAGAGAAGTATGTAAAAACCCGCTTGCAACGAAATGATTCCAGAGCACGTAAAACCCGCTTACAACGAAATGCCTTCAGAGCACTTAAAAACCCACTTGCAACGAAATGACTCCACAACACTTAAAAACCCGCTTGCAACGAAAAGACTCCAGAGCTCTTAAAAACCCGCTTGCAATGAAATGACTCCAGAGTACTTAAAAACTCGCTTGCAACGAAATGACTCCAGAACACTTAAAAACTCGCTTGCAACGAAATGACTCCAGAGTACTTAAAAACCCGCTTGCAACGAAATGACTCCAGAGCACTTAAAAACCCGCTTGCAACGAAATGACTCCAGAGCACTTAAAAACCCGCTTGCAACGAATTGACTCCAGAGCACTTAAAAATCCGCTTGCAACGAAATGACTTCAGAGCACTTAAAATACCCGCTTCCAGTGAAATGTCTGAGAAGTATGTAAAAACCCGCTAGCAACGAAATGACTCCAGAGCACGTAAAAACCCGCTTGCAACGAAATGACTCCAGAGTACTTAAAAACCCCCTTGCAACGAAATGCCTCCAAAGCACTTAAAAAACCCGCTTCCAGTGAAATGGCTGAGAAGTATGTAAAAACCCGCTTGCAACGAAATGACTCCAGAGCACTTAAAAACCCGGTTGCAACGAAAAGACTCCAGAGCTCTTAAAAACCCGCTTGCAATGAAATGACTCCAGAGTACTTAAAAACTCGCTTGCAACGAAATGACTCCAGAACACTTAAAAACCCGCTTGCAACGAAATGACTCCAGAACACTAAAAACCCGCTTGCAACGAAATGACTCCAGAGCATTTAAAAACCCGCTTGCAACGAAATGACTCCAGAGCACTTGAAAACCCGCTTGCAACAAAATACCTCCAGAGCACTTAAAAAACCCACTTCCAGTGAAATGTCTGAGAAGTATGTAAAAACCCGCTTGCAACGAAATGACTCCAGAGCACTTAAAAACCCGCTTGCAACGAAATGACTCCAGAGTACTTAAAAACCCGCTTGCAACGATATGACTCCAGAGCACTTATTAAACCCGCTTCCAGTTAAATGTCAGAGAAGTATGTAAAAACCCGCTTGCAACGAAATGATTCCAGAGCACGTAAAACCCGCTTACAACGAAATGCCTTCAGAGCACTTAAAAACCCACTTGCAACGAAATGACTCCACAACACTTAAAAACCCGCTTGCAACGAAAAGACTCCAGAGCTCTTAAAAACCCGCTTGCAATGAAATGACTCCAGAGTACTTAAAAACTCGCTTGCAACGAAATGACTCCAGAACACTTAAAAACCCGCTTGCAACGAAATGACTCCAGAACACTAAAAAACCGCTTGCAACGAAATGACTCCAGAGCATTTAAAAACCCGCTTGCAACGAAATGACTCCAGAGCACTTGAAAACCCGCTTGCAACGAAATGACTCCAGAGCACTTAAAAAACCCGCTTCCAGTGAAATGTCTGAGAAGTATGTAAAAACCCGCTTGCAACGAAATGCCTTCAGAGCACTTAAAAACCCGCTTGCAACGAAATGACTCCAGAACACTTAAAAACCCGCTTGCAACGAAAAGACTCCAGAGCACTTAAAAAGCCGCTTGCAACGAAAAGACTCCAGAGCACTTAAGAAGCCGCTTGCAACGAAATGACTCCAGAACACTTAAAAACCCACTTGCAACGAAATGACTCCAGAGCACTTAAAAACCCGCTTGCAACGAAATGACTCCAGAGTACTTAAAAACCCGCTTGCAACGAAATGACTCCAGAGCACTTAAAAACCCGCTTGCAACGAAATGACTCCAGAGCACTTAAAAACCCGCTTGCAACGAATTGACTCCAGAGCACTTAAAAATCCGCTTGCAACGAAATGACTTCAGAGCACTTAAAATACCCGCTTCCAGTGAAATGTCTGAGAAGTATGTAAAAACCCGCTAGCAACGAAATGACTCCAGAGCACGTAAAAACCCGCTTGCAACGAAATGACTCCAGAGTACTTAAAAACCCCCTTGCAACGAAATGCCTCCAAAGCACTTAAAAAACCCGCTTCCAGTGAAATGGCTGAGAAGTATGTAAAAACCCGCTTGCAACGAAATGACTCCAGAGCACTTAAAAACCCGCTTACAACGAAATGCCTTCTGAGCACTTAAAAACCCGCTTGCAACGAAATGACTCCAGAACACTTAAAAACCCGCTTGCAACGAAAAGACTCCAGAGCACTTAAAAACCCGCTTGCAACGAAATGACTCCAGAGCACTTAAAAACCCGCTTGCAACGAAATGGCTCCAGAGCACTTAAAAACCCGCTTTCAACGAAATGACTACAGAGCACGTAAAAACTCGCTTGCAACGAAATGACTCCAGAGCACTTAAAAAACGGCTTGCAACGAAATGACTCCAGAGCACTTAAAAACCCTCTTGCAACGAAATGACTACAGAGTACTTAAAAACCAACTTACAACGAAATGACTCCAGAGTACTTAAAAACCCGCTTGCAACGAAATGACTCCAGAACACTTAAAAACCCGCTTGCAACGAAATGACTCCAGAGCACTTAAAAACCCGCTTGCAACGAAATGACTCCAGAGCACGTAAAAACCCGCTTGCAACGAAATGACTCCAGAGTACTTAAAAACCCGCTTGCAACGAAATGACTCCAGAACACTTAAAACCCGCTTGCAACGAAATGACTCCAGTGCACTTAAAAACCCGCTTGCAACGAAATGACTCCAGAGCACTTAAAAACCCGCTTGCAACGAAATGACTCCAGAGCACTTAAAAACCCGCTAGCAACGAAATGACTCCAGAGTACTTAAAAACCCCGCTTGCAACGAAATGACTCCAGAGCACTTAAAAACCCGCTTGCAACGAAATGACTCCAGAACACTAAAAACCCGCTTGCAACGAAATGACTCCAGAGCACTTAAAAACCCGCTTGCAACGAAATGACTCCAGAGCACTTAAAAACCCGCTTGCAATGAAATGACTCCAGAGCACTTGAAAACCCGCTTGCAACGAAATGACTCCAGAGCACTTAAAAAACCCGCTTCCAGTGAAATGTCAGAGAAGTATGTAAAAACCCGCTTGCAATGAAATGACTCCAGAACACGTAAAAACCCGCTTGCAACGAAATGACTCCAGAGCACTTAAAAACCCGCTTACAACGAAATGCCTTCAGAGCACTTAAAAACCCGCTTGCAAAGAAATGACTCCAGAACACTTAAAAACCCGCTTGCAACGAAAAGACTCCAGAGTACTTAAAAACCTGCTTGCAACGAAATGACTCCAGAACACTTAAAAACCCGCTTGCAACGAAATGACTCCAGAGAACTTATTAAACCCGCTTCCAGTTAAATATCAGAGAAGTATGTAAAAACCCGCTTGCAACGAAATGATTCCAGAGCACGTAAAAGCCCGCTTGCAACGAAATGACTCCAGAGTACTTCAAAAACCTGCTTCCAGTTAAATGTCAGAGAAGTATGTAAAAACCCGCTTGCAACGAAATGATTCCAGAGCACGTAAAAACACGCTTCCAGTGAAATGTCTTAGAAGTATGTAAAAACCCGCTTGCAACGAAATGATTCCAGAACACGTAAAAACCCGCTTGCAACGAAATGACTCCAGAGCACTTAAAAACCCGCTTACAACGAAATGGCTTCTGAGCACTTAAAAACCTGCTTGCAACGAAATTACTCCAGAGCACTTAAAAACCCGCTTGCAACGAAATGACTCCAGAGTACTTAAAAACCCGCATGCAACGAAATGACTCCAGAGCACTTAAAAACCCGCTTGCAACGAAATGACTCCAGAACACTTAAAAACCCGCTTGCAACGAAATGACTCCAGAACACTAAAAACCCGCTTGCAACGAAATGACTCCAGAGCACTTAAAAACCCGCTTGCAACGAAATGACTCCAGAGCACTTGAAAACCCGCTTGCAACGAAATGACTCCAGAGCACTTAAAAAACCCGCTTCCAGTGAAATGTCTGAGAAGTATGTAAAAACCCGCTTGCAACGAAATGACTCCAGAGCACTTAAAAACCCGCTTGCAACGAAATGACTCCAGAGCACTTCAAAAACCCGCTTCCAGTTAAATGTCAGAGAAGTATGTAAAAACCCGCTTGCAACGAAATGATTCCAGAGCACGTAAAAACCCGCTTGCAACGAAATGACTCCAGAGTACTTAAAAATCTGATTGCAACGTAATGCCTCCAGAGCACTTAAAAAACCCACTTCCAGTGAAATGTCTGAGAAGTATGTAAAAACCCGCTTCCAGTGAAATGTCAGAAGTATGTAAAAACCCGCTTGCAACGAAATGACTCCAGAGCACTTAAAAACCCGCTTACAACGAAATGCCTTCTGAGCACTTAAAAACCCGCTTGCAACGAAATGACTCCAGAACACTTAAAAACCCGCTTGCAACGAAAAGACTCCAGAGCACTTAAAAACCCGCTTGCAACGAAATGACTCCAGAGCACTTAAAAACCCGCTTGCAACGAAATGACTCCAGAGCACTTAAAAACCCGCTTTCAACGAAATGACTACAGAGCACGTAAAAACTCGCTTGCAACGAAATGACTCCAGAGCACTTAAAAACCGGCTTGGAATGAAATGACTCCAGAGCACTTAAAAACCCTCTTGCAACGAAATGACTCCAGAGCACTTAAAAACCGGCTTGGAATGAAATGACTCCAGAGCACTTAAAAACCCTCTTGCAACGAAATGACTCCAGAGCACTTAAAAACCCGCTTGCAACGAAATGACTTCAGAGCACTTAAAAACCCGCTTGCAACGAAATGACTCCAGAACACGTAAAAACCCGCTTGCAACGAAATGAGTCCAGAGCACTTAAAAACCCGCTTACAACGAAATGCCTTCAGAGCACTTAAAAACCCGCTTGCAACGAAATGACTCCAGAGCACTTAAAAAGCCGCTTGCAACGAAATGACTCCAGAGCACTTGAAAACCCGCTTGCAACGAAATGACTCCAGAGCACTTAAAAACCCGCTTGCAACGAAATGACTCCAGAGCACTTAAAAAGCCGCTTGCAACGAAATGACTCCAGAGCACTTGAAAACCCGCTTGCAACGAAATGACTCCAGAACACTTAAAAAACCCGCTTCCAGTGAAATGTCTGAGAAGTATGTAAAAACCCGCTTGCAACGAAATGACTCCAGAGCATGTAAAAACCCGCTTGCAACGAAATGACTCCAGAGCACTTATTAAACCCGCTTCCAGTTAAATGTCAGAGAAGTATGTAAAAACCCGCTTGCAACGAAATGATTCCAGAGCACGTAAAAACCCGCTTGCAACGAAATGACTCCAGAGAACTTAAAAACCCGCTTACAACGAAATGCCTCCAGAGCAATTAAAAAACCCACTTCCAGTGAAATATCTGAGAAGTATGTAAAAACCCGCTTGCAACGAAATGACTCCAGAGCACGTAAAAAACCGCTTGCAACGAAATGCCTTCAGAGCACTTAAAAACCCGCATGCAATGAAATGACTCCAGAGTACTTAAAAACCCGCTTGCATCGAAATGACTCCAGAGCACTTAAAAAACCCGCTTCCAGTGAAATGTCTGAGAAGTATGTAAAAACCCGCTTGCAACGAAATGACTCCAGAACACTTATTAAACCAGCTTCCAGTTAAATGTCAGAGAAGTATGTAAAAACCCGCTTGCAACGAAATGATTCCAGAGCACGTTAAACCCGCTTGCAACGAAATGACTCCAGAACACGTAAAAACCCGCTTGCAACGAAATGACTCCAGAGCACTTAAAAACCCGCTTACAACGAAATGACTCCAGAGCACTTAAAAACCCTCTTGCTACGAAATGACTCCAGAGCACTTAAAAACCCGCTTGCAACGAAATGACTCCAGAGCACTTAAACACTCGCTTGCAACGAAATGACTCCAGAGTACTTAAAAACTCGCTTGCAACGAAATGACTCCAGAACACTTAAAAACCCGCTTGCAACGAAATGACTCAAGAGTACTTAAAAACCCACTTACAACAAAATGACTCCAGAGCACTTCAAAACCCGCTTGCAACGAAATGACTCCAGAACACTTAAAAACCCGCTTGCAACGAAATGACTCCAGAACACTTAAAAACCCGCTTGAAACGAAATGACTCCAGAGTACTTAAAAACCCGCTTGCAACGAAATGACTCCAGAGCACGTAAAAACCGCTTGCAACGAAATGACTCCAGAGCACTTAAAAACCCGCTTGCAACGAAATGACTCCAGAACACTTAAAAACCCGCTTGCAACGAAATGACACCAGTGCACTTAAAAACCCGCTTGCAACGAAATGCCTCCAGAGCACTTAAAAACCGCTTGCAACGAAATGACTCCAGAGCACTTAAAAACCCGCTTGCAATGAAATGAATCCAGAGTACTTAAAAACCCGCTTGCAACGAAATGACTCCAGAGCACTTAAAAACCCGCTTGCAACGAAATGACTCCAGAACACTAAAAACCCGCTTGCAACGAAATGACTCCAGAGCACTTAAAAACCCGCTTGCAACGAAATGACTCCAGAGCAATTAAAAACCCGCTTGCAACGAAATGACTCCAGAGCACTTGAAAACCCGCTTGCAACAAAATGACTCCAGAACACTTAAAAAACCCGCTTCCAGTGAAATGTCTGAGAAGTATGTAAAAACCCGCTTGCAACGAAATGACTCCAGAGCACGTAAAAAACCGCTTGCAACGAAATGACTCCAGAGCACTTCAAAAACCCGCTTCCAGTTAAATGTCAGAGAAGTATGTAAAAACCCGCTTGCAACGAAATGATTCCAGAGCACGTAAAACCCACTTGCAACGAAATGACTCCAGAACACGTAAAAACCCGCTTGCAACGAAATGACTCCAGAGCACTTAAAAACCGCTTGCAACGAAATGACTCCAGTGCACTTAAAAACCCGCTTGCAACGAAATGACTCCAGAGCACTTAAAAACCCACTTGCAACGAAATGACTCCAGAGCACTTGAAAACCCGCTTGCAACGAAATGACTCCAGAGCACTTAAAAAACCCGCTTCCAGTGAAATGTCTGAGAAGTATGTAAAAACCCGCTTGCAACGAAATGACTCCAGAGCACGTAAAAAACCGCTTGCAACGAAATGACTCCAGAGCACTTCAAAAACCAGCTTCCAGTTAAATGTCAGAGAAGTATGTAAAAACCCGCTTGCAACGAAATGATTCCAGAGCACGTAAAAACCCGCTTGCAACGAAATGACTCCAGAACACGTAAAAACCCGCTTGCAACGAAATGACTCCAGAGCACTTAAAAACCCGCTTACAACGAAATGCCTTCAGAGCACTTAAAAACCCGCTTGCAACGAAATGACTCCAGAACACTTAAAAACCTGCTTGCAACGAAAAGACTCCAGAGCACTTAAAAACCCGCTTGCAATGAAATGACTCCAGAGCACTTAAAAACCCTCTTGCAACGAAATGACTCCAGAGCACTTAAAAACCCGCTTGCAACGAAATGACTCCAGAGTACTTAAAAACTCGCTTGCAACAAAATGACTCCAGAGTACTTAAAAACTCGCTTGCAACGAAATGACTCCAGAACACTTAAAAACCCGCTTGCAACGAAATGACTCCAGAACACTAAAAACCCGCTTGCAACGAAATGACTCCAGAACACTAAAAACCCGCTTGCAACGAAATGACTCCAGAGCACTTAAAAACCCGCTTGCAACGAAATGTCTCCAGAGCACTTGAAAACCCGCTTGCAACGAAATGACTCCAGAGCACTTAAAAAACCCACTTCCAGTGAAATGTCTGAGAAGTATGTAAAAACCCGCTTGCAACGAAATGACTCCAGAGCACTTAAAAACCCGCTTGCAACGAAATGACTCCAGAGCACTTCAAAAACCCGCTTCGAGTTAAATGTCAGAGAAGTATGTAAAAACACGCTTGCAACGAAATGATTCCAGAGCACGTAAAAACCCGCTTGCAACGAAATGACTCCAGAGTACTTAAAAACCCGCTTGCAACGAAATGCCTCCAGAGCACTTAAAAAACCCACTTCCAGTGAAATGTCTGAGAAGTATTTAAAAACCCGCTTGCAACGAAATGACTCCAGAACACGTAAAAACCCGCTTGCAACGAAATGACTCCAGAGCACTTAAAAACCCGCTTACAACGAAATGCCTTCAGAGCACTTAAAAACCCGCTTGCAACGAAATGACTCCAGAACACTTAAAAACCCGCTTGCAACGAAAAGACTCCAGAGCACTTAAAAACCCGCTTGCAACGAAATGACTCCAGAGCACTTAAAAACCCTCTTGCAACGAAATGACTCCAGAGCACTTAAAAACCGCTTGCAAGGAAATGACTCCAGAGCACTTAAAAAGTCGCTTGCAACGAAATGACTCCAGAGTACTTAAAAACTCGCTTGCAACGAAATGACTCCAGAACACTTAAAAACCCGCTTGCAACGAAATGACTCCAGAGTACTTAAAAACCCACTTACAACAAAATGACTCCAGAGCACTTAAAAACCCGCTTGCAACGAAATGACTCCAGAACACTTAAAAACCCGCTTGCAACGAAATGACTCCAGAGCACTTAAAAACCCGCTTGCAACTAAATGACTCCAGAGCACGTAAAAACCCGCTTGCAACGAAATGACTCCAGAGCACTTAAAAACCCGCTTGCAATGAAATGACTCCAGAACACTTAAAAACCCGCTTGCAACGAAATGACTCCAGTGCACTTAAAAACCCGCTTGCAACGAAATGACTCCAGAGCACTTAAAAACCCGCTTGCAACGAAATGACTCCAGAGCACTTAAAAAACCCGCTTCCAGTGAAATGTCTGAGAAGTATGTAAAAACCCGCTTGCAACGAAATGACTCCAGAGCATGTAAAAACCCGCTTGCAACGAAATGACTCCAGAGCACTTAAAAAACCCGCTTCCAGTTAAATGTCAGAGAAGTATGTAAAAACCGGCTTCCAACGAAATGACTCCAGAGCACTAAAAACCCGCTTGCAACGAAATGACTCCAGAGAACTTAAAAACCCGCTTGCAACGAAATGCCTCCAGAGCACTTAAAAACCGCTTGCAACGAAATGACTCCAGAGCACTTAAAAACCCGCTTGCAACGAAATGACTCCAGAGTACTTAAAAACCCGCTTGCAACGAAATGACTCCAGAGCACTTAAAAACCCGCTTGCAACGAAATGACTCCAGAACACTAAAAACCCGCTTGGAACGAAATGACTCCAGAGCACTTAAAAACCCGCTTGCAACGAAATGACTCCAGAGCACTTAAAAACCCACTTGCAACGAAATGACTCCAGAGCACTTGAAAACCCGCTTGCAACGAAATGACTCCAGAGCACTTAAAAACCCGCTTCCAGTGAAATGTCTGAGAAGTATGTAAAAACCCGCTTGCAACGAAATGACTCCAGAGCACGTAAAAAACCGCTTGCAACGAAATGACTCCAGAGCACTTCAAAAACCAGCTTCCAGTTAAATGTCAGAGAAGTATGTAAAAACCCGCTTGCAACGAAATGATTCCAGAGCACGTAAAAACCCGCTTGCAACGAAATGACTCCAGAACACGTAAAAACCCGCTTGCAACGAAATGACTCCAGAGCACTTAAAAACCCGCTTGCAACGAAATGACTCCAGAACACTTAAAAACCTGCTTGCAACGAAAAGACTCCAGAGCACTTAAAAACCCGCTTGAAATGAAATGACTCCAGAGCACTTAAAAACCCGCTTGAAATGAAATGACTCCAGAGCACTTAAAAACCCTCTTGCAACGAAATGACTCCAGAGCACTTAAAAACCCGCTTGCAACGAAATGACTCCAGAGCACTTAAAAACTCGCTTGCAACAAAATGACTCCAGAGTACTTAAAAACTCGCTTGCAACGAAATGACTCCAGAACACTTAAAAACCCGCTTGCAACGAAATGACTCCAGAACACTAAAAACCCGCTTGCAACGAAATGACTCCAGAACACTAAAAACCCGCTTGCAACGAAATGACTCCAGAGCACTTAAAAACCCGCTTGCAACGAAATGTCTCCAGAGCACTTGAAAACCCGCTTGCAACGAAATGACTCCAGAGCACTTAAAAAAACCCGCTTCCAGTGAAATGTCTGAGAAGTATGTAAAAACCCGCTTGCAACGAAATGACTCCAGAGCACTTAAAAACCCGCTTGCAACGAAATGACTCCAGAGCACTTCAAAAACCCGCTTCGAGTTAAATGTCAGAGAAGTATGTAAAAACACAATTGCAACGAAATGATTCCAGAGCACGTAAAAACCCGCTTGCAACGAAATGACTCCAGAGTACTTAAAAACCCGCTTGCAACGAAATGCCTCCAGAGCACTTAAAAAACCCACTTCCAGTGAAATGTCTGAGAAGTATTTAAAAACCCGCTTGCAACGAAATGACTCCAGAACACGTAAAAACCCGCTTGCAACGAAATGACTCCAGAGCACTTAAAAACCCGCTTACAACGAAATGCCTTCAGAGCACTTAAAAACCCGCTTGCAACGAAATGACTCCAGAACACTTAAAAACCCGCTTGCAACGAAAAGACTCCAGAGCACTTAAAAACCCGCTTGCAACGAAATGACTCCAGAGCACTTAAAAACCCGCTTGCAACGAAATGACTCCAGAGCACTTAAAAACCCGCTTGCAAGGAAATGATTCCAGAGCACTTAAAAAGTCGCTTGCAACGAAATGACTCCAGAGTACTTAAAAACTCGCTTGCAACGAAATGACTCCAGAACACTTAAAAACCCGCTTGCAACGAAATGACTCCAGAGTACTTAAAAACCCACTTACAACAAAATGACTCCAGAGCACTTAAAAACCCGCTTGCAACGAAATGACTCCAGAACACTTAAAAACCCGCTTGCAACGAAATGACTCCAGAGCACTTAAAAACCCGCTTGCAACTAAATGACTCCAGAGCACGTAAAAACCCGCTTGCAACGAAATGACTCCAGAGCACTTAAAAACCCGCTTGCAACGAAATGACTCCAGTGCACTTAAAAACCCGCTTGCAACGAAATGACTCCAGAACACTTAAAAACCCGCTTGCAACGAAATGACTCCAGAACACTTAAAAACCCGCTTGCAACGAAATGACTCCAGTGCACTTAAAAACCCGCTTGCAACGAAATGACTCCAGAGCACTTAAAAACCCGCTTGCAACGAAATGACTCCAGAGAACTTAAAAAACCCGCTTCCAGTGAAATGTCTGAGAAGTATGTAAAAACCCGCTTGCAACGAAATGACTCCAGAGCACGTAAAAACCCGCTTGCAACGAAATGACTCCAGAGCACTTCAAAAACCCGCTTCCAGTTAAATGTCAGAGAAGTATGTAAAAACCCGCTTGCAACGAAATGATTCCAGAGCACGTAAAAACCCGCTTGCAACGAAATGACTCCAGAGTACTTAAAAACCCGCTTGCAACGAAATGCCTCCAGAGCACTTAAAAAACCCACTTCCAGTGAAATGTCTGAGAAGTATGTAAAAACCCGCTTTCAACGAAATGACTCCAGAACACGTAAAAACCGCTTGCAACGAAATGACTCCAGAGCACTTAAAAACCCGCTTGCAACGAAATGACTCCAGAACACTTAAAAACCCGCTTGCAACGAAATGACACCAGTGCACTTAAAAACCCGCTTGCAACGAAATGCCTCCAGAGCACTTAAAAACCGCTTGCAACGAAATGACTCCAGAGCACTTAAAAACCCGCTTGCAATGAAATGAATCCAGAGTACTTAAAAACCCGCTTGCAACGAAATGACTCCAGAGCACTTAAAAACCCGCTTGCAACGAAATGACTCCAGAACACTAAAAACCCGCTTGCAACGAAATGACTCCAGAGCACTTAAAAACCCGCTTGCAACGAAATGACTCCAGACCAATTAAAAACCCGCTTGCAACGAAATGACTCCAGAGCACTTGAAAACCCGCTTGCAACGAAATGACTCCAGAGCACTTAAAAAACCCGCTTCCAGTGAAATGTCTGAGAAGTATGTAAAAACCCGCTTGCAACGAAATGACTCCAGAGCACGTAAAAAACCGCTTGCAACGAAATGACTCCAGAGCACTTCAAAAACCCGCTTCCAGTTAAATGTCAGAGAAGTATGTAAAAACCCGCTTGCAACGAAATGATTCCAGAGCACGTAAAACCCGCTTGCAACGAAATGACTCCAGAACACGTAAAAACCCGCTTGCAACGAAATGACTCCAGAGCACTTAAAAACCCGCATGCAACGAAATGACTCCAGAGCACTTAAAAACTCGCTTGCAACGAAATGACTCCAGAGTACTTAAAAACTCGCTTGCAACGAAATGACTCCAGAACACTTAAAAACCCGCTTGCAACGAAATGACTCCAGAGTACTTAAAAACCCGCTTGCAACGAAATGACTCCAGAGCACGAAAAACCGCTTGCAAAGAAATGACTCCAGAGCACTTAAAAACCCGCTTGCAACGAAATGACTCCAGAACACTTAAAAACCCGCTTGCAACAAAATGACTCCAGTGCACTTAAAAACCCGCTTGCAACGAAATGCCTCCAGAGCACTTAAAAACCGCTTGCAACGAAATGACTCCAGAGCACTTAAAAACCCGCTTGCAACGAAATGACTCCAGAGTACTTAAAAACCCGCTTGCAACGAAATGACTCCAGAGCACTTAAAAACCCGCTTGCAACGAAATGACTCCAGAACACTAAAAACCCGCTTGGAACAAAATGACTCCAGAGCACTTAAAAACCCGCTTGCAACGAAATGACTCCAGAGCACTTAAAAACCCACTTGCAACGAAATGACTCCAGAGCACTTGAAAACCCGCTTGCAACGAAATGACTCCAGAGCACTTAAAAAACCCGCTTCCAGTGAAATGTCTGAGAAGTATGTTAAAACCCGCTTGCAACGAAATGACTCCAGAGCACGTAAAAAACCGCTTGCAACGAAATGACTCCAGAGCACTTCAAAAACCCGCTTCCAGTTAAATGTCAGAGAAGTATGTAAAAACCCGCTTGCAACGAAATGATTCCAGAGCACGTAAAAACCCGCTTGCAACGAAATGACTCCAGAACACGTAAAAACCCGCTTGCAACGAAATGACTCCAGAGCACTTAAAAACCCGCTTACAACGAAATGCCTTCAGAGCACTTAAAAACCCGCTTGCAACGAAATGACTCCAGAACACTTAAAAACCTGCTTGCAACGAAAAGACTCCAGAGCACTTAAAAACCCGCTTGCAATGAAATGACTCCAAAGCACTTAAAAACCCTCTTGCAACGAAATGACTCCAGAGCACTTAAAAACCCGCTTGCAACAAAATGACTCCAGAGTACTTAAAAACTCGCTTGCAACGAAATGACTCCAGAACACTTAAAAACCCGCTTGCAACGAAATGACTCCAGAACACTAAAAACCCGCTTGCAACGAAATGACTCCAGAACACTAAAAACCCGCTTGCAACGAAATGACTCCAGAGCACTTAAAAAACCTCTTGCTACGAAATGACTCCAGAGCACTTAAAAACCCGCTTGCAACGAAATGACTCCAGAACACTTAAAAACCCGCTTGCAACGAAAAGACTCCAGAGCACTTAAAAACCCGCTTGCAACGAAATGACTCCAGAGCACTTAAAAACCCTCTTGCAACGAAATGACTCCAGAGCACTTAAAAACCGCTTGCAAGGAAATGACTCCAGAGCACTTAAAAAGTCGCTTGCAACGAAATGACTCCAGAGTACTTAAAAACTCGCTTGCAACGAAATGACTCCAGAACACTTAAAAACCCGCTTGCAACGAAATGACTCCAGAGTACTTAAAAACCCACTTACAACAAAATGACTCCAGAGCACTTAAAAACCCGCTTCCAGTTAAATGTCAGAGAAGTATGTAAAAACCGGCTTCCAATGAAATGACTCCAGAGCACTTAAAAACCTACTTGCAACGAAAAGACTCCAGAGCACTTAAAAACCCGCTTGCAATGAAATGACTCCAGAGCACTTAAAAACCCTCTTGCAACGAAATGACTCCAGAGCACTTAAAAACCCGCTTGCAACGAAATGACTCCAGAGCACTTAAAAACTCGCTTGCAACAAAATGACTCCAGAGTACTTAAAAACTCGCTTGCAACGAAATGACTCCAGAACACTTAAAAACCCGCTTGCAACGAAATGTCTCCAGAACACTAAAAACCCGCTTGCAACGAAATGACTCCAGAACACTAAAAACCCGCTTGCAACGAAATGACTCCCGAGCACTTAAAAACCCGCTTGCAACGAAATGTCTCCAGAGCACTTGAAAACCCGCTTGCAACGAAATGACTCCAGAGCACTTAAAAAACCCGCTTCCAGTGAAATGTCTGAGAAGTATGTAAAAACCCGCTTGCAACGAAATGACTCCAGAGCACTTAAAAACCCGCTTGCAACGAAATGACTCCAGAGCACTTCAAAAACCCGCTTCGAGTTAAATGTCAGAGAAGTATGTAAAAACACGCTTGCAACGAAATGATTCCAGAGCACGTAAAAACCCGCTTGCAACGAAATGACTCCAGAGTACTTAAAAACCCGCTTGCAACGAAATGCCTCCAGAGCACTTAAAAAACCCACTTCCAGTGAAATGTCTGAGAAGTATTTAAAAACCCGCTTGCAACGAAATGACTCCAGAACACGTAAAAACCCGCTTGCAACGAAATGACTCCAGAGCACTTAAAAACCCGCTTACAACGAAATGCCTTCAGAGCACTTAAAAACCCGCTTGCAACGAAATGACTCCAGAACACTTAAAAACCCGCTTGCAACGAAAAGACTCCAGAGCACTTAAAAACCCGCTTGCAACGAAATGACTCCAGAGCATTTAAAAACCCTCTTGCAACGAAATGACTCCAGAGCACTTAAAAACCCGCTTGCAAGGAAATGACTCCAGAGCACTTAAAAAGTCGCTTGCAACGAAATGACTCCAGAGTACTTAAAAACTCGCTTGCAACGAAATGACTCCAGAACACTTAAAAACCCGCTTGCAACGAAATGACTCCAGAGTACTTAAAAACCCACTTACAACAAAATGACTCCAGAGCACTTAAAAACCCGCTTGCAACGAAATGACTCCAGAACACTTAAAAACCCGCTTGCAACGAAATGACTCCAGAGCACTTAAAAACCCGCTTGCAACTAAATGACTCCAGAGCACGTAAAAACCCGCTTGCAACGAAATGACTCCAGAGCACTTAAAAACCCGCTTGCAATGAAATGACTCCAGAACACTTAAAAACCCGCTTGCAACAAAATGACTCCAGTGCACTTAAAAACCCGCTTGCAACGAAATGACTCCAGAGCACTTAAAAACCCGCTTGCAACGAAATGACTCCAGAGCACTTAAAAAACCCGCTTCCAGTGAAATGTCTGAGAAGTATGTAAAAACCCGCTTGCAACGAAATGACTCCAGAGCACGTAAAAACCCGCTTGCAACGAAATGACTCCAGAGCACTTCAAAAACCCGCTTCCAGTTAAATGTCAGAGAAGTATGTAAAAACCCGCTTGCAACGAAATGATTCCAGAGCACGTAAAAACCCGCTTGCAACGAAATGACTCCAGAGTACTTAAAAACCCGCTTGCAACGAAATGCCTCCAGAGCACTTAAAAAACCCACTTCCAGTGAAATGTCTGAGAAGTATGTAAAAACCCGCTTTCAACGAAATGACTCCAGAACACGTAAAAACCGCTTGCAACGAAATGACTCCAGAGCACTTAAAAACCCGCTTGCAACGAAATGACTCCAGAACACTTAAAAACCCGCTTGCAACGAAATGACACCAGTGCACTTAAAAACCCGCTTGCAACGAAATGCCTCCAGAGCACTTAAAAACCGCTTGCAACGAAATGACTCCAGAGCACTTAAAAACCCGCTTGCAATGAAATGAATCCAGAGTACTTAAAAACCCGCTTGCAACGAAATGACTCCAGAGCACTTAAAAACCCGCTTGCAACGAAATGACTCCAGAACACTAAAAACCCGCTTGCAACGAAATGACTCCAGAGCACTTAAAAACCCGCTTGCAACGAAATGACTCCAGACCAATTAAAAACCCGCTTGCAACGAAATGACTCCAGAGCACTTGAAAACCCGCTTGCAACGAAATGACTCCAGAGCACTTAAAAAACCCGCTTCCAGTGAAATGTCTGAGAAGTATGTAAAAACCCGCTTGCAACGAAATGACTCCAGAGCACGTAAAAAACCGCTTGCAACGAAATGACTCCAGAGCACTTCAAAAACCCGCTTCCAGTTAAATGTCAGAGAAGTATGTAAAAACCCGCTTGCAACGAAATGTTTCCAGAGCACGTAAAACCCGCTTGCAACGAAATGACTCCAGAACACGTAAAAACCCGCTTGCAACGAAATGACTCCAGAGCACTTAAAAACCCGCATGCAACGAAATGACTCCAGAGCACTTAAAAACTCGCTTGCAACGAAATGACTCCAGAGTACTTAAAAACTCGCTTGCAACGAAATGACTCCAGAACACTTAAAAACCCGCTTGCAACGAAATGACTCCAGAGTACTTAAAAACCCACTTACAACAAAATGACTCCAGAGCACTTCAAAACCCGCTTGCAACGAAATGACTCCAGAACACTTAAAAACCCGCTTGCAACGAAATGACTCCAGAGTACTTAAAAACCCGCTTGCAACGAAATGACTCCAGAGCACGAAAAACCGCTTGCAACGAAATGACTCCAGAACACTTAAAAACCCGCTTGCAACGAAATGACTCCAGTGCACTTAAAAACCCGCTTGCAACGAAATGCCTCCAGAGCACTTAAAAACCGCTTGCAACGAAATGACTCCAGAGCACTTAAAAACCCGCTTGCAACGAAATGACTCCAGAGTACTTAAAAACCCGCTTGCAACGAAATGACTCCAGAGCACTTGAAAACCCGCTTGCAACGAAATGACTCCAGAACACTAAAAACCCGCTTGGAACGAAATGACTCCAGAGCACTTAAAAACCCGCTTGCAACGAAATGACTCCAGAGCACTTAAAAACCCACTTGCAACGAAATGACTCCAGAGCACTTGAAAACCCGCTTGCAACGAAATGACTCCAGAGCACTTAAAAAACCCGCTTCCAGTGAAATGTCTGAGAAGTATGTAAAAACCCGCTTGCAACGAAATGACTCCAGAGCACGTAAAAAACCGCTTGCAACGAAATGACTCCAGAGCACTTCAAAAACCCGCTTCCAGTTAAATGTCAGAGAAGTATGTAAAAACCCGCTTGCAACGAAATGATTCCAGAGCACGTAAAAACCCGCTTGCAACGAAATGACTCCAGAACACGTAAAAACCCGCTTGCAACGAAATGACTCCAGAGCACTTAAAAACCCGCTTACAACGAAATACCTTCAGAGCACTTAAAAACCCGCTTGCAACGAAATGACTCCAGAACACTTAAAAACCTGCTTGCAACGAAAAGACTCCAGAGCACTTGAAAACCCGCTTGCAATGAAATGACTCCAGAGCACTTAAAAACCCGCTTGCAACGAAATGTCTCCAGAGCACTTGAAAACCCGCTTGCAACGAAATGACTCCACAGCACTTAAAAAACCCGCTTCCAGTGAAATGTCTGAGAAGTATGTAAAAACCCGCTTGCAACGAAATGACTCCAGAGCACGTAAAAACCCGCTTGCAACGAAATGACTCCAGAGCACTTAAAAACCCGCTTGCAATGAAATGACTCCAGAACACTTAAAAACCCGCTTGCAACGAAATGACTCCAGTGCACTTAAAAACCTGCTTGCAACGAAATGACTCCAGAGCACTTAAAAACCCGCTTGCAACGAAATGACTCCAGAGCACTTAAAAAACCCGCTTCCAGTGAAATGTCTGAGAAGTATGTAAAAACCCGCTTGCAACGAAATGACTCCAGAGCACGTAAAAACCCGCTTGCAACGAAATGACTCCAGAGCACTTCAAAAACCCGCTTCCAGTTAAATGTCAGAGAAGTATGTAAAAACCCGCTTGCAACGAAATGATTCCAGAGCACGTAAAAACCCGCTTGCAACGAAATGACTCCAGAGTACATAAAAACCCGCTTGCAACGAAATGCCTCCAGAGCACTTAAAAAACCCACTTCCAGTGAAATGTCTGAGAAGTATGTAAAAACCCGCTTTCAACGAAATGACTCCAGAACACGTAAAAACCGCTTGCAACGAAATGACTCCAGAGCACTTAAAAACCCGCTTGCAACGAAATGACTCCAGAACACTTAAAAACCCGCTTGCAACGAAATGACACCAGTGCACTTAAAAACCCGCTTGCAACGAAATGCCTCCAGAGCACTTAAAAACCGCTTGCAACGAAATGACTCCAGAGCACTTAAAAACCCGCTTGCAATGAAATGAATCCAGAGTACTTAAAAACCCGCTTGCAACAAAATGACTCCAGAGCACTTAAAAACCCGCTTGCAACGAAATGACTCCAGAACACTAAAAACCCGCTTGCAACGAAATGACTCCAGAGCACTTAAAAACCCGCTTGCAACGAAATGACTCCAGACCAATTAAAAACCCGCTTGCAACGAAATGACTCCAGAGCACTTGAAAACCCGCTTGCAACGAAATGACTCCAGAGCACTTAAAAAACCCGCTTCCAGTGAAATGTCTGAGAAGTATGTAAAAACCCGCTTGCAACGAAATGACTCCAGAGCACGTAAAAAACCGCTTGCAACGAAATGACTCCAGAGCACTTCAAAAACCCGCTTCCAGTTAAATGTCAGAGAAGTATGTAAAAACCCGCTTGCAACGAAATGATTCCAGAGCACGTAAAACCCGCTTGCAACGAAATGACTCCAGAACACGTAAAAACCCGCTTGCAACGAAATGACTCCAGAGCACTTAAAAACCCGCATGCAACGAAATGACTCCAGAGCACTTAAAAACTCGCTTGCAACGAAATGACTCCAGAGTACTTAAAAACTCGCTTGCAACGAAATGACTCCAGAACACTTAAAAACCCGCTTGCAACGAAATGACTCCAGAGTACTTAAAAACCCACTTACAACAAAATGACTCCAGAGCACTTCAAAACCCGCTTGCAACGAAATGACTCCAGAACACTTAAAAACCCGCTTGCAACGAAATGACTCCAGAGTACTTAAAAACCCGCTTGCAACGAAATGACTCCAGAGCACGAAAAACCGCTTGCAACGAAATGACTCCAGAGCACTTAAAAACCCGCTTGCAACGAAATGACTCCAGAACACTTAAAAACCCGCTTGCAACGAAATGACTCCAGTGCACTTAAAAACCCGCTTGCAACGAAATGCCTACAGAGCACTTAAAAACCGCTTGCAACGAAATGACTCCAGAGCACTTAAAAACCCGCTTGCAACGAAATGACTCCAGAGTACTTAAAAACCCGCTTGCAACGAAATGACTCCAGAGCACTTGAAAACCCGCTTGCAACGAAATGACTCCAGAACACTAAAAACCCGCTTGGAACGAAATGACTCCAGAGCACTTAAAACCCGCTTGCAACGAAATGACTCCAGAGCACTTAAAAACCCACTTGCAACGAAATGACTCCAGAGCACTTAAAAAACCCGCTTCCAGTGAAATGTCTGAGAAGTATGTAAAAACCCGCTTGCAACGAAATGACTCCAGAGCACGTAAAAAACCGCTTGCAACGAAATGACTCCAGAGCACTTCAAAAACCCGCTTCCAGTTAAATGTCAGAGAAGTATGTAAAAACCCGCTTGCAACGAAATGATTCCAGAGCACGTAAAAACCCGCTTGCAACGAAATGACTCCAGAACACGTAAAAACCCGCTTGCAACGAAATGACTCCAGAGCACTTAAAAACCCGCTTAGAACGAAATGCCTTCAGAGCACTTAAAAACCCGCTTGCAACGAAATGACTCCAGAACACTTAAAAACCTGCTTGCAACGAAAAGACTCCAGAGCACTTAAAAACCCGCTTGCAATGAAATGACTCCAGAGCACTTAAAAACCCTCTTGCAACGAAACGACTCCAGAGCACTTAAAAACCCGCTTGCAACGAAATGACTCCAGAGCACTTAAAAAACCCGCTTCCAGTGAAATGTCTGAGAAGTATGTAAAAACCCGCTTGCAACGAAATGACTCCAGAGCACGTAAAAACCCGCTTGCAATGAAATGACTCCAGAGCACTTCAAAAACCCGCTTCCAGTTAAATGTCAGAGAAGTATGTAAAAACCCGCTTGCAACGAAATGATTCCAGAGCACGTAAAAACCCGCTTGCAACGAAATGACTCCAGAGTACTTAAAAACCCGCTTGCAACGAAATGCCTCCAGAGCACTTAAAAAACCCACTTCCAGTGAAATGTCTGAGAAGTATGTAAAAACCCGCTTTCAACGAAATGACTCCAGAACACGTAAAAACCGCGTGCAACGAAATGACTCCAGAGCACTTAAAAACCCGCTTGCAACGAAATGACTCCAGAACACTTAAAAACCCGCTTGCAACGAAATGACACCAGTGCACTTAAAAACCCGCTTGCAACGAAATGCCTCCAGAGCACTTAAAAACCGCTTGCAACGAAATGACTCCAGAGCACTTAAAAACCCGCTTGCAATGAAATGAATCCAGAGTACTTAAAAACCCGCTTGCAACGAAATGACTCCAGAGCACTTAAAAACCCGCTTGCAACGAAATGACTCCAGAACACTAAAAACCCGCTTGCAACGAAATGACTCCAGAGCACTTAAAAACCCGCTTGCAACGAAATGACTCCAGACCAATTAAAAACCCGCTTGCAACGAAATGACTCCAGAGCACTTGAAAACCCGCTTGAAACGAAATGACTCCAGAGCACTTAAAAAACCCGCTTCCAGTGAAATGTCTGAGAAGTATGTAAAAACCCGCTTGCAACGAAATGACTCCAGAGCACGTAAAAAACCGCTTGCAACGAAATGACTCCAGAGCACTTCAAAAACCCGCTTCCAGTTAAATGTCAGAGAAGTATGTAAAAACCCGCTTGCAACGAAATGATTCCAGAGCACGTAAAACCCGCTTGCAACGAAATGACTCCAGAACACGTAAAAACCCGCTTGCAACGAAATGACTCCAGAGCACTTAAAAACCCGCATGCAACGAAATGACTCCAGAGCACTTAAAAACTCGCTTGCAACGAAATGACTCCAGAGTACTTAAAAACTCGCTTGCAACGAAATGACTCCAGAACACTTAAAAACCCGCTTGCAACGAAATGACTCCAGAGTACTTAAAAACCCACTTACAACAAAATGACTCCAGAGCACTTCAAAACCCGCTTGCAACGAAATGACTCCAGAACACTTAAAAACCCGCTTGCAACGAAATGACTCCAGAGTACTTAAAAACCCGCTTGCAACGAAATGACTCCAGAGCAAGAAAAACCGCTTGCAACGAAATGACTCCAGAGCACTTAAAAACCCGCTTGCAACGAAATGACTCCAGAACACTTAAAAACCCGCTTGCAACGAAATGACTCCAGTGCACTTAAAAACCCGCTTGCAACGAAATGCCTCCAGAGCACTTAAAAACCGCTTGCAACGAAATGACTCCAGAGCACTTAAAAACCCGCTTGCAACGAAATGACTCCAGAGTACTTAAAAACCCGCTTGCAACGAAATGACTCCAGAGCACTTGAAAACCCGCTTGCAACGAAATGACTCCAGAACACTAAAAACCTGCTTGGAACGAAATGACTCCAGAGCACTTAAAACCCGCTTGCAACGAAATGACTCCAGAGCACTTAAAAACCCACTTGCAACGAAATGACTCCAGAGCACTTAAAAAACCCGCTTCCAGTGAAATGTCTGAGAAGTATGTAAAAACCCGCTTGCAACGAAATGACTCCAGAGCACGTAAAAAACCGCTTGCAACGAAATGACTCCAGAGCACTTCAAAAACCCGCTTCCAGTTAAATGTCAGAGAAGTATGTAAAAACCCGCTTGCAACGAAATGATTCCAGAGCACGTAAAAACCCGCTTGCAACGAAATGACTCCAGAACACGTAAAAACCCGCTTGCAACGAAATGACTCCAGAGCACTTAAAAACCCGCTTAGAACGAAATGCCTTCAGAGCACTTAAAAACCCGCTTGCAACGAAATGACTCCAGAACACTTAAAAACCTGCTTGCAACGAAAAGACTCCAGAGCACTTAAAAACCCGCTTGCAATGAAATGACTCCAGAGCACTTAAAAACCCTCTTGCAACGAAATGACTCCAGAGCACTTAAAAACCCGCTTGCAACGAAATGACTCCAGAGCACTTAAAAACTCGCTTGCAACAAAATGACTCCAGAGTACTTAAAAACTCGCTTGCAACGAAATGACTCGAGAACACTTAAAAACCCGCTTGCAACGAAATGACTCCAGAACACTTAAAAACCCGCTTGCAACGAAATGACTCCAGAACACTTAAAAAACCCGCTTCCAGTGAAATGTCTGAGAAGTATGTAAAAACCCGCTTGCAACGAAATGACTCCAGAGCACGTAAAAACCCGCTTGCAACGAAATGACTCCAGAGCACTTCAAAAACCCGCTTCCAGTTAAATGTCAGAGAAGTATGTAAAAACCCGCTTGCAACGAAATGATTCCAGAGCACGTAAAAACCCGCTTGCAACGAAATGACTCCAGAGTACTTAAAAACCCGCTTGCAACGAAATGCCTCCAGAGCACTTAAAAAACCCACTTCCAGTGAAATGTCTGAGAAGTATGTAAAAACCCGCTTTCAACGAAATGACTCCAGAACACGTAAAAACCGCTTGCAACGAAATGACTCCAGAGCACTTAAAAACCCGCTTGCAACGAAATGACTCCAGAACACTTAAAAACCCGCTTGCAACGAAATGACACCAGTGCACTTAAAAACCCGCTTGCAACGAAATGCCTCCAGAGCACTTAAAAACCGCTTGCAACGAAATGACTCCAGAGCACTTAAAAACCCGCTTGCAATGAAATGAATCCAGAGTACTTAAAAACCCGCTTGCAACGAAATGACTCCAGAGCACTTAAAAACCCGCTTGCAACGAAATGACTCCAGAACACTAAAAACCCGCTTGCAACGAAATGACTCCAGAGCACTTAAAAACCCGCTTGCAACGAAATGACTCCAGACCAATTAAAAACCCGCTTGCAACGAAATGACTCCAGAGCACTTGAAAACCCGCTTGCAACGAAATGATTCCAGAGCACTTAAAAAACCCGCTTCCAGTGAAATGTCTGAGAAGTATGTAAAAACCCGCTTGCAACGAAATGACTCCAGAGCACGTAAAAAACCGCTTGCAACGAAATGACTCCAGAGCACTTCAAAAACCCGCTTCCAGTTAAATGTCAGAGAAGTATGTAAAAACCCGCTTGCAACGAAATGATTCCAGAGCACGTAAAACCCGCTTGCAACGAAATGACTCCAGAACACGTAAAAACCCGCTTGCAACGAAATGACTCCAGAGCACTTAAAAACCCGCATGCAACGAAATGACTCCAGAGCACTTAAAAACTCGCTTGCAACGAAATGACTCCAGAGTACTTAAAAACTCGCTTGCAACGAAATGACTCCAGAACACTTAAAAACCCGCTTGCAACGAAATGACTCCAGAGTACTTAAAAACCCACTTACAACAAAATGACTCCAGAGCACTTCAAAACCCGCTTGCAACGAAATGACTCCAGAACACTTAAAAACCCGCTTGCAACGAAATGACTCCAGAGTACTTAAAAACCCGCTTGCAACGAAATGACTCCAGAGCACGAAAAACCGCTTGCAACGAAATGACTCCAGAGCACTTAAAAACCCGCTTGCAACGAAATGACTCCAGAACACTTAAAAACCCGCTTGCAACGAAATGACTCCAGTGCACTTAAAAACCCGCTTGCAACGAAATGCCTCCAGAGCACTTGAAAACCCGCTTGCAACGAAATGACTCCAGAGCACTTGAAAACCCGCTTGCAACGAAATGACTCCAGAGCACTTGAAAACCCGCTTGCAACGAAATGACTCCAGAGCACTTAAAAAACCCACTTCCAGTGAAATGTCTGAGAAGTATGTAAAAACCCGCTTTCAACGAAATGACTCCAGAACACGTAAAAACCGCTTGCAACGAAATGACTCCAGAGCACTTAAAAACCCGCTTGCAACGAAATGACTCCAGAACACTTAAAAACCCGCTTGCAACGAAATGACACCAGTGCACTTAAAAACCCGCTTGCAACGAAATGCCTCCAGAGCACTTAAAAACCGCTTGCAACGAAATGACTCCAGAGCACTTAAAAACCCGCTTGCAATGAAATGAATCCAGAGTACTTAAAAACCCGCTTGCAACGAAATGACTCCAGAGCACTTAAAAACCCGCTTGCAACGAAATGACTCCAGAACACTAAAAACCCGCTTGCAACGAAATGACTCCAGAGCACTTAAAAACCCGCTTGCAACGAAATGACTCCAGACCAATTAAAAACCCGCTTGCAACGAAATGACTCCAGAGCACTTGAAAACCCGCTTGCAACGAAATGACTCCAGAGCACTTAAAAAACCCGCTTCCAGTGAAATGTCTGAGAAGTATGTAAAAACCCGCTTGCAACGAAATGACTCCAGAGCACGTAAAAAACCGCTTGCAACGAAATGACTCCAGAGCACTTCAAAAACCCGCTTCCAGTTAAATGTCAGAGAAGTATGTAAAAACCCGCTTGCAACGAAATGATTCCAGAGCACGTAAAACCCGCTTGCAACGAAATGACTCCAGAACACGTAAAAACCCGCTTGCAACGAAATGACTCCAGAGCACTTAAAAACCCGCATGCAACGAAATGACTCCAGAGCACTTAAAAACTCGCTTGCAACGAAATGACTCCAGAGTACTTAAAAACTCGCTTGCAACGAAATGACTCCAGAACACTTAAAAACCCGCTTGCAACGAAATGACTCCAGAGTACTTAAAAACCCACTTACAACAAAATGACTCCAGAGCACTTCAAAACCCGCTTGCAACGAAATGACTCCAGAACACTTAAAAACCCGCTTGCAACGAAATGACTCCAGAGTACTTAAAAACCCGCTTGCAACGAAATGACTCCAGAGCACGAAAAACCGCTTGCAACGAAATGACTCCAGAGCACTTAAAAACCCGCTTGCAACGAAATGACTCCAGAACACTTAAAAACCCGCTTGCAACGAAATGACTCCAGTGCACTTAAAAACCCGCTTGCAACGAAATGCCTCCAGAGCACTTAAAAACCGCTTGCAACGAAATGACTCCAGAGCACTTAAAAACCCGCTTGCAACGAAATGACTCCAGAGTACTTAAAAACCCGCTTGCAACGAAATGACTCCAGAGCACTTGAAAACCCGCTTGCAACGAAATGACTCCAGAACACTAAAAACCCGCTTGGAACGAAATGACTCCAGAGCACTTAAAACCCGCTTGCAACGAAATGACTCCAGAGCACTTAAAAACCCACTTGCAACGAAATGACTCCAGAGCACTTAAAAAACCCGCTTCCAGTGAAATGTCTGAGAAGTATGTAAAAACCCGCTTGCAACGAAATGACTCCAGAGCACGTAAAAAACCGCTTGCAACGAAATGACTCCAGAGCACTTCAAAAACCCGCTTCCAGTTAAATGTCAGAGAAGTATGTAAAAACCCGCTTACAACGAAATGATTCCAGAGCACGTAAAAACCCGCTTGCAACGAAATGACTCCAGAACACGTAAAAACCCGCTTGCAACGAAATGACTCCAGAGCACTTAAAAACCCGCTTAGAACGAAATGCCTTCAGAGCACTTAAAAACCCGCTTGCAACGAAATGACTCCAGAACACTTAAAAACCTGCTTGCAACGAAAAGACTCCAGAGCACTTAAAAACCCGCTTGCAATGAAATGACTCCAGAGCACTTAAAAACCCTCTTGCAACGAAATGACTCCAGAGCACTTAAAAACCCGCTTGCAACGAAATGACTCCAGAGCACTTAAAAACTCGCTTGCAACAAAATGACTCCAGAGTACTTAAAAACTCGCTTGCAACGAAATGACTCCAGAACACTTAAAAACCCGCTTGCAACGAAATGACTCCAGAACACTTAAAAACCCGCTTGCAACGAAATGACTCCAGAACACTTAAAAAACCCGCTTCCAGTGAAATGTCTGAGAAGTATGTAAAAACCCGCTTGCAACGAAATGACTCCAGAGCACGTAAAAACCCGCTTGCAACGAAATGACTCCAGAGCACTTCAAAAACCCGCTTCCAGTTAAATGTCAGAGAAGTATGTAAAAACCCGCTTGCAACGAAATGATTCCAGAGCACGTAAAAACCCGCTTGCAACGAAATGACTCCAGAGTACTTAAAAACCCGCTTGCAACGAAATGCCTCCAGAGCACTTAAAAAACCCACTTCCAGTGAAATGTCTGAGAAGTATGTAAAAACCCGCTTTCAACGAAATGACTCCAGAACACATAAAAACCGCTTGCAACGAAATGACTCCAGAGCACTTAAAAACCCGCTTGCAACGAAATGACTCCAGAACACTTAAAAACCCGCTTGCAACGAAATGACACCAGTGCACTTAAAAACCCGCTTGCAACGAAATGCCTCCAGAGCACTTAAAAACCGCTTGCAACGAAATGACTCCAGAGCACTTAAAAACCCGCTTGCAATGAAATGACTCCAGAGCACTTAAAAACCCGCTTGCAACGAAATGACTCCAGAACACTAAAAACCCGCTTGCAACGAAATGACTCCAGAGCACTTAAAAACCCGCTTGCAACGAAATGACTCCAGACCAATTAAAAACCCGCTTGCAACGAAATGACTCCAGAGCACTTGAAAACCCGCTTGCAACGAAATGACTCCAGAGCACTTAAAAAACCCGCTTCCAGTGAAATGTCTGAGAAGTATGTAAAAACCCGCTTGCAACGAAATGACTCCAGAGCACGTAAAAAACCGCTTGCAACGAAATGACTCCAGAGCACTTCAAAAACCCGCTTCCAGTTAAATGTCAGAGAAGTATGTAAAAACCCGCTTGCAACGAAATGATTCCAGAGCACGTAAAACCCGCTTGCAACGAAATGACTCCAGAACACGTAAAAACCCGCTTGCAACGAAATGACTCCAGAGCACTTAAAAACCCGCATGCAACGAAATGACTCCAGAGCACTTAAAAACTCGCTTGCAACGAAATGACTCCAGAGTACTTAAAAACTCGCTTGCAACGAAATGACTCCAGAACACTTAAAAACCCGCTTGCAACGAAATGACTCCAGAGTACTTAAAAACCCACTTACAACAAAATGACTCCAGAGCACTTCAAAACCCGCTTGCAACGAAATGACTCCAGAACACTTAAAAACCCGCTTGCAACGAAATGACTCCAGAGTACTTAAAAACCCGCTTGCAACGAAATGACTCCAGAGCACGAAAAACCGCTTGCAACGAAATGACTCCAGAGCACTTAAAAACCCGCTTGCAACGAAATGACTCCAGTGCACTTAAAAACCCGCTTGCAACGAAATGCCTCCAGGGCACTTAAAAACCGCTTGCAACGAAATGACTCCAGAGCACTTAAAAACCCGCTTGCAACGAAATGACTCCAGAGTACTTAAAAACCCGCTTGCAACGAAATGACTCCAGAGCACTTGAAAACCCGCTTGCAACGAAATGACTCCAGAACACTAAAAACCCGCTTGGAACGAAATGACTCCAGAGCACTTAAAAACCCGCTTGCAACGAAATGACTCCAGAGCACTTAAAAACCCACTTGCAACGAAATGACTCCAGAGCACTTGAAAACCCGCTTGCAATGAAATGACTCCAGAGCACTTAAAAAACCCGCTTCCAGTGAAATGTCTGAGAAGTATGTAAAAACCCGCTTGCAACGAAATGACTCCAGAGCACGTAAAAAACCGCTTGCAACGAAATGACTCCAGAGCACTTCAAAAACCCGCTTCCAGTTAAATGTCAGAGAAGTATGTAAAAACCCGCTTGCAACGAAATGATTCCAGAGCACGTAAAAACCCGCTTGCAACGAAATGACTCCAGAACACGTAAAAACCCGCTTGCAACGAAATGACTCCAGAGCACTTAAAAACCCGCTTAGAACGAAATGCCTTCAGAGCACTTAAAAACCCGCTTGCAACGAAATGACTCCAGAACACTTAAAAACCTGCTTGCAACGAAAAGACTCCAGAGCACTTAAAAACCCGCTTGCAATGAAATGACTCCAGAGCACTTAAAAACCCTCTTGCAACGAAATGACTCCAGAGCACTTAAAAACCCGCTTGCAACGAAATGACTCCAGAGCACTTAAAAACTCGCTTGCAACAAAATGACTCCAGAGTACTTAAAAACTCGCTTGCAACGAAATGACTCCAGAACACTTAAAAACCCGCTTGCAACGAAATGACTCCAGAACACTAAAAACCCGCTTGCAACGAAATGACTCCAGAACACTAAAAACCCGCTTGCAACGAAATGACTCCAGAGCACTTAAAAACCCGCTTGCAACGAAATGACTCCAGAGCACTTGAAAACCCGCTTGCAACGAAATGACTCCAGAGCACTTAAAAAACCCGCTTCCAGTGAAATGTCTGAGAAGTATGTAAAAACCCGCTTGCAACGAAATGACTCCAGAGCACTTAAAAACCCGCTTGCAACGAAATGACTCCAGAGCACTTCAAAAACCCGCTTCGAGTTAAATGTCAGAGAAGTATGTAAAAACACGCTTGCAACGAAATGATTCCAGAGCACGTAAAAACCCGCTTGCAACGAAATGACTCCAGAGTACTTAAAAACCCGCTTGCAACGAAATGCCTCCAGAGCACTTAAAAAACCCACTTCCAGTGAAATGTCTGAGAAGTATTTAAAAACCCGCTTGCAACGAAATGACTCCAGAACACGTAAAAACCCGCTTGCAACGAAATGACTCCAGAGCACTTAAAAACCCGCTTACAACGAAATGCCTTCAGAGCACTTAAAAACCCGCTTGCAACGAAATGACTCCAGAACACTTAAAAACCCGCTTGCAACGAAAAGACTCCAGAGCACTTAAAAACCCGCTTGCAACGAAATGACTCCAGAGCACTTAAAAACCCTCTTGCAACGAAATGACTCCAGAGCACTTAAAAACCCGCTTGCAAGGAAATGACTCCAGAGCACTTAAAAAGTCGCTTGCAACGAAATGACTCCAGAGTACTTAAAAACTCGCTTGCAACGAAATGACTCCAGAACACTTAAAAACCCGCTTGCAACGAAATGACTCCAGAGTACTTAAAAACCCACTTACAACAAAATGACTCCAGAGCACTTAAAAACCCGCTTGCAACGAAATGACTCCAGAACACTTAAAAACCCGCTTGCAACGAAATGACTCCAGAGCACTTAAAAACCCGCTTGCAACTAAATGACTCCAGAGCACGTAAAAACCCGCTTGCAACGAAATGACTCCAGAGCACTTAAAAACCCGCTTGCAATGAAATGACTCCAGTGCACTTAAAAACCCGCTTGCAACGAAATGACTCCAGTGCACTTAAAAACCCGCTTGCAACGAAATGACTCCAGAGCACTTAAAAACCCGCTTGCAACGAAATGACTCCAGAGCACTTAAAAAACCCGCTTCCAGTGAAATGTCTGAGAAGTATGTAAAAACCCGCTTGCAACGAAATGACTCCAGAGCACGTAAAAACCCGCTTGCAACGAAATGACTCCAGAGCACTTCAAAAACCCGCTTCCAGTTAAATGTCAGAGAAGTATGTAAAAACCCGCTTGCAACGAAATGATTCCAGAGCACGTAAAAACCCGCTTGCAACGAAATGACTCCAGAGTACTTAAAAACCCGCTTGCAACGAAATGCCTCCAGAGCACTTAAAAAACCCACTTCCAGTGAAATGTCTGAGAAGTATGTAAAAACCCGCTTTCAACGAAATGACTCCAGAACACGTAAAAACCCGCTTGCAACGAAATGACTCCAGAGCACTTAAAAACCCGCTTACAACGAAATGCCTTCAGAGCACTTAAAAACCCGCTTGCAACGAAATGACTCCAGAACACTTAAAAACCCGCTTGCAACGAAAAGACTCCAGAGCACTTAAAAACCCGCTTGCAACGAAATGACTCCCGAGCACTTAAAATCCCTCTTGCAACGAAATGACTCCAGAGCACTTAAAAACCCGCTTGCAACGAAATGACTCCAGAGCACTTAAAAACTCGCTTGCAACGAAATGACTCCAGAGTACTTAAAAACTCGCTTGCAACGAAATGACTCCAGAACACTTAAAAACCCGCTTGCAACGAAATGACTCCAGAGTACTTAAAAACCCACTTACAACAAAATGACTCCAGAGCACTTAAAAACCCGCTTGCAACGAAATGACTCCAGAACACTTAAAAACCCGCTTGCAACGAAATGACTCCAGAGCACTTAAAAACCCGCTTGCAACGAAATGACTCCAGAGCACTTAAAAACCCGCTTGCAACGAAATGACTCCAGAGTACTTAAAAACCCGCTTGCAACGAAATGACTCCAGAGCACTTAAAAACCCGCTTGCAACGAAATGACTCCAGAACACTAAAAACCCGCTTGCAACGAAATGACTCCAGAGCACTTGAAAACCCGCTTGCAACGAAATGACTCCAGAGCACTTAAAAAACCCGCTTCCAGTGAAATGTCTGAGAAGTATGTAAAAACCTGCTTGCAACGAAATGACTCCAGAGCACGTAAAAACCCGCTTGCAACGAAATGACTCCAGAGCACTTCAAAAACCCGCTTCCAGTGAAATGCCTGAGAAGTATGTAAAAACCCGCTTGCAACGAAATGATTCCAGAGCACGTAAAAACCCGCTTGCAACGAAATGACTCCAGAGTACTTAAAAACCCGCTTGCAACGAAATGCCTCCAGAGCACTTAAAAAACCCACTTCCAGTGAAATGTCTGAGAAGTATGTAAAAACCCGCTTGCAACGAAATGACTCCAGAACACGTAAAAACCCGCTTGCAACGAAATGACTCCAGAGCACTTAAAAACCCGCTTACAACGAAATGCCTTCAGAGCACTTAAAAACCCGCTTGCAACGAAATGACTCCAGAACACTAAAAACCCGCTTGGAACGAAATGACTCCAGAGCACTTAAAAACCCGCTTGCAACGAAATGACTCCAGAGCACTTAAAAACCCACTTGCAACGAAATGACTCCAGAGCACTTGAAAACCCGCTTGCAACGAAATGACTCCAGAGCACTTAAAAAACCCGCTTCCAGTGAAATGTCTGAGAAGTATGTAAAAACCCGCTTGCAACGAAATGACTCCAGAGCACGTAAAAAACCGCTTGCAACGAAATGACTCCAGAGCACTTCAAAAACCCGCTTCCAGTTAAATGTCAGAGAAGTATGTAAAAACCCGCTTGCAACGAAATGATTCCAGAGCACGTAAAAACCCGCTTGCAACGAAATGACTCCAGAGTACTTAAAAACCCGCTTGCAACGAAATGCCTCCAGAGCACTTAAAAAACCCACTTCCAGTGAAATGTCTGAGAAGTATGTAAAAACCCGCTTTCAACGAAATGACTCCAGAACACGTAAAAACCCGCTTGCAACGAAATGACTCCAGAGCACTTAAAAACCCGCTTACAACGAAATGCCTTCAGAGCACTTAAAAACCCGCTTGCAACGAAATGACTCCAGAACACTTAAAAACCCGCTTGCAACGAAAAGACTCCAGAGCACTTAAAAACCCGCTTGCAACGAAATGACTCCAGAGCACTTAAAAACCCTCTTGCAACGAAATGACTCCAGAGCACTTAAAAACCCGCTTGCAAGGAAATGACTCCAGAGCACTTAAAAACTCGCTTGCAACGAAATGACTCCAGAGTACTTAAAAACTCGCTTGCAACGAAATGACTCCAGAACACTTAAAAACCCGCTTGCAACGAAAGGACTCCAGAGTACTTAAAAACCCACTTACAACAAAATGACTCCAGAGCACTTAAAAACCCGCTTGCAACGAAATGACTCCAGAACACTTAAAAACCCGCTTGTAACGAAATGACTCCAGAGCACTTAAAAACCCGCTTGCAACGAAATGACTCCAGAGTACTTAAAAACCCGCTTGCAACGAAATGACTCCAGAGCACTTAAAAACCCGCTTGCAACGAAATGACACCAGAACACTAAAAACCCGCTTGCAACGAAATGACTCCAGAGCACTTGAAAACCCGCTTGCAACGAAATGACTCCAGAGCACTTAAAAAACCCGCTTCCAGTGAAATGTCTGAGAAGTATGTAAAAACCCGCTTGCAACGAAATGATTCCAGAGCACGTAAAAACCCGCTTGCAACGAAATGACTCCAGAGTACTTAAAATCCCGCTTGCAACGAAATGCCTCCAGAGCACTTTAAAAACCCACTTCCAGTGAAATGTCTGAGAAGTATGTAAAAACCTGCTTGCAACGAAATGACTCCAGAACACGTAAAAACCCGCTTGCAACGAAATGACTCCAGAGCACTTAAAAACCCGCTTACAACGAAATGCCTTCAGAGCACTTAAAAACCCGCTTGCAACGAAATGACTCCAGAACACTTAAAAACCCGCTTGCAACGAAAAGACTCCAGAGCACTTAAAAACCCGCTTGCAACGAAATGACTCCAGAGCACTTAAAAACTCGCTTGCAACGAAATGACTCCAGAGTACTTAAAAACTCGCTTGCAACGAAATGACTCCAGAACACTTAAAAACCCGCTTGCAACGAAATGACTCCAGAGTACTTAAAAACCAACTTACAACAAAATGACTCCAGAGCACTTAAAAACCCGCTTGCAACGAAATGACTCCAGAGCACTTAAAAACCCGCTTGCAACGAAATGACTCCAGAGCACGTAAAAACCCGCTTGAAACGAAATGACTCCAGAGCACTTAAAAACCCGCTTGCAATGAAATGACTCCAGAGCACTTACAAACCCGCTTGCAACGAAATGACTCCAGTGCACTTAAAAACCCGCTTGCAACGAAATGACTCCAGAGCACTTAAAAACCCGCTTGCAACGAAATGACTCCAGAGCACTTAAAAACCCGCTTGCAACGAAATGACTCCAGAGTACTTAAAAACCCGCTTGCAACGAAATGACTCCAGAGCACTTAAAAACCCGCTTGCAACGAAATGACTCCAGAACACTAAAAACCCGCTTGCAACGAAATGACTCCAGAGCACTTAAAAACCCGCTTGCAACGAAATGACTCCAGAGCACTTAAAAACCCGCTTGCAATGAAATGACTCCAGAGCACTTAAAAACCCGCTTGCAACGAAATGACTCCAGAGTACTTAAAAACCCACTTACAACAAAATGACTCCAGAGCACTTAAAAACCCGCTTGCAACGAAATGACTCCAGAACACTTAAAAACCCGCTTGCAACGAAATGACTCCAGAGCACTTAAAAACCCGCTTGCAACTAAATGACTCCAGAGCACGTAAAAACCCGCTTGCAACGAAATGACTCCAGAGCACTTAAAAACCCGCTTGCAATGAAATGACTCCAGAACACTTAAAAACCCGCTTGCAACGAAATGACTCCAGTGCACTTAAAAACCCGCTTGCAACGAAATGACTCCAGAGCACTTAAAAACCCGCTTGCAACGAAATGACTCCAGAGCACTTAAAAAACCCGCTTCCAGTGAAATGTCTGAGAAGTATGTAAAAACCCGCTTTCAACGAAAGTAAAAACCGCTTGCAACGAAATGACTCCAGAGCACATAAAAACCCGCTTGCAACGAAATGACTCCAGAACACTTAAAAACCCGCTTGCAACGAAATGACACCAGTGCACTTAAAAACCCGCTTGCAACGAAATGCCTCCAGAGCACTTAAAAACCGCTTGCAACGAAATGACTCCAGAGCACTTAAAAACCCGCTTGCAATGAAATGAATCCAGAGTACTTAAAAACCCGCTTGCAACGAAATGACTCCAGAGCACTTAAAAACCCGCTTGCAACGAAATGACTCCAGAACACTAAAAACCCGCTTGCAACGAAATGACTCCAGAGCACTTAAAAACCCGCTTGCAACGAAATGACTCCAGACCAATTAAAAACCCGCTTGCAACGAAATGACTCCAGAGCACTTGAAAACCCGCTTGCAACGAAATGACTCCAGAGCACTTAAAAAACCCGCTTCTAGTGAAATGTCTGAGAAGTATGTAAAAACCCGCTTGCAACGAAATGACTCCAGAGCACGTAAAAAACCGCTTGCAACGAAATGACTCCAGAGCACTTCAAAAACCCGCTTCCAGTTAAATGTCAGAGAAGTATGTAAAAACCCGCTTGCAACGAAATGATTCCAGAGCACGTAAAACCCGCTTGCAACGAAATGACTCCAGAACACGTAAAAACCCGCTTGCAACGAAATGACTCCAGAGCACTTAAAAACCCGCATGCAACGAAATGACTCCAGAGCACTTAAAAACTCGCTTGCAACGAAATGACTCCAGAGTACTTAAAAACTCGCTTGCAACGAAATGACTCCAGAACACTTAAAAACCCGCTTGCAACGAAATGACTCCAGAGTACTTAAAAACCCACTTACAACAAAATGACTCCAGAGCACTTCAAAACCCGCTTGCAACGAAATGACTCCAGAACACTTAAAAACCCGCTTGCAACGAAATGACTCCAGAGTACTTAAAAACCCGCTTGCAACGAAATGACTCCAGAGCACGAAAAACCGCTTGCAACGAAATGACTCCAGAGCACTTAAAAACCCGCTTGCAACGAAATGACTCCAGAACACTTAAAAACCCGCTTGCAACGAAATGACTCCAGTGCACTTAAAAACCCGCTTGCAACGAAATGCCTCCAGAGCACTTAAAAACCGCTTGCAACGAAATGACTCCAGAGCACTTAAAAACCCGCTTGCAACGAAATGACTCCAGAGTACTTAAAAACCCGCTTGCAACGAAATGACTCCAGAGCACTTGAAAACCCGCTTGCAACGAAATGACTCCAGAACACTAAAAACCCGCTTGGAACGAAATGACTCCAGAGCACTTAAAAACCCGCTTGCAACGAAATGACTCCAGAGCACTTAAAAACCCACTTGCAACGAAATGACTCCAGAGCACTTGAAAACCCGCTTGTAACGAAATGACTCCAGAGCACTTAAAAAACCCGCTTCCAGTGAAATGTCTGAGAAGTATGTAAAAACCCGCTTGCAACGAAATGACTCCAGAGCACGTAAAAAACCGCTTGCAACGAAATGACTCCAGAGCACTTCAAAAACCCGCTTCCAGTTAAATGTCAGAGAAGTATGTAAAAACCCGCTTGCAACGAAATGATTCCAGAGCACGTAAAAACCCGCTTGCAACGAAATGACTCCAGAACACGTAAAAACCCGCTTGCAACGAAATGACTCCAGAGCACTTAAAAACCCGCTTAGAACGAAATGCCTTCAGAGCACTTAAAAACCCGCTTGCAACGAAATGACTCCAGAACACTTAAAAACCTGCTTGCAACGAAAAGACTCCAGAGCACTTAAAAACCCGCTTGCAATGAAATGACTCCAGAGCACTTAAAAACCCTCTTGCAACGAAATGACTCCAGAGCACTTAAAAACCCGCTTGCAACGAAATGACTCCAGAGCACTTAAAAACTCGCTTGCAACAAAATGACTCCAGAGTACTTAAAAACTCGCTTGCAATGAAATGACTCCAGAGCACTTACAAACCCGCTTGCAACGAAATGACTCCAGTGCACTTAAAAACCCGCTTGCAACGAAATGACTCCAGAGCACTTAAAAACCCGCTTGCAACGAAATGACTCCAGAGCACTTAAAAACCCGCTTGCAACGAAATGACTCCAGAGTACTTAAAAACCCGCTTGCAACGAAATGAATCCAGAGCACTTAAAAACCCGCTTGCAACGAAATGACTCCAGAACACTAAAAACCCGCTTGCAACGAAATGACTCCAGAGCACTTAAAAACCCGCTTGCAACGAAATGACTCCAGAGCACTTAAAAACCCGCTTGCAACGAAATGACTCCAGAGCACTTAAAAACCCGCTTGCAACGAAATGACTCCAGAGTACTTAAAAACCCACTTACAACAAAATGACTCCAGAGCACTTAAAAACCCGCTTGCAACGAAATGACTCCAGAACACTTAAAAACCCGCTTGCAACGAAATGACTCCAGAGCACTTAAAAACCCGCTTGCAACTAAATGACTCCAGAGCACGTAAAAACCCGCTTGCAACGAAATGACTCCAGAGCACTTAAAAACCCGCTTGCAATGAAATGACTCCAGAACACTTAAAAACCCGCTTGCAACGAAATGACTCCAGTGCACTTAAAAACCCGCTTGCAACGAAATGACTCCAGAGCACTTAAAAACCCGCTTGCAACGAAATGACTCCAGAGCACTTAAAAAACCCGCTTCCAGTGAAATGTCTGAGAAGTATGTAAAAACCCGCTTTCAACGAAAGTAAAAACCGCTTGCAACGAAATGACTCCAGAGCACATAAAAACCCGCTTGCAACGAAATGACTCCAGAACACTTAAAAACCCGCTTGCAACGAAATGACACCAGTGCACTTAAAAACCCGCTTGCAACGAAATGCCTCCAGAGCACTTAAAAACCGCTTGCAACGAAATGACTCCAGAGCACTTAAAAACCCGCTTGCAATGAAATGAATCCAGAGTACTTAAAAACCCGCTTGCAACGAAATGACTCCAGAGCACTTAAAAACCCGCTTGCAACGAAATGACTCCAGAACACTAAAAACCCGCTTGCAACGAAATGACTCCAGAGCACTTAAAAACCCGCTTGCAACGAAATGACTCCAGACCAATTAAAAACCCGCTTGCAACGAAATGACTCCAGAGCACTTGAAAACCCGCTTGAAACGAAATGACTCCAGAGCACTTAAAAAACCCGCTTCCAGTGAAATGTCTGAGAAGTATGTAAAAACCCGCTTGCAACGAAATGACTCCAGAGCACGTAAAAAACCGCTTGCAACGAAATGACTCCAGAGCACTTCAAAAACCCGCTTCCAGTTAAATGTCAGAGAAGTATGTAAAAACCCGCTTGCAACGAAATGATTCCAGAGCACGTAAAACCCGCTTGCAACGAAATGACTCCAGAACACGTAAAAACCCGCTTGCAACGAAATGACTCCAGAGCACTTAAAAACCCGCATGCAACGAAATGACTCCAGAGCACTTAAAAACTCGCTTGCAACGAAATGACTCCAGAGTACTTAAAAACTCGCTTGCAACGAAATGACTCCAGAACACTTAAAAACCCGCTTGCAACGAAATGACTCCAGAGTACTTAAAAACCCACTTACAACAAAATGACTCCAGAGCACTTCAAAACCCGCTTGCAACGAAATGACTCCAGAACACTTAAAAACCCGCTTGCAACGAAATGACTCCAAAGTACTTAAAAACCCGCTTGCAACGAAATGACTCCAGAGCACGAAAAACCGCTTGCAACGAAATGACTCCAGAGCACTTAAAAACCCGCTTGCAACGAAATGACTCCAGAACACTTAAAAACCCGCTTGCAACGAAATGACTCCAGTGCACTTAAAAACCCGCTTGCAACGAAATGCCTCCAGAGCACTTAAAAACCGCTTGCAACGAAATGACTCCAGAGCACTTAAAAACCCGCTTGCAACGAAATGACTCCAGAGTACTTAAAAACCCGCTTGCAACGAAATGACTCCAGAGCACTTGAAAACCCGCTTGCAACGAAATGACTCCAGAACACTAAAAACCCGCTTGGAACGAAATGACTCCAGAGCACTTAAAAACCCGCTTGCAACGAAATGACTCCAGAGCACTTAAAAACCCACTTGCAACGAAATGACTCCAGAGCACTTGAAAACCCGCTTGCAACGAAATGACTCCAGAGCACTTAAAAAACCCGCTTCCAGTGAAATGTCTGAGAAGTATGTAAAAACCCGCTTGCAACGAAATGACTCCAGAGCACGTAAAAAACCGCTTGCAACGAAATGACTCCAGAGCACTTCAAAAACCCGCTTCCAGTTAAATGTCAGAGAAGTATGTAAAAACCCGCTTGCAACGAAATGATTCCAGAGCACGTAAAAACCCGCTTGCAACGAAATGACTCCAGAACACGTAAAAACCCGCTTGCAACGAAATGACTCCAGAGCACTTAAAAACCCGCTTACAACGAAATGCCTTCAGAGCACTTAAAAACCCGCTTGCAACGAAATGACTCCAGAACACTTAAAAACCTGCTTGCAACGAAAATACTCCAGAGCACTTAAAAACCCGCTTGCAATGAAATGACTCCAGAGCACTTAAAAACCCTCTTGCAACGAAATGACTCCAGAGCACTTAAAAACCCGCTTGCAACGAAATGACTCCAGAGCACTTAAAAACTCGCTTGCAACAAAATGACTCCAGAGTACTTAAAAACTCGCTTGCAACGAAATGACTCCAGAACACTTAAAAACCCGCTTGCAACGAAATGACTCCAGAACACTAAAAACCCGCTTGCAACGAAATGACTCCAGAACACTAAAAACCTGCTTGCAACGAAATGACTCCAGAGCACTTAAAAACCCGCTTGCAACGAAATGACTCCAGAGCACTTGAAAACCCGCTTGCAACGAAATGACTCCAGAGCACTTAAAAAACCCGCTTCCAGTGAAATGTCTGAGAAGTATGTAAAAACCCGCTTGCAACGAAATGACTCCAGAGCACTTAAAAACCCGCTTGCAACGAAATGACTCCAGAGCACTTCAAAAACCCGCTTCGAGTTAAATGTCAGAGAAGTATGTAAAAACACGCTTGCAACGAAATGATTCCAGAGCACGTAAAAACCCGCTTGCAACGAAATGACTCCAGAGTACTTAAAAACCCGCTTGCAACGAAATGCCTCCAGAGCACTTAAAAAACCCACTTCCAGTGAAATGTCTGAGAAGTATTTAAAAACCCGCTTGCAACGAAATGACTCCAGAACACGTAAAAACCCGCTTGCAACGAAATGACTCCAGAGCACTTAAAAACCCGCTTACAACGAAATGCCTTCAGAGCACTTAAAAACCCGCTTGCAACGAAATGACTCCAGAACACTTAAAAACCCGCTTGCAACGAAAAGACTCCAGAGCACTTAAAAACCCGCTTGCAACGAAATGACTCCAGAGCACTTAAAAACCCTCTTGCAACGAAATGACTCCAGAGCACTTAAAAACCCGCTTGCAAGGAAATGACTCCAGAGCACTTAAAAAGTCGCTTGCAACGAAATGACTCCAGAGTACTTAAAAACTCGCTTGCAACGAAATGACTCCAGAACACTTAAAAACCCGCTTGCAACGAAATGACTCCAGAGTACTTAAAAACCCACTTACAACAAAATGACTCCAGAGCACTTAAAAACCCGCTTGCAACGAAATGACTCCAGAACACTTAAAAACCCGCTTGCAACGAAATGACTCCAGAGCACTTAAAAACCCGCTTGCAACTAAATGACTCCAGAGCACGTAAAAACCCGCTTGAAACGAAATGACTCCAGAGCACTTAAAAACCCGCTTGCAATGAAATGACTCCAGAACACTTAAAAACCCGCTTGCAACGAAATGACTCCAGTGCACTTAAAAACCCGCTTGCAACGAAATGACTCCAGAGCACTTAAAAACCCGCTTGCAACGAAATGACTCCAGAGCACTTAAAAAACCCGCTTCCAGTGAAATGTCTGAGAAGTATGTAAAAACCCGCTTGCAACGAAATGACTCCAGAGCACGTAAAAACCCGCTTGCAACGAAATGACTCCAGAGCACTTCAAAAACCCGCTTCCAGTTAAATGTCAGAGAAGTATGTAAAAACCCGCTTGCAACGAAATGATTCCAGAGCACGTAAAAACCCGCTTGCAACGAAATGACTCCAGAGTACTTAAAAACCCGCTTGCAACGAAATGCCTCCAGAGCACTTAAAAAACCCACTTCCAGTGAAATGTCTGAGAAGTATGTAAAAACCCGCTTTCAACGAAATGACTCCAGAACACGTAAAAACCCGCTTGCAACGAAATGACTCCAGAGCACTTAAAAACCCGCTTACAACGAAATGCCTTCAGAGCACTTAAAAACCCGCTTGCAACGAAATGACTCCAGAACACTTAAAAACCCGCTTGCAACGAAAAGACTCCAGAGCACTTAAAAACCCGCTTGCAACGAAATGACTCCAGAGCACTTAAAAACCCTCTTGCAACGAAATGACTCCAGAGCACTTAAAAACCCGCTTGCAACGAAATGACTCCAGAGCACTTAAAAACTCGCTTGCAACGAAATGACTCCAGAGTACTTAAAAACTCGCTTGAAACGAAATGACTCCAGAACACTTAAAAACCCGCTTGCAACGAAATGACTCCAGAGTACTTAAAAACCCACTTACAACAAAATGACTCCAGAGCACTTAAAAACCCGCTTGCAACGAAATGACTCCAGAACACTTAAAAACCCGCTTGCAACGAAATGACTCCAGAGCACTTAAAAACCCGCTTGCAACGAAATGACTCCAGAGCACTTAAAAACCCGCTTGCAACGAAATGACTCCAGAGTACTTAAAAACCCGCTTGCAACGAAATGACTCCAGAGCACTTAAAAACCCGCTTGCAACGAAATGACTCCAGAACACTAAAAACCCGCTTGCAACGAAATGACTCCAGAGCACTTGAAAACCCGCTTGCAACGAAATGACTCCAGAGCACTTAAAAAACCCGCTTCCAGTGAAATGTCTGAGAAGTATGTAAAAACCCGCTTGCAACGAAATGACTCCAGAGCACGTAAAAACCCGCTTGCAACGAAATGACTCCAGAGCACTTCAAAAACCCGCTTCCAGTGAAATGTCTGAGAAGTATGTAAAAACCCGCTTGCAACGAAATGATTCCAGAGCACGTAAAAACCCGCTTGCAACGAAATGACTCCAGAGTACTTAAAAACCCGCTTGCAACGAAATGACTCCAGAACACGTAAAAACCCGCTTGCAACGAAATGACTCCAGAGCACTTAAAAACCCGCTTACAACGAAATGCCTTCAGAGCACTTAAAAACCCGCTTGCAACGAAATGACTCCAGAACACTAAAAACCCGCTTGGAACGAAATGACTCCAGAGCACTTAAAAACCCGCTTGCAACGAAATGACTCCAGAGCACTTAAAAACCCACTTGCAACGAAATGACTCCAGAGCACTTGAAAACCCGCTTGCAACGAAATGACTCCAGAGCACTTAAAAAACCCGCTTCCAGTGAAATGTCTGAGAAGTATGTAAAAACCCGCTTGCAACGAAATGACTCCAGAGCACGTAAAAAACCGCTTGCAACGAAATGATTCCAGAGCACTTCAAAAACCCGCTTCCAGTTAAATGTCAGAGAAGTATGTAAAAACCCGCTTGCAACGAAATGATTCCAGAGCACGTAAAAACCCGCTTGCAACGAAATGACTCCAGAACACGTAAAAACCCGCTTGCAACGAAATGACTCCAGAGCACTTAAAAAACCCACTTCCAGTGAAATGTCTGAGAAGTATGTAAAAACCCGCTTTCAACGAAATGACTCCAGAACACGTAAAAACCCGCTTGCAACGAAATGACTCCAGAGCACTTAAAAACCCGCTTACAACGAAATGCCTTCAGAGCACTTAAAAACCCGCTTGCAACGAAATGACTCCAGAACACTTAAAAACCCGCTTGCAACGAAAAGACTCCAGAGCACTTAAAAACCCGCTTGCAACGAAATGACTCCAGAGCACTTAAAAACCCTCTTGCAACGAAATGACTCCAGAGCACTTAAAAACCCGCTTGCAACGAAATGACTCCAGAGCACTTAAAAACTCGCTTGCAACGAAATGACTCCAGAGTACTTAAAAACTCGCTTGAAACGAAATGACTCCAGAACACTTAAAAACCCGCTTGCAACGAAATGACTCCAGAGTACTTAAAAACCCACTTACAACAAAATGACTCCAGAGCACTTAAAAACCCGCTTGCAACGAAATGACTCCAGAACACTTAAAAACCCGCTTGCAACGAAATGACTCCAGAGCACTTAAAAACCCGCTTGCAACGAAATGACTCCAGAGCACTTAAAAACCCGCTTGCAACGAAATGACTCCAGAGTACTTAAAAACCCGCTTGCAACGAAATGACTCCAGAGCACTTAAAAACCCGCTTGCAACGAAATGACTCCAGAACACTAAAAACCCGCTTGCAACGAAATGACTCCAGAGCACTTGAAAACCCGCTTGCAACGAAATGACTCCAGAGCACTTAAAAAACCCGCTTCCAGTGAAATGTCTGAGAAGTATGTAAAAACCCGCTTGCAACGAAATGACTCCAGAGCACGTAAAAACCCGCTTGCAACGAAATGACTCCAGAGCACTTCAAAAACCCGCTTCCAGTGAAATGTCTGAGAAGTATGTAAAAACCCGCTTGCAACGAAATGATTCCAGAGCACGTAAAAACCCGCTTGCAACGAAATGACTCCAGAGTACTTAAAAACCCGCTTGCAACGAAATGACTCCAGAACACGTAAAAACCCGCTTGCAACGAAATGACTCCAGAGCACTTAAAAACCCGCTTACAACGAAATGCCTTCAGAGCACTTAAAAACCCGCTTGCAACGAAATGACTCCAGAACACTAAAAACCCGCTTGGAACGAAATGACTCCAGAGCACTTAAAAACCCGCTTGCAACGAAATGACTCCAGAGCACTTAAAAACCCACTTGCAACGAAATGACTCCAGAGCACTTGAAAACCCGCTTGCAACGAAATGACTCCAGAGCACTTAAAAAACCCGCTTCCAGTGAAATGTCTGAGAAGTATGTAAAAACCCGCTTGCAACGAAATGACTCCAGAGCACGTAAAAAACCGCTTGCAACGAAATGATTCCAGAGCACTTCAAAAACCCGCTTCCAGTTAAATGTCAGAGAAGTATGTAAAAACCCGCTTGCAACGAAATGATTCCAGAGCACGTAAAAACCCGCTTGCAACGAAATGACTCCAGAACACGTAAAAACCCGCTTGCAACGAAATGACTCCAGAGCACTTAAAAACCCGCTTACAACGAAATGCCTTCAGAGCACTTAAAAACCCGCTTGCAACGAAATGACTCCAGAACACTTAAAAACCTGCTTGCAACGAAAAGAATCCAGAGCACTTAAAAACCCGCTTGCAATGAAATGACTCCAGAGCACTTAAATACCCTCTTGCAACGAAATGACTCCAGAGCACTTGAAAACCCGCTTGCAACGAAATGACTCCAGAGCACTTAAAAAACCCGCTTCCAGTGAAATGTCTGAGAAGTATGTAAAAACCCGCTTGCAACGAAATGACTCCAGAGCACGTAAAAACCCGCTTGCAACGAAATGACTCCAGAGCACTTCAAAAACCCGCTTCCAGTGAAATGTCTGAGAAGTATGTAAAAACCCGCTTGCAACGAAATGATTCCAGAGCACGTAAAAACCCGCTTGCAACGAAATGACTCCAGAGTACTTAAAAACCCGCTTGCAACGAAATGCCTCCAGAGCACTTAAAAAACCCACTTCCAGTGAAATGTCTGAGAAGTATGTAAAAACCCGCTTGCAACGAAATGACTCCAGAACACGTAAAAACCCGCTTGCAACGAAATGACTCCAGAGCACTTAAAAACCCGCTTACAACGAAATGCCTTCAGAGCACTTAAAAACCCGCTTGCAACGAAATGACTCCAGAACACTAAAAACCCGCTTGGAACGAAATGACTCCAGAGCACTTAAAAACCCGCTTGCAAAGAAATGACTCCAGAGCACTTAAAAACCCACTTGCAACGAAATGACTCCAGAGCACTTGAAAACCCGCTTGCAACGAAATGACTCCAGAGCACTTAAAAAACCCGCTTCCAGTGAAATGTCTGAGAAGTATGTAAAAACCCGCTTGCAACGAAATGACTCCAGAGCACGTAAAAAACCGCTTGCAACGAAATGACTCCAGAGCACTTCAAAAACCCGCTTCCAGTTAAATGTCAGAGAAGTATGTAAAAACCCGCTTGCAACGAAATGATTCCAGAGCACGTAAAAACCCGCTTGCAACGAAATGACTCCAGAACACGTAAAAACCCGCTTGCAACGAAATGACTCCAGAGCACTTAAAAACCCGCTTACAACGAAATGCCTTCAGAGCACTTAAAAACCCGCTTGCAACGAAATGACTCCAGAGCACTTAAAAACCCGCTTGCAACGAAATGACTCCAGAACACTAAAAACCCGCTTGCAACGAAATGACTCCAGAGCACTTGAAAACCCGCTTGCAACGAAATGACTCCAGAGCACTTAAAAAACCCGCTTCCAGTGAAATGTCTGAGAAGTATGTAAAAACCCGCTTGCAACGAAATGACTCCAGAGCACGTAAAAACCCGCTTGCAACGAAATGACTCCAGAGCACTTCAAAAACCCGCTTCCAGTGAAATGTCTGAGAAGTATGTAAAAACCCGCTTGCAACGAAATGATTCCAGAGCACGTAAAAACCCGCTTGCAACGAAATGACTCCAGAGTACTTAAAAACCCGCTTGCAACGAAATGACTCCAGAACACGTAAAAACCCGCTTGCAACGAAATGACTCCAGAGCACTTAAAAACCCGCTTACAACGAAATGCCTTCAGAGCACTTAAAAACCCGCTTGCAACGAAATGACTCCAGAACACTAAAAACCCGCTTGGAACGAAATGACTCCAGAGCACTTAAAAACCCGCTTGCAACGAAATGACTCCAGAGCACTTAAAAACCCACTTGCAACGAAATGACTCCAGAGCACTTGAAAACCCGCTTGCAACGAAATGACTCCAGAGCACTTAAAAAACCCGCTTCCAGTGAAATGTCTGAGAAGTATGTAAAAACCCGCTTGCAACGAAATGACTCCAGAGCACGTAAAAAACCGCTTGCAACGAAATGACTCCAGAGCACTTCAAAAACCCGCTTCCAGTTAAATGTCAGAGAAGTATGTAAAAACCCGCTTGCAACGAAATGATTCCAGAGCACGTAAAAACCCGCTTGCAACGAAATGACTCCAGAACACGTAAAAACCCGCTTGCAACGAAATGACTCCAGAGCACTTAAAAACCCGCTTACAACGAAATGCCTTCAGAGCACTTAAAAACCCGCTTGCAACGAAATGACTCCAGAACACTTAAAAACCTGCTTGCAACGAAAAGACTCCAGAGCACTTAAAACCCGCTTGCAATGAAATGACTCCAGAGCACTTAAATACCCTCTTGCAACGAAATGACTCCAGAGCACTTGAAAACCCGCTTGCAACGAAATGACTCCAGAGCACTTAAAAAACCCGCTTCCAGTGAAATGTCTGAGAAGTATGTAAAAACCCGCTTGCAACGAAATGACTCCAGAGCACGTAAAAACCCGCTTGCAACGAAATGACTCCAGAGCACTTCAAAAACCCGCTTCCAGTGAAATGTCTGAGAAGTATGTAAAAACCCGCTTGCAACGAAATGATTCCAGAGCACGTAAAAACCCGCTTGCAACGAAATGACTCCAGAGTACTTAAAAACCCGCTTGCAACGAAATGCCTCCAGAGCACTTAAAAAACCCACTTCCAGTGAAATGTCTGAGAAGTATGTAAAAACCCGCTTGCAACGAAATGACTCCAGAACACGTAAAAACCCGCTTGCAACGAAATGACTCCAGAGCACTTAAAAACCCGCTTACAACGAAATGCCTTCAGAGCACTTAAAAACCCGCTTGCAACGAAATGACTCCAGAACACTAAAAACCCGCTTGGAACGAAATGACTCCAGAGCACTTAAAAACCCGCTTGCAAAGAAATGACTCCAGAGCACTTAAAAACCCACTTGCAACGAAATGACTCCAGAGCACTTGAAAACCCGCTTGCAACGAAATGACTCCAGAGCACTTAAAAAACCCGCTTCCAGTGAAATGTCTGAGAAGTATGTAAAAACCCGCTTGCAACGAAATGACTCCAGAGCACGTAAAAAACCGCTTGCAACGAAATGACTCCAGAGCACTTCAAAAACCCGCTTCCAGTTAAATGTCAGAGAAGTATGTAAAAACCCGCTTGCAACGAAATGATTCCAGAGCACGTAAAAACCCGCTTGCAACGAAATGACTCCAGAACACGTAAAAACCCGCTTGCAACGAAATGACTCCAGAGCACTTAAAAACCCGCTTACAACGAAATGCCTTCAGAGCACTTAAAAACCCGCTTGCAACGAAATGACTCCAGAACACTTAAAAACCTGCTTGCAACGAAAAGACTCCAGAGCACTTAAAAACCCGCTTGCAATGAAATGACTCCAGAACACTAAAAACCCGCTTGCAACGAAATGACTCCAGAACACTAAAAACCCGCTTGCAACGAAATGACTCCAGAGCACTTAAAAACCCGCTTGCAACGAAATGACTCCAGAGCACTTGAAAACCCGCTTGCAACGAAATGACTCCAGAGCACTTAAAAAACCCGCTTCCATTGAAATGTCTGAGAAGTATGTAAAAACCCGCTTACAACGAAATGACTCCAGAGCACTTAAAAACCCGCTTGCAACGAAATGACTCCAGAGCACTTCAAAAACCCGCTTCGAGTTAAATGTCAGAGAAGTATGTAAAAACACGCTTGCAACGAAATGATTCCAGAGCACGTAAAAACCCGCTTGCAACGAAATGTCTCCAGAGTACTTAAAAACCCGCTTGCAACGAAATGCCTCCAGAGCACTTAAAAAACCCACTTCCAGTGAAATGTCTGAGAAGTATTTAAAAACCCGCTTGCAACGAAATGACTCCAGAACACGTAAAAACCCGCTTGCAACGAAATGACTCCAGAGCACTTAAAAACCCGCTTACAACGAAATGCCTTCAGAGCACTTAAAAACCCGCTTGCAAAGAAATGACTCCAGAACACTTAAAAACCCGCTTGCAACGAAAAGACTCCAGAGCACTTAAAAACCCGCTTGCAACGAAATGACTCCAGAGCACTTAAAAACCCTCTTGCAACGAAATGACTCCAGAGCACTTAAAAACCCGCTTGCAAGGAAATGACTCCAGAGCACTTAAAAAGTCGCTTGCAACGAAATGACTCCAGAGTACTTAAAAACTCGCTTGCAACGAAATGACTCCAGAACACTTAAAAACCCGCTTGCAACGAAATGACTCCAGAGTACTTAAAAACCCACTTACAACAAAATGACTCCAGAGCACTTAAAAACCCGCTTGCAACGAAATGACTCCAGAACACTTAAAAACCCGCTTGCAACGAAATGACTCCAGAGCACTTAAAAACCCGCTTGCAACTAAATGACTCCAGAGCACGTAAAAACCCGCTTGCAACGAAATGACTCCAGAGCACTTAAAAACCCGCTTGCAATGAAATGACTCCAGAGCACTTAAAAACCCTCTTGCAACGAAATGACTCCAGTGCACTTAAAAACCCGCTTGCAACGAAATGACTCCAGAGCACTTAAAAACCCGCTTGCAACGAAATGACTCCAGAGCACTTAAAAAACCCGCTTCCAGTGAAAGGTCTGAGAAGTATGTAAAAACCCGCTTTCAACGAAATGACTCCAGAACACGTAAAAACCCGCTTGCAACGAAATGACTCCAGAGCACTTAAAAACCCGCTTACAACGAAATGCCTTCAGAGCACTTAAAAACCCGCTTGCAACGAAATGACTCCAGAACACTTAAAAACCCGCTTGCAACGAAAAGACTCCAGAGCACTTAAAAACCCGCTTGCAACGAAATGACTCCAGAGCACTTAAAAACCCTCTTGCAACGAAATGACTCCAGAGCACTTAAAAACCCGCTTGCAACGAAATGACTCCAGAGCACTTAAAAACTCGCTTGCAACGAAATGACTCCAGAGTACTTAAAAACTCGCTTGCAACGAAATGACTCCAGAACACTTAAAAACCCGCTTGCAACGAAATGACTCCAGAGTACTTAAAAACCCACTTACAACAAAATGACTCCAGAGCACTTAAAAACCCGCTTGCAACGAAATGACTCCAGAACACTTAAAAACCCGCTTGCAACGAAATGACTCCAGAGCACTTAAAAACCCGCTTGCAACGAAATGACTCCAGAGCACTTAAAAACCCGCTTGCAACGAAATGACTCCAGAGTACTTAAAAACCCGCTTGCAACGAAATGACTCCAGAGCACTTAAAAACCCGCTTGCAACGAAATGACTCCAGAACACTAAAAACCCGCTTGCAACGAAATGACTCCAGTGCACTTAAAAACCCGCTTGCAACGAAATGACTCCAGAGCACTTAAAAACCCGCTTGCAACGAAATGACTCCAGAGCACTTGAAAACCCGCTTGCAACGAAATGACTCCAGAGCACTTAAAAAACCCGCTTCCAGTGAAATGTCTGAGAAGTATGTAAAAACCCGCTTGCAACGAAATGACTCCAGAGCACGTAAAAACCCGCTTGCAACGAAATGACTCCAGAGCACTTCAAAAACCCGCTTCCAGTGAAATGTCTGAGAAGTATGTAAAAACCCGCTTGCAACGAAATGATTCCAGAGCACGTAAAAACCCGCTTGCAACGAAATGACTCCAGAGTACTTAAAATCCCGCTTGCAACGAAATGCCTCCAGAGCACTTTAAAAACCCACTTCCAGTGAAATGTCTGAGAAGTATGTAAAAACCCGCTTGCAACGAAATGACTCCAGAACACGTAAAAACCCGCTTGCAACGAAATGACTCCAGAGCACTTAAAAACCCGCTTACAACGAAATGCCTTCAGAGCACTTAAAAACCCGCTTGCAACGAAATGACTCCAGAGCACTTAAAAACTCGCTTGCAACGAAATGACTCCAGAGTACTTAAAAACTCGCTTGCAACGAAATGACTCCAGAACACTTAAAAACCCGCTTGCAACGAAATGACTCCAGAGTACTTAAAAACCAACTTACAACAAAATGACTCCAGAGCACTTAAAAACCCGCTTGCAACGAAATGACTCCAGAACACTTAAAAACCCGCGTGCAACGAAATGACTCCAGAGCACTTAAAAACCCGCTTGCAACGAAATGACTCCAGAGCACGTAAAAACCCGCTTGAAACGAAATGACTCTAGAGCACTTAAAAACCCGCTTGCAATGAAATGACTCCAGAGCACTTACAAACCCGCTTGCAACGAAATGACTCCAGTGCACTTAAAAACCCGCTTGCAACGAAATGACTCCAGAGCACTTAAAAACCCGCTTGCAACGAAATGACTCCAGAGCACTTAAAAACCCGCTTGCAACGAAATGACTCCAGAACACTAAAAACCCGCTTGCAACGAAATGACTCCAGAGCACTTAAAAACCCGCTTGCAACGAAATGACTCCAGAGCACTTAAAAACCCGCTTGCAACGAAATGACTCCAGAGCACTTAAAAACCCGCTTGCAACGAAATGACTCCAGAGTACTTAAAAACCCACTTACAACAAAATGACTCCAGAGCACTTAAAAACCCGCTTGCAACGAAATGACTCCAGAACACTTAAAAACCCGCTTGCAACGAAATGACTCCAGAGCACTTAAAAACCCGCTTGCAACTAAATGACTCCAGAGCACGTAAAAACCCGCTTGCAACGAAATGACTCCAGAGCACTTAAAAACCCGCTTGCAATGAAATGACTCCAGAACACTTAAAAACCCGCTTGCAACGAAATGACTCCAGTGCACTTAAAAACCCGCTTGCAACGAAATGACTCCAGAGCACTTAAAAACCTGCTTGCAACGAAATGACTCCAGAGCACTTAAAAAACCCGCTTCCAGTGAAATGTCTGAGAAGTATGTAAAAACCCGCTTTCAACGAAATGACTCCAGAACACGTAAAAACCCGCTTGCAACGAAATGACTCCAGAGCACTTAAAAACCCGCTTACAACGAAATGCCTTCAGAGCACTTAAAAACCCGCTTGCAACGAAATGACTCCAGAACACTTAAAAACCCGCTTGCAACGAAAAGACTCCAGAGCACTTAAAAACCCGCTTGCAACGAAATGACTCCAGAGCACTTAAAAACCCTCTTGCAACGAAATGACTCCAGAGCACTTAAAAACCCGCTTGCAACGAAATGACTCCAGAGCACTTAAAAACTCGCTTGCAACGAAATGACTCCAGAGTACTTAAAAACCCGCTTGCAACGAAATGACTCCAGAACACTTAAAAACCCGCTTGCAACGAAATGACTCCAGAGTACTTAAAAACCCACTTACAACAAAATGACTCCAGAGCACTTAAAAACCCGCTTGCAACGAAATGACTCCAGAACACTTAAAAACCCGCTTGCAACGAAATGACTCCAGAGCACTTAAAAACCCGCTTGCAACGAAATGACTCCAGAGCACTTAAAAACCCGCTTGCAACGAAATGACTCCAGAGTACTTAAAAACCCGCTTGCAACGAAATGACTCCAGAGCACTTAAAAACCCGCTTGCAACGAAATGACTCCAGAACACTAAAAACCCGCTTGCAACGAAATGACTCCAGAGCACTTAAAAACCCGCTTGCAACGAAATGACTCCAGAGCACTTAAAAACCCGCTTGCAACGAAATGACTCCAGAGCACTTGAAAACCCGCTTGCAACGAAATGCCTCCAGAGCACTTTAAAAACCCACTTCCAGTGAAATGTCTGAGAAGTATGTAAAAACCCGCTTGCAACGAAATGACTCCAGAACACGTAAAAACCCGCTTGCAACGAAATGACTCCAGAGCACTTAAAAACCCGCTTACAACGAAATGCCTTCAGAGCACTTAAAAACCCGCTTGCAACGAAATGACTCCAGAACACTTAAAAACCCGCTTGCAACGAAAAGACTCCAGAGCACTTAAAAACCCGCTTGCAACGAAATGACTCCAGAGCACTTAAAAACTCGCTTGCAACGAAATGACTCCAGAGTACTTAAAAACTCGCTTGCAACGAAATGACTCCAGAACCCTTAAAAACCCGCTTGCAACGAAATGACTCCAGAGTACTTAAAAACCAACTTACAACAAAATGACTCCAGAGCACTTAAAAACCCGCTTGCAACGAAATGACTCCAGAACACTTAAAAACCCGCTTGCAACGAAATGACTCCAGAGCACTTAAAAACCCGCTTGCAACGAAATGACTCCAGAGCACGTAAAAACCCGCTTGAAACGAAATGACTCCAGAGCACTTAAAAACCCGCTTGCAATGAAATGACTCCAGAGCACTTACAAACCCGCTTGCAACGAAATGACTCCAGTGCACTTAAAAACCCGCTTGCAACGAAATGACTCCAGAGCACTTAAAAACCCGCTTGCAACGAAATGACTCCAGAGCACTTAAAAACCCGCTTGCAACGAAATGACTCCAGAGCACTTAAAAACCCGCTTGCAACGAAATGACTCCAGAGCACTTAAAAACCCGCTTGCAACGAAATGACTCCAGAACACTAAAAACCCGCTTGCAACGAAATGACTCCAGAGCACTTAAAAACCCGCTTGCAACGAAATGACTCCAGAGCACTTAAAAACCCGCTTGCAACGAAATGAATTCAGAGCACTTGAAAACCTGCTTGCAACGAAATGACTCCAGAGCACTTAAAAAACCCGCTTCTAGTGAAATGTCTGAGAAGTATGTAAAAACCCGCTTGCAACGAAATGACTCCAGAGCACGTAAAAACCCGCTTGCAACGAAATGACTCCAGAGCACTTCAAAAACCCGCTTCCAGTTAAATGTCAGAGAAGTATGTAAAAACCCGCTTGCAAAGAAATGATTCCAGAGCACGTAAAAACCCGCTTGCAACGAAATGACTCCAGAGCACTTAAAACCCCGCTTGCAACGAAATGACTCCAGAGTACTTAAAAACCCGCTTGCAACGAAATGACTCCAGAGCACTTAAAAAACCCGCTTCCAGTGAAATGTCTGAGAAGTATGTAAAAACCCGCTTGCAACGAAATGACTCCAGAGCACGTAAAAACCCGCTTGCAACGAAATGACTCCAGAGCACATATTAAACCCGCTTCCAGTTAAATGTCAGAGAAGTATGTAAAAACCCGCTTGCAACGAAATGATTCCAGAGCACGTAAAACCCGCTTGCAACGAAATGACTCCAGAACACGTAAAAACCCGCTTGCAACGAAATGACTGCAGAGCACTTAAAAACCCGCTTACAACGAAATGCCTTCAGAGCACTTAAAAACCCGCTTGCAACGAAATGACTCCAGAACACTTAAAAACCCGCTTGCAACGAAAAGAATCCAGAGCACTTAAAAACCCGCTTGCAATGAAATGCCTCCAGAGCACTTAAAAAACCCACTTCCAGTGAAATGTCTGAGAAGTATTTAAAAACCCGCTTGCAACGAAATGACTCCAGAACACGTAAAAACCCGCTTGCAACGAAATGACTCCAGAGCACTTAAAAACCCGCTTACAACGAAATGCCTTCAGAGCACTTAAAAACCCGCTTGCAACGAAATGACTCCAGAACACTTAAAAACCCGCTTGCAACGAAAAGACTCCAGAGCACTTAAAAACCCGCTTGCAACGAAATGACTCCAGAGCACTTAAAAACCCTCTTGCAACGAAATGACTCCAGAGCACTTAAAAACCCGCTTGCAAGGAAATGACTCCAGAGCACTTAAAAAGTCGCTTGCAACGAAATGACTCCAGAGTACTTAAAAACTCGCTTGCAACGAAATGACTCCAGAACACTTAAAAACCCGCTTGCAACGAAATGACTCCAGAGTACTTGAAAACCCACTTACAACAAAATGACTCCAGAGCACTTAAAAACCCGCTTGCAACGAAATGACTCCAGAACACTTAAAAACCCGCTTGCAACGAAATGACTCCAGAGCACTTAAAAACCCGCTTGCAACTAAATGACTCCAGAGCACGTAAATACCCGCTTGCAACGAAATGACTCCAGAGCACTTAAAAACCCGCTTGCAATGAAATGACTCCAGAACACTTAAAAACCCGCTTGCAACGAAATGACTCCAGTGCACTTAAAAACCCGCTTGCAACGAAATGACTCCAGAGCACTTAAAAACCCGCTTGCAACGAAATGACTCCAGAGCACTTCAAAAACCCGCTTCCAGTTAAATGTCAGAGAAGTATGTAAAAACCCGCTTGCAACGAAATGATTCCAGAGCACGTAAAAACCCGCTTGCAACTAAATGACTCCAGAGCACGTAAATACCCGCTTGCAACGAAATGACTCCAGAGCACTTAAAAACTCGCTTGCAACGAAATGACTCCAGAGTACTTAAAAACTCGCTTGCAACGAAATGACTCCAGAGCACTTCAAAAACCCGCTTGCAACGAAATGACTCCAGAGCACGTAAATACCCGCTTGCAACGAAATGACTCCAGAGCACTTAAAAACTCGCTTGCAACGAAATGACTCCAGAGTACTTAAAAACTCGCTTGCAACGAAATGACTCCAGAGCACTTCAAAAACCCGCTTGCAACGAAATGACTCCAGAGCACTTAAAAACCCGCTTGCAACGAAATGACTCCAGAGCACGTAAAAACCCGCTTGCAACGAAATGATTCCAGAGCACGTAAAAACCCGCTTGCAACGAAATGACTCCAGAGTACTTAAAAACCCGCTTGCAACGAAATGCCTCCAGAGCACTTAAAAAACCCACTTCCAGTGAAATGTCTGAGAAGTATGTAAAAACCCGCTTGCAACGAAATGACTCCAGAACACGTAAAAACCCGCTTGCAACGAAATGACTCCAGAGCACTTAAAAACCCGCTTACAACGAAATGCCTTCAGAGCACTTAAAAACCCGCTTGCAACGAAATGACTCCAGAACACTAAAAACCCGCTTGGAACGAAATGACTCCAGAGCACTTAAAAACCCGCTTGCAACGAAATGACTCCAGAGCACTTAAAAACCCACTTGCAACGAAATGACTCCAGAGCACTTGAAAACCCGCTTGCAACGAAATGACTCCAGAGCACTTAAAAAACCCGCTTCCAGTGAAATGTCTGAGAAGTATGTAAAAACCCGCTTGCAACGAAATGACTCCAGAGCACGTAAAAAACCGCTTGCAACGAAATGACTCCAGAGCACTTCAAAAACCCGCTTCCAGTTAAATGTCAGAGAAGTATGTAAAAACCCGCTTGCAAAGAAATGATTCCAGAGCACGTAAAAACCCGCTTGCAACGAAATGACTCCAGAGCACTTAAAACCCCGCTTGCAACGAAATGACTCCAGAGTACTTAAAAACCCGCTTGCAACGAAATGACTCCAGAGCACTTAAAAAACCCGCTTCCAGTGAAATGTCTGAGAAGTATGTAAAAACCCGCTTGCAACGAAATGACTCCAGAGCACGTAAAAACCCGCTTGCAACGAAATGACTCCAGAGCACATATTAAACCCGCTTCCAGTTAAATGTCAGAGAAGTATGTAAAAACCCGCTTGCAACGAAATGATTCCAGAGCACGTAAAACCCGCTTGCAACGAAATGACTCCAGAACACGTAAAAACCCGCTTGCAACGAAATGACTGCAGAGCACTTAAAAACCCGCTTACAACGAAATGCCTTCAGAGCACTTAAAAACCCGCTTGCAACGAAATGACTCCAGAACACTTAAAAACCCGCTTGCAACGAAAAGAATCCAGAGCACTTAAAAACCCGCTTGCAATGAAATGCCTCCAGAGCACTTAAAAAACCCACTTCCAGTGAAATGTCTGAGAAGTATTTAAAAACCCGCTTGCAACGAAATGACTCCAGAACACGTAAAAACCCGCTTGCAACGAAATGACTCCAGAGCACTTAAAAACCCGCTTACAACGAAATGCCTTCAGAGCACTTAAAAACCCGCTTGCAACGAAATGACTCCAGAACACTTAAAAACCCGCTTGCAACGAAAAGACTCCAGAGCACTTAAAAACCCGCTTGCAACGAAATGACTCCAGAGCACTTAAAAACCCTCTTGCAACGAAATGACTCCAGAGCACTTAAAAACCCGCTTGCAAGGAAATGACTCCAGAGCACTTAAAAAGTCGCTTGCAACGAAATGACTCCAGAGTACTTAAAAACTCGCTTGCAACGAAATGACTCCAGAACACTTAAAAACCCGCTTGCAACGAAATGACTCCAGAGTACTTGAAAACCCATTTACAACAAAATGACTCCAGAGCACTTAAAAACCCGCTTGCAACGAAATGACTCCAGAACACTTAAAAACCCGCTTGCAACGAAATGACTCCAGAGCACTTAAAAACCCGCTTGCAACTAAATGACTCCAGAGCACGTAAATACCCGCTTGCAACGAAATGACTCCAGAGCACTTAAAAACCCGCTTGCAATGAAATGACTCCAGAACACTTAAAAACCCGCTTGCAACGAAATGACTCCAGTGCACTTAAAAACCCGCTTGCAACGAAATGACTCCAGAGCACTTAAAAACCCGCTTGCAACGAAATGACTCCAGAGCACTTCAAAAACCCGCTTCCAGTTAAATGTCAGAGAAGTATGTAAAAACCCGCTTGCAACGAAATGATTCCAGAGCACGTAAAAACCCGCTTGCAACTAAATGACTCCAGAGCACGTAAATACCCGCTTGCAACGAAATGACTCCAGAGCACTTAAAAACTCGCTTGCAACGCAATGACTCCAGAGTACTTAAAAACTCGCTTGCAACGAAATGACTCCAGAGCACTTCAAAAACCCGCTTGCAACGAAATGACTCCAGAGCACGTAAATACCCGCTTGCAACGAAATGACTCCAGAGCACTTAAAAACTCGCTTGCAACGAAATGACTCCAGAGTACTTAAAAACTCGCTTGCAACGAAATGACTCCAGAGCACTTCAAAAACCCGCTTGCAACGAAATGACTCCAGAGCACTTAAAAACCCGCTTGCAACGAAATGACTCCAGAGCACGTAAAAACCCGCTTGCAACGAAATGATTCCAGAGCACGTAAAAACCCGCTTGCAACGAAATGACTCCAGAGTACTTAAAAACCCGCTTGCAACGAAATGCCTCCAGAGCACTTAAAAAACCCACTTCCAGTGAAATGTCTGAGAAGTATGTAAAAACCCGCTTGCAACGAAATGACTCCAGAACACGTAAAAACCCGCTTGCAACGAAATGACTCCAGAGCACTTAAAAACCCGCTTACAACGAAATGCCTTCAGAGCACTTAAAAACCCGCTTGCAACGAAATGACTCCAGAACACTAAAAACCCGCTTGGAACGAAATGACTCCAGAGCACTTAAAAACCCGCTTGCAACGAAATGACTCCAGAGCACTTAAAAACCCACTTGCAACGAAATGACTCCAGAGCACTTGAAAACCCGCTTGCAACGAAATGACTCCAGAGCACTTAAAAAACCCGCTTCCAGTGAAATGTCTGAGAAGTATGTAAAAACCCGCTTGCAACGAAATGACTCCAGAGCACGTAAAAAACCGCTTGCAACGAAATGACTCCAGAGCACTTCAAAAACCCGCTTCCAGTTAAATGTCAGAGAAGTATGTAAAAACCCGCTTGCAACGAAATGATTCCAGAGCACGTAAAAACCCGCTTGCAACGAAATGACTCCAGAACACGTAAAAACCCGCTTGCAACGAAATGACTCCAGAGCACTTAAAAACCCGCTTGCAACGAAATGACTCCAGAACACTTAAAAACCTGCTTGCAACGAAAAGACTCCAGAGCACTTAAAAACCCGCTTGCAATGAAATGACTCCAGAGCACTTAAAAACCCTCTTGCAACGAAATGACTCCAGAGCACTTAAAAACCCGCTTGCAACGAAATGACTCCAGAGCACTTAAAAACTCGCTTGCAACAAAATGACTCCAGAGTACTTAAAAACTCGCTTGCAACGAAATGACTCCAGAACACTTAAAAACCCGCTTGCAACGAAATGACTCCAGAACACTAAAAACCCGCTTGCAACGAAATGACTCCAGAACACTAAACACCCGCTTGCAACGAAATGACTCCAGAGCACTTAAAAACCCGCTTGCAACGAAATGACTCCAGAGCACTTGAAAACCCGCTTGCAACGAAATGACTCCAGAGCACTTAAAAAACCCGCTTCCAGTGAAATGTCTGAGAAGTATGTAAAAACCCGCTTACAACGAAATGACTCCAGAGCACTTAAAAACCCGCTTGCAACGAAATGACTCCAGAGCACTTCAAAAACCCGCTTCGAGTTAAATGTCAGAGAAGTATGTAAAAACACGCTTGCAACGAAATGATTCCAGAGCACGTAAAAACCCGCTTGCAACGAAATGACTCCAGAGTACTTAAAAACCCGCTTGCAACGAAATGCCTCCAGAGCACTTAAAAAACCCACTTCCAGTGAAATGTCTGAGAAGTATTTAAAAACCCGCTTGCAACGAAATGACTCCAGAACACGTAAAAACCCGCTTGCAACGAAATGACTCCAGAGCACTTAAAAACCCGCTTACAACGAAATGCCTTCAGAGCACTTAAAAACCCGCTTGCAACGAAATGACTCCAGAACACTTAAAAACCCTCTTGCAACGAAATGACTCCAGAGCACTTAAAAACCCGCTTGCAAGGAAATGACTCCAGAGCACTTAAAAAGTCGCTTGCAACGAAATGACTCCAGAGTACTTAAAAACTCGCTTGCAACGAAATGACTCCAGAACACTTAAAAACCCGCTTGCAACGAAATGACTCCAGAGTACTTAAAAACCCGCTTGCAACAAAATGACTCCAGAGCACTTAAAAACCCGCTTGCAACGAAATGACTCCAGAACACTTAAAAACCCGCTTGCAACGAAATGACTCCAGAGCACTTAAAAACCCGCTTGCAACTAAATGACTCCAGAGCACGTAAAAACCCGCTTGCAACGAAATGACTCCAGAGCACTTAAAAACCCGCTTGCAATGAAATGACTCCAGAACACTTAAAAACCCGCTTGCAACGAAATGACTCCAGTGCACTTAAAAACCCGCTTGCAACGAAATGACTCCAGAGCACTTAAAAACCCGCTTGCAACGAAATGACTCCAGAGCACTTAAAAAACCCGCTTCCAGTGAAATGTCTGAGAAGTATGTAAAAACCCGCTTGCAACGAAATGACTCCAGAGCACGTAAAAACCCGCTTGCAACGAAATGACTCCAGAGCACTTCAAAAACCCGCTTCCAGTTAAATGTCAGAGAAGTATGTAAAAACCTGCTTGCAACGAAATGATTCCAGAGCACGTAAAAACCCGCTTGCAACGAAATGACTCCAGAGTACTTAAAAACCCGCTTGCAACGAAATGCCTCCAGAGCACTTAAAAAACCCACTTCCAGTGAAATGTCTGAGAAGTATGTAAAAACCCGCTTTCAACGAAATGACTCCAGAACACGTAAAAACCCGCTTGCAACGAAATGACTCCAGAGCACTTAAAAACCCGCTTACAACGAAATGCCTTCAGAGCACTTAAAAACCCGCTTGCAACGAAATGACTCCAGAGCACTTAAAAACCCACTTACAACAAAATGACTCCAGAGCACTTAAAAACCCGCTTGCAACGAAATGACTCCAGAACACTTAAAAACCCGCTTGCAACGAAATGACTCCAGAGCACTTAAAAACCCGCTTGCAACGAAATGACTCCAGAGCACTTAAAAACCCGCTTGCAACGAAATGACTCCAGAGTACTTAAAAACCCGCTTGCAACGAAATGACTCCAGAGCACTTAAAAACCCGCTTGCAACGAAATGACTCCAGAACACTAAAAACCCGCTTGCAACGAAATGACTCCAGAGCACTTAAAAACCCGCTTGCAACGAAATGACTCCAGAGCACTTAAAAACCCGCTTGCAACGAAATGACTCCAGAGCACTTGAAAACCCGCTTGCAACGAAATGACTCCAGAGCACTTAAAAAACCCGCTTCCAGTGAAATGTCTGAGAAGTATGTAAAAACCCGCTTGCAACGAAATGACTCCAGAGCACGTAAAAACCCGCTTGCAACGAAATGACTCCAGAGCACTTCAAAAACCCGCTTCCAGTGAAATGTCTGAGAAGTATGTAAAAACCCGCTTGCAACGAAATGATTCCAGAGCACGTAAAAACCCGCTTGCAACGAAATGACTCCAGAGTACTTAAAATCCCGCTTGCAACGAAATGCCTCCAGAGCACTTAAAAAACCCACTTCCAGTGAAATGTCTGAGAAGTATGTAAAAACCCGCTTGCAACGAAATGACTCCAGAACACGTAAAAACCCGCTTGCAACGAAATGACTGCAGAGCACTTAAAAACCCGCTTACAACGAAATGCCTTCAGAGCACTTAAAAACCCGCTTGCAACGAAATGACTCCAGAACACTTAAAAACCCGCTTGCAACGAAAAGACTCCAGAGCACTTAAAAACCCGCTTGCAACGAAATGACTCCAGAGCACTTAAAAACTCGCTTGCAACGAAATGACTCCAGAGTACTTAAAAACTCGCTTGCAACGAAATGACTCCAGAACACTTAAAAACCCGCTTGCAACAAAATGACTCCAGAGTACTTAAAAACAAACTTACAACAAAATGACTCCAGAGCACTTAAAAACCCGCTTGCAACGAAATGACTCCAGAACACTTAAAAACCCGCTTGCAACGAAATGACTCCAGAGCACTTAAAAACCCGCTTGCAACGAAATGACTCCAGAGCACGTAAAAACCCGCTTGAAACGAAATGACTCCAGAGCACTTAAAAACCCGCTTGCAATGAAATGACTCCAGAGCACTTACAAACCCGCTTGCAACGAAATGACTCCAGTGCACTTAAAAACCCGCTTGCAACGAAATGACTCCAGAGCACTTAAATACCCGCTTGCAACGAAATGACTCCAGAGCACTTAAAAACCCGCTTGCAACGAAATGACTCCAGAGTACTTAAAAACCCGCTTGCAACGAAATGACTCCAGAGCACTTAAAAACCCGCTTGCAACGAAATGACTCCAGAACACTAAAAACCCGCTTGCAACGAAATGACTCCAGAGCACTTAAAAACCCGCTTGCAACGAAATGACTCCAGAGCACTTAAAAACCCGCTTGCAACGAAATGACTCCAGAGCACTTGAAAACCTGCTTGCAACGAAATGACTCCAGAGCACTTAAAAAACCCGCTTCTAGTGAAATGTCTGAGAAGTATGTAAAAACCCGCTTGCAACGAAATGACTCCAGAGCACGTAAAAACCCGCTTGCAACGAAATGACTCCAGAGCACTTCAAAAACCCGCTTCCAGTTAAATGTCAGAGAAGTATGTAAAAACCCGCTTGCAATGAAATGCCTCCAGAGCACTTAAAAAACCCACTTCCAGTGAAATGTCTGAGAAGTATTTAAAAACCCGCTTGCAACGAAATGACTCCAGAACACGTAAAAACCCGCTTGCAACGAAATGACTCCAGAGCACTTAAAAACCCGCTTACAACGAAATGCCTTCAGAGCACTTAAAAACCCGCTTGCAACGAAATGACTCCAGAACACTTAAAAACCCGCTTGCAACGAAAAGACTCCAGAGCACTTAAAAACCCGCTTGCAACGAAATGACTCCAGAGCACTTAAAAAACCCGCTTCCAGTGAAATGTCTGAGAAGTATGTAAAAACCCGCTTGCAACGAAATGACTCCAGAGCACTTAAAACCCCGCTTGCAACGAAATGACTCCAGAGTACTTAAAAACCCGCTTGCAACGAAATGACTCCAGAGCACTTAAAAAACCCGCTTCCAGTGAAATGTCTGAGAAGTATGTAAAAACCCGCTTGCAACGAAATGACTCCAGAGCACGTAAAAACCCGCTTGCAACGAAATGACTCCAGAGCACATATTAAACCCGCTTCCAGTTAAATGTCAGAGAAGTATGTAAAAACCCGCTTGCAACGAAATGATTCCAGAGCACGTAAAACCCGCTTGCAACGAAATGACTCCAGAACACGTAAAAACCCGCTTGCAACGAAATGACTGCAGAGCACTTAAAAACCCGCTTACAACGAAATGCCTTCAGAGCACTTAAAAACCCGCTTGCAACGAAATGACTCCAGAACACTTAAAAACCCGCTTGCAACGAAAAGAATCCAGAGCACTTAAAAACCCGCTTGCAATGAAATGCCTCCAGAGCACTTAAAAAACCCACTTCCAGTGAAATGTCTGAGAAGTATTTAAAAACCCGCTTGCAACGAAATGACTCCAGAACACGTAAAAACCCGCTTGCAACGAAATGACTCCAGAGCACTTAAAAACCCGCTTACAACGAAATGCCTTCAGAGCACTTAAAAACCCGCTTGCAACGAAATGACTCCAGAACACTTAAAAACCCGCTTGCAACGAAAAGACTCCAGAGCACTTAAAAACCCGCTTGCAACGAAATGACTCCAGAGCACTTAAAAACCCTCTTGCAACGAAATGACTCCAGAGCACTTAAAAACCCGCTTGCAAGGAAATGACTCCAGAGCACTTAAAAAGTCGCTTGCAACGAAATGACTCCAGAGTACTTAAAAACTCGCTTGCAACGAAATGACTCCAGAACACTTAAAAACCCGCTTGCAACGAAATGACTCCAGAGTACTTGAAAACCCATTTACAACAAAATGACTCCAGAGCACTTAAAAACCCGCTTGCAACGAAATGACTCCAGAACACTTAAAAACCCGCTTGCAACGAAATGACTCCAGAGCACTTAAAAACCCGCTTGCAACTAAATGACTCCAGAGCACGTAAATACCCGCTTGCAACGAAATGACTCCAGAGCACTTAAAAACCCGCTTGCAATGAAATGACTCCAGAACACTTAAAAACCCGCTTGCAACGAAATGACTCCAGTGCACTTAAAAACCCGCTTGCAACGAAATGACTCCAGAGCACTTAAAAACCCGCTTGCAACGAAATGACTCCAGAGCACTTCAAAAACCCGCTTCCAGTTAAATGTCAGAGAAGTATGTAAAAACCCGCTTGCAACGAAATGATTCCAGAGCACGTAAAAACCCGCTTGCAACTAAATGACTCCAGAGCACGTAAATACCCGCTTGCAACGAAATGACTCCAGAGCACTTAAAAACTCGCTTGCAACGCAATGACTCCAGAGTACTTAAAAACTCGCTTGCAACGAAATGACTCCAGAGCACTTCAAAAACCCGCTTGCAACGAAATGACTCCAGAGCACGTAAATACCCGCTTGCAACGAAATGACTCCAGAGCACTTAAAAACTCGCTTGCAACGAAATGACTCCAGAGTACTTAAAAACTCGCTTGCAACGAAATGACTCCAGAGCACTTCAAAAACCCGCTTGCAACGAAATGACTCCAGAGCACTTAAAAACCCGCTTGCAACGAAATGACTCCAGAGCACGTAAAAACCCGCTTGCAACGAAATGATTCCAGAGCACGTAAAAACCCGCTTGCAACGAAATGACTCCAGAGTACTTAAAAACCCGCTTGCAACGAAATGCCTCCAGAGCACTTAAAAAACCCACTTCCAGTGAAATGTCTGAGAAGTATGTAAAAACCCGCTTGCAACGAAATGACTCCAGAACACGTAAAAACCCGCTTGCAACGAAATGACTCCAGAGCACTTAAAAACCCGCTTACAACGAAATGCCTTCAGAGCACTTAAAAACCCGCTTGCAACGAAATGACTCCAGAACACTAAAAACCCGCTTGGAACGAAATGACTCCAGAGCACTTAAAAACCCGCTTGCAACGAAATGACTCCAGAGCACTTAAAAACCCACTTGCAACGAAATGACTCCAGAGCACTTGAAAACCCGCTTGCAACGAAATGACTCCAGAGCACTTAAAAAACCCGCTTCCAGTGAAATGTCTGAGAAGTATGTAAAAACCCGCTTGCAACGAAATGACTCCAGAGCACGTAAAAAACCGCTTGCAACGAAATGACTCCAGAGCACTTCAAAAACCCGCTTCCAGTTAAATGTCAGAGAAGTATGTAAAAACCCGCTTGCAACGAAATGATTCCAGAGCACGTAAAAACCCGCTTGCAACGAAATGACTCCAGAACACGTAAAAACCCGCTTGCAACGAAATGACTCCAGAGCACTTAAAAACCCGCTTGCAACGAAATGACTCCAGAACACTTAAAAACCTGCTTGCAACGAAAAGACTCCAGAGCACTTAAAAACCCGCTTGCAATGAAATGACTCCAGAGCACTTAAAAACCCTCTTGCAACGAAATGACTCCAGAGCACTTAAAAACCCGCTTGCAACGAAATGACTCCAGAGCACTTAAAAACTCGCTTGCAACAAAATGACTCCAGAGTACTTAAAAACTCGCTTGCAACGAAATGACTCCAGAACACTTAAAAACCCGCTTGCAACGAAATGACTCCAGAACACTAAAAACCCGCTTGCAACGAAATGACTCCAGAACACTAAACACCCGCTTGCAACGAAATGACTCCAGAGCACTTAAAAACCCGCTTGCAACGAAATGACTCCAGAGCACTTGAAAACCCGCTTGCAACGAAATGACTCCAGAGCACTTAAAAAACCCGCTTCCAGTGAAATGTCTGAGAAGTATGTAAAAACCCGCTTACAACGAAATGACTCCAGAGCACTTAAAAACCCGCTTGCAACGAAATGACTCCAGAGCACTTCAAAAACCCGCTTCGAGTTAAATGTCAGAGAAGTATGTAAAAACACGCTTGCAACGAAATGATTCCAGAGCACGTAAAAACCCGCTTGCAACGAAATGACTCCAGAGTACTTAAAAACCCGCTTGCAACGAAATGCCTCCAGAGCACTTAAAAAACCCACTTCCAGTGAAATGTCTGAGAAGTATTTAAAAACCCGCTTGCAACGAAATGACTCCAGAACACGTAAAAACCCGCTTGCAACGAAATGACTCCAGAGCACTTAAAAACCCGCTTACAACGAAATGCCTTCAGAGCACTTAAAAACCCGCTTGCAACGAAATGACTCCAGAACACTTAAAAACCCTCTTGCAACGAAATGACTCCAGAGCACTTAAAAACCCGCTTGCAAGGAAATGACTCCAGAGCACTTAAAAAGTCGCTTGCAACGAAATGACTCCAGAGTACTTAAAAACTCGCTTGCAACGAAATGACTCCAGAACACTTAAAAACCCGCTTGCAACGAAATGACTCCAGAGTACTTAAAAACCCGCTTGCAACAAAATGACTCCAGAGCACTTAAAAACCCGCTTGCAACGAAATGACTCCAGAACACTTAAAAACCCGCTTGCAACGAAATGACTCCAGAGCACTTAAAAACCCGCTTGCAACTAAATGACTCCAGAGCACGTAAAAACCCGCTTGCAACGAAATGACTCCAGAGCACTTAAAAACCCGCTTGCAATGAAATGACTCCAGAACACTTAAAAACCCGCTTGCAACGAAATGACTCCAGTGCACTTAAAAACCCGCTTGCAACGAAATGACTCCAGAGCACTTAAAAACCCGCTTGCAACGAAATGACTCCAGAGCACTTAAAAAACCCGCTTCCAGTGAAATGTCTGAGAAGTATGTAAAAACCCGCTTGCAACGAAATGACTCCAGAGCACGTAAAAACCCGCTTGCAACGAAATGACTCCAGAGCACTTCAAAAACCCGCTTCCAGTTAAATGTCAGAGAAGTATGTAAAAACCCGCTTGCAACGAAATGATTCCAGAGCACGTAAAAACCCGCTTGCAACGAAATGACTCCAGAGTACTTAAAAACCCGCTTGCAACGAAATGCCTCCAGAGCACTTAAAAAACCCACTTCCAGTGAAATGTCTGAGAAGTATGTAAAAACCCGCTTTCAACGAAATGACTCCAGAACACGTAAAAACCCGCTTGCAACGAAATGACTCCAGAGCACTTAAAAACCCGCTTACAACGAAATGCCTTCAGAGCACTTAAAAACCCGCTTGCAACGAAATGACTCCAGAGCACTTAAAAACCCACTTACAACAAAATGACTCCAGAGCACTTAAAAACCCGCTTGCAACGAAATGACTCCAGAACACTTAAAAACCCGCTTGCAACGAAATGACTCCAGAGCACTTAAAAACCCGCTTGCAACGAAATGACTCCAGAGCACTTAAAAACCCGCTTGCAACGAAATGACTCCAGAGTACTTAAAAACCCGCTTGCAACGAAATGACTCCAGAGCACTTAAAAACCCGCTTGCAACGAAATGACTCCAGAACACTAAAAACCCGCTTGCAACGAAATGACTCCAGAGCACTTAAAAACCCGCTTGCAACGAAATGACTCCAGAGCACTTAAAAACCCGCTTGCAACGAAATGACTCCAGAGCACTTGAAAACCCGCTTGCAACGAAATGACTCCAGAGCACTTAAAAAACCCGCTTCCAGTGAAATGTCTGAGAAGTATGTAAAAACCCGCTTGCAACGAAATGACTCCAGAGCACGTAAAAACCCGCTTGCAACGAAATGACTCCAGAGCACTTCAAAAACCCGCTTCCAGTGAAATGTCTGAGAAGTATGTAAAAACCCGCTTGCAACGAAATGATTCCAGAGCACGTAAAAACCCGCTTGCAACGAAATGACTCCAGAGTACTTAAAATCCCGCTTGCAACGAAATGCCTCCAGAGCACTTAAAAAACCCACTTCCAGTGAAATGTCTGAGAAGTATGTAAAAACCCGCTTGCAACGAAATGACTCCAGAACACGTAAAAACCCGCTTGCAACGAAATGACTGCAGAGCACTTAAAAACCCGCTTACAACGAAATGCCTTCAGAGCACTTAAAAACCCGCTTGCAACGAAATGACTCCAGAACACTTAAAAACCCGCTTGCAACGAAAAGACTCCAGAGCACTTAAAAACCCGCTTGCAACGAAATGACTCCAGAGCACTTAAAAACTCGCTTGCAACGAAATGACTCCAGAGTACTTAAAAACTCGCTTGCAACGAAATGACTCCAGAACACTTAAAAACCCGCTTGCAACAAAATGACTCCAGAGTACTTAAAAACAAACTTACAACAAAATGACTCCAGAGCACTTAAAAACCCGCTTGCAACGAAATGACTCCAGAACACTTAAAAACCCGCTTGCAACGAAATGACTCCAGAGCACTTAAAAACCCGCTTGCAACGAAATGACTCCAGAGCACGTAAAAACCCGCTTGAAACGAAATGACTCCAGAGCACTTAAAAACCCGCTTGCAATGAAATGACTCCAGAGCACTTACAAACCCGCTTGCAACGAAATGACTCCAGTGCACTTAAAAACCCGCTTGCAACGAAATGACTCCAGAGCACTTAAATACCCGCTTGCAACGAAATGACTCCAGAGCACTTAAAAACCCGCTTGCAACGAAATGACTCCAGAGTACTTAAAAACCCGCTTGCAACGAAATGACTCCAGAGCACTTAAAAACCCGCTTGCAACGAAATGACTCCAGAACACTAAAAACCCGCTTGCAACGAAATGACTCCAGAGCACTTAAAAACCCGCTTGCAACGAAATGACTCCAGAGCACTTAAAAACCCGCTTGCAACGAAATGACTCCAGAGCACTTGAAAACCTGCTTGCAACGAAATGACTCCAGAGCACTTAAAAAACCCGCTTCTAGTGAAATGTCTGAGAAGTATGTAAAAACCCGCTTGCAACGAAATGACTCCAGAGCACGTAAAAACCCGCTTGCAACGAAATGACTCCAGAGCACTTCAAAAACCCGCTTCCAGTTAAATGTCAGAGAAGTATGTAAAAACCCGCTTGCAATGAAATGCCTCCAGAGCACTTAAAAAACCCACTTCCAGTGAAATGTCTGAGAAGTATTTAAAAACCCGCTTGCAACGAAATGACTCCAGAACACGTAAAAACCCGCTTGCAACGAAATGACTCCAGAGCACTTAAAAACCCGCTTACAACGAAATGCCTTCAGAGCACTTAAAAACCCGCTTGCAACGAAATGACTCCAGAACACTTAAAAACCCGCTTGCAACGAAAAGACTCCAGAGCACTTAAAAACCCGCTTGCAACGAAATGACTCCAGAGCACTTAAAAACCCGCTTGCAACTAAATGACTCCAGAGCACGTAAATACCCGCTTGCAACGAAATGACTCCAGAGCACTTAAAAACCCGCTTGCAATGAAATGACTCCAGAACACTTAAAAACCCGCTTGCAACGAAATGACTCCAGTGCACTTAAAAACCCGCTTGCAACGAAATGACTCCAGAGCACTTAAAAACCCGCTTGCAACGAAATGACTCCAGAGCACTTCAAAAACCCGCTTCCAGTTAAATGTCAGAGAAGTATGTAAAAACCCGCTTGCAACGAAATGATTCCAGAGCACGTAAAAACCCGCTTGCAACGAAATGACTCCAGAGTACTTAAAATCCCGCTTGCAACGAAATGCCTCCAGAGCACTTAAAAAACCCACTTCCAGTGAAATGTCTGAGAAGTATGTAAAAACCCGCTTGCAACGAAATGACTCCAGAACACGTAAAAACCCGCTTGCAACGAAATGACTGCAGAGCACTTAAAAACCCGCTTACAACGAAATGCCTTCAGAGCACTTAAAAACCCGCTTGCAACGAAATGACTCCAGAACACTTAAAAACCCGCTTGCAACGAAAAGACTCCAGAGCACTTAAAAACCCGCTTGCAACGAAATGACTCCAGAGCACTTAAAAACTCGCTTGCAACGAAATGACTCCAGAGTACTTAAAAACTCGCTTGCAACGAAATGACTCCAGAACACTTAAAAACCCGCTTGCAACAAAATGACTCCAGAGTACTTAAAAACAAACTTACAACAAAATGACTCCAGAGCACTTAAAAACCCGCTTGCAACGAAATGACTCCAGAACACTTAAAAACCCGCTTGCAACGAAATGACTCCAGAGCACTTAAAAACCCGCTTGCAACGAAATGACTCCAGAGCACGTAAAAACCCGCTTGAAACGAAATGACTCCAGAGCACTTAAAAACCCGCTTGCAATGAAATGACTCCAGAGCACTTACAAACCCGCTTGCAACGAAATGACTCCAGTGCACTTAAAAACCCGCTTGCAACGAAATGACTCCAGAGCACTTAAATACCCGCTTGCAACGAAATGACTCCAGAGCACTTAAAAACCCGCTTGCAACGAAATGACTCCAGAGTACTTAAAAACCCGCTTGCAACGAAATGACTCCAGAGCACTTAAAAACCCGCTTGCAACGAAATGACTCCAGAACACTAAAAACCCGCTTGCAACGAAATGACTCCAGAGCACTTAAAAACCCGCTTGCAACGAAATGACTCCAGAGCACTTAAAAACCCGCTTGCAACGAAATGACTCCAGAGCACTTGAAAACCTGCTTGCAACGAAATGACTCCAGAGCACTTAAAAAACCCGCTTCTAGTGAAATGTCTGAGAAGTATGTAAAAACCCGCTTGCAACGAAATGACTCCAGAGCACGTAAAAACCCGCTTGCAACGAAATGACTCCAGAGCACTTCAAAAACCCGCTTCCAGTTAAATGTCAGAGAAGTATGTAAAAACCCGCTTGCAATGAAATGCCTCCAGAGCACTTAAAAAACCCACTTCCAGTGAAATGTCTGAGAAGTATTTAAAAACCCGCTTGCAACGAAATGACTCCAGAACACGTAAAAACCCGCTTGCAACGAAATGACTCCAGAGCACTTAAAAACCCGCTTACAACGAAATGCCTTCAGAGCACTTAAAAACCCGCTTGCAACGAAATGACTCCAGAACACTTAAAAACCCGCTTGCAACGAAAAGACTCCAGAGCACTTAAAAACCCGCTTGCAACGAAATGACTCCAGAGCACTTAAAAACCCGCTTGCAACTAAATGACTCCAGAGCACGTAAATACCCGCTTGCAACGAAATGACTCCAGAGCACTTAAAAACCCGCTTGCAATGAAATGACTCCAGAACACTTAAAAACCCGCTTGCAACGAAATGACTCCAGTGCACTTAAAAACCCGCTTGCAACGAAATGACTCCAGAGCACTTAAAAACCCGCTTGCAACGAAATGACTCCAGAGCACTTCAAAAACCCGCTTCCAGTTAAATGTCAGAGAAGTATGTAAAAACCCGCTTGCAACGAAATGATTCCAGAGCACGTAAAAACCCGCTTGCAACGAAATGACTCCAGAGTACTTAAAAACCCGCTTGCAACGAAATGCCTCCAGAGCACATAAAAAACCCACTTCCAGTGAAATGTCTGAGAAGTATGTAAAAACCCGCTTTCAACGAAATGACTCCAGAACACGTAAAAACCCGCTTGCAACGAAATGACTCCAGAGCACTTAAAAACCCGCTTACAACGAAATGCCTTCAGAGCACTTAAAAACCCGCTTGCAACGAAATGACTCCAGAACACTTAAAAACCCGCTTGCAACGAAAAGACTCCAGAGCACTTAAAAACCCGCTTGCAACGAAATGACTCCAGAGCACTTAAAAACCCTCTTGCAACGAAATGACTCCAGAGCACTTAAAAACCCGCTTGAAACGAAATGACTCCAGAGCACTTAAAAACTCGCTTGCAACGAAATGACTCCAGAGTACTTAAAAACTCGCTTGCAACGAAATGACTCCAGAACACTTAAAAACCCGCTTGCAACGAAATGACTCCAGAGTACTTAAAAACCCACTTACAACGAAATGACTCCAGAGCACTTAAAAACCCGCTTGCAACGAAATGACTCCAGAACACTTAAAAACCCGCTTGCAACGAAATGACTCCAGAGCACTTAAAAACCCGCTTGCAACGAAATGACTCCAGAGCACTTAAAAACCCGCTTGCAACGAAATGACTCCAGAGTACTTAAAAACCCGCTTGCAACGAAATGACTCCAGAGCACTTAAAAACCCGCTTGCAACGAAATGACTCCAGAACACTAAAAACCCGCTTGCAACGAAATGACTCCAGAGCACTTAAAAACCCGCTTGCAACGAAATGACTCCAGAGCACTTAAAAACCCGCTTGCAACGAAATGACTCCAGAGCACTTGAAAACCCGCTTGCAACGAAATGACTCCAGAGCACTTAAAAAACCCGCTTCCAGTGAAATGTCTGAGTAGTATGTAAAAACCCGCTTGCAACGAAATGACTCCAGAGCACGTAAAAACCCGCTTGCAACGAAATGACTCCAGAGCACTTCAAAAACCCGCTTCCAGTGAAATGTCTGAGAAGTATGTAAAAACCCGATGGCAAAGAAATGACTCCAGAGTACTTAAAAACCCGCTTGCAACGAAATGCCTCCAGAGCACTTAAAAAACCCACTTCCAGTGAAATGTCTGAGAAGTATGTAAAAACCCGCTTGCAACGAAATGACTCCAGAACACGTAAAAACCCGCTTGCAACGAAATGACTCCAGAGCACTTAAAAACCCGCTTACAACGAAATGCCTTCAGAGCACTTAAAAACCCGCTTGCAACGAAATGACTCCAGAACACTTAAAAACCCGCTTGCAACGAAAAGACTCCAGAGCACTTAAAAACCCGCTTGCAACGAAATGACTCCAGAGCACTTAAAAACTTGCTTGCAACGAAATGACTCCAGAGTACTTAAAAACTCGCTTGCAACGAAATGACTCCAGAACACTTAAAAACCCGCTTGCAACGAAATGACTCCAGAGTACTTAAAAACCAACTTACAAAAAAATGACTCCAGAGCACTTAAAAACCCGCTTGCAACGAAATGACTCCAGAACACTTAAAAACCCGCTTGCAACGAAATGACTCCAGAGCACTTAAAAACCCGCTTGCAACGAAATGACTCCAGAGCACGTAAAAACCCGCTTGAAACGAAATGACTCCAGAGCACTTAAAAACCCGCTTGCAATGAAATGACTCCAGAACACTTACAAACCCGCTTGCAACGAAATGACTCCAGTGCACTTAAAAACCCGCTTGCAACGAAATGACTCCAGAGCACTTAAAAACCCGCTTGCAACGAAATGACTCCAGAGCACTTAAAAACCCGCTTGCAATGAAATGACTGCAGAGTACTTAAAAACCCGCTTGCAACGAAATGACTCCAGAGCACTTAAAAACCCGCTTGCAACGAAATGACTCCAGAACACTAAAAACCCGCTTGCAACGAAATGACTCCAGAGCACTTAAAAACCCGCTTGCAACGAAATGACTCCAGAGCACTTAAAAACCCGCTTGCAACGAAATGACTCCAGAGCACTTGAAAACCTGCTTGCAACGAAATGACTCCAGAGCACTTAAAAAACCCGCTTCTAGTGAAATGTCTGAGAAGTATGTAAAAACCCGCTTGCAACGAAATGACTCCAGAGCACGTAAAAACCCGCTTGCAACGAAATGACTCCAGAGCACTTCAAAAACCCGCTTCCAGTTAAATGTCAGAGAAGTATGTAAAAACCCGCTTGCAACAAAATGATTCCAGAGCACGTAAAAACCCGCTTGCAACGAAATGACTCCAGAGCACTTAAAACCCCGCTTGCAACGAAATGACTCCAGAGTACTTAAAAACCCGCTTGCAACGAAATGACTCCAGAGCACTTAAAAAACCCGCTTCCAGTGAAATGTCTGAGAAGTATGTAAAAACCCGCTTGCAACGAAATGACTCCAGAGCACGTAAAAACCCGCTTGCAACGAAATGACTCCAGAGCACTTATTAAACCCGCTTCCAGTTAAATGTCAGAGAAGTATGTAAAAACCCCCTTGCAACGAAATGACTCCAGAGCACTTAAAAACTCGCTTGCAACAAAATGACTCCAGAGTACTTAAAAACTCGCTTGCAACGAAATGACTCCAGAACACTTAAAAACCCGCTTGCAACGAAATGACTCCAGAACACTAAAAACCCGCTTGCATCGAAATGACTCCAGAACACTAAAAACTCGCTTGCAACGAAATGCCTCCAGAGCACTTAAAAATCCGCTTGCAACGAAATGACTCCAGAGCACTTCAAAAACCCGCTTCCAGTGAAATGTCTGAGAAGTATGTAAAAACCCGCTAGCAACGAAATGATTCCAGAGCACGTAAAAACCCGCTTGCAACGAAATGACTCCAGAGCACTTAAAAACCCGCTTGCAACGAAATGACTCCAGAGCACTTCAAAAACCCGCTTCCAGTTAAATGTCAGAGAAGTATGTAAAAACCCGCTTGCAACGAAATGCCTCCAGAGCACTTGAAAAACCCACTTCCAGTGAAATGTCTGAGAAGTATGTAAAAACCCGATTGCAACGAAATGACTCCAGAACACTTAAAAACCTGCTTGCAACGAAATGACTCCAGAGCACTTAAAAACCCGCTTACAACGAAATGCCTTCAGAGCACTTAAAAACCCGCTTGCAACGAAATGACTCCAGAACACTTAAAAACCCGCTTGCAACGAAAAGACTCCAGAGCACTTAAAAAGCCGCTTGCAACGAAATGACTACAGAACACTTAAAAACCCGCTTGCAACGAAATGACTCCAGAGCACTTAAAAACCCGCTTGCAACGAAATGACTCCAGAGCACTTCAAAAACCCGCTTCCAGTTAAATGTCAGAGAAGTATGTAAAAACCCGCTTGCAACGAAATGATTCCAGAGCACGTAAAAACCCGCTTGCAACGAAATGACTCCAGAGAACTTAAAAACCCGCTTGCAACGAAATGCCTCCAGAGCAATTAAAAAACCCACTTCCAGTGAAATGTCTGAGAAGTATGTAAAAACCCGCTTTCAACGAAATGACTCCAGAACACGTAAAAACCCGCTTGCAACGAAATGACTCCAGAGCACTTAAAAACCCGCTTACAACGAAATGCCTTCAGAGCACTTAAAAACTCGCTTGCAACGAAATGACTCCAGAGTACTTAAAAACCAACTTACAACAAAATGACTCCAGAGCACTTAAAAACCCGCTTGCAACGAAATGACTCCAGAACACTTACAAACCCGCTTGCAACGAAAAGACTCCAGAGCACTTAAAAACCCGCTTGCAACGAAATGACTCCAGAGCACGTAAAAACCCGCTTGAAACGAAATGACTCCAGAGCACTTAAAAACCCGCTTGCATTGAAATGACTCCAGAACACTTACAAACCCGCTTGCAACGAAATGACTCCAGTGCACTTAAAAACCCGCTTGCAACGAAATGACTCCAGAGCACTTAAAAACCCGCTTGCAACGAAATGACTCCAGAGCACTTAAAAACCCGCTTGCAACGAAATGACTCCAGAGTACTTAAAAACCCGCTTGCAACGAAATGACTCCAGAGCACTTAAAAACCCGCTTGCAACGAAATGACTCCAGAACACTAAAAACCCGCTTGCAACGAAATGACTCCAGAGCACTTAAAAACCCGCTTGCAACAAAATGACTCCAGAGCACTTAAAAACCCGCTTGCAACGAAATGACTCCAGAGCACTTGAAAACCCGCTTGCAACGAAATGACTCCAGAGCACTTAAAAAACCCGCTTCCAGTGAAATGTCTGAGAAGTATGTAAAAACCCGCTTGCAACGAAATGACTCCAGAGCACGTAAAAACCCGCTTGCAACGAAATGACTCCAGAGCACTTCAAAAACCCGCTTCCAGTGAAATGTCTGAGAAGTATGTAAAAACCCGCTTGCAACGAAATGATTCCAGAGCACGTAAAAACCCGCTTGCAACGAAATGACTCCAGAGTACTTAAAAACCCGCTTGCAACGAAATGACTCCAGAGCACTTAAAAAACCCACTTCCAGTGAAATGTCTGAGAAGTATGTAAAAACCCGCTTGCAACGAAATGACTCCAGAACACGTAAAAACCCGCTTGCAACGAAATGACTCCAGAGCACTTAAAAACCCGCTTACAACGAAATGCCTTCAGAGCACTTAAAAACCCGCTTGCAACGAAATGACTCCAGAACACTTAAAAACCCGCTTGCAACGAAAAGACTGCAGAGCACTTAAAAACCCGCTTGCAACGAAATGACTCCAGAGCACTTAAAAACTCGCTTGCAACGAAATGACTCCAGAGTACTTAAAAACTCGCTTGCAACGAAATGACTCCAGAACACTTAAAAACCCGCTTGCAACGAAATGACTCCAGAGTACTTAAAAACCAACTTACAACAAAATGACTCCAGAGCACTTAAAAACCCGCTTGCAACGAAATGACTCCAGAACACTTAAAAACCCGCTTGCAACGAAATGACTCCCGAGCACTTAAAAACCCGCTTGCAACGAAATGACTCCAGAGCACGTAAAAACCCGCTTGAAACGAAATGACTCCAGAGCACTTAAAAACCCGCTTGCAATGAAATGACTCCAGAACACTTACAAACCCGCTTGCAACGAAATGACTCCAGTGCACTTAAAAACCCGCTTGCAACGAAATGACTCCAGAGCACTTAAAAACCCGCTTGCAACGAAATGACTCCAGAGCACTTAAAAACCCGCTTGCAACGAAATGACTCCAGAGTACTTAAAAACCCGCTTGCAACGAAATGACTCCAGAGCACTTAAAAACCCGCTTGCAACGAAATGACTCCAGAGCACGTAAAAACCCGCTTGAAACGAAATGACTCCAGAGCACTTAAAAACCCGCTTGCAATGAAATGACTCCAGAGCACTTACAAACCCGCTTGCAACGAAATGACTCCAGTGCACTTAAAAACCCGCTTGCAACGAAATGACTCCAGAGCACTTAAATACCCGCTTGCAACGAAATGACTCCAGAGCACTTAAAAACCCGCTTGCAACGAAATGACTCCAGAGTACTTAAAAACCCGCTTGCAACGAAATGACTCCAGAGCACTTAAAAACCCGCTTGCAACGAAATGACTCCAGAACACTAAAAACCCGCTTGCAACGAAATGACTCCAGAGCACTTAAAAACCCGCTTGCAACGAAATGACTCCAGAGCACTTAAAAACCCGCTTGCAACGAAATGACTCCAGAGCACTTGAAAACCTGCTTGCAACGAAATGACTCCAGAGCACTTAAAAAACCCGCTTCTAGTGAAATGTCTGAGAAGTATGTAAAAACCCGCTTGCAACGAAATGACTCCAGAGCACGTAAAAACCCGCTTGCAACGAAATGACTCCAGAGCACTTCAAAAACCCGCTTCCAGTTAAATGTCAGAGAAGTATGTAAAAACCCGCTTGCAATGAAATGCCTCCAGAGCACTTAAAAAACCCACTTCCAGTGAAATGTCTGAGAAGTATTTAAAAACCCGCTTGCAACGAAATGACTCCAGAACACGTAAAAACCCGCTTGCAACGAAATGACTCCAGAGCACTTAAAAACCCGCTTACAACGAAATGCCTTCAGAGCACTTAAAAACCCGCTTGCAACGAAATGACTCCAGAACACTTAAAAACCCGCTTGCAACGAAAAGACTCCAGAGCACTTAAAAACCCGCTTGCAACGAAATGACTCCAGAGCACTTAAAAACCCGCTTGCAACTAAATGACTCCAGAGCACGTAAATACCCGCTTGCAACGAAATGACTCCAGAGCACTTAAAAACCCGCTTGCAATGAAATGACTCCAGAACACTTAAAAACCCGCTTGCAACGAAATGACTCCAGTGCACTTAAAAACCCGCTTGCAACGAAATGACTCCAGAGCACTTAAAAACCCGCTTGCAACGAAATGACTCCAGAGCACTTCAAAAACCCGCTTCCAGTTAAATGTCAGAGAAGTATGTAAAAACCCGCTTGCAACGAAATGATTCCAGAGCACGTAAAAACCCGCTTGCAACGAAATGACTCCAGAGTACTTAAAAACCCGCTTGCAACGAAATGCCTCCAGAGCACATAAAAAACCCACTTCCAGTGAAATGTCTGAGAAGTATGTAAAAACCCGCTTTCAACGAAATGACTCCAGAACACGTAAAAACCCGCTTGCAACGAAATGACTCCAGAGCACTTAAAAACCCGCTTACAACGAAATGCCTTCAGAGCACTTAAAAACCCGCTTGCAACGAAATGACTCCAGAACACTTAAAAACCCGCTTGCAACGAAAAGACTCCAGAGCACTTAAAAACCCGCTTGCAACGAAATGACTCCAGAGCACTTAAAAACCCTCTTGCAACGAAATGACTCCAGAGCACTTAAAAACCCGCTTGCAACGAAATGCCTCCAGAGCACTTAAAAACTCGCTTGCAACGAAATGACTCCAGAGTACTTAAAAACTCGCTTGCAACGAAATGACTCCAGAACACTTAAAAACCCGCTTGCAACGAAATGACTCCAGAGTACTTAAAAACCCACTTACAACGAAATGACTCCAGAGCACTTAAAAACCCGCTTGCAACGAAATGACTCCAGAACACTTAAAAACCCGCTTGCAACGAAATGACTCCAGAGCACTTAAAAACCCGCTTGCAACGAAATGACTCCAGAGCACTTAAAAACCCGCTTGCAACGAAATGACTCCAGAGTACTTAAAAACCCGCTTGCAACGAAATGACTCCAGAGCACTTAAAAACCCGCTTGCAACGAAATGACTCCAGAACACTAAAAACCCGCTTGCAACGAAATGACTCCAGAGCACTTAAAAACCCGCTTGCAACGAAATGACTCCAGAGCACTTAAAAACCCGCTTGCAACGAAATGACTCCAGAGCACTTCAAAAACCCGCTTCCAGTGAAATGTCTGAGAAGTATGTAAAAACCCGCTTGCAACGAAATGACTCCAGAGTACTTAAAAACCCGCTTGCAACGAAATGCCTCCAGAGCACTTAAAAAACCCACTTCCAGTGAAATGTCTGAGAAGTATGTAAAAACCCGCTTGCAACGAAATGACTCCAGAACACGTAAAAACCCGCTTGCAACGAAATGACTCCAGAGCACTTAAAAACCCGCTTACAACGAAATGCCTTCAGAGCACTTAAAAACCCGCTTGCAACGAAATGACTCCAGAACACTTAAAAACCCGCTTGCAACGAAAAGACTCCAGAGCACTTAAAAACCCGCTTGCAACGAAATGACTCCAGAGCACTTAAAAACTCGCTTGCAACGAAATGACTCCAGAGTACTTAAAAACTCGCTTGCAACGAAATGACTCCAGAACACTTAAAAACCCGCTTGCAACGAAATGACTCCAGAGTACTTAAAAACCAACTTACAAAAAAATGACTCCAGAGCACTTAAAAACCCGCTTGCAACGAAATGACTCCAGAACACTTAAAAACCCGCTTGCAACGAAATGACTCCAGAGCACTTAAAAACCCGCTTGCAACGAAATGACTCCAGAGCACGTAAAAACCCGCTTGAAACGAAATGACTCCAGAGCACTTAAAAACCCGCTTGCAATGAAATGACTCCAGAACACTTACAAACCCGCTTGCAACGAAATGACTCCAGTGCACTTAAAAACCCGCTTGCAACGAAATGACTCCAGAGCACTTAAAAACCCGCTTGCAACGAAATGACTCCAGAGCACTTAAAAACCCGCTTGCAATGAAATGACTGCAGAGTACTTAAAAACCCGCTTGCAACGAAATGACTCCAGAGCACTTAAAAACCCGCTTGCAACGAAATGACTCCAGAACACTAAAAACCCGCTTGCAACGAAATGACTCCAGAGCACTTAAAAACCCGCTTGCAACGAAATGACTCCAGAGCACTTAAAAACCCGCTTGCAACGAAATGACTCCAGAGCACTTGAAAACCTGCTTGCAACGAAATGACTCCAGAGCACTTAAAAAACCCGCTTCTAGTGAAATGTCTGAGAAGTATGTAAAAACCCGCTTTCAACGAAATGACTCCAGAACACGTAAAAACCCGCTTGCAACGAAATGACTCCAGAGCACTTAAAAACCCGCTTACAACGAAATGCCTTCAGAGCACTTAAAAACCCGCTTGCAACGAAATGACTCCAGAACACTTAAAAACCCGCTTGCAACGAAAAGACTCCAGAGCACTTAAAAACCCGCTTGCAACGAAATGACTCCAGAGCACTTAAAAACCCTCTTGCAACGAAATGACTCCAGAGCACTTAAAAACCCGCTTGCAACGAAATGCCTCCAGAGCACTTAAAAACTCGCTTGCAACGAAATGACTCCAGAGTACTTAAAAACTCGCTTGCAACGAAATGACTCCAGAACACTTAAAAACCCGCTTGCAACGAAATGACTCCAGAGTACTTAAAAACCCACTTACAACGAAATGACTCCAGAGCACTTAAAAACCCGCTTGCAACGAAATGACTCCAGAACACTTAAAAACCCGCTTGCAACGAAATGACTCCAGAGCACTTAAAAACCCGCTTGCAACGAAATGACTCCAGAGCACTTAAAAACCCGCTTGCAACGAAATGACTCCAGAGTACTTAAAAACCCGCTTGCAACGAAATGACTCCAGAGCACTTAAAAACCCGCTTGCAACGAAATGACTCCAGAACACTAAAAACCCGCTTGCAACGAAATGACTCCAGAGCACTTAAAAACCCGCTTGCAACGAAATGACTCCAGAGCACTTAAAAACCCGCTTGCAACGAAATGACTCCAGAGCACTTCAAAAACCCGCTTCCAGTGAAATGTCTGAGAAGTATGTAAAAACCCGCTTGCAACGAAATGACTCCAGAGTACTTAAAAACCCGCTTGCAACGAAATGCCTCCAGAGCACTTAAAAAACCCACTTCCAGTGAAATGTCTGAGAAGTATGTAAAAACCCGCTTGCAACGAAATGACTCCAGAACACGTAAAAACCCGCTTGCAACGAAATGACTCCAGAGCACTTAAAAACCCGCTTACAACGAAATGCCTTCAGAGCACTTAAAAACCCGCTTGCAACGAAATGACTCCAGAACACTTAAAAACCCGCTTGCAACGAAAAGACTCCAGAGCACTTAAAAACCCGCTTGCAACGAAATGACTCCAGAGCACTTAAAAACTCGCTTGCAACGAAATGACTCCAGAGTACTTAAAAACTCGCTTGCAACGAAATGACTCCAGAACACTTAAAAACCCGCTTGCAACGAAATGACTCCAGAGTACTTAAAAACCAACTTACAAAAAAATGACTCCAGAGCACTTAAAAACCCGCTTGCAACGAAATGACTCCAGAACACTTAAAAACCCGCTTGCAACGAAATGACTCCAGAGCACTTAAAAACCCGCTTGCAACGAAATGACTCCAGAGCACGTAAAAACCCGCTTGAAACGAAATGACTCCAGAGCACTTAAAAACCCGCTTGCAATGAAATGACTCCAGAACACTTACAAACCCGCTTGCAACGAAATGACTCCAGTGCACTTAAAAACCCGCTTGCAACGAAATGACTCCAGAGCACTTAAAAACCCGCTTGCAACGAAATGACTCCAGAGCACTTAAAAACCCGCTTGCAATGAAATGACTGCAGAGTACTTAAAAACCCGCTTGCAACGAAATGACTCCAGAGCACTTAAAAACCCGCTTGCAACGAAATGACTCCAGAACACTAAAAACCCGCTTGCAACGAAATGACTCCAGAGCACTTAAAAACCCGCTTGCAACGAAATGACTCCAGAGCACTTAAAAACCCGCTTGCAACGAAATGACTCCAGAGCACTTGAAAACCTGCTTGCAACGAAATGACTCCAGAGCACTTAAAAAACCCGCTTCTAGTGAAATGTCTGAGAAGTATGTAAAAACCCGCTTGCAACGAAATGACTCCAGAGCACGTAAAAACCCGCTTGCAACGAAATGACTCCAGAGCACTTCAAAAACCACTTCCAGTTAAATGTCAGAGAAGTATGTAAAAACCCGCTTGCAACAAAATGATTCCAGAGCACGTAAAAACCCGCTTGCAACGAAATGACTCCAGAGCACTTAAAACCCCGCTTGCAACGAAATGACTGCAGAGCACTTAAAAACCCGCTTACAACGAAATGCCTTCAGAGCACTTAAAAACCCGCTTGCAACGAAATGACTCCAGAACACTTAAAAACCCGCTTGCAACGAAAAGAATCCATAGCACTTAAAAACCCGCTTGCAATGAAATGACTCCAGAGCACTTAAAAACCCTCTTGCAACGAAATGACTCCAGAGCACTTAAAAACCCCCTTGCAACGAAATGACTCCAGAGCACTTAAAAACTCGCTTGCAACAAAATGACTCCAGAGTACTTAAAAACTCGCTTGCAACGAAATGACTCCAGAACACTTAAAAACCCGCTTGCAACGAAATGACTCCAGAACACTAAAAACCCGCTTGCAACGAAATGACTCCAGAACACTAAAAACTCGCTTGCAACGAAATGCCTCCAGAGCACTTAAAAATCCGCTTGCAACGAAATGACTCCAGAGCACTTCAAAAACCCGCTTCCAGTGAAATGTCTGAGAAGTATGTAAAAACCCGCTTGCAACGAAATGATTCCAGAGCACGTAAAAACCCGCTTGCAACGAAATGACTCCAGAGCACTTAAAAACCCGCTTGCAACGAAATGACTCCAGAGCACTTCAAAAACCCGCTTCCAGTTAAATGTCAGAGAAGTATGTAAAAACCCGCTTGCAACGAAATGATTCCAGAGCACGTAAAAACCCGCTTGCAACGAAATGACTCCAGAGTACTTAAAAACCCGCTTGCAACGAAATGCCTCCAGAGCACTTGAAAAACCCACTTCCAGTGAAATGTCTGAGAAGTATGTAAAAACCCGATTGCAACGAAATGACTCCAGAACACTTAAAAACCTGCTTGCAACGAAATGACTCCAGAGCACTTAAAAACCCGCTTACAACGAAATGCCTTCAGAGCACTTAAAAACCCGCTTGCAACGAAATGACTCCAGAACACTTAAAAACCCGCTTGCAACGAAAAGACTCCAGAGTACTTAAAAACCCGCTTGCAACGAAATGACTCCAGAGCACTTAAAAACCCGCTTGCAACTAAATGACTCCAGAGCACGTAAATACCCGCTTGCAACGAAATGACTCCAGAGCACTTAAAAACCCGCTTGCAATGAAATGACTCCAGAACACTTAAAAACCCGCTTGCAACGAAATGACTCCAGTGCACTTAAAAACCCGCTTGCAACGAAATGACTCCAGAGCACTTAAAAACCCGCTTGCAACGAAATGACTCCAGAGCACTTCAAAAACCCGCTTCCAGTTAAATGTCAGAGAAGTATGTAAAAACCCGCTTGCAACGAAATGATTCCAGAGCACGTAAAAACCCGCTTGCAACGAAATGACTCCAGAGTACTTAAAAACCCGCTTGCAACGAAATGCCTCCAGAGCACATAAAAAACCCACTTCCAGTGAAATGTCTGAGAAGTATGTAAAAACCCGCTTTCAACGAAATGACTCCAGAACACGTAAAAACCCGCTTGCAACGAAATGACTCCAGAGCACTTAAAAACCCGCTTACAACGAAATGCCTTCAGAGCACTTAAAAACCCGCTTGCAACGAAATGACTCCAGAACACTTAAAAACCCGCTTGCAACGAAAAGACTCCAGAGCACTTAAAAACCCGCTTGCAACGAAATGACTCCAGAGCACTTAAAAACCCTCTTGCAACGAAATGACTCCAGAGCACTTAAAAACCCGCTTGCAACGAAATGACTCCAGAGCACTTAAAAACTCGCTTGCAACGAAATGACTCCAGAGTACTTAAAAACTCGCTTGCAACGAAATGACTCCAGAACACTTAAAAACCCGCTTGCAACGAAATGACTCCAGAGTACTTAAAAACCCACTTACAACGAAATGACTCCAGAGCACTTAAAAACCCGCTTGCAACGAAATGACTCCAGAACACTTAAAAACCCGCTTGCAACGAAATGACTCCAGAGCACTTAAAAACCCGCTTGCAACGAAATGACTCCAGAACACTTAAAAACCCGCTTGCAACGAAATGACTCCAGAGTACTTAAAAACCCGCTTGCAACGAAATGACTCCAGAGCACTTAAAAACCCGCTTGCAACGAAATGACTCCAGAACACTAAAAACCCGCTTGCAACGAAATGACTCCAGAGCACTTAAAAACCCGCTTGCAACGAAATGACTCCAGAGCACTTAAAAACCCGCTTGCAACGAAATGACTCCAGAGCACTTCAAAAACCCGCTTCCAGTGAAATGTCTGAGAAGTATGTAAAAACCCGCTTGCAACGAAATGACTCCAGAGTACTTAAAAACCCGCTTGCAACGAAATGCCTCCAGAGCACTTAAAAAACCCACTTCCAGTGAAATGTCTGAGAAGTATGTAAAAACCCGCTTGCAACGAAATGACTCCAGAACACGTAAAAACCCGCTTGCAACGAAATGACTCCAGAGCACTTAAAAACCCGCTTACAACGAAATGCCTTCAGAGCACTTAAAAACCCGCTTGCAACGAAATGACTCCAGAACACTTAAAAACCCGCTTGCAACGAAAAGACTCCAGAGCACTTAAAAACCCGCTTGCAACGAAATGACTCCAGAGCACTTAAAAACTCGCTTGCAACGAAATGACTCCAGAGTACTTAAAAACTCGCTTGCAACGAAATGACTCCAGAACACTTAAAAACCCGCTTGCAACGAAATGACTCCAGAGTACTTAAAAACCAACTTACAAAAAAATGACTCCAGAGCACTTAAAAACCCGCTTGCAACGAAATGACTCCAGAACACTTAAAAACCCGCTTGCAACGAAATGACTCCAGAGCACTTAAAAACCCGCTTGCAACGAAATGACTCCAGAGCACGTAAAAACCCGCTTGAAACGAAATGACTCCAGAGCACTTAAAAACCCGCTTGCAATGAAATGACTCCAGAACACTTACAAACCCGCTTGCAACGAAATGACTCCAGTGCACTTAAAAACCCGCTTGCAACGAAATGACTCCAGAGCACTTAAAAACCCGCTTGCAACGAAATGACTCCAGAGCACTTAAAAACCCGCTTGCAATGAAATGACTGCAGAGTACTTAAAAACCCGCTTGCAACGAAATGACTCCAGAGCACTTAAAAACCCGCTTGCAACGAAATGACTCCAGAACACTAAAAACCCGCTTGCAACGAAATGACTCCAGAGCACTTAAAAACCCGCTTGCAACGAAATGACTCCAGAGCACTTAAAAACCCGCTTGCAACGAAATGACTCCAGAGCACTTGAAAACCTGCTTGCAACGAAATGACTCCAGAGCACTTAAAAAACCCGCTTCTAGTGAAATGTCTGAGAAGTATGTAAAAACCCGCTTGCAACGAAATGACTCCAGAGCACGTAAAAACCCGCTTGCAACGAAATGACTCCAGAGCACTTCAAAAACCCGCTTCCAGTTAAATGTCAGAGAAGTATGTAAAAACCCGCTTGCAACAAAATGATTCCAGAGCACGTAAAAACCCGCTTGCAACGAAATGACTCCAGAGTACTTAAAACCCCGCTTGCAACGAAATGACTGCAGAGCACTTAAAAACCCGCTTACAACGAAATGCCTTCAGAGCACTTAAAAACCCGCTTGCAACGAAATGACTCCAGAACACTTAAAAACCCGCTTGCAACGAAAAGAATCCATAGCACTTAAAAACCCGCTTGCAATGAAATGACTCCAGAGCACTTAAAAACCCTCTTGCAACGAAATGACTCCAGAGCACTTAAAAACCCCCTTGCAACGAAATGACTCCAGAGCACTTAAAAACTCGCTTGCAACAAAATGACTCCAGAGTACTTAAAAACTCGCTTGCAACGAAATGACTCCAGAACACTTAAAAACCCGCTTGCAACGAAATGACTCCAGAACACTAAAAACCCGCTTGCAACGAAATGACTCCAGAACACTAAAAACTCGCTTGCAACGAAATGCCTCCAGAGCACTTAAAAATCCGCTTGCAACGAAATGACTCCAGAGCACTTCAAAAACCCGCTTCCAGTGAAATGTCTGAGAAGTATGTAAAAACCCGCTTGCAACGAAATGATTCCAGAGCACGTAAAAACCCGCTTGCAACGAAATGACTCCAGAGCACTTAAAAACCCGCTTGCAACGAAATGACTCCAGAGCACTTCAAAAACCCGCTTCCAGTTAAATGTCAGAGAAGTATGTAAAAACCCGCTTGCAACGAAATGATTCCAGAGCACGTAAAAACCCGCTTGCAACGAAATGACTCCAGAGTACTTAAAAACCCGCTTGCAACGAAATGCCTCCAGAGCACTTGAAAAACCCACTTCCAGTGAAATGTCTGAGAAGTATGTAAAAACCCGATTGCAACGAAATGACTCCAGAACACTTAAAAACCTGCTTGCAACGAAATGACTCCAGAGCACTTAAAAACCCGCTTACAACGAAATGCCTTCAGAGCACTTAAAAACCCGCTTGCAACGAAATGACTCCAGAACACTTAAAAACCCGCTTGCAACGAAAAGACTCCAGAGCACTTAAAAAGCCGCTTGCAACGAAATGACTACAGAACACTTAAAAACCCGCTTGCAACGAAATGACTCCAGAGCACTTAAAAACCCGCTTGCAACGAAATGACTCCAGAGCACTTCAAAAACCCGCTTCCAGTTAAATGTCAGAGAAGTATGTAAAAACCCGCTTGCAACGAAATGATTCCAGAGCACGTAAAAACCCGCTTGCAACGAAATGACTCCAGAGAACTTAAAAACCCGCTTGCAACGAAATGCCTCCAGAGCAATTAAAAAACCCACTTCCAGTGAAATGTCTGAGAAGTATGTAAAAACCCGCTTGCAACGAAATGACTCCAGAACACGTAAAAACCCGCTTGCAACGAAATGACTCCAGAGCACTTAAAAACCCGCTTACAACGAAATGCCTTCAGAGCACTTAAAAACCCGCTTGCAACGAAATGACTCCAGAACACTTAAAAACCCGCTTACAACGAAAAGACTCCAGAGCACTTAAAAACCCGCTTGCAACGAAATGACTCCAGAGCACTTAAAAACCCTCTTGCAACGAAATGACTCCAGAGCACTTAAAAACCCGCTTGCAACGAAATGACTCCAGAGCACTTAAAAACTCGCTTGCAACGAAATGACTCCAGAGTACTTAAAAACTCGCTTGCAACGAAATGACTCCAGAACACTTAAAAACCCGCTTGCAACGAAATGACTCCAGAGTACTTAAAAACCAACTTACAACAAAATGACTCCAGAGCACTTAAAAACCCGCTTGCAACGAAATGACTCCAGAACACTTAAAAACCCGCTTGCAACGAAAAGACTCCAGAGCACTTAAAAACCCGCTTGCAACGAAATGACTCCAGAGCACGTAAAAACCCGCTTGAAACGAAATGACTCCAGAGCACTTAAAAACCCGCTTGCAATGAAATGACTCCAGAACACTTACAAACCCGCTTGCAACGAAATGACTCCAGTGCACTTAAAAACCCGCTTGCAACGAAATGACTCCAGAGCACTTAAAAACCCGCTTGCAACGAAATGACTCCAGAGCACTTAAAAACCCGCTTGCAACGAAATGACTCCAGAGTACTTAAAAACCCGCTTGCAACGAAATGACTCCAGAGCACTTAAAAACCCGCTTGCAACGAAATGACTCCAGAACACTAAAAACCCGCTTGCAACGAAATGACTCCAGAGCACTTAAAAACCCGCTTGCAACAAAATGACTCCAGAGCACTTAAAAACCCGCTTGCAACGAAATGACTCCAGAGCACTTGAAAACCCGCTTGCAACGAAATGACTCCAGAGCACTTAAAAAACCCGCTTCCAGTGAAATGTCTGAGAAGTATGTAAAAACCCGCTTGCAACGAAATGACTCCAGAGCACGTAAAAACCCGCTTGCAACGAAATGACTCCAGAGCACTTCAAAAACCCGCTTCCAGTGAAATGTCTGAGAAGTATGTAAAAACCCGCTTGCAACGAAATGATTCCAGAGCACGTAAAAACCCGCTTGCAACGAAATGACTCCAGAGTACTTAAAAACCCGCTTGCAACGAAATGACTCCAGAGCACTTAAAAAACCCACTTCCAGTGAAATGTCTGAGAAGTATGTAAAAACCCGCTTGCAACGAAATGACTCCAGAACACGTAAAAACCCGCTTGCAACGAAATGACTCCAGAGCACTTAAAAACCCGCTTACAACGAAATGCCTTCAGAGCACTTAAAAACCCGCTTGCAACGAAATGACTCCAGAACACTTAAAAACCCGCTTGCAACGAAAAGACTGCAGAGCACTTAAAAACCCGCTTGCAACGAAATGACTCCAGAGCACTTAAAAACTCGCTTGCAACGAAATGACTCCAGAGTACTTAAAAACTCGCTTGCAACGAAATGACTCCAGAACACTTAAAAACCCGCTTGCAACGAAATGACTCCAGAGTACTTAAAAACCAACTTACAACAAAATGACTCCAGAGCACTTAAAAACCCGCTTGCAACGAAATGACTCCAGAACACTTAAAAACCCGCTTGCAACGAAATGACTCCCGAGCACTTAAAAACCCGCTTGCAACGAAATGACTCCAGAGCACGTAAAAACCCGCTTGAAACGAAATGACTCCAGAGCACTTAAAAACCCGCTTGCAATGAAATGACTCCAGAACACTTACAAACCCGCTTGCAACGAAATGACTCCAGTGCACTTAAAAACCCGCTTGCAACGAAATGACTCCAGAGCACTTAAAAACCCGCTTGCAACGAAATGACTCCAGAGCACTTAAAAACCCGCTTGCAACGAAATGACTCCAGAGTACTTAAAAACCCGCTTGCAACGAAATGACTCCAGAGCACTTAAAAACCCGCTTGCAACGAAATGACTCCAGAACACTAAAAACCCGCTTGCAACGAAATGACTCCAGAGCACTTCAAACCCGCTTCCAGTTAAATGTCAGAGAAGTATGTAAAAACCCGCTTGCAACGAAATGATTCCAGAGCACGTAAAAACCCGCTTGCAACGAAATGACTCCAGAGTACTTAAAAACCCGCTTGCAACGAAATACCTCCAGAGCACTTAAAAAACCCACTTCCAGTGAAATGTCTGAGAAGTATGTAAAAACCCGCTTGCAACGAAATGACTCCAGAACACGTAAAAACCCGCTTGCAACGAAATGACTCCAGAGCACTTAAAAACCCGCTTACAACGAAATGCCTTCAGAGCACTTAAAAACCCGCTTGCAAAGAAATGACTCCAGAACACTTAAAAACCCGCTTGCAACGAAAAGACTCCAGAGCACTTAAAAAGCCGCTTGCAACGAAATGACTCCAGAACACTTAAAAACCCGCTTGCAACGAAATGACTCCAGAGCACTTAAAAACCCGCTTGCAACGAAATGACTCCAGAACACTTAAAACCCCGCTTGCAATGAAATGACTCCAGAGTACTTAAAAACCCGCTTGCAACGAAATGACTCCAGAGCACTTAAAACACCCGCTTCCAGTGAAATGTCTGAGAAGTATGTAAAAACCCGCTTGCAACGAAATGACTCCAGAGCACGTAAAAACCCGCTTGCAACGAAATGACTCCAGAGCACTTATTAAACCCGCTTCCAGTTAAATGTCAGAGAAGTATGTAAAAACCCGCTTGCAACGAAATGATTCCAGAGCACGTAAAACCCGCTTGCAACGAAATGACTCCAGAACACGTAAAAACCCGTTTGCAACGAAATGACTGCAGAGCACTTAAAAACCCGCTTACAACGAAATGCCTTCAGAGCACTTAAAAACCCGCTTGCAACGAAATGACTCCAGAACACTTAAAAACCCGCTTGCAACGAAAAGAATCCCGAGCACTTAAAAACCCGCTTGCAATGAAATGACTCCAGAGTACTTAAAAACCCTCTTGCAACGAAATGACTCCAGAGCACTTAAAAACCCGCTTGTAACGAAATGACTCCAGAGCACTTAAAAACTCGCTTGCAACAAAATGACTCCAGAGTACTTAAAAACTCCCTTGCAACGAAATGACTCCAGAACACTTAAAAACCTGCTTGCAACGAAATGACTCCAGAACACTAAAAACCCGCTTGCAACGAAATGACTCCAGAACACTAAAAACCCGCTTGCAACGAAATGACTCCAGAGCACTTAAAAATCCGCTTGCAACGAAATGACTCCAGAGCACTTGAAAACCCGCTTGCAACGAAATGACTCCAGAGCACTTAAAAAACCCGCTTCCAGTGAAATGTCTGAGAAGTATGTAAAAACCCGCTTGCAACGAAATGACTCCAGAGCACTTAAAAACCCGCTTGCAACGAAATGACTCCAGAGCACTTCAAAAACCCGCTTCCAGTTAAATGTCAGAGAAGTATGTAAAAACCCGCTTGCAACGAAATGATTCCAGAGCACGTAAAAACCCGCTTGCAACGAAATGACTCCAGAGTACTTAAAAACCCGCTTGCAACGAAATGCCTTCAGAGCACTTGAAAAACCCACTTCCAGTGAAATGTCTGAGAAGTATGTAAAAACCCGCTTGCAACGAAATGACTCCAGAACACTTAAAAACCTGCTTGCAACGAAATGACTCCAGAGCACTTAAAAACCCGCTTACAACGAAATGCCTTCAGAGCACTTAAAAACCCGCTTGCAACGAAATGACTCCAGAACACTTAAAAACCCGCTTGCAACGAAAAGACTCCAGAGCACTTAAAAAGCCGCTTGCAACGAAATGACTACAGAACACTTAAAAACCCGCTTGCAACGAAATGACTCCAGAGCACTTAAAAACCCGCTTGCAACGAAATGACTCCAGAGCACTTCAAAAACCCGCTTCCAGTTAAATGTCAGAGAAGTATGTAAAAACCCGCTTGCAACGAAATGATTCCAGAGCACGTAAAAACCCGCTTGCAACGAAATGACTCCAGAGAACTTAAAAACCCGCTTGCAACGAAATGCCTCCAGAGCAATTAAAAAACCCACTTCCAGTGAAATATCTGAGAAGTATGTAAAAACCCGCTTGCAACGAAATGACTCCAGAGCACGTAAAAACCCGCTTGCAACGAAATGCCTTCAGAGAACTTAAAAACCCGCTTGCAACGAAATGACTCCAGAGCACTTAAAAACCCGCTTGCAACGAAATGACTCCAGAACACTTAAAACCCCGCTTGCAACGAAATGACTCCAGAGTACTTAAAAACCCGCTTGCAACGAAATGACTCCAGAGCACTTAAAACACCCGCTTCCAGTGAAATGTCTGAGAAGTATGTAAAAACCCGCTTGCAACGAAATGACTCCAGAGCACGTAAAAACCCGCTTGCAACGAAATGACTCCAGAGCACTTATTAAACCCGCTTCCAGTTAAATGTCAGAGAAGTATGTAAAAACCCGCTTGCAACGAAATGATTCCAGAGCACGTAAAACCCGCTTGCAACGAAATGACTCCAGAACACGTAAAAACCCGTTTGCAACGAAATGACTGCAGAGCACTTAAAAACCCGCTTACAACGAAATGCCTTCAGAGCACTTAAAAACCCGCTTGCAACGAAATGACTCCAGAACACTTAAAAACCCGCTTGCAACGAAAAGAATCCCGAGCACTTAAAAACCCGCTTGCAATGAAATGACTCCAGAGTACTTAAAAACCCTCTTGCAACGAAATGACTCCAGAGCAATTAAAAAACCCACTTCCAGTGAAATATCTGAGAAGTATGTAAAAACCCGCTTGCAACGAAATGACTCCAGAGCACGTAAAAACCCGCTTGCAACGAAATGCCTTCAGAGAACTTAAAAACCCGCTTGCAACGAAATGACTCCAGAGCACTTAAAAACCCGCTTGCAACGAAATGACTCCAGAACACTTAAAACCCCGCTTGCAACGAAATGACTCCAGAGTACTTAAAAACCCGCTTGCAACGAAATGACTCCAGAGCACTTAAAACACCCGCTTCCAGTGAAATGTCTGAGAAGTATGTAAAAACCCGCTTGCAACGAAATGACTCCAGAGCACGTAAAAACCCGCTTGCAACGAAATGACTCCAGAGCACTTATTAAACCCGCTTCCAGTTAAATGTCAGAGAAGTATGTAAAAACCCGCTTGCAACGAAATGATTCCAGAGCACGTAAAACCCGCTTGCAACGAAATGACTCCAGAACACGTAAAAACCCGTTTGCAACGAAATGACTGCAGAGCACTTAAAAACCCGCTTACAACGAAATGCCTTCAGAGCACTTAAAAACCCGCTTGCCACGAAATGACTCCAGAACACTTAAAAACCCGCTTGCAACGAAAAGAATCCCGAGCACTTAAAAACCCGCTTGCAATGAAATGACTCCAGAGTACTTAAAAACCCTCTTGCAACGAAATGACTCCAGAGCACTTAAAAACCCGCTTGCAACGAAATGACTCCAGAGCACTTAAAAACTCGCTTGCAACAAAATGACTCCAGAGTACTTAAAAACTCCCTTGCAACGAAATGACTCCAGAACACTTAAAAACCTGCTTGCAACGAAATGACTCCAGAACACTAAAAACCCGCTTGCAACGAAATGACTCCAGAACACTAAAAACCCGCTTGCAACGAAATGACTCCAGAGCACTTAAAAATCCGCTTGCAACGAAATGACTCCAGAGCACTTGAAAACCCGCTTGCAACGAAATGACTCCAGAGCACTTAAAAAACCCGCTTCCAGTGAAATGTCTGAGAAGTATGTAAAAACCCGCTTGCAACGAAATGACTCCAGAGCACTTAAAAACCCGCTTGCAACGAAATGACTCCAGAGCACTTCAAAAACCCGCTTCCAGTTAAATGTCAGAGAAGTATGTAAAAACCCGCTTGCAACGAAATGATTCCAGAGCACGTAAAAACCCGCTTGCAACGAAATGACTCCAGAGTACTTAAAAACCCGCTTGCAACGAAATGCCTTCAGAGCACTTGAAAAACCCACTTCCAGTGAAATGTCTGAGAAGTATGTAAAAACCCGCTTGCAACGAAATGACTCCAGAACACTTAAAAACCTGCTTGCAACGAAATGACTCCAGAGCACTTAAAAACCCGCTTACAACGAAATGCCTTCAGAGCACTTAAAAACCCGCTTGCAACGAAATGACTCCAGAACACTTAAAAACCCGCTTGCAACGAAAAGACTCCAGAGCACTTAAAAAGCCGCTTGCAACGAAATGACTACAGAACACTTAAAAACCCGCTTGCAACGAAATGACTCCAGAGCACTTAAAAACCCGCTTGCAACGAAATGACTCCAGAGCACTTCAAAAACCCGCTTCCAGTTAAATGTCAGAGAAGTATGTAAAAACCCGCTTGCAACGAAATGATTCCAGAGCACGTAAAAACCCGCTTGCAACGAAATGACTCCAGAGAACTTAAAAACCCGCTTGCAACGAAATGCCTCCAGAGCAATTAAAAAACCCACTTCCAGTGAAATATCTGAGAAGTATGTAAAAACCCGCTTGCAACGAAATGACTCCAGAGCACGTAAAAACCCGCTTGCAACGAAATGCCTTCAGAGAACTTAAAAACCCGCTTGCAACGAAATGACTCCAGAGCACTTAAAAACCCGCTTGCAACGAAATGACTCCAGAACACTTAAAACCCCGCTTGCAACGAAATGACTCCAGAGTACTTAAAAACCCGCTTGCAACGAAATGACTCCAGAGCACTTAAAACACCCGCTTCCAGTGAAATGTCTGAGAAGTATGTAAAAACCCGCTTGCAACGAAATGACTCCAGAGCACGTAAAAACCCGCTTGCAACGAAATGACTCCAGAGCACTTATTAAACCCGCTTCCAGTTAAATGTCAGAGAAGTATGTAAAAACCCGCTTGCAACGAAATGATTCCAGAGCACGTAAAACCCGCTTGCAACGAAATGACTCCAGAACACGTAAAAACCCGTTTGCAACGAAATGACTGCAGAGCACTTAAAAACCCGCTTACAACGAAATGCCTTCAGAGCACTTAAAAACCCGCTTGCAACGAAATGACTCCAGAACACTTAAAAACCCGCTTGCAACGAAAAGAATCCCGAGCACTTAAAAACCCGCTTGCAATGAAATGACTCCAGAGTACTTAAAAACCCTCTTGCAACGAAATGACTCCAGAGCAATTAAAAAACCCACTTCCAGTGAAATATCTGAGAAGTATGTAAAAACCCGCTTGCAACGAAATGACTCCAGAGCACGTAAAAACCCGCTTGCAACGAAATGCCTTCAGAGAACTTAAAAACCCGCTTGCAACGAAATGACTCCAGAGCACTTAAAAACCCGCTTGCAACGAAATGACTCCAGAACACTTAAAACCCCGCTTGCAACGAAATGACTCCAGAGTACTTAAAAACCCGCTTGCAACGAAATGACTCCAGAGCACTTAAAACACCCGCTTCCAGTGAAATGTCTGAGAAGTATGTAAAAACCCGCTTGCAACGAAATGACTCCAGAGCACGTAAAAACCCGCTTGCAACGAAATGACTCCAGAGCACTTATTAAACCCGCTTCCAGTTAAATGTCAGAGAAGTATGTAAAAACCCGCTTGCAACGAAATGATTCCAGAGCACGTAAAACCCGCTTGCAACGAAATGACTCCAGAACACGTAAAAACCCGTTTGCAACGAAATGACTGCAGAGCACTTAAAAACCCGCTTACAACGAAATGCCTTCAGAGCACTTAAAAACCCGCTTGCCACGAAATGACTCCAGAACACTTAAAAACCCGCTTGCAACGAAAAGAATCCCGAGCACTTAAAAACCCGCTTGCAATGAAATGACTCCAGAGTACTTAAAAACCCTCTTGCAACGAAATGACTCCAGAGCACTTAAAAACCCGCTTGCAACGAAATGACTCCAGAGCACTTAAAAACTCGCTTGCAACAAAATGACTCCAGAGTACTTAAAAACTCCCTTGCAACGAAATGACTCCAGAACACTTAAAAACCTGCTTGCAACGAAATGACTCCAGAACACTAAAAACCCGCTTGCAACGAAATGACTCCAGAACACTAAAAACCCGCTTGCAACGAAATGACTCCAGAGCACTTAAAAATCCGCTTGCAACGAAATGACTCCAGAGCACTTGAAAACCCGCTTGCAACGAAATGACTCCAGAGCACTTAAAAAACCCGCTTCCAGTGAAATGTCTGAGAAGTATGTAAAAACCCGCTTGCAACGAAATGACTCCAGAGCACTTAAAAACCCGCTTGCAACGAAATGACTCCAGAGCACTTCAAAAACCCGCTTCCAGTTAAATGTCAGAGAAGTATGTAAAAACCCGCTTGCAACGAAATGATTCCAGAGCACGTAAAAACCCGCTTGCAACGAAATGACTCCAGAGTACTTAAAAACCCGCTTGCAACGAAATGCCTTCAGAGCACTTGAAAAACCCACTTCCAGTGAAATGTCTGAGAAGTATGTAAAAACCCGCTTGCAACGAAATGACTCCAGAACACTTAAAAACCTGCTTGCAACGAAATGACTCCAGAGCACTTAAAAACCCGCTTACAACGAAATGCCTTCAGAGCACTTAAAAACCCGCTTGCAACGAAATGACTCCAGAACACTTAAAAACCCGCTTGCAACGAAAAGACTCCAGAGCACTTAAAAAGCCGCTTGCAACGAAATGACTACAGAACACTTAAAAACCCGCTTGCAACGAAATGACTCCAGAGCACTTAAAAACCCGCTTGCAACGAAATGACTCCAGAGCACTTCAAAAACCCGCTTCCAGTTAAATGTCAGAGAAGTATGTAAAAACCCGCTTGCAACGAAATGATTCCAGAGCACGTAAAAACCCGCTTGCAACGAAATGACTCCAGAGAACTTAAAAACCCGCTTGCAACGAAATGCCTCCAGAGCAATTAAAAAACCCACTTCCAGTGAAATATCTGAGAAGTATGTAAAAACCCGCTTGCAACGAAATGACTCCAGAGCACGTAAAAACCCGCTTGCAACGAAATGCCTTCAGAGAACTTAAAAACCCGCTTGCAACGAAATGACTCCAGAGTACTTAAAAACCCGCTTGCAACGAAATGCCTCCAGAGCAATTAAAAAACCCACTTCCAGTGAAATATCTGAGAAGTATGTAAAAACCCGCTTGCAACGAAATGACTCCAGAGCACGTAAAAACCCGCTTGCAACGAAATGACTCCAGAGCACTTATTAAACCCGCTTCCAGTTAAATGTCAGAGAAGTATGTAAAAACCCGCTTGCAACGAAATGATTCCAGAGCACGTAAAACCCGCTTGCAACGAAATGACTCCAGAACACATAAAAACCCGCTTGCAACGAAATGACTCCAGAGCACTTAAAAACCCGCTTACAACGAAATGCCTTCAGAGCACTTAAAAACCCGCTTGCAACGAAATTACTCCAGAACACTTAAAAACCCGCTTGCAACGAAATGACTCCAGAGCACTTAAAAACCCGCTTGCAACGAAATGCCTTCAGAGCACTTAAAAACCCGCTTGCAACGAAATGACTCCAGAACACTTAAAAACCCGCTTGCAACGAAATGACTCCAGAGCACTTAAAAACCCGCTAGCAACGAAATGACTCCAGAGCACGTAAAAACCCGCTTGCAACGAAATGAATCCAGAGCACTTAAAAACCCGCTTGCAACGAAATGACTCCAGAACACTTAAAAACCTGCTTGCAACGAAATGACTCCAGTGCACTTAAAAACCCGCTTGCAACGAAATGACTCCAGAGCACTTAAAAAACCGCTTGCAACGAAATGACTCCAGAGCACTTAAAAACCAGCTTGAAACGAAATGACTCCAGAGTACTTAAAAACCCGCTTGCAACGAAATGACTCCAGAGCACTTAAAAACCCGCTTGCAACGAAATGACTCCAGAACACTAAAAACCCGCTTGCAACGAAATGACTCCAGAGCACTTAAAAACCCGCTTGCAACGAAATTACTCCAGAGCACTTAAAAACCCGCTGGCAACGAAATGACTAAAGAGCACTTGAAAACCCGCTTGCAACGAAATGACTCCAGAGCACTTAAAAAACCCGCTCCCAGTGAAATGTCTGAGAAGTATGTAAAAACCCGCTTGCAACGAAATGACTCCAGAGCACGTAAAAACCTGCTTGCAACGAAATGACTCCAGAGCACTTCAAAAACCCGCTTCCAGTTAAATGTCAGAGAAGTATGTAAAAACCCGCTTGCAACGAAATGATTCCAGAGCACGTAAAAACCCGCTTGCTACGAAATGACTCCAGAGTACTTAAAAACCCGCTTGCAAAGAAATACCTCCAGAGCACTTAAAAAACCCACTTCCAGTGAAGTGTCTGAGAAGTATGTAAAAACCCGATTGCAACGAAATGACTCCAGAACACGTAAAAACCCGCTTGCAACGAAATGACTCCAGAGCACTTAAAAACCCGCTTACAACGAAATGCCTTCAGAGCACTTAAAAACCCGCTTGCAACGAAATGACTCCAGAACACTTAAAAACCCGCTTGCAACGAAAAGACTCCAGAGCACTTAAAAAGCCGCTTGCAACGAAATGACTCCAGAACACTTAAAAACCCGCTTGCAACGAAATGACTCCAGAGCACTTAAAAACCTGCTTGCAACGAAATGACTCCAGAGCACTTAAAAACCCGCTTGCAACGAAATGACTCCAGAGTACTTAAAAACCCGCTTGCAATGAAATGACTCCAGAGCACTTAAAAAACCCGCTTCCAGTGAAATGTCTGAGAAGTATGTAAAAACCCGCTTGCAACGAAATGACTCCAGAGCACGTAAAAACCCGCTTGCAACGAAATGACTCCAGAGCACTTATTAAACCCGCTTCCAGTTAAATGTCAGAGAAGTATGTAAAAACCCGCTTGCAACGAAATGATTCCAGAGCACGTAAAACCCGCTTGCAACGAAATGACTCCAGAACACGTAAAAACCCGCTTGCAACGAAATGACTCCAGAGCACTTAAAAACCCGCTTACAACGAAATGCCTTCAGAGCACTTAAAAACCCGCTTGCTACGAAATGACTCCAGAACACTTAAAAACCCGCTTGCAACGAAAAGAATCCAGAGCACTTAAAAACCCGCTTGCAATGAAATGACTCCTGAGCACTTAAAAACCGTCTTGCAACGAAATGACTCCAGAGCACTTAAAAACCCGCTTGCAACGAAATGACTCCAGAGCACTTAAAAACTCGCTTGCAACAAAATGACTCCAGAGTACTTAAAAACTCGCTTGCAACGAAATGACTCCAGAACACTTAAAAACCCGCTTGCAACGAAATGACTCCAGAACACTAAAAACCCGCTTGCAACGAAATGACTCCAGAACACTAAAAACCCGCTTGCAACGAAATGACTCCAGAGCACTTAAAAATCCGCTTGCAACGAAATGACTCCAGAGAACTTGAAAACCCGCTTGCAACGAAATGACTCCAGAGCACTTAAAAAACCCGCTTCCAGTGAAATGTCTGAGAAGTATGTAAAAACCCGCTTGCAACGAAATGACTCCAGAGCACTTAAAAACCCGCTTGCAACGAAATGACTCCAGAGCACTTCAAAAACCTGCTTCCAGTTAAATGTCAGAGAAGTATGTAAAAACCCGCTTGCAACGAAATGATTCCAGAGCACGTAAAAACCCGCTTGCAACGAAATGACTCCAGAGTACTTAAAAACCCGCTTGCAACGAAATGCCTCCAGAGCACTTGAAAAACCCACTTCCAGTGAAATGTCTGAGAAGTATGTAAAAACCCGCTTGCAACGAAATGACTCCAGAACACTTAAAAACCTGCTTGCAACGAAATGACTCCAGAGCACTTAAAAACCCGCTTACAACGAAATGCCTTCAGAGCACTTAAAAACCCGCTTGCAACGAAATGACTCCAGAACACTTAAAAAACCGCTTGCAACGAAAAGACTCCAGAGCACTTAAAAAGCCGCTTGCAACGAAATGACTCCAGAACACTTAAAAACCCGCTTGCAACGAAATGACTCCAGAGCACTTAAAAACCCGCTTGCAACGAAATGACTCCAGAGCACTTCAAAAACCCGCTTCCAGTTAAATGTCAGAGAAGTATGTAAAAACCCGCTTGCAACGAAATGATTCCAGAGCACGTAAAAACCCGCTTGCAACGAAATGACTCCAGAGAACTTAAAAACCCGCTTGCAACGAAATGCCTCCAGAGCAATTAAAAAACCCACTTCCAGTGAAATATCTGAGAAGTATGTAAAAACCCGCTTGCAACGAAATGACTCCAGAGTACTTAAAAACCCGCTTGCAACGAAATGCCTCCAGAGCAATTAAAAAACCCACTTCCAGTGAAATATCTGAGAAGTATGTAAAAACCCGCTTGCAACGAAATGACTCCAGAGCACGTAAAAACCCGCTTGCAACGAAATGACTCCAGAGAACTTATTAAACCCGCTTCCAGTTAAATGTCAGAGAAGTATGTAAAAACCCGCTTGCAACGAAATGATTCCAGAGCACGTAAAACCCGCTTGCAACGAAATGACTCCAGAACACGTAAAAACCCGCTTGCAACGAAATGACTCCAGAGCACTTAAAAACCCGCTTACAACGAAATGCCTTCAGAGCACTTAAAAACCCGCTTGCAACGAAATGACTCCAGAGCACTTAAAAACCCGCTTGCAACGAAATGCCTTCAGAACACTTAAAAACCCGCTTGCAACGAAATGACTCTAGAACACTTAAAAACCCGCTTGCAACGAAATGACTCCAGAGCAATTAAAAACCCGCTAGCAACGAAATGACTCCAGAGCACGTAAAAACCCGCTTGCAACGAAATGAATCCAGAGCACTTAAAAACCCGCTTGCAACAAAATGACTCCAGAACACTTAAAAACCTGCTTGCAACGAAATGACTCCAGTGCACTTAAAAACCCGCTTGCAACGAAATGACTCCAGAGCACTTAAAAAACCGCTTGTAACGAAATGACTCCAGAGCACTTAAAAACCCGCTTGCAACGAAATGACTCCAGAGTACTTAAAAACCCGCTTGCAACGAAATGACTCCAGAGCACTTAAAAACCCGCTTGCAACGAAATGACTCCAGAACACTAAAAACCCGCTTGCAACGAAATGACTCCAGAGCACTTAAAAACCCGCTTGCAACGAAATGACTCCAGAGCAATTAAAAACCCGCTTGCAAGGAAATGACTCCAGAGCACTTGAAAACCCGCTTGCAACGAAATGACTCCAGAGCACTTAAAAAACCCGCTTCCAGTGAAATGTCTGAGAAGTATGTAAAAACCCGCTTGCAACGAAATGACTCCAGAGCACGTAAAAAACCGCTTGCAACGAAATGACTCCAGAGCACTTCAAAAACCCGCTTCCAGTTAAATGTCAGAGAAGTATGTAAAAACCCGCTTGCAACGAAATGATTCCAGAGCACGTAAAACCCGCTTGCAACGAAATGACTCCAGAACACGTAAAAACCCGCTTGCAACGAAATGACTCCAGAGCACTTAAAAACCCGCTTGCAACGAAATGACTCCAGAGCACTTAAAAACTCGCTTGCAACGAAATGACTCCAGAGTACTTAAAAACTCGCTTACAACGAAATGACTCCAGAACACTTAAAAACCCGCTTGCAACGAAATGACTCCAGAGTACCTAAAAACCCACTTACAACAAAATGACTCCAGAGCACTTCAAAACCCGCTTGCAACGAAATGACTCCAGAACACTTAAAAACCCGCTTGCAACGAAATGATTCCAGAGCACGTAAAACCCGCTTGCAACGAAATGACTCCAGAACACGTAAAAACCCGCTTGCAACGAAATGACTCCAGAGCACTTAAAAACCCGCTTACAACGAAATGCCTTCAGAGCACTTAAAAACCCGCTTGCAACGAAATGACTCCAGAACACTTAAAAACCCGCTTGCAACGAAAAGACTCCAGAGCACTTAAAAAGCCGCTTGCAACGAAATGACTCCAGAACACTTAAAAACCCGCTTGCAACGAAATGACTCCAGAGCACTTAAAAACCTGCTTGCAACGAAATGACTCCAGAGCACTTAAAAACCCGCTTGCAACGAAATGACTCCAGAGTACTTAAAAACCCGCTTGCAATGAAATGACTCCAGAGCACTTAAAAAACCCGCTTCCAGTGAAATGTCTGAGAAGTATGTAAAAACCCGCTTGCAACGAAATGACTCCAGAGCACGTAAAAACCCGCTTGCAACGAAATGACTCCAGAGCACTTATTAAACCCGCTTCCAGTTAAATGTCAGAGAAGTATGTAAAAACCCGCTTGCAACGAAATGATTCCAGAGCACGTAAAACCCGCTTGCAACGAAATGACTCCAGAACACGTAAAAACCCGCTTGCAACGAAATGACTCCAGAGCACTTAAAAACCCGCTTACAACGAAATGCCTTCAGAGCACTTAAAAACCCGCTTGCTACGAAATGACTCCAGAACACTTAAAAACCCGCTTGCAACGAAAAGAATCCAGAGCACTTAAAAACCCGCTTGCAATGAAATGACTCCTGAGCACTTAAAAACCGTCTTGCAACGAAATGACTCCAGAGCACTTAAAAACCCGCTTGCAACGAAATGACTCCAGAGCACTTAAAAACTCGCTTGCAACAAAATGACTCCAGAGTACTTAAAAACTCGCTTGCAACGAAATGACTCCAGAACACTTAAAAACCCGCTTGCAACGAAATGACTCCAGAACACTAAAAACCCGCTTGCAACGAAATGACTCCAGAACACTAAAAACCCGCTTGCAACGAAATGACTCCAGAGCACTTAAAAATCCGCTTGCAACGAAATGACTCCAGAGCACTTGAAAACCCGCTTGCAACGAAATGACTCCAGAGCACTTAAAAAACCCGCGTCCAGTGAAATGTCTGAGAAGTATGTAAAAACCCGCTTGCAACGAAATGACTCCAGAGCACTTAAAAACCCGCTTGCAACGAAATGACTCCAGAGCACTTCAAAAACCTGCTTCCAGTTAAATGTCAGAGAAGTATGTAAAAACCCGCTTGCAACGAAATGATTCCAGAGCACGTAAAAACCCGCTTGCAACGAAATGACTCCAGAGTACTTAAAAACCCGCTTGCAACGAAATGCCTCCAGAGCACTTGAAAAACCCACTTCCAGTGAAATGTCTGAGAAGTATGTAAAAACCCGCTTGCAACGAAATGACTCCAGAACACTTAAAAACCTGCTTGCAACGAAATGACTCCAGAGCACTTAAAAACCCGCTTACAACGAAATGCCTTCAGAGCACTTAAAAACCCGCTTGCAACGAAATGACTCCAGAACACTTAAAAAACCGCTTGCAACGAAAAGACTCCAGAGCACTTAAAAAGCCGCTTGCAACGAAATGACTCCAGAACACTTAAAAACCCGCTTGCAACGAAATGACTCCAGAGCACTTAAAAACCCGCTTGCAACGAAATGACTCCAGAGCACTTCAAAAACCCGCTTCCAGTTAAATGTCAGAGAAGTATGTAAAAACCCGCATGCAACGAAATGATTCCAGAGCACGTAAAAACCCGCTTGCAACGAAATGACTCCAGAGAACTTAAAAACCCGCTTGCAACGAAATGCCTCCAGAGCAATTAAAAAACCCACTTCCAGTGAAATATCTGAGAAGTATGTAAAAACCCGCTTGCAACGAAATGACTCCAGAGTACTTAAAAACCCGCTTGCAACGAAATGCCTCCAGAGCAATTAAAAAACCCACTTCCAGTGAAATATCTGAGAAGTATGTAAAAACCCGCTTGCAACGAAATGACTCCAGAGCACGTAAAAACCCGCTTGCAACGAAATGACTCCAGAGAACTTATTAAACCCGCTTCCAGTTAAATGTCAGAGAAGTATGTAAAAACCCGCTTGCAACGAAATGATTCCAGAGCACGTAAAACCCGCTTGCAACGAAATGACTCCAGAACACGTAAAAACCCGCTTGCAACGAAATGACTCCAGAGCACTTAAAAACCCGCTTACAACGAAATGCCTTCAGAGCACTTAAAAACCCGCTTGCAACGAAATGACTCCAGAGCACTTAAAAACCCGCTTGCAACGAAATGCCTTCAGAACACTTAAAAACCCGCTTGCAACGAAATGACTCTAGAACACTTAAAAACCCGCTTGCAACGAAATGACTCCAGAGCAATTAAAAACCCGCTAGCAACGAAATGACTCCAGAGCACGTAAAAACCCGCTTGCAACGAAATGAATCCAGAGCACTTAAAAACCCGCTTGCAACAAAATGACTCCAGAACACTTAAAAACCTGCTTGCAACGAAATGACTCCAGTGCACTTAAAAACCCGCTTGCAACGAAATGACTCCAGAGCACTTAAAAAACCGCTTGTAACGAAATGACTCCAGAGCACTTAAAAACCCGCTTGCAACGAAATGACTCCAGAGTACTTAAAAACCCGCTTGCAACGAAATGACTCCAGAGCACTTAAAAACCCGCTTGCAACGAAATGACTCCAGAACACTAAAAACCCGCTTGCAACGAAATGACTCCAGAGCACTTAAAAACCCGCTTGCAACGAAATGACTCCAGAGCAATTAAAAACCCGCTTGCAAGGAAATGACTCCAGAGCACTTGAAAACCCGCTTGCAACGAAATGACTCCAGAGCACTTAAAAAACCCGCTTCCAGTGAAATGTCTGAGAAGTATGTAAAAACCCGCTTGCAACGAAATGACTCCAGAGCACGTAAAAAACCGCTTGCAACGAAATGACTCCAGAGCACTTCAAAAACCCGCTTCCAGTTAAATGTCAGAGAAGTATGTAAAAACCCGCTTGCAACGAAATGATTCCAGAGCACGTAAAACCCGCTTGCAACGAAATGACTCCAGAACACGTAAAAACCCGCTTGCAACGAAATGACTCCAGAGCACTTAAAAACCCGCTTGCAACGAAATGACTCCAGAGCACTTAAAAACTCGCTTGCAACGAAATGACTCCAGAGTACTTAAAAACTCGCTTGCAACGAAATGACTCCAGAACACTTAAAAACCCGCTTGCAACGAAATGACTCCAGAGTACCTAAAAACCCACTTACAACAAAATGACTCCAGAGCACTTCAAAACCCGCTTGCAACGAAATGACTCCAGAACACTTAAAAACCCGCTTGCAACGAAATGATTCCAGAGCACGTAAAACCCGCTTGCAACGAAATGACTCCAGAACACGTAAAAACCCGCTTGCAACGAAATGACTCCAGAGCACTTAAAAACCCGCTTACAACGAAATGCCTTCAGAGCACTTAAAAACCCGCTTGCAACGAAATGACTCCAGAACACTTAAAAACCCGCTTGCAACGAAATGACTCCAGAGCACTTAAAAACCCGCTTGCAACGAAATGCCTTCAGAACAATTAAAAACCCGCTTGCAACGAAATGACTCTAGAACACTTAAAAACCCGCTTGCAACGAAATGACTCCAGAGCAATTAAAAACCCGCTAGCAACGAAATGAATCCAGAGCACTTAAAAACCCGCTTGCAACAAAATGACTCCAGAACACTTAAAAACCTGCTTGCAACGAAATGACTCCAGTGCACTTAAAAACCCGCTTGCAACGAAATGACTCCAGAGCACTTAAAAAACCGCTTGCATCGAAATGACTCCAGAGCACTTAAAAACCCGCTTGCAACGAAATGACTCCAGAGCACTTAAAAACCCGCTTGCAACGAAATGACTCCAGAGCACTTAAAAGCCCGCTTGCAACGAAATGACTCCAGAACACTAAAAACCCGCTTGCAACGAAATGACTCCAGAGCACTTAAAAACCCGCTTGCAACGAAATGACTCCAGAGCAATTAAAAACCCGCTTGCAACGAAATGACTCCAGAGCACTTGAAAACCCGCTTGCAACGAAATGACTCCAGAGCACTTAAAAAACCCGCTTTCAGTGAAATGTCTGAGAAGTATGTAAAAACCCGCTTGCAACGAAATGACTCCAGAGCACGTAAAAAACCGCTTGCAACGAAATGACTCCAGAGCACTTCAAAAACCCGCTTCCAGTTAAATGTCAGAGAAGTATGTAAAAACCCGCTTGCAACGAAATGATTCCAGAGCACGTAAAACCCGCTTGCAACGAAATGCCTTCAGAACAATTAAAAACCCGCTTGCAACGAAATGACTCCAGAGCACTTAAAAACCCGCTTGCAACGAAATGACTCCAGAGCACTTAAAAACTCGCTTGCAACGAAATGACTCCAGAGTACTTAAAAACTCGCTTGCAACGAAATGACTCCAGAACACTTAAAAACCCGCTTGCAACGAAATGACTCCAGAGTACTTAAAAACCCACTTACAACAAAATGACTCCAGAGCACTTCAAAACCCGCTTGCAACGAAATGACTCCAGAACACTTAAAAACCCGCTTGCAACGAAATGACTCCAGAGTACTTAAAAACCCGCTTGCAACGAAATGACTCCAGAGCACGTAAAAACCGCTTGCAACGAAATGACTCCAGAGCACTTAAAATCCCGCTTGCAACGAAATGACTCCAGAACACTTAAAAACCCGCTTGCAACGAAATGACTCCAGTGCACTTAAAAACCCGCTTGCAACGAAATGCCTCCAGAGCACTTAAAAACCGCTTGCAACGAAATGACTCCAGAGCACTTAAAAACCCGCTTGCAACGAAATGACTCCAGAGTACTTAAAAACCCGCTTGCAACGAAATGACTCCAGAGCACTTAAAAACCCGCTTGCAACGAAATGACTCCAGAACACTAAAAACCCGCTTGGAACGAAATGACTCCAGAGCACTTAAAAACCCGCTTGCAACGAAATGACTCCAGAGCACTTAAAAACCCACTTGCAACGAAATGACTCCAGAGCACTTGAAAACCCGCTTGCAACGAAATGACTCCAGAGCACTTAAAAAACCCGCTTCCAGTGAAATGTCTGAAGTATGTAAAAACCCGCTTGCAACGAAAAGACTCCAGAGCACTTAAAAAGCCGCTTGCAACGAAATGACTCCAGAACACTTAAAAACCCGCTTGCAACGAAATGACTCCAGAGCACTTAAAAACCTGCTTGCAACGAAATGACTCCAGAGCACTTAAAAACCCGCTTGCAACGAAATGACTCCAGAGTACTTAAAAACCCGCTTGCAATGAAATGACTCCAGAGCACTTAAAAAACCCGCTTCCAGTGAAATGTCTGAGAAGTATGTAAAAACCCGCTTGCAACGAAATGACTCCAGAGCACGTAAAAACCCGCTTGCAACGAAATGACTCCAGAGCACTTATTAAACCCGCTTCCAGTTAAATGTCAGAGAAGTATGTAAAAACCCGCTTGCAACGAAATGATTCCAGAGCACGTAAAACCCGCTTGCAACGAAATGACTCCAGAACACGTAAAAACCCGCTTGCAACGAAATGACTCCAGAGCACTTAAAAACCCGCTTACAACGAAATGCCTTCAGAGCACTTAAAAACCCGCTTGCTACGAAATGACTCCAGAACACTTAAAAACCCGCTTGCAACGAAAAGAATCCAGAGCACTTAAAAACCCGCTTGCAATGAAATGACTCCTGAGCACTTAAAAACCGTCTTGCAACGAAATGACTCCAGAGCACTTAAAAACCCGCTTGCAACGAAATGACTCCAGAGCACTTAAAAACTCGCTTGCAACAAAATGACTCCAGAGTACTTAAAAACTCGCTTGCAACGAAATGACTCCAGAACACTTAAAAACCCGCTTGCAACGAAATGACTCCAGAACACTAAAAACCCGCTTGCAACGAAATGACTCCAGAACACTAAAAACCCGCTTGCAACGAAATGACTCCAGAGCACTTAAAAATCCGCTTGCAACGAAATGACTCCAGAGCACTTGAAAACCCGCTTGCAACGAAATGACTCCAGAGCACTTAAAAAACCCGCTTCCAGTGAAATGTCTGAGAAGTATGTAAAAACCCGCTTGCAACGAAATGACTCCAGAGCACTTAAAAACCCGCTTGCAACGAAATGACTCCAGAGCACTTCAAAAACCTGCTTCCAGTTAAATGTCAGAGAAGTATGTAAAAACCCGCTTGCAACGAAATGATTCCAGAGCACGTAAAAACCCGCTTGCAACGAAATGACTCCAGAGTACTTAAAAACCCGCTTGCAACGAAATGCCTCCAGAGCACTTGAAAAACCCACTTCCAGTGAAATGTCTGAGAAGTATGTAAAAACCCGCTTGCAACGAAATGACTCCAGAACACTTAAAAACCTGCTTGCAACGAAATGACTCCAGAGCACTTAAAAACCCGCTTACAACGAAATGCCTTCAGAGCACTTAAAAACCCGCTTGCAACGAAATGACTCCAGAACACTTAAAAAACCGCTTGCAACGAAAAGACTCCAGAGCACTTAAAAAGCCGCTTGCAACGAAATGACTCCAGAACACTTAAAAACCCGCTTGCAACGAAATGACTCCAGAGCACTTAAAAACACGCTTGCAACGAAATGACTCCAGAGCACTTCAAAAACCCGCTTCCAGTTAAATGTCAGAGAAGTATGTAAAAACCCGCTTGCAACGAAATGATTCCAGAGCACGTAAAAACCCGCTTGCAACGAAATGACTCCAGAGAACTTAAAAACCCGCTTGCAACGAAATGCCTCCAGAGCAATTAAAAAACCCACTTCCAGTGAAATATCTGAGAAGTATGTAAAAACCCGCTTGCAACGAAATGACTCCAGAGTACTTAAAAACCCGCTTGCAACGAAATGCCTCCAGAGCAATTAAAAAACCCACTTCCAGTGAAATATCTGAGAAGTATGTAAAAACCCGCTTGCAACGAAATGACTCCAGAGCACGTAAAAACCCGCTTGCAACGAAATGACTCCAGAGAACTTATTAAACCCGCTTCCAGTTAAATGTCAGAGAAGTATGTAAAAACCCGCTTGCAACGAAATGATTCCAGAGCACGTAAAACCCGCTTGCAACGAAATGACTCCAGAACACGTAAAAACCCGCTTGCAACGAAATGACTCCAGAGCACTTAAAAACCCGCTTACAACGAAATGCCTTCAGAGCACTTAAAAACCCGCTTGCAACGAAATGACTCCAGAGCACTTAAAAACCCGCTTGCAACGAAATGCCTTCAGAACACTTAAAAACCCGCTTGCAACGAAATGACTCTAGAACACTTAAAAACCCGCTTGCAACGAAATGACTCCAGAGCAATTAAAAACCCGCTAGCAACGAAATGACTCCAGAGCACGTAAAAACCCGCTTGCAACGAAATGAATCCAGAGCACTTAAAAACCCGCTTGCAACAAAATGACTCCAGAACACTTAAAAACCTGCTTGCAACGAAATGACTCCAGTGCACTTAAAAACCCGCTTGCAACGAAATGACTCCAGAGCACTTAAAAAACCGCTTGTAACGAAATGACTCCAGAGCACTTAAAAACCCGCTTGCAACGAAATGACTCCAGAGTACTTAAAAACCCGCTTGCAACGAAATGACTCCAGAGCACTTAAAAACCCGCTTGCAACGAAATGACTCCAGAACACTAAAAACCCGCTTGCAACGAAATGACTCCAGAACACTTAAAAACCCGCTTGCAACGAAATGACTCCAGAGTACCTAAAAACCCACTTACAACAAAATGACTCCAGAGCACTTCAAAACCCGCTTGCAACGAAATGACTCCAGAGCACTTAAAAAACCCGCTTCCAGTGAAATGTCTGAGAAGTATGTAAAAACCCGCTTGCAACGAAATGACTCCAGAGCACGTAAAAAACCGCTTGCAACGAAATGACTCCAGAGCACTTCAAAAACCCGCTTCCAGTTAAATGTCAGAGAAGTATGTAAAAACCCGCTTGCAACGAAATGATTCCAGAGCACGTAAAACCCGCTTGCAACGAAATGACTCCAGAACACGTAAAAACCCGCTTGCAACGAAATGACTCCAGAGCACTTAAAAACCCGCTTGCAACGAAATGACTCCAGAGCACTTAAAAACTCGCTTGCAACGAAATGACTCCAGAGTACTTAAAAACTCGCTTGCAACGAAATGACTCCAGAACACTTAAAAACCCGCTTGCAACGAAATGACTCCAGAGTACCTAAAAACCCACTTACAACAAAATGACTCCAGAGCACTTCAAAACCCACTTGCAACGAAATGACTCCAGAACACTTAAAAACCCGCTTGCAACGAAATGATTCCAGAGCACGTAAAACCCGCTTGCAACGAAATGACTCCAGAACACGTAAAAACCCGCTTGCAACGAAATGACTCCAGAGCACTTAAAAACCCGCTTACAACGAAATGCCTTCAGAGCACTTAAAAACCCGCTTGCAACGAAATGACTCCAGAACACTTAAAAACCCGCTTGCAACGAAATGACTCCAGAGCACTTAAAAACCCGCTTGCAACGAAATGCCTTCAGAACAATTAAAAACCCGCTTGCAACGAAATGACTCTAGAACACTTAAAAACCCGCTTGCAACGAAATGACTCCAGAGCAATTAAAAACCCGCTAGCAACGAAATGACTCCAGAGCACGTAAAAACCCGCTTGCAACGAAATGAATCCAGAGCACTTAAAAACCCGCTTGCAACAAAATGACTCCAGAACACTTAAAAACCTGCTTGCAACGAAATGACTCCAGTGCACTTAAAAACCCGCTTGCAACGAAATGACTCCAGAGCACTTAAAAAACCGCTTGCAACGAAATGACTCCAGAGCACTTAAAACCCGCTTGCAACGAAATGACTCCAGAGCACTTAAAAACCCGCTTGCAACGAAATGACTCCAGAGCACTTAAAAGCCCGCTTGCAACGAAATGACTCCAGAACACTAAAAACCCGCTTGCAACGAAATGACTCCAGAGCACTTAAAAACCCGCTTGCAACGAAATGACTCCAGAGCAATTAAAAACCCGCTTGCAACGAAATGACTCCAGAGCACTTGAAAACCCGCTTGCAACGAAATGACTCCAGAGCACTTAAAAAACCCGCTTTCAGTGAAATGTCTGAGAAGTATGTAAAAACCCGCTTGCAACGAAATGACTCCAGAGCACGTAAAAAACCGCTTGCAACGAAATGACTCCAGAGCACTTCAAAAACCCGCTTCCAGTTAAATGTCAGAGAAGTATGTAAAAACCCGCTTGCAACGAAATGATTCCAGAGCACGTAAAACCCGCTTGCAACGAAATGCCTTCAGAACAATTAAAAACCCGCTTGCAACGAAATGACTCCAGAGCACTTAAAAACCCGCTTGCAACGAAATGACTCCAGAGCACTTAAAAACTCGCTTGCAACGAAATGACTCCAGAGTACTTAAAAACTCGCTTGCAACGAAATGACTCCAGAACACTTAAAAACCCGCTTGCAACGAAATGACTCCAGAGTACTTAAAAACCCACTTACAACAAAATGACTCCAGAGCACTTCAAAACCCGCTTGCAACGAAATGACTCCAGAACACTTAAAAACCCGCTTGCAACGAAATGACTCCAGAGTACTTAAAAACCCGCTTGCAACGAAATGACTCCAGAGCACGTAAAAACCGCTTGCAACGAAATGACTCCAGAGCACTTAAAATTCCGCTTGCAACGAAATGACTCCAGAACACTTAAAAACCCGCTTGCAACGAAATGACTCCAGTGCACTTAAAAACCCGCTTGCAACGAAATGCCTCCAGAGCACTTAAAAACCGCTTGCAACGAAATGACTCCAGAGCACTTAAAAACCCGCTTGCAACGAAATGACTCCAGAGTACTTAAAAACCCGCTTGCAACGAAATGACTCCAGAGCACTTAAAAACCCGCTTGCAACGAAATGACTCCAGAACACTAAAAACCCGCTTGGAACGAAATGACTCCAGAGCACTTAAAAACCCGCTTGCAACGAAATGACTCCAGAGCACTTAAAAACCCACTTGCAACGAAATGACTCCAGAGCACTTGAAAACCCGCTTGCAACGAAATGACTCCAGAGCACTTAAAAAACCCGCTTCCAGTGAAATGTCTGAGAAGTATGTAAAAACCCGCTTGCAACGAAATGACTCCAGAGCACGTAAAAAACCGCTTGCAACGAAATGACTCCAGAGCACTTCAAAAACCAGCTTCCAGTTAAATGTCAGAGAAGTATGTAAAAACCCGCTTGCAACGAAATGATTCCAGAGCACGTAAAAACCCGCTTGCAACGAAATGACTCCAGAACACGTAAAAACCCGCTTGCAACGAAATGACTCCAGAGCACTTAAAAACCCGCTTACAACGAAATGCCTTCAGAGCACTTAAAAACCCGCTTGCAACGAAATGACTCCAGAACACTTAAAAACCTGCTTGCAACGAAAAGACTCCAGAGCACTTAAAAACCCGCTTGCAATGAAATGACTCCAGAGCACTTAAAAACCCTCTTGCAACGAAATGACTCCAGAGCACTTAAAAACCCGCTTGCAACGAAATGACTCCAGAGCACTTAAAAACTCGCTTGCAACAAAATGACTCCAGAGTACTTAAAAACTCGCTTGCAACGAAATGACTCCAGAACACTTAAAAACCCGCTTGCAACGAAATGACTCCAGAACACTAAAAACCCGCTTGCAACGAAATGACTCCAGAACACTAAAAACCCGCTTGCAACGAAATGACTCCAGAGCACTTAAAAACCCGCTTGCAACGAAATGTCTCCAGAGCACTTGAAAACCCGCTTGCAACGAAATGACTCCAGAGCACTTAAAAAACCCGCTTCCAGTGAAATGTCTGAGAAGTATGTAAAAACCCGCTTGCAACGAAATGACTCCAGAGTACTTAAAAACCCGCTTGCAACGAAATGACTCCAGAGCACTTCAAACACCCGCTTCGAGTTAAATGTCAGAGAAGTATGTAAAAACACGCTTGCAACGAAATGATTCCAGAGCACGTAAAAACCCGCTTGCAACGAAATGCCTCCAGAGCACTTAAAAAACCCACTTCCAGTGAAATGTCTGAGAAGTATTTAAAAACCCGCTTGCAACGAAATGACTCCAGAACACGTAAAAACCCGCTTGCAACGAAATGACTCCAGAGCACTTAAAAACCCGCTTACAACGAAATGCCTTCAGAGCACTTAAAAACCCGCTTGCAACGAAATGACTCCAGAACACTTAAAAACCGGCTTGCAACGAAAAGACTCCAGAGCACTTAAAAACCCGCTTGCAACGAAATGACTCCAGAGCACTTAAAAACCCTCTTGCAACGAAATGACTCCAGAGCACTTAAAAACCCGCTTGCAAGGAAATGACTCCAGAGCACTTAAAAACCCGCTTGCAACGAAATGACTCCAGAACACTTAAAAACCGGCTTGCAACGAAAAGACTCCAGAGCACTTAAAAACCCGCTTGCAACGAAATGACTCCAGAGCACTTAAAAACCCGCTTGCAACTAAATGACTCCAGAGCACGTAAAAACCCGCTTGCAACGAAATGACTCCAGAGCACTTAAAAACCCGCTTGCAATGAAATGACTCCAGAACACTTAAAAACCCGCTTGCAACGAAATGACTCCAGTGCACTTAAAAACCCGCTTGCAACGAAATGACTCCAGAGCACTTAAAAACCCGCTTGCAACGAAATGACTCCAGAGCACTTAAAAAACCCGCTTCCATTGAAATGTCTGAGAAGTATGTAAAAACCCGCTTGCAACGAAATGACTCCAGAGCACTTAAAAACCCGCTTGCAACGAAATGACTCCAGAACACTTAAAAACCCGCTTGCAACGAAATGACACCAGTGCACTTAAAAACCCGCTTGCAACGAAATGCCTCCAGAGCACTTAAAAACCGCTTGCAACGAAATGACTCCAGAGCACTTAAAAACCCGCTTGCAATGAAATGACTCCAGAGCACTTAAAAACCCGCTTGCAATGAAATGACTCCAGAACACTAAAAACCCGCTTGCAACGAAATGACTCCAGAGCACTTAAAAACCCGCTTGCAACGAAATGACTCCAGACCAATTAAAAACCCGCTTGCAACGAAATGACTCCAGAGCACTTGAAAACCCGCTTGCAACGAAATGACTCCAGAGCACTTAAAAAACCCGCTTCCAGTGAAATGTCTGAGAAGTATGCAAAAACCCGCTTGCAACGAAATGACTCCAGAGCACGTAAAAAACCGCTTGAAACGAAATGACTCCAGAACACTTAAAAACCCGCTTGCAACGAAATGACTCCAGAGCACGTAAAAACCCGCTTGAAACGAAATGACTCCAGAGCACTTAAAAACCCGCTTGCAATGAAATGACTCCAGAACACTTACAAACCCGCTTGCAACGAAATGACTCCAGTGCACTTAAAAACCCGCTTGCAACGAAATGACTCCAGAGCACTTAAAAACCCGCTTGCAACGAAATGACTCCAGAGCACTTAAAAACCCGCTTGCAACGAAATGACTCCAGAGTACTTAAAAACCCGCTTGCAACGAAATGACTCCATAGCACTTAAAAACCCGCTTGCAAAGAAATGACTCCAGAACACTAAAAACCCGCTTGCAACGAAATGACTCCAGAGCACTTAAAAACCCGCTTGCAACGAAATGACTCCAGAGCACTTAAAAACCCGCTTGCAACGAAATGACTCCAGAGCACTTGAAAACCTGCTTGCAACGAAATGACTCCAGAGCACTTAAAAAACCCGCTTCTAGTGAAATGTCTGAGAAGTATGTAAAAACCCGCTTGCAACGAAATGACTCCAGAGCACGTAAAAACCCGCTTGCAACGAAATGACTCCAGAGCACTTCAAAAACCCGCTTCCAGTTAAATGTCAGAGAAGTATGTAAAAACCCGCTTGCAACGAAATGATTCCAGAGCAGGTAAAAACCCGCTTGCAACGAAATGACTCCAGAGCACTTAAAACCCCGCTTGTAACGAAATGACTCCAGAGTACTTAAAAACCCGCTTGCAACGAAATGACTCCAGAGCACTTAAAAAACCCGCTTCCAGTGAAATGTCTGAGAAGTATGTAAAAACCCGCTTGCAACGAAATGACTCCAGAGCACGTAAAAACCCGCTTGCAACGAAATGACTCCAGAGCACTTATTAAACCCGCTTCCAGTTAAATGTCAGAGAAGTATGTAAAAACCCGCTTGCAACGAAATGATTCCAGAGCACGTAAAACCCGCTTGCAACAAAATGACTCCAGAACACGTAAAAACCCGCTTGCAACGAAATGACTGCAGAGCACTTAAAAACCCGCTTACAACGAAATGCCTTCAGAGCACTTAAAAACCCGCTTGCAACGAAATGACTCCAGAACACTTAAAAACCCGCTTGCAACGAAAAGAATCCAGAGCACTTAAAAACCCGCTTGCAATGAAATGACTCCAGAGCACTTAAAAACCCTCTTGCAACGAAATGACTCCAGAGCACTTAAAAACCCGCTTGCAACGAAATGACTCCAGAGCACTTAAAAACTCGCTTGCAACAAAATGACTCCAGAGTACTTAAAAACTCGCTTGCAACGAAATGACTCCAGAACACTTAAAAACCCGCTTGCAACGAAATGACTCCAGAACACTAAAAACCCGCTTGCAACGAAATGACTCCAGAACACTAAAAACCCGCTTTCAACGAAATGACTCCAGAGCACTTAAAAATCCGCTTGCAACGAAATGACTCCAGAGCACTTGAAAACCCGCTTGCAACGAAATGACTCCAGAGCACTTAAAAAACCCGCTTCCAGTGAAATGTCTGAGAAGTATGTAAAAACCCGCTTGCAACGAAATGACTCCAGAGCACTTAAAAACCCGCTTGCAACGAAATGACTCCAGAGCACTTCAAAAACCCGCTTCCAGTTAAATGTCAGAGAAGTATGTAAAAACCCGCTTGCAACGAAATGATTCCAGAGCACGTAAAAACCCGCTTGCAACGAAATGACTCCAGAGTACTTAAAAACCCGCTTGCAACGAAATGCCTCCAGAGCACTTGAAAAACCCACTTCCAGTGAAATGTCTGAGAAGTATGTAAAAACCCGCTTGCAACGAAATGACTCCAGAACACTTAAAAACCTGCTTGCAACGAAATGACTCCAGAGCACTTAAAAACCCGCTTACAACGAAATGCCTTCAGAGCACTTAAGAACCCGCTTGCAACGAAATGACTCCAGAACACTTAAAAACCCGCTTGCAACGAAAAGACTCCAGAGCACTTAAAAAGCCGCTTGCAACGAAATGACTACAGAACACTTAAAAACCCGCTTGCAACGAAATGACTCCAGAGCACTTAAAAACCCGCTTGCAACGAAATGACTCCAGAGCACTTCAAAAACCCGCTTCCAGTTAAATGTCAGAGAAGTATGTAAAAACCCGCTTGCAACGAAATGACTCCAGAGCAATTAAAAACCCGCTAGCAACGAAATGACTCCAGAGCACGTAAAAACCCGCTTGCAACGAAATGAATCCAGAGCACTTAAAAACCCGCTTGCAACAAAATGACTCCAGAACACTTAAAAACCTGCTTGCAACGAAATGACTCCAGTGCACTTAAAAACCCGCTTGCAACGAAATGACTCCAGAGCACTTAAAAAACCGCTTGCAACGAAATGACTCCAGAGCACTTAAAACCCGCTTGCAACGAAATGACTCCAGAGCACTTAAAAACCCGCTTGCAACGAAATGACTCCAGAGCACTTAAAAGCCCGCTTGCAACGAAATGACTCCAGAACACTAAAAACCCGCTTGCAACGAAATGACTCCAGAGCACTTAAAAACCCGCTTGCAACGAAATGACTCCAGAGCAATTAAAAACCCGCTTGCAACGAAATGACTCCAGAGCACTTGAAAACCCGCTTGCAACGAAATGACTCCAGAGCACTTAAAAAACCCGCTTTCAGTGAAATGTCTGAGAAGTATGTAAAAACCCGCTTGCAACGAAATGACTCCAGAGCACGTAAAAAACCGCTTGCAACGAAATGACTCCAGAGCACTTCAAAAACCCGCTTCCAGTTAAATGTCAGAGAAGTATGTAAAAACCCGCTTGCAACGAAATGATTCCAGAGCACGTAAAACCCGCTTGCAACGAAATGCCTTCAGAACAATTAAAAACCAGCTTGCAACGAAATGACTCCAGAGCACTTAAAAACCCGCTTGCAACGAAATGACTCCAGAGCACTTAAAAACTCGCTTGCAACGAAATGACTCCAGAGTACTTAAAAACTCGCTTGCAACGAAATGACTCCAGAACACTTAAAAACCCGCTTGCAACGAAATGACTCCAGAGTACTTAAAAACCCACTTACAACAAAATGACTCCAGAGCACTTCAAAACCCGCTTGCAACGAAATGACTCCAGAACACTTAAAAACCCGCTTGCAACGAAATGACTCCAGAGCACTTAAAATCCCGCTTGCAACGAAATGACTCCAGAACACTTAAAAACCCGCTTGCAACGAAATGACTCCAGTGCACTTAAAAACCCGCTTGCAACGAAATGCCTCCAGAGCACTTAAAAACCGCTTGCAACGAAATGACTCCAGAGCACTTAAAAACCCGCTTGCAACGAAATGACTCCAGAGTACTTAAAAACCCGCTTGCAACGAAATGACTCCAGAGCACTTAAAAACCCGCTTGCAACGAAATGACTCCAGAACACTAAAAACCCGCTTGGAACGAAATGACTCCAGAGCACTTAAAAACCCGCTTGCAACGAAATGACTCCAGAGCACTTAAAAACCCACTTGCAACGAAATGACTCCAGAGCACTTGAAAACCCGCTTGCAACGAAATGACTCCAGAGCACTTAAAAAACCCGCTTCCAGTGAAATGTCTGAGAAGTATGTAAAAACCCGCTTGCAACGAAATGACTCCAGAGCACGTAAAAAACCGCTTGCAACGAAATGACTCCAGAGCACTTCAAAAACCAGCTTCCAGTTAAATGTCAGAGAAGTATGTAAAAACCCGCTTGCAACGAAATGATTCCAGAGCACGTAAAAACCCGCTTGCAACGAAATGACTCCAGAACACGTAAAAACCCGCTTGCAACGAAATGACTCCAGAGCACTTAAAAACCCGCTTACAACGAAATGCCTTCAGAGCACTTAAAAACCCGCTTGCAACGAAATGACTCCAGAACACTTAAAAACCTGCTTGCAACGAAAAGACTCCAGAGCACTTAAAAACCCGCTTGCAATGAAATGACTCCAGAGCACTTAAAAACCCTCTTGCAACGAAATGACTCCAGAGCACTTAAAAACCCGCTTGCAACGAAATGACTCCAGAGCACTTAAAAACTCGCTTGCAACAAAATGACTCCAGAGTACTTAAAAACTCGCTTGCAACGAAATGACTCCAGAACACTTAAAAACCCGCTTGCAACGAAATGACTCCAGAACACTAAAAACCCGCTTGCAACGAAATGACTCCAGAACACTAAAAACCCGCTTGCAACGAAATGACTCCAGAGCACTTAAAAACCCGCTTGCAACGAAATGTCTCCAGAGCACTTGAAAACCCGCTTGCAACGAAATGACTCCAGAGCACTTAAAAAACCCGCTTCCAGTGAAATGTCTGAGAAGTATGTAAAAACCCGCTTGCAACGAAATGACTCCAGAGTACTTAAAAACCCGCTTGCAACGAAATGACTCCAGAGCACTTCAAACACCCGCTTCGAGTTAAATGTCAGAGAAGTATGTAAAAACACGCTTGCAACGAAATGATTCCAGAGCACGTAAAAACCCGCTTGCAACGAAATGCCTCCAGAGCACTTAAAAAACCCACTTCCAGTGAAATGTCTGAGAAGTATTTAAAAACCCGCTTGCAACGAAATGACTCCAGAACACGTAAAAACCCGCTTGCAACGAAATGACTCCAGAGCACTTAAAAACCCGCTTACAACGAAATGCCTTCAGAGCACTTAAAAACCCGCTTGCAACGAAATGACTCCAGAACACTTAAAAACCGGCTTGCAACGAAAAGACTCCAGAGCACTTAAAAACCCGCTTGCAACGAAATGACTCCAGAGCACTTAAAAACCCTCTTGCAACGAAATGACTCCAGAGCACTTAAAAACCCGCTTGCAAGGAAATGACTCCAGAGCACTTAAAAACCCGCTTGCAACGAAATGACTCCAGAACACTTAAAAACCGGCTTGCAACGAAAAGACTCCAGAGCACTTAAAAACCCGCTTGCAACGAAATGACTCCAGAGCACTTAAAAACCCGCTTGCAACTAAATGACTCCAGAGCACGTAAAAACCCGCTTGCAACGAAATGACTCCAGAGCACTTAAAAACCCGCTTGCAATGAAATGACTCCAGAACACTTAAAAACCCGCTTGCAACGAAATGACTCCAGTGCACTTAAAAACCCGCTTGCAACGAAATGACTCCAGAGCACTTAAAAACCCGCTTGCAACGAAATGACTCCAGAGCACTTAAAAAACCCGCTTCCATTGAAATGTCTGAGAAGTATGTAAAAACCCGCTTGCAACGAAATGACTCCAGAGCACTTAAAAACCCGCTTGCAACGAAATGACTCCAGAACACTTAAAAACCCGCTTGCAACGAAATGACACCAGTGCACTTAAAAACCCGCTTGCAACGAAATGCCTCCAGAGCACTTAAAAACCGCTTGCAACGAAATGACTCCAGAGCACTTAAAAACCCGCTTGCAATGAAATGACTCCAGAGCACTTAAAAACCCGCTTGCAATGAAATGACTCCAGAACACTAAAAACCCGCTTGCAACGAAATGACTCCAGAGCACTTAAAAACCCGCTTGCAACGAAATGACTCCAGACCAATTAAAAACCCGCTTGCAACGAAATGACTCCAGAGCACTTGAAAACCCGCTTGCAACGAAATGACTCCAGAGCACTTAAAAAACCCGCTTCCAGTGAAATGTCTGAGAAGTATGCAAAAACCCGCTTGCAACGAAATGACTCCAGAGCACGTAAAAAACCGCTTGAAACGAAATGACTCCAGAACACTTAAAAACCCGCTTGCAACGAAATGACTCCAGAGCACGTAAAAACCCGCTTGAAACGAAATGACTCCAGAGCACTTAAAAACCCGCTTGCAATGAAATGACTCCAGAACACTTACAAACCCGCTTGCAACGAAATGACTCCAGTGCACTTAAAAACCCGCTTGCAACGAAATGACTCCAGAGCACTTAAAAACCCGCTTGCAACGAAATGACTCCAGAGCACTTAAAAACCCGCTTGCAACGAAATGACTCCAGAGTACTTAAAAACCCGCTTGCAACGAAATGACTCCATAGCACTTAAAAACCCGCTTGCAAAGAAATGACTCCAGAACACTAAAAACCCGCTTGCAACGAAATGACTCCAGAGCACTTAAAAACCCGCTTGCAACGAAATGACTCCAGAGCACTTAAAAACCCGCTTGCAACGAAATGACTCCAGAGCACTTGAAAACCTGCTTGCAACGAAATGACTCCAGAGCACTTAAAAAACCCGCTTCTAGTGAAATGTCTGAGAAGTATGTAAAAACCCGCTTGCAACGAAATGACTCCAGAGCACGTAAAAACCCGCTTGCAACGAAATGACTCCAGAGCACTTCAAAAACCCGCTTCCAGTTAAATGTCAGAGAAGTATGTAAAAACCCGCTTGCAACGAAATGATTCCAGAGCAGGTAAAAACCCGCTTGCAACGAAATGACTCCAGAGCACTTAAAACCCCGCTTGTAACGAAATGACTCCAGAGTACTTAAAAACCCGCTTGCAACGAAATGACTCCAGAGCACTTAAAAAACCCGCTTCCAGTGAAATGTCTGAGAAGTATGTAAAAACCCGCTTGCAACGAAATGACTCCAGAGCACGTAAAAACCCGCTTGCAACGAAATGACTCCAGAGCACTTATTAAACCCGCTTCCAGTTAAATGTCAGAGAAGTATGTAAAAACCCGCTTGCAACGAAATGATTCCAGAGCACGTAAAACCCGCTTGCAACAAAATGACTCCAGAACACGTAAAAACCCGCTTGCAACGAAATGACTGCAGAGCACTTAAAAACCCGCTTACAACGAAATGCCTTCAGAGCACTTAAAAACCCGCTTGCAACGAAATGACTCCAGAACACTTAAAAACCCGCTTGCAACGAAAAGAATCCAGAGCACTTAAAAACCCGCTTGCAATGAAATGACTCCAGAGCACTTAAAAACCCTCTTGCAACGAAATGACTCCAGAGCACTTAAAAACCCGCTTGCAACGAAATGACTCCAGAGCACTTAAAAACTCGCTTGCAACAAAATGACTCCAGAGTACTTAAAAACTCGCTTGCAACGAAATGACTCCAGAACACTTAAAAACCCGCTTGCAACGAAATGACTCCAGAACACTAAAAACCCGCTTGCAACGAAATGACTCCAGAACACTAAAAACCCGCTTTCAACGAAATGACTCCAGAGCACTTAAAAATCCGCTTGCAACGAAATGACTCCAGAGCACTTGAAAACCCGCTTGCAACGAAATGACTCCAGAGCACTTAAAAAACCCGCTTCCAGTGAAATGTCTGAGAAGTATGTAAAAACCCGCTTGCAACGAAATGACTCCAGAGCACTTAAAAACCCGCTTGCAACGAAATGACTCCAGAGCACTTCAAAAACCCGCTTCCAGTTAAATGTCAGAGAAGTATGTAAAAACCCGCTTGCAACGAAATGATTCCAGAGCACGTAAAAACCCGCTTGCAACGAAATGACTCCAGAGTACTTAAAAACCCGCTTGCAACGAAATGCCTCCAGAGCACTTGAAAAACCCACTTCCAGTGAAATGTCTGAGAAGTATGTAAAAACCCGCTTGCAACGAAATGACTCCAGAACACTTAAAAACCTGCTTGCAACGAAATGACTCCAGAGCACTTAAAAACCCGCTTACAACGAAATGCCTTCAGAGCACTTAAGAACCCGCTTGCAACGAAATGACTCCAGAACACTTAAAAACCCGCTTGCAACGAAAAGACTCCAGAGCACTTAAAAAGCCGCTTGCAACGAAATGACTACAGAACACTTAAAAACCCGCTTGCAACGAAATGACTCCAGAGCACTTAAAAACCCGCTTGCAACGAAATGACTCCAGAGCACTTCAAAAACCCGCTTCCAGTTAAATGTCAGAGAAGTATGTAAAAACCCGCTTGCAACGAAATGATTCCAGAGCACGTAAAAACCCGCTTGCAACGAAATGACTCCAGAGAACTTAAAAACCTACTTGCAACGAAATGTCTCCAGAGCAATTAAAAAACCCACTTCCAGTGAAATGTCTGAGACGTATGTAAAAACCCGCTTTCAACGAAATGACTCCAGAACACGTAAAAACCCGCTTGCAACGAAATGACTCCAGAGCACTTAAAAACCCGCTTACAACGAAATGCCTTCAGAGCACTTAAAAACCCGCTTGCAACGAAATGACTCCAGAACACTTAAAAACCCGCTTACAACGAAAAGACTCCAGAGCACTTAAAAACCCGCTTGCAACGAAATGACTCCAGAGCACTTAAAAACCCTCTTGCAACGAAATGACTCCAGAGCACTTAAAAACCCGCTTGCAACGAAATGACTCCAGAGCACTTAAAAACTCGCTTGCAACGAAATGACTCCAGAGTACTTAAAAACTCGCTTGCAACGAAATGACTCCAGAACACTTAAAAACCCGCTTGCAACGAAATGACTCCAGAGTACTTAAAAACCCTCTTACAACAAAATGACTCCAGAGCACTTAAAAACCCGCTTGCAACGAAATGACTCCAGAACACTTAAAAACCCGCTTGCAACGAAATGACTCCAGAGCACTTAAAAACCCGCTTGCAACGAAATGACTCCAGAGCACTTAAAAACCCGCTTGCAACGAAATGACTCCAGAGTACTTAAAAACCCGCTTGCAACGAAATGACTCCAGAGCACTTAAAAACCCGCTTGCAACGAAATGACTCCAGAACACTAAAAACCCGCTTGCAACGAAATGACTCCAGAGCACTTAAAAACCCGCTTGCAACGAAATGACTCCAGAGCACTTAAAAACCCGCTTGCAACGAAATGACTCCAGAGCACTTGAAAACCCGCTTGCAACGAAATGACTCCAGAGCACTTAAAAAACCCGCTTCCAGTGAAATGTCTGAGAAGTATGTAAAAACCCGCTTGCAACGAAATGACTCCAGAGCACGTAAAAACCCGCTTGCAACGAAATGACTCCAGAGCACTTCAAAAACCCGCTTCCAGTGAAATGTCTGAGAAGTATGTAAAAACCCGCTTGCAACGAAATGATTCCAGAGCACGTAAAAACCCGCTTGCAACGAAATGACTCCAGAGTACTTAAAAACCCGCTTGCAACGAAATGCCTCCAGAGCACTTAAAAAACCCACTTCCAGTGAAATGTCTGAGAAGTATGTAAAAACCCGCTTGCAACGAAATGACTCCAGAACACGTAAAAACCCGCTTGCAACGAAATGACTCCAGAGCACTTAAAAACCCGCTTACAACGAAATGCCTTCAGAGCACTTAAAAACCCGCTTGCAACGAAATGACTCCAGAACACTTAAAAACCCGCTTGCAACGAAAAGACTGCAGAGCACTTAAAAACCCGCTTGCAACGAAATGACTCCAGAGCACTTAAAAACTCGCTTGCAACGAAATGACTCCAGAGTACTTAAAAACTCGCTTGCAACGAAATGACTCCAGAACACTTAAAAACCCGCTTGCAACGAAATGACTCCAGAGTACTTAAAAACCAACTTACAACAAAATGACTCCAGAGCACTTAAAAACCCGCTTGCAACGAAATGACTCCAGAACACTTAAAAACCCGCTTGCAACGAAATGACTCCAGAGCACTTAAAAACCCGCTTGCAACGAAATGACTCCAGAGCACGTAAAAACCCGCTTGAAACGAAATGACTCCAGAGCACTTAAAAACCCGCTTGCAATGAAATGAATCCAGAACACTTACAAACCCGCTTGCAACGAAATGACTCCAGTGCACTTAAAAACCCGCTTGCAACGAAATGACTCCAGAGCACGTAAAAACCCGCTTGAAACGAAATGACTCCAGAGCACTTAAAAACCCGCTTGCAATGAAATGACTCCAGAACACTTACAAACCCGCTTGCAACGAAATGACTCCAGTGCACTTAAAAACCCGCTTGCAACGAAATGACTCCAGAGCACTTAAAAACCCGCTTGCAACGAAATGACTCCAGAGCACTTAAAAACCCGCTTGCAACGAAATGACTCCAGAGTACTTAAAAACCCGCTTGCAACGAAATGACTCCATAGCACTTAAAAACCCGCTTGCAAAGAAATGACTCCAGAACACTAAAAACCCGCTTGCAACGAAATGACTCCAGAGCACTTAAAAACCCGCTTGCAACGAAATGACTCCAGAGCACTTAAAAACCCGCTTGCAACGAAATGACTCCAGAGCACTTGAAAACCTGCTTGCAACGAAATGACTCCAGAGCACTTAAAAAACCCGCTTCTAGTGAAATGTCTGAGAAGTATGTAAAAACCCGCTTGCAACGAAATGACTCCAGAGCACGTAAAAACCCGCTTGCAACGAAATGACTCCAGAGCACTTCAAAAACCCGCTTCCAGTTAAATGTCAGAGAAGTATGTAAAAACCCGCTTGCAACGAAATGATTCCAGAGCAGGTAAAAACCCGCTTGCAACGAAATGACTCCAGAGCACTTAAAACCCCGCTTGTAACGAAATGACTCCAGAGTACTTAAAAACCCGCTTGCAACGAAATGACTCCAGAGCACTTAAAAAACCCGCTTCCAGTGAAATGTCTGAGAAGTATGTAAAAACCCGCTTGCAACGAAATGACTCCAGAGCACGTAAAAACCCGCTTGCAACGAAATGACTCCAGAGCACTTATTAAACCCGCTTCCAGTTAAATGTCAGAGAAGTATGTAAAAACCCGCTTGCAACGAAATGATTCCAGAGCACGTAAAACCCGCTTGCAACAAAATGACTCCAGAACACGTAAAAACCCGCTTGCAACGAAATGACTGCAGAGCACTTAAAAACCCGCTTACAACGAAATGCCTTCAGAGCACTTAAAAACCCGCTTGCAACGAAATGACTCCAGAACACTTAAAAACCCGCTTGCAACGAAAAGAATCCAGAGCACTTAAAAACCCGCTTGCAATGAAATGACTCCAGAGCACTTAAAAACCCTCTTGCAACGAAATGACTCCAGAGCACTTAAAAACCCGCTTGCAACGAAATGACTCCAGAGCACTTAAAAACTCGCTTGCAACAAAATGACTCCAGAGTACTTAAAAACTCGCTTGCAACGAAATGACTCCAGAACACTTAAAAACCCGCTTGCAACGAAATGACTCCAGAACACTAAAAACCCGCTTGCAACGAAATGACTCCAGAACACTAAAAACCCGCTTTCAACGAAATGACTCCAGAGCACTTAAAAATCCGCTTGCAACGAAATGACTCCAGAGCACTTGAAAACCCGCTTGCAACGAAATGACTCCAGAGCACTTAAAAAACCCGCTTCCAGTGAAATGTCTGAGAAGTATGTAAAAACCCGCTTGCAACGAAATGACTCCAGAGCACTTAAAAACCCGCTTGCAACGAAATGACTCCAGAGCACTTCAAAAACCCGCTTCCAGTTAAATGTCAGAGAAGTATGTAAAAACCCGCTTGCAACGAAATGATTCCAGAGCACGTAAAAACCCGCTTGCAACGAAATGACTCCAGAGTACTTAAAAACCCGCTTGCAACGAAATGCCTCCAGAGCACTTGAAAAACCCACTTCCAGTGAAATGTCTGAGAAGTATGTAAAAACCCGCTTGCAACGAAATGACTCCAGAACACTTAAAAACCTGCTTGCAACGAAATGACTCCAGAGCACTTAAAAACCCGCTTACAACGAAATGCCTTCAGAGCACTTAAGAACCCGCTTGCAACGAAATGACTCCAGAACACTTAAAAACCCGCTTGCAACGAAAAGACTCCAGAGCACTTAAAAAGCCGCTTGCAACGAAATGACTACAGAACACTTAAAAACCCGCTTGCAACGAAATGACTCCAGAGCACTTAAAAACCCGCTTGCAACGAAATGACTCCAGAGCACTTCAAAAACCCGCTTCCAGTTAAATGTCAGAGAAGTATGTAAAAACCCGCTTGCAACGAAATGATTCCAGAGCACGTAAAAACCCGCTTGCAACGAAATGACTCCAGAGAACTTAAAAACCTACTTGCAACGAAATGTCTCCAGAGCAATTAAAAAACCCACTTCCAGTGAAATGTCTGAGACGTATGTAAAAACCCGCTTTCAACGAAATGACTCCAGAACACGTAAAAACCCGCTTGCAACGAAATGACTCCAGAGCACTTAAAAACCCGCTTACAACGAAATGCCTTCAGAGCACTTAAAAACCCGCTTGCAACGAAATGACTCCAGAACACTTAAAAACCCGCTTACAACGAAAAGACTCCAGAGCACTTAAAAACCCGCTTGCAACGAAATGACTCCAGAGCACTTAAAAACCCTCTTGCAACGAAATGACTCCAGAGCACTTAAAAACCCGCTTGCAACGAAATGACTCCAGAGCACTTAAAAACTCGCTTGCAACGAAATGACTCCAGAGTACTTAAAAACTCGCTTGCAACGAAATGACTCCAGAACACTTAAAAACCCGCTTGCAACGAAATGACTCCAGAGTACTTAAAAACCCTCTTACAACAAAATGACTCCAGAGCACTTAAAAACCCGCTTGCAACGAAATGACTCCAGAACACTTAAAAACCCGCTTGCAACGAAATGACTCCAGAGCACTTAAAAACCCGCTTGCAACGAAATGACTCCAGAGCACTTAAAAACCCGCTTGCAACGAAATGACTCCAGAGTACTTAAAAACCCGCTTGCAACGAAATGACTCCAGAGCACTTAAAAACCCGCTTGCAACGAAATGACTCCAGAACACTAAAAACCCGCTTGCAACGAAATGACTCCAGAGCACTTAAAAACCCGCTTGCAACGAAATGACTCCAGAGCACTTAAAAACCCGCTTGCAACGAAATGACTCCAGAGCACTTGAAAACCCGCTTGCAACGAAATGACTCCAGAGCACTTAAAAAACCCGCTTCCAGTGAAATGTCTGAGAAGTATGTAAAAACCCGCTTGCAACGAAATGACTCCAGAGCACGTAAAAACCCGCTTGCAACGAAATGACTCCAGAGCACTTCAAAAACCCGCTTCCAGTGAAATGTCTGAGAAGTATGTAAAAACCCGCTTGCAACGAAATGATTCCAGAGCACGTAAAAACCCGCTTGCAACGAAATGACTCCAGAGCACTTAAAAACCCGCTTGCAACGAAATGCCTCCAGAGCACTTAAAAAACCCACTTCCAGTGAAATGTCTGAGAAGTATGTAAAAACCCGCTTGCAACGAAATGACTCCAGAACACGTAAAAACCCGCTTGCAACGAAATGACTCCAGAGCACTTAAAAACCCGCTTACAACGAAATGCCTTCAGAGCACTTAAAAACCCGCTTGCAACGAAATGACTCCAGAACACTTAAAAACCCGCTTGCAACGAAAAGACTGCAGAGCACTTAAAAACCCGCTTGCAACGAAATGACTCCAGAGCACTTAAAAACTCGCTTGCAACGAAATGACTCCAGAGTACTTAAAAACTCGCTTGCAACGAAATGACTCCAGAACACTTAAAAACCCGCTTGCAACGAAATGACTCCAGAGTACTTAAAAACCAACTTACAACAAAATGACTCCAGAGCACTTAAAAACCCGCTTGCAACGAAATGACTCCAGAACACTTAAAAACCCGCTTGCAACGAAATGACTCCAGAGCACTTAAAAACCCGCTTGCAACGAAATGACTCCAGAGCACGTAAAAACCCGCTTGAAACGAAATGACTCCAGAGCACTTAAAAACCCGCTTGCAATGAAATGAATCCAGAACACTTACAAACCCGCTTGCAACGAAATGACTCCAGTGCACTTAAAAACCCGCTTGCAACGAAATGACTCCAGAGCACTTAAAAACCCGCTTGCAACGAAATGACTCCAGAGCACTTAAAAACCCGCTTGCAACGAAATGACTCCAGAGTACTTAAAAACCCGCTTGCAACGAAATGACTCCAGAGCACTTAAAAACCCGCTTGCAACGAAATGACTCCAGAACACTAAAAACCCACTTGCAACGAAATGACTCCAGAGCACTTCAAAAACCCGCTTCCAGTTAAATGTCAGAGAAGTATGTAAAAACCCGCTTGCAACGAAATGATTCCAGAGCACGTAAAAACCCGCTTGCAACGAAATGACTCCAGAGTACTTAAAAACCCGCTTGCAACGAAATACCTCCAGAGCACTTAAAAAACCCACTTCCAGTGAAATGTCTGAGAAGTATGTAAAAACCCGCTTGCAACGAAATGACTCCAGAACACGTAAAAACCCGCTTGCAACGAAATGACTCCAGAGCACTTAAAAACCCGCTTACAACGAAATGCCTTCAGAGCACTTAAAAACCCGCTTGCAACGAAATGACTCCAGAACACTTAAAAACCCGCTTGCAACGAAAAGACTCCAGAGCACTTAAAAAGCCGCTTGCAACGAAATGACTCCAGAACACTTAAAAACCCGCTTGCAACGAAATGACTCCAGAGCACTAAAAAACCCGCTTGCAACTAAATGACTCCAGAACACTTAAAACCCCGCTTGCAACGAAATGACTCCAGAGTACTTAAAAACCCGCTTGCAATGAAATGACTCCAGAGCACTCAAAAAACCCGCTTCCAGTGAAATGTCTGAGAAGTATGTAAAAACCCGCTTGCAACGAAATGACTCCAGAGCACGTAAAAACCCGCTTGCAACGAAATGACTCCAGAGCACTTATTAAACCCGCTTCCAGTTAAATGTCAGAGAAGTATGTAAAAACCCGCTTGCTACGAAATGATTCCAGAGCATGTAAAACCCGCTTGCAACGAAATGACTCCAGAACACGTAAAAACCCGCTTGCAACGAAATGACTGCAGAGCACTTAAAAACCCGCTTACAACGAAATGCCTTCAGAGCACTTAAAAACCCGCTTGCAACGAAATGACTCCAGAACACTTAAAAACCCGCTTGCAACGAAAAGAATCCAGAGCACTTAAAAACCCGCTTGCAATGAAATGACTCCAGAGCACTTAAAAACCCTCTTGCAACGAAATGACTCCAGAGCACTTAAAAACCCGCTTGCAACGAAATGACTCCAGAGCACTTAAAAACTCGCTTGCAACAAAATGACTCCAGAGTACTTAAAAACTCCCTTGCAACGAAATGACTCCAGAGCACTTAAAAATCCGCTTGCAATGAAATGACTCCAGAGCACTTGAAAACCCGCTTGCAACGAAATGACTCCAGAGCACTTAAAAAACCCGCTTCCAGTGAAATGTCTGAGAAGTATGTAAAAACCCGCTTGCAACGAAATGACTCCAGAGCACTTAAAAACCCGCTTGCAACGAAATGACTCCAGAGCACTTCAAAAACCCGCTTCCAGTTAAATGTCAGAGAAGTATGTAAAAACCCGCTTGCAACGAAATGATTCCAGAGCACGTAAAACCTCTTGCAACGAAATGACTCCAGAACACGTAAAAACCCGCTTGCAACGAAATGACTCCAGAGCACTTAAAAACCCGCATGCAACGAATGACTCCAGAGCACTTAAAAACTCGCTTGCAACGAAATGACTCCAGAGTACTTAAAAACTCGCTTGCAACGAAATGACTCCAGAACACTTAAAAACCCGCTTGCAACGAAATGACTCCAGAGTACTTAAAAACCCACTTACAACAAAATGACTCCAGAGCACTTCAAAACCCGCTTGCAACGAAATGACTCCAGAGCACTTAAAAACCCGCTTGCAACGAAATGACTCCAGAGCACTTAAAAACCCTCTTGCAACGAAATGACTCCAGAGCACTTAAAAACCCGCTTGCAAGGAAATGACTCCAGAGCACTTAAAAACCCGCTTGCAACGAAATGACTCCAGAACACTTAAAAACCGGCTTGCAACGAAAAGACTCCAGAGCACTTAAAAACCCGCTTGCAACGAAATGACTCCAGAGCACTTAAAAACCCGCTTGCAACTAAATGACTCCAGAGCACGTAAAAACCCGCTTGCAACGAAATGACTCCAGAGCACTTAAAAACCCGCTTGCAATGAAATGACTCCAGAACACTTAAAAACCCGCTTGCAACGAAATGACTCCAGTGCACTTAAAAACCCGCTTGCAACGAAATGACTCCAGAGCACTTAAAAACCCGCTTGCAACGAAATGACTCCAGAGCACTTAAAAAACCCGCTTCCATTGAAATGTCTGAGAAGTATGTAAAAACCCGCTTGCAACGAAATGACTCCAGAGCACTTAAAAACCCGCTTGCAACGAAATGACTCCAGAACACTTAAAAACCCGCTTGCAACGAAATGACACCAGTGCACTTAAAAACCCGCTTGCAACGAAATGCCTCCAGAGCACTTAAAAACCGCTTGCAACGAAATGACTCCAGAGCACTTAAAAACCCGCTTGCAATGAAATGACTCCAGAGCACTTAAAAACCCGCTTGCAATGAAATGACTCCAGAACACTAAAAACCCGCTTGCAACGAAATGACTCCAGAGCACTTAAAAACCCGCTTGCAACGAAATGACTCCAGACCAATTAAAAACCCGCTTGCAACGAAATGACTCCAGAGCACTTGAAAACCCGCTTGCAACGAAATGACTCCAGAGCACTTAAAAAACCCGCTTCCAGTGAAATGTCTGAGAAGTATGCAAAAACCCGCTTGCAACGAAATGACTCCAGAGCACGTAAAAAACCGCTTGAAACGAAATGACTCCAGAACACTTAAAAACCCGCTTGCAACGAAATGACTCCAGAGCACGTAAAAACCCGCTTGAAACGAAATGACTCCAGAGCACTTAAAAACCCGCTTGCAATGAAATGACTCCAGAACACTTACAAACCCGCTTGCAACGAAATGACTCCAGTGCACTTAAAAACCCGCTTGCAACGAAATGACTCCAGAGCACTTAAAAACCCGCTTGCAACGAAATGACTCCAGAGCACTTAAAAACCCGCTTGCAACGAAATGACTCCAGAGTACTTAAAAACCCGCTTGCAACGAAATGACTCCATAGCACTTAAAAACCCGCTTGCAAAGAAATGACTCCAGAACACTAAAAACCCGCTTGCAACGAAATGACTCCAGAGCACTTAAAAACCCGCTTGCAACGAAATGACTCCAGAGCACTTAAAAACCCGCTTGCAACGAAATGACTCCAGAGCACTTGAAAACCTGCTTGCAACGAAATGACTCCAGAGCACTTAAAAAACCCGCTTCTAGTGAAATGTCTGAGAAGTATGTAAAAACCCGCTTGCAACGAAATGACTCCAGAGCACGTAAAAACCCGCTTGCAACGAAATGACTCCAGAGCACTTCAAAAACCCGCTTCCAGTTAAATGTCAGAGAAGTATGTAAAAACCCGCTTGCAACGAAATGATTCCAGAGCAGGTAAAAACCCGCTTGCAACGAAATGACTCCAGAGCACTTAAAACCCCGCTTGTAACGAAATGACTCCAGAGTACTTAAAAACCCGCTTGCAACGAAATGACTCCAGAGCACTTAAAAAACCCGCTTCCAGTGAAATGTCTGAGAAGTATGTAAAAACCCGCTTGCAACGAAATGACTCCAGAGCACGTAAAAACCCGCTTGCAACGAAATGACTCCAGAGCACTTATTAAACCCGCTTCCAGTTAAATGTCAGAGAAGTATGTAAAAACCCGCTTGCAACGAAATGATTCCAGAGCACGTAAAACCCGCTTGCAACAAAATGACTCCAGAACACGTAAAAACCCGCTTGCAACGAAATGACTGCAGAGCACTTAAAAACCCGCTTACAACGAAATGCCTTCAGAGCACTTAAAAACCCGCTTGCAACGAAATGACTCCAGAACACTTAAAAACCCGCTTGCAACGAAAAGAATCCAGAGCACTTAAAAACCCGCTTGCAATGAAATGACTCCAGAGCACTTAAAAACCCTCTTGCAACGAAATGACTCCAGAGCACTTAAAAACCCGCTTGCAACGAAATGACTCCAGAGCACTTAAAAACTCGCTTGCAACAAAATGACTCCAGAGTACTTAAAAACTCGCTTGCAACGAAATGACTCCAGAACACTTAAAAACCCGCTTGCAACGAAATGACTCCAGAACACTAAAAACCCGCTTGCAACGAAATGACTCCAGAACACTAAAAACCCGCTTTCAACGAAATGACTCCAGAGCACTTAAAAATCCGCTTGCAACGAAATGACTCCAGAGCACTTGAAAACCCGCTTGCAACGAAATGACTCCAGAGCACTTAAAAAACCCGCTTCCAGTGAAATGTCTGAGAAGTATGTAAAAACCCGCTTGCAACGAAATGACTCCAGAGCACTTAAAAACCCGCTTGCAACGAAATGACTCCAGAGCACTTCAAAAACCCGCTTCCAGTTAAATGTCAGAGAAGTATGTAAAAACCCGCTTGCAACGAAATGATTCCAGAGCACGTAAAAACCCGCTTGCAACGAAATGACTCCAGAGTACTTAAAAACCCGCTTGCAACGAAATGCCTCCAGAGCACTTGAAAAACCCACTTCCAGTGAAATGTCTGAGAATTATGTAAAAACCCGCTTGCAACGAAATGACTCCAGAACACTTAAAAACCTGCTTGCAACGAAATGACTCCAGAGCACTTAAAAACCCGCTTACAACGAAATGCCTTCAGAGCACTTAAGAACCCGCTTGCAACGAAATGACTCCAGAACACTTAAAAACCCGCTTGCAACGAAAAGACTCCAGAGCACTTAAAAAGCCGCTTGCAACGAAATGACTACAGAACACTTAAAAACCCGCTTGCAACGAAATGACTCCAGAGCACTTAAAAACCCGCTTGCAACGAAATGACTCCAGAGCACTTCAAAAACCCGCTTCCAGTTAAATGTCAGAGAAGTATGTAAAAACCCGCTTGCAACGAAATGATTCCAGAGCACGTAAAAACCCGCTTGCAACGAAATGACTCCAGAGAACTTAAAAACCTACTTGCAACGAAATGTCTCCAGAGCAATTAAAAAACCCACTTCCAGTGAAATGTCTGAGACGTATGTAAAAACCCGCTTTCAACGAAATGACTCCAGAACACGTAAAAACCCGCTTGCAACGAAATGACTCCAGAGCACTTAAAAACCCGCTTACAACGAAATGCCTTCAGAGCACTTAAAAACCCGCTTGCAACGAAATGACTCCAGAACACTTAAAAACCCGCTTACAACGAAAAGACTCCAGAGCACTTAAAAACCCGCTTGCAACGAAATGACTCCAGAGCACTTAAAAACCCTCTTGCAACGAAATGACTCCAGAGCACTTAAAAACCCGCTTGCAACGAAATGACTCCAGAGCACTTAAAAACTCGCTTGCAACGAAATGACTCCAGAGTACTTAAAAACTCGCTTGCAACGAAATGACTCCAGAACACTTAAAAACCCGCTTGCAACGAAATGACTCCAGAGTACTTAAAAACCCTCTTACAACAAAATGACTCCAGAGCACTTAAAAACCCGCTTGCAACGAAATGACTCCAGAACACTTAAAAACCCGCTTGCAACGAAATGACTCCAGAGCACTTAAAAACCCGCTTGCAACGAAATGACTCCAGAGCACTTAAAAACCCGCTTGCAACGAAATGACTCCAGAGTACTTAAAAACCCGCTTGCAACGAAATGACTCCAGAGCACTTAAAAACCCGCTTGCAACGAAATGACTCCAGAACACTAAAAACCCGCTTGCAACGAAATGACTCCAGAGCACTTAAAAACCCGCTTGCAACGAAATGACTCCAGAGCACTTAAAAACCCGCTTGCAACGAAATGACTCCAGAGCACTTGAAAACCCGCTTGCAACGAAATGACTCCAGAGCACTTAAAAAACCCGCTTCCAGTGAAATGTCTGAGAAGTATGTAAAAACCCGCTTGCAACGAAATGACTCCAGAGCACGTAAAAACCCGCTTGCAACGAAATGACTCCAGAGCACTTCAAAAACCCGCTTCCAGTGAAATGTCTGAGAAGTATGTAAAAACCCGCTTGCAACGAAATGATTCCAGAGCACGTAAAAACCCGCTTGCAACGAAATGACTCCAGAGTACTTAAAAACCCGCTTGCAACGAAATGCCTCCAGAGCACTTAAAAAACCCACTTCCAGTGAAATGTCTGAGAAGTATGTAAAAACCCGCTTGCAACGAAATGACTCCAGAACACGTAAAAACCCGCTTGCAACGAAATGACTCCAGAGCACTTAAAAACCCGCTTACAACGAAATGCCTTCAGAGCACTTAAAAACCCGCTTGCAACGAAATGACTCCAGAACACTTAAAAACCCGCTTGCAACGAAAAGACTGCAGAGCACTTAAAAACCCGCTTGCAACGAAATGACTCCAGAGCACTTAAAAACTCGCTTGCAACGAAATGACTCCAGAGTACTTAAAAACTCGCTTGCAACGAAATGACTCCAGAACACTTAAAAACCCGCTTGCAACGAAATGACTCCAGAGTACTTAAAAACCAACTTACAACAAAATGACTCCAGAGCACTTAAAAACCCGCTTGCAACGAAATGACTCCAGAACACTTAAAAACCCGCTTGCAACGAAATGACTCCAGAGCACTTAAAAACCCGCTTGCAACGAAATGACTCCAGAGCACGTAAAAACCCGCTTGAAACGAAATGACTCCAGAGCACTTAAAAACCCGCTTGCAATGAAATGAATCCAGAACACTTACAAACCCGCTTGCAACGAAATGACTCCAGTGCACTTAAAAACCCGCTTGCAACGAAATGACTCCAGAGCACTTAAAAACCCGCTTGCAACGAAATGACTCCAGAGCACTTAAAAACCCGCTTGCAACGAAATGACTCCAGAGTACTTAAAAACCCGCTTGCAACGAAATGACTCCAGAGCACTTAAAAACCCGCTTGCAACGAAATGACTCCAGAACACTAAAAACCCACTTGCAACGAAATGACTCCAGAGCACTTCAAAAACCCGCTTCCAGTTAAATGTCAGAGAAGTATGTAAAAACCCGCTTGCAACGAAATGATTCCAGAGCACGTAAAAACCCGCTTGCAACGAAATGACTCCAGAGTACTTAAAAACCCGCTTGCAACGAAATACCTCCAGAGCACTTAAAAAACCCACTTCCAGTGAAATGTCTGAGAAGTATGTAAAAACCCGCTTGCAACGAAATGACTCCAGAACACGTAAAAACCCGCTTGCAACGAAATGACTCCAGAGCACTTAAAAACCCGCTTACAACGAAATGCCTTCAGAGCACTTAAAAACCCGCTTGCAACGAAATGACTCCAGAACACTTAAAAACCCGCTTGCAACGAAAAGACTCCAGAGCACTTAAAAAGCCGCTTGCAACGAAATGACTCCAGAACACTTAAAAACCCGCTTGCAACGAAATGACTCCAGAGCACTAAAAAACCCGCTTGCAACTAAATGACTCCAGAACACTTAAAACCCCGCTTGCAACGAAATGACTCCAGAGTACTTAAAAACCCGCTTGCAATGAAATGACTCCAGAGCACTCAAAAAACCCGCTTCCAGTGAAATGTCTGAGAAGTATGTAAAAACCCGCTTGCAACGAAATGACTCCAGAGCACGTAAAAACCCGCTTGCAACGAAATGACTCCAGAGCACTTATTAAACCCGCTTCCAGTTAAATGTCAGAGAAGTATGTAAAAACCCGCTTGCTACGAAATGATTCCAGAGCATGTAAAACCCGCTTGCAACGAAATGACTCCAGAACACGTAAAAACCCGCTTGCAACGAAATGACTGCAGAGCACTTAAAAACCCGCTTACAACGAAATGCCTTCAGAGCACTTAAAAACCCGCTTGCAACGAAATGACTCCAGAACACTTAAAAACCCGCTTGCAACGAAAAGAATCCAGAGCACTTAAAAACCCGCTTGCAATGAAATGACTCCAGAGCACTTAAAAACCCTCTTGCAACGAAATGACTCCAGAGCACTTAAAAACCCGCTTGCAACGAAATGACTCCAGAGCACTTAAAAACTCGCTTGCAACAAAATGACTCCAGAGTACTTAAAAACTCCCTTGCAACGAAATGACTCCAGAGCACTTAAAAATCCGCTTGCAATGAAATGACTCCAGAGCACTTGAAAACCCGCTTGCAATGAAATGACTCCAGAGCACTTAAAAAACCCGCTTCCAGTGAAATGTCTGAGAAGTATGTAAAAACCCGCTTGCAACGAAATGACTCCAGAGCACTTAAAAACCCGCTTGCAACGAAATGACTCCAGAGCACTTCAAAAACCCGCTTCCAGTTAAATGTCAGAGAAGTATGTAAAAACCCGCTTGCAACGAAATGATTCCAGAGCACGTAAAACCTCTTGCAACGAAATGACTCCAGAACACGTAAAAACCCGCTTGCAACGAAATGACTCCAGAGCACTTAAAAACCCGCATGCAACGAATGACTCCAGAGCACTTAAAAACTCGCTTGCAACGAAATGACTCCAGAGTACTTAAAAACTCGCTTGCAACGAAATGACTCCAGAACACTTAAAAACCCGCTTGCAACGAAATGACTCCAGAGTACTTAAAAACCCACTTACAACAAAATGACTCCAGAGCACTTCAAAACCCGCTTGCAACGAAATGACTCCAGAACACTTAAAAACCCGCTTGCAACGAAATGACTCCAGAGCACGAAAAACCGCTTGCAACGAAATGACTCCAGAGCACTTAAAAACCCGCTTGCAACGAAATGACTCCAGAACATTTAAAAAGCCGCTTGCAACGAAATGACTACAGAACACTTAAAAACCCGCTTACAACGAAATGACTCCAGAACACTTAAAAACCCGCTTGCAACAAAAAGACTCCAGAGCACTTAAAAACCCGCTTGCAACGAAATGACTCCAGAACACTTAAAAACCCGCTTGCAACGAAATGACTCCAGAGCACTTAAAAACCCGCTTGCAACGAAATGACTCCAGAGCACTTCAAAAACCCGCTTCCAGTTAAATGTCAGAGAAGTATGTAAAAACCCGCTTGCAACGAAATGATTCCAGAGCACGTAAAAACCCGCTTGCAACGAAATGACTCCAGAGCACTTAAAAACCCGCTTGCAATGAAATGACTCCAGAACACTTAAAAACCCGCTTGCAACGAAATGACTCCAGTGCACTTAAAAACCCGCTTGCAACGAAATGACTCCAGAGCACTTAAAAACCCGCTTGCAACGAAATGACTCCAGAGCACTTAAAAAACCCGCTTCCAGTGAAATGTCTGAGAAGTATGTAAAAACCCGCTTGCAACGAAATGACTCCAGAGCACTTAAAAACCCGCTTGCAACGAAATGACTCCAGAACACTTAAAAACCCGCTTGCAACGAAATGACACCAGTGCACTTAAAAACCCGCTTGCAACGAAATGCCTCCAGAGCACTTAAAAACCGCTTGCAACGAAATGACTCCAGAGCACTTAAAAACCCGCTTGCAATGAAATGACTCCAGAGCACTTAAAAACCCGCTTGCAATGAAATGACTCCAGAACACTAAAAACCCGCTTGCAACGAAATGACTCCAGAGCACTTAAAAACCCGCTTGCAACGAAATGACTCCAGACCAATTAAAAACCCGCTTGCAACGAAATGACTCCAGAGCACTTGAAAACCCGCTTGCAACGAAATGACTCCAGAGCACTTAAAAAACCCGCTTCCAGTGAAATGTCTGAGAAGTATGCAAAAACCCGCTTGCAACGAAATGACTCCAGAGCACGTAAAAAACCGCTTGAAACGAAATGACTCCAGAACACTTAAAAACCCGCTTGCAACGAAATGACTCCAGAGCACGTAAAAACCCGCTTGAAACGAAATGACTCCAGAGCACTTAAAAACCCGCTTGCAATGAAATGACTCCAGAACACTTACAAACCCGCTTGCAACGAAATGACTCCAGTGCACTTAAAAACCCGCTTGCAACGAAATGACTCCAGAGCACTTAAAAACCCGCTTGCAACGAAATGACTCCAGAGCACTTAAAAACCCGCTTGCAACGAAATGACTCCAGAGTACTTAAAAACCCGCTTGCAACGAAATGACTCCATAGCACGTAAAAACCCGCTTGAAACGAAATGACTCCAGAGCACTTAAAAACCCGCTTGAAACGAAATGACTCCAGAGCACTTAAAAACCCGCTTGCAATGAAATGACTCCAGAACACTTACAAACCCGCTTGCAACGAAATGACTCCAGTGCACTTAAAAACCCGCTTGCAACGAAATGACTCCAGAGCACTTAAAAACCCGCTTGCAACGAAATGACTCCAGAGCACTTAAAAACCCGCTTGCAACGAAATGACTCCAGAGTACTTAAAAACCCGCTTGCAACGAAATGACTCCAGAGCACTTAAAAACCCGCTTGCAACGAAATGACTCCAGAACACTAAAAACCCACTTGCAACGAAATGACTCCAGAGCACTTCAAAAACCCGCTTCCAGTTAAATGTCAGAGAAGTATGTAAAAACCCGCTTGCAACGAAATGATTCCAGAGCACGTAAAAACCCGCTTGCAACGAAATGACTCCAGAGTACTTAAAAACCCGCTTGCAAAGAAATACCTCCAGAGCACTTAAAAAACCCACTTCCAGTGAAATGTCTGAGAAGTATGTAAAAACCCGCTTGCAACGAAATGACTCCAGAACACGTAAAAACCCGCTTGCAACGAAATGACTCCAGAGCACTTAAAAACCCGCTTACAACGAAATGCCTTCAGAGCACTTAAAAACCCGCTTGCAACGAAATGACTCCAGAACACTTAAAAACCCGCTTGCAACGAAAAGACTCCAGAGCACTTAAAAAGCCGCTTGCAACGAAATGACTCCAGAACACTTAAAAACCCGCTTGCAACGAAATGACTCCAGAGCACTAAAAAACCCGCTTGCAACTAAATGACTCCAGAACACTTAAAACCCCGCTTGCAACGAAATGACTCCAGAGTACTTAAAAACCCGCTTGCAATGAAATGACTCCAGAGCACTCAAAAAACCCGCTTCCAGTGAAATGTCTGAGAAGTATGTAAAAACCCGCTTGCAACGAAATGACTCCAGAGCACGTAAAAACCCGCTTGCAACGAAATGACTCCAGAGCACTTATTAAACCCGCTTCCAGTTAAATGTCAGAGAAGTATGTAAAAACCCGCTTGCTACGAAATGATTCCAGAGCATGTAAAACCCGCTTGCAACGAAATGACTCCAGAACACGTAAAAACCCGCTTGCAACGAAATGACTGCAGAGCACTTAAAAACCCGCTTACAACGAAATGCCTTCAGAGCACTTAAAAACCCGCTTGCAACGAAATGACTCCAGAACACTTAAAAACCCGCTTGCAACGAAAAGAATCCAGAGCACTTAAAAACCCGCTTGCAATGAAATGACTCCAGAGCACTTAAAAACCCTCTTGCAACGAAATGACTCCAGAGCACTTAAAAACCCGCTTGCAACGAAATGACTCCAGAGCACTTAAAAACTCGCTTGCAACAAAATGACTCCAGAGTACTTAAAAACTCCCTTGCAACGAAATGACTCCAGAGCACTTAAAAATCCGCTTGCAATGAAATGACTCCAGAGCACTTGAAAACCCGCTTGCAACGAAATGACTCCAGAGCACTTAAAAAACCCGCTTCCAGTGAAATGTCTGAGAAGTATGTAAAAACCCGCTTGCAACGAAATGACTCCAGAGCACTTAAAAACCCGCTTGCAACGAAATGACTCCAGAGCACTTCAAAAACCCGCTTCCAGTTAAATGTCAGAGAAGTATGTAAAAACCCGCTTGCAACGAAATGATTCCAGAGCACGTAAAACCTCTTGCAACGAAATGACTCCAGAACACGTAAAAACCCGCTTGCAACGAAATGACTCCAGAGCACTTAAAAACCCGCATGCAACGAATGACTCCAGAGCACTTAAAAACTCGCTTGCAACGAAATGACTCCAGAGTACTTAAAAACCCGCTTGCAACGAAATGCCTCCAGAGCACTTAAAAAACCCACTTCCAGTGAAATGTCTGAGAAGTATGTAAAAACCCGCTTGCAACGAAATGACTCCAGAACACGTAAAAACCCGCTTGCAACGAAATGACTCCAGAGCACTTAAAAACCCGCTTACAACGAAATGCCTTCAGAGCACTTAAAAACCCGCTTGCAACGAAATGACTCCAGAACACTTAAAAACCCGCTTGCAACGAAAAGACTGCAGAGCACTTAAAAACCCGCTTGCAACGAAATGACTCCAGAGCACTTAAAAACTCGCTTGCAACGAAATGACTCCAGAGTACTTAAAAACTCGCTTGCAACGAAATGACTCCAGAACACTTAAAAACCCGCTTGCAACGAAATGACTCCAGAGTACTTAAAAACCAACTTACAACAAAATGACTCCAGAGCACTTAAAAACCCGCTTGCAACGAAATGACTCCAGAACACTTAAAAACCCGCTTGCAACGAAATGACTCCAGAGCACTTAAAAACCCGCTTGCAACGAAATGACTCCAGAGCACGTAAAAACCCGCTTGAAACGAAATGACTCCAGAGCACTTAAAAACCCGCTTGCAATGAAATGAATCCAGAACACTTACAAACCCGCTTGCAACGAAATGACTCCAGTGCACTTAAAAACCCGCTTGCAACGAAATGACTCCAGAGCACTTAAAAACCCGCTTGCAACGAAATGACTCCAGAGCACTTAAAAACCCGCTTGCAACGAAATGACTCCAGAGTACTTAAAAACCCGCTTGCAACGAAATGACTCCAGAGCACTTAAAAACCCGCTTGCAACGAAATGACTCCAGAACACTAAAAACCCACTTGCAACGAAATGACTCCAGAGCACTTCAAAAACCCGCTTCCAGTTAAATGTCAGAGAAGTATGTAAAAACCCGCTTGCAACGAAATGATTCCAGAGCACGTAAAAACCCGCTTGCAACGAAATGACTCCAGAGTACTTAAAAACCCGCTTGCAACGAAATACCTCCAGAGCACTTAAAAAACCCACTTCCAGTGAAATGTCTGAGAAGTATGTAAAAACCCGCTTGCAACGAAATGACTCCAGAACACGTAAAAACCCGCTTGCAACGAAATGACTCCAGAGCACTTAAAAACCCGCTTACAACGAAATGCCTTCAGAGCACTTAAAAACCCGCTTGCAACGAAATGACTCCAGAACACTTAAAAACCCGCTTGCAACGAAAAGACTCCAGAGCACTTAAAAAGCCGCTTGCAACGAAATGACTCCAGAACACTTAAAAACCCGCTTGCAACGAAATGACTCCAGAGCACTAAAAAACCCGCTTGCAACTAAATGACTCCAGAACACTTAAAACCCCGCTTGCAACGAAATGACTCCAGAGTACTTAAAAACCCGCTTGCAATGAAATGACTCCAGAGCACTCAAAAAACCCGCTTCCAGTGAAATGTCTGAGAAGTATGTAAAAACCCGCTTGCAACGAAATGACTCCAGAGCACGTAAAAACCCGCTTGCAACGAAATGACTCCAGAGCACTTATTAAACCCGCTTCCAGTTAAATGTCAGAGAAGTATGTAAAAACCCGCTTGCTACGAAATGATTCCAGAGCATGTAAAACCCGCTTGCAACGAAATGACTCCAGAACACGTAAAAACCCGCTTGCAACGAAATGACTGCAGAGCACTTAAAAACCCGCTTACAACGAAATGCCTTCAGAGCACTTAAAAACCCGCTTGCAACGAAATGACTCCAGAACACTTAAAAACCCGCTTGCAACGAAAAGAATCCAGAGCACTTAAAAACCCGCTTGCAATGAAATGACTCCAGAGCACTTAAAAACCCTCTTGCAACGAAATGACTCCAGAGCACTTAAAAACCCGCTTGCAACGAAATGACTCCAGAGCACTTAAAAACTCGCTTGCAACAAAATGACTCCAGAGTACTTAAAAACTCCCTTGCAACGAAATGACTCCAGAGCACTTAAAAATCCGCTTGCAATGAAATGACTCCAGAGCACTTGAAAACCCGCTTGCAACGAAATGACTCCAGAGCACTTAAAAAACCCGCTTCCAGTGAAATGTCTGAGAAGTATGTAAAAACCCGCTTGCAACGAAATGACTCCAGAGCACTTAAAAACCCGCTTGCAACGAAATGACTCCAGAGCACTTCAAAAACCCGCTTCCAGTTAAATGTCAGAGAAGTATGTAAAAACCCGCTTGCAACGAAATGATTCCAGAGCACGTAAAACCTCTTGCAACGAAATGACTCCAGAACACGTAAAAACCCGCTTGCAACGAAATGACTCCAGAGCACTTAAAAACCCGCATGCAACGAATGACTCCAGAGCACTTAAAAACTCGCTTGCAACGAAATGACTCCAGAGTACTTAAAAACTCGCTTGCAACGAAATGACTCCAGAACACTTAAAAACCCGCTTGCAACGAAATGACTCCAGAGTACTTAAAAACCCACTTACAACAAAATGACTCCAGAGCACTTCAAAACCCGCTTGCAATGAAATGAATCCAGAACACTTACAAACCCGCTTGCAACGAAATGACTCCAGTGCACTTAAAAACCCGCTTGCAACGAAATGACTCCAGAGCACTTAAAAACCCGCTTGCAACGAAATGACTCCAGAGCACTTAAAAACCCGCTTGCAACGAAATGACTCCAGAGTACTTAAAAACCCGCTTGCAACGAAATGACTCCAGAGCACTTAAAAACCCGCTTGCAACGAAATGACTCCAGAACACTAAAAACCCACTTGCAACGAAATGACTCCAGAGCACTTCAAAAACCCGCTTCCAGTTAAATGTCAGAGAAGTATGTAAAAACCCGCTTGCAACGAAATGATTCCAGAGCACGTAAAAACCCGCTTGCAACGAAATGACTCCAGAGTACTTAAAAACCCGCTTGCAACGAAATACCTCCAGAGCACTTAAAAAACCCACTTCCAGTGAAATGTCTGAGAAGTATGTAAAAACCCGCTTGCAACGAAATGACTCCAGAACACGTAAAAACCCGCTTGCAACGAAATGACTCCAGAGCACTTAAAAACCCGCTTACAACGAAATGCCTTCAGAGCACTTAAAAACCCGCTTGCAACGAAATGACTCCAGAACACTTAAAAACCCGCTTGCAACGAAAAGACTCCAGAGCACTTAAAAAGCCGCTTGCAACGAAATGACTCCAGAACACTTAAAAACCCGCTTGCAACGAAATGACTCCAGAGCACTAAAAAACCCGCTTGCAACTAAATGACTCCAGAACACTTAAAACCCCGCTTGCAACGAAATGACTCCAGAGTACTTAAAAACCCGCTTGCAATGAAATGACTCCAGAGCACTCAAAAAACCCGCTTCCAGTGAAATGTCTGAGAAGTATGTAAAAACCCGCTTGCAACGAAATGACTCCAGAGCACGTAAAAACCCGCTTGCAACGAAATGACTCCAGAGCACTTATTAAACCCGCTTCCAGTTAAATGTCAGAGAAGTATGTAAAAACCCGCTTGCTACGAAATGATTCCAGAGCATGTAAAACCCGCTTGCAACGAAATGACTCCAGAACACGTAAAAACCCGCTTGCAACGAAATGACTGCAGAGCACTTAAAAACCCGCTTACAACGAAATGCCTTCAGAGCACTTAAAAACCCGCTTGCAACGAAATGACTCCAGAACACTTAAAAACCCGCTTGCAACGAAAAGAATCCAGAGCACTTAAAAACCCGCTTGCAATGAAATGACTCCAGAGCACTTGAAAACCCGCTTGCAACGAAATGACTCCAGAGCACTTAAAAACCCGCTTGCAACGAAATGACTCCAGAGCACTTCAAAAACCCGCTTCCAGTTAAATGTCAGAGAAGTATGTAAAAACCCGCTTGCAACGAAATGATTCCAGAGCACGTAAAACCTCTTGCAACGAAATGACTCCAGAACACGTAAAAACCCGCTTGCAACGAAATGACTCCAGAGCACTTAAAAACCCGCATGCAACGAATGACTCCAGAGCACTTAAAAACTCGCTTGCAACGAAATGACTCCAGAGTACTTAAAAACCCGCTTGCAACGAAATGCCTCCAGAGCACTTAAAAAACCCACTTCCAGTGAAATGTCTGAGAAGTATGTAAAAACCCGCTTGCAACGAAATGACTCCAGAACACGTAAAAACCCGCTTGCAACGAAATGACTCCAGAGCACTTAAAAACCCGCTTACAACGAAATGCCTTCAGAGCACTTAAAAACCCGCTTGCAACGAAATGACTCCAGAACACTTAAAAACCCGCTTGCAACGAAAAGACTGCAGAGCACTTAAAAACCCGCTTGCAACGAAATGACTCCAGAGCACTTAAAAACTCGCTTGCAACGAAATGACTCCAGAGTACTTAAAAACTCGCTTGCAACGAAATGACTCCAGAACACTTAAAAACCCGCTTGCAACGAAATGACTCCAGAGTACTTAAAAACCAACTTACAACAAAATGACTCCAGAGCACTTAAAAACCCGCTTGCAACGAAATGACTCCAGAACACTTAAAAACCCGCTTGCAACGAAATGACTCCAGAGCACTTAAAAACCCGCTTGCAACGAAATGACTCCAGAGCACGTAAAAACCCGCTTGAAACGAAATGACTCCAGAGCACTTAAAAACCCGCTTGCAATGAAATGAATCCAGAACACTTACAAACCCGCTTGCAACGAAATGACTCCAGTGCACTTAAAAACCCGCTTGCAACGAAATGACTCCAGAGCACTTAAAAACCCGCTTGCAACGAAATGACTCCAGAGCACTTAAAAACCCGCTTGCAACGAAATGACTCCAGAGTACTTAAAAACCCGCTTGCAACGAAATGACTCCAGAGCACTTAAAAACCCGCTTGCAACGAAATGACTCCAGAACACTAAAAACCCACTTGCAACGAAATGACTCCAGAGCACTTCAAAAACCCGCTTCCAGTTAAATGTCAGAGAAGTATGTAAAAACCCGCTTGCAACGAAATGATTCCAGAGCACGTAAAAACCCGCTTGCAACGAAATGACTCCAGAGTACTTAAAAACCCGCTTGCAACGAAATACCTCCAGAGCACTTAAAAAACCCACTTCCAGTGAAATGTCTGAGAAGTATGTAAAAACCCGCTTGCAACGAAATGACTCCAGAACACGTAAAAACCCGCTTGCAACGAAATGACTCCAGAGCACTTAAAAACCCGCTTACAACGAAATGCCTTCAGAGCACTTAAAAACCCGCTTGCAACGAAATGACTCCAGAACACTTAAAAACCCGCTTGCAACGAAAAGACTCCAGAGCACTTAAAAAGCCGCTTGCAACGAAATGACTCCAGAACACTTAAAAACCCGCTTGCAACGAAATGACTCCAGAGCACTAAAAAACCCGCTTGCAACTAAATGACTCCAGAACACTTAAAACCCCGCTTGCAACGAAATGACTCCAGAGTACTTAAAAACCCGCTTGCAATGAAATGACTCCAGAGCACTCAAAAAACCCGCTTCCAGTGAAATGTCTGAGAAGTATGTAAAAACCCGCTTGCAACGAAATGACTCCAGAGCACGTAAAAACCCGCTTGCAACGAAATGACTCCAGAGCACTTATTAAACCCGCTTCCAGTTAAATGTCAGAGAAGTATGTAAAAACCCGCTTGCTACGAAATGATTCCAGAGCATGTAAAACCCGCTTGCAACGAAATGACTCCAGAACACGTAAAAACCCGCTTGCAACGAAATGACTGCAGAGCACTTAAAAACCCGCTTACAACGAAATGCCTTCAGAGCACTTAAAAACCCGCTTGCAACGAAATGACTCCAGAACACTTAAAAACCCGCTTGCAACGAAAAGAATCCAGAGCACTTAAAAACCCGCTTGCAATGAAATGACTCCAGAGCACTTAAAAACCCTCTTGCAACGAAATGAGTCCAGAGCACTTAAAAACCCGCTTGCAACGAAATGACTCCAGAGCACTTAAAAACTCGCTTGCAACAAAATGACTCCAGAGTACTTAAAAACTCCCTTGCAACGAAATGACTCCAGAGCACTTAAAAATCCGCTTGCAATGAAATGACTCCAGAGCACTTGAAAACCCGCTTGCAACGAAATGACTCCAGAGCACTTAAAAAACCCGCTTCCAGTGAAATGTCTGAGAAGTATGTAAAAACCCGCTTGCAACGAAATGACTCCAGAGCACTTAAAAACCCGCTTGCAACGAAATGACTCCAGAGCACTTCAAAAACCCGCTTCCAGTTAAATGTCAGAGAAGTATGTAAAAACCCGCTTGCAACGAAATGATTCCAGAGCACGTAAAACCTCTTGCAACGAAATGACTCCAGAACACGTAAAAACCCGCTTGCAACGAAATGACTCCAGAGCACTTAAAAACCCGCATGCAACGAATGACTCCAGAGCACTTAAAAACTCGCTTGCAACGAAATGACTCCAGAGTACTTAAAAACCCGCTTGCAACGAAATGACTCCAGAGCACTTAAAAACCCGCTTGCAACGAAATGACTCCAGAGCACTTCAAAAACCCGCTTGCAACGAAATGACTCCAGAGCACTTAAAAACCCGCATGCAACGAATGACTCCAGAGCACTTAAAAACTCGCTTGCAACGAAATGACTCCAGAGTACTTAAAAACCCGCTTGCAACGAAATGACTCCAGAGCACTTAAAAACCCGCTTGCAACGAAATGACTCCAGAACACTTAAAAACCCGCTTGCAACGAAATGACTCCAGAGCACTTAAAAACCCGCTTGCAACGAAATGACTCCAGAGCACTTCAAAAACCCGCTTCCAGTTAAATGTCAGAGAAGTATGTAAAAACCCGCTTGCAACGAAATGATTCCAGAGCACGTAAAAACCCGCTTGCAACGAAATGACTCCAGAGAACTTAAAAACCCGCTTGCAGCGAAATGCCTCCAGAGCAATTAAAAAACCCACTTCCAGTGAAATATCTGAGAAGTATGTAAAAACCCGCTTGCAACGAAATGACTCCAGAGCACGTAAAAACCCGCTTGCAACGAAATGCCTTCAGAGAACTTAAAAACCCGCTTGCAACGAAATGACTCCAGAGTACTTAAAAACCCGCTTGCAACGAAATGCCTCCAGAGCAATTAAAAAACCCACTTCCAGTGAAATATCTGAGAAGTATGTAAAAACCCGCTTGCAACGAAATGACTCCAGAGCACGTAAAAACCCGCTTGCAACGAAATGACTCCAGAGCACTTATTAAACCCGCTTCCAGTTAAATGTCAGAGAAGTATGTAAAAACCCGCTTGCAACGAAATGATTCCAGAGCACGTAAAACCCGCTTGCAACGAAATGACTCCAGAACACGTAAAAACCCGCTTGCAACGAAATGACTCCAGAGCACTTAAAAACCCGCTTACAACGAAATGCCTTCAGAGCACTTAAAAACCCGCTTGCAACGAAATGACTCCAGAACACTTAAAAACCCGCTTGCAACGAAATGACTCCAGAGCACTTAAAAACCCGCTTGCAACGAAATGCCTTCAGAGCACTTAAAAACCCGCTTGCAACGAAATGACTCCAGAACACTTAAAAACCCGCTTGCAACGAAATGACTCCAGAACACTAAAAACCCGCTTGCAACGAAATGACTCCAGAGCACTTAAAAACCCGCTTGCAACGAAATGACTCCAAAGCACTTAAAAACCCGCTTGCAACGAAATGACTCCAGAGCACTTGAAAACCCGCTTGCAACGAAATGACTCCAGAGCACTTAAAAAACCCGCTTCCAGTGAAATGTCTGAGAAGTATGTAAAAACCCGCTTGCAACGAAATGACTCCAGAGTACTTAAAAACCCGCTTGCAACGAAATGCCTCCAGAGCAATTAAAAAACCCACTTCCAGTGAAATATCTGAGAAGTATGTAAAAACCCGCTTGCAACGAAATGACTCCAGAGCACGTAAAAACCCGCTTGCAACGAAATGACTCCAGAGCACTTATTAAACCCGCTTCCATTTAAATGTCAGAGAAGTATGTAAAAACCCGCTTGCAACGAAATGATTCCAGAGCACGTAAAACCCGCTTGCAACGAAATGACTCCAGAACACGTAAAAACCCGCTTGCAACGAAATGACTCCAGAGCACTTAAAAACCCGCTTACAACGAAATGCCTTCAGAGCACTTAAAAACCCGCTTGCAACGAAATGACTCCAGAACACTTAAAAACCCGCTTGCAACGAAATGACTCCAGAGCACTTAAAAACCCGCTTGCAACGAAATGCCTTCAGAGCACTTAAAAACCCGCTTGCAACGAAATGACTCCAGAACACTTAAAAACCCGCTTGCAACGAAATGACTCCAGAGCACTTGAAAACCCGCTTGCAAAGAAATGACTCCAGAGCACTTAAAAAACCCGCTTCCAGTGAAATGTCTGAGAAGTATGTAAAAACCCGCTTGCAACGAAATGACTCCAGAGCACGTAAAAACCCGCTTGCAACGAAATGACTCCAGAGCACTTCAAAAACCCGCTTCCAGTGAAATGTCTGAGAAGTATGTAAAAACCCGCTTGCAACGAAATGATTCTAGAGCACGTAAAAACCCGCTTGCAACGAAATGACTCCAGAGGACTTAAAAACCCGCTTGCAACGAAATGCCTCCAGAGCACTTAAAAAACCCACTTCCAGTGAAATGTCTGAGAAGTATGTAAAAACCCGCTAGCAACGAAATGACTCCAGAACACGTAAAAACCCGCTTGCAACGAAATGACTCCAGAGCACTTAAAAACCCGCTTACAACGAAATGCCTTCAGAGCACTTAAAAACCCGCTTGCAACGAAATGACTCCAGAACACTTAAAAACCCGCTTGCAACGAAAAGACTCCAGAGCACTTAAAAACCCGCTTGCAACGAAATGACTCCAGAGCACTTAAAAACTCGCTTGCAACGAAATGACTCCAGAGTACTTAAAAACTCGCTTGCAACGAAATGACTCCAGAACACTTAAAAACCCGCTTGCAACGAAATGACTCCAGAGTACTTAAAAACCAACTTACAACAAAATGACTCCAGAGCACTTAAAAACCCGCTTGCAACGAAATGACTCCAGAACACTTAAAAACCTGCTTGCAACGAAATGACTCCAGAGCACTTAAAAAGCCGCTTGCAACGAAATGACTCCAGAGCACGTAAAAACCCGCTTGAAACGAAATGACTCCAGAGCACTTAAAAACCCGCTTGCAATGAAATGACTCCAGAACACTTACAAACCCGCTTGCAACGAAATGACTCCAGTGCACTTAAAAACCCGCTTGCAACGAAATGACTCCAGAGCACTTAAAAACCCGCTTGCAACGAAATGACTCCAGAGCACTTAAAAACCCGCTTGCAACGAAATGACTCCAGAGTACTTAAAAACCCGCTTGCAACGAAATGACTACAGAGCACTTAAAAACCCGCTTGCAACGAAATGACTCCAGAACACTAAAAACCCGCTTGCAACGAAATGACTCCAGAGCACTTAAAAACCCGCTTGCAACGAAATGACTCCAGAGCACTTAAAAACCCGCTTGCAACGAAATGACTCCAGAGCACTTGAAAACCTGCTTGCAACGAAATGACTCCAGAGCACTTAAAAAACCCGCTTCTAGTGAAATGTCTGAGAAGTATGTAAAAACCCGCTTGCAACGAAATGACTCCAGAGCACGTAAAAACCCGCTTGCAACGAAATGACTCCAGAGCACTTCAAAAACCCGATTCCAGTTAAATGTCAGAGAAGTATGTAAAAACCCGCTTGCAACGAAATGATTCCAGAGCACGTAAAAACCCGCTTGCAACGAAATGACTCCAGAGCACTTAAAACCCCGCTTGCAACGAAATGACTCCAGAGTACTTAAAAACCCGCTTGCCACGAAATGACTCCAGAGCACTTAAAAAACCCGCTTCCAGTGAAATGTCTGAGAAGTATGTAAAAACCCGCTTGCAACGAAATGACTCCAGAGCACGTAAAAACCCGCTTGCAACGAAATGACTCCAGAGCACTTAAAAAACCTGCTTCCAGTTAAATGTCAGAGAAGTATGTAAAAACCCGCTTGCAACGAAATGATTCCAGAGCACGTAAAACCCGCTTGCAACGAAATGACTCCAGAACACGTAAAAACCCGCTTGCAACGAAATGACTCCAGAGAACTTAAAAACCCGCTTGCAGCGAAATGCCTCCAGAGCAATTAAAAAACCCACTTCCAGTGAAATATCTGAGAAGTATGTAAAAACCCGCTTGCAACGAAATGACTCCAGAGCACGTAAAAACCCGCTTGCAACGAAATGCCTTCAGAGAACTTAAAAACCCGCTTGCAACGAAATGACTCCAGAGTACTTAAAAACCCGCTTGCAACGAAATGCCTCCAGAGCAATTAAAAAACCCACTTCCAGTGAAATATCTGAGAAGTATGTAAAAACCCGCTTGCAACGAAATGACTCCAGAGCACGTAAAAACCCGCTTGCAACGAAATGACTCCAGAGCACTTATTAAACCCGCTTCCAGTTAAATGTCAGAGAAGTATGTAAAAACCCGCTTGCAACGAAATGATTCCAGAGCACGTAAAACCCGCTTGCAACGAAATGACTCCAGAACACGTAAAAACCCGCTTGCAACGAAATGACTCCAGAGCACTTAAAAACCCGCTTACAACGAAATGCCTTCAGAGCACTTAAAAACCCGCTTGCAACGAAATGACTCCAGAACACTTAAAAACCCGCTTGCAACGAAATGACTCCAGAGCACTTAAAAACCCGCTTGCAACGAAATGCCTTCAGAGCACTTAAAAACCCGCTTGCAACGAAATGACTCCAGAACACTTAAAAACCCGCTTGCAACGAAATGACTCCAGAACACTAAAAACCCGCTTGCAACGAAATGACTCCAGAGCACTTAAAAACCCGCTTGCAACGAAATGACTCCAAAGCACTTAAAAACCCGCTTGCAACGAAATGACTCCAGAGCACTTGAAAACCCGCTTGCAACGAAATGACTCCAGAGCACTTAAAAAACCCGCTTCCAGTGAAATGTCTGAGAAGTATGTAAAAACCCGCTTGCAACGAAATGACTCCAGAGTACTTAAAAACCCGCTTGCAACGAAATGCCTCCAGAGCAATTAAAAAACCCACTTCCAGTGAAATATCTGAGAAGTATGTAAAAACCCGCTTGCAACGAAATGACTCCAGAGCACGTAAAAACCCGCTTGCAACGAAATGACTCCAGAGCACTTATTAAACCCGCTTCCAGTTAAATGTCAGAGAAGTATGTAAAAACCCGCTTGCAACGAAATGATTCCAGAGCACGTAAAACCCGCTTGCAACGAAATGACTCCAGAACACGTAAAAACCCGCTTGCAACGAAATGACTCCAGAGCACTTAAAAACCCGCTTGCAACGAAATGCCTTCAGAGCACTTAAAAACCCGCTTGCAACGAAATGACTCCAGAACACTTAAAAACCCGCTTGCAACGAAATGACTCCAGAACACTAAAAACCCGCTTGCAACGAAATGACTCCAGAGCACTTAAAAACCCGCTTGCAACGAAATGACTCCAGAGCACTTAAAAATCCGCTTGCAACGAAATGACTCCAGAGCACTTGAAAACCCGCTTGCAAAGAAATGACTCCAGAGCACTTAAAAAACCCGCTTCCAGTGAAATGTCTGAGAAGTATGTAAAAACCCGCTTGCAACGAAATGACTCCAGAGCACGTAAAAACCGGCTTGCAACGAAATGACTCCAGAGCACTTCAAAAACCCGCTTCCAGTGAAATGTCTGAGAAGTATGTAAAAACCCGCTTGAAACGAAATGATTCCAGAGCACGTAAAAACCCGCTTGCAACGAAATGACTCCAGAGGACTTAAAAACCCGCTTGCAACGAAATGCCTCCAGAGCACTTAAAAAACCCACTTCCAGTGAAATGTCTGAGAAGTATGTAAAAACCCGCTTGCAACGAAATGACTCCAGAACACGTAAAAACCCGCTTGCAACGAAATGACTCCAGAGCACTTAAAAACCCGCTTACAACGAAATGCCTTCAGAGCACTTAAAAACCCGCTTGCAACGAAATGACTCCAGAACACTTAAAAACCCGCTTGCAACGAAAAGACTCCAGAGCACTTAAAAACCCGCTTGCAACGAAATGACTCCAGAGCACTTAAAAACTCGCTTGCAACGAAATGACTCCAGAGTACTTAAAAACTCGCTTGCAACGAAATGACTCCAGAACACTTAAAAACCCGCTTGCAACGAAATGACTCCAGAGTACTTAAAAACCAACTTACAACAAAATGACTCCAGAGCACTTAAAAACCCGCTTGCAACGAAATGACTCCAGAACACTTAAAAACCCGCTTGCAACGAAATGACTCCAGAGCACTTAAAAAGCCGCTTGCAACGAAATGACTCCAGAGCACGTAAAAACCCGCTTGAAACGAAATGACTCCAGAGCACTTAAAAACCCGCTTGCAATGAAATGACTCCAGAACACTTACAAACCCGCTTGCAACGAAATGACTCCAGTGCACTTAAAAACCCGCTTGCAACGAAATGACTCCAGAGCACTTAAAAACCCGCTTGCAACGAAATGACTCCAGAGCACTTAAAAACCCGCTTGCAACGAAATGACTCCAGAGTACTTAAAAACCCGCTTGCAACGAAATGACTCCAGAGCACTTAAAAACCCGCTTGCAACGAAATGACTCCAGAACACTAAAAACCCGCTTGCAACGAAATGACTCCAGAGCACTTAAAAACCCGCTTGCAACGAAATGACTCCAGAGCACTTAAAAACCCGCTTGCAACGAAATGACTCCAGAGCACTTGAAAACCTGCTTGCAACGAAATGACTCCAGAGCACTTAAAAAACCCGCTTCTAGTGAAATGTCTGAGAAGTATGTAAAAACCCGCTTGCAACGAAATGACTCCAGAGCACGTAAAAACCCGCTTGCAACGAAATGACTCCAGAGCACTTCAAAAACCCGATTCCAGTTAAATGTCAGAGAAGTATGTAAAAACCCGCTTGCAACGAAATGATTCCAGAGCACGTAAAAACCCGCTTGCAACGAAATGACTCCAGAGCACTTAAAACCCCGCTTGCAACGAAATGACTCCAGAGTACTTAAAAACCCGCTTGCCACGAAATGACTCCAGAGCACTTAAAAAACCCGCTTCCAGTGAAATGTCTGAGAAGTATGTAAAAACCCGCTTGCAACGAAATGACTCCAGAGCACGTAAAAACCCGCTTGCAACGAAATGACTCCAGAGCACTTAAAAAACCCGCTTCCAGTTAAATGTCAGAGAAGTATGTAAAAACCCGCTTGCAACGAAATGATTCCAGAGCACGTAAAACCCGCTTGCAACGAAATGACTCCAGAACACGTAAAAACCCGCTTGCAACGAAATGACTGCAGAGCACTTAAAAACCCGCTTACAACGAAATGCCTTCAGAGCACTTAAAAACCCGCTTGCAACGAAATGACTCCAGAACACTTAAAAACCCGCTTGCAACGAAAAGAATCCAGAGCACTTAAAAACCCGCTTGCAATGAAATGACTCCAGAGCACTTAAAAACCCTCTTGCAACGAAATGACTCCAGAGCACTTAAAAACCCGCTTGCAACGAAATGACTCCAGAGCACTTAAAAACTCGCTTGCAACAAAATGACTCCAGAGTACTTAAAAACTCGCTTGCAACGAAATGACTCCAGAGCACTTAAAAACCCGCTTGCAACGAAATGCCTTCAGAGCACTTAAAAACCCGCTTGCAACGAAATGACTCCAGAACACTTAAAAACCCGCTTGCAACGAAATGACTCCAGAACACTAAAAACCCGCTTGCAACGAAATGACTCCAGAGCACTTAAAAACCCGCTTGCAACGAAATGACTCCAAAGCACTTAAAAACCCGCTTGCAACGAAATGACTCCAGAGCACTTGAAAACCCGCTTGCAACGAAATGACTCCAGAGCACTTAAAAAACCCGCTTCCAGTGAAATGTCTGAGAAGTATGTAAAAACCCGCTTGCAACGAAATGACTCCAGAGTACTTAAAAACCCGCTTGCAACGAAATGCCTCCAGAGCAATTAAAAAACCCACTTCCAGTGAAATATCTGAGAAGTATGTAAAAACCCGCTTGCAACGAAATGACTCCAGAGCACGTAAAAACCCGCTTGCAACGAAATGACTCCAGAGCACTTATTAAACCCGCTTCCAGTTAAATGTCAGAGAAGTATGTAAAAACCCGCTTGCAACGAAATGATTCCAGAGCACATAAAACCCGCTTGCAACGAAATGACTCCAGAACACGTAAAAACCCGCTTGCAACGAAATGACTCCAGAGCACTTAAAAACCCGCTTACAACGAAATGCCTTCAGAACACTTACAAACCCGCTTGCAACGAAATGACTCCAGAGCACTTAAAAACCCGCTTGCAATGAAATGACTCCAGAACACTTAAAAACCCGCTTGCAACGAAATGACTCCAGAACACTAAAAACCCGCTTGCAACGAAATGACTCCAGAACACTAAAAACCCGCTTGCAATGAAATGACTCCAGAACACTTACAAACCCACTTGCAACGAAATGACTCCAGAACACTAAAAACCCGCTTGCAACGAAATGACTCCAGAGCACTTAAAAACCCGCTTGCAACGAAATGACTCCAGAGCACTTAAAAACCCGCTTGCAACGAAATGACTCCAGAGCACTTGAAAACCTGCTTGCAACGAAATGACTCCAGAGCACTTAAAAAACCCGCTTCTAGTGAAATGTCTGAGAAGTATGTAAAAACCCGCTTGCAACGAAATGTCTCCAGAGCACGTAAAAACCCGCTTGCAACGAAATGACTCCAGAGCACTTCAAAACCCGATTCCAGTTAAATGTCAGAGAAGTATGTAAAAACCCGCTTGCAACGAAATGATTCCAGAGCACGTAAAAACCCGCTTGCAACGAAATGACTCCAGAGCACTTAAAACCCCGCTTGCAACGAAATGACTCCAGAGTACTTAAAAACCCGCTTGCCACGAAATGACTCCAGAGCACTTAAAAAACCCGCTTCCAGTGAAATGTCTGAGAAGTATGTAAAAACCCGCTTGCAACGAAATGACTCCAGAGCACGTAAAAACCCGCTTGCAACGAAATGACTCCAGAGCACTTAAAAAACCCGCTTCCAGTTAAATGTCAGAGAAGTATGTAAAAACCCGCTTGCAACGAAATGATTCCAGAGCACGTAAAACCCGCTTGCAACGAAATGACTCCAGAACACGTAAAAACCCGCTTGCAACGAAATGACTGCAGAGCACTTAAAAACCCGCTTACAACGAAATGCCTTCAGAGCACTTAAAAACCCGCTTGCAACGAAATGACTCCAGAACACTTAAAAACCCGCTTGCAACGAAAAGAATCCAGAGCACTTAAAAACCCGCTTGCAATGAAATGACTCCAGAGCACTTAAAAACCCTCTTGCAACGAAATGACTCCAGAGCACTTAAAAACCCGCTTGCAACGAAATGACTCCAGAGCACTTAAAAACTCGCTTGCAACAAAATGACTCCAGAGTACTTAAAAACTCGCTTGCAACGAAATGACTCAAGAGCACTTAAAAACCCGCTTGCAACGAAATGCCTTCAGAGCACTTAAAAACCCGCTTGCAACGAAATGACTCCAGAACACTTAAAAACCCGCTTGCAACGAAATGACTCCAGAACACTAAAAACCCGCTTGCAACGAAATGACTCCAGAGCACTTAAAAACCCGCTTGCAACGAAATGACTCCAAAGCACTTAAAAACCCGCTTGCAACGAAATGACTCCAGAGCACTTGAAAACCCGCTTGCAACGAAATGACTCCAGAGCACTTAAAAAACCCGCTTCCAGTGAAATGTCTGAGAAGTATGTAAAAACCCGCTTGCAACGAAATGACTCCAGAGTACTTAAAAACCCGCTTGCAACGAAATGCCTCCAGAGCAATTAAAAAACCCACTTCCAGTGAAATATCTGAGAAGTATGTAAAAACCCGCTTGCAACGAAATGACTCCAGAGCACGTAAAAACCCGCTTGCAACGAAATGATTCCAGAGCAGTTATTAAACCCGCTTCCAGTTAAATGTCAGAGAAGTATGTAAAAACCCGCTTGCAACGAAATGATTCCAGAGCACGTAAAACCCGCTTGCAACGAAATGACTCCAGAACACGTAAAAACCCGCTTGCAACGAAATGACTCCAGAGCACTTAAAAACCCGCTTACAACGAAATGCCTTCAGAGCACTTAAAAACCCGCTTGCAACGAAATGACTCCAGAACACTTAAAAACCCGCTTGCAACGAAATGACTCCAGAGCACTTAAAAACCCGCTTGCAACGAAATGCCTTCAGAGCACTTAAAAACCCGCTTGCAACGAAATGACTCCAGAACACTTAAAAACCCGCTTGCAACGAAATGACTCCAGAACACTAACAACCCGCTTGCAACGAAATGACTCCAGAGCACTTAAAAACCCGCTTGCAACGAAATGACTCCAGAGCACTTAAAAACCCGCTTGCAACGAAATGACTCCAGAGCACTTGAAAACCCGCTTGCAAAGAAATGACTCCAGAGCACTTAAAAAACCCGCTTCCAGTGAAATGTCTGAGAAGTATGTAAAAACCCCTTGCAAAGAAATGACTCCAGAGCACGTAAAAACCCGCTTGCAACGAAATGACTCCAGAGCACTTCAAAAACCCGCTTCCAGTGAAATGTCTGAGAAGTATGTAAAAACCCGCTTGCAACGAAATGATTCCAGAGCACGTAAAAACCCGCTTGCAACGAAATGACTCCAGAGGACTTAAAAACCCGCTTGCAACGAAATGCCTCCAGAGCACTTAAAAAACCCACTTCCAGTGAAATGTCTGAGAAGTATGTAAAAACCCGCTTGCAACGAAATGACTCCAGAACACGTAAAAACCCGCTTGCAACGAAATGACTCCATAGCACTTAAAAACCCGCTTACAACGAAATGCCTTCAGAGCACTTAAAAACCCGCTTGCAACGAAATGACTCCAGAACACTTAAAAACCCGCTTGCAACGAAAAGACTCCAGAGCACTTAAAAACCCGCTTGCAACGAAATGACTCCAGAGCACTTAAAAACTCGCTTGCAACGAAATGACTCCAGAGTACTTAAAAACTCGCTTGCAACGACATGACTCCAGAACACTTAAAAACCCGCTTGCAACGAAATGACTCCAGAGTACTTAAAAACCAACTTACAACAAAATGACTCCAGAGCACTTAAAAACCCGCTTGCAACGAAATGACTCCAGAACACTTAAAAACCCGCTTGCAACGAAATGACTCCAGAGCACTTAAAAAGCCGCTTGCAACGAAATGACTCCAGAGCACGTAAAAACCCGCTTGAAACGAAATGACTCCAGAGCACTTAAAAACCCGCTTGCAATGAAATGACTCCAGAACACTTACAAACCCGCTTGCAATGAAATGACTCCAGTGCACTTAAAAACCCGCTTGCAACGAAATGACTCCAGAGCACTTAAAAACCCGCTTGCAACGAAATGACTCCAGAGCACTTAAAAACCCGCTTGCAACGAAATGACTCCAGAGTACTTAAAAACCCGCTTGCAAGGAAATGACTCCAGAGCACTTAAAAACCCGCTTGCAACGAAATGACTCCAGAACACTAAAAACCCGCTTGCAACGAAATGACTCCAGAGCACTTAAAAACCCGCTTGCAACGAAATGACTCCAGAGCACTTAAAAACCCGCTTGCAACGAAATGACTCCAGAGCACTTGAAAACCTGCTTGCAACGAAATGACTCCAGAGCACTTAAAAAACCCGCTTCTAGTGAAATGTCTGAGAAGTATGTAAAAACCCGCTTGCAACGAAATGACTCCAGAGCACGTAAAAACCCGCTTGCAACGAAATGACTCCAGAGCACTTCAAAAACCCGATTCCAGTTAAATGTCAGAGAAGTATGTAAAAACCCGCTTGCAACGAAATGATTCCAGAGCACGTAAAAACCCGCTTGCAACGAAATGACTCCAGAGCACTTAAAACCCCGCTTGCAACGAAATGACTCCAGAGTACTTAAAAACCCGCTTGCCACGAAATGACTCCAGAGCACTTAAAAAACCCGCTTCCAGTGAAATGTCTGAGAAGTATGTAAAAACCCGCTTGCAACGAAATGACTCCAGAGCACGTAAAAACCCGCTTGCAACGAAATGACTCCAGAGCACTTAAAAAACCCGCTTCCAGTTAAATGTCAGAGAAGTATGTAAAAACCCGCTTGCAACGAAATGATTCCAGAGCACGTAAAACCCGCTTGCAACGAAATGACTCCAGAACACGTAAAAACCCGCTTGCAACGAAATGACTGCAGAGCACTTAAAAACCCGCTTACAACGAAATGCCTTCAGAGCACTTAAAAACCCGCTTGCAACGAAATGACTCCAGAACACTTAAAAACCCGCTTGCAACGAAAAGAATCCAGAGCACTTAAAAACCCGCTTGCAATGAAATGACTCCAGAGCACTTAAAAACCCTCTTGCAACGAAATGACTCCAGAGCACTTAAAAACCCGCTTGCAACGAAATGACTCCAGAGCACTTAAAAACTCGCTTGCAACAAAATGACTCCAGAGTACTTAAAAACTCGCTTGCAACGAAATGACTCCAGAACACTTAAAAACCCGCTTGCAACGAAATGACTCCAGAACACTAAAAACCCGCTTGCAACGAAATGACTCCAGAACACTAAAAACCCGCTTTCAACGAAATGACTCCAGAGCACTTAAAAATCCGCTTGCAACGAAATGACTCCAGAGCACTTGAAAACCCGCTTGCAACGAAATGACTCCAGAGCACTTAAAAAACCCGCTTCCAGTGAAATGTCTGAGAAGTATGTAAAAACCCGCTTGCAACGAAATGACTCCAGAGCACTTAAAAACCCGCTTGCAACGAAATGCCTCCAGAGCAATTAAAAAACCCACTTCCAGTGAAATGTCTGAGAAGTATGTAAAAACCCGCTTTCAACGAAATGACTCCAGAACACGTAAAAACCCGCTTGCAACGAAATGACTCCAGAGCACTTAAAAACCCGCTTACAACGAAATGACTCCAGAACACTTAAAAACCCGCTTGCAACGAAATGACTCCAGAGCACTTAAAAACCCTCTTGCAACGAAATGACTCCAGAACACTTAAAAACCCGCTTACAATGAAAAGACTCCAGAGCACTTAAAAACCCGCTTGCAACGAAATGACTCCAGAGCACTTAAAAACCCTCTTGCAACGAAATGACTCCAGAGCACTTAAAAACCCGCTTGCAACGAAATGACTCCAGAGCACTTAAAAACTCGCTTGCAACGAAATGACTCCAGAGTACTTAAAAACTCGCTTGCAACGAAATGACTCCAGAACACTTAAAAACCCGCTTGCAACGAAATGACTCCAGAGTAGTTAAAAACCCACTTACAACAAAATGACTCCAGAGCACTTAAAAACCCGCTTGCAACGAAATGACTCCAGAACACTTAAAAACCCGCTTGCAACGAAATGACTTTAGAGCACTTAAAAACCCGCTTGCAACGAAATGACTCCAGAGCACTTAAAAACCCGCTTGCAACGAAATGACTCCAGAGTACTTAAAAACCCGCTTGCAACGAAATGACTCCAGAGCACTTAAAAACCCGCTTGCAACGAAATGACTCCAGAACACTAAAAACCCGCTTGCAACGAAATGACTCCAGAGCACTTAAAAACCCGCTTGCAACGAAATGACTCCAGAGCACTTAAAAACCCGCTTGCAACGAAATGACTCCAGAGCACTTGAAAACCCGCTTGCAACAAAATGACTCCAGAGCACTTAAAAAACCCGCTTCCAGTGAAATGTCTGAGAAGTATGTAAAAACCCGCTTGCAACGAAATGACTCCAGAGCACGTAAAAACCCGCTTGCAACGAAATGACTCCATAGCACTTCAAAAACCCGCTTCCAGTGAAATGTCTGAGAAGTATGTAAAAACCCGCTTGCAACGAAATGATTCCAGAGCACGTAAAAACCCGCTTGCAACGAAATGACTCCAGAGTACTTAAAAACCCGCTTGCAACGAAATGCCTCCAGAGCACTTAAAAAACCCACTTCCAGTGAAATGTCTGAGAAGTATGTAAAAACCCGCTTGCAACGAAATGACTCCAGAACACGTAAAAACCCGCTTGCAACGAAATGACTCCAGAGCACTTAAAAACCCGCTTACAACGAAATGCCTTCAGAGCACTTAAAAACCCGCTTGCAACGAAATGACTCCAGAACACTTAAAAACCCGCTTGCAACGAAAAGACTGCAGAGCACTTAAAAACCCTCTTGCAACGAAATGACTCCAGAGCACTTAAAAACTCGCTTGCAACGAAATGACTCCAGAGTACTTAAAAACTCGCTTGCAACGAAATGACTCCAGAACACTTAAAAACCCGCTTGCAACGAAATGACTCCAGAGTACTTAAAAACCAACTTACAACAAAATGACTCCAGAGTACTTAAAAACCCGCTTGCAACGAAATGACTCCAGAACACTTAAAAACCCGCTTGCAACGAAATGACTCCAGAGCACTTAAAAACCCGCTTGCAACGAAATGACTCCAGAGCACGTAAAAACCCGCTTGAAACGAAATGACTCCAGAGCACTTAAAAACCCGCTTGCAATGAAATGACTCCAGAACACTTACAAACCCGCTTGCAACGAAATGACTCCTGTGCACTTAAAAACCCGCTTGCAACGAAATGACTCCAGAGCACTTAAAAACCCGCTTGCAACGAAATGACTCCAGAGCACTTAAAAACCCGCTTGCAACGAAATGACTCCAGAGTACTTAAAAACCCGCTTGCAACGAAATGACTCCAGAGCACTTAAAAACCCGCTTGCAACGAAATGACTCCAGAACACTAAAAACCCGCTTGCAACGAAATGACTCCAGAGCACTTCAAAAACCCGCTTCCAGTTAAATGTCAGAGAAGTATGTAAAAACCCGCTTGCAACGAAATGATTCCAGAGCACGTAAAAACCCGCTTGCAACGAAATGACTCCAGAGTACTTAAAAACCCGCTTGCAACGAAATACCTCCAGAGCACTTAAAAAACCCACTTCCAGTGAAATGTCTGAGAAGTATGTAAAAACCCGCTTGCAACGAAATGACTCCAGAACACGTAAAAACCCGCTTGCAACGCAATGACTCCAGAGCACTTAAAAACCCGCTTACAACGAAATGCCTTCAGAGCACTTAAAAACCCGCTTGCAATGAAATGACTCCAGAACACTTAAAAACCCGCTTGCAACGAAAAGACTCCAGAGTACTTAAAAAGCCGCTTGCAACGAAATGACTCCAGAACACTTAAAAACCCGCTTGCAACGAAATGACTCCAGAGCACTTAAAAACCCGCTTGCAACGAAATGACTCCAGAACACTTAAAACCCCGCTTGCAACGAAATGACTCCAGAGTACTTAAAAACCCGCTTGCAACGAAATGCCTCCAGAGCACTTAAAAAACCCACTTCCAGTGAAATGTCTGAGAAGTATGTAAAAACCCGCTTGCAACGAAATGACTCCAGAACACGTAAAAACCCGCTTGCAACGAAATGACTCCATAGCACTTAAAAACCCGCTTACAACGAAATGCCTTCAGAGCACTTAAAAACCCGCTTGCAACGAAATGACTCCAGAACACTTAAAAACCCGCTTGCAACGAAAAGACTCCAGAGCACTTAAAAACCCGCTTGCAACGAAATGACTCCAGAGCACTTAAAAACTCGCTTGCAACGAAATGACTCCAGAGTACTTAAAAACTCGCTTGCAACGAAATGACTCCAGAACACTTAAAAACCCGCTTGCAACGAAATGACTCCAGAGTACTTAAAAACCAACTTACAACAAAATGACTCCAGAGCACTTAAAAACCCGCTTGCAACGAAATGACTCCAGAACACTTAAAAACCCGCTTGCAACGAAATGACTCCAGAGCACTTAAAAAGCCGCTTGCAACGAAATGACTCCAGAGCACGTAAAAACCCGCTTGAAACGAAATGACTCCAGAGCACTTAAAAACCCGCTTGCAATGAAATGACTCCAGAACACTTACAAACCCGCTTGCAATGAAATGACTCCAGTGCACTTAAAAACCCGCTTGCAACGAAATGACTCCAGAGCACTTAAAAACCCGCTTGCAACGAAATGACTCCAGAGCACTTAAAAACCCGCTTGCAACGAAATGACTCCAGAGTACTTAAAAACCCGCTTGCAACGAAATGACTCCAGAGCACTTAAAAACCCGCTTGCAACGAAATGACTCCAGAACACTAAAAACCCGCTTGCAACGAAATGACTCCAGAGCACTTAAAAACCCGCTTGCAACGAAATGACTCCAGAGCACTTAAAAACCCGCTTGCAACGAAATGACTCCAGAGCACTTGAAAACCTGCTTGCAACGAAATGACTCCAGAGCACTTAAAAAACCCGCTTCTAGTGAAATGTCTGAGAAGTATGTAAAAACCCGCTTGCAACGAAATGACTCCAGAGCACGTAAAAACCCGCTTGCAACGAAATGACTCCAGAGCACTTCAAAAACCCGATTCCAGTTAAATGTCAGAGAAGTATGTAAAAACCCGCTTGCAACGAAATGATTCCAGAGCACGTAAAAACCCGCTTGCAACGAAATGACTCCAGAGCACTTAAAACCCCGCTTGCAACGAAATGACTCCAGAGTACTTAAAAACCCGCTTGCCACGAAATGACTCCAGAGCACTTAAAAAACCCGCTTCCAGTGAAATGTCTGAGAAGTATGTAAAAACCCGCTTGCAACGAAATGACTCCAGAGCACGTAAAAACCCGCTTGCAACGAAATGACTCCAGAGCACTTCAAAAACCCGCTTCCAGTTAAATGTCAGAGAAGTATGTAAAAACCCGCTTGCAACGAAATGATTCCAGAGCACGTAAAACCCGCTTGCAACGAAATGACTCCAGAACACGTAAAAACCCGCTTGCAACGAAATGACTGCAGAGCACTTAAAAACCCGCTTACAACGAAATGCCTTCAGAGCACTTAAAAACCCGCTTGCAACGAAATGACTCCAGAACACTTAAAAACCCGCTTGCAACGAAAAGAATCCAGAGCACTTAAAAACCCGCTTGCAATGAAATGACTCCAGAGCACTTAAAAACCCTCTTGCAACGAAATGACTCCAGAGCACTTAAAAACCCGCTTGCAACGAAATGACTCCAGAGCACTTAAAAACTCGCTTGCAACAAAATGACTCCAGAGTACTTAAAAACTCGCTTGCAACGAAATGACTCCAGAACACTTAAAAACCCGCTTGCAACGAAATGACTCCAGAACACTAAAAACCCGCTTGCAACGAAATGACTCCAGAACACTAAAAACCCGCTTTCAACGAAATGACTCCAGAGCACTTAAAAATCCGCTTGCAACGAAATGACTCCAGAGCACTTGAAAACCCGCTTGCAACGAAATGACTCCAGAGCACTTAAAAAACCCGCTTCCAGTGAAATGTCTGAGAAGTATGTAAAAACCCGCTTGCAACGAAATGACTCCAGAGCACTTAAAAACCCGCTTGCAACGAAATGCCTCCAGAGCAATTAAAAAACCCACTTCCAGTGAAATGTCTGAGAAGTATGTAAAAACCCGCTTTCAACGAAATGACTCCAGAACACGTAAAAACCCGCTTGCAACGAAATGACTCCAGAGCACTTAAAAACCCGCTTACAACGAAATGCCTTCAGAGCACTTAAAAACCCGCTTGCAACGAAATGACTCCAGAACACTTAAAAACCCGCTTACAATGAAAAGACTCCAGAGCACTTAAAAACCCGCTTGCAACGAAATGACTCCAGAGCACTTAAAAACCCTCTTGCAACGAAATGACTCCAGAGCACTTAAAAACCCGCTTGCAACGAAATGACTCCAGAGCACTTAAAAACTCGCTTGCAACGAAATGACTCCAGAGTACTTAAAAACTCGCTTGCAACGAAATGACTCCAGAACACTTAAAAACCCGCTTGCAACGAAATGACTCCAGAGTAGTTAAAAACCCCCTTACAACAAAATGACTCCAGAGCACTTAAAAACCCGCTTGCAACGAAATGACTCCAGAACACTTAAAAACCCGCTTGCAACGAAATGACTTTAGAGCACTTAAAAACCCGCTTGCAACGAAATGACTCCAGAGCACTTAAAAACCCGCTTGCAACGAAATGACTCCAGAGTACTTAAAAACCCGCTTGCAACGAAATGACTCCAGAGCACTTAAAAACCCGCTTGCAACGAAATGACTCCAGAACACTAAAAACCCGCTTGCAACGAAATGACTCCAGAGCACTTAAAAACCCGCTTGCAACGAAATGACTCCAGAGCACTTAAAAACCCGCTTGCAACGAAATGACTCCAGAGCACTTGAAAACCCGCTTGCAACAAAATGACTCCAGAGCACTTAAAAAACCCGCTTCCAGTGAAATGTCTGAGAAGTATGTAAAAACCCGCTTGCAACGAAATGACTCCAGAGCACGTAAAAACCCGCTTGCAACGAAATGACTCCAGAGCACTTCAAAAACCCGCTTCCAGTGAAATGTCTGAGAAGTATGTAAAAACCCGCTTGCAACGAAATGATTCCAGAGCACGTAAAAACCCGCTTGCAACGAAATGACTCCAGAGTACTTAAAAACCCGCTTGCAACGAAATGCCTCCAGAGCACTTAAAAAACCCACTTCCAGTGAAATGTCTGAGAAGTATGTAAAAACCCGCTTGCAACGAAATGACTCCAGAACACGTAAAAACCCGCTTGCAACGAAATGACTCCAGAGCACTTAAAAACCCGCTTACAACGAAATGCCTTCAGAGCACTTAAAAACCCGCTTGCAACGAAATGACTCCAGAACACTTAAAAACCCGCTTGCAACGAAAAGACTGCAGAGCACTTAAAAACCCGCTTGCAACGAAATGACTCCAGAGCACTTAAAAACTCGCTTGCAACGAAATGACTCCAGAGTACTTAAAAACTCGCTTGCAACGAAATGACTCCAGAACACTTAAAAACCCGCTTGCAACGAAATGACTCCAGAGTACTTAAAAACCAACTTACAACAAAATGACTCCAGAGTACTTAAAAACCCGCTTGCAACGAAATGACTCCAGAACACTTAAAAACCCGCTTGCAACGAAATGACTCCAGAGCACTTAAAAACCCGCTTGCAACGAAATGACTCCAGAGCACGTAAAAACCCGCTTGAAACGAAATGACTCCAGAGCACTTAAAAACCCGCTTGCAATGAAATGACTCCAGAACACTTACAAACCCGCTTGCAACGAAATGACTCCTGTGCACTTAAAAACCCGCTTGCAACGAAATGACTCCAGAGCACTTAAAAACCCGCTTGCAACGAAATGACTCCAGAGCACTTAAAAACCCGCTTGCAACGAAATGACTCCAGAGTACTTAAAAACCCGCTTGCAACGAAATGACTCCAGAGCACTTAAAAACCCGCTTGCAACGAAATGACTCCAGAACACTAAAAACCCGCTTGCAACGAAATGACTCCAGAGCACTTCAAAAACCCGCTTCCAGTTAAATGTCAGAGAAGTATGTAAAAACCCGCTTGCAACGAAATGATTCCAGAGCACGTAAAAACCCGCTTGCAACGAAATGACTCCAGAGTACTTAAAAACCCGCTTGCAACGAAATACCTCCAGAGCACTTAAAAAACCCACTTCCAGTGAAATGTCTGAGAAGTATGTAAAAACCCGCTTGCAACGAAATGACTCCAGAACACGTAAAAACCCGCTTGCAACGCAATGACTCCAGAGCACTTAAAAACCCGCTTACAACGAAATGCCTTCAGAGCACTTAAAAACCCGCTTGCAATGAAATGACTCCAGAACACTTAAAAACCCGCTTGCAACGAAAAGACTCCAGAGCACTTAAAAAGCCGCTTGCAACGAAATGACTCCAGAACACTTAAAAACCCGCTTGCAACGAAATGACTCCAGAGCACTTAAAAACCCGCTTGCAACGAAATGACTCCAGAACACTTAAAACCCCGCTTGCAACGAAATGACTCCAGAGTACTTAAAAACCCGCTTGCAACGAAATGACTCCAGAGCACTTAAAAAACCCGCTTCCAGTGAAATGTCTGAGAAGTATGTAAAAACCCGCTTGCAACGAAATGACTCCAGAGCACGTAAAAACCCGCTTGCAACGAAATGACTCCAGAGCACTTATTAAACCCGCTTCCAGTTAAATGTCAGAGAAGTATGTAAAAACCCGCTTGCAACGAAATGATTCCAGAGCACGTAAAACCCGCTTGCAACGAAAAGACTCCAGAACACGTAAAACCCGCTTGCAACGAAATGACTGCAGAGCACTTAAAAACCCGCTTACAACGAAATGCCTTCAGAGCACTTAAAAACCCGCTTGCAACGAAATGACTCCAGAACACTTAAAAACCCGCTTGCAACGAAAAGAATCCAGAGCACTTAAAAACCCGCTTGCAATGAAATGACTCCAGAGCACTTAAAAACCCTCTTGCAACGAAATGACTCCAGAGCACTTAAAAACCCGCTTGCAACGAAATGACTCCAGAGCACTTAAAAACTCGCTTGCAACAAAATGACTCCAGAGTACTTAAAAACTCCCTTGCAACGAAATGACTCCAGAACACTTAAAAACCCGCTTGCAACGAAATGACTCCAGAACACTAAAAACCCGCTTGCAACGAAATGACTCCAGAACACTAAAAACCCGCTTGCAACGAAATGACTCCAGAGCACTTAAAAATCCGCTTGCAACGAAATGACTCCAGAGCACTTGAAAACCCGCTTGCAACGAAATGACTCCAGAGCACTTAAAAAACCCGCTTCCAGTGAAATGTCTGAGAAGTATGTAAAAACCCGCTTGCAACGAAATGACTCCAGAGCACTTAAAAACCCGCTTGCAACGAAATGACTCCAGAGCACTTCAAAAACCCGCTTCCAGTTAAATGTCAGAGAAGTATGTAAAAACCCGCTTGCAACGAAATGACTCCAGAGCACGTAAAAACCCGCTTGCAACGAAATGACTCCAGAGCACTTATTAAACCCGCTTCCAGTTAAATGTCAGAGAAGTATGTAAAAACCCGCTTGCAACGAAATGATTCCAGAGCACGTAAAACCCGCTTGCAACGAAAAGACTCCAGAACACGTAAAACCCGCTTGCAACGAAATGACTGCAGAGCACTTAAAAACCCGCTTACAACGAAATGCCTTCAGAGCACTTAAAAACCCGCTTGCAACGAAATGACTCCAGAACACTTAAAAACCCGCTTGCAACGAAAAGAATCCAGAGCACTTAAAAACCCGCTTGCAATGAAATGACTCCAGAGCACTTAAAAACCCTCTTGCAACGAAATGACTCCAGAGCACTTAAAAACCCGCTTGCAACGAAATGACTCCAGAGCACTTAAAAACTCGCTTGCAACAAAATGACTCCAGAGTACTTAAAAACTCCCTTGCAACGAAATGACTCCAGAACACTTAAAAACCCGCTTGCAACGAAATGACTCCAGAACACTAAAAACCCGCTTGCAACGAAATGACTCCAGAACACTAAAAACCCGCTTGCAACGAAATGACTCCAGAGCACTTAAAAATCCGCTTGCAACGAAATGACTCCAGAGCACTTGAAAACCCGCTTGCAACGAAATGACTCCAGAGCACTTCAAAAACCCGCTTCCAGTTAAATGTCAGAGAAGTATGTAAAAACCCGCTTGCAACGAAATGACTCCAGAACACTTAAAAATCTGCTTGCAACGAAATGACTCCAGAGCACTTAAAAACCCGCTTACAACGAAATGCCTTCAGAGCACTTAAAAACCCGCTTGCAACGAAATGACTCCAGAACACTTAAAAACCCGCTTGCAACGAAAAGACTCCAGAGCACTTAAAAAGCCGCTTGCAACGAAATGACTACAGAACACTTAAAAACCCGCTTGCAACGAAATGACTCCAGAGCACTTAAAAACCCGCTTACAACGAAATGACTCCAGAGCACTTCAAAAACCCGCTTCCAGTTAAATGTCAGAGAAGTATGTAAAAACCCGCTTGCAACGAAATGATTCCAGAGCACGTAAAAACCCGCTTGCAACGAAATGACTCCAGAGAACTTAAAAACCCGCTTGCAACGAAATGCCTCCAGAGCAATTAAAAAACCCACTTCCAGTGAAATATCTGAGAAGTATGTAAAAACCCGCTTGCAACGAAATGACTCCAGAGCACGTAAAAACCCGCTTGCAACGAAATGACTCCAGAACACGTAAAAACCCGCTTACAACGAAATGCCTTCAGAGCACTTAAAAACCCGCTTGCAACGAAATGACTCCAGAACACTTAAAAACCCGCTTGCAACGAAATGACTCCAGAGCACTTAAAAACCCGCTTGCAACGAAATGCCTTCAGAGCACTTAAAAACCCTCTTGCAACGAAATGACTCCAGAACACTTAAAAACCCGCTTGCAATGAAATGACTCCAGAGCACTTAAAAACCCGCTAGCAACGAAATGACTCCAGAGCACTTAAAAACCCGCTTGCAACGAAATGACTCCAGAACACTAAAAACCCGCTTGCAACGAAATGACTCCAGAGCACTTAAAAACCCGCTTGCAACGAAATGACTCCAGAGCACTTAAAAACCCGCTTGCAACGAAATGACTAAAGAGCACTTGAAAACCCGCTTGCAACGAAATGACTCCAGAGCACTTAAAAAACCCGCTCCCAGTGAAATGTCTGAGAAGTATGTAAAAACCTGCTTGCAACGAAATGACTCCAGAGCACGTAAAAACCTGCTTGCAACGAAATGACTCCAGAGCACTTCAAAAACCCGCTTTCAGTTAAATGTCAGAGAAGTATGTAAAAACCCGCTTGCAACGAAATGATTCCAGAGCACGTAAAAACCCGCTTGCAACGAAATGACTCCAGAGTACTTAAAAACCCGCTTGCAAAGAAATACCTCCAGAGCACTTAAAAAACCCACTTTCAGTGAAGTGTCTGAGAAGTATGTAAAAACCCGCTTGCAACGAAATGACTCCAGAACACGTAAAAACCCGCTTGCAACGAAATGACTCCAGAGCACTTAAAAACCCGCTTACAACAAAATGCCTTCAGAGCACTTAAAAACCCGCTTGCAACGAAATGACTCCAGAACACTTAAAAACCCGCTTGCAACGAAAAGACTCCAGAGCACTTAAAAAGCCGCTTGCAACGAAATGACTCCAGAACACTTAAAAACCCGCTTGCAACGAAATGACTCCAGAGCACTTAAAAACCTGCTTGCAACGAAATGACTCCAGAGCACTTAAAAACCCGCTTGCAACGAAATGACTCCAGAGTACTTAAAAACCCGCTTGCAATGAAATGACTCCAGAGCACTTAAAAAACCCGCTTCCAGTGAAATGTCTGAGAAGTATGTAAAAACCCGCTTGCAACGAAATGACTCCAGAGCACGTAAAAACCCGCTTGCAACGAAATGACTCCAGAGCACTTATTAAACCCGCTTCCAGTTAAATGTCAGAGAAGTATGTAAAAACCCGCTTGCAACGAAATGATTCCAGAGCACGTAAAACCCGCTTGCAACGAAATGACTCCAGAACACGTAAAAACCCGCTTGCAACGAAATGACTCCAGAGCACTTAAAAACCCGCTTACAACGAAATGCCTTCAGAACACTTAAAAACCCGCTTGCAACGAAATGACTTCAGAACATTTAAAAACCCGCTTGCAACGAAAAGAATCCAGAGCACTTAAAAACCCGCTTGCAATGAAATGACTCCTGAGCACTTAAAAACCGTCTTGCAACGAAATGACTCCAGAGCACTTAAAAACCCGCTTGCAACGAAATGACTCCAGAGCACTTAAAAACTCGCTTGCAACAAAATGACTCCAGAGTACTTAAAAACTCGCTTGCAACGAAATGACTCCAGAACACTTAAAAACCCGCTTGCAACGAAATGACTCCAGAACACTAAAAACCCGCTTGCAACGAAATGACTCCAGAACACTAAAAAGCCGCTTGCAACGAAATGACTCCAGAGCACTTAAAAATCCGCTTGCAACGGAATGACTCCAGAGCACTTGAAAACCCGCTTGCAACGAAATGACTCCAGAGCACTTAAAAAACCCGCTTCCAGTGAAATGTCTGAGAAGTATGTAAAAACCCGCTTGCAACGAAATGACTCCAGAGCACTTAAAAACCCGCTTGCAACGAAATGACTCCAGAGCACTTCAAAAACCCGCTTCCAGTTAAATGTCAGAGAAGTATGTAAAAACCCGCTTGCAACGAAATGATTCCAGAGCACGTAAAAACCCGCTTGCAACGAAATGACTCCAGAGTACTTAAAAACCCGCTTGTAACGAAATGCCTCCAGAGCACTTGAAAAACCCACTTCCAGTGAAATGTCTGAGAAGTATGTAAAAACCCGCTTGCAACGAAATGACTCCAGAACACTTAAAAACCTGCTTGCAACGAAATGACTCCAGAGCACTTAAAAACCCGCTTACAACGAAATGACTCCAGAGCACTTAAAAACCCGCTTACAACGAAATGCCTTCAGAGCACTTAAAAACCCGCTTGCAACGAAATGACTCCAGAACACTTAAAAACCCGCTTGCAACGAAAAGACTCCAGAGCACTTAAAAAGCCGCTTGCAACGAAATGACTCCAGAACACTTAAAAACCCGCTTGCAATGAAATGACTCCAGAGCACTTAAAAACCTGCTTGCAACGAAATGACTCCAGAGCACTTAAAAACCCGCTTGCAACGAAATGACTCCAGAGTACTTAAAAACCCGCTTGCAATGAAATGACTCCAGAGCACTTAAAAAACCCGCTTCCAGTGAAATGTCTGAGAAGTATGTAAAAACCCGCTTGCAACGAAATGACTCCAGAGCACGTAAAAACCCGCTTGCAACGAAATGACTCCAGAGCACTTATTAAACCCGCTTCCAGTTAAATGTCAGAGAAGTATGTAAAAACCCGCTTGCAACGAAATGATTCCAGAGCACGTAAAACCCGCTTGCAACGAAATGACTCCAGAACACGTAAAAACCCGCTTGCAACGAAATGACTCCAGAGCACTTAAAAACCCGCTTACAACGAAATGCCTTCAGAGCACTTAAAAACCCGCTTGCAACGAAATGACTTCAGAACACTTAAAAACCCGCTTGCAACGAAAAGAATCCAGAGCACTTAAAAACCCGCTTGCAATGAAATGACTCCTGAGCACTTAAAAACCCGCTTGCAACGAAATGACTCCAGAGCACTTAAAAACTCGCTTGCAACAAAATGACTCCAGAGTACTTAAAAACTCGCTTGCAACGAAATGACTCCAGAACACTTAAAAACCCGCTTGCAACGAAATGACTCCAGAACACTAAAAACCCGCTTGCAACGAAATGACTCCAGAACACTAAAAACCCGCATGCAACGAAATGACTCCAGAGCACTTAAAAATCCGCTTGCAACGGAATGACTCCAGAGCACTTGAAAACCCGCTTGCAACGAAATGACTCCAGAGCACTTAAAAAACCCGCTTCCAGTGAAATGTCTGAGAAGTATGTAAAAACCCGCTTGCAACGAAATGACTCCAGAGCACTTAAAAACCCGCTTGCAACGAAATGACTCCAGAGCACTTCAAAAACCCGCTTCCAGTTAAATGTCAGAGAAGTATGTAAAAACCCGCTTGCAACGAAATGATTCCAGAGCACGTAAAAACCCGCTTGCAACGAAATGACTCCAGAGTACTTAAAAACCCGCTTGCAACGAAATGCCTCCAGAGCACTTGAAAAACCCACTTCCAGTGAAATGTCTGAGAAGTATGTAAAAACCCGCTTGCAACGAAATGACTCCAGAACACTTAAAAACCTGCTTGCAACGAAATGACTCCAGAGCACTTAAAAACCCGCTTACAACGAAATGCCTTCAGAGCACTTAAAAACCCGCTTGCAACGAAATGACTCCAGAACACTTAAAAACCCGCTTGCAACGAAAAGACTCCAGAGCACTTAAAAAGCCGCTTGCAACGAAATGACTCCAGAACACTTAAAAACCCGCTTGCAACGAAATGACTCCAGAGCACTTAAAAACCCGCTTGCAACGAAATGACTCCAGAGCACTTCAAAAACCCGCTTCCAGTTAAATGTCAGAGAAGTATGTAAAAACCCGCTTGCAACGAAATGATTCCAGAGCACGTAAAAACCCGCTTGCAACGAAATGACTCCAGAGAACTTAAAAACCCGCTTGCAACGAAATGCCTCCAGAGCAATTAAAAAACCCACTTCCAGTGAAATATCTGAGAAGTATGTAAAAACCCGCTTGCAACGAAATGACTCCAGAGCACGTAAAAACCCGCTTGCAACGAAATGCCTTCAGAGAACTTAAAAACCCGCTTGCAACGAAATGACTCCAGAGTACTTAAAAACCCGCTTGCAACGAAATGCCTCCAGAGCAATTAAAAAACCCACTTCCAGTGAAATATCTGAGAAGTATGTAAAAACCCGCTTGCAACGAAATGACTCCAGAGCACGTAAAAACCCGCTTGCAACGAAATGACTCCAGAGCACTTATTAAACCCGCTTCCAGTTAAATGTCAGAGAAGTATGTAAAAACCCGCTTGCAACGAAATGATTCCAGAGCACGTAAAACCCGCTTGCAACGAAATGACTCCAGAACACGTAAAAACCCGCTTGCAACGAAATGACTCCAGAGCACTTAAAAACCCGCTTACAACGAAATGCCTTCAGAGCACTTAAAAACCCGATTGCAACGAAATGACTCCAGAACACTTAAAAACCCGCTTGCAACGAAATGACTCCAGAGCACTTAAAAACCCGCTTGCAACGAAATGCCTTCAGAGCACTTAAAAACCCGCTTGCAACGAAATGACTCCAGAACACTTAAAAACCCGCTTGCAACGAAATGACTCCAGAGCACTTAAAAACCCGCTAGCAACGAAATGACTCCAGAGCACGTAAAAACCCGCTTGCAACGAAATGAATCCAGAGCACTTAAAAACCCGCTTGCAACGAAATGACTCCAGAACACTTAAAAACCTGCTTGCAACGAAATGACTCCAGTGCACTTAAAAACCCGCTTGCAACGAAATGACTCCAGAGCACTTAAAAAACCGCTTGCAACGAAATGACTCCAGAGCACTTAAAAACCCGCTTGCAACGAAATGACTCCAGAGTACTTAAAAACCCGCTTGCAACGAAATGACTCCAGAGCACTTAAAAACCCGCTTGCAACGAAATGACTTCAGAACACTAAAAACCCGCTTGCAACGAAATGACTCCAGAGCACTTAAAAACCCGCTTGCAACGAAATGACTCCAGAGCACTTAAAAACCCGCTGGCAACGAAATGACTAAAGAGCACTTGAAAACCCGCTTGCAACGAAATGACTCCAGAGCACTTAAAAAACCCGCTCCCAGTGAAATGTCTGAGAAGTATGTAAAAACCCGCTTGCAACGAAATGACTCCAGAGCACGTAAAAACCTGCTTGCAACGAAATGACTCCAGAGCACTTCAAAAACCCGCTTCCAGTTAAATGTCAGAGAAGTATGTAAAAACCCGCTTGCAACGAAATGATTCCAGAGCACGTAAAAACCCACTTGCAACGAAATGACTCCAGAGTACTTAAAAACCCGCTTGCAAAGAAATACCTCCAGAGCACTTAAAAAACCCACTTCCAGTGAAGTGTCTGGGAAGTATGTAAAAACCCAATTGCAACGAAATGACTCCAGAACACGTAAAAACCCGCTTGCAACGAAATGACTCCAGAGCACTTAAAAACCCGCTTACAACGAAATGCCTTCAGAGCACTTAAAAACCCGCTTGCAACGAAATGACTCCAGAACACTTAAAAACCCGCTTGCAACGAAAAGACTCCAGAGCACTTAAAAAGCCGCTTGCAACGAAATGACTCCAGAACACTTCAAAACCCGCTTGCAACGAAATGACTCCAGAGCACTTAAAAACCCGCTTGCAACGAAATGACTCCAGAGCACTTAAAAAACCCGCTTCCAGTGAAATGTCTGAGAAGTATGTAAAAACCCGCTTGCAACGAAATGACTCCAGAGTACGTAAAAACCCGCTTGCAACGAAATGACTCCAGAGCACTTATTAAACCCGCTTCCAGTTAAATGTCAGAGAAGTATGTAAAAACCCGCTTGCAACGAAATGATTCCAGAGCACGTAAAACCCGCTTGCAACGAAATGACTCCAGAACACGTAAAAACCCGCTTGCAACGAAATGACTCCAGAGCACTTAAAAACCCGCTTACAACGAAATGCCTTCAGAGCACTTAAAAACCCGCTTGCAACGAAATGACTCCAGAACACTTCAAAACCCGCTTGCAACGAAAAGAATCCAGAGCACTTAAAAACCCGCTTGAAATGAAATGACTCCTGAGCACTTAAAAACCGTCTTGCAACGAAATGACTCCAGAGCACTTAAAAACCCGCTTGCAACGAAATGACTCCAGAGCACTTAAAAACTCGCTTGCAACAAAATGACTCCAGAGTACTTAAAAACTCGCTTGCAACGAAATGACTCCAGAACACTTAAAAACCCGCTTGCAACGAAATGACTCCAGAACACTAAAAACCCGCTTGCAACGAAATGACTCCAGAACACTAAAAACCCGCTTGCAACGAAATGACTCCAGAGCACTTAAAAATCCGCTTGCAACGAAATGACTCCAGAGCACTTGAAAACCCGCTTGCAACGAAATGACTCCAGAGCACTTAAAAAACCCGCTTCCAGTGAAATGTCTGAGAAGTATGTAAAAACCCGCTTGCAACGAAATGACTCCAGAGCACTTAAAAACCCGCTTGCAACGAAATGACTCCAGAGCACTTCAAAAACCCGCTTCCAGTTAAATGTCAGAGAAGTATGTAAAAACCCGCTTGCAACGAAATGATTCCAGAGCACGTAAAAACCCGCTTGCAACGAAATGACTCCAGAGTACTTAAAAACCCGCTTGCAACGAAATGCCTCCAGAGCACTTGAAAAACCCACTTCCAGTGAAATGTCTGAGAAGTATGTAAAAACCCGCTTGCAACGAAATGACTCCAGAACACTTAAAAACCTGCTTGCAACGAAATGACTCCAGAGCACTTAAAAACCCGCTTACAACGAAATGCCTTCAGAGCACTTAAAAACCCGCTTACAACGAAATGCCTTCAGAGCACTTAAAAACCCGCTTGCAACGAAATGACTCCAGAACACTTAAAAACCCGCTTGCAACGAAAAGACTCCAGAGCACTTAAAAAGCCGCTTGCAACGAAATGACTCCAGAACACTTAAAAACCCGCTTGCAATGAAATGACTCCAGAGCACTTAAAAACCTGCTTGCAACGAAATGACTCCAGAGCACTTAAAAACCCGCTTGCAACGAAATGACTCCAGAGTACTTAAAAACCCGCTTGCAATGAAATGACTCCAGAGCACTTAAAAAACCCGCTTCCAGTGAAATGTCTGAGAAGTATGTAAAAACCCGCTTGCAACGAAATGACTCCAGAGCACGTAAAAACCCGCTTGCAACGAAATGACTCCAGAGCACTTATTAAACCCGCTTCCAGTTAAATGTCAGAGAAGTATGTAAAAACCCGCTTGCAACGAAATGATTCCAGAGCACGTAAAACCCGCTTGCAACGAAATGACTCCAGAACACGTAAAAACCCGCTTGCAACGAAATGACTCCAGAGCACTTAAAAACCCGCTTACAACGAAATGCCTTCAGAGCACTTAAAAACCCGCTTGCAACGAAATGACTTCAGAACACTTAAAAACCCGCTTGCAACGAAAAGAATCCAGAGCACTTAAAAACCCGCTTGCAATGAAATGACTCCTGAGCACTTAAAAACCCGCTTGCAACGAAATGACTCCAGAGCACTTAAAAACTCGCTTGCAACAAAATGACTCCAGAGTACTTAAAAACTCGCTTGCAACGAAATGACTCCAGAACACTTAAAAACCCGCTTGCAAAGAAATGACTCCAGAACACTAAAAACCCGCTTGCAACGAAATGACTCCAGAACACTAAAAACCCGCATGCAACGAAATGACTCCAGAGCACTTAAAAATCCGCTTGCAAAGGAATGACTCCAGAGCACTTGAAAACCCGCTTGCAACGAAATGACTCCAGAGCACTTAAAAAACCCGCTTCCAGTGAAATGTCTGAGAAGTATGTAAAAACCCGCTTGCAACGAAATGACTCCAGAGCACTTAAAAACCCGCTTGCAAAGAAATGACTCCAGAGCACTTCAAAAACCCGCTTCCAGTTAAATGTCAGAGAAGTATGTAAAAACCCGCTTGCAACGAAATGATTCCAGAGCACGTAAAAACCCGCTTGCAACGAAATGACTCCAGAGTACTTAAAAACCCGCTTGTAACGAAATGCCTCCAGAGCACTTGAAAAACCCACTTCCAGTGAAATGTCTGAGAAGCATGTAAAAACCCGCTTGCAACGAAATGACTCCAGAACACTTAAAAACCTGCTTGCAACGAAATGACTCCAGAGCACTTAAAAACCCGCTTACAACGAAATGACTCCAGAGCACTTAAAAACCCGCTTACAACGAAATGCCTTCAGAGCACTTAAAAACCCGCTTGCAACGAAATGACTCCAGAACACTTAAAAACCCGCTTGCAACGAAAAGACTCCAGAGCACTTAAAAAGCCGCTTGCAACGAAATGACTCCAGAACACTTAAAAACCCGCTTGCAATGAAATGACTCCAGAGCACTTAAAAACCTGCTTGCAACGAAATGACTCCAGAGCACTTAAAAACCCGCTTGCAACGAAATGACTCCAGAGTACTTAAAAACCCGCTTGCAATGAAATGACTCCAGAGCACTTAAAAAACCCGCTTCCAGTGAAATGTCTGAGAAGTATGTAAAAACCCGCTTGCAACGAAATGACTCCAGAGCACGTAAAAACCCGCTTGCAACGAAATGACTCCAGAGCACTTATTAAACCCGCTTCCAGTTAAATGTCAGAGAAGTATGTAAAAACCCGCTTGCAACGAAATGATTCCAGAGCACGTAAAACCCGCTTGCAACGAAATGACTCCAGAACACGTAAAAACAAGCTTGCAACGAAATGACTCCAGAGCACTTAAAAACCCGCTTACAACGAAATGCCTTCAGAGCACTTAAAAACCCGCTTGCAACGAAATGACTTCAGAACACTTAAAAACCCGCTTGCAACGAAAAGAATCCAGAGCACTTAAAAACCCGCTTGCAATGAAATGACTCCTGAGCACTTAAAAACCCGCTTGCAACGAAATGACTCCAGAGCACTTAAAAACTCGCTTGCAACAAAATGACTCCAGAGTACTTAAAAACTCGCTTGCAACGAAATGACTCCAGAACACTTAAAAACCCGCTTGCAACGAAATGACTCCAGAACACTAAAAACCCGCTTGCAACGAAATGACTCCAGAACACTAAAAACCCGCATGCAACGAAATGACTCCAGAGCACTTAAAAATCCGCTTGCAACGGAATGACTCCAGAGCACTTGAAAACCCGCTTGCAACGAAATGACTCCAGAGCACTTAAAAAACCCGCTTCCAGTGAAATGTCTGAGAAGTATGTAAAAACCCGCTTGCAACGAAATGACTCCAGAGCACTTAAAAACCCGCTTGCAACGAAATGACTCCAGAGCACTTCAAAACCCGCTTCCAGTTAAATGTCAGAGAAGTATGTAAAAACCCGCTTGCAACGAAATGATTCCAGAGCACGTAAAAACCCGCATGCAACGAAATGACTCCAGAGTACTTAAAAACCCGCTTGCAACGAAATGCCTCCAGAGCACTTGAAAAACCCACTTCCAGTGAAATGTCTGAGAAGTATGTAAAAACCCGCTTGCAACGAAATGACTCCAGAACACTTAAAAACCTGCTTGCAACGAAATGACTCCAGAGCACTTAAAAACCCGCTTACAACGAAATGCCTTCAGAGCACTTAAAAACCCGCTTGCAACGAAATGACTCCAGAACACTTAAAAACCCGCTTGCAACGAAAAGACTCCAGAGCACTTAAAAAGCCGCTTGCAACGAAATGACTCCAGAACACTTAAAAACCCGCTTGCAACGAAATGACTCCAGAGCACTTAAAAACCCGCTTGCAACGAAATGACTCCAGAGCACTTCAAAAATCCGCTTCCAGTTAAATGTCAGAGAAGTATGTAAAAACCCGCTTGCAACGAAATGATTCCAGAGCACGTAAAAACCCGCTTGCAACGAAATGACTCCAGAGAACTTAAAAACCCGCTTGCAACGAAATGCCTCCAGAGCAATTAAAAAACCCACTTCCAGTGAAATATCTGAGAAGTATGTAAAAACCCGCTTGCAACGAAATGACTCCAGAGCACGTAAAAACCCGCTTGCAACGAAATGCCTTCAGAGAACTTAAAAACCCGCTTGCAACGAAATGACTCCAGAGTACTTAAAAACCCGCTTGCAACGAAATGCCTCCAGAGCAATTAAAAAACCCACTTCCAGTGAAATATCTGAGAAGTATGTAAAAACCCGCTTGCAACGAAATGACTCCAGAGCACGTAAAAACCCGCTTGCAACGAAATGACTCCAGAGCACTTATTAAACCCGCTTCCAGTTAAATGTCAGAGAAGTATGTAAAAACCCGCTTGCAACGAAATGATTCCAGAGCACGTAAAACCCGCTTGCAACGAAATGACTCCAGAACACGTAAAAACCCGCTTGCAACGAAATGACTCCAGAGCACTTAAAAACCCGCTTACAACGAAATGCCTTCAGAGCACTTAAAAACCCGATTGCAACGAAATGACTCCAGAACACTTAAAAACCCGCTTGCAACGAAATGACTCCAGAGCACTTAAAAACCCGCTTGCAACGAAATGCCTTCAGAGCACTTAAAAACCCGCTTGCAACGAAATGACTCCAGAACACTTAAAAACCCGCTTGCAACGAAATGACTCCAGAGCACTTAAAAACCCGCTAGCAACGAAATGACTCCAGAGCACGTAAAAACCCGCTTGCAACGAAATGAATCCAGAGCACTTAAAAACCCGCTTGCAACGAAATGACTCCAGAACACTTAAAAACCTGCTTGCAACGAAATGACTCCAGTGCACTTAAAAACCCGCTTGCAACGAAATGACTCCAGAGCACTTAAAAAACCGCTTGCAACGAAATGACTCCAGAGCACTTAAAAACCCGCTTGCAACGAAATGACTCCAGAGTACTTAAAAACCCGCTTGCAACGAAATGACTCCAGAGCACTTAAAAACCCGCTTGCAACGAAATGACTCCAGAACACTAAAAACCCGCTTGCAACGAAATGACTCCAGAGCACTTAAAAACCCGCTTGCAACGAAATGACTCCAGAGCACTTAAAAACCCGCTGGCAACAAAATGACTAAAGAGCACTTGAAAACCCGCTTGCAACGAAATGACTCCAGAGCACTTAAAAAACCCGCTCCCAGTGAAATGTCTGAGAAGTATGTAAAAACCCGCTTGCAACGAAATGACTCCAGAGCACGTAAAAACCTGCTTGCAACGAAATGACTCCAGAGCACTTCAAAAACCCGCTTCCAGTTAAATGTCAGAGAAGTATGTAAAAACCCGCTTGCAACGAAATGATTCCAGAGCACGTAAAAACCCACTTGCAACGAAATGACTCCAGAGTACTTAAAAACCCGCTTGCAAAGAAATACCTCCAGAGCACTTAAAAAACCCACTTCCAGTGAAGTGTCTGGGAAGTATGTAAAAACCCAATTGCAACGAAATGACTCCAGAACACGTAAAAACCCGCTTACAACGAAATGCCTTCAGAGCACTTAAAAACCCGCTTGCAACGAAATGACTCCAGAACACTTAAAAACCCGCTTGCAACGAAAAGACTCCAGAGCACTTAAAAAGCCGCTTGCAACGAAATGACTCCAGAACACTTAAAAACCCGCTTGCAACGAAATGACTCCAGAGCACTTAAAAACCCGCTTGCAACGAAATGACTCCAGAGCACTTAAAAAACCCGCTTCCAGTGAAATGTCTGAGAAGTATGTAAAAACCCGCTTGCAACGAAATGACTCCAGAGCACGTAAAAACCCGCTTGCAACGAAATGACTCCAGAGCACTTATTAAACCCGCTTCCAGTTAAATGTCAGAGAAGTATGTAAAAACCCGCTTGCAACGAAATGATTCCAGAGCACGTAAAACCCGCTTGCAACGAAATGACTCCAGAACACGTAAAAACCCGCTTGCAACGAAATGACTCCAGAGCACTTAAAAACCTGCTTGCAACGAAATGACTCCAGAGCACTTAAAAACCCGCTTACAACGAAATGCCTTCAGAGCACTTAAAAACCCGCTTACAACGAAATGCCTTCAGAGCACTTAAAAACCCGCTTGCAACGAAATGACTCCAGAACACTTAAAAACCCGCTTGCAACGAAAAGACTCCAGAGCACTTAAAAAGCCGCTTGCAACGAAATGACTCCAGAACACTTAAAAACCCGCTTGCAATGAAATGACTCCAGAGCACTTAAAAACCTGCTTGCAACGAAATGACTCCAGAGCACTTAAAAACCCGCTTGCAACGAAATGACTCCAGAGCACTTAAAAACTCGCTTGCAACAAAATGACTCCAGAGTACTTAAAAACTCGCTTGCAACGAAATGACTCCAGAACACTTAAAAACCCGCTTGCAACGAAATGACTCCAGAACACTAAAAACCCGCTTGCAACGAAATGACTCCAGAACACTAAAAACCCGCTTGCAACGAAATGACTCCAGAGCACTTAAAAATCCGCTTGCAACGAAATGACTCCAGAGCACTTGAAAACCCGCTTGCAACGAAATGACTCCAGAGCACTTAAAAAACCCGCTTCCAGTGAAATGTCTGAGAAGTATGTAAAAACCCGCTTGCAACGAAATGACTCCAGAGCACTTAAAAACCCGCTTGCAACGAAATGACTCCAGAGCACTTCAAAAACCCGCTTCCAGTTAAATGTCAGAGAAGTATGTAAAAACCCGCTTGCAACGAAATGATTCCAGAGCACGTAAAAACCCGCTTGCAACGAAATGACTCCAGAGTACTTAAAAACCCGCTTGCAACGAAATGCCTCCAGAGCACTTGAAAAACCCACTTCCAGTGAAATGTCTGAGAAGTATGTAAAAACCCGCTTGCAACGAAATGACTCCAGAACACTTAAAAACCTGCTTGCAACGAAATGACTCCAGAGCACTTAAAAACCCGCTTACAACGAAATGCCTTCAGAGCACTTAAAAACCCGCTTACAACGAAATGCCTTCAGAGCACTTAAAAACCCGCTTGCAACGAAATGACTCCAGAACACTTAAAAACCCGCTTGCAACGAAAAGACTCCAGAGCACTTAAAAAGCCGCTTGCAACGAAATGACTCCAGAACACTTAAAAACCCGCTTGCAATGAAATGACTCCAGAGCACTTAAAAACCTGCTTGCAACGAAATGACTCCAGAGCACTTAAAAACCCGCTTGCAACGAAATGACTCCAGAGTACTTAAAAACCCGCTTGCAATGAAATGACTCCAGAGCACTTAAAAAACCCGCTTCCAGTGAAATGTCTGAGAAGTATGTAAAAACCCGCTTGCAACGAAATGACTCCAGAGCACGTAAAAACCCGCTTGCAACGAAATGACTCCAGAGCACTTATTAAACCCGCTTCCAGTTAAATGTCAGAGAAGTATGTAAAAACCCGCTTGCAACGAAATGATTCCAGAGCACGTAAAACCCGCTTGCAACGAAATGACTCCAGAACACGTAAAAACCCGCTTGCAACGAAATGACTCCAGAGCACTTAAAAACCCGCTTACAACGAAATGCCTTCAGAGCACTTAAAAACCCGCTTGCAACGAAATGACTCCAGAGTACTTAAAAACCCGCTTGCAATGAAATGACTCCAGAGCACTTAAAAAACCCGCTTCCAGTGAAATGTCTGAGAAGTATGTAAAAACCCGCTTGCAACGAAATGACTCCAGAGCACGTAAAAACCCGCTTGCAACGAAATGACTCCAGAGCACTTATTAAACCCGCTTCCAGTTAAATGTCAGAGAAGTATGTAAAAACCCGCTTGCAACGAAATGATTCCAGAGCACATAAAACCCGCTTGCAACGAAATGACTCCAGAACACGTAAAAACCCGCTTGCAACGAAATGACTCCAGAGCACTTAAAAACCCGCTTACAACGAAATGCCTTCAGAGCACTTAAAAACCCGCTTGCAACGAAATGACTTCAGAACACTTAAAAACCCGCTTGCAACGAAAAGAATCCAGAGCACTTAAAAACCCGCTTGCAATGAAATGACTCCTGAGCACTTAAAAACCCGCTTGCAACGAAATGACTCCAGAGCACTTAAAAACTCGCTTGCAACAAAATGACTCCAGAGTACTTAAAAACTCGCTTGCAACGAAATGACTCCAGAACACTTAAAAACCCGCTTGCAAAGAAATGACTCCAGAACACTAAAAACCCGCTTGCAACGAAATGACTCCAGAACACTAAAAACCCGCATGCAACGAAATGACTCCAGAGCACTTAAAAATCCGCTTGCAACGGAATGACTCCAGAGCACTTGAAAACCCGCTTGCAACGAAATGACTCCAGAGCACTTAAAAAACCCGCTTCCAGTGAAATGTCTGAGAAGTATGTAAAAACCCGCTTGCAACGAAATGACTCCAGAGCACTTAAAAACCCGCTTGCAACGAAATGACTCCAGAGCACTTCAAAAACCCGCTTCCAGTTAAATGTCAGAGAAGTATGTAAAAACCCGCTTGCAACGAAATGATTCCAGAGCACGTAAAAACCGGCTTGCAACGAAATGACTCCAGAGAACTTAAAAACCCGCTTGCAACGAAATGCCTCCAGAGCAATTAAAAAACCCACTTCCAGTGAAATATCTGAGAAGTATGTAAAAACCCGCTTGCAACGAAATGACTCCAGAGCACGTAAAAACCCGCTTGCAACGAAATGCCTTCAGAGAACTTAAAAACCCGCTTGCAACGAAATGACTCCAGAGTACTTAAAAACCCGCTTGCAACGAAATGCCTCCAGAGCAATTAAAAAACCCACTTCCAGTGAAATATCTGAGAAGTATGTAAAAACCCGCTTGCAACGAAATGACTCCAGAGCACGTAAAAACCCGCTTGCAACGAAATGACTCCAGAGCACTTATTAAACCTGCTTCCAGTTAAATGTCAGAGAAGTATGTAAAAACCCGCTTGCAACGAAATGATTCCAGAGCACGTAAAACCCGCTTGCAACGAAATGACTCCAGAACACGTAAAAACCCGCTTGCAACGAAATGACTCCAGAGCACTTAAAAACCCGCTTACAACGAAATGCCTTCAGAGCACTTAAAAACCCGCTTGCAACGAAATGACTCCAGAACACTTAAAAACCCGCTTGCAACGAAATGACTCCAGAGCACTTAAAAACCCGCTTGCAACGAAATGCCTTCAGAGCACTTAAAAACCCGCTTGCAACGAAATGACTCCAGAACACTTAAAAACCCGCTTGCAACGAAATGACTCCAGAGCACTTAAAAACCCGCTAGCAACGAAATGACTCCAGAGCACGTAAAAACCCGCTTGCAACGAAATGAATCCAGAGCACTTAAAAACCCGCTTGCAACGAAATGACTCCAGAACACTTAAAAACCTGCTTGCAACGAAATGACTCCAGTGCACTTAAAAACCCGCTTGCAACGAAATGACTCCAGAGCACTTAAAAAACCGCTTGCAACGAAATGACTCCAGAGCACTTAAAAACCCGCTTGCAACGAAATGACTCCAGAGTACTTAAAAACCCGCTTGCAACGAAATGACTCCAGAGCACTTAAAAACCCGCTTGCAACGAAATGACTCCAGAACACTAAAAACCCGCTTGCAACGAAATGACTCCAGAGCACTTAAAAACCCGCTTGCAACGAAATGACTCCAGAGCACTTAAAAACCCGCTGGCAACGAAATGACTAAAGAGCACTTGAAAACCCGCTTGCAACGAAATGACTCCAGAGCACTTAAAAAACCCGCTCCCAGTGAAATGTCTGAGAAGTATGTAAAAACCCGCTTGCAACGAAATGACTCCAGAGCACGTAAAAACCTGCTTGCAACGAAATGACTCCAGAGCACTTCAAAAACCCGCTTCCAGTTAAATGTCAGAGAAGTATGTAAAAACCCGCTTGCAACGAAATGATTCCAGAGCACGTAAAAACCCGCTTGCAACGAAATGACTCCAGAGTACTTAAAAACCCGCTTGCAAAGAAATACCTCCAGAGCACTTAAAAAACCCACTTCCAGTGAAGTGTCTGGGAAGTATGTAAAAACCCAATTGCAACGAAATGACTCCAGAACACGTAAAAACCCGCTTGCAACGAAATGACTCCAGAGCACTTAAAAACCCGCTTACAACGAAATGCCTTCAGAGCACTTAAAAACCCGCTTGCAACGAAATGACTCCAGAACACTTAAAAACCCGCTTGCAACGAAAAGACTCCAGAGCACTTACAAAGCCGCTTGCAACGAAATGACTCCAGAACACTTAAAAACCCGCTTGCAACGAAATGACTCCAGAGCACTTAAAAACCTGCTTGCAACGAAATGACTCCAGAGCACTTAAAAACCCGCTTGCAACGAAATGACTCCAGAGTACTTAAAAACCCGCTTGCAATGAAATGACTCCAGAGCACTTAAAAAACCCGCTTCCAGTGAAATGTCTGAGAAGTATGTAAAAACCCGCTTGCAACGAAATGACTCCAGAGCACATAAAAACCCGCTTGCAACGAAATGACTCCAGAGCACTTATTAAACCCGCTTTCAGTTAAATGTCAGAGAAGTATGTAAAAACCCGCTTGCAACGAAATGATTCCAGAGCACGTAAAACCCGCTTGCAACGAAATGACTCCAGAACACGTAAAAACCCGCTTGCAACGAAATGACTCCAGAGCACTTAAAAACCCGCTTACAACGAAATGCCTTCAGAGCACTTAAAAACCCGCTTGCAACGAAATGACTCCAGAACACTTAAAAACCCGCTTGCAACGAAAAGAATCCAGAGCACTTAAAAACCCGCTTGCAATGAAATGACTCCTGAGCACTTAAAAACCGTCTTGCAACGAAATGACTCCAGAGCACTTAAAAACCCGCTTGCAACGAAATGACTCCAGAGCACTTAAAAACTCGCTTGCAACAAAATGACTCCAGAGTACTTAAAAACTCGCTTGCAACGAAATGACTCCAGAACACTTAAAAACCCGCTTGCAACGAAATGACTCCAGAACACTAAAAACCCGCTTGCAACGAAATGACTCCAGAACACTAAAAACCCGCTTGCAACGAAATGACTCCAGAGCACTTAAAAATCCGCTTGCAACGAAATGACTCCAGAGCACTTGAAAACCCGCTTGCAACGAAATGACTCCAGAGCACTTAAAAAACCCGCTTCCAGTGAAATGTCTGAGAAGTATGTAAAAACCCGCTTGCAACGAAATGACTCCAGAGCACTTAAAAACCCGCTTGCAACGAAATGACTCCAGAGCACTTCAAAAACCCGCTTCCAGTTAAATGTCAGAGAAGTATGTAAAAACCCGCTTGCAACGAAATGATTCCAGAGCACGTAAAAACCCGCTTGCAACGAAATGACTCCAGAGTACTTAAAAACCCGCTTGCAACGAAATGCCTCCAGAGCACTTGAAAAACCCACTTCCAGTGAAATGTCTGAGAATTATGTAAAAACCCGCTTGCAACGAAATGATTCCAGAACACTTAAAAACCTGCTTGCAACGAAATGACTCCAGAGCACTTAAAAACCCGCTTACAACGAAATGCCTTCAGAGCACTTAAAAACCCGCTTGCAACGAAATGACTCCAGAACACTTAAAAACCCGCTTGCAACGAAAAGACTCCAGAGCACTTAAAAAGCCGCTTGCAACGAAATGACTCCAGAACACTTAAAAACCCGCTTGCAACGAAATGACTCCAGAGCACTTAAAAACCCGCTTGCAACGAAATGACTCCAGAGCACTTCAAAAACCCGCTTCCAGTTAAATGTCAGAGAAGTATGTAAAAACCCGCTTGCAACGAAATGATTCCAGAGCATGTAAAAACCCGCTTGCAACGAAATGACTCCAGAGAACTTAAAAACCCGCTTGCAACGAAATGCCTCCAGAGCAATTAAAAAACCCACTTCCAGTGAAATATCTGAGAAGTATGTAAAAACACGCTTGCAACGAAATGACTCCAGAGCACGTAAAAACCCGCTTGCAACGAAATGCCTTCAGAGAACTTAAAAACCCGCTTGCAACGAAATGACTCCAGAGTACTTAAAAACGCGCTTGCAACGAAATGCCTCCAGAGCAATTAAAAAACCCACTTCCAGTGAAATATCTGAGAAGTATGTAAAAACCCGCTTGCAACGAAATGACTCCAGAGCACGTAAAAACACGCTTGCAACGAAATGACTCCAGAGCACTTATTAAACCCGCTTCCAGTTAAATGTCAGAGAAGTATGTAAAAACCCGCTTGCAACGAAATGATTCCAGAGCACGTAAAACCCGCTTGCAACGAAATGACTCCAGAACACGTAAAAACCCGCTTGCAACGAAATGACTCCAGAGCACTTAAAAACCCGCTTACAACGAAATGCCTTCAGAGCACTTAAAAACCCGCTTGCAACGAAATGACTCCAGAACACTTAAAAACCCGCTTGCAACGAAATGACTCCAGAGCACTTAAAAACCCGCTTGCAACGAAATGACTCTAGAACACTTAAAAACCCGCTTGCAACGAAATGACTCCAGAGCACTTAAAAACCCGCTAGCAACGAAATGACTCCAGAGCACGTAAAAACCCGCTTGCAACGAAATGAATCCAAAGCACTTAAAAACCCGCTTGCAACGAAATGACTCCAGAACACTTAAAAACCTGCTTGCAACGAAATGACTCCAGTGCACTTAAAAACCCGCTTGCAACGAAATGACTCCAGAGCACATAAAAAACCGCTTGCAACGAAATGACTCCAGAGCACTTAAAAAACCGCTTGCAACGAAATGACTCCAGAGCACTTAAAAACCCGCTTGCAACGAAATGACTCCAGAGTACTTAAAAACCCGCTTGCAACGAAATGACTCCAGAGCACTTAAAAACCCACTTCCAGTGAAATGTCTGAGAAGTATGTAAAAACCCGCTTGCAACGAAATGACTCCAGAACACTTAAAAACCTGCTTGCAACGAAATGACTCCAGAGCACTTAAAAACACGCTTACAACGAAATGCCTTCAGAGCACTTAAAAACCCGCTTGCAACGAAATGACTCCAGAACACTTAAAAACCCGCTTGCAACGAAAAGACTCCAGAGCACTTAAAAAGCCGCTTGCAACGAAATGACTCCAGAACACTTAAAAACCCGCTTGCAACGAAATGACTCCAGAGCACTTAAAAACCCGCTTGCAACGAAATGACTCCAGAGCACTTCAAAAACCCGCTTCCAGTTAAATGTCAGAGAAGTATGTAAAAACCCGCTTGCAACGAAATGATTCCAGAGCACGTAAAAACCCGCTTGCAACGAAATGACTCCAGAGAACTTAAAAACCCGCTTGCAACGAAATGCCTCCAGAGCAATTAAAAAACCCACTTCCAGTGAAATATCTGAGAAGTATGTAAAAACCCGCTTGCAACGAAATGACTCCAGAGCACGTAAAAACCCGCTTGCAACGAAATGCCTTCAGAGAACTTAAAAACCCGCTTGCAACGAAATGACTCCAGAGTACTTAAAAACCCGCTTGCAACGAAATGCCTCCAGAGCAATTAAAAAACCCACTTCCAGTGAAATATCTGAGAAGTATGTAAAAACCCGCTTGCAACGAAATGACTCCAGAGCACGTAAAAACACGCTTGCAACGAAATGACTCCAGAGCACTTATTAAACCCGCTTCCAGTTAAATGTCAGAGAAGTATGTAAAAACCCGCTTGCAACGAAATGATTCCAGAGCACGTAAAACCCGCTTGCAACGAAATGACTCCAGAACACGTAAAAACCCGCTTGCAACGAAATGACTCCAGAGCACTTAAAAACCCGCTTACAACGAAATGCCTTCAGAGCACTTAAAAACCCGCTTGCAACGAAATGACTCCAGAACACTTAAAAACCCGCTTGCAACGAAATGACTCCAGAGCACTTAAAAACCCGCTTGCAACGAAATGCCTTCAGAACACTTAAAAACCCGCTTGCAACGAAATGACTCTAGAACACTTAAAAACCCGCTTGCAACGAAATGACTCCAGAGCACTTAAAAACCCGCTAGCAACGAAATGAATCCAGAGCACGTAAAAACCCGCTTGCAACGAAATGAATCCAGAGCACTTAAAAACCCGCTTGCAACGAAATGACTCCAGAACACTTAAAAACCTGCTTGCAACGAAATGACTCCAGTGCACTTAAAAACCCGCTTGCAACGAAATGACTCCAGAGCACTTAAAAAACCGCTTGCAACGAAATGACTCCAGAGCACTTAAAAAACCGCTTGCAACGAAATGACTCCAGAGCACTTAAAAACCCGCTTGCAACGAAATGACTCCAGAGTACTTAAAAACCCGCTTGCAACGAAATGACTCCAGAGCACTTAAAAACCCGCTTGCAACGAAATGACTCCAGAACACTAAAAACCCGCTTGCAACGAAATGACTCCAGAGCACTTAAAAACCCGCTTGCAACGAAATGACTCCAGAGCACTTAAAAACCCGCTTGCAACGAAATGACTAAAGAGCACTTGAAAACCCGCTTGCAACGAAATGACTCCAGAGCACTTAAAAAACCCGCTCCCAGTGAAATGTCTGAGAAGTATGTAAAAACCCGCTTGCAACGAAATGACTCCAGAGCACGTAAAAACCTGCTTGCAACGAAATGACTCCAGAGCACTTCAAAAACCCGCTTTCAGTTAAATGTCAGAGAAGTATGTAAAAACCCGCTTGCAACGAAATGATTCCAGAGCACGTAAAAACCCACTTGCAACAAAATGACTCCAGAGTACTTAAAAACCCGCTTGCAAAAAAATACCTCCAGAGCACTTAAAAAACCCACTTCCAGTGAAATGTCTGAGAAGTATGTAAAAACCCGCTTGCAACGAAATGACTCCAGAACACGTAAAAACCCGCTTGCAACGAAATGACTCCAGAGCACTTAAAAACCCGCTTACAACGAAATGCCTTCAGAGCACTTAAAAACCCGCTTGCAACGAAATGACTCCAGAACACTTAAAAACCCGCTTGCAACGAAAAGACTCCAGAGCACTTAAAAAGCCGCTTGCAACGTAATGACTCCAGAACACTTAAAAACCCGCTTGCAACGAAATGACTCCAGAGCACTTAAAAACCTGCTTGCAACGAAATGACTCCAGAGCACTTAAAAACCCGCTTGCAACGAAATGACTCCAGAGTACTTAAAAACCTGCTTGCAACGAAATGACTCCAGAGCACTTAAAAAACCCGCTTCCAGTGAAATGTCTGAGAAGTATGTAAAAACCCGCTTGCAACGAAATGACTCCAGAACACTTAAAAACCCACTTGCAACGAAAAGACTCCAGAGCACTTAAAAAGCCGCTTGCAACGAAATGACTCCAGAACACTTAAAAACCCGCATGCAACGAAATGACTCCAGAGCACTTAAAAACCCGCTTGCAACGAAATGACTCCAGAGCACTTGAAAACCTGCTTGCAAAGAAATGACTCCAGAGCACTTAAAAAACCCGCTTCCAGTGAAATGTCTGAGAAGTATGTAAAAACCCGCTTGCAACGAAATGACTCCAGAGCACGTAAAAACCCACTTGCAACGAAATGACTCCAGAACACTTCAAAAACCCGCTTCCAGTGAAATGTCTGAGAAGTATGTAAAAACCCGCTTGCAACGAAATGATTCCACAGCACGTAAAAACCCGCTTGCAACGAAATGACTCCAGAGTACTTAAAAACCCGCTTGCAACGAAATGCCTCCAGAGCACTTAAAAAACCCACTTCCAGTGAAATGTCTGAGAAGTATGTAAAAACCCGCTTGCAACGAAATGACTCCAGAACACGTAAAAACCCGCTTGCAACGAAATGACTCCAGAGCACTTAAAAACCCGCTTACAACGAAATGCCTTCAGAGCACTTAAAAACCCGCTTGCAACGAAATGACTCCAGAACACTTAAAAACCCGCTTGCAACGAAAAGACTCCAGAGCACTTAAAAACCCGCTTGCAACGAAATGACTCCAGAGCACTTAAAAACTCGCTTGCAACGAAATGACTCCAGAGTACTTAAAAACTCGCTTGCAACGAAATGACTCCAGAACACTTAAAAACCCGCTTGCAACGAAATGACTCCAGAGTACTTAAAAACCCACTTACAACGAAATGACTCCAGAGCACTTAAAAACCCGCTTGCAACGAAATGACTCCAGAACACTTAAAAACCCGCTTGCAACGAAATGACTCCAGAGCACTTAAAAACCCGCTTGCAACGAAATGACTCCATAGCACGTAAAAACCCGCTTGCAACGAAATGACTCCAGAGCACTTAAAAACCCGCTTGCAACGAAATGACTCCAGAGCACTTAAAAACCCGCTTGCAATGAAATGACTCCAGAACACTTACAAACCCGCTTGCAACGAAATGACTCCAGTGCACTTAAAAACCCGCTTGCAACGAAATGACTCCAGAGCACTTAAAAACCCGCTTGCAACGAAAAGACTCCAGAGCACTTAAAAAGCCGCTTGCAACGAAATGACTCCAGAACACTTAAAAACCCGCTTGCAACGAAATGACTCCAGAGCACTTAAAAACCCGCTTGCAACGAAATGACTCCAGAGCACTTCAAAAACCCGCTTCCAGTTAAATGTCAGAGAAGTATGTAAAAACCCGCTTGCAACGAAATGATTCCAGAGCACGTAAAAACCCGCTTGCAACGAAATGACTCCAGAGAACTTAAAAACCCGCTTGCAACGAAATGCCTCCAGAGCAATTAAAAAACCCACTTCCAGTGAAATATCTGAGAAGTATGTAAAAACCCGCTTGCAACGAAATGACTCCAGAGCACGTAAAAACCCGCTTGCAACGAAATGCCTTCAGAGAACTTAAAAACCCGCTTGCAACGAAATGACTCCAGAGTACTTAAAAACCCGCTTGCAACGAAATGCCTCCAGAGCAATTAAAAAACCCACTTCCAGTGAAATATCTGAGAAGTATGTAAAAACCCGCTTGCAACGAAATGACTCCAGAGCACGTAAAAACACGCTTGCAACGAAATGACTCCAGAGCACTTATTAAACCCGCTTCCAGTTAAATGTCAGAGAAGTATGTAAAAACCCGCTTGCAACGAAATGATTCCAGAGCACGTAAAACCCGCTTGCAACGAAATGACTCCAGAACACGTAAAAACCCGCTTGCAACGAAATGACTCCAGAGCACTTAAAAACCCGCTTACAACGAAATGCCTTCAGAGCACTTAAAAACCCGCTTGCAACGAAATGACTCCAGAACACTTAAAAACCCGCTTGCAACGAAATGACTCCAGAGCACTTAAAAACCCGCTTGCAACGAAATGCCTTCAGAACACTTAAAAACCCGCTTGCAACGAAATGACTCTAGAACACTTAAAAACCCGCTTGCAACGAAATGACTCCAGAGCACTTAAAAACCCGCTAGCAACGAAATGACTCCAGAGCACGTAAAAACCCGCTTGCAACGAAATGAATCCAGAGCACTTAAAAACCCGCTTGCAACGAAATGACTCCAGAACACTTAAAAACCTGCTTGCAACGAAATGACTCCAGTGCACTTAAAAACCCGCTTGCAACGAAATGACTCCAGAGCACTTAAAAAACCGCTTGCAACGAAATGACTCCAGAGCACTTAAAAAACCGCTTGCAACGAAATGACTCCAGAGCACTTAAAAACCCGCTTGCAACGAAATGACTCCAGAGTACTTAAAAACCCGCTTGCAACGAAATGACTCCAGAGCACTTAAAAACCCGCTTGCAACGAAATGACTCCAGAACACTAAAAACCCGCTTGCAACGAAATGACTCCAGAGCACTTAAAAACCCGCTTACAACGAAATGACTCCAGAGCACTTAAAAACCCGCTTGCAACGAAATGACTAAAGAGCACTTGAAAACCCGCTTGCAACGAAATGACTCCAGAGCACTTAAAAAACCCGCTCCCAGTGAAATGTCTGAGAAGTATGTAAAAACCCGCTTGCAACGAAATGACTCCAGAGCACGTAAAAACCTGCTTGCAACGAAATGACTCCAGAGCACTTCAAAAACCCGCTTTCAGTTAAATGTCAGAGAAGTATGTAAAAACCCGCTTGCAACGAAATGATTCCAGAGCACGTAAAAACCCACTTGCAACAAAATGACTCCAGAGTACTTAAAAACCCGCTTGCAAAAAAATACCTCCAGAGCACTTAAAAAACCCACTTCCAGTGAAATGTCTGAGAAGTATGTAAAAACCCGCTTGCAACGAAATGACTCCAGAACACGTAAAAACCCGCTTGCAACGAAATGACTCCAGAGCACTTAAAAACCCGCTTACAACGAAATGCCTTCAGAGCACTTAAAAACCCGCTTGCAACGAAATGACTCCAGAACACTTAAAAACCCGCTTGCAACGAAAAGACTCCAGAGCACTTAAAAAACCCGCTTCCAGTGAAATGTCTGAGAAGTATGTAAAAACCCGCTTGCAACGAAATGACTCCAGAACACTTAAAAACCCACTTGCAACGAAAAGACTCCAGAGCACTTAAAAAGCCGCTTGCAACGAAATGACTCCAGAACACTTAAAAACCCGCTTGCAACGAAATGACTCCAGAACACTTAAAAACCCGCATGCAACGAAATGACTCCAGAACACTTCAAAAACCCGCTTCCAGTGAAATGTCTGAGAAGTATGTAAAAACCCGCTTGCAACGAAATGATTCCACAGCACGTAAAAACCCGCTTGCAACGAAATGACTCCAGAGTACTTAAAAACCCGCTTGCAACGAAATGCCTCCAGAGCACTTAAAAAACCCACTTCCAGTGAAATGTCTGAGAAGTATGTAAAAACCCGCTTGCAACGAAATGACTCCAGAACACGTAAAAACCCGCTTGCAACGAAATGACTCCAGAGCAACTAAAAACCCGCTTACAACGAAATGCCTTCAGAGCACTTAAAAACCCGCTTGCAACGAAATGACTCCAGAACACTTAAAAACCCGCTTGCAACGAAAAGACTCCAGAGCACTTAAAAACCCGCTTGCAACGAAATGACTCCAGAGCACTTAAAAACTCGCTTGCAACGAAATGACTCCAGAGTACTTAAAAACTCGCTTGCAATGAAATGACTCCAGAACACTTAAAAACCCGCTTGCAACGAAATGACTCCAGAGTACTTAAAAACCCGCTTACAACGAAATGACTCCAGAGCACTTAAAAACCCGCTTGCAACGAAATGACTCCAGAACACTTAAAAACCCGCTTGCAACGAAATGACTCCAGAGCACTTAAAAACCCGCTTGCAACGAAATGACTCCATAGCACGTAAAAACCCGCTTGCAACGAAATGACTCCAGAGCACTTAAAAACCCGCTTGCAACGAAATGACTCCAGAGCACTTAAAAACCCGCTTGCAATGAAATGACTCCAGAACACTTACAAACCCGCTTGCAACGAAATGACTCCAGTGCACTTAAAAACCCGCTTGCAACGAAATGACTCCAGAGCACTTAAAAACCCGCTTGCAACGAAATGACTCCAGAGCACTTAAAAACCCGCTTGCAACGAAATGACTCCAGAGCACTTAAAAACCCGCTTGCAACGAAATGACTCCAGAGCACTTAAAAAACCCGCTTCCAGTGAAATGTCTGAGAAGTATGTAAAAACCCGCTTGCAACGAAATGACTCCAGAGCACGTAAAAACCCACTTGCAACGAAATGACTCCAGAACACTTCAAAAACCCGCTTCCAGTGAAATGTCTGAGAAGTATGTAAAAACCCGCTTGCAACGAAATGATTCCACAGCACGTAAAAACCCGCTTGCAACGAAATGACTCCAGAGTACTTAAAAACCCGCTTGCAACGAAATGCCTCCAGAGCACTTAAAAAACCCACTTCCAGTGAAATGTCTGAGAAGTATGTAAAAACCCGCTTGCAACGAAATGACTCCAGAACACGTAAAAACCCGCTTGCAACGAAATGACTCCAGAGCACTTAAAAACCCGCTTACAACGAAATGCCTTCAGAGCACTTAAAAACCCGCTTGCAACGAAATGACTCCAGAACACTTAAAAACCCGCTTGCAACGAAAAGACTCCAGAGCACTTAAAAACCCGCTTGCAATGAAATGACTCCAGAGCACTTAAAAACTCGCTTGCAACGAAATGACTCCAGAGTACTTAAAAACTCGCTTGCAACGAAATGACTCCAGAACACTTAAAAACCCGCTTGCAACGAAATGACTCCAGAGTACTTAAAAACCCACTTACAACGAAATGACTCCAGAGCACTTAAAAACCCGCTTGCAACGAAATGACTCCAGAACACTTAAAAACCCGCTTGCAACGAAATGACTCCAGAGCACTTAAAAACCCGCTTGCAACGAAATGACTCCAGAGCACGTAAAAACCCGCTTGCAACGAAATGACTCCAGAGCACTTAAAAACCCGCTTGCAATGAAATGACTCCAGAACACTTACAAACCCGCTTGCAACGAAATGACTCCAGTGCACTTAAAAACCCGCTTGCAACGAAATGACTCCAGAGCACTTAAAAACCCGCTTGCAACGAAATGACTCCAGAGCACGTAAAAACCCACTTGCAACGAAATGACTCCAGAACACTTCAAAAACCCGCTTCCAGTGAAATGTCTGAGAAGTATGTAAAAACCCGCTTGCAACGAAATGATTCCACAGCACGTAAAAACCCGCTTGCAACGAAATGACTCCAGAGTACTTAAAAACCCGCTTGCAACGAAATGCCTCCAGAGCACTTAAAAAACCCACTTCCAGTGAAATGTCTGAGAAGTATGTAAAAACCCGCTTGCAACGAAATGACTCCAGAACACGTAAAAACCCGCTTGCAACGAAATGACTCCAGAGCACTTAAAAACCCGCTTACAACGAAATGCCTTCAGAGCACTTAAAAACCCGCTTGCAACGAAATGACTCCAGAACACTTAAAAACCCGCTTGCAACGAAAAGACTCCAGAGCACTTAAAAACCCGCTTGCAACGAAATGACTCCAGAGCACTTAAAAACTCGCTTGCAACGAAATGACTCCAGAGTACTTAAAAACTCGCTTGCAACGAAATGACTCCAGAACACTTAAAAACCCGCTTGCAACGAAATGACTCCAGAGTACTTAAAAACCCACTTACAACGAAATGACTCCAGAGCACTTAAAAACCCGCTTGCAACGAAATGACTCCAGAACACTTAAAAACCCGCTTGCAACGAAATGACTCCAGAGCACTTAAAAACCCGCTTGCAACGAAATGACTCCAGAGCACGTAAAAACCCGCTTGCAACGAAATGACTCCAGAGCACTTAAAAACCCGCTTGCAATGAAATGACTCCAGAACACTTACAAACCCGCTTGCAACGAAATGACTCCAGTGCACTTAAAAACCCGCTTGCAACGAAATGACTCCAGAGCACTTAAAAACCCGCTTGCAACGAAATGACTCCAGAGCACTTAAAAACCCGCTTGCAACGAAATGACTCCAGAGTACTTAAAAACCCGCTTGCAACGAAATGACTCCAGAGCACTTAAAAACCCGCTTGCAACGAAATGACTCCAGAACACTAAAAACCCGCTTGCAACGAAATGACTCCAGAGCACTTAAAAACCCGCTTGCAACGAAATGACTCCAGAGCACTTAAAAACCCGCTTGCAACGAAATGACTCCAGAGCACTTGAAAACCTGCTTGCAACGAAATGACTCCAGAGCACTTAAAAAACCCGCTTCCAGTGAAATGTCTGAGAAGTATGTAAAAACCCGCTTGCAACGAAATGACTCCAGAGCACGTAAAAACCCGCTTGCAACGAAATGACTCCAGAGCACTTAAAAAACCCGCTTCCAGTGAAATGTCTGAGAAGTATGTAAAAACCCGCTTGCAACGAAATGACTCCAGAGCACGTAAAAACCCGCTTGTAACGAAATGACTCCAGAGCACTTATTAAACCCGCTTCCAGTTAAATGTCAGAGAAGTATGTAAAAACCCCCTTGCAACGAAATGATTCCAGAGCACGTAAAACCCGCTTGCAACGAAATGACTCCAGAACACGTAAAAACCCGCTTGCAATGAAATGACTCCAGAGCACTTAAAAACCCGCTTACAACGAAATGCCTTCAGAGCACTTAAAAACCCGCTTGCAACGAAATGACTCCAGAACACTAAAAACCCGCTTGCAACGAAATGACTCCAGAACACTAAAAACCCGCTTGCAACGAAATGACTCCAGAGCACATAAAAAACCCGCTTCCAGTGAAATGTCTGAGAAGTATGTAAAAACCCGCTTGCAACGAAATGACTCCAGAGCACTTGAAAACCCGCTTGCAACGAAATGACTCCAGAGCACTTAAAAAACCCGCTTCCAGTGAAATGTCTGAGAAGTATGTAAAAACCCGCTTGCAACGAAATGACTCCAGAGCACGTAAAAACCCGCTTGCAACGAAATGACTCCAGAGCACTTATTAAACCCGCTTCCAGTTAAATGTCAGAGAAGTATGTAAAAACCCGCTTGCAACGAAATGATTCCAGAGCACGTAAAACCCGCTTGCAACGAAATGACTCCAGAACACGTAAAAACCCGCTTGCAACGAAATGCCTCCAGAGCAATTAAAAAACCCACTTCCAGTGAAATATCTGAGAAGTATATAAAAACCCGCTTGCAACGAAATGCCTCCAGAGCAATTAAAAAACCCACTTCCAGTGAAATATCTGAGAAGTATGTAAAAACCCGCTTGCAACGAAATGATTCCAGAGCACGTAAAACCCGCTTGCAACGAAATGACTCCAGAACACGTAAAAACCCGCTTGCAACGAAATGACTCCAGAGCACTTAAAAACCCGCTTACAACGAAATGCCTTCAGAGCACTTAAAAACCCGCTTGCAACGAAATGACTCCAGAACACTTAAAAACCCGCTTGCAACGAAATGACTCCAGAGCACTTAAAAACCCGCTTGCAACGAAATGCCTTCAGAGCACTTAAAAACCCGCTTGCAACGAAATGACTCCAGAACACTTAAAAACCCGCTTGCAACGAAATGACTCCAGAGCACTTAAAAACCCGCTAGCAACGAAATGACTCCAGAGCACGTAAAAACCCGCTTGCAACGAAATGAATCCAGAGCACTTAAAAACCCGCTTGCAACGAAATGACTCCAGAGTACTTAAAAACCCGCTTGCAACGAAATGACTCCAGAGCACTTAAAAACCCGCTTGCAACGAAATGACTCCAGAACACTAAAAACCCGCTTGCAACGAAATGACTCCAGAGCACTTAAAAACCCGCTTGCAACGAAATGACTCCAGAGCACTTAAAAACCCGCTCCCAGTGAAATGTCTGAGAAGTATGTAAAAACCCGCTTGCAACGAAATGACTCCAGAGCACGTAAACACCTGCTTGCAACGAAATGACTCCAGAGCACTTCAAAAACCCGCTTCCAGTTAAATGTCAGAGAAGTATGTAAAAACCCGCTTGCAACCAAATGATTCCAGAGCACGTAAAAACCCGCTTGCAACGAAATGACTCCAGAGTACTTAAAAACCCGCTTGCAAAGAAATACCTCCAGAGCACTTAAAAAACCCACTTCCAGTGAAATGTCTGAGAAGTATGTAAAAACCCGCTTGCAACGAAATGACTCCAGAACACGTAAAAACCCGCTTGCAACGAAATGACTCCAGAGCACTTAAAAACCCGCTTACAACGAAATGCCTTCAGAGCACTTAAAAACCCGCTTGCAACGAAATGACTCCAGAACACTTAAAAACCCGCTTGCAACGAAAAGACTCCAGAGCACTTAAAAAGCCGCTTGCAACGAAATGACTCCAGAACACTTAAAAACCCGCTTGCAACGAAATGACTCCAGAGCACTTAAAAACCTGCTTGCAACGAAATGACTCCAGAGCACTTAAAAACCCGCTTGCAACGAAATGACTCCAGAGTACTTAAAAACCCGCTTGCAACGAAATGACTCCAGAGCACTTAAAAAACCCGCTTCCAGTGAAATGTCTGAGAAGTATGTAAAAACCCGCTTGCAACGAAATGACTCCAGAACACTTAAAAACCCGCTTGCAACGAAAAGACTCCAGAGCACTTAAAAAGCCGCTTGCAACGAAATGACTCCAGAGCACTTAAAAAACCCGCTTCCAGTGAAATGTCTGAGAAGTATGTAAAAACCCGCTTGCAACGAAATGACTCCAGAACACTTAAAAACCCGCTTGCAACGAAATGACTCCAGAGCACTTAAAAACCCGCTTGCAACGAAATGACTCCAGAGCACGTAAAAACCCGCTTGCAACGAAATGACTCCAGAGCACTTAAAAACCCGCTTGCAATGAGATGACTCCAGAACACTTACAAACCCGCTTGCAACGAAATGACTCCAGTGCACTTAAAAACCCGCTTGCAACGAAATGACTCCAGAGCACTTAAAAACCCGTTTGGAACGAAATGACTCCAGAGCACTTAAAAACCCGCTTGCAACGAAATGACTCCAGAGTACTTAAAAACCCGCTTGCAACGAAATACCTCCAGAGCACTTAAAAAACCCACTTCCAGTGAAATGTCTGAGAAGTATGTAAAAACCCGCTTGCAACGAAATGACTCCAGAACACTTAAAAACCCGCTTGCAACGAAAAGACTCCAGAGCACTTAAAAAGCCGCTTGCACCGAAATGACGCCAGAACACTTAAAAACCCGCTTGCAACGAAATGACTCCAGAGTACTTAAAAACCCGCTTGCAACGAAATGACTCCAGAGCACTTAAAAAACCCTCTTCCAGTGAAATGTCTGAGAAGTATGTAAAAACCCGCTTGCAACGAAATGACTCCAGAACACTTAAAAACCCGCTTGCAACGAAAAGACTCCAGAGTACTTAAAAAGCCGCTTGCAACGAAATGACTCCAGAACACTTAAAAACCCGCTTGCAACGAAATGACTCCAGAGCACTTAAAAACCCGCTTGCAACGAAATGACTCCAGAGCACTTAAAACCCCACTTGCAACGAAATGACTCCAGAGTACTTAAAAACCCGCTTGCAACGAAATGACTCCAGAGCACTTAAAAAACCCTCTTCCAGTGAAATGTCTGAGAAGTATGTAAAAACCCGCTTGCAACGAAATGACTCCAGAACACTTAAAAACCCGCTTGCAACGAAATGACTCCAGAGCACTTAAAAACCCGCTTGCAACGAAATGACTCCAGAACACTTATTAAACCCGCTTCCAGTTAAATGTCAGAGAAGTATGTAAAAACCCGCTTGCAACGAAATGATTCCAGAGCACGTAAAACCCGCTTGCAACGAAATGACTCCAGAACACGTAAAAACCCGCTTGCAACGAAATGACTCCAGAGCACTTAAAAACCCGCTTACAACGAAATGCCTTCAGAGCACTTAAAAACCCGCTTGCAACGAAATGACTCCAGAACACTTAAAAACCCGCTTGCAACGAAAAGACTCCAGAGCACTTAAAAAGCCGCTTGCAACGAAATGACTCCAGTACACTTAAAAACCCGCTTGCAACGAAATGACTCCAGAGCACTTAAAAACCTGCTTGCAACGAAATGACTCCAGAGCACTTAAAAACCCGCTTGCAACGAAATGACTCCAGAGTACTTAAAAACCCGCTTGCAACGAAATGACTCCAGAGCACTTAAAAAACCCGCTTCCAGTGAAATGTCTGAGAAGTATGTAAAAACCCGCTTGCAACGAAATGACTCCAGAGCACTTAAAAACCCGCTTGCAACGAAATGACTCCAGAGCACTTCAAAAACCCGCTTCCAGTTAAATGTCAGAGAAGTATGTAAAAACCCGCTTGCAACGAAATGATTCCAGAGCACGTAAAACCCGCTTGCAACGAAATGACTCCAGAACACGTAAAAACCCGCTTGCAACGAAATGACTCCAGAGCACTTAAAAACCCGCTTGCAACGAAATGACTCCAGAACACTTAAAAACCCGCTTGCAACGAAATGACTCCAGTGCACTTAAAAACCCGCTTGCAACGAAATGCCTCCAGAGCACTTAAAAACCGCTTGCAACGAAATGACTCCAGAGCACTTAAAAACCCGCTTGCAACGAAATGACTCCAGAGTACTTAAAAACCCGCTTGCAACGAAATGACTCCAGAGCACTTGAAAACCCGCTTGCAACGAAATGACTCCAGAACACTAAAAACCCGCTTGGAACGAAATGACTCCAGAGCACTTAAAAACCCGCTTGCAACGAAATGACTCCAGAGCACTTAAAAACCCACTTGCAACGAAATGACTCCAGAGCACTTGAAAACCCGCTTGCAACGAAATGACTCCAGAGCACTTAAAAAACCCGCTTCCAGTGAAATGTCTGAGAAGTATGTAAAAACCCGCTTGCAACGAAATGACTCCAGAGCACGTAAAAAACCGCTTGCAACGAAATGACTCCAGAGCACTTCAAAAACCCGCTTCCAGTTAAATGTCAGAGAAGTATGTAAAAACCCGCTTGCAACGAAATGATTCCAGAGCACGTAAAAACCCGCTTGCAACGAAATGACTCCAGAACACGTAAAAACCCGCTTGCAACGAAATGACTCCAGAGCACTTAAAAACCCGCTTAGAACGAAATGCCTTCAGAGCACTTAAAAACCCGCTTGCAACGAAATGACTCCAGAACACTTAAAAACCTGCTTGCAACGAAAAGACTCCAGAGCACTTAAAAACCCGCTTGCAATGAAATGACTCCAGAGCACTTAAAAACCCTCTTGCAACGAAATGACTCCAGAGCACTTAAAAACCCGCTTGCAACGAAATGACTCGAGAACACTAAAAACCCGCTTGGAACGAAATGACTCCAGAGCACTTAAAAACCCGCTTGCAACGAAATGACTCCAGAGCACTTAAAAACCCACTTGCAACGAAATGACTCCAGAGCACTTGAAAACCCGCTTGCAACGAAATGACTCCAGAGCACTTAAAAAACCCGCTTCCAGTGAAATGTCTGAGAAGTATGTAAAAACCCGCTTGCAACGAAATGACTCCAGAGCACGTAAAAAACCGCTTGCAACGAAATGACTCCAGAGCACTTCAAAAACCAGCTTCCAGTTAAATGTCAGAGAAGTATGTAAAAACCCGCTTGCAACGAAATGATTCCAGAGCACGTAAAAACCCGCTTGCAAAGAAATGACTCCAGAACACGTAAAAACCCGCTTGCAACGAAATGACTCCAGAGCACTTAAAAACCCACTTACAACGAAATGCCTTCAGAGCACTTAAAAACCCGCTTGCAACGAAATGACTCCAGAACACTTAAAAACCTGCTTGCAACGAAAAGACTCCAGAGCTCTTAAAAACCCGCTTGCAATGAAATGACTCCAGAGCACTTAAAAACCCTCTTGCAACGAAATGACTCCAGAGCACTTAAAAACCCGCTTGCAACGAAATGACTCCAGAGTACTTAAAAACTCGCTTGCAACGAAATGACTCCAGAACACTAAAAACCCGCTTGCAACGAAATGACTCCAGAGCACTTAAAAACCCGCTTGCAACGAAATGACTCCAGAGCACTTAAAAACCCGCTTGCAACGAAATGACTAAAGAGCACTTGAAAACCCGCTTGCAACGAAATGACTCCAGAGCACTTAAAAAACCCGCTCCCAGTGAAATGTCTGAGAAGTATGTAAAAACCCGCTTGCAACGAAATGACTCCAGAGCACGTAAACACCTGCTTGCAACGAAATGACTCCAGAGCACTTCAAAAACCCGCTTCCAGTTAAATGTCAGAGAAGTATGTAAAAACCCGCTTGCAACCAAATGATTCCAGAGCACGTAAAAACCCGCTTGCAACGAAATGACTCCAGAGTACTTAAAAACCCGCTTGCAAAGAAATACCTCCAGAGCACTTAAAAAACCCACTTCCAGTGAAATGTCTGAGAAGTATGTAAAAACCCGCTTGCAACGAAATGACTCCAGAACACGTAAAAACCCGCTTGCAACGAAATGACTCCAGAGCACTTAAAAACCCGCTTACAACGAAATGCCTTCAGAGCACTTAAAAACCCGCTTGCAACGAAATGACTCCAGAACACTTAAAAACCCGCTTGCAACGAAAAGACTCCAGAGCACTTAAAAAGCCGCTTGCAACGAAATGACTCCAGAACACTTAAAAACCCGCTTGCAACGAAATGACTCCAGAGCACTTAAAAACCTGCTTGCAACGAAATGACTCCAGAGCACTTAAAAACCCGCTTGCAACGAAATGACTCCAGAGTACTTAAAAACCCGCTTGCAACGAAATGACTCCAGAGCACTTAAAAAACCCGCTTCCAGTGAAATGTCTGAGAAGTATGTAAAAACCCGCTTGCAACGAAATGACTCCAGAACACTTAAAAACCCGCTTGCAACGAAAAGACTCCAGAGCACTTAAAAAGCCGCTTGCAAAGAAATGACTCCAGAGCACTTAAAAAACCCGCTTCCAGTGAAATGTCTGAGAAGTATGTAAAAACCCGCTTGCAACGAAATGACTCCAGAACACTTAAAAACCCGCTTGCAACGAAATGACTCCAGAGCACTTAAAAACCCGCTTGCAACGAAATGACTCCAGAGCACGTAAAAACCCGCTTGCAACGAAATGACTCCAGAGCACTTAAAAACCCGCTTGCAATGAAATGACTCCAGAACACTTACAAACCCGCTTGCAACGAAATGACTCCAGTGCACTTAAAAACCCGCTTGCAACGAAATGACTCCAGAGCACTTAAAAACCCGTTTGGAACGAAATGACTCCAGAGCACTTAAAAACCCGCTTGCAACGAAATGACTCCAGAGTACTTAAAAACCCGCTTGCAACGAAATACCTCCAGAGCACTTAAAAAACCCACTTCCAGTGAAATGTCTGAGAAGTATGTAAAAACCCGCTTGCAACGAAATGACTCCAGAACACTTAAAAACCCGCTTGCAACGAAAAGACTCCAGAGCACTTAAAAAGCCGCTTGCACCGAAATGACGCCAGAACACTTAAAAACCCGCTTGCAACGAAATGACTCCAGAGTACTTAAAAACCCGCTTGCAACGAAATGACTCCAGAGCACTTAAAAAACCCTCTTCCAGTGAAATGTCTGAGAAGTATGTAAAAACCCGCTTGCAACGAAATGACTCCAGAACACTTAAAAACCCGCTTGCAACGAAAAGACTCCAGAGCACTTAAAAAGCCGCTTGCAACGAAATGACTCCAGAACACTTAAAAACCCGCTTGCAACGAAATGACTCCAGAGCACTTAAAAACCCGCTTGCAACGAAATGACTCCAGAGCACTTAAAACCCCACTTGCAACGAAATGACTCCAGAGTACTTAAAAACCCGCTTGCAACGAAATGACTCCAGAGCACTTAAAAAACCCTCTTCCAGTGAAATGTCTGAGAAGTATGTAAAAACCCGCTTGCAACGAAATGACTCCAGAACACTTAAAAACCCGCTTGCAACGAAATGACTCCAGAGCACTTAAAAACCCGCTTGCAACGAAATGACTCCAGAACACTTATTAAACCCGCTTCCAGTTAAATGTCAGAGAAGTATGTAAAAACCCGCTTGCAACGAAATGATTCCAGAGCACGTAAAACCCGCTTGCAACGAAATGACTCCAGAACACGTAAAAACCCGCTTGCAACGAAATGACTCCAGAGCACTTAAAAACCCGCTTACAACGAAATGCCTTCAGAGCACTTAAAAACCCGCTTGCAACGAAATGACTCCAGAACACTTAAAAACCCGCTTGCAACGAAAAGACTCCAGAGCACTTAAAAAGCCGCTTGCAACGAAATGACTCCAGAACACTTAAAAACCCGCTTGCAACGAAATGACTCCAGAGCACTTAAAAACCTGCTTGCAACGAAATGACTCCAGAGCACTTAAAAACCCGCTTGCAACGAAATGACTCCAGAGTACTTAAAAACCCGCTTGCAACGAAATGACTCCAGAGCACTTAAAAAACCCGCTTCCAGTGAAATGTCTGAGAAGTATGTAAAAACCCGCTTGCAACGAAATGACTCCAGAGCACTTAAAAACCCGCTTGCAACGAAATGACTCCAGAGCACTTCAAAAACCCGCTTCCAGTTAAATGTCAGAGAAGTATGTAAAAACCCGCTTGCAACGAAATGATTCCAGAGCACGTAAAACCCGCTTGCAACGAAATGACTCCAGAACACGTAAAAACCCGCTTGCAACGAAATGACTCCAGAGCACTTAAAAACCCGCTTGCAACGAAATGACTCCAGAACACTTAAAAACCCGCTTGCAACGAAATGACTCCAGTGCACTTAAAAACCCGCTTGCAACGAAATGCCTCCAGAGCACTTAAAAACCGCTTGCAACGAAATGACTCCAGAGCACTTAAAAACCCGCTTGCAACGAAATGACTCCAGAGTACTTAAAAACCCGCTTGCAACGAAATGACTCCAGAGCACTTGAAAACCCGCTTGCAACGAAATGACTCCAGAACACTAAAAACCCGCTTGGAACGAAATGACTCCAGAGCACTTAAAAACCCGCTTGCAACGAAATGACTCCAGAGCACTTAAAAACCCACTTGCAACGAAATGACTCCAGAGCACTTGAAAACCCGCTTGCAACGAAATGACTCCAGAGCACTTAAAAAACCCGCTTCCAGTGAAATGTCTGAGAAGTATGTAAAAACCCGCTTGCAACGAAATGACTCCAGAGCACGTAAAAAACCGCTTGCAACGAAATGACTCCAGAGCACTTCAAAAACCCGCTTCCAGTTAAATGTCAGAGAAGTATGTAAAAACCCGCTTGCAACGAAATGATTCCAGAGCACGTAAAAACCCGCTTGCAACGAAATGACTCCAGAACACGTAAAAACCCGCTTGCAACGAAATGACTCCAGAGCACTTAAAAACCCGCTTAGAACGAAATGCCTTCAGAGCACTTAAAAACCCGCTTGCAACGAAATGACTCCAGAACACTTAAAAACCTGCTTGCAACGAAAAGACTCCAGAGCACTTAAAAACCCGCTTGCAATGAAATGACTCCAGAGCACTTAAAAACCCTCTTGCAACGAAATGACTCCAGAGCACTTAAAAACCCGCTTGCAACGAAATGACTCGAGAACACTAAAAACCCGCTTGGAACGAAATGACTCCAGAGCACTTAAAAACCCACTTGCAACGAAATGACTCCAGAGCACTTAAAAACCCACTTGCAACGAAATGACTCCAGAGCACTTGAAAACCCGCTTGCAACGAAATGACTCCAGAGCACTTAAAAAACCCGCTTCCAGTGAAATGTCTGAGAAGTATGTAAAAACCCGCTTGCAACGAAATGACTCCAGAGCACGTAAAAAACCGCTTGCAACGAAATGACTCCAGAGCACTTCAAAAACCAGCTTCCAGTTAAATGTCAGAGAAGTATGTAAAAACCCGCTTGCAACGAAATGATTCCAGAGCACGTAAAAACCCGCTTGCAAAGAAATGACTCCAGAACACGTAAAAACCCGCTTGCAACGAAATGACTCCAGAGCACTTAAAAACCCACTTACAACGAAATGCCTTCAGAGCACTTAAAAACCCGCTTGCAACGAAATGACTCCAGAACACTTAAAAACCTGCTTGCAACGAAAAGACTCCAGAGCTCTTAAAAACCCGCTTGCAATGAAATGACTCCAGAGCACTTAAAAACCCTCTTGCAACGAAATGACTCCAGAGCACTTAAGAACCCGCTTGCAACGAAATGACTCCAGAGCACTTAAAAACTCGCTTGCAACAAAATGACTCCAGAGTACTTAAAAACTCGCTTGCAACGAAATGACTCCAGAACACTTAAAAACCCGCTTGCAACGAAATGACTCCAGAACACTAAAAACCCGCTTGCAACGAAATGACTCCAGAACACTAAAAACCTGCTTGCAACGAAATGACTCCAGAGCACTTAAAAACCCGCTTGCAACGAAATGTCTCCAGAGCACTTGAAAACCCGCTTGCAACGAAATGACTCCACAGCACTTAAAAAACCCGCTTGCAACGAAATGTCTCCAGAGCACTTGAAAACCCGCTTGCAACGAAATGACTCCACAGCACTTAAAAAACCCGCTTCCAGTGAAATGTCTGAGAAGTATGTAAAAACCCGCTTGCAACGAAATGACTCCAGAGCACTTAAAAACCCGCTTGCAACGAAATGACTCCAGAGCACTTCAAAAACCCGCTTCGAGTTAAATGTCAGAGAAGTATGTAAAAACACGCTTGCAACGAAATGATTCCAGAGCACGTAAAAACCCGCTTGCAACGAAATGACTCCAGAGTACTTAAAAACCCGCTTGCAACGAAATGCCTCCAGAGCACTTAAAAAACCCACTCCCAGTGAAATGTCTGAGAAGTATTTAAAAACCCGCTTGCAACGAAATGACTCCAGAACACGTAAAAACCCGCTTGCAACGAAATGACTCCAGAGCACTTAAAAACCCGCTTACAACGAAATGCCTTCAGAGCACTTAAAAACCCGCTTGCAACGAAATGACTCCAGAACACTTAAAAACCCGCTTGCAACGAAAAGACTCCAGAGCACTTAAAAACCCGCTTGCAACGAAATGACTCCAGAGCATTTAAAAACCCTCTTGCAACGAAATGACTCCAGAGCACTTAAAAACCCGCTTGCAAGGAAATGACTCCAGAGCACTTAAAAAGTCGCTTGCAACGAAATGACTCCAGAGTACTTAAAAACTCGCTTGCAACGAAATGACTCCAGAACACTTAAATACCCGCTTGCAACGAAATGACTCCAGAGTACTTAAAAACCCACTTACAACAAAATGACTCCAGAGCACTTAAAAACCCGCTTGCTACGAAATGACTCCAGAACACTTAAAAACCCGCTTGCAACGAAATGACTCCAGAGCACTTAAAAACCCGCTTGCAACTAAATGACTCCAGAGCACGTAAAAACCCGCTTGCAACGAAATGACTCCAGAGCACTTAAAAACCCGCTTGCAATGAAATGACTCCAGAACACTTAAAAACCCGCTTGCAACGAAATGACTCCAGTGCACTTAAAAACCCGCTTGCAACGAAATGACTCCAGAGCACTTAAAAACCCGCTTGCAACGAAATGACTCCAGAGCACTTAAAAAACCCGCTTCCAGTGAAATGTCTGAGAAGTATGTAAAAACCCGCTTGCAACGAAATGACTCCAGAGCACGTAAAAACCCGCTTGCAACGAAATGACTCCAGAGCACTTCAAAAACCCGCTTCCAGTTAAATGTCAGAGAAGTATGTAAAAACCCGCTTGCAACGAAATGATTCCAGAGCACGTAAAAACCCGCTTGCAACGAAATGACTCCAGAGTACATAAAAACCCGCTTGCAACGAAATGCCTTCAGAGCACTTAAAAAACCCACTTCCAGTGAAATGTCTGAGAAGTATGTAAAAACCCGCTTTCAACGAAATGACTCCAGAACACGTAAAAACCGCTTGCAACGAAATGACTCCAGAGCACTTAAAAACCCGCTTGCAACGAAATGACTCCAGAACACTTAAAACCCGCTTGCAACGAAATGACACCAGTGCACTTAAAAACCCGCTTGCAACGAAATGCCTCCAGAGCACTTAAAAACCGCTTGCAACGAAATGACTCCAGAGCACTTAAAAACCCGCTTGCAATGAAATGAATCCAGAGTACTTAAAAACCCGCTTGCAACGAAATGACTCCAGAGCACTTAAAAACCCGCTTGCAACGAAATGACTCCAGAACACTAAAAACCCGCTTGCAACGAAATGACTCCAGAGCACTTAAAAACCCGCTTGCAACGAAATGACTCCAGACCAATTAAAAACCCGCTTGCAACGAAATGACTCCAGAGCACTTGAAAACCCGCTTGAAACGAAATGACTCCAGAGCACTTAAAAAACCCGCTTCCAGTGAAATGTCTGAGAAGTATGTAAAAACCCGCTTGCAACGAAATGACTCCAGAGCACGTAAAAAACCGCTTGCAACGAAATGACTCCAGAGCACTTCAAAAACCCGCTTCCAGTTAAATGTCAGAGAAGTATGTAAAAACCCGCTTGCAACGAAATGATTCCAGAGCACGTAAAACCCGCTTGCAACGAAATGACTCCAGAACACGTAAAAACCCGCTTGCAACGAAATGACTCCAGAGCACTTAAAAACCCGCATGCAACGAAATGACTCCAGAGCACTTAAAAACTCGCTTGCAACGAAATGACTCCAGAGTACTTAAAAACTCGCTTGCAACGAAATGACTCCAGAACACTTAAAAACCCGCTTGCAACGAAATGACTCCAGAGTACTTAAAAACCCACTTACAACAAAATGACTCCAGAGCACTTCAAAACCCGCTTGCAACGAAATGACTCCAGAACACTTAAAAACCCGCTTGCAACGAAATGACTCCAGAGTACTTAAAAACCCGCTTGCAACGAAATGACTCCAGAGCACGAAAAACCGCTTGCAACGAAATGACTCCAGAGCACTTAAAAACCCGCTTGCAACGAAATGACTCCAGAACACTTAAAAACCCGCTTGCAACGAAATGACTCCAGTGCACTTAAAAACCCGCTTGCAACGAAATGCCTCCAGAGCACTTAAAAACCGCTTGCAACGAAATGACTCCAGAGCACTTAAAAACCCGCTTGCAACGAAATGACTCCAGAGTACTTAAAAACCCGCTTGCAACGAAATGACTCCAGAGCACTTGAAAACCCGCTTGCAACGAAATGACTCCAGAACACTAAAAACCCGCTTGGAACGAAATGACTCCAGAGCACTTAAAACCCGCTTGCAACGAAATGACTCCAGAGCACTTAAAAACCCACTTGCAACGAAATGACTCCAGAGCACTTAAAAAACCCGCTTCCAGTGAAATGTCTGAGAAGTATGTAAAAACCCGCTTGCAACGAAATGACTCCAGAGCACGTAAAAAACCGCTTGCAACGAAATGACTCCAGAGCACTTCAAAAACCCGCTTCCAGTTAAATGTCAGAGAAGTATGTAAAAACCCGCTTGCAACGAAATGATTCCAGAGCACGTAAAAACCCGCTTGCAACGAAATGACTCCAGAACACGTAAAAACCCGCTTGCAACGAAATGACTCCAGAGCACTTAAAAACCCGCTTAGAACGAAATGCCTTCAGAGCACTTAAAAACCCGCTTGCAACGAAATGACTCCAGAACACTTAAAAACCTGCTTGCAACGAAAAGACTCCAGAGCACTTAAAAACCCGCTTGCAATGAAATGACTCCAGAGCACTTAAAAACCCTCTTGCAACGAAATGACTCCAGAGCACTTAAAAACCCGCTTGCAACGAAATGACTCCAGAGCACTTAAAAAACCCGCTTCCAGTGAAATGTCTGAGAAGTATGTAAAAACCCGCTTGCAACGAAATGACTCCAGAGCACGTAAAAACCCGCTTGCAACGAAATGACTCCAGAGCACTTCAAAAACCCGCTTCCAGTTAAATGTCAGAGAAGTATGTAAAAACCCGCTTGCAACGAAATGATTCCAGAGCACGTAAAAACCCGCTTGCAACGAAATGACTCCAGAGTACTTAAAAACCCGCTTGCAACGAAATGCCTCCAGAGCACTTAAAAAACCCACTTCCAGTGAAATGTCTGAGAAGTATGTAAAAACCCGCTTGCAACGAAATGACTCCAGAACACGTAAAAACCGCTTGCAACGAAATGACTCCAGAGCACTTAAAAACCCGCTTGCAACGAAATGACTCCAGAACACTTAAAAACCCGCTTGCAACGAAATGACACCAGTGCACTTAAAAACCCGCTTGCAACGAAATGCCTCCAGAGCACTTAAAAACCGCTTGCAACGAAATGACTCCAGAGCACTTAAAAACCCGCTTGCAATGAAATGAATCCAGAGTACTTAAAAACCCGCTTGCAACGAAATGACTCCAGAGCACTTAAAAACCCGCTTGCAACGAAATGACTCCAGAACACTAAAAACCCGCTTGCAACGAAATGACTCCAGAGCACTTAAAAACCCGCTTGCAACGAAATGACTCCAGACCAATTAAAAACCCGCTTGCAACGAAATGACTCCAGAGCACTTGAAAACCCGCTTGAAACGAAATGACTCCAGAGCACTTAAAAAACCCGCTTCCAGTGAAATGTCTGAGAAGTATGTAAAAACCCGCTTGCAACGAAATGACTCCAGAGCACGTAAAAAACCGCTTGCAACGAAATGACTCCAGAGCACTTCAAAAACCCGCTTCCAGTTAAATGTCAGAGAAGTATGTAAAAACCCGCTTGCAACGAAATGATTCCAGAGCACGTAAAACCCGCTTGCAACGAAATGACTCCAGAACACGTAAAAACCCGCTTGCAACGAAATGACTCCAGAGCACTTAAAAACCCGCATGCAACGAAATGACTCCAGAGCACTTAAAAACTCGCTTGCAACGAAATGACTCCAGAGTACTTAAAAACTCGCTTGCAACGAAATGACTCCAGAACACTTAAAAACCCGCTTGCAACGAAATGACTCCAGAGTACTTAAAAACCCACTTACAACAAAATGACTCCAGAGCACTTCAAAACCCGCTTGCAACGAAATGACTCCAGAACACTTAAAAACCCGCTTGCAACGAAATGACTCCAGAGTACTTAAAAACCCGCTTGCAACGAAATGACTCCAGAGCACGAAAAACCGCTTGCAACGAAATGACTCCAGAGCACTTAAAAACCCGCTTGCAACGAAATGACTCCAGAACACTTAAAAACCCGCTTGCAACGAAATGACTCCAGTGCACTTAAAAACCCGCTTGCAACGAAATGCCTCCAGAGCACTTAAAAACCGCTTGCAACGAAATGACTCCAGAGCACTTGAAAACCCGCTTGAAACGAAATGACTCCAGAACACTTAAAAACCCGCTTGCAACGAAATGACTCCAGAGTACTTAAAAACCCACTTACAACAAAATGACTCCAGAGCACTTCAAAACCCGCTTGCAACGAAATGACTCCAGAACACTTAAAAACCCGCTTGCAACGAAATGACTCCAGAGTACTTAAAAACCCGCTTGCAACGAAATGACTCCAGAGCACTTAAAAAACCCGCTTCCAGTGAAATGTCTGAGAAGTATGTAAAAACCCGCTTGCAACGAAATGACTCCAGAGCACGTAAAAAACCGCTTGCAACGAAATGACTCCAGAGCACTTCAAAAACCCGCTTCCAGTTAAATGTCAGAGAAGTATGTAAAAACCCGCTTGCAACAAAATGATTCCAGAGCACGTAAAAACCCGCTTGCAACGAAATGACTCCAGAACACGTAAAAACCCGCTTGCAACGAAATGACTCCAGAGCACTTAAAAACCCGCTTAGAACGAAATGCCTTCAGAGCACTTAAAAACCCGCTTGCAACGAAATGACTCCAGAACACTTAAAAACCTGCTTGCAACGAAAAGACTCCAGAGCACTTAAAAACCCGCTTGCAATGAAATGACTCCAGAGCACTTAAAAACCCTCTTGCAACGAAATGACTCCAGAGCACTTAAAAACCCGCTTGCAACGAAATGACTCCAGAGCACTTAAAAACTCGCTTGCAACAAAATGACTCCAGAGTACTTAAAAACTCGCTTGCAACGAAATGACTCCAGAACACTTAAAAACCCGCTTGCAACGAAATGACTCCAGAACACTTAAAAACCCGCTTGCAACGAAATGACTCCAGAACACTTAAAAAACCCGCTTCCAGTGAAATGTCTGAGAAGTATGTAAAAACCCGCTTGCAACGAAATGACTCCAGAGCACGTAAAAACCCGCTTGCAACGAAATGACTCCAGAGCACTTCAAAAACCCGCTTCCAGTTAAATGTCAGAGAAGTATGTAAAAACCCGCTTGCAACGAAATGATTCCAGAGCACGTAAAAACCCGCTTGCAACGAAATGACTCCAGAGTACTTAAAAACCCGCTTGCAACGAAATGCCTCCAGAGCACTTAAAAAACCCACTTCCAGTGAAATGTCTGAGAAGTATGTAAAAACCCGCTTTCAACGAAATGACTCCAGAACACGTAAAAACCGCTTGCAACGAAATGACTCCAGAGCACTTAAAAACCCGCTTGCAACGAAATGACTCCAGAACACTTAAAAACCCGCTTGCAACGAAATGACACCAGTGCACTTAAAAACCCGCTTGCAACGAAATGCCTCCAGAGCACTTAAAAACCGCTTGCAACGAAATGACTCCAGAGCACTTAAAAACCCGCTTGCAATGAAATGAATCCAGAGTACTTAAAAACCCGCTTGCAACGAAATGACTCCAGAGCACTTAAAAACCCGCTTGCAACGAAATGACTACAGAACACTAAAAACCCGCTTGCAACGAAATGACTCCAGAGCACTTAAAAACCCGCTTGCAACGAAATGACTCCAGACCAATTAAAAACCCGCTTGCAACGAAATGACTCCAGAGCACTTGAAAACCCGCTTGCAACGAAATGACTCCAGAGCACTTAAAAAACCCGCTTCCAGTGAAATGTCTGAGAAGTATGTAAAAACCCGCTTGCAACGAAATGACTCCAGAGCACGTAAAAAACCGCTTGCAACGAAATGACTCCAGAGCACTTCAAAAACCCGCTTCCAGTTAAATGTCAGAGAAGTATGTAAAAACCCGCTTGCAACGAAATGATTCCAGAGCACGTAAAACCCGCTTGCAACGAAATGACTCCAGAACACGTAAAAACCCGCTTGCAACGAAATGACTCCAGAGCACTTAAAAACCCGCATGCAACGAAATGACTCCAGAGCACTTAAAAACTCGCTTGCAACGAAATGACTCCAGAGTACTTAAAAACTCGCTTGCAACGAAATGACTCCAGAACACTTAAAAACCCGCTTGCAACGAAATGACTCCAGAGTACTTAAAAACCCACTTACAACAAAATGACTCCAGAGCACTTCAAAACCCGCTTGCAACGAAATGACTCCAGAACACTTAAAAACCCGCTTGCAACGAAATGACTCCAGAGTACTTAAAAACCCGCTTGCAACGAAATGACTCCAGAGCACGAAAAACTGCTTGCAACGAAATGACTCCAGAGCACCTAAAAACCCGCTTGCAACGAAATGACTCCAGAACACTTAAAAACCCGCTTGCAACGAAATGACTCCAGTGCACTTAAAAACCCGCTTGCAACGAAATGCCTCCAGAGCACTTAAAAACCGCTTGCAACGAAATGACTCCAGAGCACTTAAAAACCCGCTTGCAACGAAATGACTCCAGAGTACTTAAAAACCCGCTTGCAACGAAATGACTCCAGAGCACTTGAAAACCCGCTTGCAACGAAATGACTCCAGAGCACTTAAAAAACCCACTTCCAGTGAAATGTCTGAGAAGTATGTAAAAACCCGCTTTCAACGAAATGACTCCAGAACACGTAAAAACCGCTTGCAACGAAATGACTCCAGAGCACTTAAAAACCCGCTTGCAACGAAATGACTCCAGAACACTTAAAAACCCGCTTGCAACGAAATGACACCAGTGCACTTAAAAACCCGCTTGCAACGAAATGCCTCCAGAGCACTTAAAAACCGCTTGCAACGAAATGACTCCAGAGCACTTAAAAACCCGCTTGCAATGAAATGAATCCAGAGTACTTAAAAACCCGCTTGCAACGAAATGACTCCAGAGCACTTAAAAACCCGCTTGCAACGAAATGACTCCAGAACACTAAAAACCCGCTTGCAACGAAATGACTCCAGAGCACTTAAAAACCCGCTTGCAACGAAATGACTCCAGACCAATTAAAAACCCGCTTGCAACGAAATGACTCCAGAGCACTTGAAAACCCGCTTGCAACGAAATGACTCCAGAGCACTTAAAAAACCCGCTTCCAGTGAAATGTCTGAGAAGTATGTAAAAACCCGCTTGCAACGAAATGACTCCAGAGCACGTAAAAAACCGCTTGCAACGAAATGACTCCAGAGCACTTCAAAAACCCGCTTCCAGTTAAATGTCAGAGAAGTATGTAAAAACCCGCTTGCAACGAAATGATTCCAGAGCACGTAAAACCCGCTTGCAACGAAATGACTCCAGAACACGTAAAAACCCGCTTGCAACGAAATGACTCCAGAGCACTTAAAAACCCGCATGCAACGAAATGACTCCAGAGCACTTAAAAACTCGCTTGCAACGAAATGACTCCAGAGTACTTAAAAACTCGCTTGCAACGAAATGACTCCAGAACACTTAAAAACCCGCTTGCAACGAAATGACTCCAGAGTACTTAAAAACCCACTTACAACAAAATGACTCCAGAGCACTTCAAAACCCGCTTGCAACGAAATGACTCCAGAACACTTAAAAACCCGCTTGCAACGAAATGACTCCAGAGTACTTAAAAACCCGCTTGCAACGAAATGACTCCAGAGCACGAAAAACCGCTTGCAACGAAATGACTCCAGAGCACTTAAAAACCCGCTTGCAACGAAATGACTCCAGAACACTTAAAAACCCGCTTGCAACGAAATGACTCCAGTGCACTTAAAAACCCGCTTGCAACGAAATGCCTCCAGAGCACTTAAAAACCGCTTGCAACGAAATGACTCCAGAGCACTTAAAAACCCGCTTGCAACGAAATGACTCCAGAGTACTTAAAAACCCGCTTGCAACGAAATGACTCCAGAGCACTTGAAAACCCGCTTGCAACGAAATGACTCCAGAACACTAAAAACCCGCTTGGAACGAAATGACTCCAGAGCACTTAAAACCCGCTTGCAACGAAATGACTCCAGAGCACTTAAAAACCCACTTGCAACGAAATGACTCCAGAGCACTTAAAAAACCCGCTTCCAGTGAAATGTCTGAGAAGTATGTAAAAACCCGCTTGCAACGAAATGACTCCAGAGCACGTAAAAAACCGCTTGCAACGAAATGACTCCAGAGCACTTCAAAAACCCGCTTCCAGTTAAATGTCAGAGAAGTATGTAAAAACCCGCTTACAACGAAATGATTCCAGAGCACGTAAAAACCCGCTTGCAACGAAATGACTCCAGAACACGTAAAAACCCGCTTGCAACGAAATGACTCCAGAGCACTTAAAAACCCGCTTAGAACGAAATGCCTTCAGAGCACTTAAAAACCCGCTTGCAACGAAATGACTCCAGAACACTTAAAAACCTGCTTGCAACGAAAAGACTCCAGAGCACTTAAAAACCCGCTTGCAATGAAATGACTCCAGAGCACTTAAAAACCCTCTTGCAACGAAATGACTCCAGAGCACTTAAAAACCCGCTTGCAACGAAATGACTCCAGAGCACTTAAAAACTCGCTTGCAACAAAATGACTCCAGAGTACTTAAAAACTCGCTTGCAACGAAATGACTCCAGAACACTTAAAAACCCGCTTGCAACGAAATGACTCCAGAACACTTAAAAACCCGCTTGCAACGAAATGACTCCAGAACACTTAAAAAACCCGCTTCCAGTGAAATGTCTGAGAAGTATGTAAAAACCCGCTTGCAACGAAATGACTCCAGAGCACGTAAAAACCCGCTTGCAACGAAATGACTCCAGAGCACTTCAAAAACCCGCTTCCAGTTAAATGTCAGAGAAGTATGTAAAAACCCGCTTGCAACGAAATGATTCCAGAGCACGTAAAAACCCGCTTGCAACGAAATGACTCCAGAGTACTTAAAAACCCGCTTGCAACGAAATGCCTCCAGAGCACTTAAAAAACCCACTTCCAGTGAAATGTCTGAGAAGTATGTAAAAACCCGCTTTCAACGAAATGACTCCAGAACACGTAAAAACCGCTTGCAACGAAATGACTCCAGAGCACTTAAAAACCCGCTTGCAACGAAATGACTCCAGAACACTTAAAAACCCGCTTGCAACGAAATGACACCAGTGCACTTAAAAACCCGCTTGCAACGAAATGCCTCCAGAGCACTTAAAAACCGCTTGCAACGAAATGACTCCAGAGCACTTAAAAACCCGCTTGCAATGAAATGACTCCAGAGCACTTAAAAACCCGCTTGCAACGAAATGACTCCAGAACACTAAAAACCCGCTTGCAACGAAATGACTCCAGAGCACTTAAAAACCCGCTTGCAACGAAATGACTCCAGACCAATTAAAAACCCGCTTGCAACGAAATGACTCCAGAGCACTTGAAAACCCGCTTGCAACGAAATGACTCCAGAGCACTTAAAAAACCCGCTTCCAGTGAAATGTCTGAGAAGTATGTAAAAACCCGCTTGCAACGAAATGACTCCAGAGCACGTAAAAAACCGCTTGCAACGAAATGACTCCAGAGCACTTCAAAAACCCGCTTCCAGTTAAATGTCAGAGAAGTATGTAAAAACCCGCTTGCAACGAAATGATTCCAGAGCACGTAAAACCCGCTTGCAACGAAATGACTCCAGAACACGTAAAAACCCGCTTGCAACGAAATGACTCCAGAGCACTTAAAAACCCGCATGCAACGAAATGACTCCAGAGCACTTAAAAACTCGCTTGCAACGAAATGACTCCAGAGTACTTAAAAACTCGCTTGCAACGAAATGACTCCAGAACACTTAAAAACCCGCTTGCAACGAAATGACTCCAGAGTACTTAAAAACCCACTTACAACAAAATGACTCCAGAGCACTTCAAAACCCGCTTGCAACGAAATGACTCCAGAACACTTAAAAACCCGCTTGCAACGAAATGACTCCAGAGCACGAAAAACCGCTTGCAACGAAATGACTCCAGAGCACTTAAAAACCCGCTTGCAACGAAATGACTCCAGTGCACTTAAAAACCCGCTTGCAACGAAATGCCTCCAGAGCACTTAAAAACCGCTTGCAAAGAAATGACTCCAGAGCACTTAAAAACCCGCTTGCAACGAAATGACTCCAGAGTACTTAAAAACCCGCTTGCAACGAAATGACTCCAGAGCACTTGAAAACCCGCTTGCAACGAAATGACTCCAGAACACTAAAAACCCGCTTGGAACGAAATGACTCCAGAGCACTTAAAACCCGCTTGCAACGAAATGACTCCAGAGCACTTAAAAACCCACTTGCAACGAAATGACTCCAGAGCACTTAAAAAACCCGCTTCCAGTGAAATGTCTGAGAAGTATGTAAAAACCCGCTTGCAACGAAATGACTCCAGAGCACGTAAAAAACCGCTTGCAACGAAATGACTCCAGAGCACTTCAAAAACCCGCTTCCAGTTAAATGTCAGAGAAGTATGTAAAAACCCGCTTACAACGAAATGATTCCAGAGCACGTAAAAACCCGCTTGCAACGAAATGACTCCAGAACACGTAAAAACCCGCTTGCAACGAAATGACTCCAGAGCACTTAAAAACCCGCTTAGAACGAAATGCCTTCAGAGCACTTAAAAACCCGCTTGCAACGAAATGACTCCAGAACACTTAAAAACCTGCTTGCAACGAAAAGACTCCAGAGCACTTAAAAACCCGCTTGCAATGAAATGACTCCAGAGCACTTAAAAACCCTCTTGCAACGAAATGACTCCAGAGCACTTAAAAACCCGCTTGCAACGAAATGACTCCAGAGCACTTAAAAACTCGCTTGCAACAAAATGACTCCAGAGTACTTAAAAACTCGCTTGCAACGAAATGACTCCAGAACACTTAAAAACCCGCTTGCAACGAAATGACTCCAGAACACTTAAAAACCCGCTTGCAACGAAATGACTCCAGAACACTTAAAAAACCCGCTTCCAGTGAAATGTCTGAGAAGTATGTAAAAACCCGCTTGCAACGAAATGACTCCAGAGCACGTAAAAACCCGCTTGCAACGAAATGACTCCAGAGCACTTCAAAAACCCGCTTCCAGTTAAATGTCAGAGAAGTATGTAAAAACCCGCTTGCAACGAAATGATTCCAGAGCACGTAAAAACCCGCTTGCAACGAAATGACTCCAGAGTACTTAAAAACCCGCTTGCAACGAAATGCCTCCAGAGCACTTAAAAAACCCACTTCCAGTGAAATGTCTGAGAAGTATGTAAAAACCCGCTTTCAACGAAATGACTCCAGAACACGTAAAAACCGCTTGCAACGAAATGACTCCAGAGCACTTAAAAACCCGCTTGCAACGAAATGACTCCAGAACACTTAAAAACCCGCTTGCAACGAAATGACACCAGTGCACTTAAAAACCCGCTTGCAACGAAATGCCTCCAGAGCACTTAAAAACCGCTTGCAACGAAATGACTCCAGAGCACTTAAAAACCCGCTTGCAATGAAATGACTCCAGAGCACTTAAAAACCCGCTTGCAACGAAATGACTCCAGAACACTAAAAACCCGCTTGCAACGAAATGACTCCAGAGCACTTAAAAACCCGCTTGCAACGAAATGACTCCAGAGCACTTAAAAACCCGCTTGCAACGAAATGACTCCAGAACACTAAAAACCCGCTTGCAACGAAATGACTCCAGAGCACTTAAAAACCCGCTTGCAACGAAATGACTCCAGAACACTAAAAACCCGCTTGCAACGAAATGACTCCAGAGCACTTAAAAACCCGCTTGCAACGAAATGACTCCAGACCAATTAAAAACCCGCTTGCAACGAAATGACTCCAGAGCACTTGAAAACCCGCTTGCAACGAAATGACTCCAGAGCACTTAAAAAACCCGCTTCCAGTGAAATGTCTGAGAAGTATGTAAAAACCCGCTTGCAACGAAATGACTCCAGAGCACGTAAAAAACCGCTTGCAACGAAATGACTCCAGAGCACTTCAAAAACCCGCTTCCAGTTAAATGTCAGAGAAGTATGTAAAAACCCGCTTGCAACGAAATGATTCCAGAGCACGTAAAACCCGCTTGCAACGAAATGACTCCAGAACACGTAAAAACCCGCTTGCAACGAAATGACTCCAGAGCACTTAAAAACCCGCATGCAACGAAATGACTCCAGAGCACTTAAAAACTCGCTTGCAACGAAATGACTCCAGAGTACTTAAAAACTCGCTTGCAACGAAATGACTCCAGAACACTTAAAAACCCGCTTGCAACGAAATGACTCCAGAGTACTTAAAAACCCACTTACAACAAAATGACTCCAGAGCACTTCAAAACCCGCTTGCAACGAAATGACTCCAGAACACTTAAAAACCCGCTTGCAACGAAATGACTCCAGAGCACGAAAAACCGCTTGCAACGAAATGACTCCAGAGCACTTAAAAACCCGCTTGCAACGAAATGACTCCAGTGCACTTAAAAACCCGCTTGCAACGAAATGCCTCCAGAGCACTTAAAAACCGCTTGCAAAGAAATGACTCCAGAGCACTTAAAAACCCGCTTGCAACGAAATGACTCCAGAGTACTTAAAAACCCGCTTGCAACGAAATGACTCCAGAGCACTTGAAAACCCGCTTGCAACGAAATGACTCCAGAACACTAAAAACCCGCTTGGAACGAAATGACTCCAGAGCACTTAAAACCCGCTTGCAACGAAATGACTCCAGAGCACTTAAAAACCCACTTGCAACGAAATGACTCCAGAGCACTTAAAAAACCCGCTTCCAGTGAAATGTCTGAGAAGTATGTAAAAACCCGCTTGCAACGAAATGACTCCAGAGCACGTAAAAAACCGCTTGCAACGAAATGACTCCAGAGCACTTCAAAAACCCGCTTCCAGTTAAATGTCAGAGAAGTATGTAAAAACCCGCTTACAACGAAATGATTCCAGAGCACGTAAAAACCCGCTTGCAACGAAATGACTCCAGAACACGTAAAAACCCGCTTGCAACGAAATGACTCCAGAGCACTTAAAAACCCGCTTAGAACGAAATGCCTTCAGAGCACTTAAAAACCCGCTTGCAACGAAATGACTCCAGAACACTTAAAAACCTGCTTGCAACGAAAAGACTCCAGAGCACTTAAAAACCCGCTTGCAATGAAATGACTCCAGAGCACTTAAAAACCCTCTTGCAACGAAATGACTCCAGAGCACTTAAAAACCCGCTTGCAACGAAATGACTCCAGAGCACTTAAAAACTCGCTTGCAACAAAATGACTCCAGAGTACTTAAAAACTCGCTTGCAACGAAATGACTCCAGAACACTTAAAAACCCGCTTGCAACGAAATGACTCCAGAACACTTAAAAACCCGCTTGCAACGAAATGACTCCAGAACACTTAAAAAACCCGCTTCCAGTGAAATGTCTGAGAAGTATGTAAAAACCCGCTTGCAACGAAATGACTCCAGAGCACGTAAAAACCCGCTTGCAACGAAATGACTCCAGAGCACTTCAAAAACCCGCTTCCAGTTAAATGTCAGAGAAGTATGTAAAAACCCGCTTGCAACGAAATGATTCCAGAGCACGTAAAAACCCGCTTGCAACGAAATGACTCCAGAGTACTTAAAAACCCGCTTGCAACGAAATGCCTCCAGAGCACTTAAAAAACCCACTTCCAGTGAAATGTCTGAGAAGTATGTAAAAACCCGCTTTCAACGAAATGACTCCAGAACACGTAAAAACCGCTTGCAACGAAATGACTCCAGAGCACTTAAAAACCCGCTTGCAACGAAATGACTCCAGAACACTTAAAAACCCGCTTGCAACGAAATGACACCAGTGCACTTAAAAACCCGCTTGCAACGAAATGCCTCCAGAGCACTTAAAAACCGCTTGCAACGAAATGACTCCAGAGCACTTAAAAACCCGCTTGCAACGAAATGACTCCAGAGCACTTAAAAACCCGCTTGCAACGAAATGACTCCAGAGCACTTAAAAACCCGCTTGCAACGAAATGACTCCAGAGTACTTAAAAACCCACTTACAACAAAATGACTCCAGAGCACTTAAAAACCCGCTTGCAACGAAATGACTCCAGAACACTTAAAAACCCGCTTGCAACGAAATGACTCCAGAGCACTTAAAAACCCGCTTGCAACTAAATGACTCCAGAGCACGTAAAAACCCGCTTGCAACGAAATGACTCCAGAGCACTTAAAAACCCGCTTGCAATGAAATGACTCCAGAACACTTAAAAACCCGCTTGCAACGAAATGACTCCAGTGCACTTAAAAACCCGCTTGCAACGAAATGACTCCAGAGCACTTAAAAACCCGCTTGCAACGAAATGACTCCAGAGCACTTAAAAAACCCGCTTCCAGTGAAATGTCTGAGAAGTATGTAAAAACCCGCTTTCAACGAAATGACTCCAGAACACGTAAAAACCCGCTTGCAACGAAATGACTCCAGAGCACTTAAAAACCCGCTTACAACGAAATGCCTTCAGAGCACTTAAAAACCCGCTTGCAACGAAATGACTCCAGAACACTTAAAAACCCGCTTGCAACGAAAAGACTCCAGAGCACTTAAAAACCCGCTTGCAACGAAATGACTCCAGAGCACTTAAAAACCCTCTTGCAACGAAATGACTCCAGAGCACTTAAAAACCCGCTTGCAACGAAATGACTCCAGAGCACTTAAAAACTCGCTTGCAACGAAATGACTCCAGAGTACTTAAAAACCCGCTTGCAACGAAATGACTCCAGAACACTTAAAAACCCGCTTGCAACGAAATGACTCCAGAGTACTTAAAAACCCACTTACAACAAAATGACTCCAGAGCACTTAAAAACCCGCTTGCAACGAAATGACTCCAGAACACTTAAAAACCCGCTTGCAACGAAATGACTCCAGAGCACTTAAAAACCCGCTTGCAACGAAATGACTCCAGAGCACTTAAAAACCCGCTTGCAACGAAATGACTCCAGAGTACTTAAAAACCCGCTTGCAACGAAATGACTCCAGAGCACTTAAAAACCCGCTTGCAACGAAATGACTCCAGAACACTAAAAACCCGCTTGCAACGAAATGACTCCAGAGCACTTAAAAACCCGCTTGCAACGAAATGACTCCAGAGCACTTGAAAACCCGCTTGCAACGAAATGCCTCCAGAGCACTTTAAAAACCCACTTCCAGTGAAATGTCTGAGAAGTATGTAAAAACCCGCTTGCAACGAAATGACTCCAGAACACGTAAAAACCCGCTTGCAACGAAATGACTCCAGAGCACTTAAAAACCCGCTTACAACGAAATGCCTTCAGAGCACTTAAAAACCCGCTTGCAACGAAATGACTCCAGAACACTTAAAAACCCGCTTGCAACGAAATGACTCCAGAGCACTTAAAAACCCGCTTGCAACGAAATGACTCCAGAGCACTTAAAAACCCGCTTGCAACGAAATGACTCCAGAACACTAAAAACCCGCTTGCAACGAAATGACTCCAGAGCACTTAAAAACCCGCTTGCAACGAAATGACTCCAGAACACTAAAAACCCGCTTGCAACGAAATGACTCCAGAGCACTTAAAAACCCGCTTGCAACGAAATGACTCCAGACCAATTAAAAACCCGCTTGCAACGAAATGACTCCAGAGCACTTGAAAACCCGCTTGCAACGAAATGACTCCAGAGCACTTAAAAAACCCGCTTCCAGTGAAATGTCTGAGAAGTATGTAAAAACCCGCTTGCAACGAAATGACTCCAGAGCACGTAAAAAACCGCTTGCAACGAAATGACTCCAGAGCACTTCAAAAACCCGCTTCCAGTTAAATGTCAGAGAAGTATGTAAAAACCCGCTTGCAACGAAATGATTCCAGAGCACGTAAAACCCGCTTGCAACGAAATGACTCCAGAACACGTAAAAACCCGCTTGCAACGAAATGACTCCAGAGCACTTAAAAACCCGCATGCAACGAAATGACTCCAGAGCACTTAAAAACTCGCTTGCAACGAAATGACTCCAGAGTACTTAAAAACTCGCTTGCAACGAAATGACTCCAGAACACTTAAAAACCCGCTTGCAACGAAATGACTCCAGAGTACTTAAAAACCCACTTACAACAAAATGACTCCAGAGCACTTCAAAACCCGCTTGCAACGAAATGACTCCAGAACACTTAAAAACCCGCTTGCAACGAAATGACTCCAGAGCACGAAAAACCGCTTGCAACGAAATGACTCCAGAGCACTTAAAAACCCGCTTGCAACGAAATGACTCCAGTGCACTTAAAAACCCGCTTGCAACGAAATGCCTCCAGAGCACTTAAAAACCGCTTGCAAAGAAATGACTCCAGAGCACTTAAAAACCCGCTTGCAACGAAATGACTCCAGAGTACTTAAAAACCCGCTTGCAACGAAATGACTCCAGAGCACTTGAAAACCCGCTTGCAACGAAATGACTCCAGAACACTAAAAACCCGCTTGGAACGAAATGACTCCAGAGCACTTAAAACCCGCTTGCAACGAAATGACTCCAGAGCACTTAAAAACCCACTTGCAACGAAATGACTCCAGAGCACTTAAAAAACCCGCTTCCAGTGAAATGTCTGAGAAGTATGTAAAAACCCGCTTGCAACGAAATGACTCCAGAGCACGTAAAAAACCGCTTGCAACGAAATGACTCCAGAGCACTTCAAAAACCCGCTTCCAGTTAAATGTCAGAGAAGTATGTAAAAACCCGCTTACAACGAAATGATTCCAGAGCACGTAAAAACCCGCTTGCAACGAAATGACTCCAGAACACGTAAAAACCCGCTTGCAACGAAATGACTCCAGAGCACTTAAAAACCCGCTTAGAACGAAATGCCTTCAGAGCACTTAAAAACCCGCTTGCAACGAAATGACTCCAGAACACTTAAAAACCTGCTTGCAACGAAAAGACTCCAGAGCACTTAAAAACCCGCTTGCAATGAAATGACTCCAGAGCACTTAAAAACCCTCTTGCAACGAAATGACTCCAGAGCACTTAAAAACCCGCTTGCAACGAAATGACTCCAGAGCACTTAAAAACTCGCTTGCAACAAAATGACTCCAGAGTACTTAAAAACTCGCTTGCAACGAAATGACTCCAGAACACTTAAAAACCCGCTTGCAACGAAATGACTCCAGAACACTTAAAAACCCGCTTGCAACGAAATGACTCCAGAACACTTAAAAAACCCGCTTCCAGTGAAATGTCTGAGAAGTATGTAAAAACCCGCTTGCAACGAAATGACTCCAGAGCACGTAAAAACCCGCTTGCAACGAAATGACTCCAGAGCACTTCAAAAACCCGCTTCCAGTTAAATGTCAGAGAAGTATGTAAAAACCCGCTTGCAACGAAATGATTCCAGAGCACGTAAAAACCCGCTTGCAACGAAATGACTCCAGAGTACTTAAAAACCCGCTTGCAACGAAATGCCTCCAGAGCACTTAAAAAACCCACTTCCAGTGAAATGTCTGAGAAGTATGTAAAAACCCGCTTTCAACGAAATGACTCCAGAACACGTAAAAACCGCTTGCAACGAAATGACTCCAGAGCACTTAAAAACCCGCTTGCAACGAAATGACTCCAGAACACTTAAAAACCCGCTTGCAACGAAATGACACCAGTGCACTTAAAAACCCGCTTGCAACGAAATGCCTCCAGAGCACTTAAAAACCGCTTGCAACGAAATGACTCCAGAGCACTTAAAAACCCGCTTGCAACGAAATGACTCCAGAGCACTTAAAAACCCGCTTGCAACGAAATGACTCCAGAGCACTTAAAAACCCGCTTGCAACGAAATGACTCCAGAGTACTTAAAAACCCACTTACAACAAAATGACTCCAGAGCACTTAAAAACCCGCTTGCAACGAAATGACTCCAGAACACTTAAAAACCCGCTTGCAACGAAATGACTCCAGAGCACTTAAAAACCCGCTTGCAACTAAATGACTCCAGAGCACGTAAAAACCCGCTTGCAACGAAATGACTCCAGAGCACTTAAAAACCCGCTTGCAATGAAATGACTCCAGAACACTTAAAAACCCGCTTGCAACGAAATGACTCCAGTGCACTTAAAAACCCGCTTGCAACGAAATGACTCCAGAGCACTTAAAAACCCGCTTGCAACGAAATGACTCCAGAGCACTTAAAAAACCCGCTTCCAGTGAAATGTCTGAGAAGTATGTAAAAACCCGCTTTCAACGAAATGACTCCAGAACACGTAAAAACCCGCTTGCAACGAAATGACTCCAGAGCACTTAAAAACCCGCTTGCAACGAAATGACTCCAGAACACTTAAAAACCCGCTTGCAACGAAAAGACTCCAGAGCACTTAAAAACCCGCTTGCAACGAAATGACTCCAGAGCACTTAAAAAACCCGCTTCCAGTGAAATGTCTGAGAAGTATGTAAAAACCCGCTTGCAACGAAATGACTCCAGAGCACGTAAAAAACCGCTTGCAACGAAATGACTCCAGAGCACTTCAAAAACCCGCTTCCAGTTAAATGTCAGAGAAGTATGTAAAAACCCGCTTGCAACGAAATGATTCCAGAGCACGTAAAACCCGCTTGCAACGAAATGACTCCAGAACACGTAAAAACCCGCTTGCAACGAAATGACTCCAGAGCACTTAAAAACCCGCATGCAACGAAATGACTCCAGAGCACTTAAAAACTCGCTTGCAACGAAATGACTCCAGAGTACTTAAAAACTCGCTTGCAACGAAATGACTCCAGAACACTTAAAAACCCGCTTGCAACGAAATGACTCCAGAGTACTTAAAAACCCACTTACAACAAAATGACTCCAGAGCACTTCAAAACCCGCTTGCAACGAAATGACTCCAGAACACTTAAAAACCCGCTTGCAACGAAATGACTCCAGAGCACGAAAAACCGCTTGCAACGAAATGACTCCAGAGCACTTAAAAACCCGCTTGCAACGAAATGACTCCAGTGCACTTAAAAACCCGCTTGCAACGAAATGCCTCCAGAGCACTTAAAAACCGCTTGCAAAGAAATGACTCCAGAGCACTTAAAAACCCGCTTGCAACGAAATGACTCCAGAGTACTTAAAAACCCGCTTGCAACGAAATGACTCCAGAGCACTTGAAAACCCGCTTGCAACGAAATGACTCCAGAACACTAAAAACCCGCTTGGAACGAAATGACTCCAGAGCACTTAAAACCCGCTTGCAACGAAATGACTCCAGAGCACTTAAAAACCCACTTGCAACGAAATGACTCCAGAGCACTTAAAAAACCCGCTTCCAGTGAAATGTCTGAGAAGTATGTAAAAACCCGCTTGCAACGAAATGACTCCAGAGCACGTAAAAAACCGCTTGCAACGAAATGACTCCAGAGCACTTCAAAAACCCGCTTCCAGTTAAATGTCAGAGAAGTATGTAAAAACCCGCTTACAACGAAATGATTCCAGAGCACGTAAAAACCCGCTTGCAACGAAATGACTCCAGAACACGTAAAAACCCGCTTGCAACGAAATGACTCCAGAGCACTTAAAAACCCGCTTAGAACGAAATGCCTTCAGAGCACTTAAAAACCCGCTTGCAACGAAATGACTCCAGAACACTTAAAAACCTGCTTGCAACGAAAAGACTCCAGAGCACTTAAAAACCCGCTTGCAATGAAATGACTCCAGAGCACTTAAAAACCCTCTTGCAACGAAATGACTCCAGAGCACTTAAAAACCCGCTTGCAACGAAATGACTCCAGAGCACTTAAAAACTCGCTTGCAACAAAATGACTCCAGAGTACTTAAAAACTCGCTTGCAACGAAATGACTCCAGAACACTTAAAAACCCGCTTGCAACGAAATGACTCCAGAACACTTAAAAACCCGCTTGCAACGAAATGACTCCAGAACACTTAAAAAACCCGCTTCCAGTGAAATGTCTGAGAAGTATGTAAAAACCCGCTTGCAACGAAATGACTCCAGAGCACGTAAAAACCCGCTTGCAACGAAATGACTCCAGAGCACTTCAAAAACCCGCTTCCAGTTAAATGTCAGAGAAGTATGTAAAAACCCGCTTGCAACGAAATGATTCCAGAGCACGTAAAAACCCGCTTGCAACGAAATGACTCCAGAGTACTTAAAAACCCGCTTGCAACGAAATGCCTCCAGAGCACTTAAAAAACCCACTTCCAGTGAAATGTCTGAGAAGTATGTAAAAACCCGCTTTCAACGAAATGACTCCAGAACACGTAAAAACCGCTTGCAACGAAATGACTCCAGAGCACTTAAAAACCCGCTTGCAACGAAATGACTCCAGAACACTTAAAAACCCGCTTGCAACGAAATGACACCAGTGCACTTAAAAACCCGCTTGCAACGAAATGCCTCCAGAGCACTTAAAAACCGCTTGCAACGAAATGACTCCAGAGCACTTAAAAACCCGCTTGCAACGAAATGACTCCAGAGCACTTAAAAACCCGCTTGCAACGAAATGACTCCAGAGCACTTAAAAACCCGCTTGCAACGAAATGACTCCAGAGTACTTAAAAACCCACTTACAACAAAATGACTCCAGAGCACTTAAAAACCCGCTTGCAACGAAATGACTCCAGAACACTTAAAAACCCGCTTGCAACGAAATGACTCCAGAGCACTTAAAAACCCGCTTGCAACTAAATGACTCCAGAGCACGTAAAAACCCGCTTGCAACGAAATGACTCCAGAGCACTTAAAAACCCGCTTGCAATGAAATGACTCCAGAACACTTAAAAACCCGCTTGCAACGAAATGACTCCAGTGCACTTAAAAACCCGCTTGCAACGAAATGACTCCAGAGCACTTAAAAACCCGCTTGCAACGAAATGACTCCAGAGCACTTAAAAAACCCGCTTCCAGTGAAATGTCTGAGAAGTATGTAAAAACCCGCTTTCAACGAAATGACTCCAGAACACGTAAAAACCCGCTTGCAACGAAATGACTCCAGAGCACTTAAAAACCCGCTTACAACGAAATGCCTTCAGAGCACTTAAAAACCCGCTTGCAACGAAATGACTCCAGAACACTTAAAAACCCGCTTGCAACGAAAAGACTCCAGAGCACTTAAAAACCCGCTTGCAACGAAATGACTCCAGAACACGTAAAAACCCGCTTGCAACGAAATGACTCCAGAGCACTTAAAAACCCGCATGCAACGAAATGACTCCAGAGCACTTAAAAACTCGCTTGCAACGAAATGACTCCAGAGTACTTAAAAACTCGCTTGCAACGAAATGACTCCAGAACACTTAAAAACCCGCTTGCAACGAAATGACTCCAGAGTACTTAAAAACCCACTTACAACAAAATGACTCCAGAGCACTTCAAAACCCGCTTGCAACGAAATGACTCCAGAACACTTAAAAACCCGCTTGCAACGAAATGACTCCAGAGCACGAAAAACCGCTTGCAACGAAATGACTCCAGAGCACTTAAAAACCCGCTTGCAACGAAATGACTCCAGTGCACTTAAAAACCCGCTTGCAACGAAATGCCTCCAGAGCACTTAAAAACCGCTTGCAAAGAAATGACTCCAGAGCACTTAAAAACCCGCTTGCAACGAAATGACTCCAGAGTACTTAAAAACCCGCTTGCAACGAAATGACTCCAGAGCACTTGAAAACCCGCTTGCAACGAAATGACTCCAGAACACTAAAAACCCGCTTGGAACGAAATGACTCCAGAGCACTTAAAACCCGCTTGCAACGAAATGACTCCAGAGCACTTAAAAACCCACTTGCAACGAAATGACTCCAGAGCACTTAAAAAACCCGCTTCCAGTGAAATGTCTGAGAAGTATGTAAAAACCCGCTTGCAACGAAATGACTCCAGAGCACGTAAAAAACCGCTTGCAACGAAATGACTCCAGAGCACTTCAAAAACCCGCTTCCAGTTAAATGTCAGAGAAGTATGTAAAAACCCGCTTACAACGAAATGATTCCAGAGCACGTAAAAACCCGCTTGCAACGAAATGACTCCAGAACACGTAAAAACCCGCTTGCAACGAAATGACTCCAGAGCACTTAAAAACCCGCTTAGAACGAAATGCCTTCAGAGCACTTAAAAACCCGCTTGCAACGAAATGACTCCAGAACACTTAAAAACCTGCTTGCAACGAAAAGACTCCAGAGCACTTAAAAACCCGCTTGCAATGAAATGACTCCAGAGCACTTAAAAACCCTCTTGCAACGAAATGACTCCAGAGCACTTAAAAACCCGCTTGCAACGAAATGACTCCAGAGCACTTAAAAACTCGCTTGCAACAAAATGACTCCAGAGTACTTAAAAACTCGCTTGCAACGAAATGACTCCAGAACACTTAAAAACCCGCTTGCAACGAAATGACTCCAGAACACTTAAAAACCCGCTTGCAACGAAATGACTCCAGAACACTTAAAAAACCCGCTTCCAGTGAAATGTCTGAGAAGTATGTAAAAACCCGCTTGCAACGAAATGACTCCAGAGCACGTAAAAACCCGCTTGCAACGAAATGACTCCAGAGCACTTCAAAAACCCGCTTCCAGTTAAATGTCAGAGAAGTATGTAAAAACCCGCTTGCAACGAAATGATTCCAGAGCACGTAAAAACCCGCTTGCAACGAAATGACTCCAGAGTACTTAAAAACCCGCTTGCAACGAAATGCCTCCAGAGCACTTAAAAAACCCACTTCCAGTGAAATGTCTGAGAAGTATGTAAAAACCCGCTTTCAACGAAATGACTCCAGAACACGTAAAAACCGCTTGCAACGAAATGACTCCAGAGCACTTAAAAACCCGCTTGCAACGAAATGACTCCAGAACACTTAAAAACCCGCTTGCAACGAAATGACACCAGTGCACTTAAAAACCCGCTTGCAACGAAATGCCTCCAGAGCACTTAAAAACCGCTTGCAACGAAATGACTCCAGAGCACTTAAAAACCCGCTTGCAATGAAATGACTCCAGAGCACTTAAAAACCCGCTTGCAACGAAATGACTCCAGAACACTAAAAACCCGCTTGCAACGAAATGACTCCAGAGCACTTAAAAACCCGCTTGCAACGAAATGACTCCAGAGCACTTAAAAACCCGCTTGCAACGAAATGACTCCAGAACACTAAAAACCCGCTTGCAACGAAATGACTCCAGAGCACTTAAAAACCCGCTTGCAACGAAATGACTCCAGAACACTAAAAACCCGCTTGCAACGAAATGACTCCAGAGCACTTAAAAACCCGCTTGCAACGAAATGACTCCAGACCAATTAAAAACCCGCTTGCAACGAAATGACTCCAGAGCACTTGAAAACCCGCTTGCAACGAAATGACTCCAGAGCACTTAAAAAACCCGCTTCCAGTGAAATGTCTGAGAAGTATGTAAAAACCCGCTTGCAACGAAATGATTCCAGAGCACGTAAAAACCCGCTTGCAACGAAATGACTCCAGAACACGTAAAAACCCGCTTGCAACGAAATGACTCCAGAGCACTTAAAAACCCGCTTACAACGAAATGACTCCAGAGCACTTAAAAACCCGCTTGCAATGAAATGAATCCAGAGTACTTAAAAACCCGCTTGCAACGAAATGACTCCAGAGCACTTAAAAACCCGCTTGCAACGAAATGACTCCAGAGCACTTAAAAACCCGCTTGCAATGAAATGAATCCAGAGTACTTAAAAACCCGCTTGCAACGAAATGACTCCAGAGCACTTAAAAACCCGCTTGCAACGAAATGACTCCAGAACACGTAAAAACCCGCTTGCAACGAAATGACTCCAGAGCACTTAAAAACCCGCATGCAACGAAATGACTCCAGAGCACTTAAAAACTCGCTTGCAACGAAATGACTCCAGAGTACTTAAAAACTCGCTTGCAACGAAATGACTCCAGAACACTTAAAAACCCGCTTGCAACGAAATGACTCCAGAGTACTTAAAAACCCACTTACAACAAAATGACTCCAGAGCACTTCAAAACCCGCTTGCAACGAAATGACTCCAGAACACTTAAAAACCCGCTTGCAACGAAATGACTCCAGAGTACTTAAAAACCCGCTTGCAACGAAATGACTCCAGAGCACGAAAAACCGCTTGCAACGAAATGACTCCAGAGCACTTAAAAACCCGCTTGCAACGAAATGACTCCAGAACACTTAAAAACCCGCTTGCAACGAAATGACTCCAGTGCACTTAAAAACCCGCTTGCAACGAAATGCCTCCAGAGCACTTAAAAACCGCTTGCAACGAAATGACTCCAGAGCACTTGAAAACCCGCTTGAAACGAAATGACTCCAGAACACTTAAAAACCCGCTTGCAACGAAATGACTCCAGAGTACTTAAAAACCCACTTACAACAAAATGACTCCAGAGCACTTCAAAACCCGCTTGCAACGAAATGACTCCAGAACACTTAAAAACCCGCTTGCAACGAAATGACTCCAGAGTACTTAAAAACCCGCTTGCAACGAAATGACTCCAGAGCACTTAAAAAACCCGCTTCCAGTGAAATGTCTGAGAAGTATGTAAAAACCCGCTTGCAACGAAATGACTCCAGAGCACGTAAAAAACCGCTTGCAACGAAATGACTCCAGAGCACTTCAAAAACCCGCTTCCAGTTAAATGTCAGAGAAGTATGTAAAAACCCGCTTGCAACAAAATGATTCCAGAGCACGTAAAAACCCGCTTGCAACGAAATGACTCCAGAACACGTAAAAACCCGCTTGCAACGAAATGACTCCAGAGCACTTAAAAACCCGCTTAGAACGAAATGCCTTCAGAGCACTTAAAAACCCGCTTGCAACGAAATGACTCCAGAACACTTAAAAACCTGCTTGCAACGAAAAGACTCCAGAGCACTTAAAAACCCGCTTGCAATGAAATGACTCCAGAGCACTTAAAAACCCTCTTGCAACGAAATGACTCCAGAGCACTTAAAAACCCGCTTGCAACGAAATGACTCCAGAGCACTTAAAAACTCGCTTGCAACAAAATGACTCCAGAGTACTTAAAAACTCGCTTGCAACGAAATGACTCCAGAACACTTAAAAACCCGCTTGCAACGAAATGACTCCAGAACACTTAAAAACCCGCTTGCAACGAAATGACTCCAGAACACTTAAAAAACCCGCTTCCAGTGAAATGTCTGAGAAGTATGTAAAAACCCGCTTGCAACGAAATGACTCCAGAGCACGTAAAAACCCGCTTGCAACGAAATGACTCCAGAGCACTTCAAAAACCCGCTTCCAGTTAAATGTCAGAGAAGTATGTAAAAACCCGCTTGCAACGAAATGATTCCAGAGCACGTAAAAACCCGCTTGCAACGAAATGACTCCAGAGTACTTAAAAACCCGCTTGCAACGAAATGCCTCCAGAGCACTTAAAAAACCCACTTCCAGTGAAATGTCTGAGAAGTATGTAAAAACCCGCTTTCAACGAAATGACTCCAGAACACGTAAAAACCGCTTGCAACGAAATGACTCCAGAGCACTTAAAAACCCGCTTGCAACGAAATGACTCCAGAACACTTAAAAACCCGCTTGCAACGAAATGACACCAGTGCACTTAAAAACCCGCTTGCAACGAAATGCCTCCAGAGCACTTAAAAACCGCTTGCAACGAAATGACTCCAGAGCACTTAAAAACCCGCTTGCAATGAAATGAATCCAGAGTACTTAAAAACCCGCTTGCAACGAAATGACTCCAGAGCACTTAAAAACCCGCTTGCAACGAAATGACTACAGAACACTAAAAACCCGCTTGCAACGAAATGACTCCAGAGCACTTAAAAACCCGCTTGCAACGAAATGACTCCAGACCAATTAAAAACCCGCTTGCAACGAAATGACTCCAGAGCACTTGAAAACCCGCTTGCAACGAAATGACTCCAGAGCACTTAAAAAACCCGCTTCCAGTGAAATGTCTGAGAAGTATGTAAAAACCCGCTTGCAACGAAATGACTCCAGAGCACGTAAAAAACCGCTTGCAACGAAATGACTCCAGAGCACTTCAAAAACCCGCTTACAACGAAATGCCTTCAGAGCACTTAAAAACTCGCTTGCAACGAAATGACTCCAGAGCACTTAAAAACCCGCTTGCAATGAAATGAATCCAGAGTACTTAAAAACCCGCTTGCAACGAAATGACTCCAGAGCACTTAAAAACCCGCTTGCAACGAAATGACTCCAGAGCACTTAAAAACCCGCTTGCAATGAAATGAATCCAGAGCACTTAAAAACCCGCTTGCAACGAAATGACTCCAGAACACTTAAAAACCCGCTTGCAACGAAATGACTCCAGAGCACGAAAAACCGCTTGCAACGAAATGACTCCAGAGCACTTAAAAACCCGCTTGCAACGAAATGACTCCAGTGCACTTAAAAACCCGCTTGCAACGAAATGCCTCCAGAGCACTTAAAAACCGCTTGCAAAGAAATGACTCCAGAGCACTTAAAAACCCGCTTGCAACGAAATGACTCCAGAGTACTTAAAAACCCGCTTGCAACGAAATGACTCCAGAGCACTTGAAAACCCGCTTGCAACGAAATGACTCCAGAACACTAAAAACCCGCTTGGAACGAAATGACTCCAGAGCACTTAAAACCCGCTTGCAACGAAATGACTCCAGAGCACTTAAAAACCCACTTGCAACGAAATGACTCCAGAGCACTTAAAAAACCCGCTTCCAGTGAAATGTCTGAGAAGTATGTAAAAACCCGCTTGCAACGAAATGACTCCAGAGCACGTAAAAAACCGCTTGCAACGAAATGACTCCAGAGCACTTCAAAAACCCGCTTCCAGTTAAATGTCAGAGAAGTATGTAAAAACCCGCTTACAACGAAATGATTCCAGAGCACGTAAAAACCCGCTTGCAACGAAATGACTCCAGAACACGTAAAAACCCGCTTGCAACGAAATGACTCCAGAGCACTTAAAAACCCGCTTAGAACGAAATGCCTTCAGAGCACTTAAAAACCCGCTTGCAACGAAATGACTCCAGAACACTTAAAAACCTGCTTGCAACGAAAAGACTCCAGAGCACTTAAAAACCCGCTTGCAATGAAATGACTCCAGAGCACTTAAAAACCCTCTTGCAACGAAATGACTCCAGAGCACTTAAAAACCCGCTTGCAACGAAATGACTCCAGAGCACTTAAAAACTCGCTTGCAACAAAATGACTCCAGAGTACTTAAAAACTCGCTTGCAACGAAATGACTCCAGAACACTTAAAAACCCGCTTGCAACGAAATGACTCCAGAACACTTAAAAACCCGCTTGCAACGAAATGACTCCAGAACACTTAAAAAACCCGCTTCCAGTGAAATGTCTGAGAAGTATGTAAAAACCCGCTTGCAACGAAATGACTCCAGAGCACGTAAAAACCCGCTTGCAACGAAATGACTCCAGAGCACTTCAAAAACCCGCTTCCAGTTAAATGTCAGAGAAGTATGTAAAAACCCGCTTGCAACGAAATGATTCCAGAGCACGTAAAAACCCGCTTGCAACGAAATGACTCCAGAGTACTTAAAAACCCGCTTGCAACGAAATGCCTCCAGAGCACTTAAAAAACCCACTTCCAGTGAAATGTCTGAGAAGTATGTAAAAACCCGCTTTCAACGAAATGACTCCAGAACACGTAAAAACCGCTTGCAACGAAATGACTCCAGAGCACTTAAAAACCCGCTTGCAACGAAATGACTCCAGAACACTTAAAAACCCGCTTGCAACGAAATGACACCAGTGCACTTAAAAACCCGCTTGCAACGAAATGCCTCCAGAGCACTTAAAAACCGCTTGCAACGAAATGACTCCAGAGCACTTAAAAACCCGCTTGCAACGAAATGACTCCAGAGCACTTAAAAACCCGCTTGCAACGAAATGACTCCAGAGCACTTAAAAACCCGCTTGCAACGAAATGACTCCAGAGTACTTAAAAACCCACTTACAACAAAATGACTCCAGAGCACTTAAAAACCCGCTTGCAACGAAATGACTCCAGAACACTTAAAAACCCGCTTGCAACGAAATGACTCCAGAGCACTTAAAAACCCGCTTGCAACTAAATGACTCCAGAGCACGTAAAAACCCGCTTGCAACGAAATGACTCCAGAGCACTTAAAAACCCGCTTGCAATGAAATGACTCCAGAACACTTAAAAACCCGCTTGCAACGAAATGACTCCAGTGCACTTAAAAACCCGCTTGCAACGAAATGACTCCAGAGCACTTAAAAACCCGCTTGCAACGAAATGACTCCAGAGCACTTAAAAAACCCGCTTCCAGTGAAATGTCTGAGAAGTATGTAAAAACCCGCTTTCAACGAAATGACTCCAGAACACGTAAAAACCCGCTTGCAACGAAATGACTCCAGAGCACTTAAAAACCCGCTTACAACGAAATGCCTTCAGAGCACTTAAAAACCCGCTTGCAACGAAATGACTCCAGAACACTTAAAAACCCGCTTGCAACGAAAAGACTCCAGAGCACTTAAAAACCCGCTTGCAACGAAATGACTCCAGAGCACTTAAAAACCCTCTTGCAACGAAATGACTCCAGAGCACTTAAAAACCCGCTTGCAACGAAATGACTCCAGAGCACTTAAAAACTCGCTTGCAACGAAATGACTCCAGAGTACTTAAAAACCCGCTTGCAACGAAATGACTCCAGAACACTTAAAAACCCGCTTGCAACGAAATGACTCCAGAGTACTTAAAAACCCACTTACAACAAAATGACTCCAGAGCACTTAAAAACCCGCTTGCAACGAAATGACTCCAGAACACTTAAAAACCCGCTTGCAACGAAATGACTCCAGAGCACTTAAAAACCCGCTTGCAACGAAATGACTCCAGAGCACTTAAAAACCCGCTTGCAACGAAATGACTCCAGAGTACTTAAAAACCCGCTTGCAACGAAATGACTCCAGAGCACTTAAAAACCCGCTTGCAACGAAATGACTCCAGAACACTAAAAACCCGCTTGCAACGAAATGACTCCAGAGCACTTAAAAACCCGCTTGCAACGAAATGACTCCAGAGCACTTGAAAACCCGCTTGCAACGAAATGCCTCCAGAGCACTTTAAAAACCCACTTCCAGTGAAATGTCTGAGAAGTATGTAAAAACCCGCTTGCAACGAAATGACTCCAGAACACGTAAAAACCCGCTTGCAACGAAATGACTCCAGAGCACTTAAAAACCCGCTTACAACGAAATGCCTTCAGAGCACTTAAAAACCCGCTTGCAACGAAATGACTCCAGAACACTTAAAAACCCGCTTGCAACGAAAAGACTCCAGAGCACTTAAAAACCCGCTTGCAACGAAATGACTCCAGAGCACTTAAAAAGTCGCTTGCAACGAAATGACTCCAGAGTACTTAAAAACTCGCTTGCAACGAAATGACTCCAGAACACTTAAAAACCCGCTTGCAACGAAATGACTCCAGAGTACTTAAAAACCAACTTACAACAAAATGACTCCAGAGCACTTAAAAACCCGCTTGCAACGAAATGACTCCAGAACACTTAAAAACCCGCTTGCAACGAAATGACTCCAGAGCACTTAAAAACCCGCTTGCAACGAAATGACTCCAGAGCACGTAAAAACCCGCTTGAAACGAAATGACTCCAGAGCACTTAAAAACCCGCTTGCAATGAAATGACTCCAGAGCACTTACAAACCCGCTTGCAACGAAATGACTCCAGTGCACTTAAAAACCCGCTTGCAACGAAATGACTCCAGAGCACTTAAAAACCCGCTTGCAACGAAATGACTCCAGAGCACTTAAAAACCCGCTTGCAACGAAATGACTCCAGAGCACTTAAAAACCGCTTGCAACGAAATGACTCCAGAGCACTTAAAAACCCGCTTGCAACGAAATGACTCCAGAGCACTTAAAAACCCGCTTGCAACGAAATGACTCCAGAGTACTTAAAAACCCACTTACAACAAAATGACTCCAGAGCACTTAAAAACCCGCTTGCAACGAAATGACTCCAGAACACTTAAAAACCCGCTTGCAACGAAATGACTCCAGAGCACTTAAAAACCCGCTTGCAACTAAATGACTCCAGAGCACGTAAAAACCCGCTTGCAACGAAATGACTCCAGAGCACTTAAAAACCCGCTTGCAATGAAATGACTCCAGAACACTTAAAAACCCGCTTGCAACGAAATGACTCCAGTGCACTTAAAAACCCGCTTGCAACGAAATGACTCCAGAGCACTTAAAAACCCGCTTGCAACGAAATGACTCCAGAGCACTTAAAAAACCCGCTTCCAGTGAAATGTCTGAGAAGTATGTAAAAACCCGCTTTCAACGAAATGACTCCAGAACACGTAAAAACCCGCTTGCAACGAAATGACTCCAGAGCACTTAAAAACCCGCTTACAACGAAATGCCTTCAGAGCACTTAAAAACCCGCTTGCAACGAAATGACTCCAGAACACTTAAAAACCCGCTTGCAACGAAAAGACTCCAGAGCACTTAAAAACCCGCTTGCAACGAAATGACTCCAGAGCACTTAAAAACCCTCTTGCAACGAAATGACTCCAGAGCACTTAAAAACCCGCTTGCAACGAAATGACTCCAGAGCACTTAAAAACTCGCTTGCAACGAAATGACTCCAGAGTACTTAAAAACCCGCTTGCAACGAAATGACTCCAGAACACTTAAAAACCCGCTTGCAACGAAATGACTCCAGAGTACTTAAAAACCCACTTACAACAAAATGACTCCAGAGCACTTAAAAACCCGCTTGCAACGAAATGACTCCAGAACACTTAAAAACCCGCTTGCAACGAAATGACTCCAGAGCACTTAAAAACCCGCTTGCAACGAAATGACTCCAGAGCACTTAAAAACCCGCTTGCAACGAAATGACTCCAGAGTACTTAAAAACCCGCTTGCAACGAAATGACTCCAGAGCACTTAAAAACCCGCTTGCAACGAAATGACTCCAGAACACTAAAAACCCGCTTGCAACGAAATGACTCCAGAGCACTTAAAAACCCGCTTGCAACGAAATGACTCCAGAGCACTTGAAAACCCGCTTGCAACGAAATGCCTCCAGAGCACTTTAAAAACCCACTTCCAGTGAAATGTCTGAGAAGTATGTAAAAACCCGCTTGCAACGAAATGACTCCAGAACACGTAAAAACCCGCTTGCAACGAAATGACTCCAGAGCACTTAAAAACCCGCTTACAACGAAATGCCTTCAGAGCACTTAAAAACCCGCTTGCAACGAAATGACTCCAGAACACTTAAAAACCCGCTTGCAACGAAAAGACTCCAGAGCACTTAAAAACCCGCTTGCAACGAAATGACTCCAGAGCACTTAAAAAGTCGCTTGCAACGAAATGACTCCAGAGTACTTAAAAACTCGCTTGCAACGAAATGACTCCAGAACACTTAAAAACCCGCTTGCAACGAAATGACTCCAGAGTACTTAAAAACCAACTTACAACAAAATGACTCCAGAGCACTTAAAAACCCGCTTGCAACGAAATGACTCCAGAACACTTAAAAACCCGCTTGCAACGAAATGACTCCAGAGCACTTAAAAACCCGCTTGCAACGAAATGACTCCAGAGCACGTAAAAACCCGCTTGAAACGAAATGACTCCAGAGCACTTAAAAACCCGCTTGCAATGAAATGACTCCAGAGCACTTACAAACCCGCTTGCAACGAAATGACTCCAGTGCACTTAAAAACCCGCTTGCAACGAAATGACTCCAGAGCACTTAAAAACCCGCTTGCAACGAAATGACTCCAGAGCACTTAAAAACCCGCTTGCAACGAAATGACTCCAGAGCACTTAAAAACCCGCTTGCAACGAAATGACTCCAGAGCACTTAAAAACCCGCTTGCAACGAAATGACTCCAGAACACTAAAAACCCGCTTGGAACGAAATGACTCCAGAGCACTTAAAACCCGCTTGCAACGAAATGACTCCAGAGCACTTAAAAACCCACTTGCAACGAAATGACTCCAGAGCACTTAAAAAACCCGCTTCCAGTGAAATGTCTGAGAAGTATGTAAAAACCCGCTTGCAACGAAATGACTCCAGAGCACGTAAAAAACCGCTTGCAACGAAATGACTCCAGAGCACTTCAAAAACCCGCTTCCAGTTAAATGTCAGAGAAGTATGTAAAAACCCGCTTACAACGAAATGATTCCAGAGCACGTAAAAACCCGCTTGCAACGAAATGACTCCAGAACACGTAAAAACCCGCTTGCAACGAAATGACTCCAGAGCACTTAAAAACCCGCTTAGAACGAAATGCCTTCAGAGCACTTAAAAACCCGCTTGCAACGAAATGACTCCAGAACACTTAAAAACCTGCTTGCAACGAAAAGACTCCAGAGCACTTAAAAACCCGCTTGCAATGAAATGACTCCAGAGCACTTAAAAACCCTCTTGCAACGAAATGACTCCAGAGCACTTAAAAACCCGCTTGCAACGAAATGACTCCAGAGCACTTAAAAACTCGCTTGCAACAAAATGACTCCAGAGTACTTAAAAACTCGCTTGCAACGAAATGACTCCAGAACACTTAAAAACCCGCTTGCAACGAAATGACTCCAGAACACTTAAAAACCCGCTTGCAACGAAATGACTCCAGAACACTTAAAAAACCCGCTTCCAGTGAAATGTCTGAGAAGTATGTAAAAACCCGCTTGCAACGAAATGACTCCAGAGCACGTAAAAACCCGCTTGCAACGAAATGACTCCAGAGCACTTCAAAAACCCGCTTCCAGTTAAATGTCAGAGAAGTATGTAAAAACCCGCTTGCAACGAAATGATTCCAGAGCACGTAAAAACCCGCTTGCAACGAAATGACTCCAGAGTACTTAAAAACCCGCTTGCAACGAAATGCCTCCAGAGCACTTAAAAAACCCACTTCCAGTGAAATGTCTGAGAAGTATGTAAAAACCCGCTTTCAACGAAATGACTCCAGAACACGTAAAAACCGCTTGCAACGAAATGACTCCAGAGCACTTAAAAACCCGCTTGCAACGAAATGACTCCAGAACACTTAAAAACCCGCTTGCAACGAAATGACACCAGTGCACTTAAAAACCCGCTTGCAACGAAATGCCTCCAGAGCACTTAAAAACCGCTTGCAACGAAATGACTCCAGAGCACTTAAAAACCCGCTTGCAACGAAATGACTCCAGAGCACTTAAAAACCCGCTTGCAACGAAATGACTCCAGAGCACTTAAAAACCCGCTTGCAACGAAATGACTCCAGAGTACTTAAAAACCCACTTACAACAAAATGACTCCAGAGCACTTAAAAACCCGCTTGCAACGAAATGACTCCAGAACACTTAAAAACCCGCTTGCAACGAAATGACTCCAGAGCACTTAAAAACCCGCTTGCAACTAAATGACTCCAGAGCACGTAAAAACCCGCTTGCAACGAAATGACTCCAGAGCACTTAAAAACCCGCTTGCAATGAAATGACTCCAGAACACTTAAAAACCCGCTTGCAACGAAATGACTCCAGTGCACTTAAAAACCCGCTTGCAACGAAATGACTCCAGAGCACTTAAAAACCCGCTTGCAACGAAATGACTCCAGAGCACTTAAAAAACCCGCTTCCAGTGAAATGTCTGAGAAGTATGTAAAAACCCGCTTTCAACGAAATGACTCCAGAACACGTAAAAACCCGCTTGCAACGAAATGACTCCAGAGCACTTAAAAACCCGCTTACAACGAAATGCCTTCAGAGCACTTAAAAACCCGCTTGCAACGAAATGACTCCAGAACACTTAAAAACCCGCTTGCAACGAAAAGACTCCAGAGCACTTAAAAACCCGCTTGCAACGAAATGACTCCAGAGCACTTAAAAACCCTCTTGCAACGAAATGACTCCAGAGCACTTAAAAACCCGCTTGCAACGAAATGACTCCAGAGCACTTAAAAACTCGCTTGCAACGAAATGACTCCAGAGTACTTAAAAACCCGCTTGCAACGAAATGACTCCAGAACACTTAAAAACCCGCTTGCAACGAAATGACTCCAGAGTACTTAAAAACCCACTTACAACAAAATGACTCCAGAGCACTTAAAAACCCGCTTGCAACGAAATGACTCCAGAACACTTAAAAACCCGCTTGCAACGAAATGACTCCAGAGCACTTAAAAACCCGCTTGCAACGAAATGACTCCAGAGCACTTAAAAACCCGCTTGCAACGAAATGACTCCAGAGTACTTAAAAACCCGCTTGCAACGAAATGACTCCAGAGCACTTAAAAACCCGCTTGCAACGAAATGACTCCAGAACACTAAAAACCCGCTTGCAACGAAATGACTCCAGAGCACTTAAAAACCCGCTTGCAACGAAATGACTCCAGAGCACTTGAAAACCCGCTTGCAACGAAATGCCTCCAGAGCACTTTAAAAACCCACTTCCAGTGAAATGTCTGAGAAGTATGTAAAAACCCGCTTGCAACGAAATGACTCCAGAACACGTAAAAACCCGCTTGCAACGAAATGACTCCAGAGCACTTAAAAACCCGCTTACAACGAAATGCCTTCAGAGCACTTAAAAACCCGCTTGCAACGAAATGACTCCAGAACACTTAAAAACCCGCTTGCAACGAAAAGACTCCAGAGCACTTAAAAACCCGCTTGCAACGAAATGACTCCAGAGCACTTAAAAAGTCGCTTGCAACGAAATGACTCCAGAGTACTTAAAAACTCGCTTGCAACGAAATGACTCCAGAACACTTAAAAACCCGCTTGCAACGAAATGACTCCAGAGTACTTAAAAACCAACTTACAACAAAATGACTCCAGAGCACTTAAAAACCCGCTTGCAACGAAATGACTCCAGAACACTTAAAAACCCGCTTGCAACGAAATGACTCCAGAGCACTTAAAAACCCGCTTGCAACGAAATGACTCCAGAGCACGTAAAAACCCGCTTGAAACGAAATGACTCCAGAGCACTTAAAAACCCGCTTGCAATGAAATGACTCCAGAGCACTTACAAACCCGCTTGCAACGAAATGACTCCAGTGCACTTAAAAACCCGCTTGCAACGAAATGACTCCAGAGCACTTAAAAACCCGCTTGCAACGAAATGACTCCAGAGCACTTAAAAACCCGCTTGCAACGAAATGACTCCAGAGCACTTAAAAACCGCTTGCAACGAAATGACTCCAGAGCACTTAAAAACCCGCTTGCAACGAAATGACTCCAGAGCACTTAAAAACCCGCTTGCAACGAAATGACTCCAGAGTACTTAAAAACCCACTTACAACAAAATGACTCCAGAGCACTTAAAAACCCGCTTGCAACGAAATGACTCCAGAACACTTAAAAACCCGCTTGCAACGAAATGACTCCAGAGCACTTAAAAACCCGCTTGCAACTAAATGACTCCAGAGCACGTAAAAACCCGCTTGCAACGAAATGACTCCAGAGCACTTAAAAACCCGCTTGCAATGAAATGACTCCAGAACACTTAAAAACCCGCTTGCAACGAAATGACTCCAGTGCACTTAAAAACCCGCTTGCAACGAAATGACTCCAGAGCACTTAAAAACCCGCTTGCAACGAAATGACTCCAGAGCACTTAAAAAACCCGCTTCCAGTGAAATGTCTGAGAAGTATGTAAAAACCCGCTTTCAACGAAATGACTCCAGAACACGTAAAAACCCGCTTGCAACGAAATGACTCCAGAGCACTTAAAAACCCGCTTGCAACGAAATGACTCCAGAGCACTTAAAAACCCGCTTACAACGAAATGCCTTCAGAGCACTTAAAAACCCGCTTGCAACGAAATGACTCCAGAACACTTAAAAACCCGCTTGCAACGAAAAGACTCCAGAGCACTTAAAAACCCGCTTGCAACGAAATGACTCCAGAGCACTTAAAAAGTCGCTTGCAACGAAATGACTCCAGAGTACTTAAAAACTCGCTTGCAACGAAATGACTCCAGAACACTTAAAAACCCGCTTGCAACGAAATGACTCCAGAGTACTTAAAAACCAACTTACAACAAAATGACTCCAGAGCACTTAAAAACCCGCTTGCAACGAAATGACTCCAGAACACGTAAAAACCCGCTTGCAACGAAATGACTCCAGAGCACTTAAAAACCCGCTTACAACGAAATGCCTTCAGAGCACTTAAAAACCCGCTTGCAACGAAATGACTCCAGAACACGTAAAAACCCGCTTGCAACGAAATGACTCCAGAGCACTTAAAAACCCGCTTAGAACGAAATGCCTTCAGAGCACTTAAAAACCCGCTTGCAACGAAATGACTCCAGAACACTTAAAAACCTGCTTGCAACGAAAAGACTCCAGAGCACTTAAAAACCCGCTTGCAATGAAATGACTCCAGAGCACTTAAAAACCCTCTTGCAACGAAATGACTCCAGAGCACTTAAAAACCCGCTTGCAACGAAATGACTCCAGAGCACTTAAAAACTCGCTTGCAACAAAATGACTCCAGAGTACTTAAAAACTCGCTTGCAACGAAATGACTCCAGAACACTTAAAAACCCGCTTGCAACGAAATGACTCCAGAACACTTAAAAACCCGCTTGCAACGAAATGACTCCAGAACACTTAAAAAACCCGCTTCCAGTGAAATGTCTGAGAAGTATGTAAAAACCCGCTTGCAACGAAATGACTCCAGAGCACGTAAAAACCCGCTTGCAACGAAATGACTCCAGAGCACTTCAAAAACCCGCTTCCAGTTAAATGTCAGAGAAGTATGTAAAAACCCGCTTGCAACGAAATGATTCCAGAGCACGTAAAAACCCGCTTGCAACGAAATGACTCCAGAGTACTTAAAAACCCGCTTGCAACGAAATGCCTCCAGAGCACTTAAAAAACCCACTTCCAGTGAAATGTCTGAGAAGTATGTAAAAACCCGCTTTCAACGAAATGACTCCAGAACACGTAAAAACCGCTTGCAACGAAATGACTCCAGAGCACTTAAAAACCCGCTTGCAACGAAATGACTCCAGAACACTTAAAAACCCGCTTGCAACGAAATGACACCAGTGCACTTAAAAACCCGCTTGCAACGAAATGCCTCCAGAGCACTTAAAAACCGCTTGCAACGAAATGACTCCAGAGCACTTAAAAACCCGCTTGCAACGAAATGACTCCAGAGCACTTAAAAACCCGCTTGCAACGAAATGACTCCAGAGCACTTAAAAACCCGCTTGCAACGAAATGACTCCAGAGTACTTAAAAACCCACTTACAACAAAATGACTCCAGAGCACTTAAAAACCCGCTTGCAACGAAATGACTCCAGAACACTTAAAAACCCGCTTGCAACGAAATGACTCCAGAGCACTTAAAAACCCGCTTGCAACTAAATGACTCCAGAGCACGTAAAAACCCGCTTGCAACGAAATGACTCCAGAGCACTTAAAAACCCGCTTGCAATGAAATGACTCCAGAACACTTAAAAACCCGCTTGCAACGAAATGACTCCAGTGCACTTAAAAACCCGCTTGCAACGAAATGACTCCAGAGCACTTAAAAACCCGCTTGCAACGAAATGACTCCAGAGCACTTAAAAAACCCGCTTCCAGTGAAATGTCTGAGAAGTATGTAAAAACCCGCTTTCAACGAAATGACTCCAGAACACGTAAAAACCCGCTTGCAACGAAATGACTCCAGAGCACTTAAAAACCCGCTTACAACGAAATGCCTTCAGAGCACTTAAAAACCCGCTTGCAACGAAATGACTCCAGAACACTTAAAAACCCGCTTGCAACGAAAAGACTCCAGAGCACTTAAAAACCCGCTTGCAACGAAATGACTCCAGAGCACTTAAAAACCCTCTTGCAACGAAATGACTCCAGAGCACTTAAAAACCCGCTTGCAACGAAATGACTCCAGAGCACTTAAAAACTCGCTTGCAACGAAATGACTCCAGAGTACTTAAAAACCCGCTTGCAACGAAATGACTCCAGAACACTTAAAAACCCGCTTGCAACGAAATGACTCCAGAGTACTTAAAAACCCACTTACAACAAAATGACTCCAGAGCACTTAAAAACCCGCTTGCAACGAAATGACTCCAGAACACTTAAAAACCCGCTTGCAACGAAATGACTCCAGAGCACTTAAAAACCCGCTTGCAACGAAATGACTCCAGAGCACTTAAAAACCCGCTTGCAACGAAATGACTCCAGAGTACTTAAAAACCCGCTTGCAACGAAATGACTCCAGAGCACTTAAAAACCCGCTTGCAACGAAATGACTCCAGAACACTAAAAACCCGCTTGCAACGAAATGACTCCAGAGCACTTAAAAACCCGCTTGCAACGAAATGACTCCAGAGCACTTGAAAACCCGCTTGCAACGAAATGCCTCCAGAGCACTTTAAAAACCCACTTCCAGTGAAATGTCTGAGAAGTATGTAAAAACCCGCTTGCAACGAAATGACTCCAGAACACGTAAAAACCCGCTTGCAACGAAATGACTCCAGAGCACTTAAAAACCCGCTTACAACGAAATGCCTTCAGAGCACTTAAAAACCCGCTTGCAACGAAATGACTCCAGAACACTTAAAAACCCGCTTGCAACGAAAAGACTCCAGAGCACTTAAAAACCCGCTTGCAACGAAATGACTCCAGAGCACTTAAAAAGTCGCTTGCAACGAAATGACTCCAGAGTACTTAAAAACTCGCTTGCAACGAAATGACTCCAGAACACTTAAAAACCCGCTTGCAACGAAATGACTCCAGAGTACTTAAAAACCAACTTACAACAAAATGACTCCAGAGCACTTAAAAACCCGCTTGCAACGAAATGACTCCAGAACACTTAAAAACCCGCTTGCAACGAAATGACTCCAGAGCACTTAAAAACCCGCTTGCAACGAAATGACTCCAGAGCACGTAAAAACCCGCTTGAAACGAAATGACTCCAGAGCACTTAAAAACCCGCTTGCAATGAAATGACTCCAGAGCACTTACAAACCCGCTTGCAACGAAATGACTCCAGTGCACTTAAAAACCCGCTTGCAACGAAATGACTCCAGAGCACTTAAAAACCCGCTTGCAACGAAATGACTCCAGAGCACTTAAAAACCCGCTTGCAACGAAATGACTCCAGAGCACTTAAAAACCCGCTTGCAACGAAATGACTCCAGAGCACTTAAAAACCCGCTTGCAACGAAATGACTCCAGAACACTAAAAACCCGCTTGCAACGAAATGACTCCAGAGCACTTAAAAACCCGCTTGCAACGAAATGACTCCAGAACACTAAAAACCCGCTTGCAACGAAATGACTCCAGAGCACTTAAAAACCCGCTTGCAACGAAATGACTCCAGACCAATTAAAAACCCGCTTGCAACGAAATGACTCCAGAGCACTTGAAAACCCGCTTGCAACGAAATGACTCCAGAGCACTTAAAAAACCCGCTTCCAGTGAAATGTCTGAGAAGTATGTAAAAACCCGCTTGCAACGAAATGACTCCAGAGCACGTAAAAAACCGCTTGCAACGAAATGACTCCAGAGCACTTCAAAAACCCGCTTCCAGTTAAATGTCAGAGAAGTATGTAAAAACCCGCTTGCAACGAAATGATTCCAGAGCACGTAAAACCCGCTTGCAACGAAATGACTCCAGAACACGTAAAAACCCGCTTGCAACGAAATGACTCCAGAGCACTTAAAAACCCGCATGCAACGAAATGACTCCAGAGCACTTAAAAACTCGCTTGCAACGAAATGACTCCAGAGTACTTAAAAACTCGCTTGCAACGAAATGACTCCAGAACACTTAAAAACCCGCTTGCAACGAAATGACTCCAGAGTACTTAAAAACCCACTTACAACAAAATGACTCCAGAGCACTTCAAAACCCGCTTGCAACGAAATGACTCCAGAACACTTAAAAACCCGCTTGCAACGAAATGACTCCAGAGCACGAAAAACCGCTTGCAACGAAATGACTCCAGAGCACTTAAAAACCCGCTTGCAACGAAATGACTCCAGTGCACTTAAAAACCCGCTTGCAACGAAATGCCTCCAGAGCACTTAAAAACCGCTTGCAAAGAAATGACTCCAGAGCACTTAAAAACCCGCTTGCAACGAAATGACTCCAGAGTACTTAAAAACCCGCTTGCAACGAAATGACTCCAGAGCACTTGAAAACCCGCTTGCAACGAAATGACTCCAGAACACTAAAAACCCGCTTGGAACGAAATGACTCCAGAGCACTTAAAACCCGCTTGCAACGAAATGACTCCAGAGCACTTAAAAACCCACTTGCAACGAAATGACTCCAGAGCACTTAAAAAACCCGCTTCCAGTGAAATGTCTGAGAAGTATGTAAAAACCCGCTTGCAACGAAATGACTCCAGAGCACGTAAAAAACCGCTTGCAACGAAATGACTCCAGAGCACTTCAAAAACCCGCTTCCAGTTAAATGTCAGAGAAGTATGTAAAAACCCGCTTACAACGAAATGATTCCAGAGCACGTAAAAACCCGCTTGCAACGAAATGACTCCAGAACACGTAAAAACCCGCTTGCAACGAAATGACTCCAGAGCACTTAAAAACCCGCTTAGAACGAAATGCCTTCAGAGCACTTAAAAACCCGCTTGCAACGAAATGACTCCAGAACACTTAAAAACCTGCTTGCAACGAAAAGACTCCAGAGCACTTAAAAACCCGCTTGCAATGAAATGACTCCAGAGCACTTAAAAACCCTCTTGCAACGAAATGACTCCAGAGCACTTAAAAACCCGCTTGCAACGAAATGACTCCAGAGCACTTAAAAACTCGCTTGCAACAAAATGACTCCAGAGTACTTAAAAACTCGCTTGCAACGAAATGACTCCAGAACACTTAAAAACCCGCTTGCAACGAAATGACTCCAGAACACTTAAAAACCCGCTTGCAACGAAATGACTCCAGAACACTTAAAAAACCCGCTTCCAGTGAAATGTCTGAGAAGTATGTAAAAACCCGCTTGCAACGAAATGACTCCAGAGCACGTAAAAACCCGCTTGCAACGAAATGACTCCAGAGCACTTCAAAAACCCGCTTCCAGTTAAATGTCAGAGAAGTATGTAAAAACCCGCTTGCAACGAAATGATTCCAGAGCACGTAAAAACCCGCTTGCAACGAAATGACTCCAGAGTACTTAAAAACCCGCTTGCAACGAAATGCCTCCAGAGCACTTAAAAAACCCACTTCCAGTGAAATGTCTGAGAAGTATGTAAAAACCCGCTTTCAACGAAATGACTCCAGAACACGTAAAAACCGCTTGCAACGAAATGACTCCAGAGCACTTAAAAACCCGCTTGCAACGAAATGACTCCAGAACACTTAAAAACCCGCTTGCAACGAAATGACACCAGTGCACTTAAAAACCCGCTTGCAACGAAATGCCTCCAGAGCACTTAAAAACCGCTTGCAACGAAATGACTCCAGAGCACTTAAAAACCCGCTTGCAACGAAATGACTCCAGAGCACTTAAAAACCCGCTTGCAACGAAATGACTCCAGAGCACTTAAAAACCCGCTTGCAACGAAATGACTCCAGAGTACTTAAAAACCCACTTACAACAAAATGACTCCAGAGCACTTAAAAACCCGCTTGCAACGAAATGACTCCAGAACACTTAAAAACCCGCTTGCAACGAAATGACTCCAGAGCACTTAAAAACCCGCTTGCAACTAAATGACTCCAGAGCACGTAAAAACCCGCTTGCAACGAAATGACTCCAGAGCACTTAAAAACCCGCTTGCAATGAAATGACTCCAGAACACTTAAAAACCCGCTTGCAACGAAATGACTCCAGTGCACTTAAAAACCCGCTTGCAACGAAATGACTCCAGAGCACTTAAAAACCCGCTTGCAACGAAATGACTCCAGAGCACTTAAAAAACCCGCTTCCAGTGAAATGTCTGAGAAGTATGTAAAAACCCGCTTTCAACGAAATGACTCCAGAACACGTAAAAACCCGCTTGCAACGAAATGACTCCAGAGCACTTAAAAACCCGCTTACAACGAAATGCCTTCAGAGCACTTAAAAACCCGCTTGCAACGAAATGACTCCAGAACACTTAAAAACCCGCTTGCAACGAAAAGACTCCAGAGCACTTAAAAACCCGCTTGCAACGAAATGACTCCAGAGCACTTAAAAACCCTCTTGCAACGAAATGACTCCAGAGCACTTAAAAACCCGCTTGCAACGAAATGACTCCAGAGCACTTAAAAACTCGCTTGCAACGAAATGACTCCAGAGTACTTAAAAACCCGCTTGCAACGAAATGACTCCAGAACACTTAAAAACCCGCTTGCAACGAAATGACTCCAGAGTACTTAAAAACCCACTTACAACAAAATGACTCCAGAGCACTTAAAAACCCGCTTGCAACGAAATGACTCCAGAACACTTAAAAACCCGCTTGCAACGAAATGACTCCAGAGCACTTAAAAACCCGCTTGCAACGAAATGACTCCAGAGCACTTAAAAACCCGCTTGCAACGAAATGACTCCAGAGTACTTAAAAACCCGCTTGCAACGAAATGACTCCAGAGCACTTAAAAACCCGCTTGCAACGAAATGACTCCAGAACACTAAAAACCCGCTTGCAACGAAATGACTCCAGAGCACTTAAAAACCCGCTTGCAACGAAATGACTCCAGAGCACTTGAAAACCCGCTTGCAACGAAATGCCTCCAGAGCACTTTAAAAACCCACTTCCAGTGAAATGTCTGAGAAGTATGTAAAAACCCGCTTGCAACGAAATGACTCCAGAACACGTAAAAACCCGCTTGCAACGAAATGACTCCAGAGCACTTAAAAACCCGCTTACAACGAAATGCCTTCAGAGCACTTAAAAACCCGCTTGCAACGAAATGACTCCAGAACACTTAAAAACCCGCTTGCAACGAAAAGACTCCAGAGCACTTAAAAACCCGCTTGCAACGAAATGACTCCAGAGCACTTAAAAAGTCGCTTGCAACGAAATGACTCCAGAGTACTTAAAAACTCGCTTGCAACGAAATGACTCCAGAACACTTAAAAACCCGCTTGCAACGAAATGACTCCAGAGTACTTAAAAACCAACTTACAACAAAATGACTCCAGAGCACTTAAAAACCCGCTTGCAACGAAATGACTCCAGAACACTTAAAAACCCGCTTGCAACGAAATGACTCCAGAGCACTTAAAAACCCGCTTGCAACGAAATGACTCCAGAGCACGTAAAAACCCGCTTGAAACGAAATGACTCCAGAGCACTTAAAAACCCGCTTGCAATGAAATGACTCCAGAGCACTTACAAACCCGCTTGCAACGAAATGACTCCAGTGCACTTAAAAACCCGCTTGCAACGAAATGACTCCAGAGCACTTAAAAACCCGCTTGCAACGAAATGACTCCAGAGCACTTAAAAACCCGCTTGCAACGAAATGACTCCAGAGCACTTAAAAACCCGCTTGCAACGAAATGACTCCAGAGCACTTAAAAACCCGCTTGCAACGAAATGACTCCAGAACACTAAAAACCCGCTTGCAACGAAATGACTCCAGAGCACTTAAAAACCCGCTTGCAACGAAATGACTCCAGAGCACTTAAAAACCCGCTTGCAACGAAATGACTCCAGAGCACTTGAAAACCTGCTTGCAACGAAATGACTCCAGAGCACTTAAAAAACCCGCTTCTAGTGAAATGTCTGAGAAGTATGTAAAAACCCGCTTGCAACGAAATGACTCCAGAGCACGTAAAAACCCGCTTGCAACGAAATGACTCCAGAGCACTTCAAAAACCCGCTTCCAGTTAAATGTCAGAGAAGTATGTAAAAACCCGCTTGCAAAGAAATGATTCCAGAGCACGTAAAAACCCGCTTGCAACGAAATTACTCCAGAGCACTTAAAACCCCGCTTGCAACGAAATGACTCCAGAGTACTTAAAAACCCGCTTGCAACGAAATGACTCCAGAGCACTTAAAAAACCCGCTTCCAGTGAAATGTCTGAGAAGTATGTAAAAACCCGCTTGCAACGAAATGACTCCAGAGCACGTAAAAACCCGCTTGCAACGAAATGACTCCAGAGCACATATTAAACCCGCTTCCAGTTAAATGTCAGAGAAGTATGTAAAAACCCGCTTGCAACGAAATGATTCCAGAGCACGTAAAACCCGCTTGCAACGAAATGACTCCAGAACACGTAAAAACCCGCTTGCAACGAAATGACTGCAGAGCACTTAAAAACCCGCTTACAACGAAATGCCTTCAGAGCACTTAAAAACCCGCTTGCAACGAAATGACTCCAGAACACTTAAAAACCCGCTTGCAACGAAAAGAATCCAGAGCACTTAAAAACCCGCTTGCAATGAAATGCCTCCAGAGCACTTAAAAAACCCACTTCCAGTGAAATGTCTGAGAAGTATTTAAAAACCCGCTTGCAACGAAATGACTCCAGAACACGTAAAAACCCGCTTGCAACGAAATGACTCCAGAGCACTTAAAAACCCGCTTACAACGAAATGCCTTCAGAGCACTTAAAAACCCGCTTGCAACGAAATGACTCCAGAACACTTAAAAACCCGCTTGCAACGAAAAGACTCCAGAGCACTTAAAAACCCGCTTGCAACGAAATGACTCCAGAGCACTTAAAAACCCTCTTGCAACGAAATGACTCCAGAGCACTTAAAAACCCGCTTGCAAGGAAATGACTCCAGAGCACTTAAAAAGTCGCTTGCAACGAAATGACTCCAGAGTACTTAAAAACTCGCTTGCAACGAAATGACTCCAGAACACTTAAAAACCCGCTTGCAACGAAATGACTCCAGAGTACTTGAAAACCCACTTACAACAAAATGACTCCAGAGCACTTAAAAACCCGCTTGCAACGAAATGACTCCAGAACACTTAAAAACCCGCTTGCAACGAAATGACTCCAGAGCACTTAAAAACCCGCTTGCAACTAAATGACTCCAGAGCACGTAAATACCCGCTTGCAACGAAATGACTCCAGAGCACTTAAAAACCCGCTTGCAATGAAATGACTCCAGAACACTTAAAAACCCGCTTGCAACGAAATGACTCCAGTGCACTTAAAAACCCGCTTGCAACGAAATGACTCCAGAGCACTTAAAAACCCGCTTGCAACGAAATGACTCCAGAGCACTTCAAAAACCCGCTTCCAGTTAAATGTCAGAGAAGTATGTAAAAACCCGCTTGCAACGAAATGATTCCAGAGCACGTAAAAACCCGCTTGCAACGAAATGACTCCAGAGTACTTAAAAACCCGCTTGCAACGAAATGACTCCAGAGCACTTAAAAACTCGCTTGCAACGAAATGACTCCAGAGTACTTAAAAACTCGCTTGCAACGAAATGACTCCAGAGCACTTCAAAAACCCGCTTGCAACGAAATGACTCCAGAGCACTTAAAAACCCGCTTGCAACGAAATGACTCCAGAGCACGTAAAAACCCGCTTGCAACGAAATGACTCCAGAGCACTTCAAAAACCCGCTTCCAGTGAAATGTCTGAGAAGTATGTAAAAACCCGCTTGCAACGAAATGATTCCAGAGCACGTAAAAACCCGCTTGCAACGAAATGACTCCAGAGTACTTAAAAACCCGCTTGCAACGAAATGCCTCCAGAGCACTTAAAAAACCCACTTCCAGTGAAATGTCTGAGAAGTATGTAAAAACCCGCTTGCAACGAAATGACTCCAGAACACGTAAAAACCCGCTTGCAACGAAATGACTCCAGAGCACTTAAAAACCCGCTTACAACGAAATGCCTTCAGAGCACTTAAAAACCCGCTTGCAACGAAATGACTCCAGAACACTAAAAACCCGCTTGGAACGAAATGACTCCAGAGCACTTAAAAACCCGCTTGCAACGAAATGACTCCAGAGCACTTAAAAACCCACTTGCAACGAAATGACTCCAGAGCACTTGAAAACCCGCTTGCAACGAAATGACTCCAGAGCACTTAAAAAACCCGCTTCCAGTGAAATGTCTGAGAAGTATGTAAAAACCCGCTTGCAACGAAATGACTCCAGAGCACGTAAAAAACCGCTTGCAACGAAATGACTCCAGAGCACTTCAAAAACCCGCTTCCAGTTAAATGTCAGAGAAGTATGTAAAAACCCGCTTGCAACGAAATGATTCCAGAGCACGTAAAAACCCGCTTGCAACGAAATGACTCCAGAACACGTAAAAACCCGCTTGCAACGAAATGACTCCAGAGCACTTAAAAACCCGCTTACAACGAAATGACTCCAGAGCACTTAAAAACCCGCTTGCAATGAAATGAATCCAGAGTACTTAAAAACCCGCTTGCAACGAAATGACTCCAGAGCACTTAAAAACCCGCTTGCAACGAAATGACTCCAGAGCACTTAAAAACCCGCTTGCAATGAAATGAATCCAGAGTACTTAAAAACCCGCTTGCAACGAAATGACTCCAGAGCACTTAAAAACCCGCTTGCAACGAAATGACTCCAGAACACGTAAAAACCCGCTTGCAACGAAATGACTCCAGAGCACTTAAAAACCCGCATGCAACGAAATGACTCCAGAGCACTTAAAAACTCGCTTGCAACGAAATGACTCCAGAGTACTTAAAAACTCGCTTGCAACGAAATGACTCCAGAACACTTAAAAACCCGCTTGCAACGAAATGACTCCAGAGTACTTAAAAACCCACTTACAACAAAATGACTCCAGAGCACTTCAAAACCCGCTTGCAACGAAATGACTCCAGAACACTTAAAAACCCGCTTGCAACGAAATGACTCCAGAGTACTTAAAAACCCGCTTGCAACGAAATGACTCCAGAGCACGAAAAACCGCTTGCAACGAAATGACTCCAGAGCACTTAAAAACCCGCTTGCAACGAAATGACTCCAGAACACTTAAAAACCCGCTTGCAACGAAATGACTCCAGTGCACTTAAAAACCCGCTTGCAACGAAATGCCTCCAGAGCACTTAAAAACCGCTTGCAACGAAATGACTCCAGAGCACTTGAAAACCCGCTTGAAACGAAATGACTCCAGAACACTTAAAAACCCGCTTGCAACGAAATGACTCCAGAGTACTTAAAAACCCACTTACAACAAAATGACTCCAGAGCACTTCAAAACCCGCTTGCAACGAAATGACTCCAGAACACTTAAAAACCCGCTTGCAACGAAATGACTCCAGAGTACTTAAAAACCCGCTTGCAACGAAATGACTCCAGAGCACTTAAAAAACCCGCTTCCAGTGAAATGTCTGAGAAGTATGTAAAAACCCGCTTGCAACGAAATGACTCCAGAGCACGTAAAAAACCGCTTGCAACGAAATGACTCCAGAGCACTTCAAAAACCCGCTTCCAGTTAAATGTCAGAGAAGTATGTAAAAACCCGCTTGCAACAAAATGATTCCAGAGCACGTAAAAACCCGCTTGCAACGAAATGACTCCAGAACACGTAAAAACCCGCTTGCAACGAAATGACTCCAGAGCACTTAAAAACCCGCTTAGAACGAAATGCCTTCAGAGCACTTAAAAACCCGCTTGCAACGAAATGACTCCAGAACACTTAAAAACCTGCTTGCAACGAAAAGACTCCAGAGCACTTAAAAACCCGCTTGCAATGAAATGACTCCAGAGCACTTAAAAACCCTCTTGCAACGAAATGACTCCAGAGCACTTAAAAACCCGCTTGCAACGAAATGACTCCAGAGCACTTAAAAACTCGCTTGCAACAAAATGACTCCAGAGTACTTAAAAACTCGCTTGCAACGAAATGACTCCAGAACACTTAAAAACCCGCTTGCAACGAAATGACTCCAGAACACTTAAAAACCCGCTTGCAACGAAATGACTCCAGAACACTTAAAAAACCCGCTTCCAGTGAAATGTCTGAGAAGTATGTAAAAACCCGCTTGCAACGAAATGACTCCAGAGCACGTAAAAACCCGCTTGCAACGAAATGACTCCAGAGCACTTCAAAAACCCGCTTCCAGTTAAATGTCAGAGAAGTATGTAAAAACCCGCTTGCAACGAAATGATTCCAGAGCACGTAAAAACCCGCTTGCAACGAAATGACTCCAGAGTACTTAAAAACCCGCTTGCAACGAAATGCCTCCAGAGCACTTAAAAAACCCACTTCCAGTGAAATGTCTGAGAAGTATGTAAAAACCCGCTTTCAACGAAATGACTCCAGAACACGTAAAAACCGCTTGCAACGAAATGACTCCAGAGCACTTAAAAACCCGCTTGCAACGAAATGACTCCAGAACACTTAAAAACCCGCTTGCAACGAAATGACACCAGTGCACTTAAAAACCCGCTTGCAACGAAATGCCTCCAGAGCACTTAAAAACCGCTTGCAACGAAATGACTCCAGAGCACTTAAAAACCCGCTTGCAATGAAATGAATCCAGAGTACTTAAAAACCCGCTTGCAACGAAATGACTCCAGAGCACTTAAAAACCCGCTTGCAACGAAATGACTACAGAACACTAAAAACCCGCTTGCAACGAAATGACTCCAGAGCACTTAAAAACCCGCTTGCAACGAAATGACTCCAGACCAATTAAAAACCCGCTTGCAACGAAATGACTCCAGAGCACTTGAAAACCCGCTTGCAACGAAATGACTCCAGAGCACTTAAAAAACCCGCTTCCAGTGAAATGTCTGAGAAGTATGTAAAAACCCGCTTGCAACGAAATGACTCCAGAGCACGTAAAAAACCGCTTGCAACGAAATGACTCCAGAGCACTTCAAAAACCCGCTTCCAGTTAAATGTCAGAGAAGTATGTAAAAACCCGCTTGCAACGAAATGATTCCAGAGCACGTAAAACCCGCTTGCAACGAAATGACTCCAGAACACGTAAAAACCCGCTTGCAACGAAATGACTCCAGAGCACTTAAAAACCCGCATGCAACGAAATGACTCCAGAGCACTTAAAAACTCGCTTGCAACGAAATGACTCCAGAGTACTTAAAAACTCGCTTGCAACGAAATGACTCCAGAACACTTAAAAACCCGCTTGCAACGAAATGACTCCAGAGTACTTAAAAACCCACTTACAACAAAATGACTCCAGAGCACTTCAAAACCCGCTTGCAACGAAATGACTCCAGAACACTTAAAAACCCGCTTGCAACGAAATGACTCCAGAGTACTTAAAAACCCGCTTGCAACGAAATGACTCCAGAGCACGAAAAACTGCTTGCAACGAAATGACTCCAGAGCACCTAAAAACCCGCTTGCAACGAAATGACTCCAGAACACTTAAAAACCCGCTTGCAACGAAATGACTCCAGTGCACTTAAAAACCCGCTTGCAACGAAATGCCTCCAGAGCACTTAAAAACCGCTTGCAACGAAATGACTCCAGAGCACTTAAAAACCCGCTTGCAACGAAATGACTCCAGAGTACTTAAAAACCCGCTTGCAACGAAATGACTCCAGAGCACTTGAAAACCCGCTTGCAACGAAATGACTCCAGAGCACTTAAAAAACCCACTTCCAGTGAAATGTCTGAGAAGTATGTAAAAACCCGCTTTCAACGAAATGACTCCAGAACACGTAAAAACCGCTTGCAACGAAATGACTCCAGAGCACTTAAAAACCCGCTTGCAACGAAATGACTCCAGAACACTTAAAAACCCGCTTGCAACGAAATGACACCAGTGCACTTAAAAACCCGCTTGCAACGAAATGCCTCCAGAGCACTTAAAAACCGCTTGCAACGAAATGACTCCAGAGCACTTAAAAACCCGCTTGCAATGAAATGAATCCAGAGTACTTAAAAACCCGCTTGCAACGAAATGACTCCAGAGCACTTAAAAACCCGCTTGCAACGAAATGACTCCAGAACACTAAAAACCCGCTTGCAACGAAATGACTCCAGAGCACTTAAAAACCCGCTTGCAACGAAATGACTCCAGACCAATTAAAAACCCGCTTGCAACGAAATGACTCCAGAGCACTTGAAAACCCGCTTGCAACGAAATGACTCCAGAGCACTTAAAAAACCCGCTTCCAGTGAAATGTCTGAGAAGTATGTAAAAACCCGCTTGCAACGAAATGACTCCAGAGCACGTAAAAAACCGCTTGCAACGAAATGACTCCAGAGCACTTCAAAAACCCGCTTCCAGTTAAATGTCAGAGAAGTATGTAAAAACCCGCTTGCAACGAAATGATTCCAGAGCACGTAAAACCCGCTTGCAACGAAATGACTCCAGAACACGTAAAAACCCGCTTGCAACGAAATGACTCCAGAGCACTTAAAAACCCGCATGCAACGAAATGACTCCAGAGCACTTAAAAACTCGCTTGCAACGAAATGACTCCAGAGTACTTAAAAACTCGCTTGCAACGAAATGACTCCAGAACACTTAAAAACCCGCTTGCAACGAAATGACTCCAGAGTACTTAAAAACCCACTTACAACAAAATGACTCCAGAGCACTTCAAAACCCGCTTGCAACGAAATGACTCCAGAACACTTAAAAACCCGCTTGCAACGAAATGACTCCAGAGTACTTAAAAACCCGCTTGCAACGAAATGACTCCAGAGCACGAAAAACCGCTTGCAACGAAATGACTCCAGAGCACTTAAAAACCCGCTTGCAACGAAATGACTCCAGAACACTTAAAAACCCGCTTGCAACGAAATGACTCCAGTGCACTTAAAAACCCGCTTGCAACGAAATGCCTCCAGAGCACTTAAAAACCGCTTGCAACGAAATGACTCCAGAGCACTTAAAAACCCGCTTGCAACGAAATGACTCCAGAGTACTTAAAAACCCGCTTGCAACGAAATGACTCCAGAGCACTTGAAAACCCGCTTGCAACGAAATGACTCCAGAACACTAAAAACCCGCTTGGAACGAAATGACTCCAGAGCACTTAAAACCCGCTTGCAACGAAATGACTCCAGAGCACTTAAAAACCCACTTGCAACGAAATGACTCCAGAGCACTTAAAAAACCCGCTTCCAGTGAAATGTCTGAGAAGTATGTAAAAACCCGCTTGCAACGAAATGACTCCAGAGCACGTAAAAAACCGCTTGCAACGAAATGACTCCAGAGCACTTCAAAAACCCGCTTCCAGTTAAATGTCAGAGAAGTATGTAAAAACCCGCTTACAACGAAATGATTCCAGAGCACGTAAAAACCCGCTTGCAACGAAATGACTCCAGAACACGTAAAAACCCGCTTGCAACGAAATGACTCCAGAGCACTTAAAAACCCGCTTAGAACGAAATGCCTTCAGAGCACTTAAAAACCCGCTTGCAACGAAATGACTCCAGAACACTTAAAAACCTGCTTGCAACGAAAAGACTCCAGAGCACTTAAAAACCCGCTTGCAATGAAATGACTCCAGAGCACTTAAAAACCCTCTTGCAACGAAATGACTCCAGAGCACTTAAAAACCCGCTTGCAACGAAATGACTCCAGAGCACTTAAAAACTCGCTTGCAACAAAATGACTCCAGAGTACTTAAAAACTCGCTTGCAACGAAATGACTCCAGAACACTTAAAAACCCGCTTGCAACGAAATGACTCCAGAACACTTAAAAACCCGCTTGCAACGAAATGACTCCAGAACACTTAAAAAACCCGCTTCCAGTGAAATGTCTGAGAAGTATGTAAAAACCCGCTTGCAACGAAATGACTCCAGAGCACGTAAAAACCCGCTTGCAACGAAATGACTCCAGAGCACTTCAAAAACCCGCTTCCAGTTAAATGTCAGAGAAGTATGTAAAAACCCGCTTGCAACGAAATGATTCCAGAGCACGTAAAAACCCGCTTGCAACGAAATGACTCCAGAGTACTTAAAAACCCGCTTGCAACGAAATGCCTCCAGAGCACTTAAAAAACCCACTTCCAGTGAAATGTCTGAGAAGTATGTAAAAACCCGCTTTCAACGAAATGACTCCAGAACACGTAAAAACCGCTTGCAACGAAATGACTCCAGAGCACTTAAAAACCCGCTTGCAACGAAATGACTCCAGAACACTTAAAAACCCGCTTGCAACGAAATGACACCAGTGCACTTAAAAACCCGCTTGCAACGAAATGCCTCCAGAGCACTTAAAAACCGCTTGCAACGAAATGACTCCAGAGCACTTAAAAACCCGCTTGCAATGAAATGACTCCAGAGCACTTAAAAACCCGCTTGCAACGAAATGACTCCAGAACACTAAAAACCCGCTTGCAACGAAATGACTCCAGAGCACTTAAAAACCCGCTTGCAACGAAATGACTCCAGACCAATTAAAAACCCGCTTGCAACGAAATGACTCCAGAGCACTTGAAAACCCGCTTGCAACGAAATGACTCCAGAGCACTTAAAAAACCCGCTTCCAGTGAAATGTCTGAGAAGTATGTAAAAACCCGCTTGCAACGAAATGACTCCAGAGCACGTAAAAAACCGCTTGCAACGAAATGACTCCAGAGCACTTCAAAAACCCGCTTCCAGTTAAATGTCAGAGAAGTATGTAAAAACCCGCTTGCAACGAAATGATTCCAGAGCACGTAAAACCCGCTTGCAACGAAATGACTCCAGAACACGTAAAAACCCGCTTGCAACGAAATGACTCCAGAGCACTTAAAAACCCGCATGCAACGAAATGACTCCAGAGCACTTAAAAACTCGCTTGCAACGAAATGACTCCAGAGTACTTAAAAACTCGCTTGCAACGAAATGACTCCAGAACACTTAAAAACCCGCTTGCAACGAAATGACTCCAGAGTACTTAAAAACCCACTTACAACAAAATGACTCCAGAGCACTTCAAAACCCGCTTGCAACGAAATGACTCCAGAACACTTAAAAACCCGCTTGCAACGAAATGACTCCAGAGCACGAAAAACCGCTTGCAACGAAATGACTCCAGAGCACTTAAAAACCCGCTTGCAACGAAATGACTCCAGTGCACTTAAAAACCCGCTTGCAACGAAATGCCTCCAGAGCACTTAAAAACCGCTTGCAAAGAAATGACTCCAGAGCACTTAAAAACCCGCTTGCAACGAAATGACTCCAGAGTACTTAAAAACCCGCTTGCAACGAAATGACTCCAGAGCACTTGAAAACCCGCTTGCAACGAAATGACTCCAGAACACTAAAAACCCGCTTGGAACGAAATGACTCCAGAGCACTTAAAACCCGCTTGCAACGAAATGACTCCAGAGCACTTAAAAACCCACTTGCAACGAAATGACTCCAGAGCACTTAAAAAACCCGCTTCCAGTGAAATGTCTGAGAAGTATGTAAAAACCCGCTTGCAACGAAATGACTCCAGAGCACGTAAAAAACCGCTTGCAACGAAATGACTCCAGAGCACTTCAAAAACCCGCTTCCAGTTAAATGTCAGAGAAGTATGTAAAAACCCGCTTACAACGAAATGATTCCAGAGCACGTAAAAACCCGCTTGCAACGAAATGACTCCAGAACACGTAAAAACCCGCTTGCAACGAAATGACTCCAGAGCACTTAAAAACCCGCTTAGAACGAAATGCCTTCAGAGCACTTAAAAACCCGCTTGCAACGAAATGACTCCAGAACACTTAAAAACCTGCTTGCAACGAAAAGACTCCAGAGCACTTAAAAACCCGCTTGCAATGAAATGACTCCAGAGCACTTAAAAACCCTCTTGCAACGAAATGACTCCAGAGCACTTAAAAACCCGCTTGCAACGAAATGACTCCAGAGCACTTAAAAACTCGCTTGCAACAAAATGACTCCAGAGTACTTAAAAACTCGCTTGCAACGAAATGACTCCAGAACACTTAAAAACCCGCTTGCAACGAAATGACTCCAGAACACTTAAAAACCCGCTTGCAACGAAATGACTCCAGAACACTTAAAAAACCCGCTTCCAGTGAAATGTCTGAGAAGTATGTAAAAACCCGCTTGCAACGAAATGACTCCAGAGCACGTAAAAACCCGCTTGCAACGAAATGACTCCAGAGCACTTCAAAAACCCGCTTCCAGTTAAATGTCAGAGAAGTATGTAAAAACCCGCTTGCAACGAAATGATTCCAGAGCACGTAAAAACCCGCTTGCAACGAAATGACTCCAGAGTACTTAAAAACCCGCTTGCAACGAAATGCCTCCAGAGCACTTAAAAAACCCACTTCCAGTGAAATGTCTGAGAAGTATGTAAAAACCCGCTTTCAACGAAATGACTCCAGAACACGTAAAAACCGCTTGCAACGAAATGACTCCAGAGCACTTAAAAACCCGCTTGCAACGAAATGACTCCAGAACACTTAAAAACCCGCTTGCAACGAAATGACACCAGTGCACTTAAAAACCCGCTTGCAACGAAATGCCTCCAGAGCACTTAAAAACCGCTTGCAACGAAATGACTCCAGAGCACTTAAAAACCCGCTTGCAATGAAATGACTCCAGAGCACTTAAAAACCCGCTTGCAACGAAATGACTCCAGAACACTAAAAACCCGCTTGCAACGAAATGACTCCAGAGCACTTAAAAACCCGCTTGCAACGAAATGACTCCAGACCAATTAAAAACCCGCTTGCAACGAAATGACTCCAGAGCACTTGAAAACCCGCTTGCAACGAAATGACTCCAGAGCACTTAAAAAACCCGCTTCCAGTGAAATGTCTGAGAAGTATGTAAAAACCCGCTTGCAACGAAATGACTCCAGAGCACGTAAAAAACCGCTTGCAACGAAATGACTCCAGAGCACTTCAAAAACCCGCTTCCAGTTAAATGTCAGAGAAGTATGTAAAAACCCGCTTGCAACGAAATGATTCCAGAGCACGTAAAACCCGCTTGCAACGAAATGACTCCAGAACACGTAAAAACCCGCTTGCAACGAAATGACTCCAGAGCACTTAAAAACCCGCATGCAACGAAATGACTCCAGAGCACTTAAAAACTCGCTTGCAACGAAATGACTCCAGAGTACTTAAAAACTCGCTTGCAACGAAATGACTCCAGAACACTTAAAAACCCGCTTGCAACGAAATGACTCCAGAGTACTTAAAAACCCACTTACAACAAAATGACTCCAGAGCACTTCAAAACCCGCTTGCAACGAAATGACTCCAGAACACTTAAAAACCCGCTTGCAACGAAATGACTCCAGAGTACTTAAAAACCCGCTTGCAACGAAATGACTCCAGAGCACGAAAAACCGCTTGCAACGAAATGACTCCAGAGCACTTAAAAACCCGCTTGCAACGAAATGACTCCAGTGCACTTAAAAACCCGCTTGCAACGAAATGCCTCCAGAGCACTTAAAAACCGCTTGCAAAGAAATGACTCCAGAGCACTTAAAAACCCGCTTGCAACGAAATGACTCCAGAGCACTTAAAACCCGCTTGCAACGAAATGACTCCAGAGCACTTAAAAACCCACTTGCAACGAAATGACTCCAGAGCACTTAAAAAACCCGCTTCCAGTGAAATGTCTGAGAAGTATGTAAAAACCCGCTTGCAACGAAATGACTCCAGAGCACGTAAAAAACCGCTTGCAACGAAATGACTCCAGAGCACTTCAAAAACCCGCTTCCAGTTAAATGTCAGAGAAGTATGTAAAAACCCGCTTACAACGAAATGATTCCAGAGCACGTAAAAACCCGCTTGCAACGAAATGACTCCAGAACACGTAAAAACCCGCTTGCAACGAAATGACTCCAGAGCACTTAAAAACCCGCTTAGAACGAAATGCCTTCAGAGCACTTAAAAACCCGCTTGCAACGAAATGACTCCAGAACACTTAAAAACCTGCTTGCAACGAAAAGACTCCAGAGCACTTAAAAACCCGCTTGCAATGAAATGACTCCAGAGCACTTAAAAACCCTCTTGCAACGAAATGACTCCAGAGCACTTAAAAACCCGCTTGCAACGAAATGACTCCAGAGCACTTAAAAACTCGCTTGCAACAAAATGACTCCAGAGTACTTAAAAACTCGCTTGCAACGAAATGACTCCAGAACACTTAAAAACCCGCTTGCAACGAAATGACTCCAGAACACTTAAAAACCCGCTTGCAACGAAATGACTCCAGAACACTTAAAAAACCCGCTTCCAGTGAAATGTCTGAGAAGTATGTAAAAACCCGCTTGCAACGAAATGACTCCAGAGCACGTAAAAACCCGCTTGCAACGAAATGACTCCAGAGCACTTCAAAAACCCGCTTCCAGTTAAATGTCAGAGAAGTATGTAAAAACCCGCTTGCAACGAAATGATTCCAGAGCACGTAAAAACCCGCTTGCAACGAAATGACTCCAGAGTACTTAAAAACCCGCTTGCAACGAAATGCCTCCAGAGCACTTAAAAAACCCACTTCCAGTGAAATGTCTGAGAAGTATGTAAAAACCCGCTTTCAACGAAATGACTCCAGAACACGTAAAAACCGCTTGCAACGAAATGACTCCAGAGCACTTAAAAACCCGCTTGCAACGAAATGACTCCAGAACACTTAAAAACCCGCTTGCAACGAAATGACACCAGTGCACTTAAAAACCCGCTTGCAACGAAATGCCTCCAGAGCACTTAAAAACCGCTTGCAACGAAATGACTCCAGAGCACTTAAAAACCCGCTTGCAATGAAATGACTCCAGAGCACTTAAAAACCCGCTTGCAACGAAATGACTCCAGAACACTAAAAACCCGCTTGCAACGAAATGACTCCAGAGCACTTAAAAACCCGCTTGCAACGAAATGACTCCAGACCAATTAAAAACCCGCTTGCAACGAAATGACTCCAGAGCACTTGAAAACCCGCTTGCAACGAAATGACTCCAGAGCACTTAAAAAACCCGCTTCCAGTGAAATGTCTGAGAAGTATGTAAAAACCCGCTTGCAACGAAATGACTCCAGAGCACGTAAAAAACCGCTTGCAACGAAATGACTCCAGAGCACTTCAAAAACCCGCTTCCAGTTAAATGTCAGAGAAGTATGTAAAAACCCGCTTGCAACGAAATGATTCCAGAGCACGTAAAACCCGCTTGCAACGAAATGACTCCAGAACACGTAAAAACCCGCTTGCAACGAAATGACTCCAGAGCACTTAAAAACCCGCATGCAACGAAATGACTCCAGAGCACTTAAAAACTCGCTTGCAACGAAATGACTCCAGAGTACTTAAAAACTCGCTTGCAACGAAATGACTCCAGAACACTTAAAAACCCGCTTGCAACGAAATGACTCCAGAGTACTTAAAAACCCACTTACAACAAAATGACTCCAGAGCACTTCAAAACCCGCTTGCAACGAAATGACTCCAGAACACTTAAAAACCCGCTTGCAACGAAATGACTCCAGAGCACGAAAAACCGCTTGCAACGAAATGACTCCAGAGCACTTAAAAACCCGCTTGCAACGAAATGACTCCAGTGCACTTAAAAACCCGCTTGCAACGAAATGCCTCCAGAGCACTTAAAAACCGCTTGCAAAGAAATGACTCCAGAGCACTTAAAAACCCGCTTGCAACGAAATGACTCCAGAGTACTTAAAAACCCGCTTGCAACGAAATGACTCCAGAGCACTTGAAAACCCGCTTGCAACGAAATGACTCCAGAACACTAAAAACCCGCTTGGAACGAAATGACTCCAGAGCACTTAAAACCCGCTTGCAACGAAATGACTCCAGAGCACTTAAAAACCCACTTGCAACGAAATGACTCCAGAGCACTTAAAAAACCCGCTTCCAGTGAAATGTCTGAGAAGTATGTAAAAACCCGCTTGCAACGAAATGACTCCAGAGCACGTAAAAAACCGCTTGCAACGAAATGACTCCAGAGCACTTCAAAAACCCGCTTCCAGTTAAATGTCAGAGAAGTATGTAAAAACCCGCTTACAACGAAATGATTCCAGAGCACGTAAAAACCCGCTTGCAACGAAATGACTCCAGAACACGTAAAAACCCGCTTGCAACGAAATGACTCCAGAGCACTTAAAAACCCGCTTAGAACGAAATGCCTTCAGAGCACTTAAAAACCCGCTTGCAACGAAATGACTCCAGAACACTTAAAAACCTGCTTGCAACGAAAAGACTCCAGAGCACTTAAAAACCCGCTTGCAATGAAATGACTCCAGAGCACTTAAAAACCCTCTTGCAACGAAATGACTCCAGAGCACTTAAAAACCCGCTTGCAACGAAATGACTCCAGAGCACTTAAAAACTCGCTTGCAACAAAATGACTCCAGAGTACTTAAAAACTCGCTTGCAACGAAATGACTCCAGAACACTTAAAAACCCGCTTGCAACGAAATGACTCCAGAACACTTAAAAACCCGCTTGCAACGAAATGACTCCAGAACACTTAAAAAACCCGCTTCCAGTGAAATGTCTGAGAAGTATGTAAAAACCCGCTTGCAACGAAATGACTCCAGAGCACGTAAAAACCCGCTTGCAACGAAATGACTCCAGAGCACTTCAAAAACCCGCTTCCAGTTAAATGTCAGAGAAGTATGTAAAAACCCGCTTGCAACGAAATGATTCCAGAGCACGTAAAAACCCGCTTGCAACGAAATGACTCCAGAGTACTTAAAAACCCGCTTGCAACGAAATGCCTCCAGAGCACTTAAAAAACCCACTTCCAGTGAAATGTCTGAGAAGTATGTAAAAACCCGCTTTCAACGAAATGACTCCAGAACACGTAAAAACCGCTTGCAACGAAATGACTCCAGAGCACTTAAAAACCCGCTTGCAACGAAATGACTCCAGAACACTTAAAAACCCGCTTGCAACGAAATGACACCAGTGCACTTAAAAACCCGCTTGCAACGAAATGCCTCCAGAGCACTTAAAAACCGCTTGCAACGAAATGACTCCAGAGCACTTAAAAACCCGCTTGCAATGAAATGACTCCAGAGCACTTAAAAACCCGTTTGCAACGAAATGACTCCAGAACACTAAAAACCCGCTTGCAACGAAATGACTCCAGAGCACTTAAAAACCCGCTTGCAACGAAATGACTCCAGACCAATTAAAAACCCGCTTGCAACGAAATGACTCCAGAGCACTTGAAAACCCGCTTGCAACGAAATGACTCCAGAGCACTTAAAAAACCCGCTTCCAGTGAAATGTCTGAGAAGTATGTAAAAACCCGCTTGCAACGAAATGACTCCAGAGCACGTAAAAAACCGCTTGCAACGAAATGACTCCAGAGCACTTCAAAAACCCGCTTCCAGTTAAATGTCAGAGAAGTATGTAAAAACCCGCTTGCAACGAAATGATTCCAGAGCACGTAAAACCCGCTTGCAACGAAATGACTCCAGAACACGTAAAAACCCGCTTGCAACGAAATGACTCCAGAGCACTTAAAAACCCGCATGCAACGAAATGACTCCAGAGCACTTAAAAACTCGCTTGCAACGAAATGACTCCAGAGTACTTAAAAACTCGCTTGCAACGAAATGACTCCAGAACACTTAAAAACCCGCTTGCAACGAAATGACTCCAGAGTACTTAAAAACCCACTTACAACAAAATGACTCCAGAGCACTTCAAAACCCGCTTGCAACGAAATGACTCCAGAACACTTAAAAACCCGCTTGCAACGAAATGACTCCAGAGTACTTAAAAACCCGCTTGCAACGAAATGACTCCAGAGCACGAAAAACCGCTTGCAACGAAATGACTCCAGAGCACTTAAAAACCCGCTTGCAACGAAATGACTCCAGTGCACTTAAAAACCCGCTTGCAACGAAATGCCTCCAGAGCACTTAAAAACCGCTTGCAAAGAAATGACTCCAGAGCACTTAAAAACCCGCTTGCAACGAAATGACTCCAGAGTACTTAAAAACCCGCTTGCAACGAAATGACTCCAGAGCACTTGAAAACCCGCTTGCAACGAAATGACTCCAGAACACTAAAAACCCGCTTGGAACGAAATGACTCCAGAGCACTTAAAAACCCGCTTGCAACGAAATGACTCCAGAGCACTTAAAAACCCACTTGCAACGAAATGACTCCAGAGCACTTGAAAACCCGCTTGCAACGAAATGACTCCAGAGCACTTAAAAAACCCGCTTCCAGTGAAATGTCTGAGAAGTATGTAAAAACCCGCTTGCAACGAAATGACTCCAGAGCACGCAAAAAACCGCTTGCAACGAAATGACTCCAGAGCACTTCAAAAACCCGCTTCCAGTTAAATGTCAGAGAAGTATGTAAAAACCCGCTTGCAACGAAATGATTCCAGAGCACGTAAAAACCCGCTTGCAACGAAATGACTCCAGAACACGTAAAAACCCGCTTGCAACGAAATGACTCCAGAGCACTTAAAAACCCGCTTAGAACGAAATGCCTTCAGAGCACTTAAAAACCCGCTTGCAACGAAATGACTCCAGAACACTTAAAAACCTGCTTGCAACGAAAAGACTCCAGAGCACTTAAAAACCCGCTTGCAATGAAATGACTCCAGAGCACTTAAAAACCCTCTTGCAACGAAATGACTCCAGAGCACTTAAAAACCCGCTTGCAACGAAATGACTCCAGAGCACTTAAAAACTCGCTTGCAACAAAATGACTCCAGAGTACTTAAAAACTCGCTTGCAACGAAATGACTCCAGAACACTTAAAAACCCGCTTGCAACGAAATGACTCCAGAACACTAAAAACCCGCTTGCAACGAAATGACTCCAGAACACTAAAAACCCGCTTGCAACGAAATGACTCCAGAGCACTTAAAAACCCGCTTGCAACGAAATGACTCCAGAGCACTTGAAAACCCGCTTGCAACGAAATGACTCCAGAGCACTTAAAAAACCCGCTTCCAGTGAAATGTCTGAGAAGTATGTAAAAACCCGCTTGCAACGAAATGACTCCAGAGCACTTAAAAACCCGCTTGCAACGAAATGACTCCAGAGCAGTTCAAAAACCCGCTTCGAGTTAAATGTCAGAGAAGTATGTAAAAACACGCTTGCAACGAAATGATTCCAGAGCACGTAAAAACCCGCTTGCAACGAAATGACTCCAGAGTACTTAAAAACCCGCTTGCAACGAAATGCCTCCAGAGCACTTAAAAAACCCACTTCCAGTGAAATGTCTGAGAAGTATTTAAAAACCCGCTTGCAACGAAATGACTCCAGAACACGTAAAAACCCGCTTGCAACGAAATGACTCCAGAGCACTTAAAAACCCGCTTACAACGAAATGCCTTCAGAGCACTTAAAAACCCGCTTGCAACGAAATGACTCCAGAACACTTAAAAACCCGCTTGCAACGAAAAGACTCCAGAGCACTTAAAAACCCGCTTGCAACGAAATGACTCCAGAGCACTTAAAAACCCTCTTGCAACGAAATGACTCCAGAGCACTTAAAAACCCGCTTGCAAGGAAATGACTCCAGAGCACTTAAAAAGTCGCTTGCAACGAAATGACTCCAGAGTACTTAAAAACTGGCTTGCAACGAAATGACTCCAGAACACTTAAAAACCCGCTTGCAACGAAATGACTCCAGAGTACTTAAAAACCCACTTACAACAAAATGACTCCAGAGCACTTAAAAACCCGCTTGCAACGAAATGACTCCAGAACACTTAAAAACCCGCTTGCAACGAAATGACTCCAGAGCACTTAAAAACCCGCTTGCAACTAAATGACTCCAGAGCACGTAAAAACCCGCTTGCAACGAAATGACTCCAGAGCACTTAAAAACCCGCTTGCAATGAAATGACTCCAGTGCACTTAAAAACCCGCTTGCAACGAAATGACTCCAGTGCACTTAAAAACCCGCTTGCAACGAAATGACTCCAGAGCACTTAAAAACCCGCTTGCAACGAAATGACTCCAGAGCACTTAAAAAACCCGCTTCCAGTGAAATGTCTGAGAAGTATGTAAAAACCCGCTTGCAACGAAATGACTCCAGAGCACGTAAAAACCCGCTTGCAACGAAATGACTCCAGAGCACTTCAAAAACCCGCTTCCAGTTAAATGTCAGAGAAGTATGTAAAAACCCGCTTGCAACGAAATGATTCCAGAGCACGTAAAAACCCGCTTGCAACGAAATGACTCCAGAGTACTTAAAAACACGCTTGCAACGAAATGCCTCCAGAGCACTTAAAAAACCCACTTCCAGTGAAATGTCTGAGAAGTATGTAAAAACCCGCTTTCAACGAAATGACTCCAGAACACGTAAAAACCCGCTTGCAACGAAATGACTCCAGAGCACTTAAAAACCCGCTTACAACGAAATGCCTTCAGAGCACTTAAAAACCCGCTTGCAACGAAATGACTCCAGAACACTTAAAAACCCGCTTGCAACGAAAAGACTCCAGAGCACTTAAAAACCCGCTTGCAACGAAATGACTCCAGAGCACTTAAAAACCCTCTTGCAACGAAATGACTCCAGAGCACTTAAAAACCCGCTTGCAACGAAATGACTCCAGAGCACTTAAAAACTCGCTTGCAACGAAATGACTCCAGAGTACTTAAAAACTCGCTTGCAACGAAATGACTCCAGAACACTTAAAAACCCGCTTGCAACGAAATGACTCCAGAGTACTTAAAAACCCACTTACAACAAAATGACTCCAGAGCACTTAAAAACCCGCTTGCAACGAAATGACTCCAGAACACTTAAAAACCCGCTTGCAACGAAATGACTCCAGAGCACTTAAAAACCCGCTTGCAACGAAATGACTCCAGAGCACTTAAAAACCCGCTTGCAACGAAATGACTCCAGAGTACTTAAAAACCCGCTTGCAACGAAATGACTCCAGAGCACTTAAAAACCCGCTTGCAACGAAATGATTCCAGAACACTAAAAACCCGCTTGCAACGAAATGACTCCAGAGCACTTGAAAACCCGCTTGCAACGAAATGACTCCAGAGCACTTAAAAAACCCGCTTCCAGTGAAATGTCTGAGAAGTATGTAAAAACCTGCTTGCAACGAAATGACTCCAGAGCACGTAAAAACCCGCTTGCAACGAAATGACTCCAGAGCACTTCAAAAACCCGCTTCCAGTGAAATGTCTGAGAAGTATGTAAAAACCCGCTTGCAACGAAATGATTCCAGAGCACGTAAAAACCCGCTTGCAACGAAATGCCTCCAGAGCACTTAAAAAACCCACTTCCAGTGAAATGTCTGAGAAGTATGTAAAAACCCGCTTGCAACGAAATGACTCCAGAACACGTAAAAACCCGCTTGCAACGAAATGACTCCAGAGCACTTAAAAACCCGCTTACAACGAAATGCCTTCAGAGCACTTAAAAACCCGCTTGCAACGAAATGACTCCAGAACACTAAAAACCCGCTTGGAACGAAATGACTCCAGAGCACTTAAAAACCCGCTTGCAACGAAATGACTCCAGAGCACTTAAAAACCCACTTTCAACGAAATGACTCCAGAGCACTTGAAAACCCGCTTGCAACGAAATGACTCCAGAGCACTTAAAAAACCCGCTTCCAGTGAAATGTCTGAGAAGTATGTAAAAACCCGCTTGCAACGAAATGACTCCAGAGCACGTAAAAAACCGCTTGCAACGAAATGACTCCAGAGCACTTCAAAAACCCGCTTCCAGTTAAATGTCAGAGAAGTATGTAAAAACCCGCTTGCAACGAAATGATTCCAGAGCACGTAAAAACCCGCTTGCAACGAAATGACTCCAGAGTACTTAAAAACCCGCTTGCAACGAAATGCCTCCAGAGCACTTAAAAAACCCACTTCCAGTGAAATGTCTGAGAAGTATGTAAAAACCCGCTTTCAACGAAATGACTCCAGAACACGTAAAAACCCGCTTGCAACGAAATGACTCCAGAGCACTTAAAAACCCGCTTACAACGAAATGCCTTCAGAGCACTTAAAAACCCGCTTGCAACGAAATGACTCCAGAACACTTAAAAACCCGCTTGCAACGAAAAGACTCCAGAGCACTTAAAAACCCGCTTGCAACGAAATGACTCCAGAGCACTTAAAAACCCTCTTGCAACGAAATGACTCCAGAGCACTTAAAAACCCGCTTGCAACGAAATGACTCCAGAGCACTTAAAAACTCGCTTGCAACGAAATGACTCCAGAGTACTTAAAAACTCGCTTGCAACGAAATGACTCCAGAACACTTAAAAACCCGCTTGCAACGAAATGACTCCAGAGTACTTAAAAACCCACTTACAACAAAATGACTCCAGAGCACTTAAAAACCCGCTTGCAACGAAATGACTCCAGAACACTTAAAAACCCGCTTGTAACGAAATGACTCCAGAGCACTTAAAAACCCGCTTGCAACGAAATGACTCCAGAGTACTTAAAAACCCGCTTGCAACGAAATGACTCCAGAGCACTTAAAAACCCGCTTGCAACGAAATGACTCCAGAACACTAAAAACCCGCTTGCAACGAAATGACTCCAGAGCACTTGAAAACCCGCTTGCAACGAAATGACTCCAGAGCACTTAAAAAACCCGCTTCCAGTGAAATGTCTGAGAAGTATGTAAAAACCCGCTTGCAACGAAATGATTCCAGAGCACGTAAAAACCCGCTTGCAACGAAATGACTCCAGAGTACTTAAAATCCCGCTTGCAACGAAATGCCTCCAGAGCACTTTAAAAACCCACTTCCAGTGAAATGTCTGAGAAGTATGTAAAAACCTGCTTGCAACGAAATGACTCCAGAACACGTAAAAACCCGCTTGCAACGAAATGACTCCAGAGCACTTAAAAACCCGCTTACAACGAAATGCCTTCAGAGCACTTAAAAAACCGCTTGCAACGAAATGACTCCAGAACACTTAAAAACCCGCTTGCAACGAAAAGACTCCAGAGCACTTAAAAACCCGCTTGCAACGAAATGACTCCAGAGCACTTAAAAACTCGCTTGCAACGAAATGAATCCAGAGTACTTAAAAACTCGCTTGCAACGAAATGACTCCAGAACACTTAAAAACCCGCTTGCAACGAAATGACTCCAGAGTACTTAAAAACCAACTTACAACAAAATGACTCCAGAGCACTTAAAAACCCGCTTGCAACGAAATGACTCCAGAGCACTTAAAAACCCGCTTGCAACGAAATGACTCCAGAGCACGTAAAAACCCGCTTGAAACGAAATGACTCCAGAGCACTTAAAAACCCGCTTGCAACGAAATGACTCCAGAGCACTTACAAACCCGCTTGCAACGAAATGACTCCAGTGCACTTAAAAACCCGCTTGCAACGAAATGACTCCAGAGCACTTAAAAACCCGCTTGCAACGAAATGACTCCAGAGCACTTAAAAACCCGCTTGCAACGAAATGACTCCAGAGTACTTAAAAACCCGCTTGCAACGAAATGACTCCAGAGCACTTAAAAACCCGCTTGCAACGAAATGACTCCAGAACACTAAAAACCCGCTTGCAACGAAATGACTCCAGAGCACTTAAAAACCCGCTTGCAACGAAATGACTCCAGAGCACTTAAAAACCCGCTTGCAACGAAATGACTCCAGAGCACTTAAAAACCCGCTTGCAACGAAATGACTCCAGAGTACTTAAAAACCCACTTACAACAAAATGACTCCAGAGCACTTAAAAACCCGCTTGCAACGAAATGACTCCAGAACACTTAAAAACCCGCTTGCAACGAAATGACTCCAGAGCACTTAAAAACCCGCTTGCAACTAAATGACTCCAGAGCACGTAAAAACCCGCTTGCAACGAAATGACTCCAGAGCACTTAAAAACCCGCTTGCAATGAAATGACTCCAGAACACTTAAAAACCCGCTTGCAACGAAATGACTCCAGTGCACTTAAAAACCCGCTTGCAACGAAATGACTCCAGAGCACTTAAAAACCCGCTTGCAACGAAATGACTCCAGAGCACTTAAAAAACCCGCTTCCAGTGAAATGTCTGAGAAGTATGTAAAAACCCGCTTTCAACGAAAGTAAAAACCGCTTGCAACGAAATGACTCCAGAGCACATAAAAACCCGCTTGCAACGAAATGACTCCAGAACACTTAAAAACCCGCTTGCAACGAAATGACACCAGTGCACTTAAAAACCCGCTTGCAACGAAATGCCTCCAGAGCACTTAAAAACCGCTTGCAACGAAATGACTCCAGAGCACTTAAAAACCCGCTTGCAATGAAATGAATCCAGAGTACTTAAAAACCCGCTTGCAACGAAATGACTCCAGAGCACTTAAAAACCCGCTTGCAACGAAATGACTCCAGAACACTAAAAACCCGCTTGCAACGAAATGACTCCAGAGCACTTAAAAACCCGCTTGCAACGAAATGACTCCAGACCAATTAAAAACCCGCTTGCAACGAAATGACTCCAGAGCACTTGAAAACCCGCTTGCAAAGAAATGACTCCAGAGCACTTAAAAAACCCGCTTCCAGTGAAATGTCTGAGAAGTATGTAAAAACCCGCTTGCAACGAAATGACTCCAGAGCACGTAAAAAACCGCTTGCAACGAAATGACTCCAGAGCACTTCAAAAACCCGCTTCCAGTTAAATGTCAGAGAAGTATGTAAAAACCCGCTTGCAACGAAATGATTCCAGAGCACGTAAAACCCGCTTGCAACGAAATGACTCCAGAACACGTAAAAACCCGCTTGCAACGAAATGACTCCAGAGCACTTAAAAACCCGCATGCAACGAAATGACTCCAGAGCACTTAAAAACTCGCTTGCAACGAAATGACTCCAGAGTACTTAAAAACTCGCTTGCAACGAAATGACTCCAGAACACTTAAAAACCCGCTTGCAACGAAATGACTCCAGAGTACTTAAAAACCCACTTACAACAAAATGACTCCAGAGCACTTCAAAACCCGCTTGCAACGAAATGACTCCAGAACACTTAAAAACCCGCTTGCAACGAAATGACTCCAGAGTACTTAAAAACCCGCTTGCAACGAAATGACTCCAGAGCACGAAAAACCGCTTGCAACGAAATGACTCCAGAGCACTTAAAAACCCGCTTGCAACGAAATGACTCCAGAACACTTAAAAACCCGCTTGCAACGAAATGACTCCAGAGCACTTAAAAACCCACTTGCAACGAAATGACTCCAGAGCACTTGAAAACCCGCTTGTAACGAAATGACTCCAGAGCACTTAAAAAACCCGCTTCCAGTGAAATGTCTGAGAAGTATGTAAAAACCCGCTTGCAACGAAATGACTCCAGAGCACGTAAAAAACCGCTTGCAACGAAATGACTCCAGAGCACTTCAAAAACCCGCTTCCAGTTAAATGTCAGAGAAGTATGTAAAAACCCGCTTGCAACGAAATGATTCCAGAGCACGTAAAAACCCGCTTGCAACGAAATGACTCCAGAACACGTAAAAACCCGCTTGCAACGAAATGACTCCAGAGCACTTAAAAACCCGCTTAGAACGAAATGCCTTCAGAGCACTTAAAAACCCGCTTGCAACGAAATGACTCCAGAACACTTAAAAACCTGCTTGCAACGAAAAGACTCCAGAGCACTTAAAAACCCGCTTGCAATGAAATGACTCCAGAGCACTTAAAAACCCTCTTGCAACGAAATGACTCCAGAGCACTTAAAAACCCGCTTGCAACGAAATGACTCCAGAGCACTTAAAAACTCGCTTGCAACAAAATGACTCCAGAGTACTTAAAAACTCGCTTGCAATGAAATGACTCCAGAGCACTTACAAACCCGCTTGCAACGAAATGACTCCAGTGCACTTAAAAACCCGCTTGCAACGAAATGACTCCAGAGCACTTAAAAACCCGCTTGCAACGAAATGACTCCAGAGCACTTAAAAACCCGCTTGCAACGAAATGACTCCAGAGTACTTAAAAACCCGCTTGCAACGAAATGAATCCAGAGCACTTAAAAACCCGCTTGCAACGAAATGACTCCAGAACACTAAAAACCCGCTTGCAACGAAATGACTCCAGAGCACTTAAAAACCCGCTTGCAACGAAATGACTCCAGAGCACTTAAAAACCCGCTTGCAACGAAATGACTCCAGAGCACTTAAAAACCCGCTTGCAACGAAATGACTCCAGAGTACTTAAAAACCCACTTACAACAAAATGACTCCAGAGCACTTAAAAACCCGCTTGCAACGAAATGACTCCAGAACACTTAAAAACCCGCTTGCAACGAAATGACTCCAGAGCACTTAAAAACCCGCTTGCAACTAAATGACTCCAGAGCACGTAAAAACCCGCTTGCAACGAAATGACTCCAGAGCACTTAAAAACCCGCTTGCAATGAAATGACTCCAGAACACTTAAAAACCCGCTTGCAACGAAATGACTCCAGTGCACTTAAAAACCCGCTTGCAACGAAATGACTCCAGAGCACTTAAAAACCCGCTTGCAACGAAATGACTCCAGAGCACTTAAAAAACCCGCTTCCAGTGAAATGTCTGAGAAGTATGTAAAAACCCGCTTTCAACGAAAGTAAAAACCGCTTGCAACGAAATGACTCCAGAGCACATAAAAACCCGCTTGCAACGAAATGACTCCAGAACACTTAAAAACCCGCTTGCAACGAAATGACACCAGTGCACTTAAAAACCCGCTTGCAACGAAATGCCTCCAGAGCACTTAAAAACCGCTTGCAACGAAATGACTCCAGAGCACTTAAAAACCCGCTTGCAATGAAATGAATCCAGAGTACTTAAAAACCCGCTTGCAACGAAATGACTCCAGAGCACTTAAAAACCCGCTTGCAACGAAATGACTCCAGAACACTAAAAACCCGCTTGCAACGAAATGACTCCAGAGCACTTAAAAACCCGCTTGCAACGAAATGACTCCAGACCAATAAAAAACCCGCTTGCAACGAAATGACTCCAGAGCACTTGAAAACCCGCTTGCAACGAAATGACTCCAGAGCACTTAAAAAACCCGCTTCCAGTGAAATGTCTGAGAAGTATGTAAAAACCCGCTTGCAACGAAATGACTCCAGAGCACGTAAAAAACCGCTTGCAACGAAATGACTCCAGAGCACTTCAAAAACCCGCTTCCAGTTAAATGTCAGAGAAGTATGTAAAAACCCGCTTGCAACGAAATGATTCCAGAGCACGTAAAACCCGCTTGCAACGAAATGACTCCAGAACACGTAAAAACCCGCTTGCAACGAAATGACTCCAGAGCACTTAAAAACCCGCATGCAACGAAATGACTCCAGAGCACTTAAAAACTCGCTTGCAACGAAATGACTCCAGAGTACTTAAAAACTCGCTTGCAACGAAATGACTCCAGAACACTTAAAAACCCGCTTGCAACGAAATGACTCCAGAGTACTTAAAAACCCACTTACAACAAAATGACTCCAGAGCACTTCAAAACCCGCTTGCAACGAAATGACTCCAGAACACTTAAAAACCCGCTTGCAACGAAATGACTCCAGAGTACTTAAAAACCCGCTTGCAACGAAATGACTCCAGAGCACGAAAAACCGCTTGCAACGAAATGACTCCAGAGCACTTAAAAACCCGCTTGCAACGAAATGACTCCAGAACACTTAAAAACCCGCTTGCAACGAAATGACTCCAGTGCACTTAAAAACCCGCTTGCAACGAAATGCCTCCAGAGCACTTAAAAACCGCTTGCAACGAAATGACTCCAGAGCACTTAAAAACCCGCTTGCAACGAAATGACTCCAGAGTACTTAAAAACCCGCTTGCAACGAAATGACTCCAGAGCACTTGAAAACCCGCTTGCAACGAAATGACTCCAGAACACTAAAAACCCGCTTGGAACGAAATGAATCCAGAGCACTTAAAAACCCGCTTGCAACGAAATGACTCCAGAGCACTTAAAAACCCACTTGCAACGAAATGACTCCAGAGCACTTGAAAACCCGCTTGCAACGAAATGACTCCAGAGCACTTAAAAAACCCGCTTCCAGTGAAATGTCTGAGAAGTATGTAAAAACCCGCTTGCAACGAAATGACTCCAGAGCACGTAAAAAACCGCTTGCAACGAAATGACTCCAGAGCACTTCAAAAACCCGCTTCCAGTTAAATGTCAGAGAAGTATGTAAAAACCCGCTTGCAACGAAATGATTCCAGAGCACGTAAAAACCCGCTTGCAACGAAATGACTCCAGAACACGTAAAAACCCGCTTGCAACGAAATGACTCCAGAGCACTTAAAAACCCGCTTAGAACGAAATGCCTTCAGAGCACTTAAAAACCCGCTTGCAACGAAATGACTCCAGAACACTTAAAAACCTGCTTGCAACGAAAAGACTCCAGAGCACTTAAAAACCCGCTTGCAATGAAATGACTCCAGAGCACTTAAAAACACTCTTGCAACGAAATGACTCCAGAGCACTTAAAAACCCGCTTGCAACGAAATGACTCCAGAGCACTTAAAAACTCGCTTGCAACAAAATGACTCCAGAGTACTTAAAAACTCGCTTGCAACGAAATGACTCCAGAACACTTAAAAACCCGCTTGCAACGAAATGACTCCAGAACACTTAAAAACCCGCTTGCAACGAAATGACTCCAGAACACTTAAAAAACCCGCTTCCAGTGAAATGTCTGAGAAGTATGTAAAAACCCGCTTGCAACGAAATGACTCCAGAGCACGTAAAAACCCGCTTGCAACGAAATGACTCCAGAGCACTTCAAAAACCCGCTTCCAGTTAAATGTCAGAGAAGTATGTAAAAACCCGCTTGCAACGAAATGATTCCAGAGCACGTAAAAACCCGCTTGCAACGAAATGACTCCAGAGTACTTAAAAACCCGCTTGCAACGAAATGCCTCCAGAGCACTTAAAAAACCCACTTCCAGTGAAATGTCTGAGAAGTATGTAAAAACCCGCTTTCAACGAAATGACTCCAGAACACGTAAAAACCGCTTGCAACGAAATGACTCCAGAGCACTTAAAAACCCGCTTGCAACGAAATGACTCCAGAACACTTAAAAACCCGCTTGCAACGAAATGACACCAGTGCACTTAAAAACCCGCTTGCAACGAAATGCCTCCAGAGCACTTAAAAACCGCTTGCAACGAAATGACTCCAGAGCACTTAAAAACCCGCTTGCAATGAAATGAATCCAGAGTACTTAAAAACCCGCTTGCAACGAAATGACTCCAGAGCACTTAAAAACCCGCTTGCAACGAAATGACTCCAGAGCACTTAAAAACCCGCTTGCAACGAAATGACTCCAGACCAATTAAAAACCCGCTTGCAACGAAATGACTCCAGAGCACTTGAAAACCCGCTTGCAACGAAATGACTCCAGAGCACTTAAAAAACCCGCTTCCAGTGAAATGTCTGAGAAGTATGTAAAAACCCGCTTGCAACGAAATGACTCCAGAGCACGTAAAAAACCGCTTGCAACGAAATGACTCCAGAGCACTTCAAAAACCCGCCTCCAGTTAAATGTCAGAGAAGTATGTAAAAACCCGCTTGCAACGAAATGATTCCAGAGCACGTAAAACCCGCTTGTAACGAAATGACTCCAGAACACGTAAAAACCCGCTTGCAACGAAATGACTCCAGCGCACTTAAAAACCCGCATGCAACGAAATGACTCCAGAGCACTTAAAAACTCGCTTGCAACGAAATGACTCCAGAGTACTTAAAAACTCGCTTGCAACGAAATGACTCCAGAACACTTAAAAACCCGCTTGCAACGAAATGACTCCAGAGTACTTAAAAACCCACTTACAACAAAATGACTCCAGAGCACTTCAAAACCCGCTTGCAACGAAATGACTCCAGAACACTTAAAAACCCGCTTGCAACGAAATGACTCCAGAGTACTTAAAAACCCGCTTGCAACGAAATGACTCCAGAGCACGAAAAACCGCTTGCAACGAAATGACTCCAGAGCACTTAAAAACCCGCTTGCAACGAAATGACTCCAGAACACTTAAAAACCCGCTTGCAACGAAATGACTCCAGTGCACTTAAAAACCCGCTTGCAACGAAATGCCTCCAGAGCACTTAAAAACCGCTTGCAACGAAATGACTCCAGAGCACTTAAAAACCCGCTTGCAACGAAATGACTCCAGAGTACTTAAAAACCCGCTTGCAACGAAATGACTCCAGAGCACTTGAAAACCCGCTTGCAACGAAATGACTCCAGAACACTAAAAACCCGCTTGGAACGAAATGACTCCAGAGCACTTAAAAACCCGCTTGCAACGAAATGACTCCAGAGCACTTAAAAACCCACTTGCAACGAAATGACTCCAGAGCACTTGAAAACCAGCTTGCAACGAAATGACTCCAGAGCACTTAAAAAACCCGCTTCCAGTGAAATGTCTGAGAAGTATGTAAAAACCCGCTTGCAACGAAATGACTCCAGAGCACGTAAAAAACCGCTTGCAACGAAATGACTCCAGAGCACTTCAAAAACCCGCTTCCAGTTAAATGTCAGAGAAGTATGTAAAAACCCGCTTGCAACGAAATGATTCCAGAGCACGTAAAAACCCGCTTGCAACGAAATGACTCCAGAACACGTAAAAACCCGCTTGCAACGAAATGACTCCAGAGCACTTAAAAACCCGCTTACAACGAAATGCCTTCAGAGCACTTAAAAACCCGCTTGCAACGAAATGACTCCAGAACACTTAAAAACCTGCTTGCAACGAAAAGACTCCAGAGCACTTAAAAACCCGCTTGCAATGAAATGACTCCAGAGCACTTAAAAACCCTCTTGCAACGAAATGACTCCAGAGCACTTAAAAACCCGCTTGCAACGAAATGACTCCAGAGCACTTAAAAACTCGATTGCAACAAAATGACTCCAGAGTACTTAAAAACTCGCTTGCAACGAAATGACTCCAGAACACTTAAAAACCCGCTTGCAACGAAATGACTCCAGAACACTAAAAACCCGCTTGCAACGAAATGACTCCAGAACACTAAAAACCTGCTTGCAACGAAATGACTCCAGAGCACTTAAAAACCCGCTTGCAACGAAATGACTCCAGAGCACTTGAAAACCCGCTTGCAACGAAATGACTCCAGAGCACTTAAAAAACCCGCTTCCAGTGAAATGTCTGAGAAGTATGTAAAAACCCGCTTGCAACGAAATGACTCCAGAGCACTTAAAAACCCGCTTGCAACGAAATGACTCCAGAGCACTTCAAAAACCCGCTTCGAGTTAAATGTCAGAGAAGTATGTAAAAACACGCTTGCAACGAAATGATTCCAGAGCACGTAAAAACCTGCTTGCAACGAAATGACTCCAGAGTACTTAAAAACCCGCTTGCAACGAAATGCCTCCAGAGCACTTAAAAAACCCACTTCCAGTGAAATGTCTGAGAAGTATTTAAAAACCCGCTTGCAACGAAATGACTCCAGAACACGTAAAAACCCGCTTGCAACGAAATGACTCCAGAGCACTTAAAAACCCGCTTACAACGAAATGCCTTCAGAGCACTTAAAAACCCGCTTGCAACGAAATGACTCCAGAACACTTAAAAACCCGCTTGCAACGAAAAGACTCCAGAGCACTTAAAAACCCGCTTGCAACGAAATGACTCCAGAGCACTTAAAAACCCTCTTGCAACGAAATGACTCCAGAGCACTTAAAAACCCGCTTGCAAGGAAATGACTCCAGAGCACTTAAAAAGTCGCTTGCAACGAAATGACTCCAGAGTACTTAAAAACTCGCTTGCAACGAAATGACTCCAGAACACTTAAAAACCCGCTTGCAACGAAATGACTCCAGAGTACTTAAAAACCCACTTACAACAAAATGACTCCAGAGCACTTAAAAACCCGCTTGCAACGAAATGACTCCAGAACACTTAAAAACCCGCTTGCAACGAAATGACTCCAGAGCACTTAAAAACCCGCTTGCAACTAAATGACTCCAGAGCACGTAAAAACCCGCTTGAAACGAAATGACTCCAGAGCACTTAAAAACCCGCTTGCAATGAAATGACTCCAGAACACTTAAAAACCCGCTTGCAACGAAATGACTCCAGAGCACTTAAAAACCCGCTTGCAACGAAATGACTCCAGAGCACTTAAAAAACCCGCTTCCAGTGAAATGTCTGAGAAGTATGTAAAAACCCGCTTGCAACGAAATGACTCCAGAGCACGTAAAAACCCGCTTGCAACGAAATGACTCCAGAGTACTTAAAAACCCGCTTGCAATGAAATGCCTCCAGAGCACTTAAAAAACCCACTTCCAGTGAAATGTCTGAGAAGTATGTAAAAACCCGCTTTCAACGAAATGACTCCAGAACACGTAAAAACCCGCTTGCAACGAAATGACTCCAGAGCACTTAAAAACCCGCTTACAACGAAATGCCTTCAGAGCACTTAAAAACCCGCTTGCAACGAAATGACTCCAGAACACTTAAAAACCCGCTTGCAACGAAAAGACTCCAGAGCACTTAAAAACCCGCTTGCAACGAAATGACTCCAGAGCACTTAAAAACCCTCTTGCAACGAAATGACTCCAGAGCACTTAAAAACCCGCTTGCAACGAAATGACTCCAGAGCACTTAAAAACTCGCTTGCAACGAAATGACTCCAGAGTACTTAAAAACTCGCTTGCAACGAAATGACTCCAGAACACTTAAAAACCCGCTTGCAACGAAATGACTCCAGAGTACTTAAAAACCCACTTACAACAAAATGACTCCAGAGCACTTAAAAACCCGCTTGCAACGAAATGACTCCAGAACACTTAAAAACCCGCTTGCAACGAAATGACTCCAGAGCACTTAAAAACCCGCTTGCAACGAAATGACTCCAGAGCACTTAAAAACCCGCTTGCAACGAAATGACTCCAGAGTACTTAAAAACCCGCTTGCAACGAAATGACTCCAGAGCACTTAAAAACCCGCTTGCAACGAAATGACTCCAGAACACTAAAAACCCGCTTGCAACGAAATGACTCCAGAGCACTTGAAAACCCGCTTGCAACGAAATGACTCCAGAGCACTTAAAAAACCCGCTTCCAGTGAAATGTCTGAGAAGTATGTAAAAACCCGCTTGCAACGAAATGACTCCAGAGCACGTAAAAACCCGCTTGCAACGAAATGACTCCAGAGCACTTCAAAAACCCGCTTCCAGTGAAATGTCTGAGAAGTATGTAAAAACCCGCTTGCAACGAAATGATTCCAGAGCACGTAAAAACCCGCTTGCAACGAAATGACTCCAGAGTACTTAAAAACCCGCTTGCAACGAAATGACTCCAGAACACGTAAAAACCCGCTTGCAACGAAATGACTCCAGAGCACTTAAAAACCCGCTTACAACGAAATGCCTTCAGAGCACTTAAAAACCCGCTTGCAACGAAATGACTCCAGAACACTAAAAACCCGCTTGGAACGAAATGACTCCAGAGCACTTAAAAACCCGCTTGCAACGAAATGACTCCAGAGCACTTAAAAACCCACTTGCAACGAAATGACTCCAGAGCACTTGAAAACCCGCTTGCAACGAAATGACTCCAGAGCACTTAAAAAACCCGCTTCCAGTGAAATGTCTGAGTAGTATGTAAAAACCCGCTTGCAACGAAATGACTCCAGAGCACGTAAAAAACCGCTTGCAACGAAATGACTCCAGAGCACTTCAAAAACCCGCTTCCAGTTAAATGTCAGAGAAGTATGTAAAAACCCGCTTGCAACGAAATGATTCCAGAGCACGTAAAAACCCGCTTGCAACGAAATGACTCCAGAACACGTAAAAACCCGCTTGCAACGAAATGACTCCAGAGCACTTAAAAACCCGCTTACAACGAAATGCCTTCAGAGCACTTAAAAACCCGCTTGCAACGAAATGACTCCAGAACACTTAAAAACCTGCTTGCAACGAAAAGACTCCAGAGCACTTAAAAACCCGCTTGCAATGAAATGACTCCAGAGCACTTAAATACCCTCTTGCAACGAAATGACTCCAGAGCACTTGAAAACCCGCTTGCAACGAAATGACTCCAGAGCACTTAAAAAACCCGCTTCCAGTGAAATGTCTGAGAAGTATGTAAAAACCCGCTTGCAACGAAATGACTCCAGAGCACGTAAAAACCCGCTTGCAACGAAATGACTCCAGAGCACTTCAAAAACCCGCTTCCAGTGAAATGTCTGAGAAGTATGTAAAAACCCGCTTGCAACGAAATGATTCCAGAGCACGTAAAAACCCGCTTGCAACGAAATGACTCCAGAGTACTTAAAAACCCGCTTGCAACGAAATGCCTCCAGAGCACTTAAAAAACCCACTTCCAGTGAAATGTCTGAGAAGTATGTAAAAACCCGCTTGCAACGAAATGACTCCAGAACACGTAAAAACCCGCTTGCAACGAAATGACTCCAGAGCACTTAAAAACCCGCTTACAACGAAATGCCTTCAGAGCACTTAAAAACCCGCTTGCAACGAAATGACTCCAGAACACTAAAAACCCGCTTGGAACGAAATGACTCCAGAGCACTTAAAAACCCGCTTGCAAAGAAATGACTCCAGAGCACTTAAAAACGCACTTGCAACGAAATGACTCCAGAGCACTTGAAAACCCGCTTGCAACGAAATGACTCCAGAGCACTTAAAAAACCCGCTTCCAGTGAAATGTCTGAGAAGTATGTAAAAACCCGCTTGCAACGAAATGACTCCAGAGCACGTAAAAAACCGCTTGCAACGAAATGACTCCAGAGCACTTCAAAAACCCGCTTCCAGTTAAATGTCAGAGAAGTATGTAAAAACCCGCTTGCAACGAAATGATTCCAGAGCACGTAAAAACCCGCTTGCAACGAAATGACTCCAGAACACGTAAAAACCCGCTTGCAACGAAATGACTCCAGAGCACTTAAAAACCCGCTTACAACGAAATGCCTTCAGAGCACTTAAAAACCCGCTTGCAACGAAATGACTCCAGAACACTTAAAAACCTGCTTGCAACGAAAAGACTCCAGAGCACTTAAAAACCCGCTTGCAATGAAATGACTCCAGAGCACTTAAAAACCCTCTTGCAACGAAATGACTCCAGAGCACTTAAAAACCCGCTTGCAACGAAATGACTCCAGAGCACTTAAAAACTCGCTTGCAACAAAATGACTCCAGAGTACTTAAAAACTCGATTGCAACGAAATGACTCCAGAACACTTAAAAACCCGCTTGCAACGAAATGACTCCAGAACACTAAAAACCCGCTTGCAACGAAATGACTCCAGAACACTAAAAACCCGCTTGCAACGAAATGACTCCAGAGCACTTAAAAACCCGCTTGCAACGAAATGACTCCAGAGCACTTGAAAACCCGCTTGCAACGAAATGACTCCAGAGCACTTAAAAAACCCGCTTCCAGTGAAATGTCTGAGAAGTATGTAAAAACCCGCTTACAACGAAATGACTCCAGAGCACTTAAAAACCCGCTTGCAACGAAATGACTCCAGAGCACTTCAAAAACCCGCTTCGAGTTAAATGTCAGAGAAGTATGTAAAAACACGCTTGCAACGAAATGATTCCAGAGCACGTAAAAACCCGCTTGCAACGAAATGACTCCAGAGTACTTAAAAACCCGCTTGCAACGAAATGCCTCCAGAGCACTTAAAAAACCCACTTCCAGTGAAATGTCTGAGAAGTATTTAAAAACCCGCTTGCAACGAAATGACTCCAGAACACGTAAAAACCCGCTTGCAACGAAATGACTCCAGAGCACTTAAAAACCCGCTTACAACGAAATGCCTTCAGAGCACTTAAAAACCCGCTTGCAACGAAATGACTCCAGAACACTTAAAAACCCGCTTGCAATGAAAAGACTCCAGAGCACTTAACAACCCGCTTGCAACGAAATGACTCCAGAGCACTTAAAAACCCTCTTGCAACGAAATGACTCCAGAGCACTTAAAAACCCGCTTGCAAGGAAATGACTCCAGAGCACTTAAAAAGTCGCTTGCAACGAAATGACTCCAGAGTACTTAAAAACTCGCTTGCAACGAAATGACTCCAGAACACTTAAAAACCCGCTTGCAACGAAATGACTCCAGAGTACTTAAAAACCCACTTACAACAAAATGACTCCAGAGCACTTAAAAACCCGCTTGCAACGAAATGACTCCAGAACACTTAAAAACCCGCTTGCAACGAAATGACTCCAGAGCACTTAAAAACCCGCTTGCAACTAAATGACTCCAGAGCACGTAAAAACCCGCTTGCAACGAAATGACTCCAGAGCACTTAAAAACCCGCTTGCAATGAAATGACTCCAGAACACTTAAAAACCCGCTTGCAACGAAATGACTCCAGTGCACTTAAAAACCCGCTTGCAACGAAATGACTCCAGAGCACTTAAAAACCCGCTTGCAACGAAATGACTCCAGAGCACTTAAAAAACCCGCTTCCAGTGAAAGGTCTGAGAAGTATGTAAAAACCCGCTTTCAACGAAATGACTCCAGAACACGTAAAAACCCGCTTGCAACGAAATGACTCCAGAGCACTTAAAAACCCGCTTACAACGAAATGCCTTCAGAGCACTTAAAAACCCGCTTGCAACGAAATGACTCCAGAACACTTAAAAACCCGCTTGCAACGAAAAGACTCCAGAGCACTTAAAAACCCGCTTGCAACGAAATGACTCCAGAGCACTTAAAAACCCTCTTGCAACGAAATGACTCCAGAGCACTTAAAAACCCGCTTGCAACGAAATGACTCCAGAGCACTTAAAAACTCGCTTGCATCGAAATGACTCCAGAGTACTTAAAAACTCGCTTGCAACGAAATGACTCCAGAACACTTAAAAACCCGCTTGCAACGAAATGACTCCAGAGTACTTAAAAACCCACTTACAACAAAATGACTCCAGAGCACTTAAAAACCCGCTTGCAACGAAATGACTCCAGAACACTTAAAAACCCGCTTGCAACGAAATGACTCCAGAGCACTTAAAAACCCGCTTGCAACGAAATGACTCCAGAGCACTTAAAAACCCGCTTGCAACGAAATGACTCCAGAGTACTTAAAAACCCGCTTGCAACGAAATGACTCCAGAGCACTTAAAAACCTGCTTGCAACGAAATGACTCCAGAACACTAAAAACCCGCTTGCAACGAAATGACTCCAGAGCACTTAAAAACCCGCTTGCAACGAAATGACTCCAGAGCACTTTAAAAACCCACTTCCAGTGAAATGTCTGAGAAGTATGTAAAAACCCGCTTGCAACGAAATGACTCCAGAACACGTAAAAACCCGCTTGCAACGAAATGACTCCAGAGCACTTAAAAACCCGCTTACAACGAAATGCCTTCAGAGCACTTAAAAACCCGCTTGCAACGAAATGACTCCAGAACACTTAAAAACCCGCTTGCAACGAAAAGACTCCAGAGCACTTAAAAACCCGCTTGCAACGAAATGACTCCAGAACACTAAAAACCCGCTTGGAACGAAATGACTCCAGAGCACTTAAAAACCCGCTTACAACGAAATGCCTTCAGAGCACTTAAAAACCCGCTTGCAACGAAATGACTCCAGAACACTTAAAAACCCGCTTGCAATGAAAAGACTCCAGAGCACTTAACAACCCGCTTGCAACGAAATGACTCCAGAGCACTTAAAAACCCTCTTGCAACGAAATGACTCCAGAGCACTTAAAAACCCGCTTGCAAGGAAATGACTCCAGAGCACTTAAAAAGTCGCTTGCAACGAAATGACTCCAGAGTACTTAAAAACTCGCTTGCAACGAAATGACTCCAGAACACTTAAAAACCCGCTTGCAACGAAATGACTCCAGAGTACTTAAAAACCCACTTACAACAAAATGACTCCAGAGCACTTAAAAACCCGCTTGCAACGAAATGACTCCAGAACACTTAAAAACCCGCTTGCAACGAAATGACTCCAGAGCACTTAAAAACCCGCTTGCAACTAAATGACTCCAGAGCACGTAAAAACCCGCTTGCAACGAAATGACTCCAGAGCACTTAAAAACCCGCTTGCAATGAAATGACTCCAGAACACTTAAAAACCCGCTTGCAACGAAATGACTCCAGTGCACTTAAAAACCCGCTTGCAACGAAATGACTCCAGAGCACTTAAAAACCCGCTTGCAACGAAATGACTCCAGAGCACTTAAAAAACCCGCTTCCAGTGAAAGGTCTGAGAAGTATGTAAAAACCCGCTTTCAACGAAATGACTCCAGAACACGTAAAAACCCGCTTGCAACGAAATGACTCCAGAGCACTTAAAAACCCGCTTACAACGAAATGCCTTCAGAGCACTTAAAAACCCGCTTGCAACGAAATGACTCCAGAACACTTAAAAACCCGCTTGCAACGAAAAGACTCCAGAGCACTTAAAAACCCGCTTGCAACGAAATGACTCCAGAGCACTTAAAAACCCTCTTGCAACGAAATGACTCCAGAGCACTTAAAAACCCGCTTGCAACGAAATGACTCCAGAGCACTTAAAAACTCGCTTGCATCGAAATGACTCCAGAGTACTTAAAAACTCGCTTGCAACGAAATGACTCCAGAACACTTAAAAACCCGCTTGCAACGAAATGACTCCAGAGTACTTAAAAACCCACTTACAACAAAATGACTCCAGAGCACTTAAAAACCCGCTTGCAACGAAATGACTCCAGAACACTTAAAAACCCGCTTGCAACGAAATGACTCCAGAGCACTTAAAAACCCGCTTGCAACGAAATGACTCCAGAGCACTTAAAAACCCGCTTGCAACGAAATGACTCCAGAGTACTTAAAAACCCGCTTGCAACGAAATGACTCCAGAGCACTTAAAAACCCGCTTGCAACGAAATGACTCCAGAACACTAAAAACCCGCTTGCAACGAAATGACTCCAGAGCACTTAAAAACCCGCTTGCAACGAAATGACTCCAGAGCACTTTAAAAACCCACTTCCAGTGAAATGTCTGAGAAGTATGTAAAAACCCGCTTGCAACGAAATGACTCCAGAACACGTAAAAACCCGCTTGCAACGAAATGACTCCAGAGCACTTAAAAACCCGCTTGCAACGAAATGACTCCAGAGCACTTAAAAACCCGCTTGCAACGAAATGACTCCAGAACACTAAAAACCCGCTTGGAACGAAATGACTCCAGAGCACTTAAAAACCCGCTTGCAACGAAATGACTCCAGAGCACTTAAAAACCCACTTGCAACGAAATGACTCCAGAGCACTTGAAAACCCGCTTGCAACGAAATGACTCCAGAGCACTTAAAAACCCGCTTGCAACGAAATGACTCCAGAACACGTAAAAACCCGCTTGCAACGAAATGACTCCAGAGCACTTAAAAACCCGCTTACAACGAAATGCCTTCAGAGCACTTAAAAACCCGCTTGCAACGAAATGAATCCAGAACACTAAAAACCCGCTTGGAACGAAATGACTCCAGAGCACTTAAAAACCCGCTTGCAACGAAATGACTCCAGAGCACTTAAAAACCCACTTGCAACGAAATGACTCCAGAGCACTTGAAAACCCGCTTGCAACGAAATGACTCCAGAGCACTTAAAAAACCCGCTTCCAGTGAAATGTCTGAGTAGTATGTAAAAACCCGCTTGCAACGAAATGACTCCAGAGCACGTAAAAAACCGCTTGCAACGAAATGACTCCAGAGCACTTCAAAAACCCGCTTCCAGTTAAATGTCAGAGAAGTATGTAAAAACCCGCTTGCAACGAAATGATTCCAGAGCACGTAAAAACCCGCTTGCAACGAAATGACTCCAGAACACGTAAAAACCCGCTTGCAACGAAATGACTCCAGAGCACTTAAAAACCCGCTTACAACGAAATGCCTTCAGAGCACTTAAAAACCCGCTTGCAACGAAATGACTCCAGAACACTTAAAAACCTGCTTGCAACGAAAAGACTCCAGAGCACTTAAAAACCCGCTTGCAATGAAATGACTCCTGAGCACTTAAATACCCTCTTGCAACGAAATGACTCCAGAGCACTTGAAAACCCGATTGCAACGAAATGACTCCAGAGCACTTAAAAAACCCGCTTCCAGTGAAATGTCTGAGAAGTATGTAAAAACCCGCTTGCAACGAAATGACTCCAGAGCACGTAAAAACCCGCTTGCAACGAAATGACTCCAGAGCACTTCAAAAACCCGCTTCCAGTGAAATGTCTGAGAAGTATGTAAAAACCCGCTTGCAACGAAATGATTCCAGAGCACGTAAAAACCCGCTTGCAACGAAATGACTCCAGAGTACTTAAAAACCCGCTTGCAACGAAATGCCTCCAGAGCACTTAAAAAACCCACTTCCAGTGAAATGTCTGAGAAGTATGTAAAAACCCGCTTGCAACGAAATGACTCCAGAACACGTAAAAACCCGCTTGCAACGAAATGACTCCAGAGCACTTAAAAACCCGCTTACAACGAAATGCCTTCAGAGCACTTAAAAACCCGCTTGCAACGAAATGACTCCAGAACACTAAAAACCCGCTTGGAACGAAATGACTCCAGAGCACTTAAAAACCCGCTTGCAAAGAAATGACTCCAGAGCACTTAAAAACCCACTTGCAACGAAATGACTCCAGAGCACTTGAAAACCCGCTTGCAACGAAATGACTCCAGAGCACTTAAAAAACCCGCTTCCAGTGAAATGTCTGAGAAGTATGTAAAAACCCGCTTGCAACGAAATGACTCCAGAGCACGTAAAAAACCGCTTGCAACGAAATGACTCCAGAGCACTTCAAAAACCCGCTTCCAGTTAAATGTCAGAGAAGTATGTAAAAACCCGCTTGCAACGAAATGATTCCAGAGCACGTAAAAACCCGCTTGCAACGAAATGACTCCAGAACACGTAAAAACCCGCTTGCAACGAAATGACTCCAGAGCACTTAAAAACCCGCTTACAACGAAATGCCTTCAGAGCACTTAAAAACCCGCTTGCAACGAAATGACTCCAGAACACTTAAAAACCTGCTTGCAACGAAAAGACTCCAGAGCACTTAAAAACCCGCTTGCAATGAAATGACTCCAGAGCACTTAAAAACCCTCTTGCAACGAAATGACTCCAGAGCACTTAAAAACCCGCTTGCAACGAAATGACTCCAGAGCACTTAAAAACTCGCTTGCAACAAAATGACTCCAGAGTACTTAAAAACTCGCTTGCAACGAAATGACTCCAGAACACTTAAAAACCCGCTTGCAACGAAATGACTCCAGAACACTAAAAACCCGCTTGCAACGAAATGACTCCAGAACACTAAAAACCCGCTTGCAACGAAATGACTCCAGAGCACTTAAAAACCCGCTTGCAACGAAATGACTCCAGAGCACTTGAAAACCCGCTTGCAACGAAATGACTCCAGAGCACTTAAAAAACCCGCTTCCAGTGAAATGTCTGAGAAGTATGTAAAAACCCGCTTACAACGAAATGACTCCAGAGCACTTAAAAACCCGCTTGCAACGAAACGACTCCAGAGCACTTCAAAAACCCGCTTCGAGTTAAATGTCAGAGAAGTATGTAAAAACACGCTTGCAACGAAATGATTCCAGAGCACGTAAAAACCCGCTTGCAACGAAATGACTCCAGAGTACTTAAAAACCCGCTTGCAACGAAATGCCTCCAGAGCACTTAAAAAACCCACTTCCAGTGAAATGTCTGAGAAGTATTTAAAAACCCGCTTGCAACGAAATGACTCCAGAACACGTAAAAACCCGCTTGCAACGAAATGACTCCAGAGCACTTAAAAACCCGCTTACAACGAAATGACTTCAGAGCACTTAAAAACCCGCTTGCAACGAAATGACTCCAGAACACTTAAAAACCCGCTTGCAACGAAAAGACTCCAGAGCACTTAAAAACCCGCTTGCAACGAAATGACTCCAGAGCACTTAAAAACCCTCTTGCAACGAAATGACTCCAGAGCACTTAAAAACCCGCTTGCAAGGAAATGACTCCAGAGCATTTAAAAAGTCGCTTGCAACGAAATGACTCCAGAGTACTTAAAAACTCGCTTGCAACGAAATGACTCCAGAACACTTAAAAACCCGCTTGCAACGAAATGACTCCAGAGTACTTAAAAACCCACTTACAACAAAATGACTCCAGAGCACTTAAAAACCCGCTTGCAACGAAATGACTCCAGAACACTTAAAAACCCGCTTGCAACGAAATGACTCCAGAGCACTTAAAAACCCGCTTGCAACTAAATGACTCCAGAGCACGTAAAAACCCGCTTGCAACGAAATGACTCCAGAGCACTTAAAAACCCGCTTGCAATGAAATGACTCCAGAACACTTAAAAACCCGCTTGCAACGAAATGACTCCAGTGCACTTAAAAACCCGCTTGCAACGAAATGACTCCAGAGCACTTAAAAACCCGCTTGCAACGAAATGACTCCAGAGCACTTAAAAAACCCGCTTCCAGTGAAAGGTCTGAGAAGTATGTAAAAACCCGCTTTCAACGAAATGACTCCAGAACACGTAAAAACCCGCTTGCAACGAAATGACTCCAGAGCACTTAAAAACCCGCTTACAACGAAATGCCTTCAGAGCACTTAAAAACCCGCTTGCAACGAAATGACTCCAGAACACTTAAAAACCCGCTTGCAACGAAAAGACTCCAGAGCACTTAAAAACCCGCTTGCAACGAAATGACTCCAGAGCACTTAAAAACCCTCTTGCAACGAAATGACTCCAGAGCACTTAAAAACCCGCTTGCAACGAAATGACTCCAGAGCACTTAAAAACTCGCTTGCATCGAAATGACTCCAGAGTACTTAAAAACTCGCTTGCAACGAAATGACTCCAGAACACTTAAAAACCCGCTTGCAACGAAATGACTCCAGAGTACTTAAAAACCCACTTACAACAAAATGACTCCAGAGCACTTAAAAACCCGCTTGCAACGAAATGACTCCAGAACACTTAAAAACCCGCTTGCAACGAAATGACTCCAGAGCACTTAAAAACCCGCTTGCAACGAAATGACTCCAGAGCACTTAAAAACCCGCTTGCAACGAAATGACTCCAGAGTACTTAAAAACCCGCTTGCAACGAAATGACTCCAGAGCACTTAAAAACCCGCTTGCAACGAAATGACTCCAGAACACTAAAAACCCGCTTGCAACGAAATGACTCCAGAGCACTTAAAAACCCGCTTGCAACGATATGACTCCAGAGCACTTAAAAACCCGCTTGCAACGAAATGACTCCAGAGCACTTGAAAACCCGCTTGCAACGAAATGACTCCAGAGCACTTAAAAAACCCGCTTCCAGTGAAATGTCTGAGAAGTATGTAAAAACCCGCTTGCAACGAAATGACTCCAGAGCACGTAAAAACCCGCTTGCAACGAAATGACTCCAGAGCACTTCAAAAACCCGCTTCCAGTGAAATGTCTGAGAAGTATGTAAAAACCCGCTTGCAACGAAATGATTCCAGAGCACGTAAAAACCCGCTTGCAACGAAATGACTCCAGAGTACTTAAAATCCCGCTTGCAACGAAATGCCTCCAGAGCACTTTAAAAACCCACTTCCAGTGAAATGTCTGAGAAGTATGTAAAAACCCGCTTACAACGAAATGACTCCAGAGCACTTAAAAACCCGCTTGCAACGAAACGACTCCAGAGCACTTAAAAACCCGCTTGCAACGAAATGACTCCAGAGCACTTAAAAAACCCGCTTCCAGTGAAATGTCTGAGAAGTATGTAAAAACCCGCTTTCAACGAAATGACTCCAGAACACGTAAAAACCCGCTTGCAACGAAATGACTCCAGAGCACTTAAAAACCCGCTTACAACGAAATGCCTTCAGAGCACTTAAAAACCCGCTTGCAACGAAATGACTCCAGAACACTTAAAAACCCGCTTGCAACGAAAAGACTCCAGAGCACTTAAAAACCCGCTTGCAACGAAATGACTCCAGAGCACTTAAAAACCCTCTTGCAACGAAATGACTCCAGAGCACTTAAAAACCCGCTTGCAACGAAATGACTCCAGAGCACTTAAAAACTCGCTTGCAACGAAATGACTCCAGAGTACTTAAAAACCCGCTTGCAACGAAATGACTCCAGAGTACTTAAAAACCCACTTACAACAAAATGACTCCAGAGCACTTAAAAACCCGCTTGCAACGAAATGACTCCAGAACACTTAAAAACCCGCTTGCAAAGAAATGACTCCAGAGCACTTAAAAACCCGCTTGCAACGAAATGACTCCAGAGCACTTAAAAACCCGCTTGCAACGAAATGACTCCAGAGTACTTAAAAACCCGCTTGCAACGAAATGACTCCAGAGCACTTAAAAACCCGCTTGCAACGAAATGACTCCAGAACACTAAAAACCCGCTTGCAACGAAATGACTCCAGAGCACTTAAAAACCCGCTTGCAACGAAATGACTCCAGAGCACTTAAAAACCCGCTTGCAACGAAATGACTCCAGAGCACTTGAAAACCCGCTTGCAACGAAATGCCTCCAGAGCACTTTAAAAACCCACTTCCAGTGAAATGTCTGAGAAGTATGTAAAAACCCGCTTGCAACGAAATGACTCCAGAACACGTAAAAACCCGCTTGCAACGAAATGACTCCAGAGCACTTAAAAACCCGCTTACAACGAAATGCCTTCAGAGCACTTAAAAACCCGCTTGCAACGAAATGACTCCAGAACACTTAAAAACCCGCTTGCAACGAAAAGACTCCAGAGCACTTAAAAACCCGCTTGCAACGAAATGACTCCAGAGCACTTAAAAACTCGCTTGCAACGAAATGACTCCAGAGTACTTAAAAACTCGCTTGCAACGAAATGACTCCAGAACACTTAAAAACCCGCTTGCAACGAAATGACTCCAGAGTACTTAAAAACCAACTTACAACAAAATGACTCCAGAGCACTTAAAAACCCGCTTGCAACAAAATGACTCCAGAACACTTAAAAACCCGCTTGCAACGAAATGACTCCAGAGCACTTAAAAACCCGCTTGCAACGAAATGACTCCAGAGCACGTAAAAACCCGCTTGAAACGAAATGACTCCAGAGCACTTAAAAACCCGCTTGCAATGAAATGACTCCAGAGCACTTACAAACCCGCTTGCAACGAAATGACTCCAGTGCACTTAAAAACCCGCTTGCAACGAAATGACTCCAGAGCACTTAAAAACCCGCTTGCAACGAAATGACTCCAGAGCACTTAAAAACCCGCTTGCAACGAAATGACTCCAGAGCACTTAAAAACCCGCTTGCAACGAAATGACTCCAGAGCACTTAAAAACCCGCTTGCAACGAAATGACTCCAGAACACTAAAAACCCGCTTGCAACGAAATGACTCCAGAGCACTTAAAAACCCGCTTGCAACGAAATGACTCCAGAGCACTTAAAAACCCGCTTGCAACGAAATGACTCCAGAGCACTTGAAAACCTGCTTGCAACGAAATGACTCCAGAGCACTTAAAAAACCCGCTTCTAGTGAAATGTCTGAGAAGTATGTAAAAACCCGCTTGCAACGAAATGACTCCAGAGCACGTAAAAACCCGCTTGCAACGAAATGACTCCAGAGCACTTCAAAAACCCGCTTCCAGTTAAATGTCAGAGAAGTATGTAAAAACCCGCTTGCAAAGAAATGATTCCAGAGCACGTAAAAACCCGCTTGCAACGAAATGACTCCAGAGCACTTAAAACCCCGCTTGCAACGAAATGACTCCAGAGTACTTAAAAACCCGCTTGCAACGAAATGACTCCAGAGCACTTAAAAAACCCGCTTCCAGTGAAATGTCTGAGAAGTATGTAAAAACCCGCTTGCAACGAAATGACTCCAGAGCACGTAAAAACCCGCTTGCAACGAAATGACTCCAGAGCACATATTAAACCCGCTTCCAGTTAAATGTCAGAGAAGTATGTAAAAACCCGCTTGCAACGAAATGATTCCAGAGCACGTAAAACCCGCTTGCAACGAAATGACTCCAGAACACGTAAAAACCCGCTTGCAACGAAATGACTGCAGAGCACTTAAAAACCCGCTTACAACGAAATGCCTTCAGAGCACTTAAAAACCCGCTTGCAACGAAATGACTCCAGAACACTTAAAAACCCGCTTGCAACGAAAAGAATCCAGAGCACTTAAAAACCCGCTTGCAATGAAATGCCTCCAGAGCACTTAAAAAACCCACTTCCAGTGAAATGTCTGAGAAGTATTTAAAAACCCGCTTGCAACGAAATGACTCCAGAACACGTAAAAACCCGCTTGCAACGAAATGACTCCAGAGCACTTAAAAACCCGCTTACAACGAAATGCCTTCAGAGCACTTAAAAACCCGCTTGCAACGAAATGACTCCAGAACACTTAAAAACCCGCTTGCAACGAAAAGACTCCAGAGCACTTAAAAACCCGCTTGCAACGAAATGACTCCAGAGCACTTAAAAACCCTCTTGCAACGAAATGACTCCAGAGCACTTAAAAACCCGCTTGCAAGGAAATGACTCCAGAGCACTTAAAAAGTCGCTTGCAACGAAATGACTCCAGAGTACTTAAAAACTCGCTTGCAACGAAATGACTCCAGAGCACTTAAAAACCCGCTTGCAATGAAATGACTCGAGAACACTTAAAAACCCGCTTGCAACGAAATGACTCCAGTGCACTTAAAAACCCGCTTGCAACGAAATGACTCCAGAGCACTTAAAAACCCGCTTGCAACGAAATGACTCCAGAGCACTTAAAAAACCCGCTTCCAGTGAAAGGTCTGAGAAGTATGTAAAAACCCGCTTTCAACGAAATGACTCCAGAACACGTAAAAACCCGCTTGCAACGAAATGACTCCAGAGCACTTAAAAACCCGCTTACAACGAAATGCCTTCAGAGCACTTAAAAACCCGCTTGCAACGAAATGACTCCAGAACACTTAAAAACCCGCTTGCAACGAAAAGACTCCAGAGCACTTAAAAACCCGCTTGCAACGAAATGACTCCAGAGCACTTAAAAACCCTCTTGCAACGAAATGACTCCAGAGCACTTAAAAACCCGCTTGCAACGAAGTGACTCCAGAGCACTTAAAAACTCGCTTGCAACGAAATGACTCCAGAGTACTTAAAAACTCGCTTGCAACGAAATGACTCCAGAACACTTAAAAACCCGCTTGCAACGAAATGACTCCAGAGTACTTAAAAACCCACTTACAACAAAATGACTCCAGAGCACTTAAAAACCCGCTTGCAACGAAATGACTCCAGAACACTTAAAAACCCGCTTGCAACGAAATGACTCCAGAGCACTTAAAAACCCGCTTGCAACGAAATGACTCCAGAGCACTTAAAAACCCGCTTGCAACGAAATGACTCCAGAGTACTTAAAAACCCGCTTGCAACGAAATGACTCCAGAGCACTTAAAAACCCGCTTGCAACGAAATGACTCCAGAACACTAAAAACCCGCTTGCAACGAAATGACTCCAGAGCACTTAAAAACCCGCTTGCAACGAAATGACTCCAGAGAACTTAAAAACCCGCTTGCAACGAAATGACTCCAGAGCACTTGAAAACCCGCTTGCAACGAAATGACTCCAGAGCACTTAAAAAACCCGCTTCCAGTGAAATGTCTGAGAAGTATGTAAAAACCCGCTTGCAACGAAATGACTCCAGAGCACGTAAAAACCCGCTTGCAACGAAATGACTCCAGAGCACTTCAAAAACCCGCTTCCAGTGAAATGTCTGAGAAGTATGTAAAAACCCGCTTGCAACGAAATGATTCCAGAGCACGTAAAAACCCGCTTGCAACGAAATGACTCCAGAGTACTTAAAATCCCGCTTGCAACGAAATGCCTCCAGAGCACTTTAAAAACCCACTTCCAGTGAAATGTCTGAGAAGTATGTAAAAACCCGCTTGCAACGAAATGACTCCAGAACACGTAAAAACCCGCTTGCAACGAAATGACTCCAGAGCACTTAAAAACCCGCTTACAACGAAATGCCTTCAGAGCACTTAAAAACCCGCTTGCAACGAAATGACTCCAGAGTACTTAAAAACCAACTTACAACAAAATGACTCCAGAGCACTTAAAAACCCGCTTGCAACGAAATGACTCCAGAACACTTAAAAACCCGCGTGCAACGAAATGACTCCAGAGCACTTAAAAACCCGCTTGCAACGAAATGACTCCAGAGCACGTAAAAACCCGCTTGAAACGAAATGACTCCAGAGCACTTAAAAACCCGCTTGCAATGAAATGACTCCAGAGCACTTACAAACCCGCTTGCAACGAAATGACTCCAGTGCACTTAAAAACCCGCTTGCAACGAAATGACTCCAGAGCACTTAAAAACCCGCTTGCAACGAAATGACTCCAGAGTACTTAAAAACCCGCTTGCAACGAAATGACTCCAGAGCACTTAAAAACCCGCTTGCAACGAAATGACTCCAGAACACTAAAAACCCGCTTGCAACGAAATGACTCCAGAGCACTTAAAAACCCGCTTGCAACGAAATGACTCCAGAGCACTTAAAAACCCGCTTGCAACGAAATGACTCCAGAGCACTTAAAAACCCGCTTGCAACGAAATGACTCCAGAGTACTTAAAAACCCACTTACAACAAAATGACTCCAGAGCACTTAAAAACCCGCTTGCAACGAAATGACTCCAGAACACTTAAAAACCCGCTTGCAACGAAATGACTCCAGAGCACTTAAAAACCCGCTTGCAACTAAATGACTCCAGAGCACTTAAAAACTCGCTTGCAACGAAATGACTCCAGAGTACTTAAAAACTCGCTTGCAACGAAATGACTCCAGAACACTTAAAAACCCGCTTGCAACGAAATGACTCCAGAGTACTTAAAAACCAACTTACAACAAAATGACTCCAGAGCACTTAAAAACCCGCTTGCAACGAAATGACTCCAGAACACTTAAAAACCCGCGTGCAACGAAATGACTCCAGAGCACTTAAAAACCCGCTTGCAACGAAATGACTCCAGAGCACGTAAAAACCCGCTTGAAACGAAATGACTCCAGAGCACTTAAAAACCCGCTTGCAATGAAATGACTCCAGAGCACTTACAAACCCGCTTGCAACGAAATGACTCCAGTGCACTTAAAAACCCGCTTGCAACGAAATGACTCCAGAGCACTTAAAAACCCGCTTGCAACGAAATGACTCCAGAGTACTTAAAAACCCGCTTGCAACGAAATGACTCCAGAGCACTTAAAAACCCGCTTGCAACGAAATGACTCCAGAACACTAAAAACCCGCTTGCAACGAAATGACTCCAGAGCACTTAAAAACCCGCTTGCAACGAAATGACTCCAGAGCACTTAAAAACCCGCTTGCAACGAAATGACTCCAGAGCACTTAAAAACCCGCTTGCAACGAAATGACTCCAGAGTACTTAAAAACCCACTTACAACAAAATGACTCCAGAGCACTTAAAAACCCGCTTGCAACGAAATGACTCCAGAACACTTAAAAACCCGCTTGCAACGAAATGACTCCAGAGCACTTAAAAACCCGCTTGCAACTAAATGACTCCAGAGCACGTAAAAACCCGCTTGCAACGAAATGACTCCAGAGCACTTAAAAACCCGCTTGCAATGAAATGACTCCAGAACACTTAAAAACCCGCTTGCAACGAAATGACTCCAGTGCACTTAAAAACCCGCTTGCAACGAAATGACTCCAGAGCACTTAAAAACCCGCTTGCAACGAAATGACTCCAGAGCACTTAAAAAACCCGCTTCCAGTGAAATGTCTGAGAAGTATGTAAAAACCCGCTTTCAACGAAATGACTCCAGAACACGTAAAAACCCGCTTGCAACGAAATGACTCCAGAGCACTTAAAAACCCGCTTACAACGAAATGCCTTCAGAGCACTTAAAAACCCGCTTGCAACGAAATGACTCCAGAACACTTAAAAACCCGCTTGCAACGAAAAGACTCCAGAGCACTTAAAAACCCGCTTGCAACGAAATGACTCCAGAGCACTTAAAAACCCTCTTGCAACGAAATGACTCCAGAGCACTTAAAAACCCGCTTGCAACGAAATGACTCCAGAGCACTTAAAAACTCGCTTGCAACGAAATGACTCCAGAGTACTTAAAAACCCGCTTGCAGCGAAATGACTCCAGAACACTTAAAAACCCGCTTGCAACGAAATGACTCCAGAGTACTTAAAAACCCACTTACAACAAAATGACTCCAGAGCACTTAAAAACCCGCTTGCAACGAAATGACTCCAGAACACTTAAAAACCCGCTTGCAACGAAATGACTCCAGAGCACTTAAAAACCCGCTTGCAACGAAATGACTCCAGAGCACTTAAAAACCCGCTTGCAACGAAATGACTCCAGAGTACTTAAAAACCCGCTTGCAACGAAATGACTCCAGAGCACTTAAAAACCCGCTTGCAACGAAATGACTCCAGAACACTAAAAACCCGCTTGCAACGAAATGACTCCAGAGCACTTAAAAACCCGCTTGCAACGAAATGACTCCAGAGCACTTAAAAACCCGCTTGCAACGAAATGACTCCAGAGCACTTGAAAACCCGCTTGCAACGAAATGCCTCCAGAGCACTTTAAAAACCCACTTCCAGTGAAATGTCTGAGAAGTATGTAAAAACCCGCTTGCAACGAAATGACTCCAGAACACGTAAAAACCCGCTTGCAACGAAATGACTCCAGAGCACTTAAAAACCCGCTTACAACGAAATGCCTTCAGAGCACTTAAAAACCCGCTTGCAACGAAATGACTCCAGAACACTTAAAAACCCGCTTGCAACGAAAAGACTCCAGAGCACTTAAAAACCCGCTTGCAACGAAATGACTCCAGAGCACTTAAAAAGTCGCTTGCAACGAAATGACTCCAGAGTACTTAAAAACTCGCTTGCAACGAAATGACTCCAGAACACTTAAAAACCCGCTTGCAACGAAATGACTCCAGAGTACTTAAAAACCAACTTACAACAAAATGACTCCAGAGCACTTAAAAACCCGCTTGCAACGAAATGACTCCAGAACACTTAAAAACCCGCTTGCAACGAAATGACTCCAGAGCACTTAAAAACCCGCTTGCAACGAAATGACTCCAGAGCACGTAAAAACCCGCTTGAAACGAAATGACTCCAGAGCACTTAAAAACCCGCTTACAATGAAATGACTCCAGAGCACTTACAAACCCGCTTGCAACGAAATGACTCCAGTGCACTTAAAAACCCGCTTGCAACGAAATGACTCCAGAGCACTTAAAAACCCGCTTGCAACGAAATGACTCCAGAGCACTTAAAAACCCGCTTGCAACGAAATGACTCCAGAGCACTTAAAAACCCGCTTGCAACGAAATGACTCCAGAGCACTTAAAAACCCGCTTGCAACGAAATGACTCCAGAACACTAAAAACCCGCTTGCAACGAAATGACTCCAGAGCACTTAAAAACCCGCTTGCAACGAAATGACTCCAGAGCACTTAAAAACCCGCTTGCAACGAAATGACTCCAGAGCACTTGAAAACCTGCTTGCAACGAAATGACTCCAGAGCACTTAAAAAACCCGCTTCTAGTGAAATGTCTGAGAAGTATGTAAAAACCCGCTTGCAACGAAATGACTCCAGAGCACGTAAAAACCCGCTTGCAACGAAATGACTCCAGAGCACTTCAAAAACCCGCTTCCAGTTAAATGTCAGAGAAGTATGTAAAAACCCGCTTGCAAAGAAAGTAATGGCTCCAGAGCACTTAAAAACCCGCTTGCAACGAAATGGCTCCAGAGCACTTAAAAACCCGCTTGCAACGAAATGGCTCCAGAGCACTTAAAAACCCGCTTGCAACGAAATGGCTCCAGAGCACTTAAAAACCCGCTTGCAACGAAATGTCTCCAGAGCACTTAAAAACCCGCTTGCAACGAAATGACTCCAGAGCACTTAAAAACCCGCTTGCAACGAAATGACTCCAGAGCACTTAAAAACCCGCTTGCAACGAAATGACTCCAGAGCACTTAAAAACCCGCTTGCAACGAAATGACTCCAGAGCACTTAAAAACCCGCTTGCAACGTAATGGCTCCAGAGCACTTAAAAACCCGCTTGCAACGAAATGGCTCCAGAGCACTTAAAAACCCGCTTGCAACGAAATGGCTCCAGAGCACTTAAAAACCCGCTTGCAACGAAATGTCTCCAGAGCACTTAAAAACCCGCTTGCAACGAAATGACTCCAGAGAACTTAAAAACCCGCTTGCAACGAAATGCCTACAGAGCACTTAAAAACCCGCTTGCAACGAAATGACTCCAGAGCACTTAAAAACCCGCTTGCAACGAAATGACTCCAGAGCACTTAAAAACCCGCTTGCAACGAAATGACTCCAGAGCACTTAAAAACCCGCTTGCAACGAAATGACTCCAGAGCACTTAAAAACCCGCTTGCAACGAAATGACTCCAGAGCACGTAAAAACCCGCTTGCAACGAAATGACTCCAGAGCACTTAAAAACCCGCTTGCAACGAAATGACTCCAGAGCACGTAAAAACCCGTTTGCAACGAAATGACTCCAGAGTACATAAAAACCCGCTTGCAACGAAATGCCTACAGAGCATTTAAAAAACCCGCTTCCAGTGAAATGTCTGAGAAGTATGTAAAAACCCGCTTGCAACGAAATGACTCCAGAACACGTAAAAACCCGATTGCAACGAAATGACTCCAGAGCACGTAAAAACCCGTTTGCAACGAAATGACTCCAGAGTACTTAAAAACCCGCTTGCAACGAAATGCCTACAGAGCATTTAAAAAACCCGCTTCCAGTGAAATGTCTGAGAAGTATGTAAAAACCCGCTTGCAACGAAATGACTCCAGAACACGTAAAAACCCGCTTGCAACGAAATGACTCCAGAGCACTTAAAAACCCGCTTACAACGAAATGCCTTCAGAGCACTTAAAAACCCGCATGCAACGAAATGACTCCAGAGCACTTAAAAACCCGCTTGCAACGAAATGACTCCAGAGCACTTAAAAACCCGCTTGCAACGAAATTCCTTCAGAGCACTTAAAATCCGCTTGCAACGAAATGACTCCAGAGCACTTAAAAACCCGCTTGCAACGAAATGGCTCCAGAGCACTTAAAAACCCGCATGCAACGAAATGTCTCCAGAGCACTTAAAAACCCGCTTGCAACGAAATGACTCCAGAGCACTTAAAAACCCGCTTGTAACGAAATGCCTTCAGAGCACTTAAAAACCCGCTTGCAACGAAATGACTCCAGAGCACTTAAAAACCCGCTTGCAACGTAATGGCTCCAGAGCACTTAAAAACCCGCTTGCAACGAAATGGCTCCAGAGCACTTAAAAACCCGCTTGCAACGAAATGACTCCAGAGCACTTAAAAACCCGCTTGCAACGAAATGACTCCAGAGCACGTAAAAACCCGTTTGCAACGAAATGACTCCAGAGTACTTAAAAACCCGCTTGCAACGAAATGCCTACAGAGCATTTAAAAAACCCGCTTCCAGTGAAATGTCTGAGAAGTATGTAAAAACCCGCTTGCAACGAAATGACTCCAGAACACGTAAAAACCCGCTTGCAACGAAATGACTCCATAGCACGTAAAAACCCGTTTGCAACGAAATGACTCCAGAGTACTTAAAAACCCGCTTGCAACGAAATGCCTACAGAGCATTTAAAAAACCCGCTTCCAGTGAAATGTCTGAGAAGTATGTAAAAACCCGCTTGCAACGAAATGACTCCAGAGCACTTAAAAACCCGCTTGCAACGAAATGACTCCAGAGCACTTAAAAACCCGCTTACAACGAAATGCCTTCAGAGCACTTAAAAACCCGCATGCAACGAAATGACTCCAGAGCACTTAAAAACCCGCTTGCAACGAAATGACTCCAGAGCACTAAAAAACCCGCTTGCAACGAAATGACTCCAGAGCACTTAAAAACCCACTTGCAACGAAATGACTCCAGAACACTTAAAAACCCGCTTGCAACGAAATGACTCCAGAACACTTAAAAACCCGCTTGCAACGAAATGACTCCAGAGCACTTAAAAACCCGCTTGCAACGAAATGACTCCAGAGCACTTAAAAACCCGCTTGCAACGAAATGTCTCCAGAGGACTTAAAAACTCGCTTGCAACGAAATGACTCCAGAGCACTTAAAAACCCGCTTGCAACGAAATGACTCCAGAGCACTAAAAAACCCGCTTGCAACGAAATGTCTCCAGAGCACTTAAAAACCCGCATGCAACGAAATGACTCCAGAGCACTTAAAAACCCGCTTGCAACGAAATGACTCCAGAGCACTAAAAAACCCGCTTGCAACGAAATGACTCCAGAGCACTTAAAAACCCACTTGCAACGAAATGACTCCAGAACACTTAAAAACCCGCTTGCAACGAAATGACTCCAGAACACTTAAAAACCCGCTTGCAACGAAATGACTCCAGAGCACTTAAAAACCCGCTTGCAACGAAATGTCTCCAGAGCACTTAAAAACTCGCTTGCAACGAAATGACTCCAGAGCACTTAAAAACCCGCTTGCAACGAAATGACTCCAGAGCACTTAAAAACCCGCTTGCAACGAAATGACTCCAGAGCACGTAAAAACCCGTTTGCAACGAAATGACTCCAGAGTACTTAAAAACCCGCTTACAACGAAATGCCTTCAGAGCACTTAAAAACCCGCATGCAATGAAATGACTCCAGAGCACTTAAAAACCCGCTTGCAACGAAATGACTCCAGAGCACTTAAAAACCCGCTTGCAACGAAATTCCTTCAGAGCACTTAAAACCCGCTTGCAACGAAATGACTCCAGAGCACTTAAAAACCCGCTTGCAACGAAATGACTCCAGAGCACTTAAAAACCCGCTTGCAACGAAATGACTCCAGAGCACTTAAAACCCTTTTGCAACGAAATGACTCCAGAGCACTTAAAAACCCACATGCAACGAAATGTCTCCAGAGCACTTAAAAACCCGCTTGCAACGAAATGGCTCCAGAGCACTTAAAAACCCGCATGCAACGAAATTTCTCCAGAGCACTTAAAAACCCGCTTGCAACGAAATGACTCCAGAGCACTTAAAAACCCGCTTGCAACGAAATGACTCCAGAGCACTTAAAAACCCGCTTGCAACGAAATGACTCCAGAGCACGTAAAAACCCGCTTGCAACGAAATGACTCCAGAGCACTTAAAAACCCGCTTGCAACGAAATGACTCCAGAGCACGTAAAAACCCGTTTGCAACGAAATGACTCCAGAGTACATAAAAACCCGCTTGCAACGAAATGCCTACAGAGCATTTAAAAAACCCGCTTCCAGTGAAATGTCTGAGAAGTATGTAAAAACCCGCTTGCAACGAAATGACTCCAGAACACGTAAAAACCCGATTGCAACGAAATGACTCCAGAGCACGTAAAAACCCGTTTGCAACGAAATGACTCCAGAGTACTTAAAAACCCGCTTGCAACGAAATGCCTACAGAGCATTTAAAAAACCCGCTTCCAGTGAAATGTCTGAGAAGTATGTAAAAACCCGCTTGCAACGAAATGACTCCAGAACACGTAAAAACCCGCTTGCAACGAAATGACTCCAGAGCACTTAAAAACCCGCTTACAACGAAATGCCTTCAGAGCACTTAAAAACCCGCATGCAACGAAATGACTCCAGAGCACTTAAAAACCCGCTTGCAACGAAATGACTCCAGAGCACTTAAAAACCCGCTTGCAACGAAATTCCTTCAGAGCACTTAAAATCCGCTTGCAACGAAATGACTCCAGAGCACTTAAAAACCCGCTTGCAACGAAATGGCTCCAGAGCACTTAAAAACCCGCATGCAACGAAATGTCTCCAGAGCACTTAAAAACCCGCTTGCAACGAAATGACTCCAGAGCACTTAAAAACCCGCTTGCAACGAAATGCCTTCAGAGCACTTAAAAACCCGCTTGCAACGAAATGACTCCAGAGCACTTAAAAACCCGCTTGCAACGTAATGGCTCCAGAGCACTTAAAAACCCGCTTGCAACGAAATGGCTCCAGAGCACTTAAAAACCCGCTTGCAACGAAATGACTCCAGAGCACTTAAAAACCCGCTTGCAACGAAATGACTCCAGAGCACGTAAAAACCCGTTTGCAACGAAATGACTCCAGAGTACTTAAAAACCCGCTTGCAACGAAATGCCTACAGAGCATTTAAAAAACCCGCTTCCAGTGAAATGTCTGAGAAGTATGTAAAAACCCGCTTGCAACGAAATGACTCCAGAACACGTAAAAACCCGCTTGCAACGAAATGACTCCATAGCCCGTAAAAACCCGTTTGCAACGAAATGACTCCAGAGTACTTAAAAACCCGCTTGCAACGAAATGCCTACAGAGCATTTAAAAAACCCGCTTCCAGTGAAATGTCTGAGAAGTATGTAAAAACCCGCTTGCAACGAAATGACTCCAGAGCACTTAAAAACCCGCTTGCAACGAAATGACTCCAGAGCACTTAAAAACCCGCTTACAACGAAATGCCTTCAGAGCACTTAAAAACCCGCATGCAACGAAATGACTCCAGAGCACTTAAAAACCCGCTTGCAACGAAATGACTCCAGAGCACTAAAAAACCCGCTTGCAACGAAATGACTCCAGAGCACTTAAAAACCCACTTGCAACGAAATGACTCCAGAACACTTAAAAACCCGCTTGCAACGAAATGACTCCAGAACACTTAAAAACCCGCTTGCAACGAAATGACTCCAGAGCACTTAAAAACCCGCTTGCAACGAAATGACTCCAGAGCACTTAAAAACCCGCTTGCAACGAAATGTCTCCAGAGCACTTAAAAACTCGCTTGCAACGAAATGACTCCAGAGCACTTAAAAACCCGCTTGCAACGAAATGACTCCAGAGCACTAAAAAACCCGCTTGCAACGAAATGTCTCCAGAGCACTTAAAAACCCGCATGCAACGAAATGACTCCAGAGCACTTAAAAACCCGCTTGCAACGAAATGACTCCAGAGCACTAAAAAACCCGCATGCAACGAAATGACTCCAGAGCACTTAAAAACCCGCTTGCAACGAAATGACTCCAGAGCACTTAAAAACCCGCTTGCAACGAAATTCATTCAGAGCACTTAAAACCCGCTTGCAACGAAATGACTCCAGAGCACTTAAAAACCCGCTTGCAACGAAATGACTCCAGAGCACTTAAAAACCCGCTTGCAACGAAATGACTCCAGAGCACTTAAAACCCTTTTGCAACGAAATGACTCCAGAGCACTTAAAAACCCACATGCAACGAAATGTCTCCAGAGCACTTAAAAACCCGGTTGCAACGAAATGGCTCCAGAGCACTTAAAAACCCGCATGCAACGAAATTTCTCCAGAGCACTTAAAAACCCGCTTGCAACGAAATGACTCCAGAGCACTTAAAAACCCGCTTGCAACGAAATGCCTTCAGAGCACTTAAAAACCCGCTTGCAACGAAATGACTCCAGAGCACTTAAAAACCCGCTTGCAACGTAATGGCTCCAGAGCACTTAAAAACCCGCTTGCAACGAAATGGCTCCAGAGCACTTAAAAACCCGCTTGCAACGAAATGACTCCAGAGCACTTAAAAACCCGCTTGCAACGAAATGACTCCAGAGCACGTAAAAACCCGTTTGCAACGAAATGACTCCAGAACACTTAAAAACCCGCTTGCAACGAAATGACTCCAGAGCACTTAAAAACCCGCTTGCAACGAAATGACTCCAGAGCACTTAAAAACCCGCTTGCAACGAAATGTCTCCAGAGCACTTAAAAACTCGCTTGCAACGAAATGACTCCAGAGCACTTAAAAACCCGCTTGCAACGAAATGACTCTAGAGCACTAAAAAACCCGCTTGCAACGAAATGTCTCCAGAGCACTTAAAAACCCGCATGCAACGAAATGACTCCAGAGCACTTAAAAACCCGCTTGCAACGAAATGACTCCAGAGCACTAAAAAACCCGCGTGCAACGAAATGACTCCAGAGCACTTAAAAACCCACTTGCAACGAAATGACTCCAGAACACTTAAAAACCCGCTTGCAACGAAATGAGTCCAGAACACTTAAAAACCCGCTTGCAACGAAATGACTCCAGAGCACTTAAAAACCCGCTTGCAACGAAATGTCTCCAGAGCACTTAAAAACTCGCTTGCAACGAAATGACTCCAGAGCACTTAAAAACCCGCTTGCAACGAAATGACTCCAGAGCACTTAAAAACCCGCTTGCAACGAAATGACTCCAGAGCACGTAAAAACCCGTTTGCAACGAAATGACTCCAGAGTACTTAAAAACCCGCTTGCAACGAAATGCCTACAGAGCATTTAAAAAACCCGCTTCCAGTGAAATGTCTGAGAAGTATGTAAAAACCCGCTTGCAACGAAATGACTCCAGAACACGTAAAAACCCGCTTGCAACGAAATGACTCCAGAGCACGTAAAAACCCGTTTGCAACGAAATGACTCCAGAGTACTTAAAAACCCGCTTGCAACGAAATGCCTACAGAGCATTTAAAAAACCCGCTTCCAGTGAAATGTCTGAGAAGTATGTAAAAACCCGCTTGCAACGAAATGACTCCAGAACACGTAAAAACCCGCTTGCAACGAAATGACTCCAGAGCACTTAAAAACCCGCTTACAACGAAATGCCTTCAGAGCACTTAAAAACCCGCATGCAACGAAATGACTCCAGAGCACTTAAAAACCCGCTTGCAACGAAATGACTCCAGAGCACTTAAAAACCCGCTTGCAACGAAATTCCTTCAGAGCACTTAAAACCCGCTTGCAACGAAATGACTCCAGAGCACTTAAAAACCCGCTTGCAACGAAATGACTCCAGAGCACTTAAAAACCCGCTTGCAACGAAATGACTCCAGAGCACTTAAAACCCTTTTGCAACGAAATGACTCCAGAGCACTTAAAAACCCACATGCAACGAAATGTCTCCAGAGCACTTAAAAACCCGCTTGCAACGAAATGGCTCCAGAGCACTTAAAAACCCGCATGCAACGAAATTTCTCCAGAGCACTTAAAAACCCGCTTGCAACGAAATGACTCCAGAGCACTTAAAAACCCGCTTGCAACGAAATGCCTTCAGAGCACTTAAAAACCCGCTTGCAACGAAATGACTCCAGAGCACTTAAAAACCCGCTTGCAACGTAATGGCTCCAGAGCACTTAAAAACCCGCTTGCAACGAAATGGCTCCAGAGCACTTAAAAACCCGCTTGCAACGAAATGACTCCAGAGCACTTAAAAACCGGCTTGCAACGAAATGACTCCAGAGCACGTAAAAACCCGTTTGCAACGAAATGACTCCAGAGTACTTAAAAACCCGCTTGCAACGAAATGCCTACAGAGCATTTAAAAAACCCGCTTCCAGTGAAATGTCTGAGAAGTATGTAAAAACCCGCTTGCAACGAAATGACTCCAGAACACGTAAAAACCCGCTTGCAACGAAATGACTCCAGAGCACGTAAAAACCCGTTTGCAACGAAATGACTCCAGAGTACTTAAAAACCCGCTTGCAACGAAATGCCTACAGAGCATTTAAAAAACCCGCTTCCAGTGAAATGTCTGAGAAGTATGTAAAAACCCGCTTGCAACGAAATGACTCCAGAACACGTAAAAACCCGCTTGCAACGAAATGACTCCAGAGCAATTAAAAACCCGCTTACAACGAAATGCCTTCAGAGCACTTAAAAACCCGCATGCAACGAAATGACTCCAGAGCACTTAAAAACCCGCTTGCAACGAAATGACTCCAGAGCACTAAAAAACCCGCTTGCAACGAAATGACTCCAGAGCACTTAAAAACCCACTTGCAACGAAATGACTCCAGAACACTTAAAAACCCGCTTGCAACGAAATGACTCCAGAACACTTAAAAACCCGCTTGCAACGAAATGACTCCAGAGCACTTAAAAACCCGCTTGCAACGAAATGACTCCAGAGCACTTAAAAACCCGCTTGCAACGAAATGACTCCAGAGCACTTAAAAACCCGCTTGCAACGAAATGCCTTCAGAGCACTTAAAAACCCGCTTGCAACGAAATGACTCCAGAGCACTTAAAAACCCGCTTGCAACGAAATGACTCCAGAGCACTTAAAAACCCACTTGCAACGAAATGTCTCCAGAGCACTTAAAAACTCGCTTGCAACGAAATGACTCCAGAGCACTTAAAAACCCGCTTGCAACGAAATGACTCCAGATCACTAAAAAACCCGCTTCCAATGAAATGACTCCAGAGCACTTAAAAGCCCGCTTGCAACGAAATGACTCCAGAGCACTTAAAAACCCGCTTGCAACGAAATGACTCCAGAGCACTTAAAAACCCGCTTGCAACGAAATGACTCCAGAGCACTTAAACACCCGCTTGCAACGAAATGACTCCAGAGCACTTAAAAACCCGCTTGCAACGAAATGACTCCAGAACACTTAAAAACCCGCTTGCAACGAAATTCCTTCAGAGCACTTAAAACCCGCTTGCAACGAAATGACTCCAGAGCACTTAAAAACCCGCTTGCAACGAAATGACTCAAGAGCACTTAAAAACCCTTTTGCAACGAAATGACTCCAGAGCACTTAAAAACCCGCTTGCAACGAAATGACTCCAGAGCACTTAAAAACCCGCTTGCAACGAAATGACTCCAGAGCACTTAAAAACCCGCTTGCAACGAAATGACTCCAGAGCACTTAAAAACCCGCTTGCAACGAAATGACTCCAGAGCACTTAAAAACCCGCTTGCAACGAAATGACTCCAGAGCACTTAAAAACCCGCTTGCAACGTAATGACTCCAGAGCACTTAAAAACCCGCTTGCAACGAAATGGCTCCAGAGCACTTAAAAACCCGCTTGCAACGAAATGGCTCCAGAGCACTTAAAAACCCGCTTGCAACGAAATGACTCCAGAGCACTTAAAAACCCGCTTGCAACGAAATGACTCCAGAACACTTAAAAACCCGCTTGCAACGAAATGACTCCAGAGCACTTAAAAACCCGCTTGCAAAGAAATGACTCCAGAGCACTTAAAAACCCGCTTGCAACGAAATGACTCCAGAGTACTTAAAAACCCGCTTGCAACGAAATGACTCCAGAGCACTTAAAAATCCGCTTGCAACGAAATGACTCCAGAGCACTTAAAAACCCGCTTGCAACGAAATGACTCCAGAGCACGTAAAAACCCGCTTGCAACGAAATGACTCCAGAGCACGTAAAAACCCGTTTGCAACGAAATGACTCCAGAGTACTTAAAAACCCGCTTGCAACGAAATGCCTACAGAGCATTTAAAAAACCCGCTTGCAGTGAAATGTCTGAGAAGTATGTAAAAACCCGCTTGCAACGAAATGACTCCAGAACACGTAAAAACCCGCTTGCAACGAAATGACTCCAGAACACTTAAAAACCCGCTTGCAACGAAATGACTCCAGAGCACTTAAAAACCCGCTTGCAACGAAATGACTCCAGATAACTTAAAAACCCGCTTGCAACGAAATGACTCCAGATAACTTAAAAACCCGCTTGCAACGAAATGAATCCAGAGCACTAAAAAACCCGCTTCCAATGAAATGACTCCAGAGCACTTAAAAACCCGCTTGCAACGAAATGACTCCAGAACACTTAAAAACCCGCTTGCAACGAAATGACTCCAGAGCACTTAAAAACCCGCTTGCAACGAAATGACTCCAGATAACTTAAAAACCCGCTTGCAACGAAATGACTCCAGAGCACTTAAAAACCCGCTTGCAACGAAATGCCTTCAGAGCACTTAAAAACCCGCTTGCAACGAAAGGACTCCAGATAACTTAAAAACCCGCTTGCAACGAAATGACTCCAGAGCACTTAAAAACCCGCTTGCAACAAAATGACTCCAGAGCACTTAAAAACCCGCTTGCAACGAAATGGCTCCAGAGCACTTAAAAACCCGCATGCAACGAAATGTCTCCAGAGCACTTAAAAACCCGCTTGCAACGAAATGGCTCCAGAGCACTTAAAAACCCGCATGCAACGAAATGTCTCCAGAGCACTTAAAAACCCGCTTGCAACGAAATGACTCCAGAGCACTTAAAAACCCGCTTGCAACGAAATGCCTTCAGAGCACTTAAAAACCCGCTTGCAACGAAATGACTCCAGAGCACTTAAAAACCCGCTTGCAACGTAATGGCTCCAGAGCACTTAAAAACCCGCTTGCAACGAAATGCCTTCAGAGCACTTAAAAACCCGCTTGCAACGAAATGACTCCAGAGCACTTAAAAACCCGCTTGCAACGAAATGACTCCAGAGCACTTAAAAACCCGCTTGCAACGAAATGTCTCCAGAGCACTTAAAAACTCGCTTGCAACGAAATGACTCCAGAGCACTTAAAAACCCGCTTGCAACGAAATGACTCCAGATCACTAAAAAACCCGCTTCCAATGAAATGACTCCAGAGCACTTAAAAGCCCGCTTGCAACGAAATGACTCCAGAGCACTTAAAAACCCGCTTGCAACGAAATGACTCCAGAGCACTTAAAAACCCGCTTGCAACGAAATGACTCCAGAGCACTTAAACACCCGCTTGCAACGAAATGACTCCAGAGCACTTAAAAACCCGCTTGCAACGAAATGACTCCAGAACACTTAAAAACCCGCTTGCAACGAAATTCCTTCAGAGCACTTAAAACCCGCTTGCAACGAAATGACTCCAGAGCACTTAAAAACCCGCTTGCAACGAAATGACTCAAGAGCACTTAAAAACCCTTTTGCAACGAAATGACTCCAGAGCACTTAAAAACCCGCTTGCAACGAAATGACTCCAGAGCACTTAAAAACCCGCTTGCAACGAAATGACTCCAGAGCACTTAAAAACCCGCTTGCAACGAAATGACTCCAGAGCACTTAAAAACCCGCTTGCAACGAAATGACTCCAGAGCACTTAAAAACCCGCTTGCAACGAAATGACTCCAGAGCACTTAAAAACCCGCTTGCAACGTAATGACTCCAGAGCACTTAAAAACCCGCTTGCAACGAAATGGCTCCAGAGCACTTAAAAACCAGCTTGCAAAGAAATGACTCCAGAGCACTTAAGAACCCGCTTGCAACGAAATGACTCCAGAGCACTTAAAAACCCGCTTGCAACGAAATGACTCCAGAGCACTTAAAAACCCGCTTGCAACGAAATGACTCCAGAGCACTTAAAAACCCGCTTGCAACGAAATGACTCCAGAGCACGTAAAAACCCGCTTGCAACGAAATGACTCCAGAGCACGTAAAAACCCGTTTGCAACGAAATGACTCCAGAGTACTTAAAAACCCGCTTGCAACGAAATGCCTACAGAGCATTTAAAAAACCCGCTTGCAGTGAAATGTCTGAGAAGTATGTAAAAACCCGCTTGCAACGAAATGACTCCAGAACACGTAAAAACCCGCTTGCAACGAAATGACTCCAGAACACTTAAAAACCCGCTTCCAACGAAATGACTCCAGAGCACTTAAAAACCCGCTTGCAACGAAATGACTCCAGATAACTTAAAAACCCGCTTGCAACGAAATGACTCCAGAGCACTTAAAAACCCGCTTGCAACGAAATGACTCCAGAGCACTAAAAAACCCACTTCCAATGAAATGACTCCAGAGCACTTAAAAACCCGCTTGCAACGAAATGACTCCAGAACACTTAAAAACCCGCTTGCAACGAAATGACTCCAGAGCACTTAAAAACCCGCTTGCAACGAAATGACTCCAGATAACGTAAAAACCCGCTTGCAACGAAATGACTCCAGAGCACTTAAAAACCCGCTTGCAACGAAATGCCTTCAGAGCACTTAAAAACCCGCTTGCAACGAAAGGACTCCAGATAACTTAAAAACCCGCTTGCAACGAAATGACTCCAGAGCACTTAAAAACCCGCTTGCAACGAAATGCCTTCAGAGCACTTAAAAACCCGCTTGCAACGAAATGACTCCAGAGCACTTAAAAACCAGCTTGCAACGTAATGGCTCCAGAGCACTTAAAAACCCGCTTGCAACGAAATGGCTCCAGAGCACTTAAAAACCCGCTTGCAACGAAATGGCTCCAGAGCACTTAAAAACCCGCTTGCAACGAAATGCCTCCAGAGCGCTTAAAAACCCGCTTGCAACGAAATGACTCCAGAGCACTTAAAAACCCGCTTGCAACGAAATGCCTCCAGAGCACTTAAAAACCTGCTTGCAACGAAATGACTCCAGAGCACTTAAAAACCCGCTTGCAACGAAATGACTCCAGAGCACTTAAAAACCCGCTTGCAACGAAATGACTCCAGAGCACTTAAAAACCCGCTTGCAACGAAATGACTCCAGAGCACTTAAAAACCCGCTTGCAACGAAATGACTCCAGAGCACTTAAAAACCCGCTTGCAACGAAATGACTCCAGAGCACTTAAAAACCCGCTTGCAACGAAATGACTCCAGAGCACGTAAAAACCCGTTTGCAACGAAATGACTCCAGAGTACTTAAAAACCCGCTTGCAACGAAATGCCTACAGAGCATTTAAAAAACCCGCTTCCAGTGAAATGTCTGAGAAGTATGTAAAAACCCGCTTGCAACGAAATGACTCCAGAACACGTAAAAACCCGCTTGCAACGAAATGACTCCAGAGCACGTAAAAACCCGTTTGCAACGAAATGACTCCAGAGTACTTAAAAACCCGCTTGCAACGAAATGCCTACAGAGCATTTAAAAAACCCGCTTCCAGTGAAATGTCTGAGAAGTATGTAAAAACCCGCTTGCAACGAAATGACTCCAGAACACGTAAAAACCCGCTTGCAACGAAATGACTCAGAACACTTAAAAACCCGCTTGCAACGAAATGACTCCAGAGCACTTAAAAACCCGCTTGCAACGAAATGACTCCAGAGCACTTAAAAACCCGCTTGCAACGAAATGGCTCCAGAGCACTTAAAAACCAGCTTGCAACGAAATGTCTCCAGAGCACTTAAAAACCCGCTTGCAACGAAATGCCTCCAGAGCATTTAAAAACCCGCTTGCAACGAAATGACTCCAGAGCACTCAAAAACCCGCTTGCAACGAAATGACTCCAGAGCACTCAAAAACCCGCTTGCAACGAAATGACTCCAGAGCACTTAAAAACCCGCTTGCAACGAAATGCCTACAGAGCACTTAAAAAACCCGCTTCCAGTGAAATGTCTGAGAAGTATGTAAAAACCCGCTTGCAACGAAATGACTCCAGAACACGTAAAAACCCGCTTGCAACGAAATGACTCCAGAGCACTTAAAAACCCGCTTACAACGAAATGCCTTCAGAGCACTTAAAAACCTGCTTGCAACGAAATGACTCCAGAGCACTTAAAAACCCGCTTGCAACGAAATGACTCCAGAACACGTAAAAACCCGCTTGCAACGAAATGACTCCAGAGCACTTAAAAACCCGCTTGCAACGAAATGCCTTCAGAGCACTTAAAAACCCGCTTGTAAAGAAATGACTCCAGTACACTTAAAAACCCGCTTGCAACGAAAAGACTCCAGAGCACTTAAAAACCCGCTTGCAACAAAATGACTCCAGAGCACTTAAAAACCCGCTTGCAACGAAATGACTCCAGAGTACTTAAAAACCCGCTTGCAACGAAATGCCTACAGAGCACTTAAAAAACCCGCTTCCAGTGAAATGTCTGAGAAGTATGTAAAAACCCGCTTGCAACGAAATGACTCCAGAGCACTTAAACACCCGCTTGCAACGAAATGACTCCAGAGTACATAAAAACCCGCTTGCAAAGAAATGCCTACAGAGCACTTAAAAAACCCGCTTCCAGTGAAATGTCTGAGAAGTATGTAAAAACCCGCTTGCAACGAAATGTCTCCAGAGCACTTAAAAACCCGCTTGCAACGAACTGACTCCAGAGCACTTAAAAACCCGCTTGCAACGAAATGCCTTCAGAGCACTTAAAAACCCGCTTGCAACGAAATGACTCCAGAGCACTTAAAAACCCGCTTACAACGAAATGCCTTCAGAGCACTTAAAAACCTGCTTGCAACGAAATGACTCCAGAGCACTTAAAAACCCGCTTGCAACGAAATGACTCCAGAACACGTAAAAACCCGCTTGCAACGAAATGACTCCAGAGCACTTAAAAACCCGCTTGCAACGAAATGCCTTCAGAGCACTTAAAAACCCGCTTGTAAAGAAATGACTCCAGTACACTTAAAAACCCGCTTGCAACGAAAAGACTCCAGAGCACTTAAAAACCCGCTTGCAACAAAATGACTCCAGAGCACTTAAAAACCCGCTTGCAACGAAATGACTCCAGAGTACTTAAAAACCCGCTTGCAACGAAATGCCTACAGAGCACTTAAAAAACCCGCTTCCAGTGAAATGTCTGAGAAGTATGTAAAAACCCGCTTGCAACGAAATGACTCCAGAGCACTTAAACACCCGCTTGCAACGAAATGACTCCAGAGTACATAAAAACCCGCTTGCAAAGAAATGCCTACAGAGCACTTAAAAAACCCGCTTCCAGTGAAATGTCTGAGAAGTATGTAAAAACCCGCTTGCAACGAAATGTCTCCAGAGCACTTAAAAACCCGCTTGCAACGAACTGACTCCAGAGCACTTAAAAACCCGCTTGCAACGAAATGCCTTCAGAGCACTTAAAAACCCGCTTGCAACGAAATGACTCCAGAGCACTTAAAAACCCGCTTGCAACGAAATGCCTTCAGAGCACTTAAAAACCCGCTTGCAACGAAATGACTCCAGAGCACTTAAAAACCCGCTTGCAACGAAATGACTCCAGAGCACTTAAAAACCCGCTTGCAACGAAATGACTCCAGAGCACTTAAAAACCCGCTTGCAACGAAATGACTCCAGAGCACTTAAAAACCCGCTTGCAACGAAATGACTCCAGAGCACTTAAAAACCCGCTTGCAACGAAATGACTCCAGAGCACTTAAAAACCCGCTTGCAACGAAATGACTCCAGAGCACTTAAAAACCCGCTTGCAACGAAATGACTCCAGAGCACTTAAAAACCCGCTTGCAACGAAATGACTCCAGAGCACTTAAAAACCCGCTTGCAACGAAATGACTCCAGAGCACTTAAAAACCCGCTTGCAGCGAAATGACTCCAGAGCACTTAAAAACCCGCTTGCAACGAAATGACTCCAGAGCACTTAAAAACCCGCTTGCAACGAAATGACTCCAGAGCACTTAAAAACCCGCTTGCAAAGAAATGACTGCAGAGCACGTAAAAACCCGCTTGCAACGAAATGACTCCAGAGCATTAAAAACCCGCTTGCAACGAAATGACTCCAGAGCACTTAAAAACCCGCTTGCAACGAAATGGCTCCAGAGCACTTAAAAACCAGCTTGCAACGAAATGTCTCCAGAGCACTTAAAAACCCGCTTGCAACGAAATGCCTCCAGAGCACTTAAAAACCCGCTTGCAACGAAATGACTCCAGAGCACTCAAAAACCCGCTTGCAACGAAATGACTCCAGAGCACTCAAAAACCCGCTTGCAACGAAATGACTCCAGAGTACTCAAAAACCCGCTTGCAATGAAATGACTCCAGAGCACTTAAACACCCGCTTGCAACGAAATGACTCCAGAGTACTTAAAAACCCGCTTGCAACGAAATGCCTACAGAGCACTTAAAAAACCCGCTTCCAGTGAAATGTCTGAGAAGTATGTAAAAACCCGCTTGCAACGAAATGACTCCAGAGCACTTAAACATCCGCTTGCAACGAAATGACTCCAGAGTACATAAAAACCCGCTTGCAAAGAAATGCCTACAGAGCACTTAAAAAACCCGCTTCCAGTGAAATGTCTGAGAAGTATGTAAAAACCCGCTTGCAACGAAATGTCTCCAGAGCACTTAAAAACCCGCTTGCAACGAACTGACTCCAGAGCACTTAAAAACCCGCTTGCAACGAAATGCCTTCAGAGCACTTAAAAACCAGCTTGCAACGAAATGACTCCAGAGCACTTAAAAACCCGCTTGCAACGAAATGACTCCAGAGCACTTAAAAACCCGCTTGCAACGAAATGACTCCAGAGCACTTAAAAACCCGCTTGCAACGAAATGACTCCAGAGCACTTAAAAACCCGCTTGCAACGAAATGACTCCAGAGCACTTAAAAACCCGCTTGCAACGAAATGACTCCAGAGCACTTAAAAACCCGCTTGCAACGAAATGACTCCAGAGCACTTAAAAACCCGCTTGCAACGAAATGACTCCAGAGCACTTAAAAACCCGCTTGCAACGAAATGACTCCAGAGCACTTAAAAACCCGCTTGCAACGAAATGACTCCAGAGCACTTAAAAACCCGCTTGCAGCGAAATGACTCCAGAGCACTTAAAAACCCGCTTGCAACGAAATGACTCCAGAGCACTTAAAAACCCGCTTGCAACGAAATGACTCCAGAGCACTTAAAAACCCGCTTGCAAAGAAATGACTGCAGAGCACGTAAAAACCCGCTTGCAACGAAATGACTCCAGAGCATTAAAAACCCGCTTGCAACGAAATGACTCCAGAGCACTTAAAAACCCGCTTGCAACGAAATGGCTCCAGAGCACTTAAAAACCAGCTTGCAACGAAATGTCTCCAGAGCACTTAAAAACCCGCTTGCAACGAAATGCCTCCAGAGCACTTAAAAACCCGCTTGCAACGAAATGACTCCAGAGCACTCAAAAACCCGCTTGCAACGAAATGAATCCAGAGCACTCAAAAACCCGCTTGCAACGAAATGACTCCAGAGTACTCAAAAACCCGCTTGCAATGAAATGACTCCAGAGCACTTAAACACCCGCTTGCAACGAAATGACTCCAGAGTACTTAAAAACCCGCTTGCAACGAAATGCCTACAGAGCACTTAAAAAACCCGCTTCCAGTGAAATGTCTGAGAAGTATGTAAAAACCCGCTTGCAACGAAATGACTCCAGAACACGTAAAAACCCGCTTGCAACGAAATGACTCCAGAGCACTTAAAAACCCGCTTGCAACGAAATGCCTTCAGAGCACTTAAAAACCTGCTTGCAACGAAATGACTCCAGAGCACTTAAAAACCCGCTTGCAACGAAATGACTCCAGAACACGTAAAAACCCGCTTGCAACGAAATGACTCCAGAGCACTTAAAAACCCGCTTGCAACGAAATGCCTTCAGAGCACTTAAAAACCCGCTTGCAAAGAAATGACTCCAGTACACTTAAAAACCCGCTTGCAACGAAAAGACTCCAGAGCACTTAAAAACCCGCTTGCAACAAAATGACTCCAGAGCACTTAAAAACCCGCTTGCAACGAAATGACTCCAGAGTACTTAAACACCCGCTTGCAACGAAATGCCTACAGAGCACTTAAAAAACCCGCTTCCAGTGAAATGTCTGAGAAGTATGTAAAAACCCGCTTGCAACGAAATGACTCCAGAGCACTTAAACACCCGCTTGCAACGAAATGACTCCAGAGTACATAAAAACCCGCTTGCAAAGAAATGCCTACAGAGCACTTAAAAAACCCGCTTCCAGTGAAATGTCTGAGAAGTATGTAAAAACCCGCTTGCAACGAAATGTCTCCAGAGCACTTAAAAACCCGCTTGCAACGAACTGACTCCAGAGCACTTAAAAACCCGCTTGCAACGAAATGCCTTCAGAGCACTTAAAAACCCGCTTGCAACGAAATGACTCCAGAGCACTTAAAAACCCGCTTGCAACGAAATGCCTTCAGAGCACTTAAAAACCCGCTTGCAACGAAATGACTCCAGAGCACTTAAAAACCCGCTTGCAACGAAATGACTCCAGAGCACTTAAAAACCCGCTTGCAACGAAATGACTCCAGAGCACTTAAAAACCCGCTTGCAACGAAATGACTCCAGAGCACTTAAAAACCCGCTTGCAACGAAATGACTCCAGAGCACTTAAAAACCCGCTTGCAACGAAATGACTCCAGAGCACTTAAAAACCCGCTTGCAACGAAATGACTCCAGAGCACTTAAAAACCCGCTTGCAACGAAATGACTCCAGAGCACTTAAAAACCCGCTTGCAACGAAATGACTCCAGAGCACTTAAAAACCCGCTTGCAACGAAATGACTCCAGAGCACTTAAAAACCCGCTTGCAACGAAATGACTCCAGAGCACTTAAAAACCCGCTTGCAGCGAAATGACTCCAGAGCACTTAAAAACCCGCTTGCAACGAAATGACTCCAGAGCACTTAAAAACCCGCTTGCAACGAAATGACTCCAGAGCACTTAAAAACCCGCTTGCAAAGAAATGACTGCAGAGCACGTAAAAACCCGCTTGCAACGAAATGACTCCAGAGCATTAAAAACCCGCTTGCAACGAAATGACTCCAGAGCACTTAAAAACCCGCTTGCAACGAAATGGCTCCAGAGCACTTAAAAACCAGCTTGCAACGAAATGTCTCCAGAGCACTTAAAAACCCGCTTGCAACGAAATGCCTCCAGAGCACTTAAAAACCCGCTTGCAACGAAATGACTCCAGAGCACTCAAAAACCCGCTTGCAACGAAATGACTCCAGAGCACTCAAAAACCCGCTTGCAACGAAATGACTCCAGAGTACTCAAAAACCCGCTTGCAATGAAATGACTCCAGAGCACTTAAACACCCGCTTGCAACGAAATGACTCCAGAGTACTTAAAAACCCGCTTGCAACGAAATGCCTACAGAGCACTTAAAAAACCCGCTTCCAGTGAAATGTCTGAGAAGTATGTAAAAACCCGCTTGCAACGAAATGACTCCAGAGCACTTAAACATCCGCTTGCAACGAAATGACTCCAGAGTACATAAAAACCCGCTTGCAAAGAAATGCCTACAGAGCACTTAAAAAACCCGCTTCCAGTGAAATGTCTGAGAAGTATGTAAAAACCCGCTTGCAACGAAATGTCTCCAGAGCACTTAAAAACCCGCTTGCAACGAACTGACTCCAGAGCACTTAAAAACCCGCTTGCAACGAAATGCCTTCAGAGCACTTAAAAACCAGCTTGCAACGAAATGACTCCAGAGCACTTAAAAACCCGCTTGCAACGAAATGACTCCAGAGCACTTAAAAACCCGCTTGCAACGTAATGACTCCAGAGCACTTAAAAACCCGCTTGCAACGAAATGACTCCAGAGCACTTAAAAACCCGCTTGCAGCGAAATGACTCCAGAGCACTTAAAAACCCGCTTGCAACGAAATGACTCCAGAGCACTTAAAAACCCGCTTGCAACGAAATGACTCCAGAGCACTTAAAAACCCGCTTGCAACGAAATGCCTACAGAGCACTTAAAAAACCCGCTTCCAGTGAAATGTCTGAGAAGTATGTAAAAACCCGCTTGCAACGAAATGACTCCAGAACACGTAAAAACCCGCTTGCAACGAAATGACTCCAGAGCACTTAAAAACCCGCTTGCAACGAAATGCCTTCAGAGCACTTAAAAACCCGCTTGCAACGAAATGACTCCAGAGCACTTAAAAACCCGCTTGCAAAGAAATGACTCCAGAACACGTAAAAACCCGCTTGCAACGAAATGACTCCAGAGCACTTAAAAACCCGCTTGCAACGAAATGCCTTCAGAGCACTTAAAAACCCGCTTGCAAAGAAATGACTCCAGTACACTTAAAAACCCGCTTGCAACGAAAAGACTCCAGAGCACTTAAAAACCCGCTTGCAACAAAATGACTCCAGAGCACTTAAAAACCCGCTTGCAACGAAATGACTCCAGAGTACTTAAAAACCCGCTTGCAACGAAATGCCTACAGAGCACTTAAAAAACCCGCTTCCAGTGAAATGTCTGAGAAGTATGTAAAAACCCGCTTGCAACGAAATGACTCCAGAGCACTTAAACACCCGCTTGCAACGAAATGACTCCAGAGTACATAAAAACCCGCTTACAAAGAAATGCCTACAGAGCACTTAAAAAACCCGCTTCCAGTAAAATGTCTGAGAAGTATGTAAAAACCCGCTTGCAACGAAATGTCTCCAGAGCACTTAAAAACCCGCTTGCAACGAACTGACTCCAGAGCACTTAAAAACCCGCTTGCAACGAAATGCCTTCAGAGCACTTAAAAACCCGCTTGAAACGAAATGACTCCAGAGCACTTAAAAATCTGCTTGCAACGAAATGACTCCAGAGCACTTAAAAACCCGCTTGCAACGAAATGACTCCAGAGCACTTAAAAACCCGCTTGCAACGAAATGACTCCAGAGCACTTAAAAACCCGCTTGCAACGAAATGACTCCAGAGCACTTAAAAACCCGCTTGCAACGAAATGACTCCAGAGCACTTAAAAACCCGCTTGCAACGAAATGACTCCAGAGCACTTAAAAACCCGCTTGCAACGAAATGACTCCAGAGCACTTAAAAACCCGCTTGCAACGAAATGACTCCAGAGCACTTAAAAACCCGCTTGCAACGAAATGACTCCAGAGCACTTAAAAACCCGCTTGCAACGAAATGACTCCAGAGCACTTAAAAACCCGCTTGCAACGAAATGACTCCAGAGCACTTAAAAACCCGCTTGCAGCGAAATGACTCCAGAGCACTTAAAAACCCGCTTGCAACGAAATGACTCCAGAGCACTTAAAAACCCGCTTGCAACGAAATGACTCCAGAGCACTTAAAAACCCGCTTGCAAAGAAATGACTGCAGAGCACGTAAAAACCCGCTTGCAATGAAATGACTCCAGAGCACTTAAAAAACCCGCTTCCAGTGAAATGTCTGAGAAGTATGTAAAAACCCGCTTGCAACGAAATGACTCCAGAGCACTTAAAATACTCGCTTCCAGTTAAATGTCAGAGAAATATGTAAAAACCCGCTTGCAAAGAAATGACTCCAGAGCACTTAAAAACCCGCTTGCAACGAAATGACTCCAGAGCACGTAAAAACCCGTTTGCAACGAAATGACTCCAGAGTACTTAAAAACCCGCTTGCAACGAAATGCCTACAGAGCATTTAAAAAACCCGCTTCCAGTGAAATGTCTGAGAAGTATGTAAAAACCCGCTTGCAACGAAATGACTCCAGAACACGTAAAAACCCGCTTGCAACGAAATGACTCCAGAGCACGTAAAAACCCGTTTGCAACGAAATGACTCCAGAGTACTTAAAAACCAGCTTGCAACGAAATGCCTACAGAGCATTTAAAAAACCCGCTTCCAGTGAAATGTCTGAGAAGTATGTAAAAACCCGCTTGCAACGAAATGACTCCAGAACACGTAAAAACCCGCTTGCAACGAAATGACTCCAGAGCACTTAAAAACCCGCTTACAACGAAATGCCTTCAGAGCACTTAAAAACCCGCATGCAACGAAATGACTCCAGAGCACTTAAAAACCCGCTTGCAACGAAATGACTCCAGAGCACTTAAAAACCCGCTTGCAACGAAATTCCTTCAGAGCACTTAAAACCCGCTTGCAACGAAATGACTCCAGAGCACTTAAAAACCCGCTTGCAACGAAATGGCTCCAGAGCACTTAAAAACCCGCATGCAACGAAATTTCTCCAGAGCACTTAAAAACCCGCTTGCAACGAAATGACTCCAGAGCACTTAAAAACCCGCTTGCAACGAAATGCCTTCAGAGCACTTAAAAACCCGCTTGCAACGAAATGACTCCAGAGCACTTAAAAACCCGCTTGCAACGTAATGGCTCCAGAGCACTTAAAAACCCGCTTGCAACGAAATGGCTCCAGAGCACTTAAAAACCCGCTTGCAACGAAATGACTCCAGAGCACTTAAAAACCCGCTTGCAACGAAATGACTCCAGAGCACGTAAAAACCCGTTTGCAACGAAATGACTCCAGAGTACTTAAAAACCCGCTTGCAACGAAATGCCTACAGAGCATTTAAAAAACCCGCTTCCAGTGAAATGTCTGAGAAGTATGTAAAAACCCGCTTGCAACGAAATGACTCCAGAACACGTAAAAACCCGCTTGCAAAGAAATGACTCCAGAGCACGTAAAAACCCGTTTGCAACGAAATGACTCCAGAGTACTTAAAAACCCGCTTGCAACGAAATGCCTACAGAGCATTTAAAAAACCCGCTTCCAGTGAAATGTCTGAGAAGTATGTAAAAACCCGCTTGCAACGAAATGACTCCAGAACACGTAAAAACCCGCTTGCAACGAAATGACTCCAGAGCAATTAAAAACCCGCTTGCAACGAAATGACTCCAGAGCACTTAAAAACCCGCTTGCAACGAAATGACTCCAGAGCAATTAAAAACCCGCTTACAACGAAATGCCTTCAGAGCACTTAAAAACCCGCATGCAACGAAATGACTCCAGAGCACTTAAAAACCCGCTTGCAACGAAATGACTCCAGAGCACTAAAAAACCCGCTTGCAACGAAATGACTCCAGAGCACTTAAAAACCCACTTGCAACGAAATGACTCCAGAACACTTAAAAACCCGCTTGCAACGAAATGACTCCAGAACACTTAAAAACCCGCTTGCAACGAAATGACTCCAGAGCACTTAAAAACCCGCTTGCAACGAAATGACTCCAGAGCACTTAAAAACCCGCTTGCAACGAAATGACTCCAGAGCACTTAAAAACCCGCTTGCAACGAAATGCCTTCAGAGCACTTAAAAACCCGCTTGCAACGAAATGACTCCAGAGCACTTAAAAACCCGCTTGCAACGAAATGACTCCAGAGCACTTAAAAACCCACTTGCAACGAAATGTCTCCAGAGCACTTAAAAACTCGCTTGCAACGAAATGACTCCAGAGCACTTAAAAACCCGCTTGCAACGAAATGACTCCAGATCACTAAAAAACCCGCTTCCAATGAAATGACTCCAGAGCACTTAAAAGCCCGCTTGCAACGAAATGACTCCAGAGCACTTAAAAACCCGCTTGCAACGAAATGACTCCAGAGCACTTAAAAACCCGCTTGCAACGAAATGACTCCAGAGCACTTAAACACCCGCTTGCAACGAAATGACTCCAGAGCACTTAAAAACCCGCTTGCAACGAAATGACTCCAGAACACTTAAAAAACCGCTTGCAACGAAATTCCTTCAGAGCACTTAAAACCCGCTTGCAACGAAATGACTCCAGAGCACTTAAAAACCCGCTTGCAACGAAATGACTCAAGAGCACTTAAAAACCCTTTTGCAACGAAATGACTCCAGAGCACTTAAAAACCCGCTTGCAACGAAATGACTCCAGAGCACTTAAAAACCCGCTTGCAACGAAATGACTCCAGAGCACTTAAAAACCCGCTTGCAACGAAATGACTCCAGAGCACTTAAAAACCCGCTTGCAACGAAATGACTCCAGAGCACTTAAAAAACCGCTTGCAACGAAATGACTCCAGAGCACTTAAAAACCCGCTTGCAACGTAATGACTCCAGAGCACTTAAAAACCCGCTTGCAACGAAATGGCTCCAGAGCACTTAAAAACCCGCTTGCAACGAAATGGCTCCAGAGCACTTAAAAACCCGCTTGCAACGAAATGACTCCAGAGCACTTAAAAACCCGCTTGCAACGAAATGACTCCAGAACACTTAAAAACCCGCTTGCAACGAAATGACTCCAGAGCACTTAAAAACCCGCTTGCAAAGAAATGACTCCAGAGCACTTAAAAACCCGCTTGCAACGAAATGACTCCAGAGTACTTAAAAACCCGCTTGCAACGAAATGACTCCAGAGCACTTAAAAATCCGCTTGCAACGAAATGACTCCAGAGCACTTAAAAACCCGCTTGCAACGAAATGACTCCAGAGCACGTAAAAACCCGCTTGCAACGAAATGACTCCAGAGCACGTAAAAACCCGTTTGCAACGAAATGACTCCAGAGTACTTAAAAACCCGCTTGCAACGAAATGCCTACAGAGCATTTAAAAAACCCGCTTGCAGTGAAATGTCTGAGAAGTATGTAAAAACCAGCTTGCAACGAAATGACTCCAGAACACGTAAAAACCCGCTTGCAACGAAATGACTCCAGAACACTTAAAAACCCGCTTGCAACGAAATGACTCCAGAGCACTTAAAAACCCGCTTGCAACGAAATGACTCCAGATAACTTAAAAACCCGCTTGCAACGAAATGACTCCAGATAACTTAAAAACCCGCTTGCAACGAAATGAATCCAGAGCACTAAAAAACCCGCTTCCAATGAAATGACTCCAGAGCACTTAAAAACCCGCTTGCAACGAAATGACTCCAGAACACTTAAAAACCCGCTTGCAACGAAATGACTCCAGAGCACTTAAAAACCCGCTTGCAACGAAATGACTCCAGATAACTTAAAAACCCGCTTGCAACGAAATGACTCCAGAGCACTTAAAAACCCGCTTGCAACGAAATGCCTTCAGAGCACTTAAAAACCCGCTTGCAACGAAAGGACTCCAGATAACTTAAAAACCCGCTTGCAACGAAATGACTCCAGAGCACTTAAAAACCCGCTTGCAACAAAATGACTCCAGAGCACTTAAAAACCCGCTTGCAACTTAATGGCTCCAGAGCACTTAAAAACCCGCATGCAACGAAATGTCTCCAGAGCACTTAAAAACCCGCTTGCAACGAAATGGCTCCAGAGCACTTAAAAACCCGCATGCAACGAAATGTCTCCAGAGCACTTAAAAACCCGCTTGCAACGAAATGACTCCAGAGCACTTAAAAACCCGCTTGCAACGAAATGCCTTCAGAGCACTTAAAAACCCGCTTGCAACGAAATGACTCCAGAGCACTTAAAAACCCGCTTGCAACGAAATGCCTTCAGAGCACTTAAAAACCCGCTTGCAAAGAAATGACTCCAGTACACTTAAAAACCCGCTTGCAACGAAAAGACTCCAGAGCACTTAAAAACCCGCTTGCAACAAAATGACTCCAGAGCACTTAAAAACCCGCTTGCAACGAAATGACTCCAGAGTACTTAAAAACCCGCTTGCAACGAAATGCCTACAGAGCACTTAAAAAACCCGCTTCCAGTGAAATGTCTGAGAAGTATGTAAAAACCCGCTTGCAACGAAATGACTCCAGAGCACTTAAACACCCGCTTGCAACGAAATGACTCCAGAGTACATAAAAACCCGCTTGCAAAGAAATGCCTACAGAGCACTTAAAAAACCCGCTTCCAGTGAAATGTCTGAGAAGTATGTAAAAACCCGCTTGCAACGAAATGTCTCCAGAGCACTTAAAAACCCGCTTGCAACGAACTGACTCCAGAGCACTTAAAAACCCGCTTGCAACGAAATGCCTTCAGAGCACTTAAAAACCCGCTTGCAACGAAATGACTCCAGAGCACTTAAAAACCCGCTTGCAACGAAATGACTCCAGAGCACTTAAAAACCCGCTTGCAACGAAATGACTCCAGAGCACTTAAAAACCCGCTTGCAACGAAATGACTCCAGAGCACTTAAAAACCCGCTTGCAACGAAATGACTCCTTAGCACTTAAAAACCCGCTTGCAACGAAATGACTCCAGAGCACTTAAAAACCCGCTTGCAACGAAATGACTCCAGAGCACTTAAAAACCCACTTGCAACGAAATGACTCCAGAGCACTTAAAAACCCGCTTGCAACGAAATGACTCCAGAGCACTTAAAAACCCGCTTGCAACGAAATGACTCCAGAGCACTTAAAAACCCGCTTGCAACGAAATGACTCCAGAGCACGTAAAAACCCGCTTGCAGCGAAATGACTCCAGAGCACTTAAAAACCCGCTTGCAACGAAATGACTCCAGAGCACTTAAAAACCCGCTTGCAAAGAAATGACTGCAGAGCACGTAAAAACCCGCTTGCAACGAAATGACTCCAGAGCATTAAAAACCCGCTTGCAACGAAATGACTCCAGAGCACTTAAAAACCCGCTTGCAACGAAATGACTCCAGAGCACTTAAAAACCCGCTTGCAACGAAATGACTCCAGAGCACTTAAAAAACCCGCTTGCAGTGAAATGTCTGAGAAGTATGTAAAAACCCGCTTGCAACGAAATGACTCCAGAGCACTTAAAATACTCGCTTCCAGTTAAATGTCAGAGAAATATGTAAAAACCCGCTTGCAACGAAATGACTCCAGAGCACGTAAAAACCCGTTTGCAACGTAATGACTCCAGAGTACTTAAAAACCCGCTTGCAACGAAATGCCTACAGAGCATTTAAAAATCCCGCTTCCAGTGAAATGTCTGAGAAGTATGTAAAAACCCGCTTGCAACGAAATGACTCCAGAACACGTAAAAACCCGCTTGCAACGAAATGACTCCAGAGCACTTAAAAACCCGCTTGCAACGAAATGACTCCAGAGCACTTAAAAACCCACTTGCAACGAAATGACTCCAGAGCACTTAAAAACCCGCTTGCAACGAAATGTCTCCAGAGCACTTAAAAACCCGCTTGCAACGAAATGGCTCCAGAGCACTTAAAAACCCGTTTGCAACGAAATGGCTCCAGAGCACTAAAAAACCCGCTTGCAACGAAATGTCTCCAGAGCACTTAAAAACCCGCTTGCAACGAAATGCCTCCAGAGCACTTAAAAACCCGCTTGCAACGAAATGACTCCAGAGCACTCAAAAACCCGCTTGCAACGAAATGACTCCAGAGCACTCAAAAACCCGCTTGCAACGAAATGACTCCAGAGTACTCAAAAACCCCCTTGCAATGAAATGACTCCAGAGCACTTAAACACCCGCTTGCAACGAAATGACTCCAGAGTACTTAAAAACCCGCTTGCAACGAAATGCCTACAGAGCACTTAAAAAACCCGCTTCCAGTGAAATGTCTGAGAAGTATGTAAAAACCCGCTTGCAACGAAATGACTCCAGAACACGTAAAAACCCGCTTGCAACGAAATGACTCCAGAGCACTTAAAAACCCGCTTGCAACGAAATGCCTTCAGAGCACTTAAAAACCCGCTTGCAACGAAATGACTCCAGAGCACTTAAAAACCCGCTTGCAAAGAAATGACTCCAGAACACGTAAAAACCCGCTTGCAACGAAATGACTCCAGAGCACTTAAAAACCCGCTTGCAACGAAATGCCTTCAGAGCACTTAAAAACCCGCTTGCAAAGAAATGACTCCAGTACACTTAAAAACCCGCTTGCAACGAAAAGACTCCAGAGCACTTAAAAACCCGCTTGCAACAAAATGACTCCAGAGCACTTAAAAACCCGCTTGCAACGAAATGACTCCAGAGTACTTAAAAACCCGCTTGCAACGAAATGCCTACAGAGCACTTAAAAAACCCGCTTCCAGTGAAATGTCTGAGAAGTATGTAAAAACCCGCTTGCAACGAAATGACTCCAGAGCACTTAAACACCCGCTTGCAACGAAATGACTCCAGAGTACATAAAAACCCGCTTACAAAGAAATGCCTACAGAGCACTTAAAAAACCCGCTTCCAGTAAAATGTCTGAGAAGTATGTAAAAACCCGCTTGCAACGAAATGTCTCCAGAGCACTTAAAAACCCGCTTGCAACGAACTGACTCCAGAGCACTTAAAAACCCGCTTGCAACGAAATGCCTTCAGAGCACTTAAAAACCCGCTTGAAACGAAATGACTCCAGAGCACTTAAAAATCTGCTTGCAACGAAATGACTCCAGAGCACTTAAAAACCCGCTTGCAACGAAATGACTCCAGAGCACTTAAAAACCCGCTTGCAACGAAATGACTCCAGAGCACTTAAAAACCCGCTTGCAACGAAATGACTCCAGAGCACTTAAAAACCCGCTTGCAACGAAATGACTCCAGAGCACTTAAAAACCCGCTTGCAACGAAATGACTCCAGAGCACTTAAAAACCCGCTTGCAACGAAATGACTCCAGAGCACTTAAAAACCCGCTTGCAACGAAATGACTCCAGAGCACTTAAAAACCCGCTTGCAACGAAATGACTCCAGAGCACTTAAAAACCCGCTTGCAACGAAATGACTCCAGAGCACTTAAAAACCCGCTTGCAACGAAATGACTCCAGAGCACTTAAAAACCCGCTTGCAGCGAAATGACTCCAGAGCACTTAAAAACCCGCTTGCAACGAAATGACTCCAGAGCACTTAAAAACCCGCTTGCAACGAAATGACTCCAGAGCACTTAAAAACCCGCTTGCAAAGAAATGACTGCAGAGCACGTAAAAACCCGCTTGCAATGAAATGACTCCAGAGCACTTAAAAAACCCGCTTCCAGTGAAATGTCTGAGAAGTATGTAAAAACCCGCTTGCAACGAAATGACTCCAGAGCACTTAAAATACTCGCTTCCAGTTAAATGTCAGAGAAATATGTAAAAACCCGCTTGCAAAGAAATGACTCCAGAGCACTTAAAAACCCGCTTGCAACGAAATGACTCCAGAGCACGTAAAAACCCGTTTGCAACGAAATGACTCCAGAGTACTTAAAAACCCGCTTGCAACGAAATGCCTACAGAGCATTTAAAAAACCCGCTTCCAGTGAAATGTCTGAGAAGTATGTAAAAACCCGCTTGCAACGAAATGACTCCAGAACACGTAAAAACCCGCTTGCAACGAAATGACTCCAGAGCACGTAAAAACCCGTTTGCAACGAAATGACTCCAGAGTACTTAAAAACCAGCTTGCAACGAAATGCCTACAGAGCATTTAAAAAACCCGCTTCCAGTGAAATGTCTGAGAAGTATGTAAAAACCCGCTTGCAACGAAATGACTCCAGAACACGTAAAAACCCGCTTGCAACGAAATGACTCCAGAGCACTTAAAAACCCGCTTACAACGAAATGCCTTCAGAGCACTTAAAAACCCGCATGCAACGAAATGACTCCAGAGCACTTAAAAACCCGCTTGCAACGAAATGACTCCAGAGCACTTAAAAACCCGCTTGCAACGAAATTCCTTCAGAGCACTTAAAACCCGCTTGCAACGAAATGACTCCAGAGCACTTAAAAACCCGCTTGCAACGAAATGGCTCCAGAGCACTTAAAAACCCGCATGCAACGAAATTTCTCCAGAGCACTTAAAAACCCGCTTGCAACGAAATGACTCCAGAGCACTTAAAAACCCGCTTGCAACGAAATGCCTTCAGAGCACTTAAAAACCCGCTTGCAACGAAATGACTCCAGAGCACTTAAAAACCCGCTTGCAACGTAATGGCTCCAGAGCACTTAAAAACCCGCTTGCAACGAAATGGCTCCAGAGCACTTAAAAACCCGCTTGCAACGAAATGACTCCAGAGCACTTAAAAACCCGCTTGCAACGAAATGACTCCAGAGCACGTAAAAACCCGTTTGCAACGAAATGACTCCAGAGTACTTAAAAACCCGCTTGCAACGAAATGCCTACAGAGCATTTAAAAAACCCGCTTCCAGTGAAATGTCTGAGAAGTATGTAAAAACCCGCTTGCAACGAAATGACTCCAGAACACGTAAAAACCCGCTTGCAAAGAAATGACTCCAGAGCACGTAAAAACCCGTTTGCAACGAAATGACTCCAGAGTACTTAAAAACCCGCTTGCAACGAAATGCCTACAGAGCATTTAAAAAACCCGCTTCCAGTGAAATGTCTGAGAAGTATGTAAAAACCCGCTTGCAACGAAATGACTCCAGAACAAGTAAAAACCCGCTTGCAACGAAATGACTCCAGAGCAATTAAAAACCCGCTTGCAACGAAATGACTCCAGAGCACTTAAAAACCCGCTTGCAACGAAATGACTCCAGAGCAATTAAAAACCCGCTTACAACGAAATGCCTTCAGAGCACTTAAAAACCCGCTTGCAACGAAATGACTCCAGAGCACTTAAAAACCCGCTTGCAACGAAATGACTCCAGAGCACTAAAAAACCCGCTTGCAACGAAATGACTCCAGAGCACTTAAAAACCCACTTGCAACGAAATGACTCCAGAACACTTAAAAACCCGCTTGCAACGAAATGACTCCAGAACACTTAAAAACCCGCTTGCAACGAAATGACTCCAGAGCACTTAAAAACCCGCTTGCAACGAAATGACTCCAGAGCACTTAAAAACCCGCTTGCAACGAAATGACTCCAGAGCACTTAAAAACCCGCTTGCAACGAAATGCCTTCAGAGCACTTAAAAACCCGCTTGCAACGAAATGACTCCAGAGCACTTAAAAACCCGCTTGCAACGAAATGACTCCAGAGCACTTAAAAACCCACTTGCAACGAAATGTCTCCAGAGCACTTAAAAACTCGCTTGCAACGAAATGACTCCAGAGCACTTAAAAACCCGCTTGCAACGAAATGACTCCAGATCACTAAAAAACCCGCTTCCAATGAAATGACTCCAGAGCACTTAAAAGCCCGCTTGCAACGAAATGACTCCAGAGCACTTAAAAACCCGCTTGCAACGAAATGACTCCAGAGCACTTAAAAACCCGCTTGCAACGAAATGACTCCAGAGCACTTAAACACCCGCTTGCAACGAAATGACTCCAGAGCACTTAAAAACCCGCTTGCAACGAAATGACTCCAGAACACTTAAAAACCCGCTTGCAACGAAATTCCTTCAGAGCACTTAAAACCCGCTTGCAACGAAATGACTCCAGAGCACTTAAAAACCCGCTTGCAACGAAATGACTCAAGAGCACTTAAAAACCCTTTTGCAACGAAATGACTCCAGAGCACTTAAAAACCCGCTTGCAACGAAATGACTCCAGAGCACTTAAAAACCCGCTTGCAACGAAATGACTCCAGAGCACTTAAAAACCCGCTTGCAACGAAATGACTCCAGAGCACTTAAAAACCCGCTTGCAACGAAATGACTCCAGAGCACTTAAAAACCCGCTTGCAACGAAATGACTCCAGAGCACTTAAAAACCCGCTTGCAACGAAATGACTCCAGAGCACTTAAAAACCCGCTTGCAACGTAATGACTCCAGAGCACTTAAAAACCCGCTTGCAACGAAATGGCTCCAGAGCACTTAAAAACCCGCTTGCAACGAAATGGCTCCAGAGCACTTAAAAACCCGCTTGCAACGAAATGACTCCAGAGCACTTAAAAACCCGCTTGCAACGAAATGACTCCAGAACACTTAAAAACCCGCTTGCAACGAAATGACTCCAGAGCACTTAAAAACCCGCTTGCAAAGAAATGACTCCAGAGCACTTAAAAACCCGCTTGCAACGAAATGACTCCAGAGTACTTAAAAACCCGCTTGCAACGAAATGACTCCAGAGCACTTAAAAATCCGCTTGCAACGAAATGACTCCAGAGCACTTAAAAACCCGCTTGCAACGAAATGACTCCAGAGCACGTAAAAACCCGCTTGCAACGAAATGACTCCAGAGCACGTAAAAACCCGTTTGCAACGAAATGACTCCAGAGTACTTAAAAACCCGCTTGCAACGAAATGCCTACAGAGCATTTAAAAAACCCGCTTGCAGTGAAATGTCTGAGAAGTATGTAAAAACCAGCTTGCAACGAAATGACTCCAGAACACGTAAAAACCCGCTTGCAACGAAATGACTCCAGAACACTTAAAAACCCGCTTGCAACGAAATGACTCCAGAGCACTTAAAAACCCGCTTGCAACGAAATGACTCCAGATAACTTAAAAACCCGCTTGCAACGAAATGACTCCAGATAACTTAAAAACCCGCTTGCAACGAAATGAATCCAGAGCACTAAAAAACCCGCTTCCAATGAAATGACTCCAGAGCACTTAAAAACCCGCTTGCAACGAAATGACTCCAGAACACTTAAAAACCCGCTTGCAACGAAATGACTCCAGAGCACTTAAAAACCCGCTTGCAACGAAATGACTCCAGATAACTTAAAAACCCGCTTGCAACGAAATGACTCCAGAGCACTTAAAAACCCGCTTGCAACGAAATGCCTTCAGAGCACTTAAAAACCCGCTTGCAACGAAAGGACTCCAGATAACTTAAAAACCCGCTTGCAACGAAATGACTCCAGAGCACTTAAAAACCCGCTTGCAACAAAATGACTCCAGAGCACTTAAAAACCCGCTTGCAACGAAATGGCTCCAGAGCACTTAAAAACCCGCATGCAACGAAATGTCTCCAGAGCACTTAAAAACCCGCTTGCAACGAAATGGCTCCAGAGCACTTAAAAACCCGCATGCAACGAAATGTCTCCAGAGCACTTAAAAACCCGCTTGCAACGAAATGACTCCAGAGCACTTAAAAACCCGCTTGCAACGAAATGCCTTCAGATCACTTAAAAACCCGCTTGCAACGAAATGACTCCAGAGCACTTAAAAACCCGCTTGCAACGTAATGGCTCCAGAGCACTTAAAAACCCGCTTGCAACGAAATGCCTTCAGAGCACTTAAAAACCCGCTTGCAACGAAATGACTCCAGAGCACTTAAAAACCCGCTTGCAACGAAATGACTCCAGAGCACTTAAAAACCCGCTTGCAACGAAATGTCTCCAGAGCACTTAAAAACTCGCTTGCAACGAAATGACTCCAGAGCACTTAAAAACCCGCTTGCAACGAAATGACTCCAGATCACTAAAAAACCCGCTTCCAATGAAATGACTCCAGAGCACTTAAAAGCCCGCTTGCAACGAAATGACTCCAGAGCACTTAAAAACCCGCTTGCAACGAAATGACTCCAGAGCACTTAAAAACCCGCTTGCAACGAAATGACTCCAGAGCACTTAAACACCCGCTTGCAACGAAATGACTCCAGAGCACTTAAAAACCCGCTTGCAACGAAATGACTCCAGAGCACTTAAAAACCCGCTTGCAACGAAATTCCTTCAGAGCACTTAAAACCCGCTTGCAACGAAATGACTCCAGAGCACTTAAAAACCCGCTTGCAACGAAATGACTCAAGAGCACTTAAAAACCCTTTTGCAACGAAATGACTCCAGAGCACTTAAAAACCCGCTTGCAACGAAATGACTCCAGAGCACTTAAAAACCCGCTTGCAACGAAATGACTCCAGAGCACTTAAAAACCCGCTTGCAACGAAATGACTCCAGAGCACTTAAAAACCCGCTTGCAACGAAATGACTCCAGAGCACTTAAAAACCCGCTTGCAACGAAATGACTCCAGAGCACTTAAAAACCCGCTTGCAACGTAATGACTCCAGAGCACTTAAAAACCCGCTTGCAACGAAATGGCTCCAGAGCACTTAAAAACCCGCTTGCAAAGAAATGACTCCAGAGCACTTAAGAACCCGCTTGCAACGAAATGACTCCAGAGCACTTAAAAACCCGCTTGCAACGAAATGACTCCAGAGCACTTAAAAACCCGCTTGCAACGAAATGACTCCAGAGCACTTAAAAACCCGCTTGCAACGAAATGACTCCAGAGCACGTAAAAACCCGCTTGCAACGAAATGACTCCAGAGCACGTAAAAACCCGTTTGCAACGAAATGACTCCAGAGTACTTAAAAACCCGCTTGCAACGAAATGCCTACAGAGCATTTAAAAAACCCGCTTGCAGTGAAATGTCTGAGAAGTATGTAAAAACCCGCTTGCAACGAAATGACTCCAGAACACGTAAAAACCCGCTTGCAACGAAATGACTCCAGAACACTTAAAAACCCGCTTGCAACGAAATGACTCCAGAGCACTTAAAAACCCGCTTGCAACGAAATGACTCCAGATAACTTAAAAACCCGCTTGCAACGAAATGACTCCAGAGCACTTAAAAACCCGCTTGCAACGAAATGACTCCAGAGCACTAAAAAACCCACTTCCAATGAAATGACTCCAGAGCACTTAAAAACCCGCTTGCAACGAAATGACTCCAGAACACTTAAAAACCCGCTTGCAACGAAATGACTCCAGAGCACTTAAAAACCCGCTTGCAACGAAATGACTCCAGATAACGTAAAAACCCGCTTGCAACGAAATGACTCCAGAGCACTTAAAAACCCGCTTGCAACGAAATGCCTTCAGAGCACTTAAAAACCCGCTTGCAACGAAAGGACTCCAGATAACTTAAAAACCCGCTTGCAACGAAATGACTCCAGAGCACTTAAAAACCCGCTTGCAACGAAATGCCTTCAGAGCACTTAAAAACCCGCTTGCAACGAAATGACTCCAGAGCACTTAAAAACCAGCTTGCAACGTAATGGCTCCAGAGCACTTAAAAACCCGCTTGCAACGAAATGGCTCCAGAGCACTTAAAAACCCGCTTGCAACGAAATGGCTCCCGAGCACTTAAAAACCCGCTTGCAACGAAATGCCTCCAGAGCACTTAAAAACCCGCTTGCAACGAAATGACTCCAGAGCACTTAAAAACCCGCTTGCAACGAAATGCCTCCAGAGCACTTAAAAACCCGCTTGCAACGAAATGACTCCAGAGCACTTAAAAACCCGCTTGCAACGAAATGACTCCAGAGCACTTAAAAACCCGCTTGCAACGAAATGACTCCAGAGCACTTAAAAACCCGCTTGCAACGAAATGACTCCAGAGCACTTAAAAACCCGCTTGCAACGAAATGACTCCAGAGCACTTAAAAACCCGCTTGCAACGAAATGACTCCAGAGCACTTAAAAACCCGCTTGCAACGAAATGACTCCAGAGCACGTAAAAACCCGTTTGCAACGAAATGACTCCAGAGTACTTAAAAACCCGCTTGCAACGAAATGCCTACAGAGCATTTAAAAAACCCGCTTCCAGTGAAATGTCTGAGAAGTATGTAAAAACCCGCTTGCAACGAAATGACTCCAGAACACGTAAAAACCCCCTTGCAACGAAATGACTCCAGAGCACGTAAAAACCCGTTTGCAACGAAATGACTCCAGAGTACTTAAAAACCCGCTTGCAACGAAATGCCTGCAGAGCATTTAAAAAACCCGCTTCCAGTGAAATGTCTGAGAAGTATGTAAAAACCCGCTTGCAACGAAATGACTCCAGAACACGTAAAAACCCGCTTGCAACGAAATGACTCAGAACACTTAAAAACCCGCTTGCAACGAAATGGCTCCAGAGCACTTAAAAACCAGCTTGCAACGAAATGTCTCCAGAGCACTTAAAAACCCGCTTGCAACGAAATGCCTCCAGAGCATTTAAAAACCCGCTTGCAACGAAATGACTCCAGAGCACTCAAAAACCCGCTTGCAACGAAATGACTCCAGAGCACTCAAAAACCCGCTTGCAACGAAATGACTCCAGAGCACTTAAAAACCCGCTTGCAACGAAATGCCTACAGAGCACTTAAAAAACCCGCTTCCAGTGAAATGTCTGAGAAGTATGTAAAAACCCGCTTGCAACGAAATGACTCCAGAACACGTAAAAACCCGCTTGCAACGAAATGACTCCAGAGCACTTAAAAACCCGCTTACAACGAAATGCCTTCAGAGCACTTAAAAACCTGCTTGCAACGAAATGACTCCAGAGCACTTAAAAACCCGCTTGCAACGAAATGACTCCAGAACACGTAAAAACCCGCTTGCAACGAAATGACTCCAGAGCACTTAAAAACCCGCTTGCAACGAAATGCCTTCAGAGCACTTAAAAACCCGCTTGTAAAGAAATGACTCCAGTACACTTAAAAACCCGCTTGCAACGAAAAGACTCCAGAGCACTTAAAAACCCGCTTGCAACAAAATGACTCCAGAGCACTTAAAAACCCGCTTGCAACGAAATGACTCCAGAGTACTTAAAAACCCGCTTGCAACGAAATGCCTACAGAGCACTTAAAAAACCCGCTTCCAGTGAAATGTCTGAGAAGTATGTAAAAACCCGCTTGCAACGAAATGACTCCAGAGCACTTAAACACCCGCTTGCAACGAAATGACTCCAGAGTACATAAAAACCCGCTTGCAAAGAAATGCCTACAGAGCACTTAAAAAACCCGCTTCCAGTGAAATGTCTGAGAAGTATGTAAAAACCCGCTTGCAACGAAATGTCTCCAGAGCACTTAAAAACCCGCTTGCAACGAACTGACTCCAGAGCACTTAAAAACCCGCTTGCAACGAAATGCCTTCAGAGCACTTAAAAACCCGCTTGCAACGAAATGACTCCAGAGCACTTAAAAACCCGCTTGCAACGAAATGCCTTCAGAGCACTTAAAAACCCGCTTGCAACGAAATGACTCCAGAGCACTTAAAAACCCGCTTGCAACGAAATGACTCCAGAGCACTTAAAAACCCGCTTGCAACGAAATGACTCCAGAGCACTTAAAAACCCGCTTGCAACGAAATGACTCCAGAGCACTTAAAAACCCGCTTGCAACGAAATGACTCCAGAGCACTTAAAAACCCGCTTGCAACGAAATGACTCCAGAGCACTTAAAAACCCGCTTGCAACGAAATGACTCCAGAGCACTTAAAAACCCGCTTGCAACGAAATGACTCCAGAGCACTTAAAAACCCGCTTGCAACGAAATGACTCCAGAGCACTTAAAAACCCGCTTGCAACGAAATGACTCCAGAGCACTTAAAAACCCGCTTGCAGCGAAATGACTCCAGAGCACTTAAAAACCCGCTTGCAACGAAATGACTCCAGAGCACTTAAAAACCCGCTTGCAACGAAATGACTCCAGAGCACTTAAAAACCCGCTTGCAAAGAAATGACTGCAGAGCACGTAAAAACCCGCTTGCAACGAAATGACTCCAGAGCATTAAAAACCCGCTTGCAACGAAATGACTCCAGAGCACTTAAAAACCCGCTTGCAACGAAATGGCTCCAGAGCACTTAAAAACCAGCTTGCAACGAAATGTCTCCAGAGCACTTAAAAACCCGCTTGCAACGAAATGCCTCCAGAGCACTTAAAAACCCGCTTGCAACGAAATGACTCCAGAGCACTCAAAAACCCGCTTGCAACGAAATGACTCCAGAGCACTCAAAAACCCGCTTGCAACGAAATGACTCCAGAGTACTCAAAAACCCGCTTGCAATGAAATGACTCCAGAGCACTTAAACACCCGCTTGCAACGAAATGACTCCAGAGTACTTAAAAACCCGCTTGCAACGAAATGCCTACAGAGCACTTAAAAAACCCGCTTCCAGTGAAATGTCTGAGAAGTATGTAAAAACCCGCTTGCAACGAAATGACTCCAGAGCACTTAAACATCCGCTTGCAACGAAATGACTCCAGAGTACATAAAAACCCGCTTGCAAAGAAATGCCTACAGAGCACTTAAAAAACCCGCTTCCAGTGAAATGTCTGAGAAGTATGTAAAAACCCGCTTGCAACGAAATGTCTCCAGAGCACTTAAAAACCCGCTTGCAACGAACTGACTCCAGAGCACTTAAAAACCCGCTTGCAACGAAATGCCTTCAGAGCACTTAAAAACCAGCTTGCAACGAAATGACTCCAGAGCACTTAAAAACCCGCTTGCAACGAAATGACTCCAGAGCACTTAAAAACCCGCTTGCAACGAAATGACTCCAGAGCACTTAAAAACCCGCTTGCAACGAAATGACTCCAGAGCACTTAAAAACCCGCTTGCAACGAAATGACTCCAGAGCACTTAAAAACCCGCTTGCAACGAAATGACTCCAGAGCACTTAAAAACCCGCTTGCAACGAAATGACTCCAGAGCACTTAAAAACCCGCTTGCAACGAAATGACTCCAGAGCACTTAAAAACCCGCTTGCAACGAAATGACTCCAGAGCACTTAAAAACCCGCTTGCAACGAAATGACTCCAGAGCACTTAAAAACCCGCTTGCAGCGAAATGACTCCAGAGCACTTAAAAACCCGCTTGCAACGAAATGACTCCAGAGCACTTAAAAACCCGCTTGCAACGAAATGACTCCAGAGCACTTAAACACCCGCTTGCAAAGAAATGACTGCAGAGCACGTAAAAACCCGCTTGCAACGAAATGACTCCAGAGCATTAAAAACCCGCTTGCAACGAAATGACTCCAGAGCACTTAAAAACCCGCTTGCAACGAAATGGCTCCAGAGCACTTAAAAACCAGCTTGCAACGAAATGTCTCCAGAGCACTTAAAAACCCGCTTGCAACGAAATGCCTCCAGAGCACTTAAAAACCCGCTTGCAACGAAATGACTCCAGAGCACTCAAAAACCCGCTTGCAACGAAATGAATCCAGAGCACTCAAAAACCCGCTTGCAACGAAATGACTCCAGAGTACTCAAAAACCCGCTTGCAATGAAATGACTCCAGAGCACTTAAACACCCGCTTGCAACGAAATGACTCCAGAGTACTTAAAAACCCGCTTGCAACGAAATGCCTACAGAGCACTTAAAAAACCCGCTTCCAGTGAAATGTCTGAGAAGTATGTAAAAACCCGCTTGCAACGAAATGACTCCAGAACACGTAAAAACCCGCTTGCAACGAAATGACTCCAGAGCACTTAAAAACCCGCTTGCAACGAAATGCCTTCAGAGCACTTAAAAACCTGCTTGCAACGAAATGACTCCAGAGCACTTAAAAACCCGCTTGCAACGAAATGACTCCAGAACACGTAAAAACCCGCTTGCAACGAAATGACTCCAGAGCACTTAAAAACCCGCTTGCAACGAAATGCCTTCAGAGCACTTAAAAACCCGCTTGCAAAGAAATGACTCCAGTACACTTAAAAACCCGCTTGCAACGAAAAGACTCCAGAGCACTTAAAAACCCGCTTGCAACAAAATGACTCCAGAGCACTTAAAAACCCGCTTGCAACGAAATGACTCCAGAGTACTTAAACACCCGCTTGCAACGAAATGCCTACAGAGCACTTAAAAAACCCGCTTCCAGTGAAATGTCTGAGAAGTATGTAAAAACCCGCTTGCAACGAAATGACTCCAGAGCACTTAAACACCCGCTTGCAACGAAATGACTCCAGAGTACTTAAAAACCCGCTTGCAACGAAATGCCTACAGAGCACTTAAAAAACCCGCTTCCAGTGAAATGTCTGAGAAGTATGTAAAAACCCGCTTGCAACGAAATGACTCCAGAGCACTTAAACACCCGCTTGCAACGAAATGACTCCAGAGTACATAAAAACCCGCTTACAAAGAAATGCCTACAGAGCACTTAAAAAACCCGCTTCCAGTAAAATGTCTGAGAAGTATGTAAAAACCCGCTTGCAACGAAATGTCTCCAGAGCACTTAAAAACCCGCTTGCAACGAACTGACTCCAGAGCACTTAAAAACCCGCTTGCAACGAAATGCCTTCAGAGCACTTAAAAACCCGCTTGCAACGAAATGACTCCAGAGCACTTAAAAACCCGCTTGCAACGAAATGCCTTCAGAGCACTTAAAAACCCGCTTGCAACGAAATGACTCCAGAGCACTTAAAAACCCGCTTGCAACGAAATGACTCCAGAGCACTTAAAAACCCGCTTGCAACGAAATGACTCCAGAGCACTTAAAAACCCGCTTGCAACGAAATGACTCCAGAGCACTTAAAAACCCGCTTGCAACGAAATGACTCCAGAGCACTTAAAAACCCGCTTGCAACGAAATGACTCCAGAGCACTTAAAAACCCGCTTGCAACGAAATGACTCCAGAGCACTTAAAAACCCGCTTGCAACGAAATGACTCCAGAGCACTTAAAAACCCGCTTGCAACGAAATGACTCCAGAGCACTTAAAAACCCGCTTGCAACGAAATGACTCCAGAGCACTTAAAAACCCGCTTGCAACGAAATGACTCCAGAGCACTTAAAAACCCGCTTGCAGCGAAATGACTCCAGAGCACTTAAAAACCCGCTTGCAACGAAATGACTCCAGAGCACTTAAAAACCCGCTTGCAACGAAATGACTCCAGAGCACTTAAAAACCCGCTTGCAAAGAAATGACTGCAGAGCACGTAAAAACCCGCTTGCAACGAAATGACTCCAGAGCATTAAAAACCCGCTTGCAACGAAATGACTCCAGAGCACTTAAAAACCCGCTTGCAACGAAATGGCTCCAGAGCACTTAAAAACCAGCTTGCAACGAAATGTCTCCAGAGCACTTAAAAACCCGCTTGCAACGAAATGCCTCCAGAGCACTTAAAAACCCGCTTGCAACGAAATGACTCCAGAGCACTCAAAAACCCGCTTGCAACGAAATGACTCCAGAGCACTCAAAAACCCGCTTGCAACGAAATGACTCCAGAGTACTCAAAAACCCGCTTGCAATGAAATGACTCCAGAGCACTTAAACACCCGCTTGCAACGAAATGACTCCAGAGTACTTAAAAACCCGCTTGCAACGAAATGCCTACAGAGCACTTAAAAAACCCGCTTCCAGTGAAATGTCTGAGAAGTATGTAAAAACCCGCTTGCAACGAAATGACTCCAGAGCACTTAAACATCCGCTTGCAACGAAATGACTCCAGAGTACATAAAAACCCGCTTGCAAAGAAATGCCTACAGAGCACTTAAAAAACCCGCTTCCAGTGAAATGTCTGAGAAGTATGTAAAAACCCGCTTGCAACGAAATGTCTCCAGAGCACTTAAAAACCCGCTTGCAACGAACTGACTCCAGAGCACTTAAAAACCCGCTTGCAACGAAATGCCTTCAGAGCACTTAAAAACCAGCTTGCAACGAAATGACTCCAGAGCACTTAAAAACCCGCTTGCAACGAAATGACTCCAGAGCACTTAAAAACCCGCTTGCAACGTAATGACTCCAGAGCACTTAAAAACCCGCTTGCAACGAAATGACTCCAGAGCACTTAAAAACCCGCTTGCAACGAAATGACTCCAGAGCACTTAAAAACCCGCTTGCAACGAAATGACTCCAGAGCACTTAAAAACCCGCTTGCAACGAAATGACTCCAGAGCACTTAAAAACCCGCTTGCAACGAAATGCCTTCAGAGCACTTAAAAACCCGCTTGCAACGAAATGACTCCAGAGCACTTAAAAACCCGCTTGCAACGAAATGACTCCAGAGCACTTAAAAACCCGCTTGCAGCGAAATGACTCCAGAGCACTTAAAAACCCGCTTGCAACGAAATGACTCCAGAGCACTTAAAAACCCGCTTGCAACGAAATGACTCCAGAGCACTTAAAAACCCGCTTGCAAAGAAATGACTGCAGAGCACGTAAAAACCCGCTTGCAACGAAATGACTCCAGAGCATTAAAAACCCGCTTGCAACGAAATGACTCCAGAGCACTTAAAAACCCGCTTGCAACGAAATGGCTCCAGAGCACTTAAAAACCAGCTTGCAACGAAATGTCTCCAGAGCACTTAAAAACCCGCTTGCAACGAAATGCCTCCAGAGCACTTAAAAACCCGCTTGCAACGAAATGACTCCAGAGCACTCAAAAACCCGCTTGCAACGAAATGAATCCAGAGCACTCAAAAACCCGCTTGCAACGAAATGACTCCAGAGTACTCAAAAACCCGCTTGCAATGAAATGACTCCAGAGCCCTTAAACACCCGCTTGCAACGAAATGACTCCAGAGTACTTAAAAACCCGCTTGCAACGAAATGCCTACAGAGCACTTAAAAAACCCGCTTCCAGTGAAATGTCTGAGAAGTATGTAAAAACCCGCTTGCAACGAAATGACTCCAGAACACGTAAAAACCCGCTTGCAACGAAATGACTCCAGAGCACTTAAAAACCCGCTTGCAACGAAATGCCTTCAGAGCACTTAAAAACCTGCTTGCAACGAAATGACTCCAGAGCACTTAAAAACCCGCTTGCAACGAAATGACTCCAGAACACGTAAAAACCCGCTTGCAACGAAATGACTCCAGAGCACTTAAAAACCCGCTTGCAACGAAATGCCTTCAGAGCACTTAAAAACCCGCTTGCAAAGAAATGACTCCAGTACACTTAAAAACCCGCTTGCAACGAAAAGACTCCAGAGCACTTAAAAACCCGCTTGCAACAAAATGACTCCAGAGCACTTAAAAACCCGCTTGCAACGAAATGACTCCAGAGTACTTAAAAACCCGCTTGCAACGAAATGCCTACAGAGCACTTAAAAAACCCGCTTCCAGTGAAATGTCTGAGAAGTATGTAAAAACCCGCTTGCAACGAAATGACTCCAGAGCACTTAAACACCCGCTTGCAACGAAATGACTCCAGAGTACATAAAAACCCGCTTGCAAAGAAATGCCTACAGAGCACTTAAAAAACCCGCTTCCAGTGAAATGTCTGAGAAGTATGTAAAAACCCGCTTGCAACGAAATGTCTCCAGAGCACTTAAAAACCCGCTTGCAACGAACTGACTCCAGAGCACTTAAAAACCCGCTTGCAACGAAATGCCTTCAGAGCACTTAAAAACCCGCTTGCAACGAAATGACTCCAGAGCACTTAAAAACCCGCTTGCAACGAAATGACTCCAGAGCACTTAAAAACCCGCTTGCAACGAAATGACTCCAGAGCACTTAAAAACCCGCTTGCAACGAAATGACTCCAGAGCACTTAAAAACCCGCTTGCAACGAAATGACTCCTTAGCACTTAAAAACCCGCTTGCAACGAAATGACTCCAGAGCACTTAAAAACCCGCTTGCAACGAAATGACTCCAGAGCACTTAAAAACCCACTTGCAACGAAATGACTCCAGAGCACTTAAAAACCCGCTTGCAACGAAATGACTCCAGAGCACTTAAAAACCCGCTTGCAACGAAATGACTCCAGAGCACTTAAAAACCCGCTTGCAACGAAATGACTCCAGAGCACGTAAAAACCCGCTTGCAGCGAAATGACTCCAGAGCACTTAAAAACCCGCTTGCAACGAAATGACTCCAGAGCACTTAAAAACCCGCTTGCAAAGAAATGACTGCAGAGCACGTAAAAACCCGCTTGCAACGAAATGACTCCAGAGCATTAAAAACCCGCTTGCAACGAAATGACTCCAGAGCACTTAAAAACCCGCTTGCAACGAAATGACTCCAGAGCACTTAAAAACCCGCTTGCAACGAAATGACTCCAGAGCACTTAAAAAACCCGCTTGCAGTGAAATGTCTGAGAAGTATGTAAAAACCCGCTTGCAACGAAATGACTCCAGAGCACTTAAAATACTCGCTTCCAGTTAAATGTCAGAGAAATATGTAAAAACCCGCTTGCAACGAAATGACTCCAGAGCACTTAAAAACCCGCTTGCAACGTAATGACTCCAGAGCACTTAAAAACCCGCTTGCAACGAAATGACTCCAGAGCACTTAAAAACCCGCTTGCAACGAAATGACTCCAGAGCACTTAAAAACCCGCTTGCAACGAAATGACTCCAGAGCACTTAAAAACCCGCTTGCAACGAAATGACTCCAGAGCACTTAAAAACCCGCTTGCAACGAAATGCCTTCAGAGCACTTAAAAACCCGCTTGCAACGAAATGACTCCAGAGCACTTAAAAACCCGCTTGCAACGAAATGACTCCAGAGCACTTAAAAACCCGCTTGCAGCGAAATGACTCCAGAGCACTTAAAAACCCGCTTGCAACGAAATGACTCCAGAGCACTTAAAAACCCGCTTGCAACGAAATGACTCCAGAGCACTTAAAAACCCGCTTGCAAAGAAATGACTGCAGAGCACGTAAAAACCCGCTTGCAACGAAATGACTCCAGAGCATTAAAAACCCGCTTGCAACGAAATGACTCCAGAGCACTTAAAAACCCGCTTGCAACGAAATGGCTCCAGAGCACTTAAAAACCAGCTTGCAACGAAATGTCTCCAGAGCACTTAAAAACCCGCTTGCAACGAAATGCCTCCAGAGCACTTAAAAACCCGCTTGCAACGAAATGACTCCAGAGCACTCAAAAACCCGCTTGCAACGAAATGAATCCAGAGCACTCAAAAACCCGCTTGCAACGAAATGACTCCAGAGTACTCAAAAACCCGCTTGCAATGAAATGACTCCAGAGCCCTTAAACACCCGCTTGCAACGAAATGACTCCAGAGTACTTAAAAACCCGCTTGCAACGAAATGCCTACAGAGCACTTAAAAAACCCGCTTCCAGTGAAATGTCTGAGAAGTATGTAAAAACCCGCTTGCAACGAAATGACTCCAGAACACGTAAAAACCCGCTTGCAACGAAATGACTCCAGAGCACTTAAAAACCCGCTTGCAACGAAATGCCTTCAGAGCACTTAAAAACCTGCTTGCAACGAAATGACTCCAGAGCACTTAAAAACCCGCTTGCAACGAAATGACTCCAGAACACGTAAAAACCCGCTTGCAACGAAATGACTCCAGAGCACTTAAAAACCCGCTTGCAACGAAATGCCTTCAGAGCACTTAAAAACCCGCTTGCAAAGAAATGACTCCAGTACACTTAAAAACCCGCTTGCAACGAAAAGACTCCAGAGCACTTAAAAACCCGCTTGCAACAAAATGACTCCAGAGCACTTAAAAACCCGCTTGCAACGAAATGACTCCAGAGTACTTAAAAACCCGCTTGCAACGAAATGCCTACAGAGCACTTAAAAAACCCGCTTCCAGTGAAATGTCTGAGAAGTATGTAAAAACCCGCTTGCAACGAAATGACTCCAGAGCACTTAAACACCCGCTTGCAACGAAATGACTCCAGAGTACATAAAAACCCGCTTGCAAAGAAATGCCTACAGAGCACTTAAAAAACCCGCTTCCAGTGAAATGTCTGAGAAGTATGTAAAAACCCGCTTGCAACGAAATGTCTCCAGAGCACTTAAAAACCCGCTTGCAACGAACTGACTCCAGAGCACTTAAAAACCCGCTTGCAACGAAATGCCTTCAGAGCACTTAAAAACCCGCTTGCAACGAAATGACTCCAGAGCACTTAAAAACCCGCTTGCAACGAAATGACTCCAGAGCACTTAAAAACCCGCTTGCAACGAAATGACTCCAGAGCACTTAAAAACCCGCTTGCAACGAAATGACTCCAGAGCACTTAAAAACCCGCTTGCAACGAAATGACTCCTTAGCACTTAAAAACCCGCTTGCAACGAAATGACTCCAGAGCACTTAAAAACCCGCTTGCAACGAAATGACTCCAGAGCACTTAAAAACCCACTTGCAACGAAATGACTCCAGAGCACTTAAAAACCCGCTTGCAACGAAATGACTCCAGAGCACTTAAAAACCCGCTTGCAACGAAATGACTCCAGAGCACTTAAAAACCCGCTTGCAACGAAATGACTCCAGAGCACGTAAAAACCCGCTTGCAGCGAAATGACTCCAGAGCACTTAAAAACCCGCTTGCAACGAAATGACTCCAGAGCACTTAAAAACCCGCTTGCAAAGAAATGACTGCAGAGCACGTAAAAACCCGCTTGCAACGAAATGACTCCAGAGCATTAAAAACCCGCTTGCAACGAAATGACTCCAGAGCACTTAAAAACCCGCTTGCAACGAAATGACTCCAGAGCACTTAAAAACCCGCTTGCAACGAAATGACTCCAGAGCACTTAAAAAACCCGCTTGCAGTGAAATGTCTGAGAAGTATGTAAAAACCCGCTTGCAACGAAATGACTCCAGAGCACTTAAAATACTCGCTTCCAGTTAAATGTCAGAGAAATATGTAAAAACCCGCTTGCAACGAAATGACTCCAGAGCACGTAAAAACCCGTTTGCAACGTAATGACTCCAGAGTACTTAAAAACCCGCTTGCAACGAAATGCCTACAGAGCATTTAAAAATCCCGCTTCCAGTGAAATGTCTGAGAAGTATGTAAAAACCCGCTTGCAACGAAATGACTCCAGAACACGTAAAAACCCGCTTGCAACGAAATGACTCCAGAGCACTTAAAAACCCGCTTGCAACGAAATGACTCCAGAGCACTTAAAAACCCACTTGCAACGAAATGACTCCAGAGCACTTAAAAACCCGCTTGCAACGAAATGTCTCCAGAGCACTTAAAAACCCGCTTGCAACGAAATGGCTCCAGAGCACTTAAAAACCCGTTTGCAACGAAATGGCTCCAGAGCACTAAAAAACCCGCTTGCAACGAAATGTCTCCAGAGCACTTAAAAACCCGCTTGCAACGAAATGCCTCCAGAGCACTTAAAAACCCGCTTGCAACGAAATGACTCCAGAGCACTCAAAAACCCGCTTGCAACGAAATGACTCCAGAGCACTCAAAAACCCGCTTGCAACGAAATGACTCCAGAGTACTCAAAAACCCCCTTGCAATGAAATGACTCCAGAGCACTTAAACACCCGCTTGCAACGAAATGACTCCAGAGTACTTAAAAACCCGCTTGCAACGAAATGCCTACAGAGCACTTAAAAAACCCGCTTCCAGTGAAATGTCTGAGAAGTATGTAAAAACCCGCTTGCAACGAAATGACTCCAGAACACGTAAAAACCCGCTTGCAACGAAATGACTCCAGAGCACTTAAAAACCCGCTTGCAACGAAATGCCTTCAGAGCACTTAAAAACCCGCTTGCAACGAAATGACTCCAGAGCACTTAAAAACCCGCTTGCAAAGAAATGACTCCAGAACACGTAAAAACCCGCTTGCAACGAAATGACTCCAGAGCACTTAAAAACCCGCTTGCAACGAAATGCCTTCAGAGCACTTAAAAACCCGCTTGCAAAGAAATGACTCCAGTACACTTAAAAACCCGCTTGCAACGAAAAGACTCCAGAGCACTTAAAAACCCGCTTGCAACAAAATGACTCCAGAGCACTTAAAAACCCGCTTGCAACGAAATGACTCCAGAGTACTTAAAAACCCGCTTGCAACGAAAAGCCTACAGAGCACTTAAAAAACCCGCTTCCAGTGAAATGTCTGAGAAGTATGTAAAAACCCGCTTGCAACGAAATGACTCCAGAGCACTTAAACACCCGCTTGCAACGAAATGACTCCAGAGTACATAAAAACCCGCTTACAAAGAAATGCCTACAGAGCACTTAAAAAACCCGCTTCCAGTAAAATGTCTGAGAAGTATGTAAAAACCCGCTTGCAACGAAATGTCTCCAGAGCACTTAAAAACCCGCTTGCAACGAACTGACTCCAGAGCACTTAAAAACCCGCTTGCAACGAAATGCCTTCAGAGCACTTAAAAACCCGCTTGAAACGAAATGACTCCAGAGCACTTAAAAATCTGCTTGCAACGAAATGACTCCAGAGCACTTAAAAACCCGCTTGCAACGAAATGACTCCAGAGCACTTAAAAACCCGCTTGCAACGAAATGACTCCAGAGCACTTAAAAACCCGCTTGCAACGAAATGACTCCAGAGCACTTAAAAACCCGCTTGCAACGAAATGACTCCAGAGCACTTAAAAACCCGCTTGCAACGAAATGACTCCAGAGCACTTAAAAACCCGCTTGCAACGAAATGACTCCAGAGCACTTAAAAACCCGCTTGCAACGAAATGACTCCAGAGCACTTAAAAACCCGCTTGCAACGAAATGACTCCAGAGCACTTAAAAACCCGCTTGCAACGAAATGACTCCAGAGCACTTAAAAACCCGCTTGCAACGAAATGACTCCAGAGCACTTAAAAACCCGCTTGCAGCGAAATGACTCCAGAGCACTTAAAAACCCGCTTGCAACGAAATGACTCCAGAGCACTTAAAAACCCGCTTGCAACGAAATGACTCCAGAGCACTTAAAAACCCGCTTGCAAAGAAATGACTGCAGAGCACGTAAAAACCCGCTTGCAATGAAATGACTCCAGAGCATTAAAAACCCGCTTGCAACGAAATGACTCCAGAGCACTTAAAAACCCGCTTGCAACGAAATGACTCCAGAGCACTTAAAAACCCGCTTGCAACGAAATGACTCCAGAGCACTTAAAAAACCCGCTTCCAGTGAAATGTCTGAGAAGTATGTAAAAACCCGCTTGCAACGAAATGACTCCAGAGCACTTAAAATACTCGCTTCCAGTTAAATGTCAGAGAAATATGTAAAAACCCGCTTGCAAAGAAATGACTCCAGAGCACTTAAAAACCCGCTTGCAACGAAATGACTCCAGAGCACGTAAAAACCCGTTTGCAACGAAATGACTCCAGAGTACTTAAAAACCCGCTTGCAACGAAATGCCTACAGAGCATTTAAAAAACCCGCTTCCAGTGAAATGTCTGAGAAGTATGTAAAAACCCGCTTGCAACGAAATGACTCCAGAACACGTAAAAACCCGCTTGCAACGAAATGACTCCAGAGCACGTAAAAACCCGTTTGCAACGAAATGACTCCAGAGTACTTAAAAACCAGCTTGCAACGAAATGCCTACAGAGCATTTAAAAAACCCGCTTCCAGTGAAATGTCTGAGAAGTATGTAAAAACCCGCTTGCAACGAAATGACTCCAGAACACGTAAAAACCCGCTTGCAACGAAATGACTCCAGAGCACTTAAAAACCCGCTTACAACGAAATGCCTTCAGAGCACTTAAAAACCCGCATGCAACGAAATGACTCCAGAGCACTTAAAAACCCGCTTGCAACGAAATGACTCCAGAGCACTTAAAAACCCGCTTGCAACGAAATTCCTTCAGAGCACTTAAAACCCGCTTGCAACGAAATGACTCCAGAGCACTTAAAAACCCGCTTGCAACGAAATGGCTCCAGAGCACTTAAAAACCCGCATGCAACGAAATTTCTCCAGAGCACTTAAAAACCCGCTTGCAACGAAATGACTCCAGAGCACTTAAAAACCCGCTTGCAACGAAATGCCTTCAGAGCACTTAAAAACCCGCTTGCAACGAAATGACTCCAGAGCACTTAAAAACCCGCTTGCAACGTAATGGCTCCAGAGCACTTAAAAACCCGCTTGCAACGAAATGGCTCCAGAGCACTTAAAAACCCGCTTGCAACGAAATGACTCCAGAGCACTTAAAAACCCGCTTGCAACGAAATGACTCCAGAGCACGTAAAAACCCGTTTGCAACGAAATGACTCCAGAGTACTTAAAAACCCGCTTGCAACGAAATGCCTACAGAGCATTTAAAAAACCCGCTTCCAGTGAAATGTCTGAGAAGTATGTAAAAACCCGCTTGCAACGAAATGACTCCAGAACACGTAAAAACCCGCTTGCAAAGAAATGACTCCAGAGCACGTAAAAACCCGTTTGCAACGAAATGACTCCAGAGTACTTAAAAACCCGCTTGCAACGAAATGCCTACAGAGCATTTAAAAAACCCGCTTCCAGTGAAATGTCTGAGAAGTATGTAAAAACCCGCTTGCAACGAAATGACTCCAGAACACGTAAAAACCCGCTTGCAACGAAATGACTCCAGAGCAATTAAAAACCCGCTTACAACGAAATGCCTTCAGAGCACTTAAAAACCCGCATGCAACGAAATGACTCCAGAGCACTTAAAAACCCGCTTGCAACGAAATGACTCCAGAGCACTAAAAAACCCGCTTGCAACGAAATGACTCCAGAGCACTTAAAAACCCACTTGCAACGAAATGACTCCAGAACACTTAAAAACCCGCTTGCAACGAAATGACTCCAGAACACTTAAAAACCCGCTTGCAACGAAATGACTCCAGAGCACTTAAAAACCCGCTTGCAACGAAATGACTCCAGAGCACTTAAAAACCCGCTTGCAAAGAAATGACTCCAGAACACTTAAAAACCCGCTTGCAACGAAATGACTCCAGAACCCGTAAAAACCCGCTTGCAACGAAATGACTCCAGAGCACTTAAAAACCCGCTTGCAACGAAATGCCTTCAGAGCACTTAAAAACCCGCTTGCAAAGAAATGACTCCAGAACACTTAAAAACCCGCTTGCAACGAAAAGACTCCAGAACACTTAAAAACCCGCTTGCAACGAAATGACTCCAGAGCACTTAAAAACCCGCTTGCAACGAAATGACTCCAGAACGCTTAAAAACCCGCTTGCAACGAAATGATTCCAGAGCACTTAAAAACCCGCTTGCAACGAAATGACTCCAGAGCACTTAAAAACCCGCTTGCAACGAAATGCCTTCAGAGCACTTAAAAACCCGCTTACAACGAAATGACTCCAGAGCACTTAAAAACCCGCTTGCAACGAAATGACTCCAGAGCACTTAAAAACCCGCTTGCAACGAAATGTCTCCAGAGCACTTAAAAACCCGCTTGCAACGAAATGACTCCAGAGCACTTAAAAACCCGCTTGCAACGAAATGACTCCAGAGCACTTAAAAACCCGCTTGCAACGAAATGACTCCAGAGCACTTAAAAACCCGCTTGCAACGAAATGACTCCAGAGCACTTAAAAACCCGCTTGCAACGAAATGACTCCAGAGCACTTAAAAACCCGCTTGCAACGAAATGGCTCCAGAGCACTTAAAAACCCGCTTGCAACGAAATGGCTCCAGAGCACTTAAAAACCCGCTTGCAACGAAATGTCTCCAGAGCACTTAAAAACCCGCTTGCAACGAAATGGCTCCAGAGCACTTAAAAACCCGCTTGCAAAGAAATGACTCCAGAGCACTTAAAAACCCGCTTGCAACGAAATGACTCCAGAGCACTTAAAAACCCGCTTGCAACGAAATGACTCCAGAGCACTTAAAAACCCGCTTGCAACGAAATGACTCCAGAGCACTTAAAAACCCGCTTGCAACGAAATGACTCCAGAGCACGTAAAAACCCGTTTGCAACGAAATGACTCCAGAGTACTTAAAAACCCACTTGCAACGAAATGCCTCCAGAGCATTTAAAAAACCCGCTTCCAGTGAAATGTCTGAGAAGTATGTAAAAACCCGCTTGAAACGAAATGACTCCAGAGCACTTAAAAACCCGCTTACAACGAAATGCCTTCAGAGCACTTAAAAACCGCATGCAACGAAATGACTCCAGAGCACTTAAAAACCCGCTTGCAACGAAATGACTCCAGAACACTAAAAAACCCGCTTGCAACGAAATGACTCCAGAGCACTTAAAAACCCGCTTGCAACGAAATGACTCCAGAGCACTAAAAAACCCGCTTGCAACGAAATGACTCCAGAGCACTTAAAAACCCGCTTGCAACGAAATGACTCCAGAGCACTTAAAAACCCGCTTGCAACGAAATGACTCCAGAGCACTTAAAAACCCGCTTGCAACGAAATGACTCCAGAGCACTTAAAAACCCGCTTGCAACGAAATGCCTTCAGAGCCTCCAGAGCACTTAAAAACCCGCTTGCAACGAAATGACTCCAGATCACTTAAAAACCCGCTTGCAACAAAATGCCTTCAGAGCACTTAAAAACCCGCTTGCAACGAAATGACTCCAGAGCACTTAAAAACCCGCTTGCAACGAAATGACTCCAGAACACTTAAAAACCCGCTTGCAACGAAATGACTCCAGAGCACTTAAAAACCCGCTTGAACGAAATGACTCCAGAGCACTTAAAAACCCGCTTGCAACGAAATGACTCCAGAGCACTTAAAAACCCGCTTGCAACGAAATGACTCCAGAGCACTTAAAAACCCGCTTGCAACGAAATGACTCCAGAGCACTTAAAAACCCGCTTGCAACGAAATGACTCCAGAGCACTTAAAAACCCGCTTGCAACGAAATGGCTCCAGAGCACTTAAAAACCCGCTTGCAACGAAATGGCTCCAGAGCACTTAAAAACCCGCTTGCAACGAAATGTCTCCAGAGCACTTAAAAACCCGCTTGCAACGAAATGACTCCAGAGCACTTAAAAACCCGCTTGCAAAGAAATGACTCCAGAGCACTTAAAAACCCGCTTGCAACGAAATGACTCCAGAGCACTTAAAAACCCGCTTGCAACGAAATGACTCCAGAGCACTTAAAAACCCGCTTGCAACGAAATGACTCCAGAGCACTTAAAAACCCGCTTGCAACGAAATGACTCCAGAGCACGTAAAAACCCGTTTGCAACGAAATGACTCCAGAGTACTTAAAAACCCACTTGCAACGAAATGCCTCCAGAGCATTTAAAAAACCCGCTTCCAGTGAAATGTCTGAGAAGTATGTAAAAACCCGCTTGAAACGAAATGACTCCAGAACACGTAAAAACCCGCTTGCAACGAAATGACTCCAGAGCACTTAAAAACCCGTTTGCAACGAAATGCCTTCAGAGCACTTAAAAACCCGCTTACAACGAAATGACTCCAGAGCACTTAAAAACCCGCTTGCAACGAAATGACTCCAGAGCACTTAAAAACCCGCTTGCAACGAAATGTCTCCAGAGCACTTAAAAACCCGCTTGCAACGAAATGACTCCAGAGCACTTAAAAACCCGCTTGCAACGAAATGACTCCAGAGCACTTAAAAACCCGCTTGCAACGAAATGACTCCAGAGCACTTAAAAACCCGCTTGCAACGAAATGACTCCAGAGCACTTAAAAACCCGCTTGCAACGAAATGACTCCAGAGCACTTAAAAACCCGCTTGCAACGAAATGGCTCCATAGCACTTAAAAACCCGCTTGCAACGAAATGGCTCCAGAGCACTTAAAAACCCGCTTGCAACGAAATGTCTCCAGAGCACTTAAAAACCCGCTTGCAACGAAATGACTCCAGAGCACTTAAAAACCCGCTTGCAAAGAAATGACTCCAGAGCACTTAAAAACCCGCTTGCAACGAAATGACTCCAGAGCACTTAAAAACCCGCTTGCAACGAAATGACTCCAGAGCACTTAAAAACCCGCTTGCAACGAAATGACTCCAGAGCACTTAAAAACCCGCTTGCAACGAAATGACTCCAGAGCACGTAAAAACCCGTTTGCAACGAAATGACTCCAGAGTACTTAAAAACCCACTTGCAACGAAATGCCTCCAGAGCATTTAAAAAACCCGCTTCCAGTGAAATGTCTGAGAAGTATGTAAAAACCCGCTTGAAACGAAATGACTCCAGAACACGTAAAAACCCGCTTGCAACGAAATGACTCCAGAGCACTTAAAAACCCGCTTACAACGAAATGCCTTCAGAGCACTTAAAAACCGCATGCAACGAAATGACTCCAGAGCACTTAAAAACCCGCTTGCAACGAAATGACTCCAGAACACTAAAAAACCCGATTGCAACGAAATGACTCCAGAGCACTTAAAAACCCGCTTGCAACGAAATGACTCCAGAACACTAAAAAACCCGCTTGCAACGAAATGACTCCAGAGCGCTTAAAAACCCGCTTGCAACGAAATGCCTTCAGAGCACTTAAAAACCCGCTTGCAACGAAATGACTCCAGAGCACTTAAAAACCCGCTTGCAACGAAATGACTCCAGAGCGCTTAAAAACCCGCTTGCAACGAAATGCCTTCAGAGCACTTAAAAACCCGCTTGCAACGAAATGACTCCAGAGCACTTAAAAACCCGCTTGCAACGAAATGTCTCCAGAGCACTTAAAAACCCGCTTGCAACGAAATGACTCCAGAGCACTTAAAAACCCGCTTGCAACGAAATGACTCCAGAGCACTTAAAAACCCGCTTGCAACGAAATGACTCCAGAGCACTTAAAAACCCGCTTGCAACGAAATGACTCCAGAGCACTTAAAAACCCGCTTGCAACGAAATGACTCCAGAGCACTGAAAAACCCGCTTGCAACGAAATGACTCCAGAGCACGTAAAAACCTGTTTGCAACGAAATGACTCCAGAGTACTTAAAAACCCACTTGCAACGAAATGCCTCCAGAGCATTTAAAAAACCCGCTTCCAGTGAAATGTCTGAGAAGTATGTAAAAACCCGCTTGAAACGAAATGACTCCAGAACACGTAAAAACCCGCTTGCAACGAAATGACTCCAGAGCACTTAAAAACCCGCTTACAACGAAATGCCTTCAGAGCACTTAAAAACCGCATGCAACGAAATGACTCCAGAGCACTTAAAAACCCGCTTGCAACGAAATGACTCCAGAACACTAAAAAACCCGATTGCAATGAAATGACTCCAGAGCACTTAAAAACCCGCTTGCAACGAAATGACTCCAGAACACTTAAAAACCCGCTTGCAACGAAATGACTCCAGAGCACTTAAAAACCCGCTTGCAACGAAATGACTCCAGAGCACTTAAAAACCCGCTTGCAAAGAAATGACTCCAGAACACTTAAAAACCCGCTTGCAACGAAATGACTCCAGAACCCGTAAAAACCCGCTTGCAACGAAATGACTCCAGAGCACTTAAAAACCCGCTTGCAACGAAATGCCTTCAGAGCACTTAAAAACCCGCTTGCAAAGAAATGACTCCAGAACACTTAAAAACCCGCTTGCAACGAAAAGACTCCAGAACACTTAAAAACCCGCTTGCAACGAAATGACTCCAGAGCACTTAAAAACCCGCTTGCAACGAAATGACTCCAGAACGCTTAAAAACCCGCTTGCAACGAAATGATTCCAGAGCACTTAAAAACCCGCTTGCAACGAAATGACTCCAGAGCACTTAAAAACCCGCTTGCAACGAAATGCCTTCAGAGCACTTAAAAACCCGCTTACAACGAAATGACTCCAGAGCACTTAAAAACCCGCTTGCAACGAAATGACTCCAGAGCACTTAAAAACCCGCTTGCAACGAAATGTCTCCAGAGCACTTAAAAACCCGCTTGCAACGAAATGACTCCAGAGCACTTAAAAACCCGCTTGCAACGAAATGACTCCAGAGCACTTAAAAACCCGCTTGCAACGAAATGACTCCAGAGCACTTAAAAACCCGCTTGCAACGAAATGACTCCAGAGCACTTAAAAACCCGCTTGCAACGAAATGACTCCAGAGCACTTAAAAACCCGCTTGCAACGAAATGACTCCAGAGCACTTAAAAACCCGCTTGCAACGAAATGGCTCCAGAGCACTTAAAAACCCGCTTGCAACGAAATGGCTCCAGAGCACTTAAAAACCCGCTTGCAACGAAATGTCTCCAGAGCACTTAAAAACCCGCTTGCAACGAAATGACTCCAGAGCACTTAAAAACCCGCTTGCAAAGAAATGACTCCAGAGCACTTAAAAACCCGCTTGCAACGAAATGACTCCAGAGCACTTAAAAACCCGCTTGCAACGAAATGACTCCAGAGCACTTAAAAACCCGCTTGCAACGAAATGACTCCAGAGCACTTAAAAACCCGCTTGCAACGAAATGACTCCAGAGCACGTAAAAACCCGTTTGCAACGAAATGACTCCAGAGTACTTAAAAACCCACTTGCAACGAAATGCCTCCAGAGCATTTAAAAAACCCGCTTCCAGTGAAATGTCTGAGAAGTATGTAAAAACCCGCTTGAAACGAAATGACTCCAGAGCACTTAAAAACCCGCTTACAACGAAATGCCTTCAGAGCACTTAAAAACCGCATGCAACGAAATGACTCCAGAGCACTTAAAAACCCGCTTGCAACGAAATGACTCCAGAACACTAAAAAACCCGCTTGCAACGAAATGACTCCAGAGCACTTAAAAACCCGCTTGCAACGAAATGACTCCAGAGCACTAAAAAACCCGCTTGCAACGAAATGACTCCAGAGCACTTAAAAACCCGCTTGCAACGAAATGACTCCAGAGCACTTAAAAACCCGCTTGCAACGAAATGACTCCAGAGCACTTAAAAACCCGCTTGCAACGAAATGACTCCAGAGCACTTAAAAACCCGCTTGCAACGAAATGACTCCAGAGCACTTAAAAACCCGCTTGCAACGAAATGCCTTCAGAGCCTCCAGAGCACTTAAAAACCCGCTTGCAACGAAATGACTCCAGAGCACTTAAAAACCCGCTTGCAACAAAATGCCTTCAGAGCACTTAAAAACCCGCTTGCAACGAAATGACTCCAGAGCACTTAAAAACCCGCTTGCAACGAAATGACTCCAGAACACTTAAAAACCCGCTTGCAACGAAATGACTCCAGAGCACTTAAAAACCCGCTTGCAACGAAATGCCTTCAGAGCACTTAAAAACCCGCTTACAACGAAATGACTCCAGAGCACTTAAAAACCCGCTTGCAACGAAATGACTCCAGAGCACTTAAAAACCCGCCTGCAACGAAATGTCTCCAGAGCACTTAAAAACCCGCTTGCAACGAAATGACTCCAAAGCACTTAAAAACCCGCTTGCAACGAAATGACTCCAGAGCACTTAAAAACCCGCTTGCAACGAAATGACTCCAGAGCACTTAAAAACCCGCTTGCAACGAAATGACTCCAGAGCACTTAAAAACCCGCTTGCAACGAAATGACTCCAGAGCACTTAAAAACCCGCTTGCAACGAAATGGCTCCAGAGCACTTAAAAACCCGCTTGCAACGAAATGGCTCCAGAGCACTTAAAAACCCGCTTGCAACGAAATGTCTCCAGAGCACTTAAAAACCCGCTTGCAACGAAATGACTCCAGAGCACTTAAAAACCCGCTTGCAAAGAAATGACTCCAGAGCACTTAAAAACCCGCTTGCAACGAAATGACTCCAGAGCACTTAAAAACCCGCTTGCAACGAAATGACTCCAGAGCACTTAAAAACCCGCTTGCAACGAAATGACTCCAGAGCACTTAAAAACCCGCTTGCAACGAAATGACTCCAGAGCACGTAAAAACCCGTTTGCAACGAAATGAGTCCAGAGTACTTAAAAACCCACTTGCAACGAAATGCCTCCAGAGCATTTAAAAAACCCGCTTCCAGTGAAATGTCTGAGAAGTATGTAAAAACCCGCTTGAAACGAAATGACTCCAGAACACGTAAAAACCCGCTTGCAACGAAATGACTCCAGAGCACTTAAAAACCCGCTTGCAACGAAATGCCTTCAGAGCACTTAAAAACCCGCTTACAACGAAATGACTCCAGAGCACTTAAAAACCCGCTTGCAACGAAATGACTCCAGAGCACTTAAAAACCCGCTTGCAACGAAATGTCTCCAGAGCACTTAAAAACCCGCTTGCAACGAAATGACTCCAGAGCACTTAAAAACCCGCTTGCAACGAAATGACTCCAGAGCACTTAAAAACCCGCTTGCAACGAAATGACTCCAGAGCACTTAAAAACCCGCTTGCAACGAAATGACTCCAGAGCACTTAAAAACCCGCTTGCAACGAAATGACTCCAGAGCACTTAAAAACCCGCTTGCAACGAAATGGCTCCAGAGCACTTAAAAACCCGCTTGCAACGAAATGGCTCCAGAGCACTTAAAAACCCGCTTGCAACGAAATGTCTCCAGAGCACTTAAAAACCCGCTTGCAACGAAATGACTCCAGAGCACTTAAAAACCCGCTTGCAAAGAAATGACTCCAGAGCACTTAAAAACCCGCTTGCAACGAAATGACTCCAGAGCACTTAAAAACCCGCTTGCAACGAAATGACTCCAGAGCACTTAAAAACCCGCTTGCAACGAAATGACTCCAGAGCACTTAAAAACCCGCTTGCAACGAAATGACTCCAGAGCACGTAAAAACCCGTTTGCAACGAAATGACTCCAGAGTACTTAAAAACCCACTTGCAACGAAATGCCTCCAGAGCATTTAAAAAACCCGCTTCCAGTGAAATGTCTGAGAAGTATGTAAAAACCCGCTTGAAACGAAATGACTCCAGAACACGTAAAAACCCGCTTGCAACGAAATGACTCTAGAGCACTTAAAAACCCGCTTACAACGAAATGCCTTCAGAGCACTTAAAAACCGCATGCAACGAAATGACTCCAGAGCACTTAAAAACCCGCTTGCAACGAAATGACTCCAGAACACTAAAAAACCCGATTGCAACGAAATGACTCCAGAGCACTTAAAAACCCGCTTGCAACGAAATGACTCCAGAACACTAAAAAACCCGCTTGCAACGAAATGACTCCAGAGCACTTAAAAACCCGCTTGCAACGAAATGACTCCAGAGCACTAAAAAACCCGCTTGCAACGAAATGACTCCAGAGCACTTAAAAACCCGCTTGCAACGAAATGACTCCAGAGCACTTAAAAACCCGCTTGCAACGAAATGACTCCAGAGCACTTAAAAACCCGCTTGCAACGAAATGACTCCAGAGCACTTAAAAACCCGCTTGCAACGAAATGACTCCAGAGCACTTAAAAACCTGCTTGCAACGAAATGCCTTCAGAGACTCCAGAGCACTTAAAAACCCGCTTGCAACGAAATGACTCCAGAGCACTTAAAAACCCGCTTGCAACAAAATGCCTTCAGAGCACTTAAAAACCCGCTTGCAACGAAATGACTCCAGAGCACGTAAAAACCCGTTTGCAACGAAATGACTCCAGAGTACTTAAAAACCCACTTGCAACGAAATGCCTCCAGAGCATTTAAAAAACCCGCTTCCAGTGAAATGTCTGAGAAGTATGTAAAAACCCGCTTGAAACGAAATGACTCCAGAACACGTAAAAACCCGCTTGCAACGAAATGACTCCAGAGCACTTAAAAACCCGCTTGCAACGAAATGCCTTCAGAGCACTTAAAAACCCGCTTACAACGAAATGACTCCAGAGCACTTAAAAACCCGCTTGCAACGAAATGACTCCAGAGCACTTAAAAACCCGCTTGCAACGAAATGTCTCCAGAGCACTTAAAAACCCGCTTGCAACGAAATGACTCCAGAGCACTTAAAAACCCGCTTGCAACGAAATGACTCCAGAGCACTTAAAAACCCGCTTGCAACGAAATGACTCCAGAGCACTTAAAAACCCGCTTGCAACGAAATGACTCCAGAGCACTTAAAAACCCGCTTGCAACGAAATGACTCCAGAGCACTTAAAAACCCGCTTGCAACGAAATGGCTCCAGAGCACTTAAAAACCCGCTTGCAACGAAATGGCTCCAGAGCACTTAAAAACCCGCTTGCAACGAAATGTCTCCAGAGCACTTAAAAACCCGCTTGCAACGAAATGACTCCAGAGCACTTAAAAACCCGCTTGCAAAGAAATGACTCCAGAGCACTTAAAAACCCGCTTGCAACGAAATGACTCCAGAGCACTTAAAAACCCGCTTGCAACGAAATGACTCCAGAGCACTTAAAAACCCGCTTGCAACGAAATGACTCCAGAGCACTTAAAAACCCGCTTGCAACGAAATGACTCCAGAGCACGTAAAAACCCGTTTGCAACGAAATGACTCCAGAGTACTTAAAAACCCACTTGCAACGAAATGCCTCCAGAGCATTTAAAAAACCCGCTTCCAGTGAAATGTCTGAGAAGTATGTAAAAACCCGCTTGAAACGAAATGACTCCAGAACACGTAAAAACCCGCTTGCAACGAAATGACTCCAGAGCACTTAAAAACCCGCTTACAACGAAATGCCTTCAGAGCACTTAAAAACCGCATGCAACGAAATGACTCCAGAGCACTTAAAAACCCGCTTGCAACGAAATGACTCCAGAACACTAAAAAACCCGATTGCAACGAAATGACTCCAGAGCACTTAAAAACCCGCTTGCAACGAAATGACTCCAGAACACTAAAAAACCCGCTTGCAACGAAATGACTCCAGAGCACTTAAAAACCCGCTTGCAACGAAATGACTCCAGAGCACTAAAAAACCCGCTTGCAACGAAATGACTCCAGAGCACTTAAAAACCCGCTTGCAACGAAATGACTCCAGAGCACTTAAAAACCCGCTTGCAACGAAATGACTCCAGAGCACTTAAAAACCCGCTTGCAACGAAATGACTCCAGAGCACTTAAAAACCCGCTTGCAACGAAATGACTCCAGAGCACTTAAAAACCCGCTTGCAACGAAATGCCTTCAGAGACTCCAGAGCACTTAAAAACCCGCTTGCAACGAAATGACTCCAGAGCACTTAAAAACCCGCTTGCAACAAAATGCCTTCAGAGCACTTAAAAACCCGCTTGCAACGAAATGACTCCAGAGCACGTAAAAACCCGTTTGCAACGAAATGACTCCAGAGTACTTAAAAACCCACTTGCAACGAAATGCCTCCAGAGCATTTAAAAAACCCGCTTCCAGTGAAATGTCTGAGAAGTATGTAAAAACCCGCTTGAAACGAAATGACTCCAGAACACGTAAAAACCCGCTTGCAACGAAATGACTCCAGAGCACTTAAAAACCCGCTTGCAACGAAATGCCTTCAGAGCACTTAAAAACCCGCTTACAACGAAATGACTCCAGAGCACTTAAAAACCCGCTTGCAACGAAATGACTCCAGAGCACTTAAAAACCCGCTTGCAACGAAATGTCTCCAGAGCACTTAAAAACCCGCTTGCAACGAAATGACTCCAGAGCACTTAAAAACCCGCTTGCAACGAAATGACTCCAGAGCACTTAAAAACCCGCTTGCAACGAAATGACTCCAGAGCACTTAAAAACCCGCTTGCAACGAAATGACTCCAGAGCACTTAAAAACCCGCTTGCAACGAAATGGCTCCAGAGCACTTAAAAACCCGCTTGCAACGAAATGGCTCCAGAGCACTTAAAAACCCGCTTGCAACGAAATGGCTCCAGAGCACTTAAAAACCCGCTTGCAACGAAATGTCTCCAGAGCACTTAAAAACCCGCTTGCAACGAAATGACTCCAGAGCACTTAAAAACCCGCTTGCAAAGAAATGACTCCAGAGCACTTAAAAACCCGCTTGCAACGAAATGACTCCAGAGCACTTAAAAACCCGCTTGCAACGAAATGACTCCAGAGCACTTAAAAACCCGCTTGCAACGAAATGACTCCAGAGCACTTAAAAACCCGCTTGCAACGAAATGACTCCAGAGCACGTAAAAACCCGTTTGCAACGAAATGACTCCAGAGTACTTAAAAACCCACTTGCAACGAAATGCCTCCAGAGCATTTAAAAAACCCGCTTCCAGTGAAATGTCTGAGAAGTATGTAAAAACCCGCTTGAAACGAAATGACTCCAGAACACGTAAAAACCCGCTTGCAACGAAATGACTCCAGAGCACTTAAAAACCCGCTTACAACGAAATGCCTTCAGAGCACTTAAAAACCGCATGCAACGAAATGACTCCAGAGCACTTAAAAACCCGCTTGCAACGAAATGACTCCAGAACACTAAAAAACCCGATTGCAACGAAATGACTCCAGAGCACTTAAAAACCCGCTTGCAACGAAATGACTCCAGAACACTAAAAAACCCGCTTGCAACGAAATGACTCCAGAGCACTTAAAAACCCGCTTGCAACGAAATGACTCCAGAGCACTAAAAAACCCGCTTGCAACGAAATGACTCCAGAGCACTTAAAAACCCGCTTGCAACGAAATGACTCCAGAGCACTTAAAAACCCGCTTGCAACGAAATGACTCCAGAGCACTTAAAAACCCGCTTGCAACGAAATGACTCCAGAGCACTTAAAAACCCGCTTGCAACGAAATGACTCCAGAGCACTTAAAAACCCGCTTGCAACGAAATGCCTTCAGAGACTCCAGAGCACTTAAAAACCCGCTTGCAACGAAATGACTCCAGAGCACTTAAAAACCCGCTTGCAACAAAATGCCTTCAGAGCACTTAAAAACCCGCTTGCAACGAAATGACTCCAGAGCACTTAAAAACCCGCTTGCAACGAAATGACTCCAGAACACTTAAAAACCCGCTTGCAACGAAATGACTCCAGAGCACTTAAAAACCCGCTTGCAACGAAATGCCTTCAGAGCACTTAAAAACCCGCTTACAACGAAATGACTCCAGAGCACTTAAAAACCCGCTTGCAACGAAATGACTCCAGAGCACTTAAAAACCCGCTTGCAACGAAATGTCTCCAGAGCACTTAAAAACCCGCTTGCAACGAAATGACTCCAAAGCACTTAAAAACCCGCTTGCAACGAAATGACTCCAGAGCACTTAAAAACCCGCTTGCAACGAAATGACTCCAGAGCACTTAAAAACCCGCTTGCAACGAAATGACTCCAGAGCACTTAAAAACCCGCTTGCAACGAAATGACTCCAGAGCACTTAAAAACCCGCTTGCAAAGAAATGGCTCCAGAGCACTTAAAAACCCGCTTGCAACGAAATGGCTCCAGAGCACTTAAAAACCCGCTTGCAACGAAATGTCTCCAGAGCACTTAAAAACCCGCTTGCAACGAAATGGCTCCAGAGCACTTAAAAACCCGCTTGCAAAGAAATGACTCCAGAGCACTTAAAAACCCGCTTGCAACGAAATGACTCCAGAGCACTTAAAAACCCGCTTGCAACGAAATGACTCCAGAGCACTTAAAAACCCGCTTGCAACGAAATGACTCCAGAGCACGTAAAAACCCGTTTGCAACGAAATGACTCCAGAGTACTTAAAAACCAACTTGCAACGAAATGCCTCCAGAGCATTTAAAAAACCCGCTTCCAGTGAAATGTCTGAGAAGTATGTAAAAACCCGCTTGAAACGAAATGACTCCAGAACACGTAAAAACCCGCTTGCAACGAAATGACTCCAGAGCACTTAAAAACCCGCTTACAACGAAATGCCTTCAGAGCACTTAAAAACCGCATGCAACGAAATGACTCCAGAGCACTTAAAAACCCGCTTGCAACGAAATGACTCCAGAACACTAAAAAACCCGATTGCAACGAAATGACTCCAGAGCACTTAAAAACCCGCTTGCAACGAAATGACTCCAGAACACTAAAAAACCTGCTTGCAACGAAATGACTCCAGAGCACTTAAAAACCCGCTTGCAACGAAATGACTCCAGAGCACTAAAAAACCCGCTTGCAACGAAATGACTCCAGAGCACTTAAAAACCCGCTTGCAACGAAATGACTCCAGAGCACTTAAAAACCCGCTTGCAACGAAATGACTCCAGAGCACTTAAAAACCCGCTTGCAACGAAATGACTCCAGAGCACTTAAAAACCCGCTTGCAACGAAATGACTCCAGAGCACTTAAAAACCCGCTTGCAACGAAATGCCTTCAGAGCCTCCAGAGCACTTAAAAACCCGCTTGCAACGAAATGACTCCAGAGCATTTAAAAACCCGCTTGCAACAAAATGCCTTCAGAGCACTTAAAAACCCGCTTGCAACGAAATGACTCCAGAGCACTTAAAAACCCGCTTGCAACGAAATGAATCCAGAACACTTAAAAACCCGCTTGCAACGAAATGACTCCAGAGCACTTAAAAACTCGCTTGCAACGAAATGACTCCAGAGCACTTAAAAACCCGCTTGCAACGAAATGCCTTCAGAGCACTTAAAAACCCGCTTGCAACGAAATGACTCCAGAGCACTTAAAAACCCGCTTGCAACGAAATGACTCCAGAGCACTTAAAAACCCGCTTGCAACGAAATGACTCCAGAACACTAAAAAACCCGATTGCAACGAAATGACTCCAGAGCACTTAAAAACCCGCTTGCAACGAAATGACTCCAGAACACTAAAAAACCTGCTTGCAACGAAATGACTCCAGAGCACTTAAAAACCCGCTTGCAACGAAATGACTCCAGAGCACTAAAAAACCCGCTTGCAACGAAATGACTCCAGAGCACTTAAAAACCCGCTTGCAACGAAATGACTCCAGAGCACTTAAAAACCCGCTTGCAACGAAATGACTCCAGAGCACTTAAAAACCCGCTTGCAACGAAATGACTCCAGAGCACTTAAAAACCCGCTTGCAACGAAATGACTCCAGAGCACTTAAAAACCCGCTTGCAACGAAATGACTCCAGAGCACTTAAAAACCCGCTTGCAACGAAATGACTCCAGAGCACTTAAAAACCCGCTTGCAACGAAATGACTCCAGAGCACTTAAAAACCCGCTTGCAACGAAATGCCTTCAGAGCCTCCAGAGCACTTAAAAACCCGCTTGCAACGAAATGACTCCAGAGCATTTAAAAACCCGCTTGCAACAAAATGCCTTCAGAGCACTTAAAAACCCGCTTGCAACGAAATGACTCCAGAGCACTTAAAAACCCGCTTGCAACGAAATGAATCCAGAACACTTAAAAACCCGCTTGCAACGAAATGACTCCAGAGCACTTAAAAACTCGCTTGCAACGAAATGACTCCAGAGCACTTAAAAACCCGCTTGCAACGAAATGCCTTCAGAGCACTTAAAAACCCGCTTGCAACGAAATGACTCCAGAGCACTTAAAAACCCGCTTGCAACGAAATGACTCCAGAGCACTTAAAAACCCGCTTGCAACGAAATGACTCCAGAGCACTTAAAAACCCGCTTGCAACGAAATGACTCCAGAACACTCAAAAACTCGCTTGCAACGAAATGACTCCAGAGCACTTAAAAACCCGCTTGCAACGAAATGGCTCCAGAGCACTTAAAAACCCGCTTGCAACGAAATGGCTCCAGAGCACTTAAAAACCCGCTTGCAACGAAATGACTCCAGAGTACTTAAAAACCCGCTTGCAACGAAATGCCTGCAGAGCACTTAAAAAACCCGCTTCCAGTGAAATGTCTGAGAAGTATGTAAAAACCCGCTTGCAACGAAATGACTCCAGAACCCGTAAAAACCCGCTTGCAACGAAATGACTCCAGAGCACTTAAAAACCCGCTTGCAACGAAATGCCTCCAGAGCACTTAAAAACCCGCTTGCAAAGAAATGACTCCAGAACACTTAAAAACCCGCTTGCAACGAAAAGACTCCAGAACACTTAAAAACCCGCTTGCAACGAAATGACTCCAGAGCACGTAAAACCCCGCTTGCAACGAAATGACTCCAGAGCACTTAAAAACCCGCTTGCAACGAAATGCCTTCAGAGCACTTAAAAACCCGCTTGCAACGAAATGAATCCAGAGTACTTAAAAACCCGCTTACAACGAAATGCCTGCAGAGCACTTAAAAAACCCGCTTCCAGTGAAATGTCTGAGAAGTATGTAAAAACCCGCTTGCAACGAAATGACTCCAGAACCCGTAAAAACCCGCTTGCAACGAAATGACTCCAGAGCACTTAAAAACCCGCTTGCAACGAAATGCCTTCAGAGCACTTAAAAACCCGCTTGCAAAGAAATGACTCCAGAACACTTAAAAACCCGCTTGCAACGAAATGACTCCAGAGCACTTAAAAACCCGCTTGCAACGAAATGAATCCAGAGCACTTAAAAACCCGCTTGCAACGAAATGACTCCAGAGCACTTAAAAACTCGCTTGCAACGAAATGACTCCAGAGCACTTAAAAACCCGCTTGCAACGAAATGCCTTCAGAGCACTTAAAAACCCGCTTGCAACGAAATGACTCCAGAGCACTTAAAACCCCGCTTGCAACGAAATGACTCCAGAGCACTTAAAAACCCGCTTGCAACGAAATGCCTTCAGAGCACTTAAAAACCCGCTTGCAACGAAATGACTCCAGAGTACTTAAAAACCCGCTTACAACGAAATGCCTGCAGAGCACTTAAAAAACCCGCTTCCAGTGAAATGTCTGAGAAGTATGTAAAAACCCGCTTGCAACGAAATGACTCCAGAACCCGTAAAAACCCGCTTGCAACGAAATGACTCCAGAGCACTTAAAAACCCGCTTGCAACGAAATGGCTCCAGAGCACTTAAAAACCCGCTTGCAAAGAAATGGCTCCAGAGCACTTAAAAACCCGCTTGCAACGAAATGGCTCCAGAGCACTTAAAAACCCGCTTGCAACGAAATGACTCCAGAGTACTTAAAAACCCGCTTACAACGAAATGCCTGCAGAGCACTTAAAAAACCCGCTTCCAGTGAAATGTCTGAGAAGTATGTAAAAACCTGCTTGCAACGAAATGACTCCAGAACCCGTAAAAACCCGCTTGCAACGAAATGACTCCAGCGCACTTAAAAACCCGCTTGCAACGAAATGCCTTCAGAGCACTTAAACCCCGCTTACAAAGAAATGACTCCAGAACACTTAAAAACCCGCTTGCAACGAAAAGACTCCAGAACACTTAAAAACCCGCTTGCAACAAAATGACTCCAGAGCACTAAAAAACCCGCTTGCAACGAAATGACTCCAGAGCACTTAAAAACCCGCTTGCAACGAAATGACTCCAGAGCACTAAAAAACCCGCTTGCAACGAAATGACTCCAGAGCACTTAAAAAGCCGCTTGCAACGAAATGACTCCAGAGCACTTAAAAACCCGCTTGCAACGAAATGACTCCAGAGCACTTAAAAACCCGCTTGCAACGAAATGACTCCAGAGCACTTAAAAACTCGCTTGCAACGAAATGACTCCAGAGCACTTAAAAACCCGCTTGCAACGAAATGCCTTCAGAGCACTTAAAAACCCGCTTGCAACGAAATGACTCCAGAGCACTTAAAAACCCGCTTGCAACGAAATGACTCCAGAGCACTTAAAAACCCGCTTGCAACGAAATGACTCCAGAGCACTTAAAAACCCGCTTGCAACGAAATGACTCCAGAACACTTAAAAACCCGCTTGCAACGTAATGGCTCCAGAGCACTTAAAAACCCGCTTGCAACGAAATGGCTCCAGAGCACTTAAAAACCCGCTTGCAACGAAATGGCTCCAGAGCACTTAAAAACCCGCTTGCAACGAAATGACTCCAGAGTACTTAAAAACCCGCTTACAACGAAATGCCTGCAGAGCACTTAAAAAACCCGCTTCCAGTGAAATGTCTGAGAAGTATGTAAAAACCCGCTTGCAACGAAATGACTCCAGAACCCGTAAAAACCCGCTTGCAACGAAATGACTCCAGAGCACTTAAAAACCCGCTTGCAACGAAATGCCTTCAGAGCACTTAAAAACCCGCTTGCAAAGAAATGACTCCAGAACACTTAAAAACCCGCTTGCAACGAAAAGATTCCAGAACACTTAAAAACCCGCTTGCAACGAAATGACTCCAGAGCACTTAAAAACCCGCTTGCAACGAAATGACTCCAGAGCACTTAAAAACCCGCTTGCAACGAAATGCCTTCAGAGCACTTAAAAACCCGCTTGCAACGAAATGACTCCAGAGTACTTAAAAACCCGCTTACAACGAAATGCCTGCAGAGCACTTAAAAAACCCGCTTCCAGTGAAATGTCTGAGAAGTATGTAAAAACCCGCTTGCAACGAAATGACTCCAGAACCCGTAAAAACCCGCTTGCAACGAAATGACTCCAGAGCACTTAAAAACCCGCTTGCAACGAAATGCCTTCAGAGCACTTAAAAACCCGCTTGCAAAGAAATGACTCCAGAACACTTAAAAACCCGCTTGCAACGAAAAGACTCCAGAACACTTAAAAACCCGCTTGCAACAAAATGACTCCAGAGCACTAAAAAACCCGCTTGCAACGAAATGACTCCAGAGCACTTAAAAACCCGCTTGCAACGAAATGACTCCAGAGCACTTAAAAACCCGCTTGCAACGAAATGACTCCAGAGCACTTAAAAACCCGCTTGCAAAGAAATGACTCCAGAGCACTAAAAAACCCGCTTGCAACGAAATGACTCCAGAGCACTTAAAAACCCGCTTGCAACGAAATGACTCCAGAGCACTTAAAAACCCGCTTGCAACGAAATGAATCCAGAGCACTTAAAAACCCGCTTGCAACGAAATGACTCCAGAGCAGTTAAAAACTCGCTTGCAACGAAATGACTCCAGAGCACTTAAAAACCCGCTTGCAACGAAATGCCTTCAGAGCACTTAAAAACCCGCTTGCAACGAAATGACTCCAGAGCACTTAAAAACCCGCTTGCAACGAAATGACTCCAGAGCACTTAAAAACACGCTTGCAACGAAATGACTCCAGAGCACTAAAAAACCCGCTTGCAACGAAATGACTCCAGAACACTTAAAAACCCGCTTGCAACGTAATGGCTCCAGAGCACTTAAAATCCCGCTTGCAAAGAAATGGCTCCGGAGCACTTAAAAACCCGCTTGCAACGAAATGGCTCCAGAGCACTTAAAAACCCGCTTGCAACGAAATGACTCCGGAGTACTTAAAAACCCGCTTACAACGAAATGCCTGCAGAGCACTTAAAAAACCCGCTTCCAGTGAAATGTCTGAGAAGTATGTAAAAACCTGCTTGCAACGAAATGACTCCAGAACCCGTAAAAACCCGCTTGCAACGAAATGACTCCAGCCCACTTAAAAACCCGCTTGCAACGAAATGCCTTCAGAGCACTTAAAAACCCGCTTGCAAAGAAATGACTCCAGAACACTTAAAAACCCGCTTGCAACGAAAAGACTCCAGAACACTTAAAAACCCGCTTGCAACGAAATGACTCCAGAGCACTTAAAAACCCGCTTGCAACGAAATGACTCCAGAGCACTTAAAAACCCGCTTGCAACGAAATGACTCCAGAACGCTTAAAAACCCGCTTGCAACGAAATGCCTTCAGAGCACTTAAAAACCCGCTTGCAACGAAATGACTCCAGAGTACTTAAAATCTCGCTTGCAACGAAATGACTCCAGAGCACTTAAAAACCCGCTTGCAACGAAATGACTCCAGAGCACTTAAAAACCCGCTTGCAACGAAATGACTCCAAAGCACGTAAAAACCCGTTTGCAACGAAATTACTCCAGAGTACTTAAAAACCCGCTTGCAACGAAATGCCTACAGAGCATTTAAAAAACCCGCTTCCAGTGAAATGTCTGAGAAGTATGTAAAAACCCGCTTGCAACGAAATGACTCCAGAACACGTAAAAACCCGCTTGCAACGAAATGACTCCAGAGCACTTAAAAACCCGCTTGCAACGAAATGACTCCAGAGCACTAAAAAACCCGCTTGCAATGAAATGACTCCAGAGCACTTAAAAACCCGCTTGCAACGAAATGACTCCAGAACACTTAAAAACCCGCTTGCAACGAAATGACTCCAGAGCACTTAAAAACCCGCTTGCAACGAAATGACTCCAGAGCACTTAAAAACCCGCTAGCAACGAAATGCCTTCAGAGCACTTAAAAGCCCGCTTGCAACGAAATGACTCCAGAGCACTCAAACACCCGCTTGCAACGAAATGACTCCAGATTACTTAAAAACCCGCTTGCAACGAAATGCCTACAGAGCACTTAAAAAACCTGCTTCCAGTGAAATGTCTGAGAAGTATGTAAAAACCCGCTTGCAACGAAATGACTCCAGAACACGTAAAAACCCGCTTGCAACGAAATGACTCCAGAGCACTTAAAAACCCGCTTTCAACGAAATGCCTTCAGAGCACTTAAAAACCCGCTTGCAACGAAATGACTCCAGAGCACTTAAAAACCCGCTTGCAACGAAATGACTCCAGAGCACTAAAAAACCCGCTTTCAATGAAATGACTCCAGAGCACTTAAAAACCCGCTTACAAAGAAATGCCTTCAGAGCACTTAAAAACCCGCATGCAACGAAATGACTCCAGAGCACTTAAAAACCCGCTTGCAACGAAATGCCTACAGAGCATTTAAAAAACCCGCTTCCAGTGAAATGTCTGAGAAGTATGTAAAAACCCGCTTGCAACGAAATGACTCCAGAGCACTTAAAAACCCGCTTACAAAGAAATGCCTTCAGAGCACTTAAAAACCCGCATGCAACGAAATGACTCCAGAGAACTTAAAAACCAGCTTGCAACGAAATGACTCCAGAGCACTAAAAAACCCGCTTGCAATGAAATGACTCCAGAGCACTTAAAAACCCGCTTGCAACGAAATGACTCCAGAACACTTAAAAACCCGCTTGCAACGAAATGCCTTCAGAGCACTTAAAAACCCGCTTGCAACGAAATGACTCCAGAGCACTTAAAAACCCGCTTGCAACGAAATGACTCCAGAGCACTAAAAAACCCGCTTCCAATGAAATGACTCCAGAGCACTTAAAAACCCGCTTGCAACGAAATGACTCCAGAACACTTAAAAACCCGCTTGCAACGAAATGACTCCAGAGCACTTAAAAAGCCGCTTGCAACGAAATGACTCCAGATAACTTAAAAACCCGCTTGCAACGAAATGACTCCAGAGCACTTAAAAACCCGCTTGCAACGAAATGCCTTCAGAGCACTTAAAAACCCGCTTGCAACGAAATGACTCCAGATAACTTAAAAACCCGCTTGCAACGAAATGACTCCAGAGCACTTAAAAACCCGCTTGCAACGAAATGCCTTCAGAGCACTTAAAAACCCGCTTGCAACGAAATGACTCCAGAGTACTTAAAAACTCGCTTGCAACGAAATGACTCCAGAGCACTTAAAAACCCGCTTGCAACGAAATGACTCCAGAGCACTTAAAAACCCGCTTGCAACGAAATGACTCCAAAGCACGTAAAAACCCGTTTGCAACGAAATTACTCCAGAGTACTTAAAAACCCACTTGCAACGAAATGCCTACAGAGCATTTAAAAAACCAGCTTCCAGTGAAATGTCTGAGAAGTATGTAAAAACCCGCTTGCAACGAAATGACTCCAGAACACGTAAAAACCCGCTTGCAACGAAATGACTCCAGAGCACTTAAAAACCCGCTTACAACGAAATGCCTTCAGAGCACTTAAAAACCCGCATGCAACGAAATGACTCCAGAGCACTTAAAAACCCGCTTGCAACGAAATGACTCCAGAGCACTAAAAAACCCGCTTGCAATGAAATGACTCCAGAGCACTTAAAAACCCGCTTGCAACGAAATGACTCCAGAACACTTAAAAACCCGCTTGCAACGAAATGACTCCAGAGCACTTAAAAAGCCGCTTGCAACGAAATGACTCCAGATAACTTAAAAACCCGCTTGCAACGAAATGACTCCAGAGCACTTAAAAACCCGCTTGCAACGAAATGCCTTCAGAGCACTTAAAAACCCGCTTGCAACGAAATGACTCCAGATAACTTAAAAACCCGCTTGCAACGAAATGACTCCAGAGCACTTAAAAACCCGCTTGCAACGAAATGCCTTCAGAGCACTTAAAAACCCGCTTGCAACGAAATGACTCCAGAGTACTTAAAAACTCGCTTGCAACGAAATGACTCCAGAGCACTTAAAAACCCGCTTGCAACGAAATGACTCCAGAGCACTTAAAAACCCGCTTGCAACGAAATGACTCCAAAGCACGTAAAAACCCGTTTGCAACGAAATTACTCCAGAGTACTTAAAAACCCGCTTGCAACGAAATGCCTACAGAGCATTTAAAAAACCCGCTTCCAGTGAAATGTCTGAGAAGTATGTAAAAACCCGCTTGCAACGAAATGACTCCAGAACACGTAAAAACCCGCTTGCAACGAAATGACTCCAGAGAACTTAAAAACCCGCTTACAACGAAATGCCTTCAGAGCACTTAAAAACCCGCATGCAACGAAATGACTCCAGAGCACTTAAAAACCCGCTTGCAACGAAATGACTCCAGAGCACTAAAAAACCCGCTTGCAACGAAATGACTCCAGAGCACTTAAAAACCCGCTTGCAACGAAATGACTCCAGAGCACTTAAAAACCCGCTTGCAACGAAATGACTCCAGAGCACTTAAAAACCCGCTTGCAACGAAATGACTCCAGAGCACTAAAAAACCCGCTTGCAACGAAATGACTCCAGAGCACTTAAAAACCCGCTTGCAACGAAATGACTCCAGAGCACTTAAAAACCCGCTTGCAACGAAATGACTCCAGAGCAGTTAAAAACTCGCTTGCAACGAAATGACTCCAGAGCACTTAAAAACCCGCTTGCAACGAAATGCCTTCAGAGCACTTAAAAACCCGCTTGCAACGAAATGACTCCAGAGCACTTAAAAACCCGCTTGCAACGAAATGACTCCAGAGCACTTAAAAACACGCTTGCAACGAAATGACTCCAGAGCACTAAAAAACCCGCTTGCAACGAAATGACTCCAGAACACTTAAAAACCCGCTTGCAACGTAATGGCTCCAGAGCACTTAAAATCCCGCTTGCAAAGAAATGGCTCCAGAGCACTTAAAAACCCGCTTGCAACGAAATGGCTCCAGAGCACTTAAAAACCCGCTTGCAACGAAATGACTCCGGAGTACTTAAAAACCCGCTTACAACGAAATGCCTGCAGAGCACTTAAAAAACCCGCTTCCAGTGAAATGTCTGAGAAGTATGTAAAAACCTGCTTGCAACGAAATGACTCCAGAACCCGTAAAAACCCGCTTGCAACGAAATGACTCCAGCGCACTTAAAAACCCGCTTGCAACGAAATGCCTTCAGAGCACTTAAAAACCCGCTTGCAAAGAAATGACTCCAGAACACTTAAAAACCCGCTTGCAACGAAAAGACTCCAGAACACTTAAAAACCCGCTTGCAACGAAATGACTCCAGAGCACTTAAAAACCCGCTTGCAACGAAATGACTCCAGAGCACTTAAAAACCCGCTTGCAACGAAATGACTCCAGAACGCTTAAAAACCCGCTTGCAACGAAATGCCTTCAGAGCACTTAAAAACCCGCTTGCAACGAAATGACTCCAGAGTACTTAAAAACTCGCTTGCAACGAAATGACTCCAGAGCACTTAAAAACCCGCTTGCAACGAAATGACTCCAGAGCACTTAAAAACCCGCTTGCAACGAAATGACTCCAAAGCACGTAAAAACCCGTTTGCAACGAAATTACTCCAGAGTATTTAAAAACCCGCTTGCAACGAAATGCCTACAGAGCATTTAAAAAACCCGCTTCCAGTGAAATGTCTGAGAAGTATGTAAAAACCCGCTTGCAACGAAATGACTCCAGAACACGTAAAAACCCGCTTGCAACGAAATGACTCCAGAGCACTTAAAAACCCGCTTGCAACGAAATGACTCCAGAGCACTAAAAAACCCGCTTGCAATGAAATGACTCCAGAGCACTTAAAAACCCGCTTGCAACGAAATGACTCCAGAACACTTAAAAACCCGCTTGCAACGAAATGACTCCAGAGCACTTAAAAACCCGCTTGCAACGAAATGACTCCAGAGCACTTAAAAACCCGCTTGCAACGAAATGCCTTCAGAGCACTTAAAAGCCCGCTTGCAACGAAATGACTCCAGAGCACTTAAACACCCGCTTGCAACGAAATGACTCCAGATTACTTAAAAACCCGCTTGCAACGAAATGCCTACAGAGCACTTAAAAAACCTGCTTCCAGTGAAATGTCTGAGAAGTATGTAAAAACCCGCTTGCAACGAAATGACTCCAGAACACGTAAAAACCCGCTTGCAACGAAATGACTCCAGAGCACTTAAAAACCCGCTTTCAACGAAATGCCTTCAGAGCACTTAAAAACCCGCTTGCAACGAAATGACTCCAGAGCACTTAAAAACCCGCTTGCAACGAAATGACTCCAGAGCACTAAAAAACCCGCTTTCAATGAAATGACTCCAGAGCACTTAAAAACCCGCTTACAAAGAAATGCCTTCAGAGCACTTAAAAACCCGCATGCAACGAAATGACTCCAGAGCACTTAAAAACCCGCTTGCAACGAAATGCCTACAGAGCATTTAAAAAACCCGCTTCCAGTGAAATGTCTGAGAAGTATGTAAAAACCTGCTTGCAACGAAATGACTCCAGAGCACTTAAAAACCCGCTTACAAAGAAATGCCTTCAGAGCACTTAAAAACCCGCATGCAACGAAATGACTCCAGAGAACTTAAAAACCAGCTTGCAACGAAATGACTCCAGAGCACTAAAAAACCCGCTTGCAATGAAATGACTCCAGAGCACTTAAAAACCCGCTTGCAACGAAATGACTCCAAAACACTTAAAAACCCGCTTGCAACGAAATGACTCCAGAGCACTTAAAAACCCGCTTGCAACGAAATGACTCCAGAGCACTTAAAAACCCGCTTGCAACGAAATGACTCCAGAGCACTTAAAAACCCGCTTGCAACGAAATGCCTTCAGAGCACTTAAAAACCCGCTTGCAACGAAATGACTCCAGAGCACTTAAAAACCCGCTTGCAACGAAATGACTCCAGAGCACTTAAAAACCCTTTTGCAACGAAATGACTCCAGAGCACTTAAAAACCCGCTTGCAACGAAATGACTCCAGAGTACTTAAAAACTCGCTTGCAACGAAATGGCTCCAGAGCACTTAAAAACCCGCTTGCAACGAAATGACTCCAGAGCACTTAAAAACCCGCTTGCAACGAAATGACTCCAGAGCACTTAAAAACCCGCTTGCAACGAAATGACTCCAGAGCACTTAAAAACCCGCTTGCAACGAAATGACTCCAGAGCACTTAAAAACCCGCTTGCAACGAAATGACTCCAGAACACTTAAAAACCCGCTTGCAACGTAATGACTCCAGAGCACTTAAAAACCCGCTTGCAACGAAATGGCTCCAGAGCACTTAAAAACCCGCTTGCAACGAAATGGCTCCAGAGCACTTAAAAACCCGCTTGCAACGAAATGTCTCCAGAGCACTTAAAAACCCGCTTGCAACGAAATGACTCCAGAGCACTTAAAAACCCGCTTGCAACGAAATGACTCCAGAGCACTTAAAAACCCGCTTGCAACGAAATGACTCCAGAGCACTAAAAAACCCGCTTCCAATGAAATGACTCCAGAGCACTTAAAAACCCGCTTGCAACGAAATGACTCCAGAACACTTAAAAACCCGCTTGCAACGAAATGACTCCAGAGCACTTAAAAAGCCGCTTGCAACGAAATGACTCCAGATAACTTAAAAACCCGCTTGCAACGAAATGACTCCAGAGCACTTAAAAACCCGCTTGCAACGAAATGCCTTCAGAGCACTTAAAAACCCGCTTGCAACGAAATGACTCCAGATAACTTAAAAACCCGCTTGCAACGAAATGACTCCAGAGCACTTAAAAACCCGCTTGCAACGAAATGCCTTCAGAGCACTTAAAAATCCGCTTGCAACGAAATGACTCCAGAGTACTTAAAAACTCGCTTGCAACGAAATGACTCCAGAGCACTTAAAAACCCGCTTGCAACGAAATGACTCCAGAGCACTTAAAAACCCGCTTGCAACGAAATGACTCCAGAGCACGTAAAAACCCGCTTGCAACGAAATGACTCCAGAGCACTTAAAAACCCGCTTGCAACGAAATGACTCCAAAGCACGTAAAAACCCGTTTGCAACGAAATTACTCCAGAGTACTTAAAAACCCGCTTGCAACGAAATGCCTACAGAGCATTTAAAAAACCAGCTTCCAGTGAAATGTCTGAGAAGTATGTAAAAACCCGCTTGCAACGAAATGACTCCAGAACACGTAAAAACCCGCTTGCAACGAAATGACTCCAGAGCACTTAAAAACCCGCTTACAACGAAATGCCTTCAGAGCACTTAAAAACCCGCATGCAACGAAATGACTCCAGAGCACTTAAAAACCCGCTTGCAACGAAATGACTCCAGAGCACTAAAAAACCCGCTTGCAATGAAATGACTCCAGAGCACTTAAAAACCCGCTTGCAACGAAATGACTCCAGAACACTTAAAAACCCGCTTGCAACGAAATGACTCCAGAGCACTTAAAAAGCCGCTTGCAACGAAATGACTCCAGATAACTTAAAAACCCGCTTGCAACGAAATGACTCCAGAGCACTTAAAAACCCGCTTGCAACGAAATGCCTTCAGAGCACTTAAAAACCCGCTTGCAACGAAATGACTCCAGATAACTTAAAAACCCGCTTGCAACGAAATGACTCCAGAGCACTTAAAAACCCGCTTGCAACGAAATGCCTTCAGAGCACTTAAAAACCCGCTTGCAACGAAATGACTCCAGAGTACTTAAAAACTCGCTTGCAACGAAATGACTCCAGAGCACTTAAAAACCCGCTTGCAACGAAATGACTCCAGAGCACTTAAAAACCCGCTTGCAACGAAATGACTCCAAAGCACGTAAAAACCCGTTTGCAACGAAATTACTCCAGAGTACTTAAAAACCCGCTTGCAACGAAATGCCTACAGAGCATTTAAAAAACCCGCTTCCAGTGAAATGTCTGAGAAGTATGTAAAAACCCGCTTGCAACGAAATGACTCCAGAACACGTAAAAACCCGCTTGCAACGAAATGACTCCAGAGAACTTAAAAACCCGCTTACAACGAAATGCCTTCAGAGCACTTAAAAACCCGCATGCAACGAAATGACTCCAGAGCACTTAAAAACCCGCTTGCAACGAAATGACTCCAGAGCACTAAAAAACCCGCTTGCAACGAAATGACTCCAGAGCACTTAAAAACACGCTTGCAACGAAATGACTCCAGAACACTTAAAAACCCGCTTGCAACGAAATGACTCCAGAGCACTTAAAAACCCGCTTGCAACGAAATGACTCCAGAGCACTTAAACACCCGCTTGCAACGAAATGACTCCAGATTACTTAAAAACCCGCTTGCAACGAAATGCCTACAGAGCACTTAAAAAACCTGCTTCCAGTGAAATGTCTGAGAAGTATGTAAAAACCCGCTTGCAACGAAATGACTCCAGAACACGTAAAAACCCGCTTGCAACGAAATGACTCCAGAGCACTTAAAAACCCGCTTACAACGAAATGCCTTCAGAGCACTTAAAAACCCGCTTGCAACGAAATGACTCCAGAGCACTTAAAAACCCGCTTGCAACGAAATGACTCCAGAGCACTAAAAAACCCGCTTGCAATGAAATGACTCCAGAGCACTTAAAAACCCGCTTACAAAGAAATGCCTTCACAGCACTTAAAAACCCGCATGCAACGAAATGACTCCAGAGCACTTAAAAACCCGCTTGCAACGAAATGCCTACAGAGCATTTAAAAAACCCGCTTCCAGTGAAATGTCTGAGAAGTATGTAAAAACCCGCTTGCAACGAAATGACTCCAGAGCACTTAAAAACCCGCTTACAAAGAAATGCCTTCAGAGCACTTAAAAACCCGCATGCAACGAAATGACTCCAGAGAACTTAAAAACCAGCTTGCAACGAAATGACTCCAGAGCACTAAAAAACCCGCTTGCAATGAAATGACTCCAGAGCACTTAAAAACCCGCTTGCAACGAAATGACTCCAGAACACTTAAAAACCCGCTTGCAACGAAATGACTCCAGAGCACTTAAAAACCCGCTTGCAACGAAATGACTCCAGAGCACTTAAAAACCCGCTTGCAACGAAATGACTCCAGAGCACTTAAAAACCCGCTTGCAACGAAATGCCTTCAGAGCACTTAAAAACCCGCTTGCAACGAAATGACTCCAGAGCACTTAAAAACCCGCTTGCAACGAAATGACTCCAGAGCACTTAAAAACCCTTTTGCAACGAAATGACTCCAGAGCACTTAAAAACCCGCTTGCAATGAAATGACTCCAGAGTACTTAAAAACTCGCTTGCAACGAAATGGCTCCAGAGCACTTAAAAACCCGCTTGCAACGAAATGACTCCAGAGCACTTAAAAACCCGCTTGCAACGAAATGCCTTCAGAGCACTTAAAAACCCGCTTGCAACGAAATGACTCCAGAGTACTTAAAAACTCGCTTGCAACGAAATGACTCCAGAGCACTTAAAAATCCGCTTGCAACGAAATGACTCCAGAGCACTTAAAAACCCGCTTGCAACGAAATGACTCCAAAGCACGTAAAAACCCGTTTGCAACGAAATTACTCCAGAGTACTTAAAAACCCGCTTGCAACGAAATGCCTACAGAGCATTTAAAAAACCCGCTTCCAGTGAAATGTCTGAGAAGTATGTAAAAACCCGCTTGCAACGAAATGACTCCAGAACACGTAAAAACCCGCTTGCAACGAAATGACTCCAGAGCACTTAAAAACCCGCTTGCAACGAAATGCCTTCAGAGCACTTAAAAACCCGCATGCAACGAAATGACTCCAGAGCACTTAAAAACCCGCTTGCAACGAAATGACTCCAGAGCACTAAAAAACCCGCTTGCAATGAAATGACTACAGAGCACTTAAAAACCCGCTTGCAACGAAATGACTCCAGAACACTTAAAAACCCGCTTGCAACGAAATGACTCCAGAGCACTTAAAAACCCGCTTGCAACGAAATGACTCCAGAGCACTTAAAAACCCGCTTGCAACGAAATGCCTTCAGAGCACTTAAAAGCCCGCTTGCAACGAAATGACTCCAGAGCACTTAAACACCCGCTTGCAACGAAATGACTCCAGATTACTTAAAAACCCGCTTGCAACGAAATGCCTTCAGAGCACTTAAAAACCCGCTTGCAACGAAATGACTCCAGAGCACTTAAAAACCCGCTTGCAACGAAATGACTCCAGAGCACTAAAAAACCCGCTTGCAATGAAATGACTACAGAGCACTTAAAAACCCGCTTGCAACGAAATGACTCCAGAACACTTAAAAACCCGCTTGCAACGAAATGACTCCAGAGCACTTAAAAACCCGCTTGCAACGAAATGACTCCAGAGCACTTAAAAACCCGCTTGCAACGAAATGCCTTCAGAGCACTTAAAAGCCCGCTTGCAACGAAATGACTCCAGAGCACTTAAACACCCGCTTGCAACGAAATGACTCCAGATTACTTAAAAACCCGCTTGCAACGAAATGCCTTCAGAGCACTTAAAAACCCGCTTGCAACGAAATGACTCCAGATAATTTAAAAACCCGCTTGCAACGAAATGACTCCAGAGCACTTAAAAACCCGCTTGCAACGAAATGCCTTCAGAGCACTTAAAAACCCGCTTGCAACGAAATGACTCCAGAGTACTTAAAAACTCGCTTGCAACGAAATGACTCCAGAGCACTTAAAAACCCGCTTGCAACGAAATGACTCCAGAGCACTTAAAAACCCGCTTGCAACGAAATGACTCCAAAGCACGTAAAAACCCGTTTGCAACGAAATTACTCCAGAGTACTTAAAAACCCGCTTGCAACGAAATGCCTACAGAGCATTTAAAAAACCCGCTTCCAGTGAAATGTCTGAGAAGTATGTAAAAACCCGCTTGCAACGAAATGACTCCAGAACACGTAAAAACCCGCTTGCAACGAAATGACTCCAGAGAACTTAAAAACCCGCTTACAACGAAATGCCTTCAGAGCACTTAAAAACCCGCATGCAACGAAATGACTCCAGAGCACTTAAAAACCCGCTTGCAACGAAATGACTCCAGAGCACTAAAAAACCCGCTTGCAACGAAATGACTCCAGAGCACTTAAAAACACGCTTGCAACGAAATGACTCCAGAACACTTAAAAACCCGCTTGCAACGAAATGACTCCAGAGCACTTAAAAACCCGCTTGCAACGAAATGACTCCAGAGCACTTAAACACCCGCTTGCAACGAAATGACTCCAGATTACTTAAAAACCCGCTTGCAACGAAATGCCTACAGAGCACTTAAAAAACCTGCTTCCAGTGAAATGTCTGAGAAGTATGTAAAAACCCGCTTGCAACGAAATGACTCCAGAACACGTAAAAACCCGCTTGCAACGAAATGACTCCAGAGCACTTAAAAACCCGCTTACAACGAAATGCCTTCAGAGCACTTAAAAACCCGCTTGCAACGAAATGACTCCAGAGCACTTAAAAACCCGCTTGCAACGAAATGACTCCAGAGCACTAAAAAACCCGCTTGCAATGAAATGACTCCAGAGCACTTAAAAACCCGCTTACAAAGAAATGCCTTCACAGCACTTAAAAACCCGCATGCAACGAAATGACTCCAGAGCACTTAAAAACCCGCTTGCAACGAAATGCCTACAGAGCATTTAAAAAACCCGCTTCCAGTGAAATGTCTGAGAAGTATGTAAAAACCCGCTTGCAACGAAATGACTCCAGAGCACTTAAAAACCCGCTTACAAAGAAATGCCTTCAGAGCACTTAAAAACCCGCATGCAACGAAATGACTCCAGAGAACTTAAAAACCAGCTTGCAACGAAATGACTCCAGAGCACTAAAAAACCCGCTTGCAATGAAATGACTCCAGAGCACTTAAAAACCCGCTTGCAACGAAATGACTCCAGAACACTTAAAAACCCGCTTGCAACGAAATGACTCCAGAGCACTTAAAAACCCGCTTGCAACGAAATGACTCCAGAGCACTTAAAAACCCGCTTGCAACGAAATGACTCCAGAGCACTTAAAAACCCGCTTGCAACGAAATGCCTTCAGAGCACTTAAAAACCCGCTTGCAACGAAATGACTCCAGAGCACTTAAAAACCCGCTTGCAACGAAATGACTCCAGAGCACTTAAAAACCCTTTTGCAACGAAATGACTCCAGAGCACTTAAAAACCCGCTTGCAATGAAATGACTCCAGAGTACTTAAAAACTCGCTTGCAACGAAATGGCTCCAGAGCACTTAAAAACCCGCTTGCAACGAAATGACTCCAGAGCACTTAAAAACCCGCTTGCAACGAAATGCCTTCAGAGCACTTAAAAACCCGCTTGCAACGAAATGACTCCAGAGTACTTAAAAACTCGCTTGCAACGAAATGACTCCAGAGCACTTAAAAACCCGCTTGCAACGAAATGACTCCAGAGCACTTAAAAACCCGCTTGCAACGAAATGACTCCAAAGCACGTAAAAACCCGTTTGCAACGAAATTACTCCAGAGTACTTAAAAACCCGCTTGCAACGAAATGCCTACAGAGCATTTAAAAAACCCGCTTCCAGTGAAATGTCTGAGAAGTATGTAAAAACCCGCTTGCAACGAAATGACTCCAGAACACGTAAAAACCCGCTTGCAACGAAATGACTCCAGAGCACTTAAAAACCCGCTTGCAACGAAATGCCTTCAGAGCACTTAAAAACCCGCATGCAACGAAATGACTCCAGAGCACTTAAAAACCCGCTTGCAACGAAATGACTCCAGAGCACTAAAAAACCCGCTTGCAATGAAATGACTACAGAGCACTTAAAAACCCGCTTGCAACGAAATGACTCCAGAACACTTAAAAACCCGCTTGCAACGAAATGACTCCAGAGCACTTAAAAACCCGCTTGCAACGAAATGACTCCAGAGCACTTAAAAACCCGCTTGCAACGAAATGCCTTCAGAGCACTTAAAAGCCCGCTTGCAACGAAATGACTCCAGAGCACTTAAACACCCGCTTGCAACGAAATGACTCCAGATTACTTAAAAACCCGCTTGCAACGAAATGCCTACAGAGCACTTAAAAAACCTGCTTCCAGTGAAATGTCTGAGAAGTATGTAAAAACCCGCTTGCAACAAAATGACTCCAGAACACGTAAAAACCCGCTTGCAACGAAATGACTCCAGAGCACTTAAAAACCCGCTTACAACGAAATGCCTTCAGAGCACTTAAAAACCCGCTTGCAACGAAATGACTCCAGAGCACTTAAAAACCCGCTTGCAACGAAATGACTCCAGAGCACTAAAAAACCCGCTTGCAATGAAATGACTCCAGAGCACTTAAAAACCCGCTTACAAAGAAATGCCTTCAGAGCACTTAAAAACCCGCATGCAACGAAATGACTCCAGAGCACTTAAAAACCCGCTTGCAACGAAATGCCTACAGAGCATTTAAAAAACCCGCTTCCAGTGAAATGTCTGAGAAGTATGTAAAAACCCGCTTGCAACGAAATGACTCCAGAGCACTTAAAAACCCGCTTGCAACGAAATGACTCCAGAACACTTAAAAACCCGCTTGCAACGAAATGACTCCAGAGCACTTAAAAACCCGCTTGCAACGAAATGACTCCAGAGCACTTAAAAAGCCGCTTGCAACGAAATGACTCCAGAGCACTTAAAAACCCGCTTGCAACGAAATGCCTTCAGAGCACTTAAAAACCCGCTTGCAACGAAATGACTCCAGAGCACTTAAAAACCCGCTTACAACGAAATGCCTTCAGAGCACTTAAAAACCCGCATGCAACGAAATGACTCCAGAGCACTTAAAAACCCGCTTGCAACGAAATGACTCCAGAGCACTAAAAAACCCGCTTGCAATGAAATGACTCCAGAGCACTTAAAAACCCGCTTGCAACGAAATGACTCCAGAACACTTAAAAACCCGCTTGCAACGAAATGACTCCAGAGCACTTAAAAAGCCGCTTGCAACGAAATGACTCCAGATAACTTAAAAACCCGCTTGCAACGAAATGACTCCAGAGCACTTAAAAACCCGCTTGCAACGAAATGCCTTCAGAGCACTTAAAAACCCGCTTGCAACGAAATGACTCCAGATAACTTAAAAACCCGCTTGCAACGAAATGACTCCAGAGCACTTAAAAACCCGCTTGCAACGAAATGCCTTCAGAGCACTTAAAAACCCGCTTGCAACGAAATGACTCCAGAGTACTTAAAAACTCGCTTGCAACGAAATGACTCCAGAGCACTTACAAACCCGCTTGCAACGAAATGACTCCAGAGCACTTAAAAACCCGCTTGCAACGAAATGACTCCAAAGCACGTAAAAACCCGTTTGCAACGAAATAACTCCAGAGTACTTAAAAACCCGCTTGCAACGAAATGCCTACAGAGCATTTAAAAAACCCGCTTCCAGTGAAATGTCTGAGAAGTATGTAAAAACCCGCTTGCAACGAAATGACTCCAGAACACGTAAAAACCCGCTTGCAACGAAATGACTCCAGAGCACTTAAAAACCCGCTTACAACGAAATGCCTTCAGAGCACTTAAAAACCCGCATGCAACGAAATGACTCCAGAGCACTTAAAAACCCGCTTGCAACGAAATGACTCCAGAGCACTAAAAAACCCGCTTGCAACGAAATGACTCCAGAGCACTTAAAAACCCGCTTGCAACGAAATGACTCCAGAACACTTAAAAACCCGCTTGCAACGAAATGACTCCAGAGCACTTAAAAACCCGCTTGCAACGAAATGACTCCAGAGCACTTAAAAACCCGCTTGCAACGAAATGCCTTCAGAGCACTTAAAAGCCCGCTTGCAACGAAATGACTCCAGAGCACTTAAACACCCGCTTGCAACGAAATGACTCCAGATTACTTAAAAACCCGCTTGCAACGAAATGACTCCAGAGCACTTAAAAACCCGCTTGCAACGAAATGCCTTCAGAGCACTTAAAAACCCGCTTGCAACGAAATGACTCCAGATAACTTAAAAACCCGCTTGCAACGAAATGACTCCAGAGCACTTAAAAACCCGCTTGCAACGAAATGCCTTCAGAGCACTTAAAAACCCGCTTGCAACGAAATGACTCCAGAGTACTTAAAAACTCGCTTGCAACGAAATGACTCCAGAGCACTTAAAAACCCGCTTGCAACGAAATGACTCCAGAGCACTTAAAAACCCGCTTGCAACGAAATGACTCCAAAGCACGTAAAAACCCGTTTGCAACGAAATTACTCCAGAGTACTTAAAAACCCGCTTGCAACGAAATGCCTACAGAGCATTTAAAAAACCCGCTTCCAGTGAAATGTCTGAGAAGTATGTAAAAACCCGCTTGCAACGAAATGACTCCAGAACACGTAAAAACCCGCTTGCAACGAAATGACTCCAGAGAACTTAAAAACCCGCTTACAACGAAATGCCTTCAGAGCACTTAAAAACCCGCATGCAACGAAATGACTCCAGAGCACTTAAAAACCCGCTTGCAACGAAATGACTCCAGAGCACTAAAAAACCCGCTTGCAACGAAATGACTCCAGAGCACTTAAAAACACGCTTGCAACGAAATGACTCCAGAACACTTAAAAACCCGCTTGCAACGAAATGACTCCAGAGCACTTAAAAACCCGCTTGCAACGAAATGACTCCAGAGCACTTAAACACCCGCTTGCAACGAAATGACTCCAGATTACTTAAAAACCCGCTTGCAACGAAATGCCTACAGAGCACTTAAAAAACCTGCTTCCAGTGAAATGTCTGAGAAGTATGTAAAAACCCGCTTGCAACGAAATGACTCCAGAACACGTAAAAACCCGCTTGCAACGAAATGACTCCAGAGCACTTAAAAACCCGCTTACAACGAAATGCCTTCAGAGCACTTAAAAACCCGCTTGCAACGAAATGACTCCAGAGCACTTAAAAACCCGCTTGCAACGAAATGACTCCAGAGCACTAAAAAACCCGCTTGCAATGAAATGACTCCAGAGCACTTAAAAACCCGCTTACAAAGAAATGCCTTCACAGCACTTAAAAACCCGCATGCAACGAAATGACTCCAGAGCACTTAAAAACCCGCTTGCAACGAAATGCCTACAGAGCATTTAAAAAACCCGCTTCCAGTGAAATGTCTGAGAAGTATGTAAAAACCCGCTTGCAACGAAATGACTCCAGAGCACTTAAAAACCCGCTTACAAAGAAATGCCTTCAGAGCACTTAAAAACCCGCATGCAACGAAATGACTCCAGAGAACTTAAAAACCAGCTTGCAACGAAATGACTCCAGAGCACTAAAAAACCCGCTTGCAATGAAATGACTCCAGAGCACTTAAAAACCCGCTTGCAACGAAATGACTCCAGAACACTTAAAAACCCGCTTGCAACGAAATGACTCCAGAGCACTTAAAAACCCGCTTGCAACGAAATGACTCCAGAGCACTTAAAAACCCGCTTGCAACGAAATGACTCCAGAGCACTTAAAAACCCGCTTGCAACGAAATGCCTTCAGAGCACTTAAAAACCCGCTTGCAACGAAATGACTCCAGAGCACTTAAAAACCCGCTTGCAACGAAATGACTCCAGAGCACTTAAAAACCCTTTTGCAACGAAATGACTCCAGAGCACTTAAAAACCCGCTTGCAATGAAATGACTCCAGAGTACTTAAAAACTCGCTTGCAACGAAATGGCTCCAGAGCACTTAAAAACCCGCTTGCAACGAAATGACTCCAGAGCACTTAAAAACCCGCTTGCAACGAAATGCCTTCAGAGCACTTAAAAACCCGCTTGCAACGAAATGACTCCAGAGTACTTAAAAACTCGCTTGCAACGAAATGACTCCAGAGCACTTAAAAACCCGCTTGCAACGAAATGACTCCAGAGCACTTAAAAACCCGCTTGCAACGAAATGACTCCAAAGCACGTAAAAACCCGTTTGCAACGAAATTACTCCAGAGTACTTAAAAACCCGCTTGCAACGAAATGCCTACAGAGCATTTAAAAAACCCGCTTCCAGTGAAATGTCTGAGAAGTATGTAAAAACCCGCTTGCAACGAAATGACTCCAGAACACGTAAAAACCCGCTTGCAACGAAATGACTCCAGAGCACTTAAAAACCCGCTTGCAACGAAATGCCTTCAGAGCACTTAAAAACCCGCATGCAACGAAATGACTCCAGAGCACTTAAAAACCCGCTTGCAACGAAATGACTCCAGAGCACTAAAAAACCCGCTTGCAATGAAATGACTACAGAGCACTTAAAAACCCGCTTGCAACGAAATGACTCCAGAACACTTAAAAACCCGCTTGCAACGAAATGACTCCAGAGCACTTAAAAACCCGCTTGCAACGAAATGACTCCAGAGCACTTAAAAACCCGCTTGCAACGAAATGCCTTCAGAGCACTTAAAAGCCCGCTTGCAACGAAATGACTCCAGAGCACTTAAACACCCGCTTGCAACGAAATGACTCCAGATTACTTAAAAACCCGCTTGCAACGAAATGCCTACAGAGCACTTAAAAAACCTGCTTCCAGTGAAATGTCTGAGAAGTATGTAAAAACCCGCTTGCAACGAAATGACTCCAGAACACGTAAAAACCCGCTTGCAACGAAATGACTCCAGAGCACTTAAAAACCCGCTTACAACGAAATGCCTTCAGAGCACTTAAAAACCCGCTTGCAACGAAATGACTCCAGAGCACTTAAAAACCCGCTTGCAACGAAATGACTCCAGAGCACTAAAAAACCCGCTTGCAATGAAATGACTCCAGAGCACTTAAAAACCCGCTTACAAAGAAATGCCTTCAGAGCACTTAAAAACCCGCATGCAACGAAATGACTCCAGAGCACTTAAAAACCCGCTTGCAACGAAATGCCTACAGAGCATTTAAAAAACCCGCTTCCAGTGAAATGTCTGAGAAGTATGTAAAAACCCGCTTGCAACGAAATGACTCCAGAGCACTTAAAAACCCGCTTGCAACGAAATGACTCCAGAACACTTAAAAACCCGCTTGCAACGAAATGACTCCAGAGCACTTAAAAACCCGCTTGCAACGAAATGACTCCAGAGCACTTAAAAAGCCGCTTGCAACGAAATGACTCCAGAGCACTTAAAAACCCGCTTGCAACGAAATGCCTTCAGAGCACTTAAAAACCCGCTTGCAACGAAATGACTCCAGAGCACTTAAAAACCCGCTTACAACGAAATGCCTTCAGAGCACTTAAAAACCCGCATGCAACGAAATGACTCCAGAGCACTTAAAAACCCGCTTGCAACGAAATGACTCCAGAGCACTAAAAAACCCGCTTGCAATGAAATGACTCCAGAGCACTTAAAAACCCGCTTGCAACGAAATGACTCCAGAACACTTAAAAACCCGCTTGCAACGAAATGACTCCAGAGCACTTAAAAAGCCGCTTGCAACGAAATGACTCCAGATAACTTAAAAACCCGCTTGCAACGAAATGACTCCAGAGCACTTAAAAACCCGCTTGCAACGAAATGCCTTCAGAGCACTTAAAAACCCGCTTGCAACGAAATGACTCCAGATAACTTAAAAACCCGCTTGCAACGAAATGACTCCAGAGCACTTAAAAACCCGCTTGCAACGAAATGCCTTCAGAGCACTTAAAAACCCGCTTGCAACGAAATGACTCCAGAGTACTTAAAAACTCGCTTGCAACGAAATGACTCCAGAGCACTTACAAACCCGCTTGCAACGAAATGACTCCAGAGCACTTAAAAACCCGCTTGCAACGAAATGACTCCAAAGCACGTAAAAACCCGTTTGCAACGAAATAACTCCAGAGTACTTAAAAACCCGCTTGCAACGAAATGCCTACAGAGCATTTAAAAAACCCGCTTCCAGTGAAATGTCTGAGAAGTATGTAAAAACCCGCTTGCAACGAAATGACTCCAGAACACGTAAAAACCCGCTTGCAACGAAATGACTCCAGAGCACTTAAAAACCCGCTTACAACGAAATGCCTTCAGAGCACTTAAAAACCCGCATGCAACGAAATGACTCCAGAGCACTTAAAAACCCGCTTGCAACGAAATGACTCCAGAGCACTAAAAAACCCGCTTGCAACGAAATGACTCCAGAGCACTTAAAAACCCGCTTGCAACGAAATGACTCCAGAACACTTAAAAACCCGCTTGCAACGAAATGACTCCAGAGCACTTAAAAACCCGCTTGCAACGAAATGACTCCAGAGCACTTAAAAACCCGCTTGCAACGAAATGCCTTCAGAGCACTTAAAAGCCCGCTTGCAACGAAATGACTCCAGAGCACTTAAACACCCGCTTGCAACGAAATGACTCCAGATTACTTAAAAACCCGCTTGCAACGAAATGCCTACAGAGCACTTAAAAAACCTGCTTCCAGTGAAATGTCTGAGAAGTATGTAAAAACCCGCTTGCAACGAAATGACTCCAGAACACGTAAAAACCCGCTTGCAACGAAATGACTCCAGAGCACTTAAAAACCCGCTTACAACGAAATGCCTTCAGAGCACTTAAAAACCCGCTTGCAACGAAATGACTCCAGAGCACTTAAAAACCCGCTTGCAACGAAATGACTCCAGAGCACTAAAAAACCCGCTTCCAATGAAATGACTCCAGAGCACTTAAAAACCCGCTTACAAAGAAATGCCTTCAGAGCACTTAAAAACCCGCATGCAACGAAATGACTCCAGAGCACTTAAAAACCCGCTTGCAACGAAATGCCTACAGAGCATTTAAAAAACCCGCTTCCAGTGAAATGTCTGAGAAGTATGTAAAAACCCGCTTGCAACGAAATGACTCCAGAGCACTTAAAAACCCGCTTGCAACGAAATGACTCCAGAACACTTAAAAACCCGCTTGCAACGAAATGACTCCAGAGCACTTAACCCGCTTGCAACGAAATGACTCCAGAGCACTTAAAAACCCGCTTGCAACGAAATGACTCCAGAGCACTTAAAAACCCGCTTGCAACGAAATGCCTTCAGAGCACTTAAAAACCCGCTTGCAACGAAATGACTCCAGAGCACTTAAAAACCCGCTTGCAATGAAATGACTCCAGAGCACTTAAAAACCCTTTTGCAACGAAATGACTCCAGAGCACTTAAAAACCCGCTTGCAATGAAATGACTCCAGAGTACTTAAAAACTCGCTTGCAACGAAATGGCTCCAGAGCACTTAAAAACCCGCTTGCAACGAAATGCCTACAGAGCATTTAAAAAACCCGCTTCCAGTGAAATGTCTGAGAAGTATGTAAAAACCCGCTTGCAACGAAATGACTCCAGAACACGTAAAAACCCGCTTGCAACGAAATGACTCCAGAGCACTTAAAAACCCGCTTGCAACGAAATGCCTTCAGAGCACTTAAAAACCCACATGCAACGAAATGACTCCAGAGCACTAAAAAACCCGCTTGCAATGAAATGACTACAGAGCACTTAAAAACCCGCTTGCAACGAAATGACTCCAGAACACTTAAAAACCCGCTTGCAACGAAATGACTCCAGAGCACTTAAAAACCCGCTTGCAACGAAATGACTCCAGAGCACTTAAAAACCCGCTTGCAACGAAATGCCTTCAGAGCACTTAAAAGCCCGCTTGCAACGAAATGACTCCAGAGCACTTAAACACCCGCTTGCAACGAAATGACTCCAGATTACTTAAAAACCCGCTTGCAACGAAATGCCTACAGAGCACTTAAAAAACCTGCTTCCAGTGAAATGTCTGAGAAGTATGTAAAAACCCGCTTGCAACGAAATGACTCCAGAACACGTAAAAACCCGCTTGCAACGAAATGACTCCAGAGCACTTAAAAACCCGCTTACAACGAAATGCCTTCAGAGCACTTAAAAACCCGCTTGCAACGAAATGACTCGAGAGCACTTAAAAACCCGCTTGCAACGAAATGACTCCAGAGCACTAAAAAACCCGCTTGCAATGAAATGACTCCAGAGCACTTAAAAACCCGCTTACAAAGAAATGCCTTCAGAGCACTTAAAAACCCGCATGCAACGAAATGACTCCAGAGCACTTAAAAACCCGCTTGCAACGAAATGCCTACAGAGCATTTAAAAAACCCGCTTCCAGTGAAATGTCTGAGAAGTATGTAAAAACCCGCTTGCAACGAAATGACTCCAGAGCACTTAAAAACCCGCTTACAAAGAAATGCCTTCAGAGCACTTAAAAACCCGCATGCAACGAAATGACTCCAGAGAACTTAAAAACCAGCTTGCAACGAAATGACTCCAGAGCACTAAAAAACCCGCTTGCAATGAAATGACTCCAGAGCACTTAAAAACCCGCTTGCAACGAAATGACTCCAGAACACTTAAAAACCCGCTTGCAACGAAATGACTCCAGAGCACTTAAAAACCCGCTTGCAACGAAATGACTCCAGAGCACTTAAAAACCCGCTTGCAACGAAATGACTCCAGAGCACTTAAAAACCCGCTTGCAACGAAATGCCTTCAGAGCACTTAAAAACCCGCTTGCAACGAAATGACTCCAGAGCACTTAAAAACCCGCTTGCAACGAAATGACTCCAGAGCACTTAAAAACCCTTTTGCAACGAAATGACTCCAGAGCACTTAAAAACCCGCTTGCAACGAAATGACTCCAGAGTACTTAAAAACTCGCTTGCAACGAAATGGCTCCAGAGCAATTAAAAACCCGCTTGCAACGAAATGACTCCAGAGCACTTAAAAACCCGCTTGCAACGAAATTACTCCAGAGCACTTAAAAACCCGCTTGCAACGAAATGACTCCAGAGCACTTAAAAACCAGCTTGCAACGAAATGACTCCAGAGCACTTAAAAACCCGCTTGCAACGAAATGGCTCCAGAGCACTTAAAAACCCGCTTGCAACGAAATGGCTCCAGAGCACTTATAAACCCGCTTGCAACGAAATGTCTCCAGAGCACTTAAAAACCCGCTTGCAACGAAATGACTCCAGAGCACTTAAAAACCCGCTTGCAAAGAAATGACTCCAGAGCACTTAAAAACCCGCTTGCAACGAAATGACTCCAGAGTACTTAAAAACCCGCTTGCAACGAAATGACTCCAGCGCACTTAAAAACCCGCTTGCAACGAAATGACTCCAGAGCACTTAAAAACCCGCTTGCAACGAAATGACTCCAGAGCACTTAAAAACCCGCTTGCAACGAAATGACTCCAGAGCACGTAAAAACCCGTTTGCAACGAAATGACTCCAGAGTACTTAAAAACCCGCTTGCAACGAAATGCCTACAGAGCATTTAAAAAACCCGCTTGCAGTGAAATGTCTGAGAAGTATGTAAAAACCCTCTTGCAACGAAATGACTCCAGAACACGTAAAAACCCGCTTACAACGAAATGCCTTCAGAGCACTTAAAAACCCGCATGCAACGAAATGACTCCAGAGCACTTAAAAACCCGCTTGCAACGAAATGACTCCAGAGCACTAAAAAACCCGCTTCCAATGAAATGACTCCAGAGCACTTAAAAACCCGCTTGCAACGAAATGACTCCAGAACACTTAAAAACCCGCTTGCAACGAAATGACTCCAGAACACTTAAAAACCCGCTTGCAACGAAATGACTCCAGAGCACTTAAAAACCCGCTTGCAACGAAATGACTCCAGATATCTTAAAAACCCGCTTGCAACGAAATGACTCCAGAGCACTTAAAAACCCGCTTGCAACGAAATGACTCCAGAGCACTTAAAAACCCGCTTGCAACGAAATGACTCCAGAGCACTAAAAAACCCGCTTCCAATGAAATGACTCCAGAGCACTTAAAAACCCGCTTGCAACGAAATGACTCCAGAACACTTAAAAACCCGCTTGCAACGAAATGACTCCAGAGCACTTAAAAAGCCGCTTGCAACGAAATGACTCCAGATAACTTAAAAACCCGCTTGCAACGAAATGACTCCAGAGCACTTAAAAACCCGCTTGCAACGAAATGCCTTCAGAGCACTTAAAAACCCGCTTGCAACGAAATGACTCCAGAGCACTTAAAAACCCGCTTGCAACGAAATGCCTACAGAGCATTTAAAAAACCCGCTTCCAGTGAAATGTCTGAAAAGTATGTAAAAACCCGCTTGCAACGAAATGACTCCAGAGCACTTAAAAACCCGCTTACAAAGAAATGCCTTCAGAGCACTTAAAAACCCGCATGCAACGAAATGACTCCAGAGAACTTAAAAACCAGCTTGCAACGAAATGACTCCAGAGCACTAAAAAACCCGCTTGCAATGAAATGACTCCAGAGCACTTAAAAACCCGCTTGCAACGAAATGACTCCAGAACACTTAAAAACCCGCTTGCAACGAAATGACTCCAGAGCACTTAAAAACCCGCTTGCAACGAAATGACTCCAGAGCACTTAAAAACCCGCTTGCAACGAAATGACTCCAGAGCACTTAAAAACCCGCTTGCAACGAAATGCCTTCAGAGCACTTAAAAACCCGCTTGCAACGAAATGACTCCAGAGCACTTAAAAACCCGCTTGCAACGAAATGACTCCAGAGCACTTAAAAACCCTTTTGCAACGAAATGACTCCAGAGCACTTAAAAACCCGCTTGCAACGAAATGACTCCAGAGTACTTAAAAACACGCTTGCAACGAAATGGCTCCAGAGCACTTAAAAACCCGCTTGCAACGAAATGGCTCCAGAGCACTTAAAAACCCGCTTGCAACGAAATGACTCCAGAGCACTTAAAAACCCGCTTGCAACGAAATGACTCCAGAGCACTTAAAAACCCGCTTGCAACGAAATGACTCCAGAGCACTTAAAAACCCGCTTTCAACGAAATGACTCCAGAACACTTAAAAACCCGCTTGCAACGTAATGGCTCCAGAGCACTTAAAAACCCGCTTGCAACGAAATGGCTCCAGAGCACTTAAAAACCCGCTTGCAACTAAATGGCTCCAGAGCACTTAAAAACCCGCTTGCAACGAAATGTCTCTAGAGCACTTAAAAACCCGCTTGCAACGAAATGACTCCAGAGCACTTAAAAACCCGCTTGCAACGAAATGCCTTCAGAGCACTTAAAAACCCGCTTGCAACGAAATGACTCCAGAGCACTTAAAAACCCGCTTGCAAAGAAATGACTCCAGAGCACTTAAAAACCCGCTTACAACGAAATGACTCCAGAGTACTTAAAAACCCGCTTGCAACGAAATGACTCCAGCGCACTTAAAAACCCGCTTGCAACGAAATGACTCCAGAGCACTAAAAAACCCGCTTCCAATGAAATGACTCCAGAGCACTTAAAAACCCGCTTGCAACGAAATGACTCCAGAACACTTAAAAACCCGCTTGCAACGAAATGACTCCAGAGCACTTAAAAACCCGCTTGCAACGAAATGACTCCAGATAACTTAAAAACCCGCTTGCAACGAAATGACTCCAGAGCACTTAAAAACCCGCTTGCAACGAAATGCCTTCAGAGCACTTAAAAACCCGCTTGCAACGAAATGACTCCAGATAACTTAAAAACCCGCTTGCAACGAAATGACTCCAGAGCACTTAAAAATCCGCTTGCAACGAAATGCCTTCAGAGCACTTAAAAACCCGCTTGCAACGAAATGACTCCAGAGCACTTAAAAACCCGCTTGCAACGAAATGGCTCCAGAGCACTTAAAAACCCGCATGCAACGAAATGTCTCCAGAGCACTTAAAAACCCGCTTGCAACGAAATGGCTCCAGAGCACTTAAAACCCGCAAGCAACGAAATGTCTCCAGAGCACTTAAAAACCCGCTTGCAACGAAATGACTCCAGAGCACTTAAAAACCCGCTTGTAACGAAATGCCTTCAGAGCACTTAAAAACCCGCTTGCAACGAAATGACTCCAGAGCACTTAAAAACCCGCTTGCAACGTAATGGCTCCAGAGCACTTAAAAACCCGCTTGCAACGAAATGGCTCCAGAGCACTTAAAAACCCGCTTGCAACGAAATGGCTCCAGAGCACTTAAAAACCCGCTTGCAACGAAATGTCTCCAGAGCACTTAAAAACCCGCTTGCAACGAAATGACTCCAGAGAACTTAAAAACCCGCTTGCAACGAAATGCCTACAGAGCACTTAAAAACCCGCTTGCAACGAAATGACTCCAGAGCACTTAAAAACCCGCTTGCAACGAAATGACTCCAGAGCACTTAAAAACCCGCTTGCAACGAAATGACTCCAGAGCACTTAAAAATCCGCTTGCAACGAAATGACTCCAGAGCACTTAAAAACCCGCTTGCAACGAAATGCCTTCAGAGCACTTAAAAACCCGCTTGCAACGAAATGACTCCAGAGCACTTAAAAACCCGCTTGCAACGAAATGACTCCAGAGCACTTAAAAACCCTTTTGCAACGAAATGACTCCAGAGCACTTAAAAACCCGCTTGCAACGAAATGACTCCTGAGTACTTAAAAACTCGCTTGCAACGAAATGGCTCCAGAGCACTTAAAAACCCGCTTGCAACGAAATGACTCCAGAGCACTTAAAAACCCGCTTGCAACGAAATGACTCCAGAGCACTTAAAAACCCGCTTGCATCGAAATGACTCCAGAGCACTTAAAAACCCGCTTGCAACGAAATGACTCCAGAGCACTTAAAAACCCGCTTGCAACGAAATGACTCCAGAACACTTAAAAACCCGCTTGCAACGTAATGACTCCAGAGCACTTAAAAACCCGCTTGCAACGAAATGGCTCCAGAGCACTTAAAAACCCGCTTGCAACGAAATGGCTCCAGAGTACTTAAAAACCCGCTTGCAACGAAATGCCTACAGAGCATTTAAAAAACCCGCTTCCAGTGAAATGTCTGAGAAGTATGTAAAAACCCGCTTGCAACGAAATGACTCCAGAACACGTAAAAACCCGCTTGCAACGAAATGACTCCAGAGCACTTAAAAACCCGCTTACAACGAAATGCCTTCAGAGCACTTAAAAACCCGCATGCAACGAAATGACTCCAGAGCACTTAAAAACCCGCTTGCAACGAAATGACTCCAGAGCACTAAAAAACCCGCTTGCAATGAAATGACTCCAGAGCACTTAAAATCCCGCTTGCAACGAAATGAATCCAGAACACTTAAAAACCCGCTTGCAACGAAATGACTCCAGAGCACTTAAAAACCCGCTTGCAACGAAATGACTCCAGAGCACTTAAAAACCCGCTTGCAACGAAATGCCTTCAGAGCACTTAAAAGCCCGCTTGCAACGAAATGACTCCAGAGCACTTAAACACCCGCTTGCAACGAAATGACTCCAGATTACTTAAAAACCCGCTTGCAACGAAATGCCTACAGAGCACTTAAAAAACCTGCTTCCAGTGAAATGTCTGAGAAGTATGTAAAAACCCGCTTGCAACGAAATGACTCCAGAACACGTAAAAACCCGCTTGCAACGAAATGACTCCAGAGCACTTAAAAACCCGCTTACAACGAAATGCCTTCAGAGCACTTAAAAACCCGCTTGCAACGAAATGACTCCAGAGCACTTAAAAACCTGCTTGCAACGAAATGACTCCAGAGCACTAAAAAACCCGCTTGCAATGAAATGACTCCAGAGCACTTAAAAACCCGCTTACAAAGAAATGCCTTCAGAGCACTTAAAAACCCGCATGCAACGAAATGACTCCAGAGCACTTAAAAACCCGCTTGCAACGAAATGCCTACAGAGCATTTAAAAAACCCGCTTCCAGTGAAATGTCTGAGAAGTATGTAAAAACCCGCTTGCAACGAAATGACTCCAGAGCACTTAAAAACCCGCTTACAAAGAAATGCCTTCAGAGCACTTAAAAACCCGCATGCAACGAAATGACTCCAGAGAACTTAAAAACCAGCTTGCAACGAAATGACTCCAGAGCACTAAAAAACCCGCTTGCAATGAAATGACTCCAGAGCACTTAAAAACCCGCTTGCAACGAAATGACTCCAGAACACTTAAAACCCGCTTGCAACGAAATGACCCCAGAGCACTTAAAAACCCGCTTGCAACGAAATGACTCCAGAGCACTTAAAAACCCGCTTGCAACGAAATGACTCCAGAGCACTTAAAAACCCGCTTGCAACGAAATGCCTTCAGAGCACTTAAAAACCCGCTTGCAACGAAATGACTCCAGAGCACTTAAAAACCCGCTTGCAACGAAATGACTCCAGAGCACTTAAAAACCCTTTTGCAACGAAATGACTCCAGAGCACTTAAAAACCCGCTTGCAACGAAATGACTCCAGAGTACTTAAAAACTCGCTTGCAACGAAATGGCTCCAGAGCACTTAAAAACCCGCTTGCAACGAAATGACTCCAGAGCACTTAAAAACCCGCTTGCAACGAAATGACTCCAGAGCACTTAAAAACCCGCTTGCAACGAAATGACTCCAGAGCACTTAAAAACCCGCTTGCAACGAAATGCCTAGAGAGCACTTAAAAACCCGCTTGCAACGAAATGACTCCAGATAACTTAAAAACCCGCTTGCAACGAAATGACTCCAGAGCACTTAAAAACCCGCTTGCAACGAAATGCCTTCAGAGCACTTAAAAACCCGCTTGCAACGAAATGACTCCAGAGTACTTAAAAACTCGCTTGCAACGAAATGACTCCAGAGCACTTAAAAACGCGCTTGCAACGAAATGACTCCAGAGCACTTAAAAACCCGCTTGCAACGAAATGACTCCAGAGCACGTAAAAACCCGTTTGCAACGAAATGACTCCAGAGTACTTAAAAACCCGCTTGCAACGAAATGCCTACAGAGCATTTAAAAAACCCGCTTGCAGTGAAATGTCTGAGAAGTATGTAAAAACCCTCTTGCAACGAAATGTCTCCAGAACACGTAAAAACCCGCTTACAACGAAATGCCTTCAGAGCACTTAAAAACCCGCATGCAACGAAATGACTCCAGAGCACTTAAAAACCCGCTTGCAACGAAATGACTCCAGAGCACTAAAAAACCCGCTTCCAATGAAATGACTCCAGAGCACTTAAAAACCCGCTTGCAACGAAATGACTCCAGAACACTTAAAAACCCGCTTGCAACGAAATGACTCCAGAACACTTAAAAACCCGCTTGCAACGAAATGACTCCAGAGCACTTAAAAACCCGCTTGCAACGAAATGACTCCAGATATCTTAAAAACCCGCTTGCAACGAAATGACTCCAGAGCACTTAAAAACCCGCTTGCAACGAAATGACTCCAGAGCACTTAAAAACCCGCTTGCAACGAAATGACTCCAGAGCACTAAAAAACCCGCTTCCAATGAAATGACTCCAGAGCACTTAAAAACCCGCTTGCAACGAAATGACTCCAGAACACTTAAAAACCCGCTTGCAACGAAATGACTCCAGAGCACTTAAAAAGCCGCTTGCAACGAAATGACTCCAGATAACTTAAAAACCCGCTTGCAACGAAATGACTCCAGAGCACTTAAAAACCCGCTTGCAACGAAATGCCTTCAGAGCACTTAAAAACCCGCTTGCAACGAAATGACTCCAGAGCACTTAAAAACCCGCTTGCAACGAAATGCCTACAGAGCATTTAAAAAACCCGCTTCCAGTGAAATGTCTGAAAAGTATGTAAAAACCCGCTTGCAACGAAATGACTCCAGAGCACTTAAAAACCCGCTTACAAAGAAATGCCTTCAGAGCACTTAAAAACCCGCATGCAACGAAATGACTCCAGAGAACTTAAAAACCAGCTTGCAACGAAATGACTCCAGAGCACTAAAAAACCCGCTTGCAATGAAATGACTCCAGAGCACTTAAAAACCCGCTTGCAACGAAATGACTCCAGAACACTTAAAAACCCGCTTGCAACGAAATGACTCCAGAGCACTTAAAAACCCGCTTGCAACGAAATGACTCCAGAGCACTTAAAAACCCGCTTGCAACGAAATGACTCCAGAGCACTTAAAAACCCGCTTGCAACGAAATGCCTTCAGAGCACTTAAAAACCCGCTTGCAACGAAATGACTCCAGAGCACTTAAAAACCCGCTTGCAACGAAATGACTCCAGAGCACTTAAAAACCCTTTTGCAACGAAATGACTCCAGAGCACTTAAAAACCCGCTTGCAACGAAATGACTCCAGAGTACTTAAAAACACGCTTGCAACGAAATGGCTCCAGAGCACTTAAAAACCCGCTTGCAACGAAATGGCTCCAGAGCACTTAAAAACCCGCTTGCAACGAAATGACTCCAGAGCACTTAAAAACCCGCTTGCAACGAAATGACTCCAGAGCACTTAAAAACCCGCTTGCAACGAAATGACTCCAGAGCACTTAAAAACCCGCTTTCAACGAAATGACTCCAGAACACTTAAAAACCCGCTTGCAACGTAATGGCTCCAGAGCACTTAAAAACCCGCTTGCAACGAAATGGCTCCAGAGCACTTAAAAACCCGCTTGCAACTAAATGGCTCCAGAGCACTTAAAAACCCGCTTGCAACGAAATGTCTCCAGAGCACTTAAAAACCCGCTTGCAACGAAATGACTCCAGAGCACTTAAAAACCCGCTTGCAACGAAATGCCTTCAGAGCACTTAAAAACCCGCTTGCAACGAAATGACTCCAGAGCACTTAAAAACCCGCTTGCAAAGAAATGACTCCAGAGCACTTAAAAACCCGCTTGCAACGAAATGACTCCAGAGTACTTAAAAACCCGCTTGCAACGAAATGACTCCAGCGTACTTAAAAACCCGCTTGCAACGAAATGACTCCAGAGCACTAAAAAACCCGCTTCCAATGAAATGACTCCAGAGCACTTAAAAACCCGCTTGCAACGAAATGACTCCAGAACACTTAAAAACCCGCTTGCAACGAAATGACTCCAGAGCACTTAAAAACCCGCTTGCAACGAAATGACTCCAGATAACTTAAAAACCCGCTTGCAACGAAATGACTCCAGAGCACTTAAAAACCCGCTTGCAACGAAATGCCTTCAGAGCACTTAAAAACCCGCTTGCAACGAAATGACTCCAGATAACTTAAAAACCCGCTTGCAACGAAATGACTCCAGAGCACTTAAAAATCCGCTTGCAACGAAATGCCTTCAGAGCACTTAAAAACCCGCTTGCAACGAAATGACTCCAGAGCACTTAAAAACCCGCTTGCAACGAAATGGCTCCAGAGCACTTAAAAACCCGCATGCAACGAAATGTCTCCAGAGCACTTAAAAACCCGCTTGCAACGAAATGGCTCCAGAGCACTTAAAACCCGCAAGCAACGAAATGTCTCCAGAGCACTTAAAAACCCGCTTGCAACGAAATGACTCCAGAGCACTTAAAAACCCGCTTGTAACGAAATGCCTTCAGAGCACTTAAAAACCCGCTTGCAACGAAATGACTCCAGAGCACTTAAAAACCCGCTTGCAACGTAATGGCTCCAGAGCACTTAAAAACCCGCTTGCAACGAAATGGCTCCAGAGCACTTAAAAACCCGCTTGCAACGAAATGGCTCCAGAGCACTTAAAAACCCGCTTGCAACGAAATGTCTCCAGAGCACTTAAAAACCCGCTTGCAACGAAATGACTCCAGAGAACTTAAAAACCCGCTTGCAACGAAATGCCTACAGAGCACTTAAAAACCCGCTTGCAACGAAATGACTCCAGAGCACTTAAAAACCCGCTTGCAACGAAATGACTCCAGAGCACTTAAAAACCCGCTTGCAACGAAATGACTCCAGAGCACTTAAAAATCCGCTTGCAACGCAATGACTCCAGAGCACTTAAAAACCCGCTTGCAACGAAATGCCTTCAGAGCACTTAAAAACCCGCTTGCAACGAAATGACTCCAGAGCACTTAAAAACCCGCTTGCAACGAAATGACTCCAGAGCACTTAAAAACCCTTTTGCAACGAAATGACTCCAGAGCACTTAAAAACCCGCTTGCAACGAAATGACTCCTGAGTACTTAAAAACTCGCTTGCAACGAAATGGCTCCAGAGCACTTAAAAACCCGCTTGCAACGAAATGACTCCAGAGCACTTAAAAACCCGCTTGCAACGAAATGACTCCAGAGCACTTAAAAACCCGCTTGCATCGAAATGACTCCAGAGCACTTAAAAACCCGCTTGCAACGAAATGACTCCAGAGCACTTAAAAACCCGCTTGCAACGAAATGACTCCAGAACACTTAAAAACCCGCTTGCAACGTAATGACTCCAGAGCACTTAAAAACCCGCTTGCAACGAAATGGCTCCAGAGCACTTAAAAACCCGCTTGCAACGAAATGGCTCCAGAGTACTTAAAAACCCGCTTGCAACGAAATGCCTACAGAGCATTTAAAAAACCCGCTTCCAGTGAAATGTCTGAGAAGTATGTAAAAACCCGCTTGCAACGAAATGACTCCAGAACACGTAAAAACCCGCTTGCAACGAAATGACTCCAGAGCACTTAAAAACCCGCTTACAACGAAATGCCTTCAGAGCACTTAAAAACCCGCATGCAACGAAATGACTCCAGAGCACTTAAAAACCCGCTTGCAACGAAATGACTCCAGAGCACTAAAAAACCCGCTTGCAATGAAATGACTCCAGAGCACTTAAAATCCCGCTTGCAACGAAATGAATCCAGAACACTTAAAAACCCGCTTGCAACGAAATGACTCCAGAGCACTTAAAAACCCGCTTGCAACGAAATGACTCCAGAGCACTTAAAAACCCGCTTGCAACGAAATGCCTTCAGAGCACTTAAAAGCCCGCTTGCAACGAAATGACTCCAGAGCACTTAAACACCCGCTTGCAACGAAATGACTCCAGATTACTTAAAAACCCGCTTGCAACGAAATGCCTACAGAGCACTTAAAAAACCTGCTTCCAGTGAAATGTCTGAGAAGTATGTAAAAACCCGCTTGCAACGAAATGACTCCAGAACACGTAAAAACCCGCTTGCAACGAAATGACTCCAGAGCACTTAAAAACCCGCTTACAACGAAATGCCTTCAGAGCACTTAAAAACCCGCTTGCAACGAAATGACTCCAGAGCACTTAAAAACCTGCTTGCAACGAAATGACTCCAGAGCACTAAAAAACCCGCTTGCAATGAAATGACTCCAGAGCACTGAAAAACCCGCTTACAAAGAAATGCCTTCAGAGCACTTAAAAACCCGCATGCAACGAAATGACTCCAGAGCACTTAAAAACCCGCTTGCAACGAAATGCCTACAGAGCATTTAAAAAACCCGCTTCCAGTGAAATGTCTGAGAAGTATGTAAAAACCCGCTTGCAACGAAATGACTCCAGAGCACTTAAAAACCCGCTTACAAAGAAATGCCTTCAGAGCACTTAAAAACCCGCATGCAACGAAATGACTCCAGAGAACTTAAAAACCAGCTTGCAACGAAATGACTCCAGAGCACTAAAAAACCCGCTTGCAATGAAATGACTCCAGAGCACTTAAAAACCCGCTTGCAACGAAATGACTCCAGAACACTTAAAAACCCGCTTGCAACGAAATGACTCCAGAGCACTTAAAAACCCGCTTGCAACGAAATGACTCCAGAGCACTTAAAAACCCGCTTGCAACGAAATGACTCCAGAGCACTTAAAAACCCGCTTGCAACGAAATGACTCCAGAACACTTAAAAACCCGCTTGCAACGTAATGACTCCAGAGCACTTAAAAACCCGCTTGCAACGAAATGGCTCCAGAGCACTTAAAAACCCGCTTGCAACGAAATGGCTCCAGAGTACTTAAAAACCCGCTTGCAACGAAATGCCTACAGAGCATTTAAAAAACCCGCTTCCAGTGAAATGTCTGAGAAGTATGTAAAAACCCGCTTGCAACGAAATGACTCCAGAACACGTAAAAACCCGCTTGCAACGAAATGACTCCAGAGCACTTAAAAACCCGCTTACAACGAAATGCCTTCAGAGCACTTAAAAACCCGCATGCAACGAAATGACTCCAGAGCACTTAAAAACCCGCTTGCAACGAAATGACTCCAGAGCACTAAAAAACCCGCTTGCAATGAAATGACTCCAGAGCACTTAAAATCCCGCTTGCAACGAAATGAATCCAGAACACTTAAAAACCCGCTTGCAACGAAATGACTCCAGAGCACTTAAAAACCCGCTTGCAACGAAATGACTCCAGAGCACTTAAAAACCCGCTTGCAACGAAATGCCTTCAGAGCACTTAAAAGCCCGCTTGCAACGAAATGACTCCAGAGCACTTAAACACCCGCTTGCAACGAAATGACTCCAGATTACTTAAAAACCCGCTTGCAACGAAATGCCTACAGAGCACTTAAAAAACCTGCTTCCAGTGAAATGTCTGAGAAGTATGTAAAAACCCGCTTGCAACGAAATGACTCCAGAACACGTAAAAACCCGCTTGCAACGAAATGACTCCAGAGCACTTAAAAACCCGCTTACAACGAAATGCCTTCAGAGCACTTAAAAACCCGCTTGCAACGAAATGACTCCAGAGCACTTAAAAACCTGCTTGCAACGAAATGACTCCAGAGCACTAAAAAACCCGCTTGCAATGAAATGACTCCAGAGCACTGAAAAACCCGCTTACAAAGAAATGCCTTCAGAGCACTTAAAAACCCGCATGCAACGAAATGACTCCAGAGCACTTAAAAACCCGCTTGCAACGAAATGCCTACAGAGCATTTAAAAAACCCGCTTCCAGTGAAATGTCTGAGAAGTATGTAAAAACCCGCTTGCAACGAAATGACTCCAGAGCACTTAAAAACCCGCTTACAAAGAAATGCCTTCAGAGCACTTAAAAACCCGCATGCAACGAAATGACTCCAGAGAACTTAAAAACCAGCTTGCAACGAAATGACTCCAGAGCACTAAAAAACCCGCTTGCAATGAAATGACTCCAGAGCACTTAAAAACCCGCTTGCAACGAAATGACTCCAGAACACTTAAAAACCCGCTTGCAACGAAATGACTCCAGAGCACTTAAAAACCCGCTTGCAACGAAATGACTCCAGAGCACTTAAAAACCCGCTTGCAACGAAATGACTCCAGAGCACTTAAAAACCCGCTTGCAACGAAATGCCTTCAGAGCACTTAAAAACCCGCTTGCAACGAAATGACTCCAGAGCACTTAAAAACCCGCTTGCAACGAAATGACTCCAGAGCACTTAAAAACCCTTTTGCAACGAAATGACTCCAGAGCACTTAAAAACCCGCTTGCAACGAAATGACTCCAGAGTACTTAAAAACTCGCTTGCAACGAAATGGCTCCAGAGCACTTAAAAACCCGCTTGCAACGAAATGACTCCAGAGCACTTAAAAACCCGCTTGCAAGGAAATGACTCCAGAGCACTTAAAAGCCCGCTTGCAACGAAATGACTCCAGAGCACTTAAAAACCCGCTTGCAACGAAATGCCTTCAGAGCACTTAAAAACCCGCTTGCAACGAAATGACTCCAGATAACTTAAAAACCCGCTTGCAACGAAATGACTCCAGAGCACTTAAAAACCCGCTTGCAACGAAATGCCTTCAGAGCACTTAAAAACCCGCTTGCAACGAAATGACTCCAGAGTACTTAAAAACTCGCTTGCAACGAAATGACTCCAGAGCACTTAAAAACGCGCTTGCAACGAAATGACTCCAGAGCACTTAAAAACCCGCTTGCAATGAAATGACTCCAAAGCACGTAAAAACCCGTTTGCAACGAAATTACTCCAGAGTACTTAAAAACCCGCTTGCAACGAAATGCCTACAGAGCATTTAAAAAACCCGCTTCCAGTGAAATGTCTGAGAAGTATGTAAAAACCCGCTTGCAACGAAATGACTCCAGAACACGTAAAAACCCGCTTGCAACGAAATGACTCCAGAGCACTTAAAAACCCGCTTACAACGAAATGCCTTCAGAGCACTTAAAAACCCGCATGCAACGAAATGACTCCAGAGCACTTAAAAACCCGCTTGCAACGAAATGACTCCAGAGCACTAAAAAACCCGCTTGCAATGAAATGACTCCAGAGCACTTAAAAACCCGCTTGCAACGAAATGACTCCAGAACACTTAAAAATCCGCTTGCAACGAAATGACTCCAGAGCACTTAAAAAGCCGCTTGCAACGAAATGACTCCAGATAACTTAAAAACCCGCTTGCAACGAAATGACTCCAGAGCACTTAAAAACCCGCTTGCAACGAAATGCCTTCAGAGCACTTAAAAACCCGCTTGCAACGAAATGACTCCAGATAACTTAAAAACCCGCTTGCAACGAAATGACTCCAGAGCACTTAAAAACCCGCTTGCAACGAAATGCCTTCAGAGCACTTAAAAACCCGCTTGCAACGAAATGACTCCAGAGTACTTAAAAACTCGCTTGCAACTAAATGACTCCAGAGCACTTAAAAACCCGCTTGCAACGAAATGACTCCAGAGCACGTAAAAACCCGCTTGCAACGAAATGACTCCAGAGCACTTCAAAAACCCGCTTCCAGTTAAATGTCAGAGAAGTATGTAAAAACCCGCTTGCAACAAAATGATTCCAGAGCACGTAAAAACCCGCTTGCAACGAAATGACTCCAGAGCACTTAAAACCCCGCTTGCAACGAAATGACTCCAGAGTACTTAAAAACCCGCTTGCAACGAAATGACTCCAGAGCACTTAAAAAACCCGCTTCCAGTGAAATGTCTGAGAAGTATGTAAAAACCCGCTTGCAACGAAATGACTCCAGAGCACGTAAAAACCCGCTTGCAACGAAATGACTCCAGAGCACTTATTAAACCCGCTTCCAGTTAAATGTCAGAGAAGTATGTAAAAACCCGCTTGCAACGAAATGATTCCAGAGCACGTAAAACCCGCTTGCAACGAAATGACTCCAGAACACGTAAAAACCCGCTTGCAACGAAATGACTGCAGAGCACTTAAAAACCCGCTTACAACGAAATGCCTTCAGAGCACTTAAAAACCCGCTTGCAACGAAATGACTCCAGACACTTAAAAACCCGCTTGCAACGAAAAGAATCCATAGCACTTAAAAACCCGCTTGCAATGAAATGACTCCAGAGCACTTAAAAACCCTCTTGCAACGAAATGACTCCAGAGCACTTAAAAACCCCCTTGCAACGAAATGACTCCAGAGCACTTAAAAACTCGCTTGCAACAAAATGACTCCAGAGTACTTAAAAACTCGCTTGCAACGAAATGACTCCAGAACACTTAAAAACCCGCTTGCAACGAAATGACTCCAGAACACTAAAAACCCGCTTGCAACGAAATGACTCCAGAACACTAAAAACTCGCTTGCAACGAAATGCCTCCAGAGCACTTAAAAATCCGCTTGCAACGAAATGACTCCAGAGCACTTCAAAAACCCGCTTCCAGTGAAATGTCTGAGAAGTATGTAAAAACCCGCTTGCAACGAAATGATTCCAGAGCACGTAAAAACCCGCTTGCAACGAAATGACTCCAGAGCACTTAAAAACCCGCTTGCAACGAAATGACTCCAGAGCACTTCAAAAACCCGCTTCCAGTTAAATGTCAGAGAAGTATGTAAAAACCCGCTTGCAACGAAATGATTCCAGAGCACGTAAAAACCCGCTTGCAACGAAATGACTCCAGAGTACTTAAAAACCCGCTTGCAACGAAATGCCTCCAGAGCACTTGAAAAACCCACTTCCAGTGAAATGTCTGAGAAGTATGTAAAAACCCGATTGCAACGAAATGACTCCAGAACACTTAAAAACCTGCTTGCAACGAAATGACTCCAGAGCACTTAAAAACCCGCTTACAACGAAATGCCTTCAGAGCACTTAAAAACCCGCTTGCAACGAAATGACTCCAGAACACTTAAAAACCCGCTTGCAACGAAAAGACTCCAGAGCACTTAAAAAGCCGCTTGCAACGAAATGACTACAGAACACTTAAAAACCCGCTTGCAACGAAATGACTCCAGAGCACTTAAAAACCCGCTTGCAACGAAATGACTCCAGAGCACTTAAAAAACCCGCTTCCAGTGAAATGTCTGAGTAGTATGTAAAAACCCGCTTGCAACGAAATGACTCCAGAGCACGTAAAAACCCGCTTGCAACGAAATGACTCCAGAGCACTTCAAAAACCCGCTTCCAGTGAAATGTCTGAGAAGTATGTAAAAACCCGCTTGCAACGAAATGACTCCAGAGTACTTAAAAACCCGCTTGCAACGAAATGCCTCCAGAGCACTTAAAAAACCCACTTCCAGTGAAATGTCTGAGAAGTATGTAAAAACCCGCTTGCAACGAAATGACTCCAGAACACGTAAAAACCCGCTTGCAACGAAATGACTCCAGAGCACTTAAAAACCCGCTTAAACGAAATGCCTTCAGAGCACTTAAAAACCCGCTTGCAACGAAATGACTCCAGAACACTTAAAAACCCGCTTGCAACGAAAAGACTCCAGAGCACTTAAAAACCCGCTTGCAACGAAATGACTCCAGAGCACTTAAAAACTCGCTTGCAACGAAATGACTCCAGAGTACTTAAAAACTCGCTTGCAACGAAATGACTCCAGAACACTTAAAAACCCGCTTGCAACGAAATGACTCCAGAGTACTTAAAAACCAACTTACAAAAAAATGACTCCAGAGCACTTAAAAACCCGCTTGCAACGAAATGACTCCAGAACACTTAAAAACCCGCTTGCAACGAAATGACTCCAGAGCACTTAAAAACCCGCTTGCAACGAAATGACTCCAGAGCACGTAAAAACCCGCTTGAAACGAAATGACTCCAGAGCACTTAAAAACCCGCTTGCAATGAAATGACTCCAGAACACTTACAAACCCGCTTGCAACGAAATGACTCCAGTGCACTTAAAAACCCGCTTGCAACGAAATGACTCCAGAGCACTTAAAAACCCGCTTGCAACGAAATGACTCCAGAGCACTTAAAAACCCGCTTGCAATGAAATGACTCCAGAGTACTTAAAAACCCGCTTGCAACGAAATGACTCCAGAGCACTTAAAAACCCGCTTGCAATGAAATGACTCCAGAACACTTAAAAACCCGCTTGCAACGAAATGACTCCAGTGCACTTAAAAACCCGCTTGCAACGAAATGACTCCAGAGCACTTAAAAACCCGCTTGCAACGAAATGAATCCAGAGCACTTCAAAAACCCGCTTCCATTAAATGTCAGAGAAGTATGTAAAAACCCGCTTGCAACGAAATGATTCCAGAGCACGTAAAAACCCGCTTGCAACGAAATGACTCCAGAGTACTTAAAAACCCGCTTGCAACGAAATGCCTCCAGAGCACATAAAAAACCCACTTCCAGTGAAATGTCTGAGAAGTATGTAAAAACCCGCTTTCAACGAAATGACTCCAGAACACGTAAAAACCCGCTTGCAACGAAATGACTCCAGAGCACTTAAAAACCCGCTTACAACGAAATGCCTTCAGAGCACTTAAAAACCCGCTTGCAACGAAATGACTCCAGAACACTTAAAAACCCGCTTGCAACGAAAAGACTCCAGAGCACTTAAAAACCCGCTTGCAACGAAATGACTCCAGAGCACTTAAAAACCCTCTTGCAACGAAATGACTCCAGAGCACTTAAAAACCCGCTTGCAACGAAATGACTCCAGAGCACTTAAAAACTCGCTTGCAACGAAATGACTCCAGAGTACTTAAAAACTCGCTTGCAACGAAATGACTCCAGAACACTTAAAAACCCGCTTGCAACGAAATGACTCCAGAGTACTTAAAAACCCACTTACAACGAAATGACTCCAGAGCACTTAAAAACCCGCTTGCAACGAAATGACTCCAGAACACTTAAAAACCCGCTTGCAACGAAATGACTCCAGAGCACTTAAAAACCCGCTTGCAACGAAATGACTCCAGAGCACTTAAAAACCCGCTTGCAACGAAATGACTCCAGAGTACTTAAAAACCCGCTTGCAACGAAATGACTCCAGAGCACTTAAAAACCCGCTTGCAACGAAATGACTCCAGAACACTAAAAACCCGCTTGCATCGAAATGACTCCAGAGCACTTAAAAACCCGCTTGCAACGAAATGACTCCAGAGCACTTAAAAACCCGCTTGCAACGAAATGACTCCAGAGCACTTGAAAACCCGCTTGCAACGAAATGACTCCAGAGCACTTAAAAAACCCGCTTCCAGTGAAATGTCTGAGTAGTATGTAAAAACCCGCTTGCAACGAAATGACTCCAGAGCACGTAAAAACCCGCTTGCAACGAAATGACTCCAGAGCACTTCAAAAACCCGCTTCCAGTGAAATGTCTGAGAAGTATGTAAAAACCCGCTTGCAACGAAATGACTCCAGAGTACTTAAAAACCCGCTTGCAACGAAATGCCTCCAGAGCACTTAAAAAACCCACTTCCAGTGAAATGTCTGAGAAGTATGTAAAAACCCGCTTGCAACGAAATGACTCCAGAACACGTAAAAACCCGCTTGCAACGAAATGACTCCAGAGCACTTAAAAACCCGCTTACAACGAAATGCCTTCAGAGCACTTAAAAACCCGCTTGCAACGAAATGACTCCAGAACACTTAAAAACCCGCTTGCAACGAAAAGACTCCAGAGCACTTAAAAACCCGCTTGCAACGAAATGACTCCAGAGCACTTAAAAACTCGCTTGCAACGAAATGACTCCAGAGTACTTAAAAACTCGCTTGCAACGAAATGACTCCAGAACACTTAAAAACCCGCTTGCAACGAAATGACTCCAGAGTACTTAAAAACCAACTTACAAAAAAATGACTCCAGAGCACTTAAAAACCCGCTTGCAACGAAATGACTCCAGAACACTTAAAAACCCGCTTGCAACGAAATGACTCCAGAGCACTTAAAAACCCGCTTGCAACGAAATGACTCCAGAGCACGTAAAAACCCGCTTGAAACGAAATGACTCCAGAGCACTTAAAAACCCGCTTGCAATGAAATGACTCCAGAACACTTACAAACCCGCTTGCAACGAAATGACTCCAGTGCACTTAAAAACCCGCTTGCAACGAAATGACTCCAGAGCACTTAAAAACCCGCTTGCAACGAAATGACTCCAGAGCACTTAAAAACCCGCTTGCAATGAAATGACTCCAGAGTACTTAAAAACCCGCTTGCAACGAAATGACTCCAGAGCACTTAAAAACCCGCTTGCAACGAAATGACTCCAGAACACTAAAAACCCGCTTGCAACGAAATGACTCCAGAGCACTTAAAAACCCGCTTGCAACGAAATGACTCCAGAGCACTTAAAAACCCGCTTGCAACGAAATGACTCCAGAGCACTTGAAAACCTGCTTGCAACGAAATGACTCCAGAGCACTTAAAAAACCCGCTTCTAGTGAAATGTCTGAGAAGTATGTAAAAACCCGCTTGCAACGAAATGACTCCAGAGCACGTAAAAACCCGCTTGCAACGAAATGACTCCAGAGCACTTCAAAAACCCGCTTCCAGTTAAATGTCAGAGAAGTATGTAAAAACCCGCTTGCAACAAAATGATTCCAGAGCACGTAAAAACCCGCTTGCAACGAAATGACTCCAGAGCACTTAAAACCCCGCTTGCAACGAAATGACTCCAGAGTACTTAAAAACCCGCTTGCAACGAAATGACTCCAGAGCACTTAAAAAACCCGCTTCCAGTGAAATGTCTGAGAAGTATGTAAAAACCCGCTTGCAACGAAATGACTCCAGAGCACGTAAAAACCCGCTTGCAACGAAATGACTCCAGAGCACTTATTAAACCCGCTTCCAGTTAAATGTCAGAGAAGTATGTAAAAACCCGCTTGCAACGAAATGATTCCAGAGCACGTAAAACCCGCTTGCAACGAAATGACTCCAGAACACGTAAAAACCCGCTTGCAACGAAATGACTGCAGAGCACTTAAAAACCCGCTTACAACGAAATGCCTTCAGAGCACTTAAAAACCCGCTTGCAACGAAATGACTCCAGAACACTTAAAAACCCGCTTGCAACGAAAAGAATCCATAGCACTTAAAAACCCGCTTGCAATGAAATGACTCCAGAGCACTTAAAAACCCTCTTGCAACGAAATGACTCCAGAGCACTTAAAAACCCCCTTGCAACGAAATGACTCCAGAGCACTTAAAAACTCGCTTGCAACAAAATGACTCCAGAGTACTTAAAAACTCGCTTGCAACGAAATGACTCCAGAACACTTAAAAACCCGCTTGCAACGAAATGACTCCAGAACACTAAAAACCCGCTTGCAACGAAATGACTCCAGAACACTAAAAACTCGCTTGCAACGAAATGCCTCCAGAGCACTTAAAAATCCGCTTGCAACGAAATGACTCCAGAGCACTTCAAAAACCCGCTTCCAGTGAAATGTCTGAGAAGTATGTAAAAACCCGCTTGCAACGAAATGATTCCAGAGCACGTAAAAACCCGCTTGCAACGAAATGACTCCAGAGCACTTAAAAACCCGCTTGCAACGAAATGACTCCAGAGCACTTCAAAAACCCGCTTCCAGTTAAATGTCAGAGAAGTATGTAAAAACCCGCTTGCAACGAAATGATTCCAGAGCACGTAAAAACCCGCTTGCAACGAAATGACTCCAGAGTACTTAAAAACCCGCTTGCAACGAAATGCCTCCAGAGCACTTGAAAAACCCACTTCCAGTGAAATGTCTGAGAAGTATGTAAAAACCCGATTGCAACGAAATGACTCCAGAACACTTAAAAACCTGCTTGCAACGAAATGACTCCAGAGCACTTAAAAACCCGCTTACAACGAAATGCCTTCAGAGCACTTAAAAACCCGCTTGCAACGAAATGACTCCAGAACACTTAAAAACCCGCTTGCAACGAAAAGACTCCAGAGCACTTAAAAAGCCGCTTGCAACGAAATGACTACAGAACACTTAAAAACCCGCTTGCAACGAAATGACTCCAGAGCACTTAAAAACCCGCTTGCAACGAAATGACTCCAGAGCACTTCAAAAACCCGCTTCCAGTTAAATGTCAGAGAAGTATGTAAAAACCCGCTTGCAACGAAATGATTCCAGAGCACGTAAAAACCCGCTTGCAACGAAATGACTCCAGAGAACTTAAAAACCCGCTTGCAACGAAATGCCTCCAGAGCAATTAAAAAACCCACTTCCAGTGAAATGTCTGAGAAGTATGTAAAAACCCGCTTTCAACGAAATGACTCCAGAACACGTAAAAACCCGCTTGCAACGAAATGACTCCAGAGCACTTAAAAACCCGCTTACAACGAAATGCCTTCAGAGCACTTAAAAACCCGCTTGCAACGAAATGACTCCAGAACACTTAAAAACCCGCTTACAACGAAAAGACTCCAGAGCACTTAAAAACCCGCTTGCAACGAAATGACTCCAGAGCACTTAAAAACCCTCTTGCAACGAAATGACTCCAGAGCACTTAAAAACCCGCTTGCAACGAAATGACTCCAGAGCACTTAAAAACTCGCTTGCAACGAAATGACTCCAGAGTACTTAAAAACTCGCTTGCAACGAAATGACTCCAGAACACTTAAAAACCCGCTTGCAACGAAATGACTCCAGAGTACTTAAAAACCAACTTACAACAAAATGACTCCAGAGCACTTAAAAACCCGCTTGCAACGAAATGACTCCAGAACACTTAAAAACCCGCTTGCAACGAAAAGACTCCAGAGCACTTAAAAACCCGCTTGCAACGAAATGACTCCAGAGCACGTAAAAACCCGCTTGAAACGAAATGACTCCAGAGCACTTAAAAACCCGCTTGCAATGAAATGACTCCAGAACACTTACAAACCCGCTTGCAACGAAATGACTCCAGTGCACTTAAAAACCCGCTTGCAACGAAATGACTCCAGAGCACTTAAAAACCCGCTTGCAACGAAATGACTCCAGAGCACTTAAAAACCCGCTTGCAACGAAATGACTCCAGAGTACTTAAAAACCCGCTTGCAACGAAATGACTCCAGAGCACTTAAAAACCCGCTTGCAACGAAATGACTCCAGAACACTAAAAACCCGCTTGCAACGAAATGACTCCAGAGCACTTAAAAACCCGCTTGCAACAAAATGACTCCAGAGCACTTAAAAACCCGCTTGCAACGAAATGACTCCAGAGCACTTGAAAACCCGCTTGCAACGAAATGACTCCAGAGCACTTAAAAAACCCGCTTCCAGTGAAATGTCTGAGAAGTATGTAAAAACCCGCTTGCAACGAAATGACTCCAGAGCACGTAAAAACCCGCTTGCAACGAAATGACTCCAGAGCACTTCAAAAACCCGCTTCCAGTGAAATGTCTGAGAAGTATGTAAAAACCCGCTTGCAACGAAATGATTCCAGAGCACGTAAAAACCCGCTTGCAACGAAATGACTCCAGAGTACTTAAAAACCCGCTTGCAACGAAATGACTCCAGAGCACTTAAAAAACCCACTTCCAGTGAAATGTCTGAGAAGTATGTAAAAACCCGCTTGCAACGAAATGACTCCAGAACACGTAAAAACCCGCTTGCAACGAAATGACTCCAGAGCACTTAAAAACCCGCTTACAACGAAATGCCTTCAGAGCACTTAAAAACACGCTTGCAACGAAATGACTCCAGAACACTTAAAAACCCGCTTGCAACGAAAAGACTGCAGAGCACTTAAAAACCCGCTTGCAACGAAATGACTCCAGAGCACTTAAAAACTCGCTTGCAACGAAATGACTCCAGAGCACTTAAAAACTCGCTTGCAACGAAATGACTCCAGAGTACTTAAAAACTCGCTTGCAACGAAATGACTCCAGAGTACTTAAAAACCCGCTTGCAACGAAATGACTCCCGAGCACTTAAAAACCCGCTTGCAACGAAATGACTCCAGAGCACGTAAAAACCCGCTTGAAACGAAATGACTCCAGAGCACTTAAAAACCCGCTTGCAATGAAATGACTCCAGAACACTTACAAACCCGCTTGCAACGAAATGACTCCAGTGCACTTAAAAACCCGCTTGCAACGAAATGACTCCAGAGCACTTAAAAACCCGCTTGCAACGAAATGACTCCAGAGCACTTAAAAACCCGCTTGCAACGAAATGACTCCAGAGTACTTAAAAACCCGCTTGCAACGAAATGACTCCAGAGCACTTAAAAACCCGCTTGCAACGAAATGACTCCAGAACACTAAAAACCCGCTTGCAACGAAATGACTCCAGAGCACTTCAAACCCGCTTCCAGTTAAATGTCAGAGAAGTATGTAAAAACCCGCTTGCAACGAAATGATTCCAGAGCACGTAAAAACCCGCTTGCAACGAAATGACTCCAGAGTACTTAAAAACCCGCTTGCAACGAAATACCTCCAGAGCACTTAAAAAACCCACTTCCAGTGAAATGTCTGAGAAGTATGTAAAAACCCGCTTGCAACGAAATGACTCCAGAACACGTAAAAACCCGCTTGCAACGAAATGACTCCAGAGCACTTAAAAACCCGCTTACAACGAAATGCCTTCAGAGCACTTAAAAACCCGCTTGCAAAGAAATGACTCCAGAACACTTAAAAACCCGCTTGCAACGAAAAGACTCCAGAGCTCTTAAAAAGCCGCTTGCAACGAAATGACTCCAGAACACTTAAAAACCCGCTTGCAACGAAATGACTCCAGAGCACTTAAAAACCCGCTTGCAACGAAATGACTCCAGAACACTTAAAACCCCGCTTGCAACGAAATGACTCCAGAGTACTTAAAAACCCGCTTGCAACGAAATGACTCCAGAGCACTTAAAACACCCGCTTCCAGTGAAATGTCTGAGAAGTATGTAAAAACCCGCTTGCAACGAAATGACTCCAGAGCACGTAAAAACCCGCTTGCAACGAAATGACTCCAGAGCACTTATTAAACCCGCTTCCAGTTAAATGTCAGAGAAGTATGTAAAAACCCGCTTGCAACGAAATGATTCCAGAGCACGTAAAACCCGCTTGCAACGAAATGACTCCAGAACACGTAAAAACCCGTTTGCAACGAAATGACTGCAGAGCACTTAAAAACCCGCTTACAACGAAATGCCTTCAGAGCACTTAAAAACCCGCTTGCAACGAAATGACTCCAGAACACTTAAAAACCCGCTTGCAACGAAAAGAATCCCGAGCACTTAAAAACCCGCTTGCAATGAAATGACTCCAGAGTACTTAAAAACCCTCTTGCAACGAAATGACTCCAGAGCACTTAAAAACCCGCTTGCAACGAAATGACTCCAGAGCACTTAAAAACTCGCTTGCAACAAAATGACTCCAGAGTACTTAAAAACTCCCTTGCAACGAAATGACTCCAGAACACTTAAAAACCTGCTTGCAACGAAATGACTCCAGAACACTAAAAACCCGCTTGCAACGAAATGACTCCAGAACACTAAAAACCCGCTTGCAACGAAATGACTCCAGAGCACTTAAAAATCCGCTTGCAACGAAATGACTCCAGAGCACTTGAATACCCGCTTGCAACGAAATGACTCCAGAGCACTTAAAAAACCCGCTTCCAGTGAAATGTCTGAGAAGTATGTAAAAACCCGCTTGCAACGAAATGACTCCAGAGCACTTAAAAACCCGCTTGCAACGAAATGACTCCAGAGCACTTCAAAAACCCGCTTCCAGTTAAATGTCAGAGAAGTATGTAAAAACCCGCTTGCAACGAAATGATTCCAGAGCACGTAAAAACCCGCTTGCAACGAAATGACTCCAGAGTACTTAAAAACCCGCTTGCAACGAAATGCCTTCAGAGCACTTGAAAAACCCACTTCCAGTGAAATGTCTGAGAAGTATGTAAAAACCCGCTTGCAACGAAATGACTCCAGAACACTTAAAAACCTGCTTGCAACGAAATGACTCCAGAGCACTTAAAAACCCGCTTACAACGAAATGCCTTCAGAGCACTTAAAAACCTGCTTGCAACGAAATGACTCCAGAACACTTAAAAACCCGCTTGCAACGAAAAGACTCCAGAGCACTTAAAAACCCGCTTGCAACGAAATGACTCCAGAGCACGTAAAAACCCGCTTGAAACGAAATGACTCCAGAGCACTTAAAAACCCGCTTGCAATGAAATGACTCCAGAACACTTACAAACCCGTTTGCAACGAAATGACTCCAGTGCACTTAAAAACCCGCTTGCAACGAAATGACTCCAGAGCACTTAAAAACCCGCTTGCAACGAAATGACTCCAGAGCACTTAAAAACCCGCTTGCAATGAAATGACTCCAGAGTACTTAAAAACCCGCTTGCAACGAAATGACTCCAGAGCACTTAAAAACCCGCTTGCAACGAAATGACTCCAGAACACTAAAAACCCGCTTGCAACGAAATGACTCCAGAGCACTTAAAAACCCGCTTGCAACGAAATGACTCCAGAGCACTTAAAAACCCGCTTGCAACGAAATGACTCCAGAGCACTTGAAAACCTGCTTGCAACGAAATGACTCCAGAGCACTTAAAAAACCCGCTTCTAGTGAAATGTCTGAGAAGTATGTAAAAACCCGCTTGCAACGAAATGACTCCAGAGCACGTAAAAACCCGCTTGCAACGAAATGACTCCAGAGCACTTCAAAAACCCGCTTCCAGTTAAATGTCAGAGAAGTATGTAAAAACCCGCTTGCAACAAAATGATTCCAGAGCACGTAAAAACCCGCTTGCAACGAAATGACTCCAGAGCACTTAAAACCCCGCTTGCAACGAAATGACTCCAGAGTACTTAAAAACCCGCTTGCAACGAAATGACTCCAGAGCACTTAAAAAACCCGCTTCCAGTGAAATGTCTGAGAAGTATGTAAAAACCCGCTTGCAACGAAATGACTCCAGAGCACGTAAAAACCCGCTTGCAACGAAATGACTCCAGAGCACTTATTAAACCCGCTTCCAGTTAAATGTCAGAGAAGTATGTAAAAACCCGCTTGCAACGAAATGATTCCAGAGCACGTAAAACCCGCTTGCAACGAAATGACTCCAGAACACGTAAAAACCCGCTTGCAACGAAATGACTGCAGAGCACTTAAAAACCCGCTTACAACGAAATGCCTTCAGAGCACTTAAAAACCCGCTTGCAACGAAATGACTCCAGAACACTTAAAAACCCGCTTGCAACGAAAAGAATCCATAGCACTTAAAAACCCGCTTGCAATGAAATGACTCCAGAGCACTTAAAAACCCTCTTGCAACGAAATGACTCCAGAGCACTTAAAAACCCCCTTGCAACGAAATGACTCCAGAGCACTTAAAAACTCGCTTGCAACAAAATGACTCCAGAGTACTTAAAAACTCGCTTGCAACGAAATGACTCCAGAACACTTAAAAACCCGCTTGCAACGAAATGACTCCAGAACACTAAAAACCCGCTTGCAACGAAATGACTCCAGAACACTAAAAACTCGCTTGCAACGAAATGCCTCCAGAGCACTTAAAAATCCGCTTGCAACGAAATGACTCCAGAGCACTTCAAAAACCCGCTTCCAGTGAAATGTCTGAGAAGTATGTAAAAACCCGCTTGCAACGAAATGATTCCAGAGCACGTAAAAACCCGCTTGCAACGAAATGATTCCAGAGCACTTAAAAACCCGCTTGCAACGAAATGACTCCAGAGCACTTCAAAAACCCGCTTCCAGTTAAATGTCAGAGAAGTATGTAAAAACCCGCTTGCAACGAAATGATTCCAGAGCACGTAAAAACCCGCTTGCAACGAAATGACTCCAGAGAACTTAAAAACCCGCTTGCAACGAAATGCCTCCAGAGCAATTAAAAAACCCACTTCCAGTGAAATGTCTGAGAAGTATGTAAAAACCCGCTTTCAACGAAATGACTCCAGAACACGTAAAAACCCGCTTGCAACGAAATGACTCCAGAGCACTTAAAAACCCGCTTACAACGAAATGCCTTCAGAGCACTTAAAAACCCGCTTGCAACGAAATGACTCCAGAACACTTAAAAACCCGCTTACAACGAAAAGACTCCAGAGCACTTAAAAACCCGCTTGCAACGAAATGACTCCAGAGCACTTAAAAACCCTCTTGCAACGAAATGACTCCAGAGCACTTAAAAACCCGCTTGCAACGAAATGACTCCAGAGCACTTAAAAACTCGCTTGCAACGAAATGACTCCAGAGTACTTAAAAACTCGCTTGCAACGAAATGACTCCAGAACACTTAAAAACCCGCTTGCAACGAAATGACTCCAGAGTACTTAAAAACCAACTTACAACAAAATGACTCCAGAGCACTTAAAAACCCGCTTGCAACGAAATGACTCCAGAACACTTAAAAACCCGCTTGCAACGAAAAGACTCCAGAGCACTTAAAAACCCGCTTGCAACGAAATGACTCCAGAGCACGTAAAAACCCGCTTGAAACGAAATGACTCCAGAGCACTTAAAAACCCGCTTGCAATGAAATGACTCCAGAACACTTACAAACCCGCTTGCAACGAAATGACTCCAGTGCACTTAAAAACCCGCTTGCAACGAAATGACTCCAGAGCACTTAAAAACCCGCTTGCAACGAAATGACTCCAGAGCACTTAAAAACCCGCTTGCAACGAAATGACTCCAGAGTACTTAAAAACCCGCTTGCAACGAAATGACTCCAGAGCACTTAAAAACCCGCTTGCAACGAAATGACTCCAGAACACTAAAAACCCGCTTGCAACGAAATGACTCCAGAGCACTTAAAAACCCGCTTGCAACAAAATGACTCCAGAGCACTTAAAAACCCGCTTGCAACGAAATGACTCCAGAGCACTTGAAAACCCGCTTGCAACGAAATGACTCCAGAGCACTTAAAAAACCCGCTTCCAGTGAAATGTCTGAGAAGTATGTAAAAACCCGCTTGCAACGAAATGACTCCAGAGCACGTAAAAACCCGCTTGCAACGAAATGACTCCAGAGCACTTCAAAAACCCGCTTCCAGTGAAATGTCTGAGAAGTATGTAAAAACCCGCTTGCAACGAAATGATTCCAGAGCACGTAAAAACCCGCTTGCAACGAAATGACTCCAGAGTACTTAAAAACCCGCTTGCAACGAAATGACTCCAGAGCACTTAAAAAACCCACTTCCAGTGAAATGTCTGAGAAGTATGTAAAAACCCGCTTGCAACGAAATGACTCCAGAACACGTAAAAACCCGCTTGCAACGAAATGACTCCAGAGCACTTAAAAACCCGCTTACAACGAAATGCCTTCAGAGCACTTAAAAACACGCTTGCAACGAAATGACTCCAGAACACTTAAAAACCCGCTTGCAACGAAAAGACTGCAGAGCACTTAAAAACCCGCTTGCAACGAAATGACTCCAGAGCACTTAAAAACTCGCTTGCAACGAAATGACTCCAGAGTACTTAAAAACTCGCTTGCAACGAAATGACTCCAGAACACTTAAAAACCCGCTTGCAACGAAATGACTCCAGAGTACTTAAAAACCAACTTACAACAAAATGACTCCAGAGCACTTAAAAACCCGCTTGCAACGAAATGACTCCAGAACACTTAAAAACCCGCTTGCAACGAAATGACTCCCGAGCACTTAAAAACCCGCTTGCAACGAAATGACTCCAGAGCACGTAAAAACCCGCTTGAAACGAAATGACTCCAGAGCACTTAAAAACCCGCTTGCAATGAAATGACTCCAGAACACTTACAAACCCGCTTGCAACGAAATGACTCCAGTGCACTTAAAAACCCGCTTGCAACGAAATGACTCCAGAGCACTTAAAAACCCGCTTGCAACGAAATGACTCCAGAGCACTTAAAAACCCGCTTGCAACGAAATGACTCCAGAGTACTTAAAAACCCGCTTGCAACGAAATGACTCCAGAGCACTTAAAAACCCGCTTGCAACGAAATGACTCCAGAACACTAAAAACCCGCTTGCAACGAAATGACTCCAGAGCACTTCAAACCCGCTTCCAGTTAAATGTCAGAGAAGTATGTAAAAACCCGCTTGCAACGAAATGATTCCAGAGCACGTAAAAACCCGCTTGCAACGAAATGACTCCAGAGTACTTAAAAACCCGCTTGCAACGAAATACCTCCAGAGCACTTAAAAAACCCACTTCCAGTGAAATGTCTGAGAAGTATGTAAAAACCCGCTTGCAACGAAATGACTCCAGAACACTTAAAAACCCGCTTGCAACGAAATGACTCCAGAGTACTTAAAAACCAACTTACAACAAAATGACTCCAGAGCACTTAAAAACCCGCTTGCAACGAAATGACTCCAGAACACTTAAAAACCCGCTTGCAACGAAATGACTCCCGAGCACTTAAAAACCCGCTTGCAACGAAATGACTCCAGAGCACGTAAAAACCCGCTTGAAACGAAATGACTCCAGAGCACTTAAAAACCCGCTTGCAATGAAATGACTCCAGAACACTTACAAACCCGCTTGCAACGAAATGACTCCAGTGCACTTAAAAACCCGCTTGCAACGAAATGACTCCAGAGCACTTAAAAACCCGCTTGCAACGAAATGACTCCAGAGCACTTAAAAACCCGCTTGCAACGAAATGACTCCAGAGTACTTAAAAACCCGCTTGCAACGAAATGACTCCAGAGCACTTAAAAACCCGCTTGCAACGAAATGACTCCAGAACACTAAAAACCCGCTTGCAACGAAATGACTCCAGAGCACTTCAAACCCGCTTCCAGTTAAATGTCAGAGAAGTATGTAAAAACCCGCTTGCAACGAAATGATTCCAGAGCACGTAAAAACCCGCTTGCAACGAAATGACTCCAGAGTACTTAAAAACCCGCTTGCAACGAAATACCTCCAGAGCACTTAAAAAACCCACTTCCAGTGAAATGTCTGAGAAGTATGTAAAAACCCGCTTGCAACGAAATGACTCCAGAACACGTAAAAACCCGCTTGCAACGAAATGACTCCAGAGCACTTAAAAACCCGCTTACAACGAAATGCCTTCAGAGCACTTAAAAACCCGCTTGCAAAGAAATGACTCCAGAACACTTAAAAACCCGCTTGCAACGAAAAGACTCCAGAGCTCTTAAAAAGCCGCTTGCAACGAAATGACTCCAGAACACTTAAAAACCCGCTTGCAACGAAATGACTCCAGAGCACTTAAAAACCCGCTTGCAACGAAATGACTCCAGAGCACTTAAAAACTCGCTTGCAACAAAATGACTCCAGAGTACTTAAAAACTCCCTTGCAACGAAATGACTCCAGAACACTTAAAAACCTGCTTGCAACGAAATGACTCCAGAACACTAAAAACCCGCTTGCAACGAAATGACTCCAGAACACTAAAAACCCGCTTGCAACGAAATGACTCCAGAGCACTTAAAAATCCGCTTGCAACGAAATGACTCCAGAGCACTTGAAAACCCGCTTGCAACGAAATGACTCCAGAGCACTTAAAAAACCCGCTTCCAGTGAAATGTCTGAGAAGTATGTAAAAACCCGCTTGCAACGAAATGACTCCAGAGCACTTAAAAACCCGCTTGCAACGAAATGACTCCAGAGCACTTCAAAAACCCGCTTCCAGTTAAATGTCAGAGAAGTATGTAAAAACCCGCTTGCAACGAAATGATTCCAGAGCACGTAAAAACCCGCTTGCAACGAAATGACTCCAGAGTACTTAAAAACCCGCTTGCAACGAAATGCCTTCAGAGCACTTGAAAAACCCACTTCCAGTGAAATGTCTGAGAAGTATGTAAAAACCCGCTTGCAACGAAATGACTCCAGAACACTTAAAAACCTGCTTGCAACGAAATGACTCCAGAGCACTTAAAAACCCGCTTACAACGAAATGCCTTCAGAGCACTTAAAAACCTGCTTGCAACGAAATGACTCCAGAACACTTAAAAACCCGCTTGCAACGAAAAGACTCCAGAGCACTTAAAAAGCCGCTTGCAACGAAATGACTACAGAACACTTAAAAACCCGCTTGCAACGAAATGACTCCAGAGCACTTAAAAACCCGCTTGCAACGAAATGACTCCAGAGCACTTCAAAAACCCGCTTCCAGTTAAATGTCAGAGAAGTATGTAAAAACCCGCTTGCAACGAAATGATTCCAGAGCACGTAAAAACCCGCTTGCAACGAAATGACTCCAGAGAACTTAAAAACCCGCTTGCACCGAAATGCCTCCAGAGCAATTAAAAAACCCACTTCCAGTGAAATATCTGAGAAGTATGTAAAAACCCGCTTGCAACGAAATGACTCCAGAGCACGTAAAAACCCGCTGGCAACGAAATGCCTTCAGAGAACTTAAAAACCCGCTTGCAACGAAATGACTCCAGAGTACTTAAAAACCCGCTTGCAACGAAATGCCTCCAGAGCAATTAAAAAACCCACTTCCAGTGAAATATCTGAGAAGTATGTAAAAACCCGCTTGCAACGAAATGACTCCAGAGCACGTAAAAACCCGCTTGCAACGAAATGACTCCAGAGCACTTATTAAACCCGCTTCCAGTTAAATGTCAGAGAAGTATGTAAAAACCCGCTTGCAACGAAATGATTCCAGAGCACGTAAAACCCGCTTGCAACGAAATGACTCCAGAACACGTAAAAACCCGCTTGCAACGAAATGACTCCAGAGCACTTAAAAACCCGCTTACAACGAAATGCCTTCAGAGCACTTAAAAACCCGCTTGCAACGAAATGACTCCAGAACACTTAAAAACCCGCTTGCAACGAAATGACTCCAGAGCACTTAAAAACCCGCTTGCAACGAAATGCCTTCAGAGCACTTAAAAACCCGCTTGCAACGAAATGACTCCAGAACACTTAAAAACCCGCTTGCAACGAAATGACTCCAGAGCACTTAAAAACCCGCTAGCAACGAAATGACTCCAGAGCACGTAAAAACCCGCTTGCAACGAAATGAATCCAGAGCACTTAAAAACCCGCTTGCAACGAAATGACTCCAGAACACTTAAAAACCTGCTTGCAACGAAATGACTCCAGTGCACTTAAAAACCCGCTTGCAACGAAATGACTCCAGAGCACTTAAAAAACCGCTTGCAACGAAATGACTCCAGAGCACTTAAAAACCAGCTTGAAACGAAATGACTCCAGAGTACTTAAAAACCCGCTTGCAACGAAATGACTCCAGAGCACTTAAAAACCCGCTTGCAACAAAATGACTCCAGAACACTAAAAACCCGCTTGCAACGAAATGACTCCAGAGCACTTAAAAACCCGCTTGCAACGAAATGATTCCAGAGCACGTAAAAACCCGCTTGCTACGAAATGACTCCAGAGTACTTAAAAACCCGCTTGCAAAGAAATACCTCCAGAGCACTTAAAAAACCCACTTCCAGTGAAGTGTCTGAGAAGTATGTAAAAACCCGATTGCAACGAAATGACTCCAGAACACGTAAAAACCCGCTTGCAACGAAATGACTCCAGAGCACTTAAAAACCCGCTTACAACGAAATGCCTTCAGAGCACTTAAAAACCCGCTTGCAACGAAATGACTCCAGAACACTTAAAAACCCGCTTGCAACGAAAAGACTCCAGAGCACTTAAAAAGCCGCTTGCAACGAAATGACTCCAGAACACTTAAAAACCCGCTTGCAACGAAATGACTCCAGAGCACTTAAAAACCTGCTTGCAACGAAATGACTCCAGAGCACTTAAAAACCCGCTTGCAACGAAATGACTCCAGAGTACTTAAAAACCCGCTTGCAATGAAATGACTCCAGAGCACTTAAAAAACCCGCTTCCAGTGAAATGTCTGAGAAGTATGTAAAAACCCGCTTGCAACGAAATGACTCCAGAGCACGTAAAAACCCGCTTGCAACGAAATGACTCCAGAGCACTTATTAAACCCGCTTCCAGTTAAATGTCAGAGAAGTATGTAAAAACCCGCTTGCAACGAAATGATTCCAGAGCACGTAAAACCCGCTTGCAACGAAATGACTCCAGAACACGTAAAAACCCGCTTGCAACGAAATGACTCCAGAGCACTTAAAAACCCGCTTACAACGAAATGCCTTCAGAGCACTTAAAAACCCGCTTGCTACGAAATGACTCCAGAACACTTAAAAACCCGCTTGCAACGAAAAGAATCCAGAGCACTTAAAAACCCGCTTGCAATGAAATGACTCCTGAGCACTTAAAAACCGTCTTGCAACGAAATGACTCCAGAGCACTTAAAAACCCGCTTGCAACGAAATGACTCCAGAGCATTTAAAAACTCGCTTGCAACAAAATGACTCCAGAGTACTTAAAAACTCGCTTGCAACGAAATGACTCCAGAACACTTAAAAACCCGCTTGCAACGAAATGACTCCAGAACACTAAAAACCCGCTTGCAACGAAATGACTCCAGAACACTAAAAACCCGCTTGCAACGAAATGACTCCAGAGCACTTAAAAATCCGCTTGCAACGAAATGACTCCAGAGCACTTGAAAACCCGCTTGCAACGAAATGACTCCAGAGCACTTAAAAAACCCGCTTCCAGTGAAATGTCTGAGAAGTATGTAAAAACCCGCTTGCAACGAAATGACTCCAGAGCACTTAAAAACCCGCTTGCAACGAAATGACTCCAGAGCACTTCAAAAACCTGCTTCCAGTTAAATGTCAGAGAAGTATGTAAAAACCCGCTTGCAACGAAATGATTCCAGAGCACGTAAAAACCCGCTTGCAACGAAATGACTCCAGAGTACTTAAAAACCCGCTTGCAACGAAATGCCTCCAGAGCACTTGAAAAACCCACTTCCAGTGAAATGTCTGAGAAGTATGTAAAAACCCGCTTGCAACGAAATGACTCCAGAACACTTAAAAACCTGCTTGCAACGAAATGACTCCAGAGCACTTAAAAACCCGCTTACAACGAAATGCCTTCAGAGCACTTAAAAACCCGCTTGCAACGAAATGACTCCAGAACACTTAAAAAACCGCTTGCAACGAAAAGACTCCAGAGCACTTAAAAAGCCGCTTGCAACGAAATGACTCCAGAACACTTAAAAACCCGCTTGCAACGAAATGACTCCAGAGCACTTAAAAACCCGCTTGCAACGAAATGACTCCAGAGCACTTCAAAAACCCGCTTCCAGTTAAATGTCAGAGAAGTATGTAAAAACCCGCTTGCAACGAAATGATTCCAGAGCACGTAAAAACCCGCTTGCAACGAAATGACTCCAGAGAACTTAAAAACCCGCTTGCAACGAAATGCCTCCAGAGCAATTAAAAAACCCACTTCCAGTGAAATATCTGAGAAGTATGTAAAAACCCGCTTGCAACGAAATGACTCCAGAGTACTTAAAAACCCGCTTGCAACGAAATGCCTCCAGAGCAATTAAAAAACCCACTTCCAGTGAAATATCTGAGAAGTATGTAAAAACCCGCTTGCAACGAAATGACTCCAGAGCACGTAAAAACCCGCTTGCAACGAAATGACTCCAGAGAACTTATTAAACCCGCTTCCAGTTAAATGTCAGAGAAGTATGTAAAAACCCGCTTGCAACGAAATGATTCCAGAGCACGTAAAACCCGCTTGCAACGAAATGACTCCAGAACACGTAAAAACCCGCTTGCAACGAAATGACTCCAGAGCACTTAAAAACCCGCTTACAACGAAATGCCTTCAGAGCACTTAAAAACCCGCTTGCAACGAAATGACTCCAGAACACGTAAAAACCCGCTTGCAACGAAATGACTCCAGAGCACTTAAAAACCCGCTTACAACGAAATGCCTTCAGAGCACTTAAAAACCCGCTTGCAACGAAATGACTCCAGAGAACTTAAAAACCCGCTTGCAACGAAATGCCTCCAGAGCAATTAAAAAACCCACTTCCAGTGAAATATCTGAGAAGTATGTAAAAACCCGCTTGCAACGAAATGACTCCAGAGCACGTAAAAACCCGCTTGCAACGAAATGCCTTCAGAGAACTTAAAAACCCGCTTGCAACGAAATGACTCCAGAGTACTTAAAAACCCGCTTGCAACGAAATGCCTCCAGAGCAATTAAAAAACCCACTTCCAGTGAAATATCTGAGAAGTATGTAAAAACCCGCTTGCAACGAAATGACTCCAGAGCACGTAAAAACCCGCTTGCAACGAAATGACTCCAGAGCACTTATTAAACCCGCTTCCAGTTAAATGTCAGAGAAGTATGTAAAAACCCGCTTGCAACGAAATGATTCCAGAGCACGTAAAACCCGCTTGCAACGAAATGACTCCAGAACACGTAAAAACCCGCTTGCAACGAAATGACTCCAGAGCACTTAAAAACCCGCTTACAACGAAATGCCTTCAGAGCACTTAAAAACCCGCTTGCAACGAAATGACTCCAGAACACTTAAAAACCCGCTTGCAACGAAATGACTCCAGAGCACTTAAAAACCCGCTTGCAACGAAATGCCTTCAGAGCACTTAAAAACCCGCTTGCAACGAAATGACTCCAGAACACTTAAAAACCCGCTTGCAACGAAATGACTCCAGAGCACTTAAAAACCCGCTAGCAACGAAATGACTCCAGAGCACGTAAAAACCCGCTTGCAACGAAATGAATCCAGAGCACTTAAAAACCCGCTTGCAACGAAATGACTCCAGAACACTTAAAAACCTGCTTGCAACGAAATGACTCCAGTGCACTTAAAAACCCGCTTGCAACGAAATGACTCCAGAGCACTTAAAAAACCGCTTGCAACGAAATGACTCCAGAGCACTTAAAAACCAGCTTGAAACGAAATGACTCCAGAGTACTTAAAAACCCGCTTGCAACGAAATGACTCCAGAGCACTTAAAAACCCGCTTGCAACGAAATGACTCCAGAACACTAAAAACCCGCTTGCAACGAAATGACTCCAGAGCACTTAAAAACCCGCTTGCAACGAAATGATTCCAGAGCACGTAAAAACCCGCTTGCTACGAAATGACTCCAGAGTACTTAAAAACCCGCTTGCAAAGAAATACCTCCAGAGCACTTAAAAAACCCACTTCCAGTGAAGTGTCTGAGAAGTATGTAAAAACCCGATTGCAACGAAATGACTCCAGAACACGTAAAAACCCGCTTGCAACGAAATGACTCCAGAGCACTTAAAAACCCGCTTACAACGAAATGCCTTCAGAGCACTTAAAAACCCGCTTGCAACGAAATGACTCCAGAACACTTAAAAACCCGCTTGCAACGAAAAGACTCCAGAGCACTTAAAAAGCCGCTTGCAACGAAATGACTCCAGAACACTTAAAAACCCGCTTGCAACGAAATGACTCCAGAGCACTTAAAAACCTGCTTGCAACGAAATGACTCCAGAGCACTTAAAAACCCGCTTGCAACGAAATGACTCCAGAGTACTTAAAAACCCGCTTGCAATGAAATGACTCCAGAGCACTTAAAAAACCCGCTTCCAGTGAAATGTCTGAGAAGTATGTAAAAACCCGCTTGCAACGAAATGACTCCAGAGCACGTAAAAACCCGCTTGCAACGAAATGACTCCAGAGCACTTATTAAACCCGCTTCCAGTTAAATGTCAGAGAAGTATGTAAAAACCCGCTTGCAACGAAATGATTCCAGAGCACGTAAAACCCGCTTGCAACGAAATGACTCCAGAACACGTAAAAACCCGCTTGCAACGAAATGACTCCAGAGCACTTAAAAACCCGCTTACAACGAAATGCCTTCAGAGCACTTAAAAACCCGCTTGCTACGAAATGACTCCAGAACACTTAAAAACCCGCTTGCAACGAAAAGAATCCAGAGCACTTAAAAACCCGCTTGCAATGAAATGACTCCTGAGCACTTAAAAACCGTCTTGCAACGAAATGACTCCAGAGCACTTAAAAACCCGCTTGCAACGAAATGACTCCAGAGCACTTAAAAACTCGCTTGCAACAAAATGACTCCAGAGTACTTAAAAACTCGCTTGCAACGAAATGACTCCAGAACACTTAAAAACCCGCTTGCAACGAAATGACTCCAGAACACTAAAAACCCGCTTGCAACGAAATGACTCCAGAACACTAAAAACCCGCTTGCAACGAAATGACTCCAGAGCACTTAAAAATCCGCTTGCAACGAAATGACTCCAGAGCACTTGAAAACCCGCTTGCAACGAAATGACTCCAGAGCACTTAAAAAACCCGCTTCCAGTGAAATGTCTGAGAAGTATGTAAAAACCCGCTTGCAACGAAATGACTCCAGAGCACTTAAAAACCCGCTTGCAACGAAATGACTCCAGAGCACTTCAAAAACCTGCTTCCAGTTAAATGTCAGAGAAGTATGTAAAAACCCGCTTGCAACGAAATGATTCCAGAGCACGTAAAAACCCGCTTGCAACGAAATGACTCCAGAGTACTTAAAAACCCGCTTGCAACGAAATGCCTCCAGAGCACTTGAAAAACCCACTTCCAGTGAAATGTCTGAGAAGTATGTAAAAACCCGCTTGCAACGAAATGACTCCAGAACACTTAAAAACCTGCTTGCAACGAAATGACTCCAGAGCACTTAAAAACCCGCTTACAACGAAATGCCTTCAGAGCACTTAAAAACCCGCTTGCAACGAAATGACTCCAGAACACTTAAAAAACCGCTTGCAACGAAAAGACTCCAGAGCACTTAAAAAGCCGCTTGCAACGAAATGACTCCAGAACACTTAAAAACCCCCTTGCAACGAAATGACTCCAGAGCACTTAAAAACCCGCTTGCAACGAAATGACTCCAGAGCACTTCAAAAACCCGCTTCCAGTTAAATGTCAGAGAAGTATGTAAAAACCGGCTTGCAACGAAATGATTCCAGAGCACGTAAAAACCCGCTTGCAACGAAATGACTCCAGAGAACTTAAAAACCCGCTTGCAACGAAATGCCTCCAGAGCAATTAAAAAACCCACTTCCAGTGAAATATCTGAGAAGTATGTAAAAACCCGCTTGCAACGAAATGACTCCAGAGTACTTAAAAACCCGCTTGCAACGAAATGCCTCCAGAGCAATTAAAAAACCCACTTCCAGTGAAATATCTGAGAAGTATGTAAAAACCCGCTTGCAACGAAATGACTCCAGAGCACGTAAAAACCCGCTTGCAACGAAATGACTCCAGAGAACTTATTAAACCCGCTTCCAGTTAAATGTCAGAGAAGTATGTAAAAACCCGCTTGCAACGAAATGATTCCAGAGCACGTAAAACCCGCTTGCAACGAAATGACTCCAGAACACGTAAAAACCCGCTTGCAACGAAATGACTCCAGAGCACTTAAAAACCCGCTTACAACGAAATGCCTTCAGAGCACTTAAAAACCCGCTTGCAACGAAATGACTCCAGAGCACTTAAAAACCCGCTTGCAACGAAATGCCTTCAGAACACTTAAAAACCCGCTTGCAACGAAATGACTCTAGAACACTTAAAAACCCGCTTGCAACGAAATGACTCCAGAGCAATTAAAAACCCGCTAGCAACGAAATGACTCCAGAGCACGTAAAAACCCGCTTGCAACGAAATGAATCCAGAGCACTTAAAAACCCGCTTGCAACAAAATGACTCCAGAACACTTAAAAACCTGCTTGCAACGAAATGACTCAAGTGCACTTAAAAACCCGCTTGCAACGAAATGACTCCAGAGCACTTAAAAAACCGCTTGTAACGAAATGACTCCAGAGCACTTAAAAACCCCCTTGCAACGAAATGACTCCAGAGTACTTAAAAACCCGCTTGCAACGAAATGACTCCAGAGCACTTAAAAACCCGCTTGCAACGAAATGACTCCAGAACACTAAAAACCCGCTTGCAACGAAATGACTCCAGAGCACTTAAAAACCCGCTTGCAACGAAATGACTCCAGAGCAATTAAAAACCCGCTTGCAAGGAAATGACTCCAGAGCACTTGAAAACCCGCTTGCAACGAAATGACTCCAGAGCACTTAAAAAACCCGCTTCCAGTGAAATGTCTGAGAAGTATGTAAAAACCCGCTTGCAACGAAATGACTCCAGAGCACGTAAAAAACCGCTTGCAACGAAATGACTCCAGAGCACTTCAAAAACCCGCTTCCAGTTAAATGTCAGAGAAGTATGTAAAAACCCGCTTGCAACGAAATGATTCCAGAGCACGTAAAACCCGCTTGCAACGAAATGACTCCAGAACACGTAAAAACCCGCTTGCAACGAAATGACTCCAGAGCACTTAAAAACCCGCTTGCAACGAAATGACTCCAGAGCACTTAAAAACTCGCTTGCAACGAAATGACTCCAGAGTACTTAAAAACTCGCTTGCAACGAAATGACTCCAGAACACTTAAAAACCCGCTTGCAACGAAATGACTCCAGAGTACCTAAAAACCCACTTACAACAAAATGACTCCAGAGCACTTCAAAACCCGCTTGCAACGAAATGACTCCAGAACACTTAAAAACCCGCTTGCAACGAAATGATTCCAGAGCACGTAAAACCCGCTTGCAACGAAATGACTCCAGAACACGTAAAAACCCGCTTGCAACGAAATGACTCCAGAGCACTTAAAAACCCGCTTACAACGAAATGCCTTCAGAGCACTTAAAAACCCGCTTGCAACGAAATGACTCCAGAACACTTAAAAACCCGCTTGCAACGAAATGACTCCAGAGCACTTAAAAACCCGCTTGCAACGAAATGCCTTCAGAACAATTAAAAACCCGCTTGCAACGAAATGACTCTAGAACACTTAAAAACCCGCTTGCAACGAAATGACTCCAGAGCAATTAAAAACCCGCTAGCAACGAAATGACTCCAGAGCACGTAAAAACCCGCTTGCAACGAAATGACTCCAGAGCAATTAAAAACCCGCTTGCAACGAAATGACTCCAGAGCACTTGAAAACCCGCTTGCAACGAAATGACTCCAGAGCACTTAAAAAACCCGCTTTCAGTGAAATGTCTGAGAAGTATGTAAAAACCCGCTTGCAACGAAATGACTCCAGAGCACGTAAAAAACCGCTTGCAACGAAATGACTCCAGAGCACTTTAAAAACCCGCTTCCAGTTAAATGTCAGAGAAGTATGTAAAAACCCGCTTGCAACGAAATGATTCCAGAGCACGTAAAACCCGCTTGCAACGAAATGCCTTCAGAACAATTAAAAACCCGCTTGCAACGAAATGACTCCAGAGCACTTAAAAACCCGCTTGCAACGAAATGACTCCAGAGCACTTAAAAACTCGCTTGCAACGAAATGACTCCAGAGTACTTAAAAACTCGCTTGCAACGAAATGACTCCAGAACACTTAAAAACCCGCTTGCAACGAAATGACTCCAGAGTACTTAAAAACCCACTTACAACAAAATGACTCCAGAGCACTTCAAAACCCGCTTGCAACGAAATGACTCCAGAACACTTAAAAACCCGCTTGCAACGAAATGACTCCAGAGTACTTAAAAACCCGCTTGCAACGAAATGACTCCAGAGCACGTAAAAACCGCTTGCAAGGAAATGACTCCAGAGCACTTAAAATCCCGCTTGCAACGAAATGACTCCAGAACACTTAAAAACCCGCTTGCAACGAAATGACTCCAGTGCACTTAAAAACCCGCTTGCAACGAAATGCCTCCAGAGCACTTAAAAACCGCTTGCAACGAAATGACTCCAGAGCACTTAAAAACCCGCTTGCAACGAAATGACTCCAGAGTACTTAAAAACCCGCTTGCAACGAAATGACTCCAGAGCACTTAAAAACCCGCTTGCAACGAAATGACTCCAGAACACTAAAAACCCGCTTGGAACGAAATGACTCCAGAGCACTTAAAAACCCGCTTGCAACGAAATGACTCCAGAGCACTTAAAAACCCACTTGCAACGAAATGACTCCAGAGCACTTGAAAACCCGCTTGCAACGAAATGACTCCAGAGCACTTAAAAAACCCGCTTCCAGTGAAATGTCTGAGAAGTATGTAAAAACCCGCTTGCAACGAAATGACTCCAGAGCACGTAAAAAACCGCTTGCAACGAAATGACTCCAGAGCACTTCAAAAACCAGCTTCCAGTTAAATGTCAGAGAAGTATGTAAAAACCCGCTTGCAACGAAATGATTCCAGAGCACGTAAAAACCCGCTTGCAACGAAATGACTCCAGAACACGTAAAAACCCGCTTGCAACGAAATGACTCCAGAGCACTTAAAAACCCGCTTACAATGAAATGCCTTCAGAGCACTTAAAAACCCGCTTGCAACGAAATGACTCCAGAACACTTAAAAACCTGCTTGCAACGAAAAGACTCCAGAGCACTTAAAAACCCGCTTGCAATGAAATGACTCCAGAGCACTTAAAAACCCTCTTGCAACGAAATGACTCCAGAGCACTTAAAAACCCGCTTGCAACGAAATGACTCCAGAGCACTTAAAAACTCGCTTGCAACAAAATGACTCCAGAGTACTTAAAAACTCGCTTGCAACGAAATGACTCCAGAACACTTAAAAACCCGCTTGCAACGAAATGACTCCAGAACACTAAAAACCCGCTTGCAACGAAATGACTCCAGAACACTAAAAACCCGCTTGCAACGAAATGACTCCAGAGCACTTAAAAACCCGCTTGCAACGAAATGTCTCCAGAGCACTTGAAAACCCGCTTGCAACGAAATGACTCCAGAGCACTTAAAAAACCCGCTTCCAGTGAAATGTCTGAGAAGTATGTAAAAACCCGCTTGCAACGAAATGACTCCAGAGCACTTAAAAACCCGCTTGCAACGAAATGACTCCAGAGCACTTCAAACACCCGCTTCGAGTTAAATGTCAGAGAAGTATGTAAAAACACGCTTGCAACGAAATGATTCCAGAGCACGTAAAAACCCGCTTGCAACGAAATGACTCCAGAGTACTTAAAAACCCGCTTGCAACGAAATGCCTCCAGAGCACTTAAAAAACCCACTTCCAGTGAAATGTCTGAGAAGTATTTAAAAACCCGCTTGCAACGAAATGACTCCAGAACACGTAAAAACCCGCTTGCAACGAAATGACTCCAGAGCACTTAAAAACCCGCTTACAACGAAATGCCTTCAGAGCACTTAAAAACCCGCTTGCAACGAAATGACTCCAGAACACTTAAAAACCGGCTTGCAACGAAAAGACTCCAGAGCACTTAAAAACCCGCTTGCAACGAAATGACTCCAGAGCACTTAAAAACCCTCTTGCAACGAAATGACTCCAGAGCACTTAAAAACCCGCTTGCAAGGAAATGACTCCAGAGCACTTAAAAACCCGCTTGCAACGAAATGACTCCAGAACACTTAAAAACCGGCTTGCAACGAAAAGACTCCAGAGCACTTAAAAACCCGCTTGCAACGAAATGACTCCAGAGCACTTAAAAACCCGCTTGCAACTAAATGACTCCAGAGCACGTAAAAACCCGCTTGCAACGAAATGACTCCAGAGCACTTAAAAACCCGCTTGCAATGAAATGACTCCAGAACACTTAAAAACCCGCTTGCAACGAAATGACTCCAGTGCACTTAAAAACCCGCTTGCAACGAAATGACTCCAGAGCACTTAAAAACCCGCTTGCAACGAAATGACTCCAGAGCACTTAAAAAACCCGGTTCCAGTGAAATGTCTGAGAAGTATGTAAAAACCCGCTTGCAACGAAATGACTCCAGAGCACTTAAAAACCCGCTTGCAACGAAATGACTCCAGAACACTTAAAAACCCGCTTGCAACGAAATGACACCAGTGCACTTAAAAACCCGCTTGCAACGAAATGCCTCCAGAGCACTTAAAAACCGCTTGCAACGAAATGACTCCAGAGCACTTAAAAACCCGCTTGCAATGAAATGACTCCAGAGCACTTAAAAACCCGCTTGCAATGAAATGACTCCAGAACACTAAAAACCCGCTTGCAACGAAATGACTCCAGAGCACTTAAAAACCCGCTTGCAACGAAATGACTCCAGACCAATTAAAAACCCGCTTGCAACGAAATGACTCCAGAGCACTTGAAAACCCGCTTGCAAGGAAATGACTCCAGAGCACTTAAAAAACCCGCTTCCAGTGAAATGTCTGAGAAGTATGCAAAAACCCGCTTGCAACGAAATGACTCCAGAGCACGTAAAAAACCGCTTGCAACGAAATGACTCCAAAGCACTTCAAAAACACGCTTCCAGTTAAATGTCAGAGAAGTATGTAAAAACCCGCTTGCAACGAAATGATTCCAGAGCACGTAAAACCCGCTTGCAACGAAATGACTCCAGAACACGTAAAAATCCGCTTGCAACGAAATGACTCCAGAGCACTTAAAAACCCGCATGCAACGAAATGACTCCAGAGCACTTAAAAACTCGCTTGCAACGAAATGACTCCAGAGTACTTAAAAACTCGCTTGCAACGAAATGACTCCAGAACACTTAAAAACCCGCTTGCAACGAAATGACTCCAGAGTACTTAAAAACCCACTTACAACAAAATGACTCCAGAGCACTTCAAAACCCGCTTGCAACGAAATGACTCCAGAACACTTAAAAACCCGCTTGCAACGAAATGACTCCAGAGTACTTAAAAACCCGCTTGCAACGAAATGACTCCAGAGCACGTAAAAACCGCTTGCAACGAAATGACTCCAGAGCACTTAAAAACCCGCTTGCAACGAAATGACTCCAGAGCACTTAAAAACCCGCTTGCAACGAAATGACTCCAGTGCACTTAAAAACCCGCTTGCAACGAAATGCCTCCAGAGCACTTAAAAACCGCTTGCAACGAAATGACTCCAGAGCACTTAAAAACCCGCTTGCAACGAAATGACTCCAGAGCACTTAAAAACCCGCTTGCAACGAAATGACTCCAGAGCACTTAAAAACCCGCTTGCAACGAAATGACTCCAGAACACTAAAAACCCGCTTGGAACGAAATGACTCCAGAGCACTTAAAAACCCGCTTGCAACGAAATGACTCCAGAGCACTTAAAAACCCACTTGCAACGAAATGACTCCAGCGCACTTGAAAACCCGCTTGCAACGAAATGACTCCAGAGCACTTAAAAAACCCGCTTCCAGTGAAATGTCTGAGAAGTATGTAAAAACCCGCTTGCAACGAAATGACTCCAGAGCACGTAAAAAACCGCTTGCAACGAAATGACTCCAGAGCACTTCAAAAACCCGCTTCCAGTTAAATGTCAGAGAAGTATGTAAAAACCCGCTTGCAACGAAATGATTCCAGAGCACGTAAAAACCCGCTTGCAACGAAATGACTCCAGAACACGTAAAAACCCGCTTGCAACGAAATGACTCCAGAGCACTTAAAAACCCGCTTACAACGAAATGCCTTCAGAGCACTTAAAAACCCGCTTGCAACGAAATGACTCCAGAACACTTAAAAACCTGCTTGCAACGAAAAGACTCCAGAGCACTTAAAAACCCGCTTGCAATGAAATGACTCCAGAGCACTTAAAAACCCTCTTGCAACGAAATGACTCCAGAGCACTTAAAAACCCGCTTGCAACGAAATGACTCCAGAGCACTTAAAAACTCGCTTGCAACAAAATGACTCCAGAGTACTTAAAAACTCGCTTGCAACGAAATGACTCCAGAACACTTAAAAACCCGCTTGCAACGAAATGACTCCAGAACACTAAAAACCCGCTTGCAACGAAATGACTCCAGAACACTAAAAACCCGCTTGCAACGAAATGACTCCAGAGCACTTAAAAAACCCACTTCCAGTGAAATGTCTGAGAAGTATTTAAAAACCCGCTTGCAACGAAATGACTCCAGAACACGTAAAAACCCGCTTGCAACGAAATGACTCCAGAGCACTTAAAAACCCGCTTACAACGAAATGCCTTCAGAGCACTTAAAAACCCGCTTGCAACGAAATGACTCCAGAACACTTAAAAACCCGCTTGCAACGAAAAGACTCCAGAGCACTTAAAAACCCGCTTGCAACGAAATGACTCCAGAGCACTTAAAAACCCTCTTGCAACGAAATGACTCCAGAGCACTTAAAAACCCGCTTGCAAGGAAATGACTCCAGAGCACTTAAAAAGTCGCTTGCAACGAAATGACTCCAGAGTACTTAAAAACTCGCTTGCAACGAAATGACTCCAGAACACTTATAAACCCGCTTGCAACGAAATGACTCCAGAGTACTTAAAAACCCACTTACAACAAAATGACTCCAGAGCACTTAAAAACCCACTTGCAACGAAATGACTCCAGAACACTTAAAAACCCGCTTGCAACGAAATGACTCCAGAGCACTTAAAAACCCGCTTGCAACTAAATGACTCCAGAGCACGTAAAAACCCGCTTGCAACGAAATGACTCCAGAGCACTTAAAAACCCGCTTGCAATGAAATGACTCCAGAACACTTAAAAACCCGCTTGCAACGAAATGACTCCAGTGCACTTAAAAACCCGCTTGCAACGAAATGACTCCAGAGCACTTAAAAACCCGCTTGCAACGAAATGACTCCAGAGCACTTAAAAAACCCGCTTCCAGTGAAATGTCTGAGAAGTATGTAAAAACCCGCTTGCAACGAAATGACTCCAGAGCACGTAAAAACCCGCTTGCAACGAAATGACTCCAGAGCATTTCAAAAACCCGCATCCAGTTCAATGTCAGAGAAGTATGTAAAAACCCGCTTGCAACGAAATGATTCCAGAGCACGTAAAAACCCGCTTGCAACGAAATGACTCCAGAGTACTTAAAAACCCGCTTGCAACGAAATGACTCCAGAGCACTTAAAAACCCGCTTGCAACGAAATGACTCCAGAACACTAAAAACCCGCTTGCAACGAAATGACTCCAGAGCACTTAAAAACCCGCTTGCAACGAAATGACTCCAGAGCACTTAAAAACCCGCTTGCAACGAAATGACTCCAGAGCACTTGAAAACCCGCTTGCAACGAAATGACTCCAGAGCACTTAAAAAACCCGCTTCCAGTGAAATGTCTGAGAAGTATGTAAAAACCCGCTTGCAACGAAATGACTCCAGAGCACGTAAAAACCCGCTTGCAACGAAATGACTCCAGAGCACTTCAAAAACCCGCTTCCAGTGAAATGTCTGAGAAGTATGTAAAAACCCGCTTGCAACGAAATGATTCCAGAGCACGTAAAAACCCGCTTGCAACGAAATGACTCCAGAGTACTTAAAAACCCGCTTGCAACGAAATGCCTCCAGAGCACTTAAAAAACCCACTTCCAGTGAAATGTCTGAGAAGTATGTAAAAACCCGCTTGCAACGAAATGACTCCAGAACACGTAAAAACCCGCTTGCAACGAAATGACTCCAGAGCACTTAAAAACCCGCTTACAACGAAATGCCTTCAGAGCACTTAAAAACCCGCTTGCAACGAAATGACTCCAGAACACTTAAAAACCCGCTTGCCACGAAAAGATTCCAGAGCACTTAAAAACCCGCTTGCAACGAAATGACTCCAGAGCACTTAAAAACTCGCTTGCAACGAAATGACTCCAGAGTACTTAAAAACTCGCTTGCAACGAAATGACTCCAGAACACTTAAAAACCCGCTTGCAACGAAATGACTCCAGAGTACTTAAAAACCAACTTACAACAAAATGACTCCAGAGCACTTAAAAACCCGCTTGCAACGAAATGACTCCAGAACACTTAAAAACCCGCTTGCAACGAAATGACTCCAGAGCACTTAAAAACCCGCTTGCAACGAAATGACTCCAGAGCACGTAAAAACCCGCTTGAAACGAAATGACTCCAGAGCACTTAAAAACCCGCTTGGAATGAAATGACTCCAGAGCACTTAAAAACCCGCTTGCAACGAAATGACTCCAGAGCACTTAAAAACCCGCTTGCAACGAAATGACTCCAGAGCACTTGAAAACCTGCTTGCAACGAAATGACTCCAGAGCACTTAAAAAACCCGCTTCTAGTGAAATGTCTGAGAAGTATGTAAAAACCCGCTTGCAACGAAATGACTCCAGAGCACGTAAAAACCCGCTTGCAACGAAATGACTCCAGAGCACTTCAAAAACCCGCTTCCAGTTAAATGTCAGAGAAGTATGTAAAAACCCGCTTGCAAAGAAATGATTCCAGAGCACGTAAAAACCCGCTTGCAACGAAATGACTCCAGAGCACTTAAAACCCCGCTTGCAACGAAATGACTCCAGAGTACTTAAAAACCCGCTTGCAACGAAATGACTCCAGAGCACTTAAAAAACCCGCTTCCAGTGAAATGTCTGAGAAGTATGTAAAAACCCGCTTGCAACGAAATGACTCCAGAGCACGTAAAAACCCGCTTGCAACGAAATGACTCCAGAGCACTTATTAAACCCGCTTCCAGTTAAATGTCAGAGAAGTATGTAAAAACCCGCTTGCAACGAAATGATTCCAGAGCACGTAAAACCCGCTTGCAACGAAATGACTCCAGAACACGTAAAAACCCGCTTGCAACGAAATGACTGCAGAGCACTTAAAAACCCGCTTACAACGAAATGCCTTCAGAGCACTTAAAAACCCGCTTGCAACGAAATGACTCCAGAACACTTAAAAACCCGCTTGCAACGAAAAGAATCCAGAGCACTTAAAAACCCGCTTGCAATGAAATGCCTCCAGAGCACTTAAAAAACCCACTTCCAGTGAAATGTCTGAGAAGTATTTAAAAACCCGCTTGCAACGAAATGACTCCAGAACACGTAAAAACCCGCTTGCAACGAAATGACTCCAGAGCACTTAAAAACCCGCTTACAACGAAATGCCTTCAGAGCACTTAAAAACCCGCTTGCAACGAAATGACTCCAGAACACTTAAAAACCCGCTTGCAACGAAAAGACTCCAGAGCACTTAAAAACCCGCTTGCAACGAAATGACTCCAGAGCACTTAAAAACCCTCTTGCAACGAAATGACTCCAGAGCACTTAAAAACCCGCTTGCAAGGAAATGACTCCAGAGCACTTAAAAAGTCGCTTGCAACGAAATGACTCCAGAGTACTTAAAAACTCGCTTGCAACGAAATGACTCCAGAACACTTAAAAACCCGCTTGCAACGAAATGACTCCAGAGTACTTGAAAACCCACTTACAACAAAATGACTCCAGAGCACTTAAAAACCCGCTTGCAACGAAATGACTCCAGAACACTTAAAAACCCGCTTGCAACGAAATGACTATAGAGCACTTAAAAACCCGCTTGCAACTAAATGACTCCAGAGCACGTAAAAACCCGCTTGCAACGAAATGACTCCAGAGCACTTAAAAACCCGCTTGCAATGAAATGACTCCAGAACACTTAAAAACCCGCTTGCAACGAAATGACTCCAGTGCACTTAAAAACCCGCTTGCAACGAAATGACTCCAGAGCACTTAAAAACCCGCTTGCAACGAAATGACTCCAGAGCACTTCAAAAACCCGCTTCCAGTTAAATGTCAGAGAAGTATGTAAAAACCCGCTTGCAACGAAATGATTCCAGAGCACGTAAAAACCCGCTTGCAACGAAATGACTCCAGAGTACTTAAAAACCCGCTTGCAACGAAATGCCTCCAGAGCACTTAAAAAACCCACTTCCAGTGAAATGTCTGAGAAGTATGTAAAAACCCGCTTTCAACGAAATGACTCCAGAACACGTAAAAACCCGCTTGCAACGAAATGACTCCAGAGCACTTAAAAACCCGCTTACAACGAAATGCCTTCAGAGCACTTAAAAACCCGCTTGCAACGAAATGACTCCAGAACACTTAAAAACCCGCTTGCAACGAAAAGACTCCAGAGCACTTAAAAACCCGCTTGCAACGAAATGACTCCAGAGCACTTAAAAACCCTCTTGCAACGAAATGACTCCAGAGCACTTAAAAACCCCCTTGCAACGAAATGACTCCAGAGCACTTAAAAACCCGCTTGCAACGAAATGACTCCAGAGTACTTAAAAACTCGCTTGCAACGAAATGACTCCAGAACACTTAAAAACCCGCTTGGAATGAAATGACTCCAGAGCACTTAAAAACCCGCTTGCAACGAAATGACTCCAGAGCACTTAAAAACCCGCTTGCAACGAAATGACTCCAGAGCACTTGAAAACCTGCTTGCAACGAAATGACTCCAGAGCACTTAAAAAACCCGCTTCTAGTGAAATGTCTGAGAAGTATGTAAAAACCCGCTTGCAACGAAATGACTCCAGAGCACGTAAAAACCCGCTTGCAACGAAATGACTCCAGAGCACTTCAAAAACCCGCTTCCAGTTAAATGTCAGAGAAGTATGTAAAAACCCGCTTGCAAAGAAATGATTCCAGAGCACGTAAAAACCCGCTTGCAACGAAATGACTCCAGAGCACTTAAAACCCCGCTTGCAACGAAATGACTCCAGAGTACTTAAAAACCCGCTTGCAACGAAATGACTCCAGAGCACTTAAAAAACCCGCTTCCAGTGAAATGTCTGAGAAGTATGTAAAAACCCGCTTGCAACGAAATGACTCCAGAGCACGTAAAAACCCGCTTGCAACGAAATGACTCCAGAGCACTTATTAAACCCGCTTCCAGTTAAATGTCAGAGAAGTATGTAAAAACCCGCTTGCAACGAAATGATTCCAGAGCACGTAAAACCCGCTTGCAACGAAATGACTCCAGAACACGTAAAAACCCGCTTGCAACGAAATGACTGCAGAGCACTTAAAAACCCGCTTACAACGAAATGCCTTCAGAGCACTTAAAAACCCGCTTGCAACGAAATGACTCCAGAACACTTAAAAACCCGCTTGCAACGAAAAGAATCCAGAGCACTTAAAAACCCGCTTGCAATGAAATGCCTCCAGAGCACTTAAAAAACCCACTTCCAGTGAAATGTCTGAGAAGTATTTAAAAACCCGCTTGCAACGAAATGACTCCAGAACACGTAAAAACCCGCTTGCAACGAAATGACTCCAGAGCACTTAAAAACCCGCTTACAACGAAATGCCTTCAGAGCACTTAAAAACCCGCTTGCAACGAAATGACTCCAGAACACTTAAAAACCCGCTTGCAACGAAAAGACTCCAGAGCACTTAAAAACCCGCTTGCAACGAAATGACTCCAGAGCACTTAAAAACCCTCTTGCAACGAAATGACTCCAGAGCACTTAAAAACCCGCTTGCAAGGAAATGACTCCAGAGCACTTAAAAAGTCGCTTGCAACGAAATGACTCCAGAGTACTTAAAAACTCGCTTGCAACGAAATGACTCCAGAACACTTAAAAACCCGCTTGCAACGAAATGACTCCAGAGTACTTGAAAACCCACTTACAACAAAATGACTCCAGAGCACTTAAAAACCCGCTTGCAACGAAATGACTCCAGAACACTTAAAAACCCGCTTGCAACGAAATGACTATAGAGCACTTAAAAACCCGCTTGCAACTAAATGACTCCAGAGCACGTAAAAACCCGCTTGCAACGAAATGACTCCAGAGCACTTAAAAACCCGCTTGCAATGAAATGACTCCAGAACACTTAAAAACCCGCTTGCAACGAAATGACTCCAGTGCACTTAAAAACCCGCTTGCAACGAAATGACTCCAGAGCACTTAAAAACCCGCTTGCAACGAAATGACTCCAGAGCACTTCAAAAACCCGCTTCCAGTTAAATGTCAGAGAAGTATGTAAAAACCCGCTTGCAACGAAATGATTCCAGAGCACGTAAAAACCCGCTTGCAACGAAATGACTCCAGAGTACTTAAAAACCCGCTTGCAACGAAATGCCTCCAGAGCACTTAAAAAACCCACTTCCAGTGAAATGTCTGAGAAGTATGTAAAAACCCGCTTTCAACGAAATGACTCCAGAACACGTAAAAACCCGCTTGCAACGAAATGACTCCAGAGCACTTAAAAACCCGCTTACAACGAAATGCCTTCAGAGCACTTAAAAACCCGCTTGCAACGAAATGACTCCAGAACACTTAAAAACCCGCTTGCAACGAAAAGACTCCAGAGCACTTAAAAACCCGCTTGCAACGAAATGACTCCAGAGCACTTAAAAACCCTCTTGCAACGAAATGACTCCAGAGCACTTAAAAACCCCCTTGCAACGAAATGACTCCAGAGCACTTAAAAACCCGCTTGCAACGAAATGACTCCAGAGTACTTAAAAACTCGCTTGCAACGAAATGACTCCAGAACACTTAAAAACCCGCTTGCAACGAAATGACTCCAGAGTACTTAAAAACCCGCTTGCAACGAAATGCCTCCAGAGCACTTAAAAAACCCACTTCCAGTGAAATGTCTGAGAAGTATGTAAAAACCCGCTTTCAACGAAATGACTCCAGAACACGTAAAAACCCGCTTGCAACGAAATGACTCCAGAGCACTTAAAAACCCGCTTACAACGAAATGCCTTCAGAGCACTTAAAAACCCGCTTGCAACGAAATGACTCCAGAACACTTAAAAACCCGCTTGCAACGAAATGACTCCAGAGCACTTCAAAAACCCGCTTCCAGTTAAATGTCAGAGAAGTATGTAAAAACCCGCTTGCAACGAAATGATTCCAGAGCACGTAAAAACCCGCTTGCAACGAAATGACTCCAGAGTACTTAAAAACCCGCTTGCAACGAAATGCCTCCAGAGCACTTAAAAAACCCACTTCCAGTGAAATGTCTGAGAAGTATGTAAAAACCCGCTTTCAACGAAATGACTCCAGAACACGTAAAAACCCGCTTGCAACGAAATGACTCCAGAGCACTTAAAAACCCGCTTACAACGAAATGCCTTCAGAGCACTTAAAAACCCGCTTGCAACGAAATGACTCCAGAACACTTAAAAACCCGCTTGCAACGAAAAGACTCCAGAGCACTTAAAAACCCGCTTGCAACGAAATGACTCCAGAGCACTTAAAAACCCTCTTGCAACGAAATGACTCCAGAGCACTTAAAAACCCCCTTGCAACGAAATGACTCCAGAGCACTTAAAAACCCGCTTGCAACGAAATGACTCCAGAGTACTTAAAAACTCGCTTGCAACGAAATGACTCCAGAACACTTAAAAACCCGCTTGCAACGAAATGACTCCAGAGTACTTAAAAACCCGCTTACAACGAAATGACTCCAGAGCACTTAAAAACCCGCTTGCAACGAAATGACTCCAGAACACTTAAAAACCCGCTTGCAACGAAATGACTCCAGAGCACTTAAAAACCCGCTTGCAACGAAATGACTCCAGAGCACTTAAAAACCCGCTTGCAACGAAATGACTCCAGAGCACTTAAAAACCCGCTTGCAACGAAATGACTCCAGAGCACTTAAAAACCCGCTTGCAACGAAATGACTCCAGAACACTAAAAACCCGCTTGCAACGAAATGACTCCAGAGCACTTAAAAACCCGCTTGCAACGAAATGACTCCAGAGCACTTAAAAACCCGCTTGCAACGAAATGACTCCAGAGCACTTGAAAACCCGCTTGCAAAGAAATGACTCCAGAGCACTTAAAAAACCCGCTTCCAGTGAAATGTCTGAGAAGTATGTAAAAACCCGCTTGCAACGAAATGACTCCAGAGCACGTAAAAACCCGCTTGCAACGAAATGACTCCAGAGCACTTCAAAAACCCGCTTCCAGTGAAATGTCTGAGAAGTATGTAAAAACCCGCTTGCAACGAAATGATTCCAGAGCACGTAAAAACCCGCTTGCAACGAAATGACTCCAGAGTACTTAAAAACCCGCTTGCAACGAAATGCCTCCAGAGCACTTAAAAAACCCACTTCCAGTGAAATGTCTGAGAAGTATGTAAAAACCCGCTTGCAACGAAATGACTCCAGAACACGTAAAAACCCGCTTGCAACGAAATGACTCCAGAGCACTTAAAAACCCGCTTACAACGAAATGCCTTCAGAGCACTTAAAAACCCGCTTGCAACGAAATGACTCCAGAACACTTAAAAACCCGCTTGCAACGAAAAGACTCCAGAGCACTTAAAAACCCGCTTGAAACGAAATGACTCCAGAGCACTTAAAAACTCGCTTGCAACGAAATGACTCCAGAGTACTTAAAAACTCGCTTGCAACGAAATGACTCCAGAACACTTAAAAACCCGCTTGCAACGAAATGACTCCAGAGTACTTAAAAACCAACTTACAACAAAATGACTCCAGAGCACTTAAAAACCCGCTTGCAACGAAATGACTCCAGAACACTTAAAAACCCGCTTGCAACGAAATGACTCCAGAGCACTTAAAAACCCGCTTGCAACGAAATGACTCCAGAGCACGTAAAAACCCGCTTGAAACGAAATGACTCCAGAGCACTTAAAAACCCGCTTGCAATGAAATGACTCCAGAACACTTACAAACCCGCTTGCAACGAAATGACTCCAGTGCACTTAAAAACCCGCTTGCAACGAAATGACTCCAGAGCACTTAAAAACCCGCTTGCAACGAAATGACTCCAGAGCACTTAAAAACCCGCTTGCAACGAAATGACTCCAGAGTACTTAAAAACCCGCTTGCAACGAAATGACTCCATAGCACTTAAAAACCCGCTTGCAAAGAAATGACTCCAGAACACTAAAAACCCGCTTGCAACGAAATGACTCCAGAGCACTTAAAAACCCGCTTGCAACGAAATGACTCCAGAGCACTTAAAAACCCGCTTGCAACGAAATGACTCCAGAGCACTTGAAAACCTGCTTGCAACGAAATGACTCCAGAGCACTTAAAAAACCCGCTTCTAGTGAAATGTCTGAGAAGTATGTAAAAACCCGCTTGCAACGAAATGACTCCAGAGCACGTAAAAACCCGCTTGCAACGAAATGACTCCAGAGCACTTCAAAAACCCGCTTCCAGTTAAATGTCAGAGAAGTATGTAAAAACCCGCTTGCAACGAAATGATTCCAGAGCACGTAAAAACCCGCTTGCAACGAAATGACTCCAGAGCACTTAAAACCCCGCTTGTAACGAAATGACTCCAGAGTACTTAAAAACCCGCTTGCAACGAAATGACTCCAGAGCACTTAAAAAACCCGCTTCCAGTGAAATGTCTGAGAAGTATGTAAAAACCCGCTTGCAACGAAATGACTCCAGAGCACGTAAAAACCCGCTTGCAACGAAATGACTCCAGAGCACTTATTAAACCCGCTTCCAGTTAAATGTCAGAGAAGTATGTAAAAACCCGCTTGCAACGAAATGATTCCAGAGCACGTAAAACCCGCTTGCAACGAAATGACTCCAGAACACGTAAAAACCCGCTTGCAACGAAATGACTGCAGAGCACTTAAAAACCCGCTTGCAACGAAATGACTCCAGAGCACTTAAAAACTCGCTTGCAACAAAATGACTCCAGAGTACTTAAAAACTCGCTTGCAACGAAATGACTCCAGAACACTTAAAAACCCGCTTGCAACGAAATGACTCCAGAACACTAAAAACCCGCTTGCAACGAAATGACTCCAGAACACTAAAAACCCGCTTTCAACGAAATGACTCCAGAGCACTTAAAAATCCGCTTGCAACGAAATGACTCCAGAGCACTTGAAAACCCGCTTGCAACGAAATGACTCCAGAGCACTTAAAAAACCCGCTTCCAGTGAAATGTCTGAGAAGTATGTAAAAACCCGCTTGCAACGAAATGACTCCAGAGCACTTAAAAACCCGCTTGCAACGAAATGACTCCAGAGCACTTCAAAAACCCGCTTCCAGGTAATTGTCAGAGAAGTATGTAAAAACCCGCTTGCAACGAAATGATTCCAGAGCACGTAAAAACCCGCTTGCAACGAAATGACTCCAGAGTACTTAAAAACCCGCTTGCAACGAAATGCCTCCAGAGCACTTGAAAAACCCACTTCCAGTGAAATGTCTGAGAAGTATGTAAAAACCCGCTTGCAACGAAATGACTCCAGAACACTTAAAAACCTGCTTGCAACGAAATGACTCCAGAGCACTTAAAAACCCGCTTACAACGAAATGCCTTCAGAGCACTTAAGAACCCGCTTGCAACGAAATGACTCCAGAACACTTAAAAACCCGCTTGCAACGAAAAGACTCCAGAGCACTTAAAAAGCCGCTTGCAACGAAATGACTACAGAACACTTAAAAACCCGCTTGCAACGAAATGACTCCAGAGCACTTAAAAACCCGCTTGCAACGAAATGACTCCAGAGCACTTCAAAAACCCGCTTCCAGTTAAATGTCAGAGAAGTATGTAAAAACCCGCTTGCAACGAAATGATTCCAGAGCACGTAAAAACCCGCTTGCAACGAAATGACTCCAGAGAACTTAAAAACCCGCTTGCAACGAAATGACTCCAGAGCACTTGAAAACCCGCTTGCAACGAAATGACTCCAGAGCACTTAAAAAACCCGCTTCCAGTGAAATGTCTGAGAAGTATGTAAAAACCCGCTTGCAACGAAATGACTCCAGAGCACGTAAAAACCCGCTTGCAATGAAATGACTCCAGAGCACTTCAAAAACCCGCTTCCAGTGAAATGTCTGAGAAGTATGTAAAAACCCGCTTGCAACGAAATGATTCCAGAGCACGTAAAAACCCGCTTGCAACGAAATGACTCCAGAGTACTTAAAAACCCGCTTGCAACGAAATGCCTCCAGAGCACTTAAAAAACCCACTTCCAGTGAAATGTCTGAGAAGTATGTAAAAACCCGCTTGCAACGAAATGACTCCAGAACACGTAAAAACCCGCTTGCAACGAAATGACTCCAGAGCACTTAAAAACCCGCTTACAACGAAATGCCTTCAGAGCACTTAAAAACCCGCTTGCAACGAAATGACTCCAGAACACTTAAAAACCCGCTTGCAACGAAAAGAATCCAGAGCACTTAAAAACCCGCTTGCAATGAAATGACTCCAGAGCACTTAAAAACCCTCTTGCAACGAAATGACTCCAGAGCACTTAAAAACCTGCTTGCAACGAAATGACTCCAGAGCACTTAAAAACTCGCTTGCAACAAAATGACTCCAGAGTACTTAAAAACTCCCTTGCAACGAAATGACTCCAGAGCACTTAAAAATCCGCTTGCAATGAAATGACTCCAGAGCACTTGAAAACCCGCTTGCAACGAAATGACTCCAGAGCACTTAAAAAACCCGCTTCCAGTGAAATGTCTGAGAAGTATGTAAAAACCCGCTTGCAACGAAATGACTCCAGAGCACTTAAAAACCCGCTTGCAACGAAATGACTCCAGAGCACTTCAAAAACCCTCTTCCAGTTAAATGTCAGAGAAGTATGTAAAAACCCGCTTGCAACGAAATGATTCCAGAGCACGTAAAACCCGCTTGCAACGAAATGACTCCAGAACACGTAAAAACCCGCTTGCAACGAAATGACTCCAGAGCACTTAAAAACCCGCATGCAACGAAATGACTCCAGAGCACTTAAAAACTCGCTTGCAACGAAATGACTCCAGAGTACTTAAAAACTCGCTTGCAACGAAATGACTCCAGAACACTTAAAAACCCGCTTGCAACGAAATGACTCCAGAGTACTTAAAAACCCACTTACAACAAAATGACTCCAGAGCACTTCAAAACCCGCTTGCAACGAAATGACTCCAGAACACTTAAAAACCCGCTTGCAACGAAATGACTCCAGAGTACTTAAAAACCCACTTACAACAAAATGACTCCAGAGCACTTCAAAACCCGCTTGCAACGAAATGACTCCAGAACACTTAAAAACCCGCTTGCAACGAAATGACTCCAGAGTACTTAAAAACCCGCTTGCAACGAAATGACTCCAGAGCACGAAAAACCGCTTGCAACGAAATGACTCCAGAGCACTTAAAAACCCGCTTGCAACGAAATGACTCCAGAACATTTAAAAAGCCGCTTGCAACGAAATGACTACAGAACACTTAAAAACCCGCTTACAACGAAATGACTCCAGAACACTTAAAAACCCGCTTGCAACAAAAAGACTCCAGAGCACTTAAAAACCCGCTTGCAACGAAATGACTCCAGAACACTTAAAAACCCGCTTGCAACGAAATGACTCCAGAGCACTTAAAAACCCGCTTGCAACGAAATGACTCCAGAGCACTTCAAAAACCCGCTTCCAGTTAAATGTCAGAGAAGTATGTAAAAACCCGCTTGCAACGAAATGATTCCAGAGCACGTAAAAACCCGCTTGCAACGAAATGACTCCAGAGAACTTAAAAACCCGCTTGCAGCGAAATGCCTCCAGAGCAATTAAAAAACCCACTTCCAGTGAAATATCTGAGAAGTATGTAAAAACCCGCTTGCAACGAAATGACTCCAGAGCACGTAAAAACCCGCTTGCAACGAAATGCCTTCAGAGAACTTAAAAACCCGCTTGCAACGAAATGACTCCAGAGCACGTAAAAACCCGCTTGCAACGAAATGACTCCAGAGCACTTATTAAACCCGCTTCCAGTTAAATGTCAGAGAAGTATGTAAAAACCCGCTTGCAACGAAATGATTCCAGAGCACGTAAAACCCGCTTGCAACGAAATGACTCCAGAACACGTAAAAACCCGCTTGCAACGAAATGACTCCAGAGCACTTAAAAACCCGCTTACAACGAAATGCCTTCAGAGCACTTAAAAACCCGCTTGCAACGAAATGACTCCAGAACACTTAAAAACCCGCTTGCAACGAAATGACTCCAGAGCACTTAAAAACCCGCTTGCAACGAAATGCCTTCAGAGCACTTAAAAACCCGCTTGCAACGAAATGACTCCAGAACACTTAAAAACCCGCTTGCAACGAAATGACTCCAGAACACTAAAAACCCGCTTGCAACGAAATGACTCCAGAGCACTTAAAAACCCGCTTGTAACGAAATGACTCCAAAGCACTTAAAAACCCGCTTGCAACGAAATGACTCCAGAGCACTTGAAAACCCGCTTGCAACGAAATGACTCCAGAGCACTTAAAAAACCCGCTTCCAGTGAAATGTCTGAGAAGTATGTAAAAACCCGCTTGCAACGAAATGACTCCAGAGTACTTAAAAACCCGCTTGCAACGAAATGCCTCCAGAGCAATTAAAAAACCCACTTCCAGTGAAATATCTGAGAAGTATGTAAAAACCCGCTTGCAACGAAATGACTCCAGAGCACGTAAAAACCCGCTTGCAACGAAATGACTCCAGAGCACTTATTAAACCCGCTTCCATTTAAATGTCAGAGAAGTATGTAAAAACCCGCTTGCAACGAAATGATTCCAGAGCACGTAAAACCCGCTTGCAACGAAATGACTCCAGAACACGTAAAAACCCGCTTGCAACGAAATGACTCCAGAGCACTTAAAAACCCGCTTACAACGAAATGCCTTCAGAGCACTTAAAAACCCGCTTGCAACGAAATGACTCCAGAACACTTAAAAACCCGCTTGCAACGAAATGACTCCAGAGCACTTAAAAACCCGCTTGCAACGAAATGCCTTCAGAGCACTTAAAAACCCGCTTGCAACGAAATGACTCCAGAACACTTAAAAACCCGCTTGCAACGAAATGACTCCAGAACACTAAAAACCCGCTTACAACGAAATGACTCCAGAGCACTTAAAAACCCGCTTGCAACGAAATGACTCCAGAGCACTTAAAAACCCGCTTGCAACGAAATGACTCCAGAGCACTTGAAAACCCGCTTGCAAAGAAATGACTCCAGAGCACTTAAAAAACCCGTTTCCAGTGAAATGTCTGAGAAGTATGTAAAAACCCGCTTGCAACGAAATGACTCCAGAGCACGTAAAAACCCGCTTGCAACGAAATGACTCCAGAGCACTTCAAAAACCCGCTTCCAGTGAAATGTCTGAGAAGTATGTAAAAACCCGCTTGCAACGAAATGATTCCAGAGCACGTAAAAACCCGCTTGCAACGAAATGACTCCAGAGGACTTAAAAACCCGCTTGCAACGAAATGCCTCCAGAGCACTTAAAAAACCCACTTCCAGTGAAATGTCTGAGAAGTATGTAAAAACCCGCTTGCAACGAAATGACTCCAGAACACGTAAAAACCCGCTTGCAACGAAATGACTCCAGAGCACTTAAAAACCCGCTTACAACGAAATGCCTTCAGAGCACTTAAAAACCCGCTTGCAACGAAATGACTCCAGAACACTTAAAAACCCGCTTGCAACGAAAAGACTCCAGAGCACTTAAAAACCCGCTTGCAACGAAATGACTCCAGAGCACTTAAAAACTCGCTTGCAACGAAATGACTCCAGAGTACTTAAAAACTCGCTTGCAACGAAATGACTCCAGAACACTTAAAAACCCGCTTGCAACGAAATGACTCCAGAGTACTTAAAAACCAACTTACAACAAAATGACTCCAGAGCACTTAAAAACCCGCTTGCAACGAAATGACTCCAGAACACTTAAAAACCCGCTTGCAACGAAATGACTCCAGAGCACTTAAAAAGCCGCTTGCAACGAAATGACTCCAGAGCACGTAAAAACCCGCTTGAAACGAAATGACTCCAGAGCACTTAAAAACCCGCTTGCAATGAAATGACTCCAGAACACTTACAAACCCGCTTGCAACGAAATGACTCCAGTGCACTTAAAAACCCGCTTGCAACGAAATGACTCCAGAGCACTTAAAAACCCGCTTGCAACGAAATGACTCCAGAGCACTTAAAAACCCGCTTGCAACGAAATGACTCCAGAGTACTTAAAAACCCGCTTGCAACGAAATGACTCCAGAGCACTTAAAAACCCGCTTGCAACGAAATGACTCCAGAACACTAAAAACCCGCTTGCAACGAAATGACTCCAGAGCACTTAAAAACCCGCTTGCAACGAAATGACTCCAGAGCACTTAAAAACCCGCTTGCAACGAAATGACTCCAGAGTACTTGAAAACCTGCTTGCAACGAAATGACTCCAGAGCACTTAAAAAACCCGCTTCTAGTGAAATGTCTGAGAAGTATGTAAAAACCCGCTTGCAACGAAATGACTCCAGAGCACGTAAAAACCCGCTTGCAACGAAATGACTCCAGAGCACTTCAAAAACCCGATTCCAGTTAAATGTCAGAGATGTATGTAAAAACCCGCTTGCAACGAAATGATTCCAGAGCACGTAAAAACCCGCTTGCAACGAAATGACTCCAGAGCACTTAAAACCCCGCTTGCAACGAAATGACTCCAGAGTACTTAAAAACCCGCTTGCCACGAAATGACTCCAGAGCACTTAAAAAACCCGCTTCCAGTGAAATGTCTGAGAAGTATGTAAAAACCCGCTTGCAACGAAATGACTCCAGAGCACGTAAAAACCCGCTTGCAACGAAATGACTCCAGAGCACTTAAAAAACCCGCTTCCAGTTAAATGTCAGAGAAGTATGTAAAAACCCGCTTGCAACGAAATGATTCCAGAGCACGTAAAACCCGCTTGCAACGAAATGACTCCAGAACACGTAAAAACCCGCTTGCAACGAAATGACTCCAGAGAACTTAAAAACCCGCTTGCAGCGAAATGCCTCCAGAGCAATTACAAAACCCACTTCCAGTGAAATATCTGAGAAGTATGTAAAAACCCGCTTGCAACGAAATGACTCCAGAGCACGTAAAAACCCGCTTGCAACGAAATGCCTTCAGAGAACTTAAAAACCCGCTTGCAACGAAATGACTCCAGAGTACTTAAAAACCCGCTTGCAACGAAATGCCTCCAGAGCAATTAAAAAACCCACTTCCAGTGAAATATCTGAGAAGTATGTAAAAACCCGCTTGCAACGAAATGACTCCAGAGCACGTAAAAACCCGCTTGCAACGAAATGACTCCAGAGCACTTATTAAACCCGCTTCCAGTTAAATGTCAGAGAAGTATGTAAAAACCCGCTTGCAACGAAATGATTCCAGAGCACGTAAAACCCGCTTGCAACGAAATGACTCCAGAACACGTAAAAACCCGCTTGCAACGAAATGACTCCAGAGCACTTAAAAACCCGCTTACAACGAAATGCCTTCAGAGCACTTAAAAACCCGCTTGCAACGAAATGACTCCAGAACACTTAAAAACCCGCTTGCAACGAAATGACTCCAGAGCACTTAAAAACCCGCTTGCAACGAAATGCCTTCAGAGCACTTAAAAACCCGCTTGCAACGAAATGACTCCAGAACACTTAAAAACCCGCTTGCAACGAAATGACTCCAGAACACTAAAAACCCGCTTGCAACGAAATGACTCCAGAGCACTTAAAAACCCGCTTGCAACGAAATGACTCCAAAGCACTTAAAAACCCGCTTGCAACGAAATGACTCCAGAGCACTTGAAAACCCGCTTGCAACGAAATGACTCCAGAGCACTTAAAAAACCCGCTTCCAGTGAAATGTCTGAGAAGTATGTAAAAACCCGCTTGCAACGAAATGACTCCAGAGTACTTAAAAACCCGCTTGCAACGAAATGCCTCCAGAGCAATTAAAAAACCCACTTCCAGTGAAATATCTGAGAAGTATGTAAAAACCCGCTTGCAACGAAATGACTCCAGAGCACGTAAAAACCCGCTTGCAACGAAATGACTCCAGAGCACTTATTAAACCCGCTTCCAGTTAAATGTCAGAGAAGTATGTAAAAACCCGCTTGCAACGAAATGATTCCAGAGCACGTAAAACCCGCTTGCAACGAAATGACTCCAGAACACGTAAAAACCCGCTTGCAACGAAATGACTCCAGAGCACTTAAAAACCCGCTTACAACGAAATGCCTTCAGAGCACTTAAAAACCCGCTTGCAACGAAATGACTCCAGAACACTTAAAAACCCGCTTGCAACGAAATGACTCCAGAGCACTTAAAAACCCGCTTGCAACGAAATGCCTTCAGAGCACTTAAAAACCCGCTTGCAACGAAATGACTCCAGAACACTTAAAAACCCGCTTGCAACGAAATGACTCCAGAACACTAAAAACCCGCTTGCAACGAAATGACTCCAGAGCACTTAAAAACCCGCTTGCAACGAAATGACTCCAGAGCACTTAAAAACCCGCTTGCAACGAAATGACTCCAGAGCACTTGAAAACCCACTTGCAAAGAAATGACTCCAGAGCACTTAAAAAACCCGCTTCCAGTGAAATGTCTGAGAAGTATGTAAAAACCCGCTTGCAACGAAATGACTCCAGAGCACGTAAAAACCCGCTTGCAACGAAATGACTCCAGAGCACTTCAAAAACCCGCTTCCAGTGAAATGTCTGAGAAGTATGTAAAAACCCGCTTGAAACGAAATGATTCCAGAGCACGTAAAAACCCGCTTGCAACGAAATGACTCCAGAGGACTTAAAAACCCGCTTGCAACGAAATGCCTCCAGAGCACTTAAAAAACCCACTACCAGTGAAATGTCTGAGAAGTATGTAAAAACCCGCTTGCAACGAAATGACTCCAGAACACGTAAAAACCCGCTTGCAACGAAATGACTCCAGAGCACTTAAAAACCCGCTTACAACGAAATGCCTTCAGAGCACTTAAAAACCTGCTTGCAACGAAATGACTCCAGAACACTTAAAAACCCGCTTGCAACGAAAAGACTCCAGAGCACTTAAAAACCCGCTTGCAACGAAATGACTCCAGAGCACTTAAAAACTCGCTTGCAACGAAATGACTCCAGAGTACTTAAAAACTCGCTTGCAACGAAATGACTCCAGAACACTTAAAAACCCGCTTGCAACGAAATGACTCCAGAGTACTTAAAAACCAACTTACAACAAAATGACTCCAGAGCACTTAAAAACCCGCTTGCAACGAAATGACTCCAGAACACTTAAAAACCCGCTTGCAACGAAATGACTCCAGAGCACTTAAAAAGCCGTTTGCAACGAAATGACTCCAGAGCACGTAAAAACCCGCTTGAAACGAAATGACTCCAGAGCACTTAAAAACCCGCTTGCAATGAAATGACTCCAGAACACTTACAAACCCGCTTGCAACGAAATGACTCCAGTGCACTTAAAAACCCGCTTGCAACGAAATGACTCCAGAGCACTTAAAAACCCGCTTGCAACGAAATGACTCCAGAGCACTTAAAAACCCGCTTGCAACGAAATGACTCCAGAGTACTTAAAAACCCGCTTGCAACGAAATGACTCCAGAGCACTTAAAAACCCGCTTGCAACGAAATGACTCCAGAACACTAAAAACCCGCTTGCAACGAAATGACTCCAGAGCACTTAAAAACCCGCTTGCAACGAAATGACTCCAGAGCACTTAAAAACCCGCTTGCAACGAAATGACTCCAGAGCACTTGAAAACCTGCTTGCAACGAAATGACTCCAGAGCACTTAAAAAACCCGCTTCTAGTGAAATGTCTGAGAAGTATGTAAAAACCCGCTTGCAACGAAATGACTCCAGAGCACGTAAAAACCCGCTTGCAACGAAATGACTCCAGAGCACTTCAAAAACCCGATTCCAGTTAAATGTCAGAGAAGTATGTAAAAACCCGCTTGCAACGAAATGATTCCAGAGCACGTAAAAACCCGCTTGCAACGAAATGACTCCAGAGCACTTAAAACCCCGCTTGCAACGAAATGACTCCAGAGTACTTAAAAACCCGCTTGCCACGAAATGACTCCAGAGCACTTAAAAAACCCGCTTCCAGTGAAATGTCTGAGAAGTATGTAAAAACCCGCTTGCAACGAAATGACTCCAGAGCACGTAAAAACCCGCTTGCAACGAAATGACTCCAGAGCACTTAAAAAACCCGCTTCCAGTTAAATGTCAGAGAAGTATGTAAAAACCCGCTTGCAACGAAATGATTCCAGAGCACGTAAAACCCGCTTGCAACGAAATGACTCCAGAACACGTAAAAACCCGCTTGCAACGAAATGACTGCAGAGCACTTAAAAACCCGCTTACAACGAAATGCCTTCAGAGCACTTAAAAACCCGCTTGCAACGAAATGACTCCAGAACACTTAAAAACCCGCTTGCAACGAAAAGAATCCAGAGCACTTAAAAACCCGCTTGCAATGAAATGACTCCAGAGCACTTAAAAACCCTCTTGCAACGAAATGACTCCAGAGCACTTAAAAACCCGCTTGCAACGAAATGACTCCAGAGCACTTAAAAACTCGCTTGCAACAAAATGACTCCAGAGTACTTAAAAACTCGCTTGCAACGAAATGACTCCAGAGCACTTAAAAACCCGCTTGCAACGAAATGCCTTCAGAGCACTTAAAAACCCGCTTGCAACGAAATGACTCCAGAACACTTAAAAACCCGCTTGCAACGAAATGACTCCAGAACACTAAAAACCCGCTTGCAACGAAATGACTCCAGAGCACTTAAAAACCCGCTTGCAACGAAATGACTCCAAAGCACTTAAAAACCCGCTTGCAACGAAATGACTCCAGAGCACTTGAAAACCCGCTTGCAACGAAATGACTCCAGAGCACTTAAAAAACCCGCTTCCAGTGAAATGTCTGAGAAGTATGTAAAAACCCGCTTGCAACGAAATGACTCCAGAGTACTTAAAAACCCGCTTGCAACGAAATGCCTCCAGAGCAATTAAAAAACCCACTTCCAGTGAAATATCTGAGAAGTATGTAAAAACCCGCTTGCAACGAAATGACTCCAGAGCACGTAAAAACCCGCTTGCAACGAAATGACTCCAGAGCACTTATTAAACCCGCTTCCAGTTAAATGTCAGAGAAGTATGTAAAAACCCGCTTGCAACGAAATGATTCCAGAGCACGTAAAACCCGCTTGCAACGAAATGACTCCAGAACACGTAAAAACCCGCTTGCAACGAAATGACTCCAGAGCACTTAAAAACCCGCTTACAACGAAATGCCTTCAGAGCACTTAAAAACCCGCTTGCAACGAAATGACTCCAGAACACTTAAAAACCCGCTTGCAACGAAATGACTCCAGAGCACTTAAAAACCCGCTTGCAACGAAATGCCTTCAGAGCACTTAAAAACCCGCTTGCAACGAAATGACTCCAGAACACTTAAAAACCCGCTTGCAACGAAATGACTCCAGAACACTAAAAACCCGCTTGCAACGAAATGACTCCAGAGCACTTAAAAACCCGCTTGCAACGAAATGACTCCAAAGCACTTAAAAACCCGCTTGCAACGAAATGACTCCAGAGCACTTGAAAACCCGCTTGCAACGAAATGACTCCAGAGCACTTAAAAAAACCCGCTTCCAGTGAAATGTCTGAGAAGTATGTAAAAACCCGCTTGCAACGAAATGACTCCAGAGTACTTAAAAACCCGCTTGCAACGAAATGCCTCCAGAGCAATTAAAAAACCCACTTCCAGTGAAATATCTGAGAAGTATGTAAAAACCCGCTTGCAACGAAATGACTCCAGAGCACGTAAAAACCCGCTTGCAACGAAATGACTCCAGAGCACTTATTAAACCCGCTTCCAGTTAAATGTCAGAGAAGTATGTAAAAACCCGCTTGCAACGAAATGATTCCAGAGCACGTAAAACCCGCTTGCAACGAAATGACTCCAGAACACGTAAAAACCCGCTTGCAACGAAATGACTCCAGAGCACTTAAAAACCCGCTTACAACGAAATGCCTTCAGAGCACTTAAAAACCCGCTTGCAACGAAATGACTCCAGAACACTTAAAAACCCGCTTGCAACGAAATGACTCCAGAGCACTTAAAAACCCGCTTGCAACGAAATGCCTTCAGAGCACTTAAAAACCCGCTTGCAACGAAATGACTCCAGAACACTTAAAAACCCGCTTGCAACGAAATGACTCCAGAACACTAAAAACCCGCTTGCAACGAAATGACTCCAGAGCACTTAAAAACCCGCTTGCAACGAAATGACTCCAGAGCACTTAAAAAGCCGCTTGCAACGAAATGACTCCAGAGCACGTAAAAACCCGCTTGAAACGAAATGACTCCAGAGCACTTAAAAACCCGCTTGCAATGAAATGACTCCAGAACACTTACAAACCCGCTTGCAACGAAATGACTCCAGAACACTAAAAACCCGCTTGCAACGAAATGACTCCAGAGCACTTAAAAACCCGCTTGCAACGAAATGACTCCAGAGCACTTAAAAACCCGCTTGCAACGAAATGACTCCAGAGCACTTGAAAACCTGCTTGCAACAAAATGACTCCAGAGCACTTAAAAAACCCGCTTCTAGTGAAATGTCTGAGAAGTATGTAAAAACCCGCTTGCAACGAAATGTCTCCAGAGCACGTAAAAACCCGCTTGCAACGAAATGACTCCAGAGCACTTCAAAAACCCGATTCCAGTTAAATGTCAGAGAAGTATGTAAAAACCCGCTTGCAACGAAATGATTCCAGAGCACGTAAAAACCCGCTTGCAACGAAATGACTCCAGAGCACTTAAAACCCCGCTTGCAACGAAATGACTCCAGAGTACTTAAAAACCCGCTTGCCACGAAATGACTCCAGAGCACTTAAAAAACCCGCTTCCAGTGAAATGTCTGAGAAGTATGTAAAAACCCGCTTGCAACGAAATGACTCCAGAGCACGTAAAAACCAGCTTGCAACGAAATGACTCCAGAGCACTTAAAAAACCCGCTTCCAGTTAAATGTCAGAGAAGTATGTAAAAACCCGCTTGCAACGAAATGATTCCAGAGCACGTAAAACCCGCTTGCAACGAAATGACTCCAGAACACGTAAAAACCCGCTTGCAACGAAATGACTGCAGAGCACTTAAAAACCCGCTTACAACGAAATGCCTTCAGAGCACTTAAAAACCCGCTTGCAACGAAATGACTCCAGAACACTTAAAAACCCGCTTGCAACGAAAAGAATCCAGAGCACTTAAAAACCCGCTTGCAATGAAATGACTCCAGAGCACTTAAAAACCCTCTTGCAACGAAATGACTCCAGAGCACTTAAAAACCCGCTTGCAACGAAATGACTCCAGAGCACTTAAAAACTCGCTTGCAACAAAATGACTCCAGAGTACTTAAAAACTCGCTTGCAACGAAATGACTCAAGAGCACTTAAAAACCCGCTTGCAACGAAATGCCTTCAGAGCACTTAAAAACCCGCTTGCAACGAAATGACTCCAGAACACTTAAAAACCCGCTTGCAACGAAATGACTCCAGAACACTAAAAACCCGCTTGCAACGAAATGACTCCAGAGCACTTAAAAACCCGCTTGCAACGAAATGACTCCAAAGCACTTAAAAACCCGCTTGCAACGAAATGACTCCAGAGCACTTGAAAACCCGCTTGCAACGAAATGACTCCAGAGCACTTAAAAAACCCGCTTCCAGTGAAATGTCTGAGAAGTATGTAAAAACCCGCTTGCAACGAAATGACTCCAGAGTACTTAAAAACCCGCTTGCAACGAAATGCCTCCAGAGCAATTAAAAAACCCACTTCCAGTGAAATATCTGAGAAGTATGTAAAAACCCGCTTGCAACGAAATGACTCCAGAGCACGTAAAAACCCGCTTGCAACGAAATGACTCCAGAGCACTTATTAAACCCGCTACCAGTTAAATGTCAGAGAAGTATGTAAAAACCCGCTTGCAACGAAATGATTCCAGAGCACGTAAAACCCGCTTGCAACGAAATGACTCCAGAACACGTAAAAACCCGCTTGCAACGAAATGACTCCAGAGCACTTAAAAACCCGCTTACAACGAAATGCCTTCAGAGCACTTAAAAACCCGCTTGCAACGAAATGACTCCAGAACACTTAAAAACCCGCTTGCAACGAAATGACTCCAGAGCACTTAAAAACCCGCTTGCAACGAAATGCCTTCAGAGCACTTAAAAACCCGCTTGCAACGAAATGACTCCAGAACACTTAAAAACCCGCTTGCAACGAAATGACTCCAGAACACTAAAAACCCGCTTGCAACGAAATGACTCCAGAGCACTTAAAAACCCGCTTGCAACGAAATGACTCCAGAGCACTTAAAAACCCGCTTGCAACGAAATGACTCCAGAGCACTTGAAAACCCGCTTGCAAAGAAATGACTCCAGAGCACTTAAAAAACCCGCTTCCAGTGAAATGTCTGAGAAGTATGTAAAAACCCGCTTGCAACGAAATGACTCCAGAGCACGTAAAAACCCGCTTGCAACGAAATGACTCCAGAGCACTTCAAAAACCCGCTTCCAGTGAAATGTCTGAGAAGTATGTAAAAACCCGCTTGCAACGAAATGATTCCAGAGCACGTAAAAACCCGCTTGCAACGAAATGACTCCAGAGGACTTAAAAACCCGCTTGCAACGAAATGCCTCCAGAGCACTTAAAAAACCCACTTCCAGTGAAATGTCTGAGAAGTATGTAAAAACCCGCTTGCAACGAAATGACTCCAGAACACGTAAAAACCCGCTTGCAACGAAATGACTCCATAGCACTTAAAAACCCGCTTACAACGAAATGCCTTCAGAGCACTTAAAAACCCGCTTGCAACGAAATGACTCCAGAACACTTAAAAACCCGCTTGCAACGAAAAGAATCCAGAGCACTTAAAAACCCGCTTGCAATGAAATGACTCCAGAGCACTTAAAAACCCTCTTGCAACGAAATGACTCCAGAGCACTTAAAAACCCGCTTGCAACGAAATGACTCCAGAGCACTTAAAAACTCGCTTGCAACAAAATGACTCCAGAGTACTTAAAAACTCGCTTGCAACGAAATGACTCAAGAGCACTTAAAAACCCGCTTGCAACGAAATGACTCCAGAGCACTTAAAAACCCGCTTGCAACGAAATGACTCCAGAGCACTTAAAAACCCGCTTGCAACGAAATGACTCCAGAGCACTTGAAAACCCGCTTGCAAAGAAATGACTCCAGAGCACTTAAAAAACCCGCTTCCAGTGAAATGTCTGAGAAGTATGTAAAAACCCGCTTGCAACGAAATGACTCCAGAGCACGTAAAAACCCGCTTGCAACGAAATGACTCCAGAGCACTTCAAAAACCCGCTTCCAGTGAAATGTCTGAGAAGTATGTAAAAACCCGCTTGCAACGAAATGATTCCAGAGCACGTAAAAACCCGCTTGCAACGAAATGACTCCAGAGGACTTAAAAACCCGCTTGCAACGAAATGCCTCCAGAGCACTTAAAAAACCCACTTCCAGTGAAATGTCTGAGAAGTATGTAAAAACCCGCTTGCAACGAAATGACTCCAGAACACGTAAAAACCCGCTTGCAACGAAATGACTCCATAGCACTTAAAAACCCGCTTACAACGAAATGCCTTCAGAGCACTTAAAAACCCGCTTGCAACGAAATGACTCCAGAACACTTAAAAACCCGCTTGCAACGAAAAGAATCCAGAGCACTTAAAAACCCGCTTGCAATGAAATGACTCCAGAGCACTTAAAAACCCTCTTGCAACGAAATGACTCCAGAGCACTTAAAAACCCGCTTGCAACGAAATGACTCCAGAGCACTTAAAAACTCGCTTGCAACAAAATGACTCCAGAGTACTTAAAAACTCGCTTGCAACGAAATGACTCAAGAGCACTTAAAAACCCGCTTGCAACGAAATGCCTTCAGAGCACTTAAAAACCCGCTTGCAACGAAATGACTCCAGAACACTTAAAAACCCGCTTGCAACGAAATGACTCCAGAACACTAAAAACCCGCTTGCAACGAAATGACTCCAGAGCACTTAAAAACCCGCTTGCAACGAAATGACTCCAAAGCACTTAAAAACCCGCTTGCAACGAAATGACTCCAGAGCACATGAAAACCCGCTTGCAACGAAATGACTCCAGAGCACTTAAAAAACCCGCTTCCAGTGAAATGTCTGAGAAGTATGTAAAAACCCGCTTGCAACGAAATGACTCCAGAGTACTTAAAAACCCGCTTGCAACGAAATGCCTCCAGAGCAATTAAAAAACCCACTTCCAGTGAAATATCTGAGAAGTATGTAAAAACCCGCTTGCAACGAAATGACTCCAGAGCACGTAAAAACCCGCTTGCAACGAAATGACTCCAGAGCACTTATTAAACCCGCTTCCAGTTAAATGTCAGAGAAGTATGTAAAAACCCGCTTGCAACGAAATGATTCCAGAGCACGTAAAACCCGCTTGCAACGAAATGACTCCAGAACACGTAAAAACCCGCTTGCAACGAAATGACTCCAGAGCACTTAAAAACCCGCTTACAACGAAATGCCTTCAGAGCACTTAAAAACCCGCTTGCAACGAAATGACTCCAGAACACTTAAAAACCCGCTTGCAACGAAATGACTCCAGAGCACTTAAAAACCCGCTTGCAACGAAATGCCTTCAGAGCACTTAAAAACCCGCTTGCAACGAAATGACTCCAGAACACTTAAAAACCCGCTTGCAACGAAATGACTCCAGAACACTAAAAACCCGCTTGCAACGAAATGACTCCAGAGCACTTAAAAACCCGCTTGCAACGAAATGACTCCAGAGCACTTAAAAACCCGCTTGCAACGAAATGACTCCAGAGCACTTGAAAACCCGCTTGCAAAGAAATGACTCCACAGCACTTAAAAAACCCGCTTCCAGTGAAATGTCTGAGAAGTATGTAAAAACCCGCTTGCAACGAAATGACTCCAGAGCACGTAAAAACTCGCTTGCAACGAAATGACTCCAGAGCACTTCAAAAACCCGCTTCCAGTGAAATGTCTGAGAAGTATGTAAAAACCCGCTTGCAACGAAATGATTCCAGAGCACGTAAAAACCCGCTTGCAACGAAATGACTCCAGAGGACTTAAAAACCCGCTTGCAACGAAATGCCTCCAGAGCACTTAAAAAACCCACTTCCAGTGAAATGTCTGAGAAGTATGTAAAAACCCGCTTGCAACGAAATGACTCCAGAACACGTAAAAACCCGCTTGTAACGAAATGACTCCATAGCACTTAAAAACCCGCTTACAACGAAATGCCTTCAGAGCACTTAAAACCCGCTTGCAACGAAATGACTCCAGAACACTTAAAAACCCGCTTGCAACGAAAAGACTCCAGAGCACTTAAAAACCCGCTTGCAACGAAATGACTCCAGAGCACTTAAAAACTCGCTTGCAACGAAATGACTCCAGAGTACTTAAAAACTCGCTTGCAACGAAATGACTCCAGAACACTTAAAAACCCGCTTGCAACGAAATGACTCCAGAGTACTTAAAAACCAACTTACAACAAAATGACTCCAGAGCACTTAAAAACCCGCTTGCAACGAAATGACTCCAGAACACTTAAAAACCCGCTTGCAACGAAATGACTCCAGAGCACTTAAAAAGCCGCTTGCAACGAAATGACTCCAGAGCACGTAAAAACCCGCTTGAAACGAAATGACTCCAGAGCACTTAAAAACCCGCTTGCAATGAAATGACTCCAGAACACTTACAAACCCGCTTGCAATGAAATGACTCCAGTGCACTTAAAAACCCGCTTGCAACGAAATGACTCCAGAGCACTTAAAAACCCGCTTGCAACGAAATGACTCCAGAGCACTTAAAAACCCGCTTGCAACGAAATGACTCCAGAGTACTTAAAAACCCGCTTGCAACGAAATGACTCCAGAGCACTTAAAAACCCGCTTGCAATGAAATGACTCCAGAACACTAAAAACCCGCTTGCAACGAAATGACTCCAGAGCACTTAAAAACCCGCTTGCAACGAAATGACTCCAGAGCACTTAAAAACCCGCTTGCAACGAAATGACTCCAGAGCACTTGAAAACCTGCTTGCAACGAAATGACTCCAGAGCACTTAAAAAACCCATTTCTAGTGAAATGTCTGAGAAGTATGTAAAAACCCGCTTGCAACGAAATGACTCCAGAGCACGTAAAAACCCGCTTGCAACGAAATGACTCCAGAGCACTTCAAAAACCCGATTCCAGTTAAATGTCAGAGAAGTATGTAAAAACCCGCTTGCAACGAAATGATTCCAGAGCACGTAAAAACCCGCTTGTAACGAAATGACTCCAGAGCACTTAAAACCCCGCTTGCAACGAAATGACTCCAGAGTACTTAAAAACCCGCTTGCCACGAAATGACTCCAGAGCACTTAAAAAACCCGCTTCCAGTGAAATGTCTGAGAAGTATGTAAAAACCCGCTTGCAACGAAATGACTCCAGAGCACGTAAAAACCCGCTTGCAACGAAATGACTCCAGAGCACGTAAAAAACCCGCTTCCAGTTAAATGTCAGAGAAGTATGTAAAAACCCGCTTGCAATGAAATGATTCCAGAGCACGTAAAACCCGCTTGCAACGAAATGACTCCAGAACACGTAAAAACCCGCTTGCAACGAAATGACTGCAGAGCACTTAAAAACCCGCTTACAACGAAATGCCTTCAGAGCACTTAAAAACCCGCTTGCAACGAAATGACTCCAGAACACTTAAAAACCCGCTTGCAACGAAAAGAATCCAGAGCACTTAAAAACCCGCTTGCAATGAAATGACTCCAGAGCACTTAAAAACCCTCTTGCAACGAAATGACTCCAGAGCACTTAAAAACCCGCTTGCAACGAAATGACTCCAGAGCACTTAAAAACTCGCTTGCAACAAAATGACTCCAGAGTACTTAAAAACTCGCTTGCAACGAAATGACTCCAGAACACTTAAAAACCCGCTTGCAACGAAATGACTCCAGAACACTAAAAACCCGCTTGCAACGAAATGACTCCAGAACACTAAAAACCCGCTTTCAACGAAATGACTCCAGAGCACTTAAAAATCCGCTTGCAACGAAATGACTCCAGAGCACTTGAAAACCCGCTTGCAACGAAATGACTCCAGAGCACTTAAAAAACCCGCTTCCAGTGAAATGTCTGAGAAGTATGTAAAAACCCGCTTGCAACGAAATGACTCCAGAGCACTTAAAAACCCGCTTGCAACGAAATGCCTCCAGAGCAATTAAAAAACCCACTTCCAGTGAAATGTCTGAGAAGTATGTAAAAACCCGCTTTCAACGAAATGACTCCAGAACACGTAAAAACCCGCTTGCAACGAAATGACTCCAGAGCACTTAAAAACCCGCTTACAACGAAATGCCTTCAGAGCACTTAAAAACCCGCTTGCAACGAAATGACTCCAGAACACTTAAAAACCCGCTTACAATGAAAAGACTCCAGAGCACTTAAAAACCCGCTTGCAACGAAATGACTCCAGAGCACTTAAAAACCCTCTTGCAACGAAATGACTCCAGAGCACTTAAAAACCCGCTTGCAACGAAATGACTCCAGAGCACTTAAAAACCCGCTTGCAACGAAATGACTCCAGAGCACTTCAAAAACCCGATTCCAGTTAAATGTCAGAGAAGTATGTAAAAACCCGCTTGCAACGAAATGATTCCAGAGCACGTAAAAACCCGCTTGCAACGAAATGACTCCAGAGCACTTAAAACCCCGCTTGCAACGAAATGACTCCAGAGTACTTAAAAACCCGCTTGCCACGAAATGACTCCAGAGCACTTAAAAAACCCGCTTCCAGTGAAATGTCTGAGAAGTATGTAAAAACCCGCTTGCAACGAAATGACTCCAGAGCACGTAAAAACCCGCTTGCAACGAAATGACTCCAGAGCACTTAAAAAACCCGCTTCCAGTTAAATGTCAGAGAAGTATGTAAAAACCCGCTTGCAACGAAATGATTCCAGAGCACGTAAAACCCGCTTGCAACGAAATGACTCCAGAACACGTAAAAACCCGCTTGCAACGAAATGACTGCAGAGCACTTAAAAACCCGCTTACAACGAAATGCCTTCAGAGCACTTAAAAACCCGCTTGCAACGAAATGACTCCAGAACACTTAAAAACCCGCTTGCAACGAAAAGAATCCAGAGCACTTAAAAACCCGCTTGCAATGAAATGACTCCAGAGCACTTAAAAACCCTCTTGCAACGAAATGACTCCAGAGCACTTAAAAACCCGCTTGCAACGAAATGACTCCAGAGCACTTAAAAACTCGCTTGCAACAAAATGACTCCAGAGTACTTAAAAACTCGCTTGCAACGAAATGACTCAAGAGCACTTAAAAACCCGCTTGCAACGAAATGCCTTCAGAGCACTTAAAAACCCGCTTGCAACGAAATGACTCCAGAACACTTAAAAACCCGCTTGCAACGAAATGACTCCAGAACACTAAAAACCCGCTTGCAACGAAATGACTCCAGAGCACTTAAAAACCCGCTTGCAACGAAATGACTCCAAAGCACTTAAAAACCCGCTTGCAACGAAATGACTCCAGAGCACTTGAAAACCCGCTTGCAACGAAATGACTCCAGAGCACTTAAAAAACCCGCTTCCAGTGAAATGTCTGAGAAGTATGTAAAAACCCGCTTGCAACGAAATGACTCCAGAGTACTTAAAAACCCGCTTGCAACGAAATGCCTCCAGAGCAATTAAAAAACCCACTTCCAGTGAAATATCTGAGAAGTATGTAAAAACCCGCTTGCAACGAAATGACTCCAGAGCACGTAAAAACCCGCTTGCAACGAAATGACTCCAGAGCACTTATTAAACCCGCTTCCAGTTAAATGTCAGAGAAGTATGTAAAAACCCGCTTGCAACGAAATGATTCCAGAGCACGTAAAACCCGCTTGCAACGAAATGACTCCAGAACACGTAAAAACCCGCTTGCAACGAAATGACTCCAGAGCACTTAAAAACCCGCTTACAACGAAATGCCTTCAGAGCACTTAAAAACCCGCTTGCAACGAAATGACTCCAGAACACTTAAAAACCCGCTTGCAACGAAATGACTCCAGAGCACTTAAAAACCCGCTTGCAACGAAATGCCTTCAGAGCACTTAAAAACCCGCTTGCAACGAAATGACTCCAGAACACTTAAAAACCCGCTTGCAACGAAATGACTCCAGAACACTAAAAACCCGCTTGCAACGAAATGACTCCAGAGCACTTAAAAACCCGCTTGCAACGAAATGACTCCAGAGCACTTAAAAACCCGCTTGCAACGAAATGACTCCAGAGCACTTGAAAACCCGCTTGCAAAGAAATGACTCCAGAGCACTTAAAAAACCCGCTTCCAGTGAAATGTCTGAGAAGTATGTAAAAACCCGCTTGCAACGAAATGACTCCAGAGCACGTAAAAACCCGCTTGCAACGAAATGACTCCAGAGCACTTCAAAAACCCGCTTCCAGTGAAATGTCTGAGAAGTATGTAAAAACCCGCTTGCAACGAAATGATTCCAGAGCACGTAAAAACCCGCTTGCAACGAAATGACTCCAGAGGACTTAAAAACCCGCTTGCAACGAAATGCCTCCAGAGCACTTAAAAAACCCACTTCCAGTGAAATGTCTGAGAAGTATGTAAAAACCCGCTTGCAACGAAATGACTCCAGAACACGTAAAAACCCGCTTGCAACGAAATGACTCCATAGCACTTAAAAACCCGCTTACAACGAAATGCCTTCAGAGCACTTAAAAACCCGCTTGCAACGAAATGACTCCAGAACACTTAAAAACCCGCTTGCAACGAAAAGAATCCAGAGCACTTAAAAACCCGCTTGCAATGAAATGACTCCAGAGCACTTAAAAACCCTCTTGCAACGAAATGACTCCAGAGCACTTAAAAACCCGCTTGCAACGAAATGACTCCAGAGCACTTAAAAACTCGCTTGCAACAAAATGACTCCAGAGTACTTAAAAACTCGCTTGCAACGAAATGACTCAAGAGCACTTAAAAACCCGCTTGCAACGAAATGCCTTCAGAGCACTTAAAAACCCGCTTGCAACGAAATGACTCCAGAACACTTAAAAACCCGCTTGCAACGAAATGACTCCAGAGCACATGAAAACCCGCTTGCAACGAAATGACTCCAGAGCACTTAAAAACCCGCTTGCAACGAAATGACTCCAAAGCACTTAAAAACCCGCTTGCAACGAAATGACTCCAGAGCACATGAAAACCCGCTTGCAACGAAATGACTCCAGAGCACTTAAAAAACCCGCTTCCAGTGAAATGTCTGAGAAGTATGTAAAAACCCGCTTGCAACGAAATGACTCCAGAGTACTTAAAAACCCGCTTGCAACGAAATGCCTCCAGAGCAATTAAAAAACCCACTTCCAGTGAAATATCTGAGAAGTATGTAAAAACCCGCTTGCAACGAAATGACTCCAGAGCACGTAAAAACCCGCTTGCAACGAAATGACTCCAGAGCACTTATTAAACCCGCTTCCAGTTAAATGTCAGAGAAGTATGTAAAAACCCGCTTGCAACGAAATGATTCCAGAGCACGTAAAACCCGCTTGCAACGAAATGACTCCAGAACACGTAAAAACCCGCTTGCAACGAAATGACTCCAGAGCACTTAAAAACCCGCTTACAACGAAATGCCTTCAGAGCACTTAAAAACCCGCTTGCAACGAAATGACTCCAGAACACTTAAAAACCCGCTTGCAACGAAATGACTCCAGAGCACTTAAAAACCCGCTTGCAACGAAATGCCTTCAGAGCACTTAAAAACCCGCTTGCAACGAAATGACTCCAGAACACTTAAAAACCCGCTTGCAACGAAATGACTCCAGAACACTAAAAACCCGCTTGCAACGAAATGACTCCAGAGCACTTAAAAACCCGCTTGCAACGAAATGACTCCAGAGCACTTAAAAACCCGCTTGCAACGAAATGACTCCAGAGCACTTGAAAACCCGCTTGCAAAGAAATGACTCCACAGCACTTAAAAAACCCGCTTCCAGTGAAATGTCTGAGAAGTATGTAAAAACCCGCTTGCAACGAAATGACTCCAGAGCACGTAAAAACCCGCTTGCAACGAAATGACTCCAGAGCACTTCAAAAACCCGCTTCCAGTGAAATGTCTGAGAAGTATGTAAAAACCCGCTTGCAACGAAATGATTCCAGAGCACGTAAAAACCCGCTTGCAACGAAATGACTCCAGAGGACTTAAAAACCCGCTTGCAACGAAATGCCTCCAGAGCACTTAAAAAACCCACTTCCAGTGAAATGTCTGAGAAGTATGTAAAAACCCGCTTGCAACGAAATGACTCCAGAACACGTAAAAACCCGCTTGCAACGAAATGACTCCATAGCACTTAAAAACCCGCTTACAACGAAATGCCTTCAGAGCACTTAAAACCCGCTTGCAACGAAATGACTCCAGAACACTTAAAAACCCGCTTGCAACGAAAAGACTCCAGAGCACTTAAAAACCCGCTTGCAACGAAATGACTCCAGAGCACTTAAAAACTCGCTTGCAACGAAATGACTCCAGAGTACTTAAAAACTCGCTTGCAACGAAATGACTCCAGAACACTTAAAAACCCGCTTGCAACGAAATGACTCCAGAGTACTTAAAAACCAACTTACAACAAAATGACTCCAGAGCACTTAAAAACCCGCTTGCAACGAAATGACTCCAGAACACTTAAAAACCCGCTTGCAACGAAATGACTCCAGAGCACTTAAAAAGCCGCTTGCAACGAAATGACTCCAGAGCACGTAAAAACCCGCTTGAAACGAAATGACTCCAGAGCACTTAAAAACCCGCTTGCAATGAAATGACTCCAGAACACTTACAAACCCGCTTGCAATGAAATGACTCCAGTGCACTTAAAAACCCGCTTGCAACGAAATGACTCCAGAGCACTTAAAAACCCGCTTGCAACGAAATGACTCCAGAGCACTTAAAAACCCGCTTGCAACGAAATGACTCCAGAGTACTTAAAAACCCGCTTGCAACGAAATGACTCCAGAGCACTTAAAAACCCGCTTGCAATGAAATGACTCCAGAACACTAAAAACCCGCTTGCAACGAAATGACTCCAGAGCACTTAAAAACCCGCTTGCAACGAAATGACTCCAGAGCACTTAAAAACCCGCTTGCAACGAAATGACTCCAGAGCACTTGAAAACCTGCTTGCAACGAAATGACTCCAGAGCACTTAAAAAACCCGTTTCTAGTGAAATGTCTGAGAAGTATGTAAAAACCCGCTTGCAACGAAATGACTCCAGAGCACGTAAAAACCCGCTTGCAACGAAATGACTCCAGAGCACTTCAAAAACCCGATTCCAGTTAAATGTCAGAGAAGTATGTAAAAACCCGCTTGCAACGAAATGATTCCAGAGCACGTAAAAACCCGCTTGTAACGAAATGACTCCAGAGCACTTAAAACCCCGCTTGCAACGAAATGACTCCAGAGTACTTAAAAACCCGCTTGCCACGAAATGACTCCAGAGCACTTAAAAAACCCGCTTCCAGTGAAATGTCTGAGAAGTATGTAAAAACCCGCTTGCAACGAAATGACTCCAGAGCACGTAAAAACCCGCTTGCAACGAAATGACTCCAGAGCACTTAAAAAACCCGCTTCCAGTTAAATGTCAGAGAAGTATGTAAAAACCCGCTTGCAATGAAATGATTCCAGAGCACGTAAAACCCGCTTGCAACGAAATGACTCCAGAACACGTAAAAACCCGCTTGCAACGAAATGACTGCAGAGCACTTAAAAACCCGCTTACAACGAAATGCCTTCAGAGCACTTAAAAACCCGCTTGCAACGAAATGACTCGAGAACACTTAAAAACCCGCTTGCAACGAAAAGAATCCAGAGCACTTAAAAACCCGCTTGCAATGAAATGACTCCAGAGCACTTAAAAACCCTCTTGCAACGAAATGACTCCAGAGCACTTAAAAACCCGCTTGCAACGAAATGACTCCAGAGCACTTAAAAACTCGCTTGCAACAAAATGACTCCAGAGTACTTAAAAACTCGCTTGCAACGAAATGACTCCAGAACACTTAAAAACCCGCTTGCAACGAAATGACTCCAGAACACTAAAAACCCGCTTGCAACGAAATGACTCCAGAACACTAAAAACCCGCTTTCAACGAAATGACTCCAGAGCACTTAAAAATCCGCTTGCAACGAAATGACTCCAGAGCACTTGAAAACCCGCTTGCAACGAAATGACTCCAGAGCACTTAAAAAACCCGCTTCCAGTGAAATGTCTGAGAAGTATGTAAAAACCCGCTTGCAACGAAATGACTCCAGAGCACTTAAAAACCCGCTTGCAACGAAATGCCTCCAGAGCAATTAAAAAACCCACTTCCAGTGAAATGTCTGAGAAGTATGTAAAAACCCGCTTTCAACGAAATGACTCCAGAACACGTAAAAACCCGCTTGCAACGAAATGACTCCAGAGCACTTAAAAACCCGCTTACAATGAAATGCCTTCAGAGCACTTAAAAACCCGCTTGCAACGAAATGACTCCAGAACACTTAAAAACCCGCTTACAATGAAAAGACTCCAGAGCACTTAAAAACCCGCTTGCAACGAAATGACTCCAGAGCACTTAAAAACCCTCTTGCAACGAAATGACTCCAGAGCACTTAAAAACCCGCTTGCAACGAAATGACTCCAGAGCACTTAAAAACTCGCTTGCAACGAAATGACTCCAGAGTACTTAAAAACACGCTTGCAACGAAATGACTCCAGAACACTTAAAAACCCGCTTGCAACGAAATGACTCCAGAGTAGTTAAAAACCCACTTACAACAAAATGACTCCAGAGCACTTAAAAACCCGCTTGCAACGAAATGACTCCAGAACACTTAAAAACCCGCTTGCAACGAAATGAATTTAGAGCACTTAAAAACCCGCTTGCAACGAAATGACTCCAGAGCACTTAAAAACCCGCTTGCAACGAAATGACTCCAGAGTACTTAAAAACCCGCTTGCAACGAAATGACTCCAGAGCACTTAAAAACCCGCTTGCAACGAAATGACTCCAGAACACTAAAAACCCGCTTGCAACGAAATGACTCCAGAGCACTTAAAAACCCGCTTGCAACGAAATGACTCCAGAGCACTTAAAAACCCGCTTGCAACGAAATGACTCCAGAGCACTTGAAAACCCGCTTGCAACAAAATGACTCCAGAGCACTTAAAAAACCCGCTTCCAGTGAAATGTCTGAGAAGTATGTAAAAACCCGCTTGCAACGAAATGACTCCAGAGCACGTAAAAACCCGCTTGCAACGAAATGACTCCAGAGCACTTCAAAAACCCGCTTCCAGTGAAATGTCTGAGAAGTATGTAAAAACCCGCTTGCAACGAAATGATTCCAGAGCACGTAAAAACCCGCTTGCAACGAAATGACTCCAGAGTACTTAAAAACCCGCTTGCAACGAAATGCCTCCAGAGCACTTAAAAAACCCACTTCCAGTGAAATGTCTGAGAAGTATGTAAAAACCCGCTTGCAACGAAATGACTCCAGAACACGTAAAAACCCGCTTGCAACGAAATGACTCCAGAGCACTTAAAAACCCGCTTACAACGAAATGCCTTCAGAGCACTTAAAAACCCGCTTGCAACGAAATGACTCCAGAACACTTAAAAACCCGCTTGCAACGAAAAGACTGCAGAGAACTTAAAAACCCGCTTGCAACGAAATGACTCCAGAGCACTTAAAAACTCGCTTGCAACGAAATGACTCCAGAGTACTTAAAAACTCGCTTGCAACGAAATGACTCCAGAACACTTAAAAACCCGCTTGCAACGAAATGACTCCAGAGTACTTAAAAACCAACTTACAACAAAATGACTCCAGAGCACTTAAAAACCCGCTTGCAACGAAATGACTCCAGAACACTTAAAAACCCGCTTGCAACGAAATGACTCCAGAGCACTTAAAAACCCGCTTGCAACGAAATGACTCCAGAGCACGTAAAAACCCGCTTGAAACGAAATGACTCCAGAGCACTTAAAAACCCGCTTGCAATGAAATGACTCCAGAACACTTACAAACCCGCTTGCAACGAAATGACTCCTGTGCACTTAAAAACCCGCTTGCAACGAAATGACTCCAGAGCACTTAAAAACCCGCTTGCAACGAAATGACTCCAGAGCACTTAAAAACCCGCTTGCAACGAAATGACTCCAGAGTACTTAAAAACCCGCTTGCAACGAAATGACTCCAGAGCACTTAAAAACCCGCTTGCAACGAAATGACTCCAGAACACTAAAAACCCGCTTGCAACGAAATGACTCCAGAGCACTTCAAAAACCCGCTTCCAGTTAAATGTCAGAGAAGTATGTAAAAACCCGCTTGCAACGAAATGATTCCAGAGCACGTAAAAACCCGCTTGCAACGAAATGACTCCAGAGTACTTAAAAACCCGCTTGCAACGAAATACCTCCAGAGCACTTAAAAAACCCACTTCCAGTGAAATGTCTGAGAAGTATGTAAAAACCCGCTTGCAACGAAATGACTCCAGAACACGTAAAAACCCGCTTGCAACGCAATGACTCCAGAGCACTTAAAAACCCGCTTACAACGAAATGCCTTCAGAGCACTTAAAAACCCGCTTGCAATGAAATGACTCCAGAACACTTAAAAACCCGCTTGCAACGAAAAGACTCCAGAGCACTTAAAAAGCCGCTTGCAACGAAATGACTCCAGAACACTTAAAAACCCGCTTGCAACGAAATGACTCCAGAGCACTTAAAAACCCGCTTGCAACGAAATGACTCCAGAACACTTAAAACCCCGCTTGCAACGAAATGACTCCAGAGTACTTAAAAACCCGCTTGCAACGAAATGACTCCAGAGCACTTAAAAAACCCGCTTCCAGTGAAATGTCTGAGAAGTATGTAAAAACCCGCTTGCAACGAAATGACTCCAGAGCACGTAAAAACCCGCTTGCAACGAAATGACTCCAGAGCACTTATTAAACCCGCTTCCAGTTAAATGTCAGAGAAGTATGTAAAAACCCGCTTGCAACGAAATGATTCCAGAGCACGTAAAACCCGCTTGCAACGAAAAGACTCCAGAACACGTAAAACCCGCTTGCAACGAAATGACTGCAGAGCACTTAAAAACCCGCTTACAACGAAATGCCTTCAGAGCACTTAAAAACCCGCTTGCAACGAAATGACTCCAGAACACTTAAAAACCCGCTTGCAACGAAAAGAATCCAGAGCACTTAAAAACCCGCTTGCAATGAAATGACTCCAGAGCACTTAAGAACCCTCTTGCAACGAAATGACTCCAGAGCACTTAAAAACCCGCTTGCAACGAAATGACTCCAGAGCACTTAAAAACTCGCTTGCAACAAAATGACTCCAGAGTACTTAAAAACTCCCTTGCAACGAAATGACTCCAGAACACTTAAAAACCCGCTTGCAACGAAATGACTCCAGAACACTAAAAACCCGCTTGCAACGAAATGACTCCAGAACACTAAAAACCCGCTTGCAACGAAATGACTCCAGAGCACTTAAAAATCCGCTTGCAACGAAATGACTCCAGAGCACTTGAAAACCCGCTTGCAACGAAATGACTCCAGAGCACTTAAAAAACCCGCTTCCAGTGAAATGTCTGAGAAGTATGTAAAAACCCGCTTGCAACGAAATGACTCCAGAGCACTTAAAAACCCGCTTGCAACGAAATGACTCCAGAGCACTTCAAAAACCCGCTTCCAGTTAAATGTCAGAGAAGTATGTAAAAACCCGCTTGCAACGAAATGATTCCAGAGCACGTAAAAACCCGCTTGCAACGAAATGACTCCAGAGTACTTAAAAACCCGCTTGCAACGAAATGCCTCCAGAGCACTTGAAAAACCCACTTCCAGTGAAATGTCTGAGAAGTATGTAAAAACCCGCTTGCAACGAAATGACTCCAGAACACTTAAAAATCTGCTTGCAACGAAATGACTCCAGAGCACTTAAAAACCCGCTTACAACGAAATGCCTTCAGAGCACTTAAAAACCCGCTTGCAACGAAATGACTCCAGAACACTTAAAAACCCGCTTGCAACGAAAAGACTCCAGAGCACTTAAAAAGCCGCTTGCAACGAAATGACTACAGAACACTTAAAAACCCGCTTGCAACGAAATGACTCCAGAGCACTTAAAAACCCGCTTACAACGAAATGACTCCAGAGCACTTCAAAAACCCGCTTCCAGTTAAATGTCAGAGAAGTATGTAAAAACCCGCTTGCAACGAAATGATTCCAGAGCACGTAAAAACCCGCTTGCAACGAAATGACTCCAGAGAACTTAAAAACCCGCTTGCAACGAAATGCCTCCAGAGCAATTAAAAAACCCACTTCCAGTGAAATATCTGAGAAGTATGTAAAAACCCGCTTGCAACGAAATGACTCCAGAGCACGTAAAAACCCGCTTGCAACGAAATGCCTTCAGAGAACTTAAAAACCCGCTTGCAACGAAATGACTCCAGAGTACTTAAAAACCCGCTTGCAACGAAATGCCTCCAGAGCAATTAAAAAACCCACTTCCAGTGAAATATCTGAGAAGTATGTAAAAACCCGCTTGCAACGAAATGACTCCAGAGCACGTAAAAACCCGCTTGCAACGAAATGACTCCAGAGCACTTATTAAACCCGCTTCCAGTTAAATGTCAGAGAAGTATGTAAAAACCCGCTTGCAACGAAATGATTCCAGAGCACGTAAAACCCGCTTGCAACGAAATGACTCCAGAACACGTAAAAACCCGCTTGCAACGAAATGACTCCAGAGCACTTAAAAACCCGCTTACAACGAAATGCCTTCAGAGCACTTAAAAACCCGCTTGCAACGAAATGACTCCAGAACACTTAAAAACCCGCTTGCAACGAAATGACTCCAGAGCACTTAAAAACCCGCTTGCAACGAAATGCCTTCAGAGCACTTGAAAACCCGCTTGCAACGAAATGACTCCAGAGCACTTAAAAAACCCGCTCCCAGTGAAATGTCTGAGAAGTATGTAAAAACCTGCTTGCAACGAAATGACTCCAGAGCACGTAAAAACCTGCTTGCAACGAAATGACTCCAGAGCACTTCAAAAACCCGCTTCCAGTTAAATGTCAGAGAAGTATGTAAAAACCCGCTTGCAACGAAATGATTCCAGAGCACGTAAAAACCCGCTTGCAACGAAATGACTCCAGAGTACTTAAAAACCCGCTTGCAAAGAAATACCTCCAGAGCACTTAAAAAACCCACTTTCAGTGAAGTGTCTGAGAAGTATGTAAAAACCCGCTTGCAACGAAATGACTCCAGAACACGTAAAAACCCGCTTGCAACGAAATGACTCCAGAGCACTTAAAAACCCGCTTACAACGAAATGCCTTCAGAGCACTTAAAAACCCGCTTGCAACGAAATGACTCCAGAACACTTAAAAACCCGCTTGCAACGAAAAGACTCCAGAGCACTTAAAAAGCCGCTTGCAACGAAATGACTCCAGAACACTTAAAAACCCGCTTGCAACGAAATGACTCCAGAGCACTTAAAAACCTGCTTGCAACGAAATGACTCCAGAGCACTTAAAAACCCGCTTGCAACGAAATGACTCCAGAGTACTTAAAAACCCGCTTGCAATGAAATGACTCCAGAGCACTTAAAAAACCCGCTTCCAGTGAAATGTCTGAGAAGTATGTAAAAACCCGCTTGCAACGAAATGACTCCAGAGCACGTAAAAACCCGCTTGCAACGAAATGACTCCAGAGCACTTATTAAACCCGCTTCCAGTTAAATGTCAGAGAAGTATGTAAAAACCCGCTTGCAACGAAATGATTCCAGAGCACGTAAAACCCGCTTGCAACGAAATGACTCCAGAACACGTAAAAACCCGCTTGCAACGAAATGACTCCAGAGCACTTAAAAACCCGCTTACAACGAAATGCCTTTAGAACACTTAAAAACCCGCTTGCAACGAAATGACTTCAGAACATTTAAAAACCCGCTTGCAACGAAAAGAATCCAGAGCACTTAAAAACCCGCTTGCAATGAAATGACTCCTGAGCACTTAAAAACCGTCTTGCAACGAAATGACTCCAGAGCACTTAAAAACCCGCTTGCAACGAAATGACTCCAGAGCACTTAAAAACTCGCTTGCAACAAAATGACTCCAGAACACTTAAAAACCCGCTTGCAACGAAATGACTCCAGAACACTAAAAACCCGCTTGCAACGAAATGACTCCAGAACACTAAAAAGCCGCTTGCAACGAAATGACTCCAGAGCACTTAAAAATCCGCTTGCAACGGAATGACTCCAGAGCACTTGAAAACCCGCTTGCAACGAAATGACTCCAGAGCACTTAAAAAACCCGCTTCCAGTGAAATGTCTGAGAAGTATGTAAAAACCCGCTTGCAACGAAATGACTCCAGAGCACTTAAAAACCCGCTTGCAACGAAATGACTCCAGAGCACTTCAAAAACCCGCTTCCAGTTAAATGTCAGAGAAGTATGTAAAAACCCGCTTGCAACGAAATGATTCCAGAGCACGTAAAAACCCGCTTGCAACGAAATGACTCCAGAGTACTTAAAAACCCGCTTGTAACGAAATGCCTCCAGAGCACTTGAAAAACCCACTTCCAGTGAAATGTCTGAGAAGTATGTAAAAACCCGCTTGCAACGAAATGACTCCAGAGCACTTATTAAACCCGCTTCCAGTTAAATGTCAGAGAAGTATGTAAAAACCCGCTTGCAACGAAATGATTCCAGAGCACGTAAAAACCCGCTTGCAACGAAATGACTCCAGAGTACTTAAAAACCCGCTTGCAAAGAAATACCTCCAGAGCACTTAAAAAACCCACTTTCAGTGAAGTGTCTGAGAAGTATGTAAAAACCCGCTTGCAACGAAATGACTCCAGAACACGTAAAAACCCGCTTGCAACGAAATGACTCCAGAGCACTTAAAAACCCGCTTACAACGAAATGCCTTCAGAGCACTTAAAAACCCGCTTGCAACGAAATGACTCCAGAACACTTAAAAACCCGCTTGCAACGAAAAGACTCCAGAGCACTTAAAAAGCCGCTTGCAACGAAATGACTCCAGAACACTTAAAAACCCGCTTGCAACGAAATGACTCCAGAGCACTTAAAAACCTGCTTGCAACGAAATGACTCCAGAGCACTTAAAAACCCGCTTGCAACGAAATGACTCCAGAGTACTTAAAAACCCGCTTGCAATGAAATGACTCCAGAGCACTTAAAAAACCCGCTTCCAGTGAAATGTCTGAGAAGTATGTAAAAACCCGCTTGCAACGAAATGACTCCAGAGCACGTAAAAACCCGCTTGCAACGAAATGACTCCAGAGCACTTATTAAACCCGCTTCCAGTTAAATGTCAGAGAAGTATGTAAAAACCCGCTTGCAACGAAATGATTCCAGAGCACGTAAAACCCGCTTGCAACGAAATGACTCCAGAACACGTAAAAACCCGCTTGCAACGAAATGACTCCAGAGCACTTAAAAACCCGCTTACAACGAAATGCCTTCAGAACACTTAAAAACCCGCTTGCAACGAAATGACTTCAGAACATTTAAAAACCCGCTTGCAACGAAAAGAATCCAGAGCACTTAAAAACCCGCTTGCAATGAAATGACTCCTGAGCACTTAAAAACCGTCTTGCAACGAAATGACTCCAGAGCACTTAAAAACCCGCTTGCAACGAAATGACTCCAGAGCACTTAAAAACTCGCTTGCAACAAAATGACTCCAGAACACTTAAAAACCCGCTTGCAACGAAATGACTCCAGAACACTAAAAACCCGCTTGCAACGAAATGACTCCAGAACACTAAAAAGCCGCTTGCAACGAAATGACTCCAGAGCACTTAAAAATCCGCTTGCAACGGAATGACTCCAGAGCACTTGAAAACCCGCTTGCAACGAAATGACTCCAGAGCACTTAAAAAACCCGCTTCCAGTGAAATGTCTGAGAAGTATGTAAAAACCCGCTTGCAACGAAATGACTCCAGAGCACTTAAAAACCCGCTTGCAACGAAATGACTCCAGAGCACTTCAAAAACCCGCTTCCAGTTAAATGTCAGAGAAGTATGTAAAAACCCGCTTGCAACGAAATGATTCCAGAGCACGTAAAAACCCGCTTGCAACGAAATGACTCCAGAGTACTTAAAAACCCGCTTGTAACGAAATGCCTCCAGAGCACTTGAAAAACCCACTTCCAGTGAAATGTCTGAGAAGTATGTAAAAACCCGCTTGCAACGAAATGACTCCAGAACACTTAAAAACCTGCTTGCAACGAAATGACTCCAGAGCACTTAAAAACCCGCTTACAACGAAATGACTCCAGAGCACTTAAAAACCCGCTTACAACGAAATGCCTTCAGAGCACTTAAAAACCCGCTTGCAACGAAATGACTCCAGAACACTTAAAAACCCGCTTGCAACGAAAAGACTCCAGAGCACTTAAAAAGCCGCTTGCAACGAAATGACTCCAGAACACTTAAAAACCCGCTTGCAATGAAATGACTCCAGAGCACTTAAAAACCTGCTTGCAACGAAATGACTCCAGAGCACTTAAAAACCCGCTTGCAACGAAATGACTCCAGAGTACTTAAAAACCCGCTTGCAATGAAATGACTCCAGAGCACTTAAAAAACCCGCTTCCAGTGAAATGTCTGAGAAGTATGTAAAAACCCGCTTGCAACGAAATGACTCCAGAGCACGTAAAAACCCGCTTGCAACGAAATGACTCCAGAGCACTTATTAAACCCGCTTCCAGTTAAATGTCAGAGAAGTATGTAAAAACCCGCTTGCAACGAAATGATTCCAGAGCACGTAAAACCCGCTTGCAACGAAATGACTCCAGAACACGTAAAAACCCGCTTGCAACGAAATGACTCCAGAGCACTTAAAAACCCGCTTACAACGAAATGCCTTCAGAGCACTTAAAAACCCGCTTGCAACGAAATGACTTCAGAACACTTAAAAACCCGCTTGCAACGAAAAGAATCCAGAGCACTTAAAAACCCGCTTGCAATGAAATGACTCCTGAGCACTTAAAAACCCGCTTGCAACGAAATGACTCCAGAGCACTTAAAAACTCGCTTGCAACAAAATGACTCCAGAGTACTTAAAAACTCGCTTGCAACGAAATGACTCCAGAACACTTAAAAACCCGCTTGCAACGAAATGACTCCAGAACACTAAAAACCCGCTTGCAACGAAATGACTCCAGAACACTAAAAACCCGCATGCAACGAAATGACTCCAGAGCACTTAAAAATCCGCTTGCAACGGAATGACTCCAGAGCACTTGAAAACCCGCTTGCAACGAAATGACTCCAGAGCACTTAAAAAACCCGCTTCCAGTGAAATGTCTGAGAAGTATGTAAAAACCCGCTTGCAACGAAATGACTCCAGAGCACTTAAAAACCCGCTTGCAACGAAATGACTCCAGAGCACTTCAAAAACCCGCTTCCAGTTAAATGTCAGAGAAGTATGTAAAAACCCGCTTGCAACGAAATGATTCCAGAGCACGTAAAAACCCGCTTGCAACGAAATGACTCCAGAGTACTTAAAAACCCGCTTGCAACGAAATGCCTCCAGAGCACTTGAAAAACCCACTTCCAGTGAAATGTCTGAGAAGTATGTAAAAACCCGCTTGCAACGAAATGACTCCAGAACACTTAAAAACCTGCTTGCAACGAAATGACTCCAGAGCACTTAAAAACCCGCTTACAACGAAATGCCTTCAGAGCACTTAAAAACCCCCTTGCAACGAAATGACTCCAGAACACTTAAAAACCCGCTTGCAACGAAAAGACTCCAGAGCACTTAAAAAGCCGCTTGCAACGAAATGACTCCAGAACACTTAAAAACCCGCTTGCAACGAAATGACTCCAGAGCACTTAAAAACCCGCTTGCAACGAAATGACTCCAGAGCACTTCAAAAACCCGCTTCCAGTTAAATGTCAGAGAAGTATGTAAAAACCCGCTTGCAACGAAATGATTCCAGAGCACGTAAAAACCCGCTTGCAACGAAATGACTCCAGAGAACTTAAAAACCCGCTTGCAACGAAATGCCTCCAGAGCAATTAAAAAACCCACTTCCAGTGAAATATCTGAGAAGTATGTAAAAACCCGCTTGCAACGAAATGACTCCAGAGCACGTAAAAACCCGCTTGCAACGAAATGCCTTCAGAGAACTTAAAAACCCGCTTGCAACGAAATGACTCCAGAGTACTTAAAAACCCGCTTGCAACGAAATGCCTCCAGAGCAATTAAAAAACCCACTTCCAGTGAAATATCTGAGAAGTATGTAAAAACCCGCTTGCAACGAAATGACTCCAGAGCACTTATTAAACCCGCTTCCAGTTAAATGTCAGAGAAGTATGTAAAAACCCGCTTGCAACGAAATGATTCCAGAGCACGTAAAACCCGCTTGCAACGAAATGACTCCAGAACACGTAAAAACCCGCTTGCAACGAAATGACTCCAGAGCACTTAAAAACCCGCTTACAACGAAATGCCTTCAGAGCACTTAAAAACCCGATTGCAACGAAATGACTCCAGAACACTTAAAAACCCGCTTGCAACGAAATGACTCCAGAGCACTTAAAAACCCGCTTGCAACGAAATGCCTTCAGAGCACTTAAAAACCCGCTTGCAACGAAATGACTCCAGAACACTTAAAAACCCGCTTGCAACGAAATGACTCCAGAGCACTTAAAAACCCGCTAGCAACGAAATGACTCCAGAGCACGTAAAAACCCGCTTGCAACGAAATGAATCCAGAGCACTTAAAAACCCGCTTGCAACGAAATGACTCCAGAACACTTAAAAACCTGCTTGCAACGAAATGACTCCAGTGCACTTAAAAACCCGCTTGCAACGAAATGACTCCAGAGCACTTAAAAAACCGCTTGCAACGAAATGACTCCAGAGCACTTAAAAACCCGCTTGCAACGAAATGACTCCAGAGTACTTAAAAACCCGCTTGCAACGAAATGACTCCAGAGCACTTAAAAACCCGCTTGCAACGAAATGACTCCAGAACACTAAAAACCCGCTTGCAACGAAATGACTCCAGAGCACTTAAAAACCCGCTTGCAACGAAATGACTCCAGAGCACTTAAAAACCCGCTGGCAACGAAATGACTAAAGAGCACTTGAAAACCCGCTTGCAACGAAATGACTCCAGAGCACTTAAAAAACCCGCTCCCAGTGAAATGTCTGAGAAGTATGTAAAAACCCGCTTGCAACGAAATGACTCCAGAGCACGTAAAAACCTGCTTGCAACGAAATGACTCCAGAGCACTTCAAAAACCCGCTTCCAGTTAAATGTCAGAGAAGTATGTAAAAACCCGCTTGCAACGAAATGATTCCAGAGCACGTAAAAACCCGCTTGCAACGAAATGACTCCAGAGTACTTAAAAACCCGCTTGCAAAGAAATACCTCCAGAGCACTTAAAAAACCCACTTCCAGTGAAGTGTCTGGGAAGTATGTAAAAACCCAATTGCAACGAAATGACTCCAGAACACGTAAAAACCCGCTTGCAACGAAATGACTCCAGAGCACTTAAAAACCCGCTTACAACGAAATGCCTTCAGAGCACTTAAAAACCCGCTTGCAACGAAATGACTCCAGAACACTTAAAAACCCGCTTGCAACGAAAAGACTCCAGAGCACTTAAAAAGCCGCTTGCAACGAAATGACTCCAGAACACTTAAAAACCCGCTTGCAACGAAATGACTCCAGAGCACTTAAAAACCTGCTTGCAACGAAATGACTCCAGAGCACTTAAAAACCCGCTTGCAACGAAATGACTCCAGAGTACTTAAAAACCCGCTTGCAATGAAATGACTCCAGAGCACTTAAAAAACCCGCTTCCAGTGAAATGTCTGAGAAGTATGTAAAAACCCGCTTGCAACGAAATGACTCCAGAGCACGTAAAAACCCGCTTGCAACGAAATGACTCCAGAGCACTTATTAAACCCGCTTCCAGTTAAATGTCAGAGAAGTATGTAAAAACCCGCTTGCAACGAAATGATTCCAGAGCACGTAAAACCCGCTTGCAACGAAATGACTCCAGAACACGTAAAAACCCGCTTGCAACGAAATGACTCCAGAGCACTTAAAAACCCGCTTACAACGAAATGCCTTCAGAGCACTTAAAAACCCGCTTGCAACGAAATGACTCCAGAACACTTAAAAACCCGCTTGCAACGAAAAGAATCCAGAGCACTTAAAAACCCGCTTGCAATGAAATGACTCCTGAGCACTTAAAAACCGTCTTGCAATGAAATGACTCCAGAGCACTTAAAAACCCGCTTGCAACGAAATGACTCCAGAGCACTTAAAAACTCGCTTGCAACAAAATGACTCCAGAGTACTTAAAAACTCGCTTGCAACGAAATGACTCCAGAACACTTAAAAACCCGCTTGCAACGAAATGACTCCAGAACACTAAAAACCCGCTTGCAACGAAATGACTCCAGAACACTAAAAACCCGCTTGCAACGAAATGACTCCAGAGCACTTAAAAATCCGCTTGCAACGAAATGACTCCAGAGCACTTGAAAACCCGCTTGCAACGAAATGACTCCAGAGCACTTAAAAAACCCTCTTCCAGTGAAATGTCTGAGAAGTATGTAAAAACCCGCTTGCAACGAAATGACTCCAGAGCACTTAAAAACCCGCTTGCAACGAAATGACTCCAGAGCACTTCAAAAACCCGCTTCCAGTTAAATGTCAGAGAAGTATGTAAAAACCCGCTTGCAACGAAATGATTCCAGAGCACGTAAAAACCCGCTTGCAACGAAATGACTCCAGAGTACTTAAAAACCCGCTTGCAACGAAATGCCTCCAGAGCACTTGAAAAACCCACTTCCAGTGAAATGTCTGAGAAGTATGTAAAAACCCGCTTGCAAAGAAATGACTCCAGAACACTTAAAAACCTGCTTGCAACGAAATGACTCCAGAGCACTTAAAAACCCGCTTACAACGAAATGCCTTCAGAGCACTTAAAAACCCGCTTACAACGAAATGCCTTCAGAGCACTTAAAAACCCGCTTGCAACGAAATGACTCCAGAACACTTAAAAACCCGCTTGCAACGAAAAGACTCCAGAGCACTTAAAAAGCCGCTTGCAACGAAATGACTCCAGAACACTTAAAAACCCGCTTGCAATGAAATGACTCCAGAGCACTTAAAAACCTGCTTGCAACGAAATGACTCCAGAGCACTTAAAAACCCGCTTGCAACGAAATGACTCCAGAGTACTTAAAAACCCGCTTGCAATGAAATGACTCCAGAGCACTTAAAAAACCCGCTTCCAGTGAAATGTCTGAGAAGTATGTAAAAACCCGCTTGCAACGAAATGACTCCAGAGCACGTAAAAACCCGCTTGCAACGAAATGACTCCAGAGCACTTATTAAACCCGCTTCCAGTTAAATGTCAGAGAAGTATGTAAAAACCCGCTTGCAACGAAATGATTCCAGAGCACGTAAAACCCGCTTGCAACGAAATGACTCCAGAACACGTAAAAACCCGCTTGCAACGAAATGACTCCAGAGCACTTAAAAACCCGCTTACAACGAAATGCCTTCAGAGCACTTAAAAACCCGCTTGCAACGAAATGACTTCAGAACACTTAAAAACCCGCTTGCAACGAAAAGAATCCAGAGCACTTAAAAACCCGCTTGCAATGAAATGACTCCTGAGCACTTAAAAACCCGCTTGCAACGAAATGACTCCAGAGCACTTAAAAACTCGCTTGCAACAAAATGACTCCAGAGTACTTAAAAACTCGCTTGCAACGAAATGACTCCAGAACACTTAAAAACCCGCTTGCAAAGAAATGACTCCAGAACACTAAAAACCCGCTTGCAACGAAATGACTCCAGAACACTAAAAACCCGCATGCAACGAAATGACTCCAGAGCACTTAAAAATCCGCTTGCAACGGAATGACTCCAGAGCACTTGAAAACCCGCTTGCAACGAAATGACTCCAGAGCACTTAAAAAACCCGCTTCCAGTGAAATGTCTGAGAAGTATGTAAAAACCCGCTTGCAACGAAATGACTCCAGAGCACTTAAAAACCCGCTTGCAACGAAATGACTCCAGAGCACTTCAAAAACCCGCTTCCAGTTAAATGTCAGAGAAGTATGTAAAAACCCGCTTGCAACGAAATGATTCCAGAGCACGTAAAAACCCGCTTGCAACGAAATGACTCCAGAGAACTTAAAAACCCGCTTGCAACGAAATGCCTCCAGAGCAATTAAAAAACACACTTCCAGTGAAATATCTGAGAAGTATGTAAAAACCCGCTTGCAACGAAATGACTCCAGAGCACGTAAAAACCCGCTTGCAACGAAATGACTCCAGAGCACTTATTAAACCCGCTTCCAGTTAAATGTCAGAGAAGTATGTAAAAACCCGCTTGCAACGAAATGATTCCAGAGCACGTAAAACCCGCTTGCAACGAAATGACTCCAGAACACGTAAAAACCCGCTTGCAACGAAATGACTCCAGAGCACTTAAAAACCCGCTTACAACGAAATGCCTTCAGAGCACTTAAAAACCCGCTTGCAACGAAATGACTCCAGAACACTTAAAAACCCGCTTGCAACGAAATGACTCCAGAGCACTTAAAAACCCGCTTGCAACGAAATGCCTTCAGAGCACTTAAAAACCCGCTTGCAACGAAATGACTCCAGAACACTTAAAAACCCGCTTGCAACGAAATGACTCCAGAGCACTTAAAAACCCGCTAGCAACGAAATGACTCCAGAGCACGTAAAAACCCGCTTGCAACGAAATGAATCCAGAGCACTTAAAAACCCGCTTGCAACGAAATGACTCCAGAACACTTAAAAACCTGCTTGCAACGAAATGACTCCAGTGCACTTAAAAACCCGCTTGCAACGAAATGACTCCAGAGCACTTAAAAAACCGCTTGCAACGAAATGACTCCAGAGCACTTAAAAACCCGCTTGCAACGAAATGACTCCAGAGTACTTAAAAACCCGCTTGCAACGAAATGACTCCAGAGCACTTAAAAACCCGCTTGCAACGAAATGACTCCAGAACACTAAAAACCCGCTTGCAACGAAATGACTCCAGAGCACTTAAAAACCCGCTTGCAACGAAATGACTCCAGAGCACTTAAAAACCCGCTGGCAACGAAATGACTAAAGAGCACTTGAAAACCCGCTTGCAACGAAATGACTCCAGAGCACTTAAAAAACCCGCTCCCAGTGAAATGTCTGAGAAGTATGTAAAAACCCGCTTGCAACGAAATGACTCCAGAGCACGTAAAAACCTGCTTGCAACGAAATGACTCCAGAGCACTTCAAAAACCCGCTTCCAGTTAAATGTCAGAGAAGTATGTAAAAACCCGCTTGCAACGAAATGATTCCAGAGCACGTAAAAACCCGCTTGCAACGAAATGACTCCAGAGTACTTAAAAACCCGCTTGCAAAGAAATACCTCCAGAGCACTTAAAAAACCCACTTCCAGTGAAGTGTCTGGGAAGTATGTAAAAACCCAATTGCAACGAAATGACTCCAGAACACGTAAAAACCCGCTTGCAACGAAATGACTCCAGAGCACTTAAAAACCCGCTTACAAAGAAATGCCTTCAGAGCACTTAAAAACCCGCTTGCGACGAAATGACTCCAGAACACTTAAAAACCCGCTTGCAACGAAAAGACTCCAGAGCACTTAAAAAGCCGCTTGCAACGAAATGACTCCAGAACACTTAAAAACCCGCTTGCAACGAAATGACTCCAGAGCACTTAAAAACCTGCTTGCAACGAAATGACTCCAGAGCACTTAAAAACCCGCTTGCAACGAAATGACTCCAGAGTACTTAAAAACCCGCTTGCAATGAAATGACTCCAGAGCACTTAAAAAACCCGCTTCCAGTGAAATGTCTGAGAAGTATGTAAAAACCCGCTTGCAACGAAATGACTCCAGAGCACGTAAAAACCCGCTTGCAACGAAATGACTCCAGAGCACTTATTAAACCCGCTTCCAGTTAAATGTCAGAGAAGTATGTAAAAACCCGCTTGCAACGAAATGATTCCAGAGCACGTAAAACCCGCTTGCAACGAAATGACTCCAGAACACGTAAAAACCCGCTTGCAACGAAATGACTCCAGAGCACTTAAAAACCCGCTTACAACGAAATGCCTTCAGAGCACTTAAAAACCCGCTTGCAATGAAATGACTCCAGAACACTTAAAAACCCGCTTGCAACGAAAAGAATCCAGAGCACTTAAAAACCCGCTTGCAATGAAATGACTCCTGAGCACTTAAAAACCGTCTTGCAACGAAATGACTCCAGAGCACTTAAAAACCCGCTTGCAACGAAATGACTCCAGAGCACTTAAAAACTCGCTTGCAACAAAATGACTCCAGAGTACTTAAAAACTCGCTTGCAACGAAATGACTCCAGAACACTTAAAAACCCGCTTGCAACGAAATGACTCCAGAACACTAAAAACCCGCTTGCAACGAAAAGACTCCAGAGCACTTAAAAAGCCGCTTGCAACGAAATGACTCCAGAGCACTTGAAAACCCGCTTGCAACGAAATGACTCCAGAGCACTTAAAAAACCCGCTTCCAGTGAAATGTCTGAGAAGTATGTAAAAACCCGCTTGCAACGAAATGACTCCAGAGCACTTAAAAACCCGCTTGCAACGAAATGACTCCAGAGCACTTCAAAAACCCACTTCCAGTTAAATGTCAGAGAAGTATGTAAAAACCCGCTTGCAACGAAATGATTCCAGAGCACGTAAAAACCCGCTTGCAACGAAATGACTCCAGAGTACTTAAAAACCCGCTTGCAACGAAATGCCTCCAGAGCACTTGAAAAACCCACTTCCAGTGAAATGTCTGAGAAGTATGTAAAAACCCGCTTGCAACGAAATGACTCCAGAGCACGTAAAAACACGCTTGCAACGAAATGACTCCAGAGCACGTAAAAACACGCTTGCAACGAAATGACTCCAGAGCACTTATTAAACCCGCTTCCAGTTAAATGTCAGAGAAGTATGTAAAAACCCGCTTGCAACGAAATGATTCCAGAGCACGTAAAACCCGCTTGCAACGAAATGAATCCAGAACACGTAAAAACCCGCTTGCAACGAAATGACTCCAGAGCACTTAAAAACCCGCTTACAACGAAATGCCTTCAGAGCACTTAAAAACCCGCTTGCAACGAAATGACTCCAGAACACTTAAAAACCCGCTTGCAACGAAATGACTCCAGAGCACTTAAAAACCCGCTTGCAACGAAATGCCTTCAGAACACTTAAAAACCCGCTTGCAACGAAATGACTCTAGAACACTTAAAAACCCGCTTGCAACGAAATGACTCCAGAGCACTTAAAAACCCGCTAGCAACGAAATGACTCCAGAGCACGTAAAAACCCGCTTGCAACGAAATGAATCCAAAGCACTTAAAAACCCGCTTGCAACGAAATGACTCCAGAACACTTAAAAACCTGCTTGCAACGAAATGACTCCAGTGCACTTAAAAACCCGCTTGCAACGAAATGACTCCAGAGCACTTAAAAAACCGCTTGCAACGAAATGACTCCAGAGCACTTAAAAAACCGCTTGCAACGAAATGACTCCAGAGCACTTAAAAACCCGCTTGCAACGAAATGACTCCAGAGTACTTAAAAACCCGCTTGCAACGAAATGACTCCAGAGCACTTAAAAACCCACTTCCAGTGAAATGTCTGAGAAGTATGTAAAAACCCGCTTGCAACGAAATGACTCCAGAACACTTAAAAACCTGCTTGCAACGAAATGACTCCAGAGCACTTAAAAACCCGCTTACAACGAAATGCCTTCAGAGCACTTAAAAACCCGCTTGCAACGAAATGACTCCAGAACACTTAAAAACCCGCTTGCAACGAAAAGACTCCAGAGCACTTAAAAAGCCGCTTGCAACGAAATGACTCCAGAACACTTAAAAACCCGCTTGCAACGAAATGACTCCAGAGCACTTAAAAACCCGCTTGCAACGAAATGACTCCAGAGCACTTCAAAAACCCGCTTCCAGTTAAATGTCAGAGAAGTATGTAAAAACCCGCTTGCAACGAAATGATTCCAGAGCACGTAAAAACCCGCTTGCAACGAAATGACTCCAGAGAACTTAAAAACCCGCTTGCAACGAAATGCCTCCAGAGCAATTAAAAAACCCACTTCCAGTGAAATATCTGAGAAGTATGTAAAAACCCGCTTGCAACGAAATGACTCCAGAGCACGTAAAAACCCGCTTGCAACGAAATGCCTTCAGAGAACTTAAAAACCCGCTTGCAACGAAATGACTCCAGAGTACTTAAAAACCCGCTTGCAACGAAATGCCTCCAGAGCAATTAAAAAACCCACTTCCAGTGAAATATCTGAGAAGTATGTAAAAACCCGCTTGCAACGAAATGACTCCAGAGCACGTAAAAACACGCTTGCAACGAAATGACTCCAGAGCACTTATTAAACCCGCTTCCAGTTAAATGTCAGAGAAGTATGTAAAAACCCGCTTGCAACGAAATGATTCCAGAGCACGTAAAACCCGCTTGCAACGAAATGACTCCAGAACACGTAAAAACCCGCTTGCAACGAAATGACTCCAGAGCACTTAAAAACCCGCTTACAACGAAATGCCTTCAGAGCACTTAAAAACCCGCTTGCAACGAAATGACTCCAGAACACTTAAAAACCCGCTTGCAACGAAATGACTCCAGAGCACTTAAAAACCCGCTTGCAACGAAATGCCTTCAGAACACTTAAAAACCCGCTTGCAACGAAATGACTCTAGAACACTTAAAAACCCGCTTGCAACGAAATGACTCCAGAGCACTTAAAAACCCGCTAGCAACGAAATGACTCCAGAGCACGTAAAAACCCGCTTGCAACGAAATGAATCCAGAGCACTTAAAAACCCGCTTGCAACGAAATGACTCCAGAACACTTAAAAACCTGCTTGCAACGAAATGACTCCAGTGCACTTAAAAACCCGCTTGCAACGAAATGACTCCAGAGCACTTAAAAAACCGCTTGCAACGAAATGACTCCAGAGCACTTAAAAAACCGCTTGCAACGAAATGACTCCAGAGCACTTAAAAACCCGCTTGCAACGAAATGACTCCAGAGTACTTAAAAACCCGCTTGCAACGAAATGACTCCAGAGCACTTAAAAACCCGCTTGCAACGAAATGACTCCAGAACACTAAAAACCCGCTTGCAACGAAATGACTCCAGAGCACTTAAAAACCCGCTTGCAACGAAATGACTCCAGAGCACTTAAAAACCCGCTTGCAACGAAATGACTAAAGAGCACTTGAAAACCCGCTTGCAACGAAATGACTCCAGAGCACTTAAAAAACCCGCTCCCAGTGAAATGTCTGAGAAGTATGTAAAAACCCGCTTGCAACGAAATGACTCCAGAGCACGTAAAAACCTGCTTCTAACGAAATGACTCCAGAGCACTTCAAAAACCCGCTTTCAGTTAAATGTCAGAGAAGTATGTAAAAACCCGCTTGCAACGAAATGATTCCAGAGCACGTAAAAACCCACTTGCAACGAAATGACTCCAGAGTACTTAAAAACCCGCTTGCAAAAAAATACCTCCATAGCACTTAAAAAACCCACTTCCAGTGAAATGTCTGAGAAGTATGTAAAAACCCGCTTGCAACGAAATGACTCCAGAACACGTAAAAACCCGCTTGCAACGAAATGACTCCAGAGCACTTAAAAACCCGCTTACAACGAAATGCCTTCAGAGCACTTAAAAACCCGCTTGCAACGAAATGACTCCAGAACACTTAAAAACCCGCTTGCAACGAAAAGACTCCAGAGCACTTAAAAAGCCGCTTGCAACGTAATGACTCCAGAACACTTAAAAACCCGCTTGCAACGAAATGACTCCAGAGCACTTAAAAACCTGCTTGCAACGAAATGACTCCAGAGCACTTAAAAACCCGCTTGCAACGAAATGACTCCAGAGTACTTAAAAACCTGCTTGCAACGAAATGACTCCAGAGCACTTAAAAAACCCGCTTCCAGTGAAATGTCTGAGAAGTATGTAAAAACCCGCTTGCAACGAAATGACTCCAGAACACTTAAAAACCCACTTGCAACGAAAAGACTCCAGAGCACTTAAAAAGCCGCTTGCAACGAAATGACTCCAGAACACTTAAAAACCCGCATGCAACGAAATGACTCCAGAGCACTTAAAAACCCGCTTGCAACGAAATGACTCCAGAGCACTTGAAAACCTGCTTGCAAAGAAATGACTCCAGAGCACTTAAAAAACCCGCTTCCAGTGAAATGTCTGAGAAGTATGTAAAAACCCGCTTGCAACGAAATGACTCCAGAGCACGTAAAAACCCACTTGCAACGAAATGACTCCAGAACACTTCAAAAACCCGCTTCCAGTGAAATGTCTGAGAAGTATGTAAAAACCCGCTTGCAACGAAATGATTCCACAGCACGTAAAAACCCGCTTGCAACGAAATGACTCCAGAGTACTTAAAAACCCGCTTGCAACGAAATGCCTCCAGAGCACTTAAAAAACCCACTTCCAGTGAAATGTCTGAGAAGTATGTAAAAACCCGCTTGCAACGAAATGACTCCAGAACACGTAAAAACCCGCTTGCAACGAAATGACTCCAGAGCACTTAAAAACCCGCTTACAACGAAATGCCTTCAGAGCACTTAAAAACCCGCTTGCAACGAAATGACTCCAGAACACTTAAAAACCCACTTGCAACGAAAAGACTCCAGAGCACTTAAAAACCCGCTTGCAACGAAATGACTCCAGAGCACTTAAAAACTCGCTTGCAACGAAATGACTCCAGAGTACTTAAAAACTCGCTTGCAACGAAATGACTCCAGAACACTTAAAAACCCGCTTGCAACGAAATGACTCCAGAGTACTTAAAAACCCGCTTACAACGAAATGACTCCAGAGCACTTAAAAACCCGCTTGCAACGAAATGACTCCAGAACACTTAAAAACCCGCTTGCAACGAAATGACTCCAGAGCACTTAAAAACCCGCTTGCAACGAAATGACTCCAGAGCACGTAAAAACCCGCTTGCAACGAAATGACTCCAGAGCACTTAAAAACCCGCTTGCAACGAAATGACTCCAGAGCACTTAAAAACCCGCTTGCAATGAAATGACTCCAGAACACTTACAAACCCGCTTGCAACGAAATGACTCCAGTGCACTTAAAAACCCGCTTGCAACGAAATGACTCCAGAGCACTTAAAAACCCGCTTGCAACGAAATGACTCCAGAGCACTTAAAAACCCGCTTGCAACGAAATGACTCCAGAGTACTTAAAAACCCGCTTGCAACGAAATGACTCCAGAGCACTTAAAAACCCGCTTGCAACGAAATGACTCCAGAACACTAAAAACCCGCTTGCAACGAAATGACTCCAGAGCACTTAAAAACCCGCTTGCAACGAAATGACTCCAGAGCACTTGAAAACCTGCTTGCAACGAAATGACTCCAGAGCACTTAAAAAACCCGCTTCCAGTGAAATGTCTGAGAAGTATGTAAAAACCCGCTTGCAACGAAATGACTCCAGAGCACGTAAAAACCCACTTGCAACGAAATGACTCCAGAACACTTCAAAAACCCGCTTCCAGTGAAATGTCTGAGAAGTATGTAAAAACCCGCTTGCAACGAAATGATTCCACAGCACGTAAAAACCCGCTTGCAACGAAATGACTCCAGAGTACTTAAAAACCCGCTTGCAACGAAATGCCTCCAGAGCACTTAAAAAACCCACTTCCAGTGAAATGTCTGAGAAGTATGTAAAAACCCGCTTGCAACGAAATGACTCCAGAACACGTAAAAACCCGCTTGCAACGAAATGACTCCAGAGCACTTAAAAACCCGCTTACAACGAAATGCCTTCAGAGCACTTAAAAACCCGCTTGCAACGAAATGACTCCAGAACACTTAAAAACCCGCTTGCAACGAAAAGACTCCAGAGCACTTAAAAACCCGCTTGCAACGAAATGACTCCAGAGCACTTAAAAACTCGCTTGCAACGAAATGACTCCAGAGTACTTAAAAACTCGCTTGCAACGAAATGACTCCAGAACACTTAAAAACCCGCTTGCAACGAAATGACTCCAGAGTACTTAAAAACCCACTTACAACGAAATGACTCCAGAGCACTTAAAAACCCGCTTGCAACGAAATGACTCCAGAACACTTAAAAACCCGCTTGCAACGAAATGACTCCAGAGCACTTAAAAACCCGCTTGCAACGAAATGACTCCAGAGCACGTAAAAACCCGCTTGCAACGAAATGACTCCAGAGCACTTAAAAACCCGCTTGCAATGAAATGACTCCAGAACACTTACAAACCCGATTGCAACGAAATGACTCCAGTGCACTTAAAAACCCGCTTGCAACGAAATGACTCCAGAGCACTTAAAAACCCGCTTGCAACGAAATGACTCCAGAGCACTTAAAAACCCGCTTGCAACGAAATGACTCCAGAGTACTTAAAAACCCGCTTGCAACGAAATGACTCCAGAGCACTTAAAAACCCGCTTGCAACGAAATGACTCCAGAACACTAAAAACCCGCTTGCAACGAAATGACTCCAGAGCACTTAAAAACCCGCTTGCAACGAAATGACTCCAGAGCACTTAAAAACCCGCTTGCAACGAAATGACTCCAGAGCACTTGAAAACCTGCTTGCAACGAAATGACTCCAGAGCACTTAAAAAACCCGCTTCCAGTGAAATGTCTGAGAAGTATGTAAAAACCCGCTTGCAACGAAATGACTCCAGAGCACGTAAAAACCCGCTTGCAACGAAATGACTCCAGAGCACTTAAAAAACCCGCTTCCAGTGAAATGTCTGAGAAGTATGTAAAAACCCGCTTGCAACGAAATGACTCCAGAGCACGTAAAAACCCGCTTGTAACGAAATGACTCCAGAGCACTTATTAAACCCGCTTCCAGTTAAATGTCAGAGAAGTATGTAAAAACCCCCTTGCAACGAAATGATTCCAGAGCACGTAAAACCCGCTTGCAACGAAATGACTCCAGAACACGTAAAAACCCGCTTGCAACGAAATGACTCCAGAGCACTTAAAAACCCGCTTACAACGAAATGCCTTCAGAGCACTTAAAAACCCGCTTGCAACGAAATGACTCCAGAACACTAAAAACCCGCTTGCAACGAAATGACTCCAGAACACTAAAAACCCGCTTGCAACGAAATGACTCCAGAGCACATAAAAAACCCGCTTCCAGTGAAATGTCTGAGAAGTATGTAAAAACCCGCTTGCAACGAAATGACTCCAGAGCACGTAAAAACCCGCTTGCAACGAAATGACTCCAGAGCACTTAAAAAACCCGCTTCCAGTGAAATGTCTGAGAAGTATGTAAAAACCCGCTTGCAACGAAATGACTCCAGAGCACGTAAAAACCCGCTTGCAACGAAATGACTCCAGAGCACTTATTAAACCCGCTTCCAGTTAAATGTCAGAGAAGTATGTAAAAACCCGCTTGCAACGAAATGATTCCAGAGCACGTAAAACCCGCTTGCAACGAAATGACTCCAGAACACGTAAAAACCCGCTTGCAACGAAATGCCTCCAGAGCAATTAAAAAACCCACTTCCAGTGAAATATCTGAGAAGTATATAAAAACCCGCTTGCAACGAAATGACTCCAGAGCACGTAAAAACCCGCTTGCAACGAAATGCCTTCAGAGAACTTAAAAACCCGCTTGCAACGAAATGACTCCAGAGTACTTAAAAACCCGCTTGCAACGAAATGCCTCCAGAGCAATTAAAAAACCCACTTCCAGTGAAATATCTGAGAAGTATGTAAAAACCCGCTTGCAACGAAATGATTCCAGAGCACGTAAAACCCGCTTGCAACGAAATGACTCCAGAACACGTAAAAACCCGCTTGCAACGAAATGACTCCAGAGCACTTAAAAACCCGCTTGCAACGAAATGCCTTCAGAGCACTTAAAAACCCGCTTGCAACGAAATGACTCCAGAACACTTAAAAACCCGCTTGCAACGAAATGACTCCAGAGCACTTAAAAACCCGCTAGCAACGAAATGACTCCAGAGCACGTAAAAACCCGCTTGCAACGAAATGAATCCAGAGCACTTAAAAACCCGCTTGCAACGAAATGACTCCAGAGTACTTAAAAACCCGCTTGCAACGAAATGACTCCAGAGCACTTAAAAACCCGCTTGCAACGAAATGACTCCAGAACACTAAAAACCCGCTTGCAACGAAATGACTCCAGAGCACTTAAAAACCCGCTTGCAACGAAATGACTCCAGAGCACTTAAAAACCCGCTTGCAACGAAATGACTAAAGAGCACTTGAAAACCCGCTTGCAACGAAATGACTCCAGAGCACTTAAAAAACCCGCTCCCAGTGAAATGTCTGAGAAGTATGTAAAAACCCGCTTGCAACGAAATGACTCCAGAGCACGTAAACACCTGCTTGCAACGAAATGACTCCAGAGCACTTCAAAAACCCGCTTCCAGTTAAATGTCAGAGAAGTATGTAAAAACCCGCTTGCAACCAAATGATTCCAGAGCACGTAAAAACCCGCTTGCAACGAAATGACTCCAGAGTACTTAAAAACCCGCTTGCAAAGAAATACCTCCAGAGCACTTAAAAAACCCACTTCCAGTGAAATGTCTGAGAAGTATGTAAAAACCCGCTTGCAACGAAATGACTCCAGAACACGTAAAAACCCGCTTGCAACGAAATGACTCCAGAGCACTTAAAAACCCGCTTACAACGAAATGCCTTCAGAGCACTTAAAAACCCGCTTGCAACGAAATGACTCCAGAACACTTAAAAACCCGCTTGCAACGAAAAGACTCCAGAGCACTTAAAAAGCCGCTTGCAACGAAATGACTCCAGAACACTTAAAAACCCGCTTGCAACGAAATGACTCCAGAGCACTTAAAAACCTGCTTGCAACGAAATGACTCCAGAGCACTTAAAAACCCGCTTGCAACGAAATGACTCCAGAGTACTTAAAAACCCGCTTGCAACGAAATGACTCCAGAGCACTTAAAAAACCCGCTTCCAGTGAAATGTCTGAGAAGTATGTAAAAACCCGCTTGCAACGAAATGACTCCAGAACACTTAAAAACCCGCTTGCAACGAAAAGACTCCAGAGCACTTAAAAAGCCGCTTGCAACGAAATGACTCCAGAGCACTTAAAAAACCCGCTTCCAGTGAAATGTCTGAGAAGTATGTAAAAACCCGCTTGCAACGAAATGACTCCAGAACACTTAAAAACCCGCTTGCAACGAAATGACTCCAGAGCACTTAAAAACCCGCTTGCAACGAAATGACTCCAGAGCACGTAAAAACCCGCTTGCAACGAAATGACTCCAGAGCACTTAAAAACCCGCTTGCAATGAAATGACTCCAGAACACTTACAAACCCGCTTGCAACGAAATGACTCCAGTGCACTTAAAAACCCGCTTGCAACGAAATGACTCCAGAGCACTTAAAAACCCGCTTGCAACGAAATGACTCCAGAGCACTTAAAAACCCGCTTGCAACGAAATGACTCCAGAGTACTTAAAAACCCGCTTGCAACGAAATACCTCCAGAGCACTTAAAAAACCCACTTCCAGTGAAATGTCTGAGAAGTATGTAAAAACCCGCTTGCAACGAAATGACTCCAGAACACTTAAAAACCCGCTTGCAACGAAAAGACTCCAGAGCACTTAAAAAGCCGCTTGCACCGAAATGACGCCAGAACACTTAAAAACCCGCTTGCAACGAAATGACTCCAGAGTACTTAAAAACCCGCTTGCAACGAAATGACTCCAGAGCACTTAAAAAACCCTCTTCCAGTGAAATGTCTGAGAAGTATGTAAAAACCCGCTTGCAACGAAATGACTCCAGAACACTTAAAAACCCGCTTGCAACGAAAAGACTCCAGAGCACTTAAAAAGCCGCTTGCAACGAAATGACTCCAGAACACTTAAAAACCCGCTTGCAACGAAATGACTCCAGAGCACTTAAAAACCCGCTTGCAACGAAATGACTCCAGAGCACTTAAAACCCCACTTGCAACGAAATGACTCCAGAGTACTTAAAAACCCGCTTGCAACGAAATGACTCCAGAGCACTTAAAAAACCCTCTTCCAGTGAAATGTCTGAGAAGTATGTAAAAACCCGCTTGCAACGAAATGACTCCAGAACACTTAAAAACCCGCTTGCAACGAAATGACTCCAGAGCACTTAAAAACCCGCTTACAACGAAATGCCTTCAGAGCACTTAAAAACCCGCTTGCAACGAAATGACTCCAGAACACTTAAAAACCCGCTTGCAACGAAAAGACTCCAGAGCACTTAAAAACCCGCTTGCAACGAAATGACTCCAGAGCACTTAAAAACTCGCTTGCAACGAAATGACTCCAGAGTACTTAAAAACTCGCTTGCAACGAAATGACTCCAGAACACTTAAAAACCCGCTTGCAACGAAATGACTCCAGAGTACTTAAAAACCCACTTACAACGAAATGACTCCAGAGCACTTAAAAACCCGCTTGCAACGAAATGACTCCAGAACACTTAAAAACCCGCTTGCAACGAAATGACTCCAGAGCACTTAAAAACCCGCTTGCAACGAAATGACTCCAGAGCACGTAAAAACCCGCTTGCAACGAAATGACTCCAGAGCACTTAAAAACCCGCTTGCAATGAAATGACTCCAGAACACTTACAAACCCGCTTGCAACGAAATGACTCCAGTGCACTTAAAAACCCGCTTGCAACGAAATGACTCCAGAGCACTTAAAAACCCGCTTGCAACGAAATGACTCCAGAGCACTTAAAAACCCGCTTGCAACGAAATGACTCCAGAGTACTTAAAAACCCGCTTGCAACGAAATGACTCCAGAGCACTTAAAAACCCGCTTGCAACGAAATGACTCCAGAACACTAAAAACCCGCTTGCAACGAAATGACTCCAGAGCACTTAAAAACCCGCTTGCAACGAAATGACTCCAGAGCACTTAAAAACCCGCTTGCAACGAAATGACTCCAGAGCACTTGAAAACCTGCTTGCAACGAAATGACTCCAGAGCACTTAAAAAACCCGCTTCCAGTGAAATGTCTGAGAAGTATGTAAAAACCCGCTTGCAACGAAATGACTCCAGAGCACGTAAAAACCCGCTTGCAATGAAATGACTCCAGAGCACTTAAAAAACCCGCTTCCAGTGAAATGTCTGAGAAGTATGTAAAAACCCGCTTGCAACGAAATGACTCCAGAGCACGTAAAAACCCGCTTGTAACGAAATGACTCCAGAGCACTTATTAAACCCGCTTCCAGTTAAATGTCAGAGAAGTATGTAAAAACCCCCTTGCAACGAAATGATTCCAGAGCACGTAAAACCCGCTTGCAACGAAATGACTCCAGAACACGTAAAAACCCGCTTGCAACGAAATGACTCCAGAGCACTTAAAAACCCGCTTACAACGAAATGCCTTCAGAGCACTTAAAAACCCGCTTGCAACGAAATGACTCCAGAACACTAAAAACCCGCTTGCAACGAAATGACTCCAGAACACTAAAAACCCGCTTGCAACGAAATGACTCCAGAGCACATAAAAAACCCGCTTCCAGTGAAATGTCTGAGAAGTATGTAAAAACCTGCTTGCAACGAAATGACTCCAGAGCACGTAAAAACCCGCTTGCAACGAAATGACTCCAGAGCACTTAAAAAACCCGCTTCCAGTGAAATGTCTGAGAAGTATGTAAAAACCCGCTTGCAACGAAATGACTCCAGAGCACGTAAAAACCCGCTTGCAACGAAATGACTCCAGAGCACTTATTAAACCCGCTTCCAGTTAAATGTCAGAGAAGTATGTAAAAACCCGCTTGCAACGAAATGATTCCAGAGCACGTAAAACCCGCTTGCAACGAAATGACTCCAGAACACGTAAAAACCCGCTTGCAACGAAATGCCTCCAGAGCAATTAAAAAACCCACTTCCAGTGAAATATCTGAGAAGTATATAAAAACCCGCTTGCAACGAAATGACTCCAGAGCACGTAAAAACCCGCTTGCAACGAAATGCCTTCAGAGAACTTAAAAACCCGCTTGCAACGAAATGACTCCAGAGTACTTAAAAACCCGCTTGCAACGAAATGCCTCCAGAGCAATTAAAAAACCCACTTCCAGTGAAATATCTGAGAAGTATGTAAAAACCCGCTTGCAACGAAATGATTCCAGAGCACGTAAAACCCGCTTGCAACGAAATGACTCCAGAACACGTAAAAACCCGCTTGCAACGAAATGACTCCAGAGCACTTAAAAACCCGCTTGCAACGAAATGCCTTCAGAGCACTTAAAAACCCGCTTGCAACGAAATGACTCCAGAACACTTAAAAACCCGCTTGCAACGAAATGACTCCAGAGCACTTAAAAACCCGCTAGCAACGAAATGACTCCAGAGCACGTAAAAACCCGCTTGCAACGAAATGAATCCAGAGCACTTAAAAACCCGCTTGCAACGAAATGACTCCAGAGTACTTAAAAACCCGCTTGCAACGAAATGACTCCAGAGCACTTAAAAACCCGCTTGCAACGAAATGACTCCAGAACACTAAAAACCCGCTTGCAACGAAATGACTCCAGAGCACTTAAAAACCCGCTTGCAACGAAATGACTCCAGAGCACTTAAAAACCCGCTTGCAACGAAATGACTAAAGAGCACTTGAAAACCCGCTTGCAACGAAATGACTCCAGAGCACTTAAAAAACCCGCTCCCAGTGAAATGTCTGAGAAGTATGTAAAAACCCGCTTGCAACGAAATGACTCCAGAGCACGTAAACACCTGCTTGCAACGAAATGACTCCAGAGCACTTCAAAAACCCGCTTCCAGTTAAATGTCAGAGAAGTATGTAAAAACCCGCTTGCAACCAAATGATTCCAGAGCACGTAAAAACCCGCTTGCAACGAAATGACTCCAGAGTACTTAAAAACCCGCTTGCAAAGAAATACCTCCAGAGCACTTAAAAAACCCACTTCCAGTGAAATGTCTGAGAAGTATGTAAAAACCCGCTTGCAACGAAATGACTCCAGAACACGTAAAAACCCGCTTGCAACGAAATGACTCCAGAGCACTTAAAAACCCGCTTACAACGAAATGCCTTCAGAGCACTTAAAAACCCGCTTGCAACGAAATGACTCCAGAACACTTAAAAACCCGCTTGCAACGAAAAGACTCCAGAGCACTTAAAAAGCCGCTTGCAACGAAATGACTCCAGAACACTTAAAAACCCGCTTGCAACGAAATGACTCCAGAGCACTTAAAAACCTGCTTGCAACGAAATGACTCCAGAGCACTTAAAAACCCGCTTGCAACGAAATGACTCCAGAGTACTTAAAAACCCGCTTGCAACGAAATGACTCCAGAGCACTTAAAAAACCCGCTTCCAGTGAAATGTCTGAGAAGTATGTAAAAACCCGCTTGCAACGAAATGACTCCAGAACACTTAAAAACCCGCTTGCAACGAAAAGACTCCAGAGCACTTAAAAAGCCGCTTGCAACGAAATGACTCCAGAGCACTTAAAAAACCCGCTTCCAGTGAAATGTCTGAGAAGTATGTAAAAACCCGCTTGCAACGAAATGACTCCAGAACACTTAAAAACCCGCTTGCAACGAAATGACTCCAGAGCACTTAAAAACCCGCTTGCAACGAAATGACTCCAGAGCACGTAAAAACCCGCTTGCAACGAAATGACTCCAGAGCACTTAAAAACCCGCTTGCAATGAAATGACTCCAGAACACTTACAAACCCGCTTGCAACGAAATGACTCCAGTGCACTTAAAAACCCGCTTGCAACGAAATGACTCCAGAGCACTTAAAAACCCGCTTGCAACGAAATGACTCCAGAGCACTTAAAAACCCGCTTGCAACGAAATGACTCCAGAGTACTTAAAAACCCGCTTGCAACGAAATACCTCCAGAGCACTTAAAAAACCCACTTCCAGTGAAATGTCTGAGAAGTATGTAAAAACCCGCTTGCAACGAAATGACTCCAGAACACTTAAAAACCCGCTTGCAACGAAAAGACTCCAGAGCACTTAAAAAGCCGCTTGCACCGAAATGACGCCAGAACACTTAAAAACCCGCTTGCAACGAAATGACTCCAGAGTACTTAAAAACCCGCTTGCAACGAAATGACTCCAGAGCACTTAAAAAACCCTCTTCCAGTGAAATGTCTGAGAAGTATGTAAAAACCCGCTTGCAACGAAATGACTCCAGAACACTTAAAAACCCGCTTGCAACGAAAAGACTCCAGAGCACTTAAAAAGCCGCTTGCAACGAAATGACTCCAGAACACTTAAAAACCCGCTTGCAACGAAATGACTCCAGAGCACTTAAAAACCCGCTTGCAACGAAATGACTCCAGAGCACTTAAAACCCCACTTGCAACGAAATGACTCCAGAGTACTTAAAAACCCGCTTGCAACGAAATGACTCCAGAGCACTTAAAAAACCCTCTTCCAGTGAAATGTCTGAGAAGTATGTAAAAACCCGCTTGCAACGAAATGACTCCAGAACACTTAAAAACCCGCTTGCAACGAAATGACTCCAGAGCACTTAAAAACCCGCTTGCAACGAAATGACTCCAGAACACTTATTAAACCCGCTTCCAGTTAAATGTCAGAGAAGTATGTAAAAACCCGCTTGCAACGAAATGATTCCAGAGCACGTAAAACCCGCTTGCAACGAAATGACTCCAGAACACGTAAAAACCCGCTTGCAACGAAATGACTCCAGAGCACTTAAAAACCCGCTTACAACGAAATGCCTTCAGAGCACTTAAAAACCCGCTTGCAACGAAATGACTCCAGAACACTTAAAAACCCGCTTGCAACGAAAAGACTCCAGAGCACTTAAAAAGCCGCTTGCAACGAAATGACTCCAGAACACTTAAAAACCCGCTTGCAACGAAATGACTCCAGAGCACTTAAAAACCTGCTTGCAACGAAATGACTCCAGAGCACTTAAAAACCCGCTTGCAACGAAATGACTCCAGAGTACTTAAAAACCCGCTTGCAACGAAATGACTCCAGAGCACTTAAAAAACCCGCTTCCAGTGAAATGTCTGAGAAGTATGTAAAAACCCGCTTGCAACGAAATGACTCCAGAGCACTTAAAAACCCGCTTGCAACGAAATGACTCCAGAGCACTTCAAAAACCCGCTTCCAGTTAAATGTCAGAGAAGTATGTAAAAACCCGCTTGCAACGAAATGATTCCAGAGCACGTAAAACCCGCTTGCAACGAAATGACTCCAGAACACGTAAAAACCCGCTTGCAACGAAATGACTCCAGAGCACTTAAAAACCCGCTTGCAACGAAATGACTCCAGAACACTTAAAAACCCGCTTGCAACGAAATGACTCCAGTGCACTTAAAAACCCGCTTGCAACGAAATGCCTCCAGAGCACTTAAAAACCGCTTGCAACGAAATGACTCCAGAGCACTTAAAAACCGGCTTGCAACGAAATGACTCCAGAGTACTTAAAAACCCGCTTGCAACGAAATGACTCCAGAGCACTTGAAAACCCGCTTGCAACGAAATGACTCCAGAACACTAAAAACCCGCTTGGAACGAAATGACTCCAGAGCACTTAAAAACCCGCTTGCAACGAAATGACTCCAGAGCACTTAAAAACCCACTTGCAACGAAATGACTCCAGAGCACTTGAAAACCCGCTTGCAACGAAATGACTCCAGAGCACTTAAAAAACCCGCTTCCAGTGAAATGTCTGAGAAGTATGTAAAAACCCGCTTGCAACGAAATGACTCCAGAGCACGTAAAAAACCGCTTGCAACGAAATGACTCCAGAGCACTTCAAAAACCCGCTTCCAGTTAAATGTCAGAGAAGTATGTAAAAACCCGCTTGCAACGAAATGATTCCAGAGCACGTAAAAACCCGCTTGCAACGAAATGACTCCAGAACACGTAAAAACCCGCTTGCAACGAAATGACTCCAGAGCACTTAAAAACCCGCTTAGAACGAAATGCCTTCAGAGCACTTAAAAACCCGCTTGCAACGAAATGACTCCAGAACACTTAAAAACCTGCTTGCAACGAAAAGACTCCAGAGCACTTAAAAACCCGCTTGCAATGAAATGACTCCAGAGCACTTAAAAACCCTCTTGCAACGAAATGACTCCAGAGCACTTAAAAACCCGCTTGCAACGAAATGACTCGAGAACACTAAAAACCCGCTTGGAACGAAATGACTCCAGAGCACTTAAAAACCCGCTTGCAACGAAATGACTCCAGAGCACTTAAAAACCCACTTGCAACGAAATGACTCCAGAGCACTTGAAAACCCGCTTGCAACGAAATGACTCCAGAGCACTTAAAAAACCCGCTTCCAGTGAAATGTCTGAGAAGTATGTAAAAACCCGCTTGCAACGAAATGACTCCAGAGCACGTAAAAAACCGCTTGCAACGAAATGACTCCAGAGCACTTCAATAACCAGCTTCCAGTTAAATGTCAGAGAAGTATGTAAAAACCCGCTTGCAACGAAATGATTCCAGAGCACGTAAAAACCCGCTTGCAAAGAAATGACTCCAGAACACGTAAAAACCCGCTTGCAACGAAATGACTCCAGAGCACTTAAAAACCCACTTACAACGAAATGCCTTCAGAGCACTTAAAAACCCGCTTGCAACGAAATGACTCCAGAACACTTAAAAACCTGCTTGCAACGAAAAGACTCCAGAGCTCTTAAAAACCCGCTTGCAATGAAATGACTCCAGAGCACTTAAAAACCCTCTTGCAACGAAATGACTCCAGAGCACTTAAAAACCCGCTTGCAACGAAATGACTCCAGAGCACTTAAAAACTCGCTTGCAACAAAATGACTCCAGAGTACTTAAAAACTCGCTTGCAACGAAATGACTCCAGAACACTTAAAAACCCGCTTGCAACGAAATGACTCCAGAACACTAAAAACCCGCTTGCAACGAAATGACTCCAGAACACTAAAAACCTGCTTGCAACGAAATGACTCCAGAGCACTTAAAAACCCGCTTGCAACGAAATGTCTCCAGAGCACTTGAAAACCCGCTTGCAACGAAATGACTCCACAGCACTTAAAAAACCCGCTTCCAGTGAAATGTCTGAGAAGTATGTAAAAACCCGCTTGCAACGAAATGACTCCAGAGCACTTAAAAACCCGCTTGCAACGAAATGACTCCAGAGCACTTCAAAAACCCGCTTCGAGTTAAATGTCAGAGAAGTATGTAAAAACACGCTTGCAACGAAATGATTCCAGAGCACGTAAAAACCCGCTTGCAACGAAATGACTCCAGAGTACTTAAAAACCCGCTTGCAACGAAATGACTCCAGAGCACTTAAAAACCCGCTTGCAACGAAATGACTCCAGAGCACTTAAACACCCGCTTACAACGAAATGCCTTCAGAGCACTTAAAAACCCGCTTGCAACGAAATGACTCCAGAACACTTAAAAACCCGTTTGCAACGAAAAGACTCCAGAGCACTTAAAAAGCCGCTTGCAACGAAATGACTCCAGAACACTTAAAAACCCGCTTGCAACGAAATGACTCCAGAGCACTTAAAAACCCGCTTGTAACGAAATGACTCCAGAGCACTTAAAAACCCGCTTGCAAGGAAATGACTCCAGAGTACTTAAAAACGCGCTTGCAACGAAATGACTCCAGAGCACTTAAAAAACCCGCTTCCAGTTAAATGTCAGAGAAGTATGTAAAAACCCGCTTGCAACGAAATGATTCCAGAGCACGTAAAAACCCGCTTGCAACGAAATGACTCCAGAGCACTTAAAAACCCGCTTACAACGAAATGCCTTCTGAGCACTTAAAAACCTGCTTGCAACGAAATGACTCCAGAACACTTAAAAACCCGCTTGCAACGAAAAGACTCCAGAGCACTTAAAAACCCGCTTGCAAAGAAATGACCCCAGAGCACTTAAAAACCCGCTTGCAACGAAATGACTCCAGAGCACTTAAAAACCCGCTTACAACGAAATGCCTTCTGAGCACTTAAAAACCTGCTTGCAACGAAATGACTCCAGAACACTTAAAAACCCGCTTGCAACGAAAAGACTCCAGAGCACTTAAAAACCCGCTTGCAAAGAAATGACCCCAGACACTTAAAAACCCGCTTGCAACGAAAAGACTCCAGAGCACTTAAAAACCCGCTTGCAAAGAAATGACTCCAGAGCACTTAAAAACCCTCTTGCAACGAAATGACTCCAGAGCACTTAAAAACCCACTTACAACGAAATGACTCCAGAGTACTTAAAAACCCGCTTGCAACGAAATGACTCCAGAACACTTAAAAACCCGCTTGCAACGAAATGACTCCACAGCACTTAAAAACCCACTTACAACGAAATGACTCCAAAGCACTTAAAAAAACCCGCTTCCAGTGAAATGTCTGAGAAGTATGTAAAAACCCGCTTGCAACGAAATGACTCCAGAGAACTTAAAAACCCGCTTACAACGAAATGCCTTCTGAGCACTTAAAAACCCGCTTGCAACGAAATGACTCCAGAACACTTTAAACCCGCTTGCAACGAAATGACTCCAGAGCACTTAAAAACCCGCTTGCAACGAAATGACTCCAGAGCACTTAAAAACCCTCTTGCAACGAAATGACTGCAGAGCACTTAAAAACCCGCTTTCAACGAAATGACTACAGAGCACGTAAAAACTCGCTTGCAACGAAATGACTCTAGAGCACTTAAAAACCGGCTTGCAATGAAATGACTCCAGAGCACTTAAAAACCCTCTTGCAACGAAATGACTACAGAGTACTTAAAAACTCGCTTGCAACGAAATGACTCCAGAGTACTTAAAAACTCGCTTGCAACGAAATGACTCCAGAACACTTAAAAACCCGCTTGCAACGAAATGACTCCAGAGTACTTAAAAACCCGCTTGCAACAAAATGACTCCAGAGTACTTAAAAACCCGCTTGCAACGAAATGACTCCAGAACACTTAAAAACCCGCTTGCAACGAAAAGACTCCAGAGCACTTAAAAACCCGCTTGCAACGAAATGACTCCAGAGCACTTAAAAACCCGCTTGCAACGAAATGACTCCAGAGCACGTAAAAACCCGCTTGCAACGAAATGACTCCAGAGCACTTAAAAACCCGCTTGCAACGAAATGACTCCAGAGCACTTAAAAACCCGCTTGCAACGAAATGACTCCAGAGCACTTAAAAACCCGCTTGCAACGAAATGACTCCCGAGCACTTAAACACCCGCTTACAACGAAATGCCTTCAGAGCACTTAAAAACCCGCTTGCAACGAAATGACTCCAGAACACTTAAAAACCCGCTTGCAACGAAAAGACTCCAGAGCACTTAAAAAGCCGCTTGCAACGAAATGACTCCAGAACACTAAAAACCCGCTTGCAACGAAATGACTCCAGAGCACTTAAAAACCCGCTTGTAACGAAATGACTCCAGAGCACTTAAAAACCCGCTTGCAACGAAATGACTCCAGAGTACTTAAAAACGCGCTTGCAACGAAATGACTCCAGAGCACTTAAAAAACCCGCTTCCAGTTAAATGTCAGAGAAGTATGTAAAAACCCGCTTGCAACGAAATGATTCCAGAGCACGTAAAAACCCGCTTGCAACGTAATGACTCCAGAGTACTTAAAAACCCGCTTGCAACGAAATGCCTCCAGAGCACTTAAAAAACCCGCTTCCAGTGAAATGTCTGAGAAGTATGTAAAAACCCGCTTGCAACGAAATGATTCCAGAACACGTAAAAACCCGCTTGCAACGAAATGACTCCAGAGCACTTAAAAACCCGCTTACAACGAAATGCCTTCTGAGCACTTAAAAACCTGCTTGCAACGAAATGACTCCAGAGCACTTAAAAACCCGCTTGCAACGAAATGACTCCAGAGCACTTAAAAACCCGCTTGCAACGAAATGACTCCAGAGCACTTCAAAAACCTGCTTCCAGTTAAATGTCAGAGAAGTATGTAAAAACCCGCTTGCAACGAAATGATTCCAGAGCACATAAAAACCCGCTTGCAACGAAATGACTCCAGAGTACTTAAAAACCCGCTTGCAACGAAATGCCTCCAGAGCAATTAAAAAACCCACTTCCAGTGAAATGTCTGAGAAGTATGTAAAAACCTGCTTGCAACGAAATGACTCCAGAAGACGTAAAAACCCGCTTGCAACGAAATGACTCCAGAGCACTTAAAAACCCGCTTACAACGAAATGTCTTCAGAGCACTTAAAAACCCGCTTGCAACGAAATGACTCCAGAACACTTAAAAACCCCCTTGCAACGAAAAGACTCCAGAACACTTAAAAACCCGCTTGCAACGAAATGACTCCAGAGCACTTAAAAACCTGCTTGCAACGAAATGACTCCAGAGCACTTAAAAAGCCGCTTGCAACGAAATGACTCCAGAGCACTTAAAAACCCGCTTGCAACGAAATGACTCCAGAGCACTTAAAAACCCGCTTGCAACGAAATGACTCCAGAGCACTTAAAAACCCGCTTGCAACGAAATGACTCCAGAGCACTTAAAAACCCGCTTGCAACGAAATGACTCCAGAGCACTTGAAAACCCGCTTGCAACGAAATGACTCCAGAGCACTTAAAAAACCCGCTTCCAGTGAAATGTCTGAGAAGTATGTAAAAACCCGCTTGCAACGAAATGACTCCAGAACACTTAAAAACCCGCTTGCAACGAAATGACTCCAGAGCACTTAAAAACCCGCTTGCAACGAAATGACTCCAGAGCACTTAAAAACCCACTTGCAACGAAATGACTCCAGAGCACTTGAAAACCCGCTTGCAACGAAATGACTCCAGAGCACTTAAAAAACCCGCTTCCAGTGAAATGTCTGAGAAGTATGTAAAAACCCGCTTGCAACGAAATGACTCCAGAGCACGTAAAAACCCGCTTGCAACGAAATGACTCCAGAGCACTTCAAAAACCCACTTCCAGTTAAATGTCAGAGAAGTATGTAAAAACCCGCTTGCAACGAAATGATTCCAGAGCACGTAAAAACCCGCTTGCAATGAAATGACTCCAGAGTACTTAAAAACCCGCTTGCAACGAAATGCCTCCAAAGCAATTAAAAAACCCACTTCCAGTGAAATGTCTGAGAAGTATGTAAAAACCCGCTTGCAACGAAATGACTCCAGAGCACGTAAAAACCCGCTTGCAACGAAATGACTCCAGAGCACTTAAAAAACCTCTTGCTACGAAATGACTCCAGAGCACTTAAAAACCCGCTTGCAACGAAATGACTCCAGAACACTTAAAAACCCCCTTGCAACGAAAAGACTCCAGAACACTTAAAAACCCGCTTGCAACGAAATGACTCCAGAGTACTTAAAAACCCGCTTGCAACGAAATGACTCCAGAGTACTTAAAAACCCGCTTGCAACGAAATGACTCCAGAACACTTAAAAACCCGCTTGCAACGAAAAGACTCCAGAGCACTTAAAAACCCGCTTGCAACGAAATGACTCCAGAGCACTTAAAAACCCGCTTGCAACGAAATGACTCCAGAGCACGTAAAAACCCGCTTGCAACGAAATGACTCCAGAGCACTTAAAAACCCGCTTGCAACGAAATGACTCCAGAGCACTTAAAAACCCACTTGCAACGAAATGACTCCAGAGCACTTAAAAACCCGCTTGCAACGAAATGACTCCCGAGCACTTAAACACCCGCTTACAACGAAATGCCTTCAGAGCACTTAAAAACCCGCTTGCAACGAAATGACTCCAGAACACTTAAAAACCCGCTTGCAACGAAAAGACTCCAGAGCACTTAAAAAGCCGCTTGCAACGAAATGACTCCAGAACACTTAAAAACCCGCTTGCAACGAAATGACTCCAGAGCACTTAAAAACCCGCTTGTAACGAAATGACTCCAGAGCACTTAAAAACCCGCTTGCAACGAAATGACTCCAGAGTACTTAAAAACGCGCTTGCAACGAAATGACTCCAGAGCACTTAAAAAACCCGCTTCCAGTTAAATGTCAGAGAAGTATGTAAAAACCCGCTTGCAACGAAATGATTCCAGAGCACGTAAAAACCCGCTTGCAACGTAATGACTCCAGAGTACTTAAAAACCCGCTTGCAACGAAATGCCTCCAGAGCACTTAAAAAACCCGCTTCCAGTGAAATGTCTGAGAAGTATGTAAAAACCCGCTTGCAACGAAATGATTCCAGAACACGTAAAAACCCGCTTGCAACGAAATGACTCCAGAGCACTTAAAAACCCGCTTACAACGAAATGCCTTCTGAGCACTTAAAAACCTGCTTGCAACGAAATGACTCCAGAACACTTAAAAACCCGCTTGCAACGAAAAGACTCCAGAGCACTTAAAAACCCGATTGCAAAGAAATGACTCCAGAGCACTTAAAAACCCGCTTGCAACGAAATGACTCCAGAGCACTTAAAAACCCGCTTGCAACGAAATGACTCCAGAGCACTTCAAAAACCTGCTTCCAGTTAAATGTCAGAGAAGTATGTAAAAACCCGCTTGCAACGAAATGATTCCAGAGCACATAAAAACCCGCTTGCAACGAAATGACTCCAGAGTACTTAAAAACCCGCTTGCAACGAAATGCCTCCAGAGCAATTAAAAAACCCACTTCCAGTGAAATGTCTGAGAAGTATGTAAAAACCTGCTTGCAACGAAATGACTCCAGAAGACGTAAAAACCCGCTTGCAACGAAATGACTCCAGAGCACTTAAAAACCCGCTTACAACGAAATGTCTTCAGAGCACTTAAAAACCCGCTTGCAACGAAATGACTCCAGAACACTTAAAAACCCCCTTGCAACGAAAAGACTCCAGAACACTTAAAAACCCGCTTGCAACGAAATGACTCCAGAGCACTTAAAAACCTGCTTGCAACGAAATGACTCCAGAGCACTTAAAAAGCCGCTTGCAACGAAATGACTCCAGAGCACTTAAAAACCCGCTTGCAACGAAATGACTCCAGAGCACTTAAAAACCCGCTTGCAACGAAATGACTCCAGAGCACTTAAAAACCCGCTTGCAACGAAATGACTCCAGAGCACTTAAAAACCCGCTTGCAACGAAATGACTCCAGAGCACTTGAAAACCCGCTTGCAACGAAATGACTCCAGAACACTTAAAAACCCGCTTGCAACGAAATGACTCCAGAGCACTTAAAAACCCGCTTGCAACGAAATGACTCCAGAGCACTTAAAAACCCACTTGCAACGAAATGACTCCAGAGCACTTGAAAACCCGCTTGCAACGAAATGACTCGAGAGCACTTAAAAAACCCGCTTCCAGTGAAATGTCTGAGAAGTATGTAAAAACCCGCTTGCAACGAAATGACTCCAGAGCACTTCAAAAACCCACTTCCAGTTAAATGTCAGAGAAGTATGTAAAAACCCGCTTGCAACGAAATGATTCCAGAGCACGTAAAAACCCGCTTGCAATGAAATGACTCCAGAGTACTTAAAAACCCGCTTGCAACGAAATGCCTCCAAAGCAATTAAAAAACCCACTTCCAGTGAAATGTCTGAGAAGTATGTAAAAACCCGCTTGCAACGAAATGACTCCAGAGCACGTAAAAACCCGCTTGCAACGAAATGACTCCAGAGCACTTAAAAAACCTCTTGCTACGAAATGATTCCAGAGCACTTAAAAACCCGCTTGCAACGAAATGACTCCAGAGCACTTAAAAACTCGCTTGCAACGAAATGACTCCAGAGTACTTAAAAACTCGCTTGCAACGAAATGACTCCAGAACACTTAAAAACCCGCTTGCAACGAAATGACTCCAGAGTACTTAAAAAACCCGCTTCCAGTTAAATGTCAGAGAAGTATGTAAAAACCCGCTTGCAACGAAATGATTCCAGAGCACGTAAAAACCCGCTTGCAACGTAATGTCTCCAGAGTACTTAAAAACCCGCTTGCAACGAAATGCCTCCAGAGCACTTACAAAACCCGCTTCCAGTGAAATGTCTGAGAAGTATGTAAAAACCCGCTTGCAACGAAATGATTCCAGAACACGTAAAAACCCGCTTGCAACGAAATGACTCCAGAGCACTTAAAAACCCGCTTACAACGAAATGCCTTCTGAGCACTTAAAAACCTGCTTGCAACGAAATGACTCCAGAACACTTAAAAACCCGCTTGCAACGAAAAGACTCCAGAGCACTTAAAAACCCGCTTGCAAAGAAATGACCCCAGAGCACTTAAAAACCCGCTTGCAACGAAATGACTCCAGAGCACTTAAAAACCCGCTTGCAACGAAATGACTCCAGAGTACTTAAAAACGCGCTTGCAACGAAATGACTCCAGAGCACTTAAAAAACCCGCTTCCAGTTAAATGTCAGAGAAGTATGTAAAAACCCGCTTGCAACGAAATGATTCCAGAGCACATAAAAACCCGCTTGCAACGTAATGACTCCAGAGTACTTAAAAACCCGCTTGCAACGAAATGCCTCCAGAGCACTTAAAAAACCCGCTTCCAGTGAAATGTCTGAGAAGTATGTAAAAACCCGCTTGCAACGAAATGATTCCAGAACACGTAAAAACCCGCTTGCAACGAAATGACTCCAGAGCACTTAAAAACCCGCTTACAACGAAATGCCTTCTGAGCACTTAAAAACCTGCTTGCAACGAAATGACTCCAGAACACTTAAAAACCCGCTTGCAACGAAAAGACTCCAGAGCACTTAAAAACCCGCTTGCAAAGAAATGACTCCAGAGCACTTAAAAACCCGCTTGCAACGAAATGACTCCAGAGCACTTAAAAACCCGCTTGCAACGAAATGACTCCAGAGCACTTCAAAAACCTGCTTCCAGTTAAATGTCAGAGAAGTATGTAAAAACCCGCTTGCAACGAAATGATTCCAGAGCACATAAAAACCCGCTTGCAACGAAATGACTCCAGAGTACTTAAAAACCCGCTTGCAACGAAATGCCTCCAGAGCAATTAAAAAACCCACTTCCAGTGAAATGTCTGAGAAGTATGTAAAAACCTGCTTGCAACGAAATGACTCCAGAAGACGTAAAAACCCGCTTGCAACGAAATGACTCCAGAGCACTTAAAAACCCGCTTACAACGAAATGTCTTCAGAGCACTTAAAAACCCGCTTGCAACGAAATGACTCCAGAACACTTAAAAACCCCCTTGCAACGAAAAGACTCCAGAACACTTAAAAACCCGCTTGCAACGAAATGACTCCAGAGCACTTAAAAACCCGCTTGCAACGAAATGACTCCAGAGCACTTAAAAACCCACTTGCAACGAAATGACTCCAGAGCACTTGAAAACCCGCTTGCAACGAAATGACTCCAGAGCACTTAAAAAACCCGCTTCCAGTGAAATGTCTGAGAAGTATGTAAAAACCCGCTTGCAACGAAATGACTCCAGAGCACGTAAAAACCCGCTTGCAACGAAATGACTCCAGAGCACTTCAAAAACCCACTTCCAGTTAAATGTCAGAGAAGTATGTAAAAACCCGCTTGCAACGAAATGAATCCAGAGCACGTAAAAACCCGCTTGCAATGAAATGACTCCAGAGTACTTAAAAACCCGCTTGCAACGAAATGCCTCCAAAGCAATTAAAAAACCCACTTCCAGTGAAATGTCTGAGAAGTATGTAAAAACCCGCTTGCAACGAAATGACTCCAGAGCACGTAAAAACCCGCTTGCAACGAAATGACTCCAGAGCACTTAAAAAACCTCTTGCTACGAAATGACTCCAGAGCACTTAAAAACCCGCTTGCAACGAAATGACTCCAGAACACTTAAAAACCCCCTTGCAACGAAAAGACTCCAGAACACTTAAAAACCCGCTTGCAACGAAATGACTCCAGAGTACTTAAAAACCCGCTTGCAACGAAATGACTCCAGAGTACTTAAAAACCCGCTTGCAACGAAATGACTCCAGAACACTTAAAAACCCGCTTGCAACGAAAAGACTCCAGAGCACTTAAAAACCCGCTTGCAACGAAATGACTCCAGAGCACTTAAAAACCCGCTTGCAACGAAATGACTCCAGAGCACGTAAAAACCCGCTTGCAACGAAATGACTCCAGAGCACTTAAAAACCCGCTTGCAACGAAATGACTCCAGAGCACTTAAAAACCCACTTGCAACGAAATGACTCCAGAGCACTTAAAAACCCGCTTGCAACGAAATGACTCCCGAGCACTTAAACACCCGCTTACAACGAAATGCCTTCAGAGCACTTAAAAACCCGCTTGCAACGAAATGACTCCAGAACACTTAAAAACCCGCTTGCAACGAAAAGACTCCAGAGCACTTAAAAAGCCGCTTGCAACGAAATGACTCCAGAACACTTAAAAACCCGCTTGCAACGAAATGACTCCAGAGCACTTAAAAACCCGCTTGTAAGGAAATGACTCCAGAGCACTTAAAAACCCGCTTGCAACGAAATGACTCCAGAGTACTTAAAAACGCGCTTGCAACGAAATGACTCCAGAGCACTTAAAAAACCCGCTTCCAGTTAAATGTCAGAGAAGTATGTAAAAACCCGCTTGCAACGAAATGATTCCAGAGCACGTAAAAACCCGCTTGCAACGTAATGACTCCAGAGTACTTAAAAACCCGCTTGCAACGAAATGCCTCCAGAGCACTTAAAAAACCCGCTTCCAGTGAAATGTCTGAGAAGTATGTAAAAACCCGCTTGCAACGAAATGATTCCAGAACACGTAAAAACCCGCTTACAACGAAATGCCTTCTGAGCACTTAAAAACCTGCTTGCAACGAAATGACTCCAGAACACTTAAAAACCCGCTTGCAACGAAAAGACTCCAGAGCACTTAAAAACCCGATTGCAAAGAAATGACTCCAGAGCACTTAAAAACCCGCTTGCAACGAAATGACTCCAGAGCACTTAAAAACCCGCTTGCAACGAAATGACTCCAGAGCACTTCAAAAACCTGCTTCCAGTTAAATGTCAGAGAAGTATGTAAAAACCCGCTTGCAACGAAATGATTCCAGAGCACATAAAAACCCGCTTGCAACGAAATGACTCCAGAGTACTTAAAAACCCGCTTGCAACGAAATGCCTCCAGAGCAATTAAAAAACCCACTTCCAGTGAAATGTCTGAGAAGTATGTAAAAACCTGCTTGCAACGAAATGACTCCAGAAGACGTAAAAACCCGCTTGCAACGAAATGACTCCAGAGCACTTAAAAACCCGCTTACAACGAAATGTCTTCAGAGCACTTAAAAACCCGCTTGCAACGAAATGACTCCAGAACACTTAAAAACCCCCTTGCAACGAAAAGACTCCAGAACACTTAAAAACCCGCTTGCAACGAAATGACTCCAGAGCACTTAAAAACCCGCTTGCAACGAAATGACTCCAGAGCACTTAAAAAGCCGCTTGCAACGAAATGACTCCAGAGCACTTAAAAACCCGCTTGCAACGAAATGACTCCAGAGCACTTAAAAACCCGCTTGCAACGAAATGACTCCAGAGCACTTAAAAACCCGCTTGCAACGAAATGACTCCAGAGCACTTAAAAACCCGCTTGCAACGAAATGACTCCAGAGCACTTGAAAACCCGCTTGCAACGAAATGACTCCAGAGCACTTAAAAAACCCGCTTCCAGTGAAATGTCTGAGAAGTATGTAAAAACCCGCTTGCAACGAAATGACTCCAGAACACTTAAAAACCCGCTTGCAACGAAATGACTCCAGAGCACTTAAAAACCCGCTTGCAACGAAATGACTCCAGAGCACTTAAAAACCCACTTGCAACGAAATGACTCCAGAGCACTTGAAAACCCGCTTGCAACGAAATGACTCGAGAGCACTTAAAAAACCCGCTTCCAGTGAAATGTCTGAGAAGTATGTAAAAACCCGCTTGCAACGAAATGACTCCAGAGCACGTAAAAACCCGCTTGCAACGAAATGACTCCAGAGCACTTCAAAAACCACTTCCAGTTAAATGTCAGAGAAGTATGTAAAAACCCGCTTGCAACGAAATGATTCCAGAGCACGTAAAAACCCGCTTGCAATGAAATGACTCCAGAGTACTTAAAAACCCGCTTGCAACGAAATGCCTCCAAAGCAATTAAAAAACCCACTTCCAGTGAAATGTCTGAGAAGTATGTAAAAACCCGCTTGCAACGAAATGACTCCAGAGCACGTAAAAACCCGCTTGCAACGAAATGACTCCAGAGCACTTAAAAAACCTCTTGCTACGAAATGATTCCAGAGCACTTAAAAACCCGCTTGCAACGAAATGACTCCAGAGCACTTAAAAACTCGCTTGCAACGAAATGACTCCAGAGTACTTAAAAACTCGCTTGCAACGAAATGACTCCAGAACACTTAAAAACCCGCTTGCAACGAAATGACTCCAGAGTACTTAAAAAACCCGCTTCCAGTTAAATGTCAGAGAAGTATGTAAAAACCCGCTTGCAACGAAATGATTCCAGAGCACGTAAAAACCCGCTTGCAACGTAATGTCTCCAGAGTACTTAAAAACCCGCTTGCAACGAAATGCCTCCAGAGCACTTACAAAACCCGCTTCCAGTGAAATGTCTGAGAAGTATGTAAAAACCCGCTTGCAACGAAATGATTCCAGAACACGTAAAAACCCGCTTGCAACGAAATGACTCCAGAGCACTTAAAAACCCGCTTACAACGAAATGCCTTCTGAGCACTTAAAAACCTGCTTGCAACGAAATGACTCCAGAACACTTAAAAACCCGCTTGCAACGAAAAGACTCCAGAGCACTTAAAAACCCGCTTGCAAAGAAATGACCCCAGAGCACTTAAAAACCCGCTTGCAACGAAATGACTCCAGAGCACTTAAAAACCCGCTTGCAACGAAATGACTCCAGAGCACGTAAAACCCGCTTGCAACGAAATGACTCCAGAGCACTTCAAAAACCTGCTTCCAGTTAAATGTCAGAGAAGTATGTAAAAACCCGCTTGCAACGAAATGATTCCAGAGCACATAAAAACCCGCTTGCAACGAAATGACTCCAGAGTACTTAAAAACCCGCTTGCAACGAAATGCCTCCAGAGCAATTAAAAAACCCACTTCCAGTGAAATGTCTGAGAAGTATGTAAAAACCTGCTTGCAACGAAATGACTCCAGAACACTTAAAAACCCGCTTGCAACGAAAAGACTCCAGAGCACTTAAAAACCCGCTTGCAAAAAATGACTCCAGAGCACTTAAAAACCCTCTTGCAACGAAATGACTCCAGAGCACTTAAAAACCCACTTACAACGAAATGACTCCAGAGTACTTAAAAACCCGCTTGCAACGAAATGACTCCAGAACACTTAAAAACCCGCTTGCAACGAAATGACTCCAGAGCACTTAAAAACCCACTTACAACGAAATGACTCCAGAGTACTTAAAAACCCGCTTGCAACGAAATGACTCCAGAGCACTTAAAAACCCTCTTGCAACGAAATGACTGCAGAGCACTTAAAAACCCGCTTTCAACGAAATGACTACAGAGCACGTAAAAACTCGCTTGCAACGAAATGACTCCAGAGCACTTAAAAACCGGCTTGCAATGAAATGACTCCAGAGCACTTAAAAACCCTCTTGCAACGAAATGACTACAGAGTACTTAAAAACTCGCTTGCAACGAAATGACTCCAGAGTACTTAAAAACTCGCTTGCAACGAAATGACTCCAGAACACTTAAAAACCTGCTTGCAACGAAATGACTCCAGAGTACTTAAAAACCCGCTTGCAACGAAATGACTCCAGAGTACTTAAAAACCCGCTTGCAACGAAATGACTCCAGAACACTTAAAAACCCGCTTGCAACGAAAAGACTCCAGAGCACTTAAAAACCCGCTTGCAACGAAATGACTCCAGAGCACTTAAAAACCCGCTTGCAACGAAATGACTCCAGAGCACGTAAAAACCCGCTTGCAACGAAATGACTCCAGAGCACTTAAAAACCCGCTTGCAACGAAATGACTCCAGAGCACTTAAAAACCCGCTTGCAACGAAATGACTCCAGAGCACTTAAAAACCCGCTTGCAACGAAATGACTCCCGAGCACTTAAACACCCGCTTACAACGAAATGCCTTCAGAGCACTTAAAAACCCGCTTGCAACGAAATGACTCCAGAACACTTAAAAACCCGCTTGCAACGAAATGTCTCCAGAGCACTTGAAAACCCGCTTGCAACGAAATGACTCCACAGCACTTAAAAAACCCGCTTCCAGTGAAATGTCTGAGAAGTATGTAAAAACCCGCTTGCAACGAAATGACTCCAGAGCACTTAAAAACCCGCTTGCAACGAAATGACTCCAGAGCACTTCAAAAACCCGCTTCGAGTTAAATGTCAGAGAAGTATGTAAAAACACGCTTGCAACGAAATGATTCCAGAGCACGTAAAAACCCGCTTGCAACGAAATGACTCCAGAGTACTTAAAAACCCGCTTGCAACGAAATGACTCCAGAGCACTTAAAAACCCGCTTGCAACGAAATGACTCCAGAGCACTTAAACACCCGCTTACAACGAAATGCCTTCAGAGCACTTAAAAACCCGCTTGCAACGAAATGACTCCAGAACACTTAAAAACCCGTTTGAAACGAAAAGACTCCAGAGCACTTAAAAAGCCGCTTGCAACGAAATGACTCCAGAACACTTAAAAACCCGCTTGCAACGAAATGACTCCAGAGCACTTAAAAACCCGCTTGTAACGAAATGACTCCAGAGCACTTAAAAACCCGCTTGCAACGAAATGACTCCAGAGTACTTAAAAACGCGCTTGCAACGAAATGACTCCAGAGCACTTAAAAAACCCGCTTCCAGTTAAATGTCAGAGAAGTATGTAAAAACCCGCTTGCAACGAAATGATTCCAGAGCACGTAAAAACCCGCTTGCAACGAAATGACTCCAGAGCACTTAAAAACCCGCTTACAACGAAATGCCTTCTGAGCACTTAAAAACCTGCTTGCAACGAAATGACTCCAGAACACTTAAAAACCCGCTTGCAACGAAAAGACTCCAGAGCACTTAAAAACCCGCTTGCAAAGAAATGACCCCAGAGCACTTAAAAACCCGCTTGCAACGAAATGACTCCAGAGCACTTAAAAACCCGCTTACAACGAAATGCCTTCTGAGCACTTAAAAACCTGCTTGCAACGAAATGACTCCAGAACACTTAAAAACCCGCTTGCAACGAAAAGACTCCAGAGCACTTAAAAACCCGCTTGCAAAGAAATGACCCCAGACACTTAAAAACCCGCTTGCAACGAAAAGACTCCAGAGCACTTAAAAACCCGCTTGCAAAGAAATGACTCCAGAGCACTTAAAAACCCTCTTGCAACGAAATGACTCCAGAGCACTTAAAAACCCACTTACAACGAAATGACTCCAGAGTACTTAAAAACCCGCTTGCAACGAAATGACTCCAGAACACTTAAAAACCCGCTTGCAACGAAATGACTCCACAGCACTTAAAAACCCACTTACAACGAAATGACTCCAAAGCACTTAAAAAAACCCGCTTCCAGTGAAATGTCTGAGAAGTATGTAAAAACCCGCTTGCAACGAAATGACTCCAGAGAACTTAAAAACCCGCTTACAACGAAATGCCTTCTGAGCACTTAAAAACCCGCTTGCAACGAAATGACTCCAGAACACTTTAAACCCGCTTGCAACGAAATGACTCCAGAGCACTTAAAAACCCGCTTGCAACGAAATGACTCCAGAGCACTTAAAAACCCTCTTGCAACGAAATGACTGCAGAGCACTTAAAAACCCGCTTTCAACGAAATGACTACAGAGCACGTAAAAACTCGCTTGCAACGAAATGACTCTAGAGCACTTAAAAACCGGCTTGCAATGAAATGACTCCAGAGCACTTAAAAACCCTCTTGCAACGAAATGACTACAGAGTACTTAAAAACTCGCTTGCAACGAAATGACTCCAGAGTACTTAAAAACTCGCTTGCAACGAAATGACTCCAGAACACTTAAAAACCCGCTTGCAACGAAATGACTCCAGAGTACTTAAAAACCCGCTTGCAACGAAATGACTCCAGAGTACTTAAAAACCCGCTTGCAACGAAATGACTCCAGACCACTTAAAAACCCGCTTGCAACGAAAAGACTCCAGAGCACTTAAAAACCCGCTTGCAACGAAATGACTCCAGAGCACTTAAAAACCCGCTTGCAACGATATGACTCCAGAGCACGTAAAAACCCGCTTGCAACGAAATGACTCCAGAGCACTTAAAAACCCGCTTGCAACGAAATGACTCCAGAGCACTTAAAAACCCGCTTGCAACGAAATGACTCCAGAGCACTTAAAAACCCGCTTGCAACGAAATGACTCCCGAGCACTTAAACACCCGCTTACAACGAAATGCCTTCAGAGCACTTAAAAACCCGCTTGCAACGAAATGACTCCAGAACACTTAAAAACCCGCTTGCAACGAAAAGACTCCAGAGCACTTAAAAAGCCGCTTGCAACGAAATGACTCCAGAACACTTAAAAACCCGCTTGCAACGAAATGACTCCAGAGCACTTAAAAACCCGCTTGTAACGAAATGACTCCAGAGCACTTAAAAACCCGCTTGCAACGAAATGACTCCAGAGTACTTAAAAACGCGCTTGCAACGAAATGACTCCAGAGCACTTAAAAAACCCGCTTCCAGTTAAATGTCAGAGAAGTATGTAAAAACCCGCTTGCAACGAAATGATTCCAGAGCACGTAAAAACCCGCTTGCAACGTAATGACTCCAGAGTACTTAAAAACCCGCTTGCAACGAAATGCCTCCAGAGCACTTAAAAAACCCGCTTCCAGTGAAATGTCTGAGAAGTATGTAAAAACCCGCTTGCAACGAAATGATTCCAGAACACGTAAAAACCCGCTTGCAACGAAATGACTCCAGAGCACTTAAAAACCCGCTTACAACGAAATGCCTTCTGAGCACTTAAAAACCTGCTTGCAACGAAATGACTCCAGAACACTTAAAAACCCGCTTGCAACGAAAAGACTCCAGAGCACTTAAAAACCCGCTTGCAAAGAAATGACTCCAGAGCACTTAAAAACCCGCTTGCAACGAAATGACTCCAGAGCACTTAAAAACCCGCTTGCAACGAAATGACTCCAGAGCACTTCAAAAACCTGCTTCCAGTTAAATGTCAGAGAAGTATGTAAAAACCCGCTTGCAACGAAATGATTCCAGAGCACATAAAAACCCGCTTGCAACGAAATGACTCCAGAGTACTTAAAAACCCGCTTGCAACGAAATGCCTCCAGAGCAATTAAAAAACCCACTTCCAGTGAAATGTCTGAGAAGTATGTAAAAACCTGCTTGCAACGAAATGACTCCAGAAGACGTAAAAACCCGCTTGCAACGAAATGACTCCAGAGCACTTAAAAACCCGCTTACAACGAAATGTCTTCAGAGCACTTAAAAACCCGCTTGCAACGAAATGACTCCAGAACACTTAAAAACCCCCTTGCAACGAAAAGACTCCAGAACACTTAAAAACCCGCTTGCAACGAAATGACTCCAGAGCACTTAAAAACCTGCTTGCAACGAAATGACTCCAGAGCACTTAAAAAGCCGCTTGCAACGAAATGACTCCAGAGCACTTAAAAACCCGCTTGCAACGAAATGACTCCAGAGCACTTAAAAACCCGCTTGCAACGAAATGACTCCAGAGCACTTAAAAACCCGCTTGCAACGAAATGACTCCAGAGCACTTAAAAACCCGCTTGCAACGAAATGACTCCAGAGCACTTGAAAACCCGCTTGCAACGAAATGACTCCAGAGCACTTAAAAAACCCGCTTCCAGTGAAATGTCTGAGAAGTATGTAAAAACCCGCTTGCAACGAAATGATTCCAGAACACGTAAAAACCCGCTTGCAACGAAATGACTCCAGAGCACTTAAAAACCCGCTTGCAACGAAATGACTCCAGAGCACTTAAAAACCCACTTGCAACGAAATGACTCCAGAGCACTTGAAAACCCGCTTGCAACGAAATGACTCCAGAGCACTTAAAAAACCCGCTTCCAGTGAAATGTCTGAGAAGTATGTAAAAACCCGCTTGCAACGAAATGACTCCAGAGCACGTAAAAACCCGCTTGCAACGAAATGACTCCAGAGCACTTCAAAAACCCACTTCCAGTTAAATGTCAGAGAAGTATGTAAAAACCCGCTTGCAACGAAATGATTCCAGAGCACGTAAAAACCCGCTTGCAATGAAATGACTCCAGAGTACTTAAAAACCCGCTTGCAACGAAATGCCTCCAAAGCAATTAAAAAACCCACTTCCAGTGAAATGTCTGAGAAGTATGTAAAAACCCGCTTGCAACGAAATGACTCCAGAGCACGTAAAAACCCGCTTGCAACGAAATGACTCCAGAGCACTTAAAAAACCTCTTGCTACGAAATGACTCCAGAGCACTTAAAAACCCGCTTGCAACGAAATGACTCCAGAACACTTAAAAACCCCCTTGCAACGAAAAGACTCCAGAACACTTAAAAACCCGCTTGCAACGAAATGACTCCAGAGTACTTAAAAACCCGCTTGCAACGAAATGACTCCAGAGTACTTAAAAACCCGCTTGCAACGAAATGACTCCAGAACACTTAAAAACCCGCTTGCAACGAAAAGACTCCTGAGCACTTAAAAACCCGCTTGCAACGAAATGACTCCAGAGCACTTAAAAACCCGCTTGCAACGAAATGACTCCAGAGCACGTAAAAACCCGCTTGCAACGAAATGACTCCAGAGCACTTAAAAACCCGCTTGCAACGAAATGACTCCAGAGCACTTAAAAACCCGCTTGCAACGAAATGACTCCAGAGCACTTAAAAACCCGCTTGCAACGAAATGACTCCCGAGCACTTAAACACCCGCTTACAACGAAATGCCTTCAGAGCACTTAAAAACCCGCTTGCAACGAAATGACTCCAGAACACTTAAAAACCCGCTTGCAACGAAAAGACTCCAGAGCACTTAAAAAGCCGCTTGCAACGAAATGACTCCAGAACACTTAAAAACCCGCTTGCAACGAAATGACTCCAGAGCACTTAAAAACCCGCTTGTAACGAAATGACTCCAGAGCACTTAAAAACCCGCTTGCAACGAAATGACTCCAGAGTACTTAAAAACGCGCTTGCAACGAAATGACTCCAGAGCACTTAAAAAACCCGCTTCCAGTTAAATGTCAGAGAAGTATGTAAAAACCCGCTTGCAACGAAATGATTCCAGAGCACGTAAAAACCCGCTTGCAACGTAATGACTCCAGAGTACTTAAAAACCCGCTTGCAACGAAATGCCTCCAGAGCACTTAAAAAACCCGCTTCCAGTGAAATGTCTGAGAAGTATGTAAAAACCCGCTTGCAACGAAATGATTCCAGAACACGTAAAAACCCGCTTGCAACGAAATGACTCCAGAGCACTTAAAAACCCGCTTACAACGAAATGCCTTCTGAGCACTTAAAAACCTGCTTGCAACGAAATGACTCCAGAACACTTAAAAACCCGCTTGCAACGAAAAGACTCCAGAGCACTTAAAAACCCGCTTGCAAAGAAATGACTCCAGAGCACTTAAAAACCCGCTTGCAACGAAATGACTCCAGAGCACTTAAAAACCCGCTTGCAACGAAATGACTCCAGAGCACTTCAAAAACCTGCTTCCAGTTAAATGTCAGAGAAGTATGTAAAAACCCGCTTGCAACGAAATGATTCCAGAGCACATAAAAACCCGCTTGCAACGAAATGACTCCAGAGTACTTAAAAACCCGCTTGCAACGAAATGCCTCCAGAGCAATTAAAAAACCCACTTCCAGTGAAATGTCTGAGAAGTATGTAAAAACCTGCTTGCAACGAAATGACTCCAGAAGACGTAAAAACCCGCTTGCAACGAAATGACTCCAGAGCACTTAAAAACCCGCTTACAACGAAATGTCTTCAGAGCACTTAAAAACCCGCTTGCAACGAAATGACTCCAGAACACTTAAAAACCCCCTTGCAACGAAAAGACTCCAGAACACTTAAAAACCCGCTTGCAACGAAATGACTCCAGAGCACTTAAAAACCTGCTTGCAACGAAATGACTCCAGAGCACTTAAAAAGCCGCTTGCAACGAAATGACTCCAGAGCACTTAAAAACCCGCTTGCAACGAAATGACTCCAGAGCACTTAAAAACCCGCTTGCAACGAAATGACTCCAGAGCACTTAAAAACCCGCTTGCAACGAAATGACTCCAGAGCACTTAAAAACCCGCTTGCAACGAAATGACTCCAGAGCACTTGAAAACCCGCTTGCAACGAAATGACTCCAGAGCACTTAAAAAACCCGCTTCCAGTGAAATGTCTGAGAAGTATGTAAAAACCCGCTTGCAACGAAATGACTCCAGAACACTTAAAAACCCGCTTGCAACGAAATGACTCCAGAGCACTTAAAAACCCGCTTGCAACGAAATGACTCCAGAGCACTTAAAAACCCACTTGCAACGAAATGACTCCAGAGCACTTGAAAACCCGCTTGCAACGAAATGACTCCAGAGCACTTAAAAAACCCGCTTCCAGTGAAATGTCTGAGAAGTATGTAAAAACCCGCTTGCAACGAAATGACTCCAGAGCACGTAAAAACCCGCTTGCAACGAAATGACTCCAGAGCACTTCAAAAACCCACTTCCAGTTAAATGTCAGAGAAGTATGTAAAAACCCGCTTGCAACGAAATGATTCCAGAGCACGTAAAAACCCGCTTGCAATGAAATGACTCCAGAGTACTTAAAAACCCGCTTGCAACGAAATGCCTCCAAAGCAATTAAAAAACCCACTTCCAGTGAAATGTCTGAGAAGTATGTAAAAACCCGCTTGCAACGAAATGACTCCAGAGCACGTAAAAACCCGCTTGCAACGAAATGACTCCAGAGCACTTAAAAAACCTCTTGCTACGAAATGACTCCAGAGCACTTAAAAACCCGCTTGCAACGAAATGACTCCAGAACACTTAAAAACCCCCTTGCAACGAAAAGACTCCAGAACACTTAAAAACCCGCTTGCAACGAAATGACTCCAGAGTACTTAAAAACCCGCTTGCAACGAAATGACTCCAGAGTACTTAAAAACCCGCTTGCAACGAAATGACTCCAGAACACTTAAAAACCCGCTTGCAACGAAAAGACTCCAGAGCACTTAAAAACCCGCTTGCAACGAAATGACTCCAGAGCACTTAAAAACCCGCTTGCAACGAAATGACTCCAGAGCACGTAAAAACCCGCTTGCAACGAAATGACTCCAGAGCACTTAAAAACCCGCTTGCAACGAAATGACTCCAGAGCACTTAAAAACCCGCTTGCAACGAAATGACTCCCGAGCACTTAAACACCCGCTTACAACGAAATGCCTTCAGAGCACTTAAAAACCCGCTTGCAACGAAATGACTCCAGAACACTTAAAAACCCGCTTGCAACGAAAAGACTCCAGAGCACTTAAAAAGCCGCTTGCAACGAAATGACTCCAGAACACTTAAAAACCCGCTTGCAACGAAATGACTCCAGAGCACTTAAAAACCCGCTTGTAACGAAATGACTCCAGAGCACTTAAAAACCCGCTTGCAACGAAATGACTCCAGAGTACTTAAAAACGCGCTTGCAACGAAATGACTCCAGAGCACTTAAAAAACCCGCTTCCAGTTAAATGTCAGAGAAGTATGTAAAAACCCGCTTGCAACGAAATGATTCCAGAGCACGTAAAAACCCGCTTGCAACGTAATGACTCCAGAGTACTTAAAAACCCGCTTGCAACGAAATGCCTCCAGAGCACTTAAAAAACCCGCTTCCAGTGAAATGTCTGAGAAGTATGTAAAAACCCGCTTGCAACGAAATGATTCCAGAACACGTAAAAACCCGCTTGCAACGAAATGACTCCAGAGCACTTAAAAACCCGCTTACAACGAAATGCCTTCTGAGCACTTAAAAACCTGCTTGCAACGAAATGACTCCAGAACACTTAAAAACCCGCTTGCAACGAAAAGACTCCAGAGCACTTAAAAACCCGCTTGCAACGAAATGACTCCAGAGCACTTAAAAACCCGCTTGCAACGAAATGACTCCAGAGCACTTAAAAACCCGCTTGCAACGAAATGACTCCAGAGCACTTCAAAAACCTGCTTCCAGTTAAATGTCAGAGAAGTATGTAAAAACCCGCTTGCAACGAAATGATTCCAGAGCACATAAAAACCCGCTTGCAACGAAATGACTCCAGAGTACTTAAAAACCCGCTTGCAACGAAATGCCTCCAGAGCAATTAAAAAACCCACTTCCAGTGAAATGTCTGAGAAGTATGTAAAAACCTGCTTGCAACGAAATGACTCCAGAAGACGTAAAAACCCGCTTGCAACGAAATGACTCCAGAGCACTTAAAAACCCGCTTACAACGAAATGTCTTCAGAGCACTTAAAAACCCGCTTGCAACGAAATGACTCCAGAACACTTAAAAACCCCCTTGCAACGAAAATACTCCAGAACACTTAAAAACCCGCTTGCAACGAAATGACTCCAGAGCACTTAAAAACCTGCTTGCAACGAAATGACTCCAGAGCACTTAAAAAGCCGCTTGCAACGAAATGACTCCAGAGCACTTAAAAACCCGCTTGCAACGAAATGACTCCAGAGCACTTAAAAACCCGCTTGCAACGAAATGACTCCAGAGCACTTAAAAACCCGCTTGCAACGAAATGACTCCAGAGCACTTAAAAACCCGCTTGCAACGAAATGACTCCAGAGCACTTGAAAACCCGCTTGCAACGAAATGACTCCAGAGCACTTAAAAAACCCGCTTCCAGTGAAATGTCTGAGAAGTATGTAAAAACCCGCTTGCAACGAAATGACTCCAGAACACTTAAAAACCCGCTTGCAACGAAATGACTCCAGAGCACTTAAAAACCCGCTTGCAACGAAATGACTCCAGAGCACTTAAAAACCCGCTTGTAACGAAATGACTCCAGAGCACTTAAAAACCCGCTTGCAACGAAATGACTCCAGAGTACTTAAAAACGCGCTTGCAACGAAATGACTCCAGAGCACTTAAAAAACCCGCTTCCAGTTAAATGTCAGAGAAGTATGTAAAAACCCGCTTGCAACGAAATGATTCCAGAGCACGTAAAAACCCGCTTGCAACGAAATGACTCCAGAGCACTTAAAAACCCGCTTACAACGAAATGCCTTCTGAGCACTTAAAAACCTGCTTGCAACGAAATGACTCCAGAACACTTAAAAACCCGCTTGCAACGAAAAGACTCCAGAGCACTTAAAAACCCGCTTGCAAAGAAATGACCCCAGAGCACTTAAAAACCCGCTTGCAACGAAATGACTCCAGAGCACTTAAAAACCCTCTTGCAACGAAATGACTGCAGAGCACTTAAAAACCCGCTTTCAACGAAATGACTACAGAGCACGTAAAAACTCGCTTGCAACGAAATGACTCTAGAGCACTTAAAAACCGGCTTGCAATGAAATGACTCCAGAGCACTTAAAAACCCTCTTGCAACGAAATGACTACAGAGTACTTAAAAACTCGCTTGCAACGAAATGACTCCAGAGTACTTAAAAACTCGCTTGCAACGAAATGACTCCAGAACACTTAAAAACCCGCTTGCAACGAAATGACTCCAGAGTACTTAAAAACCCGCTTGCAACGAAATGACTCCAGAGTACTTAAAAACCCGCTTGCAACGAAATGACTCCAGACCACTTAAAAACCCGCTTGCAACGAAAAGACTCCAGAGCACTTAAAAACCCGCTTGCAACGAAATGACTCCAGAGCACTTAAAAACCCGCTTGCAACGAAATGACTCCAGAGCACGTAAAAACCCGCTTGCAACGAAATGACTCCAGAGCACTTAAAAACCCGCTTGCAACGAAATGACTCCAGAGCACTTAAAAACCCGCTTGCAACGAAATGACTCCAGAGCACTTAAAAACCCGCTTGCAACGAAATGACTCCCGAGCACTTAAACACCCGCTTACAACGAAATGCCTTCAGAGCACTTAAAAACCCGCTTGCAACGAAATGACTCCAGAACACTTAAAAACCCGCTTGCAACGAAAAGACTCCAGAGCACTTAAAAAGCCGCTTGCAACGAAATGACTCCAGAACACTTAAAAACCCGCTTGCAACGAAATGACTCCAGAGCACTTAAAAACCCGCTTGTAACGAAATGACTCCAGAGCACTTAAAAACCCGCTTGCAACGAAATGACTCCAGAGTACTTAAAAACGCGCTTGCAACGAAATGACTCCAGAGCACTTAAAAAACCCGCTTCCAGTTAAATGTCAGAGAAGTATGTAAAAACCCGCTTGCAACGAAATGATTCCAGAGCACGTAAAAACCCGCTTGCAACGTAATGACTCCAGAGTACTTAAAAACCCGCTTGCAACGAAATGCCTCCAGAGCACTTAAAAAACCCGCTTCCAGTGAAATGTCTGAGAAGTATGTAAAAACCCGCTTGCAACGAAATGATTCCAGAAACCGTAAAAACCCGCTTGCAACGAAATGACTCCAGAGCACTTAAAAACCCGCTTACAACGAAATGCCTTCTGAGCACTTAAAAACCTGCTTGCAACGAAATGACTCCAGAACACTTAAAAACCCGCTTGCAACGAAAAGACTCCAGAGCACTTAAAAACCCGCTTGCAAAGAAATGACTCCAGAGCACTTAAAAACCCGCTTGCAACGAAATGACTCCAGAGCACTTAAAAACCCGCTTGCAACGAAATGACTCCAGAGCACTTCAAAAACCTGCTTCCAGTTAAATGTCAGAGAAGTATGTAAAAACCCGCTTGCAACGAAATGATTCCAGAGCACATAAAAACCCGCTTGCAACGAAATGACTCCAGAGTACTTAAAAACCCGCTTGCAACGAAATGCCTCCAGAGCAATTAAAAAACCCACTTCCAGTGAAATGTCTGAGAAGTATGTAAAAACCTGCTTGCAACGAAATGACTCCAGAAGACGTAAAAACCCGCTTGCAACGAAATGACTCCAGAGCACTTAAAAACCCGCTTACAACGAAATGTCTTCAGAGCACTTAAAAACCCGCTTGCAACGAAATGACTCCAGAACACTTAAAAACCCCCTTGCAACGAAAAGACTCCAGAACACTTAAAAACCCGCTTGCAACGAAATGACTCCAGAGCACTTAAAAACCTGCTTGCAACGAAATGACTCCAGAGCACTTAAAAAGCCGCTTGCAACGAAATGACTCCAGAGCACTTAAAAACCCGCTTGCAACGAAATGACTCCAGAGCACTTAAAAACCCGCTTGCAACGAAATGACTCCAGAGCACTTAAAAACCCGCTTGCAACGAAATGACTCCAGAGCACTTAAAAACCCGCTTGCAACGAAATGACTCCAGAGCACTTGAAAACCCGCTTGCAACGAAATGACTCCAGAGCACTTAAAAAACCCGCTTCCAGTGAAATGTCTGAGAAGTATGTAAAAACCCGCTTGCAACGAAATGATTCCAGAACACGTAAAAACCCGCTTGCAACGAAATGACTCCAGAGCACTTAAAAACCCGCTTGCAACGAAATGACTCCAGAGCACTTAAAAACCCACTTGCAACGAAATGACTCCAGAGCACTTGAAAACCCGCTTGCAACGAAATGACTCCAGAGCACTTAAAAAACCCGCTTCCAGTGAAATGTCTGAGAAGTATGTAAAAACCCGCTTGCAACGAAATGACTCCAGAGCACGTAAAAACCCGCTTGCAACGAAATGACTCCAGAGCACTTCAAAAACCCACTTCCAGTTAAATGTCAGAGAAGTATGTAAAAACCCGCTTGCAACGAAATGATTCCAGAGCACGTAAAAACCCGCTTGCAATGAAATGACTCCAGAGTACTTAAAAACCCGCTTGCAACGAAATGACTCCAAAGCAATTAAAAAACCCACTTCCAGTGAAATGTCTGAGAAGTATGTAAAAACCCGCTTGCAACGAAATGACTCCAGAGCACGTAAAAACCCGCTTGCAACGAAATGACTCCAGAGCACTTAAAAAACCTCTTGCTACGAAATGACTCCAGAGCACTTAAAAACCCGCTTGCAACGAAATGACTCCAGAACACTTAAAAACCCCCTTGCAACGAAAAGACTCCAGAACACTTAAAAACCCGCTTGCAACGAAATGACTCCAGAGTACTTAAAAACCCGCTTGCAACGAAATGACTCCAGAGTACTTAAAAACCCGCTTGCAACGAAATGACTCCAGAACACTTAAAAACCCGCTTGCAACGAAAAGACTCCAGAGCACTTAAAAACCCGCTTGCAACGAAATGACTCCAGAGCACTTAAAAACCCGCTTGCAACGAAATGACTCCAGAGCACGTAAAAACCCGCTTGCAACGAAATGACTCCAGAGCACTTAAAAACCCGCTTGCAACGAAATGACTCCAGAGCACTTAAAAACCCGCTTGCAACGAAATGACTCCAGAGCACTTAAAAACCCGCTTGCAACGAAATGACTCCCGAGCACTTAAACACCCGCTTACAACGAAATGCCTTCAGAGCACTTAAAAACCCGCTTGCAACGAAATGACTCCAGAACACTTAAAAACCCGCTTGCAACGAAAAGACTCCAGAGCACTTAAAAAGCCGCTTGCAACGAAATGACTCCAGAACACTTAAAAACCCGCTTGCAACGAAATGACTCCAGAGCACTTAAAAACCCGCTTGTAACGAAATGACTCCAGAGCACTTAAAAACCCGCTTGCAACGAAATGACTCCAGAGTACTTAAAAACGCGCTTGCAACGAAATGACTCCAGAGCACTTAAAAAACCCGCTTCCAGTTAAATGTCAGAGAAGTATGTAAAAACCCGCTTGCAACGAAATGATTCCAGAGCACGTAAAAACCCGCTTGCAACGTGATGACTCCAGAGTACTTAAAAACCCGCTTGCAACGAAATGCCTCCAGAGCACTTAAAAAACCCGCTTCCAGTGAAATGTCTGAGAAGTATGTAAAAACCCGCTTGCAACGAAATGATTCCAGAACACGTAAAAACCCGCTTGCAACGAAATGACTCCAGAGCACTTAAAAACCCGCTTACAACGAAATGCCTTCTGAGCACTTAAAAACCTGCTTGCAACGAAATGACTCCAGAACACTTAAAAACCCGCTTGCAACGAAAAGACTCCAGAGCACTTAAAAACCCGCTTGCAAAGAAATGACTCCAGAGCACTTAAAAACCCGCTTGCAACGAAATGACTCCAGAGCACTTAAAAACCCGCTTGCAACGAAATGACTCCAGAGCACTTCAAAAACCTGCTTCCAGTTAAATGTCAGAGAAGTATGTAAAAACCCGCTTGCAACGAAATGATTCCAGAGCACATAAAAACCCGCTTGCAACGAAATGACTCCAGAGTACTTAAAAACCCGCTTGCAACGAAATGCCTCCAGAGCAATTAAAAAACCCACTTCCAGTGAAATGTCTGAGAAGTATGTAAAAACCTGCTTGCAACGAAATGACTCCAGAAGACGTAAAAACCCGCTTGCAACGAAATGACTCCAGAGCACTTAAAAACCCGCTTACAACGAAATGTCTTCAGAGCACTTAAAAACCCGCTTGCAACGAAATGACTCCAGAACACTTAAAAACCCCCTTGCAACGAAAAGACTCCAGAACACTTAAAAACCCGCTTGCAACGAAATGACTCCAGAGCACTTAAAAACCTGCTTGCAACGAAATGACTCCAGAGCACTTAAAAAGCCGCTTGCAACGAAATGACTCCAGAGCACTTAAAAACCCGCTTGCAACGAAATGACTCCAGAGCACTTAAAAACCCGCTTGCAACGAAATGACTCCAGAGCACTTAAAAACCCGCTTGCAACGAAATGACTCCAGAGCACTTAAAAACCCGCTTGCAACGAAATGACTCCAGAGCACTTGAAAACCCGCTTGCAACGAAATGACTCCAGAGCACTTAAAAAACCCGCTTCCAGTGAAATGTCTGAGAAGTATGTAAAAACCCGCTTGCAACGAAATGACTCCAGAACACTTAAAAACCCGCTTGCAACGAAATGACTCCAGAGCACTTAAAAACCCGCTTGCAACGAAATGACTCCAGAGCACTTAAAAACCCACTTGCAACGAAATGACTCCAGAGCACTTGAAAACCCGCTTGCAACGAAATGACTCCAGAGCACTTAAAAAACCCGCTTCCAGTGAAATGTCTGAGAAGTATGTAAAAACCCGCTTGCAACGAAATGACTCCAGAGCACGTAAAAACCCGCTTGCAACGAAATGACTCCAGAGCACTTCAAAAACCCACTTCCAGTTAAATGTCAGAGAAGTATGTAAAAACCCGCTTGCAACGAAATGATTCCAGAGCACGTAAAAACCCGCTTGCAATGAAATGACTCCAGAGTACTTAAAAACCCGCTTGCAACGAAATGCCTCCAAAGCAATTAAAAAACCCACTTCCAGTGAAATGTCTGAGAAGTATGTAAAAACCCGCTTGCAACGAAATGACTCCAGAGCACGTAAAAACCCGCTTGCAACGAAATGACTCCAGAGCACTTAAAAAACCTCTTGCTACGAAATGACTCCAGAGCACTTAAAAACCCGCTTGCAACGAAATGACTCCAGAACACTTAAAAACCCCCTTGCAACGAAATGACTCCAGAGTACTTAAAAACCCGCTTGCAACGAAATGACTCCAGAGTACTTAAAAACCCGCTTGCAACGAAATGACTCCAGAACACTTAAAAACCCGCTTGCAACGAAAAGACTCCAGAGCACTTAAAAACCCGCTTGCAACGAAATGACTCCAGAGCACTTAAAAACCCGCTTGCAACGAAATGACTCCAGAGCACGTAAAAACCCGCTTGCAACGAAATGACTCCAGAGCACTTAAAAACCCGCTTGCAACGAAATGACTCCAGAGCACTTAAAAACCCGCTTGCAACGAAATGACTCCAGAGCACTTAAAAACCCGCTTGCAACGAAATGACTCCCGAGCACTTAAACACCCGCTTACAACGAAATGCCTTCAGAGCACTTAAAAACCCGCTTGCAACGAAATGACTCCAGAACACTTAAAAACCCGCTTGCAACGAAAAGACTCCAGAGCACTTAAAAAGCCGCTTGCAACGAAATGACTCCAGAACACTTAAAAACCCGCTTGCAACGAAATGACTCCAGAGCACTTAAAAACCCGCTTGTAACGAAATGACTCCAGAGCACTTAAAAACCCGCTTGCAACGAAATGACTCCTTAGTACTTAAAAACGCGCTTGCAACGAAATGACTCCAGAGCACTTAAAAAACCCGCTTCCAGTTAAATGTCAGAGAAGTATGTAAAAACCCGCTTGCAACGAAATGATTCCAGAGCACGTAAAAACCCGCTTGCAACGTAATGACTCCAGAGTACTTAAAAACCCGCTTGCAACGAAATGCCTCCAGAGCACTTAAAAAACCCGCTTCCAGTGAAATGTCTGAGAAGTATGTAAAAACCCGCTTGCAACGAAATGATTCCAGAACACGTAAAAACCCGCTTGCAACGAAATGACTCCAGAGCACTTAAAAACCCGCTTACAACGAAATGCCTTCTGAGCACTTAAAAACCTGCTTGCAACGAAATGACTCCAGAACACTTAAAAACCCGCTTGCAACGAAAAGACTCCAGAGCACTTAAAAACCCGCTTGCAAAGAAATGACTCCAGAGCACTTAAAAACCCGCTTGCAACGAAATGACTCCAGAGCACTTAAAAACCCGCTTGCAACGAAATGACTCCAGAGCACTTCAAAAACCTGCTTCCAGTTAAATGTCAGAGAAGTATGTAAAAACCCGCTTGCAACGAAATGATTCCAGAGCACATAAAAACCCGCTTGCAACGAAATGACTCCAGAGTACTTAAAAACCCGCTTGCAACGAAATGCCTCCAGAGCAATTAAAAAACCCACTTCCAGTGAAATGTCTGAGAAGTATGTAAAAACCCGCTTGCAACGAAATGACTCCAGAACACTTAAAAACCCCCTTGCAACGAAAAGACTCCAGAACACTTAAAAACCCGCTTGCAACGAAATGACTCCAGAGCACTTAAAAACCTGCTTGCAACGAAATGACTCCAGAGCACTTAAAAAGCCGCTTGCAACGAAATGACTCCAGAGCACTTAAAAACCCGCTTGCAACGAAATGACTCCAGAGCACTTAAAAACCCGCTTGCAACGAAATGACTCCAGAGCACTTAAAAACCCGCTTGCAACGAAATGACTCCAGAGCACTTAAAAACCCGCTTGCAACGAAATGACTCCAGAGCACTTGAAAACCCGCTTGCAACGAAATGACTCCAGAGCACTTAAAAAACCCGCTTCCAGTGAAATGTCTGAGAAGTATGTAAAAACCCGCTTGCAACGAAATGACTCCAGAACACTTAAAAACCCGCTTGCAACGAAATGACTCCAGAGCACTTAAAAACCCGCTTGCAACGAAATGACTCCAGAGCACTTAAAAACCCGCTTGCAACGAAATGACTCCAGAGCACTTGAAAACCCGCTTGCAACGAAATGACTCCAGAGCACTTAAAAAACCCGCTTCCAGTGAAATGTCTGAGAAGTATGTAAAAACCCGCTTGCAACGAAATGACTCCAGAGCACGTAAAAACCCGCTTACAACGAAATGACTCCAGAGCACTTCAAAAACCCACTTCCAGTTAAATGTCAGAGAAGTATGTAAAAACCCGCTTGCAACGAAATGATTCCAGAGCACGTAAAAACCCGCTTGCAATGAAATGACTCCAGAGTACTTAAAAACCCGCTTGCAACGAAATGCCTCCAAAGCAATTAAAAAACCCACTTCCAGTGAAATGTCTGAGAAGTATGTAAAAACCCGCTTGCAACGAAATGACTCCAGAGCACGTAAAAACCCGCTTGCAACGAAATGACTCCAGAGCACTTAAAAAACCTCTTGCTACGAAATGACTCCAGAGCACTTAAAAACCCGCTTGCAACGAAATGACTCCAGAGCACTTAAAAACTCGCTTGCAACGAAATGACTCCAGAGTACTTAAAAACTCGCTTGCAACGAAATGACTCCAGAACACTTAAAAACCCGCTTGCAACGAAATGACTCCAGAGTACTTAAAAAACCCGCTTCCAGTTAAATGTCAGAGAAGTATGTAAAAACCCGCTTGCAACGAAATGATTCCAGAGCACGTAAAAACCCGCTTGCAACGTAATGACTCCAGAGTACTTAAAAACCCGCTTGCAACGAAATGCCTCCAGAGCACTTAAAAAACCCGCTTCCAGTGAAATGTCTGAGAAGTATGTAAAAACCCGCTTGCAACGAAATGATTCCAGAACACGTAAAAACCCGCTTGCAACGAAATGACTCCAGAGCACTTAAAAACCCGCTTACAACGAAATGCCTTCTGAGCACTTAAAAACCTGCTTGCAACGAAATGACTCCAGAACACTTAAAAACCCGCTTGCAACGAAAAGACTCCAGAGCACTTAAAAACCCGCTTGCAAAGAAATGACCCCAGAGCACTTAAAAACCCGCTTGCAACGAAATGACTCCAGAGCACTTAAAAACCCGCTTGCAACGAAATGACTCCAGAGCACGTAAAACCCGCTTGCAACGAAATGACTCCAGAGCACTTCAAAAACCTGCTTCCAGTTAAATGTCAGAGAAGTATGTAAAAACCCGCTTGCAACGAAATGATTCCAGAGCACATAAAAACCCGCTTGCAACGAAATGACTCCAGAGTACTTAAAAACCCGCTTGCAACGAAATGCCTCCAGAGCAATTAAAAAACCCACTTCCAGTGAAATGTCTGAGAAGTATGTAAAAACCTGCTTGCAACGAAATGACTCCAGAACACTTAAAAACCCGCTTGCAACGAAAAGACTCCAGAGCACTTAAAAACCCGCTTGCAAAGAAATGACTCCAGAGCACTTAAAAACCCTCTTGCAACGAAATGACTCCAGAGCACTTAAAAACCCACTTACAACGAAATGACTCCAGAGTACTTAAAAACCCGCTTGCAACGAAATGACTCCAGAACACTTAAAAACCCGCTTGCAACGAAATGACTCCAGAGCACTTAAAAACCCACTTACAACGAAATGACTCCAGAGTACTTAAAAACCCGCTTGCAACGAAATGACTCCAGAGCACTTAAAAACCCTCTTGCAACGAAATGACTGCAGAGCACTTAAAAACCCGCTTTCAACGAAATGACTACAGAGCACGTAAAAACTCGCTTGCAACGAAATGACTCCAGAGCACTTAAAAACCGGCTTGCAATGAAATGACTCCAGAGCACTTAAAAACCCTCTTGCAACGAAATGACTACAGAGTACTTAAAAACTCGCTTGCAACGAAATGACTCCAGAGTACTTAAAAACTCGCTTGCAACGAAATGACTCCAGAACACTTAAAAACCTGCTTGCAACGAAATGACTCCAGAGTACTTAAAAACCCGCTTGCAACGAAATGACTCCAGAGTACTTAAAAACCCGCTTGCAACGAAATGACTCCAGAACACTTAAAAACCCGCTTGCAACGAAAAGACTCCAGAGCACTTAAAAACCCGCTTGCAACGAAATGACTCCAGAGCACTTAAAAACCCGCTTGCAACGAAATGACTCCAGAGCACGTAAAAACCCGCTTGCAACGAAATGACTCCAGAGCACTTAAAAACCCGCTTGCAACGAAATGACTCCAGAGCACTTAAAAACCCGCTTGCAACGAAATGACTCCAGAGCACTTAAAAACCCGCTTGCAACGAAATGACTCCCGAGCACTTAAACACCCGCTTACAACGAAATGCCTTCAGAGCACTTAAAAACCCGCTTGCAACGAAATGACTCCAGAACACTTAAAAACCCGCTTGCAACGAAAAGACTCCAGAGCACTTAAAAAGCCGCTTGCAACGAAATGACTCCAGAACACTTAAAAACCCGCTTGCAACGAAATGACTCCAGAGCACTTAAAAACCCGCTTGTAACGAAATGACTCCAGAGCACTTAAAAACCCGCTTGCAACGAAATGACTCCAGAGTACTTAAAAACGCGCTTGCAACGAAATGACTCCAGAGCACTTAAAAAACCCGCTTCCAGTTAAATGTCAGAGAAGTATGTAAAAACCCGCTTGCAACGAAATGATTCCAGAGCACGTAAAAACCCGCTTGCAACGTAATGACTCCAGAGTACTTAAAAACCCGCTTGCAACGAAATGCCTCCAGAGCACTTAAAAAACCCGCTTCCAGTGAAATGTCTGAGAAGTATGTAAAAACCCGCTTGCAACGAAATGATTCCAGAACACGTAAAAACCCGCTTGCAACGAAATGACTCCAGAGCACTTAAAAACCCGCTTACAACGAAATGCCTTCTGAGCACTTAAAAACCTGCTTGCAACGAAATGACTCCAGAACACTTAAAAACCCGCTTGCAACGAAAAGACTCCAGAGCACTTAAAAACCCGCTTGCAAAGAAATGACCCCAGAGCACTTAAAAAACCCGCTTCCAGTTAAATGTCAGAGAAGTATGTAAAAACCCGCTTGCAACGAAATGATTCCAGAGCACGTAAAAACCCGCTTGCAACGTAATGACTCCAGAGTACTTAAAAACCCGCTTGCAACGAAATGCCTCCAGAGCACTTAAAAAACCCGCTTCCAGTGAAATGTCTGAGAAGTATGTAAAAACCCGCTTGCAACGAAATGATTCCAGAGCACATAAAAACCCGCTTGCAACGAAATGACTCCAGAGTACTTAAAAACCCGCTTGCAACGAAATGCCTCCAGAGCAATTAAAAAACCCACTTCCAGTGAAATGTCTGAGAAGTATGTAAAAACCTGCTTGCAACGAAATGACTCCAGAAGACGTAAAAACCCCCTTGCAACGAAATGACTCCAGAGCACTTAAAAACCCGCTTACAACGAAATGCCTTCAGAGCACTTAAAAACCCGCTTGCAACGAAATGACTCCAGAACACTTAAAAACCCGCTTGCAACGAAATGACTCCAGAGCACTTAAAAACCCACTTACAACGAAATGACTCCAAAGCACTTAAAAAACCCGCTTCCAGTGAAATGTCTGAGAAGTATGTAAAAACCCGCTTGCAACGAAATGACTCCAGAGCACTTAAAAACCCGCTTACAACGAAATGCCTTCTGAGCACTTAAAAACCCGCTTGCAACGAAATGACTCCAGAACACTTTAAACCCGCTTGCAACGAAATGACTCCAGAGCACATAAAAACCCGCTTGCAACGAAATGACTCCAGAGCACTTAAAAACCCTCTTGCAACGAAATGCCTACAGAGCACTTAAAAAACCCGCTTGCCACGAAATGACTACAGAGCACTTAAAAACCCGCTTGCAACGAAATGACTCCAGAGCACTTAAAAATCCGCTTGCAACGAAATGACTCCAGAGCACTTAAAAAACCCGCTTCCAGTTAAATGTCAGAGAAGTATGTAAAAACCCGCTAGCAACGAAATGACTCCAGAGCACGTAAAAACCCGCTTGCAACGAAATGACTCCAGAGTACTTAAAAACCCCCTTGCAACGAAATGCCTCCAAAGCACTTAAAAAACCCGCTTCCAGTGAAATGTCTGAGAAGTATGTAAAAACCCGCTTGCAACGAAATGACTCCAGAGCACTTAAAAACCCGCTTACAACGAAATGCCTTCTGAGCACTTATAAACCCGCTTGCAACGAAATGACTCCAGAACACTTTAAACCCGCTTGCAACGAAAAGACTCCAGAGCACTTAAAAACCCGCTTGCAACGAAATGACTCCAGAGCACTTAAAAACCCGCTTGCAACGAAATGACTCCAGAGCACTTAAAAACTCGCTTGCAACGAAATGACTACAGAGTACTTAAAAACTCGCTTGCAACGAAATGACTCCAGAGTACTTAAAAACTCGCTTGCAACGAAATGACTCCAGAACACTTAAAAACCCGCTGGCAACGAAATGACTCCAGAGTACTTAAAAACCCGCTTGCAACGAAATGACTCCAGAGTACTTAAAAACCCACTTGCAACGAAATGACTCCAGAACACTTAAAAACCCGCTTGCAACGAAAAGACTCCAGAGCACTTAAAAACCCGCTTGCAACGAAATGACTCCAGAGCACTTAAAAACCCGCTTGCAACGAAATGACTCCAGAGCACGTAAAAACCCGCTTGCAACGAAATGACTCCAGAGCACTTAAAAACCCGCTTGCAACGAAATGACTCCAGAGCACTTAAAAACCCGCTTGCAACGAAATGACTCCAGAGCACTTAAAAACCCGCTTGCAACGAAATGACTCCAGAACACGTAAAAACCCGCTTGCAACGAAATGACTCCAGAGCATTTAAACACCCGCTTACAACGAAATGCCTTCAGAGCACTTAAAAACCCGCTTGCAACGAAATGACTCCAGAACACTTAAAAACCCGCTTGCAACGAAATGACTCCAGAGCACTTGAAAACCCGCTTGCAACGAAATTACTCCAGAGCACTTAAAAAACCCGCTTCCAGTGAAATGTCTGAGAAGTATGTAAAAACCCGCTTGCAACGAAATGACTCCAGAACACTTAAAAACCCGCTTGCAACGAAATGACTCCAGAGCACTTAAAAACCCGCTTGCAACGAAATGACTCCAGAGCACTTAAAAACCCACTTGCAACGAAATGACTCCAGAGCACTTGAAAACCCGCTTGCAACGAAATGACTCCAGAGCACTTAAAAAACCCGCTTCCAGTGAAATGTCTGAGAAGTATGTAAAAACCCGCTTGCAACGAAATGACTCCAGAGCACGTAAAAACCCGCTTGCAACGAAATGACTCCAGAGCACTTCAAAAACCCACTTCCAGTTAAATGTCAGAGAAGTATGTAAAAACCCGCTTGCAACGAAATGATTCCAGAGCACGTAAAAACCCGCTTGCAATGAAATGACTCCAGAGTACTTAAAAACCCGCTTGCAACGAAATGCCTCCAAAGCAATTAAAAAACCCACTTCCAGTGAAATGTCTGAGAAGTATGTAAAAACCCGCTTGCAACGAAATGACTCCAGAGCACGTAAAAACCCGCTTGCAACGAAATGACTCCAGAGCACTTAAAAAACCTCTTGCTACGAAATGACTCCAGAGCACTTAAAAACCCGCTTGCAACGAAATGACTCCAGAGCACTTAAAAACTCGCTTGCAACGAAATGACTCCAGAGTACTTAAAAACTCGCTTGCAATGAAATGACTCCAGAACACTTAAAAACCCGCTTGCAACGAAATGACTCCAGAGTACTTAAAAACCCACTTACAACGAAATGACTCCAGAGTACTTAAAAACCTGCTTGCAACGAAATGACTCCAGAACACTTAAAAACCCGCTTGCAACGAAATGACTCCAGAGCACTTAAAAACCCACTTACAACGAAATGACTCCAAAGCACTTAAAAAACCCGCTTCCAGTGAAATGTCTGAGAAGTATGTAAAAACCCGCTTGCAACGAAATGACTCCAGAGCACTTAAAAACCCGCTTACAACGAAATGCCTTCTGAGCACTTAAAAACCCGCTTGCAACGAAATGACTCCAGAACACTTTACACCGCTTGCAACGAAATGACTCCAGAGCACTTAAAAACCCGCTTGCAACGAAATGACTCCAGAGCACTTAAAAACCCTCTTGCAACGAAATGACTGCAGAGCACTTAAAAACCCGCTTTCAACGAAATGACTACAGAGCACGTAAAAATTCGCTTGCAACGAAATGACTCCAGAGCACTTAAAAATCGGCTTGCAATGAAATGACTCCAGAGCACTTAAAAACCCTCTTGCAACGAAATGAGTACAGAGCACTTAAAAACCCGCTTGCAACGAAATGACTCCAGAGCACTTAAAAACCCGCTTGCAACGAAATGACTCCAGAGCACTTCAAAAACCTGCTTCCAGTTAAATGTCAGAGAAGTATGTAAAAACCCGCTTGCAACGAAATGATTCCAGAGCACATAAAAACCCGCTTGCAACGAAATGACTCCAGAGTACTTAAAAACCCGCTTGCAACGAAATGCCTCCAGAGCAATTAAAAAACCCACTTCCAGTGAAATGTCTGAGAAGTATGTAAAAACCTGCTTGCAACGAAATGACTCCAGAAGACGTAAAAACCCGCTTGCAACGAAATGACTCCAGAGCACTTAAAAACCCGCTTACAACGAAATGTCTTCAGAGCACTTAAAAACCCGCTTGCAACGAAATGACTCCAGAACACTTAAAAACCCCCTTGCAACGAAAAGACTCCAGAACACTTAAAAACCCGCTTGCAACGAAATGACTCCAGAGCACTTAAAAACCTGCTTGCAACGAAATGACTCCAGAGCACTTAAAAAGCCGCTTGCAACGAAATGACTCCAGAGCACTTAAAAACCCGCTTGCAACGAAATGACTCCAGAGCACTTAAAAACCCGCTTGCAACGAAATGACTCCAGAGCACTTAAAAACCCGCTTGCAACGAAATGACTCCAGAGCACTTAAAAACCCGCTTGCAACGAAATGACTCCAGAGCACTTGAAAACCCGCTTGCAACGAAATGACTCCAGAGCACTTAAAAAACCCGCTTCCAGTGAAATGTCTGAGAAGTATGTAAAAACCCGCTTGCAACGAAATGACTCCAGAACACTTAAAAACCCGCTTGCAACGAAATGACTCCAGAGCACTTAAAAACCCGCTTGCAACGAAATGACTCCAGAGCACTTAAAAACCCACTTGCAACGAAATGACTCCAGAGCACTTGAAAACCCGCTTGCAACGAAATGACTCCAGAGCACTTAAAAAACCCGCTTCCAGTGAAATGTCTGAGAAGTATGTAAAAACCCGCTTGCAACGAAATGACTCCAGAGCACGTAAAAACCCGCTTGCAACGAAATGACTCCAGAGCACTTCAAAAACCCACTTCCAGTTAAATGTCAGAGAAGTATGTAAAAACCCGCTTGCAACGAAATGATTCCAGAGCACGTAAAAACCCGCTTGCAATGAAATGACTCCAGAGTACTTAAAAACCCGCTTGCAACGAAATGCCTCCAAAGCAATTAAAAAACCCACTTCCAGTGAAATGTCTGAGAAGTATGTAAAAACCCGCTTGCAACGAAATGACTCCAGAGCACGTAAAAACCCGCTTGCAACGAAATGACTCCAGAGCACTTAAAAAACCTCTTGCTACGAAATGACTCCAGAGCACTTAAAAACCCGCTTGCAACGAAATGACTCCAGAACACTTAAAAACCCCCTTGCAACGAAATGACTCCAGAGTACTTAAAAACCCGCTTGCAACGAAATGACTCCAGAGTACTTAAAAACCCGCTTGCAACGAAATGACTCCAGAACACTTAAAAACCCGCTTGCAACGAAAAGACTCCAGAGCACTTAAAAACCCGCTTGCAACGAAATGACTCCAGAGCACTTAAAAACCCGCTTGCAACGAAATGACTCCAGAGCACGTAAAAACCCGCTTGCAACGAAATGACTCCAGAGCACTTAAAAACCCGCTTGCAACGAAATGACTCCAGAGCACTTAAAAACCCGCTTGCAACGAAATGACTCCAGAGCACTTAAAAACCCGCTTGCAACGAAATGACTCCCGAGCACTTAAACACCCGCTTACAACGAAATGCCTTCAGAGCACTTAAAAACCCGCTTGCAACGAAATGACTCCAGAACACTTAAAAACCCGCTTGCAACGAAAAGACTCCAGAGCACTTAAAAAGCCGCTTGCAACGAAATGACTCCAGAACACTTAAAAACCCGCTTGCAACGAAATGACTCCAGAGCACTTAAAAACCCGCTTGTAACGAAATGACTCCAGAGCACTTAAAAACCCGCTTGCAACGAAATGACTCCTTAGTACTTAAAAACGCGCTTGCAACGAAATGACTCCAGAGCACTTAAAAAACCCGCTTCCAGTTAAATGTCAGAGAAGTATGTAAAAACCCGCTTGCAACGAAATGATTCCAGAGCACGTAAAAACCCGCTTGCAACGTAATGACTCCAGAGTACTTAAAAACCCGCTTGCAACGAAATGCCTCCAGAGCACTTAAAAAACCCGCTTCCAGTGAAATGTCTGAGAAGTATGTAAAAACCCGCTTGCAACGAAATGATTCCAGAACACGTAAAAACCCGCTTGCAACGAAATGACTCCAGAGCACTTAAAAACCCGCTTACAACGAAATGCCTTCTGAGCACTTAAAAACCTGCTTGCAACGAAATGACTCCAGAACACTTAAAAACCCGCTTGCAACGAAAAGACTCCAGAGCACTTAAAAACCCGCTTGCAAAGAAATGACTCCAGAGCACTTAAAAACCCGCTTGCAACGAAATGACTCCAGAGCACTTAAAAACCCGCTTGCAACGAAATGACTCCAGAGCACTTCAAAAACCTGCTTCCAGTTAAATGTCAGAGAAGTATGTAAAAACCCGCTTGCAACGAAATGATTCCAGAGCACATAAAAACCCGCTTGCAACGAAATGACTCCAGAGTACTTAAAAACCCGCTTGCAACGAAATGCCTCCAGAGCAATTAAAAAACCCACTTCCAGTGAAATGTCTGAGAAGTATGTAAAAACCCGCTTGCAACGAAATGACTCCAGAACACTTAAAAACCCCCTTGCAACGAAAAGACTCCAGAACACTTAAAAACCCGCTTGCAACGAAATGACTCCAGAGCACTTAAAAACCTGCTTGCAACGAAATGACTCCAGAGCACTTAAAAAGCCGCTTGCAACGAAATGACTCCAGAGCACTTAAAAACCCGCTTGCAACGAAATGACTCCAGAGCACTTAAAAACCCGCTTGCAACGAAATGACTCCAGAGCACTTAAAAACCCGCTTGCAACGAAATGACTCCAGAGCACTTAAAAACCCGCTTGCAACGAAATGACTCCAGAGCACTTGAAAACCCGCTTGCAACGAAATGACTCCAGAGCACTTAAAAAACCCGCTTCCAGTGAAATGTCTGAGAAGTATGTAAAAACCCGCTTGCAACGAAATGACTCCAGAACACTTAAAAACCCGCTTGCAACGAAATGACTCCAGAGCACTTAAAAACCCGCTTGCAACGAAATGACTCCAGAGCACTTAAAAACCCGCTTGCAACGAAATGACTCCAGAGCACTTGAAAACCCGCTTGCAACGAAATGACTCCAGAGCACTTAAAAAACCCGCTTCCAGTGAAATGTCTGAGAAGTATGTAAAAACCCGCTTGCAACGAAATGACTCCAGAGCACGTAAAAACCCGCTTACAACGAAATGACTCCAGAGCACTTCAAAAACCCACTTCCAGTTAAATGTCAGAGAAGTATGTAAAAACCCGCTTGCAACGAAATGATTCCAGAGCACGTAAAAACCCGCTTGCAATGAAATGACTCCAGAGTACTTAAAAACCCGCTTGCAACGAAATGCCTCCAAAGCAATTAAAAAACCCACTTCCAGTGAAATGTCTGAGAAGTATGTAAAAACCCGCTTGCAACGAAATGACTCCAGAGCACGTAAAAACCCGCTTGCAACGAAATGACTCCAGAGCACTTAAAAAACCTCTTGCTACGAAATGACTCCAGAGCACTTAAAAACCCGCTTGCAACGAAATGACTCCAGAGCACTTAAAAACTCGCTTGCAACGAAATGACTCCAGAGTACTTAAAAACTCGCTTGCAACGAAATGACTCCAGAACACTTAAAAACCCGCTTGCAACGAAATGACTCCAGAGTACTTAAAAAACCCGCTTCCAGTTAAATGTCAGAGAAGTATGTAAAAACCCGCTTGCAACGAAATGATTCCAGAGCACGTAAAAACCCGCTTGCAACGTAATGACTCCAGAGTACTTAAAAACCCGCTTGCAACGAAATGCCTCCAGAGCACTTAAAAAACCCGCTTCCAGTGAAATGTCTGAGAAGTATGTAAAAACCCGCTTGCAACGAAATGATTCCAGAACACGTAAAAACCCGCTTGCAACGAAATGACTCCAGAGCACTTAAAAACCCGCTTACAACGAAATGCCTTCTGAGCACTTAAAAACCTGCTTGCAACGAAATGACTCCAGAACACTTAAAAACCCGCTTGCAACGAAAAGACTCCAGAGCACTTAAAAACCCGCTTGCAAAGAAATGACCCCAGAGCACTTAAAAACCCGCTTGCAACGAAATGACTCCAGAGCACTTAAAAACCCGCTTGCAACGAAATGACTCCAGAGCACGTAAAACCCGCTTGCAACGAAATGACTCCAGAGCACTTCAAAAACCTGCTTCCAGTTAAATGTCAGAGAAGTATGTAAAAACCCGCTTGCAACGAAATGATTCCAGAGCACATAAAAACCCGCTTGCAACGAAATGACTCCAGAGTACTTAAAAACCCGCTTGCAACGAAATGCCTCCAGAGCAATTAAAAAACCCACTTCCAGTGAAATGTCTGAGAAGTATGTAAAAACCTGCTTGCAACGAAATGACTCCAGAACACTTAAAAACCCGCTTGCAACGAAAAGACTCCAGAGCACTTAAAAACCCGCTTGCAAAGAAATGACTCCAGAGCACTTAAAAACCCTCTTGCAACGAAATGACTCCAGAGCACTTAAAAACCCACTTACAACGAAATGACTCCAGAGTACTTAAAAACCCGCTTGCAACGAAATGACTCCAGAACACTTAAAAACCCGCTTGCAACGAAATGACTCCAGAGCACTTAAAAACCCACTTACAACGAAATGACTCCAGAGTACTTAAAAACCCGCTTGCAACGAAATGACTCCAGAGCACTTAAAAACCCTCTTGCAACGAAATGACTGCAGAGCACTTAAAAACCCGCTTTCAACGAAATGACTACAGAGCACGTAAAAACTCGCTTGCAACGAAATGACTCCAGAGCACTTAAAAACCGGCTTGCAATGAAATGACTCCAGAGCACTTAAAAACCCTCTTGCAACGAAATGACTACAGAGTACTTAAAAACTCGCTTGCAACGAAATGACTCCAGAGTACTTAAAAACTCGCTTGCAACGAAATGACTCCAGAACACTTAAAAACCTGCTTGCAACGAAATGACTCCAGAGTACTTAAAAACCCGCTTGCAACGAAATGACTCCAGAGTACTTAAAAACCCGCTTGCAACGAAATGACTCCAGAACACTTAAAAACCCGCTTGCAACGAAAAGACTCCAGAGCACTTAAAAACCCGCTTGCAACGAAATGACTCCAGAGCACTTAAAAACCCGCTTGCAACGAAATGACTCCAGAGCACGTAAAAACCCGCTTGCAACGAAATGACTCCAGAGCACTTAAAAACCCGCTTGCAACGAAATGACTCCAGAGCACTTAAAAACCCGCTTGCAACGAAATGACTCCAGAGCACTTAAAAACCCGCTTGCAACGAAATGACTCCCGAGCACTTAAACACCCGCTTACAACGAAATGCCTTCAGAGCACTTAAAAACCCGCTTGCAACGAAATGACTCCAGAACACTTAAAAACCCGCTTGCAACGAAAAGACTCCAGAGCACTTAAAAAGCCGCTTGCAACGAAATGACTCCAGAACACTTAAAAACCCGCTTGCAACGAAATGACTCCAGAGCACTTAAAAACCCGCTTGTAACGAAATGACTCCAGAGCACTTAAAAACCCGCTTGCAACGAAATGACTCCAGAGTACTTAAAAACGCGCTTGCAACGAAATGACTCCAGAGCACTTAAAAAACCCGCTTCCAGTTAAATGTCAGAGAAGTATGTAAAAACCCGCTTGCAACGAAATGATTCCAGAGCACGTAAAAACCCGCTTGCAACGTAATGACTCCAGAGTACTTAAAAACCCGCTTGCAACGAAATGCCTCCAGAGCACTTAAAAAACCCGCTTCCAGTGAAATGTCTGAGAAGTATGTAAAAACCCGCTTGCAACGAAATGATTCCAGAACACGTAAAAACCCGCTTGCAACGAAATGACTCCAGAGCACTTAAAAACCCGCTTACAACGAAATGCCTTCTGAGCACTTAAAAACCTGCTTGCAACGAAATGACTCCAGAACACTTAAAAACCCGCTTGCAACGAAAAGACTCCAGAGCACTTAAAAACCCGCTTGCAAAGAAATGACCCCAGAGCACTTAAAAAACCCGCTTCCAGTTAAATGTCAGAGAAGTATGTAAAAACCCGCTTGCAACGAAATGATTCCAGAGCACGTAAAAACCCGCTTGCAACGTAATGACTCCAGAGTACTTAAAAACCCGCTTGCAACGAAATGCCTCCAGAGCACTTAAAAAACCCGCTTCCAGTGAAATGTCTGAGAAGTATGTAAAAACCCGCTTGCAACGAAATGATTCCAGAGCACATAAAAACCCGCTTGCAACGAAATGACTCCAGAGTACTTAAAAACCCGCTTGCAACGAAATGCCTCCAGAGCAATTAAAAAACCCACTTCCAGTGAAATGTCTGAGAAGTATGTAAAAACCTGCTTGCAACGAAATGACTCCAGAAGACGTAAAAACCCCCTTGCAACGAAATGACTCCAGAGCACTTAAAAACCCGCTTACAACGAAATGCCTTCAGAGCACTTAAAAACCCGCTTGCAACGAAATGACTCCAGAACACTTAAAAACCCGCTTGCAACGAAATGACTCCAGAGCACTTAAAAACCCACTTACAACGAAATGACTCCAAAGCACTTAAAAAACCCGCTTCCAGTGAAATGTCTGAGAAGTATGTAAAAACCCGCTTGCAACGAAATGACTCCAGAGCACTTAAAAACCCGCTTACAACGAAATGCCTTCTGAGCACTTAAAAACCCGCTTGCAACGAAATGACTCCAGAACACTTTAAACCCGCTTGCAACGAAATGACTCCAGAGCACATAAAAACCCGCTTGCAACGAAATGACTCCAGAGCACTTAAAAACCCTCTTGCAACGAAATGCCTACAGAGCACTTAAAAAACCCGCTTGCCACGAAATGACTACAGAGCACTTAAAAACCCGCTTGCAACGAAATGACTCCAGAGCACTTAAAAATCCGCTTGCAACGAAATGACTCCAGAGCACTTAAAAAACCCGCTTCCAGTTAAATGTCAGAGAAGTATGTAAAAACCCGCTAGCAACGAAATGACTCCAGAGCACGTAAAAACCCGCTTGCAACGAAATGACTCCAGAGTACTTAAAAACCCCCTTGCAACGAAATGCCTCCAAAGCACTTAAAAAACCCGCTTCCAGTGAAATGTCTGAGAAGTATGTAAAAACCCGCTTGCAACGAAATGACTCCAGAGCACTTAAAAACCCGCTTACAACGAAATGCCTTCTGAGCACTTATAAACCCGCTTGCAACGAAATGACTCCAGAACACTTTAAACCCGCTTGCAACGAAAAGACTCCAGAGCACTTAAAAACCCGCTTGCAACGAAATGACTCCAGAGCACTTAAAAACCCGCTTGCAACGAAATGACTCCAGAGCACTTAAAAACTCGCTTGCAACGAAATGACTACAGAGTACTTAAAAACTCGCTTGCAACGAAATGACTCCAGAGTACTTAAAAACTCGCTTGCAACGAAATGACTCCAGAACACTTAAAAACCCGCTGGCAACGAAATGACTCCAGAGTACTTAAAAACCCGCTTGCAACGAAATGACTCCAGAGTACTTAAAAACCCACTTGCAACGAAATGACTCCAGAACACTTAAAAACCCGCTTGCAACGAAAAGACTCCAGAGCACTTAAAAACCCGCTTGCAACGAAATGACTCCAGAGCACTTAAAAACCCGCTTGCAACGAAATGACTCCAGAGCACGTAAAAACCCGCTTGCAACGAAATGACTCCAGAGCACTTAAAAACCCGCTTGCAACGAAATGACTCCAGAGCACTTAAAAACCCGCTTGCAACGAAATGACTCCAGAGCACTTAAAAACCCGCTTGCAACGAAATGACTCCAGAACACGTAAAAACCCGCTTGCAACGAAATGACTCCAGAGCATTTAAACACCCGCTTACAACGAAATGCCTTCAGAGCACTTAAAAACCCGCTTGCAACGAAATGACTCCAGAACACTTAAAAACCCGCTTGCAACGAAATGACTCCAGAGCACTTGAAAACCCGCTTGCAACGAAATTACTCCAGAGCACTTAAAAAACCCGCTTCCAGTGAAATGTCTGAGAAGTATGTAAAAACCCGCTTGCAACGAAATGACTCCAGAACACTTAAAAACCCGCTTGCAACGAAATGACTCCAGAGCACTTAAAAACCCGCTTGCAACGAAATGACTCCAGAGCACTTAAAAACCCACTTGCAACGAAATGACTCCAGAGCACTTGAAAACCCGCTTGCAACGAAATGACTCCAGAGCACTTAAAAAACCCGCTTCCAGTGAAATGTCTGAGAAGTATGTAAAAACCCGCTTGCAACGAAATGACTCCAGAGCACGTAAAAACCCGCTTGCAACGAAATGACTCCAGAGCACTTCAAAAACCCACTTCCAGTTAAATGTCAGAGAAGTATGTAAAAACCCGCTTGCAACGAAATGATTCCAGAGCACGTAAAAACCCGCTTGCAATGAAATGACTCCAGAGTACTTAAAAACCCGCTTGCAACGAAATGCCTCCAAAGCAATTAAAAAACCCACTTCCAGTGAAATGTCTGAGAAGTATGTAAAAACCCGCTTGCAACGAAATGACTCCAGAGCACGTAAAAACCCGCTTGCAACGAAATGACTCCAGAGCACTTAAAAAACCTCTTGCTACGAAATGACTCCAGAGCACTTAAAAACCCGCTTGCAACGAAATGACTCCAGAGCACTTAAAAACTCGCTTGCAACGAAATGACTCCAGAGTACTTAAAAACTCGCTTGCAATGAAATGACTCCAGAACACTTAAAAACCCGCTTGCAACGAAATGACTCCAGAGTACTTAAAAACCCACTTACAACGAAATGACTCCAGAGTACTTAAAAACCTGCTTGCAACGAAATGACTCCAGAACACTTAAAAACCCGCTTGCAACGAAATGACTCCAGAGCACTTAAAAACCCACTTACAACGAAATGACTCCAAAGCACTTAAAAAACCCGCTTCCAGTGAAATGTCTGAGAAGTATGTAAAAACCCGCTTGCAACGAAATGACTCCAGAGCACTTAAAAACCCGCTTACAACGAAATGCCTTCTGAGCACTTAAAAACCCGCTTGCAACGAAATGACTCCAGAACACTTTACACCGCTTGCAACGAAATGACTCCAGAGCACTTAAAAACCCGCTTGCAACGAAATGACTCCAGAGCACTTAAAAACCCTCTTGCAACGAAATGACTGCAGAGCACTTAAAAACCCGCTTTCAACGAAATGACTACAGAGCACGTAAAAATTCGCTTGCAACGAAATGACTCCAGAGCACTTAAAAATCGGCTTGCAATGAAATGACTCCAGAGCACTTAAAAACCCTCTTGCAACGAAATGAGTACAGAGTACTTAAAAACTCGCTTGCAACGAAATGTCTCCAGAGTACTTAAAAACTCGCTTGCAACGAAATGACTCCAGAACACTTAAAAAGCCGCTTGCAACGAAATGACTCCAGAGTATTTAAAAACCCGCTTGCAACGAAATGACTCCAGAGTACTTAAAAACCCGCTTGCAACGAAATGACTCCAGAACACTTAAAAACCCGCTTGCAACGAAAAGACTCCAGAGCACTTAAAAACCCGCTTGCAACGAAATGACTCCAGAGCACTTAAAAACCCGCTTGCAACGAAATGACTCCAGAGCACGTAAAAACCCGCTTGCAACGAAATGACTCCAGAGCACTTAAAAACCCGCTTGCAACGAAATGACTCCAGAGCACTTAAAAACCCGCTTGCAACGAAATGACTCCAGAGCACTTAAAAACCCGCTTGCAACGAAATGACTCCAGAGCACTTAAACACCCGCTTACAACGAAATGCCTTCAGAGCACTTAAAAACCCGCTTGCAACGAAATGACTCCAGAACACTTAAAAACCCGCTTGCAACGAAAAGACTCCAGAGCACTTAAAAAGCCGCTTGCAACGAAATGACTCCAGAACACTTAAAAACCCGCTTGCAACGAAATGACTCCAGAGAACTTAAAAACCCGCTTGGAACGAAATGACTCCAGAGCACTTAAAAACCCGCTTGGAACGAAATGACTCCAGAGTACTTAAAAACGCGCTTGCAACGAAATGACTCCAGAGCACTTAAAAAACCCGCTTCCAGTTAAATGTCAGAGAAGTATGTAAAAACCCGCTTGCAACGAAATGATTCCAGAGCACGTAAAAACCCGCTTGCAACGTAATGACTCCAGAGTACTTAAAAACCCGCTTGCAACGAAATGCCTCCAGAGCACTTAAAAAACCCGCTTCCAGTGAAATGTCTGAGAAGTATGTAAAAACCCGCTTTCAACGAAATGATTCCAGAACACGTAAAAACCCGCTTGCAACGAAATGACTCCAGAGCACTTAAAAACCCACTTGCAACGAAATGACTCCAGAGCACTTGAAAACCCGCTTGCAACGAAATGACTCCAGAGCACTTAAAAAACCCGCTTCCAGTGAAATGTCTGAGAAGTATGTAAAAACCCGCTTGCAACGAAATGACTCCAGAGCACGTAAAAACCCGCTTGCAACGAAATGACTCCAGAGCACTTCAAAAACCCACTTCCAGTTAAATGTCAGAGAAGTATGTAAAAACCCGCTTGCAACGAAATGATTCCAGAGCACGTAAAAACCCGCTTGCAATGAAATGACTCCAGAGTACTTAAAAACCCGCTTGCAACGAAATGCCTCCAAAGCAATTAAAAAACCCACTTCCAGTGAAATGTCTGAGAAGTATGTAAAAACCCGCTTGCAACGAAATGACTCCAGAGCACGTAAAAACCCGCTTGCAACGAAATGACTCCAGAGCACTTAAAAAACCTCTTGCTACGAAATGACTCCAGAGCACTTAAAAACCCGCTTGCAACGAAATGACTCCAGAGCACTTAAAAACTCGCTTGCAACGAAATGACTCCAGAGTACTTAAAAACTCGCTTGCAACGAAATGACTCCAGAACACTTAAAAACCCGCTTGCAACGAAATGACTCCAGAGTACTTAAAAACCCACTTACAACGAAATGACTCCAGAGTACTTAAAAACCCGCTTGCAACGAAATGACTCCAGAACACTTAAAAACCCGCTTGCAACGAAATGACTCCAGAGCACTTAAAAACCCGCTTGCAACGAAATGACTCCAGAGCACTTAAAAACCCGCTTGCAACGAAATGACTCCAGAGCACGTAAAAACCCGCTTACAACGAAATGACTCCAGAGCACTTAAAAAACCCGCTTCCAGTGAAATGTCTGAGAAGTATGTAAAAACCCGCTTGCAACGAAATGACTCCAGAGCACTTAAAAACCCGCTTACAACGAAATGCCTTCTGAGCACTTAAAAACCCGCTTGCAACGAAATGACTCCAGAACACTTTACACCGCTTGCAACGAAATGACTCCAGAGCACTTAAAAACCCGCTTGCAACGAAATGACTCCAGAGCACTTAAAAACCCTCTTGCAACGAAATGACTGCAGAGCACTTAAAAACCCGCTTTCAACGAAATGACTACAGAGCACGTAAAAACTCGCTTGCAACGAAATGACTCCAGAGCACTTAAAAACCGGCTTGCAACGAAATGACTCCAGAGCACTTAAAAACCCTCTTGCAACGAAATGACTACAGAGTACTTAAAAACTCGCTTGCAACGAAATGTCTCCAGAGTACTTAAAAACTCGCTTGCAACGAAATGACTCCAGAACACTTAAAAAGCCGCTTGCAACGAAATGACTCCAGAGTATTTAAAAACCCGCTTGCAACGAAATGACTCCAGAGTACTTAAAAACCCGCTTGCAACGAAATGACTCCAGAACACTTAAAAACCCGCTTGCAACGAAAAGACTCCAGAGCACTTAAAAACCCGCTTGCAACGAAATGACTCCAGAGCACTTAAAAACCCGCTTGCAACGAAATGACTCCAGAGCACGTAAAAACCCGCTTGCAACGAAATGACTCCAGAGCACTTAAAAACCCGCTTGCAACGAAATGACTCCAGAGCACTTAAAAACCCGCTTGCAACGAAATGACTCCAGAGCACTTAAACACCCGCTTACAACGAAATGCCTTCAGAGCACTTAAAAACCCGCTTGCAACGAAATGACTCCAGAACATTTAAAAACCCGCTTGCAACGAAAAGACTCCAGAGCACTTAAAAAGCCGCTTGCAACGAAATGACTCCAGAACACTTAAAAACCCGCTTGCAACGAAATGACTCCAGAGAACTTAAAAACCCGCTTGTAACGAAATGACTCCAGAGCACTTAAAAACCCGCTTGCAACGAAATGACTCCAGAGTACTTAAAAACGCGCTTGCAACGAAATGACTCCAGAGCACTTAAAAAACCCGCTTCCAGTTAAATGTCAGAGAAGTATGTAAAAACCCGCTTGCAACGAAATGATTCCAGAGCACGTAAAAACCCGCTTGCAACGTAATGACTCCAGAGTACTTAAAAACCCGCTTGCAACGAAATGCCTCCAGAGCACTTAAAAAACCCGCTTCCAGTGAAATGTCTGAGAAGTATGTAAAAACCCGCTTGCAACGAAATGATTCCAGAACACGTAAAAACCCGCTTGCAACGAAATGACTCCAGAGCACTTAAAAACCCGCTTACAACGAAATGCCTTCTGAGCACTTAAAAACCTGCTTGCAACGAAATGACTCCAGAACACTTAAAAACCCGCTTGCAACGAAAAGACTCCAGAGCACTTAAAAACCCGCTTGCAAAGAAATGACCCCAGAGCACTTAAAAACCCGCTTGCAACGAAATGACTCCAGAGCACTTAAAAACCCGCTTGCAACGAAATGACTCCAGAGCACGTACAACCCGCTTGCAACGAAATGACTCCAGAGCACTTCAAAAACCTGCTTCCAGTTAAATGTCAGAGAAGTATGTAAAAACCCGCTTGCAACGAAATGATTCCAGAGCACATAAAAACCCGCTTGCAACGAAATGACTCCAGAGTACTTAAAAACCCGCTTGCAACGAAATGCCTCCAGAGCAATTAAAAAACCCACTTCCAGTGAAATGTCTGAGAAGTATGTAAAAACCTGCTTGCAACGAAATGACTCCAGAACACTTAAATACCCGCTTGCAACGAAAAGACTCCAGAGCACTTAAAAACCCGCTTGCAAAGAAATGACTCCAGAGCACTTAAAAACCCTCTTGCAACGAAATGACTCCAGAGCACTTAAAAACCCACTTACAACGAAATGACTCCAGAGTACTTAAAAACCCGCTTGCAACGAAATGACTCCAGAACACTTAAAAACCCGCTTGCAATGAAATGACTCCAGAGCACTTAAAAACCCACTTACAACGAAATGACTCCAAAGCACTTAAAAAAACCCGCTTCCAGTGAAATGTCTGAGAAGTATGTAAAAACCCGCTTGCAACGAAATGACTCCAGAGCACTTAAAAACCTGCTTACAACGAAATGCCTTCTGAGCACTTAAAAACCCGCTTGCAACGAAATGACTCCAGAACACTTTAAACCCGCTTGCAACGAAATGACTCCAGAGCACTTAAAAACCCGCTTGCAACGAAATGACTCCAGAGCACTTAAAAACCCTCTTGCAACGAAATGACTGCAGAGCACTTAAAAACCCGCTTTCAACGAAATGACTACAGAGCACGTAAAAACTCGCTTGCAACGAAATGACTCCAGAACACTTAAAAACCGGCTTGCAATGAAATGACTCCAGAGCACTTAAAAACCCGCTTGCAACGAAATGACTACAGAGTACTTAAAAACTCGCTTGCAACGAAATGACTCCAGAACACTTAAAAACCCGCTTGCAACGAAATGACTCCAGAGTACTTAAAAACCCGCTTGCAACGAAATGACTCCAGAGTACTTAAAATCCCGCTTGCAACGAAATGACTCCAGAGCACTTAAACACCCGCTTACAACGAAATGCCTTCAGAGCACTTAAAAACCCGCTTGCAACGAAATGACTCCAGAACACTTAAAAACCCGCTTGCAACGAAAAGACTCCAGAGCACTTAAAAAGCCGCTTGCAACGAAATGACTCCAGAACACTTAAAAACCCGCTTGCAACGAAATGACTCCAGAGAACTTAAAAACCCGCTTGTAACGAAATGACTCCAGAGCACTTAAAAACCCGCTTGCAACGAAATGACTCCAGAGTACTTAAAAACGCGCTTGCAACGAAATGACTCCAGAGCACTTAAAAAACCCGCTTCCAGTTATATGTCAGAGAAGTATATAAAAACCCGCTTGCAACGAAATGATTCCAGAGCACGTAAAAACCCGCTTGCAACGTAATGACTCCAGAGTACTTAAAAACCCGCTTGCAACGAAATGCCTCCAGAGCACTTAAAAAACCCGCTTCCAGTGAAATGTCTGAGAAGTATGTAAAAACCCGCTTGCAACGAAATGATTCCAGAACACGTAAAAACCCGCTTGCAACGAAATGACTCCAGAGCACTTAAAAACCCGCTTACAACGAAATGCCTTCTGAGCACTTAAAAACCTGCTTGCAACGAAATGACTCCAGAACACTTAAAAACCCGCTTGCAACGAAAAGACTCCAGAGCACTTAAAAACCCGCTTGCAAAGAAATGACCCCAGAGCACTTAAAAACCCGCTTGCAACGAAATGACTCCAGAGCACTTAAAAACCCGCTTGCAACGAAATGACTCCAGAGCACGTAAAACCCGCTTGCAACGAAATGACTCCAGAGCACTTCAAAAACCTGCTTCCAGTTAAATGTCAGAGAAGTATGTAAAAACCCGCTTGCAACGAAATGATTCCAGAGCACATAAAAACCCGCTTGCAACGAAATGACTCCAGAGTACTTAAAAACCCGCTTGCAACGAAATGCCTCCAGAGCAATTAAAAAACCCACTTCCAGTGAAATGTCTGAGAAGTATGTAAAAACCTGCTTGCAACGAAATGACTCCAGAACACTTAAAAACCGGCTTGCAATGAAATGACTCCAGAGCACTTAAAAACCCGCTTGCAAAGAAATGACTCCAGAGCACTTAAAAACCCTCTTGCAACGAAATGACTCCAGAGCACTTAAAAACCCACTTACAACGAAATGACTCCAGAGTACTTAAAAACCCGCTTGCAACGAAATGACTCCAGAACACTTAAAAACCTGCTTGCAACGAAATGACTCCAGAGCACTTAAAAACCCACTTACAACGAAATGACTCCAAAGCACTTAAAAAAACCCGCTTCCAGTGAAATGTCTGAGAAGTATGTAAAAACCCGCTTGCAACGAAATGACTCCAGAGCACTTAAAAACCCGCTTACAACGAAATGCCTTCTGAGCACTTAAAAACCCGCTTGCAACGAAATGACTCCAGAACACTTTAAACCCGCTTGCAACGAAATGACTCCAGAGCACTTAAAAACCCGCTTGCAACGAAATGACTCCAGAGCACTTAAAAACCCTCTTGCAACGAAATGACTGCAGAGCACTTAAAAACCCGCTTTCAACGAAATGACTACAGAGCACGTAAAAACTCGCTTGCAACGAAATGACTCCAGAACACTTAAAAACCGGCTTGCAATGAAATGACTCCAGAGCACTTAAAAACCCGCTTGCAACGAAATGACTACAGAGTACTTAAAAACTCGCTTGCAACGAAATGACTCCAGAACACTTAAAAACCCGCTTGCAACGAAATGACTCCAGAGTACTTAAAAACCCGCTTGCAACGAAATGACTCCAGAGTACTTAAAAACCCGCTTGCAACGAAATGACTCCAGAACACTTAAAAACCCGCTTGCAACGAAAAGACTCCAGAGCACTTAAAAACCCGCTTGCAACGAAATGACTCCAGAGCACTTAAAAACCCGCTTGCAACGAAATGACTCCAGAGCACGTAAAAACCCGCTTGCAACGAAATGACTCCAGAGCACTTAAAAACCCGCTTGCAACGAAATGACTCCAGAGCACTTAAAAACCCGCTTGCAACGAAATGACTCCAGAGCACTTAAAAACCCGCTTGCAACGAAATGACTCCAGAGTACTTAAAAACGCGCTTGCAACGAAATGACTCCAGAGCACTTAAAAAACCCGCTTCCAGTGAAATGTCAGAGAAGTATGTAAAAACCCGCTTGCAACGAAATGATTCCAGAGCACGTAAAAACCCGCTTGCAACGTAATGACTCCAGAGTACTTAAAAACCCGCTTGCAACGAAATGCCTCCAGAGCACTTAAAAAACCCGCTTCCAGTGAAATGTCTGAGAAGTATGTAAAAACCCGCTTGCAACGAAATGATTCCAGAACACGTAAAAACCCGCTTGCAACGAAATGACTCCAGAGCACTTAAAAACCCGCTTACAACGAAATGCCTTCTGAGCACTTAAAAACCTGCTTGCAACGAAATGACTCCAGAACACTTAAAAACCCGCTTGCAACGAAAAGACTCCAGAGCACTTAAAAACCCGCTTGCAAAGAAATGACTCCAGAGCACTTAAAAACCCGCTTGCAACGAAATGACTCCAGAGCACTTAAAAACCCGCTTGCAACGAAATGACTCCAGAGCACGTAAAACCCGCTTGCAACGAAATGACTCCAGAGCACTTAAAAAACCTGCTTCCAGTTAAATGTCAGAGAAGTATGTAAAAACCCGCTTGCAACGAAATGACTCCAGAGTACTTAAAAACCCGCTTGCAACGAAATGCCTCCAGAGCAATTAAAAAACCCACTTCCAGTGAAATGTCTGAGAAGTATGTAAAAACCCGCTTGCAACGAAATGACTCCAGAAGACGTAAAAACCCGCTTGCAACGAAATGACTCCAGAGCACTTAAAAACCCGCTTACAACGAAATGACTTCAGAGCACTTAAAAACCCGCTTGCAACGAAATGACTCCAGAACACTTAAAAACCCGCTTACAACGAAGACTCCAGAACACTTAAAAACCCGCTTGCAACGAAATGACTCCAGAGCACTTAAAAACCTGCTTGCAACGAAATGACTCCAGAGCACTTAAAAAGCCGCTTGCAACGAAATGACTGCAGAGCACTTAAAAACCCGCTTTCAACGAAATGACTACAGAGCACGTAAAAACTCGCTTGCAACGAAATGACTCCAGAACACTTAAAAACCGGCTTGCAATGAAATGACTCCAGAGCACTTAAAAACCCGCTTGCAACGAAATGACTACAGAGTACTTAAAAACTCGCTTGCAACGAAATGACTCCAGAACACTTAAAAACCCGCTTGCAACGAAATGACTCCAGAGTACTTAAAAACCCGCTTGCAACGAAATGACTCCAGAGTACTTAAAATCCCGCTTGCAACGAAATGACTCCAGAGCACTTAAACACCCGCTTACAACGAAATGCCTTCAGAGCACTTAAAAACCCGCTTGCAACGAAATGACTCCAGAACACTTAAAAACCCGCTTGCAACGAAAAGACTCCAGAGCACTTAAAAAGCCGCTTGCAACGAAATGACTCCAGAACACTTAAAAACCCGCTTGCAACGAAATGACACCAGAGAACTTAAAAACCCGCTTGTAACGAAATGACTCCAGAGCACTTAAAAACCCGCTTGCAACGAAATGACTCCAGAGTACTTAAAAACGCGCTTGCAACGAAATGACTCCAGAGCACTTAAAAAACCCGCTTCCAGTTATATGTCAGAGAAGTATATAAAAACCCGCTTGCAACGAAATGATTCCAGAGCACGTAAAAACCCGCTTGCAACGTAATGACTCCAGAGTACTTAAAAACCCGCTTGCAACGAAATGCCTCCAGAGCACTTAAAAAACCCGCTTCCAGTGAAATGTCTGAGAAGTATGTAAAAACCCGCTTGCAACGAAATGATTCCAGAACACGTAAAAACCCGCTTGCAACGAAATGACTCCAGAGCACTTAAAAACCCGCTTACAACGAAATGCCTTCTGAGCACTTAAAAACCTGCTTGCAACGAAATGACTCCAGAACACTTAAAAACCCGCTTGCAACGAAAAGACTCCAGAGCACTTAAAAACCCGCTTGCAAAGAAATGACCCCAGAGCACTTAAAAACCCGCTTGCAACGAAATGACTCCAGAGCACTTAAAAACCCGCTTGCAACGAAATGACTCCAGAGCACGTAAAACCCGCTTGCAACGAAATGACTCCAGAGCACTTCAAAAACCTGCTTCCAGTTAAATGTCAGAGAAGTATGTAAAAACCCGCTTGCAACGAAATGATTCCAGAGCACATAAAAACCCGCTTGCAACGAAATGACTCCAGAGTACTTAAAAACCCGCTTGCAACGAAATGCCTCCAGAGCAATTAAAAAACCCACTTCCAGTGAAATGTCTGAGAAGTATGTAAAAACCTGCTTGCAACGAAATGACTCCAGAACACTTAAAAACCGGCTTGCAATGAAATGACTCCAGAGCACTTAAAAACCCGCTTGCAAAGAAATGACTCCAGAGCACTTAAAAACCCTCTTGCAACGAAATGACTCCAGAGCACTTAAAAACCCACTTACAACGAAATGACTCCAGAGTACTTAAAAACCCGCTTGCAACGAAATGACTCCAGAACACTTAAAAACCTGCTTGCAACGAAATGACTCCAGAGCACTTAAAAACCCACTTACAACGAAATGACTCCAAAGCACTTAAAAAAACCCGCTTCCAGTGAAATGTCTGAGAAGTATGTAAAAACCCGCTTGCAACGAAATGACTCCAGAGCACTTAAAAACCCGCTTACAACGAAATGCCTTCTGAGCACTTAAAAACCCGCTTGCAACGAAATGACTCCAGAACACTTTAAACCCGCTTGCAACGAAATGACTCCAGAGCACTTAAAAACCCGCTTGCAACGAAATGACTCCAGAGCACTTAAAAACCCTCTTGCAACGAAATGACTGCAGAGCACTTAAAAACCCGCTTTCAACGAAATGACTACAGAGCACGTAAAAACTCGCTTGCAACGAAATGACTCCAGAACACTTAAAAACCGGCTTGCAATGAAATGACTCCAGAGCACTTAAAAACCCGCTTGCAACGAAATGACTACAGAGTACTTAAAAACTCGCTTGCAACGAAATGACTCCAGAACACTTAAAAACCCGCTTGCAACGAAATGACTCCAGAGTACTTAAAAACCCGCTTGCAACGAAATGACTCCAGAGTACTTAAAAACCCGCTTGCAACGAAATGACTCCAGAACACTTAAAAACCCGCTTGCAACGAAAAGACTCCAGAGCACTTAAAAACCCGCTTGCAACGAAATGACTCCAGAGCACTTAAAAACCCGCTTGCAACGAAATGACTCCAGAGCACGTAAAAACCCGCTTGCAACGAAATGACTCCAGAGCACTTAAAAACCCGCTTGCAACGAAATGACTCCAGAGCACTTAAAAACCCGCTTGCAACGAAATGACTCCAGAGCACTTAAAAACCCGCTTGCAACGAAATGACTCCAGAGTACTTAAAAACGCGCTTGCAACGAAATGACTCCAGAGCACTTAAAAAACCCGCTTCCAGTGAAATGTCAGAGAAGTATGTAAAAACCCGCTTGCAACGAAATGATTCCAGAGCACGTAAAAACCCGCTTGCAACGTAATGACTCCAGAGTACTTAAAAACCCGCTTGCAACGAAATGCCTCCAGAGCACTTAAAAAACCCGCTTCCAGTGAAATGTCTGAGAAGTATGTAAAAACCCGCTTGCAACGAAATGATTCCAGAACACGTAAAAACCCGCTTGCAACGAAATGACTCCAGAGCACTTAAAAACCCGCTTACAACGAAATGCCTTCTGAGCACTTAAAAACCTGCTTGCAACGAAATGACTCCAGAACACTTAAAAACCCGCTTGCAACGAAAAGACTCCAGAGCACTTAAAAACCCGCTTGCAAAGAAATGACTCCAGAGCACTTAAAAACCCGCTTGCAACGAAATGACTCCAGAGCACTTAAAAACCCGCTTGCAACGAAATGACTCCAGAGCACGTAAAACCCGCTTGCAACGAAATGACTCCAGAGCACTTAAAAAACCTGCTTCCAGTTAAATGTCAGAGAAGTATGTAAAAACCCGCTTGCAACGAAATGACTCCAGAGTACTTAAAAACCCGCTTGCAACGAAATGCCTCCAGAGCAATTAAAAAACCCACTTCCAGTGAAATGTCTGAGAAGTATGTAAAAACCTGCTTGCAACGAAATGACTCCAGAAGACGTAAAAACCCGCTTGCAACGAAATGACTCCAGAGCACTTAAAAACCCGCTTACAACGAAATGACTTCAGAGCACTTAAAAACCCGCTTGCAACGAAATGACTCCAGAACACTTAAAAACCCGCTTACAACGAAGACTCCAGAACACTTAAAAACCCGCTTGCAACGAAATGACTCCAGAGCACTTAAAAACCTGCTTGCAACGAAATGACTCCAGAGCACTTAAAAAGCCGCTTGCAACGAAATGACTGCAGAGCACTTAAAAACCCGCTTGCAACGAAATGACTCCAGAGCACTTAAAAACCCGCTTGCAACGAAATGACTCCAGAGCACTTAAAAACCCGCTTGCAACGAAATGACTCCAGAGCACTTAAAAACCCGCTTGCAACGAAATGACTCCAGAGCACGTAAAAACCCGCTTGCAACGAAATGACTCCAGAGCACTTAAAAACCCGCTTGCAATGAAATGACTCCAAAGCACTTAAAAACCCTCTTGCAACGAAATGACTCCAGAGCACTTAAAAACCCGCTTGCAACGAAATGACTCCAGAGCACTTAAAAACCCACTTGCAACGAAATGACTCCAGAGTACTTAAAAACCCGCTTGCAACGAAATGACCCCAGAGCACTTAAAAACCCGCTTGCAACGAAATGACTCCAGAGCACTTAAAAACCCGCTTGCAACGAAATGACTCCAGAGCACGTAAAACCCGCTTGCAACGAAATGACTCCAGAGCACTTCAAAAACCTGCTTCCAGTTAAATGTCAGAGAAGTATGTAAAAACCCGCTTGCAACGAAATGATTCCAGAGCACATAAAAACCCGCTTGCAACGAAATGACTCCAGAGTACTTAAAAACCCGCTTGCAACGAAATGCCTCCAGAGCAATTAAAAAACCCACTTCCAGTGAAATGTTTGAGAAGTATGTAAAAACCTGCTTGCAACGAAATGACTCCAGAACACTTAAAAACCGGCTTGCAATGAAATGACTCCAGAGCACTTAAAAACCCGCTTGCAACGAAATGACTCCAGAACACTTTAAACCCGCTTGCAACGAAATGACTCCAGAGCACTTAAAAACCCGCTTGCAACGAAATGACTCCAGAGCACTTAAAAACCCTCTTGCAACGAAATGACTGCAGAGCACTTAAAAACCCGCTTTCAACGAAATGACTACAGAGCACGTAAAAACTCGCTTGCAACGAAATGACTCCAGAACACTTAAAAACCGGCTTGCAATGAAATGACTCCAGAGCACTTAAAAACCCGCTTGCAACGAAATGACTACAGAGAACTTAAAAACTCGCTTGCAACGAAATGACTCCAGAACACTTAAAAACCCGCTTGCAACGAAATGACTCCAGAGTACTTAAAAACCCGCTTGCAACGAAATGACTCCAGAGTACTTAAAAACCCGCTTGCAACGAAATGACTCCAGAACACTTAAAAACCCGCTTGCAACGAAAAGACTCCAGAGCACTTAAAAACCCGCTTGCAACGAAATGACTCCAGAGCACTTAAAAACCCGCTTGCAACGAAATGACTCCAGAGCACGTAAAAACCCGCTTGCAACGAAATGACTCCAGAGCACTTAAAAACCCGCTTGCAACGAAATGACTCCAGAGCACTTAAAAACCCGCTTGCAACGAAATGACTCCAGAGCACTTAAAAACCCGCTTGCAACGAAATGACTCCAGAGTACTTAAAAACGCGCTTGCAACGAAATGACTCCAGAGCACTTAAAAAACCCGCTTCCAGTGAAATGTCAGAGAAGTATGTAAAAACCCGCTTGCAACGAAATGATTCCAGAGCACGTAAAAACCCGCTTGCAACGTAATGACTCCAGAGTACTTAAAAACCCGCTTGCAACGAAATGCCTCCAGAGCACTTAAAAAACCCGCTTCCAGTGAAATGTCTGAGAAGTATGTAAAAACCCGCTTGCAACGAAATGATTCCAGAACACGTAAAAACCCGCTTGCAACGAAATGACTCCAGAGCACTTAAAAACCCGCTTACAACGAAATGCCTTCTGAGCACTTAAAAACCTGCTTGCAACGAAATGACTCCAGAACACTTAAAAACCCGCTTGCAACGAAAAGACTCCAGAGCACTTAAAAACCCGCTTGCAAAGAAATGACTCCAGAGCACTTAAAAACCCGCTTGCAACGAAATGACTCCAGAGCACTTAAAAACCCGCTTGCAACGAAATGACTCCAGAGCACGTAAAACCCGCTTGCAACGAAATGACTCCAGAGCACTTAAAAAACCTGCTTCCAGTTAAATGTCAGAGAAGTATGTAAAAACCCGCTTGCAACGAAATGACTCCAGAGTACTTAAAAACCCGCTTGCAACGAAATGCCTCCAGAGCAATTAAAAAACCCACTTCCAGTGAAATGTCTGAGAAGTATGTAAAAACCTGCTTGCAACGAAATGACTCCAGAAGACGTAAAAACCCGCTTGCAACGAAATGACTCCAGAGCACTTAAAAAACCCGCTTCCAGTGAAATGTCTGAGAAGTATGTAAAAACCCGCTTGCAACGAAATGACTCCAGAGTACTTAAAAACCCGCTTGCAACGAAATGCCTCCAGAGCAATTAAAAAACCCACTTCCAGTGAAATGTCTGAGAAGTATGTAAAAACCTGCTTGCAACGAAATGACTCCAGAACACTTAAAAACCGGCTTGCAATGAAATGACTCCAGAGCACTTAAAAACCCGCTTGCAACGAAATGACTCCAGAACACTTTAAACCCGCTTGCAACGAAATGACTCCAGAGCACTTAAAAACCCGCTTGCAACGAAATGACTCCAGAGCACTTAAAAACCCTCTTGCAACGAAATGACTGCAGAGCACTTAAAAACCCGCTTTCAACGAAATGACTACAGAGCACGTAAAAACTCGCTTGCAACGAAATGACTCCAGAACACTTAAAAACCGGCTTGCAATGAAATGACTCCAGAGCACTTAAAAACCCGCTTGCAACGAAATGACTACAGAGTACTTAAAAACTCGCTTGCAACGAAATGACTCCAGAACACTTAAAAACCCGCTTGCAACGAAATGACTCCAGAGTACTTAAAAACCCGCTTGCAACGAAATGACTCCAGAGTACTTAAAAACCCGCTTGCAACGAAATGACTCCAGAACACTTAAAAACCCGCTTGCAACGAAAAGACTCCAGAGCACTTAAAAACCCGCTTGCAACGAAATGACTCCAGAGCACTTAAAAACCCGCTTGCAACGAAATGACTCCAGAGCACGTAAAAACCCGCTTGCAACGAAATGACTCCAGAGCACTTAAAAACCCGCTTGCAACGAAATGACTCCAGAGCACTTAAAAACCCGCTTGCAACGAAATGACTCCAGAGCACTTAAAAACCCGCTTGCAACGAAATGACTCCAGAGTACTTAAAAACGCGCTTGCAACGAAATGACTCCAGAGCACTTAAAAAACCCGCTTCCAGTGAAATGTCAGAGAAGTATGTAAAAACCCGCTTGCAACGAAATGATTCCAGAGCACGTAAAAACCCGCTTGCAACGTAATGACTCCAGAGTACTTAAAAACCCGCTTGCAACGAAATGCCTCCAGAGCACTTAAAAATCCCGCTTCCAGTGAAATGTCTGAGAAGTATGTAAAAACCCGCTTGCAACGAAATGATTCCAGAACACGTAAAAACCCGCTTGCAACGAAATGACTCCAGAGCACTTAAAAACCCGCTTACAACGAAATGCCTTCTGAGCACTTAAAAACCTGCTTGCAACGAAATGACTCCAGAACACTTAAAAACCCGCTTGCAACGAAAAGACTCCAGAGCACTTAAAAACCCGCTTGCAAAGAAATGACTCCAGAGCACTTAAAAACCCGCTTGCAACGAAATGACTCCAGAGCACTTAAAAACCCGCTTGCAACGAAATGACTCCAGAGCACGTAAAACCCGCTTGCAACGAAATGACTCCAGAGCACTTAAAAAACCTGCTTCCAGTTAAATGTCAGAGAAGTATGTAAAAACCCGCTTGCAACGAAATGACTCCAGAGTACTTAAAAACCCGCTTGCAACGAAATGCCTCCAGAGCAATTAAAAAACCCACTTCCAGTGAAATGTCTGAGAAGTATGTAAAAACCTGCTTGCAACGAAATGACTCCAGAAGACGTAAAAACCCGCTTGCAACGAAATGACTCCAGAGCACTTAAAAACCCGCTTACAACGAAATGACTTCAGAGCACTTAAAAACCCGCTTGCAACGAAATGACTCCAGAACACTTAAAAACCCGCTTACAACGAAGACTCCAGAACACTTAAAAACCCGCTTGCAACGAAATGACTCCAGAGCACTTAAAAACCTGCTTGCAACGAAATGACTCCAGAGCACTTAAAAAGCCGCTTGCAACGAAATGACTGCAGAGCACTTAAAAACCCGCTTGCAACGAAATGACTCCAGAGCACTTAAAAACCCGCTTGCAACGAAATGACTCCAGAGCACTTAAAAACCCGCTTGCAACGAAATGACTCCAGAGCACTTAAAAACCCGCTTGCAACGAAATGACTCCAGAGCACGTAAAAACCCGCTTGCAACGAAATGACTCCAGAGCACTTAAAAACCCGCTTGCAATGAAATGACTCCAAAGCACTTAAAAACCCTCTTGCAACGAAATGACTCCAGAGCACTTAAAAACCCGCTTGCAACGAAATGACTCCAGAGCACTTAAAAACCCACTTGCAACGAAATGACTCCAGAGTACTTAAAAACCCGCTTGCAACGAAATGCCTCCAGAGCACTTAAAAACCCGCTTGCAACGAAATGACTCCAGAGCACTTGAAAACCCGCTTGCAACGAAATGACTCCAGAGCACTTAAAAAACCCGCTTCCAGTGAAATGTCTGAGAAGTATGTAAAAACCCGCTTGCAACGAAATGACTCCAGAACACTTAAAAACCCGCTTGCAACGAAATGACTCCAGAGCATTTAAAAACCCGCTTGCAACGAAATGACTCCAGAGCACTTAAAAACCCGCTTGCAACGAAATGACTCCAGAGCACTTGAAAACCCGCTTGCAACGAAATGACTCCAGAGCACTTAAAAAACCCGCTTCCAGTGAAATGTCTGAGAAGTATGTAAAAACCCGCTTGCAACGAAATGACTCCAGAGCACGTAAAAACCCGCTTGCAACGAAATGACTCCAGAGCACTTCAAAAACCCGCTTCCAGTTAAATGTCAGAGAAGTATGTAAAAACCCGCTTGCAACGAAATGATTCCAGAGCACGTAAAAACCCGCTTGCAACGAAATGACTGCAGAGTACTTAAAAACCCGCTTGCAACGAAATGCCTCCAGAGCAATTAAAAAACCCACTTCCAGTGAAATATGTGAGAAGAATGTAAAAACCCGCTTGCAACGAAATGACTCCAGAACACTTAAAAACCCGTTTGCAACGAAATGACTCCAGAGCACTTAAAAACCCGCTTGCAACAAAATGACTCCAGAGCACTTGAAAACCCGCTTGCAACGAAATGACTCCAGAGCACTTTTTAAACCCGCTTCCAGTTAAATGTCAGAGAAGTATGTAAAAACCCGCTTGCAACGAAATGATTCCAGAGCACGTAAAACCCGCTTGCAACGAAATGACTCCAGAACACGTAAAAACCCGCTTGCAACGAAATGACTCCAGAGCTCTTAAAAACCCGCTTACAACGAAATGCCTTCAGAGCACTTAAAAACCCGCTTGCAACGAAATGACTCCAGAACACTTAAAAACCCGCTTGCAACGAAAAGACTCCAGAGCACTTAAAAACCCGCTTGCAAAGAAATGACTCTAGAGCACTTAAAAACCCTCTTGCAACGAAATGACTCCAGAGCACTTAAAAACCCGCCTGCAACGAAATGACTCCAGAGCACTTAAAAACTCGCTTGCAACGAAATGACTCCAGAGTACTTAAAAACTCGCTTGCAACGAAATGACTCCAGAACACTTAAAAACCCGCTTGCAACGAAATGACTCCAGAGTACTTAAAAACCCACTTACAACAAAATGAATCCAGAGCACTTAAAAACCCGCTTGCAACGAAATGACTCCAGAACACTTAAAAATCCGCTTGCAACGAAATGATTCCAGAGCACTTAAAAACCCGCTTGTAACGAAATGACTCCAGAGCACGTAAAAACCCGCTTGCAACGAAATGACTCCAGAGCACTTAAAAACCCGCTTGCAACGAAATGACTCCAGAGCACGTAAAAACCCGCTTGCAACGAAATGACTCCAGAGCACTTCAAAAACCCGCTTCTAGTTAAATGTCAGAGAAGCATGTAAAAACCCGCTTGCAACGAAATGATTCCAGAGCACGTAAAAACCCGCTTGCAACGAAATGACTCCAGAGTACCTAAAAACCCGCTTGCAACGAAATACCTCCAGAGCACTTAAAAAACCCACTTCCAGTGAAATGTCTGAGAAGTATGTAAAAACCCGCTTGCAACGAAATGACTCCAGAACACGTAAAAACCCGCTTGCAACGAAATGACTCCAGAGCACTTAAAAACCCGCTTACAACGAAATGCCTTCAGAGCACTTAAAAACCCACTTGCAACGAAATGACTCCAGAACACTTAAAAACCCGCTTGCAACGAAAAGACTCCCGAGCACTTAAAAAGCCGCTTGCAACGAAATGACTCCAGAACACTTAAAAACCCGCTTGCAACGAAATGACTCCAGAGCACTTAAAAACCCGCTTGCAACGAAATGACTCCAGAGCACTTAAAAACCCGCTTGCAACGAAATGACTCCAGAGCACTTGAAAACCCGCTTGCAACGAAATGACTCCAGAGCACTTAAAAAACCCGCTTCCAGTGAAATGTCTGAGAAGTATGTAAAAACCCGCTTGCAACGAAATGACTCCAGAGCACGTAAAAACCCGCTTGCAACGAAATGACTCCAGAGCACTTCAAAAACCCGCTTCCAGTTAAATGTCAGAGAAGTATGTAAAAACCCGCTTGCAACGAAATGACTCCAGAGCACTTAAAAAACCTGCTTCCAGTGAAATGTCTGAGAAGTATGTAAAAACCCGCTTGCAACGAAATGACTCCAGAACACTTAAAAACCCGCTTGCAACGAAAAGACTCCAGAGCACTTAAAAACCCGCTTGCAACGAAATGACTCCAGAACACTTAAAAACCCGCTTGCAACGAAATGACTCCAGAGCACTTAAAAACCCGCTTGCAACGAAATGACTCTAGAGCACTTAAAAACCCGCTTGCAACGAAATGACTCCAGAGTACTTAAAAACCCGCTTGCAACGAAATGACTCCAGAGCACTTAAAAAACCCGCTTCCAGTTAAATGTCAGAGAAGTATGTAAAAACCCGCTTGCAACGAAATGATTCCAGAGCACGTAAAAACCCGCTTGCAACGAAATGACTCCAGAGTACTTAAAAACCTGATTGCAACGAAATGCCTCCAGAGCACTTAAAAAACCCACTTCCAGTGAAATGTCTGAGAAGTATGTAAAAACCCGCTTGCAACGAAATGACTCCAGAACACGTAAAAACCCGCTTGCAACGAAATGACTCCAGAGCACTTAAAAACCCGCTTACAACGAAATGCCTTCAGAGCACTTAAAAACCCGCTTGCAACGAAATGACTCCAGAACACTTAAAAACCCGCTTGCAACGAAAAGACTTCAGAGCACTTAAAAAGCCGCTTGCAACGAAATGACTCCAGAATACTTAAAAACCCGCTTGCAACGAAATGACTCCAGAGCACTTAAAAACCCGCTTGCAACGAAATGACTCCAGAGCACTTAAAAACCCGCTTGCAACGAAATGACTCCAGAGTACTTAAAAACCGCTTGTAACGAAATGACTCCAGAGCACGTAAAAACCCGCTTGCAACGAAATGACTCCAGAGTACTTAAAAACCCGCTTGCAACGAAATGACTCCAGAACACTTAAAAACCCGCTTGCAACGAAATGACTCCAGTGCACTTAAAAACCCGCTTGCAACGAAATGACTCCAGAGCACTTAAAAACCCGCTTGCAACGAAATGACTCCAGAGCACTTAAAAACACGCTTGCAACGAAATGACTCCAGAGTACTTAAAAACCCACTTGCAACAAAATGACTCCCGAGCACTTAAAAACCCGCTTGCAACGAAATGACTCCAGAACACTAAAAACCCGTTTGCAACGAAATGACTCCAGAGCACTTAAAAACCCGCTTGCAACGAAATGACTCCAGAGCACTTAAAAACCCGCTTGCAACGAAATGACTCCAGAGCACTTGAAAACCCGCTTGCAACGAAATGACTCCAGAGCACTTAAAAAACCCGCTTCCAGTGAAATGTCTGAGAAGTATGTAAAAACCCGCTTGCAACGAAATGACTCCAGAACACGTAAAAACACGCTTGCAACGAAATGACTCCAGAGCACTTAAAAACCCGCTTGCAACGAAATGCCTACAGAGCACTTAAAAAACCCGCTTGCAACGAAATGACTCAAGAGCACTTAAAAACCCGCTTGCAACGAAATGACTCCAGAGCACTTAAAAATCCGCTTGTAACGAAATGCCTTCAGAGCACTTAAAAACCCGCTTGCAACGAAAAGACTCCAGAGCACTTAAAAAGCCGCTTGCAACGAAATGACTCCAGAACACTTAAAAACCCGCTTGCAACGAAAAGACTCCAGAGCACTTAAAAACCCGCTTGCAACGAAATGACTCCAGAGCACTTAAAAAACCCGCTTCCAGTGAAATGTCTGAGAAGTATGTAAAAACCCGCTTGCAACGAAATGACTCCAGAACACTTAAAAACCCGCTTGCAACGAAATGACTCCAGAGCACTTAAAAACCCGCTTGCAACGAAATGACTCCAGAGCACGTAAAAACCCGCTTGCAACGAAATGACTCCAGAGCACTTAAAAACCCGCTTGCAACGAAATGACTCCAGAACACTTAAAAACCCGCTTGCAACGAAATGACTCCAGTGCACTTAAAAACCCGCTTGCAACGAAATGACTCCAGAGCACTTAAAAACCCGCTTGCAACGAAATGACTCCAGAGTACTTAAAAACCCGCTTGCAACGAAATGACTCCAGAGCACTTAAAAACCCGCTTGCAACGAAATGACTCCAGAGCACTTGAAAACCCGCTTGCAACGAAATGACTCCAGAGCACTTAAAAAACCCGCTTCCAGTGAAATGTCTGAGAAATATGTAAAAACCCGCTTGCAACGAAATGATTCCAGAGCACGTAAAAAACCGCTTGCAACGAAATGACTCCAGAGTACTTAAAAACCCGCTTGCAACAAAATACCTCCAGAGCACTTAAAAAACCCACTTCCAGTGAAATGTCTGAGAAGTATGTAAAAACCCGCTTGCAACGAAATGACTCCAGAGCACTTAAAAACCCGCTTGCAACGAAATGACTCCAGAGTACTTAAAAACCCGCTTGCAACGATATGACTCCAGAGCACTTATTAAACCCGCTTCCAGTTAAATGTCAGAGAAGTATGTAAAAACCCGCTTGCAACGAAATGATTCCAGAGCACGTAAAACCCGCTTACAACGAAATGCCTTCAGAGCACTTAAAAACCCACTTGCAACGAAATGACTCCACAACACTTAAAAACCCGCTTGCAACGAAAAGACTCCAGAGCTCTTAAAAACCCGCTTGCAATGAAATGACTCCAGAGTACTTAAAAACTCGCTTGCAACGAAATGACTCCAGAACACTTAAAAACCCGCTTGCAACGAAATGACTCCAGAACACTAAAAAACCGCTTGCAACGAAATGACTCCAGAGCATTTAAAAACCCGCTTGCAACGAAATGACTCCAGAGCACTTGAAAACCCGCTTGCAACGAAATGACTCCAGAGCACTTAAAAAACCCGCTTCCAGTGAAATGTCTGAGAAGTATGTAAAAACCCGCTTGCAACGAAATGCCTTCAGAGCACTTAAAAACCCGCTTGCAACGAAATGACTCCAGAACACTTAAAAACCCGCTTGCAACGAAAAGACTCCAGAGCACTTAAAAAGCCGCTTGCAACGAAAAGACTCCAGAGCACTTAAGAAGCCGCTTGCAACGAAATGACTCCAGAACACTTAAAAACCCACTTGCAACGAAATGACTCCAGAGCACTTAAAAACCCGCTTGCAACGAAATGACTCCAGAGTACTTAAAAACCCGCTTGCAACGAAATGACTCCAGAGCACTTAAAAACCCGCTTGCAACGAAATGACTCCAGAGCACTTAAAAACCCGCTTGCAACGAATTGACTCCAGAGCACTTAAAAATCCGCTTGCAACGAAATGACTTCAGAGCACTTAAAATACCCGCTTCCAGTGAAATGTCTGAGAAGTATGTAAAAACCCGCTAGCAACGAAATGACTCCAGAGCACGTAAAAACCCGCTTGCAACGAAATGACTCCAGAGTACTTAAAAACCCCCTTGCAACGAAATGCCTCCAAAGCACTTAAAAAACCCGCTTCCAGTGAAATGGCTGAGAAGTATGTAAAAACCCGCTTGCAACGAAATGACTCCAGAGCACTTAAAAACCCGCTTACAACGAAATGCCTTCTGAGCACTTAAAAACCCGCTTGCAACGAAATGACTCCAGAACACTTAAAAACCCGCTTGCAACGAAAAGACTCCAGAGCACTTAAAAACCCGCTTGCAACGAAATGACTCCAGAGCACTTAAAAACCCGCTTGCAACGAAATGGCTCCAGAGCACTTAAAAACCCGCTTTCAACGAAATGACTACAGAGCACGTAAAAACTCGCTTGCAACGAAATGACTCCAGAGCACTTAAAAAACGGCTTGCAATGAAATGACTCCAGAGCACTTAAAAACCCTCTTGCAACGAAATGACTACAGAGTACTTAAAAACCAACTTACAACGAAATGACTCCAGAGTACTTAAAAACCCGCTTGCAACGAAATGACTCCAGAACACTTAAAAACCCGCTTGCAACGAAATGACTCCAGAGCACTTAAAAACCCGCTTGCAACGAAATGACTCCAGAGCACGTAAAAACCCGCTTGCAACGAAATGACTCCAGAGTACTTAAAAACCCGCTTGCAACGAAATGACTCCAGAACACTTAAAACCCGCTTGCAACGAAATGACTCCAGTGCACTTAAAAACCCGCTTGCAACGAAATGACTCCAGAGCACTTAAAAACCCGCTTGCAACGAAATGACTCCAGAGCACTTAAAAACCCGCTAGCAACGAAATGACTCCAGAGTACTTAAAAACCCCGCTTGCAACGAAATGACTCCAGAGCACTTAAAAACCCGCTTGCAACGAAATGACTCCAGAACACTAAAAACCCGCTTGCAACGAAATGACTCCAGAGCACTTAAAAACCCGCTTGCAACGAAATGACTCCAGAGCACTTAAAAACCCGCTTGCAATGAAATGACTCCAGAGCACTTGAAAACCCGCTTGCAACGAAATGACTCCAGAGCACTTAAAAAACCCGCTTCCAGTGAAATGTCAGAGAAGTATGTAAAAACCCGCTTGCAATGAAATGACTCCAGAACACGTAAAAACCCGCTTGCAACGAAATGACTCCAGAGCACTTAAAAACCCGCTTACAACGAAATGCCTTCAGAGCACTTAAAAACCCGCTTGCAAAGAAATGACTCCAGAACACTTAAAAACCCGCTTGCAACGAAAAGACTCCAGAGTACTTAAAAACCTGCTTGCAACGAAATGACTCCAGAACACTTAAAAACCCGCTTGCAACGAAATGACTCCAGAGAACTTATTAAACCCGCTTCCAGTTAAATATCAGAGAAGTATGTAAAAACCCGCTTGCAACGAAATGATTCCAGAGCACGTAAAAGCCCGCTTGCAACGAAATGACTCCAGAGTACTTCAAAAACCTGCTTCCAGTTAAATGTCAGAGAAGTATGTAAAAACCCGCTTGCAACGAAATGATTCCAGAGCACGTAAAAACACGCTTCCAGTGAAATGTCTTAGAAGTATGTAAAAACCCGCTTGCAACGAAATGATTCCAGAACACGTAAAAACCCGCTTGCAACGAAATGACTCCAGAGCACTTAAAAACCCGCTTACAACGAAATGGCTTCTGAGCACTTAAAAACCTGCTTGCAACGAAATTACTCCAGAGCACTTAAAAACCCGCTTGCAACGAAATGACTCCAGAGTACTTAAAAACCCGCATGCAACGAAATGACTCCAGAGCACTTAAAAACCCGCTTGCAACGAAATGACTCCAGAACACTTAAAAACCCGCTTGCAACGAAATGACTCCAGAACACTAAAAACCCGCTTGCAACGAAATGACTCCAGAGCACTTAAAAACCCGCTTGCAACGAAATGACTCCAGAGCACTTGAAAACCCGCTTGCAACGAAATGACTCCAGAGCACTTAAAAAACCCGCTTCCAGTGAAATGTCTGAGAAGTATGTAAAAACCCGCTTGCAACGAAATGACTCCAGAGCACTTAAAAACCCGCTTGCAACGAAATGACTCCAGAGCACTTCAAAAACCCGCTTCCAGTTAAATGTCAGAGAAGTATGTAAAAACCCGCTTGCAACGAAATGATTCCAGAGCACGTAAAAACCCGCTTGCAACGAAATGACTCCAGAGTACTTAAAAATCTGATTGCAACGTAATGCCTCCAGAGCACTTAAAAAACCCACTTCCAGTGAAATGTCTGAGAAGTATGTAAAAACCCGCTTGCAACGAAATGACTCCAGAACACGTAAAAACCCGCTTGCAACAAAATGACTCCAGAGCACTTAAAAACCCGCTTACAACGAAATGCCTTCAGAGCACTTAAAAACCCGCTTGCAACGAAATGACTCCAGAACACTTAAAAACCCGCTTGCAACGAAAAGACTCCAGAGCACTTAAAAAGCCGCTTGCAACGAAATGACTCCAGAACACTTAAAAACCCACTTGCAACGAAATGACTCCAGAGCACTTAAAAACCCGCTTGCAACGAAATGACTTCAGAGCACTTAAAATACCCGCTTCCAGTGAAATGTCTGAGAAGTATGTAAAAACCCGCTAGCAACGAAAAGACTCCAGAGCACTTAAAAAGCCGCTTGCAACGAAATGACTCCAGAACACTTAAAAACCCACTTGCAACGAAATGACTCCAGAGCACTTAAAAACCCGCTTGCAACGAAATGACTCCAGAGTACTTAAAAACCCGCTTGCAACGATATGACTCCAGAGCACTTATTAAACCCGCTTCCAGTTAAATGTCAGAGAAGTATGTAAAAACCCGCTTGCAACGAAATGATTCCAGAGCACGTAAAACCCGCTTACAACGAAATGCCTTCAGAGCACTTAAAAACCCACTTGCAACGAAATGACTCCACAACACTTAAAAACCCGCTTGCAACGAAAAGACTCCAGAGCTCTTAAAAACCCGCTTGCAATGAAATGACTCCAGAGTACTTAAAAACTCGCTTGCAACGAAATGACTCCAGAACACTTAAAAACCCGCTTGCAACGAAATGACTCCAGAGTACTTAAAAACCCGCTTGCAACGAAATGTCTCCAGAGCACTTAAAAACCCGCTTGCAACGAAATGACTCCAGAGCACTTAAAAACCCGCTTGCAACGAATTGACTCCAGAGCACTTAAAAATCCGCTTGCAACGAAATGACTTCAGAGCACTTAAAATACCCGCTTCCAGTGAAATGTCTGAGAAGTATGTAAAAACCCGCTAGCAACGAAATGACTCCAGAGCACGTAAAAACCCGCTTGCAACGAAATGACTCCAGAGTACTTAAAAACCCCCTTGCAACGAAATGCCTCCAAAGCACTTAAAAAACCCGCTTCCAGTGAAATGGCTGAGAAGTATGTAAAAACCCGCTTGCAACGAAATGACTCCAGAGCACTTAAAAACCCGGTTGCAACGAAAAGACTCCAGAGCTCTTAAAAACCCGCTTGCAATGAAATGACTCCAGAGTACTTAAAAACTCGCTTGCAACGAAATGACTCCAGAACACTTAAAAACCCGCTTGCAACGAAATGACTCCAGAACACTAAAAACCCGCTTGCAACGAAATGACTCCAGAGCATTTAAAAACCCGCTTGCAACGAAATGACTCCAGAGCACTTGAAAACCCGCTTGCAACAAAATACCTCCAGAGCACTTAAAAAACCCACTTCCAGTGAAATGTCTGAGAAGTATGTAAAAACCCGCTTGCAACGAAATGACTCCAGAGCACTTAAAAACCCGCTTGCAACGAAATGACTCCAGAGTACTTAAAAACCCGCTTGCAACGATATGACTCCAGAGCACTTATTAAACCCGCTTCCAGTTAAATGTCAGAGAAGTATGTAAAAACCCGCTTGCAACGAAATGATTCCAGAGCACGTAAAACCCGCTTACAACGAAATGCCTTCAGAGCACTTAAAAACCCACTTGCAACGAAATGACTCCACAACACTTAAAAACCCGCTTGCAACGAAAAGACTCCAGAGCTCTTAAAAACCCGCTTGCAATGAAATGACTCCAGAGTACTTAAAAACTCGCTTGCAACGAAATGACTCCAGAACACTTAAAAACCCGCTTGCAACGAAATGACTCCAGAACACTAAAAAACCGCTTGCAACGAAATGACTCCAGAGCATTTAAAAACCCGCTTGCAACGAAATGACTCCAGAGCACTTGAAAACCCGCTTGCAACGAAATGACTCCAGAGCACTTAAAAAACCCGCTTCCAGTGAAATGTCTGAGAAGTATGTAAAAACCCGCTTGCAACGAAATGCCTTCAGAGCACTTAAAAACCCGCTTGCAACGAAATGACTCCAGAACACTTAAAAACCCGCTTGCAACGAAAAGACTCCAGAGCACTTAAAAAGCCGCTTGCAACGAAAAGACTCCAGAGCACTTAAGAAGCCGCTTGCAACGAAATGACTCCAGAACACTTAAAAACCCACTTGCAACGAAATGACTCCAGAGCACTTAAAAACCCGCTTGCAACGAAATGACTCCAGAGCACTTAAAAACCCGCTTGCAACGAAATGACTCCAGAGCACTTAAAAACCCGCTTGCAACGAAATGACTCCAGAGCACTTAAAAACCCGCTTGCAACGAATTGACTCCAGAGCACTTAAAAATCCGCTTGCAACGAAATGACTTCAGAGCACTTAAAATACCCGCTTCCAGTGAAATGTCTGAGAAGTATGTAAAAACCCGCTAGCAACGAAATGACTCCAGAGCACGTAAAAACCCGCTTGCAACGAAATGACTCCAGAGTACTTAAAAACCCCCTTGCAACGAAATGCCTCCAAAGCACTTAAAAAACCCGCTTCCAGTGAAATGGCTGAGAAGTATGTAAAAACCCGCTTGCAACGAAATGACTCCAGAGCACTTAAAAACCCGCTTACAACGAAATGCCTTCTGAGCACTTAAAAACCCGCTTGCAACGAAATGACTCCAGAACACTTAAAAACCCGCTTGCAACGAAAAGACTCCAGAGCACTTAAAAACCCGCTTGCAACGAAATGACTCCAGAGCACTTAAAAACCCGCTTGCAACGAAATGGCTCCAGAGCACTTAAAAACCCGCTTTCAACGAAATGACTACAGAGCACGTAAAAACTCGCTTGCAACGAAATGACTCCAGAGCACTTAAAAAACGGCTTGCAACGAAATGACTCCAGAGCACTTAAAAACCCTCTTGCAACGAAATGACTACAGAGTACTTAAAAACCAACTTACAACGAAATGACTCCAGAGTACTTAAAAACCCGCTTGCAACGAAATGACTCCAGAACACTTAAAAACCCGCTTGCAACGAAATGACTCCAGAGCACTTAAAAACCCGCTTGCAACGAAATGACTCCAGAGCACGTAAAAACCCGCTTGCAACGAAATGACTCCAGAGTACTTAAAAACCCGCTTGCAACGAAATGACTCCAGAACACTTAAAACCCACTTGCAACGAAATGACTCCAGTGCACTTAAAAACCCGCTTGCAACGAAATGACTCCAGAGCACTTAAAAACCCGCTTGCAACGAAATGACTCCAGAGCACTTAAAAACCCGCTAGCAACGAAATGACTCCAGAGTACTTAAAAACCCCGCTTGCAACGAAATGACTCCAGAGCACTTAAAAACCCGCTTGCAACGAAATGACTCCAGAACACTAAAAACCCGCTTGCAACGAAATGACTCCAGAGCACTTAAAAACCCGCTTGCAACGAAATGACTCCAGAGCACTTAAAAACCCGCTTGCAATGAAATGACTCCAGAGCACTTGAAAACCCGCTTGCAACGAAATGACTCCAGAGCACTTAAAAAACCCGCTTCCAGTGAAATGTCAGAGAAGTATGTAAAAACCCGCTTGCAATGAAATGACTCCAGAACACGTAAAAACCCGCTTGCAACGAAATGACTCCAGAGCACTTAAAAACCCGCTTACAACGAAATGCCTTCAGAGCACTTAAAAACCCGCTTGCAAAGAAATGACTCCAGAACACTTAAAAACCCGCTTGCAACGAAAAGACTCCAGAGTACTTAAAAACCTGCTTGCAACGAAATGACTCCAGAACACTTAAAAACCCGCTTGCAACGAAATGACTCCAGAGAACTTATTAAACCCGCTTCCAGTTAAATATCAGAGAAGTATGTAAAAACCCGCTTGCAACGAAATGATTCCAGAGCACGTAAAAGCCCGCTTGCAACGAAATGACTCCAGAGTACTTCAAAAACCTGCTTCCAGTTAAATGTCAGAGAAGTATGTAAAAACCCGCTTGCAACGAAATGATTCCAGAGCACGTAAAAACACGCTTCCAGTGAAATGTCTTAGAAGTATGTAAAAACCCGCTTGCAACGAAATGATTCCAGAACACGTAAAAACCCGCTTGCAACGAAATGACTCCAGAGCACTTAAAAACCCGCTTACAACGAAATGGCTTCTGAGCACTTAAAAACCTGCTTGCAACGAAATTACTCCAGAGCACTTAAAAACCCGCTTGCAACGAAATGACTCCAGAGTACTTAAAAACCCGCATGCAACGAAATGACTCCAGAGCACTTAAAAACCCGCTTGCAACGAAATGACTCCAGAACACTTAAAAACCCGCTTGCAACGAAATGACTCCAGAACACTAAAAACCCGCTTGCAACGAAATGACTCCAGAGCACTTAAAAACCCGCTTGCAACGAAATGACTCCAGAGCACTTGAAAACCCGCTTGCAACGAAATGACTCCAGAGCACTTAAAAAACCCGCTTCCAGTGAAATGTCTGAGAAGTATGTAAAAACCCGCTTGCAACGAAATGACTCCAGAGCACTTAAAAACCCGCTTGCAACGAAATGACTCCAGAGCACTTCAAAAACCCGCTTCCAGTTAAATGTCAGAGAAGTATGTAAAAACCCGCTTGCAACGAAATGATTCCAGAGCACGTAAAAACCCGCTTGCAACGAAATGACTCCAGAGTACTTAAAAATCTGATTGCAACGTAATGCCTCCAGAGCACTTAAAAAACCCACTTCCAGTGAAATGTCTGAGAAGTATGTAAAAACCCGCTTGCAACGAAATGACTCCAGAACACGTAAAAACCCGCTTGCAACAAAATGACTCCAGAGCACTTAAAAACCCGCTTACAACGAAATGCCTTCAGAGCACTTAAAAACCCGCTTGCAACGAAATGACTCCAGAACACTTAAAAACCCGCTTGCAACGAAAAGACTCCAGAGCACTTAAAAAGCCGCTTGCAACGAAATGACTCCAGAACACTTAAAAACCCACTTGCAACGAAATGACTCCAGAGCACTTAAAAACCCGCTTGCAACGAAATGACTTCAGAGCACTTAAAATACCCGCTTCCAGTGAAATGTCTGAGAAGTATGTAAAAACCCGCTAGCAACGAAATGACTCCAGAGCACGTAAAAACCCGCTTGCAACGAAATGACTCCAGAGTACTTAAAAACCCCCTTGCAACGAAATGCCTCCAAAGCACTTAAAAAACCCGCTTCCAGTGAAATGTCTGAGAAGTATGTAAAAACCCGCTTGCAACGAAATGACTCCAGAGCACTTAAAAACCCGCTTACAACGAAATGCCTTCTGAGCACTTAAAAACCCGCTTGCAACGAAATGACTCCAGAACACTTAAAAACCCGCTTGCAACGAAAAGACTACAGAGCACTTAAAAACCCGCTTGCAACGAAATGACTCCAGAGCACTTAAAAACCCGCTTGCAACGAAATGGCTCCAGAGCACTTAAAAACCCGCTTTCAACGAAATGACTACAGAGCACGTAAAAACTCACTTGCAACGAAATGACTCCAGAGCACTTAAAAACCGGCTTGCAATGAAATGACTCCAGAGCACTTAAAAACCCTCTTGCAACGAAATGACTATAGAGTACTTAAAAACCAACTTACAACGAAATGACTCCAGAGTACTTAAAAACCCGCTTGCAACGAAATGACTCCAGAACACTTAAAAACCCGCTTGCAACGAAATGACTCCAGAGCACTTAAAAACCCGCTTGCAACGAAATGACTCCAGAGCACGTAAAAACCCGCTTGCAACGAAATGACTCCAGAGTACTTAAAAACCCGCTTGCAACGAAATGACTCCAGAACACTTAAAAACCCGCTTGCAACGAAATGACTCCAGTGCACTTAAAAACCCGCTTGCAACGAAATGACTCCAGAGCACTTAAAAACCCGCTTGCAACGAAATGACTCCAGAGCACTTAAAAACCTGCTAGCAACGAAATGACTCCAGAGTACTTAAAAACCCCGCTTGCAACGAAATGACTCCAGAGCACTTAAAAACCCGCTTGCAACGAAATGACTCCAGAACACTAAAAACCCGCTTGCAACGAAATGACTCCAGAGCACTTAAAAACCCGCTTGCAACGAAATGACTCCAGAGCACTTAAAAACCCGCTTGCAATGAAATGACTCCAGAGCACTTGAAATCCCGCTTGCAACGAAATGACTCCAGAGCACTTAAAAAACCCGCTTCCAGTGAAATGTCAGAGAAGTATGTAAAAACCCGCTTGCAATGAAATGACTCCAGAACACGTAAAAACCCGCTTGCAACGAAATGACTCCAGAGCACTTAAAAACCCGCTTACAACGAAATGCCTTCAGAGCACTTAAAAACCCGCTTGCAAAGAAATGACTCCAGAACACTTAAAAACCCGCTTGCAACGAAAAGACTCCAGAGTACTGAAAAACCCGCTTGCAACGAAATGCCTCCAGAGCACTTAAAAACCCGCTTCCAGTGAAATGTCTTAGAAGTATGTAAAAACCCGCTTGCAACGAAATGATTCCAGAACACGTAAAAACCCGCTTGCAACGAAATGACTCCAGAGCACTTAAAAACCCGCTTACAACGAAATGCCTTCTGAGCACTTAAAAACCCGCTTGCAACGAAATGACTCCAGAGCACTTAAAAACCCGCTTGCAACGAAATGACTCCAGAGTACTTAAAAACCCACATGCAACGAAATGACTCCAGAGCACTTAAAAACCCGCTTGCAACGAAATGACTCCAGAACACTTAAAAACCCGCTTGCAACGAAATGACTCCAGAGCACTTAAAAACCCGCTTGCAACGAAATGACTCCAGAGCACTTAAAAACCCGCTTGCAATGAAATGCCTCCAGAGCACTTAAAAAACCCGCTTCCAGTGAAATGTCTGAGAAGTATGTAAAAACCCGCTTGCAACGAAATGACTCCAGAACAAGTAAAAACACGCTTGCAACGAAATGACTCCAGAGCACTTAAAAACCCGCTTGCAACGAAATGCCTACACAGCACTTAAAAATCCCGCTTGCAATGAAATGACTCCAGAGCACTTAAAAACCCGCTTGCAACGAATTGACTCCAGAGCACTTAAAAATCCGCTTGCAACGAAATGACTTCAGAGCACTTAAAATACCCGCTTCCAGTGAAATGTCTGAGAAGTATGTAAAAACCCGCTTCCAGTGAAATGTCAGAAGTATGTAAAAACCCGCTTGCAACGAAATGACTCCAGAGCACTTAAAAACCCGCTTACAACGAAATGCCTTCTGAGCACTTAAAAACCCGCTTGCAACGAAATGACTCCAGAACACTTAAAAACCCGCTTGCAACGAAAAGACTCCAGAGCACTTAAAAACCCGCTTGCAACGAAATGACTCCAGAGCACTTAAAAACCCGCTTGCAACGAAATGACTCCAGAGCACTTAAAAACCCGCTTTCAACGAAATGACTACAGAGCACGTAAAAACTCGCTTGCAACGAAATGACTCCAGAGCACTTAAAAACCGGCTTGGAATGAAATGACTCCAGAGCACTTAAAAACCCTCTTGCAACGAAATGACTCCAGAGCACTTAAAAACCGGCTTGGAATGAAATGACTCCAGAGCACTTAAAAACCCTCTTGCAACGAAATGACTCCAGAGCACTTAAAAACCCGCTTGCAACGAAATGACTTCAGAGCACTTAAAAACCCGCTTGCAACGAAATGACTCCAGAACACGTAAAAACCCGCTTGCAACGAAATGAGTCCAGAGCACTTAAAAACCCGCTTACAACGAAATGCCTTCAGAGCACTTAAAAACCCGCTTGCAACGAAATGACTCCAGAGCACTTAAAAAGCCGCTTGCAACGAAATGACTCCAGAGCACTTGAAAACCCGCTTGCAACGAAATGACTCCAGAGCACTTAAAAACCCGCTTGCAACGAAATGACTCCAGAGCACTTAAAAAGCCGCTTGCAACGAAATGACTCCAGAGCACTTGAAAACCCGCTTGCAACGAAATGACTCCAGAACACTTAAAAAACCCGCTTCCAGTGAAATGTCTGAGAAGTATGTAAAAACCCGCTTGCAACGAAATGACTCCAGAGCATGTAAAAACCCGCTTGCAACGAAATGACTCCAGAGCACTTATTAAACCCGCTTCCAGTTAAATGTCAGAGAAGTATGTAAAAACCCGCTTGCAACGAAATGATTCCAGAGCACGTAAAAACCCGCTTGCAACGAAATGACTCCAGAGAACTTAAAAACCCGCTTACAACGAAATGCCTCCAGAGCAATTAAAAAACCCACTTCCAGTGAAATATCTGAGAAGTATGTAAAAACCCGCTTGCAACGAAATGACTCCAGAGCACGTAAAAAACCGCTTGCAACGAAATGCCTTCAGAGCACTTAAAAACCCGCATGCAATGAAATGACTCCAGAGTACTTAAAAACCCGCTTGCATCGAAATGACTCCAGAGCACTTAAAAAACCCGCTTCCAGTGAAATGTCTGAGAAGTATGTAAAAACCCGCTTGCAACGAAATGACTCCAGAACACTTATTAAACCAGCTTCCAGTTAAATGTCAGAGAAGTATGTAAAAACCCGCTTGCAACGAAATGATTCCAGAGCACGTTAAACCCGCTTGCAACGAAATGACTCCAGAACACGTAAAAACCCGCTTGCAACGAAATGACTCCAGAGCACTTAAAAACCCGCTTACAACGAAATGACTCCAGAGCACTTAAAAACCCTCTTGCTACGAAATGACTCCAGAGCACTTAAAAACCCGCTTGCAACGAAATGACTCCAGAGCACTTAAACACTCGCTTGCAACGAAATGACTCCAGAGTACTTAAAAACTCGCTTGCAACGAAATGACTCCAGAACACTTAAAAACCGCTTGCAACGAAATGACTCCAGAGCACTTAAAAACCCGCTTGCAATGAAATGACTCAAGAGTACTTAAAAACCCACTTACAACAAAATGACTCCAGAGCACTTCAAAACCCGCTTGCAACGAAATGACTCCAGAACACTTAAAAACCCGCTTGCAACGAAATGACTCCAGAACACTTAAAAACCCGCTTGAAACGAAATGACTCCAGAGTACTTAAAAACCCGCTTGCAACGAAATGACTCCAGAGCACGTAAAAACCGCTTGCAACGAAATGACTCCAGAGCACTTAAAAACCCGCTTGCAACGAAATGACTCCAGAACACTTAAAAACCCGCTTGCAACGAAATGACACCAGTGCACTTAAAAACCCGCTTGCAACGAAATGCCTCCAGAGCACTTAAAAACCGCTTGCAACGAAATGACTCCAGAGCACTTAAAAACCCGCTTGCAATGAAATGAATCCAGAGTACTTAAAAACCCGCTTGCAACGAAATGACTCCAGAGCACTTAAAAACCCGCTTGCAACGAAATGACTCCAGAACACTAAAAACCCGCTTGCAACGAAATGACTCCAGAGCACTTAAAAACCCGCTTGCAACGAAATGACTCCAGAGCAATTAAAAACCCGCTTGCAACGAAATGACTCCAGAGCACTTGAAAACCCGCTTGCAACAAAATGACTCCAGAACACTTAAAAAACCCGCTTCCAGTGAAATGTCTGAGAAGTATGTAAAAACCCGCTTGCAACGAAATGACTCCAGAGCACGTAAAAAACCGCTTGCAACGAAATGACTCCAGAGCACTTCAAAAACCCGCTTCCAGTTAAATGTCAGAGAAGTATGTAAAAACCCGCTTGCAACGAAATGATTCCAGAGCACGTAAAACCCACTTGCAACGAAATGACTCCAGAACACGTAAAAACCCGCTTGCAACGAAATGACTCCAGAGCACTTAAAAACCGCTTGCAACGAAATGACTCCAGTGCACTTAAAAACCCGCTTGCAACGAAATGACTCCAGAGCACTTAAAAACCCACTTGCAACGAAATGACTCCAGAGCACTTGAAAACCCGCTTGCAACGAAATGACTCCAGAGCACTTAAAAAACCCGCTTCCAGTGAAATGTCTGAGAAGTATGTAAAAACCCGCTTGCAACGAAATGACTCCAGAGCACGTAAAAAACCGCTTGCAACGAAATGACTCCAGAGCACTTCAAAAACCAGCTTCCAGTTAAATGTCAGAGAAGTATGTAAAAACCCGCTTGCAACGAAATGATTCCAGAGCACGTAAAAACCCGCTTGCAACGAAATGACTCCAGAACACGTAAAAACCCGCTTGCAACGAAATGACTCCAGAGCACTTAAAAACCCGCTTACAACGAAATGCCTTCAGAGCACTTAAAAACCCGCTTGCAACGAAATGACTCCAGAACACTTAAAAACCTGCTTGCAACGAAAAGACTCCAGAGCACTTAAAAACCCGCTTGCAATGAAATGACTCCAGAGCACTTAAAAACCCTCTTGCAACGAAATGACTCCAGAGCACTTAAAAACCCGCTTGCAACGAAATGACTCCAGAGTACTTAAAAACTCGCTTGCAACAAAATGACTCCAGAGTACTTAAAAACTCGCTTGCAACGAAATGACTCCAGAACACTTAAAAACCCGCTTGCAACGAAATGACTCCAGAACACTAAAAACCCGCTTGCAACGAAATGACTCCAGAACACTAAAAACCCGCTTGCAACGAAATGACTCCAGAGCACTTAAAAACCCGCTTGCAACGAAATGTCTCCAGAGCACTTGAAAACCCGCTTGCAACGAAATGACTCCAGAGCACTTAAAAAACCCACTTCCAGTGAAATGTCTGAGAAGTATGTAAAAACCCGCTTGCAACGAAATGACTCCAGAGCACTTAAAAACCCGCTTGCAACGAAATGACTCCAGAGCACTTCAAAAACCCGCTTCGAGTTAAATGTCAGAGAAGTATGTAAAAACACGCTTGCAACGAAATGATTCCAGAGCACGTAAAAACCCGCTTGCAACGAAATGACTCCAGAGTACTTAAAAACCCGCTTGCAACGAAATGCCTCCAGAGCACTTAAAAAACCCACTTCCAGTGAAATGTCTGAGAAGTATTTAAAAACCCGCTTGCAACGAAATGACTCCAGAACACGTAAAAACCCGCTTGCAACGAAATGACTCCAGAGCACTTAAAAACCCGCTTACAACGAAATGCCTTCAGAGCACTTAAAAACCCGCTTGCAACGAAATGACTCCAGAACACTTAAAAACCCGCTTGCAACGAAAAGACTCCAGAGCACTTAAAAACCCGCTTGCAACGAAATGACTCCAGAGCACTTAAAAACCCTCTTGCAACGAAATGACTCCAGAGCACTTAAAAACCGCTTGCAAGGAAATGACTCCAGAGCACTTAAAAAGTCGCTTGCAACGAAATGACTCCAGAGTACTTAAAAACTCGCTTGCAACGAAATGACTCCAGAACACTTAAAAACCCGCTTGCAACGAAATGACTCCAGAGTACTTAAAAACCCACTTACAACAAAATGACTCCAGAGCACTTAAAAACCCGCTTGCAACGAAATGACTCCAGAACACTTAAAAACCCGCTTGCAACGAAATGACTCCAGAGCACTTAAAAACCCGCTTGCAACTAAATGACTCCAGAGCACGTAAAAACCCGCTTGCAACGAAATGACTCCAGAGCACTTAAAAACCCGCTTGCAATGAAATGACTCCAGAACACTTAAAAACCCGCTTGCAACGAAATGACTCCAGTGCACTTAAAAACCCGCTTGCAACGAAATGACTCCAGAGCACTTAAAAACCCGCTTGCAACGAAATGACTCCAGAGCACTTAAAAAACCCGCTTCCAGTGAAATGTCTGAGAAGTATGTAAAAACCCGCTTGCAACGAAATGACTCCAGAGCATGTAAAAACCCGCTTGCAACGAAATGACTCCAGAGCACTTAAAAAACCCGCTTCCAGTTAAATGTCAGAGAAGTATGTAAAAACCGGCTTCCAACGAAATGACTCCAGAGCACTAAAAACCCGCTTGCAACGAAATGACTCCAGAGAACTTAAAAACCCGCTTGCAACGAAATGCCTCCAGAGCACTTAAAAACCGCTTGCAACGAAATGACTCCAGAGCACTTAAAAACCCGCTTGCAACGAAATGACTCCAGAGTACTTAAAAACCCGCTTGCAACGAAATGACTCCAGAGCACTTAAAAACCCGCTTGCAACGAAATGACTCCAGAACACTAAAAACCCGCTTGGAACGAAATGACTCCAGAGCACTTAAAAACCCGCTTGCAACGAAATGACTCCAGAGCACTTAAAAACCCACTTGCAACGAAATGACTCCAGAGCACTTGAAAACCCGCTTGCAACGAAATGACTCCAGAGCACTTAAAAACCCGCTTCCAGTGAAATGTCTGAGAAGTATGTAAAAACCCGCTTGCAACGAAATGACTCCAGAGCACGTAAAAAACCGCTTGCAACGAAATGACTCCAGAGCACTTCAAAAACCAGCTTCCAGTTAAATGTCAGAGAAGTATGTAAAAACCCGCTTGCAACGAAATGATTCCAGAGCACGTAAAAACCCGCTTGCAACGAAATGACTCCAGAACACGTAAAAACCCGCTTGCAACGAAATGACTCCAGAGCACTTAAAAACCCGCTTGCAACGAAATGACTCCAGAACACTTAAAAACCTGCTTGCAACGAAAAGACTCCAGAGCACTTAAAAACCCGCTTGAAATGAAATGACTCCAGAGCACTTAAAAACCCGCTTGAAATGAAATGACTCCAGAGCACTTAAAAACCCTCTTGCAACGAAATGACTCCAGAGCACTTAAAAACCCGCTTGCAACGAAATGACTCCAGAGCACTTAAAAACTCGCTTGCAACAAAATGACTCCAGAGTACTTAAAAACTCGCTTGCAACGAAATGACTCCAGAACACTTAAAAACCCGCTTGCAACGAAATGACTCCAGAACACTAAAAACCCGCTTGCAACGAAATGACTCCAGAACACTAAAAACCCGCTTGCAACGAAATGACTCCAGAGCACTTAAAAACCCGCTTGCAACGAAATGTCTCCAGAGCACTTGAAAACCCGCTTGCAACGAAATGACTCCAGAGCACTTAAAAAAACCCGCTTCCAGTGAAATGTCTGAGAAGTATGTAAAAACCCGCTTGCAACGAAATGACTCCAGAGCACTTAAAAACCCGCTTGCAACGAAATGACTCCAGAGCACTTCAAAAACCCGCTTCGAGTTAAATGTCAGAGAAGTATGTAAAAACACAATTGCAACGAAATGATTCCAGAGCACGTAAAAACCCGCTTGCAACGAAATGACTCCAGAGTACTTAAAAACCCGCTTGCAACGAAATGCCTCCAGAGCACTTAAAAAACCCACTTCCAGTGAAATGTCTGAGAAGTATTTAAAAACCCGCTTGCAACGAAATGACTCCAGAACACGTAAAAACCCGCTTGCAACGAAATGACTCCAGAGCACTTAAAAACCCGCTTACAACGAAATGCCTTCAGAGCACTTAAAAACCCGCTTGCAACGAAATGACTCCAGAACACTTAAAAACCCGCTTGCAACGAAAAGACTCCAGAGCACTTAAAAACCCGCTTGCAACGAAATGACTCCAGAGCACTTAAAAACCCGCTTGCAACGAAATGACTCCAGAGCACTTAAAAACCCGCTTGCAAGGAAATGACTCCAGAGCACTTAAAAAGTCGCTTGCAACGAAATGACTCCAGAGTACTTAAAAACTCGCTTGCAACGAAATGACTCCAGAACACTTAAAAACCCGCTTGCAACGAAATGACTCCAGAGTACTTAAAAACCCACTTACAACAAAATGACTCCAGAGCACTTAAAAACCCGCTTGCAACGAAATGACTCCAGAACACTTAAAAACCCGCTTGCAACGAAATGACTCCAGAGCACTTAAAAACCCGCTTGCAACTAAATGACTCCAGAGCACGTAAAAACCCGCTTGCAACGAAATGACTCCAGAGCACTTAAAAACCCGCTTGCAACGAAATGACTCCAGTGCACTTAAAAACCCGCTTGCAACGAAATGACTCCAGAACACTTAAAAACCCGCTTGCAACGAAATGACTCCAGAACACTTAAAAACCCGCTTGCAACGAAATGACTCCAGTGCACTTAAAAACCCGCTTGCAACGAAATGACTCCAGAGCACTTAAAAACCCGCTTGCAACGAAATGACTCCAGAGAACTTAAAAAACCCGCTTCCAGTGAAATGTCTGAGAAGTATGTAAAAACCCGCTTGCAACGAAATGACTCCAGAGCACGTAAAAACCCGCTTGCAACGAAATGACTCCAGAGCACTTCAAAAACCCGCTTCCAGTTAAATGTCAGAGAAGTATGTAAAAACCCGCTTGCAACGAAATGATTCCAGAGCACGTAAAAACCCGCTTGCAACGAAATGACTCCAGAGTACTTAAAAACCCGCTTGCAACGAAATGCCTCCAGAGCACTTAAAAAACCCACTTCCAGTGAAATGTCTGAGAAGTATGTAAAAACCCGCTTTCAACGAAATGACTCCAGAACACGTAAAAACCGCTTGCAACGAAATGACTCCAGAGCACTTAAAAACCCGCTTGCAACGAAATGACTCCAGAACACTTAAAAACCCGCTTGCAACGAAATGACACCAGTGCACTTAAAAACCCGCTTGCAACGAAATGCCTCCAGAGCACTTAAAAACCGCTTGCAACGAAATGACTCCAGAGCACTTAAAAACCCGCTTGCAATGAAATGAATCCAGAGTACTTAAAAACCCGCTTGCAACGAAATGACTCCAGAGCACTTAAAAACCCGCTTGCAACGAAATGACTCCAGAACACTAAAAACCCGCTTGCAACGAAATGACTCCAGAGCACTTAAAAACCCGCTTGCAACGAAATGACTCCAGACCAATTAAAAACCCGCTTGCAACGAAATGACTCCAGAGCACTTGAAAACCCGCTTGCAACGAAATGACTCCAGAGCACTTAAAAAACCCGCTTCCAGTGAAATGTCTGAGAAGTATGTAAAAACCCGCTTGCAACGAAATGACTCCAGAGCACGTAAAAAACCGCTTGCAACGAAATGACTCCAGAGCACTTCAAAAACCCGCTTCCAGTTAAATGTCAGAGAAGTATGTAAAAACCCGCTTGCAACGAAATGATTCCAGAGCACGTAAAACCCGCTTGCAACGAAATGACTCCAGAACACGTAAAAACCCGCTTGCAACGAAATGACTCCAGAGCACTTAAAAACCCGCATGCAACGAAATGACTCCAGAGCACTTAAAAACTCGCTTGCAACGAAATGACTCCAGAGTACTTAAAAACTCGCTTGCAACGAAATGACTCCAGAACACTTAAAAACCCGCTTGCAACGAAATGACTCCAGAGTACTTAAAAACCCGCTTGCAACGAAATGACTCCAGAGCACGAAAAACCGCTTGCAAAGAAATGACTCCAGAGCACTTAAAAACCCGCTTGCAACGAAATGACTCCAGAACACTTAAAAACCCGCTTGCAACAAAATGACTCCAGTGCACTTAAAAACCCGCTTGCAACGAAATGCCTCCAGAGCACTTAAAAACCGCTTGCAACGAAATGACTCCAGAGCACTTAAAAACCCGCTTGCAACGAAATGACTCCAGAGTACTTAAAAACCCGCTTGCAACGAAATGACTCCAGAGCACTTAAAAACCCGCTTGCAACGAAATGACTCCAGAACACTAAAAACCCGCTTGGAACAAAATGACTCCAGAGCACTTAAAAACCCGCTTGCAACGAAATGACTCCAGAGCACTTAAAAACCCACTTGCAACGAAATGACTCCAGAGCACTTGAAAACCCGCTTGCAACGAAATGACTCCAGAGCACTTAAAAAACCCGCTTCCAGTGAAATGTCTGAGAAGTATGTTAAAACCCGCTTGCAACGAAATGACTCCAGAGCACGTAAAAAACCGCTTGCAACGAAATGACTCCAGAGCACTTCAAAAACCCGCTTCCAGTTAAATGTCAGAGAAGTATGTAAAAACCCGCTTGCAACGAAATGATTCCAGAGCACGTAAAAACCCGCTTGCAACGAAATGACTCCAGAACACGTAAAAACCCGCTTGCAACGAAATGACTCCAGAGCACTTAAAAACCCGCTTACAACGAAATGCCTTCAGAGCACTTAAAAACCCGCTTGCAACGAAATGACTCCAGAACACTTAAAAACCTGCTTGCAACGAAAAGACTCCAGAGCACTTAAAAACCCGCTTGCAATGAAATGACTCCAAAGCACTTAAAAACCCTCTTGCAACGAAATGACTCCAGAGCACTTAAAAACCCGCTTGCAACAAAATGACTCCAGAGTACTTAAAAACTCGCTTGCAACGAAATGACTCCAGAACACTTAAAAACCCGCTTGCAACGAAATGACTCCAGAACACTAAAAACCCGCTTGCAACGAAATGACTCCAGAACACTAAAAACCCGCTTGCAACGAAATGACTCCAGAGCACTTAAAAAACCTCTTGCTACGAAATGACTCCAGAGCACTTAAAAACCCGCTTGCAACGAAATGACTCCAGAACACTTAAAAACCCGCTTGCAACGAAAAGACTCCAGAGCACTTAAAAACCCGCTTGCAACGAAATGACTCCAGAGCACTTAAAAACCCTCTTGCAACGAAATGACTCCAGAGCACTTAAAAACCGCTTGCAAGGAAATGACTCCAGAGCACTTAAAAAGTCGCTTGCAACGAAATGACTCCAGAGTACTTAAAAACTCGCTTGCAACGAAATGACTCCAGAACACTTAAAAACCCGCTTGCAACGAAATGACTCCAGAGTACTTAAAAACCCACTTACAACAAAATGACTCCAGAGCACTTAAAAACCCGCTTCCAGTTAAATGTCAGAGAAGTATGTAAAAACCGGCTTCCAATGAAATGACTCCAGAGCACTTAAAAACCTACTTGCAACGAAAAGACTCCAGAGCACTTAAAAACCCGCTTGCAATGAAATGACTCCAGAGCACTTAAAAACCCTCTTGCAACGAAATGACTCCAGAGCACTTAAAAACCCGCTTGCAACGAAATGACTCCAGAGCACTTAAAAACTCGCTTGCAACAAAATGACTCCAGAGTACTTAAAAACTCGCTTGCAACGAAATGACTCCAGAACACTTAAAAACCCGCTTGCAACGAAATGTCTCCAGAACACTAAAAACCCGCTTGCAACGAAATGACTCCAGAACACTAAAAACCCGCTTGCAACGAAATGACTCCCGAGCACTTAAAAACCCGCTTGCAACGAAATGTCTCCAGAGCACTTGAAAACCCGCTTGCAACGAAATGACTCCAGAGCACTTAAAAAACCCGCTTCCAGTGAAATGTCTGAGAAGTATGTAAAAACCCGCTTGCAACGAAATGACTCCAGAGCACTTAAAAACCCGCTTGCAACGAAATGACTCCAGAGCACTTCAAAAACCCGCTTCGAGTTAAATGTCAGAGAAGTATGTAAAAACACGCTTGCAACGAAATGATTCCAGAGCACGTAAAAACCCGCTTGCAACGAAATGACTCCAGAGTACTTAAAAACCCGCTTGCAACGAAATGCCTCCAGAGCACTTAAAAAACCCACTTCCAGTGAAATGTCTGAGAAGTATTTAAAAACCCGCTTGCAACGAAATGACTCCAGAACACGTAAAAACCCGCTTGCAACGAAATGACTCCAGAGCACTTAAAAACCCGCTTACAACGAAATGCCTTCAGAGCACTTAAAAACCCGCTTGCAACGAAATGACTCCAGAACACTTAAAAACCCGCTTGCAACGAAAAGACTCCAGAGCACTTAAAAACCCGCTTGCAACGAAATGACTCCAGAGCATTTAAAAACCCTCTTGCAACGAAATGACTCCAGAGCACTTAAAAACCCGCTTGCAAGGAAATGACTCCAGAGCACTTAAAAAGTCGCTTGCAACGAAATGACTCCAGAGTACTTAAAAACTCGCTTGCAACGAAATGACTCCAGAACACTTAAAAACCCGCTTGCAACGAAATGACTCCAGAGTACTTAAAAACCCACTTACAACAAAATGACTCCAGAGCACTTAAAAACCCGCTTGCAACGAAATGACTCCAGAACACTTAAAAACCCGCTTGCAACGAAATGACTCCAGAGCACTTAAAAACCCGCTTGCAACTAAATGACTCCAGAGCACGTAAAAACCCGCTTGCAACGAAATGACTCCAGAGCACTTAAAAACCCGCTTGCAATGAAATGACTCCAGAACACTTAAAAACCCGCTTGCAACAAAATGACTCCAGTGCACTTAAAAACCCGCTTGCAACGAAATGACTCCAGAGCACTTAAAAACCCGCTTGCAACGAAATGACTCCAGAGCACTTAAAAAACCCGCTTCCAGTGAAATGTCTGAGAAGTATGTAAAAACCCGCTTGCAACGAAATGACTCCAGAGCACGTAAAAACCCGCTTGCAACGAAATGACTCCAGAGCACTTCAAAAACCCGCTTCCAGTTAAATGTCAGAGAAGTATGTAAAAACCCGCTTGCAACGAAATGATTCCAGAGCACGTAAAAACCCGCTTGCAACGAAATGACTCCAGAGTACTTAAAAACCCGCTTGCAACGAAATGCCTCCAGAGCACTTAAAAAACCCACTTCCAGTGAAATGTCTGAGAAGTATGTAAAAACCCGCTTTCAACGAAATGACTCCAGAACACGTAAAAACCGCTTGCAACGAAATGACTCCAGAGCACTTAAAAACCCGCTTGCAACGAAATGACTCCAGAACACTTAAAAACCCGCTTGCAACGAAATGACACCAGTGCACTTAAAAACCCGCTTGCAACGAAATGCCTCCAGAGCACTTAAAAACCGCTTGCAACGAAATGACTCCAGAGCACTTAAAAACCCGCTTGCAATGAAATGAATCCAGAGTACTTAAAAACCCGCTTGCAACGAAATGACTCCAGAGCACTTAAAAACCCGCTTGCAACGAAATGACTCCAGAACACTAAAAACCCGCTTGCAACGAAATGACTCCAGAGCACTTAAAAACCCGCTTGCAACGAAATGACTCCAGACCAATTAAAAACCCGCTTGCAACGAAATGACTCCAGAGCACTTGAAAACCCGCTTGCAACGAAATGACTCCAGAGCACTTAAAAAACCCGCTTCCAGTGAAATGTCTGAGAAGTATGTAAAAACCCGCTTGCAACGAAATGACTCCAGAGCACGTAAAAAACCGCTTGCAACGAAATGACTCCAGAGCACTTCAAAAACCCGCTTCCAGTTAAATGTCAGAGAAGTATGTAAAAACCCGCTTGCAACGAAATGTTTCCAGAGCACGTAAAACCCGCTTGCAACGAAATGACTCCAGAACACGTAAAAACCCGCTTGCAACGAAATGACTCCAGAGCACTTAAAAACCCGCATGCAACGAAATGACTCCAGAGCACTTAAAAACTCGCTTGCAACGAAATGACTCCAGAGTACTTAAAAACTCGCTTGCAACGAAATGACTCCAGAACACTTAAAAACCCGCTTGCAACGAAATGACTCCAGAGTACTTAAAAACCCACTTACAACAAAATGACTCCAGAGCACTTCAAAACCCGCTTGCAACGAAATGACTCCAGAACACTTAAAAACCCGCTTGCAACGAAATGACTCCAGAGTACTTAAAAACCCGCTTGCAACGAAATGACTCCAGAGCACGAAAAACCGCTTGCAACGAAATGACTCCAGAACACTTAAAAACCCGCTTGCAACGAAATGACTCCAGTGCACTTAAAAACCCGCTTGCAACGAAATGCCTCCAGAGCACTTAAAAACCGCTTGCAACGAAATGACTCCAGAGCACTTAAAAACCCGCTTGCAACGAAATGACTCCAGAGTACTTAAAAACCCGCTTGCAACGAAATGACTCCAGAGCACTTGAAAACCCGCTTGCAACGAAATGACTCCAGAACACTAAAAACCCGCTTGGAACGAAATGACTCCAGAGCACTTAAAAACCCGCTTGCAACGAAATGACTCCAGAGCACTTAAAAACCCACTTGCAACGAAATGACTCCAGAGCACTTGAAAACCCGCTTGCAACGAAATGACTCCAGAGCACTTAAAAAACCCGCTTCCAGTGAAATGTCTGAGAAGTATGTAAAAACCCGCTTGCAACGAAATGACTCCAGAGCACGTAAAAAACCGCTTGCAACGAAATGACTCCAGAGCACTTCAAAAACCCGCTTCCAGTTAAATGTCAGAGAAGTATGTAAAAACCCGCTTGCAACGAAATGATTCCAGAGCACGTAAAAACCCGCTTGCAACGAAATGACTCCAGAACACGTAAAAACCCGCTTGCAACGAAATGACTCCAGAGCACTTAAAAACCCGCTTACAACGAAATACCTTCAGAGCACTTAAAAACCCGCTTGCAACGAAATGACTCCAGAACACTTAAAAACCTGCTTGCAACGAAAAGACTCCAGAGCACTTAAAAACCCGCTTGCAATGAAATGACTCCAGAGCACTTAAAAACCCGCTTGCAACGAAATGTCTCCAGAGCACTTGAAAACCCGCTTGCAACGAAATGACTCCACAGCACTTAAAAAACCCGCTTCCAGTGAAATGTCTGAGAAGTATGTAAAAACCCGCTTGCAACGAAATGACTCCAGAGCACTTAAAAACCCGCTTGCAACGAAATGACTCCAGAGCACTTCAAAAACCCGCTTCGAGTTAAATGTCAGAGAAGTATGTAAAAACACGCTTGCAACGAAATGATTCCAGAGCACGTAAAAACCCGCTTGCAACGAAATGACTCCAGAGTACTTAAAAACCCGCTTGCAACGAAATGCCTCCAGAGCACTTAAAAAACCCACTCCCAGTGAAATGTCTGAGAAGTATTTAAAAACCCGCTTGCAACGAAATGACTCCAGAACACGTAAAAACCCGCTTGCAACGAAATGACTCCAGAGCACTTAAAAACCCGCTTACAACGAAATGCCTTCAGAGCACTTAAAAACCCGCTTGCAACGAAATGACTCCAGAACACTTAAAAACCCGCTTGCAACGAAAAGACTCCAGAGCACTTAAAAACCCGCTTGCAACGAAATGACTCCAGAACACTTAAAAACCCGCTTGCAACGAAATGACTCCAGAGCACTTAAAAACCCGCTTGCAACTAAATGACTCCAGAGCACGTAAAAACCCGCTTGCAACGAAATGACTCCAGAGCACTTAAAAACCCGCTTGCAATGAAATGACTCCAGAACACTTAAAAACCCGCTTGCAACGAAATGACTCCAGTGCACTTAAAAACCCGCTTGCAACGAAATGACTCCAGAGCACTTAAAAACCCGCTTGCAACGAAATGACTCCAGAGCACTTAAAAAACCCGCTTCCAGTGAAATGTCTGAGAAGTATGTAAAAACCCGCTTGCAACGAAATGACTCCAGAGCACGTAAAAACCCGCTTGCAACGAAATGACTCCAGAGCACTTCAAAAACCCGCTTCCAGTTAAATGTCAGAGAAGTATGTAAAAACCCGCTTGCAACGAAATGATTCCAGAGCACGTAAAAACCCGCTTGCAACGAAATGACTCCAGAGTACATAAAAACCCGCTTGCAACGAAATGCCTCCAGAGCACTTAAAAAACCCACTTCCAGTGAAATGTCTGAGAAGTATGTAAAAACCCGCTTTCAACGAAATGACTCCAGAACACGTAAAAACCGCTTGCAACGAAATGACTCCAGAGCACTTAAAAACCCGCTTGCAACGAAATGACTCCAGAACACTTAAAAACCCGCTTGCAACGAAATGACACCAGTGCACTTAAAAACCCGCTTGCAACGAAATGCCTCCAGAGCACTTAAAAACCGCTTGCAACGAAATGACTCCAGAGCACTTAAAAACCCGCTTGCAATGAAATGAATCCAGAGTACTTAAAAACCCGCTTGCAACAAAATGACTCCAGAGCACTTAAAAACCCGCTTGCAACGAAATGACTCCAGAACACTAAAAACCCGCTTGCAACGAAATGACTCCAGAGCACTTAAAAACCCGCTTGCAACGAAATGACTCCAGACCAATTAAAAACCCGCTTGCAACGAAATGACTCCAGAGCACTTGAAAACCCGCTTGCAACGAAATGACTCCAGAGCACTTAAAAAACCCGCTTCCAGTGAAATGTCTGAGAAGTATGTAAAAACCCGCTTGCAACGAAATGACTCCAGAGCACGTAAAAAACCGCTTGCAACGAAATGACTCCAGAGCACTTCAAAAACCCGCTTCCAGTTAAATGTCAGAGAAGTATGTAAAAACCCGCTTGCAACGAAATGATTCCAGAGCACGTAAAACCCGCTTGCAACGAAATGACTCCAGAACACGTAAAAACCCGCTTGCAACGAAATGACTCCAGAGCACTTAAAAACCCGCATGCAACGAAATGACTCCAGAGCACTTAAAAACTCGCTTGCAACGAAATGACTCCAGAGTACTTAAAAACTCGCTTGCAACGAAATGACTCCAGAACGCTTAAAAACCCGCTTGCAACGAAATGACTCCAGAGTACTTAAAAACCCACTTACAACAAAATGACTCCAGAGCACTTCAAAACCCGCTTGCAACGAAATGACTCCAGAACACTTAAAAACCCGCTTGCAACGAAATGACTCCAGAGTACTTAAAAACCCGCTTGCAACGAAATGACTCCAGAGCACGAAAAACCGCTTGCAACGAAATGACTCCAGAGCACTTAAAAACCCGCTTGCAACGAAATGACTCCAGAACACTTAAAAACCCGCTTGCAACGAAATGACTCCAGTGCACTTAAAAACCCGCTTGCAACGAAATGCCTACAGAGCACTTAAAAACCGCTTGCAACGAAATGACTCCAGAGCACTTAAAAACCCGCTTGCAACGAAATGACTCCAGAGTACTTAAAAACCCGCTTGCAACGAAATGACTCCAGAGCACTTGAAAACCCGCTTGCAACGAAATGACTCCAGAACACTAAAAACCCGCTTGGAACGAAATGACTCCAGAGCACTTAAAACCCGCTTGCAACGAAATGACTCCAGAGCACTTAAAAACCCACTTGCAACGAAATGACTCCAGAGCACTTAAAAAACCCGCTTGCAACGAAATGTCTCCAGAGCACTTGAAAACCCGCTTGCAACGAAATGACTCCACAGCACTTAAAAAACCCGCTTCCAGTGAAATGTCTGAGAAGTATGTAAAAACCCGCTTGCAACGAAATGACTCCAGAGCACTTAAAAACCCGCTTGCAACGAAATGACTCCAGAGCACTTCAAAAACCCGCTTCGAGTTAAATGTCAGAGAAGTATGTAAAAACACGCTTGCAACGAAATGATTCCAGAGCACGTAAAAACCCGCTTGCAACGAAATGACTCCAGAGTACTTAAAAACCCGCTTGCAACGAAATGCCTCCAGAGCACTTAAAAAACCCACTCCCAGTGAAATGTCTGAGAAGTATTTAAAAACCCGCTTGCAACGAAATGACTCCAGAACACGTAAAAACCCGCTTGCAACGAAATGACTCCAGAGCACTTAAAAACCCGCTTACAACGAAATGCCTTCAGAGCACTTAAAAACCCGCTTGCAACGAAATGACTCCAGAACACTTAAAAACCCGCTTGCAACGAAAAGACTCCAGAGCACTTAAAAACCCGCTTGCAACGAAATGACTCCAGAACACTTAAAAACCCGCTTGCAACGAAATGACTCCAGAGCACTTAAAAACCCGCTTGCAACTAAATGACTCCAGAGCACGTAAAAACCCGCTTGCAACGAAATGACTCCAGAGCACTTAAAAACCCGCTTGCAATGAAATGACTCCAGAACACTTAAAAACCCGCTTGCAACGAAATGACTCCAGTGCACTTAAAAACCTGCTTGCAACGAAATGACTCCAGAGCACTTAAAAACCCGCTTGCAACGAAATGACTCCAGAGCACTTAAAAAACCCGCTTCCAGTGAAATGTCTGAGAAGTATGTAAAAACCCGCTTGCAACGAAATGACTCCAGAGCACGTAAAAACCCGCTTGCAACGAAATGACTCCAGAGCACTTCAAAAACCCGCTTCCAGTTAAATGTCAGAGAAGTATGTAAAAACCCGCTTGCAACGAAATGATTCCAGAGCACGTAAAAACCCGCTTGCAACGAAATGACTCCAGAGTACATAAAAACCCGCTTGCAACGAAATGCCTCCAGAGCACTTAAAAAACCCACTTCCAGTGAAATGTCTGAGAAGTATGTAAAAACCCGCTTTCAACGAAATGACTCCAGAACACGTAAAAACCGCTTGCAACGAAATGACTCCAGAGCACTTAAAAACCCGCTTGCAACGAAATGACTCCAGAACACTTAAAAACCCGCTTGCAACGAAATGACACCAGTGCACTTAAAAACCCGCTTGCAACGAAATGCCTCCAGAGCACTTAAAAACCGCTTGCAACGAAATGACTCCAGAGCACTTAAAAACCCGCTTGCAATGAAATGAATCCAGAGTACTTAAAAACCCGCTTGCAACAAAATGACTCCAGAGCACTTAAAAACCCGCTTGCAACGAAATGACTCCAGAACACTAAAAACCCGCTTGCAACGAAATGACTCCAGAGCACTTAAAAACCCGCTTGCAACGAAATGACTCCAGACCAATTAAAAACCCGCTTGCAACGAAATGACTCCAGAGCACTTGAAAACCCGCTTGCAACGAAATGACTCCAGAGCACTTAAAAAACCCGCTTCCAGTGAAATGTCTGAGAAGTATGTAAAAACCCGCTTGCAACGAAATGACTCCAGAGCACGTAAAAAACCGCTTGCAACGAAATGACTCCAGAGCACTTCAAAAACCCGCTTCCAGTTAAATGTCAGAGAAGTATGTAAAAACCCGCTTGCAACGAAATGATTCCAGAGCACGTAAAACCCGCTTGCAACGAAATGACTCCAGAACACGTAAAAACCCGCTTGCAACGAAATGACTCCAGAGCACTTAAAAACCCGCATGCAACGAAATGACTCCAGAGCACTTAAAAACTCGCTTGCAACGAAATGACTCCAGAGTACTTAAAAACTCGCTTGCAACGAAATGACTCCAGAACACTTAAAAACCCGCTTGCAACGAAATGACTCCAGAGTACTTAAAAACCCACTTACAACAAAATGACTCCAGAGCACTTCAAAACCCGCTTGCAACGAAATGACTCCAGAACACTTAAAAACCCGCTTGCAACGAAATGACTCCAGAGTACTTAAAAACCCGCTTGCAACGAAATGACTCCAGAGCACGAAAAACCGCTTGCAACGAAATGACTCCAGAGCACTTAAAAACCCGCTTGCAACGAAATGACTCCAGAACACTTAAAAACCCGCTTGCAACGAAATGACTCCAGTGCACTTAAAAACCCGCTTGCAACGAAATGCCTACAGAGCACTTAAAAACCGCTTGCAACGAAATGACTCCAGAGCACTTAAAAACCCGCTTGCAACGAAATGACTCCAGAGTACTTAAAAACCCGCTTGCAACGAAATGACTCCAGAGCACTTGAAAACCCGCTTGCAACGAAATGACTCCAGAACACTAAAAACCCGCTTGGAACGAAATGACTCCAGAGCACTTAAAACCCGCTTGCAACGAAATGACTCCAGAGCACTTAAAAACCCACTTGCAACGAAATGACTCCAGAGCACTTAAAAAACCCGCTTCCAGTGAAATGTCTGAGAAGTATGTAAAAACCCGCTTGCAACGAAATGACTCCAGAGCACGTAAAAAACCGCTTGCAACGAAATGACTCCAGAGCACTTCAAAAACCCGCTTCCAGTTAAATGTCAGAGAAGTATGTAAAAACCCGCTTGCAACGAAATGATTCCAGAGCACGTAAAAACCCGCTTGCAACGAAATGACTCCAGAACACGTAAAAACCCGCTTGCAACGAAATGACTCCAGAGCACTTAAAAACCCGCTTAGAACGAAATGCCTTCAGAGCACTTAAAAACCCGCTTGCAACGAAATGACTCCAGAACACTTAAAAACCTGCTTGCAACGAAAAGACTCCAGAGCACTTAAAAACCCGCTTGCAATGAAATGACTCCAGAGCACTTAAAAACCCTCTTGCAACGAAATGACTCCAGAGCACTTAAAAACCCGCTTGCAACGAAATGACTCCAGAGCACTTAAAAAACCCGCTTCCAGTGAAATGTCTGAGAAGTATGTAAAAACCCGCTTGCAACGAAATGACTCCAGAGCACGTAAAAACCCGCTTGCAATGAAATGACTCCAGAGCACTTCAAAAACCCGCTTCCAGTTAAATGTCAGAGAAGTATGTAAAAACCCGCTTGCAACGAAATGATTCCAGAGCACGTAAAAACCCGCTTGCAACGAAATGACTCCAGAGTACTTAAAAACCCGCTTGCAACGAAATGCCTCCAGAGCACTTAAAAAACCCACTTCCAGTGAAATGTCTGAGAAGTATGTAAAAACCCGCTTTCAACGAAATGACTCCAGAACACGTAAAAACCGCGTGCAACGAAATGACTCCAGAGCACTTAAAAACCCGCTTGCAACGAAATGACTCCAGAACACTTAAAAACCCGCTTGCAACGAAATGACACCAGTGCACTTAAAAACCCGCTTGCAACGAAATGCCTCCAGAGCACTTAAAAACCGCTTGCAACGAAATGACTCCAGAGCACTTAAAAACCCGCTTGCAATGAAATGAATCCAGAGTACTTAAAAACCCGCTTGCAACGAAATGACTCCAGAGCACTTAAAAACCCGCTTGCAACGAAATGACTCCAGAACACTAAAAACCCGCTTGCAACGAAATGACTCCAGAGCACTTAAAAACCCGCTTGCAACGAAATGACTCCAGACCAATTAAAAACCCGCTTGCAACGAAATGACTCCAGAGCACTTGAAAACCCGCTTGAAACGAAATGACTCCAGAGCACTTAAAAAACCCGCTTCCAGTGAAATGTCTGAGAAGTATGTAAAAACCCGCTTGCAACGAAATGACTCCAGAGCACGTAAAAAACCGCTTGCAACGAAATGACTCCAGAGCACTTCAAAAACCCGCTTCCAGTTAAATGTCAGAGAAGTATGTAAAAACCCGCTTGCAACGAAATGATTCCAGAGCACGTAAAACCCGCTTGCAACGAAATGACTCCAGAACACGTAAAAACCCGCTTGCAACGAAATGACTCCAGAGCACTTAAAAACCCGCATGCAACGAAATGACTCCAGAGCACTTAAAAACTCGCTTGCAACGAAATGACTCCAGAGTACTTAAAAACTCGCTTGCAACGAAATGACTCCAGAACACTTAAAAACCCGCTTGCAACGAAATGACTCCAGAGTACTTAAAAACCCACTTACAACAAAATGACTCCAGAGCACTTCAAAACCCGCTTGCAACGAAATGACTCCAGAACACTTAAAAACCCGCTTGCAACGAAATGACTCCAGAGTACTTAAAAACCCGCTTGCAACGAAATGACTCCAGAGCAAGAAAAAACCGCTTGCAACGAAATGACTCCAGAGCACTTAAAAACCCGCTTGCAACGAAATGACTCCAGAACACTTAAAAACCCGCTTGCAACGAAATGACTCCAGTGCACTTAAAAACCCGCTTGCAACGAAATGCCTCCAGAGCACTTAAAAACCGCTTGCAACGAAATGACTCCAGAGCACTTAAAAACCCGCTTGCAACGAAATGACTCCAGAGTACTTAAAAACCCGCTTGCAACGAAATGACTCCAGAGCACTTGAAAACCCGCTTGCAACGAAATGACTCCAGAACACTAAAAACCTGCTTGGAACGAAATGACTCCAGAGCACTTAAAACCCGCTTGCAACGAAATGACTCCAGAGCACTTAAAAACCCACTTGCAACGAAATGACTCCAGAGCACTTAAAAAACCCGCTTCCAGTGAAATGTCTGAGAAGTATGTAAAAACCCGCTTGCAACGAAATGACTCCAGAGCACGTAAAAAACCGCTTGCAACGAAATGACTCCAGAGCACTTCAAAAACCCGCTTCCAGTTAAATGTCAGAGAAGTATGTAAAAACCCGCTTGCAACGAAATGATTCCAGAGCACGTAAAAACCCGCTTGCAACGAAATGACTCCAGAACACGTAAAAACCCGCTTGCAACGAAATGACTCCAGAGCACTTAAAAACCCGCTTAGAACGAAATGCCTTCAGAGCACTTAAAAACCCGCTTGCAACGAAATGACTCCAGAACACTTAAAAACCTGCTTGCAACGAAAAGACTCCAGAGCACTTAAAAACCCGCTTGCAATGAAATGACTCCAGAGCAATTAAAAACCCTCTTGCAACGAAATGACTCCAGAGCACTTAAAAACCCGCTTGCAACGAAATGACTCCAGAGCACTTAAAAACTCGCTTGCAACAAAATGACTCCAGAGTACTTAAAAACTCGCTTGCAACGAAATGACTCGAGAACACTTAAAAACCCGCTTGCAACGAAATGACTCCAGAACACTTAAAAACCCGCTTGCAACGAAATGACTCCAGAACACTTAAAAAACCCGCTTCCAGTGAAATGTCTGAGAAGTATGTAAAAACCCGCTTGCAACGAAATGACTCCAGAGCACGTAAAAACCCGCTTGCAACGAAATGACTCCAGAGCACTTCAAAAACCCGCTTCCAGTTAAATGTCAGAGAAGTATGTAAAAACCCGCTTGCAACGAAATGATTCCAGAGCACGTAAAAACCCGCTTGCAACGAAATGACTCCAGAGTACTTAAAAACCCGCTTGCAACGAAATGCCTCCAGAGCACTTAAAAAACCCACTTCCAGTGAAATGTCTGAGAAGTATGTAAAAACCCGCTTTCAACGAAATGACTCCAGAACACGTAAAAACCGCTTGCAACGAAATGACTCCAGAGCACTTAAAAACCCGCTTGCAACGAAATGACTCCAGAACACTTAAAAACCCGCTTGCAACGAAATGACACCAGTGCACTTAAAAACCCGCTTGCAACGAAATGCCTCCAGAGCACTTAAAAACCGCTTGCAACGAAATGACTCCAGAGCACTTAAAAACCCGCTTGCAATGAAATGAATCCAGAGTACTTAAAAACCCGCTTGCAACGAAATGACTCCAGAGCACTTAAAAACCCGCTTGCAACGAAATGACTCCAGAACACTAAAAACCCGCTTGCAACGAAATGACTCCAGAGCACTTAAAAACCCGCTTGCAACGAAATGACTCCAGACCAATTAAAAACCCGCTTGCAACGAAATGACTCCAGAGCACTTGAAAACCCGCTTGCAACGAAATGACTCCAGAGCACTTAAAAAACCCGCTTCCAGTGAAATGTCTGAGAAGTATGTAAAAACCCGCTTGCAACGAAATGACTCCAGAGCACGTAAAAAACCGCTTGCAACGAAATGACTCCAGAGCACTTCAAAAACCCGCTTCCAGTTAAATGTCAGAGAAGTATGTAAAAACCCGCTTGCAACGAAATGATTCCAGAGCACGTAAAACCCGCTTGCAACGAAATGACTCCAGAACACGTAAAAACCCGCTTGCAACGAAATGACTCCAGAGCACTTAAAAACCCGCATGCAACGAAATGACTCCAGAGCACTTAAAAACTCGCTTGCAACGAAATGACTCCAGAGTACTTAAAAACTCGCTTGCAACGAAATGACTCCAGAACACTTAAAAACCCGCTTGCAACGAAATGACTCCAGAGTACTTAAAAACCCACTTACAACAAAATGACTCCAGAGCACTTCAAAACCCGCTTGCAACGAAATGACTCCAGAACACTTAAAAACCCGCTTGCAACGAAATGACTCCAGAGTACTTAAAAACCCGCTTGCAACGAAATGACTCCAGAGCACGAAAAACCGCTTGCAACGAAATGACTCCAGAGCACTTAAAAACCCGCTTGCAACGAAATGACTCCAGAACACTTAAAAACCCGCTTGCAACGAAATGACTCCAGTGCACTTAAAAACCCGCTTGCAACGAAATGCCTCCAGAGCACTTGAAAACCCGCTTGCAACGAAATGACTCCAGAGCACTTAAAAACCCGCTTGCAACGAAATGACTCCAGAGTACTTAAAAACCCGCTTGCAACGAAATGACTCCAGAGCACTTGAAAACCCGCTTGCAACGAAATGACTCCAGAGCACTTAAAAAACCCACTTCCAGTGAAATGTCTGAGAAGTATGTAAAAACCCGCTTTCAACGAAATGACTCCAGAACACGTAAAAACCGCTTGCAACGAAATGACTCCAGAGCACTTAAAAACCCGCTTGCAACGAAATGACTCCAGAACACTTAAAAACCCGCTTGCAACGAAATGACACCAGTGCACTTAAAAACCCGCTTGCAACGAAATGCCTCCAGAGCACTTAAAAACCGCTTGCAACGAAATGACTCCAGAGCACTTAAAAACCCGCTTGCAATGAAATGAATCCAGAGTACTTAAAAACCCGCTTGCAACGAAATGACTCCAGAGCACTTAAAAACCCGCTTGCAACGAAATGACTCCAGAACACTAAAAACCCGCTTGCAACGAAATGACTCCAGAGCACTTAAAAACCCGCTTGCAACGAAATGACTCCAGACCAATTAAAAACCCGCTTGCAACGAAATGACTCCAGAGCACTTGAAAACCCGCTTGCAACGAAATGACTCCAGAGCACTTAAAAAACGCGCTTCCAGTGAAATGTCTGAGAAGTATGTAAAAACCCGCTTGCAACGAAATGACTCCAGAGCACGTAAAAAACCGCTTGCAACGAAATGACTCCAGAGCACTTCAAAAACCCGCTTCCAGTTAAATGTCAGAGAAGTATGTAAAAACCCGCTTGCAACGAAATGATTCCAGAGCACGTAAAACCCGCTTGCAACGAAATGACTCCAGAACACGTAAAAACCCGCTTGCAACGAAATGACTCCAGAGCACTTAAAAACCCGCATGCAACGAAATGACTCCAGAGCACTTAAAAACTCGCTTGCAACGAAATGACTCCAGAGTACTTAAAAACTCGCTTGCAACGAAATGACTCCAGAACACTTAAAAACCCGCTTGCAACGAAATGACTCCAGAGTACTTAAAAACCCACTTACAACAAAATGACTCCAGAGCACTTCAAAACCCGCTTGCAACGAAATGACTCCAGAACACTTAAAAACCCGCTTGCAACGAAATGACTCCAGAGTACTTAAAAACCCGCTTGCAACGAAATGACTCCAGAGCACGAAAAACCGCTTGCAACGAAATGACTCCAGAGCACTTAAAAACCCGCTTGCAACGAAATGACTCCAGAACACTTAAAAACCCGCTTGCAACGAAATGACTCCAGTGCACTTAAAAACCCGCTTGCAACGAAATGCCTCCAGAGCACTTAAAAACCGCTTGCAACGAAATGACTCCAGAGCACTTAAAAACCCGCTTGCAACGAAATGACTCCAGAGTACTTAAAAACCCGCTTGCAACGAAATGACTCCAGAGCACTTGAAAACCCGCTTGCAACGAAATGACTCCAGAACACTAAAAACCCGCTTGGAACGAAATGACTCCAGAGCACTTAAAACCCGCTTGCAACGAAATGACTCCAGAGCACTTAAAAACCCACTTGCAACGAAATGACTCCAGAGCACTTAAAAAACCCGCTTCCAGTGAAATGTCTGAGAAGTATGTAAAAACCCGCTTGCAACGAAATGACTCCAGAGCACGTAAAAAACCGCTTGCAACGAAATGACTCCAGAGCACTTCAAAAACCCGCTTCCAGTTAAATGTCAGAGAAGTATGTAAAAACCCGCTTACAACGAAATGATTCCAGAGCACGTAAAAACCCGCTTGCAACGAAATGACTCCAGAACACGTAAAAACCCGCTTGCAACGAAATGACTCCAGAGCACTTAAAAACCCGCTTGCAACGAAATGCCTCCAGAGCACTTAAAAAACCCACTCCCAGTGAAATGTCTGAGAAGTATTTAAAAACCCGCTTGCAACGAAATGACTCCAGAACACGTAAAAACCCGCTTGCAACGAAATGACTCCAGAGCACTTAAAAACCCGCTTACAACGAAATGCCTTCAGAGCACTTAAAAACCCGCTTGCAACGAAATGACTCCAGAACACTTAAAAACCCGCTTGCAACGAAAAGACTCCAGAGCACTTAAAAACCCGCTTGCAACGAAATGACTCCAGAACACTTAAAAACCCGCTTGCAACGAAATGACTCCAGAGCACTTAAAAACCCGCTTGCAACTAAATGACTCCAGAGCACGTAAAAACCCGCTTGCAACGAAATGACTCCAGAGCACTTAAAAACCCGCTTGCAATGAAATGACTCCAGAACACTTAAAAACCCGCTTGCAACGAAATGACTCCAGTGCACTTAAAAACCTGCTTGCAACGAAATGACTCCAGAGCACTTAAAAACCCGCTTGCAACGAAATGACTCCAGAGCACTTAAAAAACCCGCTTCCAGTGAAATGTCTGAGAAGTATGTAAAAACCCGCTTGCAACGAAATGACTCCAGAGCACGTAAAAACCCGCTTGCAACGAAATGACTCCAGAGCACTTCAAAAACCCGCTTCCAGTTAAATGTCAGAGAAGTATGTAAAAACCCGCTTGCAACGAAATGATTCCAGAGCACGTAAAAACCCGCTTGCAACGAAATGACTCCAGAGTACATAAAAACCCGCTTGCAACGAAATGCCTCCAGAGCACTTAAAAAACCCACTTCCAGTGAAATGTCTGAGAAGTATGTAAAAACCCGCTTTCAACGAAATGACTCCAGAACACGTAAAAACCGCTTGCAACGAAATGACTCCAGAGCACTTAAAAACCCGCTTGCAACGAAATGACTCCAGAACACTTAAAAACCCGCTTGCAACGAAATGACACCAGTGCACTTAAAAACCCGCTTGCAACGAAATGCCTCCAGAGCACTTAAAAACCGCTTGCAACGAAATGACTCCAGAGCACTTAAAAACCCGCTTGCAATGAAATGAATCCAGAGTACTTAAAAACCCGCTTGCAACAAAATGACTCCAGAGCACTTAAAAACCCGCTTGCAACGAAATGACTCCAGAACACTAAAAACCCGCTTGCAACGAAATGACTCCAGAGCACTTAAAAACCCGCTTGCAACGAAATGACTCCAGACCAATTAAAAACCCGCTTGCAACGAAATGACTCCAGAGCACTTGAAAACCCGCTTGCAACGAAATGACTCCAGAGCACTTAAAAAACCCGCTTCCAGTGAAATGTCTGAGAAGTATGTAAAAACCCGCTTGCAACGAAATGACTCCAGAGCACGTAAAAAACCGCTTGCAACGAAATGACTCCAGAGCACTTCAAAAACCCGCTTCCAGTTAAATGTCAGAGAAGTATGTAAAAACCCGCTTGCAACGAAATGATTCCAGAGCACGTAAAACCCGCTTGCAACGAAATGACTCCAGAACACGTAAAAACCCGCTTGCAACGAAATGACTCCAGAGCACTTAAAAACCCGCATGCAACGAAATGACTCCAGAGCACTTAAAAACTCGCTTGCAACGAAATGACTCCAGAGTACTTAAAAACTCGCTTGCAACGAAATGACTCCAGAACACTTAAAAACCCGCTTGCAACGAAATGACTCCAGAGTACTTAAAAACCCACTTACAACAAAATGACTCCAGAGCACTTCAAAACCCGCTTGCAACGAAATGACTCCAGAACACTTAAAAACCCGCTTGCAACGAAATGACTCCAGAGTACTTAAAAACCCGCTTGCAACGAAATGACTCCAGAGCACGAAAAACCGCTTGCAACGAAATGACTCCAGAGCACTTAAAAACCCGCTTGCAACGAAATGACTCCAGAACACTTAAAAACCCGCTTGCAACGAAATGACTCCAGTGCACTTAAAAACCCGCTTGCAACGAAATGCCTACAGAGCACTTAAAAACCGCTTGCAACGAAATGACTCCAGAGCACTTAAAAACCCGCTTGCAACGAAATGACTCCAGAGTACTTAAAAACCCGCTTGCAACGAAATGACTCCAGAGCACTTGAAAACCCGCTTGCAACGAAATGACTCCAGAACACTAAAAACCCGCTTGGAACGAAATGACTCCAGAGCACTTAAAACCCGCTTGCAACGAAATGACTCCAGAGCACTTAAAAACCCACTTGCAACGAAATGACTCCAGAGCACTTAAAAAACCCGCTTCCAGTGAAATGTCTGAGAAGTATGTAAAAACCCGCTTGCAACGAAATGACTCCAGAGCACGTAAAAAACCGCTTGCAACGAAATGACTCCAGAGCACTTCAAAAACCCGCTTCCAGTTAAATGTCAGAGAAGTATGTAAAAACCCGCTTGCAACGAAATGATTCCAGAGCACGTAAAAACCCGCTTGCAACGAAATGACTCCAGAACACGTAAAAACCCGCTTGCAACGAAATGACTCCAGAGCACTTAAAAACCCGCTTAGAACGAAATGCCTTCAGAGCACTTAAAAACCCGCTTGCAACGAAATGACTCCAGAACACTTAAAAACCTGCTTGCAACGAAAAGACTCCAGAGCACTTAAAAACCCGCTTGCAATGAAATGACTCCAGAGCACTTAAAAACCCTCTTGCAACGAAATGACTCCAGAGCACTTAAAAACCCGCTTGCAACGAAATGACTCCAGAGCACTTAAAAAACCCGCTTCCAGTGAAATGTCTGAGAAGTATGTAAAAACCCGCTTGCAACGAAATGACTCCAGAGCACGTAAAAACCCGCTTGCAATGAAATGACTCCAGAGCACTTCAAAAACCCGCTTCCAGTTAAATGTCAGAGAAGTATGTAAAAACCCGCTTGCAACGAAATGATTCCAGAGCACGTAAAAACCCGCTTGCAACGAAATGACTCCAGAGTACTTAAAAACCCGCTTGCAACGAAATGCCTCCAGAGCACTTAAAAAACCCACTTCCAGTGAAATGTCTGAGAAGTATGTAAAAACCCGCTTTCAACGAAATGACTCCAGAACACGTAAAAACCGCGTGCAACGAAATGACTCCAGAGCACTTAAAAACCCGCTTGCAACGAAATGACTCCAGAACACTTAAAAACCCGCTTGCAACGAAATGACACCAGTGCACTTAAAAACCCGCTTGCAACGAAATGCCTCCAGAGCACTTAAAAACCGCTTGCAACGAAATGACTCCAGAGCACTTAAAAACCCGCTTGCAATGAAATGAATCCAGAGTACTTAAAAACCCGCTTGCAACGAAATGACTCCAGAGCACTTAAAAACCCGCTTGCAACGAAATGACTCCAGAACACTAAAAACCCGCTTGCAACGAAATGACTCCAGAGCACTTAAAAACCCGCTTGCAACGAAATGACTCCAGACCAATTAAAAACCCGCTTGCAACGAAATGACTCCAGAGCACTTGAAAACCCGCTTGAAACGAAATGACTCCAGAGCACTTAAAAAACCCGCTTCCAGTGAAATGTCTGAGAAGTATGTAAAAACCCGCTTGCAACGAAATGACTCCAGAGCACGTAAAAAACCGCTTGCAACGAAATGACTCCAGAGCACTTCAAAAACCCGCTTCCAGTTAAATGTCAGAGAAGTATGTAAAAACCCGCTTGCAACGAAATGATTCCAGAGCACGTAAAACCCGCTTGCAACGAAATGACTCCAGAACACGTAAAAACCCGCTTGCAACGAAATGACTCCAGAGCACTTAAAAACCCGCATGCAACGAAATGACTCCAGAGCACTTAAAAACTCGCTTGCAACGAAATGACTCCAGAGTACTTAAAAACTCGCTTGCAACGAAATGACTCCAGAACACTTAAAAACCCGCTTGCAACGAAATGACTCCAGAGTACTTAAAAACCCACTTACAACAAAATGACTCCAGAGCACTTCAAAACCCGCTTGCAACGAAATGACTCCAGAACACTTAAAAACCCGCTTGCAACGAAATGACTCCAGAGTACTTAAAAACCCGCTTGCAACGAAATGACTCCAGAGCAAGAAAAAACCGCTTGCAACGAAATGACTCCAGAGCACTTAAAAACCCGCTTGCAACGAAATGACTCCAGAACACTTAAAAACCCGCTTGCAACGAAATGACTCCAGTGCACTTAAAAACCCGCTTGCAACGAAATGCCTCCAGAGCACTTAAAAACCGCTTGCAACGAAATGACTCCAGAGCACTTAAAAACCCGCTTGCAACGAAATGACTCCAGAGTACTTAAAAACCCGCTTGCAACGAAATGACTCCAGAGCACTTGAAAACCCGCTTGCAACGAAATGACTCCAGAACACTAAAAACCTGCTTGGAACGAAATGACTCCAGAGCACTTAAAACCCGCTTGCAACGAAATGACTCCAGAGCACTTAAAAACCCACTTGCAACGAAATGACTCCAGAGCACTTAAAAAACCCGCTTCCAGTGAAATGTCTGAGAAGTATGTAAAAACCCGCTTGCAACGAAATGACTCCAGAGCACGTAAAAAACCGCTTGCAACGAAATGACTCCAGAGCACTTCAAAAACCCGCTTCCAGTTAAATGTCAGAGAAGTATGTAAAAACCCGCTTGCAACGAAATGATTCCAGAGCACGTAAAAACCCGCTTGCAACGAAATGACTCCAGAACACGTAAAAACCCGCTTGCAACGAAATGACTCCAGAGCACTTAAAAACCCGCTTAGAACGAAATGCCTTCAGAGCACTTAAAAACCCGCTTGCAACGAAATGACTCCAGAACACTTAAAAACCTGCTTGCAACGAAAAGACTCCAGAGCACTTAAAAACCCGCTTGCAATGAAATGACTCCAGAGCAATTAAAAACCCTCTTGCAACGAAATGACTCCAGAGCACTTAAAAACCCGCTTGCAACGAAATGACTCCAGAGCACTTAAAAACTCGCTTGCAACAAAATGACTCCAGAGTACTTAAAAACTCGCTTGCAACGAAATGACTCGAGAACACTTAAAAACCCGCTTGCAACGAAATGACTCCAGAACACTTAAAAACCCGCTTGCAACGAAATGACTCCAGAACACTTAAAAAACCCGCTTCCAGTGAAATGTCTGAGAAGTATGTAAAAACCCGCTTGCAACGAAATGACTCCAGAGCACGTAAAAACCCGCTTGCAACGAAATGACTCCAGAGCACTTCAAAAACCCGCTTCCAGTTAAATGTCAGAGAAGTATGTAAAAACCCGCTTGCAACGAAATGATTCCAGAGCACGTAAAAACCCGCTTGCAACGAAATGACTCCAGAGTACTTAAAAACCCGCTTGCAACGAAATGCCTCCAGAGCACTTAAAAAACCCACTTCCAGTGAAATGTCTGAGAAGTATGTAAAAACCCGCTTTCAACGAAATGACTCCAGAACACGTAAAAACCGCTTGCAACGAAATGACTCCAGAGCACTTAAAAACCCGCTTGCAACGAAATGACTCCAGAACACTTAAAAACCCGCTTGCAACGAAATGACACCAGTGCACTTAAAAACCCGCTTGCAACGAAATGCCTCCAGAGCACTTAAAAACCGCTTGCAACGAAATGACTCCAGAGCACTTAAAAACCCGCTTGCAATGAAATGAATCCAGAGTACTTAAAAACCCGCTTGCAACGAAATGACTCCAGAGCACTTAAAAACCCGCTTGCAACGAAATGACTCCAGAACACTAAAAACCCGCTTGCAACGAAATGACTCCAGAGCACTTAAAAACCCGCTTGCAACGAAATGACTCCAGACCAATTAAAAACCCGCTTGCAACGAAATGACTCCAGAGCACTTGAAAACCCGCTTGCAACGAAATGACTCCAGAGCACTTAAAAAACCCGCTTCCAGTGAAATGTCTGAGAAGTATGTAAAAACCCGCTTGCAACGAAATGACTCCAGAGCACGTAAAAAACCGCTTGCAACGAAATGACTCCAGAGCACTTCAAAAACCCGCTTCCAGTTAAATGTCAGAGAAGTATGTAAAAACCCGCTTGCAACGAAATGATTCCAGAGCACGTAAAACCCGCTTGCAACGAAATGACTCCAGAACACGTAAAAACCCGCTTGCAACGAAATGACTCCAGAGCACTTAAAAACCCGCATGCAACGAAATGACTCCAGAGCACTTAAAAACTCGCTTGCAACGAAATGACTCCAGAGTACTTAAAAACTCGCTTGCAACGAAATGACTCCAGAACACTTAAAAACCCGCTTGCAACGAAATGACTCCAGAGTACTTAAAAACCCACTTACAACAAAATGACTCCAGAGCACTTCAAAACCCGCTTGCAACGAAATGACTCCAGAACACTTAAAAACCCGCTTGCAACGAAATGACTCCAGAGTACTTAAAAACCCGCTTGCAACGAAATGACTCCAGAGCACGAAAAACCGCTTGCAACGAAATGACTCCAGAGCACTTAAAAACCCGCTTGCAACGAAATGACTCCAGAACACTTAAAAACCCGCTTGCAACGAAATGACTCCAGTGCACTTAAAAACCCGCTTGCAACGAAATGCCTCCAGAGCACTTGAAAACCCGCTTGCAACGAAATGACTCCAGAGCACTTAAAAACCCGCTTGCAACGAAATGACTCCAGAGTACTTAAAAACCCGCTTGCAACGAAATGACTCCAGAGCACTTGAAAACCCGCTTGCAACGAAATGACTCCAGAGCACTTAAAAAACCCACTTCCAGTGAAATGTCTGAGAAGTATGTAAAAACCCGCTTTCAACGAAATGACTCCAGAACACGTAAAAACCGCTTGCAACGAAATGACTCCAGAGCACTTAAAAACCCGCTTGCAACGAAATGACTCCAGAACACTTAAAAACCCGCTTGCAACGAAATGACACCAGTGCACTTAAAAACCCGCTTGCAACGAAATGCCTCCAGAGCACTTAAAAACCGCTTGCAACGAAATGACTCCAGAGCACTTAAAAACCCGCTTGCAATGAAATGAATCCAGAGTACTTAAAAACCCGCTTGCAACGAAATGACTCCAGAGCACTTAAAAACCCGCTTGCAACGAAATGACTCCAGAACACTAAAAACCCGCTTGCAACGAAATGACTCCAGAGCACTTAAAAACCCGCTTGCAACGAAATGACTCCAGACCAATTAAAAACCCGCTTGCAACGAAATGACTCCAGAGCACTTGAAAACCCGCTTGCAACGAAATGACTCCAGAGCACTTAAAAAACGCGCTTCCAGTGAAATGTCTGAGAAGTATGTAAAAACCCGCTTGCAACGAAATGACTCCAGAGCACGTAAAAAACCGCTTGCAACGAAATGACTCCAGAGCACTTCAAAAACCCGCTTCCAGTTAAATGTCAGAGAAGTATGTAAAAACCCGCTTGCAACGAAATGATTCCAGAGCACGTAAAACCCGCTTGCAACGAAATGACTCCAGAACACGTAAAAACCCGCTTGCAACGAAATGACTCCAGAGCACTTAAAAACCCGCATGCAACGAAATGACTCCAGAGCACTTAAAAACTCGCTTGCAACGAAATGACTCCAGAGTACTTAAAAACTCGCTTGCAACGAAATGACTCCAGAACACTTAAAAACCCGCTTGCAACGAAATGACTCCAGAGTACTTAAAAACCCACTTACAACAAAATGACTCCAGAGCACTTCAAAACCCGCTTGCAACGAAATGACTCCAGAACACTTAAAAACCCGCTTGCAACGAAATGACTCCAGAGTACTTAAAAACCCGCTTGCAACGAAATGACTCCAGAGCACGAAAAACCGCTTGCAACGAAATGACTCCAGAGCACTTAAAAACCCGCTTGCAACGAAATGACTCCAGAACACTTAAAAACCCGCTTGCAACGAAATGACTCCAGTGCACTTAAAAACCCGCTTGCAACGAAATGCCTCCAGAGCACTTAAAAACCGCTTGCAACGAAATGACTCCAGAGCACTTAAAAACCCGCTTGCAACGAAATGACTCCAGAGTACTTAAAAACCCGCTTGCAACGAAATGACTCCAGAGCACTTGAAAACCCGCTTGCAACGAAATGACTCCAGAACACTAAAAACCCGCTTGGAACGAAATGACTCCAGAGCACTTAAAACCCGCTTGCAACGAAATGACTCCAGAGCACTTAAAAACCCACTTGCAACGAAATGACTCCAGAGCACTTAAAAAACCCGCTTCCAGTGAAATGTCTGAGAAGTATGTAAAAACCCGCTTGCAACGAAATGACTCCAGAGCACGTAAAAAACCGCTTGCAACGAAATGACTCCAGAGCACTTCAAAAACCCGCTTCCAGTTAAATGTCAGAGAAGTATGTAAAAACCCGCTTACAACGAAATGATTCCAGAGCACGTAAAAACCCGCTTGCAACGAAATGACTCCAGAACACGTAAAAACCCGCTTGCAACGAAATGACTCCAGAGCACTTAAAAACCCGCTTAGAACGAAATGCCTTCAGAGCACTTAAAAACCCGCTTGCAACGAAATGACTCCAGAACACTTAAAAACCTGCTTGCAACGAAAAGACTCCAGAGCACTTAAAAACCCGCTTGCAATGAAATGACTCCAGAGCACTTAAAAACCCTCTTGCAACGAAATGACTCCAGAGCACTTAAAAACCCGCTTGCAACGAAATGACTCCAGAGCACTTAAAAACTCGCTTGCAACAAAATGACTCCAGAGTACTTAAAAACTCGCTTGCAACGAAATGACTCCAGAACACTTAAAAACCCGCTTGCAACGAAATGACTCCAGAACACTTAAAAACCCGCTTGCAACGAAATGACTCCAGAACACTTAAAAAACCCGCTTCCAGTGAAATGTCTGAGAAGTATGTAAAAACCCGCTTGCAACGAAATGACTCCAGAGCACGTAAAAACCCGCTTGCAACGAAATGACTCCAGAGCACTTCAAAAACCCGCTTCCAGTTAAATGTCAGAGAAGTATGTAAAAACCCGCTTGCAACGAAATGATTCCAGAGCACGTAAAAACCCGCTTGCAACGAAATGACTCCAGAGTACTTAAAAACCCGCTTGCAACGAAATGCCTCCAGAGCACTTAAAAAACCCACTTCCAGTGAAATGTCTGAGAAGTATGTAAAAACCCGCTTTCAACGAAATGACTCCAGAACACATAAAAACCGCTTGCAACGAAATGACTCCAGAGCACTTAAAAACCCGCTTGCAACGAAATGACTCCAGAACACTTAAAAACCCGCTTGCAACGAAATGACACCAGTGCACTTAAAAACCCGCTTGCAACGAAATGCCTCCAGAGCACTTAAAAACCGCTTGCAACGAAATGACTCCAGAGCACTTAAAAACCCGCTTGCAATGAAATGACTCCAGAGCACTTAAAAACCCGCTTGCAACGAAATGACTCCAGAACACTAAAAACCCGCTTGCAACGAAATGACTCCAGAGCACTTAAAAACCCGCTTGCAACGAAATGACTCCAGACCAATTAAAAACCCGCTTGCAACGAAATGACTCCAGAGCACTTGAAAACCCGCTTGCAACGAAATGACTCCAGAGCACTTAAAAAACCCACTTCCAGTGAAATGTCTGAGAAGTATGTAAAAACCCGCTTGCAACGAAATGACTCCAGAGCACGTAAAAAACCGCTTGCAACGAAATGACTCCAGAGCACTTCAAAAACCCGCTTCCAGTTAAATGTCAGAGAAGTATGTAAAAACCCGCTTGCAACGAAATGATTCCAGAGCACGTAAAACCCGCTTGCAACGAAATGACTCCAGAACACGTAAAAACCCGCTTGCAACGAAATGACTCCAGAGCACTTAAAAACCCGCATGCAACGAAATGACTCCAGAGCACTTAAAAACTCGCTTGCAACGAAATGACTCCAGAGTACTTAAAAACTCGCTTGCAACGAAATGACTCCAGAACACTTAAAAACCCGCTTGCAACGAAATGACTCCAGAGTACTTAAAAACCCACTTACAACAAAATGACTCCAGAGCACTTCAAAACCCGCTTGCAACGAAATGACTCCAGAACACTTAAAAACCCGCTTGCAACGAAATGACTCCAGAGTACTTAAAAACCCGCTTGCAACGAAATGACTCCAGAGCACGAAAAACCGCTTGCAACGAAATGACTCCAGAGCACTTAAAAACCCGCTTGCAACGAAATGACTCCAGTGCACTTAAAAACCCGCTTGCAACGAAATGCCTCCAGGGCACTTAAAAACCGCTTGCAACGAAATGACTCCAGAGCACTTAAAAACCCGCTTGCAACGAAATGACTCCAGAGTACTTAAAAACCCGCTTGCAACGAAATGACTCCAGAGCACTTGAAAACCCGCTTGCAACGAAATGACTCCAGAACACTAAAAACCCGCTTGGAACGAAATGACTCCAGAGCACTTAAAAACCCGCTTGCAACGAAATGACTCCAGAGCACTTAAAAACCCACTTGCAACGAAATGACTCCAGAGCACTTGAAAACCCGCTTGCAATGAAATGACTCCAGAGCACTTAAAAAACCCGCTTCCAGTGAAATGTCTGAGAAGTATGTAAAAACCCGCTTGCAACGAAATGACTCCAGAGCACGTAAAAAACCGCTTGCAACGAAATGACTCCAGAGCACTTCAAAAACCCGCTTCCAGTTAAATGTCAGAGAAGTATGTAAAAACCCGCTTGCAACGAAATGATTCCAGAGCACGTAAAAACCCGCTTGCAACGAAATGACTCCAGAACACGTAAAAACCCGCTTGCAACGAAATGACTCCAGAGCACTTAAAAACCCGCTTAGAACGAAATGCCTTCAGAGCACTTAAAAACCCGCTTGCAACGAAATGACTCCAGAACACTTAAAAACCTGCTTGCAACGAAAAGACTCCAGAGCACTTAAAAACCCGCTTGTAATGAAATGACTCCAGAGCACTTAAAAACCCTCTTGCAACGAAATGACTCCAGAGCACTTAAAAACCCGCTTGCAACGAAATGACTCCAGAGCACTTAAAAACTCGCTTGCAACAAAATGACTCCAGAGTACTTAAAAACTCGCTTGCAACGAAATGACTCCAGAACACTTAAAAACCCGCTTGCAACGAAATGACTCCAGAACACTAAAAACCCGCTTGCAACGAAATGACTCCAGAACACTAAAAACCCGCTTGCAACGAAATGACTCCAGAGCACTTAAAAACCCGCTTGCAACGAAATGACTCCAGAGCACTTGAAAACCCGCTTGCAACGAAATGACTCCAGAGCACTTAAAAAACCCGCTTCCAGTGAAATGTCTGAGAAGTATGTAAAAACCCGCTTGCAACGAAATGACTCCAGAGCACTTAAAAACCCGCTTGCAACGAAATGACTCCAGAGCACTTCAAAAACCCGCTTCGAGTTAAATGTCAGAGAAGTATGTAAAAACACGCTTGCAACGAAATGATTCCAGAGCACGTAAAAACCCGCTTGCAACGAAATGACTCCAGAGTACTTAAAAACCCGCTTGCAACGAAATGCCTCCAGAGCACTTAAAAAACCCACTTCCAGTGAAATGTCTGAGAAGTATTTAAAAACCCGCTTGCAACGAAATGACTCCAGAACACGTAAAAACCCGCTTGCAACGAAATGACTCCAGAGCACTTAAAAACCCGCTTACAACGAAATGCCTTCAGAGCACTTAAAAACCCGCTTGCAACGAAATGACTCCAGAACACTTAAAAACCCGCTTGCAACGAAAAGACTCCAGAGCACTTAAAAACCCGCTTGCAACGAAATGACTCCAGAGCACTTAAAAACCCTCTTGCAACGAAATGACTCCAGAGCACTTAAAAACCCGCTTGCAAGGAAATGACTCCAGAGCACTTAAAAAGTCGCTTGCAACGAAATGACTCCAGAGTACTTAAAAACTCGCTTGCAACGAAATGACTCCAGAACACTTAAAAACCCGCTTGCAACGAAATGACTCCAGAGTACTTAAAAACCCACTTACAACAAAATGACTCCAGAGCACTTAAAAACCCGCTTGCAACGAAATGACTCCAGAACACTTAAAAACCCGCTTGCAACGAAATGACTCCAGAGCACTTAAAAACCCGCTTGCAACTAAATGACTCCAGAGCACGTAAAAACCCGCTTGCAACGAAATGACTCCAGAGCACTTAAAAACCCGCTTGCAATGAAATGACTCCAGTGCACTTAAAAACCCGCTTGCAACGAAATGACTCCAGTGCACTTAAAAACCCGCTTGCAACGAAATGACTCCAGAGCACTTAAAAACCCGCTTGCAACGAAATGACTCCAGAGCACTTAAAAAACCCGCTTCCAGTGAAATGTCTGAGAAGTATGTAAAAACCCGCTTGCAACGAAATGACTCCAGAGCACGTAAAAACCCGCTTGCAACGAAATGACTCCAGAGCACTTCAAAAACCCGCTTCCAGTTAAATGTCAGAGAAGTATGTAAAAACCCGCTTGCAACGAAATGATTCCAGAGCACGTAAAAACCCGCTTGCAACGAAATGACTCCAGAGTACTTAAAAACCCGCTTGCAACGAAATGCCTCCAGAGCACTTAAAAAACCCACTTCCAGTGAAATGTCTGAGAAGTATGTAAAAACCCGCTTTCAACGAAATGACTCCAGAACACGTAAAAACCCGCTTGCAACGAAATGACTCCAGAGCACTTAAAAACCCGCTTACAACGAAATGCCTTCAGAGCACTTAAAAACCCGCTTGCAACGAAATGACTCCAGAGCACTTAAAAACCCGCTTGCAACGAAATGACTCCAGAACACTAAAAACCCGCTTGCAACGAAATGACTCCAGAGCACTTGAAAACCCGCTTGCAACGAAATGACTCCAGAGCACTTAAAAAACCCGCTTCCAGTGAAATGTCTGAGAAGTATGTAAAAACCTGCTTGCAACGAAATGACTCCAGAGCACGTAAAAACCCGCTTGCAACGAAATGACTCCAGAGCACTTCAAAAACCCGCTTCCAGTGAAATGCCTGAGAAGTATGTAAAAACCCGCTTGCAACGAAATGATTCCAGAGCACGTAAAAACCCGCTTGCAACGAAATGACTCCAGAGTACTTAAAAACCCGCTTGCAACGAAATGCCTCCAGAGCACTTAAAAAACCCACTTCCAGTGAAATGTCTGAGAAGTATGTAAAAACCCGCTTGCAACGAAATGACTCCAGAACACGTAAAAACCCGCTTGCAACGAAATGACTCCAGAGCACTTAAAAACCCGCTTACAACGAAATGCCTTCAGAGCACTTAAAAACCCGCTTGCAACGAAATGACTCCAGAACACTAAAAACCCGCTTGGAACGAAATGACTCCAGAGCACTTAAAAACCCGCTTGCAACGAAATGACTCCAGAGCACTTAAAAACCCACTTGCAACGAAATGACTCCAGAGCACTTGAAAACCCGCTTGCAACGAAATGACTCCAGAGCACTTAAAAAACCCGCTTCCAGTGAAATGTCTGAGAAGTATGTAAAAACCCGCTTGCAACGAAATGACTCCAGAGCACGTAAAAAACCGCTTGCAACGAAATGACTCCAGAGCACTTCAAAAACCCGCTTCCAGTTAAATGTCAGAGAAGTATGTAAAAACCCGCTTGCAACGAAATGATTCCAGAGCACGTAAAAACCCGCTTGCAACGAAATGACTCCAGAGTACTTAAAAACCCGCTTGCAACGAAATGCCTCCAGAGCACTTAAAAAACCCACTTCCAGTGAAATGTCTGAGAAGTATGTAAAAACCCGCTTTCAACGAAATGACTCCAGAACACGTAAAAACCCGCTTGCAACGAAATGACTCCAGAGCACTTAAAAACCCGCTTACAACGAAATGCCTTCAGAGCACTTAAAAACCCGCTTGCAACGAAATGACTCCAGAACACTTAAAAACCCGCTTGCAACGAAAAGACTCCAGAGCACTTAAAAACCCGCTTGCAACGAAATGACTCCAGAGCACTTAAAAACCCTCTTGCAACGAAATGACTCCAGAGCACTTAAAAACCCGCTTGCAAGGAAATGACTCCAGAGCACTTAAAAACTCGCTTGCAACGAAATGACTCCAGAGTACTTAAAAACTCGCTTGCAACGAAATGACTCCAGAACACTTAAAAACCCGCTTGCAACGAAAGGACTCCAGAGTACTTAAAAACCCACTTACAACAAAATGACTCCAGAGCACTTAAAAACCCGCTTGCAACGAAATGACTCCAGAACACTTAAAAACCCGCTTGTAACGAAATGACTCCAGAGCACTTAAAAACCCGCTTGCAACGAAATGACTCCAGAGTACTTAAAAACCCGCTTGCAACGAAATGACTCCAGAGCACTTAAAAACCCGCTTGCAACGAAATGACACCAGAACACTAAAAACCCGCTTGCAACGAAATGACTCCAGAGCACTTGAAAACCCGCTTGCAACGAAATGACTCCAGAGCACTTAAAAAACCCGCTTCCAGTGAAATGTCTGAGAAGTATGTAAAAACCCGCTTGCAACGAAATGATTCCAGAGCACGTAAAAACCCGCTTGCAACGAAATGACTCCAGAGTACTTAAAATCCCGCTTGCAACGAAATGCCTCCAGAGCACTTTAAAAACCCACTTCCAGTGAAATGTCTGAGAAGTATGTAAAAACCTGCTTGCAACGAAATGACTCCAGAACACGTAAAAACCCGCTTGCAACGAAATGACTCCAGAGCACTTAAAAACCCGCTTACAACGAAATGCCTTCAGAGCACTTAAAAACCCGCTTGCAACGAAATGACTCCAGAACACTTAAAAACCCGCTTGCAACGAAAAGACTCCAGAGCACTTAAAAACCCGCTTGCAACGAAATGACTCCAGAGCACTTAAAAACTCGCTTGCAACGAAATGACTCCAGAGTACTTAAAAACTCGCTTGCAACGAAATGACTCCAGAACACTTAAAAACCCGCTTGCAACGAAATGACTCCAGAGTACTTAAAAACCAACTTACAACAAAATGACTCCAGAGCACTTAAAAACCCGCTTGCAACGAAATGACTCCAGAGCACTTAAAAACCCGCTTGCAACGAAATGACTCCAGAGCACGTAAAAACCCGCTTGAAACGAAATGACTCCAGAGCACTTAAAAACCCGCTTGCAATGAAATGACTCCAGAGCACTTACAAACCCGCTTGCAACGAAATGACTCCAGTGCACTTAAAAACCCGCTTGCAACGAAATGACTCCAGAGCACTTAAAAACCCGCTTGCAACGAAATGACTCCAGAGCACTTAAAAACCCGCTTGCAACGAAATGACTCCAGAGTACTTAAAAACCCGCTTGCAACGAAATGACTCCAGAGCACTTAAAAACCCGCTTGCAACGAAATGACTCCAGAACACTAAAAACCCGCTTGCAACGAAATGACTCCAGAGCACTTAAAAACCCGCTTGCAACGAAATGACTCCAGAGCACTTAAAAACCCGCTTGCAATGAAATGACTCCAGAGCACTTAAAAACCCGCTTGCAACGAAATGACTCCAGAGTACTTAAAAACCCACTTACAACAAAATGACTCCAGAGCACTTAAAAACCCGCTTGCAACGAAATGACTCCAGAACACTTAAAAACCCGCTTGCAACGAAATGACTCCAGAGCACTTAAAAACCCGCTTGCAACTAAATGACTCCAGAGCACGTAAAAACCCGCTTGCAACGAAATGACTCCAGAGCACTTAAAAACCCGCTTGCAATGAAATGACTCCAGAACACTTAAAAACCCGCTTGCAACGAAATGACTCCAGTGCACTTAAAAACCCGCTTGCAACGAAATGACTCCAGAGCACTTAAAAACCCGCTTGCAACGAAATGACTCCAGAGCACTTAAAAAACCCGCTTCCAGTGAAATGTCTGAGAAGTATGTAAAAACCCGCTTTCAACGAAAGTAAAAACCGCTTGCAACGAAATGACTCCAGAGCACATAAAAACCCGCTTGCAACGAAATGACTCCAGAACACTTAAAAACCCGCTTGCAACGAAATGACACCAGTGCACTTAAAAACCCGCTTGCAACGAAATGCCTCCAGAGCACTTAAAAACCGCTTGCAACGAAATGACTCCAGAGCACTTAAAAACCCGCTTGCAATGAAATGAATCCAGAGTACTTAAAAACCCGCTTGCAACGAAATGACTCCAGAGCACTTAAAAACCCGCTTGCAACGAAATGACTCCAGAACACTAAAAACCCGCTTGCAACGAAATGACTCCAGAGCACTTAAAAACCCGCTTGCAACGAAATGACTCCAGACCAATTAAAAACCCGCTTGCAACGAAATGACTCCAGAGCACTTGAAAACCCGCTTGCAACGAAATGACTCCAGAGCACTTAAAAAACCCGCTTCTAGTGAAATGTCTGAGAAGTATGTAAAAACCCGCTTGCAACGAAATGACTCCAGAGCACGTAAAAAACCGCTTGCAACGAAATGACTCCAGAGCACTTCAAAAACCCGCTTCCAGTTAAATGTCAGAGAAGTATGTAAAAACCCGCTTGCAACGAAATGATTCCAGAGCACGTAAAACCCGCTTGCAACGAAATGACTCCAGAACACGTAAAAACCCGCTTGCAACGAAATGACTCCAGAGCACTTAAAAACCCGCATGCAACGAAATGACTCCAGAGCACTTAAAAACTCGCTTGCAACGAAATGACTCCAGAGTACTTAAAAACTCGCTTGCAACGAAATGACTCCAGAACACTTAAAAACCCGCTTGCAACGAAATGACTCCAGAGTACTTAAAAACCCACTTACAACAAAATGACTCCAGAGCACTTCAAAACCCGCTTGCAACGAAATGACTCCAGAACACTTAAAAACCCGCTTGCAACGAAATGACTCCAGAGTACTTAAAAACCCGCTTGCAACGAAATGACTCCAGAGCACGAAAAACCGCTTGCAACGAAATGACTCCAGAGCACTTAAAAACCCGCTTGCAACGAAATGACTCCAGAACACTTAAAAACCCGCTTGCAACGAAATGACTCCAGTGCACTTAAAAACCCGCTTGCAACGAAATGCCTCCAGAGCACTTAAAAACCGCTTGCAACGAAATGACTCCAGAGCACTTAAAAACCCGCTTGCAACGAAATGACTCCAGAGTACTTAAAAACCCGCTTGCAACGAAATGACTCCAGAGCACTTGAAAACCCGCTTGCAACGAAATGACTCCAGAACACTAAAAACCCGCTTGGAACGAAATGACTCCAGAGCACTTAAAAACCCGCTTGCAACGAAATGACTCCAGAGCACTTAAAAACCCACTTGCAACGAAATGACTCCAGAGCACTTGAAAACCCGCTTGTAACGAAATGACTCCAGAGCACTTAAAAAACCCGCTTCCAGTGAAATGTCTGAGAAGTATGTAAAAACCCGCTTGCAACGAAATGACTCCAGAGCACGTAAAAAACCGCTTGCAACGAAATGACTCCAGAGCACTTCAAAAACCCGCTTCCAGTTAAATGTCAGAGAAGTATGTAAAAACCCGCTTGCAACGAAATGATTCCAGAGCACGTAAAAACCCGCTTGCAACGAAATGACTCCAGAACACGTAAAAACCCGCTTGCAACGAAATGACTCCAGAGCACTTAAAAACCCGCTTAGAACGAAATGCCTTCAGAGCACTTAAAAACCCGCTTGCAACGAAATGACTCCAGAACACTTAAAAACCTGCTTGCAACGAAAAGACTCCAGAGCACTTAAAAACCCGCTTGCAATGAAATGACTCCAGAGCACTTAAAAACCCTCTTGCAACGAAATGACTCCAGAGCACTTAAAAACCCGCTTGCAACGAAATGACTCCAGAGCACTTAAAAACTCGCTTGCAACAAAATGACTCCAGAGTACTTAAAAACTCGCTTGCAATGAAATGACTCCAGAGCACTTACAAACCCGCTTGCAACGAAATGACTCCAGTGCACTTAAAAACCCGCTTGCAACGAAATGACTCCAGAGCACTTAAAAACCCGCTTGCAACGAAATGACTCCAGAGCACTTAAAAACCCGCTTGCAACGAAATGACTCCAGAGTACTTAAAAACCCGCTTGCAACGAAATGAATCCAGAGCACTTAAAAACCCGCTTGCAACGAAATGACTCCAGAACACTAAAAACCCGCTTGCAACGAAATGACTCCAGAGCACTTAAAAACCCGCTTGCAACGAAATGACTCCAGAGCACTTAAAAACCCGCTTGCAACGAAATGACTCCAGAGCACTTAAAAACCCGCTTGCAACGAAATGACTCCAGAGTACTTAAAAACCCACTTACAACAAAATGACTCCAGAGCACTTAAAAACCCGCTTGCAACGAAATGACTCCAGAACACTTAAAAACCCGCTTGCAACGAAATGACTCCAGAGCACTTAAAAACCCGCTTGCAACTAAATGACTCCAGAGCACGTAAAAACCCGCTTGCAACGAAATGACTCCAGAGCACTTAAAAACCCGCTTGCAATGAAATGACTCCAGAACACTTAAAAACCCGCTTGCAACGAAATGACTCCAGTGCACTTAAAAACCCGCTTGCAACGAAATGACTCCAGAGCACTTAAAAACCCGCTTGCAACGAAATGACTCCAGAGCACTTAAAAAACCCGCTTCCAGTGAAATGTCTGAGAAGTATGTAAAAACCCGCTTTCAACGAAAGTAAAAACCGCTTGCAACGAAATGACTCCAGAGCACATAAAAACCCGCTTGCAACGAAATGACTCCAGAACACTTAAAAACCCGCTTGCAACGAAATGACACCAGTGCACTTAAAAACCCGCTTGCAACGAAATGCCTCCAGAGCACTTAAAAACCGCTTGCAACGAAATGACTCCAGAGCACTTAAAAACCCGCTTGCAATGAAATGAATCCAGAGTACTTAAAAACCCGCTTGCAACGAAATGACTCCAGAGCACTTAAAAACCCGCTTGCAACGAAATGACTCCAGAACACTAAAAACCCGCTTGCAACGAAATGACTCCAGAGCACTTAAAAACCCGCTTGCAACGAAATGACTCCAGACCAATTAAAAACCCGCTTGCAACGAAATGACTCCAGAGCACTTGAAAACCCGCTTGAAACGAAATGACTCCAGAGCACTTAAAAAACCCGCTTCCAGTGAAATGTCTGAGAAGTATGTAAAAACCCGCTTGCAACGAAATGACTCCAGAGCACGTAAAAAACCGCTTGCAACGAAATGACTCCAGAGCACTTCAAAAACCCGCTTCCAGTTAAATGTCAGAGAAGTATGTAAAAACCCGCTTGCAACGAAATGATTCCAGAGCACGTAAAACCCGCTTGCAACGAAATGACTCCAGAACACGTAAAAACCCGCTTGCAACGAAATGACTCCAGAGCACTTAAAAACCCGCATGCAACGAAATGACTCCAGAGCACTTAAAAACTCGCTTGCAACGAAATGACTCCAGAGTACTTAAAAACTCGCTTGCAACGAAATGACTCCAGAACACTTAAAAACCCGCTTGCAACGAAATGACTCCAGAGTACTTAAAAACCCACTTACAACAAAATGACTCCAGAGCACTTCAAAACCCGCTTGCAACGAAATGACTCCAGAACACTTAAAAACCCGCTTGCAACGAAATGACTCCAAAGTACTTAAAAACCCGCTTGCAACGAAATGACTCCAGAGCACGAAAAACCGCTTGCAACGAAATGACTCCAGAGCACTTAAAAACCCGCTTGCAACGAAATGACTCCAGAACACTTAAAAACCCGCTTGCAACGAAATGACTCCAGTGCACTTAAAAACCCGCTTGCAACGAAATGCCTCCAGAGCACTTAAAAACCGCTTGCAACGAAATGACTCCAGAGCACTTAAAAACCCGCTTGCAACGAAATGACTCCAGAATACTTAAAAACCCGCTTGCAACGAAATGACTCCAGAGCACTTGAAAACCCGCTTGCAACGAAATGACTCCAGAACACTAAAAACCCGCTTGGAACGAAATGACTCCAGAGCACTTAAAAACCCGCTTGCAACGAAATGACTCCAGAGCACTTAAAAACCCACTTGCAACGAAATGACTCCAGAGCACTTGAAAACCCGCTTGCAACGAAATGACTCCAGAGCACTTAAAAAACCCGCTTCCAGTGAAATGTCTGAGAAGTATGTAAAAACCCGCTTGCAACGAAATGACTCCAGAGCACGTAAAAAACCCGCTTGCAACGAAATGACTCCAGAGCACTTAAAAACCCGCTTACAACGAAATGCCTTCAGAGCACTTAAAAACCCGCTTGCAACGAAATGACTCCAGAACACTTAAAAACCCGCTTGCAACGAAAAGACTGCAGAGCACTTAAAAACCCGCTTGCAACGAAATGACTCCAGAGCACTTAAAAACTCGCTTGCAACGAAATGACTCCAGAGTACTTAAAAACTCGCTTGCAACGAAATGACTCCAGAACACTTAAAAACCCGCTTGCAACGAAATGACTCCAGAGTACTTAAAAACCAACTTACAACAAAATGACTCCAGAGTACTTAAAAACCCGCTTGCAACGAAATGACTCCAGAACACTTAAAAACCCGCTTGCAACGAAATGACTCCAGAGCACTTAAAAACCCGCTTGCAACGAAATGACTCCAGAGCACGTAAAAACCCGCTTGAAACGAAATGACTCCAGAGCACTTAAAAACCCGCTTGCAATGAAATGACTCCAGAACACTTACAAACCCGCTTGCAACGAAATGACTCCTGTGCACTTAAAAACCCGCTTGCAACGAAATGACTCCAGAGCACTTAAAAACCCGCTTGCAACGAAATGACTCCAGAGCACTTAAAAACCCGCTTGCAACGAAATGACTCCAGAGTACTTAAAAACCCGCTTGCAACGAAATGACTCCAGAGCACTTAAAAACCCGCTTGCAACGAAATGACTCCAGAACACTAAAAACCCGCTTGCAACGAAATGACTCCAGAGCACTTCAAAAACCCGCTTCCAGTTAAATGTCAGAGAAGTATGTAAAAACCCGCTTGCAACGAAATGATTCCAGAGCACGTAAAAACCCGCTTGCAACGAAATGACTCCAGAGTACTTAAAAACCCGCTTGCAACGAAATACCTCCAGAGCACTTAAAAAACCCACTTCCAGTGAAATGTCTGAGAAGTATGTAAAAACCCGCTTGCAACGAAATGACTCCAGAACACGTAAAAACCCGCTTGCAACGCAATGACTCCAGAGCACTTAAAAACCCGCTTACAACGAAATGCCTTCAGAGCACTTAAAAACCCGCTTGCAATGAAATGACTCCAGAACACTTAAAAACCCGCTTGCAACGAAAAGACTCCAGAGCACTTAAAAAGCCGCTTGCAACGAAATGACTCCAGAACACTTAAAAACCCGCTTGCAACGAAATGACTCCAGAGCACTTAAAAACCCGCTTGCAACGAAATGACTCCAGAACACTTAAAACCCCGCTTGCAACGAAATGACTCCAGAGTACTTAAAAACCCGCTTGCAACGAAATGACTCCAGAGCACTTAAAAAACCCGCTTCCAGTGAAATGTCTGAGAAGTATGTAAAAACCCGCTTGCAACGAAATGACTCCAGAGCACGTAAAAACCCGCTTGCAACGAAATGACTCCAGAGCACTTATTAAACCCGCTTCCAGTTAAATGTCAGAGAAGTATGTAAAAACCCGCTTGCAACGAAATGATTCCAGAGCACGTAAAACCCGCTTGCAACGAAAAGACTCCAGAACACGTAAAACCCGCTTGCAACGAAATGACTGCAGAGCACTTAAAAACCCGCTTACAACGAAATGCCTTCAGAGCACTTAAAAACCCGCTTGCAACGAAATGACTCCAGAACACTTAAAAACCCGCTTGCAACGAAAAGAATCCAGAGCACTTAAAAACCCGCTTGCAATGAAATGACTCCAGAGCACTTAAAAACCCTCTTGCAACGAAATGACTCCAGAGCACTTAAAAACCCGCTTGCAACGAAATGACTCCAGAGCACTTAAAAACTCGCTTGCAACAAAATGACTCCAGAGTACTTAAAAACTCCCTTGCAACGAAATGACTCCAGAACACTTAAAAACCCGCTTGCAACGAAATGACTCCAGAACACTAAAAACCCGCTTGCAACGAAATGACTCCAGAACACTAAAAACCCGCTTGCAACGAAATGACTCCAGAGCACTTAAAAATCCGCTTGCAACGAAATGACTCCAGAGCACTTGAAAACCCGCTTGCAACGAAATGACTCCAGAGCACTTAAAAAACCCGCTTCCAGTGAAATGTCTGAGAAGTATGTAAAAACCCGCTTGCAACGAAATGACTCCAGAGCACTTAAAAACCCGCTTGCAACGAAATGACTCCAGAGCACTTCAAAAACCCGCTTCCAGTTAAATGTCAGAGAAGTATGTAAAAACCCGCTTGCAACGAAATGACTCCAGAGCACGTAAAAACCCGCTTGCAACGAAATGACTCCAGAGCACTTATTAAACCCGCTTCCAGTTAAATGTCAGAGAAGTATGTAAAAACCCGCTTGCAACGAAATGATTCCAGAGCACGTAAAACCCGCTTGCAACGAAAAGACTCCAGAACACGTAAAACCCGCTTGCAACGAAATGACTGCAGAGCACTTAAAAACCCGCTTACAACGAAATGCCTTCAGAGCACTTAAAAACCCGCTTGCAACGAAATGACTCCAGAACACTTAAAAACCCGCTTGCAACGAAAAGAATCCAGAGCACTTAAAAACCCGCTTGCAATGAAATGACTCCAGAGCACTTAAAAACCCTCTTGCAACGAAATGACTCCAGAGCACTTAAAAACCCGCTTGCAACGAAATGACTCCAGAGCACTTAAAAACTCGCTTGCAACAAAATGACTCCAGAGTACTTAAAAACTCCCTTGCAACGAAATGACTCCAGAACACTTAAAAACCCGCTTGCAACGAAATGACTCCAGAACACTAAAAACCCGCTTGCAACGAAATGACTCCAGAACACTAAAAACCCGCTTGCAACGAAATGACTCCAGAGCACTTAAAAATCCGCTTGCAACGAAATGACTCCAGAGCACTTGAAAACCCGCTTGCAACGAAATGACTCCAGAGCACTTCAAAAACCCGCTTCCAGTTAAATGTCAGAGAAGTATGTAAAAACCCGCTTGCAACGAAATGACTCCAGAACACTTAAAAATCTGCTTGCAACGAAATGACTCCAGAGCACTTAAAAACCCGCTTACAACGAAATGCCTTCAGAGCACTTAAAAACCCGCTTGCAACGAAATGACTCCAGAACACTTAAAAACCCGCTTGCAACGAAAAGACTCCAGAGCACTTAAAAAGCCGCTTGCAACGAAATGACTACAGAACACTTAAAAACCCGCTTGCAACGAAATGACTCCAGAGCACTTAAAAACCCGCTTACAACGAAATGACTCCAGAGCACTTCAAAAACCCGCTTCCAGTTAAATGTCAGAGAAGTATGTAAAAACCCGCTTGCAACGAAATGATTCCAGAGCACGTAAAAACCCGCTTGCAACGAAATGACTCCAGAGAACTTAAAAACCCGCTTGCAACGAAATGCCTCCAGAGCAATTAAAAAACCCACTTCCAGTGAAATATCTGAGAAGTATGTAAAAACCCGCTTGCAACGAAATGACTCCAGAGCACGTAAAAACCCGCTTGCAACGAAATGCCTTCAGAGAACTTAAAAACCCGCTTGCAACGAAATGACTCCAGAGTACTTAAAAACCCGCTTGCAATGAAATGCCTCCAGAGCAATTAAAAAACCCACTTCCAGTGAAATATCTGAGAAGTATGTAAAAACCCGCTTGCAACGAAATGACTCCAGAGCACGTAAAAACCCGCTTGCAACGAAATGACTCCAGAGCACTTATTAAACCCGCTTCCAGTTAAATGTCAGAGAAGTATGTAAAAACCCGCTTGCAACGAAATGATTCCAGAGCACGTAAAACCCGCTTGCAACGAAATGACTCCAGAACACGTAAAAACCCGCTTGCAACGAAATGACTCCAGAGCACTTAAAAACCCGCTTACAACGAAATGCCTTCAGAGCACTTAAAAACCCGCTTGCAACGAAATGACTCCAGAACACTTAAAAACCCGCTTGCAACGAAATGACTCCAGAGCACTTAAAAACCCGCTTGCAACGAAATGCCTTCAGAGCACTTAAAAACCCTCTTGCAACGAAATGACTCCAGAACACTTAAAAACCCGCTTGCAATGAAATGACTCCAGAGCACTTAAAAACCCGCTAGCAACGAAATGACTCCAGAGCACTTAAAAACCCGCTTGCAACGAAATGACTCCAGAACACTAAAAACCCGCTTGCAACGAAATGACTCCAGAGCACTTAAAAACCCGCTTGCAACGAAATGACTCCAGAGCACTTAAAAACCCGCTTGCAACGAAATGACTAAAGAGCACTTGAAAACCCGCTTGCAACGAAATGACTCCAGAGCACTTAAAAAACCCGCTCCCAGTGAAATGTCTGAGAAGTATGTAAAAACCTGCTTGCAACGAAATGACTCCAGAGCACGTAAAAACCTGCTTGCAACGAAATGACTCCAGAGCACTTCAAAAACCCGCTTTCAGTTAAATGTCAGAGAAGTATGTAAAAACCCGCTTGCAACGAAATGATTCCAGAGCACGTAAAAACCCGCTTGCAACGAAATGACTCCAGAGTACTTAAAAACCCGCTTGCAAAGAAATACCTCCAGAGCACTTAAAAAACCCACTTTCAGTGAAGTGTCTGAGAAGTATGTAAAAACCCGCTTGCAACGAAATGACTCCAGAACACGTAAAAACCCGCTTGCAACGAAATGACTCCAGAGCACTTAAAAACCCGCTTACAACAAAATGCCTTCAGAGCACTTAAAAACCCGCTTGCAACGAAATGACTCCAGAACACTTAAAAACCCGCTTGCAACGAAAAGACTCCAGAGCACTTAAAAAGCCGCTTGCAACGAAATGACTCCAGAACACTTAAAAACCCGCTTGCAACGAAATGACTCCAGAGCACTTAAAAACCTGCTTGCAACGAAATGACTCCAGAGCACTTAAAAACCCGCTTGCAACGAAATGACTCCAGAGTACTTAAAAACCCGCTTGCAATGAAATGACTCCAGAGCACTTAAAAAACCCGCTTCCAGTGAAATGTCTGAGAAGTATGTAAAAACCCGCTTGCAACGAAATGACTCCAGAGCACGTAAAAACCCGCTTGCAACGAAATGACTCCAGAGCACTTATTAAACCCGCTTCCAGTTAAATGTCAGAGAAGTATGTAAAAACCCGCTTGCAACGAAATGATTCCAGAGCACGTAAAACCCGCTTGCAACGAAATGACTCCAGAACACGTAAAAACCCGCTTGCAACGAAATGACTCCAGAGCACTTAAAAACCCGCTTACAACGAAATGCCTTCAGAACACTTAAAAACCCGCTTGCAACGAAATGACTTCAGAACATTTAAAAACCCGCTTGCAACGAAAAGAATCCAGAGCACTTAAAAACCCGCTTGCAATGAAATGACTCCTGAGCACTTAAAAACCGTCTTGCAACGAAATGACTCCAGAGCACTTAAAAACCCGCTTGCAACGAAATGACTCCAGAGCACTTAAAAACTCGCTTGCAACAAAATGACTCCAGAGTACTTAAAAACTCGCTTGCAACGAAATGACTCCAGAACACTTAAAAACCCGCTTGCAACGAAATGACTCCAGAACACTAAAAACCCGCTTGCAACGAAATGACTCCAGAACACTAAAAAGCCGCTTGCAACGAAATGACTCCAGAGCACTTAAAAATCCGCTTGCAACGGAATGACTCCAGAGCACTTGAAAACCCGCTTGCAACGAAATGACTCCAGAGCACTTAAAAAACCCGCTTCCAGTGAAATGTCTGAGAAGTATGTAAAAACCCGCTTGCAACGAAATGACTCCAGAGCACTTAAAAACCCGCTTGCAACGAAATGACTCCAGAGCACTTCAAAAACCCGCTTCCAGTTAAATGTCAGAGAAGTATGTAAAAACCCGCTTGCAACGAAATGATTCCAGAGCACGTAAAAACCCGCTTGCAACGAAATGACTCCAGAGTACTTAAAAACCCGCTTGTAACGAAATGCCTCCAGAGCACTTGAAAAACCCACTTCCAGTGAAATGTCTGAGAAGTATGTAAAAACCCGCTTGCAACGAAATGACTCCAGAACACTTAAAAACCTGCTTGCAACGAAATGACTCCAGAGCACTTAAAAACCCGCTTACAACGAAATGACTCCAGAGCACTTAAAAACCCGCTTACAACGAAATGCCTTCAGAGCACTTAAAAACCCGCTTGCAACGAAATGACTCCAGAACACTTAAAAACCCGCTTGCAACGAAAAGACTCCAGAGCACTTAAAAAGCCGCTTGCAACGAAATGACTCCAGAACACTTAAAAACCCGCTTGCAATGAAATGACTCCAGAGCACTTAAAAACCTGCTTGCAACGAAATGACTCCAGAGCACTTAAAAACCCGCTTGCAACGAAATGACTCCAGAGTACTTAAAAACCCGCTTGCAATGAAATGACTCCAGAGCACTTAAAAAACCCGCTTCCAGTGAAATGTCTGAGAAGTATGTAAAAACCCGCTTGCAACGAAATGACTCCAGAGCACGTAAAAACCCGCTTGCAACGAAATGACTCCAGAGCACTTATTAAACCCGCTTCCAGTTAAATGTCAGAGAAGTATGTAAAAACCCGCTTGCAACGAAATGATTCCAGAGCACGTAAAACCCGCTTGCAACGAAATGACTCCAGAACACGTAAAAACCCGCTTGCAACGAAATGACTCCAGAGCACTTAAAAACCCGCTTACAACGAAATGCCTTCAGAGCACTTAAAAACCCGCTTGCAACGAAATGACTTCAGAACACTTAAAAACCCGCTTGCAACGAAAAGAATCCAGAGCACTTAAAAACCCGCTTGCAATGAAATGACTCCTGAGCACTTAAAAACCCGCTTGCAACGAAATGACTCCAGAGCACTTAAAAACTCGCTTGCAACAAAATGACTCCAGAGTACTTAAAAACTCGCTTGCAACGAAATGACTCCAGAACACTTAAAAACCCGCTTGCAACGAAATGACTCCAGAACACTAAAAACCCGCTTGCAACGAAATGACTCCAGAACACTAAAAACCCGCATGCAACGAAATGACTCCAGAGCACTTAAAAATCCGCTTGCAACGGAATGACTCCAGAGCACTTGAAAACCCGCTTGCAACGAAATGACTCCAGAGCACTTAAAAAACCCGCTTCCAGTGAAATGTCTGAGAAGTATGTAAAAACCCGCTTGCAACGAAATGACTCCAGAGCACTTAAAAACCCGCTTGCAACGAAATGACTCCAGAGCACTTCAAAAACCCGCTTCCAGTTAAATGTCAGAGAAGTATGTAAAAACCCGCTTGCAACGAAATGATTCCAGAGCACGTAAAAACCCGCTTGCAACGAAATGACTCCAGAGTACTTAAAAACCCGCTTGCAACGAAATGCCTCCAGAGCACTTGAAAAACCCACTTCCAGTGAAATGTCTGAGAAGTATGTAAAAACCCGCTTGCAACGAAATGACTCCAGAACACTTAAAAACCTGCTTGCAACGAAATGACTCCAGAGCACTTAAAAACCCGCTTACAACGAAATGCCTTCAGAGCACTTAAAAACCCGCTTGCAACGAAATGACTCCAGAACACTTAAAAACCCGCTTGCAACGAAAAGACTCCAGAGCACTTAAAAAGCCGCTTGCAACGAAATGACTCCAGAACACTTAAAAACCCGCTTGCAACGAAATGACTCCAGAGCACTTAAAAACCCGCTTGCAACGAAATGACTCCAGAGCACTTCAAAAACCCGCTTCCAGTTAAATGTCAGAGAAGTATGTAAAAACCCGCTTGCAACGAAATGATTCCAGAGCACGTAAAAACCCGCTTGCAACGAAATGACTCCAGAGAACTTAAAAACCCGCTTGCAACGAAATGCCTCCAGAGCAATTAAAAAACCCACTTCCAGTGAAATATCTGAGAAGTATGTAAAAACCCGCTTGCAACGAAATGACTCCAGAGCACGTAAAAACCCGCTTGCAACGAAATGCCTTCAGAGAACTTAAAAACCCGCTTGCAACGAAATGACTCCAGAGTACTTAAAAACCCGCTTGCAACGAAATGCCTCCAGAGCAATTAAAAAACCCACTTCCAGTGAAATATCTGAGAAGTATGTAAAAACCCGCTTGCAACGAAATGACTCCAGAGCACGTAAAAACCCGCTTGCAACGAAATGACTCCAGAGCACTTATTAAACCCGCTTCCAGTTAAATGTCAGAGAAGTATGTAAAAACCCGCTTGCAACGAAATGATTCCAGAGCACGTAAAACCCGCTTGCAACGAAATGACTCCAGAACACGTAAAAACCCGCTTGCAACGAAATGACTCCAGAGCACTTAAAAACCCGCTTACAACGAAATGCCTTCAGAGCACTTAAAAACCCGATTGCAACGAAATGACTCCAGAACACTTAAAAACCCGCTTGCAACGAAATGACTCCAGAGCACTTAAAAACCCGCTTGCAACGAAATGCCTTCAGAGCACTTAAAAACCCGCTTGCAACGAAATGACTCCAGAACACTTAAAAACCCGCTTGCAACGAAATGACTCCAGAGCACTTAAAAACCCGCTAGCAACGAAATGACTCCAGAGCACGTAAAAACCCGCTTGCAACGAAATGAATCCAGAGCACTTAAAAACCCGCTTGCAACGAAATGACTCCAGAACACTTAAAAACCTGCTTGCAACGAAATGACTCCAGTGCACTTAAAAACCCGCTTGCAACGAAATGACTCCAGAGCACTTAAAAAACCGCTTGCAACGAAATGACTCCAGAGCACTTAAAAACCCGCTTGCAACGAAATGACTCCAGAGTACTTAAAAACCCGCTTGCAACGAAATGACTCCAGAGCACTTAAAAACCCGCTTGCAACGAAATGACTCCAGAACACTAAAAACCCGCTTGCAACGAAATGACTCCAGAGCACTTAAAAACCCGCTTGCAACGAAATGACTCCAGAGCACTTAAAAACCCGCTGGCAACGAAATGACTAAAGAGCACTTGAAAACCCGCTTGCAACGAAATGACTCCAGAGCACTTAAAAAACCCGCTCCCAGTGAAATGTCTGAGAAGTATGTAAAAACCCGCTTGCAACGAAATGACTCCAGAGCACGTAAAAACCTGCTTGCAACGAAATGACTCCAGAGCACTTCAAAAACCCGCTTCCAGTTAAATGTCAGAGAAGTATGTAAAAACCCGCTTGCAACGAAATGATTCCAGAGCACGTAAAAACCCACTTGCAACGAAATGACTCCAGAGTACTTAAAAACCCGCTTGCAAAGAAATACCTCCAGAGCACTTAAAAAACCCACTTCCAGTGAAGTGTCTGGGAAGTATGTAAAAACCCAATTGCAACGAAATGACTCCAGAACACGTAAAAACCCGCTTGCAACGAAATGACTCCAGAGCACTTAAAAACCCGCTTACAACGAAATGCCTTCAGAGCACTTAAAAACCCGCTTGCAACGAAATGACTCCAGAACACTTAAAAACCCGCTTGCAACGAAAAGACTCCAGAGCACTTAAAAAGCCGCTTGCAACGAAATGACTCCAGAACACTTCAAAACCCGCTTGCAACGAAATGACTCCAGAGCACTTAAAAACCCGCTTGCAACGAAATGACTCCAGAGCACTTAAAAAACCCGCTTCCAGTGAAATGTCTGAGAAGTATGTAAAAACCCGCTTGCAACGAAATGACTCCAGAGTACGTAAAAACCCGCTTGCAACGAAATGACTCCAGAGCACTTATTAAACCCGCTTCCAGTTAAATGTCAGAGAAGTATGTAAAAACCCGCTTGCAACGAAATGATTCCAGAGCACGTAAAACCCGCTTGCAACGAAATGACTCCAGAACACGTAAAAACCCGCTTGCAACGAAATGACTCCAGAGCACTTAAAAACCCGCTTACAACGAAATGCCTTCAGAGCACTTAAAAACCCGCTTGCAACGAAATGACTCCAGAACACTTCAAAACCCGCTTGCAACGAAAAGAATCCAGAGCACTTAAAAACCCGCTTGAAATGAAATGACTCCTGAGCACTTAAAAACCGTCTTGCAACGAAATGACTCCAGAGCACTTAAAAACCCGCTTGCAACGAAATGACTCCAGAGCACTTAAAAACTCGCTTGCAACAAAATGACTCCAGAGTACTTAAAAACTCGCTTGCAACGAAATGACTCCAGAACACTTAAAAACCCGCTTGCAACGAAATGACTCCAGAACACTAAAAACCCGCTTGCAACGAAATGACTCCAGAACACTAAAAACCCGCTTGCAACGAAATGACTCCAGAGCACTTAAAAATCCGCTTGCAACGAAATGACTCCAGAGCACTTGAAAACCCGCTTGCAACGAAATGACTCCAGAGCACTTAAAAAACCCGCTTCCAGTGAAATGTCTGAGAAGTATGTAAAAACCCGCTTGCAACGAAATGACTCCAGAGCACTTAAAAACCCGCTTGCAACGAAATGACTCCAGAGCACTTCAAAAACCCGCTTCCAGTTAAATGTCAGAGAAGTATGTAAAAACCCGCTTGCAACGAAATGATTCCAGAGCACGTAAAAACCCGCTTGCAACGAAATGACTCCAGAGTACTTAAAAACCCGCTTGCAACGAAATGCCTCCAGAGCACTTGAAAAACCCACTTCCAGTGAAATGTCTGAGAAGTATGTAAAAACCCGCTTGCAACGAAATGACTCCAGAACACTTAAAAACCTGCTTGCAACGAAATGACTCCAGAGCACTTAAAAACCCGCTTACAACGAAATGCCTTCAGAGCACTTAAAAACCCGCTTACAACGAAATGCCTTCAGAGCACTTAAAAACCCGCTTGCAACGAAATGACTCCAGAACACTTAAAAACCCGCTTGCAACGAAAAGACTCCAGAGCACTTAAAAAGCCGCTTGCAACGAAATGACTCCAGAACACTTAAAAACCCGCTTGCAATGAAATGACTCCAGAGCACTTAAAAACCTGCTTGCAACGAAATGACTCCAGAGCACTTAAAAACCCGCTTGCAACGAAATGACTCCAGAGTACTTAAAAACCCGCTTGCAATGAAATGACTCCAGAGCACTTAAAAAACCCGCTTCCAGTGAAATGTCTGAGAAGTATGTAAAAACCCGCTTGCAACGAAATGACTCCAGAGCACGTAAAAACCCGCTTGCAACGAAATGACTCCAGAGCACTTATTAAACCCGCTTCCAGTTAAATGTCAGAGAAGTATGTAAAAACCCGCTTGCAACGAAATGATTCCAGAGCACGTAAAACCCGCTTGCAACGAAATGACTCCAGAACACGTAAAAACCCGCTTGCAACGAAATGACTCCAGAGCACTTAAAAACCCGCTTACAACGAAATGCCTTCAGAGCACTTAAAAACCCGCTTGCAACGAAATGACTTCAGAACACTTAAAAACCCGCTTGCAACGAAAAGAATCCAGAGCACTTAAAAACCCGCTTGCAATGAAATGACTCCTGAGCACTTAAAAACCCGCTTGCAACGAAATGACTCCAGAGCACTTAAAAACTCGCTTGCAACAAAATGACTCCAGAGTACTTAAAAACTCGCTTGCAACGAAATGACTCCAGAACACTTAAAAACCCGCTTGCAAAGAAATGACTCCAGAACACTAAAAACCCGCTTGCAACGAAATGACTCCAGAACACTAAAAACCCGCATGCAACGAAATGACTCCAGAGCACTTAAAAATCCGCTTGCAAAGGAATGACTCCAGAGCACTTGAAAACCCGCTTGCAACGAAATGACTCCAGAGCACTTAAAAAACCCGCTTCCAGTGAAATGTCTGAGAAGTATGTAAAAACCCGCTTGCAACGAAATGACTCCAGAGCACTTAAAAACCCGCTTGCAAAGAAATGACTCCAGAGCACTTCAAAAACCCGCTTCCAGTTAAATGTCAGAGAAGTATGTAAAAACCCGCTTGCAACGAAATGATTCCAGAGCACGTAAAAACCCGCTTGCAACGAAATGACTCCAGAGTACTTAAAAACCCGCTTGTAACGAAATGCCTCCAGAGCACTTGAAAAACCCACTTCCAGTGAAATGTCTGAGAAGTATGTAAAAACCCGCTTGCAACGAAATGACTCCAGAACACTTAAAAACCTGCTTGCAACGAAATGACTCCAGAGCACTTAAAAACCCGCTTACAACGAAATGACTCCAGAGCACTTAAAAACCCGCTTACAACGAAATGCCTTCAGAGCACTTAAAAACCCGCTTGCAACGAAATGACTCCAGAACACTTAAAAACCCGCTTGCAACGAAAAGACTCCAGAGCACTTAAAAAGCCGCTTGCAACGAAATGACTCCAGAACACTTAAAAACCCGCTTGCAATGAAATGACTCCAGAGCACTTAAAAACCTGCTTGCAACGAAATGACTCCAGAGCACTTAAAAACCCGCTTGCAACGAAATGACTCCAGAGTACTTAAAAACCCGCTTGCAATGAAATGACTCCAGAGCACTTAAAAAACCCGCTTCCAGTGAAATGTCTGAGAAGTATGTAAAAACCCGCTTGCAACGAAATGACTCCAGAGCACGTAAAAACCCGCTTGCAACGAAATGACTCCAGAGCACTTATTAAACCCGCTTCCAGTTAAATGTCAGAGAAGTATGTAAAAACCCGCTTGCAACGAAATGATTCCAGAGCACGTAAAACCCGCTTGCAACGAAATGACTCCAGAACACGTAAAAACAAGCTTGCAACGAAATGACTCCAGAGCACTTAAAAACCCGCTTACAACGAAATGCCTTCAGAGCACTTAAAAACCCGCTTGCAACGAAATGACTTCAGAACACTTAAAAACCCGCTTGCAACGAAAAGAATCCAGAGCACTTAAAAACCCGCTTGCAATGAAATGACTCCTGAGCACTTAAAAACCCGCTTGCAACGAAATGACTCCAGAGCACTTAAAAACTCGCTTGCAACAAAATGACTCCAGAGTACTTAAAAACTCGCTTGCAACGAAATGACTCCAGAACACTTAAAAACCCGCTTGCAACGAAATGACTCCAGAACACTAAAAACCCGCTTGCAACGAAATGACTCCAGAACACTAAAAACCCGCATGCAACGAAATGACTCCAGAGCACTTAAAAATCCGCTTGCAACGGAATGACTCCAGAGCACTTGAAAACCCGCTTGCAACGAAATGACTCCAGAGCACTTAAAAAACCCGCTTCCAGTGAAATGTCTGAGAAGTATGTAAAAACCCGCTTGCAACGAAATGACTCCAGAGCACTTAAAAACCCGCTTGCAACGAAATGACTCCAGAGCACTTCAAAAACCCGCTTCCAGTTAAATGTCAGAGAAGTATGTAAAAACCCGCTTGCAACGAAATGATTCCAGAGCACGTAAAAACCCGCATGCAACGAAATGACTCCAGAGTACTTAAAAACCCGCTTGCAACGAAATGCCTCCAGAGCACTTGAAAAACCCACTTCCAGTGAAATGTCTGAGAAGTATGTAAAAACCCGCTTGCAACGAAATGACTCCAGAACACTTAAAAACCTGCTTGCAACGAAATGACTCCAGAGCACTTAAAAACCCGCTTACAACGAAATGCCTTCAGAGCACTTAAAAACCCGCTTGCAACGAAATGACTCCAGAACACTTAAAAACCCGCTTGCAACGAAAAGACTCCAGAGCACTTAAAAAGCCGCTTGCAACGAAATGACTCCAGAACACTTAAAAACCCGCTTGCAACGAAATGACTCCAGAGCACTTAAAAACCCGCTTGCAACGAAATGACTCCAGAGCACTTCAAAAATCCGCTTCCAGTTAAATGTCAGAGAAGTATGTAAAAACCCGCTTGCAACGAAATGATTCCAGAGCACGTAAAAACCCGCTTGCAACGAAATGACTCCAGAGAACTTAAAAACCCGCTTGCAACGAAATGCCTCCAGAGCAATTAAAAAACCCACTTCCAGTGAAATATCTGAGAAGTATGTAAAAACCCGCTTGCAACGAAATGACTCCAGAGCACGTAAAAACCCGCTTGCAACGAAATGCCTTCAGAGAACTTAAAAACCCGCTTGCAACGAAATGACTCCAGAGTACTTAAAAACCCGCTTGCAACGAAATGCCTCCAGAGCAATTAAAAAACCCACTTCCAGTGAAATATCTGAGAAGTATGTAAAAACCCGCTTGCAACGAAATGACTCCAGAGCACGTAAAAACCCGCTTGCAACGAAATGACTCCAGAGCACTTATTAAACCCGCTTCCAGTTAAATGTCAGAGAAGTATGTAAAAACCCGCTTGCACCGAAATGATTCCAGAGCACGTAAAACCCGCTTGCAACGAAATGACTCCAGAACACGTAAAAACCCGCTTGCAACGAAATGACTCCAGAGCACTTAAAAACCCGCTTACAACGAAATGCCTTCAGAGCACTTAAAAACCCGATTGCAACGAAATGACTCCAGAACACTTAAAAACCCGCTTGCAACGAAATGACTCCAGAGCACTTAAAAACCCGCTTGCAACGAAATGCCTTCAGAGCACTTAAAAACCCGCTTGCAACGAAATGACTCCAGAACACTTAAAAACCCGCTTGCAACGAAATGACTCCAGAGCACTTAAAAACCCGCTAGCAACGAAATGACTCCAGAGCACGTAAAAACCCGCTTGCAACGAAATGAATCCAGAGCACTTAAAAACCCGCTTGCAACGAAATGACTCCAGAACACTTAAAAACCTGCTTGCAACGAAATGACTCCAGTGCACTTAAAAACCCGCTTGCAACGAAATGACTCCAGAGCACTTAAAAAACCGCTTGCAACGAAATGACTCCAGAGCACTTAAAAACCCGCTTGCAACGAAATGACTCCAGAGTACTTAAAAACCCGCTTGCAACGAAATGACTCCAGAGCACTTAAAAACCCGCTTGCAACGAAATGACTCCAGAACACTAAAAACCCGCTTGCAACGAAATGACTCCAGAGCACTTAAAAACCCGCTTGCAACGAAATGACTCCAGAGCACTTAAAAACCCGCTGGCAACAAAATGACTAAAGAGCACTTGAAAACCCGCTTGCAACGAAATGACTCCAGAGCACTTAAAAAACCCGCTCCCAGTGAAATGTCTGAGAAGTATGTAAAAACCCGCTTGCAACGAAATGACTCCAGAGCACGTAAAAACCTGCTTGCAACGAAATGACTCCAGAGCACTTCAAAAACCCGCTTCCAGTTAAATGTCAGAGAAGTATGTAAAAACCCGCTTGCAACGAAATGATTCCAGAGCACGTAAAAACCCACTTGCAACGAAATGACTCCAGAGTACTTAAAAACCCGCTTGCAAAGAAATACCTCCAGAGCACTTAAAAAACCCACTTCCAGTGAAGTGTCTGGGAAGTATGTAAAAACCCAATTGCAACGAAATGACTCCAGAACACGTAAAAACCCGCTTGCAACGAAATGACTCCAGAGCACTTAAAAACCCGCTTACAACGAAATGCCTTCAGAGCACTTAAAAACCCGCTTGCAACGAAATGACTCCAGAACACTTAAAAACCCGCTTGCAACGAAAAGACTCCAGAGCACTTAAAAAGCCGCTTGCAACGAAATGACTCCAGAACACTTAAAAACCCGCTTGCAACGAAATGACTCCAGAGCACTTAAAAACCCGCTTGCAACGAAATGACTCCAGAGCACTTAAAAAACCCGCTTCCAGTGAAATGTCTGAGAAGTATGTAAAAACCCGCTTGCAACGAAATGACTCCAGAGCACGTAAAAACCCGCTTGCAACGAAATGACTCCAGAGCACTTATTAAACCCGCTTCCAGTTAAATGTCAGAGAAGTATGTAAAAACCCGCTTGCAACGAAATGATTCCAGAGCACGTAAAACCCGCTTGCAACGAAATGACTCCAGAACACGTAAAAACCCGCTTGCAACGAAATGACTCCAGAGCACTTAAAAACCCGCTTACAACGAAATGCCTTCAGAGCACTTAAAAACCCGCTTGCAACGAAATGACTCCAGAACACTTCAAAACCCGCTTGCAACGAAAAGAATCCAGAGCACTTAAAAACCCGCTTGAAATGAAATGACTCCTGAGCACTTAAAAACCGTCTTGCAACGAAATGACTCCAGAGCACTTAAAAACCCGCTTGCAACGAAATGACTCCAGAGCACTTAAAAACTCGCTTGCAACAAAATGACTCCAGAGTACTTAAAAACTCGCTTGCAACGAAATGACTCCAGAACACTTAAAAACCCGCTTGCAACGAAATGACTCCAGAACACTAAAAACCCGCTTGCAACGAAATGACTCCAGAACACTAAAAACCCGCTTGCAACGAAATGACTCCAGAGCACTTAAAAATCCGCTTGCAACGAAATGACTCCAGAGCACTTGAAAACCCGCTTGCAACGAAATGACTCCAGAGCACTTAAAAAACCCGCTTCCAGTGAAATGTCTGAGAAGTATGTAAAAACCCGCTTGCAACGAAATGACTCCAGAGCACTTAAAAACCCGCTTGCAACGAAATGACTCCAGAGCACTTCAAAAACCCGCTTCCAGTTAAATGTCAGAGAAGTATGTAAAAACCCGCTTGCAACGAAATGATTCCAGAGCACGTAAAAACCCGCTTGCAACGAAATGACTCCAGAGTACTTAAAAACCCGCTTGCAACGAAATGCCTCCAGAGCACTTGAAAAACCCACTTCCAGTGAAATGTCTGAGAAGTATGTAAAAACCCGCTTGCAACGAAATGACTCCAGAACACTTAAAAACCTGCTTGCAACGAAATGACTCCAGAGCACTTAAAAACCCGCTTACAACGAAATGCCTTCAGAGCACTTAAAAACCCGCTTACAACGAAATGCCTTCAGAGCACTTAAAAACCCGCTTGCAACGAAATGACTCCAGAACACTTAAAAACCCGCTTGCAACGAAAAGACTCCAGAGCACTTAAAAAGCCGCTTGCAACGAAATGACTCCAGAACACTTAAAAACCCGCTTGCAATGAAATGACTCCAGAGCACTTAAAAACCTGCTTGCAACGAAATGACTCCAGAGCACTTAAAAACCCGCTTGCAACGAAATGACTCCAGAGTACTTAAAAACCCGCTTGCAATGAAATGACTCCAGAGCACTTAAAAAACCCGCTTCCAGTGAAATGTCTGAGAAGTATGTAAAAACCCGCTTGCAACGAAATGACTCCAGAGCACGTAAAAACCCGCTTGCAACGAAATGACTCCAGAGCACTTATTAAACCCGCTTCCAGTTAAATGTCAGAGAAGTATGTAAAAACCCGCTTGCAACGAAATGATTCCAGAGCACGTAAAACCCGCTTGCAACGAAATGACTCCAGAACACGTAAAAACCCGCTTGCAACGAAATGACTCCAGAGCACTTAAAAACCCGCTTACAACGAAATGCCTTCAGAGCACTTAAAAACCCGCTTGCAACGAAATGACTCCAGAGTACTTAAAAACCCGCTTGCAATGAAATGACTCCAGAGCACTTAAAAAACCCGCTTCCAGTGAAATGTCTGAGAAGTATGTAAAAACCCGCTTGCAACGAAATGACTCCAGAGCACGTAAAAACCCGCTTGCAACGAAATGACTCCAGAGCACTTATTAAACCCGCTTCCAGTTAAATGTCAGAGAAGTATGTAAAAACCCGCTTGCAACGAAATGATTCCAGAGCACATAAAACCCGCTTGCAACGAAATGACTCCAGAACACGTAAAAACCCGCTTGCAACGAAATGACTCCAGAGCACTTAAAAACCCGCTTACAACGAAATGCCTTCAGAGCACTTAAAAACCCGCTTGCAACGAAATGACTTCAGAACACTTAAAAACCCGCTTGCAACGAAAAGAATCCAGAGCACTTAAAAACCCGCTTGCAATGAAATGACTCCTGAGCACTTAAAAACCCGCTTGCAACGAAATGACTCCAGAGCACTTAAAAACTCGCTTGCAACAAAATGACTCCAGAGTACTTAAAAACTCGCTTGCAACGAAATGACTCCAGAACACTTAAAAACCCGCTTGCAAAGAAATGACTCCAGAACACTAAAAACCCGCTTGCAACGAAATGACTCCAGAACACTAAAAACCCGCATGCAACGAAATGACTCCAGAGCACTTAAAAATCCGCTTGCAACGGAATGACTCCAGAGCACTTGAAAACCCGCTTGCAACGAAATGACTCCAGAGCACTTAAAAAACCCGCTTCCAGTGAAATGTCTGAGAAGTATGTAAAAACCCGCTTGCAACGAAATGACTCCAGAGCACTTAAAAACCCGCTTGCAACGAAATGACTCCAGAGCACTTCAAAAACCCGCTTCCAGTTAAATGTCAGAGAAGTATGTAAAAACCCGCTTGCAACGAAATGATTCCAGAGCACGTAAAAACCGGCTTGCAACGAAATGACTCCAGAGAACTTAAAAACCCGCTTGCAACGAAATGCCTCCAGAGCAATTAAAAAACCCACTTCCAGTGAAATATCTGAGAAGTATGTAAAAACCCGCTTGCAACGAAATGACTCCAGAGCACGTAAAAACCCGCTTGCAACGAAATGCCTTCAGAGAACTTAAAAACCCGCTTGCAACGAAATGACTCCAGAGTACTTAAAAACCCGCTTGCAACGAAATGCCTCCAGAGCAATTAAAAAACCCACTTCCAGTGAAATATCTGAGAAGTATGTAAAAACCCGCTTGCAACGAAATGACTCCAGAGCACGTAAAAACCCGCTTGCAACGAAATGACTCCAGAGCACTTATTAAACCTGCTTCCAGTTAAATGTCAGAGAAGTATGTAAAAACCCGCTTGCAACGAAATGATTCCAGAGCACGTAAAACCCGCTTGCAACGAAATGACTCCAGAACACGTAAAAACCCGCTTGCAACGAAATGACTCCAGAGCACTTAAAAACCCGCTTACAACGAAATGCCTTCAGAGCACTTAAAAACCCGCTTGCAACGAAATGACTCCAGAACACTTAAAAACCCGCTTGCAACGAAATGACTCCAGAGCACTTAAAAACCCGCTTGCAACGAAATGCCTTCAGAGCACTTAAAAACCCGCTTGCAACGAAATGACTCCAGAACACTTAAAAACCCGCTTGCAACGAAATGACTCCAGAGCACTTAAAAACCCGCTAGCAACGAAATGACTCCAGAGCACGTAAAAACCCGCTTGCAACGAAATGAATCCAGAGCACTTAAAAACCCGCTTGCAACGAAATGACTCCAGAACACTTAAAAACCTGCTTGCAACGAAATGACTCCAGTGCACTTAAAAACCCGCTTGCAACGAAATGACTCCAGAGCACTTAAAAAACCGCTTGCAACGAAATGACTCCAGAGCACTTAAAAACCCGCTTGCAACGAAATGACTCCAGAGTACTTAAAAACCCGCTTGCAACGAAATGACTCCAGAGCACTTAAAAACCCGCTTGCAACGAAATGACTCCAGAACACTAAAAACCCGCTTGCAACGAAATGACTCCAGAGCACTTAAAAACCCGCTTGCAACGAAATGACTCCAGAGCACTTAAAAACCCGCTGGCAACGAAATGACTAAAGAGCACTTGAAAACCCGCTTGCAACGAAATGACTCCAGAGCACTTAAAAAACCCGCTCCCAGTGAAATGTCTGAGAAGTATGTAAAAACCCGCTTGCAACGAAATGACTCCAGAGCACGTAAAAACCTGCTTGCAACGAAATGACTCCAGAGCACTTCAAAAACCCGCTTCCAGTTAAATGTCAGAGAAGTATGTAAAAACCCGCTTGCAACGAAATGATTCCAGAGCACGTAAAAACCCGCTTGCAACGAAATGACTCCAGAGTACTTAAAAACCCGCTTGCAAAGAAATACCTCCAGAGCACTTAAAAAACCCACTTCCAGTGAAGTGTCTGGGAAGTATGTAAAAACCCAATTGCAACGAAATGACTCCAGAACACGTAAAAACCCGCTTGCAACGAAATGACTCCAGAGCACTTAAAAACCCGCTTACAACGAAATGCCTTCAGAGCACTTAAAAACCCGCTTGCAACGAAATGACTCCAGAACACTTAAAAACCCGCTTGCAACGAAAAGACTCCAGAGCACTTAAAAAGCCGCTTGCAACGAAATGACTCCAGAACACTTAAAAACCCGCTTGCAACGAAATGACTCCAGAGCACTTAAAAACCTGCTTGCAACGAAATGACTCCAGAGCACTTAAAAACCCGCTTGCAACGAAATGACTCCAGAGTACTTAAAAACCCGCTTGCAATGAAATGACTCCAGAGCACTTAAAAAACCCGCTTCCAGTGAAATGTCTGAGAAGTATGTAAAAACCCGCTTGCAACGAAATGACTCCAGAGCACGTAAAAACCCGCTTGCAACGAAATGACTCCAGAGCACTTATTAAACCTGCTTTCAGTTAAATGTCAGAGAAGTATGTAAAAACCCGCTTGCAACGAAATGATTCCAGAGCACGTAAAACCCGCTTGCAACGAAATGACTCCAGAACACGTAAAAACCCGCTTGCAACGAAATGACTCCAGAGCACTTAAAAACCCGCTTACAACGAAATGCCTTCAGAGCACTTAAAAACCCGCTTGCAACGAAATGACTCCAGAACACTTAAAAACCCGCTTGCAACGAAAAGAATCCAGAGCACTTAAAAACCCGCTTGCAATGAAATGACTCCTGAGCACTTAAAAACCGTCTTGCAACGAAATGACTCCAGAGCACTTAAAAACCCGCTTGCAACGAAATGACTCCAGAGCACTTAAAAACTCGCTTGCAACAAAATGACTCCAGAGTACTTAAAAACTCGCTTGCAACGAAATGACTCCAGAACACTTAAAAACCCGCTTGCAACGAAATGACTCCAGAACACTAAAAACCCGCTTGCAACGAAATGACTCCAGAACACTAAAAACCCGCTTGCAAAGAAATGACTCCAGAGCACTTAAAAATCCGCTTGCAACGAAATGACTCCAGAGCACTTGAAAACCCGCTTGCAACGAAATGACTCCAGAGCACTTAAAAAACCCGCTTCCAGTGAAATGTCTGAGAAGTATGTAAAAACCCGCTTGCAACGAAATGACTCCAGAGCACTTAAAAACCCGCTTGCAACGAAATGACTCCAGAGCACTTCAAAAACCCGCTTCCAGTTAAATGTCAGAGAAGTATGTAAAAACCCGCTTGCAACGAAATGATTCCAGAGCACGTAAAAACCCGCTTGCAACGAAATGACTCCAGAGTACTTAAAAACCCGCTTGCAACGAAATGCCTCCAGAGCACTTGAAAAACCCACTTCCAGTGAAATGTCTGAGAATTATGTAAAAACCCGCTTGCAACGAAATGATTCCAGAACACTTAAAAACCTGCTTGCAACGAAATGACTCCAGAGCACTTAAAAACCCGCTTACAACGAAATGCCTTCAGAGGACTTAAAAACCCGCTTGCAACGAAATGACTCCAGAACACTTAAAAACCCGCTTGCAACGAAAAGACTCCAGAGCACTTAAAAAGCCGCTTGCAACGAAATGACTCCAGAACACTTAAAAACCCGCTTGCAACGAAATGACTCCAGAGCACTTAAAAACCCGCTTGCAACGAAATGACTCCAGAGCACTTCAAAAACCCGCTTCCAGTTAAATGTCAGAGAAGTATGTAAAAACCCGCTTGCAACGAAATGATTCCAGAGCATGTAAAAACCCGCTTGCAACGAAATGACTCCAGAGAACTTAAAAACCCGCTTGCAACGAAATGCCTCCAGAGCAATTAAAAAACCCACTTCCAGTGAAATATCTGAGAAGTATGTAAAAACCCGCTTGCAACGAAATGACTCCAGAGCACGTAAAAACCCGCTTGCAACGAAATGCCTTCAGAGAACTTAAAAACCCGCTTGCAACGAAATGACTCCAGAGTACTTAAAAACGCGCTTGCAACGAAATGCCTCCAGAGCAATTAAAAAACCCACTTCCAGTGAAATATCTGAGAAGTATGTAAAAACCCGCTTGCAACGAAATGACTCCAGAGCACGTAAAAACACGCTTGCAACGAAATGACTCCAGAGCACTTATTAAACCCGCTTCCAGTTAAATGTCAGAGAAGTATGTAAAAACCCGCTTGCAACGAAATGATTCCAGAGCACGTAAAACCCGCTTGCAACGAAATGACTCCAGAACACGTAAAAACCCGCTTGCAACGAAATGACTCCAGAGCACTTAAAAACCCGCTTACAACGAAATGCCTTCAGAGCACTTAAAAACCCGCTTGCAACGAAATGACTCCAGAACACTTAAAAACCCGCTTGCAACGAAATGACTCCAGAGCACTTAAAAACCCGCTTGCAACGAAATGACTCTAGAACACTTAAAAACCCGCTTGCAACGAAATGACTCCAGAGCACTTAAAAACCCGCTAGCAACGAAATGACTCCAGAGCACGTAAAAACCCGCTTGCAACGAAATGAATCCAAAGCACTTAAAAACCCGCTTGCAACGAAATGACTCCAGAACACTTAAAAACCTGCTTGCAACGAAATGACTCCAGTGCACTTAAAAACCCGCTTGCAACGAAATGACTCCAGAGCACATAAAAAACCGCTTGCAACGAAATGACTCCAGAGCACTTAAAAAACCGCTTGCAACGAAATGACTCCAGAGCACTTAAAAACCCGCTTGCAACGAAATGACTCCAGAGTACTTAAAAACCCGCTTGCAACGAAATGACTCCAGAGCACTTAAAAACCCACTTCCAGTGAAATGTCTGAGAAGTATGTAAAAACCCGCTTGCAACGAAATGACTCCAGAACACTTAAAAACCTGCTTGCAACGAAATGACTCCAGAGCACTTAAAAACACGCTTACAACGAAATGCCTTCAGAGCACTTAAAAACCCGCTTGCAACGAAATGACTCCAGAACACTTAAAAACCCGCTTGCAACGAAAAGACTCCAGAGCACTTAAAAAGCCGCTTGCAACGAAATGACTCCAGAACACTTAAAAACCCGCTTGCAACGAAATGACTCCAGAGCACTTAAAAACCCGCTTGCAACGAAATGACTCCAGAGCACTTCAAAAACCCGCTTCCAGTTAAATGTCAGAGAAGTATGTAAAAACCCGCTTGCAACGAAATGATTCCAGAGCACGTAAAAACCCGCTTGCAACGAAATGACTCCAGAGAACTTAAAAACCCGCTTGCAACGAAATGCCTCCAGAGCAATTAAAAAACCCACTTCCAGTGAAATATCTGAGAAGTATGTAAAAACCCGCTTGCAACGAAATGACTCCAGAGCACGTAAAAACCCGCTTGCAACGAAATGCCTTCAGAGAACTTAAAAACCCGCTTGCAACGAAATGACTCCAGAGTACTTAAAAACCCGCTTGCAACGAAATGCCTCCAGAGCAATTAAAAAACCCACTTCCAGTGAAATATCTGAGAAGTATGTAAAAACCCGCTTGCAACGAAATGACTCCAGAGCACGTAAAAACACGCTTGCAACGAAATGACTCCAGAGCACTTATTAAACCCGCTTCCAGTTAAATGTCAGAGAAGTATGTAAAAACCCGCTTGCAACGAAATGATTCCAGAGCACGTAAAACCCGCTTGCAACGAAATGACTCCAGAACACGTAAAAACCCGCTTGCAACGAAATGACTCCAGAGCACTTAAAAACCCGCTTACAACGAAATGCCTTCAGAGCACTTAAAAACCCGCTTGCAACGAAATGACTCCAGAACACTTAAAAACCCGCTTGCAACGAAATGACTCCAGAGCACTTAAAAACCCGCTTGCAACGAAATGCCTTCAGAACACTTAAAAACCCGCTTGCAACGAAATGACTCTAGAACACTTAAAAACCCGCTTGCAACGAAATGACTCCAGAGCACTTAAAAACCCGCTAGCAACGAAATGAATCCAGAGCACGTAAAAACCCGCTTGCAACGAAATGAATCCAGAGCACTTAAAAACCCGCTTGCAACGAAATGACTCCAGAACACTTAAAAACCTGCTTGCAACGAAATGACTCCAGTGCACTTAAAAACCCGCTTGCAACGAAATGACTCCAGAGCACTTAAAAAACCGCTTGCAACGAAATGACTCCAGAGCACTTAAAAAACCGCTTGCAACGAAATGACTCCAGAGCACTTAAAAACCCGCTTGCAACGAAATGACTCCAGAGTACTTAAAAACCCGCTTGCAACGAAATGACTCCAGAGCACTTAAAAACCCGCTTGCAACGAAATGACTCCAGAACACTAAAAACCCGCTTGCAACGAAATGACTCCAGAGCACTTAAAAACCCGCTTGCAACGAAATGACTCCAGAGCACTTAAAAACCCGCTTGCAACGAAATGACTAAAGAGCACTTGAAAACCCGCTTGCAACGAAATGACTCCAGAGCACTTAAAAAACCCGCTCCCAGTGAAATGTCTGAGAAGTATGTAAAAACCCGCTTGCAACGAAATGACTCCAGAGCACGTAAAAACCTGCTTGCAACGAAATGACTCCAGAGCACTTCAAAAACCCGCTTTCAGTTAAATGTCAGAGAAGTATGTAAAAACCCGCTTGCAACGAAATGATTCCAGAGCACGTAAAAACCCACTTGCAACAAAATGACTCCAGAGTACTTAAAAACCCGCTTGCAAAAAAATACCTCCAGAGCACTTAAAAAACCCACTTCCAGTGAAATGTCTGAGAAGTATGTAAAAACCCGCTTGCAACGAAATGACTCCAGAACACGTAAAAACCCGCTTGCAACGAAATGACTCCAGAGCACTTAAAAACCCGCTTACAACGAAATGCCTTCAGAGCACTTAAAAACCCGCTTGCAACGAAATGACTCCAGAACACTTAAAAACCCGCTTGCAACGAAAAGACTCCAGAGCACTTAAAAAGCCGCTTGCAACGTAATGACTCCAGAACACTTAAAAACCCGCTTGCAACGAAATGACTCCAGAGCACTTAAAAACCTGCTTGCAACGAAATGACTCCAGAGCACTTAAAAACCCGCTTGCAACGAAATGACTCCAGAGTACTTAAAAACCTGCTTGCAACGAAATGACTCCAGAGCACTTAAAAAACCCGCTTCCAGTGAAATGTCTGAGAAGTATGTAAAAACCCGCTTGCAACGAAATGACTCCAGAACACTTAAAAACCCACTTGCAACGAAAAGACTCCAGAGCACTTAAAAAGCCGCTTGCAACGAAATGACTCCAGAACACTTAAAAACCCGCATGCAACGAAATGACTCCAGAGCACTTAAAAACCCGCTTGCAACGAAATGACTCCAGAGCACTTGAAAACCTGCTTGCAAAGAAATGACTCCAGAGCACTTAAAAAACCCGCTTCCAGTGAAATGTCTGAGAAGTATGTAAAAACCCGCTTGCAACGAAATGACTCCAGAGCACGTAAAAACCCACTTGCAACGAAATGACTCCAGAACACTTCAAAAACCCGCTTCCAGTGAAATGTCTGAGAAGTATGTAAAAACCCGCTTGCAACGAAATGATTCCACAGCACGTAAAAACCCGCTTGCAACGAAATGACTCCAGAGTACTTAAAAACCCGCTTGCAACGAAATGCCTCCAGAGCACTTAAAAAACCCACTTCCAGTGAAATGTCTGAGAAGTATGTAAAAACCCGCTTGCAACGAAATGACTCCAGAACACGTAAAAACCCGCTTGCAACGAAATGACTCCAGAGCACTTAAAAACCCGCTTACAACGAAATGCCTTCAGAGCACTTAAAAACCCGCTTGCAACGAAATGACTCCAGAACACTTAAAAACCCGCTTGCAACGAAAAGACTCCAGAGCACTTAAAAACCCGCTTGCAACGAAATGACTCCAGAGCACTTAAAAACTCGCTTGCAACGAAATGACTCCAGAGTACTTAAAAACTCGCTTGCAACGAAATGACTCCAGAACACTTAAAAACCCGCTTGCAACGAAATGACTCCAGAGTACTTAAAAACCCACTTACAACGAAATGACTCCAGAGCACTTAAAAACCCGCTTGCAACGAAATGACTCCAGAACACTTAAAAACCCGCTTGCAACGAAATGACTCCAGAGCACTTAAAAACCCGCTTGCAACGAAATGACTCCATAGCACGTAAAAACCCGCTTGCAACGAAATGACTCCAGAGCACTTAAAAACCCGCTTGCAACGAAATGACTCCAGAGCACTTAAAAACCCGCTTGCAATGAAATGACTCCAGAACACTTACAAACCCGCTTGCAACGAAATGACTCCAGTGCACTTAAAAACCCGCTTGCAACGAAATGACTCCAGAGCACTTAAAAACCCGCTTGCAACGAAAAGACTCCAGAGCACTTAAAAAGCCGCTTGCAACGAAATGACTCCAGAACACTTAAAAACCCGCTTGCAACGAAATGACTCCAGAGCACTTAAAAACCCGCTTGCAACGAAATGACTCCAGAGCACTTCAAAAACCCGCTTCCAGTTAAATGTCAGAGAAGTATGTAAAAACCCGCTTGCAACGAAATGATTCCAGAGCACGTAAAAACCCGCTTGCAACGAAATGACTCCAGAGAACTTAAAAACCCGCTTGCAACGAAATGCCTCCAGAGCAATTAAAAAACCCACTTCCAGTGAAATATCTGAGAAGTATGTAAAAACCCGCTTGCAACGAAATGACTCCAGAGCACGTAAAAACCCGCTTGCAACGAAATGCCTTCAGAGAACTTAAAAACCCGCTTGCAACGAAATGACTCCAGAGTACTTAAAAACCCGCTTGCAACGAAATGCCTCCAGAGCAATTAAAAAACCCACTTCCAGTGAAATATCTGAGAAGTATGTAAAAACCCGCTTGCAACGAAATGACTCCAGAGCACGTAAAAACACGCTTGCAACGAAATGACTCCAGAGCACTTATTAAACCCGCTTCCAGTTAAATGTCAGAGAAGTATGTAAAAACCCGCTTGCAACGAAATGATTCCAGAGCACGTAAAACCCGCTTGCAACGAAATGACTCCAGAACACGTAAAAACCCGCTTGCAACGAAATGACTCCAGAGCACTTAAAAACCCGCTTACAACGAAATGCCTTCAGAGCACTTAAAAACCCGCTTGCAACGAAATGACTCCAGAACACTTAAAAACCCGCTTGCAACGAAATGACTCCAGAGCACTTAAAAACCCGCTTGCAACGAAATGCCTTCAGAACACTTAAAAACCCGCTTGCAACGAAATGACTCTAGAACACTTAAAAACCCGCTTGCAACGAAATGACTCCAGAGCACTTAAAAACCCGCTAGCAACGAAATGACTCCAGAGCACGTAAAAACCCGCTTGCAACGAAATGAATCCAGAGCACTTAAAAACCCGCTTGCAACGAAATGACTCCAGAACACTTAAAAACCTGCTTGCAACGAAATGACTCCAGTGCACTTAAAAACCCGCTTGCAACGAAATGACTCCAGAGCACTTAAAAAACCGCTTGCAACGAAATGACTCCAGAGCACTTAAAAAACCGCTTGCAACGAAATGACTCCAGAGCACTTAAAAACCCGCTTGCAACGAAATGACTCCAGAGTACTTAAAAACCCGCTTGCAACGAAATGACTCCAGAGCACTTAAAAACCCGCTTGCAACGAAATGACTCCAGAACACTAAAAACCCGCTTGCAACGAAATGACTCCAGAGCACTTAAAAACCCGCTTACAACGAAATGACTCCAGAGCACTTAAAAACCCGCTTGCAACGAAATGACTAAAGAGCACTTGAAAACCCGCTTGCAACGAAATGACTCCAGAGCACTTAAAAAACCCGCTCCCAGTGAAATGTCTGAGAAGTATGTAAAAACCCGCTTGCAACGAAATGACTCCAGAGCACGTAAAAACCTGCTTGCAACGAAATGACTCCAGAGCACTTCAAAAACCCGCTTTCAGTTAAATGTCAGAGAAGTATGTAAAAACCCGCTTGCAACGAAATGATTCCAGAGCACGTAAAAACCCACTTGCAACAAAATGACTCCAGAGTACTTAAAAACCCGATTGCAAAAAAATACCTCCAGAGCACTTAAAAAACCCACTTCCAGTGAAATGTCTGAGAAGTATGTAAAAACCCGCTTGCAACGAAATGACTCCAGAACACGTAAAAACCCGCTTGCAACGAAATGACTCCAGAGCACTTAAAAACCCGCTTACAACGAAATGCCTTCAGAGCACTTAAAAACCCGCTTGCAACGAAATGACTCCAGAACACTTAAAAACCCGCTTGCAACGAAAAGACTCCAGAGCACTTAAAAAGCCGCTTGCAACGTAATGACTCCAGAACACTTAAAAACCCGCTTGCAACGAAATGACTCCAGAGCACTTAAAAACCTGCTTGCAACGAAATGACTCCAGAGCACTTAAAAACCCGCTTGCAACGAAATGACTCCAGAGTACTTAAAAACCTGCTTGCAACGAAATGACTCCAGAGCACTTAAAAAACCCGCTTCCAGTGAAATGTCTGAGAAGTATGTAAAAACCCGCTTGCAACGAAATGACTCCAGAACACTTAAAAACCCACTTGCAACGAAAAGACTCCAGAGCACTTAAAAAGCCGCTTGCAACGAAATGACTCCAGAACACTTAAAAACCCGCATGCAACGAAATGACTCCAGAGCACTTAAAAACCCGCTTGCAACGAAATGACTCCAGAGCACTTGAAAACCTGCTTGCAAAGAAATGACTCCAGAGCACTTAAAAAACCCGCTTCCAGTGAAATGTCTGAGAAGTATGTAAAAACCCGCTTGCAACGAAATGACTCCAGAGCACGTAAAAACCCACTTGCAACGAAATGACTCCAGAACACTTCAAAAACCCGCTTCCAGTGAAATGTCTGAGAAGTATGTAAAAACCCGCTTGCAACGAAATGATTCCACAGCACGTAAAAACCCGCTTGCAACGAAATGACTCCAGAGTACTTAAAAACCCGCTTGCAACGAAATGCCTCCAGAGCACTTAAAAAACCCACTTCCAGTGAAATGTCTGAGAAGTATGTAAAAACCCGCTTGCAACGAAATGACTCCAGAACACGTAAAAACCCGCTTGCAACGAAATGACTCCAGAGCAACTAAAAACCCGCTTACAACGAAATGCCTTCAGAGCACTTAAAAACCCGCTTGAAACGAAATGACTCCAGAACACTTAAAAACCCGCTTGCAACGAAAAGACTCCAGAGCACTTAAAAACCCGCTTGCAACGAAATGACTCCAGAGCACTTAAAAACTCGCTTGCAACGAAATGACTCCAGAGTACTTAAAAACTCGCTTGCAATGAAATGACTCCAGAACACTTAAAAACCCGCTTGCAACGAAATGACTCCAGAGTACTTAAAAACCCGCTTACAACGAAATGACTCCAGAGCACTTAAAAACCCGCTTGCAACGAAATGACTCCAGAACACTTAAAAACCCGCTTGCAACGAAATGACTCCAGAGCACTTAAAAACCCGCTTGCAACGAAATGACTCCATAGCACGTAAAAACCCGCTTGCAACGAAATGACTCCAGAGCACTTAAAAACCCGCTTGCAACGAAATGACTCCAGAGCACTTAAAAACCCGCTTGCAATGAAATGACTCCAGAACACTTACAAACCCGCTTGCAACGAAATGACTCCAGTGCACTTAAAAACCCGCTTGCAACGAAATGACTCCAGAGCACTTAAAAACCCGCTTGCAACGAAATGACTCCAGAGCACTTAAAAACCCGCTTGCAACGAAATGACTCCAGAGCACTTAAAAACCCGCTTGCAACGAAATGACTCCAGAGCACTTAAAAAACCCGCTTCCAGTGAAATGTCTGAGAAGTATGTAAAAACCCGCTTGCAACGAAATGACTCCAGAGCACGTAAAAACCCACTTGCAACGAAATGACTCCAGAACACTTCAAAAACCCGCTTCCAGTGAAATGTCTGAGAAGTATGTAAAAACCCGCTTGCAACGAAATGATTCCACAGCACGTAAAAACCCGCTTGCAACGAAATGACTCCAGAGTACTTAAAAACCCGCTTGCAACGAAATGCCTCCAGAGCACTTAAAAAACCCACTTCCAGTGAAATGTCTGAGAAGTATGTAAAAACCCGCTTGCAACGAAATGACTCCAGAACACGTAAAAACCCGCTTGCAACGAAATGACTCCAGAGCACTTAAAAACCCGCTTACAACGAAATGCCTTCAGAGCACTTAAAAACCCGCTTGCAACGAAATGACTCCAGAACACTTAAAAACCCGCTTGCAACGAAAAGACTCCAGAGCACTTAAAAACCCGCTTGCAATGAAATGACTCCAGAGCACTTAAAAACTCGCTTGCAACGAAATGACTCCAGAGTACTTAAAAACTCGCTTGCAACGAAATGACTCCAGAACACTTAAAAACCCGCTTGCAACGAAATGACTCCAGAGTACTTAAAAACCCACTTACAACGAAATGACTCCAGAGCACTTAAAAACCCGCTTGCAACGAAATGACTCCAGAACACTTAAAAACCCGCTTGCAACGAAATGACTCCAGAGCACTTAAAAACCCGCTTGCAACGAAATGACTCCAGAGCACGTAAAAACCCGCTTGCAACGAAATGACTCCAGAGCACTTAAAAACCCGCTTGCAATGAAATGACTCCAGAACACTTACAAACCCGCTTGCAACGAAATGACTCCAGTGCACTTAAAAACCCGCTTGCAACGAAATGACTCCAGAGCACTTAAAAACCCGCTTGCAACGAAATGACTCCAGAGCACGTAAAAACCCACTTGCAACGAAATGACTCCAGAACACTTCAAAAACCCGCTTCCAGTGAAATGTCTGAGAAGTATGTAAAAACCCGCTTGCAACGAAATGATTCCACAGCACGTAAAAACCCGCTTGCAACGAAATGACTCCAGAGTACTTAAAAACCCGCTTGCAACGAAATGCCTCCAGAGCACTTAAAAAACCCACTTCCAGTGAAATGTCTGAGAAGTATGTAAAAACCCGCTTGCAACGAAATGACTCCAGAACACGTAAAAACCCGCTTGCAACGAAATGACTCCAGAGCACTTAAAAACCCGCTTACAACGAAATGCCTTCAGAGCACTTAAAAACCCGCTTGCAACGAAATGACTCCAGAACACTTAAAAACCCGCTTGCAACGAAAAGACTCCAGAGCACTTAAAAACCCGCTTGCAACGAAATGCCTTCAGAGCACTTAAAAACCCGCTTGCAACGAAATGACTCCAGAACACTTAAAAACCCGCTTGCAACGAAAAGACTCCAGAGCACTTAAAAACCCGCTTGCAACGAAATGACTCCAGAGCACGTAAAAACCCGCTTGCAACGAAATGACTCCAGAGCACTTAAAAACCCGCTTGCAATGAAATGACTCCAGAACACTTACAAACCCGCTTGCAACGAAATGACTCCAGTGCACTTAAAAACCCGCTTGCAACGAAATGACTCCAGAGCACTTAAAAACCCGCTTGCAACGAAATGACTCCAGAGCACTTAAAAACCCGCTTGCAACGAAATGACTCCAGAGTACTTAAAAACCCGCTTGCAACGAAATGACTCCAGAGCACTTAAAAACCCGCTTGCAACGAAATGACTCCAGAACACTAAAAACCCGCTTGCAACGAAATGACTCCAGAGCACTTAAAAACCCGCTTGCAACGAAATGACTCCAGAGCACTTAAAAACCCGCTTGCAACGAAATGACTCCAGAGCACTTGAAAACCTGCTTGCAACGAAATGACTCCAGAGCACTTAAAAAACCCGCTTCCAGTGAAATGTCTGAGAAGTATGTAAAAACCCGCTTGCAACGAAATGACTCCAGAGCACGTAAAAACCCGCTTGCAACGAAATGACTCCAGAGCACTTAAAAAACCCGCTTCCAGTGAAATGTCTGAGAAGTATGTAAAAACCCGCTTGCAACGAAATGACTCCAGAGCACGTAAAAACCCGCTTGTAACGAAATGACTCCAGAGCACTTATTAAACCCGCTTCCAGTTAAATGTCAGAGAAGTATGTAAAAACCCCCTTGCAACGAAATGATTCCAGAGCACGTAAAACCCGCTTGCAACGAAATGACTCCAGAACACGTAAAAACCCGCTTGCAATGAAATGACTCCAGAGCACTTAAAAACCCGCTTACAACGAAATGCCTTCAGAGCACTTAAAAACCCGCTTGCAACGAAATGACTCCAGAACACTAAAAACCCGCTTGCAACGAAATGACTCCAGAACACTAAAAACCCGCTTGCAACGAAATGACTCCAGAGCACATAAAAAACCCGCTTCCAGTGAAATGTCTGAGAAGTATGTAAAAACCCGCTTGCAACGAAATGACTCCAGAGCACTTGAAAACCCGCTTGCAACGAAATGACTCCAGAGCACTTAAAAAACCCGCTTCCAGTGAAATGTCTGAGAAGTATGTAAAAACCCGCTTGCAACGAAATGACTCCAGAGCACGTAAAAACCCGCTTGCAACGAAATGACTCCAGAGCACTTATTAAACCCGCTTCCAGTTAAATGTCAGAGAAGTATGTAAAAACCCGCTTGCAACGAAATGATTCCAGAGCACGTAAAACCCGCTTGCAACGAAATGACTCCAGAACACGTAAAAACCCGCTTGCAACGAAATGCCTCCAGAGCAATTAAAAAACCCACTTCCAGTGAAATATCTGAGAAGTATATAAAAACCCGCTTGCAACGAAATGCCTCCAGAGCAATTAAAAAACCCACTTCCAGTGAAATATCTGAGAAGTATGTAAAAACCCGCTTGCAACGAAATGATTCCAGAGCACGTAAAACCCGCTTGCAACGAAATGACTCCAGAACACGTAAAAACCCGCTTGCAACGAAATGACTCCAGAGCACTTAAAAACCCGCTTACAACGAAATGCCTTCAGAGCACTTAAAAACCCGCTTGCAACGAAATGACTCCAGAACACTTAAAAACCCGCTTGCAACGAAATGACTCCAGAGCACTTAAAAACCCGCTTGCAACGAAATGCCTTCAGAGCACTTAAAAACCCGCTTGCAACGAAATGACTCCAGAACACTTAAAAACCCGCTTGCAACGAAATGACTCCAGAGCACTTAAAAACCCGCTAGCAACGAAATGACTCCAGAGCACGTAAAAACCCGCTTGCAACGAAATGAATCCAGAGCACTTAAAAACCCGCTTGCAACGAAATGACTCCAGAGTACTTAAAAACCCGCTTGCAACGAAATGACTCCAGAGCACTTAAAAACCCGCTTGCAACGAAATGACTCCAGAACACTAAAAACCCGCTTGCAACGAAATGACTCCAGAGCACTTAAAAACCCGCTTGCAACGAAATGACTCCAGAGCACTTAAAAACCCGCTCCCAGTGAAATGTCTGAGAAGTATGTAAAAACCCGCTTGCAACGAAATGACTCCAGAGCACGTAAACACCTGCTTGCAACGAAATGACTCCAGAGCACTTCAAAAACCCGCTTCCAGTTAAATGTCAGAGAAGTATGTAAAAACCCGCTTGCAACCAAATGATTCCAGAGCACGTAAAAACCCGCTTGCAACGAAATGACTCCAGAGTACTTAAAAACCCGCTTGCAAAGAAATACCTCCAGAGCACTTAAAAAACCCACTTCCAGTGAAATGTCTGAGAAGTATGTAAAAACCCGCTTGCAACGAAATGACTCCAGAACACGTAAAAACCCGCTTGCAACGAAATGACTCCAGAGCACTTAAAAACCCGCTTACAACGAAATGCCTTCAGAGCACTTAAAAACCCGCTTGCAACGAAATGACTCCAGAACACTTAAAAACCCGCTTGCAACGAAAAGACTCCAGAGCACTTAAAAAGCCGCTTGCAACGAAATGACTCCAGAACACTTAAAAACCCGCTTGCAACGAAATGACTCCAGAGCACTTAAAAACCTGCTTGCAACGAAATGACTCCAGAGCACTTAAAAACCCGCTTGCAACGAAATGACTCCAGAGTACTTAAAAACCCGCTTGCAACGAAATGACTCCAGAGCACTTAAAAAACCCGCTTCCAGTGAAATGTCTGAGAAGTATGTAAAAACCCGCTTGCAACGAAATGACTCCAGAACACTTAAAAACCCGCTTGCAACGAAAAGACTCCAGAGCACTTAAAAAGCCGCTTGCAACGAAATGACTCCAGAGCACTTAAAAAACCCGCTTCCAGTGAAATGTCTGAGAAGTATGTAAAAACCCGCTTGCAACGAAATGACTCCAGAACACTTAAAAACCCGCTTGCAACGAAATGACTCCAGAGCACTTAAAAACCCGCTTGCAACGAAATGACTCCAGAGCACGTAAAAACCCGCTTGCAACGAAATGACTCCAGAGCACTTAAAAACCCGCTTGCAATGAGATGACTCCAGAACACTTACAAACCCGCTTGCAACGAAATGACTCCAGTGCACTTAAAAACCCGCTTGCAACGAAATGACTCCAGAGCACTTAAAAACCCGTTTGGAACGAAATGACTCCAGAGCACTTAAAAACCCGCTTGCAACGAAATGACTCCAGAGTACTTAAAAACCCGCTTGCAACGAAATACCTCCAGAGCACTTAAAAAACCCACTTCCAGTGAAATGTCTGAGAAGTATGTAAAAACCCGCTTGCAACGAAATGACTCCAGAACACTTAAAAACCCGCTTGCAACGAAAAGACTCCAGAGCACTTAAAAAGCCGCTTGCACCGAAATGACGCCAGAACACTTAAAAACCCGCTTGCAACGAAATGACTCCAGAGTACTTAAAAACCCGCTTGCAACGAAATGACTCCAGAGCACTTAAAAAACCCTCTTCCAGTGAAATGTCTGAGAAGTATGTAAAAACCCGCTTGCAACGAAATGACTCCAGAACACTTAAAAACCCGCTTGCAACGAAAAGACTCCAGAGCACTTAAAAAGCCGCTTGCAACGAAATGACTCCAGAACACTTAAAAACCCGCTTGCAACGAAATGACTCCAGAGCACTTAAAAACCCGCTTGCAACGAAATGACTCCAGAGCACTTAAAACCCCACTTGCAACGAAATGACTCCAGAGTACTTAAAAACCCGCTTGCAACGAAATGACTCCAGAGCACTTAAAAAACCCTCTTCCAGTGAAATGTCTGAGAAGTATGTAAAAACCCGCTTGCAACGAAATGACTCCAGAACACTTAAAAACCCGCTTGCAACGAAATGACTCCAGAGCACTTAAAAACCCGCTTGCAACGAAATGACTCCAGAACACTTATTAAACCCGCTTCCAGTTAAATGTCAGAGAAGTATGTAAAAACCCGCTTGCAACGAAATGATTCCAGAGCACGTAAAACCCGCTTGCAACGAAATGACTCCAGAACACGTAAAAACCCGCTTGCAACGAAATGACTCCAGAGCACTTAAAAACCCGCTTACAACGAAATGCCTTCAGAGCACTTAAAAACCCGCTTGCAACGAAATGACTCCAGAACACTTAAAAACCCGCTTGCAACGAAAAGACTCCAGAGCACTTAAAAAGCCGCTTGCAACGAAATGACTCCAGTACACTTAAAAACCCGCTTGCAACGAAATGACTCCAGAGCACTTAAAAACCTGCTTGCAACGAAATGACTCCAGAGCACTTAAAAACCCGCTTGCAACGAAATGACTCCAGAGTACTTAAAAACCCGCTTGCAACGAAATGACTCCAGAGCACTTAAAAAACCCGCTTCCAGTGAAATGTCTGAGAAGTATGTAAAAACCCGCTTGCAACGAAATGACTCCAGAGCACTTAAAAACCCGCTTGCAACGAAATGACTCCAGAGCACTTCAAAAACCCGCTTCCAGTTAAATGTCAGAGAAGTATGTAAAAACCCGCTTGCAACGAAATGATTCCAGAGCACGTAAAACCCGCTTGCAACGAAATGACTCCAGAACACGTAAAAACCCGCTTGCAACGAAATGACTCCAGAGCACTTAAAAACCCGCTTGCAACGAAATGACTCCAGAACACTTAAAAACCCGCTTGCAACGAAATGACTCCAGTGCACTTAAAAACCCGCTTGCAACGAAATGCCTCCAGAGCACTTAAAAACCGCTTGCAACGAAATGACTCCAGAGCACTTAAAAACCCGCTTGCAACGAAATGACTCCAGAGTACTTAAAAACCCGCTTGCAACGAAATGACTCCAGAGCACTTGAAAACCCGCTTGCAACGAAATGACTCCAGAACACTAAAAACCCGCTTGGAACGAAATGACTCCAGAGCACTTAAAAACCCGCTTGCAACGAAATGACTCCAGAGCACTTAAAAACCCACTTGCAACGAAATGACTCCAGAGCACTTGAAAACCCGCTTGCAACGAAATGACTCCAGAGCACTTAAAAAACCCGCTTCCAGTGAAATGTCTGAGAAGTATGTAAAAACCCGCTTGCAACGAAATGACTCCAGAGCACGTAAAAAACCGCTTGCAACGAAATGACTCCAGAGCACTTCAAAAACCCGCTTCCAGTTAAATGTCAGAGAAGTATGTAAAAACCCGCTTGCAACGAAATGATTCCAGAGCACGTAAAAACCCGCTTGCAACGAAATGACTCCAGAACACGTAAAAACCCGCTTGCAACGAAATGACTCCAGAGCACTTAAAAACCCGCTTAGAACGAAATGCCTTCAGAGCACTTAAAAACCCGCTTGCAACGAAATGACTCCAGAACACTTAAAAACCTGCTTGCAACGAAAAGACTCCAGAGCACTTAAAAACCCGCTTGCAATGAAATGACTCCAGAGCACTTAAAAACCCTCTTGCAACGAAATGACTCCAGAGCACTTAAAAACCCGCTTGCAACGAAATGACTCGAGAACACTAAAAACCCGCTTGGAACGAAATGACTCCAGAGCACTTAAAAACCCGCTTGCAACGAAATGACTCCAGAGCACTTAAAAACCCACTTGCAACGAAATGACTCCAGAGCACTTGAAAACCCGCTTGCAACGAAATGACTCCAGAGCACTTAAAAAACCCGCTTCCAGTGAAATGTCTGAGAAGTATGTAAAAACCCGCTTGCAACGAAATGACTCCAGAGCACGTAAAAAACCGCTTGCAACGAAATGACTCCAGAGCACTTCAAAAACCAGCTTCCAGTTAAATGTCAGAGAAGTATGTAAAAACCCGCTTGCAACGAAATGATTCCAGAGCACGTAAAAACCCGCTTGCAAAGAAATGACTCCAGAACACGTAAAAACCCGCTTGCAACGAAATGACTCCAGAGCACTTAAAAACCCACTTACAACGAAATGCCTTCAGAGCACTTAAAAACCCGCTTGCAACGAAATGACTCCAGAACACTTAAAAACCTGCTTGCAACGAAAAGACTCCAGAGCTCTTAAAAACCCGCTTGCAATGAAATGACTCCAGAGCACTTAAAAACCCTCTTGCAACGAAATGACTCCAGAGCACTTAAAAACCCGCTTGCAACGAAATGACTCCAGAGTACTTAAAAACTCGCTTGCAACGAAATGACTCCAGAACACTAAAAACCCGCTTGCAACGAAATGACTCCAGAGCACTTAAAAACCCGCTTGCAACGAAATGACTCCAGAGCACTTAAAAACCCGCTTGCAACGAAATGACTAAAGAGCACTTGAAAACCCGCTTGCAACGAAATGACTCCAGAGCACTTAAAAAACCCGCTCCCAGTGAAATGTCTGAGAAGTATGTAAAAACCCGCTTGCAACGAAATGACTCCAGAGCACGTAAACACCTGCTTGCAACGAAATGACTCCAGAGCACTTCAAAAACCCGCTTCCAGTTAAATGTCAGAGAAGTATGTAAAAACCCGCTTGCAACCAAATGATTCCAGAGCACGTAAAAACCCGCTTGCAACGAAATGACTCCAGAGTACTTAAAAACCCGCTTGCAAAGAAATACCTCCAGAGCACTTAAAAAACCCACTTCCAGTGAAATGTCTGAGAAGTATGTAAAAACCCGCTTGCAACGAAATGACTCCAGAACACGTAAAAACCCGCTTGCAACGAAATGACTCCAGAGCACTTAAAAACCCGCTTACAACGAAATGCCTTCAGAGCACTTAAAAACCCGCTTGCAACGAAATGACTCCAGAACACTTAAAAACCCGCTTGCAACGAAAAGACTCCAGAGCACTTAAAAAGCCGCTTGCAACGAAATGACTCCAGAACACTTAAAAACCCGCTTGCAACGAAATGACTCCAGAGCACTTAAAAACCTGCTTGCAACGAAATGACTCCAGAGCACTTAAAAACCCGCTTGCAACGAAATGACTCCAGAGTACTTAAAAACCCGCTTGCAACGAAATGACTCCAGAGCACTTAAAAAACCCGCTTCCAGTGAAATGTCTGAGAAGTATGTAAAAACCCGCTTGCAACGAAATGACTCCAGAACACTTAAAAACCCGCTTGCAACGAAAAGACTCCAGAGCACTTAAAAAGCCGCTTGCAAAGAAATGACTCCAGAGCACTTAAAAAACCCGCTTCCAGTGAAATGTCTGAGAAGTATGTAAAAACCCGCTTGCAACGAAATGACTCCAGAACACTTAAAAACCCGCTTGCAACGAAATGACTCCAGAGCACTTAAAAACCCGCTTGCAACGAAATGACTCCAGAGCACGTAAAAACCCGCTTGCAACGAAATGACTCCAGAGCACTTAAAAACCCGCTTGCAATGAAATGACTCCAGAACACTTACAAACCCGCTTGCAACGAAATGACTCCAGTGCACTTAAAAACCCGCTTGCAACGAAATGACTCCAGAGCACTTAAAAACCCGTTTGGAACGAAATGACTCCAGAGCACTTAAAAACCCGCTTGCAACGAAATGACTCCAGAGTACTTAAAAACCCGCTTGCAACGAAATACCTCCAGAGCACTTAAAAAACCCACTTCCAGTGAAATGTCTGAGAAGTATGTAAAAACCCGCTTGCAACGAAATGACTCCAGAACACTTAAAAACCCGCTTGCAACGAAAAGACTCCAGAGCACTTAAAAAGCCGCTTGCACCGAAATGACGCCAGAACACTTAAAAACCCGCTTGCAACGAAATGACTCCAGAGTACTTAAAAACCCGCTTGCAACGAAATGACTCCAGAGCACTTAAAAAACCCTCTTCCAGTGAAATGTCTGAGAAGTATGTAAAAACCCGCTTGCAACGAAATGACTCCAGAACACTTAAAAACCCGCTTGCAACGAAAAGACTCCAGAGCACTTAAAAAGCCGCTTGCAACGAAATGACTCCAGAACACTTAAAAACCCGCTTGCAACGAAATGACTCCAGAGCACTTAAAAACCCGCTTGCAACGAAATGACTCCAGAGCACTTAAAACCCCACTTGCAACGAAATGACTCCAGAGTACTTAAAAACCCGCTTGCAACGAAATGACTCCAGAGCACTTAAAAAACCCTCTTCCAGTGAAATGTCTGAGAAGTATGTAAAAACCCGCTTGCAACGAAATGACTCCAGAACACTTAAAAACCCGCTTGCAACGAAATGACTCCAGAGCACTTAAAAACCCGCTTGCAACGAAATGACTCCAGAACACTTATTAAACCCGCTTCCAGTTAAATGTCAGAGAAGTATGTAAAAACCCGCTTGCAACGAAATGATTCCAGAGCACGTAAAACCCGCTTGCAACGAAATGACTCCAGAACACGTAAAAACCCGCTTGCAACGAAATGACTCCAGAGCACTTAAAAACCCGCTTACAACGAAATGCCTTCAGAGCACTTAAAAACCCGCTTGCAACGAAATGACTCCAGAACACTTAAAAACCCGCTTGCAACGAAAAGACTCCAGAGCACTTAAAAAGCCGCTTGCAACGAAATGACTCCAGAACACTTAAAAACCCGCTTGCAACGAAATGACTCCAGAGCACTTAAAAACCTGCTTGCAACGAAATGACTCCAGAGCACTTAAAAACCCGCTTGCAACGAAATGACTCCAGAGTACTTAAAAACCCGCTTGCAACGAAATGACTCCAGAGCACTTAAAAAACCCGCTTCCAGTGAAATGTCTGAGAAGTATGTAAAAACCCGCTTGCAACGAAATGACTCCAGAGCACTTAAAAACCCGCTTGCAACGAAATGACTCCAGAGCACTTCAAAAACCCGCTTCCAGTTAAATGTCAGAGAAGTATGTAAAAACCCGCTTGCAACGAAATGATTCCAGAGCACGTAAAACCCGCTTGCAACGAAATGACTCCAGAACACGTAAAAACCCGCTTGCAACGAAATGACTCCAGAGCACTTAAAAACCCGCTTGCAACGAAATGACTCCAGAACACTTAAAAACCCGCTTGCAACGAAATGACTCCAGTGCACTTAAAAACCCGCTTGCAACGAAATGCCTCCAGAGCACTTAAAAACCGCTTGCAACGAAATGACTCCAGAGCACTTAAAAACCCGCTTGCAACGAAATGACTCCAGAGTACTTAAAAACCCGCTTGCAACGAAATGACTCCAGAGCACTTGAAAACCCGCTTGCAACGAAATGACTCCAGAACACTAAAAACCCGCTTGGAACGAAATGACTCCAGAGCACTTAAAAACCCGCTTGCAACGAAATGACTCCAGAGCACTTAAAAACCCACTTGCAACGAAATGACTCCAGAGCACTTGAAAACCCGCTTGCAACGAAATGACTCCAGAGCACTTAAAAAACCCGCTTCCAGTGAAATGTCTGAGAAGTATGTAAAAACCCGCTTGCAACGAAATGACTCCAGAGCACGTAAAAAACCGCTTGCAACGAAATGACTCCAGAGCACTTCAAAAACCCGCTTCCAGTTAAATGTCAGAGAAGTATGTAAAAACCCGCTTGCAACGAAATGATTCCAGAGCACGTAAAAACCCGCTTGCAACGAAATGACTCCAGAACACGTAAAAACCCGCTTGCAACGAAATGACTCCAGAGCACTTAAAAACCCGCTTAGAACGAAATGCCTTCAGAGCACTTAAAAACCCGCTTGCAACGAAATGACTCCAGAACACTTAAAAACCTGCTTGCAACGAAAAGACTCCAGAGCACTTAAAAACCCGCTTGCAATGAAATGACTCCAGAGCACTTAAAAACCCTCTTGCAACGAAATGACTCCAGAGCACTTAAAAACCCGCTTGCAACGAAATGACTCGAGAACACTAAAAACCCGCTTGGAACGAAATGACTCCAGAGCACTTAAAAACCCACTTGCAACGAAATGACTCCAGAGCACTTAAAAACCCACTTGCAACGAAATGACTCCAGAGCACTTGAAAACCCGCTTGCAACGAAATGACTCCAGAGCACTTAAAAAACCCGCTTCCAGTGAAATGTCTGAGAAGTATGTAAAAACCCGCTTGCAACGAAATGACTCCAGAGCACGTAAAAAACCGCTTGCAACGAAATGACTCCAGAGCACTTCAAAAACCAGCTTCCAGTTAAATGTCAGAGAAGTATGTAAAAACCCGCTTGCAACGAAATGATTCCAGAGCACGTAAAAACCCGCTTGCAAAGAAATGACTCCAGAACACGTAAAAACCCGCTTGCAACGAAATGACTCCAGAGCACTTAAAAACCCACTTACAACGAAATGCCTTCAGAGCACTTAAAAACCCGCTTGCAACGAAATGACTCCAGAACACTTAAAAACCTGCTTGCAACGAAAAGACTCCAGAGCTCTTAAAAACCCGCTTGCAATGAAATGACTCCAGAGCACTTAAAAACCCTCTTGCAACGAAATGACTCCAGAGCACTTAAGAACCCGCTTGCAACGAAATGACTCCAGAGCACTTAAAAACTCGCTTGCAACAAAATGACTCCAGAGTACTTAAAAACTCGCTTGCAACGAAATGACTCCAGAACACTTAAAAACCCGCTTGCAACGAAATGACTCCAGAACACTAAAAACCCGCTTGCAACGAAATGACTCCAGAACACTAAAAACCTGCTTGCAACGAAATGACTCCAGAGCACTTAAAAACCCGCTTGCAACGAAATGTCTCCAGAGCACTTGAAAACCCGCTTGCAACGAAATGACTCCACAGCACTTAAAAAACCCGCTTGCAACGAAATGTCTCCAGAGCACTTGAAAACCCGCTTGCAACGAAATGACTCCACAGCACTTAAAAAACCCGCTTCCAGTGAAATGTCTGAGAAGTATGTAAAAACCCGCTTGCAACGAAATGACTCCAGAGCACTTAAAAACCCGCTTGCAACGAAATGACTCCAGAGCACTTCAAAAACCCGCTTCGAGTTAAATGTCAGAGAAGTATGTAAAAACACGCTTGCAACGAAATGATTCCAGAGCACGTAAAAACCCGCTTGCAACGAAATGACTCCAGAGTACTTAAAAACCCGCTTGCAACGAAATGCCTCCAGAGCACTTAAAAAACCCACTCCCAGTGAAATGTCTGAGAAGTATTTAAAAACCCGCTTGCAACGAAATGACTCCAGAACACGTAAAAACCCGCTTGCAACGAAATGACTCCAGAGCACTTAAAAACCCGCTTACAACGAAATGCCTTCAGAGCACTTAAAAACCCGCTTGCAACGAAATGACTCCAGAACACTTAAAAACCCGCTTGCAACGAAAAGACTCCAGAGCACTTAAAAACCCGCTTGCAACGAAATGACTCCAGAGCATTTAAAAACCCTCTTGCAACGAAATGACTCCAGAGCACTTAAAAACCCGCTTGCAAGGAAATGACTCCAGAGCACTTAAAAAGTCGCTTGCAACGAAATGACTCCAGAGTACTTAAAAACTCGCTTGCAACGAAATGACTCCAGAACACTTAAATACCCGCTTGCAACGAAATGACTCCAGAGTACTTAAAAACCCACTTACAACAAAATGACTCCAGAGCACTTAAAAACCCGCTTGCTACGAAATGACTCCAGAACACTTAAAAACCCGCTTGCAACGAAATGACTCCAGAGCACTTAAAAACCCGCTTGCAACTAAATGACTCCAGAGCACGTAAAAACCCGCTTGCAACGAAATGACTCCAGAGCACTTAAAAACCCGCTTGCAATGAAATGACTCCAGAACACTTAAAAACCCGCTTGCAACGAAATGACTCCAGTGCACTTAAAAACCCGCTTGCAACGAAATGACTCCAGAGCACTTAAAAACCCGCTTGCAACGAAATGACTCCAGAGCACTTAAAAAACCCGCTTCCAGTGAAATGTCTGAGAAGTATGTAAAAACCCGCTTGCAACGAAATGACTCCAGAGCACGTAAAAACCCGCTTGCAACGAAATGACTCCAGAGCACTTCAAAAACCCGCTTCCAGTTAAATGTCAGAGAAGTATGTAAAAACCCGCTTGCAACGAAATGATTCCAGAGCACGTAAAAACCCGCTTGCAACGAAATGACTCCAGAGTACATAAAAACCCGCTTGCAACGAAATGCCTTCAGAGCACTTAAAAAACCCACTTCCAGTGAAATGTCTGAGAAGTATGTAAAAACCCGCTTTCAACGAAATGACTCCAGAACACGTAAAAACCGCTTGCAACGAAATGACTCCAGAGCACTTAAAAACCCGCTTGCAACGAAATGACTCCAGAACACTTAAAAACCCGCTTGCAACGAAATGACACCAGTGCACTTAAAAACCCGCTTGCAACGAAATGCCTCCAGAGCACTTAAAAACCGCTTGCAACGAAATGACTCCAGAGCACTTAAAAACCCGCTTGCAATGAAATGAATCCAGAGTACTTAAAAACCCGCTTGCAACGAAATGACTCCAGAGCACTTAAAAACCCGCTTGCAACGAAATGACTCCAGAACACTAAAAACCCGCTTGCAACGAAATGACTCCAGAGCACTTAAAAACCCGCTTGCAACGAAATGACTCCAGACCAATTAAAAACCCGCTTGCAACGAAATGACTCCAGAGCACTTGAAAACCCGCTTGAAACGAAATGACTCCAGAGCACTTAAAAAACCCGCTTCCAGTGAAATGTCTGAGAAGTATGTAAAAACCCGCTTGCAACGAAATGACTCCAGAGCACGTAAAAAACCGCTTGCAACGAAATGACTCCAGAGCACTTCAAAAACCCGCTTCCAGTTAAATGTCAGAGAAGTATGTAAAAACCCGCTTGCAACGAAATGATTCCAGAGCACGTAAAACCCGCTTGCAACGAAATGACTCCAGAACACGTAAAAACCCGCTTGCAACGAAATGACTCCAGAGCACTTAAAAACCCGCATGCAACGAAATGACTCCAGAGCACTTAAAAACTCGCTTGCAACGAAATGACTCCAGAGTACTTAAAAACTCGCTTGCAACGAAATGACTCCAGAACACTTAAAAACCCGCTTGCAACGAAATGACTCCAGAGTACTTAAAAACCCACTTACAACAAAATGACTCCAGAGCACTTCAAAACCCGCTTGCAACGAAATGACTCCAGAACACTTAAAAACCCGCTTGCAACGAAATGACTCCAGAGTACTTAAAAACCCGCTTGCAACGAAATGACTCCAGAGCACGAAAAACCGCTTGCAACGAAATGACTCCAGAGCACTTAAAAACCCGCTTGCAACGAAATGACTCCAGAACACTTAAAAACCCGCTTGCAACGAAATGACTCCAGTGCACTTAAAAACCCGCTTGCAACGAAATGCCTCCAGAGCACTTAAAAACCGCTTGCAACGAAATGACTCCAGAGCATTTAAAAACCCGCTTGCAACGAAATGACTCCAGAGTACTTAAAAACCCGCTTGCAACGAAATGACTCCAGAGCACTTGAAAACCCGCTTGCAACGAAATGACTCCAGAACACTAAAAACCCGCTTGGAACGAAATGACTCCAGAGCACTTAAAACCCGCTTGCAACGAAATGACTCCAGAGCACTTAAAAACCCACTTGCAACGAAATGACTCCAGAGCACTTAAAAAACCCGCTTCCAGTGAAATGTCTGAGAAGTATGTAAAAACCCGCTTGCAACGAAATGACTCCAGAGCACGTAAAAAACCGCTTGCAACGAAATGACTCCAGAGCACTTCAAAAACCCGCTTCCAGTTAAATGTCAGAGAAGTATGTAAAAACCCGCTTGCAACGAAATGATTCCAGAGCACGTAAAAACCCGCTTGCAACGAAATGACTCCAGAACACGTAAAAACCCGCTTGCAACGAAATGACTCCAGAGCACTTAAAAACCCGCTTAGAACGAAATGCCTTCAGAGCACTTAAAAACCCGCTTGCAACGAAATGACTCCAGAACACTTAAAAACCTGCTTGCAACGAAAAGACTCCAGAGCACTTAAAAACCCGCTTGCAATGAAATGACTCCAGAGCACTTAAAAACCCTCTTGCAACGAAATGACTCCAGAGCACTTAAAAACCCGCTTGCAACGAAATGACTCCAGAGCACTTAAAAAACCCGCTTCCAGTGAAATGTCTGAGAAGTATGTAAAAACCCGCTTGCAACGAAATGACTCCAGAGCACGTAAAAACCCGCTTGCAACGAAATGACTCCAGAGCACTTCAAAAACCCGCTTCCAGTTAAATGTCAGAGAAGTATGTAAAAACCCGCTTGCAACGAAATGATTCCAGAGCACGTAAAAACCCGCTTGCAACGAAATGACTCCAGAGTACTTAAAAACCCGCTTGCAACGAAATGCCTCCAGAGCACTTAAAAAACCCACTTCCAGTGAAATGTCTGAGAAGTATGTAAAAACCCGCTTGCAACGAAATGACTCCAGAACACGTAAAAACCGCTTGCAACGAAATGACTCCAGAGCACTTAAAAACCCGCTTGCAACGAAATGACTCCAGAACACTTAAAAACCCGCTTGCAACGAAATGACACCAGTGCACTTAAAAACCCGCTTGCAACGAAATGCCTCCAGAGCACTTAAAAACCGCTTGCAACGAAATGACTCCAGAGCACTTAAAAACCCGCTTGCAATGAAATGAATCCAGAGTACTTAAAAACCCGCTTGCAACGAAATGACTCCAGAGCACTTAAAAACCCGCTTGCAACGAAATGACTCCAGAACACTAAAAACCCGCTTGCAACGAAATGACTCCAGAGCACTTAAAAACCCGCTTGCAACGAAATGACTCCAGACCAATTAAAAACCCGCTTGCAACGAAATGACTCCAGAGCACTTGAAAACCCGCTTGAAACGAAATGACTCCAGAGCACTTAAAAAACCCGCTTCCAGTGAAATGTCTGAGAAGTATGTAAAAACCCGCTTGCAACGAAATGACTCCAGAGCACGTAAAAAACCGCTTGCAACGAAATGACTCCAGAGCACTTCAAAAACCCGCTTCCAGTTAAATGTCAGAGAAGTATGTAAAAACCCGCTTGCAACGAAATGATTCCAGAGCACGTAAAACCCGCTTGCAACGAAATGACTCCAGAACACGTAAAAACCCGCTTGCAACGAAATGACTCCAGAGCACTTAAAAACCCGCATGCAACGAAATGACTCCAGAGCACTTAAAAACTCGCTTGCAACGAAATGACTCCAGAGTACTTAAAAACTCGCTTGCAACGAAATGACTCCAGAACACTTAAAAACCCGCTTGCAACGAAATGACTCCAGAGTACTTAAAAACCCACTTACAACAAAATGACTCCAGAGCACTTCAAAACCCGCTTGCAACGAAATGACTCCAGAACACTTAAAAACCCGCTTGCAACGAAATGACTCCAGAGTACTTAAAAACCCGCTTGCAACGAAATGACTCCAGAGCACGAAAAACCGCTTGCAACGAAATGACTCCAGAGCACTTAAAAACCCGCTTGCAACGAAATGACTCCAGAACACTTAAAAACCCGCTTGCAACGAAATGACTCCAGTGCACTTAAAAACCCGCTTGCAACGAAATGCCTCCAGAGCACTTAAAAACCGCTTGCAACGAAATGACTCCAGAGCACTTGAAAACCCGCTTGAAACGAAATGACTCCAGAACACTTAAAAACCCGCTTGCAACGAAATGACTCCAGAGTACTTAAAAACCCACTTACAACAAAATGACTCCAGAGCACTTCAAAACCCGCTTGCAACGAAATGACTCCAGAACACTTAAAAACCCGCTTGCAACGAAATGACTCCAGAGTACTTAAAAACCCGCTTGCAACGAAATGACTCCAGAGCACTTAAAAAACCCGCTTCCAGTGAAATGTCTGAGAAGTATGTAAAAACCCGCTTGCAACGAAATGACTCCAGAGCACGTAAAAAACCGCTTGCAACGAAATGACTCCAGAGCACTTCAAAAACCCGCTTCCAGTTAAATGTCAGAGAAGTATGTAAAAACCCGCTTGCAACAAAATGATTCCAGAGCACGTAAAAACCCGCTTGCAACGAAATGACTCCAGAACACGTAAAAACCCGCTTGCAACGAAATGACTCCAGAGCACTTAAAAACCCGCTTAGAACGAAATGCCTTCAGAGCACTTAAAAACCCGCTTGCAACGAAATGACTCCAGAACACTTAAAAACCTGCTTGCAACGAAAAGACTCCAGAGCACTTAAAAACCCGCTTGCAATGAAATGACTCCAGAGCACTTAAAAACCCTCTTGCAACGAAATGACTCCAGAGCACTTAAAAACCCGCTTGCAACGAAATGACTCCAGAGCACTTAAAAACTCGCTTGCAACAAAATGACTCCAGAGTACTTAAAAACTCGCTTGCAACGAAATGACTCCAGAACACTTAAAAACCCGCTTGCAACGAAATGACTCCAGAACACTTAAAAACCCGCTTGCAACGAAATGACTCCAGAACACTTAAAAAACCCGCTTCCAGTGAAATGTCTGAGAAGTATGTAAAAACCCGCTTGCAACGAAATGACTCCAGAGCACGTAAAAACCCGCTTGCAACGAAATGACTCCAGAGCACTTCAAAAACCCGCTTCCAGTTAAATGTCAGAGAAGTATGTAAAAACCCGCTTGCAACGAAATGATTCCAGAGCACGTAAAAACCCGCTTGCAACGAAATGACTCCAGAGTACTTAAAAACCCGCTTGCAACGAAATGCCTCCAGAGCACTTAAAAAACCCACTTCCAGTGAAATGTCTGAGAAGTATGTAAAAACCCGCTTTCAACGAAATGACTCCAGAACACGTAAAAACCGCTTGCAACGAAATGACTCCAGAGCACTTAAAAACCCGCTTGCAACGAAATGACTCCAGAACACTTAAAAACCCGCTTGCAACGAAATGACACCAGTGCACTTAAAAACCCGCTTGCAACGAAATGCCTCCAGAGCACTTAAAAACCGCTTGCAACGAAATGACTCCAGAGCACTTAAAAACCCGCTTGCAATGAAATGAATCCAGAGTACTTAAAAACCCGCTTGCAACGAAATGACTCCAGAGCACTTAAAAACCCGCTTGCAACGAAATGACTACAGAACACTAAAAACCCGCTTGCAACGAAATGACTCCAGAGCACTTAAAAACCCGCTTGCAACGAAATGACTCCAGACCAATTAAAAACCCGCTTGCAACGAAATGACTCCAGAGCACTTGAAAACCCGCTTGCAACGAAATGACTCCAGAGCACTTAAAAAACCCGCTTCCAGTGAAATGTCTGAGAAGTATGTAAAAACCCGCTTGCAACGAAATGACTCCAGAGCACGTAAAAAACCGCTTGCAACGAAATGACTCCAGAGCACTTCAAAAACCCGCTTCCAGTTAAATGTCAGAGAAGTATGTAAAAACCCGCTTGCAACGAAATGATTCCAGAGCACGTAAAACCCGCTTGCAACGAAATGACTCCAGAACACGTAAAAACCCGCTTGCAACGAAATGACTCCAGAGCACTTAAAAACCCGCATGCAACGAAATGACTCCAGAGCACTTAAAAACTCGCTTGCAACGAAATGACTCCAGAGTACTTAAAAACTCGCTTGCAACGAAATGACTCCAGAACACTTAAAAACCCGCTTGCAACGAAATGACTCCAGAGTACTTAAAAACCCACTTACAACAAAATGACTCCAGAGCACTTCAAAACCCGCTTGCAACGAAATGACTCCAGAACACTTAAAAACCCGCTTGCAACGAAATGACTCCAGAGTACTTAAAAACCCGCTTGCAACGAAATGACTCCAGAGCACGAAAAACTGCTTGCAACGAAATGACTCCAGAGCACCTAAAAACCCGCTTGCAACGAAATGACTCCAGAACACTTAAAAACCCGCTTGCAACGAAATGACTCCAGTGCACTTAAAAACCCGCTTGCAACGAAATGCCTCCAGAGCACTTAAAAACCGCTTGCAACGAAATGACTCCAGAGCACTTAAAAACCCGCTTGCAACGAAATGACTCCAGAGTACTTAAAAACCCGCTTGCAACGAAATGACTCCAGAGCACTTGAAAACCCGCTTGCAACGAAATGACTCCAGAGCACTTAAAAAACCCACTTCCAGTGAAATGTCTGAGAAGTATGTAAAAACCCGCTTTCAACGAAATGACTCCAGAACACGTAAAAACCGCTTGCAACGAAATGACTCCAGAGCACTTAAAAACCCGCTTGCAACGAAATGACTCCAGAACACTTAAAAACCCGCTTGCAACGAAATGACACCAGTGCACTTAAAAACCCGCTTGCAACGAAATGCCTCCAGAGCACTTAAAAACCGCTTGCAACGAAATGACTCCAGAGCACTTAAAAACCCGCTTGCAATGAAATGAATCCAGAGTACTTAAAAACCCGCTTGCAACGAAATGACTCCAGAGCACTTAAAAACCCGCTTGCAACGAAATGACTCCAGAACACTAAAAACCCGCTTGCAACGAAATGACTCCAGAGCACTTAAAAACCCGCTTGCAACGAAATGACTCCAGACCAATTAAAAACCCGCTTGCAACGAAATGACTCCAGAGCACTTGAAAACCCGCTTGCAACGAAATGACTCCAGAGCACTTAAAAAACCCGCTTCCAGTGAAATGTCTGAGAAGTATGTAAAAACCCGCTTGCAACGAAATGACTCCAGAGCACGTAAAAAACCGCTTGCAACGAAATGACTCCAGAGCACTTCAAAAACCCGCTTCCAGTTAAATGTCAGAGAAGTATGTAAAAACCCGCTTGCAACGAAATGATTCCAGAGCACGTAAAACCCGCTTGCAACGAAATGACTCCAGAACACGTAAAAACCCGCTTGCAACGAAATGACTCCAGAGCACTTAAAAACCCGCATGCAACGAAATGACTCCAGAGCACTTAAAAACTCGCTTGCAACGAAATGACTCCAGAGTACTTAAAAACTCGCTTGCAACGAAATGACTCCAGAACACTTAAAAACCCGCTTGCAACGAAATGACTCCAGAGTACTTAAAAACCCACTTACAACAAAATGACTCCAGAGCACTTCAAAACCCGCTTGCAACGAAATGACTCCAGAACACTTAAAAACCCGCTTGCAACGAAATGACTCCAGAGTACTTAAAAACCCGCTTGCAACGAAATGACTCCAGAGCACGAAAAACCGCTTGCAACGAAATGACTCCAGAGCACTTAAAAACCCGCTTGCAACGAAATGACTCCAGAACACTTAAAAACCCGCTTGCAACGAAATGACTCCAGTGCACTTAAAAACCCGCTTGCAACGAAATGCCTCCAGAGCACTTAAAAACCGCTTGCAACGAAATGACTCCAGAGCACTTAAAAACCCGCTTGCAACGAAATGACTCCAGAGTACTTAAAAACCCGCTTGCAACGAAATGACTCCAGAGCACTTGAAAACCCGCTTGCAACGAAATGACTCCAGAACACTAAAAACCCGCTTGGAACGAAATGACTCCAGAGCACTTAAAACCCGCTTGCAACGAAATGACTCCAGAGCACTTAAAAACCCACTTGCAACGAAATGACTCCAGAGCACTTAAAAAACCCGCTTCCAGTGAAATGTCTGAGAAGTATGTAAAAACCCGCTTGCAACGAAATGACTCCAGAGCACGTAAAAAACCGCTTGCAACGAAATGACTCCAGAGCACTTCAAAAACCCGCTTCCAGTTAAATGTCAGAGAAGTATGTAAAAACCCGCTTACAACGAAATGATTCCAGAGCACGTAAAAACCCGCTTGCAACGAAATGACTCCAGAACACTTAAAAACCCGCTTGCAACGAAATGACTCCAGAACACTTAAAAAACCCGCTTCCAGTGAAATGTCTGAGAAGTATGTAAAAACCCGCTTGCAACGAAATGACTCCAGAGCACGTAAAAACCCGCTTGCAACGAAATGACTCCAGAGCACTTCAAAAACCCGCTTCCAGTTAAATGTCAGAGAAGTATGTAAAAACCCGCTTGCAACGAAATGATTCCAGAGCACGTAAAAACCCGCTTGCAACGAAATGACTCCAGAGTACTTAAAAACCCGCTTGCAACGAAATGCCTCCAGAGCACTTAAAAAACCCACTTCCAGTGAAATGTCTGAGAAGTATGTAAAAACCCGCTTTCAACGAAATGACTCCAGAACACGTAAAAACCGCTTGCAACGAAATGACTCCAGAGCACTTAAAAACCCGCTTGCAACGAAATGACTCCAGAACACTTAAAAACCCGCTTGCAACGAAATGACACCAGTGCACTTAAAAACCCGCTTGCAACGAAATGCCTCCAGAGCACTTAAAAACCGCTTGCAACGAAATGACTCCAGAGCACTTAAAAACCCGCTTGCAATGAAATGACTCCAGAGCACTTAAAAACCCGCTTGCAACGAAATGACTCCAGAACACTAAAAACCCGCTTGCAACGAAATGACTCCAGAGCACTTAAAAACCCGCTTGCAACGAAATGACTCCAGACCAATTAAAAACCCGCTTGCAACGAAATGACTCCAGAGCACTTGAAAACCCGCTTGCAACGAAATGACTCCAGAGCACTTAAAAAACCCGCTTCCAGTGAAATGTCTGAGAAGTATGTAAAAACCCGCTTGCAACGAAATGACTCCAGAGCACGTAAAAAACCGCTTGCAACGAAATGACTCCAGAGCACTTCAAAAACCCGCTTCCAGTTAAATGTCAGAGAAGTATGTAAAAACCCGCTTGCAACGAAATGATTCCAGAGCACGTAAAACCCGCTTGCAACGAAATGACTCCAGAACACGTAAAAACCCGCTTGCAACGAAATGACTCCAGAGCACTTAAAAACCCGCATGCAACGAAATGACTCCAGAGCACTTAAAAACTCGCTTGCAACGAAATGACTCCAGAGTACTTAAAAACTCGCTTGCAACGAAATGACTCCAGAACACTTAAAAACCCGCTTGCAACGAAATGACTCCAGAGTACTTAAAAACCCACTTACAACAAAATGACTCCAGAGCACTTCAAAACCCGCTTGCAACGAAATGACTCCAGAACACTTAAAAACCCGCTTGCAACGAAATGACTCCAGAGCACGAAAAACCGCTTGCAACGAAATGACTCCAGAGCACTTAAAAACCCGCTTGCAACGAAATGACTCCAGTGCACTTAAAAACCCGCTTGCAACGAAATGCCTCCAGAGCACTTAAAAACCGCTTGCAAAGAAATGACTCCAGAGCACTTAAAAACCCGCTTGCAACGAAATGACTCCAGAGTACTTAAAAACCCGCTTGCAACGAAATGACTCCAGAGCACTTGAAAACCCGCTTGCAACGAAATGACTCCAGAACACTAAAAACCCGCTTGGAACGAAATGACTCCAGAGCACTTAAAACCCGCTTGCAACGAAATGACTCCAGAGCACTTAAAAACCCACTTGCAACGAAATGACTCCAGAGCACTTAAAAAACCCGCTTCCAGTGAAATGTCTGAGAAGTATGTAAAAACCCGCTTGCAACGAAATGACTCCAGAGCACGTAAAAAACCGCTTGCAACGAAATGACTCCAGAGCACTTCAAAAACCCGCTTCCAGTTAAATGTCAGAGAAGTATGTAAAAACCCGCTTACAACGAAATGATTCCAGAGCACGTAAAAACCCGCTTGCAACGAAATGACTCCAGAACACGTAAAAACCCGCTTGCAACGAAATGACTCCAGAGCACTTAAAAACCCGCTTAGAACGAAATGCCTTCAGAGCACTTAAAAACCCGCTTGCAACGAAATGACTCCAGAACACTTAAAAACCTGCTTGCAACGAAAAGACTCCAGAGCACTTAAAAACCCGCTTGCAATGAAATGACTCCAGAGCACTTAAAAACCCTCTTGCAACGAAATGACTCCAGAGCACTTAAAAACCCGCTTGCAACGAAATGACTCCAGAGCACTTAAAAACTCGCTTGCAACAAAATGACTCCAGAGTACTTAAAAACTCGCTTGCAACGAAATGACTCCAGAACACTTAAAAACCCGCTTGCAACGAAATGACTCCAGAACACTTAAAAACCCGCTTGCAACGAAATGACTCCAGAACACTTAAAAAACCCGCTTCCAGTGAAATGTCTGAGAAGTATGTAAAAACCCGCTTGCAACGAAATGACTCCAGAGCACGTAAAAACCCGCTTGCAACGAAATGACTCCAGAGCACTTCAAAAACCCGCTTCCAGTTAAATGTCAGAGAAGTATGTAAAAACCCGCTTGCAACGAAATGATTCCAGAGCACGTAAAAACCCGCTTGCAACGAAATGACTCCAGAGTACTTAAAAACCCGCTTGCAACGAAATGCCTCCAGAGCACTTAAAAAACCCACTTCCAGTGAAATGTCTGAGAAGTATGTAAAAACCCGCTTTCAACGAAATGACTCCAGAACACGTAAAAACCGCTTGCAACGAAATGACTCCAGAGCACTTAAAAACCCGCTTGCAACGAAATGACTCCAGAACACTTAAAAACCCGCTTGCAACGAAATGACACCAGTGCACTTAAAAACCCGCTTGCAACGAAATGCCTCCAGAGCACTTAAAAACCGCTTGCAACGAAATGACTCCAGAGCACTTAAAAACCCGCTTGCAATGAAATGACTCCAGAGCACTTAAAAACCCGCTTGCAACGAAATGACTCCAGAACACTAAAAACCCGCTTGCAACGAAATGACTCCAGAGCACTTAAAAACCCGCTTGCAACGAAATGACTCCAGACCAATTAAAAACCCGCTTGCAACGAAATGACTCCAGAGCACTTGAAAACCCGCTTGCAACGAAATGACTCCAGAGCACTTAAAAAACCCGCTTCCAGTGAAATGTCTGAGAAGTATGTAAAAACCCGCTTGCAACGAAATGACTCCAGAGCACGTAAAAAACCGCTTGCAACGAAATGACTCCAGAGCACTTCAAAAACCCGCTTCCAGTTAAATGTCAGAGAAGTATGTAAAAACCCGCTTGCAACGAAATGATTCCAGAGCACGTAAAACCCGCTTGCAACGAAATGACTCCAGAACACGTAAAAACCCGCTTGCAACGAAATGACTCCAGAGCACTTAAAAACCCGCATGCAACGAAATGACTCCAGAGCACTTAAAAACTCGCTTGCAACGAAATGACTCCAGAGTACTTAAAAACTCGCTTGCAACGAAATGACTCCAGAACACTTAAAAACCCGCTTGCAACGAAATGACTCCAGAGTACTTAAAAACCCACTTACAACAAAATGACTCCAGAGCACTTCAAAACCCGCTTGCAACGAAATGACTCCAGAACACTTAAAAACCCGCTTGCAACGAAATGACTCCAGAGTACTTAAAAACCCGCTTGCAACGAAATGACTCCAGAGCACGAAAAACCGCTTGCAACGAAATGACTCCAGAGCACTTAAAAACCCGCTTGCAACGAAATGACTCCAGTGCACTTAAAAACCCGCTTGCAACGAAATGCCTCCAGAGCACTTAAAAACCGCTTGCAAAGAAATGACTCCAGAGCACTTAAAAACCCGCTTGCAACGAAATGACTCCAGAGCACTTAAAACCCGCTTGCAACGAAATGACTCCAGAGCACTTAAAAACCCACTTGCAACGAAATGACTCCAGAGCACTTAAAAAACCCGCTTCCAGTGAAATGTCTGAGAAGTATGTAAAAACCCGCTTGCAACGAAATGACTCCAGAGCACGTAAAAAACCGCTTGCAACGAAATGACTCCAGAGCACTTCAAAAACCCGCTTCCAGTTAAATGTCAGAGAAGTATGTAAAAACCCGCTTACAACGAAATGATTCCAGAGCACGTAAAAACCCGCTTGCAACGAAATGACTCCAGAACACGTAAAAACCCGCTTGCAACGAAATGACTCCAGAGCACTTAAAAACCCGCTTAGAACGAAATGCCTTCAGAGCACTTAAAAACCCGCTTGCAACGAAATGACTCCAGAACACTTAAAAACCTGCTTGCAACGAAAAGACTCCAGAGCACTTAAAAACCCGCTTGCAATGAAATGACTCCAGAGCACTTAAAAACCCTCTTGCAACGAAATGACTCCAGAGCACTTAAAAACCCGCTTGCAACGAAATGACTCCAGAGCACTTAAAAACTCGCTTGCAACAAAATGACTCCAGAGTACTTAAAAACTCGCTTGCAACGAAATGACTCCAGAACACTTAAAAACCCGCTTGCAACGAAATGACTCCAGAACACTTAAAAACCCGCTTGCAACGAAATGACTCCAGAACACTTAAAAAACCCGCTTCCAGTGAAATGTCTGAGAAGTATGTAAAAACCCGCTTGCAACGAAATGACTCCAGAGCACGTAAAAACCCGCTTGCAACGAAATGACTCCAGAGCACTTCAAAAACCCGCTTCCAGTTAAATGTCAGAGAAGTATGTAAAAACCCGCTTGCAACGAAATGATTCCAGAGCACGTAAAAACCCGCTTGCAACGAAATGACTCCAGAGTACTTAAAAACCCGCTTGCAACGAAATGCCTCCAGAGCACTTAAAAAACCCACTTCCAGTGAAATGTCTGAGAAGTATGTAAAAACCCGCTTTCAACGAAATGACTCCAGAACACGTAAAAACCGCTTGCAACGAAATGACTCCAGAGCACTTAAAAACCCGCTTGCAACGAAATGACTCCAGAACACTTAAAAACCCGCTTGCAACGAAATGACACCAGTGCACTTAAAAACCCGCTTGCAACGAAATGCCTCCAGAGCACTTAAAAACCGCTTGCAACGAAATGACTCCAGAGCACTTAAAAACCCGCTTGCAATGAAATGACTCCAGAGCACTTAAAAACCCGCTTGCAACGAAATGACTCCAGAACACTAAAAACCCGCTTGCAACGAAATGACTCCAGAGCACTTAAAAACCCGCTTGCAACGAAATGACTCCAGACCAATTAAAAACCCGCTTGCAACGAAATGACTCCAGAGCACTTGAAAACCCGCTTGCAACGAAATGACTCCAGAGCACTTAAAAAACCCGCTTCCAGTGAAATGTCTGAGAAGTATGTAAAAACCCGCTTGCAACGAAATGACTCCAGAGCACGTAAAAAACCGCTTGCAACGAAATGACTCCAGAGCACTTCAAAAACCCGCTTCCAGTTAAATGTCAGAGAAGTATGTAAAAACCCGCTTGCAACGAAATGATTCCAGAGCACGTAAAACCCGCTTGCAACGAAATGACTCCAGAACACGTAAAAACCCGCTTGCAACGAAATGACTCCAGAGCACTTAAAAACCCGCATGCAACGAAATGACTCCAGAGCACTTAAAAACTCGCTTGCAACGAAATGACTCCAGAGTACTTAAAAACTCGCTTGCAACGAAATGACTCCAGAACACTTAAAAACCCGCTTGCAACGAAATGACTCCAGAGTACTTAAAAACCCACTTACAACAAAATGACTCCAGAGCACTTCAAAACCCGCTTGCAACGAAATGACTCCAGAACACTTAAAAACCCGCTTGCAACGAAATGACTCCAGAGCACGAAAAACCGCTTGCAACGAAATGACTCCAGAGCACTTAAAAACCCGCTTGCAACGAAATGACTCCAGTGCACTTAAAAACCCGCTTGCAACGAAATGCCTCCAGAGCACTTAAAAACCGCTTGCAAAGAAATGACTCCAGAGCACTTAAAAACCCGCTTGCAACGAAATGACTCCAGAGTACTTAAAAACCCGCTTGCAACGAAATGACTCCAGAGCACTTGAAAACCCGCTTGCAACGAAATGACTCCAGAACACTAAAAACCCGCTTGGAACGAAATGACTCCAGAGCACTTAAAACCCGCTTGCAACGAAATGACTCCAGAGCACTTAAAAACCCACTTGCAACGAAATGACTCCAGAGCACTTAAAAAACCCGCTTCCAGTGAAATGTCTGAGAAGTATGTAAAAACCCGCTTGCAACGAAATGACTCCAGAGCACGTAAAAAACCGCTTGCAACGAAATGACTCCAGAGCACTTCAAAAACCCGCTTCCAGTTAAATGTCAGAGAAGTATGTAAAAACCCGCTTACAACGAAATGATTCCAGAGCACGTAAAAACCCGCTTGCAACGAAATGACTCCAGAACACGTAAAAACCCGCTTGCAACGAAATGACTCCAGAGCACTTAAAAACCCGCTTAGAACGAAATGCCTTCAGAGCACTTAAAAACCCGCTTGCAACGAAATGACTCCAGAACACTTAAAAACCTGCTTGCAACGAAAAGACTCCAGAGCACTTAAAAACCCGCTTGCAATGAAATGACTCCAGAGCACTTAAAAACCCTCTTGCAACGAAATGACTCCAGAGCACTTAAAAACCCGCTTGCAACGAAATGACTCCAGAGCACTTAAAAACTCGCTTGCAACAAAATGACTCCAGAGTACTTAAAAACTCGCTTGCAACGAAATGACTCCAGAACACTTAAAAACCCGCTTGCAACGAAATGACTCCAGAACACTTAAAAACCCGCTTGCAACGAAATGACTCCAGAACACTTAAAAAACCCGCTTCCAGTGAAATGTCTGAGAAGTATGTAAAAACCCGCTTGCAACGAAATGACTCCAGAGCACGTAAAAACCCGCTTGCAACGAAATGACTCCAGAGCACTTCAAAAACCCGCTTCCAGTTAAATGTCAGAGAAGTATGTAAAAACCCGCTTGCAACGAAATGATTCCAGAGCACGTAAAAACCCGCTTGCAACGAAATGACTCCAGAGTACTTAAAAACCCGCTTGCAACGAAATGCCTCCAGAGCACTTAAAAAACCCACTTCCAGTGAAATGTCTGAGAAGTATGTAAAAACCCGCTTTCAACGAAATGACTCCAGAACACGTAAAAACCGCTTGCAACGAAATGACTCCAGAGCACTTAAAAACCCGCTTGCAACGAAATGACTCCAGAACACTTAAAAACCCGCTTGCAACGAAATGACACCAGTGCACTTAAAAACCCGCTTGCAACGAAATGCCTCCAGAGCACTTAAAAACCGCTTGCAACGAAATGACTCCAGAGCACTTAAAAACCCGCTTGCAATGAAATGACTCCAGAGCACTTAAAAACCCGCTTGCAACGAAATGACTCCAGAACACTAAAAACCCGCTTGCAACGAAATGACTCCAGAGCACTTAAAAACCCGCTTGCAACGAAATGACTCCAGACCAATTAAAAACCCGCTTGCAACGAAATGACTCCAGAGCACTTGAAAACCCGCTTGCAACGAAATGACTCCAGAGCACTTAAAAAACCCGCTTCCAGTGAAATGTCTGAGAAGTATGTAAAAACCCGCTTGCAACGAAATGACTCCAGAGCACGTAAAAAACCGCTTGCAACGAAATGACTCCAGAGCACTTCAAAAACCCGCTTCCAGTTAAATGTCAGAGAAGTATGTAAAAACCCGCTTGCAACGAAATGATTCCAGAGCACGTAAAACCCGCTTGCAACGAAATGACTCCAGAACACGTAAAAACCCGCTTGCAACGAAATGACTCCAGAGCACTTAAAAACCCGCATGCAACGAAATGACTCCAGAGCACTTAAAAACTCGCTTGCAACGAAATGACTCCAGAGTACTTAAAAACTCGCTTGCAACGAAATGACTCCAGAACACTTAAAAACCCGCTTGCAACGAAATGACTCCAGAGTACTTAAAAACCCACTTACAACAAAATGACTCCAGAGCACTTCAAAACCCGCTTGCAACGAAATGACTCCAGAACACTTAAAAACCCGCTTGCAACGAAATGACTCCAGAGTACTTAAAAACCCGCTTGCAACGAAATGACTCCAGAGCACGAAAAACCGCTTGCAACGAAATGACTCCAGAGCACTTAAAAACCCGCTTGCAACGAAATGACTCCAGTGCACTTAAAAACCCGCTTGCAACGAAATGCCTCCAGAGCACTTAAAAACCGCTTGCAAAGAAATGACTCCAGAGCACTTAAAAACCCGCTTGCAACGAAATGACTCCAGAGTACTTAAAAACCCGCTTGCAACGAAATGACTCCAGAGCACTTGAAAACCCGCTTGCAACGAAATGACTCCAGAACACTAAAAACCCGCTTGGAACGAAATGACTCCAGAGCACTTAAAAACCCGCTTGCAACGAAATGACTCCAGAGCACTTAAAAACCCACTTGCAACGAAATGACTCCAGAGCACTTGAAAACCCGCTTGCAACGAAATGACTCCAGAGCACTTAAAAAACCCGCTTCCAGTGAAATGTCTGAGAAGTATGTAAAAACCCGCTTGCAACGAAATGACTCCAGAGCACGCAAAAAACCGCTTGCAACGAAATGACTCCAGAGCACTTCAAAAACCCGCTTCCAGTTAAATGTCAGAGAAGTATGTAAAAACCCGCTTGCAACGAAATGATTCCAGAGCACGTAAAAACCCGCTTGCAACGAAATGACTCCAGAACACGTAAAAACCCGCTTGCAACGAAATGACTCCAGAGCACTTAAAAACCCGCTTAGAACGAAATGCCTTCAGAGCACTTAAAAACCCGCTTGCAACGAAATGACTCCAGAACACTTAAAAACCTGCTTGCAACGAAAAGACTCCAGAGCACTTAAAAACCCGCTTGCAATGAAATGACTCCAGAGCACTTAAAAACCCTCTTGCAACGAAATGACTCCAGAGCACTTAAAAACCCGCTTGCAACGAAATGACTCCAGAGCACTTAAAAACTCGCTTGCAACAAAATGACTCCAGAGTACTTAAAAACTCGCTTGCAACGAAATGACTCCAGAACACTTAAAAACCCGCTTGCAACGAAATGACTCCAGAACACTAAAAACCCGCTTGCAACGAAATGACTCCAGAACACTAAAAACCCGCTTGCAACGAAATGACTCCAGAGCACTTAAAAACCCGCTTGCAACGAAATGACTCCAGAGCACTTGAAAACCCGCTTGCAACGAAATGACTCCAGAGCACTTAAAAAACCCGCTTCCAGTGAAATGTCTGAGAAGTATGTAAAAACCCGCTTGCAACGAAATGACTCCAGAGCACTTAAAAACCCGCTTGCAACGAAATGACTCCAGAGCAGTTCAAAAACCCGCTTCGAGTTAAATGTCAGAGAAGTATGTAAAAACACGCTTGCAACGAAATGATTCCAGAGCACGTAAAAACCCGCTTGCAACGAAATGACTCCAGAGTACTTAAAAACCCGCTTGCAACGAAATGCCTCCAGAGCACTTAAAAAACCCACTTCCAGTGAAATGTCTGAGAAGTATTTAAAAACCCGCTTGCAACGAAATGACTCCAGAACACGTAAAAACCCGCTTGCAACGAAATGACTCCAGAGCACTTAAAAACCCGCTTACAACGAAATGCCTTCAGAGCACTTAAAAACCCGCTTGCAACGAAATGACTCCAGAACACTTAAAAACCCGCTTGCAACGAAAAGACTCCAGAGCACTTAAAAACCCGCTTGCAACGAAATGACTCCAGAGCACTTAAAAACCCTCTTGCAACGAAATGACTCCAGAGCACTTAAAAACCCGCTTGCAAGGAAATGACTCCAGAGCACTTAAAAAGTCGCTTGCAACGAAATGACTCCAGAGTACTTAAAAACTGGCTTGCAACGAAATGACTCCAGAACACTTAAAAACCCGCTTGCAACGAAATGACTCCAGAGTACTTAAAAACCCACTTACAACAAAATGACTCCAGAGCACTTAAAAACCCGCTTGCAACGAAATGACTCCAGAACACTTAAAAACCCGCTTGCAACGAAATGACTCCAGAGCACTTAAAAACCCGCTTGCAACTAAATGACTCCAGAGCACGTAAAAACCCGCTTGCAACGAAATGACTCCAGAGCACTTAAAAACCCGCTTGCAATGAAATGACTCCAGTGCACTTAAAAACCCGCTTGCAACGAAATGACTCCAGTGCACTTAAAAACCCGCTTGCAACGAAATGACTCCAGAGCACTTAAAAACCCGCTTGCAACGAAATGACTCCAGAGCACTTAAAAAACCCGCTTCCAGTGAAATGTCTGAGAAGTATGTAAAAACCCGCTTGCAACGAAATGACTCCAGAGCACGTAAAAACCCGCTTGCAACGAAATGACTCCAGAGCACTTCAAAAACCCGCTTCCAGTTAAATGTCAGAGAAGTATGTAAAAACCCGCTTGCAACGAAATGATTCCAGAGCACGTAAAAACCCGCTTGCAACGAAATGACTCCAGAGTACTTAAAAACACGCTTGCAACGAAATGCCTCCAGAGCACTTAAAAAACCCACTTCCAGTGAAATGTCTGAGAAGTATGTAAAAACCCGCTTTCAACGAAATGACTCCAGAACACGTAAAAACCCGCTTGCAACGAAATGACTCCAGAGCACTTAAAAACCCGCTTACAACGAAATGCCTTCAGAGCACTTAAAAACCCGCTTGCAACGAAATGACTCCAGAACACTTAAAAACCCGCTTGCAACGAAAAGACTCCAGAGCACTTAAAAACCCGCTTGCAACGAAATGACTCCAGAGCACTTAAAAACCCTCTTGCAACGAAATGACTCCAGAGCACTTAAAAACCCGCTTGCAACGAAATGACTCCAGAGCACTTAAAAACTCGCTTGCAACGAAATGACTCCAGAGTACTTAAAAACTCGCTTGCAACGAAATGACTCCAGAACACTTAAAAACCCGCTTGCAACGAAATGACTCCAGAGTACTTAAAAACCCACTTACAACAAAATGACTCCAGAGCACTTAAAAACCCGCTTGCAACGAAATGACTCCAGAACACTTAAAAACCCGCTTGCAACGAAATGACTCCAGAGCACTTAAAAACCCGCTTGCAACGAAATGACTCCAGAGCACTTAAAAACCCGCTTGCAACGAAATGACTCCAGAGTACTTAAAAACCCGCTTGCAACGAAATGACTCCAGAGCACTTAAAAACCCGCTTGCAACGAAATGATTCCAGAACACTAAAAACCCGCTTGCAACGAAATGACTCCAGAGCACTTGAAAACCCGCTTGCAACGAAATGACTCCAGAGCACTTAAAAAACCCGCTTCCAGTGAAATGTCTGAGAAGTATGTAAAAACCTGCTTGCAACGAAATGACTCCAGAGCACGTAAAAACCCGCTTGCAACGAAATGACTCCAGAGCACTTCAAAAACCCGCTTCCAGTGAAATGTCTGAGAAGTATGTAAAAACCCGCTTGCAACGAAATGATTCCAGAGCACGTAAAAACCCGCTTGCAACGAAATGCCTCCAGAGCACTTAAAAAACCCACTTCCAGTGAAATGTCTGAGAAGTATGTAAAAACCCGCTTGCAACGAAATGACTCCAGAACACGTAAAAACCCGCTTGCAACGAAATGACTCCAGAGCACTTAAAAACCCGCTTACAACGAAATGCCTTCAGAGCACTTAAAAACCCGCTTGCAACGAAATGACTCCAGAACACTAAAAACCCGCTTGGAACGAAATGACTCCAGAGCACTTAAAAACCCGCTTGCAACGAAATGACTCCAGAGCACTTAAAAACCCACTTTCAACGAAATGACTCCAGAGCACTTGAAAACCCGCTTGCAACGAAATGACTCCAGAGCACTTAAAAAACCCGCTTCCAGTGAAATGTCTGAGAAGTATGTAAAAACCCGCTTGCAACGAAATGACTCCAGAGCACGTAAAAAACCGCTTGCAACGAAATGACTCCAGAGCACTTCAAAAACCCGCTTCCAGTTAAATGTCAGAGAAGTATGTAAAAACCCGCTTGCAACGAAATGATTCCAGAGCACGTAAAAACCCGCTTGCAACGAAATGACTCCAGAGTACTTAAAAACCCGCTTGCAACGAAATGCCTCCAGAGCACTTAAAAAACCCACTTCCAGTGAAATGTCTGAGAAGTATGTAAAAACCCGCTTTCAACGAAATGACTCCAGAACACGTAAAAACCCGCTTGCAACGAAATGACTCCAGAGCACTTAAAAACCCGCTTACAACGAAATGCCTTCAGAGCACTTAAAAACCCGCTTGCAACGAAATGACTCCAGAACACTTAAAAACCCGCTTGCAACGAAAAGACTCCAGAGCACTTAAAAACCCGCTTGCAACGAAATGACTCCAGAGCACTTAAAAACCCTCTTGCAACGAAATGACTCCAGAGCACTTAAAAACCCGCTTGCAACGAAATGACTCCAGAGCACTTAAAAACTCGCTTGCAACGAAATGACTCCAGAGTACTTAAAAACTCGCTTGCAACGAAATGACTCCAGAACACTTAAAAACCCGCTTGCAACGAAATGACTCCAGAGTACTTAAAAACCCACTTACAACAAAATGACTCCAGAGCACTTAAAAACCCGCTTGCAACGAAATGACTCCAGAACACTTAAAAACCCGCTTGTAACGAAATGACTCCAGAGCACTTAAAAACCCGCTTGCAACGAAATGACTCCAGAGTACTTAAAAACCCGCTTGCAACGAAATGACTCCAGAGCACTTAAAAACCCGCTTGCAACGAAATGACTCCAGAACACTAAAAACCCGCTTGCAACGAAATGACTCCAGAGCACTTGAAAACCCGCTTGCAACGAAATGACTCCAGAGCACTTAAAAAACCCGCTTCCAGTGAAATGTCTGAGAAGTATGTAAAAACCCGCTTGCAACGAAATGATTCCAGAGCACGTAAAAACCCGCTTGCAACGAAATGACTCCAGAGTACTTAAAATCCCGCTTGCAACGAAATGCCTCCAGAGCACTTTAAAAACCCACTTCCAGTGAAATGTCTGAGAAGTATGTAAAAACCTGCTTGCAACGAAATGACTCCAGAACACGTAAAAACCCGCTTGCAACGAAATGACTCCAGAGCACTTAAAAACCCGCTTACAACGAAATGCCTTCAGAGCACTTAAAAAACCGCTTGCAACGAAATGACTCCAGAACACTTAAAAACCCGCTTGCAACGAAAAGACTCCAGAGCACTTAAAAACCCGCTTGCAACGAAATGACTCCAGAGCACTTAAAAACTCGCTTGCAACGAAATGAATCCAGAGTACTTAAAAACTCGCTTGCAACGAAATGACTCCAGAACACTTAAAAACCCGCTTGCAACGAAATGACTCCAGAGTACTTAAAAACCAACTTACAACAAAATGACTCCAGAGCACTTAAAAACCCGCTTGCAACGAAATGACTCCAGAGCACTTAAAAACCCGCTTGCAACGAAATGACTCCAGAGCACGTAAAAACCCGCTTGAAACGAAATGACTCCAGAGCACTTAAAAACCCGCTTGCAACGAAATGACTCCAGAGCACTTACAAACCCGCTTGCAACGAAATGACTCCAGTGCACTTAAAAACCCGCTTGCAACGAAATGACTCCAGAGCACTTAAAAACCCGCTTGCAACGAAATGACTCCAGAGCACTTAAAAACCCGCTTGCAACGAAATGACTCCAGAGTACTTAAAAACCCGCTTGCAACGAAATGACTCCAGAGCACTTAAAAACCCGCTTGCAACGAAATGACTCCAGAACACTAAAAACCCGCTTGCAACGAAATGACTCCAGAGCACTTAAAAACCCGCTTGCAACGAAATGACTCCAGAGCACTTAAAAACCCGCTTGCAACGAAATGACTCCAGAGCACTTAAAAACCCGCTTGCAACGAAATGACTCCAGAGTACTTAAAAACCCACTTACAACAAAATGACTCCAGAGCACTTAAAAACCCGCTTGCAACGAAATGACTCCAGAACACTTAAAAACCCGCTTGCAACGAAATGACTCCAGAGCACTTAAAAACCCGCTTGCAACTAAATGACTCCAGAGCACGTAAAAACCCGCTTGCAACGAAATGACTCCAGAGCACTTAAAAACCCGCTTGCAATGAAATGACTCCAGAACACTTAAAAACCCGCTTGCAACGAAATGACTCCAGTGCACTTAAAAACCCGCTTGCAACGAAATGACTCCAGAGCACTTAAAAACCCGCTTGCAACGAAATGACTCCAGAGCACTTAAAAAACCCGCTTCCAGTGAAATGTCTGAGAAGTATGTAAAAACCCGCTTTCAACGAAAGTAAAAACCGCTTGCAACGAAATGACTCCAGAGCACATAAAAACCCGCTTGCAACGAAATGACTCCAGAACACTTAAAAACCCGCTTGCAACGAAATGACACCAGTGCACTTAAAAACCCGCTTGCAACGAAATGCCTCCAGAGCACTTAAAAACCGCTTGCAACGAAATGACTCCAGAGCACTTAAAAACCCGCTTGCAATGAAATGAATCCAGAGTACTTAAAAACCCGCTTGCAACGAAATGACTCCAGAGCACTTAAAAACCCGCTTGCAACGAAATGACTCCAGAACACTAAAAACCCGCTTGCAACGAAATGACTCCAGAGCACTTAAAAACCCGCTTGCAACGAAATGACTCCAGACCAATTAAAAACCCGCTTGCAACGAAATGACTCCAGAGCACTTGAAAACCCGCTTGCAAAGAAATGACTCCAGAGCACTTAAAAAACCCGCTTCCAGTGAAATGTCTGAGAAGTATGTAAAAACCCGCTTGCAACGAAATGACTCCAGAGCACGTAAAAAACCGCTTGCAACGAAATGACTCCAGAGCACTTCAAAAACCCGCTTCCAGTTAAATGTCAGAGAAGTATGTAAAAACCCGCTTGCAACGAAATGATTCCAGAGCACGTAAAACCCGCTTGCAACGAAATGACTCCAGAACACGTAAAAACCCGCTTGCAACGAAATGACTCCAGAGCACTTAAAAACCCGCATGCAACGAAATGACTCCAGAGCACTTAAAAACTCGCTTGCAACGAAATGACTCCAGAGTACTTAAAAACTCGCTTGCAACGAAATGACTCCAGAACACTTAAAAACCCGCTTGCAACGAAATGACTCCAGAGTACTTAAAAACCCACTTACAACAAAATGACTCCAGAGCACTTCAAAACCCGCTTGCAACGAAATGACTCCAGAACACTTAAAAACCCGCTTGCAACGAAATGACTCCAGAGTACTTAAAAACCCGCTTGCAACGAAATGACTCCAGAGCACGAAAAACCGCTTGCAACGAAATGACTCCAGAGCACTTAAAAACCCGCTTGCAACGAAATGACTCCAGAACACTTAAAAACCCGCTTGCAACGAAATGACTCCAGAGCACTTAAAAACCCACTTGCAACGAAATGACTCCAGAGCACTTGAAAACCCGCTTGTAACGAAATGACTCCAGAGCACTTAAAAAACCCGCTTCCAGTGAAATGTCTGAGAAGTATGTAAAAACCCGCTTGCAACGAAATGACTCCAGAGCACGTAAAAAACCGCTTGCAACGAAATGACTCCAGAGCACTTCAAAAACCCGCTTCCAGTTAAATGTCAGAGAAGTATGTAAAAACCCGCTTGCAACGAAATGATTCCAGAGCACGTAAAAACCCGCTTGCAACGAAATGACTCCAGAACACGTAAAAACCCGCTTGCAACGAAATGACTCCAGAGCACTTAAAAACCCGCTTAGAACGAAATGCCTTCAGAGCACTTAAAAACCCGCTTGCAACGAAATGACTCCAGAACACTTAAAAACCTGCTTGCAACGAAAAGACTCCAGAGCACTTAAAAACCCGCTTGCAATGAAATGACTCCAGAGCACTTAAAAACCCTCTTGCAACGAAATGACTCCAGAGCACTTAAAAACCCGCTTGCAACGAAATGACTCCAGAGCACTTAAAAACTCGCTTGCAACAAAATGACTCCAGAGTACTTAAAAACTCGCTTGCAATGAAATGACTCCAGAGCACTTACAAACCCGCTTGCAACGAAATGACTCCAGTGCACTTAAAAACCCGCTTGCAACGAAATGACTCCAGAGCACTTAAAAACCCGCTTGCAACGAAATGACTCCAGAGCACTTAAAAACCCGCTTGCAACGAAATGACTCCAGAGTACTTAAAAACCCGCTTGCAACGAAATGAATCCAGAGCACTTAAAAACCCGCTTGCAACGAAATGACTCCAGAACACTAAAAACCCGCTTGCAACGAAATGACTCCAGAGCACTTAAAAACCCGCTTGCAACGAAATGACTCCAGAGCACTTAAAAACCCGCTTGCAACGAAATGACTCCAGAGCACTTAAAAACCCGCTTGCAACGAAATGACTCCAGAGTACTTAAAAACCCACTTACAACAAAATGACTCCAGAGCACTTAAAAACCCGCTTGCAACGAAATGACTCCAGAACACTTAAAAACCCGCTTGCAACGAAATGACTCCAGAGCACTTAAAAACCCGCTTGCAACTAAATGACTCCAGAGCACGTAAAAACCCGCTTGCAACGAAATGACTCCAGAGCACTTAAAAACCCGCTTGCAATGAAATGACTCCAGAACACTTAAAAACCCGCTTGCAACGAAATGACTCCAGTGCACTTAAAAACCCGCTTGCAACGAAATGACTCCAGAGCACTTAAAAACCCGCTTGCAACGAAATGACTCCAGAGCACTTAAAAAACCCGCTTCCAGTGAAATGTCTGAGAAGTATGTAAAAACCCGCTTTCAACGAAAGTAAAAACCGCTTGCAACGAAATGACTCCAGAGCACATAAAAACCGCTTGCAACGAAATGCCTCCAGAGCACTTAAAAACCGCTTGCAACGAAATGACTCCAGAGCACTTAAAAACCCGCTTGCAATGAAATGAATCCAGAGTACTTAAAAACCCGCTTGCAACGAAATGACTCCAGAGCACTTAAAAACCCGCTTGCAACGAAATGACTCCAGAACACTAAAAACCCGCTTGCAACGAAATGACTCCAGAGCACTTAAAAACCCGCTTGCAACGAAATGACTCCAGACCAATAAAAAACCCGCTTGCAACGAAATGACTCCAGAGCACTTGAAAACCCGCTTGCAACGAAATGACTCCAGAGCACTTAAAAAACCCGCTTCCAGTGAAATGTCTGAGAAGTATGTAAAAACCCGCTTGCAACGAAATGACTCCAGAGCACGTAAAAAACCGCTTGCAACGAAATGACTCCAGAGCACTTCAAAAACCCGCTTCCAGTTAAATGTCAGAGAAGTATGTAAAAACCCGCTTGCAACGAAATGATTCCAGAGCACGTAAAACCCGCTTGCAACGAAATGACTCCAGAACACGTAAAAACCCGCTTGCAACGAAATGACTCCAGAGCACTTAAAAACCCGCATGCAACGAAATGACTCCAGAGCACTTAAAAACTCGCTTGCAACGAAATGACTCCAGAGTACTTAAAAACTCGCTTGCAACGAAATGACTCCAGAACACTTAAAAACCCGCTTGCAACGAAATGACTCCAGAGTACTTAAAAACCCACTTACAACAAAATGACTCCAGAGCACTTCAAAACCCGCTTGCAACGAAATGACTCCAGAACACTTAAAAACCCGCTTGCAACGAAATGACTCCAGAGTACTTAAAAACCCGCTTGCAACGAAATGACTCCAGAGCACGAAAAACCGCTTGCAACGAAATGACTCCAGAGCACTTAAAAACCCGCTTGCAACGAAATGACTCCAGAACACTTAAAAACCCGCTTGCAACGAAATGACTCCAGTGCACTTAAAAACCCGCTTGCAACGAAATGCCTCCAGAGCACTTAAAAACCGCTTGCAACGAAATGACTCCAGAGCACTTAAAAACCCGCTTGCAACGAAATGACTCCAGAGTACTTAAAAACCCGCTTGCAACGAAATGACTCCAGAGCACTTGAAAACCCGCTTGCAACGAAATGACTCCAGAACACTAAAAACCCGCTTGGAACGAAATGAATCCAGAGCACTTAAAAACCCGCTTGCAACGAAATGACTCCAGAGCACTTAAAAACCCACTTGCAACGAAATGACTCCAGAGCACTTGAAAACCCGCTTGCAACGAAATGACTCCAGAGCACTTAAAAAACCCGCTTCCAGTGAAATGTCTGAGAAGTATGTAAAAACCCGCTTGCAACGAAATGACTCCAGAGCACGTAAAAAACCGCTTGCAACGAAATGACTCCAGAGCACTTCAAAAACCCGCTTCCAGTTAAATGTCAGAGAAGTATGTAAAAACCCGCTTGCAACGAAATGATTCCAGAGCACGTAAAAACCCGCTTGCAACGAAATGACTCCAGAACACGTAAAAACCCGCTTGCAACGAAATGACTCCAGAGCACTTAAAAACCCGCTTAGAACGAAATGCCTTCAGAGCACTTAAAAACCCGCTTGCAACGAAATGACTCCAGAACACTTAAAAACCTGCTTGCAACGAAAAGACTCCAGAGCACTTAAAAACCCGCTTGCAATGAAATGACTCCAGAGCACTTAAAAACACTCTTGCAACGAAATGACTCCAGAGCACTTAAAAACCCGCTTGCAACGAAATGACTCCAGAGCACTTAAAAACTCGCTTGCAACAAAATGACTCCAGAGTACTTAAAAACTCGCTTGCAACGAAATGACTCCAGAACACTTAAAAACCCGCTTGCAACGAAATGACTCCAGAACACTTAAAAACCCGCTTGCAACGAAATGACTCCAGAACACTTAAAAAACCCGCTTCCAGTGAAATGTCTGAGAAGTATGTAAAAACCCGCTTGCAACGAAATGACTCCAGAGCACGTAAAAACCCGCTTGCAACGAAATGACTCCAGAGCACTTCAAAAACCCGCTTCCAGTTAAATGTCAGAGAAGTATGTAAAAACCCGCTTGCAACGAAATGATTCCAGAGCACGTAAAAACCCGCTTGCAACGAAATGACTCCAGAGTACTTAAAAACCCGCTTGCAACGAAATGCCTCCAGAGCACTTAAAAAACCCACTTCCAGTGAAATGTCTGAGAAGTATGTAAAAACCCGCTTTCAACGAAATGACTCCAGAACACGTAAAAACCGCTTGCAACGAAATGACTCCAGAGCACTTAAAAACCCGCTTGCAACGAAATGACTCCAGAACACTTAAAAACCCGCTTGCAACGAAATGACACCAGTGCACTTAAAAACCCGCTTGCAACGAAATGCCTCCAGAGCACTTAAAAACCGCTTGCAACGAAATGACTCCAGAGCACTTAAAAACCCGCTTGCAATGAAATGAATCCAGAGTACTTAAAAACCCGCTTGCAACGAAATGACTCCAGAGCACTTAAAAACCCGCTTGCAACGAAATGACTCCAGAGCACTTAAAAACCCGCTTGCAACGTAATGACTCCAGACCAATTAAAAACCCGCTTGCAACGAAATGACTCCAGAGCACTTGAAAACCCGCTTGCAACGAAATGACTCCAGAGCACTTAAAAAACCCGCTTCCAGTGAAATGTCTGAGAAGTATGTAAAAACCCGCTTGCAACGAAATGACTCCAGAGCACGTAAAAAACCGCTTGCAACGAAATGACTCCAGAGCACTTCAAAAACCCGCCTCCAGTTAAATGTCAGAGAAGTATGTAAAAACCCGCTTGCAACGAAATGATTCCAGAGCACGTAAAACCCGCTTGCAACGAAATGACTCCAGAACACGTAAAAACCCGCTTGCAACGAAATGACTCCAGCGCACTTAAAAACCCGCATGCAACGAAATGACTCCAGAGCACTTAAAAACTCGCTTGCAACGAAATGACTCCAGAGTACTTAAAAACTCGCTTGCAACGAAATGACTCCAGAACACTTAAAAACCCGCTTGCAACGAAATGACTCCAGAGTACTTAAAAACCCACTTACAACAAAATGACTCCAGAGCACTTCAAAACCCGCTTGCAACGAAATGACTCCAGAACACTTAAAAACCCGCTTGCAACGAAATGACTCCAGAGTACTTAAAAACCCGCTTGCAACGAAATGACTCCAGAGCACGAAAAACCGCTTGCAACGAAATGACTCCAGAGCACTTAAAAACCCGCTTGCAACGAAATGACTCCAGAACACTTAAAAACCCGCTTGCAACGAAATGACTCCAGTGCACTTAAAAACCCGCTTGCAACGAAATGCCTCCAGAGCACTTAAAAACCGCTTGCAACGAAATGACTCCAGAGCACTTAAAAACCCGCTTGCAACGAAATGACTCCAGAGTACTTAAAAACCCGCTTGCAACGAAATGACTCCAGAGCACTTGAAAACCCGCTTGCAACGAAATGACTCCAGAACACTAAAAACCCGCTTGGAACGAAATGACTCCAGAGCACTTAAAAACCCGCTTGCAACGAAATGACTCCAGAGCACTTAAAAACCCACTTGCAACGAAATGACTCCAGAGCACTTGAAAACCCGCTTGCAACGAAATGACTCCAGAGCACTTAAAAAACCCGCTTCCAGTGAAATGTCTGAGAAGTATGTAAAAACCCGCTTGCAACGAAATGACTCCAGAGCACGTAAAAAACCGCTTGCAACGAAATGACTCCAGAGCACTTCAAAAACCCGCTTCCAGTTAAATGTCAGAGAAGTATGTAAAAACCCGCTTGCAACGAAATGATTCCAGAGCACGTAAAAACCCGCTTGCAACGAAATGACTCCAGAACACGTAAAAACCCGCTTGCAACGAAATGACTCCAGAGCACTTAAAAACCCGCTTACAACGAAATGCCTTCAGAGCACTTAAAAACCCGCTTGCAACGAAATGACTCCAGAACACTTAAAAACCTGCTTGCAACGAAAAGACTCCAGAGCACTTAAAAACCCGCTTGCAATGAAATGACTCCAGAGCACTTAAAAACCCTCTTGCAACGAAATGACTCCAGAGCACTTAAAAACCCGCTTGCAACGAAATGACTCCAGAGCACTTAAAAACTCGATTGCAACAAAATGACTCCAGAGTACTTAAAAACTCGCTTGCAACGAAATGACTCCAGAACACTTAAAAACCCGCTTGCAACGAAATGACTCCAGAACACTAAAAACCCGCTTGCAACGAAATGACTCCAGAACACTAAAAACCTGCTTGCAACGAAATGACTCCAGAGCACTTAAAAACCCGCTTGCAACGAAATGACTCCAGAGCACTTGAAAACCCGCTTGCAACGAAATGACTCCAGAGCACTTAAAAAACCCGCTTCCAGTGAAATGTCTGAGAAGTATGTAAAAACCCGCTTGCAACGAAATGACTCCAGAGCACTTAAAAACCCGCTTGCAACGAAATGACTCCAGAGCACTTCAAAAACCCGCTTCGAGTTAAATGTCAGAGAAGTATGTAAAAACACGCTTGCAACGAAATGATTCCAGAGCACGTAAAAACCTGCTTGCAACGAAATGACTCCAGAGTACTTAAAAACCCGCTTGCAACGAAATGCCTCCAGAGCACTTAAAAAACCCACTTCCAGTGAAATGTCTGAGAAGTATTTAAAAACCCGCTTGCAACGAAATGACTCCAGAACACGTAAAAACCCGCTTGCAACGAAATGACTCCAGAGCACTTAAAAACCCGCTTACAACGAAATGCCTTCAGAGCACTTAAAAACCCGCTTGCAACGAAATGACTCCAGAACACTTAAAAACCCGCTTGCAACGAAAAGACTCCAGAGCACTTAAAAACCCGCTTGCAACGAAATGACTCCAGAGCACTTAAAAACCCTCTTGCAACGAAATGACTCCAGAGCACTTAAAAACCCGCTTGCAAGGAAATGACTCCAGAGCACTTAAAAAGTCGCTTGCAACGAAATGACTCCAGAGTACTTAAAAACTCGCTTGCAACGAAATGACTCCAGAACACTTAAAAACCCGCTTGCAACGAAATGACTCCAGAGTACTTAAAAACCCACTTACAACAAAATGACTCCAGAGCACTTAAAAACCCGCTTGCAACGAAATGACTCCAGAACACTTAAAAACCCGCTTGCAACGAAATGACTCCAGAGCACTTAAAAACCCGCTTGCAACTAAATGACTCCAGAGCACGTAAAAACCCGCTTGAAACGAAATGACTCCAGAGCACTTAAAAACCCGCTTGCAATGAAATGACTCCAGAACACTTAAAAACCCGCTTGCAACGAAATGACTCCAGAGCACTTAAAAACCCGCTTGCAACGAAATGACTCCAGAGCACTTAAAAAACCCGCTTCCAGTGAAATGTCTGAGAAGTATGTAAAAACCCGCTTGCAACGAAATGACTCCAGAGCACGTAAAAACCCGCTTGCAACGAAATGACTCCAGAGTACTTAAAAACCCGCTTGCAATGAAATGCCTCCAGAGCACTTAAAAAACCCACTTCCAGTGAAATGTCTGAGAAGTATGTAAAAACCCGCTTTCAACGAAATGACTCCAGAACACGTAAAAACCCGCTTGCAACGAAATGACTCCAGAGCACTTAAAAACCCGCTTACAACGAAATGCCTTCAGAGCACTTAAAAACCCGCTTGCAACGAAATGACTCCAGAACACTTAAAAACCCGCTTGCAACGAAAAGACTCCAGAGCACTTAAAAACCCGCTTGCAACGAAATGACTCCAGAGCACTTAAAAACCCTCTTGCAACGAAATGACTCCAGAGCACTTAAAAACCCGCTTGCAACGAAATGACTCCAGAGCACTTAAAAACTCGCTTGCAACGAAATGACTCCAGAGTACTTAAAAACTCGCTTGCAACGAAATGACTCCAGAACACTTAAAAACCCGCTTGCAACGAAATGACTCCAGAGTACTTAAAAACCCACTTACAACAAAATGACTCCAGAGCACTTAAAAACCCGCTTGCAACGAAATGACTCCAGAACACTTAAAAACCCGCTTGCAACGAAATGACTCCAGAGCACTTAAAAACCCGCTTGCAACGAAATGACTCCAGAGCACTTAAAAACCCGCTTGCAACGAAATGACTCCAGAGTACTTAAAAACCCGCTTGCAACGAAATGACTCCAGAGCACTTAAAAACCCGCTTGCAACGAAATGACTCCAGAACACTAAAAACCCGCTTGCAACGAAATGACTCCAGAGCACTTGAAAACCCGCTTGCAACGAAATGACTCCAGAGCACTTAAAAAACCCGCTTCCAGTGAAATGTCTGAGAAGTATGTAAAAACCCGCTTGCAACGAAATGACTCCAGAGCACGTAAAAACCCGCTTGCAACGAAATGACTCCAGAGCACTTCAAAAACCCGCTTCCAGTGAAATGTCTGAGAAGTATGTAAAAACCCGCTTGCAACGAAATGATTCCAGAGCACGTAAAAACCCGCTTGCAACGAAATGACTCCAGAGTACTTAAAAACCCGCTTGCAACGAAATGACTCCAGAACACGTAAAAACCCGCTTGCAACGAAATGACTCCAGAGCACTTAAAAACCCGCTTACAACGAAATGCCTTCAGAGCACTTAAAAACCCGCTTGCAACGAAATGACTCCAGAACACTAAAAACCCGCTTGGAACGAAATGACTCCAGAGCACTTAAAAACCCGCTTGCAACGAAATGACTCCAGAGCACTTAAAAACCCACTTGCAACGAAATGACTCCAGAGCACTTGAAAACCCGCTTGCAACGAAATGACTCCAGAGCACTTAAAAAACCCGCTTCCAGTGAAATGTCTGAGTAGTATGTAAAAACCCGCTTGCAACGAAATGACTCCAGAGCACGTAAAAAACCGCTTGCAACGAAATGACTCCAGAGCACTTCAAAAACCCGCTTCCAGTTAAATGTCAGAGAAGTATGTAAAAACCCGCTTGCAACGAAATGATTCCAGAGCACGTAAAAACCCGCTTGCAACGAAATGACTCCAGAACACGTAAAAACCCGCTTGCAACGAAATGACTCCAGAGCACTTAAAAACCCGCTTACAACGAAATGCCTTCAGAGCACTTAAAAACCCGCTTGCAACGAAATGACTCCAGAACACTTAAAAACCTGCTTGCAACGAAAAGACTCCAGAGCACTTAAAAACCCGCTTGCAATGAAATGACTCCAGAGCACTTAAATACCCTCTTGCAACGAAATGACTCCAGAGCACTTGAAAACCCGCTTGCAACGAAATGACTCCAGAGCACTTAAAAAACCCGCTTCCAGTGAAATGTCTGAGAAGTATGTAAAAACCCGCTTGCAACGAAATGACTCCAGAGCACGTAAAAACCCGCTTGCAACGAAATGACTCCAGAGCACTTCAAAAACCCGCTTCCAGTGAAATGTCTGAGAAGTATGTAAAAACCCGCTTGCAACGAAATGATTCCAGAGCACGTAAAAACCCGCTTGCAACGAAATGACTCCAGAGTACTTAAAAACCCGCTTGCAACGAAATGCCTCCAGAGCACTTAAAAAACCCACTTCCAGTGAAATGTCTGAGAAGTATGTAAAAACCCGCTTGCAACGAAATGACTCCAGAACACGTAAAAACCCGCTTGCAACGAAATGACTCCAGAGCACTTAAAAACCCGCTTACAACGAAATGCCTTCAGAGCACTTAAAAACCCGCTTGCAACGAAATGACTCCAGAACACTAAAAACCCGCTTGGAACGAAATGACTCCAGAGCACTTAAAAACCCGCTTGCAAAGAAATGACTCCAGAGCACTTAAAAACGCACTTGCAACGAAATGACTCCAGAGCACTTGAAAACCCGCTTGCAACGAAATGACTCCAGAGCACTTAAAAAACCCGCTTCCAGTGAAATGTCTGAGAAGTATGTAAAAACCCGCTTGCAACGAAATGACTCCAGAGCACGTAAAAAACCGCTTGCAACGAAATGACTCCAGAGCACTTCAAAAACCCGCTTCCAGTTAAATGTCAGAGAAGTATGTAAAAACCCGCTTGCAACGAAATGATTCCAGAGCACGTAAAAACCCGCTTGCAACGAAATGACTCCAGAACACGTAAAAACCCGCTTGCAACGAAATGACTCCAGAGCACTTAAAAACCCGCTTACAACGAAATGCCTTCAGAGCACTTAAAAACCCGCTTGCAACGAAATGACTCCAGAACACTTAAAAACCTGCTTGCAACGAAAAGACTCCAGAGCACTTAAAAACCCGCTTGCAATGAAATGACTCCAGAGCACTTAAAAACCCTCTTGCAACGAAATGACTCCAGAGCACTTAAAAACCCGCTTGCAACGAAATGACTCCAGAGCACTTAAAAACTCGCTTGCAACAAAATGACTCCAGAGTACTTAAAAACTCGCTTGCAACGAAATGACTCCAGAACACTTAAAAACCCGCTTGCAACGAAATGACTCCAGAACACTAAAAACCCGCTTGCAACGAAATGACTCCAGAACACTAAAAACCCGCTTGCAACGAAATGACTCCAGAGCACTTAAAAACCCGCTTGCAACGAAATGACTCCAGAGCACTTGAAAACCCGCTTGCAACGAAATGACTCCAGAGCACTTAAAAAACCCGCTTCCAATGAAATGTCTGAGAAGTATGTAAAAACCCGCTTACAACGAAATGACTCCAGAGCACTTAAAAACCCGCTTGCAACGAAATGACTCCAGAGCACTTCAAAAACCCGCTTCGAGTTAAATGTCAGAGAAGTATGTAAAAACACGCTTGCAACGAAATGATTCCAGAGCACGTAAAAACCCGCTTGCAACGAAATGACTCCAGAGTACTTAAAAACCCGCTTGCAACGAAATGCCTCCAGAGCACTTAAAAAACCCACTTCCAGTGAAATGTCTGAGAAGTATTTAAAAACCCGCTTGCAACGAAATGACTCCAGAACACGTAAAAACCCGCTTGCAACGAAATGACTCCAGAGCACTTAAAAACCCGCTTACAACGAAATGCCTTCAGAGCACTTAAAAACCCGCTTGCAACGAAATGACTCCAGAACACTTAAAAACCCGCTTGCAATGAAAAGACTCCAGAGCACTTAACAACCCGCTTGCAACGAAATGACTCCAGAGCACTTAAAAACCCTCTTGCAACGAAATGACTCCAGAGCACTTAAAAACCCGCTTGCAAGGAAATGACTCCAGAGCACTTAAAAAGTCGCTTGCAACGAAATGACTCCAGAGTACTTAAAAACTCGCTTGCAACGAAATGACTCCAGAACACTTAAAAACCCGCTTGCAACGAAATGACTCCAGAGTACTTAAAAACCCACTTACAACAAAATGACTCCAGAGCACTTAAAAACCCGCTTGCAACGAAATGACTCCAGAACACTTAAAAACCCGCTTGCAACGAAATGACTCCAGAGCACTTAAAAACCCGCTTGCAACTAAATGACTCCAGAGCACGTAAAAACCCGCTTGCAACGAAATGACTCCAGAGCACTTAAAAACCCGCTTGCAATGAAATGACTCCAGAACACTTAAAAACCCGCTTGCAACGAAATGACTCCAGTGCACTTAAAAACCCGCTTGCAACGAAATGACTCCAGAGCACTTAAAAACCCGCTTGCAACGAAATGACTCCAGAGCACTTAAAAAACCCGCTTCCAGTGAAAGGTCTGAGAAGTATGTAAAAACCCGCTTTCAACGAAATGACTCCAGAACACGTAAAAACCCGCTTGCAACGAAATGACTCCAGAGCACTTAAAAACCCGCTTACAACGAAATGCCTTCAGAGCACTTAAAAACCCGCTTGCAACGAAATGACTCCAGAACACTTAAAAACCCGCTTGCAACGAAAAGACTCCAGAGCACTTAAAAACCCGCTTGCAACGAAATGACTCCAGAGCACTTAAAAACCCTCTTGCAACGAAATGACTCCAGAGCACTTAAAAACCCGCTTGCAACGAAATGACTCCAGAGCACTTAAAAACTCGCTTGCATCGAAATGACTCCAGAGTACTTAAAAACTCGCTTGCAACGAAATGACTCCAGAACACTTAAAAACCCGCTTGCAACGAAATGACTCCAGAGTACTTAAAAACCCACTTACAACAAAATGACTCCAGAGCACTTAAAAACCCGCTTGCAACGAAATGACTCCAGAACACTTAAAAACCCGCTTGCAACGAAATGACTCCAGAGCACTTAAAAACCCGCTTGCAACGAAATGACTCCAGAGCACTTAAAAACCCGCTTGCAACGAAATGACTCCAGAGTACTTAAAAACCCGCTTGCAACGAAATGACTCCAGAGCACTTAAAAACCCGCTTGCAACGAAATGACTCCAGAACACTAAAAACCCGCTTGCAACGAAATGACTCCAGAGCACTTAAAAACCCGCTTGCAACGAAATGACTCCAGAGCACTTTAAAAACCCACTTCCAGTGAAATGTCTGAGAAGTATGTAAAAACCCGCTTGCAACGAAATGACTCCAGAACACGTAAAAACCCGCTTGCAACGAAATGACTCCAGAGCACTTAAAAACCCGCTTACAACGAAATGCCTTCAGAGCACTTAAAAACCCGCTTGCAACGAAATGACTCCAGAACACTTAAAAACCCGCTTGCAACGAAAAGACTCCAGAGCACTTAAAAACCCGCTTGCAACGAAATGACTCCAGAACACTAAAAACCCGCTTGGAACGAAATGACTCCAGAGCACTTAAAAACCCGCTTGCAACGAAATGACTCCAGAGCACTTAAAAACCCACTTGCAACGAAATGACTCCAGAGCACTTGAAAACCCGCTTGCAACGAAATGACTCCAGAGCACTTAAAAACCCGCTTGCAACGAAATGACTCCAGAACACGTAAAAACCCGCTTGCAACGAAATGACTCCAGAGCACTTAAAAACCCGCTTACAACGAAATGCCTTCAGAGCACTTAAAAACCCGCTTGCAACGAAATGACTCCAGAACACTAAAAACCCGCTTGGAACGAAATGACTCCAGAGCACTTAAAAACCCGCTTGCAACGAAATGACTCCAGAGCACTTAAAAACCCACTTGCAACGAAATGACTCCAGAGCACTTGAAAACCCGCTTGCAACGAAATGACTCCAGAGCACTTAAAAAACCCGCTTCCAGTGAAATGTCTGAGTAGTATGTAAAAACCCGCTTGCAACGAAATGACTCCAGAGCACGTAAAAAACCGCTTGCAACGAAATGACTCCAGAGCACTTCAAAAACCCGCTTCCAGTTAAATGTCAGAGAAGTATGTAAAAACCCGCTTGCAACGAAATGATTCCAGAGCACGTAAAAACCCGCTTGCAACGAAATGACTCCAGAACACGTAAAAACCCGCTTGCAACGAAATGACTCCAGAGCACTTAAAAACCCGCTTACAACGAAATGCCTTCAGAGCACTTAAAAACCCGCTTGCAACGAAATGACTCCAGAACACTTAAAAACCTGCTTGCAACGAAAAGACTCCAGAGCACTTAAAAACCCGCTTGCAATGAAATGACTCCTGAGCACTTAAATACCCTCTTGCAACGAAATGACTCCAGAGCACTTGAAAACCCGATTGCAACGAAATGACTCCAGAGCACTTAAAAAACCCGCTTCCAGTGAAATGTCTGAGAAGTATGTAAAAACCCGCTTGCAACGAAATGACTCCAGAGCACGTAAAAACCCGCTTGCAACGAAATGACTCCAGAGCACTTCAAAAACCCGCTTCCAGTGAAATGTCTGAGAAGTATGTAAAAACCCGCTTGCAACGAAATGATTCCAGAGCACGTAAAAACCCGCTTGCAACGAAATGACTCCAGAGTACTTAAAAACCCGCTTGCAACGAAATGCCTCCAGAGCACTTAAAAAACCCACTTCCAGTGAAATGTCTGAGAAGTATGTAAAAACCCGCTTGCAACGAAATGACTCCAGAACACGTAAAAACCCGCTTGCAACGAAATGACTCCAGAGCACTTAAAAACCCGCTTACAACGAAATGCCTTCAGAGCACTTAAAAACCCGCTTGCAACGAAATGACTCCAGAACACTAAAAACCCGCTTGGAACGAAATGACTCCAGAGCACTTAAAAACCCGCTTGCAAAGAAATGACTCCAGAGCACTTAAAAACCCACTTGCAACGAAATGACTCCAGAGCACTTGAAAACCCGCTTGCAACGAAATGACTCCAGAGCACTTAAAAAACCCGCTTCCAGTGAAATGTCTGAGAAGTATGTAAAAACCCGCTTGCAACGAAATGACTCCAGAGCACGTAAAAAACCGCTTGCAACGAAATGACTCCAGAGCACTTCAAAAACCCGCTTCCAGTTAAATGTCAGAGAAGTATGTAAAAACCCGCTTGCAACGAAATGATTCCAGAGCACGTAAAAACCCGCTTGCAACGAAATGACTCCAGAACACGTAAAAACCCGCTTGCAACGAAATGACTCCAGAGCACTTAAAAACCCGCTTACAACGAAATGCCTTCAGAGCACTTAAAAACCCGCTTGCAACGAAATGACTCCAGAACACTTAAAAACCTGCTTGCAACGAAAAGACTCCAGAGCACTTAAAAACCCGCTTGCAATGAAATGACTCCAGAGCACTTAAAAACCCTCTTGCAACGAAATGACTCCAGAGCACTTAAAAACCCGCTTGCAACGAAATGACTCCAGAGCACTTAAAAACTCGCTTGCAACAAAATGACTCCAGAGTACTTAAAAACTCGCTTGCAACGAAATGACTCCAGAACACTTAAAAACCCGCTTGCAACGAAATGACTCCAGAACACTAAAAACCCGCTTGCAACGAAATGACTCCAGAACACTAAAAACCCGCTTGCAACGAAATGACTCCAGAGCACTTAAAAACCCGCTTGCAACGAAATGACTCCAGAGCACTTGAAAACCCGCTTGCAACGAAATGACTCCAGAGCACTTAAAAAACCCGCTTCCAGTGAAATGTCTGAGAAGTATGTAAAAACCCGCTTACAACGAAATGACTCCAGAGCACTTAAAAACCCGCTTGCAACGAAACTACTCCAGAGCACTTCAAAAACCCGCTTCGAGTTAAATGTCAGAGAAGTATGTAAAAACACGCTTGCAACGAAATGATTCCAGAGCACGTAAAAACCCGCTTGCAACGAAATGACTCCAGAGTACTTAAAAACCCGCTTGCAACGAAATGCCTCCAGAGCACTTAAAAAACCCACTTCCAGTGAAATGTCTGAGAAGTATTTAAAAACCCGCTTGCAACGAAATGACTCCAGAACACGTAAAAACCCGCTTGCAACGAAATGACTCCAGAGCACTTAAAAACCCGCTTACAACGAAATGACTTCAGAGCACTTAAAAACCCGCTTGCAACGAAATGACTCCAGAACACTTAAAAACCCGCTTGCAACGAAAAGACTCCAGAGCACTTAAAAACCCGCTTGCAACGAAATGACTCCAGAGCACTTAAAAACCCTCTTGCAACGAAATGACTCCAGAGCACTTAAAAACCCGCTTACAACGAAATGACTTCAGAGCACTTAAAAACTCGCTTGCAACGAAATGACTCCAGAACACTTAAAAACCCGCTTGCAACGAAATGACTCCAGAGTACTTAAAAACCCACTTACAACAAAATGACTCCAGAGCACTTAAAAACCCGCTTGCAACGAAATGACTCCAGAACACTTAAAAACCCGCTTGCAACGAAATGACTCCAGAGCACTTAAAAACCCGCTTGCAACTAAATGACTCCAGAGCACGTAAAAACCCGCTTGCAACGAAATGACTCCAGAGCACTTAAAAACCCGCTTGCAATGAAATGACTCCAGAACACTTAAAAACCCGCTTGCAACGAAATGACTCCAGTGCACTTAAAAACCCGCTTGCAACGAAATGACTCCAGAGCACTTAAAAACCCGCTTGCAACGAAATGACTCCAGAGCACTTAAAAAACCCGCTTCCAGTGAAAGGTCTGAGAAGTATGTAAAAACCCGCTTTCAACGAAATGACTCCAGAACACGTAAAAACCCGCTTGCAACGAAATGACTCCAGAGCACTTAAAAACCCGCTTACAACGAAATGCCTTCAGAGCACTTAAAAACCCGCTTGCAACGAAATGACTCCAGAACACTTAAAAACCCGCTTGCAACGAAAAGACTCCAGAGCACTTAAAAACCCGCTTGCAACGAAATGACTCCAGAGCACTTAAAAACCCTCTTGCAACGAAATGACTCCAGAGCACTTAAAAACCCGCTTGCAACGAAATGACTCCAGAGCACTTAAAAACTCGCTTGCATCGAAATGACTCCAGAGTACTTAAAAACTCGCTTGCAACGAAATGACTCCAGAACACTTAAAAACCCGCTTGCAACGAAATGACTCCAGAGTACTTAAAAACCCACTTACAACAAAATGACTCCAGAGCACTTAAAAACCCGCTTGCAACGAAATGACTCCAGAACACTTAAAAACCCGCTTGCAACGAAATGACTCCAGAGCACTTAAAAACCCGCTTGCAACGAAATGACTCCAGAGCACTTAAAAACCCGCTTGCAACGAAATGACTCCAGAGTACTTAAAAACCCGCTTGCAACGAAATGACTCCAGAGCACTTAAAAACCCGCTTGCAACGAAATGACTCCAGAACACTAAAAACCCGCTTGCAACGAAATGACTCCAGAGCACTTAAAAACCCGCTTGCAACGATATGACTCCAGAGCACTTAAAAACCCGCTTGCAACGAAATGACTCCAGAGCACTTGAAAACCCGCTTGCAACGAAATGACTCCAGAGCACTTAAAAAACCCGCTTCCAGTGAAATGTCTGAGAAGTATGTAAAAACCCGCTTGCAACGAAATGACTCCAGAGCACGTAAAAACCCGCTTGCAACGAAATGACTCCAGAGCACTTCAAAAACCCGCTTCCAGTGAAATGTCTGAGAAGTATGTAAAAACCCGCTTGCAACGAAATGATTCCAGAGCACGTAAAAACCCGCTTGCAACGAAATGACTCCAGAGTACTTAAAATCCCGCTTGCAACGAAATGCCTCCAGAGCACTTTAAAAACCCACTTCCAGTGAAATGTCTGAGAAGTATGTAAAAACCCGCTTACAACGAAATGACTCCAGAGCACTTAAAAACCCGCTTGCAACGAAACGACTCCAGAGCACTTAAAAACCCGCTTGCAACGAAATGACTCCAGAGCACTTAAAAAACCCGCTTCCAGTGAAATGTCTGAGAAGTATGTAAAAACCCGCTTTCAACGAAATGACTCCAGAACACGTAAAAACCCGCTTGCAACGAAATGACTCCAGAGCACTTAAAAACCCGCTTACAACGAAATGCCTTCAGAGCACTTAAAAACCCGCTTGCAACGAAATGACTCCAGAACACTTAAAAACCCGCTTGCAACGAAAAGACTCCAGAGCACTTAAAAACCCGCTTGCAACGAAATGACTCCAGAGCACTTAAAAACCCTCTTGCAACGAAATGACTCCAGAGCACTTAAAAACCCGCTTGCAACGAAATGACTCCAGAGCACTTAAAAACTCGCTTGCAACGAAATGACTCCAGAGTACTTAAAAACCCGCTTGCAACGAAATGACTCCAGAGTACTTAAAAACCCACTTACAACAAAATGACTCCAGAGCACTTAAAAACCCGCTTGCAACGAAATGACTCCAGAACACTTAAAAACCCGCTTGCAAAGAAATGACTCCAGAGCACTTAAAAACCCGCTTGCAACGAAATGACTCCAGAGCACTTAAAAACCCGCTTGCAACGAAATGACTCCAGAGTACTTAAAAACCCGCTTGCAACGAAATGACTCCAGAGCACTTAAAAACCCGCTTGCAACGAAATGACTCCAGAACACTAAAAACCCGCTTGCAACGAAATGACTCCAGAGCACTTAAAAACCCGCTTGCAACGAAATGACTCCAGAGCACTTAAAAACCCGCTTGCAACGAAATGACTCCAGAGCACTTGAAAACCCGCTTGCAACGAAATGCCTCCAGAGCACTTTAAAAACCCACTTCCAGTGAAATGTCTGAGAAGTATGTAAAAACCCGCTTGCAACGAAATGACTCCAGAACACGTAAAAACCCGCTTGCAACGAAATGACTCCAGAGCACTTAAAAACCCGCTTACAACGAAATGCCTTCAGAGCACTTAAAAACCCGCTTGCAACGAAATGACTCCAGAACACTTAAAAACCCGCTTGCAACGAAAAGACTCCAGAGCACTTAAAAACCCGCTTGCAACGAAATGACTCCAGAGCACTTAAAAACTCGCTTGCAACGAAATGACTCCAGAGTACTTAAAAACTCGCTTGCAACGAAATGACTCCAGAACACTTAAAAACCCGCTTGCAACGAAATGACTCCAGAGTACTTAAAAACCAACTTACAACAAAATGACTCCAGAGCACTTAAAAACCCGCTTGCAACGAAATGACTCCAGAACACTTAAAAACCCGCTTGCAACGAAATGACTCCAGAGCACTTAAAAACCCGCTTGCAACGAAATGACTCCAGAGCACGTAAAAACCCGCTTGAAACGAAATGACTCCAGAGCACTTAAAAACCCGCTTGCAATGAAATGACTCCAGAGCACTTACAAACCCGCTTGCAACGAAATGACTCCAGTGCACTTAAAAACCCGCTTGCAACGAAATGACTCCAGAGCACTTAAAAACCCGCTTGCAACGAAATGACTCCAGAGCACTTAAAAACCCGCTTGCAACGAAATGACTCCAGAGCACTTAAAAACCCGCTTGCAACGAAATGACTCCAGAGCACTTAAAAACCCGCTTGCAACGAAATGACTCCAGAACACTAAAAACCCGCTTGCAACGAAATGACTCCAGAGCACTTAAAAACCCGCTTGCAACGAAATGACTCCAGAGCACTTAAAAACCCGCTTGCAACGAAATGACTCCAGAGCACTTGAAAACCTGCTTGCAACGAAATGACTCCAGAGCACTTAAAAAACCCGCTTCTAGTGAAATGTCTGAGAAGTATGTAAAAACCCGCTTGCAACGAAATGACTCCAGAGCACGTAAAAACCCGCTTGCAACGAAATGACTCCAGAGCACTTCAAAAACCCGCTTCCAGTTAAATGTCAGAGAAGTATGTAAAAACCCGCTTGCAAAGAAATGATTCCAGAGCACGTAAAAACCCGCTTGCAACGAAATGACTCCAGAGCACTTAAAACCCCGCTTGCAACGAAATGACTCCAGAGTACTTAAAAACCCGCTTGCAACGAAATGACTCCAGAGCACTTAAAAAACCCGCTTCCAGTGAAATGTCTGAGAAGTATGTAAAAACCCGCTTGCAACGAAATGACTCCAGAGCACGTAAAAACCCGCTTGCAACGAAATGACTCCAGAGCACATATTAAACCCGCTTCCAGTTAAATGTCAGAGAAGTATGTAAAAACCCGCTTGCAACGAAATGATTCCAGAGCACGTAAAACCCGCTTGCAACGAAATGACTCCAGAACACGTAAAAACCCGCTTGCAACGAAATGACTGCAGAGCACTTAAAAACCCGCTTACAACGAAATGCCTTCAGAGCACTTAAAAACCCGCTTGCAACGAAATGACTCCAGAACACTTAAAAACCCGCTTGCAACGAAAAGAATCCAGAGCACTTAAAAACCCGCTTGCAATGAAATGCCTCCAGAGCACTTAAAAAACCCACTTCCAGTGAAATGTCTGAGAAGTATTTAAAAACCCGCTTGCAACGAAATGACTCCAGAACACGTAAAAACCCGCTTGCAACGAAATGACTCCAGAGCACTTAAAAACCCGCTTACAACGAAATGCCTTCAGAGCACTTAAAAACCCGCTTGCAACGAAATGACTCCAGAACACTTAAAAACCCGCTTGCAACGAAAAGACTCCAGAGCACTTAAAAACCCGCTTGCAACGAAATGACTCCAGAGCACTTAAAAACCCTCTTGCAACGAAATGACTCCAGAGCACTTAAAAACCCGCTTGCAAGGAAATGACTCCAGAGCACTTAAAAAGTCGCTTGCAACGAAATGACTCCAGAGTACTTAAAAACTCGCTTGCAACGAAATGACTCCAGAGCACTTAAAAACCCGCTTGCAATGAAATGACTCCAGAACACTTAAAAACCCGCTTGCAACGAAATGACTCCAGTGCACTTAAAAACCCGCTTGCAACGAAATGACTCCAGAGCACTTAAAAACCCGCTTGCAACGAAATGACTCCAGAGCACTTAAAAAACCCGCTTCCAGTGAAAGGTCTGAGAAGTATGTAAAAACCCGCTTTCAACGAAATGACTCCAGAACACGTAAAAACCCGCTTGCAACGAAATGACTCCAGAGCACTTAAAAACCCGCTTACAACGAAATGCCTTCAGAGCACTTAAAAACCCGCTTGCAACGAAATGACTCCAGAACACTTAAAAACCCGCTTGCAACGAAAAGACTCCAGAGCACTTAAAAACCCGCTTGCAACGAAATGACTCCAGAGCACTTAAAAACCCTCTTGCAACGAAATGACTCCAGAGCACTTAAAAACCCGCTTGCAACGAAGTGACTCCAGAGCACTTAAAAACTCGCTTGCAACGAAATGACTCCAGAGTACTTAAAAACTCGCTTGCAACGAAATGACTCCAGAACACTTAAAAACCCGCTTGCAACGAAATGACTCCAGAGTACTTAAAAACCCACTTACAACAAAATGACTCCAGAGCACTTAAAAACCCGCTTGCAACGAAATGACTCCAGAACACTTAAAAACCCGCTTGCAACGAAATGACTCCAGAGCACTTAAAAACCCGCTTGCAACGAAATGACTCCAGAGCACTTAAAAACCCGCTTGCAACGAAATGACTCCAGAGTACTTAAAAACCCGCTTGCAACGAAATGACTCCAGAGCACTTAAAAACCCGCTTGCAACGAAATGACTCCAGAACACTAAAAACCCGCTTGCAACGAAATGACTCCAGAGCACTTAAAAACCCGCTTGCAACGAAATGACTCCAGAGAACTTAAAAACCCGCTTGCAACGAAATGACTCCAGAGCACTTGAAAACCCGCTTGCAACGAAATGACTCCAGAGCACTTAAAAAACCCGCTTCCAGTGAAATGTCTGAGAAGTATGTAAAAACCCGCTTGCAACGAAATGACTCCAGAGCACGTAAAAACCCGCTTGCAACGAAATGACTCCAGAGCACTTCAAAAACCCGCTTCCAGTGAAATGTCTGAGAAGTATGTAAAAACCCGCTTGCAACGAAATGATTCCAGAGCACGTAAAAACCCGCTTGCAACGAAATGACTCCAGAGTACTTAAAATCCCGCTTGCAACGAAATGCCTCCAGAGCACTTTAAAAACCCACTTCCAGTGAAATGTCTGAGAAGTATGTAAAAACCCGCTTGCAACGAAATGACTCCAGAACACGTAAAAACCCGCTTGCAACGAAATGACTCCAGAGCACTTAAAAACCCGCTTACAACGAAATGCCTTCAGAGCACTTAAAAACCCGCTTGCAACGAAATGACTCCAGAGTACTTAAAAACCAACTTACAACAAAATGACTCCAGAGCACTTAAAAACCCGCTTGCAACGAAATGACTCCAGAACACTTAAAAACCCGCGTGCAACGAAATGACTCCAGAGCACTTAAAAACCCGCTTGCAACGAAATGACTCCAGAGCACGTAAAAACCCGCTTGAAACGAAATGACTCCAGAGCACTTAAAAACCCGCTTGCAATGAAATGACTCCAGAGCACTTACAAACCCGCTTGCAACGAAATGACTCCAGTGCACTTAAAAACCCGCTTGCAACGAAATGACTCCAGAGCACTTAAAAACCCGCTTGCAACGAAATGACTCCAGAGTACTTAAAAACCCGCTTGCAACGAAATGACTCCAGAGCACTTAAAAACCCGCTTGCAACGAAATGACTCCAGAACACTAAAAACCCGCTTGCAACGAAATGACTCCAGAGCACTTAAAAACCCGCTTGCAACGAAATGACTCCAGAGCACTTAAAAACCCGCTTGCAACGAAATGACTCCAGAGCACTTAAAAACCCGCTTGCAACGAAATGACTCCAGAGTACTTAAAAACCCACTTACAACAAAATGACTCCAGAGCACTTAAAAACCCGCTTGCAACGAAATGACTCCAGAACACTTAAAAACCCGCTTGCAACGAAATGACTCCAGAGCACTTAAAAACCCGCTTGCAACTAAATGACTCCAGAGCACTTAAAAACTCGCTTGCAACGAAATGACTCCAGAGTACTTAAAAACTCGCTTGCAACGAAATGACTCCAGAACACTTAAAAACCCGCTTGCAACGAAATGACTCCAGAGTACTTAAAAACCAACTTACAACAAAATGACTCCAGAGCACTTAAAAACCCGCTTGCAACGAAATGACTCCAGAACACTTAAAAACCCGCGTGCAACGAAATGACTCCAGAGCACTTAAAAACCCGCTTGCAACGAAATGACTCCAGAGCACGTAAAAACCCGCTTGAAACGAAATGACTCCAGAGCACTTAAAAACCCGCTTGCAATGAAATGACTCCAGAGCACTTACAAACCCGCTTGCAACGAAATGACTCCAGTGCACTTAAAAACCCGCTTGCAACGAAATGACTCCAGAGCACTTAAAAACCCGCTTGCAACGAAATGACTCCAGAGTACTTAAAAACCCGCTTGCAACGAAATGACTCCAGAGCACTTAAAAACCCGCTTGCAACGAAATGACTCCAGAACACTAAAAACCCGCTTGCAACGAAATGACTCCAGAGCACTTAAAAACCCGCTTGCAACGAAATGACTCCAGAGCACTTAAAAACCCGCTTGCAACGAAATGACTCCAGAGCACTTAAAAACCCGCTTGCAACGAAATGACTCCAGAGTACTTAAAAACCCACTTACAACAAAATGACTCCAGAGCACTTAAAAACCCGCTTGCAACGAAATGACTCCAGAACACTTAAAAACCCGCTTGCAACGAAATGACTCCAGAGCACTTAAAAACCCGCTTGCAACTAAATGACTCCAGAGCACGTAAAAACCCGCTTGCAACGAAATGACTCCAGAGCACTTAAAAACCCGCTTGCAATGAAATGACTCCAGAACACTTAAAAACCCGCTTGCAACGAAATGACTCCAGTGCACTTAAAAACCCGCTTGCAACGAAATGACTCCAGAGCACTTAAAAACCCGCTTGCAACGAAATGACTCCAGAGCACTTAAAAAACCCGCTTCCAGTGAAATGTCTGAGAAGTATGTAAAAACCCGCTTTCAACGAAATGACTCCAGAACACGTAAAAACCCGCTTGCAACGAAATGACTCCAGAGCACTTAAAAACCCGCTTACAACGAAATGCCTTCAGAGCACTTAAAAACCCGCTTGCAACGAAATGACTCCAGAACACTTAAAAACCCGCTTGCAACGAAAAGACTCCAGAGCACTTAAAAACCCGCTTGCAACGAAATGACTCCAGAGCACTTAAAAACCCTCTTGCAACGAAATGACTCCAGAGCACTTAAAAACCCGCTTGCAACGAAATGACTCCAGAGCACTTAAAAACTCGCTTGCAACGAAATGACTCCAGAGTACTTAAAAACCCGCTTGCAACGAAATGACTCCAGAACACTTAAAAACCCGCTTGCAACGAAATGACTCCAGAGTACTTAAAAACCCACTTACAACAAAATGACTCCAGAGCACTTAAAAACCCGCTTGCAACGAAATGACTCCAGAACACTTAAAAACCCGCTTGCAACGAAATGACTCCAGAGCACTTAAAAACCCGCTTGCAACGAAATGACTCCAGAGCACTTAAAAACCCGCTTGCAACGAAATGACTCCAGAGTACTTAAAAACCCGCTTGCAACGAAATGACTCCAGAGCACTTAAAAACCCGCTTGCAACGAAATGACTCCAGAACACTAAAAACCCGCTTGCAACGAAATGACTCCAGAGCACTTAAAAACCCGCTTGCAACGAAATGACTCCAGAGCACTTGAAAACCCGCTTGCAACGAAATGCCTCCAGAGCACTTTAAAAACCCACTTCCAGTGAAATGTCTGAGAAGTATGTAAAAACCCGCTTGCAACGAAATGACTCCAGAACACGTAAAAACCCGCTTGCAACGAAATGACTCCAGAGCACTTAAAAACCCGCTTACAACGAAATGCCTTCAGAGCACTTAAAAACCCGCTTGCAACGAAATGACTCCAGAACACTTAAAAACCCGCTTGCAACGAAAAGACTCCAGAGCACTTAAAAACCCGCTTGCAACGAAATGACTCCAGAGCACTTAAAAAGTCGCTTGCAACGAAATGACTCCAGAGTACTTAAAAACTCGCTTGCAACGAAATGACTCCAGAACACTTAAAAACCCGCTTGCAACGAAATGACTCCAGAGTACTTAAAAACCAACTTACAACAAAATGACTCCAGAGCACTTAAAAACCCGCTTGCAACGAAATGACTCCAGAACACTTAAAAACCCGCTTGCAACGAAATGACTCCAGAGCACTTAAAAACCCGCTTGCAACGAAATGACTCCAGAGCACGTAAAAACCCGCTTGAAACGAAATGACTCCAGAGCACTTAAAAACCCGCTTGCAATGAAATGACTCCAGAGCACTTACAAACCCGCTTGCAACGAAATGACTCCAGTGCACTTAAAAACCCGCTTGCAACGAAATGACTCCAGAGCACTTAAAAACCCGCTTGCAACGAAATGACTCCAGAGCACTTAAAAACCCGCTTGCAACGAAATGACTCCAGAGCACTTAAAAACCCGCTTGCAACGAAATGACTCCAGAGCACTTAAAAACCCGCTTGCAACGAAATGACTCCAGAACACTAAAAACCCGCTTGCAACGAAATGACTCCAGAGCACTTAAAAACCCGCTTGCAACGAAATGACTCCAGAGCACTTAAAAACCCGCTTGCAACGAAATGACTCCAGAGCACTTGAAAACCTGCTTGCAACGAAATGACTCCAGAGCACTTAAAAAACCCGCTTCTAGTGAAATGTCTGAGAAGTATGTAAAAACCCGCTTGCAACGAAATGACTCCAGAGCACGTAAAAACCCGCTTGCAACGAAATGACTCCAGAGCACTTCAAAAACCCGCTTCCAGTTAAATGTCAGAGAAGTATGTAAAAACCCGCTTGCAAAGAAATGATTCCAGAGCACGTAAAAACCCGCTTGCAACGAAATTACTCCAGAGCACTTAAAACCCCGCTTGCAACGAAATGACTCCAGAGTACTTAAAAACCCGCTTGCAACGAAATGACTCCAGAGCACTTAAAAAACCCGCTTCCAGTGAAATGTCTGAGAAGTATGTAAAAACCCGCTTGCAACGAAATGACTCCAGAGCACGTAAAAACCCGCTTGCAACGAAATGACTCCAGAGCACATATTAAACCCGCTTCCAGTTAAATGTCAGAGAAGTATGTAAAAACCCGCTTGCAACGAAATGATTCCAGAGCACGTAAAACCCGCTTGCAACGAAATGACTCCAGAACACGTAAAAACCCGCTTGCAACGAAATGACTGCAGAGCACTTAAAAACCCGCTTACAACGAAATGCCTTCAGAGCACTTAAAAACCCGCTTGCAACGAAATGACTCCAGAACACTTAAAAACCCGCTTGCAACGAAAAGAATCCAGAGCACTTAAAAACCCGCTTGCAATGAAATGCCTCCAGAGCACTTAAAAAACCCACTTCCAGTGAAATGTCTGAGAAGTATTTAAAAACCCGCTTGCAACGAAATGACTCCAGAACACGTAAAAACCCGCTTGCAACGAAATGACTCCAGAGCACTTAAAAACCCGCTTACAACGAAATGCCTTCAGAGCACTTAAAAACCCGCTTGCAACGAAATGACTCCAGAACACTTAAAAACCCGCTTGCAACGAAAAGACTCCAGAGCACTTAAAAACCCGCTTGCAACGAAATGACTCCAGAGCACTTAAAAACCCTCTTGCAACGAAATGACTCCAGAGCACTTAAAAACCCGCTTGCAAGGAAATGACTCCAGAGCACTTAAAAAGTCGCTTGCAACGAAATGACTCCAGAGTACTTAAAAACTCGCTTGCAACGAAATGACTCCAGAACACTTAAAAACCCGCTTGCAACGAAATGACTCCAGAGTACTTGAAAACCCACTTACAACAAAATGACTCCAGAGCACTTAAAAACCCGCTTGCAACGAAATGACTCCAGAACACTTAAAAACCCGCTTGCAACGAAATGACTCCAGAGCACTTAAAAACCCGCTTGCAACTAAATGACTCCAGAGCACGTAAATACCCGCTTGCAACGAAATGACTCCAGAGCACTTAAAAACCCGCTTGCAATGAAATGACTCCAGAACACTTAAAAACCCGCTTGCAACGAAATGACTCCAGTGCACTTAAAAACCCGCTTGCAACGAAATGACTCCAGAGCACTTAAAAACCCGCTTGCAACGAAATGACTCCAGAGCACTTCAAAAACCCGCTTCCAGTTAAATGTCAGAGAAGTATGTAAAAACCCGCTTGCAACGAAATGATTCCAGAGCACGTAAAAACCCGCTTGCAACGAAATGACTCCAGAGTACTTAAAAACCCGCTTGCAACGAAATGACTCCAGAGCACTTAAAAACTCGCTTGCAACGAAATGACTCCAGAGTACTTAAAAACTCGCTTGCAACGAAATGACTCCAGAGCACTTCAAAAACCCGCTTGCAACGAAATGACTCCAGAGCACTTAAAAACCCGCTTGCAACGAAATGACTCCAGAGCACGTAAAAACCCGCTTGCAACGAAATGACTCCAGAGCACTTCAAAAACCCGCTTCCAGTGAAATGTCTGAGAAGTATGTAAAAACCCGCTTGCAACGAAATGATTCCAGAGCACGTAAAAACCCGCTTGCAACGAAATGACTCCAGAGTACTTAAAAACCCGCTTGCAACGAAATGCCTCCAGAGCACTTAAAAAACCCACTTCCAGTGAAATGTCTGAGAAGTATGTAAAAACCCGCTTGCAACGAAATGACTCCAGAACACGTAAAAACCCGCTTGCAACGAAATGACTCCAGAGCACTTAAAAACCCGCTTACAACGAAATGCCTTCAGAGCACTTAAAAACCCGCTTGCAACGAAATGACTCCAGAACACTAAAAACCCGCTTGGAACGAAATGACTCCAGAGCACTTAAAAACCCGCTTGCAACGAAATGACTCCAGAGCACTTAAAAACCCACTTGCAACGAAATGACTCCAGAGCACTTGAAAACCCGCTTGCAACGAAATGACTCCAGAGCACTTAAAAAACCCGCTTCCAGTGAAATGTCTGAGAAGTATGTAAAAACCCGCTTGCAACGAAATGACTCCAGAGCACGTAAAAAACCGCTTGCAACGAAATGACTCCAGAGCACTTCAAAAACCCGCTTCCAGTTAAATGTCAGAGAAGTATGTAAAAACCCGCTTGCAACGAAATGATTCCAGAGCACGTAAAAACCCGCTTGCAACGAAATGACTCCAGAACACGTAAAAACCCGCTTGCAACGAAATGACTCCAGAGCACTTAAAAACCCGCTTACAACGAAATGCCTTCAGAGCACTTAAAAACCCGCTTGCAACGAAATGACTCCAGAACACTTAAAAACCTGCTTGCAACGAAAAGACTCCAGAGCACTTAAAAACCCGCTTGCAATGAAATGACTCCAGAGCACTTAAAAACCCTCTTGCAACGAAATGACTCCAGAGCACTTAAAAACCCGCTTGCAACGAAATGACTCCAGAGCACTTAAAAACTCGCTTGCAACAAAATGACTCCAGAGTACTTAAAAACTCGCTTGCAACGAAATGACTCCAGAACACTTAAAAACCCGCTTGCAACGAAATGACTCCAGAACACTAAAAACCCGCTTGCAACGAAATGACTCCAGAACACTAAAAACCCGCTTGCAACGAAATGACTCCAGAGCACTTAAAAACCCGCTTGCAACGAAATGACTCCAGAGCACTTGAAAACCCGCTTGCAACGAAATGACTCCAGAGCACTTAAAAAACCCGCTTCCAGTGAAATGTCTGAGAAGTATGTAAAAACCCGCTTGCAACGAAATGACTCCAGAGCACTTAAAAACCCGCTTGCAACGAAATGACTCCAGAGCACTTCAAAAACCCGCTTCGAGTTAAATGTCAGAGAAGTATGTAAAAACACGCTTGCAACGAAATGATTCCAGAGCACGTAAAAACCCGCTTGCAATGAAATGACTCCAGAGTACTTAAAAACCCGCTTGCAACGAAATGCCTCCAGAGCACTTAAAAAACCCACTTCCAGTGAAATGTCTGAGAAGTATTTAAAAACCCGCTTGCAACGAAATGACTCCAGAACACGTAAAAACCCGCTTGCAACGAAATGACTCCAGAGCACTTAAAAACCCGCTTACAACGAAATGCCTTCAGAGCACTTAAAAACCCGCTTGCAACGAAATGACTCCAGAACACTTAAAAACCCGCTTGCAACGAAAAGACTCCAGAGCACTTAAAAACCCGCTTGCAACGAAATGACTCCAGAGCACTTAAAAACCCTCTTGCAACGAAATGACTCCAGAGCACTTAAAAACCCGCTTGCAAGGAAATGACTCCAGAGCACTTAAAAAGTCGCTTGCAACGAAATGACTCCAGAGTACTTAAAAACTCGCTTGCAACGAAATGACTCCAGAACACTTAAAAACCCGCTTGCAACGAAATGACTCCAGAGTACTTAAAAACCCACTTACAACAAAATGACTCCAGAGCACTTAAAAACCCGCTTGCAACGAAATGACTCCAGAACACTTAAAAACCCGCTTGCAACGAAATGACTCCAGAGCACTTAAAAACCCGCTTGCAACTAAATGACTCCAGAGCACGTAAAAACCCGCTTGCAACGAAATGACTCCAGAGCACTTAAAAACCCGCTTGCAATGAAATGACTCCAATGCACTTAAAAACCCGCTTGCAATGAAATGACTCCAGTGCACTTAAAAACCCGCTTGCAACGAAATGACTCCAGAGCACTTAAAAACCCGCTTGCAACGAAATGACTCCAGAGCACTTAAAAACCCGCTTGCAACGAAATGACTCCAGAGCACTTAAAAACCCGCTTGCAACGAAATGACTCCAGAGCACTTAAAAACCCGCTTGCAACGAAATGACTCCAGAACACTAAAAACCCGCTTGCAACGAAATGACTCCAGAGCACTTAAAAACCCGCTTGCAACGAAATGACTCCAGAGCACTTAAAAACCCGCTTGCAACGAAATGACTCCAGAGCACTTGAAAACCTGCTTGCAACGAAATGACTCCAGAGCACTTAAAAAACCCGCTTCTAGTGAAATGTCTGAGAAGTATGTAAAAACCCGCTTGCAACGAAATGACTCCAGAGCACGTAAAAACCCGCTTGCAACGAAATGACTCCAGAGCACTTCAAAAACCCGCTTCCAGTTAAATGTCAGAGAAGTATGTAAAAACCCGCTTGCAAAGAAATGATTCCAGAGCACGTAAAAACCCGCTTGCAACGAAATGACTCCAGAGCACTAAAAACCCCGCTTGCAACGAAATGACTCCAGAGTACTTAAAAACCCGCTTGCAACGAAATGACTCCAGAGCACTTAAAAAACCCGCTTCCAGTGAAATGTCTGAGAAGTATGTAAAAACCCGAATGCAACGAAATGACTCCAGAGCACGTAAAAACCCGCTTGCAACGAAATGACTCCAGAGCACATATTAAACCCGCTTCCAGTTAAATGTCAGAGAAGTATGTAAAAACCCGCTTGCAACGAAATGATTCCAGAGCACGTAAAACCCGCTTGCAACGAAATGACTCCAGAACACGTAAAAACCCGCTTGCAACGAAATGACTGCAGAGCACTTAAAAACCCGCTTACAACGAAATGCCTTCAGAGCACTTAAAAACCCGCTTGCAACGAAATGACTCCAGAACACTTAAAAACCCGCTTGCAACGAAAAGAATCCAGAGCACTTAAAAACCCGCTTGCAATGAAATGCCTCCAGAGCACTTAAAAAACCCACTTCCAGTGAAATGTCTGAGAAGTATTTAAAAACCCGCTTGCAACGAAATGACTCCAGAACACGTAAAAACCCGCTTGCAACGAAATGACTCCAGAGCACTTAAAAACCCGCTTACAACGAAATGCCTTCAGAGCACTTAAAAACCCGCTTGCAACGAAATGACTCCAGAACACTTAAAAACCCGCTTGCAACGAAAAGACTCCAGAGCACTTAAAAACCCGCTTGCAACGAAATGACTCCAGAGCACTTAAAAACCCTCTTGCAACGAAATGACTCCAGAGCACTTAAAAACCCGCTTGCAAGGAAATGACTCCAGAGCACTTAAAAAGTCGCTTGCAACGAAATGACTCCAGAGTACTTAAAAACTCGCTTGCAACGAAATGACTCCAGAACACTTAAAAACCCGCTTGCAACGAAATGACTCCAGAGTACTTGAAAACCCACTTACAACAAAATGACTCCAGAGCACTTAAAAACCCGCTTGCAACGAAATGACTCCAGAACACTTAAAAACCCGCTTGCAACGAAATGACTCCAGAGCACTTAAAAACCCGCTTGCAACTAAATGACTCCAGAGCACGTAAATACCCGCTTGCAACGAAATGACTCCAGAGCACTTAAAAACCCGCTTGCAATGAAATGACTCCAGAACACTTAAAAACCCGCTTGCAACGAAATGACTCCAGTGCACTTAAAAACCCGCTTGCAACGAAATGACTCCAGAGCACTTAAAAACCCGCTTGCAACGAAATGACTCCAGAGCACTTCAAAAACCCGCTTCCAGTTAAATGTCAGAGAAGTATGTAAAAACCCGCTTGCAACGAAATGATTCCAGAGCACGTAAAAACCCGCTTGCAACGAAATGACTCCAGAGTACTTAAAAACCCGCTTGCAACGAAATGACTCCAGAGCACTTAAAAACTCGCTTGCAACGAAATGACTCCAGAGTACTTAAAAACTCGCTTGCAACGAAATGACTCCAGAGCACTTCAAAAACCCGCTTGCAACGAAATGACTCCAGAGCACTTAAAAACCCGCTTGCAACGAAATGACTCCAGAGCACGTAAAAACCCGCTTGCAACGAAATGACTCCAGAGCACTTCAAAAACCCGCTTCCAGTGAAATGTCTGAGAAGTATGTAAAAACCCGCTTGCAACGAAATGATTCCAGAGCACGTAAAAACCCGCTTGCAACGAAATGACTCCAGAGGACTTAAAAACCCGCTTGCAACGAAATGCCTCCAGAGCACTTAAAAAACCCACTTCCAGTGAAATGTCTGAGAAGTATGTAAAAACCCGCTTGCAACGAAATGACTCCAGAACACGTAAAAACCCGCTTGCAACGAAATGACTCCAGAGCACTTAAAAACCCGCTTACAACGAAATGCCTTCAGAGCACTTAAAAACCCGCTTGCAACGAAATGACTCCAGAACACTAAAAACCCGCTTGGAACGAAATGACTCCAGAGCACTTAAAAACCCGCTTGCAACGAAATGACTCCAGAGCACTTAAAAACCCGCTTGCAACGAAATGACTCCAGAGCACTTGAAAACCCGCTTGCAACGAAATGACTCCAGAGCACTTAAAAAACCCGCTTCCAGTGAAATGTCTGAGAAGTATGTAAAAACCCGCTTGCAACGAAATGACTCCAGAGCACGTAAAAAACCGCTTGCAACGAAATGACTCCAGAGCACTTCAAAAACCCGCTTCCAGTTAAATGTCAGAGAAGTATGTAAAAACCCGCTTGCAACGAAATGATTCCAGAGCACGTAAAAACCCGCTTGCAACGAAATGACTCCAGAACACGTAAAAACCCGCTTGCAACGAAATGACTCCAGAGCACTTAAAAACCCGCTTACAACGAAATGCCTTCAGAGCACTTAAAAACCCGCTTGCAACGAAATGACTCCAGAACACTTAAAAACCTGCTTGCAACGAAAAGACTCCAGAGCACTTAAAAACCCGCTTGCAATGAAATGACTCCAGAGCACTTAAAAACCCTCTTGCAACGAAATGACTCCAGAGCACTTAAAAACCCGCTTGCAACGAAATGACTCCAGAGCACTTAAAAACCCGCTTGCAACGAAATGACTCCAGAGCACTTAAAAACCCGCTTGCAACGAAATGACTCCAGAGTACTTAAAAACCCACTTACAACAAAATGACTCCAGAGCACTTAAAAACCCGCTTGCAACGAAATGACTCCAGAACACTTAAAAACCCGCTTGCAACGAAATGACTCCAGAGCACTTAAAAACCCGCTTGCAACTAAATGACTCCAGAGCACGTAAAAACCCGCTTGCAACGAAATGACTCCAGAGCACTTAAAAACCCGCTTGCAATGAAATGACTCCAGAACACTTAAAAACCCGCTTGCAACGAAATGACTCCAGTGCACTTAAAAACCCGCTTGCAACGAAATGACTCCAGAGCACTTAAAAACCCGCTTGCAACGAAATGACTCCAGAGCACTTAAAAAACCCGCTTCCAGTGAAATGTCTGAGAAGTATGTAAAAACCCGCTTTCAACGAAATGACTCCAGAACACGTAAAAACCCGCTTGCAACGAAATGACTCCAGAGCACTTAAAAACCCGCTTACAACGAAATGCCTTCAGAGCACTTAAAAACCCGCTTGCAACGAAATGACTCCAGAACACTTAAAAACCCGCTTGCAACGAAAAGACTCCAGAGCACTTAAAAACCCGCTTGCAACGAAATGACTCCAGAGCACTTAAAAACCCTCTTGCAACGAAATGACTCCAGAGCACTTAAAAACCCGCTTGCAACGAAATGACTCCAGAGCACTTAAAAACTCGCTTGCAACGAAATGACTCCAGAGTACTTAAAAACCCGCTTGCAACGAAATGACTCCAGAACACTTAAAAACCCGCTTGCAACGAAATGACTCCAGAGTACTTAAAAACCCACTTACAACAAAATGACTCCAGAGCACTTAAAAACCCGCTTGCAACGAAATGACTCCAGAACACTTAAAAACCCGCTTGCAACGAAATGACTCCAGAGCACTTAAAAACCCGCTTGCAACGAAATGACTCCAGAGCACTTAAAAACCCGCTTGCAACGAAATGACTCCAGAGTACTTAAAAACCCGCTTGCAACGAAATGACTCCAGAGCACTTAAAAACCCGCTTGCAACGAAATGACTCCAGAACACTAAAAACCCGCTTGCAACGAAATGACTCCAGAGCACTTAAAAACCCGCTTGCAACGAAATGACTCCAGAGCACTTAAAAACCCGCTTGCAACGAAATGACTCCAGAGCACTTGAAAACCCGCTTGCAACGAAATGCCTCCAGAGCACTTTAAAAACCCACTTCCAGTGAAATGTCTGAGAAGTATGTAAAAACCCGCTTGCAACGAAATGACTCCAGAACACGTAAAAACCCGCTTGCAACGAAATGACTCCAGAGCACTTAAAAACCCGCTTACAACGAAATGCCTTCAGAGCACTTAAAAACCCGCTTGCAACGAAATGACTCCAGAACACTTAAAAACCCGCTTGCAACGAAAAGACTCCAGAGCACTTAAAAACCCGCTTGCAACGAAATGACTCCAGAGCACTTAAAAAGTCGCTTGCAACGAAATGACTCCAGAGTACTTAAAAACTCGCTTGCAACGAAATGACTCCAGAACACTTAAAAACCCGCTTGCAACGAAATGACTCCAGAGTACTTAAAAACCAACTTACAACAAAATGACTCCAGAGCACTTAAAAACCCGCTTGCAACGAAATGACTCCAGAACACTTAAAAACCCGCTTGCAACGAAATGACTCCAGAGCACTTAAAAACCCGCTTGCAACGAAATGACTCCAGAGCACGTAAAAACCCGCTTGAAACGAAATGACTCCAGAGCACTTAAAAACCCGCTTGCAATGAAATGACTCCAGAGCACTTACAAACCCGCTTGCAACGAAATGACTCCAGTGCACTTAAAAACCCGCTTGCAACGAAATGACTCCAGAGCACTTAAAAACCCGCTTGCAACGAAATGACTCCAGAGCACTTAAAAACCCGCTTGCAACGAAATGACTCCAGAGCACTTAAAAACCCGCTTGCAACGAAATGACTCCAGAGCACTTAAAAACCCGCTTGCAACGAAATGACTCCAGAACACTAAAAACCCGCTTGCAACGAAATGACTCCAGAGCACTTAAAAACCCGCTTGCAACGAAATGACTCCAGAGCACTTAAAAACCCGCTTGCAACGAAATGACTCCAGAGCACTTGAAAACCTGCTTGCAACGAAATGACTCCAGAGCACTTAAAAAACCCGCTTCTAGTGAAATGTCTGAGAAGTATGTAAAAACCCGCTTGCAACGAAATGACTCCAGAGCACGTAAAAACCCGCTTGCAACGAAATGACTCCAGAGCACTTCAAAAACCCGCTTCCAGTTAAATGTCAGAGAAGTATGTAAAAACCCGCTTGCAAAGAAATGATTCCAGAGCACGTAAAAACCCGCTTGCAACGAAATTACTCCAGAGCACTTAAAACCCCGCTTGCAACGAAATGACTCCAGAGTACTTAAAAACCCGCTTGCAACGAAATGACTCCAGAGCACTTAAAAAACCCGCTTCCAGTGAAATGTCTGAGAAGTATGTAAAAACCCGCTTGCAACGAAATGACTCCAGAGCACGTAAAAACCCGCTTGCAACGAAATGACTCCAGAGCACATATTAAACCCGCTTCCAGTTAAATGTCAGAGAAGTATGTAAAAACCCGCTTGCAACGAAATGATTCCAGAGCACGTAAAACCCGCTTGCAACGAAATGACTCCAGAACACGTAAAAACCCGCTTGCAACGAAATGACTGCAGAGCACTTAAAAACCCGCTTACAACGAAATGCCTTCAGAGCACTTAAAAACCCGCTTGCAACGAAATGACTCCAGAACACTTAAAAACCCGCTTGCAACGAAAAGAATCCAGAGCACTTAAAAACCCGCTTGCAATGAAATGCCTCCAGAGCACTTAAAAAACCCACTTCCAGTGAAATGTCTGAGAAGTATTTAAAAACCCGCTTGCAACGAAATGACTCCAGAACACGTAAAAACCCGCTTGCAACGAAATGACTCCAGAGCACTTAAAAACCCGCTTACAACGAAATGCCTTCAGAGCACTTAAAAACCCGCTTGCAACGAAATGACTCCAGAACACTTAAAAACCCGCTTGCAACGAAAAGACTCCAGAGCACTTAAAAACCCGCTTGCAACGAAATGACTCCAGAGCACTTAAAAACCCTCTTGCAACGAAATGACTCCAGAGCACTTAAAAACCCGCTTGCAAGGAAATGACTCCAGAGCACTTAAAAAGTCGCTTGCAACGAAATGACTCCAGAGTACTTAAAAACTCGCTTGCAACGAAATGACTCCAGAACACTTAAAAACCCGCTTGCAACGAAATGACTCCAGAGTACTTGAAAACCCACTTACAACAAAATGACTCCAGAGCACTTAAAAACCCGCTTGCAACGAAATGACTCCAGAACACTTAAAAACCCGCTTGCAACGAAATGACTCCAGAGCACTTAAAAACCCGCTTGCAACTAAATGACTCCAGAGCACGTAAATACCCGCTTGCAACGAAATGACTCCAGAGCACTTAAAAACCCGCTTGCAATGAAATGACTCCAGAACACTTAAAAACCCGCTTGCAACGAAATGACTCCAGTGCACTTAAAAACCCGCTTGCAACGAAATGACTCCAGAGCACTTAAAAACCCGCTTGCAACGAAATGACTCCAGAGCACTTCAAAAACCCGCTTCCAGTTAAATGTCAGAGAAGTATGTAAAAACCCGCTTGCAACGAAATGATTCCAGAGCACGTAAAAACCCGCTTGCAACGAAATGACTCCAGAGTACTTAAAAACCCGCTTGCAACGAAATGACTCCAGAGCACTTAAAAACTCGCTTGCAACGAAATGACTCCAGAGTACTTAAAAACCCGCTTGCAACGAAATGACTCCAGAGCACTTAAAAACCCGCTTGCAACGAAATGACTCCAGAGCACTTAAAAACCCGCTTGCAATGAAATGACTCCAGAACACTTAAAAACCCGCTTGCAACGAAATGACTCCAGTGCACTTAAAAACCCGCTTGCAACGAAATGACTCCAGAGCACTTAAAAACCCGCTTGCAACGAAATGACTCCAGAGCACTTAAAAAACCCGCTTCCAGTGAAATGTCTGAGAAGTATGTAAAAACCCGCTTTCAACGAAATGACTCCAGAACACGTAAAAACCCGCTTGCAACGAAATGACTCCAGAGCACTTAAAAACCCGCTTACAACGAAATGCCTTCAGAGCACTTAAAAACCCGCTTGCAACGAAATGACTCCAGAACACTTAAAAACCCGCTTGCAACGAAAAGACTCCAGAGCACTTAAAAACCCGCTTGCAACGAAATGACTCCAGAGCACTTAAAAACCCTCTTGCAACGAAATGACTCCAGAGCACTTAAAAACCCGCTTGCAACGAAATGACTCCAGAGCACTTAAAAACTCGCTTGCAACGAAATGACTCCAGAGTACTTAAAAACCCGCTTGCAACGAAATGACTCCAGAACACTTAAAAACCCGCTTGCAACGAAATGACTCCAGAGTACTTAAAAACCCACTTACAACAAAATGACTCCAGAGCACTTAAAAACCCGCTTGCAACGAAATGACTCCAGAACACTTAAAAACCCGCTTGCAACGAAATGACTCCAGAGCACTTAAAAACCCGCTTGCAACGAAATGACTCCAGAGCACTTAAAAACCCGCTTGCAACGAAATGACTCCAGAGTACTTAAAAACCCGCTTGCAACGAAATGACTCCAGAGCACTTAAAAACCCGCTTGCAACGAAATGACTCCAGAACACTAAAAACCCGCTTGCAACGAAATGACTCCAGAGCACTTAAAAACCCGCTTGCAACGAAATGACTCCAGAGCACTTAAAAACCCGCTTGCAACGAAATGACTCCAGAGCACTTGAAAACCCGCTTGCAACGAAATGCCTCCAGAGCACTTTAAAAACCCACTTCCAGTGAAATGTCTGAGAAGTATGTAAAAACCCGCTTGCAACGAAATGACTCCAGAACACGTAAAAACCCGCTTGCAACGAAATGACTCCAGAGCACTTAAAAACCCGCTTACAACGAAATGCCTTCAGAGCACTTAAAAACCCGCTTGCAACGAAATGACTCCAGAACACTTAAAAACCCGCTTGCAACGAAAAGACTCCAGAGCACTTAAAAACCCGCTTGCAACGAAATGACTCCAGAGCACTTAAAAAGTCGCTTGCAACGAAATGACTCCAGAGTACTTAAAAACTCGCTTGCAACGAAATGACTCCAGAACACTTAAAAACCCGCTTGCAACGAAATGACTCCAGAGTACTTAAAAACCAACTTACAACAAAATGACTCCAGAGCACTTAAAAACCCGCTTGCAACGAAATGACTCCAGAACACTTAAAAACCCGCTTGCAACGAAATGACTCCAGAGCACTTAAAAACCCGCTTGCAACGAAATGACTCCAGAGCACGTAAAAACCCGCTTGAAACGAAATGACTCCAGAGCACTTAAAAACCCGCTTGCAATGAAATGACTCCAGAGCACTTACAAACCCGCTTGCAACGAAATGACTCCAGTGCACTTAAAAACCCGCTTGCAACGAAATGACTCCAGAGCACTTAAAAACCCGCTTGCAACGAAATGACTCCAGAGCACTTAAAAACCCGCTTGCAACGAAATGACTCCAGAGCACTTAAAAACCCGCTTGCAACGAAATGACTCCAGAGCACTTAAAAACCCGCTTGCAACGAAATGACTCCAGAACACTAAAAACCCGCTTGCAACGAAATGACTCCAGAGCACTTAAAAACCCGCTTGCAACGAAATGACTCCAGAGCACTTAAAAACCCGCTTGCAACGAAATGACTCCAGAGCACTTGAAAACCTGCTTGCAACGAAATGACTCCAGAGCACTTAAAAAACCCGCTTCTAGTGAAATGTCTGAGAAGTATGTAAAAACCCGCTTGCAACGAAATGACTCCAGAGCACGTAAAAACCCGCTTGCAACGAAATGACTCCAGAGCACTTCAAAAACCCGCTTCCAGTTAAATGTCAGAGAAGTATGTAAAAACCCGCTTGCAAAGAAATGATTCCAGAGCACGTAAAAACCCGCTTGCAACGAAATTACTCCAGAGCACTTAAAACCCCGCTTGCAACGAAATGACTCCAGAGTACTTAAAAACCCGCTTGCAACGAAATGACTCCAGAGCACTTAAAAAACCCGCTTCCAGTGAAATGTCTGAGAAGTATGTAAAAACCCGCTTGCAACGAAATGACTCCAGAGCACGTAAAAACCCGCTTGCAACGAAATGACTCCAGAGCACATATTAAACCCGCTTCCAGTTAAATGTCAGAGAAGTATGTAAAAACCCGCTTGCAACGAAATGATTCCAGAGCACGTAAAACCCGCTTGCAACGAAATGACTCCAGAACACGTAAAAACCCGCTTGCAACGAAATGACTGCAGAGCACTTAAAAACCCGCTTACAACGAAATGCCTTCAGAGCACTTAAAAACCCGCTTGCAACGAAATGACTCCAGAACACTTAAAAACCCGCTTGCAACGAAAAGAATCCAGAGCACTTAAAAACCCGCTTGCAATGAAATGCCTCCAGAGCACTTAAAAAACCCACTTCCAGTGAAATGTCTGAGAAGTATTTAAAAACCCGCTTGCAACGAAATGACTCCAGAACACGTAAAAACCCGCTTGCAACGAAATGACTCCAGAGCACTTAAAAACCCGCTTACAACGAAATGCCTTCAGAGCACTTAAAAACCCGCTTGCAACGAAATGACTCCAGAACACTTAAAAACCCGCTTGCAACGAAAAGACTCCAGAGCACTTAAAAACCCGCTTGCAACGAAATGACTCCAGAGCACTTAAAAACCCTCTTGCAACGAAATGACTCCAGAGCACTTAAAAACCCGCTTGCAAGGAAATGACTCCAGAGCACTTAAAAAGTCGCTTGCAACGAAATGACTCCAGAGTACTTAAAAACTCGCTTGCAACGAAATGACTCCAGAACACTTAAAAACCCGCTTGCAACGAAATGACTCCAGAGTACTTGAAAACCCACTTACAACAAAATGACTCCAGAGCACTTAAAAACCCGCTTGCAACGAAATGACTCCAGAACACTTAAAAACCCGCTTGCAACGAAATGACTCCAGAGCACTTAAAAACCCGCTTGCAACTAAATGACTCCAGAGCACGTAAATACCCGCTTGCAACGAAATGACTCCAGAGCACTTAAAAACCCGCTTGCAATGAAATGACTCCAGAACACTTAAAAACCCGCTTGCAACGAAATGACTCCAGTGCACTTAAAAACCCGCTTGCAACGAAATGACTCCAGAGCACTTAAAAACCCGCTTGCAACGAAATGACTCCAGAGCACTTCAAAAACCCGCTTCCAGTTAAATGTCAGAGAAGTATGTAAAAACCCGCTTGCAACGAAATGATTCCAGAGCACGTAAAAACCCGCTTGCAACGAAATGACTCCAGAGTACTTAAAAACCCGCTTGCAACGAAATGACTCCAGAGCACTTAAAAACTCGCTTGCAACGAAATGACTCCAGAGTACTTAAAAACTCGCTTGCAACGAAATGACTCCAGAGCACTTCAAAAACCCGCTTGCAACGAAATGACTCCAGAGCACTTAAAAACCCGCTTGCAACGAAATGACTCCAGAGCACGTAAAAACCCGCTTGCAACGAAATGACTCCAGAGCACTTCAAAAACCCGCTTCCAGTGAAATGTCTGAGAAGTATGTAAAAACCCGCTTGCAACGAAATGATTCCAGAGCACGTAAAAACCCGCTTGCAACGAAATGACTCCAGAGTACTTAAAAACCCGCTTGCAACGAAATGCCTCCGGAGCACTTAAAAAACCCACTTCCAGTGAAATGTCTGAGAAGTATGTAAAAACCCGCTTGCAACGAAATGACTCCAGAACACGTAAAAACCCGCTTGCAACGAAATGACTCCAGAGCACTTAAAAACCCGCTTACAACGAAATGCCTTCAGAGCACTTAAAAACCCGCTTGCAACGAAATGACTCCAGAACACTAAAAACCCGCTTGGAACGAAATGACTCCAGAGCACTTAAAAACCCGCTTGCAACGAAATGACTCCAGAGCACTTAAAAACCCACTTGCAACGAAATGACTCCAGAGCACTTGAAAACCCGCTTGCAACGAAATGACTCCAGAGCACTTAAAAAACCCGCTTCCAGTGAAATGTCTGAGAAGTATGTAAAAACCCGCTTGCAACGAAATGACTCCAGAGCACGTAAAAAACCGCTTGCAACGAAATGACTCCAGAGCACTTCAAAAACCCGCTTCCAGTTAAATGTCAGAGAAGTATGTAAAAACCCGCTTGCAACGAAATGATTCCAGAGCACGTAAAAACCCGCTTGCAACGAAATGACTCCAGAACACGTAAAAACCCGCTTGCAACGAAATGACTCCAGAGCACTTAAAAACCCGCTTACAACGAAATGCCTTCAGAGCACTTAAAAACCCGCTTGCAACGAAATGACTCCAGAACACTTAAAAACCTGCTTGCAACGAAAAGACTCCAGAGCACTTAAAAACCCGCTTGCAATGAAATGACTCCAGAGCACTTAAAAACCCTCTTGCAACGAAATGACTCCAGAGCACTTAAAAACCCGCTTGCAACGAAATGACTCCAGAGCACTTAAAAACTCGCTTGCAACAAAATGACTCCAGAGTACTTAAAAACTCGCTTGCAACGAAATGACTCCAGAACACTTAAAAACCCGCTTGCAACGAAATGACTCCAGAACACTAAAAACCCGCTTGCAACGAAATGACTCCAGAACACTAAAAACCCGCTTGCAACGAAATGACTCCAGAGCACTTAAAAACCCGCTTGCAACGAAATGACTCCAGAGCACTTGAAAACCCGCTTGCAACGAAATGACTCCAGAGCACTTAAAAAACCCGCTTCCAGTGAAATGTCTGAGAAGTATGTAAAAACCCGCTTGCAACGAAATGACTCCAGAGCACTTAAAAACCCGCTTGCAACGAAATGACTCCAGAGCACTTCAAAAACCCGCTTCGAGTTAAATGTCAGAGAAGTATGTAAAAACACGCTTGCAACGAAATGATTCCAGAGCACGTAAAAACCCGCTTGCAACGAAATGACTCCAGAGTACTTAAAAACCCGCTTGCAACGAAATGCCTCCAGAGCACTTAAAAAACCCACTTCCAGTGAAATGTCTGAGAAGTATTTAAAAACCCGCTTGCAACGAAATGACTCCAGAACACGTAAAAACCCGCTTGCAACGAAATGACTCCAGAGCACTTAAAAACCCGCTTACAACGAAATGCCTTCAGAGCACTTAAAAACCCGCTTGCAACGAAATGACTCCAGAACACTTAAAAACCCGCTTGCAACGAAAAGACTCCAGAGCACTTAAAAACCCGCTTGCAACGAAATGACTCCAGAGCACTTAAAAACCCTCTTGCAACGAAATGACTCCAGAGCACTTAAAAACCCGCTTGCAAGGAAATGACTCCAGAGCACTTAAAAAGTCGCTTGCAACGAAATGACTCCAGAGTACTTAAAAACTCGCTTGCAACGAAATGACTCCAGAACACTTAAAAACCCGCTTGCAACGAAATGACTCCAGAGTACTTAAAAACCCACTTACAACAAAATGACTCCAGAGCACTTAAAAAGCCGCTTGCAACGAAATGACTCCAGAACACTTAAAAACCCGCTTGCAACGAAATGACTCCAGAGCACTTAAAAACCCGCTTGCAACTAAATGACTCCAGAGCACGTAAAAACCCGCTTGCAACGAAATGACTCCAGAGCACTTAAAAACCCGCTTGCAATGAAATGACTCCAATGCACTTAAAAACCCGCTTGCAATGAAATGACTCCAGTGCACTTAAAAACCCGCTTGCAACGAAATGACTCCAGAGCACTTAAAAACCCGCTTGCAACGAAATGACTCCAGAGCACTTAAAAACCCGCTTGCAACGAAATGACTCCAGAGCACTTAAAAACCCGCTTGCAACGAAATGACTCCAGAGCACTTAAAAACCCGCTTGCAACGAAATGACTCCAGAACACTAAAAACCCGCTTGCAACGAAATGACTCCAGAGCACTTAAAAACCCGCTTGCAACGAAATGACTCCAGAGCACTTAAAAACCCGCTTGCAACGAAATGACTCCAGAGCACTTGAAAACCTGCTTGCAACGAAATGACTCCAGAGCACTTAAAAAACCCGCTTCTAGTGAAATGTCTGAGAAGTATGTAAAAACCCGCTTGCAACGAAATGACTCCAGAGCACGTAAAAACCCGCTTGCAACGAAATGACTCCAGAGCACTTCAAAAACCCGCTTCCAGTTAAATGTCAGAGAAGTATGTAAAAACCCGCTTGCAAAGAAATGATTCCAGAGCACGTAAAAACCCGCTTGCAACGAAATGACTCCAGAGCACTAAAAACCCCGCTTGCAACGAAATGACTCCAGAGTACTTAAAAACCCGCTTGCAACGAAATGACTCCAGAGCACTTAAAAAACCCGCTTCCAGTGAAATGTCTGAGAAGTATGTAAAAACCCGAATGCAACGAAATGACTCCAGAGCACGTAAAAACCCGCTTGCAACGAAATGACTCCAGAGCACATATTAAACCCGCTTCCAGTTAAATGTCAGAGAAGTATGTAAAAACCCGCTTGCAACGAAATGATTCCAGAGCACGTAAAACCCGCTTGCAACGAAATGACTCCAGAACACGTAAAAACCCGCTTGCAACGAAATGACTGCAGAGCACTTAAAAACCCGCTTACAACGAAATGCCTTCAGAGCACTTAAAAACCCGCTTGCAACGAAATGACTCCAGAACACTTAAAAACCCGCTTGCAACGAAAAGAATCCAGAGCACTTAAAAACCCGCTTGCAATGAAATGCCTCCAGAGCACTTAAAAAACCCACTTCCAGTGAAATGTCTGAGAAGTATTTAAAAACCCGCTTGCAACGAAATGACTCCAGAACACGTAAAAACCCGCTTGCAACGAAATGACTCCAGAGCACTTAAAAACCCGCTTACAACGAAATGCCTTCAGAGCACTTAAAAACCCGCTTGCAACGAAATGACTCCAGAACACTTAAAAACCCGCTTGCAACGAAAAGACTCCAGAGCACTTAAAAACCCGCTTGCAACGAAATGACTCCAGAGCACTTAAAAACCCTCTTGCAACGAAATGACTCCAGAGCACTTAAAAACCCGCTTGCAAGGAAATGACTCCAGAGCACTTAAAAAGTCGCTTGCAACGAAATGACTCCAGAGTACTTAAAAACTCGCTTGCAACGAAATGACTCCAGAACACTTAAAAACCCGCTTGCAACGAAATGACTCCAGAGTACTTGAAAACCCACTTACAACAAAATGACTCCAGAGCACTTAAAAACCCGCTTGCAACGAAATGACTCCAGAACACTTAAAAACCCGCTTGCAACGAAATGACTCCAGAGCACTTAAAAACCCGCTTGCAACTAAATGACTCCAGAGCACGTAAATACCCGCTTGCAACGAAATGACTCCAGAGCACTTAAAAACCCGCTTGCAATGAAATGACTCCAGAACACTTAAAAACCCGCTTGCAACGAAATGACTCCAGTGCACTTAAAAACCCGCTTGCAACGAAATGACTCCAGAGCACTTAAAAACCCGCTTGCAACGAAATGACTCCAGAGCACTTCAAAAACCCGCTTCCAGTTAAATGTCAGAGAAGTATGTAAAAACCCGCTTGCAACGAAATGATTCCAGAGCACGTAAAAACCCGCTTGCAACGAAATGACTCCAGAGTACTTAAAAACCCGCTTGCAACGAAATGACTCCAGAGCACTTAAAAACTCGCTTGCAACGAAATGACTCCAGAGTACTTAAAAACTCGCTTGCAACGAAATGACTCCAGAGCACTTCAAAAACCCGCTTGCAACGAAATGACTCCAGAGCACTTAAAAACCCGCTTGCAACGAAATGACTCCAGAGCACGTAAAAACCCGCTTGCAACGAAATGACTCCAGAGCACTTCAAAAACCCGCTTCCAGTGAAATGTCTGAGAAGTATGTAAAAACCCGCTTGCAACGAAATGATTCCAGAGCACGTAAAAACCCGCTTGCAACGAAATGACTCCAGAGGACTTAAAAACCCGCTTGCAACGAAATGCCTCCAGAGCACTTAAAAAACCCACTTCCAGTGAAATGTCTGAGAAGTATGTAAAAACCCGCTTGCAACGAAATGACTCCAGAACACGTAAAAACCCGCTTGCAACGAAATGACTCCAGAGCACTTAAAAACCCGCTTACAACGAAATGCCTTCAGAGCACTTAAAAACCCGCTTGCAACGAAATGACTCCAGAACACTAAAAACCCGCTTGGAACGAAATGACTCCAGAGCACTTAAAAACCCGCTTGCAACGAAATGACTCCAGAGCACTTAAAAACCCGCTTGCAACGAAATGACTCCAGAGCACTTGAAAACCCGCTTGCAACGAAATGACTCCAGAGCACTTAAAAAACCCGCTTCCAGTGAAATGTCTGAGAAGTATGTAAAAACCCGCTTGCAACGAAATGACTCCAGAGCACGTAAAAAACCGCTTGCAACGAAATGACTCCAGAGCACTTCAAAAACCCGCTTCCAGTTAAATGTCAGAGAAGTATGTAAAAACCCGCTTGCAACGAAATGATTCCAGAGCACGTAAAAACCCGCTTGCAACGAAATGACTCCAGAACACGTAAAAACCCGCTTGCAACGAAATGACTCCAGAGCACTTAAAAACCCGCTTACAACGAAATGCCTTCAGAGCACTTAAAAACCCGCTTGCAACGAAATGACTCCAGAACACTTAAAAACCTGCTTGCAACGAAAAGACTCCAGAGCACTTAAAAACCTGCTTGCAATGAAATGACTCCAGAGCACTTAAAAACCCTCTTGCAACGAAATGACTCCAGAGCACTTAAAAACCCGCTTGCAACGAAATGACTCCAGAGCACTTAAAAACTCGCTTGCAACAAAATGACTCCAGAGTACTTAAAAACTCGCTTGCAACGAAATGACTCCAGAACACTTAAAAACCCGCTTTCAACGAAATGACTCCAGAACACTAAAAACCCGCTTGCAACGAAATGACTCCAGAACACTAAAAACCCGCTTGCAACGAAATGACTCCAGAGCACTTAAAAACCCGCTTGCAACGAAATGACTCCAGAGCACTTGAAAACCCGCTTGCAACGAAATGACTCCAGAGCACTTAAAAAACCCGCTTCCAGTGAAATGTCTGAGAAGTATGTAAAAACCCGCTTGCAACGAAATGACTCCAGAGCACTTAAAAACCCGCTTGCAACGAAATGACTCCAGAGCACTTCAAAAACCCGCTTCGAGTTAAATGTCAGAGAAGTATGTAAAAACACGCTTGCAACGAAATGATTCCAGAGCACGTAAAAACCCGCTTGCAACGAAATGACTCCAGAGTACTTAAAAACCCGCTTGCAACGAAATGCCTCCAGAGCACTTAAAAAACCCACTTCCAGTGAAATGTCTGAGAAGTATTTAAAAACCCGCTTGCAACGAAATGACTCCAGAACACGTAAAAACCCGCTTGCAACGAAATGACTCCAGAGCACTTAAAAACCCGCTTACAACGAAATGCCTTCAGAGCACTTAAAAACCCGCTTGCAACGAAATGACTCCAGAACACTTAAAAACCCGCTTGCAACGAAAAGACTCCAGAGCACTTAAAAACCCGCTTGCAACGAAATGACTCCAGAGCACTTAAAAACCCTCTTGCAACAAAATGACTCCAGAGCACTTAAAAACCCGCTTGCAAGGAAATGACTCCAGAGCACTTAAAAAGTCGCTTGCAACGAAATGACTCCAGAGTACTTAAAAACTCGCTTGCAACGAAATGACTCCAGAACACTTAAAAACCCGCTTGCAACGAAATGACTCCAGAGTACTTAAAAACCCACTTACAACAAAATGACTCCAGAGCACTTAAAAACCCGCTTGCAACGAAATGACTCCAGAACACTTAAAAACCCGCTTGCAACGAAATGACTCCAGAGCACTTAAAAACCCGCTTGCAAATAAATGACTCCAGAGCACGTAAAAACCCGCTTGCAACGAAATGACTCCAGAGCACTTAAAAACCCGCTTGCAATGAAATGACTCCAGTGCACTTAAAAACCCGCTTGCAACGAAATGACTCCAGTGCACTTAAAAACCTGCTTGCAACGAAATGACTCCAGAGCACTTAAAAACCCGCTTGCAACGAAATGACTCCAGAGCACTTAAAAAACCCGCTTCCAGTGAAATGTCTGAGAAGTATGTAAAAACCCGCTTGCAACGAAATGACTCCAGAGCACGTAAAAACCCGCTTGCAACGAAATGACTCCAGAGCACTTCAAAAACCCGCTTCCAGTTAAATGTCAGAGAAGTATGTAAAAACCCGCTTGCAACGAAATGATTCCAGAGCACGTAAAAACCCGCTTGCAACGAAATGACTCCAGAGTACTTAAAAACCCGCTTGCAACGAAATGCCTCCAGAGCACTTAAAAAACCCACTTCCAGTGAAATGTCTGAGAAGTATGTAAAAACCCGCTTTCAACGAAATGACTCCAGAACACGTAAAAACCCGCTTGCAACGAAATGACTCCAGAGCACTTAAAAACCCGCTTACAACGAAATGCCTTCAGAGCACTTAAAAACCCGCTTGCAACGAAATGACTCCAGAACACTTAAAAACCCGCTTGCAACGAAAAGACTCCAGAGCACTTAAAAACCCGCTTGCAACGAAATGACTCCAGAGCACTTAAAAACCCTCTTGCAACGAAATGACTCCAGAGCACTTAAAAACCCGCTTGCAACGAAATGACTCCAGAGCACTTAAAAACTCGCTTGCAACGAAATGACTCCAGAGTACTTAAAAACTCGCTTGCAACGAAATGACTCCAGAACACTTAAAAACCCGCTTGCAACGAAATGACTCCAGAGTACTTAAAAACCCACTTACAACAAAATGACTCCAGAGCACTTAAAAACCCGCTTGCAACGAAATGACTCCAGAGCACGTAAAAACCCGCTTGCAACGAAATGACTCCAGAGCACTTAAAAACCCGCTTGCAATGAAATGACTCCAGAACACTTAAAAACCCGCTTGCAACGAAATGACTCCAGTGCACTTAAAAACCCGCTTGCAACGAAATGACTCCAGAGCACTTAAAAACCCGCTTGCAACGAAATGACTCCAGAGCACTTAAAAAACCCGCTTCCAGTGAAATGTCTGAGAAGTATGTAAAAACCCGCTTTCAACGAAATGACTCCAGAACACGTAAAAACCCGCTTGCAACGAAATGACTCCAGAGCACTTAAAAACCCGCTTACAACGAAATGCCTTCAGAGCACTTAAAAACCCGCTTGCAACGAAATGACTCCAGAACACTTAAAAACCCGCTTGCAACGAAAAGACTCCAGAGCACTTAAAAACCCGCTTGCAATGAAATGACTCCAGAGCACTTAAAAACCCTCTTGCAACGAAATGACTCCAGAGCACTTAAAAACCCGCTTGCAACGAAATGACTCCAGAGCACTTAAAAACTCGCTTGCAACGAAATGACTCCAGAGTACTTAAAAACCCGCTTGCAACGAAATGACTCCAGAGCACTTAAAAACCCGCTTGCAACGAAATGACTCCAGAGCACTTAAAAACCCGCTTGCAACGAAATGACTCCAGAGTACTTAAAAACCCGCTTGCAACGAAATGACTCCAGAGCACTTAAAAACCCGCTTGCAACGAAATGACTCCAGAGCACTTAAAAACCCGCTTGCAACGAAATGACTCCAGAACACTAAAAACCCGCTTGCAACGAAATGACTCCAGAGCACTTAAAAACCCGCTTGCAACGAAATGACTCCAGAGCACTTAAAAACCCGCTTGCAACGAAATGACTCCAGAGCACTTGAAAACCTGCTTGCAACGAAATGACTCCAGAGCACTTAAAAAACCCGCTTCTAGTGAAATGTCTGAGAAGTATTTAAAAACCCGCTTGCAACGAAATGACTCCAGAGCACGTAAAAACCCGCTTGCAACGAAATGACTCCAGAGCACTTCAAAAACCCGCTTCCAGTTAAATGTCAGAGAAGTATGTAAAAACCCGCTTGCAAAGAAATGATTCCAGAGCACGTAAAAACCCGCTTGCAACGAAATGACTCCAGAGCACTTAAAACCCCGCTTGCAACGAAATGACTCCAGAGTACTTAAAAACCCGCTTGCAACGAAATGACTCCAGAGCACTTAAAAAACCCGCTTCCAGTGAAATGTCTGAGAAGTATGTAAAAACCCGCTTGCAACGAAATGACTCCAGAGCACGTAAAAACCCGCTTGCAACGAAATGACTCCAGAGCACATATTAAACCTGCTTCCAGTTAAATGTCAGAGAAGTATGTAAAAACCCGCTTGCAACGAAATGATTCCAGAGCACGTAAAACCCGCTTGCAACGAAATGACTCCAGAACACGTAAAAACCCGCTTGCAACGAAATGACTGCAGAGCACTTAAAAACCCGCTTACAACGAAATGCCTTCAGAGCACTTAAAAACCCGCTTGCAACGAAATGACTCCAGAACACTTAAAAACCCGCTTGCAACGAAAAGAATCCAGAGCACTTAAAAACCCGCTTGCAATGAAATGCCTCCAGAGCACTTAAAAAACCCACTTCCAGTGAAATGTCTGAGAAGTATTTAAAAACCCGCTTGCAACGAAATGACTCCAGAACACGTAAAAACCCGCTTGCAACGAAATGACTCCAGAGCACTTAAAAACCCGCTTACAACAAAATGCCTTCAGAGCACTTAAAAACCCGCTTGCAACGAAATGACTCCAGAACACTTAAAAACCCGCTTGCAACGAAAAGACTCCAGAGCACTTAAAAACCCGCTTGCAACGAAATGACTCCAGAGCACTTAAAAACCCTCTTGCAACGAAATGACTCCAGAGCACTTAAAAACCCGCTTGCAAGGAAATGACTCCAGAGCACTTAAAAAGTCGCTTGCAACGAAATGACTCCAGAGTACTTAAAAACTCGCTTGCAACGAAATGACTCCAGAACACTTAAAAACCCGCTTGCAACGAAATGACTCCAGAGTACTTGAAAACCCACTTACAACAAAATGACTCCAGAGCACTTAAAAACCCGCTTGCAACGAAATGACTCCAGAACACTTAAAAACCCGCTTGCAACGAAATGACTCCAGAGCACTTAAAAACCCGCTTGCAACTAAATGACTCCAGAGCACGTAAATACCCGCTTGCAACGAAATGACTCCAGAGCACTTAAAAACCCGCTTGCAATGAAATGACTCCAGAACACTTAAAAACCCGCTTGCAATGAAATGACTCCAGTGCACTTAAAAACCCGCTTGCAACGAAATGACTCCAGAGCACTTAAAAACCCGCTTGCAACGAAATGACTCCAGAGCACTTCAAAAACCCGCTTCCAGTTAAATGTCAGAGAAGTATGTAAAAACCCGCTTGCAACGAAATGATTCCAGAGCACGTAAAAACCCGCTTGCAACGAAATGACTCCAGAGTACTTAAAAACCCGCTTGCAACGAAATGACTCCAGAGCACTTAAAAACTCGCTTGCAACGAAATGACTCCAGAGTACTTAAAAACTCGCTTGCAACGAAATGACTCCAGAGCACTTCAAAAACCCGCTTGCAACGAAATGACTCCAGAGCACTTAAAAACCCGCTTGCAACGAAATGACTCCAGAGCACGTAAAAACCCGCTTGCAACGAAATGACTCCAGAGCACTTCAAAAACCCGCTTCCAGTGAAATGTCTGAGAAGTATGTAAAAACCCACTTGCAACGAAATGATTCCAGAGCACGTAAAAACCCGCTTGCAACGAAATGACTCCAGAGTACTTAAAAACCCGCTTGCAACGAAATGCCTCCAGAGCACTTAAAAAACCCACTTCCAGTGAAATGTCTGAGAAGTATGTAAAAACCCGCTTGCAACGAAATGACTCCAGAACACGTAAAAACCCGCTTGCAACGAAATGACTCCAGAGCACTTAAAAACCCGCTTACAACGAAATGCCTTCAGAGCACTTAAAAACCCGCTTGCAACGAAATGACTCCAGAACACTAAAAACCCGCTTGGAACGAAATGACTCCAGAGCACTTAAAAACCCGCTTGCAACGAAATGACTCCAGAGCACTTAAAAACCCACTTGCAACGAAATGACTCCAGAGCACTTGAAAACCCGCTTGCAACGAAATGACTCCAGAGCACTTAAAAAACCCGCTTCCAGTGAAATGTCTGAGAAGTATGTAAAAACCCGCTTGCAACGAAATGACTCCAGAGCACGTAAAAAACCGCTTGCAACGAAATGACTCCAGAGCACTTCAAAAACCCGCTTCCAGTTAAATGTCAGAGAAGTATGTAAAAACCCGCTTGCAACGAAATGATTCCAGAGCACGTAAAAACCCGCTTGCAACGAAATGACTCCAGAACACGTAAAAACCCGCTTGCAACGAAATGACTGCAGAGCACTTAAAAACCCGCTTACAACGAAATGCCTTCAGAGCACTTAAAAACCCGCTTGCAACGAAATGACTCCAGAACACTTAAAAACCTGCTTGCAACGAAAAGACTCCAGAGCACTTAAAAACCCGCTTGCAATGAAATGACTCCAGAGCACTTAAAAACCCTCTTGCAACGAAATGACTCCAGAGCACTTAAAAACCCGCTTGCAACGAAATGACTCCAGAGCACTTAAAAACTCGCTTGCAACAAAATGACTCCAGAGTACTTAAAAACTCGCTTGCAACGAAATGACTCCAGAACACTTAAAAACCCGCTTGCAACGAAATGACTCCAGAACACTAAAAACCCGCTTGCAACGAAATGACTCCAGAACACTAAAAACCCGCTTGCAACGAAATGACTCCAGAGCACTTAAAAACCCGCTTGCAACGAAATGACTCCAGAGCACTTGAAAACCCGCTTGCAACGAAATGACTCCAGAGCACTTAAAAAACCCGCTTCCAGTGAAATGTCTGAGAAGTATGTAAAAACCCGCTTGCAACGAAATGACTCCAGAGCACTTAAAAACCCGCTTGCAACGAAATGACTCCAGAGCACTTCAAAAACCCGCTTCGAGTTAAATGTCAGAGAAGTATGTAAAAACACGCTTGCAACGAAATGATTCCAGAGCACGTAAAAACCCGCTTGCAACGAAATGACTCCAGAGTACTTAAAAACCCGCTTGCAACGAAATGCCTCCAGAGCACTTAAAAAACCCACTTCCAGTGAAATGTCTGAGAAGTATTTAAAAACCCGCTTGCAACGAAATGACTCCAGAACACGTAAAAACCCGCTTGCAACGAAATGACTCCAGAGCACTTAAAAACCCGCTTACAACGAAATGCCTTCAGAGCACTTAAAAACCCGCTTGCAACGAAATGACTCCAGAACACTTAAAAACCCGCTTGCAACGAAAAGACTCCAGAGCACTTAAAAACCCGCTTGCAACGAAATGACTCCAGAGCACTTCAAAAACCCGCTTGCAATGAAATGACTCCAGAACACTTAAAAACCCGCTTGCAACGAAATGACTCCAGTGCACTTAAAAACCCGCTTGCAACGAAATGACTCCAGAGCACTTAAAAACCCGCTTGCAACGAAATGACTCCAGAGCACTTCAAAAACCCGCTTCCAGTTAAATGTCAGAGAAGTATGTAAAAACCCGCTTGCAACGAAATGATTCCAGAGCACGTAAAAACCCGCTTGCAACGAAATGACTCCAGAGTACTTAAAAACCCGCTTGCAACGAAATGACTCCAGAGCACTTAAAAACTCGCTTGCAACGAAATGACTCCAGAGTACTTAAAAACTCGCTTGCAACGAAATGACTCCAGAGCACTTCAAAAACCCGCTTGCAACGAAATGACTCCAGAGCACTTAAAAACCCGCTTGCAACGAAATGACTCCAGAGCACGTAAAAACCCGCTTGCAACGAAATGACTCCAGAGCACTTCAAAAACCCGCTTCCAGTGAAATGTCTGAGAAGTATGTAAAAACCCGCTTGCAACGAAATGATTCCAGAGCACGTAAAAACCCGCTTGCAACGAAATGACTCCAGAGTACTTAAAAACCCGCTTGCAACGAAATGCCTCCAGAGCACTTAAAAAACCCACTTCCAGTGAAATGTCTGAGAAGTATGTAAAAACCCGCTTGCAACGAAATGACTCCAGAACACGTAAAAACCCGCTTGCAACGAAATGACTCCAGAGCACTTAAAAACCCGCTTACAACGAAATGCCTTCAGAGCACTTAAAAACCCGCTTGCAACGAAATGACTCCAGAACACTAAAAACCCGCTTGGAACGAAATGACTCCAGAGCACTTAAAAACCCGCTTGCAACGAAATGACTCCAGAGCACTTAAAAACCCACTTGCAACGAAATGACTCCAGAGCACTTGAAAACCCGCTTGCAACGAAATGACTCCAGAGCACTTAAAAAACCCGCTTCCAGTGAAATGTCTGAGAAGTATGTAAAAACCCGCTTGCAACGAAATGACTCCAGAGCACGTAAAAAACCGCTTGCAACGAAATGACTCCAGAGCACTTCAAAAACCCGCTTCCAGTTAAATGTCAGAGAAGTATGTAAAAACCCGCTTGCAACGAAATGATTCCAGAGCACGTAAAAACCCGCTTGCAACGAAATGACTCCAGAACACGTAAAAACCCGCTTGCAACGAAATGACTGCAGAGCACTTAAAAACCCGCTTACAACGAAATGCCTTCAGAGCACTTAAAAACCCGCTTGCAACGAAATGACTCCAGAACACTTAAAAACCTGCTTGCAACGAAAAGACTCCAGAGCACTTAAAAACCCGCTTGCAATGAAATGACTCCAGAGCACTTAAAAACCCTCTTGCAACGAAATGACTCCAGAGCACTTAAAAACCCGCTTGCAACGAAATGACTCCAGAGCACTTAAAAACTCGCTTGCAACAAAATGACTCCAGAGTACTTAAAAACTCGCTTGCAACGAAATGACTCCAGAACACTTAAAAACCCGCTTGCAACGAAATGACTCCAGAACACTAAAAACCCGCTTGCAACGAAATGACTCCAGAACACTAAAAACCCGCTTGCAACGAAATGACTCCAGAGCACTTAAAAACCCGCTTGCAACGAAATGACTCCAGAGCACTTGAAAACCCGCTTGCAACGAAATGACTCCAGAGCACTTAAAAAACCCGCTTCCAGTGAAATGTCTGAGAAGTATGTAAAAACCCGCTTGCAACGAAATGACTCCAGAGCACTTAAAAACCCGCTTGCAACGAAATGACTCCAGAGCACTTCAAAAACCCGCTTCGAGTTAAATGTCAGAGAAGTATGTAAAAACACGCTTGCAACGAAATGATTCCAGAGCACGTAAAAACCCGCTTGCAACGAAATGACTCCAGAGTACTTAAAAACCCGCTTGCAACGAAATGCCTCCAGAGCACTTAAAAAACCCACTTCCAGTGAAATGTCTGAGAAGTATTTAAAAACCCGCTTGCAACGAAATGACTCCAGAACACGTAAAAACCCGCTTGCAACGAAATGACTCCAGAGCACGTAAAAACCCGCTTGCAACGAAATGACTCCAGAGCACGTAAAAACCCGCTTGCAACGAAATGACTCCAGAGCACGTAAATACCCGCTTGCAACGAAATGACTCCAGAGCACTTAAAAACCCGCTTGCAACGAAATGACTCCAGAGCACTTAAAAACCCGCTTGCAATGAAATGACTCCAGAACACTTAAAAACCCGCTTGCAACGAAATGACTCCAGTGCACTTAAAAACCCGCTTGCAACGAAATGACTCCAGAGCACTTAAAAACCCGCTTGCAACGAAATGACTCCAGAGCACGTAAATACCCGCTTGCAACGAAATGACTCCAGAGCACTTAAAAACCCGCTTGCAACGAAATGACTCCAGAGCACTTAAAAACCCGCTTGCAATGAAATGACTCCAGAACACTTAAAAACCCGCTTGCAACGAAATGACTCCAGTGCACTTAAAAACCCGCTTGCAACGAAATGACTCCAGAGCACTTAAAAACCCGCTTGCAACGAAATGACTCCAGAGCACTTAAAAACCCGCTTGCAACGAAATGACTCCAGAGCACTTAAAAACCCGCTTGCAATGAAATGACTCCAGAACACTTAAAAACCCGCTTGCAACGAAATGACTCCAGAGCACTTAAAAAACCCGCTTCCAGTGAAATGTCTGAGAAGTATTTAAAAACCCGCTTGCAACGAAATGACTCCAGAACACGTAAAAACCCGCTTGCAACGAAATGACTCCAGAGCACGTAAATACCCGCTTGCAACGAAATGACTCCAGAGCACTTAAAAACCCGCTTGCAACGAAATGACTCCAGAGCACTTAAAAACCCTCTTGCAATGAAATGACTCCAGAACACTTAAAAACCCGCTTGCAACGAAATGACTCCAGTGCACTTAAAAACCCGCTTGCAACGAAATGACTCCAGAGCACTTAAAAACCCGCTTGCAACGAAATGACTCCAGAGCACTTCAAAAACCCGCTTCCAGTTAAATGTCAGAGAAGTATGTAAAAACCCGCTTGCAACGAAATGATTCCAGAGCACGTAAAAACCCGCTTGCAACGAAATGACTCCAGAGTACTTAAAAACCCGCTTGCAACGAAATGACTCCAGAGCACTTAAAAACTCGCTTGCAACGAAATGACTCCAGAGTACTTAAAAACTCGCTTGCAACGAAATGACTCCAGAGCACTTCAAAAACCCGCTTGCAACGAAATGACTCCAGAGCACTTAAAAACCCGCTTGCAACGAAATGACTCCAGAGCACGTAAAAACCCGCTTGCAACGAAATGACTCCAGAGCACTTCAAAAACCCGCTTCCAGTGAAATGTCTGAGAAGTATGTAAAAACCCGCTTGCAACGAAATGATTCCAGAGCACGTAAAAACCCGCTTGCAACGAAATGACTCCAGAGTACTTAAAAACCCGCTTGCAACGAAATGCCTCCAGAGCACTTAAAAAACCCACTTCCAGTGAAATGTCTGAGAAGTATGTAAAAACCCGCTTGCAACGAAATGACTCCAGAACACGTAAAAACCCGCTTGCAACGAAATGACTCCAGAGCACTTAAAAACCCGCTTACAACGAAATGCCTTCAGAGCACTTAAAAACCCGCTTGCAACGAAATGACTCCAGAACACTAAAAACCCGCTTGGAACGAAATGACTCCAGAGCACTTAAAAACCCGCTTGCAACGAAATGACTCCAGAGCACTTAAAAACCCACTTGCAACGAAATGACTCCAGAGCACTTGAAAACCCGCTTGCAACGAAATGACTCCAGAGCACTTAAAAAACCCGCTTCCAGTGAAATGTCTGAGAAGTATGTAAAAACCCGCTTGCAACGAAATGACTCCAGAGCACGTAAAAAACCGCTTGCAACGAAATGACTCCAGAGCACTTCAAAAACCCGCTTCCAGTTAAATGTCAGAGAAGTATGTAAAAACCCGCTTGCAACGAAATGATTCCAGAGCACGTAAAAACCCGCTTGCAACGAAATGACTCCAGAACACGTAAAAACCCGCTTGCAACGAAATGACTGCAAAGCACTTAAAAACCCGCTTACAACGAAATGCCTTCAGAGCACTTAAAAACCCGCTTGCAACGAAATGACTCCAGAACACTTAAAAACCTGCTTGCAACGAAAAGACTCCAGAGCACTTAAAAACCCGCTTGCAATGAAATGACTCCAGAGCACTTAAAAACCCTCTTGCAACGAAATGACTCCAGAGCACTTAAAAACCCGCTTGCAACGAAATGACTCCAGAGCACTTAAAAACTCGCTTGCAACAAAATGACTCCAGAGTACTTAAAAACTCGCTTGCAACGAAATGACTCCAGAACACTTAAAAACCCGCTTGCAACGAAATGACTCCAGAACACTAAAAACCCGCTTGCAACGAAATGACTCCAGAACACTAAAAACCCGCTTGCAACGAAATGACTCCAGAGCACTTAAAAACCCGCTTGCAACGAAATGACTCCAGAGCACTTGAAAACCCGCTTGCAACGAAATGACTCCAGAGCACTTAAAAAACCCGCTTCCAGTGAAATGTCTGAGAAGTATGTAAAAACCCGCTTGCAACGAAATGACTCCAGAGCACTTAAAAACCCGCTTGCAACGAAATGACTCCAGAGCACTTCAAAAACCCGCTTCGAGTTAAATGTCAGAGAAGTATGTAAAAACACGCTTGCAACGAAATGATTCCAGAGCACGTAAAAACCCGCTTGCAACGAAATGACTCCAGAGTACTTAAAAACCCGCTTGCAACGAAATGCCTCCAGAGCACTTAAAAAACCCACTTCCAGTGAAATGTCTGAGAAGTATTTAAAAACCCGCTTACAACGAAATGACTCCAGAACACGTAAAAACCCGCTTGCAACGAAATGACTCCAGAGCACTTAAAAACCCGCTTACAACGAAATGCCTTCAGAGCACTTAAAAACCCGCTTGCAACGAAATGACTCCAGAACACTTAAAAACCCGCTTGCAACGAAAAGACTCCAGAGCACTTAAAAACCCGCTTGCAACGAAATGACTCCAGAGCACTTAAAAACCCTCTTGCAACGAAATGACTCCAGAGCACTTAAAAACCCGCTTGCAAGGAAATGACTCCAGAGCACTTAAAAAGTCGCTTGCAACGAAATGACTCCAGAGTACTTAAAAACTCGCTTGCAACGAAATGACTCCAGAACACTTAAAAACCCGCTTGCAACGAAATGACTCCAGAGTACTTAAAAACCCACTTACAACAAAATGACTCCAGAGCACTTAAAAACCCGCTTGCAACGAAATGACTCCAGAACACTTAAAAACCCGCTTGCAACGAAATGACTCCAGAGCACTTAAAAACCCGCTTGCAACTAAATGACTCCAGAGCACGTAAAAACCCGCTTGCAACGAAATGACTCCAGAGCACTTAAAAACCCGCTTGCAATGAAATGACTCCAGTGCACTTAAAAACCCGCTTGCAACGAAATGACTCCAGTGCACTTAAAAACCCGCTTGCAACGAAATGACTCCAGAGCACTTAAAAACCCGCTTGCAACGAAATGACTCCAGAGCACTTAAAAAACCCGCTTCCAGTGAAATGTCTGAGAAGTATGTAAAAACCCGCTTGCAACGAAATGACTCCAGAGCACGTAAAAACCCGCTTGCAACGAAATGACTCCAGAGCACTTCAAAAACCCGCTTCCAGTTAAATGTCAGAGAAGTATGTAAAAACCCGCTTGCAACGAAATGATTCCAGAGCACGTAAAAACCCGCTTGCAACGAAATGACTCCAGAGTACTTAAAAACCCGCTTGCAACGAAATGCCTCCAGAGCACTTAAAAAACCCACTTCCAGTGAAATGTCTGCGAAGTATGTAAAAACCCGCTTTCAACGAAATGACTCCAGAACACGTAAAAACCCGCTTGCAACGAAATGACTCCAGAGCACTTAAAAACCCGCTTACAACGAAATGCCTTCAGAGCACTTAAAAACCCGCTTGCAACGAAATGACTCCAGAACACTTAAAAACCCGCTTGCAACGAAAAGACTCCAGAGCACTTAAAAACCCGCTTGCAACGAAATGACTCCAGAGCACTTAAAAACCCTCTTGCAACGAAATGACTCCAGAGCACTTAAAAACCCGCTTGCAACGAAATGACTCCAGAGCACTTAAAAACTCGCTTGCAACGAAATGACTCCAGAGTACTTAAAAACTCGCTTGCAACGAAATGACTCCAGAACACTTAAAAACCCGCTTGCAACGAAATGACTCCAGAGTACTTAAAAACCCACTTACAACAAAATGACTCCAGAGCACTTAAAAACCCGCTTGCAACGAAATGACTCCAGAACACTTAAAAACCCGCTTGCAACGAAATGACTCCAGAGCACTTAAAAACCCGCTTGCAACGAAATGACTCCAGAGCACTTAAAAACCCGCTTGCAACGAAATGACTCCAGAGTACTTAAAAACCCGCTTGCAACGAAATGACTCCAGAGCACTTAAAAACCCGCTTGCAACGAAATGACTCCAGAACACTAAAAACCCGCTTGCAACGAAATGACTCCAGAGCACTTGAAAACCCGCTTGCAACGAAATGACTCCAGAGCACTTAAAAAACCCGCTTCCAGTGAAATGTCTGAGAAGTATGTAAAAACCTGCTTGCAACGAAATGACTCCAGAGCACGTAAAAACCCGCTTGCAACGAAATGACTCCAGAGCACTTCAAAAACCCGCTTCCAGTGAAATGTCTGAGAAGTATGTAAAAACCCGCTTGCAACGAAATGATTCCAGAGCACGTAAAAACCCGCTTGCAACGAAATGACTCCAGAGTACTTAAAAACCCGCTTGCAACGAAATGCCTCCAGAGCACTTAAAAAACCCACTTCCAGTGAAATGTCTGAGAAGTATGTAAAAACCCGCTTGCAACGAAATGACTCCAGAACACGTAAAAACCCGCTTGCAACGAAATGACTCCAGAGCACTTAAAAACCCGCTTACAACGAAATGCCTTCAGAGCACTTAAAAACCCGCTTGCAACGAAATGACTCCAGAACACTAAAAACCCGCTTGGAACGAAATGACTCCAGAGCACTTAAAAACCCGCTTGCAACGAAATGACTCCAGAGCACTTAAAAACCCACTTGCAACGAAATGACTCCAGAGCACTTGAAAACCCGCTTGCAACGAAATGACTCCAGAGCACTTAAAAAACCCGCTTCCAGTGAAATGTCTGAGAAGTATGTAAAAACCCGCTTGCAACGAAATGACTCCAGAGCACGTAAAAAACCGCTTGCAACGAAATGACTCCAGAGCACTTCAAAAACCCGCTTCCAGTTAAATGTCAGAGAAGTATGTAAAAACCCGCTTGCAACGAAATGATTCCAGAGCACGTAAAACCCGCTTGCAACGAAATGACTCCAGAGTACTTAAAAACCCGCTTGCAACGAAATGCCTCCAGAGCACTTGAAAAACCCACTTCCAGTGAAATGTCTGAGAAGTATGTAAAAACCCGCTTTCAACGAAATGACTCCAGAACACGTAAAAACCCGCTTGCAACGAAATGACTCCAGAGCACTTAAAAACCCGCTTACAACGAAATGCCTTCAGAGCACTTAAAAACCCGCTTGCAACGAAATGACTCCAGAACACTTAAAAACCCGCTTGCAACGAAAAGACTCCAGAGCACTTAAAAACCCGCTTGCAACGAAATGACTCCAGAGCACTTAAAAACCCTCTTGCAACGAAATGACTCCAGAGCACTTCAAAACCCGCTTGCAATGAAATGACTCCAGAATACTTAAAAACCCGCTTGCAACGAAATGACTCCAGAGCACTTAAAAACCCGCTTGCAACGAAATGAATCCAGAGCACTTAAAAAACCTAATTCCAGTGAAATGTCTGAGAAGTATGTAAAAACCCGCTTGCAACGAAATTACTCCAGAACACGTAAAAACCCGCTTGCAACGAAATGACTCCAGAGAACTTAAAAACCCGCTTGCAACGAAATGACTCCAGAGCACTTAAAAACCCGCTTGCAACGAAATGACTCCAGAGCACTTAAAAACCCGCTTGCAACAAAATGACTCCAGAGCACTTAAAAACCCGCTTGCACCGAAATGACTCCAGAGCACTGAAAAACCCGCTTGCAACGAAATGACTCCAGAGCACTTAAAAACCCGCTTGCAACGAAATGACTCCAGAGCACTTAAAAACCCGCTTGCAACGAAATGACTCCAGAACACGTAAAAACCCGCTTGCAAAGAAATGACTCCAGAGCACTTAAAAACCCACTTACAACGCAATGCCTTCAGAGCACTTAAAAACCCGCTTGCAACGAAATGACTCCAGAGCACTTAAAAACCCGCTTGCAACGAAATGACTCCAGAGCACTAATAACCCGCTTGCAACGAAATGACTCCAGAGAACTTAAAAACCCTCTTGCAACGAAATGACTCCAGAACACTTAAAAACCCGCTTGCAACGAAATGACTACAGAGCACTTAAAAACCCGCTTGCAACGAAATGACTCCAGAACATTTAAAAACCCGCTTGCAACGAAATGACTCCAGAGCACTTAAAAACCCGCTTAGAACGAAATGCCTTCAGAACACTTAAAAACCCGCTTGCAATGAAATGACTCCAGAGCACTTAAAAACCCGCTTGCAACGAAAAGACTCCAGAGGACTTAAAAACCCGCTTGCAACGAAATGACTCCAGAGCACTTAAAAACCCGCTTGCAACGAAATGTCTCCAGAACACTTAAAAACCCGCTTGCAACGAAATGACTCCAGAGCACTTAAAAACCCGCTTGCAATGGAATGACTCCAGAGCACGTAAAAACCGGCTTGCAACAAAATGACTACAGAGCACTTAAAATACTCGCTTCCAGTTAAATGTCAGAGAAATATGTAAAAACCCGCTTGCAACGAAATGACTCCAGAGCACGTAAAAACCCGCTTGCAACGAAATGACTCCAGAGTACTTAAAAACCCGCTTACAACGAAATGCCTTCAGAGCACTTAAAAACCCGCTTGCAACGAAATGACTCCAGAGCACGTAAAAACCGCTTGCAATGAAATGACTCCAGAGAACTTAAAAACCCGCTTGCAACGAAATGCCTACAGAGCACTTAAAAAACCCGCTTCCAGTGAAATGTCTGAGAAGTATGTAAAAACCCGCTTGCAACGAAATGACTCCAGAACACGTAAAAACCCGCTTGCAACGAAATGACTCCAGAGCACTTAAAAACCCGCTTGCAACGAAATGACTCCAGAGCACTTAAAAACCCGCTTACAACGAAATGCCTTCAGAGCACTTAAAAACCCGCTTGCAACGAAATGACTCCAGAGCACTTAAAAACCCGCTTGCAACGAAATGACTCCAGAGTATTTAAAAACCCGCTTGCAACGAAATGACTCCAGAGCACTTAAAAACCCGCTTGCAACGAAATGACTCCAGAGCACTTAAAAACCCGCTTGCAACGAAATGACTCCAGAGCACTTAAAAACCCGCTTGCAACGAAATGACTCCAGAGCACTTAAAAACCCGCTTGCAACGAAATGACTCCAGAGCACTAATAACTCGCTTGCAACGAAATGACTCCAGAGAACTTAAAAACCCGCTTGCAACGAAATGACTCCAGAGCACTTAAAAACCCGCTTGCAACGAAATGACTCCAGAGCACTTAAAAACCCGCTGGCAACGAAATGACTCCAGAACACTTAAAAACCCGCTTGCAACAAAATGACTCCAGAGCACTTAAAAACCCGCGTAGAACGAAATGCCTTCAGAGCACTTAAAAACCCGCTTGCAACGAAATGACTCCAGAGCACTTAAAAACCCGCTTTCAACGAAATGACTCCAGAGCACTTAAAAATCCGCTTGCAACGAAATGACTCCAGAGCACTTAAAAACCCGCTTGCAACGAAATGACTCCAGAGCACTTAAAAACCCGCTTCCAACGAAATGACTCCAGAGCACTTAAAAACCCGCTTGCAACGAAATGACTCCAGAGCACTTAAAAACCCGCTTGCAACGAAATGACTCCAGAGCACTTAAAAACCCGCTTGCAACGAAATGACTCCAGAGCACTTAAAAACCCGCTTGCATGAAATGACTCCAGAGCACTTAAAAACCCGCTTGCAAAGAAATGACTCCAGAGCACTTAAAAACCCGCTTGCAACGAAATGACTCCAGAGCACTTAAAAACCCGCTTCCAACGAAATGACTCCAGAGCACTTAAAAACCCGCTTGCAACGAAATGACTCCAGAGTACTTAAAAACCCGCTTGCAACGAAATGCCTACAGAGCACTTAAAAAACCCGCTTCCAGTGAAATGTCTGAGAAGTATGTAAAAACCCGCTTGCAACGAAATGACTCCAGAACACGTAAAAACCCGCTTGCAACGAAATGACTCCAGAGCACTTAAAAACCCGCTTACAACGAAATGCCTTCAGAGCACTTAAAAACCCGCTTGCAACGAAAAGACTCCAGAGGACTTAAAAACCCGCTTGCAACGAAATGACTCCAGAGCACTTAAAAACCCGCTTGCAACGAAATGACTCCAGAACACTTAAAAACCCGCTTGCAACGAAATGACTCCAGAGCACTTAAAAACCCGCTTGCAATGGAATGACTCCAGAGCACGTAAAAACCGGCTTGCAACAAAATGACTCCAGAGCACTTAAAATACTCGCTTCCAGTTAAATGTCAGAGAAATATGTAAAAACCCGCTTGCAACGAAATGACTCCAGAGCACGTAAAAACCCGCTTGCAACGAAATGACTCCAGAGTACTTAAAAACCCTCTTACAATGAAATGCCTTCAGAGCACTTAAAAACCCGCTTGCAACGAAATGACTCCAGAGCACTTAAAAACCCGCTTGCAACGAAATGACTCCAGAGCACTTAAAAACCCGCTTGCAACGAAATGACTCCAGAACACTTAAAAACCCGCTTGCAACGAAATGAGTCCAGAGCACTTAAAAACCCGCTTGCAACGAAATGACTAAAGAGAACTTAAAAACCCGCGTGCAACGAAATGACTCCAGAGCACTTAAAAACCCGCTTGCAACGAAATGACTCCAGAGCACTTAAAAAACCCGCTTCCAGTTAAATGTCAGAGAAGTATGTACAAACCCGCTTGCAACGAAATGACTCCAGAGCACGTAAAAACCCGCTTGTAACGAAATGACCCCATAGTACTTAAAAACCCGCTTGATATGAAATGCCTCCAAAGCATTTAAAAAACCCGCTTCCAGTGAAATGTCTGAGAAGTATGTAAAAACCCGCTTGCAACGAAATGACTCCAGAACACGTAAAAACCCGCTTGCAACGAAATGACTCCAGAGCACTTAAAAACCCGCTTACAACGAAATGCCTTCAGAGCACTTAAAAACCCGCTTGCAACGAAAAGACTCCAGAGGACTTAAAAACCAGCTTGCAACGAAATGACTCCAGAGCACTTAAAAACCCGCTTGCAAGGAAATGACTCCAGAGCACTTAAAAACCCGCTTGCAACGAAATGACTCCAGAGCACTTAAAAACCCGCTTGCAAAGAAATGACTCCAGAGAACTTAAAAACCCGCTTGCAACGAAATGACTCCAGAGCACTTAAAAACCCGCTTGCAACGAAATGACTCCAGAGCACTTAAAAAACCCGCTTCCAGTTAAATGTCAGAGAAGTATGTAAAAACCCGCTTGCAACGAAATGACTCCAGAGCACGTAAAAACCCGCTTGCAACGAAATGACTCCAGAGCACTTAAAAACCCGCTTGCAACGAAATGACTCCAGAGTACTTAAAAACCCGCTTGCAACGAAATGCCTCCAGAGCACTTAAAAAACCCGCTTCCAGTGAAATGTCTGAGAAGTATGTAAAAACCCGCTTGCAACGAAATGACTCCAGAGCACGTAAAAACCCGCTATCAACGAAATTACTAAAGAGCACTTAAAAAACCCGCTTCCAGTTAAATGTCAGAGAAGTATGTAAAAACCGGCTTCCAACGAAATGACTCCAGAGCACTAAAAACCTGCTTGCAACGAAATGACTCCAGAGCACTTAAAACCCGCTTGCAACGAAATGACTCCAGAGCACTTAAAAATCCGCTTGCAACGAAATGACTCCAGAGCACTTAAAAAACCCGCTTCCAGTTAAATGTCAGAGAAGTATGTAAAAACCCGCTAGAAAAGAAATGACTCCAGAACACTTAAAAACCAGCTTGCAACGAAAAGACTCCAGAGCACTTAAAAACCCGCTTGCAACGAAATAACTCCAGAGCACTTGAAAACCCACTTGCAACGAAATGACTCCAGAGAACTTAAAAACCCGCTTGCAACGAAATGACTCCAGAGCACGTAAAAACCCGCTTGCAACGAAATGACTCCAGAGCACTTAAAAAACCTCTTGCAATGAAATGACTCCAGAGCACTTAAAAACCCTCTTGCAACGAAATGACTCCAGAGCACTTAAAAACCCGCTTGCAACGAAATGACTCCAGAACACTTAAAAACCCGCTTGCAACGAAATGACTCCAGAGCATGTAAAAACCGGCTTGCAACGAAATGACTCCAGAGAACTTAAAAAACCCGCTTCCAGTGAAATGTCTGAGAAGTATGTAAAAACCCGCTTGCAACAAAATGACTCCAGAACACGGAAAAACCCGCTTGCAACGAAATGACTCCAGAGCACTTAAAAACCCGCTTACAACGAAATGCCTTCAGAGCACTTAAAAACCCGCTTGCAACGAAATGACTCCAGAGCACTTAAAAACCCGCTTGCAACGAAATGACTCCAGAGTATTTAAAAACCCGCTTGCAACGAAATGACTCCAGAGCACTTAAAAACCCGCTTGCAACGAAATGACTCCAGAACACTTAAAAACCCGCTTGCAACGAAATGACTCCAGAGCACTTAAAAACCCGCTTGCAACGAAATGACTCCAGAGCACTTAAAAACCCGCTTGCAACGAAATGACTCCAGAGCACTTAAAAACCCGCTTGCAACGAAATGACTCCAGAGCACTTAAAAACCCGCTTGCATGAAATGACTCCAGAGCACTTAAAAACCCGCTTGCAAAGAAATGACTCCAGAGCACTTAAAAACCCGCTTGCAACGAAATGACTCCAGAGCACATAAAAACCCGCTTCCAACGAAATGACTCCAGAGCACTTAAAAACCCGCTTGCAACGAAATGACTCCAGAGTACTTAAAAACCCGCTTGCAACGAAATGCCTACAGAGCACTTAAAAAACCCGCTTCCAGTGAAATGTCTGAGAAGTATGTAAAAACCCGCTTGCAACGAAATGACTCCAGAACACGTAAAAACCCGCTTGCAACGAAATGACTCCAGAGCACTTAAAAACCCGCTTACAACGAAATGCCTTCAGAGCACTTAAAAACCCGCTTGCAACGAAAAGACTCCAGAGGACTTAAAAACCCGCTTGCAACGAAATGACTCCAGAACACTTAAAAACCCGCTTGCAACGAAATGACTACAGAGCACTTAAAAACCCGCTTGCAACGAAATGACTCCAGAGAACTTAAAAACCCTCTTGCAACGAAATGACTCCAGAACACTTAAAAACCCGCTTGCAACGAAATGACTACAGAGCACTTAAAAACCCGCTTGCAACGAAATGACTCCAGAACACTTAAAAACCCGCTTGCAACGAAATGACTCCAGAGCACTTAAAAACCCGCTTAGAACGAAATGCCTTCAGAACACTTAAAAACCCGCTTGCAATGAAATGACTCCAGAGCACTTAAAAACCCACTTACAACGCAATGCCTTCAGAGCACTTAAAAACCCGCTTGCAACGAAATGACTCCAGAGCACTTAAAAACCCGCTTGCAACGAAATGACTCCAGAGCACGTAAAAACCCGCTTGCAACGAAATGACCCCAGAGCACTTAATAACCCGCTTGATATGAAATGCCTCCAGAGCACTTAAAAAACCCGCTTCCAGTGAAATGTCTGAGAAGTATGTAAAAACCCGCTTGCAACGAAATGACTCCAGAACACGTAAAAACCCTCTTGCAACGAAATGACTCCAGAGCACTTAAAAACCCGCTTACAACGAAATGCCTTCAGAGCACTTAAAAACCCGCTTGCAACGAAGACTCCAGAGGACTTAAAAACCCGCTTGCAACGAAATGACTCCAGAGCACTTAAAAACCCGCTTGCAACGAAATGACTCCAGAGCACTTAAAAACCCGCTTGAAACGAAATGACTCCAGAGCACTTAAAAACCCGCTTGCAACGAAATGACTCCAGAGCACTTAAAAACCCGCTTGCAACGAAATGACTCCAGAGCACTTAAAAACCCGCTTGCAACGAAATGACTCCAGAGCACTAAAAACCCGCTTGCAACGAAATGACTCCAGAGCACTTAAAAACCCGCTTGCAACGAAATGACTCCAGAGCACTTAAAAACCCGCTTGCAACGAAATGACTCCCGAGCACTTAAAAACCCGTTTGCACCGAAATGACTCCAGAGTACTTAAAAACCCGCTTGCAACGAAATGACTCCAGAGCACTTAAAAACCCGCTTGCAACGAAATGACTCCAGAGCACTTAAAAACCCGCTTGCAACGAAATGACTCCAGAGCACTTAAAAACCCGCTTGCAACGAAATGACTCCAGAGCACTAATAACTCGCTTGCAACGAAATGACTCCAGAGCACTTAAAAATCCGCTTGCAACGAAATGCCTTCAGAGCACTTAAAAACCCGCTTGCAACGAAATGACTCCAGAGCACGTAAAAACCGCTTGCAACGAAATGACTCCAGAGAACTTAAAAACCCGCTTGCAACGAAATGCCTACAGAGCACTTAAAAAACCCGCTTCCAGTTAAATGTCAGAGAAATATGTAAAAACCCGCTTGCAACGAAATGACTCCAGAGCACGTAAAAACCCGCTTGCAACGAAATGACTCCAGAGTACTTAAAAACCCGCTTACAACGAAATGCCTTCAGAGCACTTAAAAACCGGCTTGCAACGAAATGACTCCAGAGCACGTAAAAACCGCTTGCAACGAAATGACTCCAGAGAACTTAAAAACCCGCTTGCAACGAAATGCCTACAGAGCACTTAAAAAACCCGCTTCCAGTGAAATGTCTGAGAAGTATGTAAAAACCCGCTTGCAACGAAATGACTCCAGAACACGTAAAAACCCGCTTGCAACGAAATGACTCCAGAGCACTTAAAAACCCGCTTGCAACGAAATGACTCCAGAGCACTTAAAAACCCGCTTACAACGAAATGCCTTCAGAGCACTTAAAAACCCGCTTGCAACGAAATGACTCCAGAGCACTTAAAAACCCGCTTGCAACGAAATGACTCCAGAGTATTTAAAAACCCGCTTGCAACGAAATGACTCCAGAGCACTTAAAAACCCGCTTGCAACGAAATGACTCCAGAGCACTTAAAAACCCGCTTGCAACGAAATGACTCCAGAGCACTTAAAAACCCGCTTGCAACGAAATGACTCCAGAGCACTTAAAAACCCGCTTGCAACGAAATGACTCCAGAGCACTAATAACTCGCTTGCAACGAAATGACTCCAGAGAACTTAAAAACCCGCTTGCAACGAAATGACTCCAGAGCACTTAAAAACCCGCTTGCAACGAAATGACTCCAGAGCACTTAAAAACCCGCTGGCAACGAAATGACTCCAGAACACTTAAAAACCCGCTTGCAACGAAATGACTCCAGAGCACTTAAAAACCCGCGTAGAACGAAATGCCTTCAGAGCACTTAAAAACCCGCTTGCAACGAAATGACTCCAGAGCACTTAAAAACCCGCTTTCAACGAAATGACTCCAGAGCACTTAAAAATCCACTTGCAACGAAATGACTCCAGAGCACTTAAAAACCCGCTTGCAACGAAATGACTCCAGAGCACTTCAAAACCCGCTTGCAATGAAATGACTCCAGAATACTTAAAAACCCGCTTGCAACGAAATGACTCCAGAGCACTTAAAAACCCGCTTGCACCGAAATGACTCCAGAGCACTGAAAAACCCGCTTGCAACGAAATGACTCCAGAGCACTTAAAAACCCGCTTGCAACGAAATAACTCCAGAGCACTTAAAAACCCGCTTGCAACGAAATGACTCCAGAACACGTAAAAACCCGATTGCAACGAAATGACTCCAGAGCACTTAAAAACCCACTTACAACGCAATGCCTTCAGAGCACTTAAAAACCCGCTTGCAACGAAATGACTCCAGAGCACTTAAAAACCCGCTTGCAACGAAATGACTCCAGAGCACTAATAACCCGCTTGCAACGAAATGACTCCAGAGAACTTAAAAACCCTCTTGCAACGAAATGACTCCAGAACACTTAAAAACCCGCTTGCAACGAAATGACTACAGAGCACTTAAAAACCCGCTTGCAACGAAATGACTCCAGAACATTTAAAAACCCGCTTGCAACGAAATGACTCCAGAGCACTTAAAAACCCGCTTAGAACGAAATGCCTTCAGAACATTTAAAAACCCGCTTGCAATGAAATGACTCCAGAGCACTTAAAAACCCGCTTGCAACGAAAAGACTCCAGAGGACTTAAAAACCCGCTTGCAACGAAATGACTCCAGAGCACTTAAAAACCCGCTTGCAACGAAATGACTCCAGAACACTTAAAAACCCGCTTGCAACGAAATGACTCCAGAGCACTTAAAAACCCGCTTGCAATGGAATGACTCCAGAGCACGTAAAAACCGGCTTGCAACAAAATGACTACAGAGCACTTAAAATACTCGCTTCCAGTTAAATGTCAGAGAAATATGTAAAAACCCGCTTGCAACGAAATGACTCCAGAGCACGTAAAAACCCGCTTGCAACGAAATGACTCCAGAGTACTTAAAAACCCGCTTACAACGAAATGCCTTCAGAGCACTTAAAAACCCGCTTGCAACGAAATGACTCCAGAGCACGTAAAAACCGCTTGCAACGAAATGACTCCAGAGAACTTAAAAACCCGCTTGCAACGAAATGCCTACAGAGCACTTAAAAAACCCGCTTCCAGTGAAATGTCTGAGAAGTATGTAAAAACCCGCTTGCAACGAAATGACTCCAGAACACGTAAAAACCCGCTTGCAACGAAATGACTCCAGAGCACTTAAAAACCCGCTTGCAACGAAATGACTCCAGAGCACTTAAAAACCCGCTTACAACGAAATGCCTTCAGAGCACTTAAAAACCCGCTTGCAACGAAAAGACTCCAGAGGACTTAAAAACCCGCTTGCAACGAAATGACTCCAGAGCACTTAAAAACCCGCTTGCAACGAAATGACTCCAGAGCACTTAAAAACCCGCTTGCAACGAAATGACTCCAGAACACTTAAAAACCCGCTTGAAACAAAATGACTCCAGAGCACTTAAAAACCCGCTTAGAACGAAATGCCTTCAGAGCACTTAAAAACCCGCTTGCAACGAAATGACTCCAGAGCACTTAAAAACCCGCTTTCAACGAAATGACTCCAGAGCACTTAAAAATCCGCTTGCAACGAAATGACTCCAGAGCACTTAAAAACCCGCTTGCAACGAAATGACTCCAGAGCACTTCAAAACCCGCTTGCAACAAAATGACTCCAGAGCACTTAAAAAACCTAATTCCAGTGAAATGTCTGAGAAGTATGTACAAACCCGCTTGCAAAGAAATGACTCCAGAGCACGTAAAAACCCGCTTGCAACGAAATGACTCCAGAGTACTTAAAAACCCGCAGGCAACAAAATGCCTACAGAGCACTTAAAAAACCTAATTCCAGTGAAATGTCTGAGAAGTATGTACAAACCCGCTTGCAAAGAAATGACTCCAGAGCACGTAAAAACCCGCTTGCAACGAAATGACTCCAGAGCACTTAAAAACCCGCTTGCAGCGAAATGACTCCAGAGCACTTAAAAACCCGCTTGCAACAAAATGACTCCAGAACACGCAAAAACCCGCTTGCAACGAAATGACTCCAGAGCACTTAAAAACCCACTTACAACGCAATGCCTTCAGAGCACTTAAAAATCCGCTTGCAACGAAATGACTCCAGAACACTTAAAAACCCGCTTGCAACGAAATGAGTCCAGAGCACTTAAAAACCCGCTTGCAACGAAATGACTCCAGAGAACTTAAAAACCCGCGTGCAACGAAATGACTCCAGAGCACTTAAAAACCCGCTTGCAACGAAATGACTCCAGAGCACTTAAAAAACCCGCTTCCAGTTAAATGTCAGAGAAGTATGTACAAACCCGCTTGCAACGAAATGACTCCAGAGCACGTAAAAACCCGCTTGTAACGAAATGACCCCATAGTACTTAAAAACCCGCTTGATATGAAATGCCTCCAAAGCATTTAAAAAACCCGCTTCCAGTGAAATGTCTGAGAAGTATGTAAAAACCCGCTTGCAACGAAATGACTCCAGAGCACTTAAAAACCCGCTTGCAACGAAATGACTCCAGAGCACTTAAAAACCCGCTTGCAACGAAATGACTCCAGAGCACTTAAAAACCCGCTTGCAACGAAATGACTCCAGAGCACTAATAACTCGCTTGCAACGAAATGACTCCAGAGAACTTAAAAACCCGCTTGCAACGAAATGACTCCAGAGCACTTAAAAACCCGCTTGCAACGAAATGACTCCAGAGCACTTAAAAACCCGCTGGCAACGAAATGACTCCAGAACACTTAAAAACCCGCTTGCAACAAAATGACTCCAGAGCACTTAAAAACCCGCGTAGAACGAAATGCCTTCAGAGCACTTAAAAACCCGCTTGCAACGAAATGACTCCAGAGCACTTAAAAACCCGCTTTCAACGAAATGACTCCAGAGCACTTAAAAATCCGCTTGCAACGAAATGACTCCAGAGCACTTAAAAACCCGCTTGCAACGAAATGACTCCAGAGCACTTCAAAACCCGCTTGCAATGAAATGACTCCAGAATACTTAAAAACCCGCTTGCAACGAAATGACTCCAGAGCACTTAAAAACCCGCTTGCAACGAAATGAATCCAGAGCACTTAAAAACCCGCTTGCAACAAAATGACTCCAGAGCACTTAAAAACCCGCTTGCACCGAAATGACTCCAGAGCACTGAAAAACCCGCTTGCAACGAAATGACTCCAGAGCACTTAAAAACCCGCTTGCAACGAAATGACTCCAGAGCACTTAAAAACCCGCTTGCAACGAAATGACTCCAGAACACGTAAAAACCCGCTTGCAACGAAATGACTCCAGAGCACTTAAAAACCCACTTACAACGCAATGCCTTCAGAGCACTTAAAAACCCGCTTGCAACGAAATGACTCCAGAGCACTTAAAAACCCGCTTGCAACGAAATGACTCCAGAGCACTAATAACCCGCTTGCAACGAAATGACTCCAGAGAACTTAAAAACCCTCTTGCAACGAAATGACTCCAGAACACTTAAAAACCCGCTTGCAACGAAATGACTACAGAGCACTTAAAAACCCGCTTGCAACGAAATGACTCCAGAACATTTAAAAACCCGCTTGCAACGAAATGACTCCAGAGCACTTAAAAACCCGCTTAGAACGAAATGCCTTCAGAACACTTAAAAACCCGCTTGCAATGAAATGACTCCAGAGCACTTAAAAACCCGCTTGCAACGAAAAGACTCCAGAGGACTTAAAAACCCGCTTGCAACGAAATGACTCCAGAGCACTTAAAAACCCGCTTGCAACGAAATGACTCCAGAACACTTAAAAACCCGCTTGCAACGAAATGACTCCAGAGCACTTAAAAACCCGCTTGCAATGGAATGACTCCAGAGCACGTAAAAACCGGCTTGCAACAAAATGACTACAGAGCACTTAAAATACTCGCTTCCAGTTAAATGTCAGAGAAATATGTAAAAACCCGCTTGCAACGAAATGACTCCAGAGCACGTAAAAACCCGCTTGCAACGAAATGACTCCAGAGTACTTAAAAACCCGCTTACAACGAAATGCATTCAGAGCACTTAAAAACCCGCTTGCAACGAAATGACTCCAGAGCACGTAAAAACCGCTTGCAACGAAATGACTCCAGAGAACTTAAAAACCCGCTTGCAACGAAATGCCTACAGAGCACTTAAAAAACCCGCTTCCAGTGAAATGTCTGAGAAGTATGTAAAAACCCGCTTGCAACGAAATGACTCCAGAACACGTAAAAACCCGCTTGCAACGAAATGACTCCAGAGCACTTAAAAACCCGCTTGCAACGAAATGACTCCAGAGCACTTAAAAACCCGCTTACAACGAAATGCCTTCAGAGCACTTAAAAACCCGCTTGCAACGAAAAGACTCCAGAGGACTTAAAAAAGCGCTTGCAACGAAATGACTCCAGAGCACTTAAAAACCCGCTTGCAACGAAATGACTCCAGAGCACTTAAAAACCCGCTTGCAACGAAATGACTCCAGAGCACTTAAAAACCCGCTTGCAACGAAATGACTCCAGAACACTTAAAAACCCGCTTGAAACAAAATGACTCCAGAGCACTTAAAAACCCGCTTAGAACGAAATGCCTTCAGAGCACTTAAAAACCCGCTTGCAACGAAATGACTCCAGAGCACTTAAAAACCCGCTTGCAACGAAATGACTCCAGAGCACTTAAAAACCCGCTTGCAACGAAATGACTCCAGAGCACTTCAAAACCCGCTTGCAACAAAATGACTCCAGAGCACTTAAAAACCCGCTTGCACCGAAATGACTCCAGAGCACTAATAACTCGCTTGCAACGAAATGACTCCAGAGCACTTAAAAACCCGCTTGCAACGAAATGACTCCAGAGCACTTAAAAACCCGCTTGCAACGAAATGACTCCAGAGTACTTAAAAACCCGCTTGCAACAAAATGCCTACAGAGCACTTAAAAAACCTAATTCCAGTGAAATGTCTGAGAAGTATGTACAAACCCGCTTGCAAAGAAATGACTCCAGAGCACGTAAAAACCCGCTTGCAACGAAATGACTCCAGAGCACTTAAAAACCCGCTTGCAGCGAAATGACTCCAGAGCACTTAAAAACCCGCTTGCAACGAAATGACTCCAGAACACGCAAAAACCCGCTTGCAACGAAATGACTCCAGAGCACTTAAAAACCCACTTACAACGCAATGCCTTCAGAGCACTTAAAAACCCGCTTGCAACGAAATGACTCCAGAGCACTTAAAAACCCGCTTACAACGAAATGACTCCAGAGCACTAATAACCCGCTTGCAACGAAATGACTCCAGAGAACTTAAAAACCCACTTGCAACGAAATGACTCCAGAACACTTAAAAACCCGCTTGCAACGAAATGACTACAGAGCACTTAAAAACCCGCTTGCAACGAAATGACTCCAGAACACTTAAAAACCCGCTTGCAACGAAATGACTCCAGAGCACTTAAAAACCCGCTTAGAACGAAATGCCTTCAGAACACTTAAAAACCCGCTTGCAATGAAATGACTCCAGAGCACTTAAAAACCCACTTACAACGCAATGCCTTCAGAGCACTTAAAAACCCGCTTGCAACGAAATGACTCCAGAGCACTTAAAAACCCGCTTGCAACGAAATGACTCCAGAGCACGTAAAAACCCGCTTGCAACGAAATGACCCCAGAGCACTTAAAAACCCGCTTGATATGAAATGCCTCCAGAGCACTTAAAAAACCCGCTTCCAGTGAAATGTCTGAAAAGTATGTAAAAACCCGCTTGCAACGAAATGACTCCAGAACACGTAAAAACCCGCTTGCAACGAAATGACTCCAGAGCACTTAAAAACCCGCTTACAACGAAATGCCTTCAGAGCACTTAAAAACCCGCTTGCAACGAAATGACTCCAGAGCACTTAAAAACCCGCTTGCAACGAAATGACTCCAGAGCACTAATAACTCGCTTGCAACGAAATGACTCCAGAGCACTTAAAAATCCGCTTGCAACGAAATGCCTTCAGAGCACTTAAAAACCCGCTTGCAACGAAATGACTCCAGAGCACGTAAAAACCGCTTGCAACGAAATGACTCCAGAGAACTTAAAAACCCGCTTGCAACGAAATGCCTACAGAGCACTTAAAAAACCCGCTTCCAGTTAAATGTCAGAGAAATATGTAAAAACCCGCTTGCAACGAAATGACTCCAGAGCACGTAAAAACCCGCTTGCAACGAAATGACTCCAGAGTACTTAAAAACCCGCTTACAACGAAATGCCTTCAGAGCACTTAAAAACCGGCTTGCAACGAAATGACTCCAGAGCACGTAAAAACCGCTTGCAACGAAATGACTCCAGAGAACTTAAAAACCCGCTTGCAACGAAATGCCTACAGAGCACTTAAAAAACCCGCTTCCAGTGAAATGTCTGAGAAGTATGTAAAAACCCGCTTGCAACGAAATGACTCCAGAACACGTAAAAACCCGCTTGCAACGAAATGACTCCAGAGCACTTAAAAACCCGCTTGCAACGAAATGACTCCAGAGCACTTAAAAACCCGCTTACAACGAAATGCCTTCAGAGCACTTAAAAACCCGCTTGCAACGAAATGACTCCAGAGCACTTAAAAACCCGCTTGCAACGAAATGACTCCAGAGTATTTAAAAACCCGCTTGCAACGAAATGACTCCAGAGCACTTAAAAACCCGCTTGCAACGAAATGACTCCAGAGCACTTAAAAACCCGCTTGCAACGAAATGACTCCAGAGCACTTAAAAACCCGCTTGCAACGAAATGACTCCAGAGCACTTAAAAACCCGCTTGCAACGAAATGACTCCAGAGCACTAATAACTCGCTTGCAACGAAATGACTCCAGAGAACTTAAAAACCCGCTTGCAACGAAATGACTCCAGAGCACTTAAAAACCCGCTTGCAACGAAATGACTCCAGAGCACTTAAAAACCCGCTGGCAACGAAATGACTCCAGAACACTTAAAAACCCGCTTGCAACGAAATGACTCCAGAGCACTTAAAAACCCGCGTAGAACGAAATGCCTTCAGAGCACTTAAAAACCCGCTTGCAACGAAATGACTCCAGAGCACTTAAAAACCCGCTTTCAACGAAATGACTCCAGAGCACTTAAAAATCCACTTGCAACGAAATGACTCCAGAGCACTTAAAAACCCGCTTGCAACGAAATGACTCCAGAGCACTTCAAAACCCGCTTGCAATGAAATGACTCCAGAATACTTAAAAACCCGCTTGCAACGAAATGACTCCAGAGCACTTAAAAACCCGCTTGCAACGAAATGAATCCAGACACTTAAAAACCCGCTTGCAACAAAATGACTCCAGAGCACTTAAAAACCCGCTTGCACCGAAATGACTCCAGAGCACTGAAAAACCCGCTTGCAACGAAATGACTCCAGAGCACTTAAAAACCCGCTTGCAACGAAATAACTCCAGAGCACTTAAAAACCCGCTTGCAACGAAATGACTCCAGAACACGTAAAAACCCGATTGCAACGAAATGACTCCAGAGCACTTAAAAACCCACTTACAACGCAATGCCTTCAGAGCACTTAAAAACCCGCTTGCAACGAAATGACTCCAGAGCACTTAAAAACCCGCTTGCAACGAAATGACTCCAGAGCACTAATAACCCGCTTGCAACGAAATGACTCCAGAGAACTTAAAAACCCTCTTGCAACGAAATGACTCCAGAACACTTAAAAACCCGCTTGCAACGAAATGACTACAGAGCACTTAAAAACCCGCTTGCAACGAAATGACTCCAGAACATTTAAAAACCCGCTTGCAACGAAATGACTCCAGAGCACTTAAAAACCCGCTTAGAACGAAATGCCTTCAGAACACTTAAAAACCCGCTTGCAATGAAATGACTCCAGAGCACTTAAAAACCCGCTTGCAACGAAAAGACTCCAGAGGACTTAAAAACCCGCTTGCAACGAAATGACTCCAGAGCACTTAAAAACCCGCTTGCAACGAAATGACTCCAGAACACTTAAAAACCCGCTTGCAACGAAATGACTCCAGAGCACTTAAAAACCCGCTTGCAATGGAATGACTCCAGAGCACGTAAAAACCGGCTTGCAACAAAATGACTACAGAGCACTTAAAATACTCGCTTCCAGTTAAATGTCAGAGAAATATGTAAAAACCCGCTTGCAACGAAATGACTCCAGAGCACGTAAAAACCCGCTTGCAACGAAATGACTCCAGAGCACGTAAAAACCGCTTGCAACGAAATGACTCCAGAGAACTTAAAAACCCGCTTGCAACGAAATGCCTACAGAGCACTTAAAAAACCCGCTTCCAGTGAAATGTCTGAGAAGTATGTAAAAACCCGCTTGCAACGAAATGACTCCAGAACACGTAAAAACCCGCTTGCAACGAAATGACTCCAGAGCACTTAAAAACCCGCTTGCAACGAAATGACTCCAGAGCACTTAAAAACCCGCTTACAACGAAATGCCTTCAGAGCACTTAAAAACCCGCTTGCAACGAAAAGACTCCAGAGGACTTAAAAACCCGCTTGCAACGAAATGACTCCAGAGCACTTAAAAACCCGCTTGCAACGAAATGACTCCAGAGCACTTAAAAACCCGCTTGCAACGAAATGACTCCAGAACACTTAAAAACCCGCTTGAAACAAAATGACTCCAGAGCACTTAAAAACCCGCTTAGAACGAAATGCCTTCAGAGCACTTAAAAACCCGCTTGCAACGAAATGACTCCAGAGCACTTAAAAACCCGCTTTCAACGAAATGACTCCAGAGCACTTAAAAATCCGCTTGCAACGAAATGACTCCAGAGCACTTAAAAACCCGCTTGCAACGAAATGACTCCAGAGCACTTCAAAACCCGCTTGCAACAAAATGACTCCAGAGCACTTAAAAAACCTAATTCCAGTGAAATGTCTGAGAAGTATGTACAAACCCGCTTGCAAAGAAATGACTCCAGAGCACGTAAAAACCCGCTTGCAACGAAATGACTCCAGAGTACTTAAAAACCCGCAGGCAACAAAATGCCTACAGAGCACTTAAAAAACCTAATTCCAGTGAAATGTCTGAGAAGTATGTACAAACCCGCTTGCAAAGAAATGACTCCAGAGCACGTAAAACCCGCTTGCAACGAAATGACTCCAGAGCACTTAAAAACCCGCTTGCAGCGAAATGACTCCAGAGCACTTAAAAACCCGCTTGCAACGAAATGACTCCAGAACACGCAAAAACCCGCTTGCAACGAAATGACTCCAGAGCACTTAAAAACCCACTTACAACGCAATGCCTTCAGAGCACTTAAAAACCCGCTTGCAACGAAATGACTCCAGAACACTTAAAAACCCGCTTGCAACGAAATGAGTCCAGAGCACTTAAAAACCCGCTTGCAACGAAATGACTCCAGAGAACTTAAAAACCCGCGTGCAACGAAATGACTCCAGAGCACTTAAAAACCCGCTTGCAACGAAATGACTCCAGAGCACTTAAAAAACCCGCTTCCAGTTAAATGTCAGAGAAGTATGTACAAACCCGCTTGCAACGAAATGACTCCAGAGCACGTAAAAACCCGCTTGTAACGAAATGACCCCATAGTACTTAAAAACCCGCTTGATATGAAATGCCTCCAAAGCATTTAAAAAACCCGCTTCCAGTGAAATGTCTGAGAAGTATGTAAAAACCCGCTTGCAACGAAATGACTCCAGAGCACTTAAAAACCCGCTTGCAACGAAATGACTCCAGAGCACTTAAAAACCCGCTTGCAACGAAATGACTCCAGAGCACTTAAAAACCCGCTTGCAACGAAATGACTCCAGAGCACTAATAACTCGCTTGCAACGAAATGACTCCAGAGAACTTAAAAACCCGCTTGCAACGAAATGACTCCAGAGCACTTAAAAACCCGCTTGCAACGAAATGACTCCAGAGCACTTAAAAACCCGCTGGCAACGAAATGACTCCAGAACACTTAAAAACCCGCTTGCAACAAAATGACTCCAGAGCACTTAAAAACCCGCGTAGAACGAAATGCCTTCAGAGCACTTAAAAACCCGCTTGCAACGAAATGACTCCAGAGCACTTAAAAACCCGCTTTCAACGAAATGACTCCAGAGCACTTAAAAATCCGCTTGCAACGAAATGACTCCAGAGCACTTAAAAACCCGCTTGCAACGAAATGACTCCAGAGCACTTCAAAACACGCTTGCAATGAAATGACTCCAGAATACTTAAAAACCCGCTTGCAACGAAATGACTCCAGAGCACTTAAAAACCCGCTTGCAACGAAATGAATCCAGAGCACTTAAAAACCCGCTTGCAACGAAATGACTCCAGAGCACTTAAAAACCCGCTTGCACCGAAATGACTCCAGAGCACTGAAAAACCCGCTTGCAACGAAATGACTCCAGAGCACTTAAAAACCCGCTTGCAACGAAATGACTCCAGAGCACTTAAAAACCCGCTTGCAACGAAATGACTCCAGAACACGTAAAAACCCGCTTGCAACGAAATGACTCCAGAGCACTTAAAAACCCACTTACAACGCAATGCCTTCAGAGCACTTAAAAACCCGCTTGCAACGAAATGACTCCAGAGCACTTAAAAACCCGCTTGCAACGAAATGACTCCAGAGCACTAATAACCCGCTTGCAACGAAATGACTCCAGAGAACTTAAAAACCCTCTTGCAACGAAATGACTCCAGAACACTTAAAAACCCGCTTGCAACGAAATGACTACAGAGCACTTAAAAACCCGCTTGCAACGAAATGACTCCAGAACATTTAAAAACCCGCTTGCAACGAAATGACTCCAGAGCACTTAAAAACCCGCTTAGAACGAAATGCCTTCAGAACACTTAAAAACCCGCTTGCAATGAAATGACTCCAGAGCACTTAAAAACCCGCTTGCAACGAAAAGACTCCAGAGGACTTAAAAACCCGCTTGCAACGAAATGACTCCAGAGCACTTAAAAACCCGCTTGCAACGAAATGACTCCAGAACACTTAAAAACCCGCTTGCAACGAAATGACTCCAGAGCACTTAAAAACCCGCTTGCAATGGAATGACTCCAGAGCACGTAAAAACCGGCTTGCAACAAAATGACTACAGAGCACTTAAAATACTCGCTTCCAGTTAAATGTCAGAGAAATATGTAAAAACCCGCTTGCAACGAAATGACTCCAGAGCACGTAAAAACCCGCTTGCAACGAAATGACTCCAGAGTACTTAAAAACCCGCTTACAACGAAATGCATTCAGAGCACTTAAAAACCCGCTTGCAACGAAATGACTCCAGAGCACGTAAAAACCGCTTGCAACGAAATGACTCCAGAGAACTTAAAAACCCGCTTGCAACGAAATGCCTACAGAGCACTTAAAAAACCCGCTTCCAGTGAAATGTCTGAGAAGTATGTAAAAACCCGCTTGCAACGAAATGACTCCAGAACACGTAAAAACCCGCTTGCAACGAAATGACTCCAGAGCACTTAAAAACCCGCTTGCAACGAAATGACTCCAGAGCACTTAAAAACCCGCTTACAACGAAATGCCTTCAGAGCACTTAAAAACCCGCTTGCAACGAAAAGACTCCAGAGGACTTAAAAAAGCGCTTGCAACGAAATGACTCCAGAGCACTTAAAAACCCGCTTGCAACGAAATGACTCCAGAGCACTTAAAAACCCGCTTGCAACGAAATGACTCCAGAGCACTTAAAAACCCGCTTGCAACGAAATGACTCCAGAACACTTAAAAACCCGCTTGAAACAAAATGACTCCAGAGCACTTAAAAACCCGCTTAGAACGAAATGCCTTCAGAGCACTTAAAAACCCGCTTGCAACGAAATGACTCCAGAGCACTTAAAAACCCGCTTGCAACGAAATGACTCCAGAGCACTTAAAAACCCGCTTGCAACGAAATGACTCCAGAGCACTTCAAAACCCGCTTGCAACAAAATGACTCCAGAGCACTTAAAAACCCGCTTGCACCGAAATGACTCCAGAGCACTAATAACTCGCTTGCAACGAAATGACTCCAGAGCACTTAAAAACCCGCTTGCAACGAAATGACTCCAGAGCACTTAAAAACCCGCTTGCAACGAAATGACTCCAGAGTACTTAAAAACCCGCTTGCAACAAAATGCCTACAGAGCACTTAAAAAACCTAATTCCAGTGAAATGTCTGAGAAGTATGTACAAACCCGCTTGCAAAGAAATGACTCCAGAGCACGTAAAAACCCGCTTGCAACGAAATGACTCCAGAGCACTTAAAAACCCGCTTGCAGCGAAATGACTCCAGAGCACTTAAAAACCCGCTTGCAACGAAATGACTCCAGAACACGCAAAAACCCGCTTGCAACGAAATGACTCCAGAGCACTTAAAAACCCACTTACAACGCAATGCCTTCAGAGCACTTAAAAACCCGCTTGCAACGAAATGACTCCAGAGCACTTAAAAACCCGCTTACAACGAAATGACTCCAGAGCACTAATAACCCGCTTGCAACGAAATGACTCCAGAGAACTTAAAAACCCACTTGCAACGAAATGACTCCAGAACACTTAAAAACCCGCTTGCAACGAAATGACTACAGAGCACTTAAAAACCCGCTTGCAACGAAATGACTCCAGAACACTTAAAAACCCGCTTGCAACGAAATGACTCCAGAGCACTTAAAAACCCGCTTAGAACGAAATGCCTTCAGAACACTTAAAAACCCGCTTGCAATGAAATGACTCCAGAGCACTTAAAAACCCACTTACAACGCAATGCCTTCAGAGCACTTAAAAACCCGCTTGCAACGAAATGACTCCAGAGCACTTAAAAACCCGCTTGCAACGAAATGACTCCAGAGCACGTAAAAACCCGCTTGCAACGAAATGACCCCAGAGCACTTAAAAACCCGCTTGATATGAAATGCCTCCAGAGCACTTAAAAAACCCGCTTCCAGTGAAATGTCTGAAAAGTATGTAAAAACCCGCTTGCAACGAAATGACTCCAGAACACGTAAAAACCCGCTTGCAACGAAATGACTCCAGAGCACTTAAAAACCCGCTTACAACGAAATGCCTTCAGAGCACTTAAAAACCCGCTTGCAACGAAATGACTCCAGAGCACTTAAAAACCCGCTTGCAACGAAATGACTCCAGAGCACTTAAAAACCCGCTTGCAACGAAATGACTCCAGAGCACTTAAAAACCCGCTTGCAACGAAATGACTCAAGAGCACTTAAAAACCCGCTTGCAACGAAATGACTCCAGAGCACTAAAAACCCGCTTGCAACGAAATGACTCCAGAGCACTTAAAAACCCGCTTGCAACGAAATGACTCCAGAGCACTTAAAAACCCGCTTGCAACGAAATGACTCCCGAGCACTTAAAAACCCGCTTGCACCGAAATGACTCCAGAGTACTTAAAAACCCGCTTGCAACGAAATGACTCCAGAGCACTTAAAAACCCGCTTGCAACGAAATGACTCCAGAGCACTTAAAAACCCGCTTGCAACGAAATGACTCCAGAGCACTTAAAAACCCGCTTGCAACGAAATGACTCCAGAGCACTAATAACTCGCTTGCAACGAAATGACTCCAGAGAACTTAAAAACCCGCTTGCAACGAAATGACTCCAGAGCACTTAAAAACCCGCTTGCAACGAAATGACTCCAGAGCACTTAAAAACCCGCTTGCAACGAAATGACTCCAGAACACTTAAAAACCCGCTTGCAACAAAATGACTCCAGAGCACTTAAAAACCCGCATAGAACGAAATGCCTTCAGAGCACTTAAAAACCCGCTTGCAACGAAATGACTCCAGAGCACTTAAAAACCCGCTTTCAACGAAATGACTCCAGAGCACTTAAAAATCCGCTTGCAACGAAATGACTCCAGAGCACTTAAAAACCCGCTTGCAACGAAATGACTCCAGAGCACTTCAAAACCCGCTTGCAATGAAATGACTCCAGAATACTTAAAAACCCGCTTGCAACGAAATGACTCCAGAGCACTTAAAAACCCGCTTGCAACGAAATGAATCCAGAGCACTTAAAAACCCGCTTGCAACAAAATGACTCCAGAGCACTTAAAAACCCGCTTGCACCGAAATGACTCCAGAGCACTGAAAAACCCGCTTGCAACGAAATGACTCCAGAGCACTTAAAAACCCGCTTGCAACGAAATGACTCCAGAGCACTTAAAAAACCGCTTGCAACGAAATGACTCCAGAGTATTTAAAACCCGCTTGCAACAAAATGCCTACAGAGCACTTAAAAAACCTCATTCCAGTGAAATGTCTGAGAAGTATGTAAAAACCCGCTTGCAACGAAATTACTCCAGAACACGTAAAAACCTGCTTGCAACGAAATGACTCCAGAGAACTTAAAAACCCCCTTGCAACGAAATGACTCCAGAGCACTTAAAAACCCGCTTGCAACGAAATGACTCCAGAACACGTAAAAACCCGATTGCAACGAAATGACTCCAGAGCACTTAAAAACCCACTTACAACGCAATGCCTTCAGAGCACTTAAAAACCCGCTTGCAACGAAATGACTCCAGAGCACTTAAAAACCCGCTTGCAACGAAATGACTCCAGAGCACTAATAACCCGCTTGCAACGAAATGACTCCAGAGAACTTAAAAACCCTCTTGCAACGAAATGACTCCAGAACACTTAAAAACCCGCTTGCAACGAAATGACTACAGAGCACTTAAAAACCCGCTTGCAACGAAATGACTCCAGAATATTTAAAAACCCGCTTGCAACGAAATGACTCCAGAGCACTTAAAAACCCGCTTAGAACGAAATGCCTTCAGAACACTTAAAAACCCGCTTGCAATGAAATGACTCCAGAGCACTTAAAAACCCGCTTGCAACGAAAAGACTCCAGAGGACTTAAAAACCCGCTTGCAACGAAATGACTCCAGAGCACTTAAAAACCCGCTTGCAACGAAATGACTCCAGAACACTTAAAAACCCGCTTGCAACGAAATGACTCCAGAGCACTTAAAAACCCGCTTGCAATGGAATGACTCCAGAGCACGTAAAAACCGGCTTGCAACAAAATGACTACAGAGCACTTAAAATACTCGCTTCCAGTTAAATGTCAGAGAAATATGTAAAAACCCGCTTGCAACGAAATGCATTCAGAGCACTTAAAAACCCGCTTGCAACGAAATGACTCCAGAGCACGTAAAAACCGCTTGCAACGAAATGACTCCAGAGAACTTAAAAACCCGCTTGCAACGAAATGCCTACAGAGCACTTAAAAAACCCGCTTCCAGTGAAATGTCTGAGAAGTATGTAAAAACCCGCTTGCAACGAAATGACTCCAGAACACGTAAAAACCCGCTTGCAACGAAATGACTCCAGAGCACTTAAAAACCCGCTTGCAACGAAATGACTCCAGAGCACTTAAAAACCCGCTTACAACGAAATGCCTTCAGAGCACTTAAAAACCCGCTTGCAACGAAAAGACTCCAGAGGACTTAAAAAAGCGCTTGCAACGAAATGACTCCAGAGCACTTAAAAACCCGCTTGCAACGAAATGACTCCAGAGCACTTAAAAACCCGCTTGCAACGAAATGACTCCAGAGCACTTAAAAACCCGCTTGCAACGAAATGACTCCAGAACACTTAAAAACCCGCTTGAAACAAAATGACTCCAGAGCACTTAAAAACCCGCTTAGAACGAAATGCCTTCAGAGCACTTAAAAACCCGCTTGCAACGAAATGACTCCAGAGCACTTAAAAACCCGCTTGCAACGAAATGACTCCAGAGCACTTAAAAACCCGCTTGCAACGAAATGACTCCAGAGCACTTCAAAACCCGCTTGCAACAAAATGACTCCAGAGCACTTAAAAACCCGCTTGCACCGAAATGACTCCAGAGCACTAATAACTCGCTTGCAACGAAATGACTCCAGAGCACTTAAAAACCCGCTTGCAACGAAATGACTCCAGAGCACTTAAAAACCCGCTTGCAACGAAATGACTCCAGAGTACTTAAAAACCCGCTTGCAACAAAATGCCTACAGAGCACTTAAAAAACCTAATTCCAGTGAAATGTCTGAGAAGTATGTACAAACCCGCTTGCAAAGAAATGACTCCAGAGCACGTAAAAACCCGCTTGCAACGAAATGACTCCAGAGCACTTAAAAACCCGCTTGCAGCGAAATGACTCCAGAGCACTTAAAAACCCGCTTGCAACGAAATGACTCCAGAACACGCAAAAACCCGCTTGCAACGAAATGACTCCAGAGCACTTAAAAACCCACTTACAACGCAATGCCTTCAGAGCACTTAAAAACCCGCTTGCAACGAAATGACTCCAGAGCACTTAAAAACCCGCTTACAACGAAATGACTCCAGAGCACTAATAACCCGCTTGCAACGAAATGACTCCAGAGAACTTAAAAACCCACTTGCAACGAAATGACTCCAGAACACTTAAAAACCCGCTTGCAACGAAATGACTACAGAGCACTTAAAAACCCGCTTGCAACGAAATGACTCCAGAACACTTAAAAACCCGCTTGCAACGAAATGACTCCAGAGCACTTAAAAACCCGCTTAGAACGAAATGCCTTCAGAACACTTAAAAACCCGCTTGCAATGAAATGACTCCAGAGCACTTAAAAACCCACTTACAACGCAATGCCTTCAGAGCACTTAAAAACCCGCTTGCAACGAAATGACTCCAGAGCACTTAAAAACCCGCTTGCAACGAAATGACTCCAGAGCACGTAAAAACCCGCTTGCAACGAAATGACCCCAGAGCACTTAAAAACCCGCTTGATATGAAATGCCTCCAGAGCACTTAAAAAACCCGCTTCCAGTGAAATGTCTGAAAAGTATGTAAAAACCCGCTTGCAACGAAATGACTCCAGAACACGTAAAAACCCGCTTGCAACGAAATGACTCCAGAGCACTTAAAAACCCGCTTACAACGAAATGCCTTCAGAGCACTTAAAAACCCGCTTGCAACGAAATGACTCCAGAGCACTTAAAAACCCGCTTGCAACGAAATGACTCCAGAGCACTTAAAAACCCGCTTGCAACGAAATGACTCCAGAGCACTTAAAAACCCGCTTGCAACGAAATGACTCAAGAGCACTTAAAAACCCGCTTGCAACGAAATGACTCCAGAGCACTAAAAACCCGCTTGCAACGAAATGACTCCAGAGCACTTAAAAACCCGCTTGCAACGAAATGACTCCAGAGCACTTAAAAACCCGCTTGCAACGAAATGACTCCCGAGCACTTAAAAACCCGCTTGCACCGAAATGACTCCAGAGTACTTAAAAACCCGCTTGCAACGAAATGACTCCAGAGCACTTAAAAACCCGCTTGCAACGAAATGACTCCAGAGCACTTAAAAACCCGCTTGCAACGAAATGACTCCAGAGCACTTAAAAACCCGCTTGCAACGAAATGACTCCAGAGCACTAATAACTCGCTTGCAACGAAATGACTCCAGAGAACTTAAAAACCCGCTTGCAACGAAATGACTCCAGAGCACTTAAAAACCTGCTTGCAACGAAATGACTCCAGAGCACTTAAAAACCCGCTTGCAACGAAATGACTCCAGAACACTTAAAAACCCGCTTGCAACAAAATGACTCCAGAGCACTTAAAAACCCGCATAGAACGAAATGCCTTCAGAGCACTTAAAAACCCGCTTGCAACGAAATGACTCCAGAGCACTTAAAAACCCGCTTTCAACGAAATGACTCCAGAGCACTTAAAAATCCGCTTGCAACGAAATGACTCCAGAGCACTTAAAAACCCGCTTGCAACGAAATGACTCCAGAGCACTTCAAAACCCGCTTGCAATGAAATGACTCCAGAATACTTAAAAACCCGCTTGCAACGAAATGACTCCAGAGCACTTAAAAACCCGCTTGCAACGAAATGAATCCAGAGCACTTAAAAACCCGCTTGCAACAAAATGACTCCAGAGCACTTAAAAACCCGCTTGCACCGAAATGACTCCAGAGCACTGAAAAACCCGCTTGCAACGAAATGACTCCAGAGCACTTAAAAACCCGCTTGCAACGAAATGACTCCAGAGCACTTAAAAAACCGCTTGCAACGAAATGACTCCAGAGTATTTAAAACCCGCTTGCAACAAAATGCCTACAGAGCACTTAAAAAACCTCATTCCAGTGAAATGTCTGAGAAGTATGTAAAAACCCGCTTGCAACGAAATTACTCCAGAACACGTAAAAACCTGCTTGCAACGAAATGACTCCAGAGAACTTAAAAACCCGCTTGCAACGAAATGACTCCAGAGCACTTAAAAACCCGCTTGCAACGAAATGACTCCAGAACACGTAAAAACCCGATTGCAACGAAATGACTCCAGAGCACTTAAAAACCCACTTACAACGCAATGCCTTCAGAGCACTTAAAAACCCGCTTGCAACGAAATGACTCCAGAGCACTTAAAAACCCGCTTGCAACGAAATGACTCCAGAGCACTAATAACCCGCTTGCAACGAAATGACTCCAGAGAACTTAAAAACCCTCTTGCAACGAAATGACTCCAGAACACTTAAAAACCCGCTTGCAACGAAATGACTACAGAGCACTTAAAAACCCGCTTGCAACGAAATGACTCCAGAACATTTAAAAACCCGCTTGCAACGAAATGACTCCAGAGCACTTAAAAACCCGCTTAGAACGAAATGCCTTCAGAACACTTAAAAACCCGCTTGCAATGAAATGACTCCAGAGCACTTAAAAACCCGCTTGCAACGAAAAGACTCCAGAGGACTTAAAAACCCGCTTGCAACGAAATGACTCCAGAGCACTTAAAAACCCGCTTGCAACGAAATGACTCCAGAACACTTAAAAACCCGCTTGCAACGAAATGACTCCAGAGCACTTAAAAACCCGCTTGCAATGGAATGACTCCAGAGCACGTAAAAACCGGCTTGCAACAAAATGACTACAGAGCACTTAAAATACTCGCTTCCAGTTAAATGTCAGAGAAATATGTAAAAACCCGCTTGCAACGAAATGATTCCAGAGCACGTAAAAACCCGCTTGCAACGAAATGACTCCAGAGTACTTAAAAACCTGCTTACAACGAAATGCCTTCAGAGCACTTAAAAACCCGCTTGCAACGAAATGACTCCAGAGCACGTAAAAACCGCTTGCAACGAAATGACTCCAGAGAACTTAAAAACCCGCTTGCAACGAAATGCCTACAGAGCACTTAAAAAACCCGCTTCCAGTGAAATGTCTGAGAAGTATGTAAAAACCCGCTTGCAACGAAATGACTCCAGAACACGTAAAAACCCGCTTGCAACGAAAAGACTCCAGAGGACTTAAAAACCCGCTTGCAACGAAATGACTCCAGAGCACTTAAAAACCCGCTTGCAACGAAATGACTCCAGAGCACTAATAACTCGCTTGCAACGAAATGACTCCAGAGAACTTAAAAACCCGCTTGCAACGAAATTACTCCAGAGCACTTAAAAACCCGCTTGCAACGAAATTACTCCAGAGCACTTAAAAACCCGCTTGCAACGAAATGACTCCAGAACACTTAAAAACCCGCTTGAAACAAAATGACTCCAGAGCACTTAAAAACCCGCTTAGAACGAAATGCCTTCAGAGCACTTAAAAACCCGCTTGCAACGAAATGACTCCAGAGCACTTAAAACCCCGCTTTCAACGAAATGACTCCAGAGCACTTAAAAACCCGCTTGCAACGAAATGACTCCAGAGCACTTAAAAACCCGCTTGCAACGAAATGACTCCAGAGCACTTCAAAACCCGCTTGCAACAAAATGACTCCAGAGCACTTAAAAACCCGCTTGCACCGAAATGACTCCAGAGCACTAATAACTCGCTTGCAACGAAATGACTCCAGAGCACTTAAAAACCCGCTTGCAACGAAATGACTCCAGAGCACTTAAAAACCCGCTTGCAACGAAATGACTCCAGAGTACTTAAAAACCCGCAGGCAACAAAATGCCTACAGAGCACTTAAAAAACCTAATTCCAGTGAAATGTCTGAGAAGTATGTACAAACCCGCTTGCAAAGAAATGACTCCAGAGCACGTAAAAACCCGCTTGCAACGAAATGACTCCAGAGCACTTAAAAACCCGCTTGCAGCGAAATGACTCCAGAGCACTTAAAAACCCGCTTGCAACGAAATGACTCCAGAACACGCAAAAACCCGCTTGCAACGAAATGACTCCAGAGCACTTAAAAACCCACTTACAACGCAATGCCTTCAGAGCACTTAAAAACCCGCTTGCAACGAAATGACTCCAGAACACTTAAAAACCCGCTTGCAACGAAATGAGTCCAGAGCACTTAAAAACCCGCTTGCAACGAAATGACTCCAGAGCACGTAAAAACCGCTTGCAACGAAATGACTCCAGAGAACTTAAAAACCCGCTTGCAACGAAATGCCTACAGAGCACTTAAAAAACCCGCTTCCAGTGAAATGTCTGAAAAGTATGTAAAAACCCGCTTGCAACGAAATGACTCCAGAACACGTAAAAACCCGCTTGCAACGAAATGACTCCAGAGCACTTAAAAACCCGCTTACAACGAAATGCCTTCAGAGCACTTAAAAACCCGCTTGCAACGAAATGACTCCAGAGCACTTAAAAACCCGCTTGCAACGAAATGACTCCAGAGCACTTAAAAACCCGCTTGCAGCGAAATGACTCAAGAGCACTTAAAAACCCGCTTGCAACGAAATGACTCCAGAGCACTAAAAACCCGCTTGCAACGAAATGACTCCAGAGCACTTAAAAACCCGCTTGCAACGAAATGACTCCAGAGCACTTAAAAACCCGCTTGCAACGAAATGACTCCCGAGCACTTAAAAACCCGCTTGCACCGAAATGACTCCAGAGTACTTAAAAACCCGCTTGCAACGAAATGACTCCAGAGCACTTAAAAACCCGCTTGCAACGAAATGACTCCAGAGCACTTAAAAACCCGCTTGCAACGAAATGACTCCAGAGCACTTAAAAACCCGCTTGCAACGAAATGACTCCAGAGCACTAATAACTCGCTTGCAACGAAATGACTCCAGAGAACTTAAAAACCCGCTTGCAACGAAATGACTCCAGAGCACTTAAAAACCCGCTTGCAACGAAATGACTCCAGAGCACTTAAAAACCCGCTTGCAACGAAATGACTCCAGAGCACTAATAACTCGCTTGCAACGAAATGACTCCAGAGCACTTAAAAACCCGCTTGCAACGAAATGACTCCAGAGCACTTAAAAACCCGCTTGCAACGAAATGACTCCAGAACACTTAAAAACCCGCTTGCAACAAAATGACTCCAGAGCACTTAAAAACCCGCTTAGAACGAAATGCCTTCAGAGCACTTAAAAACCCGCTTGCAACGAAATGACTCCAGAGCACTTAAAAACCCGCTTTCAACGAAATGACTCCAGAGCACTTAAAAATCCGCTTGCAACGAAATGACTCCAGAGCACTTAAAAACCCGCTTGCAACGAAATGACTCCAGAGCACTGAAAAACCCGCTTGCAACGAAATGACTCCAGAGCACTTAAAAACCCGCTTGCAACGAAATGACTCCAGAGCACTTAAAAAACCGCTTGCAACGAAATGACTCCAGAGTACTTAAAAACCCGCTTGCAACAAAATGCCTACAGAGCACTTAAAAAACCTCATTCCAGTGAAATGTCTGAGAAGTATGTAAAAACCCGCTTGCAACGAAATTACTCCAGAACACGTAAAAACCTGCTTGCAACGAAATGACTCCAGAGAACTTAAAAACCCGCTTGCAACGAAATGACTCCAGAGCACTTAAAAACCCGCTTGCAACGAAATGACTCCAGAGCACTTAAAAACCCGCTTGCAACGAAATGACTCCAGAGCACTTAAAAACCCACTTGCAACGAAATGACTCCAGAGCACTTAAAAACCCGCTTGCAAAGAAATGACTCCAGAGAACTTAAAAACCCGCTTGCAACGAAATGACTCCAGAGCACTTAAAAACCCGCTTGTAACGAAATGACTCCAGAGCACTTAAAAAACCCGCTTCGAGTTAAATGTCAGAGAAGTATGTACAAACCCGCTTGCAAAGAAATGACTCCAGAGCACGTAAAAACCCGCTTGCAACGAAATGACTCCAGAGCACTTAAAAACCCGCTTGCAGCGAAATGACTCCAGAGCACTTAAAAACCCGCTTGCAACGAAATGACTCCAGAACACGTAAAAACCCGCTTGCAACGAAATGACTCCAGAGCACTTAAAAACCCACTTACAACGCAATGCCTTCAGAGCACTTAAAAACCCGCTTGCAACGAAATGACTCAAGAGCACTTAAAAACCCGCTTGCAACGAAATGACTCCAGAGCACTAATAACCCGCTTGCAACGAAATGACTCCAGAGAACTTAAAAACCCTCTTGCAACGAAATGACTCCAGAACACTTAAAAACCCACTTGCAACGAAATGACTACAGAGCACTTAAAAACCCGCTTGCAACGAAATGACTCCAGAACACTTAAAAACCCGCTTGCAACGAAATGACTCCAGAGCACTTAAAAACCCGCTTAGAACGAAATGCCTTCAGAACACTTAAAAACCCGCTTGCAATGAAATGACTCCAGAGCACTTAAAAACCCGCTTGCAACGAAAAGACTCCAGAGGACTTAAAAACCCGCTTGCAATGGAAAGACTCCAGAGCACGTAAAAACCGGCTTGCAACAAAATGACTCCAGAGCACTTAAAATACTCGCTTCCAGTTAAATGTCAGAGAAATATGTAAAAACCCGCTTGCAACGAAATGACTCCAGAGCACGTAAAAACCGCTTGCAACGAAATGACTCCAGAGAACTTAAAAACCCGCTTGCAACGAAATGCCTACAGAGCATTTAAAAAAAACGCTTCCAGTGAAATGTCTGAGAAGTATGTAAAAACCCGCTTGCAACGAAATGACTCCAGAACACGTAAAAACCCGCTTGCAACGAAATGACTCCAGAGCACTTAAAAACCCGCTTACAACGAAATGCCTTCAGAGCACTTAAAAACCCGCTTGCAACGAAATGACTCCAGAGCACTTAAAAACCCGCTTGCAACGAAATGACTCCAGAGCACTTAAAAACCCGCTTGCAACAAATGACTCCAGAGCACTTAAAAACCCGCTTGCAACGAAATGACTCCAGAGCACTTAAAAACCCGCTTGCAACGAAATGACTCCAGAGCATTTAAAAACCCGCTTCCAACTAAATGACTCCAGAGCACTTAAAAACCCGCTTGCAACGAAACGACTCAAGAGTACTTAAAAACCCGCTTGCAACGAAATGCCTACAGAGCACTTAAAAAACCCGCTTCCAGTGAAATGTCTGCGATGTATGTAAAAACCCGCATGCAACGAAATGACTCCAGAGCACGTGAAAACCCGCTTACAACGAAATGACTCCAGAGCACTTAAAAACCCGCTTGCAACGTAATGACTCCAGAGCACTTAAAAACCCGCTTGCAACGAAATGACTCCAGAGCACTTAAAATCCCGCTTGCAACGAAATGACTCCAGAGCACTTAAAAACCCGCTTGCAACGAAATGACTCCAGAGCACTTAAAAACCCGCTTGCAACGAAATGACTCCAGAGCACTTAAAAACCCGCTTGCAACGAAATGACTCCAGAGCACTTAAAAACCCGCTTGCAACGAAATGACTCCAGAACATTTAAAAACCCACTTGCAACGAAATGACTCCAGAGCACTTAAAAACCCGCTTGCAACGAAATGACTCCAGAGCACGTAAAAACCCGCTTGCAACGAAATGACCCCAGAGCACTTAAAAACCCGCTTGATATGAAATGCCTCCAGAGCACTTAAAAAACCCGCTTCCAGTGAAATGTCTGAAAAGTATGTAAAAACCCGCTTGCAACGAAATGACTCCAGAACACGTAAAAACCCGCTTGCAACGAAATGACTCCAGAGCACTTAAAAACCCGCTTACAACGAAATGCCTTCAGAGCACTTAAAAACCCGCTTGCAACGAAATGACTCCAGAGCACTTAAAAACCCGCTTGCAACGAAATGACTCCAGAGCACTTAAAAACCCGCTTGCAACGAAATGACTCCAGAGCACTTAAAAACCCGCTTGCAGCGAAATGACTCAAGAGCACTTAAAAACCCGCTTGCAACGAAATGACTCCAGAGCACTAAAAACCCGCTTGCAACGAAATGACTCCAGAGCACTTAAAAACCCGCTTGCAACGAAATGACTCCAGAGCACTTAAAAACCCGCTTGCAACGAAATGACTCCCGAGCACTTAAAAACCCGCTTGCACCGAAATGACTCCAGAGTACTTAAAAACCCGCTTGCAACGAAATGACTCCAGAGCACTTAAAAACCCGCTTGCAACGAAATGACTCCAGAGCACTTAAAAACCCGCTTGCAACGAAATGACTCCAGAGCACTTAAAAACCCGCTTGCAACGAAATGACTCCAGAGCACTAATAACTCGCTTGCAACGAAATGACTCCAGAGAACTTAAAAACCCGCTTGCAACGAAATGACTCCAGAGCACTTAAAAACCCGCTTGCAACGAAATGACTCCAGAGCACTTAAAAACCCGCTTGCAACGAAATGACTCCAGAACACTTAAAAACCCGCTTGCAACAAAATGACTCCAGAGCACTTAAAAACCCGCTTAGAACGAAATGCCTTCAGAGCACTTAAAAACCCGCTTGCAACGAAATGACTCCAGAGCACTTAAAAACCCGCTTTCAACGAAATGACTCCAGAGCACTTAAAAATCCGCTTGCAACGAAATGACTCCAGAGCACTTAAAAACCCGCTTGCAACGAAATGACTCCAGAGCACTTCAAAACCCGCTTGCAATGAAATGACTCCAGAATACTTAAAAACCCGCTTGCAACGAAATGACTCCAGAGCACTTAAAAACCCGCTTGCAAAGAAATGAATCCAGAGCACTTAAAAACCCGCTTGCAACAAAATGACTCCAGAGCACTTAAAAACCCGCTTGCACCGAAATGACTCCAGAGCACTGAAAAACCCGCTTGCAACGAAATGACTCCAGAGCACTTAAAAACCCGCTTGCAACGAAATGACTCCAGAGCACTTAAAAAACCGCTTGCAACGAAATGACTCCAGAGTACTTAAAAACCCGCTTGCAACAAAATGCCTACAGAGCACTTAAAAAACCTCATTCCAGTGAAATGTCTGAGAAGTATGTAAAAACCCGCTTGCAACGAAATTACTCCAGAACACGTAAAAACCTGCTTGCAACGAAATGACTCCAGAGAACTTAAAAACCCGCTTGCAACGAAATGACTCCAGAGCACTTAAAAACCCGCTTGCAACGAAATGACTCCAGAGCACTTAAAAACCCACTTGCAACGAAATGACTCCAGAGCACTTAAAAACCCGCTTGCAAAGAAATGACTCCAGAGAACTTAAAAACCCGCTTGCAACGAAATGACTCCAGAGCACTTAAAAACCCGCTTGTAACGAAATGACTCCAGAGCACTTAAAAAACCCGCTTCGAGTTAAATGTCAGAGAAGTATGTACAAACCCGCTTGCAAAGAAATGACTCCAGAGCACGTAAAAACCCGCTTGCAACGAAATGACTCCAGAGCACTTAAAAACCCGCTTGCAGCGAAATGACTCCAGAGCACTTAAAAACCCGCTTGCAACGAAATGACTCCAGAACACGTAAAAACCCGCTTGCAACGAAATGACTCCAGAGCACTTAAAAACCCACTTACAACGCAATGCCTTCAGAGCACTTAAAAACCCGCTTGCAACGAAATGACTCAAGAGCACTTAAAAACCCGCTTGCAACGAAATGACTCCAGAGCACTAATAACCCGCTTGCAACGAAATGACTCCAGAGAACTTAAAAACCCTCTTGCAACGAAATGACTCCAGAACACTTAAAAACCCACTTGCAACGAAATGACTACAGAGCACTTAAAAACCCGCTTGCAACGAAATGACTCCAGAACACTTAAAAACCCGCTTGCAACGAAATGACTCCAGAGCACTTAAAAACCCGCTTAGAACGAAATGCCTTCAGAACACTTAAAAACCCGCTTGCAATGAAATGACTCCAGAGCACTTAAAAACCCGCTTGCAACGAAAAGACTCCAGAGGACTTAAAAACCCGCTTGCAATGGAAAGACTCCAGAGCACGTAAAAACCGGCTTGCAACAAAATGACTCCAGAGCACGTAAAATACACGCTTCCAGTTAAATGTCAGAGAAATATGTAAAAACCCGCTTGCAACGAAATGACTCCAGAGCACGTAAAAACCGCTTGCAACGAAATGACTCCAGAGAACTTAAAAACCCGCTTGCAACGAAATGCCTACAGAGCATTTAAAAAAAACGCTTCCAGTGAAATGTCTGAGAAGTATGTAAAAACCCGCTTGCAACGAAATGACTCCAGAACACGTAAAAACCCGCTTGCAATGAAATGACTCCAGAGCACTTAAAAACCCGCTTACAACGAAATGCCTTCAGAGCACTTAAAAACCCGCTTGCAACGAAATGACTCCAGAGCACTTAAAAACCCGCTTGCAACGAAATGACTCCAGAGCACTTAAAAACCCGCTTGCAACAAATGACTCCAGAGCACTTAAAAACCCGCTTGCAACGAAATGACTCCAGAGCACTTAAAAACCCGCTTGCAACGAAATGACTCCAGAGCATTTAAAAACCCGCTTCCAACTAAATGACTCCAGAGCACTTAAAAACCCGCTTGCAACGAAACGACTCAAGAGTACTTAAAAACCCGCTTGCAACGAAATGCCTACAGAGCACTTAAAAAACCCGCTTCCAGTGAAATGTCTGCGATGTATGTAAAAACCCGCATGCAACGAAATGACTCCAGAGCACGTGAAAACCCGCTTACAACGAAATGACTCCAGAGCACTTAAAAACCCGCTTGCAACGTAATGACTCCAGAGCACTTAAAAACCCGCTTGCAACGAAATGACTCCAGAGCACTTAAAATCCCGCTTGCAACGAAATGACTCCAGAGCACTTAAAAACCCGCTTGCAACGAAATGACTCCAGAGCACTTAAAAACCCGCTTGCAACGAAATGACTCCAGAGCACTTAAAAACCCGCTTGCAACGAAATGACTCCAGAGCACTTAAAAACCCGCTTGCAACGAAATGACTCCAGAACATTTAAAAACCCACTTGCAACGAAATGACTCCAGAGCACTTAAAAACCCGCTTGCAACGAAATGACTCCAGAGAACTTAAAAACCCGCTTGCAACGAAATGACTCCAGAGCACTTAAAAACCCGCTTGCAACGAAATGACTCCAGAGCACTTAAAAAACCCGCTTCCAGTTAAATGTCAGAGAAGTATGTACAAACCCGCTTGCAACGAAATGACTCCAGAGCACGTAAAAACCCGCTTGCAACGAAATGACCCCAGAGTACTTAAAAACCCGCTTGATATGAAATGCCTCCTGAGCACTTAAAAAACCCGCTTCCAGTGAAATGTCTGAGAAGTATGTAAAAACCCGCTTGCAACGAAATGACTCCAGAACACGTAAAAACCCGCTTGCAACGAAATGACTCCAGAGCACTTAAAAACCCACTTACAACGCAATGCCTTCAGAGCACTTAAAAACCCGCTTGCAACGAAATGACTCCAGAGCACTTAAAAACCCGCTTGCAACGAAATGACTCCAGAGCACTTAAAAACACGCTTGCAACGAAATGACTCCAGAGCACTTAAAAACCCGCTTGCAACAAAATGACTCCAGAGCACTTAAAAACCCGCTTGCACCGAAATGACTCCAGAGCACTGATAAACCCGCTTGCAACGAAATGACTTCAGAGCACTTAAAAACCCGCTTGCAACGAAATGACTCCAGAGCACTTAAAAACCCGCTTGCAACGAAATGACTCCAGAGCACTTAAAAACCCGCTTGCAACGAAATGACTCCAGAGTACTTAAAAACCCGCTTGCAACAAAATGCCTACAGAGCACTTAAAAAACCTAATTCCAGTGAAATGTCTGAGAAGTATGTAAAAACCCGCTTGCAACGAAATTACTCCAGAACACGTAAAAACCTGTTTGCAACGAAATGACTCCAGAGAACTTAAAAACCCGCTTGCAACGAAATGACTCCAGAGCACTTAAAAACCCGCTTGCAACGAAATGACTCCAGAGCACTTAAAAACCCGCTTGCAACGAAATGACTCCAGAGCACTTAAAAACCCGCTTGCAAAGAAATGACTCCAGAGCACTTAAAAACCCGCTTGCAAAGAAATGACTCCAGAGAACTTAAAAACCCGCTTGCAACGAAATGACTCCAGAGCACTTAAAAACCCGCTTGTAACGAAATGACTCCAGAGCACTTAAAAAACCCGCTTCGAGTTAAATGTCAGAGAAGTATGTACAAACCCGCTTGCAAAGAAATGACTCCAGAGCACGTAAAAACCCGCTTGCAACGAAATGACTCCAGAGCACTTAAAAACCCGCTTGCAGCGAAATGACTCCAGAGCACTTAAAAACCCGCTTGCAACGAAATGACTCCAGAACACGTAAAAACCCGCTTGCAACGAAATGACTCCAGAGCACTTAAAAACCCACTTACAACGCAATGCCTTCAGAGCACTTAAAAACCCGCTTGCAACGAAATGACTCAAGAGCACTTAAAAACCCGCTTGCAACGAAATGACTCCAGAGCACTAATAACCCGCTTGCAACGAAATGACTCCAGAGAACTTAAAAACCCTCTTGCAACGAAATGACTCCAGAACACTTAAAAACCCGCTTGCAACGAAATGACTACAGAGCACTTAAAAACCCACTTGCAACGAAATGACTCCAGAACACTTAAAAACCCGCTTGCAACGAAATGACTCCAGAGCACTTAAAAACCCGCTTAGAACGAAATGCCTTCAGAACACTTAAAAACCCGCTTGCGATGAAATGACTCCAGAGCACTTAAAAACCCGCTTGCAACGAAAAGACTCCAGAGGACTTAAAAACCCGCTTGCAATGGAATGACTCCAGAGCACGTAAAAACCGGCTTGCAACAAAATGACTCCAGAGCACTTAAAATACTCGCTTCCAGTTAAATGTCAGAGAAATATGTAAAAACCCGCTTGCAACGAAATGACTCCAGAGCACGTAAAAACCGCTTGCAACGAAATGACTCCAGAGAACTTAAAAACCCGCTTGCAACGAAATGCCTACAGAGCATTTAAAAAAAACGCTTCCAGTGAAATGTCTGAGAAGTATGTAAAAACCCGCTTGCAACGAAATGACTCCAGAACACGTAAAAACCCGCTTGCAACGAAATGACTCCAGAGCACTTAAAAACCCGCTTACAACGAAATGCCTTCAGAGCACTTAAAAACCCGCTTGCAACGAAATGACTCCAGAGCACTTAAAAACCCGCTTGCAACGAAATGACTCCAGAGCACTTAAAAACCCGCTTGCAACAAATGACTCCAGAGCACTTAAAAACCCGCTTGCAACGAAATGACTCCAGAGCACTTAAAAACCCGCTTGCAACGAAATGACTCCAGAGCATTTAAAAACCCGCTTCCAACTAAATGACTCCAGAGCACTTAAAAACCCGCTTGCAACGAAACGACTCAAGAGTACTTAAAAACCCGCTTGCAACGAAATGCCTACAGAGCACTTAAAAAACCCGCTTCCAGTGAAATGTCTGCGATGTATGTAAAAACCCGCATGCAACGAAATGACTCCAGAGCACGTGAAAACCCGCTTACAACGAAATGACTCCAGAGCACTTAAAAACCCGCTTGCAACGAAATGACTCCAGAGCACTTAAAAACCCGCTTGCAACGAAATGACTCCAGAGCACTTAAAAACCCGCTTGCAACGAAATGACTCCAGAACATTTAAAAACCCACTTGCAACAAAATGACTCCAGAGCACTTAAAAACCCGCTTGCAACGAAATGACTACAGAGCACTTAAAAACCCGCTTGCAACGAAATGACTCCAGAACACTTAAAAACCCGCTTGCAACGAAATGACTCCAGAGCACTTAAAAACCCGCTTAGAACGAAATGCCTTCAGAACACTTAAAAACCCGCTTGCAATGAAATGACTCCAGAGCACTTAAAAACCCGCTTGCAACGAAAAGACTCCAGAGGACTTAAAAACCCGCTTGCAACGAAATGACTCCAGAGCACTTAAAAACCCGCTTGCAACGAAATGACTCCAGAACACTTAAAAACCCGCTTGCAACGAAATGACTCCAGAGCACTTAAAAACCCGCTTGCAATGGAATGACTCCAGAGCACGTAAAAACCGGCTTCAACAAAATGACTACAGAGCACTTAAAATACTCGCTTCCAGTTAAATGTCAGAGAAATATGTAAAAACCCGCTTGCAACGAAATGACTCCAGAGCACGTAAAAACCCGCTTGCAACGAAATGACTCCAGAGTACTTAAAAACCCGCTTACAACGAAATGCCTTCAGAGCACTTAAAAACCCGCTTGCAACGAAATGACTCCAGAGCACGTAAAAACCGCTTGCAACGAAATGACTCCAGAGAACTTAAAAACCCGCTTGCAACGAAATGCCTACAGAGCACTTAAAAAACCCGCTTCCAGTGAAATGTCTGAGAAGTATGTACAAACCCGCTTGCAACGAAATGACTCCAGAACACGTAAAAACCAGCTTGCAACGAAATGACTCCAGAGCACTTAAAAACCCGCTTACAACGAAATGCCTTCAGAGCACTTAAAAACCCGCTTGCAACGAAATGACTCCAGAGCACTTAAAAACCCGCTTGCAACGAAATGACTCCAGAGCACTTAAAAACCCGCTTGCAACAAATGACTCCAGAGCACTTAAAAACCCGCTTGCAACGAAATGACTCCAGAGCACTTAAAAACCCGCTTGCAACGAAATGACTCCAGAGCACTTAAAAACCCGCTTCCAACGAAATGACTCCAGAGCACTTAAAAACCCGCTTGCAACGAAACGACTCAAGAGTACTTAAAAACCTGCTTGCAACGAAATGCCTACAGAGCACTTAAAAAACCCGCTTCCAGTGAAATGTCTGCGATGTATGTAAAAACCCGCATGCAACGAAATGACTCCAGAGCACGTGAAAACCCGCTTACTACGAAATGACTCCAGAGCACTTAAAAACCCGCTTACAACGAAATGCCTTCAGAGCACTTAAAAACCCGCTTGCAACGAAATGACTCCAGAGCACTTAAAATCCCGCTTGCAACGAAATGACTCCAGAGCACTTAAAAACCCGATTGCAACGAAATGACTCCAGAACATTTAAAAACCCGCTTGCAACGAAATTACTCCAGAGAACTTAAAAACCCGCTTGCAACGAAATGACTCCAGAGCACTTAAAAACCCGCTTGCAACGAAATGACTCCAGAGCACTTAAAAAACCCGCTTACAGTTAAATGTCAGAGAAGTATGTACAAACCCGCTTGCAACGAAATGACTCCAGAGCACGTAAAAACCCGCTTGCAACGAAATGACCCCAGAGTACTTAAAAACCCGCTTGATATGAAATGCCTCCAGAGCACTTAAAAAACCCGCTTCCAGTGAAATGTCTGAGAAGTATGTAAAAACCCGCTTGCAACGAAATGACTCCAGAACACGTAAAAACCCGCTTGCAACGAAATGACTCCAGAGCACTTAAAAACCCACTTACAACGCAATGCCTTCAGAGCACTTAAAAACCCGCTTGCAACGAAATGACTCCAGAGCACTTAAAAACCCGCTTGCAACGAAATGACTCCAGAGCACTAATAACCCGCTTGCAACGAAATGACTCCAGAGAACTTAAAAACCCGCTTGCAAAGAAATGACTCCAGAGCACTTAAAAACCCGCTTGCAACGAAATGACTCCAGAACACTTAAAAACCCGCTTGCAACGAAATGACTCCAGAACACTTAAAAACCCGCTTGCAACGAAAAGACTCCAGAGGACTTAAAAACCCGCTTGCAACGAAATGACTCCAGAGCACTTAAAAACCCGCTTGCAACGAAATGACTCCAGAACACTTAAAAACCCGCTTGCAACGAAATGACTCCAGAGCACTTAAAAACCCGCTTGCAATGGAATGACTCCAGAGCACGTAAAAACCGGCTTGCAACAAAATGACTACAGAGAACTTAAAATACTCGCTTCCAGTTAAATGTCAGAGAAATATGTAAAAACCCGCTTGCAACGAAATGACTCCAGAGCACGTAAAAACCCGCTTGCAACGAAATGACTCCAGAGTACTTAAAAACCCGCTTACAACGAAATGCCTTCAGAGCACTTAAAAACCCGCTTGCAACGAAATGACTCCAGAGCACGTAAAAACCGCTTGCAACGAAATGACTCCAGAGAACTTAAAAACCCGCTTGCAACGAAATGCCTACAGAGCACTTAAAAAACCCGCTTCCAGTGAAATGTCTGAGAAGTATGTAAAAACCCGCTTGCAACGAAATGGCTCCAGAACACGTAAAAACCCGCTTGCAACGAAATGACTCCAGAGCACTTAAAAACCCGCTTGCAACGAAATGACTCCAGAGCACTTAAAAACCCGCTTACAACGAAATGCCTTCAGAGCACTTAAAAACCCGCTTGCAACGAAAAGACTCCAGAGGACTTAAAAACCCGCTTGCAACGAAATGACTCCAGAGCACTTAAAAACCCGCTTACAACGAAATGACTCCAGAGCACTTAAAAACCCGCTTGCAACGAAATGACTCCAGAGCACTTAAAAACCCGCTTGCAACGAAATGACTCCAGAGCACTAATAACTCGCTTGCAACGAAATGACTCCAGAGAACTTAAAAACCCGCTTGCAACGAAATGACTCCAGAGCACTTAAAAACCCGCTTGCAACGAAATGACTCCAGAGCACTTAAAAACCCGCTTGCAACGAAATGACTCCAGAACACTTAAAAACCCGCTTGAAACAAAATGACTCCAGAGCACTTAAAAACCCGCTTAGAACGAAATGCCTTCAGAGCACTTAAAAACCCGCTTGCAACGAAATGACTCCAGAGCACTTAAAAACCCGCTTTCAACGAAATGACTCCAGAGCACTTAAAAACCCGCTTGCAACGAAATGACTCCAGAACACTTAAAAACCCGCTTGAAACAAAATGACTCCAGAGCACTTAAAAACCCGCTTAGAACGAAATGCCTTCAGAGCACTTAAAAACCCGCTTGCAACGAAATGACTCCAGAGCACTTAAAAACCCGCTTTCAACGAAATGACTCCAGAGCACTTAAAAACCCGCTTGCAACGAAATGACTCCAGAGCACTTAAAAACCCGCTTGCAACGAAATGACTCCAGAGCACTTCAAAACCCGCTTGCAATGAAATGACTCCAGAGCACTTAAAAACCCGCTTGCAACGAAATGACTGCAGAGTACTTAAAAACCCGCTTGCAACAAAATGCCTACAGAGCACTTAAAAAACCTAATTCCAGTGAAATGTCTGAGAAGTATGTACAAACCCGCTTGCAAAGAAATGACTCCAGAGCACGTAAAAACCCGCTTGCAACGAAATGACTCCAGAGCACTTAAAAACCCGCTTGCAGCGAAATGACTCCAGAGAACTTAAAAACCCGCTTGCAACGAAATGACTCCAGAACACGTAAAAACCCGCTTGCAACGAAATGACTCCAGAGCACTTAAAAACCCACTTACAACGCAATGCCTTCAGAGCACTTAAAAACCCGCTTGCAACGAAATGACTCCAGAGCACTTAAAAACCCGCTTGCAACGAAATGACTCCAGAGCACTAATAACCCGCTTGCAACGAAATTACTCCAGAGAACTTAAAAACCCTCTTGCAACGAAATGACTCCATAACACTTAAAAACCCGCTTGCAACGAAATGACTCCAGAGCACTTAAAAACCCGCTTTCAACGAAATGACTCCAGAGCACTTAAAAATCCGCTTGCAACGAAATGACTCCAGAGCACTTAAAAACCCGCTTGCAACGAAATGACTCCAGAGCACTTAAAAACACGCTTGCAACGAAATGACTCCAGAGCACTTAAAAACCCGCTTGCAACGAAATGACTCCAGAGCACTTAAAAACACGCTTGCAACGAAATGACTCCAGAGCACTTAAAAACCCGCTTGCAACAAAATGCCTACAGAGCACTTAAAAAACCTAATTCCAGTGAAATGTCTGAGAAGTATGTAAAAACCCGCTTGCAACGAAATTACTCCAGAACACGTAAAAACCTGTTTGCAACGAAATGACTCCAGAGAACTTAAAAACCCGCTTGCAACGAAATGACTCCAGAGCACTTAAAAACCCGCTTGCACCGAAATGACTCCAGAGCACTGATAAACCCGCTTGCAACGAAATGACTTCAGAGCACTTAAAAACCCGCTTGCAACGAAATGACTCCAGAGCACTTAAAAACCCGCTTGCAACGAAATGACTCCAGAGCACTTAAAAACCCGCTTGCAACGAAATGACTCCAGAGTACTTAAAAACCCGCTTGCAACAAAATGCCTACAGAGCACTTAAAAAACCTAATTCCAGTGAAATGTCTGAGAAGTATGTAAAAACCCGCTTGCAACGAAATTACTCCAGAACACGTAAAAACCTGTTTGCAACGAAATGACTCCAGAGAACTTAAAAACCCGCTTGCAACGAAATGACTCCAGAGCACTTAAAAACCCGCTTGCAACGAAATGACTCCAGAGCACTTAAAAACCCGCTTGCAACGAAATGACTCCAGAGCACTTAAAAACCCGCTTGCAAAGAAATGACTCCAGAGCACTTAAAAACCCGCTTGCAAAGAAATGACTCCAGAGAACTTAAAAACCCGCTTGCAACGAAATGACTCCAGAGCACTTAAAAACCCGCTTGTAACGAAATGACTCCAGAGCACTTAAAAAACCCGCTTCGAGTTAAATGTCAGAGAAGTATGTACAAACCCGCTTGCAAAGAAATGACTCCAGAGCACGTAAAAACCCGCTTGCAACGAAATGACTCCAGAGCACTTAAAAACCCGCTTGCAGCGAAATGACTCCAGAGCACTTAAAAACCCGCTTGCAACGAAATGACTCCAGAACACGTAAAAACCCGCTTGCAACGAAATGACTCCAGAGCACTTAAAAACCCACTTACAACGCAATGCCTTCAGAGCACTTAAAAACCCGCTTGCAACGAAATGACTCAAGAGCACTTAAAAACCCGCTTGCAACGAAATGACTCCAGAGCACTAATAACCCGCTTGCAACGAAATGACTCCAGAGAACTTAAAAACCCTCTTGCAACGAAATGACTCCAGAACACTTAAAAACCCGCTTGCAACGAAATGACTACAGAGCACTTAAAAACCCACTTGCAACGAAATGACTCCAGAACACTTAAAAACCCGCTTGCAACGAAATGACTCCAGAGCACTTAAAAACCCGCTTAGAACGAAATGCCTTCAGAACACTTAAAAACCCGCTTGCGATGAAATGACTCCAGAGCACTTAAAAACCCGCTTGCAACGAAAAGACTCCAGAGGACTTAAAAACCCGCTTGCAATGGAATGACTCCAGAGCACGTAAAAACCGGCTTGCAACAAAATGACTCCAGAGCACTTAAAATACTCGCTTCCAGTTAAATGTCAGAGAAATATGTAAAAACCCGCTTGCAACGAAATGACTCCAGAGCACGTAAAAACCGCTTGCAACGAAATGACTCCAGAGAACTTAAAAACCCGCTTGCAACGAAATGCCTACAGAGCATTTAAAAAAAACGCTTCCAGTGAAATGTCTGAGAAGTATGTAAAAACCCGCTTGCAACGAAATGACTCCAGAACACGTAAAAACCCGCTTGCAACGAAATGACTCCAGAGCACTTAAAAACCCGCTTACAACGAAATGCCTTCAGAGCACTTAAAAACCCGCTTGCAACGAAATGACTCCAGAGCACTTAAAAACCCGCTTGCAACGAAATGACTCCAGAGCACTTAAAAACCCGCTTGCAACAAATGACTCCAGAGCACTTAAAAACCCGCTTGCAACGAAATGACTCCAGAGCACTTAAAAACCCGCTTGCAACGAAATGACTCCAGAGCATTTAAAAACCCGCTTCCAACTAAATGACTCCAGAGCACTTAAAAACCCGCTTGCAACGAAACGACTCAAGAGTACTTAAAAACCCGCTTGCAACGAAATGCCTACAGAGCACTTAAAAAACCCGCTTCCAGTGAAATGTCTGCGATGTATGTAAAAACCCGCATGCAACGAAATGACTCCAGAGCACGTGAAAACCCGCTTACAACGAAATGACTCCAGAGCACTTAAAAACCCGCTTGCAACGAAATGACTCCAGAGCACTTAAAAACCCGCTTGCAACGAAATGACTCCAGAGCACTTAAAAACCCGCTTGCAACGAAATGACTCCAGAACATTTAAAAACCCACTTGCAACAAAATGACTCCAGAGCACTTAAAAACCCGCTTGCAACGAAATGACTACAGAGCACTTAAAAACCCGCTTGCAACGAAATGACTCCAGAACACTTAAAAACCCGCTTGCAACGAAATGACTCCAGAGCACTTAAAAACCCGCTTAGAACGAAATGCCTTCAGAACACTTAAAAACCCGCTTGCAATGAAATGACTCCAGAGCACTTAAAAACCCGCTTGCAACGAAAAGACTCCAGAGGACTTAAAAACCCGCTTGCAACGAAATGACTCCAGAGCACTTAAAAACCCGCTTGCAACGAAATGACTCCAGAACACTTAAAAACCCGCTTGCAACGAAATGACTCCAGAGCACTTAAAAACCCGCTTGCAATGGAATGACTCCAGAGCACGTAAAAACCGGCTTCAACAAAATGACTACAGAGCACTTAAAATACTCGCTTCCAGTTAAATGTCAGAGAAATATGTAAAAACCCGCTTGCAACGAAATGACTCCAGAGCACGTAAAAACCCGCTTGCAACGAAATGACTCCAGAGTACTTAAAAACCCGCTTACAACGAAATGCCTTCAGAGCACTTAAAAACCCGCTTGCAACGAAATGACTCCAGAGCACGTAAAAACCGCTTGCAACGAAATGACTCCAGAGAACTTAAAAACCCGCTTGCAACGAAATGCCTACAGAGCACTTAAAAAACCCGCTTCCAGTGAAATGTCTGAGAAGTATGTAAAAACCCGCTTGCAACGAAATGACTCCAGAACACGTAAAAACCAGCTTGCAACGAAATGACTCCAGAGCACTTAAAAACCCGCTTACAACGAAATGCCTTCAGAGCACTTAAAAACCCGCTTGCAACGAAATGACTCCAGAGCACTTAAAAACCCGCTTGCAACGAAATGACTCCAGAGCACTTAAAAACCCGCTTGCAACAAATGACTCCAGAGCACTTAAAAACCCGCTTGCAACGAAATGACTCCAGAGCACTTAAAAACCCGCTTGCAACGAAATGACTCCAGAGCACTTAAAAACCCGCTTCCAACGAAATGACTCCAGAGCACTTAAAAACCCGCTTGCAACGAAACGACTCAAGAGTACTTAAAAACCTGCTTGCAACGAAATGCCTACAGAGCACTTAAAAAACCCGCTTCCAGTGAAATGTCTGCGATGTATGTAAAAACCCGCATGCAACGAAATGACTCCAGAGCACGTGAAAACCCGCTTACTACGAAATGACTCCAGAGCACTTAAAAACCCGCTTACAACGAAATGCCTTCAGAGCACTTAAAAACCCGCTTGCAACGAAATGACTCCAGAGCACTTAAAATCCCGCTTGCAACGAAATGACTCCAGAGCACTTAAAAACCCGATTGCAACGAAATGACTCCAGAACATTTAAAAACCCGCTTGCAACGAAATTACTCCAGAGAACTTAAAAACCCGCTTGCAACGAAATGACTCCAGAGCACTTAAAAACCCGCTTGCAACGAAATGACTCCAGAGCACTTAAAAAACCCGCTTACAGTTAAATGTCAGAGAAGTATGTACAAACCCGCTTGCAACGAAATGACTCCAGAGCACGTAAAAACCCGCTTGCAACGAAATGACCCCAGAGTACTTAAAAACCCGCTTGATATGAAATGCCTCCAGAGCACTTAAAAAACCCGCTTCCAGTGAAATGTCTGAGAAGTATGTAAAAACCCGCTTGCAACGAAATGACTCCAGAACACGTAAAAACCCGCTTGCAACGAAATGACTCCAGAGCACTTAAAAACCCACTTACAACGCAATGCCTTCAGAGCACTTAAAAACCCGCTTGCAACGAAATGACTCCAGAGCACTTAAAAACCCGCTTGCAACGAAATGACTCCAGAGCACTAATAACCCGCTTGCAACGAAATGACTCCAGAGAACTTAAAAACCCGCTTGCAAAGAAATGACTCCAGAGCACTTAAAAACCCGCTTGCAACGAAATGACTCCAGAACACTTAAAAACCCGCTTGCAACGAAATGACTCCAGAACACTTAAAAACCCGCTTGCAACGAAAAGACTCCAGAGGACTTAAAAACCCGCTTGCAACGAAATGACTCCAGAGCACTTAAAAACCCGCTTGCAACGAAATGACTCCAGAACACTTAAAAACCCGCTTGCAACGAAATGACTCCAGAGCACTTAAAAACCCGCTTGCAATGGAATGACTCCAGAGCACGTAAAAACCGGCTTGCAACAAAATGACTACAGAGAACTTAAAATACTCGCTTCCAGTTAAATGTCAGAGAAATATGTAAAAACCCGCTTGCAACGAAATGACTCCAGAGCACGTAAAAACCCGCTTGCAACGAAATGACTCCAGAGTACTTAAAAACCCGCTTACAACGAAATGCCTTCAGAGCACTTAAAAACCCGCTTGCAACGAAATGACTCCAGAGCACGTAAAAACCGCTTGCAACGAAATGACTCCAGAGAACTTAAAAACCCGCTTGCAACGAAATGCCTACAGAGCACTTAAAAAACCCGCTTCCAGTGAAATGTCTGAGAAGTATGTAAAAACCCGCTTGCAACGAAATGGCTCCAGAACACGTAAAAACCCGCTTGCAACGAAATGACTCCAGAGCACTTAAAAACCCGCTTGCAACGAAATGACTCCAGAGCACTTAAAAACCCGCTTACAACGAAATGCCTTCAGAGCACTTAAAAACCCGCTTGCAACGAAAAGACTCCAGAGGACTTAAAAACCCGCTTGCAACGAAATGACTCCAGAGCACTTAAAAACCCGCTTACAACGAAATGACTCCAGAGCACTTAAAAACCCGCTTGCAACGAAATGACTCCAGAGCACTTAAAAACCCGCTTGCAACGAAATGACTCCAGAGCACTAATAACTCGCTTGCAACGAAATGACTCCAGAGAACTTAAAAACCCGCTTGCAACGAAATGACTCCAGAGCACTTAAAAACCCGCTTGCAACGAAATGACTCCAGAGCACTTAAAAACCCGCTTGCAACGAAATGACTCCAGAACACTTAAAAACCCGCTTGAAACAAAATGACTCCAGAGCACTTAAAAACCCGCTTAGAACGAAATGCCTTCAGAGCACTTAAAAACCCGCTTGCAACGAAATGACTCCAGAGCACTTAAAAACCCGCTTTCAACGAAATGACTCCAGAGCACTTAAAAACCCGCTTGCAACGAAATGACTCCAGAACACTTAAAAACCCGCTTGAAACAAAATGACTCCAGAGCACTTAAAAACCCGCTTAGAACGAAATGCCTTCAGAGCACTTAAAAACCCGCTTGCAACGAAATGACTCCAGAGCACTTAAAAACCCGCTTTCAACGAAATGACTCCAGAGCACTTAAAAACCCGCTTGCAACGAAATGACTCCAGAGCACTTAAAAACCCGCTTGCAACGAAATGACTCCAGAGCACTTCAAAACCCGCTTGCAATGAAATGACTCCAGAGCACTTAAAAACCCGCTTGCAACGAAATGACTCCAGAGTACTTAAAAACCCGCTTGCAACAAAATGCCTACAGAGCACTTAAAAAACCTAATTCCAGTGAAATGTCTGAGAAGTATGTACAAACCCGCTTGCAAAGAAATGACTCCAGAGCACGTAAAAACCCGCTTGCAACGAAATGACTCCAGAGCACTTAAAAACCCGCTTGCAGCGAAATGACTCCAGAGAACTTAAAAACCCGCTTGCAACGAAATGACTCCAGAACACGTAAAAACCCGCTTGCAACGAAATGACTCCAGAGCACTTAAAAACCCACTTACAACGCAATGCCTTCAGAGCACTTAAAAACCCGCTTGCAACGAAATGACTCCAGAGCACTTAAAAACCCGCTTGCAACGAAATGACTCCAGAGCACTAATAACCCGCTTGCAACGAAATTACTCCAGAGAACTTAAAAACCCTCTTGCAACGAAATGACTCCATAACACTTAAAAACCCGCTTGCAACGAAATGACTCCAGAGCACTTAAAAACCCGCTTTCAACGAAATGACTCCAGAGCACTTAAAAATCCGCTTGCAACGAAATGACTCCAGAGCACTTAAAAACCCGCTTTCAACGAAATGACTCCAGAGCACTTAAAAATCCGCTTGCAACGAAATGACTCCAGAGCACTTAAAAACCCGCTTGCAACGAAATGACTCCAGAGCACTTCAAAACCCGCTTGCAATGAAATGACTCCAGAATACTTAAAAACCCGCTTGCAACGAAATGACTCCAGAGCACTTAAAAACCCGCTTGCAACGAAATGAATCCAGAGCACTTAAAAACCCGCTTGCAACAAAATGACTCCAGAGCACTTAAAAACCCGCTTGCACCGAAATGACTCCAGAGCACTGAAAAACCCGCTTGCAACGAAATGACTCCAGAGCACTTAAAAACCCGCTTGCAACGAAATGACTCCAGAGCACTTAAAAACCCGCTTGCAACGAAATGACTCCAGAGCACTTAAAAACCCGCTTGCAACGAAATGACTCCAGAGTACTTAAAAACCCGCTTGCAACAAAATGCCTACAGAGCACTTAAAAAACCTAATTCCAGTGAAATGTCTGAGAAGTATGTAAAAACCCGCTTGCAACGAAATTACTCCAGAACACGTAAAAACCCGCTTGCAACGAAATGACTCCAGAGAACTTAAAAACCCGCTTGCAACGAAATGACTCCAGAGCACTTAAAAACCCGCTTGCAACGAAATGACTCCAGAGCACTTAAAAACCCGCTTTCAACGAAATGACTCCAGAGCACTTAAAAACCCGCTTGCAACGAAATGACTCCAGAGCACTTAAAAACTCGCTTGCAACGAAATGACTCCAGAGCACTTAAAAACCCGCTTGCAACGAAATGACTCCAGAGCACTTAAAAACCCGCTTGTAACGAAATGACTCCAGAGCACTTAAAAAACCCGCTTCGAGTTAAATGTCAGAGAAGTATGTACAAACCCGCTTGCAAAGAAATGACTCCAGAGCACGTAAAAACCCGCTTGCAACGAAATGACTCCAGAGCACTTAAAAACCCGCTTGCAGCGAAATGACTCCAGAGCACTTAAAAACCCGCTTGCAAAGAAATGACTCCAGAGCACTTAAAAACCCGCTTGCAACGAAATGACTCCAGAGCACTTAAAAACCCGCTTGCAACGAAATGACTCCAGAGCACTTAAAAACCCGCTTGCAACGAAATGACTCCAGAGCACTTAAAAACCCGCTTGCAACGAAATGACTCCAGAGCACTTAAAAACCCGCTTGCAACGAAATGACTCCAGAGCACTAAAAACCCGCTTGCAACGAAATGACTCCAGAGCACTTAAAAACCCGCTTGCAACGAAATGACTCCAGAGCACTTAAAAACCCGCTAGCAACGAAATGACTCCCGAGCACTTAAAAACCCGCTTGCACCGAAATGACTCCAGAGTACTTAAAAATCCGCTTGCAACGAAATGACTCCAGAGCACTTAAAAACCCGCTTGCAACGAAATGACTCCAGAGCACTTAAAAACCCGCTTGCAACGAAATGACTCCAGAGCACTTAAAAACCCGCTTGCAACGAAATGACTCCAGAGCACTAATAACTCGCTTGCAACGAAATGACTCCAGAGAACTTAAAAACCCGCTTGCAACGAAATAACTCCAGAGCACTTAAAAACCCGCTTGCAACGAAATGACTCCAGAGCACTTAAAAACCCGCTTGCAACGAAATGACTCCAGAACACTTAAAAACCCGCTTGCAACAAAATGACTCCAGAGCACTTAAAAACCCGCTTAGAACGAAATGCCTTCAGAGCACTTAAAAACCCGCTTGCAACGAAATGACTCCAGAGCACTTAAAAACCCGCTTTCAACGAAATGACTCCAGAGCACTTAAAAATCCGCTTGCAACGAAATGACTCCAGAGCACTTAAAAACCCGCTTGCAACGAAATGACTCCAGAGCACTTCAAAACCCGCTTGCAATGAAATGACTCCAGAATACTTAAAAACCCGCTTGCAACGAAATGACTCCAGAGCACTTAAAAACCCGCTTGCAACGAAATGAATCCAGAGCACTTAAAAACCCGCTTGCAACAAAATGACTCCAGAGCACTTAAAAACCCGCTTGCACCGAAATGACTCCAGAGCACTGAAAAACCCGCTTGCAACGAAATGACTCCAGAGCACTTAAAAACCCGCTTGCAACGAAATGACTCCAGAGCACTTAAAAACCCGCTTGCAACGAAATGACTCCAGAGCACTTAAAAACCCGCTTGCAACGAAATGACTCCAGAGTACTTAAAAACCCGCTTGCAACAAAATGCCTACAGAGCACTTAAAAAACCTAATTCCAGTGAAATGTCTGAGAAGTATGTAAAAACCCGCTTGCAACGAAATTACTCCAGAACACGTAAAAACCCGCTTGCAACGAAATGACTCCAGAGCACTTAAAAACCCGCTTGCAACGAAATGACTCCAGAGCACTTAAAAACCCGCTTGCAACGAAATGACTCCAGAGCACTTAAAAACCCGCTTGCAACGAAATGACTCCAGAGCACTTAAAAACCCGCTTGCAAAGAAATGACTCCAGAGAACTTAAAAACCCGCTTGCAACGAAATGACTCCAGAGCACTTAAAAACCCGCTTGTAACGAAATGACTCCAGAGCACTTAAAAAACCCGCTTCGAGTTAAATGTCAGAGAAGTATGTACAAACCCGCTTGCAAAGAAATGACTCCAGAGCACGTAAAAACCGCTTGCAACGAAATGACTCCAGAGAACTTAAAAAACCGCTTGCAACGAAATGCCTACAGAGCATTTAAAAAACCCGCTTCCAGTGAAATGTCTGAGAAGTATGTAAAAACCCGCTTGCAACGAAATGACTCCAGAACACGTAAAAACCCGCTTGCAACGAAATGACTCCAGAGCACTTAAAAACCCGCTTACAACGAAATGCCTTCAGAGCACTTAAAAACCCGCTTGCAACGAAATGACTCCAGAGCACTTAAAAACCCGCTTGCAACGAAATGACTCCAGAGCACTTAAAAACCCGCTTGCAACAAATGACTCCAGAGCACTTAAAAACCCGCTTGCAACGAAATGACTCCAGAGCACTTAAAAACCCGCTTGCAACGAAATGACTCCAGAGCATTTAAAAACCCGCTTCCAACTAAATGACTCCAGAGCACTTAAAAACCCGCTTGCAACGAAACGACTCAAGAGTACTTAAAAACCCGCTTGCAACGAAATGCCTACAGAGCACTTAAAAAACCCGCTTCCAGTGAAATGTCTGCGATGTATGTAAAAACCCGCATGCAACGAAATGACTCCAGAGCACGTGAAAACCCGCTTACAACGAAATGACTCCAGAGCACTTAAAAACCCGCTTGCAACGAAATGACTCCAGAGCACTTAAAAACCCGCTTGCAACGAAATGACTCCAGAGCACTTAAAATCCCGCTTGCAACGAAATGACTCCAGAGCACTTAAAAACCCGCTTGCAACGAAATGACTCCAGAGCACTTAAAAACCCGCTTGCAACGAAATGACTCCAGAGTACTTAAAAACCCGCTTGCAACAAAATGCCTACAGAGCACTTAAAAAACCTAATTCCAGTGAAATGTCTGAGAAGTATGTACAAACCCGCTTGCAAAGAAATGACTCCAGAGCACGTAAAAACCCGCTTGCAACGAAATGACTCCAGAGCACTTAAAAACCCGCTTGCAGCGAAATGACTCCAGAGCACTTAAAAACCCGCTTGCAACGAAATGACTCCAGAACACGTAAAAACCCGCTTGCAACGAAATGACTCCAGAGCACTTAAAAACCCACTTACAACGCAATGCCTTCAGAGCACTTAAAAACCCGCTTGCAACGAAATGACTCCAGAGCACTTAAAAACCCGCTTGCAACGAAATGACTCCAGAGCACTAATAACCCGCTTGCAACGAAATTACTCCAGAGAACTTAAAAACCCTCTTGCAACGAAATGACTCCATAACACTTAAAAACCCGCTTGCAACGAAATGACTCCAGAGCACTTAAAAACCCGCTTTCAACGAAATGACTCCAGAGCACTTAAAAATCCGCTTGCAACGAAATGACTCCAGAGCACTTAAAAACCCGCTTTCAACGAAATGACTCCAGAGCACTTAAAAATCCGCTTGCAACGAAATGACTCCAGAGCACTTAAAAACCCGCTTGCAACGAAATGACTCCAGAGCACTTCAAAACCCGCTTGCAATGAAATGACTCCAGAATACTTAAAAACCCGCTTGCAACGAAATGACTCCAGAGCACTTAAAAACCCGCTTGCAACGAAATGAATCCAGAGCACTTAAAAACCCGCTTGCAACAAAATGACTCCAGAGCACTTAAAAACCCGCTTGCACCGAAATGACTCCAGAGCACTGAAAAACCCGCTTGCAACGAAATGACTCCAGAGCACTTAAAAACCCGCTTGCAACGAAATGACTCCAGAGCACTTAAAAACCCGCTTGCAACGAAATGACTCCAGAGCACTTAAAAACCCGCTTGCAACGAAATGACTCCAGAGTACTTAAAAACCCGCTTGCAACAAAATGCCTACAGAGCACTTAAAAAACCTAATTCCAGTGAAATGTCTGAGAAGTATGTAAAAACCCGCTTGCAACGAAATTACTCCAGAACACGTAAAAACCCGCTTGCAACGAAATGACTCCAGAGAACTTAAAAACCCGCTTGCAACGAAATGACTCCAGAGCACTTAAAAACCCGCTTTCAACGAAATGACTCCAGAGCACTTAAAAACCCGCTTGCAACGAAATGACTCCAGAGCACTTAAAAACCCGCTTGCAACGAAATGACTCCAGAGCACTTAAAAACCCGCTTGCAAAGAAATGACTGCAGAGAACTTAAAAACCCGCTTGCAACGAAATGACTCCAGAGCACTTAAAAACCCGCTTGTAACGAAATGACTCCAGAGCACTTAAAAAACCCGCTTCGAGTTAAATGTCAGAGAAGTATGTACAAACCCGCTTGCAAAGAAATGACTCCAGAGCACGTAAAAACCCGCTTGCAACGAAATGACTCCAGAGCACTTAAAAACCCGCTTGCAGCGAAATGACTCCAGAGCACTTAAAAACCCGCTTGCAACGAAATGACTCCAGAGCACTTAAAAACCCGCTTGCAACGAAATGACTCCAGAGCACTTAAAAACCCGCTTGCAACGAAATGACTCCAGAGCACTTAAAAACCCGCTTGCAACGAAATGACTCCAGAGCACTTAAAAACCCGCTTGCAACGAAATGACTCCAGAGCACTTAAAAACCCGCTTGCAACGAAATGACTCCAGAGCACTAAAAACCCGCTTGCAACGAAATGACTCCAGAGCACTTAAAAACCCGCTTGCAACGAAATGACTCCAGAGCACTTAAAAACCCGCTAGCAACGAAATGACTCCCGAGCACTTAAAAACCCGCTTGCACCGAAATGACTCCAGAGTACTTAAAAATCCGCTTGCAACGAAATGACTCCAGAGCACTTAAAAACCCGCTTGCAACGAAATGACTCCAGAGCACTTAAAAACCCGCTTGCAACGAAATGACTCCAGAGCACTTAAAAACCCGCTTGCAACGAAATGACTCCAGAGCACTAATAACTCGCTTGCAACGAAATGACTCCAGAGAACTTAAAAACCCGCTTGCAACGAAATAACTCCAGAGCACTTAAAAACCCGCTTGCAACGAAATGACTCCAGAGCACTTAAAAACCCGCTTGCAACGAAATGACTCCAGAACACTTAAAAACCCGCTTGCAACAAAATGACTCCAGAGCACTTAAAAACCCGCTTAGAACGAAATGCCTTCAGAGCACTTAAAAACCCGCTTGCAACGAAATGACTCCAGAGCACTTAAAAACCCGCTTTCAACGAAATGACTCCAGAGCACTTAAAAATCCGCTTGCAACGAAATGACTCCAGAGCACTTAAAAACCCGCTTGCAACGAAATGACTCCAGAGCACTTCAAAACCCGCTTGCAATGAAATGACTCCAGAGCACTTAAAAACCCGCTTGCAACGAAATGACTCCAGAGCACTTAAAAACCCGCTTGCAACGAAATGAATCCAGAGCACTTAAAAACCCGCTTGCAACAAAATGACTCCAGAGCACTTAAAAACCCGCTTGCACCGAAATGACTCCAGAGCACTGAAAAACCCGCTTGCAACGAAATGACTCCAGAGCACTTAAAAACCCGCTTGCAACGAAATGACTCCAGAGCACTTAAAAACCCGCTTGCAACGAAATGACTCCAGAGCACTTAAAAACCCGCTTGCAACGAAATGACTCCAGAGTACTTAAAAACCCGCTTGCAACAAAATGCCTACAGAGCACTTAAAAAACCTAATTCCAGTGAAATGTCTGAGAAGTATGTAAAAACCCGCTTGCAACGAAATTACTCCAGAACACGTAAAAACCCGCTTGCAACGAAATGACTCCAGAGAACTTAAAAACCCGCTTGCAACGAAATGACTCCAGAGCACTTAAAAACCCGCTTGCAACGAAATGACTCCAGAGCACTTAAAAACCCGCTTGCAACGAAATGACTCCAGAGCACTTAAAAACCCGCTTGCAACGAAATGACTCCAGAGCACTTAAAAACCCGCTTGCAAAGAAATGACTCCAGAGAACTTAAAAACCCGCTTGCAACGAAATGACTCCAGAGCACTTAAAAACCCGCTTGTAACGAAATGACTCCAGAGCACTTAAAAAACCCGCTTCGAGTTAAATGTCAGAGAAGTATGTACAAACCCGCTTGCAAAGAAATGACTCCAGAGCACGTAAAAACCGCTTGCAACGAAATGACTCCAGAGAACTTAAAAAACCGCTTGCAACGAAATGCCTACAGAGCATTTAAAAAACCCGCTTCCAGTGAAATGTCTGAGAAGTATGTAAAAACCCGCTTGCAACGAAATGACTCCAGAACACGTAAAAACCCGCTTGCAACGAAATGACTCCAGAGCACTTAAAAACCCGCTTACAACGAAATGCCTTCAGAGCACTTAAAAACCCGCTTGCAACGAAATGACTCCAGAGCACTTAAAAACCCGCTTGCAACGAAATGACTCCAGAGCACTTAAAAACCCGCTTGCAACAAATGACTCCAGAGCACTTAAAAACCCGCTTGCAACGAAATGACTCCAGAGCACTTAAAAACCCGCTTGCAACGAAATGACTCCAGAGCATTTAAAAACCCGCTTCCAACTAAATGACTCCAGAGCACTTAAAAACCCGCTTGCAACGAAACGACTCAAGAGTACTTAAAAACCCGCTTGCAACGAAATGCCTACAGAGCACTTAAAAAACCCGCTTCCAGTGAAATGTCTGCGATGTATGTAAAAACCCGCATGCAACGAAATGACTCCAGAGCACGTGAAAACCCGCTTACAACGAAATGACTCCAGAGCACTTAAAAACCCGCTTGCAACGAAATGACTCCAGAGCACTTAAAAACCCGCTTGCAACGAAATGACTCCAGAGCACTTAAAATCCCGCTTGCAACGAAATGACTCCAGAGCACTTAAAAACCCGCTTGCAATGAAATGACTCCAGAGCACTTAAAAACCCGCTTGCAACGAAATGACTCCAGAGCACTTAAAAACCCGCTTACAACAAAATGACTCCAGAGCACTTAAAAACCCGCTTGCAACGAAATGACTCCAGAACATTTAAAAACCCGCTTGCAACGAAATGACTCCAGAGCACTTAAAAACCCGCTTGCAACGAAATGACTCCAGAGAACTTAAAAACCCGCTTGCAACGAAATGACTCCAGAGTACTTAAAAACCCGCTTGCAACGAAATGCCTCCAGAGCAATTAAAAAACCCGCTTCCAGTGAAATGTCTGAGAAGTATGTAAAAACCCGCTTGCAACGAAATGACTCCAGAGCACGTAAAAACCCGCTATCAACGAAATTACTAAAGAGCACTTAAAAAACCCGCTTCCAGTTAAATGTCAGAGAAGTATGTAAAAACCGGCTTCCAACGAAATGACTCCAGAGCACTAAAAACCCGCTTGCAACGAAATGACTCCAGAGCACTTAAAACCCGCTTGCAACGAAATGACTCCAGAGCACTTAAAAATCCGCTTGCAACGAAATGACTCCAGAGCACTTAAAAAACCCGCTTCCAGTTAAATGTCAGAGAAGTATGTAAAAACCCGCTAGAAACGAAATGACTCCAGAACACTTAAAAACCAGCTTAGAACGAAATGCCTTCAGAGCACTTAAAAACCCGCTTGCAACGAAATGACTCCAGAGCACTTAAAAACCCGCTTTCAACGAAATGACTCCAGAGCACTTAAAAATCCGCTTGCAACGAAATGACTCCAGAGCACTTAAAAAACCGCTTGCAACGAAATGACTCCAGAGCACTTCAAAACCCGCTTGCAATGAAATGACTCCAGAATACTTAAAAACCCGCTTGCAACGAAATGACTCCAGAGCACTTAAAAACCCGCTTGCAACGAAATGAATCCAGAGCACTTAAAAACCCGCTTGCAACGAAATGACTCCAGAGCACTTAAAAACCCGCTTGCACCGAAATGACTCCAGAGCACTGAAAAACCCGCTTGCAACGAAATGACTCCAGAGCACTTAAAAACCCGCTTGCAACGAAATGACTCCAGAGCACTTAAAAACCCGCTTGCAACGAAATGACTCCAGAGCACTTAAAAACCCGCTTGCAACGAAATGACTCCAGAGTACTTAAAAACCCGCTTGCAACAAAATGCCTACAGAGCACTTAAAAAACCTAATTCCAGTGAAATGTCTGAGAAGTATGTAAAAACCCGCTTGCAACGAAATTACTCCAGAACACGTAAAAACCCGCTTGCAACGAAATGACTCCAGAGCACTTAAAAACCCGCTTGCAACGAAATGACTCCAGAGCACTTAAAAACCCGCTTGCAACGAAATGACTCCAGAGCACTTAAAAACCCGCTTGCAACGAAATGACTCCAGAGCACTTAAAAACCCGCTTGCAAAGAAATGACTCCAGAGAACTTAAAAACCCGCTTGCAACGAAATGACTCCAGAGCACTTAAAAACCCGCTTGTAACGAAATGACTCCAGAGCACTTAAAAAACCCGCTTCGAGTTAAATGTCAGAGAAGTATGTACAAACCCGCTTGCAAAGAAATGACTCCAGAGCACGTAAAAACCCGCTTGCAGCGAAATGACTCCAGAGCACTTAAAAACCCGCTTGCAACGAAATGACTCCAGAACACGTAAAAACCCGCTTGCAACGAAATGACTCCAGAGCACTTAAAAACCCACTTACAACGCAATGCCTTCAGAGCACTTAAAAACCCGCTTGCAATGAAATGACTCAAGAGCACTTAAAAACCCGCTTGCAACGAAATGACTCCAGAGCACTAATAACCCGCTTGCAACGAAATGACTCCAGAGAACTTAAAAACCCTCTTGCAACGAAATGACTCCAGAACACTTAAAAACCCGCTTGCAACGAAATGACTACAGAGCACTTAAAAACCCGCTTGCAACGAAATGACTCCAGAACTCTTAAAAACCCGCTTGCAACGAAATGACTCCAGAGCACTTAAAAACCCGCTTAGAACGAAATGCCTTCAGAACACTTAAAAACCCGCTTGCAATGAAATGACTCCAGAGCACTTAAAAACCCGCTTGCAACGAAAAGACTCCAGAGCACTTAAAAACCCGCTTGCAACGAAATGACTCCAGAGCACTTAAAAACCCGCTTGCAACGAAATGACTCCAGAACACTTAAAAACCCGCTTGCAACGAAATGACTCCAGAGCACTTAAAAACCCGCTTGCAATGGAATGACTCCAGAGCACGTAAAAACCGGCTTGCAACAAAATGACTCCAGAGCACTTAAAATACTCGCTTCCAGTTAAATGTCAGAGAAATATGTAAAAACCCGCTTGCAACGAAATGACTCCAGAGCACGTAAAAACCTCTTGCAACGAAATGACTCCAGAGAACTTAAAAAACCGCTTGCAACGAAATGCCTACAGAGCATTTAAAAAACCCGCTTCCAGTGAAATGTCTGAGAAGTATGTAAAAACCCGCTTGCAACGAAATGACTACAGAACACGTAAAAACCCGCTTGCAACGAAATGACTCCAGAGCACTTAAAAACCCGCTTACAACGAAATGCCTTCAGAGCACTTAAAAACCCGCTTGCAACGAAATGACTCCAGAGCACTTAAAAACCCGCTTGCAACGAAATGACTCCAGAGCACTTAAAAACCCGCTTGCAACAAATGACTCCAGAGCACTTAAAAACCCGCTTGCAACGAAATGACTCCAGAGCACTTAAAAACCCGCTTGCAACGAAATGACTCCAGAGCATTTAAAAACCCGCTTACAACTAAATGACTCCAGAGCACTTAAAAACCCGCTTGCAACGAAACGACTCAAGAGTACTTAAAAACCCGCTTGCAACGAAATGCCTATAGAGCACTTAAAAAACCCGCTTCCAGTGAAATGTCTGCGATGTATGTAAAAACCCGCATGCAACGAAATGACTCCAGAGCACGTGAAAACCCGCTTACAACGAAATGACTCCAGAGCACTTAAAAACCCGCTTGCAACGAAATGACTCCAGAGCACTTAAAAACCCGCTTGCAACGAAATGACTCCAGAGCACTTAAAATCCCGCTTGCAACGAAATGACTCCAGAGCACTTAAAAACCCGCTTGCAACGAAATGACTCCAGAGCACTTAAAAATCCGCTTGCAACGAAATGACTCCAGAGCACTTAAAAACCCGCTTGCAACGAAATGACTCCAGAGCACTTAAAAACCCGCTTAGAACGAAATGCCTTCAGAGCACTTAAAAACCCGCTTGCAATGAAATGACTCCAGAGCACTTAAAAACCCGCTTGCAACGAAAAGACTCCAGAGGACTTAAAAACCCGCTTGCAACGAAATGACTCCAGAGCACTTAAAAACCTGCTTGCAACGAAATGACTCCAGAACACTTAAAAACCCGCTTGCAATGAAATGACTCCAGAGCACTTAAAAACCCGCTTGCAATGGAATGACTCCAGAGCACGTAAAAACCGGCTTGCAACAAAATGACTCCAGAGCACTTAAAATACTCGCTTCCAGTTAAATGTCAGAGAAATATGTAAATACCCGCTTGCAACGAAATGACTCCAGAAAATGTAAAAACCGCTTGCAACGAAATGACTCCAGAGAACTTAAAAAACCGCTTGCAACGAAATGCCTACAGAGCATTTAAAAAACCCGCTTCCAGTGAAATGTCTGAGAAGTATGTAAAAACCCGCTTGCAACGAAATGACTCCAGAACACGTAAAAACCCGCTTGCAACGAAATGACTCCAGAGCACTTAAAAACCCGCTTACAACGAAATGCCTTCAGAGCACTTAAAAACCCGCTTGCAACGAAATGACTCCAGAGCACTTAAAAACCCGCTTGCAACGAAATGACTCCAGAGCACTTAAAAACCCGCTTGCAACGAAATGACTCCAGAGAACTTAAAAACCCGCTTGCAACGAAATGACTCCAGAGTACTTAAAAACCCGCTTGCAACGAAATGCCTCCAGAGCAATTAAAAAACCCGCTTCCAGTGAAATGTCTGAGAAGTATGTAAAAACCCGCTTGCAACGAAATGACTCCAGAGCACGTAAAAACCCGCTATCAACGAAATTACTAAAGAGCACTTAAAAAACCCGCTTCCAGTTAAATGTCAGAGAAGTATGTAAAAACCGGCTTCCAACGAAATGACTCCAGAGCACTAAAAACCCGCTTGCAACGAAATGACTCCAGAGCACTTAAAACCCGCTTGCAACGAAATGACTCCAGAGCACTTAAAAATCCGCTTGCAACGAAATGACTCCAGAGCACTTAAAAAACCCGCTTCCAGTTAAATGTCAGAGAAGTATGTAAAAACCCGCTAGAAACGAAATGACTCCAGAACACTTAAAAACCAGCTTAGAACGAAATGCCTTCAGAGCACTTAAAAACCCGCTTGCAACGAAATGACTCCAGAGCACTTAAAAACCCGCTTTCAACGAAATGACTCCAGAGCACTTAAAAATCCGCTTGCAACGAAATGACTCCAGAGCACTTAAAAAACCGCTTGCAACGAAATGACTCCAGAGCACTTCAAAACCCGCTTGCAATGAAATGACTCCAGAATACTTAAAAACCCGCTTGCAACGAAATGACTCCAGAGCACTTAAAAACCCGCTTGCAACGAAATGAATCCAGAGCACTTAAAAACCCGCTTGCAACGAAATGACTCCAGAGCACTTAAAAACCCGCTTGCACCGAAATGACTCCAGAGCACTGAAAAACCCGCTTGCAACGAAATGACTCCAGAGCACTTAAAAACCCGCTTGCAACGAAATGACTCCAGAGCACTTAAAAACCCGCTTGCAACGAAATGACTCCAGAGCACTTAAAAACCCGCTTGCAACGAAATGACTCCAGAGTACTTAAAAACCCGCTTGCAACAAAATGCCTACAGAGCACTTAAAAAACCTAATTCCAGTGAAATGTCTGAGAAGTATGTAAAAACCCGCTTGCAACGAAATTACTCCAGAACACGTAAAAACCCGCTTGCAACGAAATGACTCCAGAGCACTTAAAAACCCGCTTGCAACGAAATGACTCCAGAGCACTTAAAAACCCGCTTGCAACGAAATGACTCCAGAGCACTTAAAAACCCGCTTGCAACGAAATGACTCCAGAGCACTTAAAAACCCGCTTGCAAAGAAATGACTCCAGAGAACTTAAAAACCCGCTTGCAACGAAATGACTCCAGAGCACTTAAAAACCCGCTTGTAACGAAATGACTCCAGAGCACTTAAAAAACCCGCTTCGAGTTAAATGTCAGAGAAGTATGTACAAACCCGCTTGCAAAGAAATGACTCCAGAGCACGTAAAAACCCGCTTGCAGCGAAATGACTCCAGAGCACTTAAAAACCCGCTTGCAACGAAATGACTCCAGAACACGTAAAAACCCGCTTGCAACGAAATGACTCCAGAGCACTTAAAAACCCACTTACAACGCAATGCCTTCAGAGCACTTAAAAACCCGCTTGCAATGAAATGACTCAAGAGCACTTAAAAACCCGCTTGCAACGAAATGACTCCAGAGCACTAATAACCCGCTTGCAACGAAATGACTCCAGAGAACTTAAAAACCCTCTTGCAACGAAATGACTCCAGAACACTTAAAAACCCGCTTGCAACGAAATGACTACAGAGCACTTAAAAACCCGCTTGCAACGAAATGACTCCAGAACTCTTAAAAACCCGCTTGCAACGAAATGACTCCAGAGCACTTAAAAACCCGCTTAGAACGAAATGCCTTCAGAACACTTAAAAACCCGCTTGCAATGAAATGACTCCAGAGCACTTAAAAACCCGCTTGCAACGAAAAGACTCCAGAGCACTTAAAAACCCGCTTGCAACGAAATGACTCCAGAGCACTTAAAAACCCGCTTGCAACGAAATGACTCCAGAACACTTAAAAACCCGCTTGCAACGAAATGACTCCAGAGCACTTAAAAACCCGCTTGCAATGGAATGACTCCAGAGCACGTAAAAACCGGCTTGCAACAAAATGACTCCAGAGCACTTAAAATACTCGCTTCCAGTTAAATGTCAGAGAAATATGTAAAAACCCGCTTGCAACGAAATGACTCCAGAGCACGTAAAAACCTCTTGCAACGAAATGACTCCAGAGAACTTAAAAAACCGCTTGCAACGAAATGCCTACAGAGCATTTAAAAAACCCGCTTCCAGTGAAATGTCTGAGAAGTATGTAAAAACCCGCTTGCAACGAAATGACTACAGAACACGTAAAAACCCGCTTGCAACGAAATGACTCCAGAGCACTTAAAAACCCGCTTACAACGAAATGCCTTCAGAGCACTTAAAAACCCGCTTGCAACGAAATGACTCCAGAGCACTTAAAAACCCGCTTGCAACGAAATGACTCCAGAGCACTTAAAAACCCGCTTGCAACAAATGACTCCAGAGCACTTAAAAACCCGCTTGCAACGAAATGACTCCAGAGCACTTAAAAACCCGCTTGCAACGAAATGACTCCAGAGCATTTAAAAACCCGCTTACAACTAAATGACTCCAGAGCACTTAAAAACCCGCTTGCAACGAAACGACTCAAGAGTACTTAAAAACCCGCTTGCAACGAAATGCCTATAGAGCACTTAAAAAACCCGCTTCCAGTGAAATGTCTGCGATGTATGTAAAAACCCGCATGCAACGAAATGACTCCAGAGCACGTGAAAACCCGCTTACAACGAAATGACTCCAGAGCACTTAAAAACCCGCTTGCAACGAAATGACTCCAGAGCACTTAAAAACCCGCTTGCAACGAAATGACTCCAGAGCACTTAAAATCCCGCTTGCAACGAAATGACTCCAGAGCACTTAAAAACCCGCTTGCAACGAAATGACTCCAGAGCACTTAAAAATCCGCTTGCAACGAAATGACTCCAGAGCACTTAAAAACCCGCTTGCAACGAAATGACTCCAGAGCACTTAAAAACCCGCTTAGAACGAAATGCCTTCAGAGCACTTAAAAACCCGCTTGCAATGAAATGACTCCAGAGCACTTAAAAACCCGCTTGCAACGAAAAGACTCCAGAGGACTTAAAAACCCGCTTGCAACGAAATGACTCCAGAGCACTTAAAAACCTGCTTGCAACGAAATGACTCCAGAACACTTAAAAACCCGCTTGCAATGAAATGACTCCAGAGCACTTAAAAACCCGCTTGCAATGGAATGACTCCAGAGCACGTAAAAACCGGCTTGCAACAAAATGACTCCAGAGCACTTAAAATACTCGCTTCCAGTTAAATGTCAGAGAAATATGTAAATACCCGCTTGCAACGAAATGACTCCAGAAAACGTAAAAACCGCTTGCAACGAAATGACTCCAGAGAACTTAAAAAACCGCTTGCAACGAAATGCCTACAGAGCATTTAAAAAACCCGCTTCCAGTGAAATGTCTGAGAAGTATGTAAAAACCCGCTTGCAACGAAATGACTCCAGAACACGTAAAAACCCGCTTGCAACGAAATGACTCCAGAGCACTTAAAAACCCGCTTACAACGAAATGCCTTCAGAGCACTTAAAAACCCGCTTGCAACGAAATGACTCCAGAGCACTTAAAAACCCGCTTGCAACGAAATGACTCCAGAGCACTTAAAAACCCGCTTGCAACAAATGACTCCAGAGCACTTAAAAACCCGCTTGCAACGAAATGACTCCAGAGCACTTAAAAACCCGCTTGCAACGAAATGACTCCAGAGCATTTAAAAACCCGCTTCCAACTAAATGACTCCAGAGCACTTAAAAACCCGCTTGCAACGAAACGACTCAAGAGTACTTAAAAACCCGCTTGCAACGAAATGCCTACAGAGCACTTAAAAAACCCGCTTCCAGTGAAATGTCTGCGATGTATGTAAAAACCCGCATGCAACGAAATGACTCCAGAGCACGTGAAAACCCGCTTACAACGAAATGACTCCAGAGCACTTAAAAACCCGCTTGCAACGAAATGACTCCAGAGCACTTAAAAACCCGCTTGCAACGAAATGACTCCAGAGCACTTAAAATCCCGCTTGCAACGAAATGACTCCAGAGCACTTAAAAACCCGCTTGCAACGAAATGACTCCAGAGCACTTAAAAACCCGCTTGCAACGAAATGACTCCAGAGCACTTAAAAACCCGCTTACAACGAAATGACTCCAGAGCACTTAAAAACCCGCTTGCAACGAAATGACTCCAGAACATTTAAAAACCCACTTGCAACGAAATGACTCCAGAGCACTTAAAAACCCGCTTGCAACGAAATGACTCCAGAGAACTTAAAAACCCGCTTGCAACGAAATGACTCCAGAGCACTTAAAAACCCGCTTGCAACGAAATGACTCCAGAGCACGTAAAAACCCGCTTGCAGCGAAATGACTCCAGAGCACTTAAAAACCCGCTTGCAACGAAATGACTCCAGAACACGTAAAAACCCGCTTGCAACGAAATGACTCCAGAGCACTTAAAAACCCACTTACAACGCAATGCCTTCAGAGCACTTAAAAACCCGCTTGCAATGAAATGACTCAAGAGCACTTAAAAACCCGCTTGCAACGAAATGACTCCAGAGCACTAATAACCCGCTTGCAACGAAATGACTCCAGAGAACTTAAAAACCCTCTTGCAACGAAATGACTCCAGAACACTTAAAAACCCGCTTGCAACGAAATGACTACAGAACACTTAAAAACCCACTTGCAACGAAATGACTCCAGAACACTTAAAAACCCGCTTGCAACGAAATGACTCCAGAGCACTTAAAAACCCGCTTAGAACGAAATGCCTTCAGAACACTTAAAAACCCGCTTGCAATGAAATGACTCCAGAGCACTTAAAAACCCGCTTGCAACGAAAAGACTCCAGAGCACTTAAAAACCCGCTTGCAACGAAATGACTCCAGAGCACTTAAAAACCCGCTTGCAACGAAATGACTCCAGAACACTTAAAAACCCGCTTGCAACGAAATGACTCCAGAGCACTTAAAAACCCGCTTGCAATGGAATGACTCCAGAGCACGTAAAAACCGGCTTGCAACAAAATGACTCCAGAGCACTTAAAATACTCGCTTCCAGTTAAATGTCAGAGAAATATGTAAAAACCCGCTTGCAACGAAATGACTCCAGAGCACGTAAAAACCTCTTGCAACGAAATGACTCCAGAGAACTTAAAAAACCGCTTGCAACGAAATGCCTACAGAGCATTTAAAAAACCCGCTTCCAGTGAAATGTCTGAGAAGTATGTAAAAACCCGCTTGCAACGAAATGACTACAGAACACGTAAAAACCCGCTTGCAACGAAATGACTCCAGAGCACTTAAAAACCCGCTTACAACGAAATGCCTTCAGAGCACTTAAAAACCCGCTTGCAACGAAATGACTCCAGAGCACTTAAAAACCCGCTTGCAACGAAATGACTCCAGAGCACTTAAAAACCCGCTTGCAACAAATGACTCCAGAGCACTTAAAAACCCGCTTGCAACGAAATGACTCCAGAGCACTTAAAAACCCGCTTGCAACGAAATGACTCCAGAGCATTTAAAAACCCGCTTACAACTAAATGACTCCAGAGCACTTAAAAACCCGCTTGCAACGAAACGACTCAAGAGTACTTAAAAACCCGCTTGCAACGAAATGCCTACAGAGCACTTAAAAAACCCGCTTCCAGTGAAATGTCTGCGATGTATGTAAAAACCCGCATGCAACGAAATGACTCCAGAGCACGTGAAAACCCGCTTACAACGAAATGACTCCAGAGCACTTAAAAACCCGCTTGCAACGAAATGACTCCAGAGCACTTAAAAACCCGCTTGCAACGAAATGACTCCAGAGCACTTAAAATCCCGCTTGCAACGAAATGACTCCAGAGCACTTAAAAACCCGCTTGCAACGAAATGACTCCAGAGCACTTAAAAATCCGCTTGCAACGAAATGACTCCAGAGCACTTAAAAACCCGCTTGCAACGAAATGACTCCAGAGCACTTAAAAACCCGCTTAGAACGAAATGCCTTCAGAGCACTTAAAAACCCGCTTGCAATGAAATGACTCCAGAGCACTTAAAAACCCGCTTGCAACGAAAAGACTCCAGAGGACTTAAAAACCCGCTTGCAACGAAATGACTCCAGAGCACTTAAAAACCTGCTTGCAACGAAATGACTCCAGAACACTTAAAAACCCGCTTGCAATGAAATGACTCCAGAGCACTTAAAAACCCGCTTGCAATGGAATGACTCCAGAGCACGTAAAAACCGGCTTGCAACAAAATGACTCCAGAGCACTTAAAATACTCGCTTCCAGTTAAATGTCAGAGAAATATGTAAAAACCCGCTTGCAACGAAATGACTCCAGAAAACGTAAAAACCGCTTGCAACGAAATGACTCCAGAGAACTTAAAAAACCGCTTGCAACGAAATGCCTACAGAGCATTTAAAAAACCCGCTTCCAGTGAAATGTCTGAGAAGTATGTAAAAACCCGCTTGCAACGAAATGACTCCAGAACACGTAAAAACCCGCTTGCAACGAAATGACTCCAGAGCACTTAAAAACCCGCTTACAACGAAATGCCTTCAGAGCACTTAAAAACCCGCTTGCAACGAAATGACTCCAGAGCACTTAAAAACCCGCTTGCAACGAAATGACTCCAGAGCACTTAAAAACCCGCTTGCAACAAATGACTCCAGAGCACTTAAAAACCCGCTTGCAACGAAATGACTCCAGAGCACTTAAAAACCCGCTTGCAACGAAATGACTCCAGAGCATTTAAAAACCCGCTTCCAACTAAATGACTCCAGAGCACTTAAAAACCCGCTTGCAACGAAACGACTCAAGAGTACTTAAAAACCCGCTTGCAACGAAATGCCTACAGAGCACTTAAAAAACCCGCTTCCAGTGAAATGTCTGCGATGTATGTAAAAACCCGCATGCAACGAAATGACTCCAGAGCACGTGAAAACCCGCTTACAACGAAATGACTCCAGAGCACTTAAAAACCCGCTTGCAACGAAATGACTCCAGAGCACTTAAAAACCCGCTTGCAACGAAATGACTCCAGAGCACTTAAAATCCCGCTTGCAACGAAATGACTCCAGAGCACTTAAAAACCCGCTTGCAACGAAATGACTCCAGAGCACTTAAAAACCCGCTTGCAACGAAATGACTCCAGAGCACTTAAAAACCCGCTTACAACGAAATGACTCCAGAGCACTTAAAAACCCGCTTGCAACGAAATGACTCCAGAACATTTAAAAACCCACTTGCAACGAAATGACTCCAGAGCACTTAAAAACCCGCTTGCAACGAAATGACTCCAGAGAACTTAAAAATCCGCTTGCAACGAAATGACTCCAGAGCACTTAAAAACCCGCTTGCAACGAAATGACTCCAGAGCACTTCAAAACCCGCTTGCAATGAAATGACTCCAGAATACTTAAAAACCCGCTTGCAACGAAATGACTCCAGAGCACTTAAAAACCCGCTTGCAACGAAATGAATCCAGAGCACTTAAAAACCCGCTTGCAACAAAATGACTCCAGAGCACTTAAAAACCCGCTTGCACCGAAATGACTCCAGAGCACTGAAAAACCCGCTTGCAACGAAATGACTCCAGAGCACTTAAAAACCCGCTTGCAACGAAATGACTCCAGAGCACTTAAAAACCCGCTTGCAACGAAATGACTCCAGAGCACTTAAAAACCCGCTTGCAACGAAATGACTCCAGAGTACTTAAAAACCCGCTTGCAACAAAATGCCTACAGAGCACTTAAAAAACCTAATTCCAGTGAAATGTCTGAGAAGTATGTAAAAACCCGCTTGCAACGAAATTACTCCAGAACACGTAAAAACCCGCTTGCAACGAAATGACTCCAGAGAACTTAAAAACCCGCTTGCAACGAAATGACTCCAGAGCACTTAAAAACCCGCTTGCAACGAAATGACTCCAGAGCACTTAAAAACCCGCTTGCAACGAAATGACTCCAGAGCACTTAAAAACCCGCTTGCAACGAAATGACTCCAGAGCACTTAAAAACCCGCTTGCAAAGAAATGACTCCAGAGAACTTAAAAACCCGCTTGCAACGAAATGACTCCAGAGCACTTAAAAACCCGCTTGTAACGAAATGACTCCAGAGCACTTAAAAAACCCGCTTCGAGTTAAATGTCAGAGAAGTATGTACAAACCCGCTTGCAAAGAAATGACTCCAGAGCACGTAAAAACCCACTTGCAACGAAATGACTCCAGAGCACTTAAAAACCCGCTTGCAGCGAAATGACTCCAGAGCACTTAAAAACCCGCTTGCAACGAAATGACTCCAGAACACGTAAAAACCCGCTTGCAACGAAATGACTCCAGAGCACTTAAAAACCCACTTACAACGCAATGCCTTCAGAGCACTTAAAAACCCGCTTGCAACGAAATGACTCAAGAGCACTTAAAAACCCGCTTGCAACGAAATGACTCCAGAGCACTAATAACCCGCTTGCAACGAAATGACTCCAGAGAACTTAAAAACCCTCTTGCAACAAAATGACCCCAGAACACTTAAAAACCCGCTTGCAACGAAATGACTACAGAGCACTTAAAAACCCGCTTGCAACGAAATGACTCCAGAACACTTAAAAACCCGCTTGCAACGAAATGACTCCAGAGCACTTAAAAACCCGCTTAGAACGAAATGCCTTCAGAACACTTAAAAACCCGCTTGCAATGAAATGACTCCAGAGCACTTAAAAACCCGCTTGCAACGAAAAGACTCCAGAGGACTTAAAAACCCGCTTGCAACGAAATGACTCCAGAACACTTAAAAACCCGCTTGCAACGAAATGACTCCAGAGCACTTAAAAACCCGCGTGCAATGGAATGACTCCAGAGCACGTAAAAACCGGCTTGCAACAAAATGACTCCAGAGCACTTAAAATACTCGCTTCCAGTTAAATGTCAGAGAAATATGTAAAAACCCGCTTGCAACGAAATGACTCCAGAGCACGTAAAAACCTCTTGCAACGAAATGACTCCAGAGAACTTAAAAAACCGCTTGCAACGAAATGCCTACAGAGCATTTAAAAAACCCGCTTCCAGTGAAATGTCTGAGAAGTATGTAAAAACCCGCTTGCAACGAAATGACTCCAGAACACGTAAAAACCCGATTGCAACGAAATGACTCCAGAGCACTTAAAAACCCGCTTACAACGAAATGCCTTCAGAGCACTTAAAAACCCGCTTGCAACGAAATGACTCCAGAGCACTTAAAAACCCGCTTGCAACGAAATGACTCCAGAGCACTTAAAAACCCGCTTGCAACAAATGACTCCAGAGCACTTAAAAACCCGCTTGCAACGAAATGACTCCAGAGCACTTAAAAACCCGCTTGCAACGAAATGACTCCAGAGCACTTAAAAACCCGCTTGCAACGAAACGACTCAAGAGTACTTAAAAACCCGCTTGCAACGAAATGCCTACAGAGCACTTAAAAAACCCGCTTCCAGTGAAATGTCTGCGATGTATGTAAAAACCCGCATGCAACGAAATGACTCCAGAGCACGTGAAAACCCGCTTACAACGAAATGACTCCAGAGCACTTAAAAACCCGCTTGCAACGAAATGACTCCAGAGCACTTAAAAACCCGCTTGCAACGAAATGACTCCAGAGCACTTAAAATCCCGCTTGCAACGAAATGACTCCAGAGCACTTAAAAACCCGCTTGCAACGAAATGACTCCAGAGCACTTAAAAATCCGCTTGCAACGAAATGACTCCAGAGCACTTAAAAACCCGCTTGCAACGAAATGACTCCAGAGCACTTAAAAACCAGCTTGCAACGAAATGACTCCAGAACATTTAAAAACCCACTTGCAACGAAATGACTCCAGAGCACTTAAAAACCCGCTTGCAACGAAATGACTCCAGAGAACTTAAAAACCCGCTTGCAACGAAATGACTCCAGAGTACTTAAAAACCCGCTTGCAACGAAATGCCTCCAGAGCACTTAAAAAACCCGCTTCCAGTGAAATGTCTGAGAAGTATGTAAAAACCCGCTTGCAACGAAATGACTCCAGAGCACGTAAAAACCCGCTATCAACGAAATTACTAAAGAGCACTTAAAAAACCCGCTTCCAGTTAAATGTCAGAGAAGTATGTAAAAACCGGCTTCCAACGAAATGACTCCAGAGCACTAAAAACCCGCTTGCAACGAAATGACTCCAGAGCACTTAAAACCCGCTTGCAACGAAATGACTCCAGAGCACTTAAAAATCCGCTTGCAACGAAATGACTCCAGAGCACTTAAAAAACCCGCTTCCAGTTAAATGTCAGAGAAGTATGTAAAAACCCGCTAGAAACGAAATGACTCCAGAACACTTAAAAACCAGCTTGCAACGAAAAGACTCCAGAGCACTTAAAAACCCGCTTGCAACGAAATAACTCCAGAGCACTTGAAAACCCACTTGCAATGAAATGACTCCAGAGAACTTAAAAACCCGCTTGCAACGAAATGACTCCAGAGCACGTAAAAACCCGCTTGCAACGAAATGACTCCAGAGCACTTAAAAACCCTCTTGCAATGAAATGACTCCAGAGCACTTAAAAACCCTCTTGCAACGAAATGACTCCAGAGCACTTAAAAACCCGCTTGCAACGAAATGACTCCAGAACACTTAAAAACCCGCTTGCAACGAAATGACTCCAGAGCATGTAAAAACCGGCTTGCAACGAAATGACTCCAAAGAACTTAAAAACCCGCTTGCAACGAAATGCCTACAGAGCACTTAAAAAACCCGCTTCCAGTGAAATGTCTGAGAAGTATGTAAAAACCCGCTTGCAACGAAATGACTCCAGAGCACTTAAAAACCCGCTTTCAACTAAATGACTCCAGAGCACTTAAAAATCCGCTTGCAACGAAATGACTCCAGAGCACTTAAAAACCCGCTTGCAACGAAATGACTCCAGAGCACTTCAAAACCCGCTTGCAATGAAATGACTCCAGAATACTTAAAAACCCGCTTGCAACGAAATGACTCCAGAGCACTTAAAAACCCGCTTGCAACGAAATGAATCCAGAGCACTTAAAAACCCGCTTGCAACGAAATGACTCCAGAGCACTTAAAAACCCGCTTGCACCGAAATGACTCCAGAGCACTGAAAAACCCGCTTGCAACGAAATGACTCCAGAGCACTTAAAAACCCGCTTGCAACGAAATGACTCCAGAGCACTTAAAAACCCGCTTGCAACGAAATGACTCCAGAGCACTTAAAAACCTGCTTGCAACGAAATGACTCCAGAACACTTAAAAACCCGCTTGCAACGAAATGACTCCAGAGCACTTAAAAACCCGCTTGCAATGGAATGACTCCAGAGCACGTAAAAACCGGCTTGCAACAAAATTACTCCAGAGCACTTAAAATACTCGCTTCCAGTTAAATGTCAGAGAAATATGTAAAAACCCGCTTGCAACGAAATGACTCCAGAGCACGTAAAAACCTCTTGCAACGAAATGACTCCAGAGAACTTAAAAAACCGCTTGCAACGAAATGCCTACAGAGCATTTAAAAAACCCGCTTCCAGTGAAATGTCTGAGAAGTATGTAAAAACCCGCTTGCAACGAAATGACTCCAGAACACGTAAAAACCCGCTTGCAACGAAATGACTCCAGAGCACTTAAAAACCCGCTTACAACGAAATGCCTTCAGAGCACTTAAAAACCCGCTTGCAACGAAATGACTCCAGAGCACTTAAAAACCCGCTTGCAACGAAATGACTCCAGAGCACTTAAAAACCCGCTTGCCACAAATGACTCCAGAGCACTTAAAAACCCGCTTGCAACGAAATGACTCCAGAGCACTTAAAAACCCGCTTGCAACGAAATGACTCCAGAGCATTTAAAAACCCGCTTCCAACTAAATGACTCCAGAGCACTTAAAAACCCGCTTGCAACGAAACGACTCAAGAGTACTTAAAAACCCGCTTGCAACGAAATGCCTACAGAGCACTTAAAAAACCCGCTTCCAGTGAAATGTCTGCGATGTATGTAAAAACCCGCATGCAACGAAATGACTCCAGAGCACGTGAAAACCCGCTTACAACGAAATGACTCCAGAGCACTTAAAAACCCGCTTTCAACGAAATGACTCCAGAGCACTTAAAAATCCGCTTGCAACGAAATGACTCCAGAGCACTTAAAAACCCGCTTGCAACGAAATGACTCCAGAGCACTTAAAAACCCGCTTGCAACGAAATGACTCCAGATCACTTAAAAACCCGCTTGCAACGAAATGACTCCAGAGCACTTAAAAACCCGCTTGCAACGAAATGACTCCAGAACACTTAAAAACCCGCTTGCAACGAAATGACTCCAGAGCACTTAAAAACCCGCGTGCAATGGAATGACTCCAGAGCACGTAAAAACCGGCTTGCAACAAAATGACTCCAGAGCACTTAAAATACTCGCTTCCAGTTAAATGTCAGAGAAATATGTAAAAACCCGCTTGCAACGAAATGACTCCAGAGCACGTAAAAACCTCTTGCAACGAAATGACTCCAGAGAACTTAAAAAACCGCTTGCAACGAAATGCCTACAGAGCATTTAAAAAACCCGCTTCCAGTGAAATGTCTGAGAAGTATGTAAAAACCCGCTTGCAACGAAATGACTCCAGAACACGTAAAAACCCGCTTGCAACGAAATGACTCCAGAGCACTTAAAAACCCGCTTACAACGAAATGCCTTCAGAGCACTTAAAAACCCGCTTGCAACGAAATGACTCCAGAGCACTTAAAAACCCGCTTGCAACGAAATGACTCCAGAGCACTTAAAAACCCGCTTGCAACAAATGACTCCAGAGCACTTAAAAACCCGCTTGCAACGAAATGACTCCAGAGCACTTAAAAACCCGCTTGCAACGAAATGACTCCAGAGCAATTAAAAACCCGCTTCCAACTAAATGACTCCAGAGCACTTAAAAACCCGCTTGCAACGAAACGACTCAAGAGTACTTAAAAACCCGCTTGCAACGAAATGCCTACAGAGCACTTAAAAAACCCGCTTCCAGTGAAATGTCTGCGATGTATGTAAAAACCCGCATGCAACGAAATGACTCCAGAGCACGTGAAAACCCGCTTACAACGAAATGACTCCAGAGCACTTAAAAACCCGCTTGCAACGAAATGACTCCAGAGCACTTAAAAACCCGCTTGCAACGAAATGACTCCAGAGCACTTAAAATCCCGCTTGCAACGAAATGACTCCAGAGCACTTAAAAACCCGCTTGCAACGAAATGACTCCAGAGCACTTAAAAATCCGCTTGCAACGAAATGACTCCAGAGCACTTAAAAACCCGCTTGCAACGAAATGACTCCAGAGCACTTAAAAACCAGCTTGCAACGAAATGACTCCAGAACATTTAAAAACCCACTTGCAACGAAATGACTCCAGAGCACTTAAAAACCCGCTTGCAACGAAATGACTCCAGAGAACTTAAAAACCCGCTTGCAACGAAATGACTCCAGAGTACTTAAAAACCCGCTTGCAACGAAATGCCTCCAGAGCACTTAAAAAACCCGCTTCCAGTGAAATGTCTGAGAAGTATGTAAAAACCCGCTTGCAACGAAATGACTCCAGAGCACGTAAAAACCCGCTATCAACGAAATTACTAAAGAGCACTTAAAAAACCCGCTTCCAGTTAAATGTCAGAGAAGTATGTAAAAACCGGCTTCCAACGAAATGACTCCAGAGCACTAAAAACCCGCTTGCAACGAAATGACTCCAGAGCACTTAAAACCCGCTTGCAACGAAATGACTCCAGAGCACTTAAAAATCCGCTTGCAACGAAATGACTCCAGAGCACTTAAAAAACCCGCTTCCAGTTAAATGTCAGAGAAGTATGTAAAAACCCGCTAGAAACGAAATGACTCCAGAACACTTAAAAACCAGCTTGCAACGAAAAGACTCCAGAGCACTTAAAAACCCGCTTGCAACGAAATAACTCCAGAGCACTTGAAAACCCACTTGCAATGAAATGACTCCAGAGAACTTAAAAACCTGCTTGCAACGAAATGACTCCAGAGCACGTAAAAACCCGCTTGCAACGAAATGACTCCAGAGCACTTAAAAACCCTCTTGCAATGAAATGACTCCAGAGCACTTAAAAACCCTCTTGCAACGAAATGACTCCAGAGCACTTAAAAACCCGCTTGCAACGAAATGACTCCAGAACACTTAAAAACCCGCTTGCAACGAAATGACTCCAGAGCATGTAAAAACCGGCTTGCAACGAAATGACTCCAAAGAACTTAAAAACCCGCTTGCAACGAAATGCCTACAGAGCACTTAAAAAACCCGCTTCCAGTGAAATGTCTGAGAAGTATGTAAAAACCCGCTTGCAACGAAATGACTCCAGAGCACTTAAAAACCCGCTTTCAACGAAATGACTCCAGAGCACTTAAAAATCCGCTTGCAACGAAATGACTCCAGAGCACTTAAAAACCCGCTTGCAACGAAATGACTCCAGAGCACTTCAAAACCCGCTTGCAATGAAATGACTCCAGAATACTTAAAAACCCGCTTGCAACGAAATGACTCCAGAGCACTTAAAAACCCGCTTGCAACGAAATGAATCCAGAGCACTTAAAAACCCGCTTGCAACGAAATGACTCCAGAGCACTTAAAAACCCGCTTGCACCGAAATGACTCCAGAGCACTGAAAAACCCGCTTGCAACGAAATGACTCCAGAGCACTTAAAAACCCGCTTGCAACGAAATGACTCCAGAGCACTTAAAAACCCGCTTGCAACGAAATGACTCCAGAGCACTTAAAAACCTGCTTGCAACGAAATGACTCCAGAACACTTAAAAACCCGCTTGCAACGAAATGACTCCAGAGCACTTAAAAACCCGCTTGCAATGGAATGACTCCAGAGCACGTAAAAACCGGCTTGCAACAAAATTACTCCAGAGCACTTAAAATACTCGCTTCCAGTTAAATGTCAGAGAAATATGTAAAAACCCGCTTGCAACGAAATGACTCCAGAGCACGTAAAAACCTCTTGCAACGAAATGACTCCAGAGAACTTAAAAACCCGCTTGCACCGAAATGACTCCAGAGCACTGAAAAACCCGCTTGCAACGAAATGACTCCAGAGCACTTAAAAACCCGCTTGCAACGAAATGACTCCAGAGCACTTAAAAACCCGCTTGCAACGAAATGACTCCAGAGCACTTAAAAACCTGCTTGCAACGAAATGACTCCAGAACACTTAAAAACCCGCTTGCAACGAAATGACTCCAGAGCACTTAAAAACCCGCTTGCAATGGAATGACTCCAGAGCACGTAAAAACCGGCTTGCAACAAAATTACTCCAGAGCACTTAAAATACTCGCTTCCAGTTAAATGTCAGAGAAATATGTAAAAACCCGCTTGCAACGAAATGACTCCAGAGCACGTAAAAACCTCTTGCAACGAAATGACTCCAGAGAACTTAAAAACCCGCTTGCAACGAAATGACTCCAGAACACGTAAAAACCCGCTTGCAACGAAATGACTCCAGAGCACTTAAAAACCCGCTTACAACGAAATGCCTTCAGAGCACTTAAAAACCCGCTTGCAACGAAATGACTCCAGAGCACTTAAAAACCCGCTTGCAACGAAATGACTCCAGAGCACTTAAAAACCCGCTTGCCACAAATGACTCCAGAGCACTTAAAAACCCGCTTGCAACGAAATGACTCCAGAGCACTTAAAAACCCGCTTGCAACGAAATGACTCCAGAGCATTTAAAAACCCGCTTCCAACTAAATGACTCCAGAGCACTTAAAAACCCGCTTGCAACGAAACGACTCAAGAGTACTTAAAAACCCGCTTGCAACGAAATGCCTACAGAGCACTTAAAAAACCCGCTTCCAGTGAAATGTCTGCGATGTATGTAAAAACCCGCATGCAACGAAATGACTCCAGAGCACGTGAAAACCCGCTTACAACGAAATGACTCCAGAGCACTTAAAAACCCGCTTTCAACGAAATGACTCCAGAGCACTTAAAAATCCGCTTGCAACGAAATGACTCCAGAGCACTTAAAAACCCGCTTGCAACGAAATGACTCCAGAGCACTTCAAAACCCGCTTGCAATGAAATGACTCCAGAATACTTAAAAACCCGCTTGCAACGAAATGACTCCAGAGCACTTAAAAACCCGCTTGCAACGAAATGAATCCAGAGCACTTAAAAACCCGCTTGCAACAAAATGACTCCAGAGCACTTAAAAACCCGCTTGCAACGAAATGACTCCAGAGCACTGAAAAACCCGCTTGCAACGAAATGACTCCAGAGCACTTAAAAACCCGCTTGCAACGAAATGACTCCAGAGCACTTAAAAAACCGCTTGCAACGAAATGACTCCAGAGCACTTAAAAACCCGCTTGCAACGAAATGACTCCAGAGTACTTAAAAACCCGCTTGCAACAAAATGCCTACAGAGCACTTAAAAAACCTAATTCCAGTGAAATGTCTGAGAAGTATGTAAAAACCCGCTTGCAACGAAATTACTCCAGAACACGTAAAAACCCGCTTGCAACGAAATGACTCCAGAGAACTTAAAAACCCGCTTGCAACGAAATGACTCCAGAGCACTTAAAAACCCGCTTGCAACGAAATGACTCCAGAGCACTTAAAAACCCGCTTGCAACGAAATGACTCCAGAGCACTTAAAAACCCGCTTGCAACGAAATGACTCCAGAGCACTTAAAAACCCGCTTGCAAAGAAATGACTCCAGAGAACTTAAAAACCCGCTTGCAACGAAATGACTCCAGAGCACTTAAAAACCCGCTTGTAATGAAATGACTCCAGAGCACTTAAAAAACCCGCTTCGAGTTAAATGTCAGAGAAGTATGTACAAACCCGCTTGCAAAGAAATGACTCCAGAGCACGTAAAAACCCGCTTGCAACGAAATGACTCCAGAGCACTTAAAAACCCGCTTGCAGCGAAATGACTCCAGAGCACTTAAAAACCCGCTTGCAACGAAATGACTCCAGAACACGTAAAAACCCGCTTGCAACGAAATGACTCCAGAGCACTTAAAAACCCACTTACAACGCAATGCCTTCAGAGCACTTAAAAACCCGCTTGCAACGAAATGACTCAAGAGCACTTAAAAACCCGCTTGCAACGAAATGACTCCAGAGCACTAATAACCCGCTTGCAACGAAATGACTCCAGAGAACTTAAAAACCCTCTTGCAACGAAATGACTCCAGAACACTTAAAAACCCGCTTGCAACGAAATGACTACAGAGCACTTAAAAACCCGCTTGCAACGAAATGACTCCAGAAAACTTAAAAACCCGCTTGCAACGAAATGACTCCAGAGCACTTAAAAACCCGCTTAGAACGAAATGCCTTCAGAACACTTAAAAACCCGCTTGCAATGAAATGACTCCAGAGCACTTAAAAACCCGCTTGCAACGAAAAGACTCCAGAGGACTTAAAAACCCGCTTGCAACGAAATGACTCCAGAACACTTAAAAACCCGCTTGCAACGAAATGACTCCAGAGCACTTAAAAACCCGCTTGCAATGGAATGACTCCAGAGCACGTAAAAACCGGCTTGCAACAAAATGACTCCAGAGCACTTAAAATACTTGCTTCCAGTTAAATGTCAGAGAAATATGTAAAAACCCGCTTGCAACGAAATGACTCCAGAGCACGTAAAAACCTCTTGCAACGAAATGACTCCAGAGAACTTAAAAAACCGCTTGCAACGAAATGCCTACAGAGCATTTAAAAAACCCGCTTCCAGTGAAATGTCTGAGAAGTATGTAAAAACCCGCTTGCAACGAAATGACTCCAGAACACGTAAAAACCCGCTTGCAACGAAATGACTCCAGAGCACTTAAAAACCCGCTTACAACGAAATGCCTTCAGAGCACTTAAAAACCCGCTTGCAACGAAATGACTCCAGAGCACTTAAAAACCCGCTTGCAACGAAATGACTCCAGAGCACTTAAAAACCCGCTTGCAACAAATGACTCCAGAGCACTTAAAAACCCGCTTGCAACGAAATGACTCCAGAGCACTTAAAAACCCGCTTGCAACGAAATGACTCCAGAGCATTTAAAAACCCGCTTCCAACTAAATGACTCCAGAGCACTTAAAAACCCGCTTGCAACGAAACGACTCAAGAGTACTTAAAAACCCGCTTGCAACGAAATGCCTACAGAGCACTTAAAAAACCCGCTTCCAGTGAAATGTCTGCGATGTATGTAAAAACCCGCATGCAACGAAATGACTCCAGAGCACGTGAAAACCCGCTTACAACGAAATGACTCCAGAGCACTTAAAAACCCGCTTGCAACGAAATGACTCCAGAGCACTTAAAAACCCGCTTGCAACGAAATGACTCCAGAGCACTTAAAATCCCGCTTGCAACGAAATGACTCCAGAGCACTTAAAAACCCGCTTGCAACGAAATGACTCCAGAGCACTTAAAAATCCGCTTGCAACGAAATGACTCCAGAGCACTTAAAAACCCGCTTGCAACGAAATGACTCCAGAGCACTTAAAAACCAGCTTGCAACGAAATGACTCCAGAACATTTAAAAACCCACTTGCAACGAAATGACTCCAGAGCACTTAAAAACCCGCTTGCAACGAAATGACTCCAGAGAACTTAAAAACCCGCTTGCAACGAAATGACTCCAGAGTACTTAAAAACCCGCTTGCAACGAAATGCCTCCAGAGCACTTAAAAAACCCGCTTCCAGTGAAATGTCTGAGAAGTATGTAAAAACCCGCTTGCAACGAAATGACTCCAGAGCACGTAAAAACCCGCTATCAACGAAATTACTAAAGAGCACTTAAAAAACCCGCTTCCAGTTAAATGTCAGAGAAGTATGTAAAAACCGGCTTCCAACGAAATGACTCCAGAGCACTAAAAACCCGCTTGCAACGAAATGACTCCAGAGCACTTAAAACCCGCTTGCAACGAAATGACTCCAGAGCACTTAAAAATCCGCTTGCAACGAAATGACTCCAGAGCACTTAAAAAACCCGCTTCCAGTTAAATGTCAGAGAAGTATGTAAAAACCCGCTAGAAACGAAATGACTCCAGAGCACTAAAAACCAGCTTGCAACGAAAAGACTCCAGAGCACTTAAAAACCCGCTTGCAACGAAATAACTCCAGAGCACTTGAAAACCCACTTGCAATGAAATGACTCCAGAGAACTTAAAAACCCGCTTGCAACGAAATGACTCCAGAGCACGTAAAAACCCGCTTGCAACGAAATGACTCCAGAGCACTTAAAAACCCTCTTGCAATGAAATGACTCCAGAGCACTTAAAAACCCTCTTGCAACGAAATGACTCCAGAGCACTTAAAAACCCGCTTGCAACGAAATGACTCCAGAACACTTAAAAACCCGCTTGCAACGAAATGACTCCAGAGCATGTAAAAACCGGCTTGCAACGAAATGACTCCAGAGAACTTAAAAACCCGCTTGCAACGAAATGCCTACAGAGCACTTAAAAAACCCGCTTCCAGTGAAATGTCTGAGAAGTATGTAAAAACCCGCTTGCAACGAAATGACTCCAGAGCACTTAAAAACCCGCTTGCAACGAAATGACTCCAGAGTACTTAAAAACCCGCTTGCAACGAAATGCCTACAGAGCACTTAAAAAACCCGCTTCCAGTGAAATGTCTGAGAAGTATGTAAAAACCCGCTTGCAACGAAATGACTCCAGAACACGTAAAAACCCGCTTGCAACGAAATGACTCCAGAGCACTTAAAAACCCGCTTACAACGAAATGCCTTCAGAGCACTTAAAAACCCGCTTGCAACGAAAAGACTCCAGAGGACTTAAAAACCCGCTTGCAACGAAATGACTCCAGAGCACTTAAAAACCCGCTTGCAACGAAATGACTCCAGAACACTTAAAAACCCGCTTGCAACGAAATGACTCCAGAGCACTTAAAAACCCGCTTGCAATGGAATGACTCCAGAGCATGTAAAAACCGGCTTGCAACAAAATGACTCCAGAGCACTTAAAATACTCGCTTCCAGTGAAATGTCTGAGAAGTATGTAAAAACCCGCTTGCAACGAAATGACTCCAGAACACGTAAAAACCCGCTTGCAACGAAATGACTCCAGAGCACTTAAAAACCCGCTTACAACGAAATGCCTTCAGAGCACTTAAAAACCCGCTTGCAACGAAATGACTCCAGAGCACTTAAAAACCCGCTTGCAACGAAATGACTCCAGAGTATTTAAAAACCCGCTTGCAACGAAATGACTCCAGAGCACTTAAAAACCCGCTTGCAACGAAATGACTCCAGAACACTTAAAAACCCGCTTGCAACGAAATGACTCCAGAGCACTTAAAAACCCGCTTGCAACGAAATGACTCCAGAGCACTTAAAAACCCGCTTGCAACGAAATGACTCCAGAGCACTTAAAAACCCGCTTGCAACGAAATGACTCCAGAGCACTTAAAAACCCGCTTGCATTAAATGAATCCAGAGCACTTAAAAACCCGCTTGCAACGAAATGACTCCAGAGTATTTAAAAACCCGCTTGCAACGAAATGACTCCAGAGCACTTAAAAACCCGCTTGCAACGAAATGACTCCAGAACACTTAAAAACCCGCTTGCAACGAAATGACTCCAGAGCACTTAAAAACCCGCTTGCAACGAAATGACTCCAGAGCACTTGAAAACCCGCTTGCAACGAAATGACTCCAGAGCACTTAAAAACCTGCTTGCAACGAAATGACTCCAGAGCACTTAAAAACCCGCTTGCATGAAATGACTCCAGAGCACTTAAAAACCCGCTTGCAACGAAATGACTCCAGAGTACTTAAAAACCCGCTTGCAACGAAATGCCTACAGAGCACTTAAAAAACCCGCTTCCAGTGAAATGTCTGAGAAGTATGTAAAAACCCGCTTGCAACGAAATGACTCCAGAACACGTAAAAACCCGCTTGCAACGAAATGACTCCAGAGCACTTAAAAACCCCCTTACAACGAAATGCCTTCAGAGCACTTAAAAACCCGCTTGCAACGAAAAGACTCCAGAGGACTTAAAAACCCGCTTGCAACGAAAAGACTCCAGAGGACTTAAAAACCCGCTTGCAACGAAATGACTCCAGAGCACTTAAAAACCCGCTTGCAACGAAATGACTCCAGAGCACTTAAAAACCCGCTTGCAATGGAATGACTCCAGAGCACGTAAAAACCGGCTTGCAACAAAATGACTCCAGAGCACTTAAAATACTTGCTTCCAGTTAAACGTCAGAGAAATATGTAAAAACCCGCTTGCAACGAAATGACTCCAGAGCACGTAAAAACCTCTTGCAACGAAATGACTCCAGAGAACTTAAAAAACCGCTTGCAACGAAATGCCTTCAGAGCACTTAAAAACCCGCTTGCAACGAAATGACTCCAGAGCACTTAAAAACCCGCTTGCAACGAAATGACTCCAGAGTATTTAAAAACCCGCTTGCAACGAAATGACTCCAGAGCACTTAAAAACCCGCTTGCAACGAAATGACTCCAGAACACTTAAAAACCCGCTTGCAACGAAATGACTCCAGAGCACTTAAAAACCCGCTTGCAACGAAATGACTCCAGAGCACTTAAAAACCCGCTTGCAACGAAATGACTCCAGAGCACTTAAAAACCCGCTTGCAACGAAATGACTCCAGAGCACTTAAAAACCCGCTTGCATTAAATGAATCCAGAGCACTTAAAAACCCGCTTGCAACGAAATGACTCCAGAGTATTTAAAAACCCGCTTGCAACGAAATGACTCCAGAGCACTTAAAAACCCGCTTGCAACGAAATGACTCCAGAACACTTAAAAACCCGCTTGCAACGAAATGACTCCAGAGCACTTAAAAACCCGCTTGCAACGAAATGACTCCAGAGCACTTAAAAACCCGCTTGCAACGAAATGACTCCAGAGCACTTAAAAACCTGCTTGCAACGAAATGACTCCAGAGCACTTAAAAACCCGCTTGCATGAAATGACTCCAGAGCACTTAAAAACCCGCTTGCAACGAAATGACTCCAGAGTACTTAAAAACCCGCTTGCAACGAAATGCCTACAGAGCACTTAAAAAACCCGCTTCCAGTGAAATGTCTGAGAAGTATGTAAAAACCCGCTTGCAACGAAATGACTCCAGAACACGTAAAAACCCGCTTGCAACGAAATGACTCCAGAGCACTTAAAAACCCCCTTACAACGAAATGCCTTCAGAGCACTTAAAAACCCGCTTGCAACGAAAAGACTCCAGAGGACTTAAAAACCCGCTTGCAACGAAAAGACTCCAGAGGACTTAAAAACCCGCTTGCAACGAAATGACTCCAGAGCACTTAAAAACCCGCTTGCAACGAAATGACTCCAGAGCACTTAAAAACCCGCTTGCAATGGAATGACTCCAGAGCACGTAAAAACCGGCTTGCAACAAAATGACTCCAGAGCACTTAAAATACTTGCTTCCAGTTAAATGTCAGAGAAATATGTAAAAACCCGCTTGCAACGAAATGACTCCAGAGCACGTAAAAACCTCTTGCAACGAAATGACTCCAGAGAACTTAAAAAACCGCTTGCAACGAAATGCCTACAGAGCATTTAAAAAACCCGCTTCCAGTGAAATGTCTGAGAAGTATGTAAAAACCCGCTTGCAACGAAATGACTCCAGAACACGTAAAAACCCGCTTGCAACGAAATGACTCCAGAGCACTTAAAAACCCGCTTACAACGAAATGCCTTCAGAGCACTTAAAAACCCGCTTGCAACGAAATGACTCCAGAGCACTTAAAAACCCGCTTGCAACGAAATGACTCCAGAGCACTTAAAAACCCGCTTGTAACAAATGACTCCAGAGCACTTAAAAACCCGCTTGCAACGAAATGACTCCAGAGCACTTAAACACCCGCTTGCAACGAAATGACTCCAGAGCATTTAAAAACCCGCTTCCAACTAAATGACTCCAGAGCACTTAAAAACCCGCTTGCAACGAAACGACTCAAGAGTACTTAAAAACCCGCTTGCAACGAAATGCCTACAGAGCACTTAAAAAACCCGCTTCCAGTGAAATGTCTGCGATGTATGTAAAAACCCGCATGCAACGAAATGACTCCAGAGCACGTGAAAACCCGCTTACAACGAAATGACTCCAGAGCACTTAAAAACCCGCTTGCAACGAAATGACTCCAGAGCACTTAAAAACCCGCTTGCAACGAAATGACTCCAGAGCACTTAAAATCCCGCTTGCAACGAAATGACTCCAGAGCACTTAAAAACCCGCTTGCAACGAAATGACTCCAGAGCACTTAAAAATCCGCTTGCAACGAAATGACTCCAGAGCACTTAAAAACCCGCTTGCAACGAAATGACTCCAGAGCACTTAAAAACCAGCTTGCAACGAAATGACTCCAGAACATTTAAAAACCCACTTGCAACGAAATGACTCCAGAGCACTTAAAAACCCGCTTGCAACGAAATGACTCCAGAGAACTTAAAAACCCGCTTGCAACGAAATGACTCCAGAATACTTAAAAACCCGCTTGCAACGAAATGCCTCCAGAGCACTTAAAAAACCCACTTCCAGTGAAATGTCTGAGAAGTATGTAAAAACCCGCTTGCAACGAAATGACTCCAGAGCACGTAAAAACCCGCTATCAACGAAATTACTAAAGAGCACTTAAAAAACCCGCTTCCAGTTAAATGTCAGAGAAGTATGTAAAAACCGGCTTCCAACGAAATGACTCCAGAGCACTAAAAACCAGCTTGCAACGAAAAGACTCCAGAGCACTTAAAAACCCGCTTGCAACGAAATAACTCCAGAGCACTTGAAAACCCACTTGCAATGAAATGACTCCAGAGAACTTAAAAACCCGCTTGCAACGAAATGACTCCAGAGCACGTAAAAACCCGCTTGCAACGAAATGACTCCAGAGCACTTAAAAACCCTCTTGCAATGAAATGACTCCAGAGCACTTAAAAACCCTCTTGCAACGAAATGACTCCAGAGCACTTAAAAACCCGCTTGCAACGAAATGACTCCAGAACACTTAAAAACCCGCTTGCAACGAAATGACTCCAGAGCATGTAAAAACCGGCTTGCAACGAAATGACTCCAGAGAACTTAAAAACCCGCTTGCAACGAAATGCCTACAGAGCACTTAAAAAACCCGCTTCCAGTGAAATGTCTGAGAAGTATGTAAAAACCCGCTTGCAACGAAATGACTCCAGAGTACTTAAAAACCCGCTTGCAACGAAATGACTCCAGAGTACTTAAAAACCCGCTTGCAACGAAATGCCTACAGAGCACTTAAAAAACCCGCTTCCAGTGAAATGTCTGAGAAGTATGTAAAAACCCGCTTGCAACGAAATGACTCCAGAACACGTAAAAACCCGCTTGCAACGAAATGACTCCAAAGCACTTAAAAACCCGCTTACAACGAAATGCCTTCAGAGCACTTAAAAACCCGCTTGCAACGAAAAGACTCCAGAGGACTTAAAAACCCGCTTGCAACGAAATGACTCCAGAGCACTTAAAAACCCGCTTGCAACGAAATGACTCCAGAGCACTTAAAAACCTGCTTGCAACGAAATGACTCCAGAGCACTTAAAAACCCGCTTGCATGAAATGACTCCAGAGCACTTAAAAACCCGCTTGCAACGAAATGACTCCAGAGTACTTAAAAACCCGCTTGCAACGAAATGCCTACAGAGCACTTAAAAAACCCGCTTCCAGTGAAATGTCTGAGAAGTATGTAAAAACCCGCTTGCAACGAAATGACTCCAGAACACGTAAAAACCCGCTTGCAACGAAATGACTCCAGAGCACTTAAAAACCCCCTTACAACGAAATGCCTTCAGAGCACTTAAAAACCCGCTTGCAACGAAAAGACTCCAGAGGACTTAAAAACCCGCTTGCAACGAAAAGACTCCAGAGGACTTAAAAACCCGCTTGCAACGAAATGACTCCAGAGCACTTAAAAACCCGCTTGCAACGAAATGACTCCAGAGCACTTAAAAACCCGCTTGCAATGGAATGACTCCAGAGCACGTAAAAACCGGCTTGCAACAAAATGACTCCAGAGCACTTAAAATACTTGCTTCCAGTTAAATGTCAGAGAAATATGTAAAAACCCGCTTCCAACGAAATGACTCCAGAGCACGTAAAAACCTCTTGCAACGAAATGACTCCAGAGAACTTAAAAAACCGCTTGCAACGAAATGCCTACAGAGCATTTAAAAAACCCGCTTCCAGTGAAATGTCTGAGAAGTATGTAAAAACCCGCTTGCAACGAAATGACTCCAGAACACGTAAAAACCCACTTGCAACGAAATGACTCCAGAGCACTTAAAAACCCGCTTACAACGAAATGCCTTCAGAGCACTTAAAAACCCGCTTGCAACGAAATGACTCCAGAGCACTTAAAAACCCGCTTGCAACGAAATGACTCCAGAGCACTTAAAAACCCGCTTGCAACAAATGACTCCAGAGCACTTAAAAACCCGCTTGCAACGAAATGACTCCAGAGCACTTAAAAACCCGCTTGCAACGAAATGACTCCAGAGCATTTAAAAACCCGCTTCCAACTAAATGACTCCAGAGCACTTAAAAACCCGCTTGCAACGAAACGACTCAAGAGTACTTAAAAACCCGCTTGCAACGAAATGCCTACAGAGCACTTAAAAAACCCGCTTCCAGTGAAATGTCTGCGATGTATGTAAAAACCCGCATGCAACGAAATGACTCCAGAGCACGTGAAAACCCGCTTACAACGAAATGACTCCAGAGCACTTAAAAACCCGCTTGCAACGAAATGACTCCAGAGCACTTAAAAACCCGCTTGCAACGAAATGACTCCAGAGCACTTAAAATCCCGCTTGCAACGAAATGACTCCAGAGCACTTAAAAACCCGCTTGCAACGAAATGACTCCAGAGCACTTAAAAATCCGCTTGCAACGAAATGACTCCAGAGCACTTAAAAACCCGCTTGCAACGAAATGACTCCAGAGCACTTAAAAACCAGCTTGCAACGAAATGACTCCAGAACATTTAAAAACCCACTTGCAACGAAATGACTCCAGAGCACTTAAAAACCCGCTTTCAACGAAATGACTCCAGAGAACTTAAAAACCCGCTTGCAACGAAATGACTCCAGAGTACTTAAAAACCCGCTTGCAACGAAATGCCTCCAGAGCACTTAAAAAACCCGATTCCAGTGAAATGTCTGAGAAGTATGTAAAAACCCGCTTGCAACGAAATGACTCCAGAGCACGTAAAAACCCGCTATCAACGAAATTACTAAAGAGCACTTAAAAAACCCGCTTCCAGTTAAATGTCAGAGAAGTATGTAAAAACCGGCTTCCAACGAAATGACTCCAGAGCACTAAAAACCCGCTTGCAACGAAATAACTCCAGAGCACTTGAAAACCCACTTGCAATGAAATGACTCCAGAGAACTTAAAAACCCGCTTGCAACGAAATGACTCCAGAGCACGTAAAAACCCGCTTGCAACGAAATGACTCCAGAGCACTTAAAAACCCTCTTGCAATGAAATGACTCCAGAGCACTTAAAAACCCTCTTGCAACGAAATGACTCCAGAGCACTTAAAAACCCGCTTGCAACGAAATGACTCCAGAACACTTAAAAACCCGCTTGCAACGAAATGACTCCAGAGCATGTAAAAACCGGCTTGCAACGAAATGACTCCAGAGAACTTAAAAACCCGCTTGCAACGAAATGCCTACAGAGCACTTAAAAAACCCGCTTCCAGTGAAATGTCTGAGAAGTATGTAAAAACCCGCTTGCAACGAAATGACTCCAGAGCACTTAAAAACCCGCTTGCAACGAAATGACTCCAGAGTACTTAAAAACCCGCTTGCAACGAAATGCCTACAGAGCACTTAAAAAACCCGCTTCCAGTGAAATGTCTGAGAAGTATGTAAAAACCCGCTTGCAACGAAATGACTCCAGAACACGTAAAAACCCGCTTGCAACGAAATGACTCCAGAGCACTTAAAAACCCGCTTACAACGAAATGCCTTCAGAGCACTTAAAAACCCGCTTGCAACGAAAAGACTCCAGAGGACTTAAAAACCCGCTTGCAACGAAATGACTCCAGAGCACTTAAAAACCCGCTTGCAACGAAATGACTCCAGAACACTTAAAAACCCGCTTGCAACGAAATGACTCTAGAGCACTTAAAAACCCGCTTGCAATGGAATGACTCCAGAGCATGTAAAAACCGGCTTGCAACAAAATGACTCCAGAGCACTTAAAATACTCGCTTCCAGTGAAATGTCTGAGAAGTATGTAAAAACCCGGTTGCAACGAAATGACTCCAGAACACGTAAAAACCCGCTTGCAACGAAATGACTCCAGAGCACTTAAAAACCCGCTTACAACGAAATGCCTTCAGAGCACTTAAAAACCCGCTTGCAACGAAATGACTCCAGAGCACTTAAAAACCCGCTTGCAACGAAATGACTCCAGAGTATTTAAAAACCCGCTTGCAACGAAATGACTCCAGAGCACTTAAAAACCCGCTTGCAACGAAATGACTCCAGAACACTTAAAAACCCGCTTGCAACGAAATGACTCCAGTGCACTTAAAAACCCGCTTGCAACGAAATGACTCCAGAGCACTTAAAAACCCGCTTGCAACGAAATGACTCCAGAGCACTTAAAAACCCGCTTGCAACGAAATGACTCCAGAGCACTTAAAAACCCGCTTGCATTAAATGAATCCAGAGCACTTAAAAACCCGCTTGCAACGAAATGACTCCAGAGCATTTAAAAACCCGCTTGCAACGAAATGACTCCAGAGCACTTAAAAACCCGCTTGCAACGAAATGACTCCAGAACACTTAAAAACCCGCTTGCAACGAAATGACTCCAGAGCACTTAAAAACCCGCTTGCAACGAAATGACTCCAGAGCACTTAAAAACCCGCTTGCAACGAAATGACTCCAGAGCACTTAAAAACCTGCTTGCAACGAAATGACTCCAGAGCACTTAAAAACCCGCTTGCATGAAATGACTCCAGAGCACTTAAAAACCCGCTTGCAACGAAATGACTCCAGAGTACTTAAAAACCCGCTTGCAACGAAATGCCTACAGAGCACTTAAAAAACCCGCTTCCAGTGAAATGTCTGAGAAGTATGTAAAAACCCGCTTGCAACGAAATGACTCCAGAACACGTAAAAACCCGCTTGCAACGAAATGACTCCAGAGCACTTAAAAACCCCCTTACAACGAAATGCCTTCAGAGCACTTAAAAACCCGCTTGCAACGAAAAGACTCCAGAGGACTTAAAAACCCGCTTGCAACGAAATGACTCCAGAGCCTTAAAAACCCGCTTGCAACGAAATGACTCCAGAACACTTAAAAACCCGCTTACAACGAAATGACTCCAGAGCACTTAAAAACCCGCTTGCAATGGAATGACTCCAGAGCACGTAAAAACCGGCTTGCAACAAAATGACTCCAGAGCACTTAAAATACTCGCTTCCAGTTAAATGTCAGAGAAATATGTAAAAACCCGCTTGCAACGAAATGACTCCAGAGCACGTAAAAACCCGCTTGCAACGAAATGACTCCAGAGTACTTAAAAACCCGCTTACAACGAAATGCCTTCAGAGCACTTAAAAACCCGCTTGCAACGAAATGACTCCAGAGCACTTAAAAACCCGCTTGCAACGAAATGACACCAGAGCACTTAAAAACCCGCTTGCAACGAAATGACTCCAGAACACTTAAAAACCCGCTTGCAACGAAATGAGTCCAGAGCACTTAAAAACCCGCTTGCAACGAAATGACTCCAGAGAACTTAAAAACCCGCGTGCAACGAAATGACTCCAGAGCACTTAAAAACCCGCTTGCAACGAAATGACTCCAGAGCACTTAAAAAACCCGCTTCCAGTTAAATGTCAGAGAAGTATGTACAAACCCGCTTGCAACGAAATGACTCCAGAGCACGTAAAAACCCGCTTGTAACGAAATGACCCCAGAGTACTTAAAAACCCGCTTGATATGAAATGCCTCCAAAGCATTTAAAAAACCCGCTTCCAGTGAAATGTCTGAGAAGTATGTAAAAACCCGCTTGCAACAAAATGACTCCAGAACACGTAAAAACCCGCTTGCAACGAAATGACTCCAGAGCACTTAAAAACCCGCTTACAACGAAATGCCTTCAGAGCACTTAAAAACCCGCTTGCAACGAAAAGACTCGAGAGGACTTAAAAACCAGCTTGCAACGAAATGACTCCAGAGCACTTAAAAACCCGCTTGCAACGAAATGACTCCAGAGCACTTAAAAACCCGCTTGCAACGAAATTACTCCAGAGCACTTAAAAACCCGCTTGCAAAGAAATGACTCCAGAGAACTTAAAAACCCGCTTGCAACGAAATGACTCCAGAGCACTTAAAAACCCGCTTGCAACGAAATGACTCCAGAGCACTTAAAAAACCCGCTTCCAGTTAAATGTCAGAGAAGTATGTAAAAACCCGCTTGCAACGAAATGACTCCAGAGCACGTAAAAACCCGCTTGCAACGAAATGACTCCAGAGCACTTAAAAACCCGCTTGCAACGAAATGACTCCAGAGTACTTAAAAACCCGCTTGCAACGAAATGCCTCCAGAGCACTTAAAAAACCCGCTTCCAGTGAAATGTCTGAGAAGTATGTAAAAACCCGCTTGCAACGAAATGACTCCAGAGCACGTAAAAACCCGCTATCAACGAAATTACTAAAGAGCACATAAAAAACCCGCTTCCAGTTAAATGTCAGAGAAGTATGTAAAAACCGGCTTCCAACGAAATGACTCCAGAGCACTAAAAACCCGCTTGCAACGAAATGACTACAGAGCAATTAAAACCCGCTTGCAACGAAATGACTCCAGAGCACTTAAAAAACCCGCTTCCAGTTAAATGTCAGAGAAGTATGTAAAAACCCGCTAGAAACGAAATGACTCCAGAACACTTAAAAACCAGCTTGCAACGAAAAGACTCCAGAGCACTTAAAAACCCGCTTGCAACGAAATAACTCCAGAGCACTTGAAAACCCACTTGCAATGAAATGACTCCAGAGAACTTAAAAACCCGCTTGCAACGAAATGACTCCAGAGCACGTAAAAACCCGCTTGCAACGAAATGACTCCAGAGCACTTAAAAACCCTCTTGCAATGAAATGACTCCAGAGCACTTAAAAACCCTCTTGCAACGAAATGACTCCAGAGCACTTAAAAACCCGCTTGCAACGAAATGACTCCAGAACACTTAAAAACCCGCTTGCAACGAAATGACTCCAGAGCATGTAAAAACCGGCTTGCAACGAAATGACTCCAGAGAACTTAAAAACCCGCTTGCAACGAAATGCCTACAGAGCACTTAAAAAACCCGCTTCCAGTGAAATGTCTGAGAAGTATGTAAAAACCCGCTTGCAACAAAATGACTCCAGAACACGGAAAAACCCGCTTGCAACGAAATGACTCCAGAGCACTTAAAAACCCGCTTACAACGAAATGCCTTCAGAGCACTTAAAAACCCGCTTGCAACGAAATGACTCCAGAGCACTTAAAAACCCGCTTGCAACGAAATGACTCCAGAGTATTTAAAAACCCGCTTGCAACGAAATGACTCCAGAGCACTTAAAAACCCGCTTGCAACGAAATGACTCCAGAACACTTAAAAACCCGCTTGCAACGAAATGACTCCAGAGCACTTAAAAACCCGCTTGCAACGAAATGACTCCAGAGCACTTAAAAACCCGCTTGCAACGAAATGACTCCAGAGCACTTAAAAACCCGCTTGCAACGAAATGACTCCAGAGCACTTAAAAACCCGCTTGCATGAAATGACTCCAGAGCACTTAAAAACCCGCTTGCAAAGAAATGACTCCAGAGCACTTAAAAACCCGCTTGCAACGAAATGACTCCAGAGCACTTAAAAACCCGCTTCCAACGAAATGACTCCAGAGCACTTAAAAACCCGCTTGCAACGAAATGACTCCAGAGTACTTAAAAACCCGCTTGCAACGAAATGCCTACAGAGCACATAAAAAACCCGCTTCCAGTGAAATGTCTGAGAAGTATGTAAAAACCCGCTTGCAACGAAATGACTCCAGAACACGTAAAAACCCGCTTGCAACGAAATGACTCCAGAGCACTTAAAAACCCGCTTACAACGAAATGCCTTCAGAGCACTTAAAAACCCGCTTGCAACGAAATGACTCCAGAGCACTTAAAAACCTGCTTGCAACGAAATGACTCCAGAGCACTAATAACCCGCTTGCAACGAAATGACTCCAGAGAACTTAAAAACCCTCTTGCAACGAAATGACTCCAGAACACTTAAAAACCCGCTTGCAACGAAATGACTACAGAGCACTTAAAAACCCGCTTGCAACGAAATGACTCCAGAGCACTAATAACCCGCTTGCAATGGAATGACTCCAGAGCACGTAAAAACCGGCTTGCAACAAAATGACTCCAGAGCACTTAAAATACTCGCTTCCAGTTAAATGTCAGAGAAATATGTAAAAACCCGCTTGCAACGAAATGACTCCAGAGCACGTAAAAACCCGCTTGCAACGAAATGACTCCAGAGTACTTAAAAACCCGCTTACAACGAAATGCCTTCAGAGCACTTAAAAACCCGCTTGCAACGAAATGACTCCAGAGCACTTAAAAACCCGCTTGCAACGAAATGACTCCAGAGCACTTAAAAACCCGCTTGCAACGAAATGACTCCAGAACACTTAAAAACCCGCTTGCAACGAAATGAGTCCAGAGCACTTAAAAACCCGCTTGCAACGAAATGACTCCAGAGAACTTAAAAACCCGCGTGCAACGAAATGACTCCAGAGCACTTAAAAACCCGCTTGCAACAAAATGACTCCAGAGCACTTAAAAAACCCGCTTCCAGTTAAATGTCAGAGAAGTATGTACAAACCCGCTTGCAACGAAATGACTCCAGAGCACGTAAAAACCCGCTTGTAACGAAATGACCCCAGAGTACTTAAAAACCCGCTTGATATGAAATGCCTCCAAAGCATTTAAAAAACCCGCTTCCAGTGAAATGTCTGAGAAGTATGTACAAACCCGCTTGCAACGAAATGACTCCAGAGCACTTAAAAACCCGCTTGCAACAAAATGACTCCAGAGCACTTAAAAAACCCGCTTCCAGTTAAATGTCAGAGAAGTATGTAAAAACCCGCTTGCAACGAAATGACTCCAGAGCACGTAAAAACCCGCTTGCAACGAAATGACTCCAGAGCACTTAAAAACCCGCTTCGAGTTAAATGTCAGAGAAGTATGTACAAACCCGCTTGCAAAGAAATGACTCCAAAGCACTTAAAAACCCGCTTGCAGCGAAATGACTCCAGAGCACTTAAAAACCCGCTTGCAACGAAATGACTCCAGAACACTTAAAAAACCCGCTTCGAGTTAAATGTCAGAGAAGTATGTACAAACCCGCTTGCAAAGAAATGACTCCAAAGCACTTAAAAACCCGCTTGCAGCGAAATGACTCCAGAGCACTTAAAAACCCGCTTGCAACGAAATGACTCCAGAACACGTAAAAACCCGCTTGCAACGAAATGACTCCAGAGCACTTAAAAACCCACTTACAACGCAATGCCTTCAGAGCACTTAAAAACCCGCTAGCAACGAAATGACTCAAGAGCACTTAAAAACCCGCTTGCAACGAAATGACTCCAGAGCACTAATAACCCGCTTGCAACGAAATGACTCCAGAGAACTTAAAAACCCTCTTGCAACGAAATGACTCCAGAACACTTAAAAACCCGCTTGCAACGAAATGACTCCAGAGCACTTAAAAACCCGCTTGCAACGAAATGACTCCAGAGCACTTAAAAACCCGCTTGCAACGAAATGACTCCAGAGCACTTAAAAACCCGCTTGCAACGAAATGACTCCAGAGCACTTAAAAACCCGCTTGCATGAAATGACTCCAGAGCACTTAAAAACCCGCTTGCAAAGAAATGACTCCAGAGCACTTAAAAACCCGCTTGCAACGAAATGACTCCAGAGCACTTAAAAACCCGCTTCCAACGAAATGACTCCAGAGCACTTAAAAACCCGCTTGCAACGAAATGACTCCAGAGTACTTAAAAACCCGCTTGCAACGAAATGCCTACAGAGCACATAAAAAACCCGCTTCCAGTGAAATGTCTGAGAAGTATGTAAAAACCCGCTTGCAACGAAATGACTCCAGAACACGTAAAAACCCGCTTGCAACGAAATGACTCCAGAGCACTTAAAAACCCGCTTACAACGAAATGCCTTCAGAGCACTTAAAAACCCGCTTGCAACGAAAAGACTCCAGAGGACTTAAAAACCCGCTTGCAAAAAAATGACTCCAGAGCACTTAAAAACCCGCTTGCAACGAAATGACTCCAGAACACTTAAAAACCCGCTTGTAACGAAATGACTCCAGAGCACTTAAAAACCCGCTTGCAATGGAATGACTCCAGAGCATGTAAAAACCGGCTTGCAACAAAATGACTCCAGAGCACTTAAAATACTCGCTTCCAGTGAAATGTCTGAGAAGTATGTAAAAACCCGCTTGCAACGAAATGACTCCAGAACACGTAAAAACCCGCTTGCAACGAAATGACTCCAGAGCACTTAAAAACCCGCTTACAACGAAATGCCTTCAGAGCACTTAAAAACCCGCTTGCAACGAAATGACTCCAGAGCACTTAAAAACCTGCTTGCAACGAAATGACTCCAGAGCACTAATAACCCGCTTGCAACGAAATGACTCCAGAGAACTTAAAAACCCTCTTGCAACGAAATGACTCCAGAACACTTAAAAACCCGCTTGCAACGAAATGACTACAGAGCACTTAAAAACCCGCTTGCAACGAAATGACTCCAGAGCACTAATAACCCGCTTGCAATGGAATGACTCCAGAGCACGTAAAAACCGGCTTGCAACAAAATGACTCCAGAGCACTTAAAATACTCGCTTCCAGTTAAATGTCAGAGAAATATGTAAAAACCCGCTTGCAACGAAATGACTCCAGAGCACGTAAAAACCCGCTTGCAACGAAATGACTCCAGAGTACTTAAAAACCCGCTTACAACGAAATGCCTTCAGAGCACTTAAAAACCCGCTTGCAACGAAATGACTCCAGAGCACTTAAAAACCCGCTTGCAACGAAATGACTCCAGAGCACTTAAAAACCCGCTTGCAACGAAATGACTCCAGAACACTTAAAAACCCGCTTGCAACGAAATGAGTCCAGAGCACTTAAAAACCCGCTTGCAACGAAATGACTCCAGAGAACTTAAAAACCCGCGTGCAACGAAATGACTCCAGAGCACTTAAAAACCCGCTTGCAACAAAATGACTCCAGAGCACTTAAAAAACCCGCTTCCAGTTAAATGTCAGAGAAGTATGTACAAACCCGCTTGCAACGAAATGACTCCAGAGCACGTAAAAACCCGCTTGTAACGAAATGACCCCAGAGTACTTAAAAACCCGCTTGATATGAAATGCCTCCAAAGCATTTAAAAAACCCGCTTCCAGTGAAATGTCTGAGAAGTATGTACAAACCCGCTTGCAACGAAATGACTCCAGAGCACTTAAAAACCCGCTTGCAACAAAATGACTCCAGAGCACTTAAAAAACCCGCTTCCAGTTAAATGTCAGAGAAGTATGTAAAAACCCGCTTGCAACGAAATGACTCCAGAGCACGTAAAAACCCGCTTGCAACGAAATGACTCCAGAGCACTTAAAAACCCGCTTCGAGTTAAATGTCAGAGAAGTATGTACAAACCCGCTTGCAAAGAAATGACTCCAAAGCACTTAAAAACCCGCTTGCAGCGAAATGACTCCAGAGCACTTAAAAACCCGCTTGCAACGAAATGACTCCAGAACACTTAAAAAACCCGCTTCGAGTTAAATGTCAGAGAAGTATGTACAAACCCGCTTGCAAAGAAATGACTCCAAAGCACTTAAAAACCCGCTTGCAGCGAAATGACTCCAGAGCACTTAAAAACCCGCTTGCAACGAAATGACTCCAGAACACGTAAAAACCCGCTTGCAACGAAATGACTCCAGAGCACTTAAAAACCCACTTACAACGCAATGCCTTCAGAGCACTTAAAAACCCGCTAGCAACGAAATGACTCAAGAGCACTTAAAAACCCGCTTGCAACGAAATGACTCCAGAGCACTAATAACCCGCTTGCAACGAAATGACTCCAGAGAACTTAAAAACCCTCTTGCAACGAAATGACTCCAGAACACTTAAAAACCCGCTTGCAACGAAATGACTACAGAGCACTTAAAAACCCGCTTGCAACGAAATGACTCCAGAACACTTAAAAACCCGCTTGCAACGAAATGACTCCAGAGCACTTAAAAACCCGCTTAGAACGAAATGCCTTCAGAACACTTAAAAACCCGCTTGCAATGAAATGACTCCAGAGCACTTAAAAACCCGCTTGCAACGAAAAGACTCCAGAGGACTTAAAAACCCGCTTGCAACGAAATGACTCCAGAGCACTTAAAAACCCGCTTGCAACGAAATGACTCCAGAACACTTAAAAACCCGCTTGCAACGAAATGACTCCAGAGCACTTAAAAACCCGCTTGCAATGGAATGACTCCAGAGCACGTAAAAACCGGCTTGCAACAAAATGACTCCAGAGCACTTAAAATACTCGCTTCCAGTTAAATGTCAGAGAAATATGTAAAAACCCGCTTGCAACGAAATGACTCCAGAGCACGTAAAAACCGCTTGCAACGAAATGACTCCAGAGCACTTAAAAACCCGCTTACAACGAAATGCCTTCAGAGCACTTAAAAACCCGCTTGCAACGAAACGACTCAAGAGTACTTAAAAACCCGCTTGCAACGAAATGCCTACAGAGCACTTAAAAAACCCGCTTCCAGTGAAATGTCTGCGATGTATGTAAAAACCCGCATGCAACGAAATGACTCCAGAGCACGTGAAAACCCGCTTACAACGAAATGACTCCAGAGCACTTAAAAACCCGCTTGCAACGAAATGACTCCAGAGCACTTAAAAACCCGCTTGCAACGAAATGACTCCAGAGCACTTAAAATCCCGCTTGCAACGAAATGACTCCAGAGCACTTAAAAACCCGCTTGCAACGAAATGACTCCAGAGCGCTTCAAAACCCGCTTGCAACGAAATGAGTCCAGAGCACTTAAAAACCCGCTTGCAACGAAATGACTCCAGAGCACTTAAAAACCCGCTTGCAACGAAATGACTCCAGAACATTTAAAAACCCACTTGCAACGAAATGACTCCAGAGCACTTAAAAACCCGCTTGCAACGAAATGACTCCAGAGAACTTAAAAACCCGCTTGCAACGAAATGACTCCAGAGCACTTAAAAATCCGCTTGCAACGAAATGACTCCAGAGCACTTAAAAAACCCGCTTCCAGTTAAATGTCAGAGAAGTATGTATAAACCCGCTTGCAACGAAATGACTCCAGAGCACGTAAAAACCCGCTTGCAACGAAATGACCCCAGAGTACTTAAAAACCCGCTTGATATGAAATGCCTCCTGAGCACTTAAAAAACCCGCTTCCAGTGAAATGTCTGAGAAGTATGTAAAAACCCGCTTGCAACGAAATGACTCCAGAACACGTAAAAACCCGCTTGCAACGAAATGACTCCAGAGCACTTAAAAACCCACTTACAACGCAATGCCTTCAGAGCACTTAAAAACCCGCTTGCAACGAAATGACTCCAGAGCACTTAAAAACCCGCTTGCAACGAAATGACTCCAGAGCACTTAAAAACACGCTTGCAACGAAATGACTCCAGAGCACTTAAAAACCCGCTTGCAACAAAATGACTCCAGAGCACTTAAAAACCCGCTTGCACCGAAATGACTCCAGAGCACTGAAAAACCCGCTTGCAACGAAATGACTTCAGAGCACTTAAAAACCCGCTTGCAACGAAATGACTCCAGAGCACTTAAAAACCCGCTTGCAACGAAATGACTCCAGAGCACTTAAAAACCCGCTTGCAACGAAATGACTCCAGAGTACTTAAAAACCCGCTTGCAACAAAATGCCTACAGAGCACTTAAAAAACCTAATTCCAGTGAAATGTCTGAGAAGTATGTAAAAACCCGCTTGCAACGAAATTACTCCAGAACACGTAAAAACCCGCATGCAACGAAATGACTCCAGAGAACTTAAAAACCCGCTTGCAACGAAATGACTCCAGAGCACTTAAAAACCCGCTTGCAACGAAATGACTCCAGAGCACTTAAAAACCCGCTTGCAACGAAAATGACTCCAGAGCACTTAAAAACCCGCTTGCAATGAAATGACTCCAGAGCACTTAAAAACCCTCTTGCAACGAAATGACTCCAGAGCACTTAAAAACCCGCTTGCAACAAAATGACTCCAGAGCACTTAAAAACCCGCTTGCAACGAAATGACTCCAGAAAACTTAAAAACTCGCTTGCAACGAAATGACTCCAGAACACTTAAAAACCCGCTTGCAACGAAATGACTCCAGAGTACTTAAAAACCCGCATGCAACGAAATGACTCAGGAGTATTTAAAAACCCGCTTGCAACGAAATGACTCCAGAACACTTAAAAACCCGCTTGCAACGAAATAACTCCAGAGCACTTAAAAACCCGCTTGCAACGAAATGACTCCAGAGCACGTAAAAAAACGCTTGCAACGAAATGACTCCAGAGCACTTAAAAAACCCGCTTCCAGTGAAATGTCTGATAAGTATGTAAAAACCCGCTTGCAAAAAAATGACTCCAGAGCACTTAAAACCCGCTTGCAACGAAATGACTCCAGAGCACTTAAAACCCGCTTGCAACGAAATGACTCCAGAGCACTTAAAAATCCGCTTGCAACGAAATGACTCCAGAACACTTAAAAACCCGCTTGCAACGAAATGACTCCATAGCACTTAAAAAGCCGCTTGCAACGAAATGACTGCAGAGCACTTGAAAACCCGCTTGCAACGAAATGACTCCAGAACACTTAAAAAACCCGCTTCCAGTGAAAGGTCTGAGAAGTATGTAAAAACCCGCTTGCAACGAAATGACTCCAGAGCACGTAAAAACCCGCTTGCAACGAAATGACTCCAGAGCACTTAAAAACCCGCTTCCAGTTAAATGTCAGAGAAGTATGTAAAAACCCGCTTGCAACGAAATGATTCCAGAGCACGTAAAAACCCACTTGCAAAGAAATGACTCCAGAGTACTTAAAAACCCGCTTGCAACGAAATGCCTCCAGAGCACTTAAAAAACCCGCTTCCAGTGAAATGTCTGAGAAGTATGTAAAAACCCGCTTGCAACGAAATGACTCCAGAGCACGTAAAAACCCGCTATCAACGAAATGACTCCAGAGCACTTAAAAAACCCGCGTCCAGTTAAATGTCAGAGAAGTATGTAAAAACCGGCTTCCAACGAAATGACTCCAGAGCACTAAAAACCAGCTTGCAACGAAATGACTCCAGAGCACTAAAAACCCGCTTGCAACGAAATGACTCCAGAGCACTTAAAACCCGCTTGCAACGAAATGACTCCAGAGCACTTAAAAACCAGCTTGCAATGAAATGACTCCAGAGAACTTAAAAACACGCTTGCAACGAAATGACTCCAGAGCACGTAAAAACCCGCTTGCAACGAAATGACTCCAGAGCACTTAAAAACCCGCTTGCAACGAAATGACTCCAGAGCACTTAAAAACCCGCTTGCAACGAAATGACTCCAGAGCACTTAAAAACCCGCTTGCAACGAAATGACTCCAGAGCACGTAAAAACTCGCTTGCAACGAAATGACTCCAGAGCACTTAAAAACCCGCTTGCAACGAAATGACTCCAGAGTACTTAAAAATTCGCTTGCAACGAAATGACTCCAGAACACTTAAAAACCCGTTTGCAACGAAATGACTCCAGAGTACTTAAAAACCCGCTTGCAACGAAATGACTCCAGAGTATTTAAAAACCCACTTGAAACGAAATGACTCCAGAACACTTAAAAACCCGCTTGCAACGAAATGACTCCAGAGTACTTAAAAACCCGCTTGCAACGAAATGACTCCAGAGTATTTAAAAACCCACTTGAAACGAAATGACTCCAGAACACTTAAAAACCCGCTTGCAACGAAAAGACTCCAGAGCACTTAAAAACCCGCTTGCAACGAAATGACTCCAGAGCACTTAAAAACCCACTTGCAACGAAATGACTCCAGAGCACTTAAAAACCCGCTTGCAACGAAAATGACTCCAGAGCACTTAAAAACCCGCTTGCAATGAAATGACTCCAGAGCACTTAAAAACCCTCTTGCAACGAAATGACTCCAGAGCACTTAAAAACCCGCTTGCAACGAAATGACTCCAGAGCACTTAAAAACCCGCTTGCAACGAAATGACTCCAGAAAACTTAAAAACTCGCTTGCAACGAAATGACTCCAGAACACTTAAAAACCCGCTTGCAACGAAATGACTCCAGAGTACTTAAAAACCCGCATACAAAGAAATGACTCCAGAGTACTTAAAAACCCGCTTGCAACGAAATGACTCCAGAACACTTAAAAACCCGCTTGGAACGAAATAACTCCAGAGCACTTAAAAACCCGCTTGCAACGAAATGACTCCAGAGCACGTAAAAAAACGCTTGCAACGAAATGACTCCAGAGTACTTAAAATCCCGCTTGCAACGAAATGACTCCAGAGCACTTAAAAACCCGCTTGCAACTAAATGAATCCAGTGCACTTAAAAACCCGCTTGCAACGAAATGACTCCAGAGCACTTAAAAACCCGCTTGCAACGAAATGACTCCAGAGCACTTAAAAACCCGCTTGCAACGAAATGACTCCAGAGCACTTAAAAACCCGCTTGCAACGAAATGACTCCAGAGCACTTAAAAACCCGCTTGCAACAAAATGACTCCAGAGCACTTAAAAACCCGCTTGCAAAGAAATGACTCCAGAGCACTTGAAAACCCGCTTGCAACGAAATGACTCCAGAGCACTTGAAAACCCGCTTGCAACGAAATGACTCCAGAGCACTTAAAAAACCCGCTTCCAGTGAAATGTCTGAGAAGTATGTAAAAACCCGCTTGCAACGAAATGACTCCAGAGCACTTAAAAACCCGCTTGCAACGAAATGACTCCAGAGCACTTAAAAATCCGCTTGCAACGAAATGACTCCAGAACACTTAAAAACCCGCTTGCAACGAAATGACTCCAGAGCACTTAAAAACCCGCTTGCAACGAAATGACTCCAGAACACTTAAAAACCCGCTTGCAACGAAATGACTCCAGAGCACTTAAAAACCCGCTTGCAACGAAAATGACTCCAGAGCACTTAAAAACCCGCTTGCAACGAAATGACTCCAGAGCACTTAAAAACCCGCTTGCAAAGAAATGACTCCAGAGCACTTAAAAACCCGCTTGCAACGAAATGACTCCAGAGCACTTAAAAACCCGCTTGCAACGAAATGACTCCAGAGCACTTAAAAACCCGCTTGCAAAGAAATGACTCCAGAGAACTTAAAAACCCGCTTGCAACGAAATGACTCCAGAGCACTTAAAAACCCGCTTGTAACGAAATGACTCCAGAGCACTTAAAAAACCCGCTTCGAGTTAAATGTCAGAGAAGTATGTACAAACCCGCTTGCAAAGAAATGACTCCAAAGCACTTAAAAACCCGCTTGCAGCGAAATGACTCCAGAGCACTTAAAAACCCGCTTGCAACGAAATGACTCCAGAACACGTAAAAACCCGCTTGCAACGAAATGACTCCAGAGCACTTAAAAACCCACTTACAACGCAATGCCTTCAGAGCACTTAAAAACCCGCTTGCAACGAAATGACTCAAGAGCACTTAAAAACCCGCTTGCAACGAAATGACTCCAGAGCACTAATAACCCGCTTGCAACGAAATGACTCCAGAGAACTTAAAAACCCTCTTGCAACGAAATGACTCCAGAACACTTAAAAACCCGCTTGCAACGAAATGACTACAGAGCACTTAAAAACCCGCTTGCAACGAAATGACTCCAGAACACTTAAAAACCCGCTTGCAACGAAATGACTCCAGAGCACTTAAAAACCCGCTTAGAACGAAATGCCTTCAGAACACTTAAAAACCCGCTTGCAATGAAATGACTCCGAGCACTTAAAAACCCGCTTGCAACGAAAAGACTCCAGAGGACTTAAAAACCCGCTTGCAACGAAATGACTCCAGAGCACTTAAAAACCCGCTTGCAACGAAATGACTCCAGAACACTTAAAAACCCGCTTGCAACGAAATGACTCCAGAGCACTTAAAAACCCGCTTGCAATGGAATGACTCCAGAGCACGTAAAAACCGGCTTGCAACAAAATGACTCCAGAGCACTTAAAATACTCGCTTCCAGTTAAATGTCAGAGAAATATGTAAAAACCCGCTTGCAACGAAATGACTCCAGAGCACGTAAAAACCGCTTGCAACGAAATGACTCCAGAGAACTTAAAAACCCGCTTGCAACGAAATGCCTACAGAGCATTTAAAAAACCCGCTTCCAGTGAAATGTCTGAGAAGTATGTAAAAACCCGCTTGCAACGAAATGACTCCAGAACACGTAAAAACCCGCTTGCAACGAAATGACTCCAGAGCACTTAAAAACCCGCTTACAACGAAATGCCTTCAGAGCACTTAAAAACCCGCTTGCAACGAAACGACTCAAGAGTACTTAAAAACCCGCTTGCAACGAAATGCCTACAGAGCACTTAAAAAACCCGCTTCCAGTGAAATGTCTGCGATGTATGTAAAAACCCGCATGCAACGAAATGACTCCAGAGCACGTGAAAACCCGCTTACAACGAAATGACTCCAGAGCACTTAAAAACCCGCTTGCAACGAAATGACTCCAGAGCACTTAAAAACCCGCTTGCAACGAAATGACTCCAGAGCACTTAAAATCCCGCTTGCAACGAAATGACTCCAGAGCACTTAAAAACCCGCTTGCAACGAAATGACTCCAGAGCGCTTCAAAACCCGCTTGCAACGAAATGACTCCAGAGCACTTAAAAACCCGCTTGCAACGAAATGACTCCAGAGCACTTAAAAACCCGCTTGCAACGAAATGACTCCAGAACATTTAAAAACCCACTTGCAACGAAATGACTCCAGAGCACTTAAAAACCCGCTTGCAACGAAATGACTCCAGAGAACTTAAAAACCCGCTTGCAACGAAATGACTCCAGAGCACTTAAAAACCCGCTTGCAACGAAATGACTCCAGAGCACTTAAAAAACCCGCTTCCAGTTAAATGTCAGAGAAGTATGTATAAACCCGCTTGCAACGAAATGACTCCAGAGCACGTAAAAACCCGCTTGCAACGAAATGACCCCAGAGTACTTAAAAACCCGCTTGATATGAAATGCCTCCTGAGCACTTAAAAAACCCGCTTCCAGTGAAATGTCTGAGAAGTATGTAAAAACCCGCTTGCAACGAAATGACTCCAGAACACGTAAAAACCCGCTTGCAACGAAATGACTCCAGAGCACTTAAAAACCCACTTACAACGCAATGCCTTCAGAGCACTTAAAAACCCGCTTGCAACGAAATGACTCCAGAGCACTTAAAAACCCGCTTGCAACGAAATGACTCCAGAGCACTTAAAAACACGCTTGCAACGAAATGACTCCAGAGCACTTAAAAACCCGCTTGCAACAAAATGACTCCAGAGCACTTAAAAACCCGCTTGCACCGAAATGACTCCAGAGCACTTAAAAACCCGCTTGCAACGAAATGACTTCAGAGCACTTAAAAACCCGCTTGCAACGAAATGACTCCAGAGCACTTAAAAACCCGCTTGCAACGAAATGACTCCAGAGCACTTAAAAACCCGCTTGCAACAAAATGCCTACAGAGCACTTAAAAAACCTAATTCCAGTGAAATGTCTGAGAAGTATGTAAAAACCCGCTTGCAACGAAATTACTCCAGAACACGTAAAAACCCGCATGCAACGAAATGACTCCAGAGAACTTAAAAACCCGCTTGCAACGAAATGACTCCAGAGCACTTAAAAACCCGCTTGCAACGAAATGACTCCAGAGCACTTAAAAACCCGCTTGCAACGAAAATGACTCCAGAGCACTTAAAAACCCGCTTGCAATGAAATGACTCCAGAGCACTTAAAAACCCTCTTGCAACGAAATGACTCCAGAGCACTTAAAAACCCGCTTGCAACAAAATGACTCCAGAGCACTTAAAAACCCGCTTGCAACGAAATGACTCCAGAAAACTTAAAAACTCGCTTGCAACGAAATGACTCCAGAACACTTAAAAACCCGCTTGCAACGAAATGACTCCAGAGTACTTAAAAACCCGCATACAACGAAATGACTCCAGAGTATTTAAAAACCCGCTTGCAACGAAATGACTCCAGAACACTTAAAAACCCGCTTGCAACGAAATAACTCCAGAGCACTTAAAAACCCGCTTGCAACGAAATGACTCCAGAGCACGTAAAAAAACGCTTGCAACGAAATGACTCCAGAGCACTTAAAAAACCCGCTTCCAGTGAAATGTCTGATAAGTATGTAAAAACCCGCTTGCAAAAAAATGACTCCAGAGCACTTAAAACCCGCTTGCAACGAAATGACTCCAGAGCACTTAAAACCCGCTTGCAACGAAATGACTCCAGAGCACTTAAAAATCCGCTTGCAACGAAATGACTCCAGAACACTTAAAAACCCGCTTGCAACGAAATGACTCCAGAGCACTTAAAAAGCCGCTTGCAACGAAATGACTGCAGAGCACTTGAAAACCCGCTTGCAACGAAATGACTCCAGAACACTTAAAAAACCCGCTTCCAGTGAAAGGTCTGAGAAGTATGTAAAAACCCGCTTGCAACGAAATGACTCCAGAGCACGTAAAAACCCGCTTGCAACGAAATGACTCCAGAGCACTTAAAAACCCGCTTCCAGTTAAATGTCAGAGAAGTATGTAAAAACCCGCTTGCAACGAAATGATTCCAGAGCACGTAAAAACCCACTTGCAAAGAAATGACTCCAGAGTACTTAAAAACCCGCTTGCAACGAAATGCCTCCAGAGCACTTAAAAAACCCGCTTCCAGTGAAATGTCTGAGAAGTATGTAAAAACCCGCTTGCAACGAAATGACTCCAGAGCACGTAAAAACCCGCTATCAACGAAATGACTCCAGAGCACTTAAAAAACCCGCGTCCAGTTAAATGTCAGAGAAGTATGTAAAAACCGGCTTCCAACGAAATGACTCCAGAGCACTAAAAACCAGCTTGCAACGAAATGACTCCAGAGCACTAAAAACCCGCTTGCAACGAAATGACTCCAGAGCACTTAAAACCCGCTTGCAACGAAATGACTCCAGAGCACTTAAAAACCAGCTTGCAACGAAAAGACTCCAGAGCACTTAAAAACCCGCTTGCAACGAAATAACTCCAGAGCACTTGAAAACCCACTTGCAATGAAATGACTCCAGAGAACTTAAAAACACGCTTGCAACGAAATGACTCCAGAGCACGTAAAAACCCGCTTGCAACGAAATGACTCCAGAGCACTTAAAAACCCGCTTGCAACGAAATGACTCCAGAGCACTTAAAAACCCGCTTGCAACGAAATGACTCCAGAGCACTTAAAAACCCGCTTGCAACGAAATGACTCCAGAGCACGTAAAAACTCGCTTGCAACGAAATGACTCCAGAGCACTTAAAAACCCGCTTGCAACGAAATGACTCCAGAGTACTTAAAAATTCGCTTGCAACGAAATGACTCCAGAACACTTAAAAACCCGTTTGCAACGAAATGACTCCAGAGTACTTAAAAACCCGCTTGCAACGAAATGACTCCAGAGTATTTAAAAACCCACTTGAAACGAAATGACTCCAGAACACTTAAAAACCCGCTTGCAACGAAATGACTCCAGAGTACTTAAAAACCCGCTTGCAACGAAATGACTCCAGAGTATTTAAAAACCCACTTGAAACGAAATGACTCCAGAACACTTAAAAACCCGCTTGCAACGAAAAGACTCCAGAGCACTTAAAAACCCGCTTGCAACGAAATGACTCCAGAGCACTTAAAAACCCACTTGCAACGAAATGACTCCAGAGCACTTAAAAACCCGCTTGCAACGAAAATGACTCCAGAGCACTTAAAAACCCGCTTGCAATGAAATGACTCCAGAGCACTTAAAAACCCTCTTGCAACGAAATGACTCCAGAGCACTTAAAAACCCGCTTGCAACGAAATGACTCCAGAGCACTTAAAAACCCGCTTGCAACGAAATGACTCCAGAAAACTTAAAAACTCGCTTGCAACGAAATGACTCCAGAACACTTAAAAACCCGCTTGCAACGAAATGACTCCAGAGTACTTAAAAACCCGCATACAAAGAAATGACTCCAGAGTACTTAAAAACCCGCTTGCAACGAAATGACTCCAGAACACTTAAAAACCCGCTTGGAACGAAATAACTCCAGAGCACTTAAAAACCCGCTTGCAACGAAATGACTCCAGAGCACGTAAAAAAACGCTTGCAACGAAATGACTCCAGAGTACTTAAAAACCCGCTTGCAACGAAATGACTCCAGAGCACTTAAAAACCCGCTTGCAACTAAATGAATCCAGTGCACTTAAAAACCCGCTTGCAACGAAATGACTCCAGAGCACTTAAAAACCCGCTTGCAACGAAATGACTCCAGAGCACTTAAAAACCCGCTTGCAACGAAATGACTCCAGAGCACTTAAAAACCCGCTTGCAACGAAATGACTCCAGAGCACTTAAAAACCCGCTTGCAACAAAATGACTCCAGAGCACTTAAAAACCCGCTTGCAAAGAAATGACTCCAGAGCACTTGAAAACCCGCTTGCAACGAAATGACTCCAGAGCACTTGAAAACCCGCTTGCAACGAAATGACTCCAGAGCACTTAAAAAACCCGCTTCCAGTGAAATGTCTGAGAAGTATGTAAAAACCCGCTTGCAACGAAATGACTCCAGAGCACTTAAAAACCCGCTTGCAACGAAATGACTCCAGAGCACTTAAAAATCCGCTTGCAACGAAATGACTCCAGAACACTTAAAAACCCGCTTGCAACGAAATGACTCCAGAGCACTTAAAAACCCGCTTGCAACGAAATGACTCCAGAACACTTAAAAACCCGCTTGCAACGAAATGACTCCAGAGCACTTAAAAACCCGCTTGCAACGAAAATGACTCCAGAGCACTTAAAAACCCGCTTGCAACGAAATGACTCCAGAGCACTTAAAAACCCGCTTGCAAAGAAATGACTCCAGAGCACTTAAAAACCCGCTTGCAACGAAATGACTCCAGAGGACTTAAAAACCCGCTTGCAACGAAATGACTCCAGAGCACTTAAAAACCCGCTTGCAAAGAAATGACTCCAGAGCACTTGAAAAACCGCTTGCAACGAAATGACTCCAGAGCACTTGAAAACCCGCTTGCAACGAAATGACTCCAGAGCACTTAAAAAACCCGCTTCCAGTGAAATGTCTGAGAAGTATGTAAAAACCCGCTTGCAACGAAATGACTCCAGAGCACTTAAAACCCGCTTGCAACGAAATGACTCCAGAGCACTTAAAACCCGCTTGCAACGAAATGACTCCAGAGCACTTAAAAATCCGCTTGCAACGAAATGACTCCAGAACACTTAAAAACCCGCTTGCAACGAAATGACTCCAGAGCACTTAAAAACTCGCTTGCAACGAAATGACTCCAGAAAACTAAAAAACTCGCTTGCAACGAAATGACTCCAGAACACTTAAAAACCCGCTTGCAATGAAATGACTCCAGAGTACTTAAAAACCCGCATACAACGAAATGACTCCAGAGTACTTAAAAACCCGCTTGCAACGAAATGACTCCAGAACACTTAAAAACCCGCTTGCAACGAAATGACTCCAGAGCACTTAAAAACCCGCTTGCAACGAAATGACTCCAGAGCACGTATAAAAACGCTTGCAACGAAATGACTCCAGAGTACTTAAAAACCCACTTGCAACGAAATGACTCCAGAGCACTTAAAAATCCGCTTGCAAAGAAATGAATCCAGTGCACTTAAAAATCCGCTTGCAACGAAATGACTCCAGAGCACTTAAAAACCCGCTTGCAACGAAATGACTCCAGAGCACTTAAAAACCCGCTTGCAACGAAATGACTCCAGAGCACTTAAAAACCCGCTTGCAACGAAATGACTCCAGAGCACTTAAAAACCCGCTTGCAACGAAATGACTCCAGAGCACTTAAAAACCCGCTTGCAACGAAATGACTCCAGAACACTTAAAAACCCGCTTGCAACGAAATGACTCCAGAACACTTAAAAACCCGCTTGCAACGAAATGACTCCAGAGCATTAAAAAACCCGCTTCCAGTGAAATGTCTGAGAAGTATGTAAAAACCCGCTTGCAACGAAATGACTCCAGAGTACTTAAAAACCCGCTTGCAACGAAATGCCTCCAGAGCACTTAAAAAACCCGCTTCCAGTGAAATGTCTGAGAAGTATGTAAAAACCCGCTGGCAACGAAATGACTCCAGAACACGTAAAAACACGGTTGCAATGAAATGACTGCAGAGCACTTAAAAACCCGCTTGCAACGAAATGACTCCAGAGCACTTAAAAACCCGCTTGCAACGAAATGACTCCAGAGCACTTAAAAACCCGCTTGCAACGAAATGACTCCAGAGCACTTAAAAACCCGCTTGCAACGAAATGACTCCAGAGCACTTAAAAACCCGCTTGCAACGAAATGACTCCAGAGCACTTAAAAACCCGCTTGCAACGAAATGACTCCAGAGCATTAAAAAACCCGCTTCCAGTGAAATGTCTGAGAAGTATGTAAAAACCCGCTTGCAACGAAATGACTCCAGAGTACTTAAAAACCCGCTTGCAACGAAATGCCTCCAGAGCACTTAAAAAACCCGCTTCCAGTGAAATGTCTGAGAAGTATGTAAAAACCCGCTTACAACGAAATGACTCCAGAACACGTAAAAACACGCTTGCAACGAAATGACTGCAGAGCACTTAAAAACCCGCTTGCAACGAAATGCCTACAGAGCACTTAAAAAACCCGCTTGCAACGAAATGACTCCAGTGCACTTAAAAACCCGCTTGCAAGGAAATGACTCCAGAGCACTTAAAAAACCGCTTGCAACGAAATGACTCCAGAGCACTTAAAAACCCGCTTGCAACGAAATGACTCCAGAGTACTTAAAAACCCGCTTGCAACGAAATGAGTCCAGAGCACATAAAAACCCGCTTGCAACGAAATGCCTACAGAGCACTTAAAAAACCCGCTTGCAACGAAATGACTCCAGAGCACTTAAAAACCCGCTTGCAACGAAATGACTCCAGAGCACTTAAAAACCCGCTTGCAACGAAATGACTCCAGAGTACTTAAAAACTCGCTTGCAACGAAATGACTCCAGAACACTTAAAAACCCGCTTGCAACGAAATGACTCCAGAGCACTTAAAAAACCGCTTGCAACGAAATGACTCAAGAGCACTTAAAAAACCCGCTTCCAGTTAAATGTCAGAGAAGTATGTAAAAACCCGCTAGCAACGAAATGACTCCAGAGCACGTAAAAACCCGCTTGCAACGAAATGACTCCAGAGCACTTAAAAACCCGCTTACTACGAAATGCCTTCTGAGCACTTAAAAACCCGCTTGCAACGAAATGACTACAGAACACTTAAAAACCCGCTTGCAACGAAAAGACTCCAGAGCACTTAAAAACTCGCTTGCAACGAAATGACTCCAGAGCACTTAAAAACCCGCTTGCAACGAAATGACTCCAGAGCACTTAAAAACCCGCTTGCAACGAAATGACTCCAGAGCACGTAAAAACTCGCTTGCAACGAAATGACTCCAGAGCACTTAAAAACCCGCTTGCAACGAAATGACTCCAGAGCACTTAAAAACCCGCTTGCAACGAAATGACTCCAGAACACTTAAAAACCCGCTTGCAACGAAATGACTCCAGAGCACTTAAAAACCCGCTTGCAACGAAATGACTCCAGAACACTTAAAAACCCGCTTGCAACGAAATGACTCCAGAGCATTAAAAAACCCGCTTCCAGTGAAATGTCTGAGAAGTATGTAAAAACCCGCTTGCAACGAAATGACTCCAGAACACTTAAAAACCCGCTTGCAACGAAATGACTCCAGAGTACTTAAAAACCCGCATACAACGAAATGACTCCAGAGTACTTAAAAACCCGCTTGCAACGAAATGACTCCAGAACACTTAAAAACCCGCTTGCAACGAAATGACTCCAGAGCACTTAAAAACCCGCTTGCAACGAAATGACTCCAGAGCACGTATAAAAACGCTTGCAACGAAATGACTCCAGAGTACTTAAAAACCCACTTGCAACGAAATGACTCCAGAGCACTTAAAAACCCGCTTGCAAAGAAATGAATCCAGTGCACTTAAAAATCCGCTTGCAACGAAATGACTCCAGAGCACTTAAAAACCCGCTTGCAACGAAATGACTCCAGAGCACTTAAAAACCCGCTTGCAACGAAATGACTCCAGAGCACTTAAAAACCCGCTTGCAACGAAATGACTCCAGAGCACTTAAAAACCCGCTTGCAACGAAATGACTCCAGAACACTTAAAAACCCGCTTGCAACGAAATGACTCCAGAACACTTAAAAACCCGCTTGCAACGAAATGACTCCAGAGCATTAAAAAACCCGCTTCCAGTGAAATGTCTGAGAAGTATGTAAAAACCCGCTTGCAACGAAATGACTCCAGAGTACTTAAAAACCCGCTTGCAACGAAATGCCTCCAGAGCACTTAAAAAACCCGCTTCCAGTGAAATGTCTGAGAAGTATGTAAAAACCCGCTGGCAACGAAATGACTCCAGAACACGTAAAAACACGCTTGCAATGAAATGACTGCAGAGCACTTAAAAACCCGCTTGCAACGAAATGACTCCAGAGCACTTAAAAACCCGCTTGCAACGAAATGACTCCAGAGCACTTAAAAACCCGCTTGCAACGAAATGACTCCAGAGCACTTAAAAACCCGCTTGCAACGAAATGACTCCAGAGCACTTAAAAACCCGCTTGCAACGAAATGACTCCAGAGCACTTAAAAACCCGCTTGCAACGAAATGACTCCAGAGCATTAAAAAACCCGCTTCCAGTGAAATGTCTGAGAAGTATGTAAAAACCCGCTTGCAACGAAATGACTCCAGAGTACTTAAAAACCCGCTTGCAACGAAATGCCTCCAGAGCACTTAAAAAACCCGCTTCCAGTGAAATGTCTGAGAAGTATGTAAAAACCCGCTTACAACGAAATGACTCGAGAACACGTAAAAACACGCTTGCAACGAAATGACTGCAGAGCACTTAAAAACCCGCTTGCAACGAAATGCCTACAGAGCACTTAAAAAACCCGCTTGCAACGAAATGACTCCAGTGCACTTAAAAACCCGCTTGCAAGGAAATGACTCCAGAGCACTTAAAAAACCGCTTGCAACGAAATGACTCCAGAGCACTTAAAAACCCGCTTGCAACGAAATGACTCCAGAGTACTTAAAAACCCGCTTGCAACGAAATGAGTCCAGAGCACATAAAAACCCGCTTGCAACGAAATGCCTACAGAGCACTTAAAAAACCCGCTTGCAACGAAATGACTCCAGAGCACTTAAAAACCCGCTTGCAACGAAATGACTCCAGAGCACTTAAAAACCCGCTTGCAACGAAATGACTCCAGAGTACTTAAAAACTCGCTTGCAACGAAATGACTCCAGAACACTTAAAAACCCGCTTGCAACGAAATGACTCCAGAGCACTTAAAAAACCGCTTGCAACGAAATGACTCAAGAGCACTTAAAAAACCCGCTTCCAGTTAAATGTCAGAGAAGTATGTAAAAACCCGCTAGCAACGAAATGACTCCAGAGCACGTAAAAACCCGCTTGCAACGAAATGACTCCAGAGCACTTAAAAACCCGCTTACTACGAAATGCCTTCTGAGCACTTAAAAACCCGCTTGCAACGAAATGACTACAGAACACTTAAAAACCCGCTTGCAACGAAAAGACTCCAGAGCACTTAAAAACTCGCTTGCAACGAAATGACTCCAGAGCACTTAAAAACCCGCTTGCAACGAAATGACTCCAGAGCACTTAAAAACCCGCTTGCAACGAAATGACTCCAGAGCACGTAAAAACTCGCTTGCAACGAAATGACTCCAGAGCACTTAAAAACCCGCTTGCAACGAAATGACTCCAGAGCACTTAAAAACCCGCTTGCAACGAAATGACTCCAGAACACTTAAAAACCCGCTTGCAACGAAATGACTCCAGAGCACTTAAAAACCCGCTTGCAACGAAATGACTCCAGAACACTTAAAAACCCGCTTGCAACGAAATGACTCCAGAGCATTAAAAAACCCGCTTCCAGTGAAATGTCTGAGAAGTATGTAAAAACCCGCTTGCAACGAAATGACTCCAGAACACTTAAAAACCCGCTTGCAACGAAATGACTCCAGAGTACTTAAAAACCCGCATACAACGAAATGACTCCAGAGTACTTAAAAACCCGCTTGCAACGAAATGACTCCAGAACACTTAAAAACCCGCTTGGAACGAAATAACTCCAGAGCACTTAAAAACCCGCTTGCAACGAAATGACTCCAGAGCACGTAAAAAAAACGCTTGCAACGAAATGACTCCAGAGTACTTAAAAACCCGCTTGCAACGAAATGACTCCAGAGCACTTAAAAACCCGCTTGCAACTAAATGAATCCAGTGCACTTAAAAACCCGCTTGCAACGAAATGACTCCAGAGCACTTAAAAACCCACTTGCAACGAAATGACTCCAGAGCACTTAAAAACCCGCTTGCAACGAAATGACTCCAGAGCACTTGAAAACCCGCTTGCAACGAAATGACTCCAGAGCACTTAAAAAACCCGCTTCCAGTGAAATGTCTGAGAAGTATGTAAAAACCCGCTTGCAACGAAATGACTCCAGAGCACTTAAAAACCCGCTTGCAACGAAATGACTCCAGAGCACTTAAAAATTCGCTTGCAACGAAATGACTCCAGAACACTTAAAAACCCGCTTGCAACGAAATGACTCCAGAGCACTTAAAAACCCGCTTGCAACGAAAATGACTCCAGAGCACTTAAAAACCCGCTTGCAATGAAATGACTCCAGAGCACTTAAAAACCCTCTTGCAACGAAATGACTCCAGAGCACTTAAAAACCCGCTTGCAACAAAATGACTCCAGAGCACTTAAAAACCCGCTTGCAACGAAATGACTCCAGAAAACTTAAAAACTCGCTTGCAACGAAATGACTCCAGAACACTTAAAAACCCGCATACAACGAAATGACTCCAGAGTACTTAAAAACCCGCTTGCAACGAAATGACTGCAGAACACTTAAAAACCCGCTTGCAACGAAATAACTCCAGAGCACTTAAAAACCCGCTTGCAACGAAATGACTCCAGAGCACGTAAAAAAACGCTTGCAACGAAATGACTCCAGAGTACGTAAAAACCCGCTAGCAACGAAATGACTCCAGAGCACTTAAAAACCCGCTTGCAACTAAATGAATCCAGTGCACTTAAAAATCCGCTTGCAACGAAATGACTCCAGAGCACTTAAAAACCCGCTTGCAACGAAATGACTCCAGAGCACTTAAAAACCCGCTTGCAACGAAATGACTCCAGAGCACTTAAAAACCCGCTTGCAACGAAATGACTCCAGAGCACTTAAAAACCCGCTTGCAACGAAATGACTCCAGAGCACTTAAAAACCCGCTTGCAAATAAATGACTCCAGAGCACTTGAAAACCCGCTTGCAACGAAATGACTCCAGAGCACTTGAAAACCCGCTTGCAACGAAATGACTCCAGAGCACTTAAAAAACCCGCTTCCAGTGAAATGTCTGAGAAGTATGTAAAAACCCGCTTGCAACGAAATGACTCCAGAGCACTTAAAACCCGCTTGCAACGAAATGACTCCAGAGCACTTAAAACCCGCTTGCAACGAAATGACTCCAGAGCACTTAAAAATCCGCTTGCAACGAAATGACTCCAGAACACTTAAAAACCCGCTTGCAACGAAATGACTCCAGAGCACTTAAAAAGCCGCTTGCAACGAAATTACTCCAGAGCACTTAAAAACTCGCTTGCAACGAAATGACTCCAGAGTACTTAAAAACTCGCTGGCAACGAAATGATTCCAGAACACTTAAAAACCCGCTTGCAACGAAAAGACTCCAGAGCACTTAGAAAGCCGCTTGCAACGAAATGACTCCAGAGCACTTAAAAACCCGCTTGCAACGAAATGACTCCAGAGCACTTAAAAACCCGCTTGCAACGAAATGACTCCAGAGCACTTAAAAACCAGCTTGCAACGAAATGACTCCAGAGCACTTAAAAACCCGCTTGCAACGAAATGACTCCAGAGCACTTAAAAACCCGCTTGCAACGAAATGACTCCAGAACACTTAAAAACCCGCTTGCAACGAAATGACTCCAGAGCACTTAAAAACCCTCTTGCAACGAAATGACTCCAGAGCACTTAAAAACCCGCTTGCAACGAAATGAATCCAGAGCACTTAAAAACTCGCTTGTAACGAAATGACTCCAGAAAACTTAAAAACTCGCTTGCAACGAAATGACTCCAGAACACTTAAAAACCCGCTTGCAACGAAATGACTCCAGAGTACTTAAAAACCCGCTTGCAACGAAATGACTCCAGAACACTTAAAAACCCGCTTGCAACGAAATGACTCCAGAGCACTTAAAAACCCGCTTGCAACGAAATGACTCCAGAGCACGTATAAAAACGCTTGCAACGAAATGACTCCAGAGTACTTAAAAACCCGCTTGCAACGAAATGACTCCAGAGCACTTAAAAACCCGCTTGCAAAGAAATGAATCCAGTGCACTTAAAAATCCGCTTGCAACGAAATGACTCCAGAGCACTTAAAAACCCGCTTGCAACGAAATGACTCCAGAGCACTTAAAAACCCGCTTGCAACGAAATGACTCCAGAGCACTTAAAAACCCGCTTGCAACGAAATGACTCCAGAGCACTTAAAAACCCGCTTGCAACGAAATGACTCCAGAACACTTAAAAACCCGCTTGCAACGAAATGACTCCAGAACAGTTAAAAACCCGCTTGCAACGAAATGACTCCAGAGCATTAAAAAACCCGCTTCCAGTGAAATGTCTGAGAAGTATGTAAAAACCCGCTTGCAACGAAATGACTCCAGAGTACTTAAAAACCCGCTTGCAACGAAATGCCTCCAGAGCACTTAAAAAACCCGCTTCCAGTGAAATGTCTGAGAAGTATGTAAAAACCCGCTGGCAACGAAATGACTCCAGAACACGTAAAAACACGCTTGCAACGAAATGACTGCAGAGCACTTAAAAACCCGCTTGCAACGAAATGACTCCAGAGCACTTAAAAACCCGCTTGCAACGAAATGACTCCAGAGCACTTAAAAACCCGCTTGCAACGAAATGACTCCAGAGCACTTAAAAACCCGCTTGCAACGAAATGACTCCAGAGCACTTAAAAACCCGCTTGCAACGAAATGACTCCAGAGCACTTAAAAACCCGCTTGCAACGAAATGACTCCAGAGCATTAAAAAACCCGCTTCCAGTGAAATGTCTGAGAAGTATGTAAAAACCCGCTTGCAACGAAATGACTCCAGAGTACTTAAAAACCCGCTTGCAACGAAATGCCTCCAGAGCACTTAAAAAACCCGCTTCCAGTGAAATGTCTGAGAAGTATGTAAAAACCCGCTTACAACGAAATGACTCCAGAACACGTAAAAACACGCTTGCAACGAAATGACTGCAGAGCACTTAAAAACCCGCTTGCAACGAAATGCCTACAGAGCACTTAAAAAACCCGCTTGCAACGAAATGACTCCAGTGCACTTAAAAACCCGCTTGCAAGGAAATGACTCCAGAGCACTTAAAAAACCGCTTGCAACGAAATGACTCCAGAGCACTTAAAAACCCGCTTGCAACGAAATGACTCCAGAGTACTTAAAAACCCGCTTGCAACGAAATGAGTCCAGAGCACATAAAAACCCGCTTGCAACGAAATGCCTACAGAGCACTTAAAAAACCCGCTTGCAACGAAATGACTCCAGAGCACTTAAAAACCCGCTTGCAACGAAATGACTCCAGAGCACTTAAAAACCCGCTTGCAACGAAATGACTCCAGAGCACGTAAAAACTCGCTTGCAACGAAATGACTCCAGAGCACTTAAAAACCCGCTTGCAACGAAATGACTCCAGAGTACTTAAAAACTCGCTTGCAACGAAATGACTCCAGAACACTTAAAAACCCGCTTGCAACGAAATGACTCCAGAGCACTTAAAAAACCGCTTGCAACGAAATGACTCAAGAGCACTTAAAAAACCCGCTTCCAGTTAAATGTCAGAGAAGTATGTAAAAACCCGCTAGCAACGAAATAACTCCAGAGGACGTAAAAACCCGCTTGCAACGAAATGACTCCAGAGCACTTAAAAACCCGCTTACTACGAAATGCCTTCTGAACACTTAAAAACCCGCTTGCAACGAAATGACTACAGAACACTTAAAAACCCGCTTGCAACGAAAAGACTCCAGAGCACTTAAAAACTCGCTTGCAACGAAATGACTCCAGAGCACTTAAAAACCCGCTTGCAACGAAATGACTCCAGAGCAATTAAAAACCCGCTTGCAACGAAATGACTCCAGAGCACGTAAAAACTCGCTTGCAACGAAATGACTCCAGAGCACTTAAAAACCCGCTTGCAACGAAATGACTCCAGAGTACTTAAAAACTCGCTTGCAACGAAATGACTCCAGAACACTTAAAAACCCGCTTGCAACGAAATGACTCCAGAGTACTTAAAAACCCGCTTGCAACGAAATGACTCCAGAGCACTTAAAAACCCGCTTGCAACGAAATGCCTCCAGAGCACTTAAAAAACCCGCTTCCAGTGAAATGTCTGAGAAGTATGTAAAAACCCGCTGGCAACGAAATGACTCCAGAACACGTAAAAACACGCTTGCAATGAAATGACTGCAGAGCACTTAAAAACCCGCTTGCAACGAAATGACTCCAGAGCACTTAAAAACCCGCTTGCAACGAAATGACTCCAGAGCACTTAAAAACCCGCTTGCAACGAAATGACTCCAGAGCACTTAAAAACCCGCTTGCAACGAAATGACTCCAGAGCACTTAAAAACCCGCTTGCAACGAAATGACTCCAGAGCACTTAAAAACCCGCTTGCAACGAAATGACTCCAGAGCATTAAAAAACCCGCTTCCAGTGAAATGTCTGAGAAGTATGTAAAAACCCGCTTGCAACGAAATGACTCCAGAGTACTTAAAAACCCGCTTGCAACGAAATGCCTCCAGAGCACTTAAAAAACCCGCTTCCAGTGAAATGTCTGAGAAGTATGTAAAAACCCGCTTACAACGAAATGACTCCAGAACACGTAAAAACACGCTTGCAACGAAATGACTGCAGAGCACTTAAAAACCCGCTTGCAACGAAATGCCTACAGAGCACTTAAAAAACCCGCTTGCAACGAAATGACTCCAGTGCACTTAAAAACCCGCTTGCAAGGAAATGCCTACAGAGCACTTAAAAAACCCGCTTGCAACGAAATGACTCCAGAGCACTTAAAAACCCGCTTGCAACGAAATGACTCCAGAGCACTTAAAAACCCGCTTGCAACGAAATGACTCCAGAGTACTTAAAAACTCGCTTGCAACGAAATGACTCCAGAACACTTAAAAACCCGCTTGCAACGAAATGACTCCAGAGCACTTAAAAAACCGCTTGCAACGAAATGACTCAAGAGCACTTAAAAAACCCGCTTCCAGTTAAATGTCAGAGAAGTATGTAAAAACCCGCTAGCAACGAAATGACTCCAGAGCACGTAAAAACCCGCTTGCAACGAAATGACTCCAGAGCACTTAAAAACCCGCTTACTACGAAATGCCTTCTGAGCACTTAAAAACCCGCTTGCAACGAAATGACTACAGAACACTTAAAAACCCGCTTGCAACGAAAAGACTCCAGAGCACTTAAAAACTCGCTTGCAACGAAATGACTCCAGAGCACTTAAAAACCCGCTTGCAACGAAATGACTCCAGAGCACTTAAAAACCCGCTTGCAACGAAATGACTCCAGAGCACGTAAAAACTCGCTTGCAACGAAATGACTCCAGAGCACTTAAAAACCCGCTTGCAACGAAATGACTCCAGAGCACTTAAAAACCCGCTTGCAACGAAATGACTCCAGAACACTTAAAAACCCGCTTGCAACGAAATGACTCCAGAGCACTTAAAAACCCGCTTGCAACGAAATGACTCCAGAACACTTAAAAACCCGCTTGCAACGAAATGACTCCAGAGCATTAAAAAACCCGCTTCCAGTGAAATGTCTGAGAAGTATGTAAAAACCCGCTTGCAACGAAATGACTCCAGAACACTTAAAAACCCGCTTGCAACGAAATGACTCCAGAGTACTTAAAAACCCGCATACAACGAAATGACTCCAGAGTACTTAAAAACCCGCTTGCAACGAAATGACTCCAGAACACTTAAAAACCCGCTTGGAACGAAATAACTCCAGAGCACTTAAAAACCCGCTTGCAACGAAATGACTCCAGAGCACGTAAAAAAAACGCTTGCAACGAAATGACTCCAGAGTACTTAAAAACCCGCTTGCAACGAAATGACTCCAGAGCACTTAAAAACCCGCTTGCAACTAAATGAATCCAGTGCACTTAAAAACCCGCTTGCAACGAAATGACTCCAGAGCACTTAAAAACCCACTTGCAACGAAATGACTCCAGAGCACTTAAAAACCCGCTTGCAACGAAATGACTCCAGAGCACTTAAAAACCCACTTGCAACGAAATGACTCCAGAGCACTTAAAAACCCGCTTGCAACGAAATGACTCCAGAGCACTTAAAAACCCGCTTGCAACGAAATGACTCCAGAGCACTTAAAAACCCGCTTGCAACAAAATGACTCCAGAGCACTTAAAAACCCGCTTGCAAAGAAATGACTCCAGAGCACTTGAAAACCCGCTTGCAACGAAATGACTCCAGAGCACTTGAAAACCCGCTTGCAACGAAATGACTCCAGAGCACTTAAAAAACCCGCTTCCAGTGAAATGTCTGAGAAGTATGTAAAAACCCGCTTGCAACGAAATGACTACAGAGCACTTAAAAACCCGCTTGCAACGAAATGACTCCAGAAAACTTAAAAACTCGCTTGCAACGAAATGACTCCAGAACACTTAAAAACCCGCATACAACGAAATGACTCCAGAGTACTTAAAAACCCGCTTGCAACGAAATGACTCCAGAACACTTAAAAACCCGCTTGCAACGAAATAACTCCAGAGCACTTAAAAACCCGCTTGCAACGAAATGACTCCAGAGCACGTAAAAAAACGCTTGCAACGAAATGACTCCAGAGTACGTAAAAACCCGCTAGCAACGAAATGACTCCAGAGCACTTAAAAACCCGCTTGCAACTAAATGAATCCAGTGCACTTAAAAATCCGCTTGCAACGAAATGACTCCAGAGCACTTAAAAACCCGCTTGCAACGAAATGACTCCAGAGCACTTAAAAACCCGCTTGCAACGAAATGACTCCAGAGCACTTAAAAACCCGCTTGCAACGAAATGACTCCAGAGCACTTAAAAACCCGCTTGCAACGAAATGACTCCAGAGCACTTAAAAACCCGCTTGCAAAGAAATGACTCCAGAGCACTTGAAAACCCGCTTGCAACGAAATGACTCCAGAGCACTTGAAAACCCGCTTGCAACGAAATGACTCCAGAGCACTTAAAAAACCCGCTTCCAGTGAAATGTCTGAGAAGTATGTAAAAACCCGCTTGCAACGAAATGACTCCAGAGCACTTAAAACCCGCTTGCAACGAAATGACTCCAGAGCACTTAAAACCCGCTTGCAACGAAATGACTCCAGAGCACTTAAAAATCCGCTTGCAACGAAATGACTCCAGAACACTTAAAAACCCGCTTGCAATGAAATGACTCCAGAGCACTTAAAAAGCCGCTTGCAACGAAATTACTCCAGAGCACTTAAAAACTCGCTTGCAACGAAATGACTCCAGAGTACTTAAAAACTCGCTGGCAACGAAATGATTCCAGAACACTTAAAAACCCGCTTGCAACGAAAAGACTCCAGAGCACTTAGAAAGCCGCTTGCAACGAAATGACTCCAGAGCACTTAAAAACCCGCTTGCAACGAAATGACTCCAGAGCACTTAAAAACCCGCTTGCAACGAAATGACTCCAGAGCACTTAAAAACCAGCTTGCAACGAAATGACTCCAGAGCACTTAAAAACCCGCTTGCAACGAAATGACTCCAGAGCACTTAAAAACCCGCTTGCAACGAAATGACTCCAGAACACTTAAAAACCCGCTTGCAACGAAATGACTCCAGAGCACTTAAAAACCCTCTTGCAACGAAATGACTCCAGAGCACTTAAAAACCCGCTTGCAACGAAATGAATCCAGAGCACTTAAAAACTCGCTTGCAACGAAATGACTCCAGAAAACTTAAAAACTCGCTTGCAACGAAATGACTCCAGAACACTTAAAAACCCGCTTGCAACGAAATGACTCCAGAGTACTTAAAAACCCGCATACAACGAAATGACTCCAGAGTACTTAAAAACCCGCTTGCAACGAAATGACTCCAGAACACTTAAAAACCCGCTTGCAACGAAATGACTCCAGAGCACTTAAAAACCCGCTTGCAACGAAATGACTCCAGAGCACGTATAAAAACGCTTGCAACGAAATGACTCCAGAGTACTTAAAAACCCGCTTGCAACGAAATGACTCCAGAGCACTTAAAAACCCGCTTGCAAAGAAATGAATCCAGTGCACTTAAAAATCCGCTTGCAACGAAATGACTCCAGAGCACTTAAAAACCCGCTTGCAACGAAATGACTCCAGAGCACTTAAAAACCCGCTTGCAACGAAATGACTCCAGAGCACTTAAAAACCCGCTTGCAACGAAATGACTCCAGAGCACTTAAAAACCCGCTTGCAACGAAATGACTCCAGAACACTTAAAAACCCGCTTGCAACGAAATGACTCCAGAACAGTTAAAAACCCGCTTGCAACGAAATGACTCCAGAGCATTAAAAAACCCGCTTCCAGTGAAATGTCTGAGAAGTATGTAAAAACCCGCTTGCAACGAAATGACTCCAGAGTACTTAAAAACCCGCTTGCAACGAAATGCCTCCAGAGCACTTAAAAAACCCGCTTCCAGTGAAATGTCTGAGAAGTATGTAAAAACCCGCTGGCAACGAAATGACTCCAGAACACGTAAAAACACGCTTGCAACGAAATGACTGCAGAGCACTTAAAAACCCGCTTGCAACGAAATGACTCCAGAGCACTTAAAAACCCGCTTGCAACGAAATGACTCCAGAGCACTTAAAAACCCGCTTGCAACAAAATGACTCCAGAGCACTTAAAAACCCGCTTGCAACGAAATGACTCCAGAGCACTTAAAAACCCGCTTGCAACGAAATGACTCCAGAGCACTTAAAAACCCGCTTGCAACGAAATGACTCCAGAGCATTAAAAAACCCGCTTCCAGTGAAATGTCTGAGAAGTATGTAAAAACCCGCTTGCAACGAAATGACTCCAGAGTACTTAAAAACCCGCTTGCAACGAAATGCCTCCAGAGCACTTAAAAAACCCGCTTCCAGTGAAATGTCTGAGAAGTATGTAAAAACCCGCTTACAACGAAATGACTCCAGAACACGTAAAAACACGCTTGCAACGAAATGACTGCAGAGCACTTAAAAACCCGCTTGCAACGAAATGCCTACAGAGCACTTAAAAAACCCGCTTGCAACGAAATGACTCCAGTGCACTTAAAAACCCGCTTGCAAGGAAATGACTCCAGAGCACTTAAAAAACCGCTTGCAACGAAATGACTCCAGAGCACTTAAAAACCCGCTTGCAACGAAATGACTCCAGAGTACTTAAAAACCCGCTTGCAACGAAATGAGTCCAGAGCACATAAAAACCCGCTTGCAACGAAATGCCTACAGAGCACTTAAAAAACCCGCTTGCAACGAAATGACTCCAGAGCACTTAAAAACCCGCTTGCAACGAAATGACTCCAGAGCACTTAAAAACCCGCTTGCAACGAAATGACTCCAGAGCACGTAAAAACTCGCTTGCAACGAAATGACTCCAGAGCACTTAAAAACCCGCTTGCAACGAAATGACTCCAGAGTACTTAAAAACTCGCTTGCAACGAAATGACTCCAGAACACTTAAAAACCCGCTTGCAACGAAATGACTCCAGAGCACTTAAAAAACCGCTTGCAACGAAATGACTCAAGAGCACTTAAAAAACCCGCTTCCAGTTAAATGTCAGAGAAGTATGTAAAAACCCGCTAGCAACGAAATAACTCCAGAGGACGTAAAAACCCGCTTGCAACGAAATGACTCCAGAGCACTTAAAAACCCGCTTACTACGAAATGCCTTCTGAACACTTAAAAACCCGCTTGCAACGAAATGACTACAGAACACTTAAAAACCCGCTTGCAACGAAAAGACTCCAGAGCACTTAAAAACTCGCTTGCAACGAAATGACTCCAGAGCACTTAAAAACCCGCTTGCAATGAAATGACTCCAGAGCAATTAAAAACCCGCTTGCAACGAAATGACTCCAGAGCACGTAAAAACTCGCTTGCAACGAAATGACTCCAGAGCACTTAAAAACCCGCTTGCAACGAAATGACTCCAGAGTACTTAAAAACTCGCTTGCAACGAAATGACTCCAGAACACTTAAAAACCCGCTTGCAACGAAATGACTCCAGAGTACTTAAAAACCCGCTTGCAACGAAATGACTCCAGAGCACTTAAAAACCCGCTTGCAACGAAATGACTCCAGAGCACTTAAAAACCCGCTTGCAACGAAATGACTCCAGAACACTTAAAAACCCGCTTGCAACGAAATGACTCCAGAGCATTAAAAAACCCGCTTCCAGTGAAATGTCTGAGAAGTATGTAAAAACCCGCTTGCAACGAAATGACTCCAGAGTACTTAAAAACCCGCTTGCAACGAAATGCCTCCAGAGCACTTAAAAAACCCGCTTCCAGTGAAATGTCTGAGAAGTATGTAAAAACCCGCTGGCAACGAAATGACTCCAGAACACGTAAAAACACGCTTGCAACGAAATGACTGTAGAGCACTTAAAAACCCGCTTGCAACGAAATGACTCCAGAGCACTTAAAAACCCGCTTGCAACGAAATGACTCCAGAGCACTTAAAAACCCGCTTGCAACGAAATGACTCCAGAGCACTTAAAAACCCGCTTGCAACGAAATGACTCCAGAGCACTTAAAAACCCGCTTGCAACGAAATGACTCCAGAGCATTAAAAAACCCGCTTCCAGTGAAATGTCTGAGAAGTGTGTAAAAACTCGCTTGCAACGAAATGACTCCAGAGTACTTAAAAACCCGCTTGCAACGAAATGCCTCCAGAGCACTTAAAAAACCCGCTTCCAGTGAAATGTCTGAGAAGTATGTAAAAACCCGCTTACAACGAAATGACTCCAGAGCACTTAAAAACCCGCTTGCAACGAAATGACTCCAGAACACTTAAAAACCCGCTTGCAACGAAATGACTCCAGAGCATTAAAAAACCCGCTTCCAGTGAAATGTCTGAGAAGTATGTAAAAACCCGCTTGCAACGAAATGACTCCAGAACACTTAAAAACCCGCTTGCAACGAAATGACTCCAGAGTACTTAAAAACCCGCATACAACGAAATGACTCCAGAGTACTTAAAAACCCGCTTGCAACGAAATGACTCCAGAACACTTAAAAACCCGCTTGGAACGTAATAACTCCAGAGCACTTAAAAACCCGCTTGCAACGAAATGACTCCAGAGCACGTAAAAAAACGCTTGCAACGAAATGACTCCAGAGTACTTAAAAACCCGCTTGCAACGAAATGACTCCAGAGCACTTAAAAACCCGCTTGCAACTAAATGACTCCAGAGCACTTAAAAACCCGCTTGCAACGAAATGACTCCAGAGCACTTAAAAACCCGCTTGCAACGAAATGACTCCAGAGCACTTAAAAACCCGCTTGCAACGAAATGACTCCAGAGCATTAAAAAACCCGCTTCCAGTGAAATGTCTGAGAAGTATGTAAAAACCCGCTTGCAACGAAATGACTCCAGAGTACTTAAAAACCCGCTTGCAACGAAATGCCTCCAGAGCACTTAAAAAACCCGCTTCCAGTGAAATGTCTGAGAAGTATGTAAAAACCCGCTTACAACGAAATGACTCCAGAACACGTAAAAACACGCTTGCAACGAAATGACTGCAGAGCACTTAAAAACCCGCTTGCAACGAAATGCCTACAGAGCACTTAAAAAACCCGCTTGCAACGAAATGACTCCAGTGCACTTAAAAACCCGCTTGCAAGGAAATGACTCCAGAGCACTTAAAAAACCGCTTGCAACGAAATGACTCCAGAGCACTTAAAAACCCGCTTGCAACGAAATGACTCCAGAGTACTTAAAAACCCGCTTGCAACGAAATGAGTCCAGAGCACATAAAAACCCGCTTGCAACGAAATGCCTACAGAGCACTTAAAAAACCCGCTTGCAACGAAATGACTCCAGAGCACTTAAAAACCCGCTTGCAACGAAATGACTCCAGAGCACTTAAAAACCCGCTTGCAACGAAATGACTCCAGAGCACGTAAAAACTCGCTTGCAACGAAATGACTCCAGAGCACTTAAAAACCCGCTTGCAACGAAATGACTCCAGAGTACTTAAAAACTCGCTTGCAACGAAATGACTCCAGAACACTTAAAAACCCGCTTGCAACGAAATGACTCCAGAGCACTTAAAAAACCGCTTGCAACGAAATGACTCAAGAGCACTTAAAAAACCCGCTTCCAGTTAAATGTCAGAGAAGTATGTAAAAACCCGCTAGCAACGAAATAACTCCAGAGGACGTAAAAACCCGCTTGCAACGAAATGACTCCAGAGCACTTAAAAACCCGCTTACTACGAAATGCCTTCTGAACACTTAAAAACCCGCTTGCAACGAAATGACTACAGAACACTTAAAAACCCGCTTGCAACGAAAAGACTCCAGAGCACTTAAAAACTCGCTTGCAACGAAATGACTCCAGAGCACTTAAAAACCCGCTTGCAATGAAATGACTCCAGAGCAATTAAAAACCCGCTTGCAACGAAATGACTCCAGAGCACGTAAAAACTCGCTTGCAACGAAATGACTCCAGAGCACTTAAAAACCCGCTTGCAACGAAATGACTCCAGAGTACTTAAAAACTCGCTTGCAACGAAATGACTCCAGAACACTTAAAAACCCGCTTGCAACGAAATGACTCCAGAGTACTTAAAAACCCGCTTGCAACGAAATGACTCCAGAGCACTTAAAAACCCGCTTGCAACGAAATGACTCCAGAGCACTTAAAAACCCGCTTGCAACGAAATGACTCCAGAACACTTAAAAACCCGCTTGCAACGAAATGACTCCAGAGCATTAAAAAACCCGCTTCCAGTGAAATGTCTGAGAAGTATGTAAAAACCCGCTTGCAACGAAATGACTCCAGAGTACTTAAAAACCCGCTTGCAACGAAATGCCTCCAGAGCACTTAAAAAACCCGCTTCCAGTGAAATGTCTGAGAAGTGTGTAAAAACCCGCTGGCAACGAAATGACTCCAGAACACGTAAAAACACGCTTGCAACGAAATGACTGTAGAGCACTTAAAAACCCGCTTGCAACGAAATGACTCCAGAGCACTTAAAAACCCGCTTGCAACGAAATGACTCCAGAGCACTTAAAAACCCGCTTGCAACGAAATGACTCCAGAGCACTTAAAAACCCGCTTGCAACGAAATGACTCCAGAGCACTTAAAAACCCGCTTGCAACGAAATGACTCCAGAGCATTAAAAAACCCGCTTCCAGTGAAATGTCTGAGAAGTGTGTAAAAACTCGCTTGCAACGAAATGACTCCAGAGTACTTAAAAACCCGCTTGCAACGAAATGCCTCCAGAGCACTTAAAAAACCCGCTTCCAGTGAAATGTCTGAGAAGTATGTAAAAACCCGCTTACAACGAAATGACTCCAGAGCACTTAAAAACCCGCTTGCAACGAAATGACTCCAGAACACTTAAAAACCCGCTTGCAACGAAATGACTCCAGAGCATTAAAAAACCCGCTTCCAGTGAAATGTCTGAGAAGTATGTAAAAACCCGCTTGCAACGAAATGACTCCAGAACACTTAAAAACCCGCTTGCAACGAAATGACTCCAGAGTACTTAAAAACCCGCATACAACGAAATGACTCCAGAGTACTTAAAAACCCGCTTGCAACGAAATGACTCCAGAACACTTAAAAACCCGCTTGGAACGTAATAACTCCAGAGCACTTAAAAACCCGCTTGCAACGAAATGACTCCAGAGCACGTAAAAAAACGCTTGCAACGAAATGACTCCAGAGTACTTAAAAACCCGCTTGCAACGAAATGACTCCAGAGCACTTAAAAACCCGCTTGCAACTAAATGAATCCAGTGCACTTAAAAACCCGCTTGCAACGAAATGACTCCAGAGCACTTAAAAACCCGCTTGCAACGAAATGACTCCAGAGCACTTAAAAACCCGCTTGCAACGAAATGACTCCAGAGCACTTAAAAACCCGCTTGCAACGAAATGACTCCAGAGCACTTAAAAACCCGCTTGCAACAACATGACTCCAGAGCACTTAAAAACCCGCTTGCAAAGAAATGACTCCAGAGCACTTGAAAACCCGCTTGCAACGAAATGACTCCATAGCACTTGAAAACCCGCTTGCAACGAAATGACTCCAGAGCACTTAAAAAACCCGCTTCCAGTGAAATGTCTGAGAAGTATGTAAAAACCCGCTTGCAACGAAATGACTCCAGAGCACTTAAAAACCCGCTTGCAACGAAATGACTCCAGAGCACTTAAAAATCCGCTTGCAACGAAATGACTCCAGAACACTTAAAAACCCGCTTGCAACGAAATGACTCCAGAGCACTTAAAAACCCGCTTGCAACGAAAATGACTCCAGAGCACTTAAAAACCCGCTTGCAATGAAATGACTCCAGAGCACTTAAAAACCCTCTTGCAACGAAATGACTCCAGAGCACTTAAAAACCCGCTTGCAACGAAATGACTCCAGAGCACTTAAAAACCCGCTTGCAACGAAATGAATCCAGACAACTTAAAAACTCGCTTGCAACGAAATGACTCCAGAACACTTAAAAACCCGCTTGCAACGAAATGACTCCAGAGCACTTAAAAACCCGCATACAACGAAATGACTCCAGAGTACTTAAAAACCCGGTTGCAACGAAATGACTCCAGAACACTTAAAAACCCGCTTGCAACGAAATAACTCCAGAGCACTTAAAAACCCGCTTGCAACGAAATGACTCCAGAGCACGTAAAAAAACGCTTGCAACGAAATGACTCCAGAGTACGTAAAAACCCGCTAGCAACGAAATGACTCCAGAGCACTTAAAAACCCGATTGCAACTAAATGAATCCAGTGCACTTAAAAACCCGCTTGCAACGAAATGACTCCAGAGAACTTAAAAACCCGCTTGCAACGAAATGACTCCAGAGCACTTAAAAACCCGCTTGCAACGAAATGACTCCAGAGCACTTAAAAACCCGCTTGCAACGAAATGACTCCAGAGCACTTAAAAACCCGCTTGCAACGAAATGACTCCAGAGCACTTAAAAACCCGCTTGCAACGAAATGACTCCAGAGCACTTAAAAACCCGCTTGCAACGAAATGACTCCAGAGCACTTAAAAACCCGCTTGCAAAGAAATGACTCCAGAGCACTTGAAAACCCGCTTGCAACGAAATGACTCCAGAGCACTTGAAAACCCGCTTGCAACGAAATGACTCCAGAGCACTTAAAAAACCCGCTTCCAGTGAAATGTCTGAGAAGTATGTAAAAACCCGCTTGCAACGAAATGACTCCAGAGCACTTAAAACCCGCTTGCAACGAAATGACTCCAGAGCACTTAAAACCCGCTTGCAACGAAATGACTCCAGAGCACTTAAAAATCCGCTTGCAACGAAATGACTCCAGAACACTTAAAAACCCGCTTGCAACGAAATGACTCCAGAGCACTTAAAAAGCCGCTTGCAACGAAATTACTCCAGAGCACTTAAAAACTCGCTTGCAACGAAATGACTCCAGAGTACTTAAAAACTCGCTGGCAACGAAATGATTCCAGAACACTTAAAAACCCGCTTGCAACGAAAAGACTCCAGAGCACTTAGAAAGCCGCTTGCAACGAAATGACTCCAGAGCACTTAAAAACCCGCTTGCAACGAAATGACTCCAGAGCACTTAAAAACCCGCTTGCAACGAAATGACTCCAGAGCACTTAAAAACCCGCTTGCAACGAAATGACTCCAGAGCACTTAAAAACCCGCTTGCAACGAAATGACTCCAGAGCACTTAAAAACCCGCTTGCAACGAAATGACTCCAGAACACTTAAAAACCCGCTTGCAACGAAATGACTCCAGAGCACTTAAAAACCCTCTTGCAACGAAATGACTCCAGAGCACTTAAAAACCCGCTTGCAACGAAATGACTCCAGAGCACTTAAAAACTCGCTTGCAACGAAATGACTCCAGAAAACTTAAAAACTCGCTTGCAACGAAATGACTCCAGAACACTTAAAAACCCGCTTGCAACGAAATGACTCCAGAGTACTTAAAAACCCGCATACAACGAAATGACTCCAGAGTACTTAAAAACCCGCTTGCAACGAAATGCCTTCAGAACACTTAAAAACCCGCTTGCAACGAAATGACTCCAGAGCACTTAAAAACCCGCTTGCAACGAAATGACTCCAGAGCACGTATAAAAACGCTTGCAACGAAATGACTCCAGAGTACTTAAAAACCCGCTTGCAACGAAATGACTCCAGAGCACTTAAAAACCCGCTTGCAAAGAAATGAATCCAGTGCACTTAAAAATCCGCTTGCAACGAAATGACTCCAGAGCACTTAAAAACCCGCTTGCAACGAAATGACTCCAGAGCACTTAAAAACCCGCTTGCAACGAAATGACTCCAGAGTACTTAAAAACCCGCTTGCAACGAAATGACTCCAGAGCACTTAAAAACCCGCTTGCAACGAAATGACTCCAGAACACTTAAAAACCCGCTTGCAACGAAATGACTCCAGAACACTTAAAAACCCGCTTGCAACGAAATGACTCCAGAGCATTAAAAAACCCGCTTCCAGTGAAATGTCTGAGAAGTATGTAAAAACCCGCTTGCAAAGAAATGACTCCAGAGTACTTAAAAACCCGCTTGCAACGAAATGCCTCCAGAGTACTTAAAAAACCCGCTTCCAGTGAAATGTCTGAGAAGTATGTAAAAACCCGCTGGCAACGAAATGACTCCAGAACACGTAAAAACACGCTTGCAACGAAATGACTGCAGAGCACTTAAAAACCCGCTTGCAACGAAATGACTCCAGAGCACTTAAAAACCCGCTTGCAACGAAATGACTCCAGAGCACTTAAAAACCCACTTGCAACGAAATGACTCCAGAGCACTTAAAAACCCGCTTGCAACGAAATGACTCCAGAGCACTTAAAAACCCGCTTGCAACGAAATGACTCCAGAGCACTTAAAAACCCGCTTGCAACGAAATGACTCCAGAGCATTAAAAAACCCGCTTCCAGTGAAATGTCTGAGAAGTATGTAAAAACCCGCTTGCAACGAAATGACTCCAGAGTACTTAAAAACCCGCTTGCAACGAAATGCCTCCAGAGCACTTAAAAAACCCGCTTCCAGTGAAATGTCTGAGAAGTATGTAAAAACCCGCTTACAAGGAAATGACTCCAGAACACGTAAAAACACGCTTGCAACGAAATGACTGCAGAGCACTTAAAAACCCGCTTGCAACGAAATGCCTACAGAGCACTTAAAAAACCCGCTTGCAACGAAATGACTCCAGTGCACTTAAAAACCCGCTTGCAAGGAAATGACTCCAGAGCACTTAAAAAACCGCTTGCAACGAAATGACTCCAGAGCACTTAAAAACCCGCTTGCAACGAAATGACTCCAGAGTACTTAAAAACCCGCTTGCAACGAAATGAGTCCAGAGCACATAAAAACCCGCTTGCAACGAAATGCCTACAGAGCACTTAAAAAACCCGCTTGCAACGAAATGACTCCAGAGCACTTAAAAACCCGCTTGCAACGAAATGACTCCAGAGCACTTAAAAACCCGCTTGCAACGAAATGACTCCAGAGCACGTAAAAACTCGCTTGCAACGAAATGACTCCAGAGCACTTAAAAACCCGCTTGCAACGAAATGACTCCAGAGTACTTAAAAACCCGCATACAACGAAATGACTCCAGAGTACTTAAAAACCCGCTTGCAACGAAATGACTCCAGAACACTTAAAAACCCGCTTGCAACGAAATGACTCCAGAGCACTTAAAAACCCGCTTGCAACGAAATGACTCCAGAACACTTAAAAACCCGCTTGCAACGAAATGACTCCAGAACACTTAAAAACCCGCTTGCAACGAAATGACTCCAGAGCATTAAAAAACCCGCTTCCAGTGAAATGTCTGAGAAGTATGTAAAAACCCGCTTGCAACGAAATGACTCCAGAGTACTTAAAAACCCGCTTGCAACGAAATGCCTCCAGAGCACTTAAAAAACCCGCTTCCAGTGAAATGTCTGAGAAGTATGTAAAAACCCGCTGGCAACGAAATGACTCCAGAACACGTAAAAACACGCTTGCAACGAAATGACTGCAGAGCACTTAAAAACCCGCTTGCAACGAAATGACTCCAGAGCACTTAAAAACCCGCTTGCAACGAAATGACTCCAGAGCACTTAAAAACCCGCTTGCAACGAAATGACTCCAGAGCACTTAAAAACGCGCTTGCAACGAAATGACTCCAGAGCACTTAAAAACCCGCTTGCAACGAAATGACTCCAGAGCACTTAAAAACCCGCTTGCAACGAAATGACTCCAGAGCATTAAAAAACCCGCTTCCAGTGAAATGTCTGAGAAGTATGTAAAAACCCGCTTGCAACGAAATGACTCCAGAGTACTTAAAAACCCGCTTGCAACGAAATGCCTCCAGAGCACTTAAAAAACCCGCTTCCAGTGAAATGTCTGAGAAGTATGTAAAAACCCGCTTACAAGGAAATGACTCCAGAACACGTAAAAACACGCTTGCAACGAAATGACTGCAGAGCACTTAAAAACCCGCTTGCAACGAAATGCCTACAGAGCACTTAAAAAACCCGCTTGCAACGAAATGACTCCAGTGCACTTAAAAACCCGCTTGCAAGGAAATGACTCCAGAGCACTTAAAAAACCGCTTGCAACGAAATGACTCCAGAGCACTTAAAAACCTGCTTGCAACGAAATGACTCCAGAGTACTTAAAAACCCGCTTGCAACGAAATGAGTCCAGAGCACATAAAAACCCGCTTGCAACGAAATGCCTACAGAGCACTTAAAAAACCCGCTTGCAACGAAATGACTCCAGAGCACTTAAAAACCCGCTTGCAACGAAATGACTCCAGAGCACTTAAAAACCCGCTTGCAACGAAATGACTCCAGAGCACGTAAAAACTCGCTTGCAACGAAATGACTCCAGAGCACTTAAAAACCCGCTTGCAACGAAATGACTCCAGAGTACTTAAAAACTCGCTTGCAACGAAATGACTCCAGAACACTTAAAAACCCGCTTGCAACGAAATGACTCCAGAGCACTTAAAAAACCGCTTGCAACGAAATGACTCAAGAGCACTTAAAAAACCCGCTTCCAGTTAAATGTCAGAGAAGTATGTAAAAACCCGCTAGCAACGAAATGACTCCAGAGCACGTAAAAACCCGCTTGCAACGAAATGACTCCAGAGCACTTAAAAACCCGCTTACTACGAAATGCCTTCTGAGCACTTAAAAACCCGCTTGCAACGAAATGACTACAGAACACTTAAAAACCCGCTTGCAACGAAAAGACTCCAGAGCACTTAAAAACTCGCTTGCAACGAAATGACTCCAGAGCACTTAAAAACCCGCTTGCAACGAAATGACTCCAGAGCACTTAAAAACCCGCTTGCAACGAAATGACTCCAGAGCACTTAAAAAACCGCTTGCAACGAAATGACTCAAGAGCACTTAAAAAACCCGCTTCCAGTTAAATGTCAGAGAAGTATGTAAAAACCCGCTAGCAACGAAATGACTCCAGAGCACTTAAAAACCCGCTTGCAACGAAATGACTCCAGAACACTTAAAAACCCGCTTGCAACGAAATGACTCCAGAGTACTTAAAAACCCGCTTGCAACGAAATGACTCCAGAATATTTAAAAACCCACTTGAAACGAAATGACTCCAGAACACTTAAAAACCCGCTTGCAACGAAAAGACTCCAGAGCACTTAAAAACCCGCTTGCAACGAAATGACTCCAGAGCACTTAAAAACCCGCTTGCAACGAAATGACTCCAGAGCACTTAAAAACCCGCTTGCAACGAAATGACTCCAGAACACTTAAAAACCCGCTTGCAACGAAATGACTCCAGAGCATTAAAAAACCCGCTTCCAGTGAAATGTCTGAGAAGTATGTAAAAACCCGCTTGCAACGAAATGACTCCAGAGTACTTAAAAACCCGCTTGCAACGAAATGACTCCAGAATATTTAAAAACCCACTTGAAACGAAATGACTCCAGAACACTTAAAAACCCGCTTGCAACGAAAAGACTCCAGAGCACTTAAAAACCCGCTTGCAACGAAATGACTCCAGAGCACTTAAAAACCCGCTTGCAACGAAATGACTCCAGAGCACTTAAAAACCCGCTTGCAACGAAATGACTCCAGAACACTTAAAAACCCGCTTGCAACGAAATGACTCCAGAGCATTAAAAAACCCGCTTCCAGTGAAATGTCTGAGAAGTATGTAAAAACCCGCTTGCAACGAAATGACTCCAGAGTACTTAAAAACCCGCTTGCAACGAAATGCCTCCAGAGCACTTAAAAAACCCGCTTCCAGTGAAATGTCTGAGAAGTATGTAAAAACCCGCTGGCAACGAAATGACTCCAGAACACGTAAAAACACGCTTGCAACGAAATGACTGTAGAGCACTTAAAAACCCGCTTGCAACGAAATGACTCCAGAGCACTTAAAAACCCGCTTGCAACGAAATGACTCCAGAGCACTTAAAAACCCGCTTGCAACGAAATGACTCCAGAGCACTTAAAAACCCGCTTGCAACGAAATGACTCCAGAGCACTTAAAAACCCGCTTGCAACGAAATGACTCCAGAGCACTTAAAAACCCGCTTGCAACGAAATGACTCCAGAGCATTAAAAAACCCGCTTCCAGTGAAATGTCTGAGAAGTATGTAAAAACCCGCTTGCAACGAAATGACTCCAGAGTACTTAAAAACCCGCTTGCAACGAAATGCCTCCAGAGCACTTAAAAAACCCGCTTCCAGTGAAATGTCTGAGAAGTATGTAAAAACCCGCTTACAACGAAATGACTCCAGAACACGTAAAAACACGCTTGCAACGAAATGACTGCAGAGCACTTAAAAACCCGCTTGCAACGAAATGCCTACAGAGCACTTAAAAAACCCGCTTGCAACGAAATGACTCCAGTGCACTTAAAAACCAGCTTGCAACGAAATAACTCCAGAGCACTTAAAAAACCGCTTGCAACGAAATTACTCCAGAGCACTTAAAAACCCGCTTACTACGAAATGCCTTCTGAGCACTTAAAAACCCGCTTGCAACGAAATGACTACAGAACACTTAAAAACCCGCTTGCAACGAAAAGACTCCAGAGCACTTAAAAACTCGCTTGCAACGAAATGACTCCAGAGCACTTAAAAACCCGCTTGCAACGAAATGACTCCAGAGCACTTAAAAACCCGCTTGCAACGAAATGACTCCAGAGCACTTAAAAAACCGCTTGCAACGAAATGACTCAAGAGCACTTAAAAAACCCGCTTCCAGTTAAATGTCAGAGAAGTATGTAAAAACCCGCTAGCAACGAAATGACTCCAGAGCACTTAAAAACCCGCTTGCAACGAAATGACTCCAGAACACTTAAAAACCCGCTTGCAACGAAATGACTCCAGAGTACTTAAAAACCCGCTTGCAACGAAATGACTCCAGAATATTTAAAAACCCACTTGAAACGAAATGACTCCAGAACACTTAAAAACCCGCTTGCAACGAAAAGACTCCAGAGCACTTAAAAACCCGCTTGCAACGAAATGACTCCAGAGCACTTAAAAACCCGCTTGCAACGAAATGACTCCAGAGCACTTAAAAACCCGCTTGCAACGAAATGACTCCAGAACACTTAAAAACCCGCTTGCAACGAAATGACTCCAGAGCATTAAAAAACCCGCTTCCAGTGAAATGTCTGAGAAGTATGTAAAAACCCGCTTGCAACGAAATGACTCCAGAGTACTTAAAAACCCGCTTGCAACGAAATGCCTCCAGAGCACTTAAAAAACCCGCTTCCAGTGAAATGTCTGAGAAGTATGTAAAAACCCGCTGGCAACGAAATGACTCCAGAACACGTAAAAACACGCTTGCAACGAAATGACTGTAGAGCACTTAAAAACCCGCTTGCAACGAAATGACTCCAGAGCACTTAAAAACCCGCTTGCAACGAAATGACTCCAGAGCACTTAAAAACCCGCTTGCAACGAAATGACTCCAGAGCACTTAAAAACCCGCTTGCAACGAAATGACTCCAGAGCACTTAAAAACCCGCTTGCAACGAAATGACTCCAGAGCACTTAAAAACCCGCTTGCAACGAAATGACTCCAGAGCATTAAAAAACCCGCTTCCAGTGAAATGTCTGAGAAGTATGTAAAAACCCGCTTGCAACGAAATGACTCCAGAGTACTTAAAAACCCGCTTGCAACGAAATGCCTCCAGAGCACTTAAAAAACCCGCTTCCAGTGAAATGTCTGAGAAGTATGTAAAAACCCGCTTACAACGAAATGACTCCAGAACACGTAAAAACACGCTTGCAACGAAATGACTGCAGAGCACTTAAAAACCCGCTTGCAACGAAATGCCTACAGAGCACTTAAAAAACCCGCTTGCAACGAAATGACTCCAGTGCACTTAAAAACCAGCTTGCAACGAAATAACTCCAGAGCACTTAAAAAACCGCTTGCAACGAAATGACTCCAGAGCACTTAAAAACCCGCTTGCAACGAAATGACTCCAGAGTACTTAAAAACCCGCTTGCAACGAAATGAGTCCAGAGCACATAAAAACCCGCTTGCAACGAAATGCCTACAGAGCACTTAAAAAACCCGCTTGCAACGAAATGACTCCAGAGCACTTAAAAACCCGCTTGCAACGAAATGACTCCAGAGCACTTAAAAACCCGCTTGCAAAGAAATGACTCCAGAGCACGTAAAAACTCGCTTGCAACGAAATGACTCCAGAGCACTTAAAAACCCGCTTGCAACGAAATGACTCCAGAGTACTTAAAAACTCGCTTGCAACGAAATGACTCCAGAACACTTAAAAACCCGCTTGCAACGAAATGACTCCAGAGCACTTAAAAAACCGCTTGCAACGAAATGACTCAAGAGCACTTAAAAAACCCGCTTCCAGTTAAATGTCAGAAAAGTATGTAAAAACCCGCTAGCAACGAAATGACTCCAGAGCACGTAAAAACCCGCTTGCAACGAAATGACTCCAGAGCACTTAAAAACCCGCTTACAACGAAATGCCTTCTGAGCACTTAAAAACCCGCTTGCAACGAAATGACTACAGAACACTTAAAAACCCGCTTGCAACGAAAAGACTCCAGAGCACTTAAAAACTCGCTTGCAACGAAATGACTCCAGAGCACTTAAAAACCCGCTTGCAACGAAATGACTCCAGAGCACTTAAAAACCCGCTTGCAACGAAATGACTCCAGAGCACGTAAAAACTCGCTTGCAACGAAATGACTCCAGAGCACTTAAAAACCCGCTTGCAACGAAATGACTCCAGAGTACTTAAAAACTCGCTTGCAACGAAATGACTCCAGAACACTTAAAAACCCGCTTGCAACGAAATGACTCCAGAGTACTTAAAAACCCGCTTGCAACGAAATGACTCCAGAGTATTTAAAAACCCACTTGAAACGAAATGACTCCAGAACACTTAAAAACCCGCTTGCAACGAAAAGACTCCAGAGCACTTAAAAACCCGCTTGCAACGAAATGACTCCAGAGCACTTAAAAACCCGCTTGCAACGAAATGACTCCAGAGCACTTAAAAACCCGCTTGCAACGAAAATGACTCCAGAGCACTTAAAAACCCGCTTGCAATGAAATGACTCCAGAGCACTTAAAAACCCGCTTGCAACGAAATGAATCCAGAGCACTTAAAAGCCGCTTGCAACGAAATGACTCCAGAGCACTTAAAAACCCGCTTGCAACGAAATGACTCCAGAAAACTTAAAAACTCGCTTGCAACGAAATGACTCCAGAACACTTAAAAACCCGCTTGCAACGAAATGACTCCAGAGCACTTAAAAACCCGCTTGCAACGAAATGACTCCAGAGCACGTAAAAAAACGCTTGCAACGAAATGACTCCAGAGCACTTAAAAACCCGCTTGCAACGAAATGACTCCAGAGCACTTAAAAACCCGCTTGCAACGAAATGACTCCAGAGCACTTAAAAACCCTCTTGCAACGAAATGACTCCAGAGCACTTAAAAACCCTCTTGCAACGAAATGAATCCAGAGCAATTAAAAACCCTCTTGCAACGAAATGACTCCAGAGCACTTAAAAACCCGCTTGCAACGAAATGACTCCAGAAAACTTAAAAACTCGCTTGCAACGAAATGACTCCAGAACACTTAAAAACCCGCTTGCAACGAAATGACTCCAGAGTACTTAAAAACCCGCTTGCAACGAAATGACTCCAGAGCACTTAAAAACCCGCTTGCAAAGAAATGAATCCAGTGCACTTAAAAATCCGCTTGCAACGAAATGACTCCAGAGCACTTAGAAAGCCGCTTGCAACGAAATGACTCCAGAGCACTTAAAAACCCGCTTGCAACGAAATGACTCCAGAGCACTTAGAAAGCCGCTTGCAACGAAATGACTCCAGAGCACTTAAAAACCCGCTTGCAACGAAATGACTCCAGAGCACTTAAAAACCCGCTTGCAACGAAATGACTCCAGAGCACTTAAAAACCCGCTTGCAACGAAATGACTCCAGAGCACTTAAAAACCCGCTTGCAACGAAATGACTCCAGAGCACTTAAAAACCCGCTTGCAACGAAATGACTCCAGAACACTTAAAAACCCGCTTGCAACGAAATGACTCCAGAGCACTTAAAAACCCTCTTGCAACGAAATGACTCCAGAGCACTTAAAAACCCGCTTGCAACGAAATGACTCCAGAGCACTTAAAAACTCGCTTGCAACGAAATGACTCCAGAAAACTTAAAAACTCGCTTGCAACGAAATGACTCCAGAACACTTAAAAACCCGCTTGCAACGAAATGACTCCAGAGTACTTAAAAACCCGCATACAACGAAATGACTCCAGAGTACTTAAAAACCCGCTTGCAACGAAATGACTCCAGAACACTTAAAAACCCGCTTGCAACGAAATGACTCCAGAGCACTTAAAAACCCGCTTGCAACGAAATGACTCCAGAGCACGTATAAAAACGCTTGCAACGAAATGACTCCAGAGTACTTAAAAACCCGCTTGCAACGAAATGACTCCAGAGCACTTAAAAACCCGCTTGCAAAGAAATGAATCCAGTGCACTTAAAAATCCGCTTGCAACGAAATGACTCCAGAGCACTTAAAAACCCGCTTGCAACGAAATGACTCCAGAGCACTTCAAAACCCGCTTGCAACGAAATGACTCCAGAGTACTTAAAAACCCGCTTGCAACGAAATGACTCCAGAGCACTTAAAAACCCGCTTGCAACGAAATGACTCCAGAACACTTAAAAACCCGCTTGCAACGAAATGACTCCAGAACACTTAAAAACCCGCTTGCAACGAAATGACTCCAGAGCATTAAAAAACCCGCTTCCAGTGAAATGTCTGAGAAGTATGTAAAAACCCGCTTGCAAAGAAATGACTCCAGAGTACTTAAAAACCCGCTTGCAACGAAATGCCTCCAGAGTACTTAAAAAACCCGCTTCCAGTGAAATGTCTGAGAAGTATGTAAAAACCCGCTGGCAACGAAATGACTCCAGAACACGTAAAAACACGCTTGCAACGAAATGACTGCAGAGCACTTAAAAACCCGCTTGCAACGAAATGACTCCAGAGCACTTAAAAACCCGCTTGCAACGAAATGACTCCAGAGCACTTAAAAACCCACTTGCAACGAAATGACTCCAGAGCACTTAAAAACCCGCTTGCAACGAAATGACTCCAGAGCACTTAAAAACCCGCTTGCAACGAAATGACTCCAGAGCACTTAAAAACCCGCTTGCAACGAAATGACTCCAGAGCATTAAAAAACCCGCTTCCAGTGAAATGTCTGAGAAGTATGTAAAAACCCGCTTGCAACGAAATGACTCCAGAGTACTTAAAAACCCGCTTGCAACGAAATGCCTCCAGAGCACTTAAAAAACCCGCTTCCAGTGAAATGTCTGAGAAGTATGTAAAAACCCGCTTACAAGGAAATGACTCCAGAACACGTAAAAACACGCTTGCAACGAAATGACTGCAGAGCACTTAAAAACCCGCTTGCAACGAAATGCCTACAGAGCACTTAAAAAACCCGCTTGCAACGAAATGACTCCAGTGCACTTAAAAACCCGCTTGCAAGGAAATGACTCCAGAGCACTTAAAAAACCGCTTGCAACGAAATGACTCCAGAGCACTTAAAAACCCGCTTGCAACGAAATGACTCCAGAGTACTTAAAAACCCGCTTGCAACGAAATGAGTCCAGAGCACATAAAAACCCGCTTGCAACGAAATGCCTACAGAGCACTTAAAAAACCCGCTTGCAACGAAATGACTCCAGAGCACTTAAAAACCCGCTTGCAACGAAATGACTCCAGAGCACTTAAAAACCCGCTTGCAACGAAATGACTCCAGAGCACGTAAAAACTCGCTTGCAACGAAATGACTCCAGAGCACTTAAAAACCCGCTTGCAACGAAATGACTCCAGAGTACTTAAAAACCCGCATACAACGAAATGACTCCAGAGTACTTAAAAACCCGCTTGCAACGAAATGACTCCAGAACACTTAAAAACCCGCTTGCAACGAAATGACTCCAGAGCACTTAAAAACCCGCTTGCAACGAAATGACTCCAGAGCACGTATAAAAACGCTTGCAACGAAATGACTCCAGAGTACTTAAAAACCCGCTTGCAACGAAATGACTCCAGAGCACTTAAAAACCCGCTTGCAAAGAAATGAATCCAGTGCACTTAAAAATCCGCTTGCAACGAAATGACTCCAGAGCACTTAAAAACCCGCTTGCAACGAAATGACTCCAGAGCACTTAAAAACCCGCTTGCAACGAAATGACTCCAGAGTACTTAAAAACCCGCTTGCAACGAAATGACTCCAGAGCACTTAAAAACCCGCTTGCAACGAAATGACTCCAGAACACTTAAAAACCCGCTTGCAACGAAATGACTCCAGAACACTTAAAAACCCGCTTGCAACGAAATGACTCCAGAGCATTAAAAAACCCGCTTCCAGTGAAATGTCTGAGAAGTATGTAAAAACCCGCTTGCAACGAAATGACTCCAGAGTACTTAAAAACCCGCTTGCAACGAAATGCCTCCAGAGCACTTAAAAAACCCGCTTCCAGTGAAATGTCTGAGAAGTATGTAAAAACCCGCTGGCAACGAAATGACTCCAGAACACGTAAAAACACGCTTGCAACGAAATGACTGCAGAGCACTTAAAAACCCGCTTGCAACGAAATGACTCCAGAGCACTTAAAAACCCGCTTGCAACGAAATGACTCCAGAGCACTTAAAAACCCGCTTGCAACGAAATGACTCCAGAGCACTTAAAAACCCGCTTGCAACGAAATGACTCCAGAGCACTTAAAAACCCGCTTGCAACGAAATGACTCCAGAGCACTTAAAAACCCGCTTGCAACGAAATGACTCCAGAGCATTAAAAAACCCGCTTCCAGTGAAATGTCTGAGAAGTATGTAAAAACCCGCTTGCAAGGAAATGACTCCAGAACACGTAAAAACACGCTTGCAACGAAATGACTGCAGAGCACTTAAAAACCCGCTTGCAACGAAATGCCTACAGAGCACTTAAAAAACCCGCTTGCAACGAAATGACTCCAGTGCACTTAAAAACCCGCTTGCAAGGAAATGACTCCAGAGCACTTAAAAAACCGCTTGCAACGAAATGACTCCAGAGCACTTAAAAACCTGCTTGCAACGAAATGACTCCAGAGTACTTAAAAACCCGCTTGCAACGAAATGAGTCCAGAGCACATAAAAACCCGCTTGCAACGAAATGCCTACAGAGCACTTAAAAAACCCGCTTGCAACGAAATGACTCCAGAGCACTTAAAAACCCGCTTGCAACGAAATGACTCCAGAGCACTTAAAAACCCGCTTGCAACGAAATGACTCCAGAGCACGTAAAAACTCGCTTGCAACGAAATGACTCCAGAGCACTTAAAAACCCGCTTGCAACGAAATGACTCCAGAGTACTTAAAAACTCGCTTGCAACGAAATGACTCCAGAACACTTAAAAACCCGCTTGCAACGAAATGACTCCAGAGCACTTAAAAAACCGCTTGCAACGAAATGACTCAAGAGCACTTAAAAAACCCGCTTCCAGTTAAATGTCAGAGAAGTATGTAAAAACCCGCTAGCAACGAAATGACTCCAGAGCACGTAAAAACCCGCTTGCAACGAAATGACTCCAGAGCACTTAAAAACCCGCTTAATACGAAATGCCTTCTGAGCACTTAAAAACCCGCTTGCAACGAAATGACTACAGAACACTTAAAAACCCGCTTGCAACGAAAAGACTCCAGAGCACTTAAAAACTCGCTTGCAACGAAATGACTCCAGAGCACTTAAAAACCCGCTTGCAACGAAATGACTCCAGAGCACTTAAAAACCCGCTTGCAACGAAATGACTCCAGAGCACTTAAAAAACCGCTTGCAACGAAATGACTCAAGAGCACTTAAAAAACCCGCTTCCAGTTAAATGTCAGAGAAGTATGTAAAAACCCGCTAGCAACGAAATGACTCCAGAGCACTTAAAAACCCGCTTGCAACGAAATGACTCCAGAACACTTAAAAACCCGCTTGCAACGAAATGACTCCAGAGTACTTAAAAACCCGCTTGCAACGAAATGACTCCAGAATATTTAAAAACCCACTTGAAACGAAATGACTCCAGAACACTTAAAAACCCGCTTGCAACGAAAAGACTCCAGAGCACTTAAAAACCCGCTTGCAACGAAATGACTCCAGAGCACTTAAAAACCCGCTTGCAACGAAATGACTCCAGAGCACTTAAAAACCCGCTTGCAACGAAATGACTCCAGAACACTTAAAAACCCGCTTGCAACGAAATGACTCCAGAGCATTAAAAAACCCGCTTCCAGTGAAATGTCTGAGAAGTATGTAAAAACCCGCTTGCAACGAAATGACTCCAGAGTACTTAAAAACCCGCTTGCAACGAAATGCCTCCAGAGCACTTAAAAAACCCGCTTCCAGTGAAATGTCTGAGAAGTATGTAAAAACCCGCTGGCAACGAAATGACTCCAGAACACGTAAAAACACGCTTGCAACGAAATGACTGTAGAGCACTTAAAAACCCGCTTGCAACGAAATGACTCCAGAGCACTTAAAAACCCGCTTGCAACGAAATGACTCCAGAGCACTTAAAAACCCGCTTGCAACGAAATGACTCCAGAGCACTTAAAAACCCGCTTGCAACGAAATGACTCCAGAGCACTTAAAAACCCGCTTGCAACGAAATGACTCCAGAGCACTTAAAAACCCGCTTGCAACGAAATGACTCCAGAGCATTAAAAAACCCGCTTCCAGTGAAATGTCTGAGAAGTATGTAAAAACCCGCTTGCAACGAAATGACTCCAGAGTACTTAAAAACCCGCTTGCAACGAAATGCCTCCAGAGCACTTAAAAAACCCGCTTCCAGTGAAATGTCTGAGAAGTATGTAAAAACCCGCTTACAACGAAATGACTCCAGAACACGTAAAAACACGCTTGCAACGAAATGACTGCAGAGCACTTAAAAACCCGCTTGCAACGAAATGCCTACAGAGCACTTAAAAAACCCGCTTGCAACGAAATGACTCCAGTGCACTTAAAAACCAGCTTGCAACGAAATAACTCCAGAGCACTTAAAAAACCGCTTGCAACGAAATTACTCCAGAGCACTTAAAAACCCGCTTACTACGAAATGCCTTCTGAGCACTTAAAAACCCGCTTGCAACGAAATGACTACAGAACACTTAAAAACCCGCTTGCAACGAAAAGACTCCAGAGCACTTAAAAACTCGCTTGCAACGAAATGACTCCAGAGCACTTAAAAACCCGCTTGCAACGAAATGACTCCAGAGCACTTAAAAACCCGCTTGCAACGAAATGACTCCAGAGCACTTAAAAAACCGCTTGCAACGAAATGACTCAAGAGCACTTAAAAAACCCGCTTCCAGTTAAATGTCAGAGAAGTAAGTAAAAACCCGCTAGCAACGAAATGACTCCAGAGCACTTAAAAACCCGCTTGCAACGAAATGACTCCAGAACACTTAAAAACCCGCTTGCAACGAAATGACTCCAGAGTACTTAAAAACCCGCTTGCAACGAAATGACTCCAGAATATTTAAAAACCCACTTGAAACGAAATGACTCCAGAACACTTAAAAACCCGCTTGCAACGAAAAGACTCCAGAGCACTTAAAAACCCGCTTGCAACGAAATGACTCCAGAGCACTTAAAAACCCGCTTGCAACGAAATGACTCCAGAGCACTTAAAAACCCGCTTGCAACGAAATGACTCCAGAACACTTAAAAACCCGCTTGCAACGAAATGACTCCAGAGCATTAAAAAACCCGCTTCCAGTGAAATGTCTGAGAAGTATGTAAAAACCCGCTTGCAACGAAATGACTCCAGAGTACTTAAAAACCCGCTTGCAACGAAATGCCTCCAGAGCACTTAAAAAACCCGCTTCCAGTGAAATGTCTGAGAAGTATGTAAAAACCCGCTGGCAACGAAATGACTCCAGAACACGTAAAAACACGCTTGCAACGAAATGACTGTAGAGCACTTAAAAACCCGCTTGCAACGAAATGACTCCAGAGCACTTAAAAACCCGCTTGCAACGAAATGACTCCAGAGCACTTAAAAACCCGCTTGCAACGAAATGACTCCAGAGCACTTAAAAACCCGCTTGCAACGAAATGACTCCAGAGCACTTAAAAACCCGCTTGCAACGAAATGACTCCAGAGCACTTAAAAACCCGCTTGCAACGAAATGACTCCAGAGCATTAAAAAACCCGCTTCCAGTGAAATGTCTGAGAAGTATGTAAAAACCCGCTTGCAACGAAATGACTCCAGAGTACTTAAAAACCCGCTTGCAACGAAATGCCTCCAGAGCACTTAAAAAACCCGCTTCCAGTGAAATGTCTGAGAAGTATGTAAAAACCCGCTTACAACGAAATGACTCCAGAACACGTAAAAACACGCTTGCAACGAAATGACTGCAGAGCACTTAAAAACCCGCTTGCAACGAAATGCCTACAGAGCACTTAAAAAACCCGCTTGCAACGAAATGACTCCAGTGCACTTAAAAACCAGCTTGCAACGAAATAACTCCAGAGCACTTAAAAAACCGCTTGCAACGAAATGACTCCAGAGCACTTAAAAACCCGCTTGCAACGAAATGACTCCAGAGTACTTAAAAACCCGCTTGCAACGAAATGAGTCCAGAGCACATAAAAACCCGCTTGCAACGAAATGCCTACAGAGCACTTAAAAAACCCGCTTGCAACGAAATGACTCCAGAGCACTTAAAAACCCGCTTGCAACGAAATGACTCCAGAGCACTTAAAAACCCGCTTGCAACGAAATGACTCCAGAGCACGTAAAAACTCGCTTGCAACGAAATGACTCCAGAGCACTTAAAAACCCGCTTGCAACGAAATGACTCCAGAGTACTTAAAAACTCGCTTGCAACGAAATGACTCCAGAACACTTAAAAACCCGCTTGCAACGAAATGACTCCAGAGCACTTAAAAAACCGCTTGCAACGAAATGACTCAAGAGCACTTAAAAAACCCGCTTCCAGTTAAATGTCAGAAAAGTATGTAAAAACCCGCTAGCAACGAAATGACTCCAGAGCACGTAAAAACCCGCTTGCAACGAAATGACTCCAGAGCACTTAAAAACCCGCTTACAACGAAATGCCTTCTGAGCACTTAAAAACCCGCTTGCAACGAAATGACTACAGAACACTTAAAAACCCGCTTGCAACGAAAAGACTCCAGAGCACTTAAAAACTCGCTTGCAACGAAATGACTCCAGAGCACTTAAAAACCCGCTTGCAACGAAATGACTCCAGAACACTTAAAAACCCGCTTGCAACGAAATGACTCCAGAGTACTTAAAAACCCGCTTGCAACGAAATGACTCCAGAGCACTTAAAAACCCGCTTGCAACGAAATGACTCCAGAGCACTTAAAAACCCGCTTGCAACGAAAATGACTCCAGAGCACTTAAAAACCCGCTTGCAATGAAATGACTCCAGAGCACTTAAAAACCCGCTTGCAACGAAATGAATCCAGAGCACTTAAAAACCCGCTTGCAACGAAATGACTCCAGAGCACTTAAAAACCCGCTTGCAACGAAATGACTCCAGAAAACTTAAAAACTCGCTTGCAACGAAATGACTCCAGAACACTTAAAAACCCGCTTGCAACGAAATGACTCCAGAGCACTTAAAAACCCGCTTGCAACGAAATGACTCCAGAGCACGTAAAAAAACGCTTGCAACGAAATGACTCCAGAGCACTTAAAAACCCGCTTGCAACGAAATGACTCCAGAGCACTTAAAAACCCGCTTGCAACGAAATGACTCCAGAGCACTTAAAAACCCTCTTGCAACGAAATGACTCCAGAGCACTTAAAAACCCTCTTGCAACGAAATGAATCCAGAGCACTTAAAAACCCTCTTGCAACGAAATGACTCCAGAGCACTTAAAAACCCGCTTGCAACGAAATGACTCCAGAAAACTTAAAAACTCGCTTGCAACGAAATGACTCCAGAACACTTAAAAACCCGCTTGCAACGAAATGACTCCAGAGTACTTAAAAACCCGCTTGCAACGAAATGACTCCAGAGCACTTAAAAACCCGCTTGCAAAGAAATGAATCCAGTGCACTTAAAAATCCGCTTGCAACGAAATGACTCCAGAGCACTTAAAAACCCGCTTGCAACGAAATGACTCCAGAGCACTTAAAAACCCGCTTGCAACGAAATGACTCCAGAGCACTTAAAAACCCGCTTGCAACGAAATGACTCCAGAGCACTTAAAAAACCCGCTTCCAGTGAAATGTCTGAGAAGTATGTAAAAACCCGCTGGCAACGAAATGACTCCAGAACACGTAAAAACACGCTTGCAACGAAATGACTGTAGAGCACTTAAAAACCCGCTTGCAACGAAATGACTCCAGAGCACTTAAAAACCCGCTTGCAACGAAATGACTCCAGAGTACTTAAAAACCCGCTTGCAACGAAATGCCTCCAGAGCACTTAAAAAACCCGCTTCCAGTGAAATGTCTGAGAAGTATGTAAAAACCCGCTGGCAACGAAATGACTCCAGAACACGTAAAAACACGCTTGCAACGAAATGACTGTAGAGCACTTAAAAACCCGCTTGCAACGAAATGACTCCAGAGCACTTAAAAACCCGCTTGCAACGAAATGACTCCAGAACACTTAAAAACCCGCTTGCAACGAAATGACTCCAGAGCACTTAAAAACCCGCTTGCAACGAAATGACTCCAGAGCACTTAAAAACCCGCTTCCAACGAAATGACTCCAGAGCACTTAAAAACCCGCTTGCAACGAAATGACTCCAGAGCATTAAAAAACCCGCTTCCAGTGAAATGTCTGAGAAGTATGTAAAAACCCGCTTGCAACGAAATGACTCCAGAGTACTTAAAAACCCGCTTGCAACGAAATGCCTCCAGAGCACTTAAAAAACCCGCTTCCAGTGAAATGTCTGAGAAGTATGTAAAAACCCGCTTACAACGAAATGACTCCAGAACACGTAAAAACACGCTTGCAACGAAATGACTGCAGAGCACTTAAAAACCCGCTTGCAACGAAATGCCTACAGAGCACTTAAAAAACCCGCTTGCAACGAAATGACTCCAGTGCACTTAAAAACCAGCTTGCAACGAAATAACTCCAGAGCACTTAAAAAACCGCTTGCAACGAAATGACTCCAGAGCACTTAAAAACCCGCTTGCAACGAAATGACTCCAGAGTACTTAAAAACCCGCTTGCAACGAAATGAGTCCAGAGCACATAAAAACCCGCTTGCAACGAAATGCCTACAGAGCACTTAAAAAACCCGCTTGCAACGAAATGACTCCAGAGCACTTAAAAACCCGCTTGCAACGAAATGACTCCAGAGCACTTAAAAACCCGCTTGCAACGAAATGACTCCAGAGCACGTAAAAACTCGCTTGCAACGAAATGACTCCAGAGCACTTAAAAACCCGCTTGCAACGAAATGACTCCAGAGTACTTAAAAACTCGCTTGCAACGAAATGACTCCAGAACACTTAAAAACCCGCTTGCAACGAAATGACTCCAGAGCACTTAAAAAACCGCTTGCAACGAAATGACTCAAGAGCACTTAAAAAACCCGCTTCCAGTTAAATGTCAGAAAAGTATGTAAAAACCCGCTAGCAACGAAATGACTCCAGAGCACGTAAAAACCCGCTTGCAACGAAATGACTCCAGAGCACTTAAAAACCCGCTTACAACGAAATGCCTTCTGAGCACTTAAAAACCCGCTTGCAACGAAATGACTACAGAACACTTAAAAACCCGCTTGCAACGAAAAGACTCCAGAGCACTTAAAAACTCGCTTGCAACGAAATGACTCCAGAGCACTTAAAAACCCGCTTGCAACGAAATGACTCCAGAGCACTTAAAAACCCGCTTGCAACGAAATGACTCCAGAGCACGTAAAAACTCGCTTGCAACGAAATGACTCCAGAGCACTTAAAAACCCGCTTGCAACGAAATGACTCCAGAGTACTTAAAAACTCGCTTGCAACGAAATGACTCCAGAACACTTAAAAACCCGCTTGCAACGAAATGACTCCAGAGTACTTAAAAACCCGCTTGCAACGAAATGACTCCAGAGTATTTAAAAACCCACTTGAAACGAAATGACTCCAGAACACTTAAAAACCCGCTTGCAACGAAAAGACTCCAGAGCACTTAAAAACCCGCTTGCAACGAAATGACTCCAGAGCACTTAAAAACCCGCTTGCAACGAAATGACTCCAGAGCACTTAAAAACCCGCTTGCAACGAAAATGACTCCAGAGCACTTAAAAACCCGCTTGCAATGAAATGACTCCAGAGCACTTAAAAACCCGCTTGCAACGAAATGAATCCAGAGCACTTAAAAACCCGCTTGCAACGAAATGACTCCAGAGCACTTAAAAACCCGCTTGCAACGAAATGACTCCAGAAAACTTAAAAACTCGCTTGCAACGAAATGACTCCAGAACACTTAAAAACCCGCTTGCAACGAAATGACTCCAGAGCACTTAAAAACCCGCTTGCAACGAAATGACTCCAGAGCACGTAAAAAAACGCTTGCAACGAAATGACTCCAGAGCACTTAAAAACCCGCTTGCAACGAAATGACTCCAGAGCACTTAAAAACCCGCTTGCAACGAAATGACTCCAGAGCACTTAAAAACCCTCTTGCAACGAAATGACTCCAGAGCACTTAAAAACCCTCTTGCAACGAAATGAATCCAGAGCACTTAAAAACCCTCTTGCAACGAAATGACTCCAGAGCACTTAAAAACCCGCTTGCAACGAAATGACTCCAGAAAACTTAAAAACTCGCTTGCAACGAAATGACTCCAGAACACTTAAAAACCCGCTTGCAACGAAATGACTCCAGAGTACTTAAAAACCCGCTTGCAACGAAATGACTCCAGAGCACTTAAAAACCCGCTTGCAAAGAAATGAATCCAGTGCACTTAAAAATCCGCTTGCAACGAAATGACTCCAGAGCACTTAAAAACCCGCTTGCAACGAAATGACTCCAGAGCACTTAAAAACCCGCTTGCAACGAAATGACTCCAGAGCACTTAAAAACCCGCTTGCAACGAAATGACTCCAGAGCACTTAAAAAACCCGCTTCCAGTGAAATGTCTGAGAAGTATGTAAAAACCCGCTGGCAACGAAATGACTCCAGAACACGTAAAAACACGCTTGCAACGAAATGACTGTAGAGCACTTAAAAACCCGCTTGCAACGAAATGACTCCAGAGCACTTAAAAACCCGCTTGCAACGAAATGACTCCAGAGTACTTAAAAACCCGCTTGCAACGAAATGCCTCCAGAGCACTTAAAAAACCCGCTTCCAGTGAAATGTCTGAGAAGTATGTAAAAACCCGCTGGCAACGAAATGACTCCAGAACACGTAAAAACACGCTTGCAACGAAATGACTGTAGAGCACTTAAAAACCCGCTTGCAACGAAATGACTCCAGAGCACTTAAAAACCCGCTTGCAACGAAATGACTCCAGAGCACTTAAAAACCCGCTTGCAACGAAATGACTCCAGAGCACTTAAAAACCCGCTTGCAACGAAATGACTCCAGAGCACTTAAAAACCCGCTTCCAACGAAATGACTCCAGAGCACTTAAAAACCCGCTTGCAACGAAATGACTCCAGAGCATTAAAAAACCCGCTTCCAGTGAAATGTCTGAGAAGTATGTAAAAACCCGCTTGCAACGAAATGACTCCAGAGTACTTAAAAACCCGCTTGCAACGAAATGCCTCCAGAGCACTTAAAAAACCCGCTTCCAGTGAAATGTCTGAGAAGTATGTAAAAACCCGCTTACAACGAAATGACTCCAGAACACGTAAAAACATGCTTGCAACGAAATGACTGCAGAGCACTTAAAAACCCGCTTGCAACGAAATGCCTACAGAGCACTTAAAAAACCCGCTTGCAACGAAATGACTCCAGTGCACTTAAAAACCAGCTTGCAACGAAATAACTCCAGAGCACTTAAAAAACCGCTTGCAACGAAATGACTCCAGAGCACTTAAAAACCCGCTTGCAACGAAATGACTCCAGAGTACTTAAAAACCCGCTTGCAACGAAATGAGTCCAGAGCACATAAAAACCCGCTTGCAACGAAATGCCTACAGAGCACTTAAAAAACCCGCTTGCAACGAAATGACTCCAGAGCACTTAAAAACCCGCTTGCAACGAAATGACTCCAGAGCACTTAAAAACCCGCTTGCAACGAAATGACTCCAGAGCACGTAAAAACTCGCTTGCAACGAAATGACTCCAGAGCACTTAAAAACCCGCTTGCAACGAAATGACTCCAGAGTACTTAAAAACTCGCTTGCAACGAAATGACTCCAGAACACTTAAAAACCCGCTTGCAACGAAATGACTCCAGAGCACTTAAAAAACCGCTTGCAACGAAATGACTCAAGAGCACTTAAAAAACCCGCTTCCAGTTAAATGTCAGAAAAGTATGTAAAAACCCGCTAGCAACGAAATGACTCCAGAGCACGTAAAAACCCGCTTGCAACGAAATGACTCCAGAGCACTTAAAAACCCGCTTACAACGAAATGCCTTCTGAGCACTTAAAAACCCGCTTGCAACGAAATGACTACAGAACACTTAAAAACCCGCTTGCAACGAAAAGACTCCAGAGCACTTAAAAACTCGCTTGCAACGAAATGACTCCAGAGCACTTAAAAACCCGCTTGCAACGAAATGACTCCAGAGCACTTAAAAACCCGCTTGCAACGAAATGACTCCAGAGCACGTAAAAACTCGCTTGCAACGAAATGACTCCAGAGCACTTAAAAACCCGCTTGCAACGAAATGACTCCAGAGTACTTAAAAACTCGCTTGCAACGAAATGACTCCAGAACACTTAAAAACCCGCTTGCAACGAAATGACTCCAGAGTACTTAAAAACCCGCTTGCAACGAAATGACTCCAGAGTATTTAAAAACCCACTTGAAACGAAATGACTCCAGAACACTTAAAAACCCGCTTGCAACGAAAAGACTCCAGAGCACTTAAAAACCCGCTTGCAACGAAATGACTCCAGAGCACTTAAAAAAACGCTTGCAACGAAATGACTCCAGAGCACTTAAAAACCCGCTTGCAACGAAAATGACTCCAGAGCACTTAAAAACCCGCTTGCAATGAAATGACTCCAGAGCACTTAAAAACCCGCTTGCAACGAAATGAATCCAGAGCACTTAAAAACCCGCTTGCAACGAAATGACTCCAGAGCACTTAAAAACCCGCTTGCAACGAAATGACTCCAGAAAACTTAAAAACTCGCTTGCAACGAAATGACTCCAGAACACTTAAAAACCCGCTTGCAACGAAATGACTCCAGAGCACTTAAAAACCCGCTTGCAACGAAATGACTCCAGAGCACGTAAAAAAACGCTTGCAACGAAATGACTCCAGAGCACTTAAAAACCCGCTTGCAACGAAATGACTCCAGAGCACTTAAAAACCCGCTTGCAACGAAATGACTCCAGAGCACTTAAAAACCCTCTTGCAACGAAATGACTCCAGAGCACTTAAAAACCCTCTTGCAACGAAATGAATCCAGAGCACTTAAAAACCCTCTTGCAACGAAATGACTCCAGAGCACTTAAAAACCCGCTTGCAACGAAATGACTCCAGAAAACTTAAAAACTCGCTTGCAACGAAATGACTCCAGAACACTTAAAAACCCGCTTGCAACGAAATGACTCCAGAGTACTTAAAAACCCGCTTGCAACGAAATGACTCCAGAGCACTTAAAAACCCGCTTGCAAAGAAATGAATCCAGTGCACTTAAAAATCCGCTTGCAACGAAATGACTCCAGAGCACTTAAAAACCCGCTTGCAACGAAATGACTCCAGAGCACTTAAAAACCCGCTTGCAACGAAATGACTCCAGAGCACTTAAAAACCCGCTTGCAACGAAATGACTCCAGAGCACTTAAAAAACCCGCTTCCAGTGAAATGTCTGAGAAGTATGTAAAAACCCGCTGGCAACGAAATGACTCCAGAACACGTAAAAACACGCTTGCAACGAAATGACTGTAGAGCACTTAAAAACCCGCTTGCAACGAAATGACTCCAGAGCACTTAAAAACCCGCTTGCAACGAAATGACTCCAGAGTACTTAAAAACCCGCTTGCAACGAAATGCCTCCAGAGCACTTAAAAAACCCGCTTCCAGTGAAATGTCTGAGAAGTATGTAAAAACCCGCTGGCAACGAAATGACTCCAGAACACGTAAAAACACGCTTGCAACGAAATGACTGTAGAGCACTTAAAAACCCGCTTGCAACGAAATGACTCCAGAGCACTTAAAAACCCGCTTGCAACGAAATGACTCCAGAGCACTTAAAAACCCGCTTGCAACGAAATGACTCCAGAGCACTTAAAAACTCGCTTGCAACGAAATGACTCCAGAGCACTTAAAAACCCGCTTCCAACGAAATGACTCCAGAGCACTTAAAAACCCGCTTGCAACGAAATGACTCCAGAGCATTAAAAAACCCGCTTCCAGTGAAATGTCTGAGAAGTATGTAAAAACCCGCTTGCAACGAAATGACTCCAGAGTACTTAAAAACCCGCTTGCAACGAAATGCCTCCAGAGCACTTAAAAAACCCGCTTCCAGTGAAATGTCTGAGAAGTATGTAAAAACCCGCTTACAACGAAATGACTCCAGAACACGTAAAAACACGCTTGCAACGAAATGACTGCAGAGCACTTAAAAACCCGCTTGCAACGAAATGCCTACAGAGCACTTAAAAAACCCGCTTGCAACGAAATGACTCCAGTGCACTTAAAAACCAGCTTGCAACGAAATGACTCCAGAGCACTTAAAAAACCGCTTGCAACGAAATGACTCCAGAGCACTTAAAAACCCGCTTGCAACGAAATGACTCCAGAATACTTAAAAACCCGCTTGCAACGAAATGAGTCCAGAGCACATAAAAACCCGCTTGCAAGGAAATGCCTACAGAGCACTTAAAAAACCCGCTTGCAACGAAATGACTCCAGAGCACTTAAAAACCCGCTTGCAACGAAATGACTCCAGAGCACTTAAAAACCCGCTTGCAACGAAATGACTCCAGAGCACGTAAAAACTCGCTTGCAACGAAATGACTCCAGAGCACTTAAAAACCCGCTTGCAACGAAATGACTCCAGAGTACTTAAAAACTCGCTTGCAACGAAATGACTCCAGAACACTTAAAAACCCGCTTGCAACGAAATGACTCCAGAGCACTTAAAAAACCGCTTGCAACGAAATGACTCAAGAACACTTAAAAAACCCGCTTCCAGTTAAATGTCAGAAAAGTATGTAAAAACCCGCTAGCAACGAAATGACTCCAGAGCACGTAAAAACCCGCTTGCAACGAAATGACTCCAGAGCACTTAAAAACCCGCTTACAACGAAATGCCTTCTGAGCACTTAAAAACCCGCTTGCAACGAAATGACTACAGAACACTTAAAAACCCGCTTGCAATTAAAAGACTCCAGAGCACTTAAAAACTCCCTTGCAACGAAATGACTCCAGAGCACTTAAAAACCCGCTTGCAACGAAATGACTCCAGAGCACTTAAAAACCCGCTTGCAACGAAATGACTCCAGAGCACGTAAAAACTCGCTTGCAACGAAATGACTCCAGAGCACTTAAAAACCCGCTTGCAACGAAATGACTCCAGAGTACTTAAAAACTCGCTTGCAACGAAATGACTCCAGAACACTTAAAAACCCGCTTGCAACGAAATGACTCCAGAGTACTTAAAAACCCGCTTGCAACGAAATGACTCCAGAGTATTTAAAAACCCACTTGAAACGAAATGACTTCAGAACACTTAAAAACCCGCTTGCAACGAAAAGACTCCAGAGCACTTAAAAACCCGCTTGCAACGAAATGACTCCAGAGCACTTAAAAACCCGCTTGCAACGAAATGACTCCAGAGCACTTAAAAACCCGCTTGCAACGAAAATGACTCCAGAGCACTTAAAAACCCGCTTGCAATGAAATGACTCCAGAGCACTTAAAAACCCGCTTGCAACGAAATGAATCCAGAGCACTTAAAAACCCGCTTGCAACGAAATGACTCCAGAGCACTTAAAAACCCACTTGCAACGAAATGACTCCAGAAAACTTAAAAACCCGCTTGCAACGAAATGACTCCAGAACACTTAAAAACCCGCTTGCAACGAAATGACTCCAGAGCACTTAAAACCCCCTTGCAACGAAATGACTCCAGAGCACGTAAAAAAACGCTTGCAACGAAATGACTCCAGAGTACTTAAAAACCCGCTTGCAACGAAATGACTCCAGAGCACTTAAAAACCCGCTTGCAACGAAATGACTCCAGAGCACTTAAAAACCCATTTGCAACGAAATGACTCCAGAGCACTTAAAAACCCGCTTGCAACGAAATGACTCCAGAGCACTTAAAAACCCGCTTGAAACGAAATGACTCCAGAGCACTTAAAAACCCGCTTGCAACGAAATGACTCCAGAGCACTTAAAAACCCGCTTGCAACGAAATGACTCCAGAGCACTTGAAAACCCGTTTGCAACGAAATGACTCCAGAGCATTTAAAAAACCCGCTTCCAGTGAAATGTCTGAGAAGTATGTAAAAACCCGCTTGCAACGAAATGACTCCAGAGCACGTAAAAACCCGCTTGCAACGAAATGACTCCAGAGCACTTAAAAAACCCGCTTCCAGTTAAATGTCAGAGAAGTATGTAAAAACCCGCTTGCAACGAAATGATTCCAGAGCACGTAAAACCCCACTTGCAAAGAAATGACTCCAGAGTACTTAAAAACCCGCTTGCAACGAAATGCCTCCAGAGCACTTAAAAAACCCGCTTCCAGTGAAATGTCTGAGAAGTATGTAAAAACCCGCTTGCAACGAAATGACTCCAGAGCACGTAAAAACCCGCTTGCAACGAAATGACTCCAGAGCACTTCAAAAACCCGCTTCCAGTTAAATGTCAGAGAAGTATGTAAAAACCCGCTTGCAACGAAATGATTCCAGAGCACGTAAAACCCCACTTGCAACGAAATGAATCCAGAGCACTTAAAAACCCGCTTGCAACGAAATGACTCCAGAGTATTTAAAAACCCACTTGAAACGAAATGACTCCAGAACACTTAAAAACCCGCTTGCAACGAAAAGACTCCAGAGCACTTAAAAACCCGCTTGCAACGAAATGACTCCAGAGCACTTAAAAACCCACTTGCAACGAAATGACTCCAGAGCACTTAAAAACCCGCTTGCAACGAAAATGACTCCAGAGCACTTAAAAACCCGCTTGCAATGAAATGACTACAGAGCACTTAAAAACCCTCTTGCAACGAAATGAATCCAGAGCACTTAAAAACCCGCTTGCAACGAAATGACTCCAGAGCACTTAAAAACCCGCTTGCAACGAAATGACTCCAGAAAACTTAAAAACTCACTTGCAACGAAATGACTCCAGAACACTTAAAAACCCGCTTGCAACGAAATGACCTCAGAGTACTTAAAAACCCGCATACAACGAAATGACTCCAGAGTACTTAAAAACCCGCTTGCAACGAAATGACTCCAGAACACTTAAAAACCCGCTTGCAACGAAATGACTCCAGAGCACTTAAAAACCCGCTTGCAACGAAATGACTCCAGAGTACTTAAAAACCCGCTTGCAACGAAATGAGTCCAGAGCACTTAAAAACCCGCTTGCAACGAAATGCCTACAGAGCACTTAAAAAACCCGCTTGCAACGAAATGAATCCAGAGCACTTAAAAACCCGCTTGCAACGAAATGACTCCAGAGCACTTAAAAACCCGCTTGCAACGAAATGACTCCAGAGCACTTAAAAACCCGCTTGCAACGAAATGACTCCAGAGCACTTAAAAACCCGCTTGCAACGAAATGACTCCAGAGCACTTAAAAACCCGCTTGCAACGAAATGACTCCAGAGCACTTGAAAACCCGCTTGCAAGGAAATGACTCCAGAGCACTTAAAAAACCCGCTTCCAGTGAAATGTCTGAGAAGTATGTAAAAACCCGCTTGCAACGAAATGACTCCAGAGCACGTAAAAACCCGCTTGCAACGAAATGACTCCAGAGCACTTAAAAAACCCGCTTCCAGTTAAATGTCAGAGAAGTATGTAAAAACCCGCTTGCAACGAAATGATTCCAGAGCACGTAAAACCCCACTTGCAAAGAAATGACTCCAGAGTACTTAAAAACCCGCTTGCAACGAAATGCCTCCAGAGCACTTAAAAAACCCGCTTCCAGTGAAATGTCTGAGAAGTATGTAAAAACCCGCTTGCAACGAAATGACTCCAGAGCACGTAAAAACCCGCTATCAACGAAATGACTCCAGAGCACTTAAAAAACCCGCTTCCAGTTAAATGTCAGAGAAGTATGTAAAAACCGGCTTCCAACAAAATGACTCCAGAGCACTAAAAACCCGCTTGCAACGAAATGACTCCAGAGCACTTAAAACCCGCTTGCAACGAAATGACTCCAGAGCACTTAAAAATCCGCTTGCAACGAAATGACTCCAGAGCACTTAAAAAACCCGCTTCCAGTTAAATGTCAGAGAAGTATGTAAAAACCCGCTAGCAACGAAATGACTCCAGAACACTTAAAAACCAGCTTGCAACGAAAAGACTCCAGAGCACTTAAAAACCCGCTTGCAACGAAATAACTCCAGAGCACTTGAAAACCCACTTGCAATGAAATGACTCCAGAGAACTTAAAAACCCGCTTGCAACGAAATGACTCCAGAGCACGTAAAAACCCACTTGCAACGAAATGACTCCAGAGCACTTAAAAACCCGCTTGCAAGGAAATGACTCCAGAGCACTTAAAAACCCTCTTGCAACGAAATGACTCCAGAGCACTTAAAAACCCGCTTGCAACGAAATGACTCCAGAGCACTTAAAAACTCGCTTGCAACGAAATGACTCCAGAGTACTTAAAAACTCGCTTGCAACGAAATGACTCCAGAACACTTAAAAACCCGCTTGCAACGAAATGACTCCAGAGCACTTAAAAAGCCGCTTGCAACGAAATGACTCCAGAGCACTTAAAAACTCGCTTGTAACGAAATGACTCCAGAGTACTTAAAAACTCGCTGGCAACGAAATGATTCCAGAACACTTAAAAACCCGCTTGCAACGAAAAGACTCCAGAGCACTTAAAAAGCCGCTTGCAACGAAATGACTCCAGAGCACTTAAAAACCCGCTTGCAACGAAATGACTCCAGAGCACTTAAAAACCCGCTTGCAACGAAATGTCTCCAGAGCATTAAAAAACCCGCTTCCAGTGAAATGTCTGAGAAGTATGTAAAAACCCGCTTGCAACGAAATGACTCCAGAGTACTTAAAAACCCGCTTGCAACGAAATGCCTCCAGAGCACTTAAAAAACCCGCTTCCAGTGAAAGGTCTGAGAAGTATGTAAAAACCCGCTGGCAACGAAATGACTCCAGAACACGTAAAAACACGCTTGCAACGAAATGACTGCAGAGCACTTAAAAACCCGCTTGCAACGAAATGCCTACAGAGCACTTAAAAAACCCGCTTGCAACGAAATGACTCCAGTGCACTTAAAAACCCGATTGCAACGAAATGACTCCAGAGCACTTAAAAAACCGCTTGCAACGAAATGACTCCAGAGCACTTAAAAACCCGCTTGCAACGAAATGACTCCAGAGCACTTAAAAACCCGCTTGCAACGAAATGAGTCCAGAGCACTTAAAAACCCGCTTGCAACGAAATGCCTACAGAGCACTTAAAAAACCCGCTTGCAACGAAATGACTCCAGAGCACTTAAAAACGCGCTTGCAACGAAATGACTCCAGAGCACTTAAAAAACCGCTTGCAACGAAATGACTCAAGAGCACTTAAAAAACCCGCTTCCAGTTAAATGTCAGAGAAGTATGTAAAAACCCGCTAGCAACGAAATGACTCCAGAGCACGTAAAAACCCGCTTGCAACGAAATGACTCCAGAGCACTTAAAAACCCGCTTACAACGAAATGCCTTCTGAGCACTTAAAAACCCGCTTGCAACGAAATGACTACAGAACACTTAAAAACCCGCTTGCAACGAAAAGACTCCAGAGCACTTAAAAACTCGCTTGCAACGAAATGACTCCAGAGCACTTAAAAACCCGCTTGCAACGAAATGACTCCAGAGCACTTAAAAACCCGCTGGCAACGAAATGACTCCAGAGCACGTAAAAACTCGCTTGCAACGAAATGACTCCAGAGCACTTAAAAACCCGCTTGCAACGAAATGACTCCAGAGTACTTAAAAACTCGCTTGCAACGAAATGACTCCAGAACACTTAAAAACCCGCTTGCAATGAAATGACTCCAGAGTACTTAAAAACCCGCTTGCAACGAAATGACTCCAGAGCACTTAAAAACCCGCTTGCAAAGAAATGAATCCAGTGCACTTAAAAATCCGCTTGCAACGAAATGACTCCAGAGCACTTAAAAACCCGCTTGCAACGAAATGACTCCAGAGCACTTAAAAACCCGCTTGCAACGAAATGACTCCAGAGCACTTAAAAACCCGCTTGCAACGAAATGACTCCAGAGCACTTAAAAAACCCGCTTCCAGTGAAATGTCTGAGAAGTATGTAAAAACCCGCTGGCAACGAAATGACTCCAGAACACGTAAAAACACGCTTGCAACGAAATGACTGTAGAGCACTTAAAAACCCGCTTGCAACGAAATGACTCCAGAGCACTTAAAAACCCGCTTGCAACGAAATGACTCCAGAGTACTTAAAAACCCGCTTGCAACGAAATGCCTCCAGAGCACTTAAAAAACCCGCTTCCAGTGAAATGTCTGAGAAGTATGTAAAAACCCGCTGGCAACGAAATGACTCCAGAACACGTAAAAACACGCTTGCAACGAAATGACTGTAGAGCACTTAAAAACCCGCTTGCAACGAAATGACTCCAGAGCACTTAAAAACCCGCTTGCAACGAAATGACTCCAGAGCACTTAAAAACCCGCTTGCAACGAAATGACTCCAGAGCACTTAAAAACCCGCTTGCAACGAAATGACTCCAGAGCACTTAAAAACCCGCTTCCAACGAAATGACTCCAGAGCACTTAAAAACCCGCTTGCAACGAAATGACTCCAGAGCATTAAAAAACCCGCTTCCAGTGAAATGTCTGAGAAGTATGTAAAAACCCGCTTGCAACGAAATGACTCCAGAGTACTTAAAAACCCGCTTGCAACGAAATGCCTCCAGAGCACTTAAAAAACCCGCTTCCAGTGAAATGTCTGAGAAGTATGTAAAAACCCGCTTACAACGAAATGACTCCAGAACACGTAAAAACATGCTTGCAACGAAATGACTGCAGAGCACTTAAAAACCCGCTTGCAACGAAATGCCTACAGAGCACTTAAAAAACCCGCTTGCAACGAAATGACTCCAGTGCACTTAAAAACCAGCTTGCAACGAAATAACTCCAGAGCACTTAAAAAACCGCTTGCAACGAAATGACTCCAGAGCACTTAAAAACCCGCTTGCAACGAAATGACTCCAGAGTACTTAAAAACCCGCTTGCAACGAAATGAGTCCAGAGCACATAAAAACCCGCTTGCAACGAAATGCCTACAGAGCACATAAAAAACCCGCTTGCAACGAAATGACTCCAGAGCACTTAAAAACCCGCTTGCAACGAAATGACTCCAGAGCACTTAAAAACCCGCTTGCAACGAAATGACTCCAGAGCACGTAAAAACTCGCTTGCAACGAAATGACTCCAGAGCACTTAAAAACCCGCTTGCAACGAAATGACTCCAGAGTACTTAAAAACTCGCTTGCAACGAAATGACTCCAGAACACTTAAAAACCCGCTTGCAACGAAATGACTCCAGAGCACTTAAAAAACCGCTTGCAACGAAATGACTCAAGAGCACTTAAAAAACCCGCTTCCAGTTAAATGTCAGAAAAGTATGTAAAAACCCGCTAGCAACGAAATGACTCCAGAGCACGTAAAAACCCGCTTGCAACGAAATGACTCCAGAGCACTTAAAAACCCGCTTACAACGAAATGCCTTCTGAGCACTTAAAAACCCGCTTGCAACGAAATGACTACAGAACACTTAAAAACCCGCTTGCAACGAAAAGACTCCAGAGCACTTAAAAACTCGCTTGCAACGAAATGACTCCAGAGCACTTAAAAACCCGCTTGCAACGAAATGACTCCAGAGCACTTAAAAACCCGCTTGCAACGAAATGACTCCAGAGCACGTAAAAACTCGCTTGCAACGAAATGACTCCAGAGCACTTAAAAACCCGCTTGCAACGAAATGACTCCAGAGTACTTAAAAACTCGCTTGCAACGAAATGACTCCAGAACACTTAAAAACCCGCTTGCAACGAAATGACTCCAGAGTACTTAAAAACCCGCTTGCAACGAAATGACTCCAGAGTATTTAAAAACCCACTTGAAACGAAATGACTCCAGAACACTTAAAAACCCGCTTGCAACGAAAAGACTCCAGAGCACTTAAAAACCCGCTTGCAACGAAATGACTCCAGAGCACTTAAAAACCCGCTTGCAACGAAATGACTCCAGAGCACTTAAAAACCCGCTTGCAACGAAAATGACTCCAGAGCACTTAAAAACCCGCTTGCAATGAAATGACTCCAGAGCACTTAAAAACCCGCTTGCAACGAAATGAATCCAGAGCACTTAAAAACCCGCTTGCAACGAAATGACTCCAGAGCACTTAAAAACCCGCTTGCAACGAAATGACTTAGGAAAACTTAAAAACTCGCTTGCAACGAAATGACTCCAGAACACTTAAAAACCCGCTTGCAACGAAATGACTCCAGAGCACTTAAAAACCCGCTTGCAACGAAATGACTCCAGAGCACGTAAAAAAACGCTTGCAACGAAATGACTCCAGAGCACTTAAAAACCCGCTTGCAACGAAATGACTCCAGAGCACTTAAAAACCCGCTTGCAACGAAATTACTCCAGAGCACTTAAAAACCCTCTTGCAACGAAATGACTCCAGAGCACTTAAAAACCCTCTTGCAACGAAATGAATCCAGAGCACTTAAAAACCCTCTTGCAACGAAATGACTCCAGAGCACTTAAAAACCCGCTTGCAACGAAATGACTCCAGAAAACTTAAAAACTCGCTTGCAACGAAATGACTCCAGAACACTTAAAAACCCGCTTGCAACGAAATGACTCCAGAGTACTTAAAAACCCGCTTGCAACGAAATGACTCCAGAGCACTTAAAAACCCGCTTGCAAAGAAATGAATCCAGTGCACTTAAAAATCCGCTTGCAACGAAATGACTCCAGAGCACTTAAAAACCCGCTTGCAACGAAATGACTCCAGAGCACTTAAAAACCCGCTTGCAACGAAATGACTCCAGAGCACTTAAAAACCCGCTTGCAACGAAATGACTCCAGAGCACTTAAAAAACCCGCTTCCAGTGAAATGTCTGAGAAGTATGTAAAAACCCGCTGGCAACGAAATGACTCCAGAACACGTAAAAACACGCTTGCAACGAAATGACTGTAGAGCACTTAAAAACCCGCTTGCAACGAAATGACTCCAGAGCACTTAAAAACCCGCTTGCAACGAAATGACTCCAGAGTACTTAAAAACCCGCTTGCAACGAAATGCCTCCAGAGCACTTAAAAAACCCGCTTCCAGTGAAATGTCTGAGAAGTATGTAAAAACCCGCTGGCAACGAAATGACTCCAGAACACGTAAAAACACGCTTGCAACGAAATGACTGTAGAGCACTTAAAAACCCGCTTGCAACGAAATGACTCCAGAGCACTTAAAAACCCGCTTGCAACGAAATGACTCCAGAGCACTTAAAAACCCGCTTGCAACGAAATGACTCCAGAGCACTTAAAAACTCGCTTGCAACGAAATGACTCCAGAGCACTTAAAAACCCGCTTCCAACGAAATGACTCCAGAGCACTTAAAAACCCGCTTGCAACGAAATGACTCCAGAGCATTAAAAAACCCGCTTCCAGTGAAATGTCTGAGAAGTATGTAAAAACCCGCTTGCAACGAAATGACTCCAGAGTACTTAAAAACCCGCTTGCAACGAAATGCCTCCAGAGCACTTAAAAAACCCGCTTCCAGTGAAATGTCTGAGAAGTATGTAAAAACCCGCTTACAACGAAATGACTCCAGAACACGTAAAAACACGCTTGCAACGAAATGACTGCAGAGCACTTAAAAACCCGCTTGCAACGAAATGCCTACAGAGCACTTAAAAAACCCGCTTGCAACGAAATGACTCCAGTGCACTTAAAAACCAGCTTGCAACGAAATGACTCCAGAGCACTTAAAAAACCGCTTGCAACGAAATGACTCCAGAGCACTTAAAAACCCGCTTGCAACGAAATGACTCCAGAATACTTAAAAACCCGCTTGCAACGAAATGAGTCCAGAGCACATAAAAACCCGCTTGCAAGGAAATGCCTACAGAGCACTTAAAAAACCCGCTTGCAACGAAATGACTCCAGAGCACTTAAAAACCCGCTTGCAACGAAATGACTCCAGAGCACTTAAAAACCCGCTTGCAACGAAATGACTCCAGAGCACGTAAAAACTCGCTTGCAACGAAATGACTCCAGAGCACTTAAAAACCCGCTTGCAACGAAATGACTCCAGAGTACTTAAAAACTCGCTTGCAACGAAATGACTCCAGAACACTTAAAAACCCGCTTGCAACGAAATGACTCCAGAGCACTTAAAAAACCGCTTGCAACGAAATGACTCAAGAACACTTAAAAAACCCGCTTCCAGTTAAATGTCAGAAAAGTATGTAAAAACCCGCTAGCAACGAAATGACTCCAGAGCACGTAAAAACCCGCTTGCAACGAAATGACTCCAGAGCACTTAAAAACCCGCTTACAACGAAATGCCTTCTGAGCACTTAAAAACCCGCTTGCAACGAAATGACTACAGAACACTTAAAAACCCGCTTGCAATTAAAAGACTCCAGAGCACTTAAAAACTCCCTTGCAACGAAATGACTCCAGAGCACTTAAAAACCCGCTTGCAACGAAATGACTCCAGAGCACTTAAAAACCCGCTTGCAACGAAATGACTCCAGAGCACGTAAAAACTCGCTTGCAACGAAATGACTCCAGAGCACTTAAAAACCCGCTTGCAACGAAATGACTCCAGAGTACTTAAAAACTCGCTTGCAACGAAATGACTCCAGAACACTTAAAAACCCGCTTGCAACGAAATGACTCCAGAGTACTTAAAAACCCGCTTGCAACGAAATGACTCCAGAGTATTTAAAAACCCACTTGAAACGAAATGACTTCAGAACACTTAAAAACCCGCTTGCAACGAAAAGACTCCAGAGCACTTAAAAACCCGCTTGCAACGAAATGACTCCAGAGCACTTAAAAACCCGCTTGCAACGAAATGACTCCAGAGCACTTAAAAACCCGCTTGCAACGAAAATGACTCCAGAGCACTTAAAAACCCGCTTGCAATGAAATGACTCCAGAGCACTTAAAAACCCGCTTGCAACGAAATGAATCCAGAGCACTTAAAAACCCGCTTGCAACGAAATGACTCCAGAGCACTTAAAAACCCACTTGCAACGAAATGACTCCAGAAAACTTAAAAACCCGCTTGCAACGAAATGACTCCAGAACACTTAAAAACCCGCTTGCAACGAAATGACTCCAGAGCACTTAAAACCCCCTTGCAACGAAATGACTCCAGAGCACGTAAAAAAACGCTTGCAACGAAATGACTCCAGAGTACTTAAAAACCCGCTTGCAACGAAATGACTCCAGAGCACTTAAAAACCCGCTTGCAACGAAATGACTCCAGAGCACTTAAAAACCCATTTGCAACGAAATGACTCCAGAGCACTTAAAAACCCGCTTGCAACGAAATGACTCCAGAGCACTTAAAAACCCGCTTGCAACGAAATGACTCCAGAGCACTTAAAAACCCGCTTGCAACGAAATGACTCCAGAGCACTTAAAAACCCGCTTGCAACGAAATGACTCCAGAGCACTTGAAAACCCGTTTGCAACGAAATGACTCCAGAGCATTTAAAAAACCCGCTTCCAGTGAAATGTCTGAGAAGTATGTAAAAACCCGCTTGCAACGAAATGACTCCAGAGCACGTAAAAACCCGCTTGCAACGAAATGACTCCAGAGCACTTAAAAAACCCGCTTCCAGTTAAATGTCAGAGAAGTATGTAAAAACCCGCTTGCAACGAAATGATTCCAGAGCACGTAAAACCCCACTTGCAAAGAAATGACTCCAGAGTACTTAAAAACCCGCTTGCAACGAAATGCCTCCAGAGCACTTAAAAAACCCGCTTCCAGTGAAATGTCTGAGAAGTCTGTAAAACCCGCTTGCAACGAAATGACTCCAGAGCACGTAAAAACCCGCTTGCAACGAAATGACTCCAGAGCACTTCAAAAACCCGCTTCCAGTTAAATGTCAGAGAAGTATGTAAAAACCCGCTTGCAACGAAATGATTCCAGAGCACGTAAAACCCCACTTGCAACGAAATGAATCCAGAGCACTTAAAAACCCGCTTGCAACGAAATGACTCCAGAGTATTTAAAAACCCACTTGAAACGAAATGACTCCAGAACACTTAAAAACCCGCTTGCAACGAAAAGACTCCAGAGCACTTAAAAACCCGCTTGCAACGAAATGACTCCAGAGCACTTAAAAACCCACTTGCAACGAAATGACTCCAGAGCACTTAAAAACCCGCTTGCAACGAAAATGACTCCAGAGCACTTAAAAACCCGCTTGCAATGAAATGACTACAGAGCACTTAAAAACCCGCTTGCAACGAAATGACTCCAGAGCACTTAAAAACCCGCTTGCAACGAAAATGACTCCAGAGCACTTAAAAACCCGCTTGCAATGAAATGACTACAGAGCACTTAAAAACCCTCTTGCAACGAAATGAATCCAGAGCACTTAAAAACCCGCTTGCAACGAAATGACTCCAGAGCACTTAAAAACCCGCTTGCAACGAAATGACTCCAGAAAACTTAAAAACTCACTTGCAACGAAATGACTCCAGAACACTTAAAAACCCGCTTGCAACGAAATGACCTCAGAGTACTTAAAAACCCGCATACAACGAAATGACTCCAGAGTACTTAAAAACCCGCTTGCAACGAAATGACTCCAGAACACTTAAAAACCCGCTTGCAACGAAATGACTCCAGAGCACTTAAAAACCCGCTTGCAACGAAATGACTCCAGAGTACTTAAAAACCCGCTTGCAACGAAATGAGTCCAGAGCACTTAAAAACCCGCTTGCAACGAAATGCCTACAGAGCACTTAAAAAACCCGCTTGCAACGAAATGAATCCAGAGCACTTAAAAACCCGCTTGCAACGAAATGACTCCAGAGCACTTAAAAACCCGCTTGCAACGAAATGACTCCAGAGCACTTAAAAACCCGCTTGCAACGAAATGACTCCAGAGCACTTAAAAACCCGCTTGCAACGAAATGACTCCAGAGCACTTAAAAACCCGCTTGCAACGAAATGACTCCAGAGCACTTGAAAACCCGCTTGCAAGGAAATGACTCCAGAGCACTTAAAAAACCCGCTTCCAGTGAAATGTCTGAGAAGTATGTAAAAACCCGCTTGCAACGAAATGACTCCAGAGCACGTAAAAACCCGCTTGCAACGAAATGACTCCAGAGCACTTAAAAAACCCGCTTCCAGTTAAATGTCAGAGAAGTATGTAAAAACCCGCTTGCAACGAAATGATTCCAGAGCACGTAAAACCCCACTTGCAAAGAAATGACTCCAGAGTACTTAAAAACCCGCTTGCAACGAAATGCCTCCAGAGCACTTAAAAAACCCGCTTCCAGTGAAATGTCTGAGAAGTATGTAAAAACCCGCTTGCAACGAAATGACTCCAGAGCACGTAAAAACCCGCTATCAACGAAATGACTCCAGAGCACTTAAAAAACCCGCTTCCAGTTAAATGTCAGAGAAGTATGTAAAAACCGGCTTCCAACAAAATGACTCCAGAGCACTAAAAACCCGCTTGCAACGAAATGACTCCAGAGCACTTAAAACCCGCTTGCAACGAAATGACTCCAGAGCACTTAAAAATCCGCTTGCAACGAAATGACTCCAGAGCACTTAAAAAACCCGCTTCCAGTTAAATGTCAGAGAAGTATGTAAAAACCCGCTAGCAACGAAATGACTCCAGAACACTTAAAAACCAGCTTGCAACGAAAAGACTCCAGAGCACTTAAAAACCCGCTTGCAACGAAATAACTCCAGAGCACTTGAAAACCCACTTGCAATGAAATGACTCCAGAGAACTTAAAAACCCGCTTGCAACGAAATGACTCCAGAGCACGTAAAAACCCACTTGCAACGAAATGACTCCAGAGCACTTAAAAACCCGCTTGCAAGGAAATGACTCCAGAGCACTTAAAAACCCTCTTGCAACGAAATGACTCCAGAGCACTTAAAAACCCGCTTGCAACGAAATGACTCCAGAGCACTTAAAAACTCGCTTGCAACGAAATGACTCCAGAGTACTTAAAAACTCGCTTGCAACGAAATGACTCCAGAACACTTAAAAACCCGCTTGCAACGAAATGACTCCAGAGCACTTAAAAAGCCGCTTGCAACGAAATGACTCCAGAGCACTTAAAAACTCGCTTGTAACGAAATGACTCCAGAGTACTTAAAAACTCGCTGGCAACGAAATGATTCCAGAACACTTAAAAACCCGCTTGCAACGAAAAGACTCCAGAGCACTTAAAAAGCCGCTTGCAACGAAATGACTCCAGAGCACTTAAAAACCCGCTTGCAACGAAATGACTCCAGAGCACTTAAAAACCCGCTTGCAACGAAATGTCTCCAGAGCATTAAAAAACCCGCTTCCAGTGAAATGTCTGAGAAGTATGTAAAAACCCGCTTGCAACGAAATGACTCCAGAGTACTTAAAAACCCGCTTGCAACGAAATGCCTCCAGAGCACTTAAAAAACCCGCTTCCAGTGAAAGGTCTGAGAAGTATGTAAAAACCCGCTGGCAACGAAATGACTCCAGAACACGTAAAAACACGCTTGCAACGAAATGACTGCAGAGCACTTAAAAACCCGCTTGCAACGAAATGCCTACAGAGCACTTAAAAAACCCGCTTGCAACGAAATGACTCCAGTGCACTTAAAAACCCGATTGCAACGAAATGACTCCAGAGCACTTAAAAAACCGCTTGCAACGAAATGACTCCAGAGCACTTAAAAACCCGCTTGCAACGAAATGACTCCAGAGCACTTAAAAACCCGCTTGCAACGAAATGAGTCCAGAGCACTTAAAAACCCGCTTGCAACGAAATGCCTACAGAGCACTTAAAAAACCCGCTTGCAACGAAATGACTCCAGAGCACTTAAAAACCCGCTTGCAACGAAATGACTCCAGAGCACTTAAAAAACCGCTTGCAACGAAATGACTCAAGAGCACTTAAAAAACCCGCTTCCAGTTAAATGTCAGAGAAGTATGTAAAAACCCGCTAGCAACGAAATGACTCCAGAGCACGTAAAAACCCGCTTGCAACGAAATGACTCCAGAGCACTTAAAAACCCGCTTACAACGAAATGCCTTCTGAGCACTTAAAAACCCGCTTGCAACGAAATGACTACAGAACACTTAAAAACCCGCTTGCAACGAAAAGACTCCAGAGCACTTAAAAACTCGCTTGCAACGAAATGACTCCAGAGCACTTAAAAACCCGCTTGCAACGAAATGACTCCAGAGCACTTAAAAACCCGCTGGCAACGAAATGACTCCAGAGCACGTAAAAACTCGCTTGCAACGAAATGACTCCAGAGCACTTAAAAACCCGCTTGCAACGAAATGACTCCAGAGTACTTAAAAACTCGCTTGCAACGAAATGACTCCAGAACACTTAAAAACCCGCTTGCAACGAAATGACTCCAGAGTACTTAAAAACCCGCTTGCAACGAAATGACTCCAGAGCACTTAAAAACCCGCTTGCAACGAAATGACTCCAGAGCACTTAAAAACCCGCTTGCAACGAAATGACTCCAGAGCACTTAAAAACCCGCTTGCAACGAAAATGACTCCAGAGCACTTAAAAACCCGCTTGCAATGAAATGCCTCCAGAGCACTTAAAAAACCCGCTTCCAGTGAAATGTCTGAGAAGTATGTAAAAACCCGCTTGCAACGAAATGACTCCAGAGCACGTAAAAACCCGCTATCAACGAAATGACTCCAGAGCACTTAAAAAACCCGCTTCCAGTTAAATGTCAGAGAAGTATGTAAAAACCGGCTTCCAACAAAATGACTCCAGAGCACTAAAAACCCGCTTGCAACGAAATGACTCCAGAGCACTTAAAACCCGCTTGCAACGAAATGACTCCAGAGCACTTAAAAATCCGCTTGCAACGAAATGACTCCAGAGCACTTAAAAAACCCGCTTCCAGTTAAATGTCAGAGAAGTATGTAAAAACCCGCTAGCAACGAAATGACTCCAGAACACTTAAAAACCCGCTTGCAACGAAATGACTCCAGAGCACTTAAAAAGCCGCTTGCAACGAAATGACTCCAGAGCACTTAAAAACTCGCTTGTAACAAAATGACTCCAGAGTACTTAAAAACTCGCTGGCAACGAAATGATTCCAGAACACATAAAAACCCGCTTGCAACGAAAAGACTCCAGAGCACTTAAAAAGCCTCTTGCAACGAAATGACTCCAGAGCACTTAAAAACCCGCTTGCAACGAAATGACTCCAGAGCACTTAAAAACCCGCTTGCATCGAAATGACTCCAGAGCATTAAAAAACCCGCTTCCAGTGAAATGTCTGAGAAGTATGTAAAAACCTGCTTGCAACGAAATGACTCCAGAGTACTTAAAAACCCGCTTGCAACGAAATGCCTCCAGAGCACTTAAAAAACCCGCTTCCAGTGAAAGGTCTGAGAAGTATGTAAAAACCCGCTGGCAACGAAATGACTCCAGAACACGTAAAAACACGCTTGCAACGAAATGACTGCAGAGCACTTAAAAACCCGCTTGCAACGAAATGCCTACAGAGCACTTAAAAAACCCGCTTGCAACGAAATGACTCCAGTGCACTTAAAAACCCGATTGCAACGAAATGACTCCAGAGCACTTAAAAAACCGCTTGCAACGAAATGACTCCAGAGCACTTAAAAACCCGCTTGCAACGAAATGACTCCAGAGCACTTAAAAACCCGCTTGCAACGAAATGAGTCCAGAGCACTTAAAAACCCGCTTGCAACGAAATGCCTACAGAGCACTTAAAAAACCCGCTTGCAACGAAATGACTCCAGAGCACTTAAAAACCCGCTTGCAACGAAATGACTCCAGAGCACTTAAAAAACCGCTTGCAACGAAATGACTCAAGAGCACTTAAAAAACCCGCTTCCAATTAAATGTCAGAGAAGTATGTAAAAACCCACTAGCAACGAAATGACTCCAGAGCACGTAAAAACCCGCTTGCAACGAAATGACTCCAGAGCACTTAAAAACCCGCTTACAACGAAATGCCTTCTGAGCACTTAAAAACCCGCTTGCAACGAAATGACTACAGAACACTTAAAAACCCGCTTGCAACGAAAAGACTCCAGAGCACTTAAAAACTCGCTTGCAACGAAATGACTCCAGAGCACTTAAAAACCCGCTTGCAACGAAATGACTCCAGAGCACTTAAAAACTCGCTTGCAACGAAATGACTCCAGAACAATTAAAAACCCGCTTGCAACGAAATGACTCCAGAGTACTTAAAAACCCGCTTGCAACGAAATGACTCCAGAGCACTTAAAAACCCGCTTGCAACGAAATGACTCCAGAGCACTTAAAAACCCGCTTGCAACGAAATGACTCCAGAGCACTTAAAAACCCGCTTGCAACGAAAATGACTCCAGAGCACTTAAAAACCCGCTTGCAATGAAATGACTACAGAGCACTTAAAAACCCTCTTGCAACGAAATGAATCCAGAGCACTTAAAAACACGCTTGCAACGAAATGACTCCAGAGCACTTAAAAACCCGCTTGCAACGAAATGACTCCAGAAAACTTAAAAACTCGCTTGCAATGAAATGACTCCAGAACACTTAAAAACCCGCTTGCAACGAAATGACTCCAGAGTACTTAAAAACCCGCTTGCAACGAAATGACTCCAGAACACTTAAAAACCCGCTTGCAACGAAATGACTCCAGAGCACTTAAAAACCCGCTTGCAACGAAATGACTCCAGAGCACGTAAAAAAACGCTTGCAACGAAATGACTCCAGAGTACTTAAAAACCCGCTTGCAACGAAATGACTCCAGAGCACTTAAAAACCCGCTTGCAACGAAATGAATCCAGTGCACTTAAAAACCCGCTTGCAGCGAAATGACTCCAGAGCACTTAAAAACCCGCTTGCAACGAAATGACTCCAGAGCACTTAAAAACCAGCTTGCAACGAAATGACTCCAGAGCACTTAAAAACCCGTTTGCAACGAAATGACTCCAGAGCACTTAAAAACCCGCTTGCAACGAAATGACTCCAGAGCACTTAAAAACCCGCTTGCAACGAAATGACTCCAGAGCACTTAAAAACCCGCTTGCAACGAAATGACTCCAGAGCACTTGAAAACCCGCTTGCAACGAAATGACTCCAGAGCACTTAAAAAACCCGCTTCCAGTGAAATGTCTGAGAAGTATGTAAAAACCCGCTTGCAACGAAATGACTCCAGAGCACTTAAAAAACCCGCTTCCAGTGAAATGTCTGAGAAGCATGTAAAAACCCGCTTGCAAAGAAATGACTCCAGAGCACGTTAAAACCCGCTTGCAACGAAATGACTCCAGAGCACTTAAAAAACCCGCTTCCAGTTAAATGTCAGAGAAGTATGTAAAAACCCGCTTGCAACGAAATGATTCCAGAGCACGTAAAACCCCACTTGCAAAGAAATGACTCCAGAGTACTTAAAAACCCGCTTGCAACGAAATGCCTCCAGAGCACTTAAAAAACCCGCTTCCAGTGAAATGTCTGAGAAGTATGTAAAAACCCGCTTGCAACGAAATGACTCCAGAGCACGTAAAAACCCGCTATCAACGAAATGACTCCAGAGCACTTAAAAAACCCGCTTCCAGTTAAATGTAAGAGAAGTATGTAAAAACCGGCTTCCAACGAAATGACTCCAGAGCACTAAAAACCCGCTTGCAACGAAATGACTCCAGAGCACTTAAAACCCGCTTGCAACGAAATGACTCCAGAGCACTTAAAAACCCGCTTGCAACGAAATGCCTACAGAGTACTTAAAAAACCCGCTTGCAACGAAATGACTCCAGTGCACTTAAAAACCCGATTGCAACGAAATAACTCCAGAGCACTTAAAAAACCGCTTGCAACGAAATGACTCCAGAGCACTTAAAAACCCGCTTGCAACGAAATGACTCCAGAGCACTTAAAAACCCGCTTGCAACGAAATGAGTCCAGAGCACTTAAAAACCCGCTTGCAACGAAATGCCTACAGAGCACTTAAAAAACCCGCTTGCAACGAAATGACTCCAGAGCACTTAAAAACCCGCTTGCAACGAAATGACTCCAGAGCACTTAAAAAACCGCTTGCAACGAAATGACTCAAGAGCACTTAAAAAACCCGCTTCCAGTTAAATGTCAGAGAAGTATGTAAAAACCCACTAGCAACGAAATGACTCCAGAGCACGTAAAAACCCGCTTGCAACGAAATGACTCCAGAGCACTTAAAAACCCGCTTACAACGAAATGCCTTCTGAGCACTTAAAAACCCGCTTGCAACGAAATGACTACAGAACACTTAAAAACCCGCTTGCAACGAAAAGACTCCAGAGCACTTAAAAACTCGCTTGCAACGAAATGACTCCAGAGCACTTAAAAACCCGCTTGCAACGAAATGACTCCAGAGCACTTAAAAACCCGCTGGCAACGAAATGACTCCAGAGCACGTAAAAACTCGCTTGCAACGAAATGACTCCAGAGCACTTAAAAACCCGCTTGCAACGAAATGACTCCAGAGTACTTAAAAACCCGCTTGCAACGAAATGACTCCAGAACACTTAAAAACCCGCTTGCAACGAAATGACTCCAGAGTACTTAAAAACCCGCTTGCAACGAAATGACTCCAGAGCACTTAAAAACCCGCTTGCAACGAAATGACTCCAGAGCACTTAAAAACCCGCTTGCAACGAAATGACTCCAGAGCACTTAAAAACCCGCTTGCAACGAAATGACTCCAGAGCACTTAAAAACCCGCTTGCAACGAAAATGACTCCAGAGCACTTAAAAACCCGCTTGCAATGAAATGACTACAGAGCACTTAAAAACCCTCTTGCAACGAAATGAATCCAGAGCACTTAAAAACCCGCTTGCAACGAAATGACTCCAGAGCACTTAAAAACCCGCTTGCAACGAAATGACTCCAGAAAACTTAAAAACTCGCTTGCAACGAAATGACTCCAGAACACTTAAAAACCCGCTTGCAACGAAATGACTCCAGAGTACTTAAAAACCCGCATACAACAAAATGACTCCAGAGTACTTAAAAACCCGCTTGCAACGAAATGACTCCAGAACACTTAAAAACCCGCTTGCAACGAAATGACTCCAGAGCACTTAAAAACCCGCTTGCAACGAAATGACTCCAGAGCACGTAAAAAAACGCTTGCAACGAAATGACTCCAGAGTACTTAAAAACCCGCTTGCAACGAAATGACTCCAGAGCACTTAAAAACCCGCTTGCAACGAAATGAATCCAGTGCACTTAAAAACCCGCTTGCAGCGAAATGACTCCAGAGCACTTAAAAACCCGTTTGCAACGAAATGACTCCAGAGCACTTAAAAACCCGCTTGCAACGAAATGACTCCAGAGCACTTAAAAACCCGCTTGCAACGAAATGACTCCAGAGCACTTAAAAACCCGCTTGCAACGAAATGACTCCAGAGCACTTGAAAACCCGCTTGCAATGAAATGACTCCAGAGCACTTAAAAAACCCGCTTCCAGTGAAATGTCTGAGAAGTATGTAAAAACCCGCTTGCAACGAAATGACTCCAGAGCACTTAAAAAACCCGCTTCCAGTGAAATGTCTGAGAAGTATGTAAAAACCCGCTTGCAAAGAAATGACTCCAGAGCACGTAAAAACCCGCTTGCAACGAAATGACTCCAGAGCACTTAAAAAACCCGCTTCCAGTTAAATGTCAGAGAAGTATGTAAAAACCCGCTTGCAACGAAATGATTCCAGAGCACGTAAAACCCCACTTGCAAAGAAATGACTCCAGAGTACTTAAAAACCCGCTTGCAACGAAATGCCTCCAGAGCACTTAAAAAACCCGCTTCCAGTGAAATGTCTGAGAAGTATGTAAAAACCCGCTTGCAACGAAATGACTCCAGAGCACATAAAAACCCGCTATCAACGAAATGACTCCAGAGCACTTAAAAAACCTGCTTCCAGTTAAATGTAAGAGAAGTATGTAAAAACCGGCTTCCAACGAAATGACTCCAGAGCACTAAAAACCCGCTTGCAACGAAATGACTCCAGAGCACTTAAAACCCGCTTGCAACGAAATGACTCCAGAGCACTTAAAAATCCGCTTGCAACGAAATGACTCCAGAGCACTTAAAAAACCCGCTTCCAGTTAAATGTCAGAGAAGTATGTAAAAACCCGCTAGCAACGAAATGACTCCAGAACACTTAAAAACCAGCTTGCAACGAAAAGACTCCAGAGCACTTAAAAACTCGCTTGCAACGAAATAACTCCAGAGCACTTGAAAACCCACTTGCAATGAAATGACTCCAGAGAACTTAAAAACCCGCTTGCAACGAAATGACTCCAGAGCACGTAAAAACCCGCTTGCAACGAAATGACTCTAGAGCACTTAAAAACCCGCTTGCAATGAAATGACTCCAGAGCACATAAAAACCCTCTTGCAACGAAATGACTCCAGAGCACTTAAAAACCCGCTTGCAACGAAATGACTCCAGAACACTTAAAAACTCGCTTGCAACGAAATGACTCCAGAGTACTTAAAACCTCGCTTGCAACGAAATGACTCCAGAACACTTAAAAACCCGCTTGCAACGAAATGACTCCAGAGCACTTAAAAAGCCGCTTGCAACGAAATGACTCCAGAGCACTTAAAAAGTCGCTTGCAACGAAATGACTCCAGAGTACTTAAAAACTCGCTGGCAACGAAATGATTCCAGAACACTTAAAAACACGCTTGCAACGAAAAGACTCCAGAGCACTTAAAAAGCCGCTTGCAACGAAATGACTCCAGAGCACTTAAAAACCCGCTTGCAACGAAATGACTCCAGAGCACTTAAAACCCGCTTGCAACGAAATGACTCCAGAGCATTAAAAAACCCGCTTCCAGTGAAATGTCTGAGAAGTATGTAAAAACCCGCTTGCAACGAAATGACTCCAGAGTACTTAAAAACCCGCTTGCAACGAAATGCCTCCAGAGCACTTAAAAAACCCGCTTCCAGTGAAATGTCTGAGAAGTATGTAAAAACCCGCTGGCAACGAAATGACTCCAGAACACGTAAAAACACGCTTGCAACGAAATGACTGCAGAGCACTTAAAAACCCGCTTGCAACGAAATGCCTACAGAGCACTTAAAAAACCCGCTTGCAACGAAATGACTCCAGTGCACTTAAAAACCCGCTTGCAACGAAATGACTCCAGAGCACTTAAAAAACCGCTTGCAACGAAATGACTCCAGAGCTCTTAAAAACCCGCTTGCAACGAAATGACTCCAGAGCACTTAAAAACCCGCTTGCAACGAAATGAGTCCAGAGCACTTAAAAACCAGCTTGCAACGAAATGCCTACAGAGTACTTAAAAAACCCGCTTGCAACGAAATGACTCCAGAGCACTTAAAAACCCGCTTGCAACGAAATGACTCCAGAGCACTTAAAAAACCGCTTGCAACGAAATGACTCAAGAGCACTTAAAAAACCCGCTTCCAGTTAAATGTCAGAGAAGTATGTAAAAACCCGCTAGCAACGAAATGACTCCAGAGCACGTAAAAACCCGCTTGCAACGAAATGACTCCAGAGCACTTAAAACCCGCTTACAACGAAATGACTTCTGAACACTTAAAAACCCGCTTGCAACGAAATGACTACAGAACACTTAAAAACCCGCTTGCAACGAAAAGACTCCAGAGCACTTAAAAACTCGCTTGCAACGAAATGACTCCAGAGCACTTAAAAACCCGCTTGCAACGAAATGACTCCAGAGCACTTAAAAACCCGCTTGCAACGAAATGACTCCAGAGCACGTAAAAACTCGCTTGCAACGAAATGACTCCAGAGCACTTAAAAACCCGCTTGCAACGAAATGACTCCAGAGCACTTAAAAACCCGCTTGCAACGAAATGACTCCAGAGCACTTGAAAACCCACTTGCAACGAAATGACTCCAGAGCACTTAAAAAACCCGCTTCCAGTGAAATGTCTGAGAAGTATGTAAAAACCCGCTTGCAACGAAATGACTCCAGAGCACTTAAAAAACCCGCTTCCAGTGAAATGTCTGAGAAGTATGTAAAAACCCGCTTGCAACGAAATGACTCCAGAGCACGTAAAAACCCGCTTGCAACGAAATGACTCCAGAGCACTTAAAAAACCCGCTTCCAGTTAAATGTCAGAGAAGTATGTAAAAACCCGCTTGCAACGAAATGATTCCAGAGCACGTAAAACCCCACTTGCAAAGAAATGACTCCAGAGTACTTAAAAACCCGCTTGCAACGAAATGCCTCCAGAGCACTTAAAAAACCCGCTTCCAGTGAAATGTCTGAGAAGTATGTAAAAACCCGCTTGCAACGAAATGACTCCAGAGCACGTAAAAACCCGCTATCAACGAAATGACTCCAGAGCACTTAAAAAACCCGCTTCCAGTTAAATGTAAGAGAAGTATGTAAAAACCGGCTTCCAACGAAATGACTCCAGAGCACTAAAAACCCGCTTGCAACGAAATGACTCCAGAGCACTTAAAACCCGCTTGCAACGAAATGACTCCAGAGCACTTAAAAATCCGCTTGCAACGAAATGACTCCAGAGCACTTAAAAAACCCGCTTCCAGTTAAATGTCAGTGAAGTATGTAAAAACCCGCTAGCAACGAAATGACTCCAGAACACTTAAAAACCAGCTTGCAACGAAAAGACTCCAGAGCACTTAAAAACCCGCTTGCAACGAAATAACTCCAGAGCACTTGAAAACCCACTTGCAATGAAATGACTCCAGAGAACTTAAAAACCCGCTTGCAAAGAAATGACTCCAGAGCACGTAAAAACCCGCTTGCAACGAAATGACTCTAGAGCACTTAAAAACCCGCTTGCAATGAAATGACTCCAGAGCACTTAAAAACCCTCTTGCAACGAAATGACTCCAGAGCACTTAAAAACCCGCTTGCAACGAAATGACTCCAGAGCACTTAAAAACTCGCTTGCAACGAAATGACTCCAGAGTACTTAAAAACTCGCTTGCAACGAAATGACTCCAGAACACTTAAAAACCCGCTTGCAACGAAATGACTCCAGAGCACTTAAAAAGCCGCTTGCAACGAAATGACTCCAGAGCACTTAAAAAGTCACTTGCAACGAAATGACTCCAGAGTACTTAAAAACTCGCTGGCAACGAAATGATTCCAGAACACTTAAAAACCCGCTTGCAACGAAAAGACTCCAGAGCACTTAAAAAGCCGCTTGCAACGAAATGACTCCAGAGCACTTAAAACCCGCTTGCAACGAAATGACTCCAGAGCATTAAAAAACCCGCTTCCAGTGAAATGTCTGAGAAGTATGTAAAAACCCGCTTGCAACGAAATGACTCCAGAGTACTTAAAAACCCGCTTGCAACGAAATGCCTCCAGAGCACTTAAAAAACCCGCTTCCAGTGAAATGTCTGAGAAGTATGTAAAAACCCGCTGGCAACGAAATGACTCCAGAACACGTAAAAACACGCTTGCAACGAAATGACTGCAGAGCACTTAAAAACCCGCTTGCAACGAAATGCCTACAGAGCACTTAAAAAACCCGCTTGCAACGAAATGACTCCAGTGCACTTAAAAACCCGCTTGCAACGAAATGACTCCAGAGCACTTAAAAAACCGCTTGCAACGAAATGACTCCAGAGCACTTAAAAACCCGCTTGCAACGAAATGACTCCAGAGCACTTAAAAACCCGCTTGCAACGAAATGAGTCCAGAGCACTTAAAAACCCGCTTGCAATGAAATTCCTTACGAGCACTTAAAAAACCCGCTTGCAACGAAATGACTCCAGAGCACTTAAAAACCCGCTTGCAACGAAATGACTCCAGAGCACTTAAAAAACCGCTTGCAACGAAATGACTCAAGAGCACTTAAAAAACCCGCTTCCAGTTAAATGTCAGAGAAGTATGTAAAAACCCGCTAGCAACGAAATGACTCCAGAGCACGTAAAAACCGGCTTGCAACGAAATGACTCCAGAGCACTTAAAAACCCGCTTACAACGAAATGACTTCTGAGCACTTAAAAACCCGCTTGCAACGAAATGACTACAGAACACTTAAAAACCCGCTTGCAACGAAAAGACTCCAGAGCACTTAAAAACTCGCTTGCAACGAAATGACTCCAGAGCACTTAAAAACCCGCTTGCAACGAAATGACTCCAGAGCACTTAAAAACCCGCTTGCAACGAAATGACTCCAGAGCACGTAAAAACTCGCTTGCAACGAAATGACTCCAGAGCACTTAAAAACCCGCTTGCAACGAAATGACTCCAGAGTACTTAAAAACTCGCTTGCAACGAAATGACTCCAGAACACTTAAAAACCCGCTTGCAAAGAAATGACTCCAGAGTACTTAAAAACCCGCTTGCAACGAAATGACTCCAGAGTATTTAAAAACCCACTTGAAACGAAATGACTCCAGAACACTTAAAAACCCGCTTGCAACGAAAAGACTCCAGAGCACTTAAAAACCCGCTTGCAACGAAATGACTCCAGAGCACTTAAAAACCCACTTGCAACGAAATGACTCCAGAGCACTTAAAAACCCGCTTGCAACGAAAATGACTCCAGAGCACTTAAAAACCCGCTTGCAACGAAATGACTCCAGAGCACTTGAAAACCCACTTGCAACGAAAAGACTCCAGAGCACTTAAAAACCCGCTTGCAACGAAATAACTCCAGAGCACTTGAAAACCCACTTGCAATGAAATGACTCCAGAGAACTTAAAAACCCGCTTGCAACGAAATGACTCCAGAGCACTTAAAAACCCGCTTGCAACGAAATGACTCCAGAGCACTTAAAAAACCCGCTTCCAGTGAAATGTCTGAGAAGTATGTAAAAACCCGCTTGCAACGAAATAACTCCAGAGCACTTGAAAACCCACTTGCAATGAAATGACTCCAGAGAACTTAAAAACCCGCTTGCAACGAAATGACTCCAGAGCACTTAAAAACCCGCTTGCAACGAAATGACTCCAGAGCACGTAAAAACCCGCTTGCAACGAAATGACTCCAGAGCACTTAAAAACCCTCTTGCAATGAAATGACTCCAGAGCACTTAAAAACCCTCTTGCAACGAAATGACTCCAGAGCACTTAAAAACCCGCTTGCAACGAAATGACTCCAGAACACTTAAAAACCCGCTTGTAACGAAATGACTCCAGAGCATGTAAAAACCGGCTTGCAACGAAATGACTCCAGAGAAATTAAAAACCCGCTTGCAACGAAATGCCTACAGAGCACTTAAAAAACCCGCTTCCAGTGAAATGTCTGAGAAGTATGTAAAAACCCGCTTGCAACAAAATGACTCCAGAACACGGAAAAACCCGCTTGCAACGAAATGACTCCAGAGCACTTAAAAACCCACTTACAACGAAATGCCTTCAGAGGACTTAAAAACCCGCTTGCAACGAAATGACTCCAGAGCACTTAAAAACCCGCTTGCAACGAAATGACTCCAGAGTATTTAAAAACCCGCTTGCAACGAAATGACTCCAGAGCACTTAAAAACCCGCTTGCAACGAAATGACTCCAGAACACTTAAAAACCCGCTTGCAACGAAATGACTCCAGAGCACTTAAAAACCCGCTTGCAACGAAATGACTCCAGAGCACTTAAAAACCCGCTTGCAACGAAATGACTCCAGAGCACTTAAAAACCCGCTTGCAATGAAATGACTCCAGAGCACTTAAAAACCCGCTTGCATGAAATGACTCCAGAGGACTTAAAAACCCGCTTGCAAAGAAATGACTCCAGAGCACTTAAAAACCCGCTTGCAACGAAATGACTCCAGAGCACTTAAAAACCCGCTTCCAACGAAATGACTCCAGAGCACTTAAAAACCCGCTTGCAACGAAATGACTCCAGAGTACTTAAAAACCCGCTTGCAACGAAATGCCTACAGAGCACTTAAAAAACCCGCTTCCAGTGAAATGTCTGAGAAGTATGTAAAAACCCGCTTGCAACGAAATGACTCCAGAACACGTAAAAACCCGCTTGCAACGAAAAGACTCCAGAGGACTTAAAAACCCGCTTGCAACGAAATGACTCCAGAGCACTTAAAAACCCGCTTGCAACGAAATGACTCCAGAACACTTAAAAACCCGCTTGCAACGAAATGACTCCAGAGCACTTAAAAACCCGCTTGCAATGGAATGACTCCAGAGCATGTAAAAACCGGCTTGCAACAAAATGACTCCAGAGCACTTAAAATACTCGCTTCCAGTGAAATGTCTGAGAAGTATGTAAAAACCCGCTTGCAACGAAATGACTCCAGAACACGTAAAAACCCGCTTGCAACGAAATGACTCCAGAGCACTTAAAAACCCGCTTACAACGAAATGCCTTCAGAGCACTTAAAAACCCGCTTGCAACGAAATGACTCCAGAGCACTTAAAAACCCGCTTGCAACGAAATGACTCCAGAGTATTTAAAAACCCGCTTGCAACGAAATGACTCCAGAGCACTTAAAAACCCGCTTGCAACGAAATGACTCCAGAACACTTAAAAACCCGCTTGCAACGAAATGACTCCAGAGCACTTAAAAACCCGCTTGCAACGAAATGACTCCAGAGCACTTAAAAACCCGCTTGCAACGAAATGACTCCAGAGCACTTAAAAACCCGCTTGCAACGAAATGACTCCAGAGCACTTAAAAACCCGCTTGCATGAAATGACTCCAGAGCACTTAAAAACCCGCTTGCAACGAAATGACTCCAGAGTATTTAAAAACCCGCTTGCAACGAAATGACTCCAGAGCACTTAAAAACCCGCTTGCAACGAAATGACTCCAGAACACTTAAAAACCTGCTTGCAACGAAATGACTCCAGAGCACTTAAAAACCCGCTTGCAACGAAATGACTCCAGAGCACTTAAAAACCCGCTTGCAACGAAATGACTCCAGAGCACTTAAAAACCTGCTTGCAACGAAATGACTCCAGAGCACTTAAAAACCCGCTTGCATGAAATGACTCCAGAGCACTTAAAAACCCGCTTGCAACGAAATGACTCCAGAGTACTTAAAAACCCGCTTGCAACGAAATGCCTACAGAGCACTTAAAAAACCCGCTTCCAGTGAAATGTCTGAGAAGTATGTAAAAACCCGCTTGCAACGAAATGACTCCAGAACACGTAAAAACCCGCTTGCAACGAAATGACTCCAGAGCACTTAAAAACCCCCTTACAACGAAATGCCTTCAGAGCACTTAAAAACCCGCTTGAAACGAAAAGACTCCAGAGGACTTAAAAACCCGCTTGCAACGAAATGACTCCAGAGCCTTAAAAACCCGCTTGCAACGAAATGACTAAAGAACACTTAAAAACCCGCTTGCAACGAAATGACTCCAGAGCACTTAAAAACCCGCTTGCAAAGAAATGACTCCAGAGAACTTAAAAACCCGCTTGCAACGAAATGACTCCAGAGCACTTAAAAACCCGCTTGCAACGAAATGACTCCAGAGCACTTAAAAAACCCGCTTCCAGTTAAATGTCAGAGAAGTATGTAAAAACCCGCTTGCAACGAAATGACTCCAGAGCACGTAAAAACCCGCTTGCAACGAAATGACTCCAGAGCACTTAAAAAACCCGCTTGCAACGAAATGAGTCCAGAGCACTTAAAAAACCCGCTTCCAGTGAAATGTCTGAGAAGTATGTAAAAACCGGCTTGCAACAAAATGACTCCAGAGCACTTAAAATACCTGCTTCCAGTTAAATGTCAGAGAAATATGTAAAAACCCGCTTGCAACGAAGTGACTCCAGAGCACGTAAAAACCCGCTTGCAACGAAATGACTCCAGAGTACTTAAAAACCCGCTTACAACGAAATGCCTTCAGAGCACTTAAAAACCCGCTTGCAACGAAATGACTCCAGAGCACTTAAAAACCTGCTTGCAACGAAATGACTCCAGAGTATTTAAAAACCCGCTTGCAACGAAATGACTCCAGAACAATTAAAAACCCGCTTGCAACGAAATGACTCCAGAGCACGTAAAAACCGGCTTGCAACGAAATGACTCCAGAGAACTTAAAAACCCGCTTGCAACGAAATGCCTACAGAGCACTTAAAAAACCCGCTTCCAGTGAAATGTCTGAGAAGTATGTAAAAACCCGCTTGCAACGAAATGACTCCAGAACATGGAAAAACCCGCTTGCAACGAAATGACTCCAGAGCACTTAAAAACCCACTTGCATGAAATGACTCCAGAGCACTTAAAAACCCGCTTGCAAAGAAATGACTCCAGAGCACTTAAAAACCCGCTTGCAACGAAATGACTCCAGAGCACTTAAAAACCCGCTTGCAACGAAATGACTCCAGAGCACTTAAAAACCCGCTTGCAACGAAATGACTCCAGAGTACTTAAAAACCCGCTTGCAACGAAATGCCTACAGAGCACTTAAAAAACCCGCTTCCAGTGAAATGTCTGAGAAGTATGTAAAAACCCGCTTGCAACGAAATGACTCCAGAACACGTAAAAACCCGCTTGCAACGAAATGACTCCAGAGCACTTAAAAACCCGCTTACAACGAAATGCCTTCAGAGCACTTAAAAACCCGCTTGCAACGAAAAGACTCCAGAGGATTTAAAAACCCGCTTGCAACGAAATGACTCCAGAGCACTTAAAAACCCGCTTGCAACGAAATGACTCCAGAACACTTAAAAACCCGCTTGCAACGAAATGACTCCAGAGCACTTAAAAACCTGCTTGCAATGGAATGACTCCAGAGCACGTAAAAACCGGCTTGCAACAAAATGACTCCAGAGCACTTAAAATACTCGCTTCCAGTGAAATGTCTGAGAAGTATGTAAAAACCCGCTTGCAACGAAATGACTCCAGAACACGTAAAAACCCGCTTGCAATGAAATGACTCCAGAGCACTTAAAAACCCGCTTACAACGAAATGCCTTCAGAGCACTTAAAAACCCGCTTGCAACGAAATGACTCCAGAGCACTTAAAAACCCGCTTGCAACGAAATGAATCCAGAGTATTTAAAAACCCGCTTGCAACGAAATGACTCCAGAGCACTTAAAAACCCGCTTGCAACGAAATGACTCCAGAGCACTTAAAAACCCGCTTGCAACGAAATGACTCCAGAGCACTTAAAAACCCGCTTGCAACAAAATGACTCCAGAGCACTTAAAAACCCGCTTGCAAAGAAATGACTCCAGAGCACTTGAAAACCCGCTTGCAACGAAATGACTCCAGAGCACTTGAAAACCCGCTTGCAACGAAATGACTCCAGAGCACTTAAAAAACCCGCTTCCAGTGAAATGTCTGAGAAGTATGTAAAAACCCGCTTGCAACGAAATGACTCCAGAGCACTTAAAAACCCGCTTGCAACGAAATGACTCCAGAGCACTTAAAAATCCGCTTGCAACGAAATGACTCCAGAACACTTAAAAACCCGCTTGCAAAGAAATGACTCCAGAGCACTTAAAAACCCGCTTGCAACGAAATGACTCCAGAGCACTTAAAAACCCGCTTGCAACTAAATGAATCCAGTGCACTTAAAAACCCGCTTGCAACGAAATGACTCCAGAGCACTTAAAAACCCGCTTGCAACGAAATGACTCCAGAGCACTTAAAAACCCGCTTGCAACGAAATGACTCCAGAGCACTTAAAAACCCGCTTGCAACGAAATGACTCCAGAGCACTTAAAAACCCGCTTGCAACGAAATGACTCCAGAGCACTTAAAAACCCGATTGCAACGAAATGACTCCAGAGCACTTAAAAACCCGCTTGCAAAGAAATGACTCCAGAGCACTTGAAAACCCGCTTGCAACGAAATGACTCCAGAGCACTTGAAAACCCGCTTGCAACGAAATGACTCCAGAGCACTTAAAAAACCTGCTTCCAGTGAAATGTCTGAGAAGTATGTAAAAACCCGCTTGCAACGAAATGACTCCAGAGCACTTAAAACCCGCTTGCAACGAAATGACTCCAGAGCACTTAAAACCCGCTTGCAACGAAATGACTCCAGAGCACTTGAAAACCCGCTTGCAACGAAATGACTCCAGAGCACTTAAAAAACCCGCTTCCAGTGAAATGTCTGAGAAGTATGTAAAAACCCGCTTGCAACGAAATGACTCCAGAGCACTTAAAAACCCGCTTGCAACGAAATGACTCCAGAGCACTTAAAAACCCGCTTGCAACGAAATGACTCCAGAGTATTTAAAAACCCGCTTGCAACGAAATGACTCCAGAGCACTTAAAAATCCGCTTGCAACGAAATGACTCCAGAACACTTAAAAACCCGCTTGCAACGAAATGACTCCAGAGCACTTAAAAACCCGCTTGCAACGAAATGACTCCAGAGCACTTAAAAACCCGCTTGCAACGAAATGACTCCAGAGCACTTAAAAACCCGCTTGCAACGAAATGACTCCAGAGCACTTAAAAACCCGCTTGCAACGAAATGACTCCAGAGCACTTAAAAACCCGCTTGCAACGAAATGACTCCAGAGTATTTAAAAACCCGCTTGCAACGAAATGACTCCAGAGCACTTAAAAACCCGCTTGCAACGAAATGACTGCAGAACACTTAAAAACCTGCTTGCAACGAAATGACTCCAGAGCACTTAAAAACCCGCTTGCAACGAAATGACTCCAGAGCACTTAAAAACCCGCTTGCAACGAAATGACTCCAGAGCACTTAAAAACCTGCTTGCAACGAAATGACTCCAGAGCACTTAAAAACCCGCTTGCATGAAATGACTCCAGAGCACTTAAAAACCCGCTTGCAACGAAATGACTCCAGAGTACTTAAAAACCCGCTTGCAACGAAATGCCTACAGAGCACTTAAAAAACCCGCTTCCAGTGAAATGTCTGAGAAGTATGTAAAAACCCGCTTGCAACGAAATGACTCCAGAACACGTAAAAACCCGCTTGCAACGAAATGACTCCAGAGCACTTAAAAACCCCCTTACAACGAAATGCCTTCAGAGCACTTAAAAACCCGCTTGAAACGAAAAGACTCCAGAGGACTTAAAAACCCGCTTGCAACGAAATGACTCCAGAGCCTTAAAAACCCGCTTGCAACGAAATGACTCGAGAACACTTAAAAACCCGCTTGCAACGAAATGACTCCAGAGCACATAAAAACCCGCTTGCAAAGAAATGACTCCAGAGAACTTAAAAACCCGCTTGCAACAAAATGACTCCAGAGCACTTAAAAACCCGCTTGCAACGAAATGACTCCAGAGCACTTAAAAAACCCGCTTCCAGTTAAATGTCAGAGAAGTATGTAAAAACCCGCTTGCAACGAAATGACTCCAGAGCACGTAAAAACCCGCTTGCAACGAAATGACTCCAGAGCACTTAAAAAACCCGCTTGCAACGAAATGAGTCCAGAGCACTTAAAAAACCCGCTTCCAGTGAAATGTCTGAGAAGTATGTTAAAACCGGCTTGCAACAAAATGACTCCAGAGCACTTAAAATACCTGCTTCCAGTTAAATGTCAGAGAAATATGTAAAAACCCGCTTGCAACGAAGTGACTCCAGAGCACGTAAAAACCCGCTTGCAACGAAATGACTCCAGAGTACTTAAAAACCCGCTTACAACGAAATGCCTTCAGAGCACTTAAAAACCCGCTTGCAACGAAATGACTCCAGAGCACTTAAAAACCTGCTTGCAACGAAATGACTCCAGAGTATTTAAAAACCCGCTTGCAACGAAATGACTCCAGAACACTTAAAAACCCACTTGCAACGAAATGACTCCAGAGCACGTAAAAACCGGCTTGCAACGAAATGACTCCAGAGAACTTAAAAACCCGCTTGCAACGAAATGCCTACAGAGCACTTAAAAAACCCGCTTCCAGTGAAATGTCTGAGAAGTATGTAAAAACCCGCTTGCAACGAAATGACTCCAGAACATGGAAAAACCCGCTTGCAACGAAATGACTCCAGAGCACTTAAAAACCCGCTTGCATGAAATGACTCCAGAGCACTTAAAAACCCGCTTGCAAAGAAATGACTCCAGAGCACTTAAAAACCCGCTTGCAACGAAATGACTCCAGAGCACTTAAAAACCCGCTTCCAACGAAATGACTCCAGAGCACTTAAAAACTCGCTTGCAACGAAATGACTCCAGAGTACTTAAAAACCCGCTTGCAACGAAATGCCTACAGAGCACTTAAAAAACCCGCTTCCAGTGAAATGTCTGAGAAGTATGTAAAAACCCGCTTGCAACGAAATGACTCCAGAACACGTAAAAACCCGCTTGCAACGAAATGACTCCAGAGCACTTAAAAACCCGCTTACAATGAAATGCCTTCAGAGCACTTAAAAACCCGCTTGCAACGAAAAGACTCCAGAGGACTTAAAAACCCGCTTGCAACGAAATGACTCCAGAGCACTTAAAAACCCGCTTGCAACGAAATGACTCCAGAACACTTAAAAACCCGCTTGCAACGAAATGACTCCAGAGCACTTAAAAACCCGCTTGCAATGGAATGACTCCAGAGCACGTAAAAACCGGCTTGCAACAAAATGACTCCAGAGCACTTAAAATACTCGCTTCCAGTGAAATGTCTGAGAAGTATGTAAAAACCCGCTTGCAACGAAATGACTCCAGAACACGTAAATACCCGCTTGCAACGAAATGACTCCAGAGTACTTAAAAACCCGCATACAACGAAATGACTCCAGAGTACTTAAAAACCCGCTTGCAACGAAATGACTCCAGAACACTTAAAAACCCGCTTGCAACGAAATAACTCCAGAGCACTTAAAAACCCGCTTGCAACGAAATGACTCCAGAGCACGTAAAAAAACGCTTGCAACGAAATGACTCCAGAGTACGTAAAAACCCGCTAGCAACGAAATGACTCCAGAGCACTTAAAAACCCGCTTGCAACTAAATGAATCCAGTGCACTTAAAAACCCGCTTGCAACGAAATGACTCCAGAGCACTTAAAAACCCGCTTGCAACGAAATGACTCCAGAGCACTCAAAAACCCGCTTGCAACGAAATGACTCCAGAGCACTTAAAAACCCGCTTGCAACGAAATGACTCCAGAGCACTTAAAAACCCGCTTGCAACGAAATGACTCCAGAGCACTTAAAAACCCGATTGCAACGAAATGACTCCAGAGCACTTAAAAACCCGCTTGCAAAGAAATGACTCCAGAGCACTTGAAAACCCGCTTGCAACGAAATGACTCCAGAGCACTTGAAAACCCGCTTGCAACGAAATGACTCCAGAGCACTTAAAAAACCCGCTTCCAGTGAAATGTCTGAGAAGTATGTAAAAACCCGCTTGCAACGAAATGACTCCAGAGCACTTAAAACCCGCTTGCAACGAAATGACTCCAGAGCACTTAAAACCCGCTTGCAACGAAATGATTCCAGAGCACTTAAAAATCCGCTTGCAACGAAATGACTCCAGAACACTTAAAAACCCGCTTGCAACGAAATGACTCCAGATCACTTAAAAAGCCGCTTGCAACGAAATTACTCCAGAGCACTTAAAAACTCGCTTGCAACGAAATGACTCCAGAGTACTTAAAAACTCGCTGGCAACGAAATGATTCCAGAACACTTAAAAACCCGCTTGCAACGAAAAGACTCCAGAGCTCTTAGAAAGCCGCTTGCAACGAAATTACTCCAGAGCACTTAAAAACCCGCTTTCAACGAAATGACTCCAGAGCACTTAAAAACCCGCTTGCAACGAAATGACTCCAGAGCACTTAAAAACCCGCTTGCAACGAAATGACTCCAGAGCACTTAAAAACCCGCTTGCAACGAAATGACTCCAGAGCACTTAAAAACCCGCTTGCAACGAAATGACTCCAGAACACTTAAAAACCCGCTTGCAACGAAATGACTCCAGAGCACTTAAAAACCCTCTTGCAACGAAATGACTCCAGAGCACTTAAAAACCCGCTTGCAACGAAATGACTCCAGAGCACTTAAAAACTCGCTTGCAACGAAATGACTCCAGAAAACTTAAAAACTCGCTTGCAACGAAATGACTCCAGAACACTTAAAAACCCGCTTGCAACGAAATGACTCCAGAGTACTTAAAAACCCGCATACAACGAAATGACTCCAGAGTACTTAAAAACCCGCTTGCAACGAAATGACTCCAGAACACTTAAAAACCCGCTTGCAACGAAATGACTCCAGAGCACTTAAAAACCCGCTTGCAACGAAATGACTCCAGAGCACGGATAAAAACGCTTGCAACGAAATGACTCCAGAGTACTTAAAATCCCGCTTGCAACGAAATGACTCCAGAGCACTTAAAAACCCACTTGCAAAGAAATGAATCCAGTGCACTTAAAAATCCGCTTGCAACGAAATGACTCCAGAGCACTTAAAAACCCGCTTGCAACGAAATGACTCCAGAGCACTTAAAAACCCGCTTGCAACGAAATGACTCCAGAGCACTTAAAAACCCGCTTGCAACGAAATGACTCCAGAGCACTTAAAAACCCGCTTGCAACGAAATGACTCCAGAACACTTAAAAACCCGCTTGCAACGAAATGACTCCAGAGCATTAAAAAACCCGCTTCCAGTGAAATGTCTGAGAAGTATGTAAAAACCCGCTTGCAACGAAATGACTCCAGAGTACTTAAAAACCCGCTTGCAACGAAATGCCTCCAGAGCACTTAAAAAACCCGCTTCCAGTGAAATGTCTGAGAAGTATGTAAAAACCGCTGGCAACGAAATGACTCCAGAACACGTAAAAACACGCTTGCAACGAAATGACTGCAGAGCACTTAAAAACCCGCTTGCAACGAAATGACTCCAGAGCACTTAAAAACCCGCTTGCAACGAAATGACTCCAGAGCACTTAAAAACCCGCTTGCAACGAAATGACTCCAGAGCACTTAAAAACCCGCTTGCAACGAAATGACTCCAGAGCACTTAAAAACCCGCTTGCAACGATATGACTCCAGAGCACTTAAAAACCCGCTTGCAACGAAAACACTCCAGAGCATTAAAAAACCCGCTTCCAGTGAAATGTCTGAGAAGTATGTAAAAACCCGCTTGCAACGAAATGACTCCAGACTACTTAAAAACCCGCTTGCAACGAAATGCCTCCAGAGCACTTAAAAAACCCGCTTCCAGTGAAATGTCTGAGAAGTATGTAAAAACCCGCTTACAACGAAATGACTCCAGAACACGTAAAAACACGCTTGCAACGAAATGACTGCAGAGCACTTAAAAACCCGCTTGCAACGAAATGCCTACAGAGCACTTAAAAAACCCGCTTGCAACGAAATGACTCCAGTGCACTTAAAAACCCGCTTGCAAGGAAATGACTCCAGAGCACGTAAAAAAACGCTTGCAACGAAATGACTCCAGAGCACTTAAAAACCCGCTTGCAACGAAATGACTCCAGAGCACGTAAAAACTCGCTTGCAACGAAATGACTCCAGAGCACTTAAAAAACCACTTGCAACGAAATGACTCCAGAGTACTTAAAAACTCGCTTGCAACGAAATGACTCCAGAACACTTAAAAACCCGCTTGCATCGAAATGACTCCAGAGCACTTAAAAAACCGCTTGCAACGAAATGACTCAAGAGCACTTAAAAAACCCGCTTCCAGTTAAATGTCAGAGAAGTATGTAAAAACCCGCTAGCAACGAAATGACTCCAGAGCACTTAAAAACCCGCTTACTACGAAATGCCTTCTGAGCACTTAAAAACCCGCTTGCAACAAAATGACTACAGAACACTTAAAAACCCGCTTACTACGAAATGCCTTCTGAGCACTTAAAAACCCGCTTGCAACGAAATGACTACAGAACACTTAAAAACCCGCTTGCAACGAAAAGACTCCAGGGCACTTAAAAACTCGCTTGCAACGAAATGACTCCAGAGCACTTAAAAACCCGCTTGCAACGAAATGACTCCAGAGCACTTAAAAACCCGCTTGCAACGAAATGACTCCAGAGCACGTAAAAACTCGCTTGCAACGAAATGACTCCAGAGCACTTAAAAACCCGCTTGCAACGAAATGACTCCAGAGTACTTAAAAACTCGCTTGCAACGAAATGACTCCAGAACACTTAAAAACCCGCTTGCAACGAAATGACTCCAGAGGACTTAAAAACCCGCTTGCAACGAAATGACTCCAGAGTATTTAAAAACCCACTTGAAACGAAATGACTCCAGAACACTTAAAAACCCGCTTGCAACGAAAAGACTCCAGAGCACTTAAAAACCCGCTTGCAACGAAATGACTCCAGAGCACTTAAAAACCCGCTTGCAACGAAATGACTCCAGAGCACTTAAAAACCCGCTTGCAACGAAATGACTCCAGAGCACTTAAAAACCCGCTTGCAAAGAAATGAATCCAGTGCACTTAAAAATCCGCTTGCAACGAAATGACTCCAGAGCACTTAAAAACCCGCTTGCAACGAAATGACTCCAGAGCACTTAAAAACCCGCTTGCAACGAAATGACTCCAGAGCACTTAAAAACCCGCTTGCAACGAAATGACTCCAGAGCACTTAAAAACCCGCTTGCAACGAAATGACTCCAGAGCACTTAAAAACCCGCTTGCAACGAAATGACTCCAGAACACTTAAAAACCCGCTTGCAACGAAATGACTCCAGAGCATTAAAAAACCCGCTTCCAGTGAAATGTCTGAGAAGTATGTAAAAACCCGCTTGCAACGAAATGACTCCAGAGTACTTAAAAACCCGCTTGCAACGAAATGCCTCCAGAGCACTTAAAAAACCCGCTTCCAGTGAAATGTCTGAGAAGTATGTAAAAACCCGCTGGCAACGAAATGACTCCAGAACACGTAAAAACACGCTTGCAACGAAATGACTGCAGAGCACTTAAAAACCCGCTTGCAACGAAATGACTCCAGAGCACTTAAAAACCCGCTTGCAACGAAATGACTCCAGAGCACTTAAAAACCCGCTTGCAACGAAATGACTCCAGAGCACTTAAAAACCCGCTTGCAACGAAATGACTCCAGAGCACTTAAAAACCCGCTTGCAACGAAATGACTCCAGAGCACTTAAAAACCCGCTTGCAACGAAATGACTCCAGAGCATTAAAAAACCCGCTTCCCGTGAAATGTCTGAGAAGTATGTAAAAACCCGCTTGCAACGAAATGACTCCAGAGTACTTAAAAACCCGCTTGCAACGAAATGCCTCCAGAGCACTTAAAAAACCCGCTTCCAGTGAAATGTCTGAGAAGTATGTAAAAACCCGCTTACAACGAAATGACTCCAGAACACGTAAAAACACGCTTGCAACGAAATGACTGCAGAGCACTTAAAAATCCGCTTGCAACGAAATGCCTACAGAGCACTTAAAAAACCCGCTTGCAACGAAATGACTCCAGTGCACTTAAAAACCAGCTTGCAACGAAATGACTCCAGAGCACTTAAAAAACCGCTTGCAACGAAATGACTCCAGAGCACTTAAAAACCCGCTTGCAACAAAATGACTCCAGAGTACTTAAAAACCCGCTTGCAACGAAATGAGTCCAGAGCACATAAAAACCCGCTTGCAACGAAATGCCTACAGAGCACTTAAAAAACCCGCTTGCAACGAAATGACTCCAGAGCACTTAAAAACCCGCTTGCAACGAAATGACTCCAGAGCACATAAAAACCCGCTTGCAACGAAATGACTCCAGAGCACGTAAAAACTCGCTTGCAACAAAATGACTCCAGAGCACTTAAAAACCCGCTTGCAACGAAATGACTCCAGAGTACTTAAAAACTCGCTTGCAACGAAATGACTCCAGAACACTTAAAAACCCGCTTGCAACGAAATGACTCCAGAGCACTTAAAAAACCGCTTGCAACGAAATGACTCAAGAGCACTTAAAAAACCCGCTTCCAGTTAAATGTCAGAGAAGTATGTAAAAACCCGCTAGCAACGAAATGACTCCAGAGCACGTAAAAACCCGCTTGCAACGAAATGACTCCAGAGCACTTAAAAACCCGCTTACAACGAAATGCCTTCTGAGCACTTAAAAACCCGCTTGCAACGAAATGACTACAGAACACTTAAAAACCCGCTTGCAACGAAAAGACTCCAGAGCACTTAAAAACTCGCTTGCAACGAAATGACTCCAGAGCACTTAAAAACCCGCTTGCAACGAAATGACTCCAGAGCACTTAAAAACCCGCTTGCAACGAAATGACTCCAGAGCACGTAAAAACTCGCTTGCAACGAAATGACTCCAGAGCACTTAAAAAACCGCTTGCAACGAAATGACTCCAGAGTACTTAAAAACTCGGTTGCAACGAAATGACTCCAGAACACTTAAAAACCCGCTTGCAACGAAATGACTCCAGAGTACTTAAAAACCCGCTTGCAACGAAATGACTCCAGAGTATTTAAAAACCCACTTGAAACGAAATGACTCCAGAACACTTAAAAACCCGCTTGCAACGAAAAGACTCCAGAGCACTTAAAAACCCGCTTGCAACGAAATGACTCCAGAGCACTTAAAAACCCGCTTGCAACGAAATGACTCCAGAGCACTTAAAAACCCGCTTGCAACGAAAATGACTCCAGAGCACTTAAAAACCCGCTTGCAATGAAATGACTACAGAGCACTTAAAAACCCTCTTGCAACGAAATGAATCCAGAGCACTTAAAAACCCGCTTGCAACGAAATGACTCCAGAGCACTTAAAAACCCGCTTGCAACGAAATGACTACAGAAAACTTAAAAACTCGCTTGCAACGAAATGACTCCAGAACACTTAAAAACCCGCTTGCAACGAAATGACTCCAGAGCACTTAAAAACCCGCTTGCAACGAAATGACTCCAGAGCACGTAAAAAAACGCTTGCAACGAAATGACTCCAGAGCACTTAAAAACCCGCTTGCAACGAAATGACTCCAGAGCACTTAAAAACCCGCTTGCAACGAAATGACTCCAGAAAACTTAAAAACTCGCTTGCAACGAAATGACTCCAGAACACTTAAAAACCCGCTTGCAACGAAATGACCTCAGAGTACTTAAAAACCCGCATACAACGAAATGACTCCAGAGTACTTAAAAACCCGCTTGCAACGAAATGACTCCAGAACACTTAAAAACCCGCTTGCAACGAAATGACTCCAGAGCACTTAAAAACCCGCTTGCAACGAAATGACTCCAGAGCACTTAAAAACCCGCTTGCAACGAAATGACTCCAGAGCACTTAAAAACCCGCTTGCAACGAAATGACTCCAGAGCACTTAAAAACCCGCTTGCAACGAAATGACTCCAGAGCACTTAAAAACCCGCTTGCAACGAAATGACTCCAGAGCACTTAAAAACCCGCTTGCAACGAAATGACTCCAGAGCACTTGAAAACCCGCTTGCAACGAAATGACTCCAGAGCACTTAAAAAACCCGCTTCCAGTGAAATGTCTGAGAAGTATGTAAAAACCCGCTTGCAACGAAATGACTCCAGAGCACGTAAAAACCCGCTTGCAACGAAATGACTCCAGAGCACGTAAAAACCCGCTATCAACGAAATGACTCCAGAGCACTTAAAAACCCGCTTGCAACGAAATGACTCCAGAGCACTTAAAAACCCGCTTGCAACGAAATGACTCCAGAGCACTTAAAAACCCGCTTGCAACGAAATGACTCCAGAGCATTAAAAAACCCGCTTCCCGTGAAATGTCTGAGAAGTATGTAAAAACCCGCTTGCAACGAAATGACTCCAGAGTACTTAAAAACCCGCTTGCAACGAAATGCCTCCAGAGCACTTAAAAAACCCGCTTCCAGTGAAATGTCTGAGAAGTATGTAAAAACCCGCTTACAACGAAATGACTCCAGAACACGTAAAAACACGCTTGCAACGAAATGACTGCAGAGCACTTAAAAACCCGCTTGCAACGAAATGCCTACAGAGCACTTAAAAAACCCGCTTGCAACGAAATGACTCCAGTGCACTTAAAAACCAGCTTGCAACGAAATGACTCCAGAGCACTTAAAACACCGCTTGCAACGAAATGACTCCAGAGCACTTAAAAACCCGCTTGCAACGAAATGACTCCAGAGTACTTAAAAACCCGCTTGCAACGAAATGAGTCCAGAGCACATAAAAACCCGCTTAAAACGAAATGCCTACAGAGCACTTAAAAAACCCGCTTGCAACGAAATGACTCCAGTGCACTTAAAAACCAGCTTGCAACGAAATGACTCCAGAGCACTTAAAAAACCGCTTGCAACGAAATGACTCCAGAGCACTTAAAAACCCGCTTGCAACGAAATGACTCCAGAACACTTAAAAACCCGCTTGCAACGAAATGACTCCAGAGCATTAAAAAACCCGCTTCCAGTGAAATGTCTGAGAAGTATGTAAAAACCCGCTTGCAACGAAATGACTCCAGAGTACTTAAAAACCCGCTTGCAACGAAATGCCTCCAGAGCACTTAAAAAACCCGCTTCCAGTGAAATGTCTGAGAAGTATGTAAAAACCCGCTGGCAACGAAATGACTCCAGAACACGTAAAAACACGCTTGCAACGAAATGACTGCAGAGCACTTAAAAACCCGCTTGCAACGAAATGACTCCAGAGCACTTAAAAACCCGCTTGCAACGAAATGACTCCAGAGCACTTAAAAACCCGCTTGCAACGAAATGACTCCAGAGCACTTAAAAACCCGCTTGCAACGAAATGACTCCAGAGCACTTAAAAACCCGCTTGCAACGAAATGACTCCAGAGCACTTAAAAACCCGCTTGCAACGAAATGACTCCAGAGCATTAAAAAACCCGCTTCCCGTGAAATGTCTGAGAAATATGTAAAAACCCGCTTGCAACGAAATGACTCCAGAGTACTTAAAAACCCGCTTGCAACGAAATGCCTCCAGAGCACTTAAAAAACCCGCTTCCAGTGAAATGTCTGAGAAGTATGTAAAAACCCGCTTACAACGAAATGACTCCAGAACACGTAAAAACACGCTTGCAACGAAATGACTGCAGAGCACTTAAAAACCCGCTTGCAACGAAATGCCTACAGAGCACTTAAAAAACCCGCTTGCAACGAAATGACTCCAGTGCACTTAAAAACCAGCTTGCAACGAAATGACTCCAGAGCACTTAAAAAACCGCTTGCAACGAAATGACTCCAGAGCACTTAAAAACCCGCTTGCAACGAAATGACTCCAGAGTACTTAAAAACCCGCTTGCAACGAAATGAGTCCAGAGCACATAAAAACCCGCTTGCAACGAAATGCCTACAGAGCACTTAAAAAACCCGCTTGCAACGAAATGACTCCAGAGCACTTAAAAACCCGCTTGCAACGAAATGACTCCAGAGCACTTAAAAACCCGCTTGCAACGAAATGACTCCAGAGCACGTAAAAACTCGCTTGCAACGAAATGACTCCAGAGCACTTAAAAACCCGCTTGCAACGAAATGACTCCAGAGTACTTAAAAACTCGCTTGCAACGAAATGACTCCAGAACACTTAAAAACCCGCTTGCAACGAAATGACTCCAGAGCACTTAAAAAACCGCTTGCAACGAAATGACTCAAGAGCACTTAAAAAACCCGCTTCCAGTTAAATGTCAGAGAAGTATGTAAAAACCCGCTAGCAACGAAATGACTCCAGAGCACGTAAAAACCCGCTTGCAACGAAATGACTCCAGAGCACTTAAAAACCCGCTTACAACGAAATGCCTTCTGAGCACTTAAAAACCCGCTTGCAACGAAATGACTACAGAACACTTAAAAACCCGCTTGCAACGAAAAGACTCCAGAGCACTTAAAAACTCGCTTGCAACGAAATGACTCCAGAGCACTTAAAAACCCGCTTGCAACGAAATGACTCCAGAGCACTTAAAAACCCGCTTGCAACGAAATGACTCCAGAGCACGTAAAAACTCGCTTGCAACGAAATGACTCCAGAGCACTTAAAAAACCGCTTGCAACGAAATGACTCCAGAGTACTTAAAAACTCGGTTGCAACGAAATGACTCCAGAACACTTAAAAACCCGCTTGCAACGAAATGACTCCAGAGTACTTAAAAACCCGCTTGCAACGAAATGACTCCAGAGTATTTAAAAACCCACTTGAAACGAAATGACTCCAGAACACTTAAAAACCCGCTTGCAACGAAAAGACTCCAGAGCACTTAAAAACCCGCTTGCAACGAAATGACTCCAGAGCACTTAAAAACCCGCTTGCAACGAAATGACTCCAGAGCACTTAAAAATCCGCTTGCAACGAAAATGACTCCAGAGCACTTAAAAACCCGCTTGCAATGAAATGACTACAGAGCACTTAAAAACCCTCTTGCAACGAAATGAATCCAGAGCACTTAAAAACCCGCTTGCAACGAAATGACTCCAGAGCACTTAAAAACCCGCTTGCAACGAAATGACTACAGAAAACTTAAAAACTCGCTTGCAACGAAATGACTCCAGAACACTTAAAAACCCGCTTGCAACGAAATGACTCCAGAGCACTTAAAAACCCGCTTGCAACGAAATGACTCCAGAGCACGTAAAAAAACGCTTGCAACGAAATGACTCCAGAGCACTTAAAAACCCGCTTGCAACGAAATGACTCCAGAGCACTTAAAAACCCGCTTGCAACGAAATGACTCCAGAGCACTTAAAAACCCGCTTGCAACGAAATGACTCCAGAGCACTTAAAAAACCGCTTGCAACGAAATGACTCCAGAGTACTTAAAAACTCGGTTGCAACGAAATGACTCCAGAACACTTAAAAACCCGCTTGCAACGAAATGACTCCAGAGTACTTAAAAACCCGCTTGCAACGAAATGACTCCAGAGTATTTAAAAACCCACTTGAAACGAAATGACTCCAGAACACTTAAAAACCCGCTTGCAACGAAAAGACTCCAGAGCACTTAAAAACCCGCTTGCAACGAAATGACTCCAGAGCACTTAAAAACCCGCTTGCAACGAAATGACTCCAGAGCACTTAAAAACCCGCTTGCAACGAAAATGACTCCAGAGCACTTAAAAACCCGCTTGCAATGAAATGACTACAGAGCACTTAAAAACCCTCTTGCAACGAAATGAATCCAGAGCACTTAAAAACCCGCTTGCAACGAAATGACTCCAGAGCACTTAAAAACCCGCTTGCAACGAAATGACTACAGAAAACTTAAAAACTCGCTTGCAACGAAATGACTCCAGAACACTTAAAAACCCGCTTGCAACGAAATGACTCCAGAGCACTTAAAAACCCGCTTGCAACGAAATGACTCCAGAGCACGTAAAAAAACGCTTGCAACGAAATGACTCCAGAGCACTTAAAAACCCGCTTGCAACGAAATGACTCCAGAGCACTTAAAAACCCGCTTGCAACGAAATGACTCCAGAGCACTTAAAAACCCGCTTGCAACGAAATGACTCCAGAGCACTTAAAAACCCGCTTGCAACGAAATGACTCCAGAGCACTTAAAAACCCGCTTGCAACGAAATGACTCCAGAGCACTTTAAAACCCGCTTGCAACGAAATGACTCCAGAGCACTTAAAAACCCGCTTGCAACGAAATGACTCCAGAGCACTTGAAATCCCGCTTGCAACGAAATGACTCCAGAGCATTTAAAAAACCCGCTTCCAGTGAAATGTCTGAGAAGTATGTAAAAACCCGCTTGCAACGAAATGACTCCAGAGCACGTAAAAACCCGCTTGCAACGAAATGACTCCAGAGCACTTAAAAAACCCGCTTCCAGTTAAATGTCAGAGAAGTATGTAAAAACCCGCTTGCAACGAAATGATTCCAGAGCACGTAAAACCCCACTTGCAAAGAAATGACTCCAGAGTACTTAAAAACCCGCTTGCAACGAAATGCCTCCAGAGCACTTAAAAAACCCGCTTCCAGTGAAATGTCTGAGAAGTATGTAAAAACCCGCTTGCAACGAAATGACTCCAGAGCACGTAAAAACCCGCTATCAACGAAATGACTCCAGAGCACTTCAAAAACCCGCTTCCAGTTAAATGTCAGAGAAGTATGTAAAAACCCGCTTGCAACGAAATGATTCCAGAGCACGTAAAACCCCACTTGCAACGAAATGAATCCAGAGCACTTAAAAACCCGCTTGCAACGAAATGACTCCAGAGTATTTAAAAACCCACTTGAAACGAAATGACTCCAGAACACTTAAAAACCCGCTTGCAACGAAAAGACTCCAGAGCACTTAAAAACCCGCTTGCAACGAAATGACTCCAGAGCACTTAAAAACCCGCTTGCAACGAAATGACTCCAGAGCACTTAAAAACCCGCTTGCAACGAAAATGACTCCAGAGCACTTAAAAACCCGCTTGCAATGAAATGACTACAGAGCACTTAAAAACCCTCTTGCAACGAAATGACTCCAGAGCACTTAAAAACCCGCTTGCAACGAAATGACTCCAGAGCACTTAAAAACCCGCTTGCAACGAAATGACTCCAGAGCACTTAAAAACCCGCTTGCAACGAAATGACTCCAGAGCACTTAAAAAACCGCTTGCAACGAAATGACTCCAGAGTACTTAAAAACTCGGTTGCAACGAAATGACTCCAGAACACTTAAAAACCCGCTTGCAACGAAATGACTCCAGAGTACTTAAAAACCCGCTTGCAACGAAATGACTCCAGAGTATTTAAAAACCCACTTGAAACGAAATGACTCCAGAACACTTAAAAACCCGCTTGCAACGAAAAGACTCCAGAGCACTTAAAAACCCGCTTGCAACGAAATGACTCCAGAGCACTTAAAAACCCGCTTGCAACGAAATGACTCCAGAGCACTTAAAAACCCGCTTGCAACGAAAATGACTCCAGAGCACTTAAAAACCCGCTTGCAATGAAATGACTACAGAGCACTTAAAAACCCTCTTGCAACGAAATGAATCCAGAGCACTTAAAAACCCGCTTGCAACGAAATGACTCCAGAGCACTTAAAAACCCGCTTGCAACGAAATGACTACAGAAAACTTAAAAACTCGCTTGCAACGAAATGACTCCAGAACACTTAAAAACCCGCTTGCAACGAAATGACTCCAGAGCACTTAAAAACCCGCTTGCAACGAAATGACTCCAGAGCACGTAAAAAAACGCTTGCAACGAAATGACTCCAGAGCACTTAAAAACCCGCTTGCAACGAAATGACTCCAGAGCACTTAAAAACCCGCTTGCAACGAAATGACTCCAGAGCACTTAAAAACCCGCTTGCAACGAAATGACTCCAGAGCACTTAAAAACCCGCTTGCAACGAAATGACTCCAGAGCACTTAAAAACCCGCTTGCAACGAAATGACTCCAGAGCACTTAAAAACCCGCTTGCAACGAAATGACTCCAGAGCACTTAAAAACCCGCTTGCAACGAAATGACTCCAGAGCACTTGAAATCCCGCTTGCAACGAAATGACTCCAGAGCATTTAAAAAACCCGCTTCCAGTGAAATGTCTGAGAAGTATGTAAAAACCCGCTTGCAACGAAATGACTCCAGAGCACGTAAAAACCCGCTTGCAACGAAATGACTCCAGAGCACTTAAAAAACCCGCTTCCAGTTAAATGTCAGAGAAGTATGTAAAAACCCGCTTGCAACGAAATGATTCCAGAGCACGTAAAACCCCACTTGCAAAGAAATGACTCCAGAGTACTTAAAAACCCGCTTGCAACGAAATGCCTCCAGAGCACTTAAAAAACCCGCTTCCAGTGAAATGTCTGAGAAGTATGTAAAAACCCGCTTGCAACGAAATGACTCCAGAGCACGTAAAAACCCGCTATCAACGAAATGACTCCAGAGCACTTCAAAAACCCGCTTCCAGTTAAATGTCAGAGAAGTATGTAAAAACCCGCTTGCAACGAAATGATTCCAGAGCACGTAAAACCCCACTTGCAACGAAATGAATCCAGAGCACTTAAAAACCCGCTTGCAACGAAATGACTCCAGAGTATTTAAAAACCCACTTGAAACGAAATGACTCCAGAACACTTAAAAACCCGCTTGCAACGAAAAGACTCCAGAGCACTTAAAAACCCGCTTGCAACGAAATGACTCCAGAGCACTTAAAAACCCGCTTGCAACGAAATGACTCCAGAGCACTTAAAAACCCGCTTGCAACGAAAATGACTCCAGAGCACTTAAAAACCCGCTTGCAATGAAATGACTACAGAGCACTTAAAAACCCTCTTGCAACGAAATGAATCCAGAGCACTTAAAAACCCGCTTGCAACGAAATGACTCCAGAGCACTTAAAAACCCGCTTGCAACGAAATGACTCCAGAAAACTTAAAAACTCGCTTGCAACGAAATGACTCCAGAACACTTAAAAACCCGCTTGCAACGAAATGACCTCAGAGTACTTAAAAACCCGCATACAACGAAATGACTCCAGAGTACTTAAAAACCCGCTTGCAACGAAATGACTCCAGAACACTTAAAAACCCGCTTGCAACGAAATGACTCCAGAGCACTTAAAAACCCGCTTGCAACGAAATGACTCCAGAGCACTTAAAAACCCGCTTGCAACGAAATGACTCCAGAGCACTTAAAAACCCGCTTGCAACGAAATGACTCCAGAGCACTTAAAAACCCGCTTGCAACGAAATGACTCCAGAGCACTTAAAAACCCGCTTGCAACGAAATGACTCCAGAGCACTTAAAAACCCGCTTGCAACGAAATGACTCCAGAGCACTTGAAAACCCGCTTGCAACGAAATGACTCCAGAGCACTTAAAAAACCCGCTTCCAGTGAAATGTCTGAGAAGTATGTAAAAACCCGCTTGCAACGAAATGACTCCAGAGCACGTAAAAACCCGCTTGCAACGAAATGACTCCAGAGCACGTAAAAACCCGCTATCAACGAAATGACTCCAGAGCACTTAAAAACCCGCTTGCAACGAAATGACTCCAGAGCACTTAAAAACCCGCTTGCAACGAAATGACTCCAGAGCATTAAAAAACCCGCTTCCCGTGAAATGTCTGAGAAGTATGTAAAAACCCGCTTGCAACGAAATGACTCCAGAGTACTTAAAAACCCGCTTCCAGTTAAATGTCAGAGAAGTATGTAAAAACCCGCTTGCAACGAAATGATTCCAGAGCACGTAAAACCCCACTTGCAAAGAAATGACTCCAGAGTACTTAAAAACCCGCTTGCAACGAAATGCCTCCAGAGCACTTAAAAAACCCGCTTCCAGTGAAATGTCTGAGAAGTATGTAAAAACCCGCTTGCAACGAAATGACTCCAGAGCACGTAAAAACCCGCTATCAACGAAATGACTCCAGAGCACTTCAAAAACCCGCTTCCAGTTAAATGTCAGAGAAGTATGTAAAAACCCGCTTGCAACGAAATGATTCCAGAGCACGTAAAACCCCACTTGCAACGAAATGAATCCAGAGCACTTAAAAACCCGCTTGCAACGAAATGACTCCAGAGTATTTAAAAACCCACTTGAAACGAAATGACTCCAGAACACTTAAAAACCCGCTTGCAACGAAAAGACTCCAGAGCACTTAAAAACCCGCTTGCAACGAAATGACTCCAGAGCACTTAAAAACCCGCTTGCAACGAAATGACTCCAGAGCACTTAAAAACCCGCTTGCAACGAAAATGACTCCAGAGCACTTAAAAACCCGCTTGCAATGAAATGACTACAGAGCACTTAAAAACCCTCTTGCAACGAAATGAATCCAGAGCACTTAAAAACCCGCTTGCAACGAAATGACTCCAGAGCACTTAAAAACCCGCTTGCAACGAAATGACTCCAGAAAACTTAAAAACTCGCTTGCAACGAAATGACTCCAGAACACTTAAAAACCCGCTTGCAACGAAATGACCTCAGAGTACTTAAAAACCCGCATACAACGAAATGACTCCAGAGTACTTAAAAACCCGCTTGCAACGAAATGACTCCAGAACACTTAAAAACCCGCTTGCAACGAAATGACTCCAGAGCACTTAAAAACCCGCTTGCAACGAAATGACTCCAGAGCACTTAAAAACCCGCTTGCAACGAAATGACTCCAGAGCACTTAAAAACCCGCTTGCAACGAAATGACTCCAGAGCACTTAAAAACCCGCTTGCAACGAAATGACTCCAGAGCACTTAAAAACCCGCTTGCAACGAAATGACTCCAGAGCACTTAAAAACCCGCTTGCAACGAAATGACTCCAGAGCACTTGAAAACCCGCTTGCAACGAAATGACTCCAGAGCACTTAAAAAACCCGCTTCCAGTGAAATGTCTGAGAAGTATGTAAAAACCCGCTTGCAACGAAATGACTCCAGAGCACGTAAAAACCCGCTTGCAACGAAATGACTCCAGAGCACGTAAAAACCCGCTATCAACGAAATGACTCCAGAGCACTTAAAAACCCGCTTGCAACGAAATGACTCCAGAGCACTTAAAAACCCGCTTGCAACGAAATGACTCCAGAGCATTAAAAAACCCGCTTCCCGTGAAATGTCTGAGAAGTATGTAAAAACCCGCTTGCAACGAAATGACTCCAGAGTACTTAAAAACCCGCTTCCAGTTAAATGTCAGAGAAGTATGTAAAAACCCGCTTGCAACGAAATGATTCCAGAGCACGTAAAACCCCACTTGCAAAGAAATGACTCCAGAGTACTTAAAAACCCGCTTGCAACGAAATGCCTCCAGAGCACTTAAAAAACCCGCTTCCAGTGAAATGTCTGAGAAGTATGTAAAAACCCGCTTGCAACGAAATGACTCCAGAGCACGTAAAAACCCGCTATCAACGAAATGACTCCAGAGCACTTCAAAAACCCGCTTCCAGTTAAATGTCAGAGAAGTATGTAAAAACCCGCTTGCAACGAAATGATTCCAGAGCACGTAAAACCCCACTTGCAACGAAATGAATCCAGAGCACTTAAAAACCCGCTTGCAACGAAATGACTCCAGAGTATTTAAAAACCCACTTGAAACGAAATGACTCCAGAACACTTAAAAACCCGCTTGCAACGAAAAGACTCCAGAGCACTTAAAAACCCGCTTGCAACGAAATGACTCCAGAGCACTTAAAAACCCGCTTGCAACGAAATGACTCCAGAGCACTTAAAAACCCGCTTGCAACGAAAATGACTCCAGAGCACTTAAAAACCCGCTTGCAATGAAATGACTACAGAGCACTTAAAAACCCTCTTGCAACGAAATGAATCCAGAGCACTTAAAAACCCGCTTGCAACGAAATGACTCCAGAGCACTTAAAAACCCGCTTGCAACGAAATGACTCCAGAAAACTTAAAAACTCGCTTGCAACGAAATGACTCCAGAACACTTAAAAACCCGCTTGCAACGAAATGACCTCAGAGTACTTAAAAACCCGCATACAACGAAATGACTCCAGAGTACTTAAAAACCCGCTTGCAACGAAATGACTCCAGAACACTTAAAAACCCGCTTGCAACGAAATGACTCCAGAGCACTTAAAAACCCGCTTGCAACGAAATGACTCCAGAGCACTTAAAAACCCGCTTGCAACGAAATGACTCCAGAGCACTTAAAAACCCGCTTGCAACGAAATGACTCCAGAGCACTTAAAAACCCGCTTGCAACGAAATGACTCCAGAGCACTTAAAAACCCGCTTGCAACGAAATGACTCCAGAGCACTTAAAAACCCGCTTGCAACGAAATGACTCCAGAGCACTTGAAAACCCGCTTGCAACGAAATGACTCCAGAGCACTTAAAAAACCCGCTTCCAGTGAAATGTCTGAGAAGTATGTAAAAACCCGCTTGCAACGAAATGACTCCAGAGCACGTAAAAACCCGCTTGCAACGAAATGACTCCAGAGCACGTAAAAACCCGCTATCAACGAAATGACTCCAGAGCACTTAAAAACCCGCTTGCAACGAAATGACTCCAGAGCACTTAAAAACCCGCTTGCAACGAAATGACTCCAGAGCATTAAAAAACCCGCTTCCCGTGAAATGTCTGAGAAGTATGTAAAAACCCGCTTGCAACGAAATGACTCCAGAGTACTTAAAAACCCGCTTGCAACGAAATGCCTCCAGAGCACTTAAAAAACCCGCTTCCAGTGAAATGTCTGAGAAGTATGTAAAAACCCGCTTACAACGAAATGACTCCAGAACACGTAAAAACACGCTTGCAACGAAATGACTGCAGAGCACTTAAAAACCCGCTTGCAACGAAATGCCTACAGAGCACTTAAAAAACCCGCTTGCAACGAAATGACTCCAGTGCACTTAAAAACCAGCTTGCAACGAAATGACTCCAGAGCACTTAAAAAACCGCTTGCAACGAAATGACTCCAGAGCACTTAAAAACCCGCTTGCAACGAAATAACTCCAGAGTACTTAAAAACCCGCTTGCAACGAAATGAGTCCAGAGCACATAAAAACCCGCTTAAAACGAAATGCCTACAGAGCACTTAAAAAACCCGCTTGCAACGAAATGACTCCAGAACACTTAAAAACCCGCTTGCAACGAAATGACTCCAGAGCACTTAAAAACCCGCTTGCAACGAAATGACTCCAGAGCACGTAAAAACTCGCTTGCAACGAAATGACTCCAGAGCACTTAAAAACCCGCTTGCAACGAAATGACTCCAGAGTACTTAAAAACTCGCTTGCAACGAAATGACTCCAGAACACTTAAAAACCCGCTTGCAACGAAATGACTCCAGAGCACTTAAAAAACCGCTTGCAACGAAATGACTCAAGAGCACTTAAAAAACCCGCTTCCAGTTAAATGTCAGAGAAGTATGTAAAAACCCGCTAGCAACGAAATGACTCCAGAGCACGTAAAAACCCGCTTGCAACGAAATGACTCCAGAGCACTTAAAAACCCGCTTACAACGAAATGCCTTCTGAGCACTTAAAAACCCGCTTGCAACGAAATGACTACAGAACACTTAAAAACCCGCTTGCAACGAAAAGACTCCAGAGCACTTAAAAACTCGCTTGCAACGAAATGACTCCAGAGCACTTAAAAACCCTCTTGCAACGAAAAGACTCCAGAGCACTTAAAAACTCGGTTGCAACGAAATGACTCCAGAACACTTAAAAACCCGCTTGCAACGAAATGACTCCAGAGTACTTAAAAACCCGCTTGCAACGAAATGACTCCAGAGTATTTAAAAACCCACTTGAAACGAAATGACTCCAGAACACTTAAAAACCCGCTTGCAACGAAAAGACTCCAGAGCACTTAAAAACCCGCTTGCAACGAAATGACTCCAGAGCACTTAAAAACCCGCTTGCAACGAAATGACTCCAGAGCACTTAAAAACCCGCTTGCAACGAAAATGACTCCAGAGCACTTAAAAACCCGCTTGCAATGAAATGACTACAGAGCACTTAAAAACCCTCTTGCAACGAAATGAATCCAGAGCACTTAAAAACCCGCTTGCAACGAAATGACTCCAGAGCACTTAAAAACCCGCTTGCAACGAAATGACTCCAGAAAACTTAAAAACTCGCTTGCAACGAAATGACTCCAGAACACTTAAAAACCCGCTTGCAACGAAATGACTCCAGAGCACTTAAAAACCCGCTTGCAACGAAATGACTCCAGAGCACGTAAAAAAACGCTTGCAACGAAATGACTCCAGAGTACTTAAAAACCCGCTTGCAACGAAATGACTCCAGAGCACTTAAAAACCCGCTTGCAACGAAATGACTCCAGAGCACTTAAAAACCCGCTTGCAACGAAATGACTCCAGAGCACTTAAAAACCCGCTTGCAAAGAAATGACTCCAGAGCACTTAAAAACCCGCTTGCAACGAAATGACTCCAGAGCACTTAAAAACCCGCTTGCAACGAAATGACTCCAGAGCACTTGAAAACCCGCTTGCAACGAAATGACTCCAGAGCACTTGAAAACCCGCTTGCAACGAAATGACTCCAGAGCATTTAAAAAACCCGCTTCCAGTGAAATGTCTGAGAAGTATGTAAAAACCCGCTTGCAACGAAATGACTCCAGAGCACGTAAAAACCCGCTTGCAACGAAATGACTCCAGAGCACTTAAAAAACCCGCTTCCAGTTAAATGTCAGAGAAGTATGTAAAAACCCGCTTGCAACGAAATGATTCCAGAGCACGTACAACCCCACTTGCAAAGAAATGACTCCAGAGTACTTAAAAACCCGCTTGCAACGAAATGCCTCCAGAGCACTTAAAAAACCCGCTTCCAGTGAAATGTCTGAGAAGTATGTAAAAACCCGCTTGCAACGAAATGACTCCAGAGCACGTAAAAACCCGCTATCAAAGAAATGACTCCAGAGCACTTCAAAAACCCGCTTCCAGTTAAATGTCAGAGAAGTATGTAAAAACCCGCTTGCAACGAAATGATTCCAGAGCACGTAAAACCCCACTTGCAACGAAATGAATCCAGAGCACTTAAAAACCCGCTTGCAACGAAATGACTCCAGAGTATTTAAAAACCCACTTGAAACGAAATGACTCCAGAACACTTAAAAACCCGCTTGCAACGAAAAGACTCCAGAGCACTTAAAAACCCGCTTGCAACGAAATGACTCCAGAGCACTTAAAAACCCACTTGCAACGAAATGACTCCAGAGCACTTAAAAACCCGCTTGCAACGAAAATGACTCCAGAGCACTTAAAAACCAGCTTGCAATGAAATGACTACAGAGCACTTAAAAACCCTCTTGCAACGAAATGAATCCAGAGCACTTAAAAACCCGCTTGCAACGAAATGACTCCAGAGCACTTAAAAACCCGCTTGCAACGAAATGACTCCAGAACACTTAAAAACCCGCTTGCAACGAAATGACCTCAGAGTACTTAAAAACCCGCATACAACGAAATGACTCCAGAGTACTTAAAAACCCGCTTGCAACGAAATGACTCCAGAACACTTAAAAACCCGCTTGCAACGAAATGACTCCAGAGCACTTAAAAACCCGCTTGCAACGAAATGACTCCAGAGTACTTAAAAACCCGCATACAACGAAATGACTCCAGAGTACTTAAAAACCCGCTTGCAACGAAATGACCTCAGAGTACTTAAAAACCCGCATACAACGAAATGACTCCAGAGTACTTAAAAACCCGCTTGCAACGAAATGACTCCAGAACACTTAAAAACCCGCTTGCAACGAAATGACTCCAGAGCACTTAAAAACCCGCTTGCAACGAAATGACTCCAGAGCACTTAAAAACCCGCTTGCAACGAAATGACTCCAGAGCACTTAAAAACCCGCTTGCAACGAAATGACTCCAGAGCACTTAAAAACCCGCTTGCAACGAAATGACTCCAGAGCACTTAAAAACCCGCTTGCAACGAAATGACTCCATAGCACTTAAAAACCCGCTTGCAACGAAATGACTCCAGAGCACTTGAAAACCCGCTTGCAACGAAATGACTCCAGAGCACTTAAAAAACCCGCTTCCAGTGAAATGTCTGAGAAGTATGTAAAAACCCGCTTGCAACGAAATGACTCCAGAGCACGTAAAAACCCGCTTGCAACGAAATGACTCCAGAGCACGTAAAAACCCGCTATCAACGAAATGACTCCAGAGCACTTAAAAACCCGCTTGCAACGAAATGACTCCAGAGCACTTAAAAACCCGCTTGCAACGAAATGACTCCAGAGCACTTAAAAACCCGCTTGCAACGAAATGACTCCAGAGCATTAAAAAACCCGCTTCCCGTGAAATGTCTGAGAAGTATGTAAAAACCCGCTTGCAACGAAATGACTCCAGAGTACTTAAAAACCCGCTTGCAACGAAATGCCTCCAGAGCACTTAAAAAACCCGCTTCCAGTGAAATGTCTGAGAAGTATGTAAAAACCCGCTTACAACGAAATGACTCCAGAACACGTAAAAACACGCTTGCAACGAAATGACTGCAGAGCACTTAAAAACCCGCTTGCAACGAAATGCCTACAGAGCACTTAAAAAACCCGCTTGCAACGAAATGACTCCAGTGCACTTAAAAACCAGCTTGCAACGAAATGACTCCAGAGCACTTAAAAAACCGCTTGCAACGAAATGACTCCAGAGCACTTAAAAACCCGCTTGCAACGAAATGACTCCAGAGTACTTAAAAACCCGCTTGCAACGAAATGAGTCCAGAGCACATAAAAACCCGCTTAAAACGAAATGCCTACAGAGCACTTAAAAAACCCGCTTGCAACGAAATGACTCCAGAGCACTTAAAAACCCGCTTGCAACGAAATGACTCCAGAGCACTTAAAAACCCGCTTGCAACGAAATGACTCCAGAGCACGTAAAAACTCGCTTGCAACGAAATGACTCCAGAGCACTTAAAAACCCGCTTGCAACGAAATGACTCCAGAGTACTTAAAAACTCGCTTGCAACGAAATGACTCCAGAACACTTAAAAACCCGCTTGCAACGAAATGACTCCAGAGCACTTAAAAAACCGCTTGCAACGAAATGACTCAAGAGCACTTAAAAAACCCGCTTCCAGTTAAATGTCAGAGAAGTATGTAAAAACCCGCTAGCAACGAAATGACTCCAGAGCACGTAAAAACCCGCTTGCAACGAAATGACTCCAGAGCACTTAAAAACCCGCTTACAACGAAATGCCTTCTGAGCACTTAAAAACCCGCTTGCAACGAAATGACTACAGAACACTTAAAAACCCGCTTGCAACGAAAAGACTCCAGAGCACTTAAAAACTCGCTTGCAACGAAATGACTCCAGAGCACTTAAAAACCCGCTTGCAACGAAATGACTCCAGAGCACTTAAAAACCCGCTTGCAACGAAATGACTCCAGAGCACGTAAAAACTCGCTTGCAACGAAATGACTGCAGAGCACTTAAAAAACCGCTTGCAACGAAATGACTCCAGAGTACTTAAAAACTCGGTTGCAACGAAATGACTCCAGAACACTTAAAAACCCGCTTGCAACGAAATGACTCCAGAGTACTTAAAAACCCGCTTGCAACGAAATGACTCCAGAGTATTTAAAAACCCACTTGAAACGAAATGACTCCAGAACACTTAAAAACCCGCTTGCAACGAAAAGACTCCAGAGCACTTAAAAACCCGCTTGCAACGAAATGACTCCAGAGCACTTAAAAACCCGCTTGCAACGAAATGACTCCAGAGCACTTAAAAACCCGCTTGCAACGAAAATGACTCCAGAGCACTTAAAAACCCGCTTGCAATGAAATGACTACAGAGCACTTAAAAACCCTCTTGCAACGAAATGAATCCAGAGCACTTAAAAACCCGCTTGCAACGAAATGACTCCAGAGCACTTAAAAACCCGCTTGCAACGAAATGACTCCAGAAAACTTAAAAACTCGCTTGCAACGAAATGACTCCAGAACACTTAAAAACCCGCTTGCAACGAAATGACTCCAGAGCACTTAAAAACCCGCTTGCAACGAAATGACTCCAGAGCACGTAAAAAAACGCTTGCAACGAAATGACTCCAGAGTACTTAAAAACCCGCTTGCAACGAAATGACTCCAGAGCACTTAAAAACCCGCTTGCAACGAAATGACTCCAGAGCACTTAAAAACCCGCTTGCAACGAAATGACTCCAGAGCACTTAAAAACCCGCTTGCAAAGAAATGACTCCAGAGCACTTAAAAACCCGCTTGCAACGAAATGACTCCAGAGCACTTAAAAACCCGCTTGCAACGAAATGACTCCAGAGCACTTAAAAACCCGCTTGCAACGAAATGACTCCAGAGCACTTGAAAACCCGCTTGCAAAGAAATGACTCCAGAGCATTTAAAAAACCCGCTTCCAGTGAAATGTCTGAGAAGTATGTAAAAACCCGCTTGCAACGAAATGACTCCAGAGCACGTAAAAACCCGCTTGCAACGAAATGACTCCAGAGCACTTAAAAAACCCGCTTCCAGTTAAATGTCAGAGAAGTATGTAAAAACCCGCTTGCAACGAAATGATTCCAGAGCACGTACAACCCCACTTGCAAAGAAATGACTCCAGAGTACTTAAAAACCCGCTTGCAACGAAATGCCTCCAGAGCACTTAAAAAACCCGCTTCCAGTGAAATGTCTGAGAAGTATGTAAAAACCCGCTTGCAACGAAATGACTCCAGAGCACGTAAAAACCCGCTATCAAAGAAATGACTCCAGAGCACTTCAAAAACCCGCTTCCAGTTAAATGTCAGAGAAGTATGTAAAAACCCGCTTGCAACGAAATGATTCCAGAGCACGTAAAACCCCACTTGCAACGAAATGAATCCAGAGCACTTAAAAACCCGCTTGCAACGAAATGACTCCAGAGTATTTAAAAACCCACTTGAAACGAAATGACTCCAGAACACTTAAAAACCCGCTTGCAACGAAAAGACTCCAGAGCACTTAAAAACCCGCTTGCAACGAAATGACTCCAGAGCACTTAAAAACCCACTTGCAACGAAATGACTCCAGAGCACTTAAAAACCCGCTTGCAACGAAAATGACTCCAGAGCACTTAAAAACCAGCTTGCAATGAAATGACTACAGAGCACTTAAAAACCCTCTTGCAACGAAATGAATCCAGAGCACTTAAAAACCCGCTTGCAACGAAATGACTCCAGAGCACTTAAAAACCCGCTTGCAACGAAATGACTCCAGAAAACTTAAAAACTCGCTTGCAACGAAATGACTCCAGAACACTTAAAAACCCGCTTGCAACGAAATGACCTCAGAGTACTTAAAAACCCGCATACAACGAAATGACTCCAGAGTACTTAAAAACCCGCTTGCAACGAAATGACTCCAGAACACTTAAAAACCCGCTTGCAACGAAATGACTCCAGAGCACTTAAAAACCCGCTTGCAACGAAATGACTCCAGAGTACTTAAAAACCCGCATACAACGAAATGACTCCAGAGTACTTAAAAACCCGCTTGCAACGAAATGACCTCAGAGTACTTAAAAACCCGCATACAACGAAATGACTCCAGAGCACGTAAAAACTCGCTTGCAACGAAATGACTCCAGAGCACTTAAAAACCCGCTTGCAACGAAATGACTCCAGAACACTTAAAAACCCGCTTGCAACGAAATGACCTCAGAGTACTTAAAAACCCGCATACAACGAAATGACTCCAGAGTACTTAAAAACCCGCTTGCAACGAAATGACTCCAGAACACTTAAAAACCCGCTTGCAACGAAATGACTCCAGAGCACTTAAAAACCCGCTTGCAACGAAATGACTCCAGAGTACTTAAAAACCCGCATACAACGAAATGACTCCAGAGTACTTAAAAACCCGCTTGCAACGAAATGACCTCAGAGTACTTAAAAACCCGCATACAACGAAATGACTCCAGAGTACTTAAAAACCCGCTTGCAACGAAATGACTCCAGAACACTTAAAAACCCGCTTGCAACGAAATGACTCCAGAGCACTTAAAAACCCGCTTGCAACGAAATGACTCCAGAGCACTTAAAAACCCGCTTGCAACGAAATGACTCCAGAGCACTTAAAAACCCGCTTGCAAGGAAATGACTCCAGAGCACTTAAAAACCCGCTTGCAACGAAATGACTCCAGAGCACTTAAAAACCCGCTTGCAACGAAATGACTCCAGAGCACTTAAAAACCCGCTTGCAACGAAATGACTCCAGAGCACTTGAAAACCCGCTTGCAACGAAATGACTCCAGAGCACTTAAAAAACCCGCTTCCAGTGAAATGTCTGAGAAGTATGTAAAAACCCGCTTGCAAGGAAATGACTCCAGAGCACGTAAAAACCCGCTTGCAACGAAATGACTCCAGAGCACGTAAAAACCCGCTATCAACGAAATGACTCCAGAGCACTTAAAAACCCGCTTGCAACGAAATGACTCCAGAGCACTTAAAAACCCGCTTGCAACGAAATGACTCCAGAGCACTTAAAAACCCGCTTGCAACGAAATGACTCCAGAGCATTAAAAAACCCGCTTCCCGTGAAATGTCTGAGAAGTATGTAAAAACCCGCTTGCAACGAAATGACTCCAGAGTACTTAAAAACCCGCTTGCAACGAAATGCCTCCAGAGCACTTAAAAAACCCGCTTCCAGTGAAATGTCTGAGAAGTATGTAAAAACCCGCTTACAACGAAATGACTCCAGAACACGTAAAAACACGCTTGCAACGAAATGACTGCAGAGCACTTAAAAACCCGCTTGCAACGAAATGCCTACAGAGCACTTAAAAAACCCGCTTGCAACGAAATGACTCCAGTGCACTTAAAAACCAGCTTGCAACGAAATGATTCCAGAGCACTTAAAAAACCGCTTGCAACGAAATGACTCCAGAGCACTTAAAAACCCGCTTGCAACGAAATGACTCCAGAGTACTTAAAAACCCGCTTGCAACGAAATGAGTCCAGAGCACATAAAAACCCGCTTAAAACGAAATGCCTACAGAGCACTTAAAAAACCCGCTTGCAACGAAATGACTCCAGAGCACTTAAAAACCCGCTTGCAACGAAATGACTCCAGAGCACTTAAAAACCCGCTTGCAACGAAATGACTCCAGAGCACGTAAAAACTCGCTTGCAACGAAATGACTCCAGAGCACTTAAAAACCCGCTTGCAACGAAATGACTCCAGAGTACTTAAAAACTCGCTTGCAACGAAATGACTCCAGAACACTTAAAAACCCGCTTGCAACGAAATGACTCCAGAGCACTTAAAAAACCGCTTGCAACGAAATGACTCAAGAGCACTTAAAAAACCCGCTTCCAGTTAAATGTCAGAGAAGTATGTAAAAACCCGCTAGCAACGAAATGACTCCAGAGCACGTAAAAACCCGCTTGCAACGAAATGACTCCAGAGCACTTAAAAACCCGCTTACAACGAAATGCCTTCTGAGCACTTAAAAACCCGCTTGCAACGAAATGACTACAGAACACTTAAAAACCCGCTTGCAACGAAAAGACTCCAGAGCACTTAAAAACTCGCTTGCAACGAAATGACTCCAGAGCACTTAAAAACCCGCTTGCAACGAAATGACTCCAGAGCACTTAAAAACCCGCTTGCAACGAAATGATTCCAGAGCACGTAAAAACTCGCTTGCAACGAAATGACTGCAGAGCACTTAAAAAACCGCTTGCAACGAAATGACTCCAGAGTACTTAAAAACTCGGTTGCAACGAAATGACTCCAGAACACTTAAAAACCCGCTTGCAACGAAATGACTCCAGAGTACTTAAAAACCCGCTTGCAACGAAATGACTCCAGAGTATTTAAAAACCCACTTGAAACGAAATGACTCCAGAACACTTAAAAACCCGCTTGCAACGAAAAGACTCCAGAGCACTTAAAAACCCGCTTGCAACGAAATGACTCCAGAGCACTTAAAAACCCGCTTGCAACGAAATGACTCCAGAGCACTTAAAAACCCGCTTGCAACGAAAATGACTCCAGAGCACTTAAAAACCCGCTTGCAATGAAATGACTACAGAGCACTTAAAAACCCTCTTGCAACGAAATGAATCCAGAGCACTTAAAAACCCGCTTGCAACGAAATGACTCCAGAGCACGTAAAAAAACGCTTGCAACGAAATGACTCCAGAGTACTTAAAAACCCGCTTGCAACGAAATGACTCCAGAGCACTTAAAAACCCGCTTGCAACGAAATGACTCCAGAGCACTTAAAAACCCGCTTGCAACGAAATGACTCCAGAGCACTTAAAAACCCGCTTGCAAAGAAATGACTCCAGAGCACTTAAAAACCCGCTTGCAACGAAATGACTCCAGAGCACTTAAAAACCCGCTTGCAACGAAATGACTCCAGAGCACTTAAAAACCCGCTTGCAACGAAATGACTCCAGAGCACTTGAAAACCCGCTTGCAACGAAATGACTCCAGAGCATTTAAAAAACCCGCTTCCAGTGAAATGTCTGAGAAGTATGTAAAAACCCGCTTGCAACGAAATGACTCCAGAGCACGTAAAAACCCGCTTGCAACGAAATGACTCCAGAGCACTTAAAAAACCCGCTTCCAGTTAAATGTCAGAGAAGTATGTAAAAACCCGCTTGCAACGAAATGATTCCAGAGCACGTACAACCCCACTTGCAAAGAAATGACTCCAGAGTACTTAAAAACCCGCTTGCAACGAAATGCCTCCAGAGCACTTAAAAAACCCGCTTCCAGTGAAATGTCTGAGAAGTATGTAAAAACCCGCTTGCAACGAAATGACTCCAGAGCACGTAAAAACCCGCTATCAAAGAAATGACTCCAGAGCACTTCAAAAACCCGCTTCCAGTTAAATGTCAGAGAAGTATGTAAAAACCCGCTTGCAACGAAATGATTCCAGAGCACGTAAAACCCCACTTGCAACGAAATGAATCCAGAGCACTTAAAAACCCGCTTGCAACGAAATGACTCCAGAGTATTTAAAAACCCACTTGAAACGAAATGACTCCAGAACACTTAAAAACCCGCTTGCAACGAAAAGACTCCAGAGCACTTAAAAACCCGCTTGCAACGAAATGACTCCAGAGCACTTAAAAACCCACTTGCAACGAAATGACTCCAGAGCACTTAAAAACCCGCTTGCAACGAAAATGACTCCAGAGCACTTAAAAACCAGCTTGCAATGAAATGACTACAGAGCACTTAAAAACCCTCTTGCAACGAAATGAATCCAGAGCACTTAAAAACCCGCTTGCAACGAAATGACTCCAGAGCACTTAAAAACCCGCTTGCAACGAAATGACTCCAGAAAACTTAAAAACTCGCTTGCAACGAAATGACTCCAGAACACTTAAAAACCCGCTTGCAACGAAATGACCTCAGAGTACTTAAAAACCCGCATACAACGAAATGACTCCAGAGTACTTAAAAACCCGCTTGCAACGAAATGACTCCAGAACACTTAAAAACCCGCTTGCAACGAAATGACTCCAGAGCACTTAAAAACCCGCTTGCAACGAAATGACTCCAGAGTACTTAAAAACCCGCATACAACGAAATGACTCCAGAGTACTTAAAAACCCGCTTGCAACGAAATGACCTCAGAGTACTTAAAAACCCGCATACAACGAAATGACTCCAGAGTACTTAAAAACCCGCTTGCAACGAAATGACTCCAGAACACTTAAAAACCCGCTTGCAACGAAATGACTCCAGAGCACTTAAAAACCCGCTTGCAACGAAATGACTCCAGAGCACTTAAAAACCCGCTTGCAACGAAATGACTCCAGAGCACTTAAAAACCCGCTTGCAACGAAATGACTCCAGAGCACTTAAAAACCCGCTTGCAACGAAATGACTCCAGAGCACTTAAAAACCCGCTTGCAACGAAATGACTCCAGAGCACTTAAAAACCCGCTTGCAACGAAATGACTCCAGAGCACTTGAAAACCCGCTTGCAACGAAATGACTCCAGAGCACTTAAAAAACCCGCTTCCAGTGAAATGTCTGAGAAGTATGTAAAAACCCGCTTGCAACGAAATGACTCCAGAGCACGTAAAAACCCGCTTGCAACGAAATGACTCCAGAGCACGTAAAAACCCGCTATCAACGAAATGACTCCAGAGCACTTAAAAACCCGCTTGCAACGAAATGACTCCAGAGCACTTAAAAACCCGCTTGCAACGAAATGACTCCAGAGCACTTAAAAACCCGCTTGCAACGAAATGACTCCAGAGCATTAAAAAACCCGCTTCCCGTGAAATGTCTGAGAAGTATGTAAAAACCCGCTTGCAACGAAATGACTCCAGAGTACTTAAAAACCCGCTTGCAACGAAATGCCTCCAGAGCACTTAAAAAACCCGCTTCCAGTGAAATGTCTGAGAAGTATGTAAAAACCCGCTTACAACGAAATGACTCCAGAACACGTAAAAACACGCTTGCAACGAAATGACTGCAGAGCACTTAAAAACCCGCTTGCAACGAAATGCCTACAGAGCACTTAAAAAACCCGCTTGCAACGAAATGACTCCAGTGCACTTAAAAACCAGCTTGCAACGAAATGACTCCAGAGCACTTAAAAAACCGCTTGCAACGAAATGACTCCAGAGCACTTAAAAACCCGCTTGCAACGAAATGACTCCAGAGTACTTAAAAACCCGCTTGCAACGAAATGAGTCCAGAGCACATAAAAACCCGCTTAAAACGAAATGCCTACAGAGCACTTAAAAAACCCGCTTGCAACGAAATGACTCCAGAGCACTTAAAAACCCGCTTGCAACGAAATGACTCCAGAGCACTTAAAAACCCGCTTGCAACGAAATGACTCCAGAGCACGTAAAAACTCGCTTGCAACGAAATGACTCCAGAGCACTTAAAAACCCGCTTGCAACGAAATGACTCCAGAGTACTTAAAAACTCGCTTGCAACGAAATGACTCCAGAACACTTAAAAACCCGCTTGCAACGAAATGACTCCAGAGCACTTAAAAAACCGCTTGCAACGAAATGACTCAAGAGCACTTAAAAAACCCGCTTCCAGTTAAATGTCAGAGAAGTATGTAAAAACCCGCTAGCAACGAAATGACTCCAGAGCACGTAAAAACCCGCTTGCAACGAAATGACTCCAGAGCACTTAAAAACCCGCTTACAACGAAATGCCTTCTGAGCACTTAAAAACCCGCTTGCAACGAAATGACTACAGAACACTTAAAAACCCGCTTGCAACGAAAAGACTCCAGAGCACTTAAAAACTCGCTTGCAACGAAATGACTCCAGAGCACTTAAAAACCCGCTTGCAACGAAATGACTCCAGAGCACTTAAAAACCCGCTTGCAACGAAATGACTCCAGAGCACGTAAAAACTCGCTTGCAACGAAATGACTGCAGAGCACTTAAAAAACCGCTTGCAACGAAATGACTCCAGAGTACTTAAAAACTCGGTTGCAACGAAATGACTCCAGAACACTTAAAAACCCGCTTGCAACGAAATGACTCCAGAGTACTTAAAAACCCGCTTGCAACGAAATGACTCCAGAGTATTTAAAAACCCACTTGAAACGAAATGACTCCAGAACACTTAAAAACCCGCTTGCAACGAAAAGACTCCAGAGCACTTAAAAACCCGCTTGCAACGAAATGACTCCAGAGCACTTAAAAACCCGCTTGCAACGAAATGACTCCAGAGCACTTAAAAACCCGCTTGCAACGAAAATGACTCCAGAGCACTTAAAAACCCGCTTGCAATGAAATGACTACAGAGCACTTAAAAACCCTCTTGCAACGAAATGAATCCAGAGCACTTAAAAACCCGCTTGCAACGAAATGACTCCAGAGCACTTAAAAACCCGCTTGCAACGAAATGACTCCAGAAAACTTAAAAACTCGCTTGCAACGAAATGACTCCAGAACACTTAAAAACCCGCTTGCAACGAAATGACTCCAGAGCACTTAAAAACCCGCTTGCAACGAAATGACTCCAGAGCACGTAAAAAAACGCTTGCAACGAAATGACTCCAGAGTACTTAAAAACCCGCTTGCAACGAAATGACTCCAGAGCACTTAAAAACCCGCTTGCAACGAAATGACTCCAGAGCACTTAAAAACCCGCTTGCAACGAAATGACTCCAGAGCACTTAAAAACCCGCTTGCAAAGAAATGACTCCAGAGCACTTAAAAACCCGCTTGCAACGAAATGACTCCAGAGCACTTAAAAACCCGCTTGCAACGAAATGACTCCAGAGCACTTAAAAACCCGCTTGCAACGAAATGACTCCAGAGCACTTGAAAACCCGCTTGCAACGAAATGACTCCAGAGCATTTAAAAAACCCGCTTCCAGTGAAATGTCTGAGAAGTATGTAAAAACCCGCTTGCAACGAAATGACTCCAGAGCACGTAAAAACCCGCTTGCAACGAAATGACTCCAGAGCACTTAAAAAACCCGCTTCCAGTTAAATGTCAGAGAAGTATGTAAAAACCCGCTTGCAACGAAATGATTCCAGAGCACGTACAACCCCACTTGCAAAGAAATGACTCCAGAGTACTTAAAAACCCGCTTGCAACGAAATGCCTCCAGAGCACTTAAAAAACCCGCTTCCAGTGAAATGTCTGAGAAGTATGTAAAAACCCGCTTGCAACGAAATGACTCCAGAGCACGTAAAAACCCGCTATCAAAGAAATGACTCCAGAGCACTTCAAAAACCCGCTTCCAGTTAAATGTCAGAGAAGTATGTAAAAACCCGCTTGCAACGAAATGATTCCAGAGCACGTAAAACCCCACTTGCAACGAAATGAATCCAGAGCACTTAAAAACCCGCTTGCAACGAAATGACTCCAGAGTATTTAAAAACCCACTTGAAACGAAATGACTCCAGAACACTTAAAAACCCGCTTGCAACGAAAAGACTCCAGAGCACTTAAAAACCCGCTTGCAACGAAATGACTCCAGAGCACTTAAAAACCCACTTGCAACGAAATGACTCCAGAGCACTTAAAAACCCGCTTGCAACGAAAATGACTCCAGAGCACTTAAAAACCAGCTTGCAATGAAATGACTACAGAGCACTTAAAAACCCTCTTGCAACGAAATGAATCCAGAGCACTTAAAAACCCGCTTGCAACGAAATGACTCCAGAGCACTTAAAAACCCGCTTGCAACGAAATGACTCCAGAAAACTTAAAAACTCGCTTGCAACGAAATGACTCCAGAACACTTAAAAACCCGCTTGCAACGAAATGACCTCAGAGTACTTAAAAACCCGCATACAACGAAATGACTCCAGAGTACTTAAAAACCCGCTTGCAACGAAATGACTCCAGAACACTTAAAAACCCGCTTGCAACGAAATGACTCCAGAGCACTTAAAAACCCGCTTGCAACGAAATGACTCCAGAGTACTTAAAAACCCGCTTGCAACGAAATGAGTCCAGAGCACTTAAAAACCCGCTTGCAACGAAATGCCTACAGAGCACTTAAAAAACCCGCTTGCAACGAAATGAATCCAGAGCACTTAAAAACCCGCTCGCAACGAAATGACTCCAGAGCACTTAAAAACCCGCTTGCAACGAAATGACTCCAGAGCACTTAAAAACCCGCTTGCAACGAAAAGACTCCAGAGCACTTAAAAACCCGCTTGCAACGAAATGACTCCAGAGCACTTAAAAACCCGCTTGCAACGAAATGACTCCAGAGCACTTGAAAACCCGCTTGCAACGAAATGACTCCAGAGCACTTAAAAAACCCGCTTCCAGTGAAATGTCTGAGAAGTATGTAAAAACCCGCTTGCAACGAAATGACTCCAGAGCACGTAAAAACCCGCTTGCAACGAAATGACTCCAGAGCACTTAAAAAACCCGCTTCCAGTTAAATGTCAGAGAAGTATGTAAAAACCCGCTTGCAACGAAATGATTCCAGAGCACGTAAAACCCCACTTGCAAAGAAATGACTCCAGAGTACTTAAAAACCCGCTTGCAACGAAATGCCTCCAGGGCACTTAAAAAACCCGCTTCCAGTGAAATGTCTGAGAAGTATGTAAAAACCCGCTTGCAACGAAATGACTCCAGAGCACGTAAAAACCCGCTATCAACGAAATGACTCCAGAGCACTTAAAAAACCCGCTTCCAGTTAAATGTCAGAGAAGTATGTAAAAACCGGCTTCCAACAAAATGACTCCAGAGCACTAAAAACCCGCTTGCAACGAAATGACTCCAGAGCACTTAAAACCCGCTTGCAATGAAATGACTCCAGAGCACTTAAAAATCCGCTTGCAACGAAATGACTCCAGAGCACTTAAAAAACCCGCTTCCAGTTAAATGTCAGAGAAGTATGTAAAAACCTGCTAGCAACGAAATGACTCCAGAACACTTAAAAACCAGCTTGCAACGAAAAGACTCCAGAGCACTTAAAAACCCGCTTGCAACGAAATAACTCCAGAGCACTTGAAAACCCACTTGCAATGAAATGACTCCAGAGAACTTAAAAACCCGCTTGCAACGAAATGACTCCAGAGCACGTAAAAACCCGCTTGCAACGAAATGACTCCAGAGCACTTAAAAACCCGCTTGCAAGGAAATGACTCCAGAGCACTTAAAAACCCTCTTGCAACGAAATGACTCCAGAGCACTTAAAAACCCGCTTGCAACGAAATGATTCCAGAGCACTTAAAAACTCGCTTGCAACGAAATGACTCCAGAGTACTTAAAAACTCGCTTGCAACGAAATGACTCCAGAACACTTAAAAACCCGCTTGCAACGAAATGACTCCAGAGCACTTAAAAAGCCGCTTGCAACGAAATGACTCCAGAGCACTTAAAAACTCGCTTGTAACGAAATGACTCCAGAGTACTTAAAAACTCGCTGGCAACGAAATGATTCCAGAACACTTAAAAACCCGCTTGCAACGAAAAGACTCCAGAGCACTTAAAAAGCCGCTTGCAACGAAATGACTCCAGAGCACTTAAAAACCCGCTTGCAACGAAATGACTCCAGAGCACTTAAAAACCCGCTTGCAACGAAATGACTCCAGAGCATTAAAAAACGCGCTTCCAGTGAAATGTCTGAGAACTATGTAAAAACCCGCTTGCAACGAAATGACTCCAGAGTACTTAAAAACCCGCTTGCAACGAAATGCCTCCAGAGCACTTAAAAAACCCGCTTCCAGTGAAAGGTCTGAGAAGTATGTAAAAACCCGCTGGCAACGAAATGACTCCAGAACACGTAAAAACACGCTTGCAACGAAATGACTCCAGTGCACTTAAAAACCCAATTGAAACGAAATGACTCCAGAGCACTTAAAAAACCGCTTGCAACGAAATGACTCCAGAGCACTTAAAAACCCGCTTGCAACGAAATGACTCCAGAGCACTTAAAAACCCGCTTGCAACGAAATGAGTCCAGAGCACTTAAAAACCCGCTTGCAACGAAATGCCTACAGAGCACTTAAAAAACCCGCTTGCAACGAAATGACTCCAGAGCACTTAAAAACCCGCTTGCAACGAAATGACTCCAGAGCACTTAAAAAACCGCTTGCAACGAAATGACTCAAGAGCACTTAAAAAACCCGCTTCCAGTTAAATGTCAGAGAAGTATGTAAAAACCCGCTAGCAACGAAATGACTCCAGAGCACGTAAAAACCCGCTTGCAACGAAATGACTCCAGAGCACTTAAAAACCCGCTTACAACGAAATGCCTTCTGAGCACTTAAAAACCCGCTTGCAACGAAATGAATACAGAACACTTAAAAACCCGCTTGCAACGAAAAGACTCCAGAGCACTTAAAAACTCGCTTGCAACGAAATGACTCCAGAGCACTTAAAAAACCCGCTTGCAACGAAATGACTACAGAACACTTAAAAACCCGCTTGCAACGAAAAGACTCCAGAGCACTTAAAAACTCGCTTGCAACGAAATGACTCCAGAGCACTTAAAAATCCGCTTGCAACGAAATGACTCCAGAGCACTTAAAAAACCCGCTTCCAGTTAAATGTCAGAGAAGTATGTAAAAACCCGCTAGCAACGAAATGACTCCAGAACACTTAAAAACCAGCTTGCAACGAAAAGACTCCAGAGTACTTAAAAACCCGCTTGCAACGAAATAACTCCAGAGCACTTGAAAACCCACTTGCAATGAAATGACTCCAGAGAACTTAAAAACCCGCTTGCAACGAAATGACTCCAGAGCACGTAAAAACCCGCTTGCAACGAAATGACTCCAGAGCACTTAAAAAACCCGCTTCCAGTTAAATGTCAGAGAAGTATGTAAAAACCCGCTTGCAACGAAATGATTCCAGAGCACGTAAAAACCCACTTGCAAAGAAATGACTCCAGAGTACTTAAAAACCCGCTTGCAACGAAATGCCTCCAGAGCACTTAAAAAACCCGCTTCCAGTGAAATGTCTGAGAAGTATGTAAAAACCCGCTTGCAACGAAATGACTCCAGAGCACGTAAAAACCCGCTATCAACGAAATGACTCCAGAGCACTTAAAACCTGCTTGCAACGAAATGACTCCAGAGCACTTAAAAATCCGCTTGCAACGAAATGACTCCAGAGCACTTAAAAAACCCGCTTCCAGTTAAATGTCAGAGAAGTATGTAAAAACCCGCTAGCAACGAAATGACTCCAGAACACTTAAAAACCAGCTTGCAACGAAAAGACTCCAGAGCACTTAAAAACCCGCTTGCAACGAAATAACTCCAGAGCACTTGAAAACCCACTTGCAATGAAATGACTCCAGAGAACTTAAAAACCCGCTTGCAACGAAATGACTCCAGAGCACGTAAAAACCCGCTTGCAACGAAATGACTCCAGAGCACTTAAAAACCCTCTTGCAATGAAATGACTCCAGAGCACTTAAAAACCCTCTTGCAACGAAATGACTCCAGAGCACTTAAAGACCCGCTTGCAACGAAATGACTCCAGAGCACTTAAAAACTCGCTTGCAACGAAATGACTCCAGAGTACTTAAAAACTCGCTTGCAACGAAATGACTCCAGAACACTTAAAAACCCACTTGCAACGAAATGACTCCAGAGCACTTAAAAAGCCGCTTGCAACGAAATGACTCCAGAGCACTTAAAAACTCGCTTGCAACGAAATGACTCCAGAGCACATAAAAACCCGCTTGCAACGAAATGACTCCAGAGCACTTAAAAACCCTCTTGCAATGAAATGACTCCAGAGCACTTAAAAACCCTCTTGCAACGAAATGACTCCAGAGCACTTAAAGACCCGCTTGCAACGAAATGACTCCAGAGCACTTAAAAACTCGCTTGCAACGAAATGACTCCAGAGTACTTAAAAACTCGCTTGCAACGAAATGACTCCAGAACACTTAAAAACCCGCTTGCAACGAAATGACTCCAGAGCACTTAAAAAGCCGCTTGCAACGAAATGACTCCAGAGCACTTAAAAACTCGCTTGCAACGAAATGACTCCAGAGTACTTAAAAACTCGCTGGCAACGAAATGATTACAGAACACTTAAAAACCCGCTTGCAACGAAAAGACTCCAGAGCACTTAAAAAGCCGCTTGCAACGAAATGAATCCAGAGCACTTAAAAACCCGCTTGCAACGAAATGACTGCAGAGCACTTAAAAACCCGCTTGCAACGAAATGACTCCAGAGCATTAAAAAACCCGCTTCCAGTGAAATGTCTGAGAAGTATGTAAAAACCCGCTTGCAACGAAATGACTCCAGAGTACTTAAAAACCCGCTTGCAACGAAATGCCTCCAGAGCACTTAAAAAACCCGCTTCCAGTGAAATGTCTGAGAAGTATGTAAAAACCCGCTGGCAACGAAATGACTCCAGAACACGTAAAAACACGCTTGCAATGAAATGACTGCAGAGCACTTAAAAACCCGCTTGCAACGAAATGCCTACAGAGCACTTAAAAAACCCGCTTGCAACGAAATGACTCCAGTGCACTTAAAAACCCGCTTGCAACGAAATGACTCCAGAGCACTTAAAAAACCGCTTGCAACGAAATGACGCCAGAGCACTTAAAAACCCGCTTGCAACGAAATGACTCCAGAGTACTTAAAAACCCGCTTGCAACGAAATGAGTCCAGAGCACTTAAAAACCCGCTTGCAACGAAATGCCTACAGAGCACTTAAAAAACCCGCTTGCAACGAAATGATTCCAGAGCACTTAAAAACCCGCTTGCAACGAAATGACTCCAGAGCACTTAAAAACCCGCTTACAACGAAATGCCTTCTGAGCACTTAAAAACCCGCTTGCAACGAAATGACTACAGAACACTTAAAAACCCGCTTGCAACGAAAAGACTCCAGAGTACTTAAAAACCCGCATACAACGAAATGACTCCAGAGTACTTAAAAACCCGCTTGCAACGAAATGACTCCAGAACACTTAAAAACCCGCTTGCAACGAAATGACTCCAGAGCACTTAAAAAAACGCTTGCAACGAAATGACTCCAGAGTACTTAAAAACCCGCTTGCAACGAAATGACTCCAGAGCACTTAAAAACCCGCTTGCAACGAAATGAATCCAGTGCACTTAAAAATCAGCTTGCAACGAAATTACTCCAGAGCACTTAAAAACCCGCTTGCAACGAAATAACTCCAGAGCACTTGAAAATCCACTTGCAATGAAATGACTCCAGAGAACTTAAAAACCCGCTTGCAACGAAATGACTCCAGAGCACGTAAAAACCCGCTTGCAACGAAATGACTCCAGAGCACTTAAAAAACCCGCTTCCAGTTAAATGTCAGAGAAGTATGTAAAAACCCGCTTGCAACGAAATGATTCCAGAGCACGTAAAAACCCACTTGCAAAGAAATGACTCCAGAGTACTTAAAAACCCGCTTGCAACGAAATGCCTCCAGAGCACTTAAAAAACCCGCTTCCAGTGAAATGTCTGAGAAGTATGTAAAAACCCGCTTGCAACGAAATGACTCCAGAGCACGTAAAAACCCGCTATCAACGAAATGACTCCAGAGCACTTAAAACCAGCTTGAAACGAAATGACTCCAGAGCACTTAAAAATCCGCTTGCAACGAAATGACTCCAGAGCACTTAAAAAACCCGCTTCCAGTTAAATGTCAGAGAAGTATGTAAAAACCCGCTAGCAACGAAATGACTCCAGAACACTTAAAAACCAGCTTGCAACGAAAAGACTCCAGAGCACTTAAAAACCCGCTTGCAACGAAATAACTCCAGAGCACTTGAAAACCCACTTGCAATGAAATGACTCCAGAGAACTTAAAAACCCGCTTGCAACGAAATGACTCCAGAGCACGTAAAAACCCGCTTGCAACGAAATGACTCCAGAGCACTTAAAAAACCTCTTGCAATGAAATGACTCCAGAGCACTTAAAAACCCTCTTGCAACGAAATGACTCCAGAGCACTTAAAGACCCGCTTGCAACGAAATGACTCCAGAGCACTTAAAAACTCGCTTGCAACGAAATGACTCCAGAGTACTTAAAAACTCGCTTGCAACGAAATGACTCCAGAACACTTAAAAACCCGCTTGCAACGAAATGACTCCAGAGCACTTAAAAAGCCGCTTGCAACGAAATGACTCCAGAGCACTTAAAAACTCGCTTGCAACGAAATGACTCCAGAGCACATAAAAACCCGCTTGCAACGAAATGACTCCAGAGCACTTAAAAACCCTCTTGCAATGAAATGACTCCAGAGCACTTAAAAACCCTCTTGCAACGAAATGACTCCAGAGCACTTAAAGACCCGCTTGCAACGAAATGACTCCAGAGCACTTAAAAGCTCGCTTGCAACGAAATGACTCCAGAGTACTTAAAAACTCGCTTGCAACGAAATGACTCCAGAACACTTAAAAACCCGCTTGCAACGAAATGACTCCAGAGCACTTAAAAAGCCGCTTGCAACGAAATGACTCCAGAGCACTTAAAAACTCCCTTGCAACGAAATGACTCCAGACTACTTAAAAACTCGCTGGCAACGAAATGATTACAGAACACTTAAAAACCCGCTTGCAACGAAAAGACTCCAGAGCACTTAAAAAGCCGCTTGCAACAAAATGAATCCAGAGCACTTAAAAACCCGCTTGCAACGAAATGACTGCAGAGCACTTAAAAACCCGCTTGCAACGAAATGACTCCAGAGCATTAAAAAACCCGCTTCCAGTGAAATGTCTGAGAAGTATGTAAAAACCCGCTTGCAACGAAATGACTCCAGAGTACTTAAAAACCCGCTTGCAACGAAATGCCTCCAGAGCACTTAAAAAACCCGCTTCCAGTGAAATGTCTGAGAAGTATGTAAAAACCCGCTGGCAACGAAATGACTCCAGAACACGTAAAAACACGCTTGCAATGAAATGACTGCAGAGCACTTAAAAACCCGCTTGCAACGAAATGCCTACAGAGCACTTAAAAAACCCGCTTGCAACGAAATGACTCCAGTGCACTTAAAAACCCGCTTGCAACGAAATGACTCCAGAGCACTTAAAAAACCGCTTGCAACGAAATGACGCCAGAGCACTTAAAAACCCGCTTGCAACGAAATGACTCCAGAGTACTTAAAAACCCGCTTGCAACGAAATGAGTCCAGAGCACTTAAAAACCCGCTTGCAACGAAATGCCTACAGAGCACTTAAAAAACCCGCTTGCAACGAAATGATTCCAGAGCACTTAAAAACCCGCTTGCAACGAAATGACTCCAGAGCACTTAAAAACCCGCTTACAACGAAATGCCTTCTGAGCACTTAAAAACCCGCTTGCAACGAAATGACTACAGAACACTTAAAAACCCGCTTGCAACGAAAAGACTCCAGAGTACTTAAAAACCCGCATACAACGAAATGACTCCAGAGTACTTAAAAACCCGCTTGCAACGAAATGACTCCAGAACACTTAAAAACCCGCTTGCAACGAAATGACTCCAGAGCACTTAAAAAAACGCTTGCAACGAAATGACTCCAGAGTACTTAAAAACCCGCTTGCAACGAAATGACTCCAGAGCACTTAAAAACCCGCTTGCAACGAAATGAATCCAGTGCACTTAAAAATCAGCTTGCAACGAAATTACTCCAGAGCACTTAAAAACCCGCTTGCAACGAAATGACTCCAGAGCACTTAAAAACCCGCTTGCAACGAAATGACTCCAGAGCACTTAAAAACCCCCTTGCAACGAAATGACTCCAGAGCACTTAAAAACCCGCTTGCAACGAAATGACTCCAGAGCACTTAAAAACCCGCTTGCAACGAAATGACTCCAGAGCACTTAAAAACCCGCTTGCAACAAAATGACTCCAGAGCATTAAAAAACCCGCTTCCAGTGAAATGTCTGAGAAGTATGTAAAAACCCGCTTGCAACGAAATGACTCCAGAGTACTTAAAAACCCGCTTGCAACGAAATGCCTCCAGAGCACTTAAAAAACCCGCTTCCAGTGAAATGTCTGAGAAGTATGTAAAAACCCGCTTACAACGAAATGACTCCAGAACACGTAAAAACACGCTTGCAACGAAATGACTGCAGAGCACTTAAAAACCCGCTTGCAACGAAATGCCTACAGAGCACTTAAAAAACCCGCTTGCAACGAAATGACTCCAGTGCACTTAAAAACCCGCTTGCAACGAAATGACTCCAGAGCACTTAAAAAACCGCTTGCAACGAAATGACTCCAGAGCACTTAAAAATCCGCTTGCAACGAAATGACTCCAGAGTACTTAAAAACCCGCTTGCAACGAAATGAGTCCAGAGCACTTAAAAACCCGCTTGCAACGAAATGCCTACAGAGCACTTAAAAAACCCGCTTGCAACGAAATGAATCCAGAGCACTTAAAAACCCGCTTGCAACGAAATGACTCCAGAGCACTTAAAAAACCGCTTGCAACGAAATGACTCAAGAGCACTTAAAAAACCCGCTTCCAGTTAAATGTCAGAGAAGTATGTAAAAACCCGCTAGCAACGAAATGACTCCAGAGCACGTAAAAACCCGCTTGCAACGAAATGACTCCAGAGCACTTAAAAACCCGCTTACAACGAAATGCCTTCTGAGCACTTAAAAACCCGCTTGCAACGAAATGACTACAGAACACTTAAAAACCCGCTTGCAACGAAAAGACTCCAGAGCACTTAAAAACTCGCTTGCAACGAAATGACTCCAGAGCACTTAAAAATCCGCTTGCAACGAAATGACTCCAGAGCACTTAAAAACCCGCTTGCAACGAAATGACTCCAGAGCACGTAAAAACTCGCTTGCAACGAAATGACTCCAGAGCACTTAAAAACCCGCTTGCAACGAAATGACTCCAGAGTACTTAAAAACTTGCTTGCAACGAAATGACTCCAGAACACTTAAAAACCCGCTTGCAACGAAATGACTCCAGAGTACTTAAAAACCCGCTTGCAACGAAATGACTCCAGAGTATTTAAAAACCCACTTGAAACGAAATGACTCCAGAACACTTAAAAACCCGCTTGCAACGAAAAGACTCCAGAGCACTTAAAAACCCGCTTACAACGAAATGACTCCAGAGCACTTAAAAACCCACTTGCAACGAAATGACTCCAGAGCACTTAAAAACCCGCTTGCAACGAAAATGACTCCAGAGCACTTAAAAACCCGCTTGCAATGAAATGACTTCAGAGCACTTAAAAACCCTCTTGCAACGAAATGACTCCAGAGCACTTAAAAACCCTCTTGCAACGAAATGACTCCTGAGCACTTAAAAACCCGCTTGCAACGAAATGACTCCAGAGCACTTAAAAACCCGCTTGCAACGAAATGACTCAAGAAAACTTAAAAACTCGCTTGCAACGAAATGACTCCAGAACACTTAAAAACCCGCTTGCAACGAAATGACTCCAGAGTACTTAAAAACCCGCATACAACGAAATGACTCCAGAGTACTTAAAAACCCGCTTGCAACGAAATGACTCCAGAACACTTAAAAACCCGCTTGCAACGAAATGACTCCAGAGCACTTAAAAACCCGCTTGCAACGAAATGACTCCAGAGCACGTAAAAAAACGCTTGCAACGAAATGACTCCAGAGTACTTAAAAACCCGCTTGCAACGAAATGACTCCAGAGCACTTAAAAACCCGCTTGCAACGAAATGAATCCAGTGCACTTAAAAACCCGCTTGCAACGAAATGACTCCAGAGCACTTAAAAACCCGCTTGCAACGAAATGACTCCAGAGCACTTAAAAACCCGCTTGCAACGAAATGACTCCAGAGCACTTAAAAACCCGCTTGCAACGAAATGACTCCAGAGCACTTAAAAAACCGCTTGCAACGAAATGACTCCAGAGCACTTAAAAAACCCGCTTCCAGTTAAATGTCAGAGAAGTATGTAAAAACCGGCTTCCAACGCAATGACTCCAGAGCACTAAAAACCCGCTTGCAACGAAATGACTCCAGAGTACTTAAAAACCCGCTTGCAACGAAATGCCTCCAGAGCACTTAAAAAACCCGCTTCCAGTGAAATGTCTGAGAAGTATGTAAAAACCCGCTTGCAACGAAATGACTCCAGAACACGTAAAAACACGCTTGCAACGAAATGACTGCAGAGCACTTAAAAACCCGCTTGCAACGAAATGCCTCCAGAGCACTTAAAAAACCCGCTTCCAGTTAAATGTCAGAGAAGTATGTAAAAACCGGCTTACAACGAAATGACTCCAGAGCACTTAAAAAACCCGCTTCCAGTTAAATGTCAGAGAAGTATGTAAAAACCCGCTAGCAACGAAATGACTCCAGAGCACGTAAAAACCCGCTTGCAACGAAATGACTCCAGAGTACTTAAAAACCCCCTTGCAACGAAATGCCTCCAAAGCACTTAAAAAACCCGCTTCCAGTGAAATGTCTGAGAAGTATGTAAAAACGCGCTTGCAACAAAATGACTCCAGAACACGTAAAAACCCGCTAGCAACGAAATGACTCCAGAGCACTTAAAAACCCGCTTACAACGAAATGCCTTCTGAGCACTTAAAAACCCGCTTGCAACGAAATGACTACAGAACACTTAAAAACCCGCTTGCAACGAAAAGACTCCAGAGCACTTAAAAACCCGCTTGCAACGAAATGACTCCAGAGCACTTAAAAACCCACTTGCAACGAAATGACTCCAGAGCACTTAAAAACCCGCTTGCAACGAAATGACTCCAGAGCACGTAAAAACCCGCTTGCAACGAAATGACTCCAGAGTACTTAAAAACACGCTTGCAACGAAATGACTCCAGAGCACTTAAAAACCCGCTTGCAACGAAATGACTCCAGAGCACTTAAAAACCCGCTTGCCAAGAAATGACTCCAGAGTACTTAAAAACACGCTTGCAACGAAATGACTCCAGAACACTTAAAAACCCGCTTGCAACGAAATGACTCCAGAGCACGTAAAAACCCGCTTGCAACGAAATGACTCCAGAGTACTTAAAAACACGCTTGCAACGAAATGACTCCAGAGCACTTAAAAACCCGCTTGCAACGAAATGACTCCAGAGCACTTAAAAACCCGCTTGCCAAGAAATGACTCCAGAGTACTTAAAAACACGCTTGCAACGAAATGACTCCAGAACACTTAAAAACCCGCTTGCAACGAAATGACTCCAGAGCACTTAAAAACCCGCTTGCAACGAAATGACTCCAGAGCACGTAAAAACCCGCTTGCAACGAAATGACTCCAGAGTACTTAAAAACCCGCTTGCAACGAAATGACTCCAGAGCACTTAAAAACCCGCTTGCAACGAAATGAATCCAGTGCACTTAAAAACCCGCTTGCAACGAAATGACTCCAGAAACTTAAAAACCCGCTTGCAACGAAATGACTCCAGAGCACTTAAAAACCCGCTTGCAACGAAATGACTCCAGAGCACTTAAAAACCCGCTTGCAACGAAATGAATCCAGTGCACTTAAAAACCCGCTTGCAACGAAATGACTCCAGAGCACTTAAAAACCCGCTTGCAACGAAATGACTCCAGAGCACTTAAAAACCCGCTTCCAACGAAATGACTCCAGAGCACTTAAAAAACCCGCTTCCAGTTAAATGTCAGAGAAGTATGTAAAAACCGGCTTCCAACGCAATGACTCCAGAGCACTAAAAACCCGCTTGCAACGAAATGACTCCAGAGTACTTAAAAACCCGCATGCAACGAAATGCCTCCAGAGCACTTAAAAAACCCGCTTCCAGTGAAATGTCTGAGAAGTATGTAAAAACCCGCTTGCAACGAAATGACTCCAGAACACGTAAAAACACGCTTGCAACGAAATGACTGCAGAGCACTTAAAAAACCACTTGCAACGAAATGCCTCCAGAGTACTTAAAAAACCCGCTTCCAGTTAAATGTCAGAGAAGTATGTAAAAACCGGCTTACAACGAAATGACTCCAGAGCACTTAAAAAACCCGCTTCCAGTTAAATGTCAGAGAAGTATGTAAAAACCCGCTAGCAACGAAATGACTCCAGAGCACGTAAAAACCCGCTTGCAACGAAATGACTCCAGAGTACTTAAAAACCCCCTTGCAACGAAATGCCTCCAAAGCACTTAAAAAACCCGCTTCCAGTGAAATGTCTGAGAAGTATGTAAAAACGCGCTTGCAACAAAATGACTCCAGAACACGTAAAAACCCGCTTGCAACGAAATGACTCCAGAGCACTTAAAAACCCGCTTACAACGAAATGCCTTCTGAGCACTTAAAAACCCGCTTGCAACGAAATGACTACAGAACACTTAAAAACCCGCTTGCAACGAAAAGACTCCAGAGCACTTAAAAACCCGCTTGCAACGAAATGACTCCAGAGCACTTAAAAACCCACTTGCAACGAAATGACTCCAGAGCACTTAAAAACCCGCTTGCAACGAAATGACTCCAGAGCACGTAAAAACCCGCTTGCAACGAAATGACTCCAGAGTACTTAAAAACACGCTTGCAACGAAATGACTCCAGAGCACTTAAAAACCCGCTTGCAACGAAATGACTCCAGAGCACTTAAAAACCCGCTTGCCAAGAAATGACTCCAGAGTACTTAAAAACACGCTTGCAACGAAATGACTCCAGAACACTTAAAAACCCGCTTGCAACGAAATGACTCCAGAGTACTTAAAAACCCGCATACAAAGAAATGACTCCAGAGTACTTAAAAACCCGCTTGCAACGAAATGACTCCAGAACACTTAAAAACCCGCTTGCAACGAAATGACTCCAGAGCACTTAAAAACCCGCTTGCAACGAAATGACTCCAGAGCACGTAAAAACCCGCTTGCAACGAAATGACTCCAGAGTACTTAAAAACCCGCTTGCAACGAAATGACTCCAGAGCACTTAAAAACCCGCTTGCAACGAAATGAATCCAGTGCACTTAAAAACCCGCTTGCAACGAAATGACTCCAGAAACTTAAAAACCCGCTTGCAACGAAATGACTCCAGAACACTTAAAAACCCGCTTGCAACGAAATGACTCCAGAGTACTTAAGAACCCGCATACAACCAAATGACTCCAGAGTACTTAAAAACCCGCTTGCAGCGAAATGACTCCAGAACACTTAAAAACCCGCTTGCAACGAAATGACTCCAGAGCACTTAAAAACCCGCTTGCAACGAAATGACTCCAGAGCACGTAAAAAAACGCTTGCAACGAAATGACTCCAGAGTACTTAAAAACCCGCTTGCAACGAAATGACTCCAGAGCACTTAAAAACCCGCTTGCAACGAAATGAATCCAGTGCACTTAAAAACCCGCTTGCAACGAAATGACTCCAGAGCACTTAAAAACCCGCTTGCAACGAAATGACTCCAGAGCACTTAAAAACCCGCTTGCAACGAAATGACTCCAGAGCACTTAAAAACCCGCTTGCAACGAAATGACTCCAGAGCACTTAAAAACCCGCTTGCAACGAAATGACTCCAGAGCACTTAAAAACCCGCTTGCAACGAAATGACTCCAGAGCACTTAAAAACCCGCTTGCAACGAAATGACTCCAGAGTACTTGAAAACCCGCTTGCAACGAAATGACTCCAGAGCACTTAAAAAACCCGCTTCCAGTGAAATGTTTGAGAAGTATGTAAAAACCCGCTTGCAACGAAATGACTCCAGAGCACGTAAAAACCCGCTTGCAACGAAATGACTCCAGAGCACTTAAAAATCCCGCTTCCAGTTAAATGTCAGAGAAGTATGTGAAATCCCGCTTGCAACGAAATGATTCCAGAGCACGTAAAAACCCACTTGCAAAGAAATGACTCCAGAGTACTTAAAAACCCGCTTGCAACGAAATGCCTCCAGAGCACTTAAAAAACCCGCTTCCAGTGAAATGTCTGAGAAGTATGTAAAAACCCGCTTGCAACGAAATGACTCCAGAGCACGTAAAAACCAGCTTGCAACGAAATGACTCCAGAGCACTTAAAAAACCCGCTTCCAGTTAAATGTCAGAGAAGTATGTAAAAACCGGCTTCCAACGAAATGACTCCAGAGCACTAAAAACCCGCTTGCAACGAAATGACTCCAGAGTACTTAAAAACCCGCTTGCAACGAAATGCCTCCAGAGCACTTAAAAAAACCGCTTCCAGTGAAATGTCTGAGAAGTATGTAAAAACCCGCTTGCAACGAAATGACTCCAGAACACGTAAAAACCCGCTTGCAACGAAATGACTCCAGAGCACTTAAAAACCCGCTTGCAACGAAATGAATCCAGTGCACTTAAAAACCCGCTTGCAACGAAATGACTCCAGAGCACGTAAAAACCCGCTTGCAACGAAATGACTCCAGAGCACTTAAAAACCCGCTTGCAACGAAATGACTCCAGAGCACTTAAAAACCCGCTTGCAACGAAATGACTCCAGAGCACTTAAAAACCCGCTTGCAACGAAATGACTCCAGAGCACTTAAAAACCCGCTTGCAACGAAAATGACTCCAGAGCACTTAAAAACCCGCTTGCAATGAAATGACTCCAGAGGACTTAAAAACCCTCTTGCAACGAAATGACTCCAGAGCACTTAAAAACCCGCTTGCAACGAAATGACTCCAGAGCACTTAAAAACCCGCTTGCAACGAAATGACTCCAGAAAACTTAAAAACTCGCTTGCAACGAAATGACTCCAGAACACTTAAAAACCCGCTTGCAACGAAATGACTCCAGAGTACTTAAAAACCCGCATACAACGAAATGACTCCAGAGTACTTAAAAACCCGCTTGCAACGAAATGACTCCAGAACACTTAAAAACCCGCTTGCAACGAAATGACTCCAGAGCACTTAAAAACCCGCTTGCAACGAAATGACTCCAGAGCACGTAAAAAAACGCTTGCAACGAAATGAATCCAGTGCACTTAAAAACCCGCTTGCAACGAAATGACTCCAGAGCACTTAAAAACCCGCTTGCAACGAAATGACTCCAGAGCACTTAAAAACCCGCTTGCAACGAAATGACTCCAGAGCACGTAAAAACCCGCTTGCAACGAAATGAATCCAGAGCACTTAAAAACCCGCTTGCAACGAAATGACTCCAGAGCACGTAAAAACCCGCTTGCAACGAAATGACTCCAGAGTACTTAAAAACCCGCTTGCAACGAAATGACTCCAGAGCACTTAAAAACCCGCTTGCAACGAAATGAATCCAGTGCACTTAAAAACCCGCTTGCAATGAAATGACTCCAGAGCACTTAAAAACCCGCTTGCAACGAAATGACTCCAGAGCACTTAAAAACCCGCTTGCAACGAAATGACTCCAGAAACTTAAAAACCCGCTTGCAACGAAATGACGCCAGAACACTTAAAAACCCGCTTGCAACGAAATGACTCCAGAGTACTTAAGAACCCGCATACAACCAAATGACTCCAGAGTACTTAAAAACCCGCTTGCAACGAAATGACTCCAGATCACTTAAAAACCCGCTTGCAACGAAATGACTCCAGAGCACTTGAAAACCCGCTTGCAACGAAATGACTCCAGAGCACTTAAAAAACCCGCTTCCAGTGAAATGTCTGAGAAGTATGTGAAATCCCGCTTGCAACGAAATGATTCCAGAGCACGTAAAAACCCACTTGCAAAGAAATGACTCCAGAGTACTTAAAAACCCGCTTGCAACGAAATGCCTCCAGAGCACTTAAAAAACCCGCTTCCAGTGAAATGTCTGAGAAGTATGTAAAAACCCGCTTGCAAAGAAATGACTCCAGAGCACGTAAAAACCAGCTTGCAACGAAATGACTCCAGAGCACTTAAAAAACCCGCTTCCAGTTAAATGTCAGAGAAGTATGTAAAAACCGGCTTCCAACGAAATGACTCCAGAGCACTAAAAACCCGCTTGCAACGAAATGACTCCAGAGTACTTAAAAACCCGCTTGCAACGAAATGCCTCCAGAGCACTTAAAAAAACCGCTTCCAGTGAAATGTCTGAGAAGTATGTAAAAACCCGCTTGCAACGAAATGACTCCAGAACACGTAAAAACCCGCTTGCAACGAAATGACTCCAGAGCACTTAAAAACCCGCTTGCAACGAAATGAATCCAGTGCACTTAAAAACCCGCTTGCAACGAAATGACTCCAGAGAACTTAAAAACCCGCTTGCAACGAAATGACTCCAGAGCACTTAAAAACCCGCTTGCAACGAAATGACTCCAGAGCACTTAAAAACCCGCTTGCAACGAAATGACTCCAGAGCACTTAAAAACCCGCTTGCAACGAAATGACTCCAGAGCACTTAAAAACCCGCTTGCAACGAAATGACTCCAGAGCACTTAAAAACCCGCTTGCAACGAAAATGACTCCAGAGCACTTAAAAACCCGCTTGCAATGAAATGACTCCAGAGCACTTAAAAACCCTCTTGCAACGAAATGACTCCAGAGCACTTAAAAACCCGCTTGCAACGAAATGACTCCAGAGCACTTAAAAACCCGCTTGCAACGAAATGACTCCAGAGCACTTAAAAACCCGCTTGCAACGAAATGACTCCAGAAAACTTAAAAACTCGCTTGCAACGAAATGACTCCAGAACACTTAAAAACCCGCTTGCAACGAAATGACTCCAGAGTACTTAAAAACCCGCATACAACGAAATGACTCCAGAGTACTTAAAAACCCGCTTGCAACGAAATGACTCCAGAACACTTAAAAACCCGCTTGCAACGAAATGACTCTAGAGCACTTAAAAACCCGCTTGCAACGAAATGACTCCAGAGCACGTAAAAAAACGCTTGCAACGAAATGAATCCAGTGCACTTAAAAACCCGCTTGCAACGGAATGACTCAAGAGCACTTAAAAACCCGCTTGCAACGAAATGACTCCAGAGCACTTAAAAACCCGCTTGCAACGAAATGACTCCAGAGCACTTAAAAACCCGCTTGCAACGAAATGACTCCAGAGCACTTAAAAACCCGCTTGCAACGAAATGACTCCAGAGCACTTAAAAACCCGCTTGCAACGAAATGACTCCAGAGCACTTAAAAACCCGCTTGCAACGAAATGACTCCAGAACACTTGAAAACCCGCTTGCAACGAAATGACTCCAGAGCACTTAAAAAACCTGCTTCCAGTGAAATGTCTGAGAAGTATGTAAAAACCCGCTTGCAACGAAATGACTCCAGAGCACGTAAAAACCCGCTTGCAACGAAATGACTCCAGAGCACTTAAAAAACCCGCTTCCAGTTAAATGTCAGAGAAGCATGTGAAAACCCGCTTGCAACGAAATGACTCCAGAGCACTTAAAAACCCGCTTGCAACGAAATGACTCCAGAGCACTTAAAAACCCGCTTGCAACGAAATGACTCCAGAAAACTTAAAAACTCGCTTGCAACGAAATGACTCCAGAACACTTAAAAACCCGCTTGCAACGAAATGACTCCAGAGTACTTAAAAACCCGCATACAACGAAATGACTCCAGAGTACTTAAAAACCCGCTTGCAACGAAATGACTCCAGAACACTTAAAAACCCGCTTGCAACGAAATGACTCTAGAGCACTTAAAAACCCGCTTGCAACGAAATGACTCCAGAGCACGTAAAAAAACGCTTGCAACGAAATGAATCCAGTGCACTTAAAAACCCGCTTGCAACGAAATGACTCAAGAGCACTTAAAAACCCGCTTGCAACGAAATGACTCCAGAGCACTTAAAAACCCGCTTGCAACGAAATGACTCCAGAGCACTTAAAAACCCGCTTGCAACGAAATGACTCCAGAGCACTTAAAAACCCGCTTGCAACGAAATGACTCCAGAGCACTTAAAAACCCGCTTGCAACGAAATGACTCCAGAGCACTTAAAAACCCGCTTGCAACGAAATGACTCCAGAACACTTGAAAACCCGCTTGCAACGAAATGACTCCAGAGCACTTAAAAAACCTGCTTCCAGTGAAATGTCTGAGAAGTATGTAAAAACCAGCTTGCAACGAAATGACTCCAGAGCACGTAAAAACCCGCTTGCAACGAAATGACTCCAGAGCACTTAAAAAACCCGCTTCCAGTTAAATGTCAGAGAAGCATGTGAAAACCCGCTTGCAACGAAATGATTCCAGAGCACGTAAAAACCCACATGCAAAGAAATGACTCCAGAGTACTTAAAAACCAGCTTGCAACGAAATGCCTCCAGAGCACTTAAAAAACCCGCTTCCAGTGAAATGTCTGAGAAGTATGTAAAAACCCGCTTGCAAGGAAATGACTCCAGAGCACGTAAAAACCCGCTTGCAACGAAATGACTCCAGAGCACTTAAAAAACCCGCTTCCAGTTAAATGTCAGAGAAGTATGTAAAAACCGGCTTCAAACGCAATGACTCCAGAGCACTAAAAACCCGCTTGCAACGAAATGACTCCAAAGTACTTAAAAACCCGTTTGCAACGAAATGCCTCCAGAGCACTTAAAAAACCCGCTTCCAGTGAAATGTCTGAGAAGTATGTAAAAACCCGCTTGCAACGAAATGACTCCAGAACACGTAAAAACACGCTTGCAACGAAATGACTGCAGAGCACTTAAAAACCCGCTTGCAACGAAATGCCTCCAGAGCACTTAAAAAACCCGCTTCCAGTTAAATGTCAGAGAAGTATGTAAAAACCGGCTTACAACGAAATGACTCCAGAGCACTTAAAAAACCCGCTTCCAGTTAAATGTCAGAGAAGTATGTAAAAACCCGCTAGCAACGAAATGACTCCAGAGCACGTAAAAACCCGCTTGCAACGAAATGACTCCAGAGTACTTAAAAACCCCCTTGCAACGAAATGCCTCCAAAGCACTTAAAAAACCCGCTTCCAGTGAAATGTCTGAGAAGTATGTAAAAACGCGCTTGCAACAAAATGACTCCAGAACACGTAAAAACCCGCTTGCAACGAAATGACTCCAGAGTACTTAAAAACCCGCTTACAACGAAATGCCTTCTGAGCACTTAAAAACCCGCTTGCAACGCAATGACTACAGAACACTTAAAAACCCGCTTGCAACGAAAAGACTCCAGAGCACTTAAAAACCCGCTTGCAACGAAATGACTCCAGAGCACTTAAAAACCCGCTTGCAACGAAATGACTCCAGATCACTTAAAAACCCGCTTGCAACGAAATGGCTCCAGAGCACGTAAAAACCCGCTTGCAACGAAATGACTCCAGAGTACTTAAAAACACGCTTGCAACGAAATGACTCCAGAGCACTTAAAAACCCGCTTGCAACGAAATGACTCCAGAGCACTTAAAAACCCGCTTGCAACGAAATGACTCCAGAGCACTTAAAAACCCGCTTGCAACGAAATGACTCCAGAGTACTTAAAAACACGCTTGCAACGAAATGACTCCAGAACACTTAAAAACCCGCTTGCAACGAAATGACTCCAGAGTACTTAAAAACCCGCATACAACGAAATGACTCCAGAGTACTTAAAAACCCGCTTGCAACGAAATGACTCCAGAACACTTAAAAACCCGCTTGCAACGAAATGACTCCAGAGCACTTAAAAACCCGCTTGCAACGAAATGACTCCAGAGCACGTAAAAAAACGCTTGCAACGAAATGACTCCAGAGCACTTAAAAACCCGCTTGCAACGAAATGACTCCAGAGCACTTAAAAACCCGCTTGCAACGAAATGAATCCAGTGCACTTAAAAACCCGCTTGCAACGAAATGACTCCAGAGCACTTAAAAACCCGCTTGCAACGAAATGACTCCAGAGCACTTAAAAACCCGCTTGCAACGAAATGACTCCAGAGCACTTAACACTAAAACCCGCTTGCAACGAAATGACTCCAGAGCACTTAAAAACCCGCTTGCAACGAAATGACTCCAGAGCACTTAAAAACCCGCTTGCAACGAAATGACTTCAGAGCACTTAAAAACCCATTTGCAACGAAATGACTCCAATCCACTTAAAAACCCGCTTGCAACGAAATGACTCCAAAGCACTTAAAAAACCGCTTGCAACGAAATGACTCCAGAGCACTTAAAAACCCGCTTGCAACGAAATGACTCCAGAGTACTTAAAAACCCGCTTGCAACGAAATGACTCCAGAGCACTTAAAAACCCGCTTGCAACGAAATGCCTACAGAGCACTTAAAAAACCCGCTTGCAACGAAATGACTCCAGAGCACTTAAAAACCCGCTTGCAACGAAATGACTCCAGAGCACTTAAAAATCCGCTTGCAACGAAATGACTCCAGAGCACTTAAGAAACCCGCTTCCAGTTAAATGTCAGAGAAGTATGTAAAAACCCGCTAGCAACGAAATGACTCCAGAGCACGTAAAAACCCGCTTGCAACGAAATGACTCCAGAGTACTTAAAAACCCCCTTGCAACGAAATGCCTCCAAAGCACTTAAAAAACCCGCTTCCAGTGAAATGTCTGAGAAGTATGTAAAAACCCGCTTGCAACGAAATGACTCCAGAACACGTAAAAACACGCTTGCAACGAAATGACTGCAGAGCACTTAAAAACCCGCTTGCAACGAAATGCCTACAGAGCACTTAAAAAACCCGCTTGCAACGAAATGACTCCAGGGCACTTAAAAACCCGCTTGCAACGAAATGACTCCAGAGCACTTAAAAACCCGCTTGCAACGAAATGACTCCAAGGCACTAAAACCCGCTTGCAACGAAATGACTCCAGAGCACTTAAAAACCCGCTTGCAACGAAATGACTCCAGAGCACTTAAAAACCCGCTTGCAACGAAATGACTTCAGAGCACTTAAAAACCCATTTGCAACGAAATGACTCCAATCCACTTAAAAACCCGCTTGCAACGAAATGACTCCAGAGCACTTAAAAAACCGCTTGCAACGAAATGACTCCAGAGCACTTAAAAACCCGCTTGCAACGAAATGACTCCAGAGCACTTAAAAACCCGCTTGCAACGAAATGACTCCAGAGCACTTAAAAACCCGATTGCAACGAAATGCCTACAGAGCACTTAAAAAACCCGCTTGCAACGAAATGACTCCAGAGCACTTAAAAACCCGCTTGCAACGAAATGACTCCAGAGCACTTAAAAATCCGCTTGCAACGAAATTACTCCAGAGCACTTAAAAAACCCGCTTCCAGTTAAATGTCAGAGAAGTATGTAAAAACCCGCTTGCAACGAAATGACTCCAGAACACGTAAAAACCCGCTTGCAACGAAATGACTCCGGAGCACTTAAAAACCCGCTTACAACGAAATGCCTTCTGAGCACTTAAAAACCCGCTTGCAACGAAATGACTCCAGAACACTTAAAAACCCGCTTGCAACGAAATGACTACAGGACACTTAAAAACCCGCTTGCAATGAAAAGACTCCAGAGCACTTAAAAACCGCTTGCAACGAAATGACTCCAGAGCACTTAAAAACCCGCTTGCAACGAAATGCCTTAAGAGCACTTAAAAACCCGCTTGCAACGAAATGACTCCAGAACACTTAAAAACCCGCTTGCAACGAAAAGACTCCAGAGCACTTAAAAACCCGCTTGCAACGAAATGACTCCAGAGCACTTAAAAACCCGCTGGCAACGAAATAACTCCAGAGCACTTAAAAACCCGCTTGCAACGAAATGACTCCAGAGCACTTGAAAACCCGCTTGCAACGAAATGACTCCAGAGCACTTAAAAAACCCGCTTCCAGTGAAATGTCTGAGAAGTATGTAAAAACCCGCTTGCAACGAAATGACTCCAGAGCACGTAAAAACCTGCTTGCAACGAAATGACTCCAGAGCACTTAAAAAACCCGCTTCCAGTTAAATGTCAGAGAAGTATGTAAAAACTGGCTTGCAACGAAATGACTCCAGAGCACGTAAAAACCCGCTTGCAACGAAATGACTCCAGAGTACTTAAAAACCCGCTTGCAACGAAATGCCTCCACAGCACTTAAAAAACCCGCTTGCAACGAAATGACTCCAGAGCACTTAAAAACCCGCTTGCAACGAAATGACTCCAGAGCACTTAAAAACCCGCTTGCAACGAAATGACTCCAGAGCACTTAAAAAACCCGCTTCCAGTTAAATGTCAGAGAAGTATGTAAAAACCTGCTTGCAACGAAATGACTCCAGAGCACGTAAAAACCCGCTTGCAACGAAATGACTCCAGAGAACTTAAAAACCCGCTTGCAACGAAATGCCTCCAAAGCACTTAAAAAACCCACTTCCAGTGAAATGTCTGAGAAGTATGTAAAAACCCGCTTGCAACGAAATGACTCCAGAACACGTAAAAACCCGCTTGCAATGAAATGACTCCAGAGCACTTAAAAACCCGCTTGCAACGAAATGACTCCAGAGCACTTAAAAACCCGCTTGCAACGAAATGACTCCAGAGCACTTGAAAACCCGCTTGAAACGAAATGACTCCAGAGCACTTAAAAAACCCGCTTCCAGTGAAATGTCTGAGAAGTATGTAAAAACCCGCTTGCAACGAAATGACTCCAGAGCACGTAAAAACCCGCTTGCAACGAAATGACTCCAGAGCACTTAAAAACCCGCTTGCAACGAAATGACTCCAGAGCACTTAAAAACCCGCTTGCAACGAAATGACTCCAGAACACTTGAAAACCCGCTTGCAACGAAATGACTCCAGAGCACTTAAAAAACCTGCTTCCAGTGAAATGTCTGAGAAGTATGTAAAAACCCGCTTGCAACGAAATGACTCCAGAGCACGTAAAAACGCGCTTGCAACGAAATGACTCCAGAGCACTTAAAAAACCCGCTTCCAGTTAAATGTCAGAGAAGCATGTGAAAACCCGCTTGCAACGAAATGACTCCAGAGCACTTAAAAACCCGCTTGCAACGAAATGACTCCAGAGCACTTAAAAACCCGCTTGCAACGAAATGACTCCAGAAAACTTAAAAACTCGCTTGCAACGAAATGACTCCAGAACACTTAAAAACCCGCTTGCAACGAAATGACTCCAGAGTACTTAAAAACCCGCATACAACGAAATGACTCCAGAGTACTTAAAAACCCGCTTGCAACGAAATGACTCCAGAACACTTAAAAACCCGCTTGCAACGAAATGACTCTAGAGCACTTAAAAACCCGCTTGCAATGAAATGACTCCAGAGCACGTAAAAAAACGCTTGCAACGAAATGAATCCAGTGCACTTAAAAACCCGCTTGCAACGAAATGACTCAAGAGCACTTAAAAACCCGCTTGCAACGAAATGACTCCAGAGCACTTAAAAACCCGCTTGCAACGAAATGACTCCAGAGCACTTAAAAACCCGCTTGCAACGAAATGACTCCAGAGCACTTAAAAACCCGCTTGCAACGAAATGACTCCAGAGCACTTAAAAACCCGCTTGCAACGAAATGACTCCAGAGCACTTAAAAACCCGCTTGCAACGAAATGACTCCAGAACACTTGAAAACCCGCTTGCAACGAAATGACTCCAGAGCACTTAAAAAACCTGCTTCCAGTGAAATGTCTGAGAAGTATGTAAAAACCAGCTTGCAACGAAATGACTCCAGAGCACGTAAAAACCCGCTTGCAACGAAATGACTCCAGAGCACTTAAAAAACCCGCTTCCAGTTAAATGTCAGAGAAGCATGTGAAAACCCGCTTGCAACGAAATGATTCCAGAGCACGTAAAAACCCACATGCAAAGAAATGACTCCAGAGTACTTAAAAACCAGCTTGCAACGAAATGCCTCCAGAGCACTTAAAAAACCCGCTTCCAGTGAAATGTCTGAGAAGTATGTAAAAACCCGCTTGCAAGGAAATGACTCCAGAGCACGTAAAAACCCGCTTGCAACGAAATGACTCCAGAGCACTTAAAAAACCCGCTTCCAGTTAAATGTCAGAGAAGTATGTAAAAACCGGCTTCAAACGCAATGACTCCAGAGCACTAAAAACCCGCTTGTAACGAAATGACTCCAAAGTACTTAAAAACCCGCTTGCAACGAAATGCCTCCAGAGCACTTAAAAAACCCGCTTCCAGTGAAATGTCTGAGAAGTATGTAAAAACCCGCTTGCAACGAAATGACTCCAGAACACGTAAAAACACGCTTGCAACGAAATGACTGCAGAGCACTTAAAAACCCGCTTGCAACGAAATGCCTCCAGAGCACTTAAAAAACCCGCTTCCAGTTAAATGTCAGAGAAGTATGTAAAAACCGGCTTACAACGAAATGACTCCAGAGCACTTAAAAAACCCGCTTCCAGTTAAATGTCAGAGAAGTATGTAAAAACCCGCTAGCAACGAAATGACTCCAGAGCACGTAAAAACCCGCTTGCAACGAAATGACTCCAGAGTACTTAAAAACCCCCTTGCAACGAAATGCCTCCAAAGCACTTAAAAAACCCGCTTCCAGTGAAATGTCTGAGAAGTATGTAAAAACGCGCTTGCAACAAAATGACTCCAGAACACGTAAAAACCCGCTTGCAACGAAATGACTCCAGAGTACTTAAAAACCCGCTTACAACGAAATGCCTTCTGAGCACTTAAAAACCCGCTTGCAACGCAATGACTACAGAACACTTAAAAACCCGCTTGCAACGAAAAGACTCCAGAGCACTTAAAAACCCGCTTGCAACGAAATGACTCCAGAGCACTTAAAAACCCGCTTGCAACGAAATGACTCCAGATCACTTAAAAACCCGCTTGCAACGAAATGGCTCCAGAGCACGTAAAAACCCGCTTGCAACGAAATGACTCCAGAGTACTTAAAAACACGCTTGCAACGAAATGACTCCAGAGCACTTAAAAACCCGCTTGCAACGAAATGACTCCAGAGCACTTAAAAACCCGCTTGCAACGAAATGACTCCAGAGCACTTAAAAACCCGCTTGCAACGAAATGACTCCAGAGTACTTAAAAACACGCTTGCAACGAAATGACTCCAGAACACTTAAAAACCCGCTTGCAACGAAATGACTCCAGAGTACTTAAAAACCCGCATACAACGAAATGACTCCAGAGTACTTAAAAACCCGCTTGCAATGAAATGACTCCAGAATACTTAAAAACCCGCTTGCAACGAAATGACTCCAGAGCACTTAAAAACCCGCTTGCAACGAAATGACTCCAGAGCACGTAAAAACCCGCTTGCAACGAAATGACTCCAGAGTACTTAAAAACCCGCTTGCAACGAAATGACTCCAGAGCACTTAAAAACCCGCTTGCAACGAAATGAATCCAGTGCACTTAAAAACCCGCTTGCAACGAAATGACTCCAGAGCACTTAAAAACCCGCTTGCAACAAAATGACTCCAGAGCACTTAAAAACCCGCTTGCAACGAAATGACTCCAGAAACTTAAAAACCCGCTTGCAACGAAATGACTCCAGAACACTTAAAAACCCGCATGCAACGAAATGACTCCAGAGTACTTAAGAACCCGCATACAACCAAATGACTCCAGAGTACTTAAAAACCCGCTTGCAACGAAATGACTCCAGAACACTTAAAAACCCGCTTGCAACGAAATGACTCCAGAAAACTTAAAAACCCGCTTGCAACGAAATGACTCCAGAGCACGTAAAAAAACGCTTGCAACGAAATGACTCCAGAGCACTTAAAAACCCGCTTGCAACGAAATGACTCCAGAGCACTTAAAAACCCGCTTGCAACGAAATGAATCCAGTGCACTTAAAAACCCGCTTGCAACGAAATGACTCCAGAGCACTTAAAAACCCGCTTGCAACGAAATGACTCCAGAGCACTTAAAAACCCGCTTGCAACGAAATGACTCCAGAGCACTTAACACTAAAACCCGCTTGCAACGAAATGACTCCAGAGCACTTAAAAACCCGCTTGCAACGAAATGACTCCAGAGCACTTAAAAACCCGCTTGCAACGAAATGACTTCAGAGCACTTAAAAACCCATTTGCAACGAAATGACTCCAATCCACTTAAAAACCCGCTTGCAACGAAATGACTCCAGAGCACTTAAAAAACCGCTTGCAACGAAATGACTCCAGAGCACTTAAAAACCCGCTTGCAACGAAATGACTCCAGAGTACTTAAAAACCCGCTTGCAACGAAATGACTCCAGAGCACTTAAAAACCCGCTTGCAACGAAATGCCTACAGAGCACTTAAAAAACCCGCTTGCAACGAAATGACTCCAGAGCACTTAAAAACCCGCTTGCAACGAAATGACTCCAGAGCACTTAAAAATCCGCTTGCAACGAAATGACTCCAGAGCACTTAAGAAACCCGCTTCCAGTTAAATGTCAGAGAAGTATGTAAAAACCCGCTAGCAACGAAATGACTCCAGAGCACGTAAAAACCCGCTTGCAACGAAATGACTCCAGAGTACTTAAAAACCCCCTTGCAACGAAATGCCTCCAAAGCACTTAAAAAACCCGCTTCCAGTGAAATGTCTGAGAAGTATGTAAAAACCCGCTTGCAACGAAATGACTCCAGAACACGTAAAAACACGCTTGCAACGAAATGACTGCAGAGCACTTAAAAACCCGCTTGCAACGAAATGCCTACAGAGCACTTAAAAAACCCGCTTGCAACGAAATGACTCCAGGGCACTTAAAAACCCGCTTGCAACGAAATGACTCCAGAGCACTTAAAAACCCGCTTGCAACGAAATGACTCCAAGGCACTAAAACCCGCTTGCAACGAAATGACTCCAGAGCACTTAAAAACCCGCTTGCAACGAAATGACTCCAGAGCACTTAAAAACCCGCTTGCAACGAAATGACTTCAGAGCACTTAAAAACCCATTTGCAACGAAATGACTCCAATCCACTTAAAAACCCGCTTGCAACGAAATGACTCCAGAGCACTTAAAAAACCGCTTGCAACGAAATGACTCCAGAGCACTTAAAAACCCGATTGCAACGAAATGCCTACAGAGCACTTAAAAAACCCGCTTGCAACGAAATGACTCCAGAGCACTTAAAAACCCGCTTGCAACGAAATGACTCCAGAGCACTTAAAAATCCGCTTGCAACGAAATGACTCCAGAGCACTTAAAAAACCCGCTTCCAGTTAAATGTCAGAGAAGTATGTAAAAACCCGCTTGCAACGAAATGACTCCAGAACACGTAAAAACCCGCTTGCAACGAAATGACTCCGGAGCACTTAAAAACCCGCTTACAACGAAATGCCTTCTGAGCACTTAAAAACCCGCTTGCAACGAAATGACTCCAGAACACTTAAAAACCCGCTTGCAACGAAATGACTACAGGACACTTAAAAACCCGCTTGCAATGAAAAGACTCCAGAGCACTTAAAAACCGCTTGCAACGAAATGACTCCAGAGCACTTAAAAACCCGCTTGCAACGAAATGCCTTAAGAGCACTTAAAAACCCGCTTGCAACGAAATGACTCCAGAACACTTAAAAACCCGCTTGCAACGAAAAGACTCCAGAGCACTTAAAAACCCGCTTGCAACGAAATGACTCCAGAGCACTTAAAAACCCGCTGGCAACGAAATAACTCCAGAGCACTTAAAAACCCGCTTGCAACGAAATGACTCCAGAGCACTTGAAAACCCGCTTGCAACGAAATGACTCCAGAGCACTTAAAAAACCCGCTTCCAGTGAAATGTCTGAGAAGTATGTAAAAACCCGCTTGCAACGAAATGACTCCAGAGCACGTAAAAACCTGCTTGCAACGAAATGACTCCAGAGCACTTAAAAAACCCGCTTCCAGTTAAATGTCAGAGAAGTATGTAAAAACTGGCTTGCAACGAAATGACTCCAGAGCACGTAAAAACCCGCTTGCAACGAAATGACTCCAGAGTACTTAAAAACCCGCTTGCAACGAAATGCCTCCACAGCACTTAAAAAACCCGCTTGCAACGAAATGACTCCAGAGCACTTAAAAACCCGCTTGCAACGAAATGACTCCAGAGCACTTAAAAACCCGCTTGCAACGAAATGACTCCAGAGCACTTAAAAAACCCGCTTCCAGTTAAATGTCAGAGAAGTATGTAAAAACCTGCTTGCAACGAAATGACTCCAGAGCACGTAAAAACCCGCTTGCAACGAAATGACTCCAGAGAACTTAAAAACCCGCTTGCAACGAAATGCCTCCAAAGCACTTAAAAAACCCACTTCCAGTGAAATGTCTGAGAAGTATGTAAAAACCCGCTTGCAACGAAATGACTCCAGAACACGTAAAAACCCGCTTGCAATGAAATGACTCCAGAGCACTTAAAAACCCGCTTGCAACGAAATGACTCCAGAGCACTTAAAAACCCGCTTGCAATGAAATGACTCCAGAGCACTTGAAAACCCGCTTGAAACGAAATGACTCCAGAGAACTTAAAAAACCCGCTTCCAGTGAAATGTCTGAGAAGTATGTAAAAACCCGCTTGCAACGAAATGACTCCAGAGCACGTAAAAACCCGCTTGCAACGAAATGACTCCAGAGCACTTAAAAAACCCGCTTCCAGTTAAATGTCAGAGAAGTATGTAAAAACCTGCTTGCAACGAAATGATTCCAGAGCACGTAAAAACCCACTTGCAAAGAAATGACTCCAGAGTACTTAAAAACACGCTTGCAACGAAATGCCTCCAGAGCACTTAAAAAACCCACTTCCAGTGAAATGTCTGAGAAGTATGTAAAAACCCGCTTGGAACAAAATGACTCCAGAACACGTAAAAACCCACTTGCAACGAAATGACTCCAGAGCACTTAAAAACCCGCTTACAACGAAATTCCTTCAGAGCACTTAAAAACCCGCTTGCAACGAAATGACTCCAGAACACTTAAAAACCCGCTTGCAATGAAAAGGCTCCAGAGCACTTAAAAAGCCGCTTGCAACGAAATGACTCCAGAGCACTTAAAAACCCGCTTGCAACGAAATGACTCCAGAGCACTTAAAAACCCGCTTGCAACGAAATGACTCCAGAGCACTTAAAAAACCCGCTTCCAGTGAAATGTATGAGAAGTATGTAAAAACCCGCTTGCAACGAAATGACTCCAAAGCACGTAAAAACCCGCTTGCAACGAAATGACTCCAGAGCACTTAAAAAACCTGCTTCCAGTTAAATGTCAGAGAAGTATGTAAAAACCGGCTTCCAACTAAATGACTCCAGAGCACGTAAAAACACGCTTGCAACGAAATGACTGCAGAGCACTTAAAAACCCGCTTGCAACGAAATGCCTACAGAGCACTTAAAAAACCCGCTTGCAACGAAATGACTCCAGGGCACTTAAAAACCCGCTTGCAACGAAATGCCTCCAGAGCACTTAAAAAACCCGCTTCCAGTGAAATGTCTGAGAAGTATGTAAAAACCCGCTTGCAACGAAATGACTCCAGAACACGTAAAAACACGCTTGCAACGAAATGACTGCAGAGCACTTAAAAACCCGCTTGCAACGAAATGCCTACAGAGCACTTAAAAAACCCGCTTGCAACGAAATGACTCCAGGGCACTTAAAAACCCGCTTGCAACGAAATGACTCCAGGGCACTTAAAAACCCGCTTGCAACGAAATGCCTCCAGAGCACTTAAAAAACCCGCTTCCAGTGAAATGTCTGAGAAGTATGTAAAAACCCGCTTGCAACGAAATGACTCCAGAACACGTAAAAACACGCTTGCAACGAAATGACTGCAGAGCACTTAAAAACCCGCTTGCAACGAAATGCCTACAGAGCACTTAAAAAACCCGCTTGCAACGAAATGACTCCAGGGCACTTAAAAACCCGCTTGCAACGAAATGACTCCAGAGCACTTAAAAACCCGCTTGCAACGAAATGACTCCAAGGCACTAAAACCCGCTTGCAACGAAATGACTCCAGAGCACTTAAAAACCCGCTTGCAACGAAATGACTCCAGAGCACTTAAAAACCCGCTTGCAACGAAATGACTTCAGAGCACTTAAAAACCCATTTGCAACGAAATGACTCCAATCCACTTAAAAACCCGCTTGCAACGAAATGACTCCAGAGCACTTAAAAAACCGCTTGCAACGAAATGACTCCAGAGCACTTAAAAACCCACTTGCAACGAAATGACTCCAGAGTACTTAAAAACCCGCTTGCAACGAAATGACTCCAGAGCACTTAAAAACCCCCTTGCAACGAAATGCCTACAGAGCACTTAAAAAACCCGCTTGCAACGAAATGACTCCAGAGCACTTAAAAACCCGCTTGCAACGAAATGACTCCAGAGCACTTAAAAATCCGCTTGCAACGAAATGACTCCAGAGCACTTAAAAAACCCGCTTCCAGTTAAATGTCAGAGAAGTATGTAAAAACCCGCTAGCAACGAAATGACTCCAGAGCACGTAAAAACCCGCTTGCAACGAAATGACTCCAGAGTACTTAAAAACCCCCTTGCAACGAAATGCCTCCAAAGCACTTAAAAAACCCGCTTCCAGTGAAATGTCTGAGAAGTATGTAAAAACCCGCTTGCAACGAAATGACTCCAGAACACGTAAAAACCCGCTAGCAACGAAATGACTCCGGAGCACTTAAAAACCCGCTTACAACGAAATGCCTTCTGAGCACTTAAAAACCCGCTTGCAACAAAATGACTCCAGAACACTTAAAAACCCGCTTGCAACGAAATGACTACAGGACACTTAAAAACCCGCTTGCAATGAAAAGACTCCAGAGCACTTAAAAACCGCTTGCAACGAAATGACTCCAGAGCACTTAAAAACCCGCTTGCAACGAAATGCCTTAAGAGCACTTAAAAACCCGCTTGCAACGAAATGACTCCAGAACACTTAAAAACCCGCTTGCAACGAAAAGACTCCAGAGCACTTAAAAACCCGCTTGCAATGAAATGACTCCAGAGCACTTAAAAACCCGCTGGCAACGAAATAACTCCAGAGCACTTAAAAACCCGCTTGCAACGAAATGACTCCAGAGCACTTGAAAACCCGCTTGCAACGAAATGACTCCAGAGCACTTAAAAAACCCGCTTGCAACGAAATGACTCCGGAGCACTTAAAAACCCGCTTACAACGAAATGCCTTCTGAGCACTTAAAAACCCGCTTGCAACGAAATGACTCCAGAACACTTAAAAACCCGCTTGCAACGAAATGACTACAGGACACTTAAAAACCCGCTTGCAATGAAAAGACTCCAGAGCACTTAAAAACCGCTTGCAACGAAATGACTCCAGAGCACTTAAAAACCCGCTTGCAACGAAATGCCTTAAGAGCACTTAAAAACCCGCTTGCAACGAAATGACTCCAGAACACTTAAAAACCCGCTTGCAACGAAAAGACTCCAGAGCACTTAAAAACCCGCTTGCAACGAAATGACTCCAGAGCACTTAAAAACCCGCTTGCAATGTAATGACTCCAGAGCACTTAAAAACCCGCTTGCAACGAAATGACTCCAGAGCACATAAAAACTCGCTTGCAACGAAATGACTCCAGAGCACTTAAAAACCGGCTTGCAACGAAATGACTCCAGAGCACTTAAAAACTCGGTGCAAAGAAATGACTCCAGAGCACTTAAAAACCCGCTTGCAACGAAATGACTCCAGAGCACTTAAAAAACCCGCTTCCAGTTAAATGTCAGAGAAGTATGTAAAAACCCGCTTGCAACGAAATGATTCCAGAGCACTTAAAAGCCCTTTTGCAACGAAATGACTACAGAGCACTTAAAAAACCCGCTTCCAGTTAAATGTCAGAGAAGTATGTAAAAACCCGCTTGCAACGAAATGACTCCAGAGCACTTAAAAACCCGCTTGCAACAAAATGACTCCAGAGCACTTAAAAACCCGCTTGCAACGAAATGACTCCAGAGCACTTAAAAAACCCGCTTCCAGTTAAATGTCAGAGAAGTATGTAAAAACCCGCTTGCAACGAAATGACTCCAGAGCACTTAAAAACCCGCTTGCAACGAAATGACTCCAGAACACTTAAAAACCCGCTTGCAACGAAATGACTCCAGAGCACTTAAAAACCCGCTTGCAACGAAATGACTCCAGAGCACGTAAAAACCCGCTTGCAACGAAATGACTCCAGAGCACTTAAAAACCCGCTTGCAACGAAATGACTCCAGAGCACTTAAAAACCCGCTTGCAACGAAATGACTCCAGGTCACTTAAAAACCCGCTTGCAACGAAATGACTCCAGAGCACTTGAAAACCCGCTTGCAACGAAATGACTCCAGAGTACTTAAAAACCCACTTGCAACGAAATTACTCCAGAACACTTAAAAAACCGCTTGCAACGAAAACACTCCAGAGCACTTAAAAACCCGCTTGCAACGAAATGACTCCAGAGCACTTGAAAACCCGCTTGCAACGAAATGACTCCAGAATACTTAAAAACCCACTTGCAACGAAATTACTCCAGAACACTTAAAAACCCGCTTGCAACGAAATGACTCCAGAGTACTTAAAAACCCGCTTGCAACGAAATACCTCCAGAGCACTTAAAAAACCCGCTTGCAACGAAATGACTCCAGAGCACTTAAAAACCCGCTTGCAACGAAATGACTCCAGAGCACTTAAAAACCCGCTTGCAACGAAATGACTCCAGAGCACTTAAAAAACCCGCTTCCAGTTAAATGTCAGAGAAGTATGTAAAAACCCGCTTGCAACGAAATGACTCCAGAGCACGTAAAAACCCGCTTGCAACGAAATGACTCCAGAGTACTTAAAAACCACTTGCAACGAAATGACTCCAGAGCACTTAAAAACCCGCTTGCAACGAAATGACTCCAGAGCACTTAAAAACCCGCTTGCAACGAAATGACTCCAGAGCACTTAAAAACCCGCTTGCAACTAAATGACTCCAGAGCACTTAAAAACCCGCTTGCAACGAAATGACTCCAGAACACTTAAAAACCCGCTTGCAACGAAATGACTCCAGAGCACTTAAAAACCCGCTTGCAACGAAATGACTCCAGAGCACTTAAAAACCCGCTTGCAACGAAATGACTCCAGAGCACTTAAAAACCCGCTTGCAACGAAATGACTCCAGAGCACTTAAAAACCCGCTTGCAACGAAATGACTCCAGAGCACTTAAAAACCCGCTTGCAACGAAATAACTCCAGAGCACTTAAAAACCCGCTTGCAACGAAATGACTCCAGAGCACTTGAAAACCCGCTTGCAACGAAATGACTCCAGAGCACTTAAAAAACCCGCTTCCAGTGAAATGTCTGAGAAGTATGTAAAAACCCGCTTGCAACGAAATGACTCCAGAGCACGTAAAAACCTGCTTGCAACGAAATGACTCCAGAGCACTTAAAAAACCCGCTTCCAGTTAAATGTCAGAGAAGTATGTAAAAACCGGCTTGCAACGAAATGACTCCAGAGCACGTAAAAACCCGCTTGCAACGAAATGACTCCAGAGTACTTAAAAACCCGCTTGCAACGAAATGCCTCCACAGCACTTAAAAAACCCGCTTGCAACGAAATGACTCCAGAGCACTTAAAAACCCGCTTGCAACGAAATGACTCCAGAGCACTTAAAAACCCGCTTGCAACGAAATGACTCCAGAGCACTTAAAAAACCCGCTTCCAGTTAAATGTCAGAGAAGTATGTAAAAACCTGCTTGCAACGAAATGACTCCAGAGCACGTAAAAACCCGCTTGCAACGAAATGACTCCAGAGAACTTAAAAACCCGCTTGCAACGAAATGCCTCCAAAGCACTTAAAAAACCCACTTCCAGTGAAATGTCTGAGAAGTATGTAAAAACCCGCTTGCAACGAAATGACTCCAGAACACGTAAAAACCCGCTTGCAACGAAATGACTCCAGAGCACTTAAAAACCCGCTTGCAACGAAATGACTCCAGAGCACTTAAAAACCCGCTTGCAACGAAATGACTTCAGAGCACTTGAAAACCCGCTTGAAACGAAATGACTCCAGAGCACTTAAAAAACCCGCTTCCAGTTAAATGTCAGAGAAGTATGTAAAAACCCGCTTGCAACGAAATGATTCCAGAGCACGTAAAAACCCACTTGCAAAGAAATGACTCCAGAGTACTTAAAAACACGCTTGCAACGAAATGCCTCCAGAGCACTTAAAAAACCCACTTCCAGTGAAATGTCTGAGAAGTATGTAAAAACCCGCTTGGAACAAAATGACTCCAGAACACGTAAAAACCCACTTGCAACGAAATGACTCCAGAGCACTTAAAAACCCGCTTACAACGAAATGCCTTCAGAGCACTTAAAAACCCGCTTGCAACGAAATGACTCCAGAACACTTAAAAACCCGCTTGCAATGAAAAGGCTCCAGAGCACTTAAAAAGCCGCTTGCAACGAAATGACTCCAGAGCACTTAAAAACCCGCTTGCAACGAAATGACTCTAGAGCACTTAAAAACCCGCTTGCAACGAAATGACTCCAGAGCACTTAAAAAACCCGCTTCCAGTGAAATGTCTGAGAAGTATGTAAAATCCCGCTTGCAACGAAATGACTCCAAAGCACGTAAAAACCCGCTTGCAACGAAATGACTCCAGAGCACTTAAAAAACCTGCTTCCAGTTAAATGTCAGAGAAGTATGTAAAAACCGGCTTCCAACTAAATGACTCCAGAGCACGTAAAATCCCGCTTGCAACGAAATGACTCCAGAGGACTTAAAAACCCGCTTGCAACGAAATGCCTCCAGAGCACTTAAAAAACCCGCTTCCAGTGAAATGTCTGAGAAGTATGTAAAAACCCGCTTGCAACGAAATGACTCCAGAACACGTAAAAACACGCTTGCAACGAAATGACTGCAGAGCACTTAAAAACCCGCTTGCAACGAAATGCCTACAGAGCACTTAAAAAACCCGCTTGCAACTAAATGACTCAAGGGCACTTAAAAACCCGCTTGCAACGAAATGACTCCAGAGCACTTAAAAACCCGCTTGCAACGAAATGACTCCAAGGCACTAAAACCCGCTTGCAACGAAATGACTCCAGAGCACTTAAAAACCCGCTTGCAACGAAATGACTCCAGAGCACTTAAAAACCCGCTTGCAACGAAATGACTTCAGAGCACTTAAAAACCCATTTGCAACGAAATGACTCCAATCCACTTAAAAACCCGCTTGCAACGAAATGACTCCAGAGCACTTAAAAAACCGCTTGCAACGAAATGACTCCAGAGCACTTAAAAACCCGCTTGCAACGAAATGACTCCAGAGTACTTAAAAACCCGCTTGCAACGAAATGACTCCAGAGCACTTAAAAACCCGCTTGCAGCGAAATGCCTACAGAGCACTTAAAAAACCCGCTTGCAACGAAATGACTCCAGAGCACTTAAAAACCCGCTTGCAACGAAATGACTCCAGAGCACTTAAAAATCCGCTTGCAACGAAATGACTCCAGAGCACTTAAGAAACCCGCTTCCAGTTAAATGTCAGAGAAGTATGTAAAAACCCGCTAGCAACGAAATGACTCCAGAGCACGTAAAAACCCGCTTGCAACGAAATGACTCCAGAGTACTTAAAAACCCCCTTGCAACGAAATGCCTCCAAAGCACTTAAAAAACCCGCTTCCAGTGAAATGTCTGAGAAGTATGTAAAAACCCGCTTGCAACGAAATGACTCCAGAACACGTAAAAACACGCTTGCAACGAAATGACTGCAGAGCACTTAAAAACCCGCTTGCAACGAAATGCCTACAGAGCACTTAAAAAACCCGCTTGCAACTAAATGACTCCAGGGCACTTAAAAACCCGCTTGCAACGAAATGACTCCAGAGCACTTAAAAACCCGCTTGCAACGAAATGACTCCAAGGCACTAAAACCCGCTTGCAACGAAATGACTCCAGAGCACTTAAAAACCCGCTTGCAACGAAATGACTCCAGAGCACTTAAAAACCCGCTTGCAACGAAATGACTTCAGAGCACTTAAAAACCCATTTGCAACGAAATGACTCCAATCCACTTAAAAACCCGCTTGCAACGAAATGACTCCAGAGCACTTAAAAAACCGCTTGCAACGAAATGACTCCAGAGCACTTAAAAACCCGCTTGCAACGAAATGACTCCAGAGTACTTAAAAACCCGCTTGCAACGAAATGACTCCAGAGCACTTAAAAACCCGATTGCAACGAAATGCCTATAGAGCACTTAAAAAACCCGCTTGCAACGAAATGACTCCAGAGCACTTAAAAACCCGCTTGCAACGAAATGACTCCAGAGCACTTAAAAATCCGCTTGCAACGAAATGACTCCAGAGCACTTAAAAAACCCGCTTCCAGTTAAATGTCAGAGAAGTATGTAAAAACCCGCTAGCAACGAAATGACTCCAGAGCACGTAAAAACCCGCTTGCAACGAAATGACTCCAGAGTACTTAAAAACCCCCTTGCAACGAAATGCCTCCAAAGCACTTAAAAAACCCGCTTCCAGTGAAATGTCTGAGAAGTATGTAAAAACCCGCTTGCAACGAAATGACTCCAGAACACGTAAAAACCCGCTTGCAACGAAATGACTCCGGAGCACTTAAAAACCCGCTTACAACGAAATGCCTTCTGAGCACTTAAAAACCCGCTTGCAACGAAATGACTCCAGAACACTTAAAAACCCGCTTGCAACGAAATGACTACAGGACACTTAAAAACCCGCTTGCAATGAAAAGACTCCAGAGCACTTAAAAACCGCTTGCAACGAAATGACTCCAGAGCACTTAAAAACCCGCTTGCAACGAAATGCCTTAAGAGCACTTAAAAACCCGCTTGCAACGAACTGACTCCAGAACACTTAAAAACCCGCTTGCAACGAAAAGACTCCAGAGCACTTAAAAACCCGCTTGCAACGAAATGACTCCAGAGCACTTAAAAACCCGCTGGCAACGAAATAACTCCAGAGCACTTAAAAACCCGCTTGCAACGAAATGACTCCAGAGCACTTGAAAACCCGCTTGCAACGAAATGACTCCAGAGCACTTAAAAAACCCGCTTCCAGTGAAATGTCTGAGAAGTATGTAAAAACCCGCTTGCAACGAAATGACTCCAGAGCACGTAAAAACCTGCTTGCAACGAAATGACTCCAGAGCACTTAAAAAACCCGCTTCCAGTTAAATGTCAGAGAAGTATGTAAAAACTGGCTTGCAACGAAATGACTCCAGAGCACGTAAAAACCCGCTTGCAACGAAATGACTCCAGAGTACTTAAAAACCCGCTTGCAACGAAATGCCTCCACAGCACTTAAAAAACCCGCTTGCAACGAAATGACTCCAGAGCACTTAAAAACCCGCTTGCAACGAAATGACTCCAGAGCACTTAAAAACCCGCTTGCAACGAAATGACTCCAGAGCACTTAAAAAACCCGCTTCCAGTTAAATGTCAGAGAAGTATGTAAAAACCTGCTTGCAACGAAATGACTCCAGAGCACGTAAAAACCCGCTTGCAACGAAATGACTCCAGAGAACTTAAAAACCCGCTTGCAACGAAATGCCTCCAAAGCACTTAAAAAACCCACTTCCAGTGAAATGTCTGAGAAGTATGTAAAAACCCGCTTGCAACGAAATGACTCCAGAACACGTAAAAACCCGCTTGCAATGAAATGACTCCAGAGCACTTAAAAACCCGCTTGCAACGAAATGACTCCAGAGCACTTAAAAACCCGCTTGCAACGAAATGACTCCAGAGCACTTGAAAACCCGCTTGAAACGAAATGACTCCAGAGCACTTAAAAAACCCGCTTCCAGTGAAATGTCTGAGAAGTATGTAAAAACCCGCTTGCAACGAAATGACTCCAGAGCACGTAAAAACCCGCTTGCAACGAAATGACTCCAGAGCACTTAAAAAACCCGCTTCCAGTTAAATGTCAGAGAAGTATGTAAAAACCCGCTTGCAACGAAATGATTCCAGAGCACGTAAAAACCCACTTGCAAAGAAATGACTCCAGAGTACTTAAAAACACGCTTGCAACGAAATGCCTCCAGAGCACTTAAAAAACCCACTTCCAGTGAAATGTCTGAGAAGTATGTAAAAACCCGCTTGGAACAAAATGACTCCAGAACACGTAAAAACCCACTTGCAACGAAATGACTCCAGAGCACTTAAAAACCCGCTTACAACGAAATGCCTTCAGAGCACTTAAAAACCCGCTTGCAACGAAATGACTCCAGAACACTTAAAAACCCGCTTGCAATGAAAAGGCTCCAGAGCACTTAAAAAGCCGCTTGCAACGAAATGACTCCAGAGCACTTAAAAACCCGCTTGCAACGAAATGACGCCAGAGCACTTAAAAACCCGCTTGCAACGAAATGACTCCAGAGCACTTAAAAAACCCGCTCCCAGTGAAATGTATGAGAAGTATGTAAAAACCCGCTTGCAACGAAATGACTCCAAAGCACGTAAAAACCCGCTTGCAACGAAATGACTCCAGAGCACTTAAAAAACCTGCTTCCAGTTAAATGTCAGAGAAGTATGTAAAAACCGGCTTCCAACTAAATGACTCCAGAGCACGTAAAAACACGCTTGCAACGAAATGACTGCAGAGCACTTAAAAACCCGCTTGCAACGAAATGCCTACAGAGCACTTAAAAAACCCGCTTGCAACGAAATGACTCCAGGGCACTTAAAAACCCACTTGCAACGAAATGCCTCCAGAGCACTTAAAAAACCCGCTTCCAGTGAAATGTCTGAGAAGTATGTAAAAACCCGCTTGCAACGAAATGACTCCAGAACACGTAAAAACACGCTTGCAACGAAATGACTGCAGAGCACTTAAAAACCCGCTTGCAACGAAATGCCTACAGAGCACTTAAAAAACCCGCTTGCAACGAAATGACTCCAGGGCACTTAAAAACCCGCTTGCAACGAAATGACTCCAGGGCACTTAAAAACCCGCTTGCAACGAAATGCCTCCAGAGCACTTAAAAAACCCGCTTCCAATGAAATGTCTGAGAAGTATGTAAAAACCCGCTTGCAACGAAATGACTCCAGAACACGTAAAAACACGCTTGCAACGAAATGACTGCAGAGCACTTAAAAACCCGCTTGCAACGAAATGCCTACAGAGCACTTAAAAAACCCGCTTGCAACGAAATGACTCCAGGGCACTTAAAAACCCGCTTGCAACGAAATGACTCCAGAGCACTTAAAAACCCGCTTGCAACGAAATGACTCCAAGGCACTAAAACCCGCTTGCAACGAAATGACTCCAGAGCACTTAAAAACCCGCTTGCAACGAAATGACTCCAGAGCACTTAAAAACCCGCTTGCAACGAAATGACTTCAGAGCACTTAAAAACCCATTTGCAACGAAATGACTCCAATCCACTTAAAAACCCGCTTGCAACGAAATGACTCCAGAGCACTTAAAAAACCGCTTGCAACGAAATGACTCCAGAGCACTTAAAAACCCACTTGCAACGAAATGACTCCAGAGTACTTAAAAACCCGCTTGCAACGAAATGACTCCAGAGCACTTAAAAACCCGCTTGCAACGAAATGCCTACAGAGCACTTAAAAAACCCGCTTGCAACGAAATGACTCCAGAGCACTTAAAAACCCGCTTGCAACGAAATGACTCCAGAGCACTTAAAAATCCGCTTGCAACGAAATGACTCCAGAGCACTTAAAAAACCCGCTTCCAGTTAAATGTCAGAGAAGTATGTAAAAACCCGCTAGCAACGAAATGACTCCAGAGCACGTAAAAACCCGCTTGCAACGAAATGACTCCAGAGTACTTAAAAACCCCCTTGCAACGAAATGCCTCCAAAGCACTTAAAAAACCCGCTTCCAGTGAAATGTCTGAGAAGTATGTAAAAACCCGCTTGCAACGAAATGACTCCAGAACACGTAAAAACCCGCTTGCAACGAAATGACTCCGGAGCACTTAAAAACCCGCTTACAACGAAATGCCTTCTGAGCACTTAAAAACCCGCTTGCAACGAAATGACTCCAGAACACTTAAAAACCCGCTTGCAACGAAATGACTACAGGACACTTAAAAACCTGCTTGCAATGAAAAGACTCCAGAGCACTTAAAAACCGCTTGCAACGAAATGACTCCAGAGCACTTAAAAACCCGCTTGCAACGAAATGCCTTAAGAGCACTTAAAAACCCGCTTGCAACGAAATGACTCCAGAACACTTAAAAACCCGCTTGCAACGAAAAGACTCCAGAGCACTTAAAAACCCGCTTGCAATGAAATGACTCCAGAGCACTTAAAAACCCGCTGGCAACGAAATAACTCCAGAGCACTTAAAAACTCGCTTGCAACGAAATGACTCCAGAGCACTTGAAAACCCGCTTGCAACGAAATGACTCCAGAGCACTTAAAAAACCCGCTTCCAGTGAAATGTCTGAGAAGTATGTAAAAACTCGCTTGCAACGAAATGACTCCAGAGCACGTAAGAACCTGCTTGCAACGAAATGACTCCAGAGCACTTAAAAAACCCGCTTCCAGTTAAATGTCAGAGAAGTATGTAAAAACTGGCTTGCAACGAAATGACTCCAGAGCACGTAAAAACCCGCTTGCAACGAAATGACTCCAGAGTACTTAAAAACCCGCTTGCAACGAAATGCCTCCACAGCACTTAAAAAACCCGCTTGCAACGAAATGACTCCAGAGCACTTAAAAACCCGCTTGCAACGAAATGACTCCAGAGCACTTAAAAACCCGCTTGCAACGAAATGACTCCAGAGCACTTAAAAAACCTGCTTCCAGTTAAATGTCAGAGAAGTATGTAAAAACCTGCTTGCAACGAAATGACTCCAGAGCACGTAAAAACCCGCTTGCAACGAAATGACTCCAGAGAACTTAAAAACCCGCTTGCAACGAAATGCCTCCAAAGCACTTAAAAAACCCACTTCCAGTGAAATGTCTGAGAAGTATGTAAAAACCCGCTTGCAACGAAATGACTCCAGAACACGTAAAAACCCGCTTGCAACGAAATGACTCCAGAGCACTTAAAAACCCGCTTGCAACAAAATGACTCCAGAGCACATAAAAACCCGCTTTCAACGAAATGACTCCTGAGCACTTAAAAAACCCGCTTGAAACGAAATGACTCCAGAGCACTTAAAAAACCCGCTTCCAGTGAAATGTCTGAGAAGTATGTAAAAACCCGCTTGCAACGAAATGACTCCAGAGCACGTAAAAACCCGCTTGCAACGAAATGACTCCAGAGCACTTAAAAAACCCGCTTCCAGTTAAATGTCAGAGAAGTATGTAAAAACCCGCTTGCAACGAAATGATTCCAGAGCACGTAAAAACCCACTTGCAAAGAAATGACTCCAGAGTACTTAAAAACACGCTTGCAACGAAATGCCTCCAGAGCACTTAAAAAACCCACTTACAGTGAAATGTCTGAGAAGTATGTAAAAACCCGCTTGGAACAAAATGACTCCAGAACACGTAAAAACCCACTTGCAACGAAATGACTCCAGAGCACTTAAAAACCCGCTTACAACGAAATGCCTTCAGAGCACTTAAAAACCCGCTTGCAACGAAATGACTCCAGAACACTTAAAAACCCGCTTGCAATGAAAAGGCTCCAGAGCACTTAAAAAGCCGCTTGCAACGAAATGACTCCAGAGCACTTAAAAACCCGCTTGCAACGAAATGACTCCAGAGCACTTAAAAACCCGCTTGCAACGAAATGACTCCAGAGCACTTAAAAAACCCGCTTCCAGTGAAATGTCTGAGAAGTATGTAAAAACCCGCTTGCAACGAAATGACTCCAAAGCACGTAAAAACCCGCTTGCAACGAAATTACTCCAGAGCACTTAAAAAACCTGCTTCCAGTTAAATGTCAGAGAAGTATGTAAAAACCGGCTTCCAACTAAATGACTCCAGAGCACGTAAAATCCCGCTTGCAACGAAATGACTCCAGAGTACTTAAAAACCCGCTTGCAACGAAATGCCTCCAGAGCACTTAAAAAACCCGCTTCCAGTGAAATGTCTGAGATGTATGTAAAAACCCGCTTGCAACGAAATGACTCCAGAACACGTAAAAACACGCTTGCAACGAAATGACTGCAGAGCACTTAAAAACCCGCTTGCAACGAAATGCCTACAGAGCACTTAAAAAACCCGCTTGCAACGAAATGACTCCAGGGCACTTAAAAACCCGCTTGCAACGAAATGACTCCAGAGCACTTGAAAACCCGCTTGCAACGAAATGACTCCAGAGCACTTAAAAAACCCGCTTCCAGTGAAATGTCTGAGAAGTATGTAAAAACCCGCTTGCAACGAAATGACTCCAGAGCACGTAAAAACCTGCTTGCAACGAAATGACTCCAGAGCACTTAAAAAACCCGCTTCCAGTTAAATGTCAGAGAAGTATGTAAAAACTGGCTTGCAACGAAATGACTCCAGAGCACGTAAAAACCCGCTTGCAACGAAATGACTCCAGAGTACTTAAAAACCCGCTTGCAACGAAATGCCTCCACAGCACTTAAAAAACCCGCTTGCAACGAAATGACTCCAGAGCACTTAAAAACCCGCTTGCAACGAAATGACTCCAGAGCACTTAAAAACCCGCTTGCAACGAAATGACTCCAGAGCACTTAAAAAACCCGCTTCCAGTTAAATGTCAGAGAAGTATGTAAAAACCTGCTTGCAACGAAATGACTCCAGAGCACGTAAAAACCCGCTTGCAACGAAATGACTCCAGAGAACTTAAAAACCCGCTTGCAACGAAATGCCTCCAAAGCACTTAAAAAACCCACTTCCAGTGAAATGTCTGAGAAGTATGTAAAAACCCGCTTGCAACGAAATGACTCCAGAACACGTAAAAACCCGCTTGCAATGGAATGACTCCAGAGCACTTAAAAACCCGCTTGCAACGAAATGACTCCAGAGCACTTAAAAACCTGCTTGCAACGAAATGACTCCAGAGCACTTGAAAACCCGCTTGAAACGAAATGACTCCAGAGCACTTAAAAAACCCGCTTCCAGTGAAATGTCTGAGAAGTATGTAAAAACCCGCTTGCAACGAAATGACTCCAGAGCACGTAAAAACCCGCTTGCAACGAAATGACTCCAGAGCACTTAAAAAACCCGCTTCCAGTTAAATGTCAGAGAAGTACGTAAAAACCCGCTTGCAACGAAATGATTCCAGAGCACGTAAAAACCCACTTGCAAAGAAATGACTCCAGAGTACTTAAAAACACGCTTGCAACGAAATGCCTCCAGAGCACTTAAAAAACCCACTTCCAGTGAAATGTCTGAGAAGTATGTAAAAACCCGCTTGGAACAAAATGACTCCAGAACACGTAAAAACCCACTTGCAACGAAATGACTCCAGAGCACTTAAAAACCCGCTTACAACGAAATGCCTTCAGAGCACTTAAAAACCCGCTTGCAACGAAATGACTCCAGAACACTTAAAAACCCGCTTGCAATGAAAAGGCTCCAGAGCACTTAAAAAGCCGCTTGCAACGAAATGACTCCAGAGCACTTAAAAACCCGCTTGCAACGAAATGACTCCAGAGCACTTAAAAACCCGCTTGCAACGAAATGACTCCAGAGCACTTAAAAAACCCGCTTACAGTGAAATGTATGAGAAGTATGTAAAAACCCGCTTGCAACGAAATGACTCCAAAGCACGTAAAAACCCGCTTGCAACGAAATGACTCCAGAGCACTTAAAAAACCTGCTTCCAGTTAAATGTCAGAGAAGTATGTAAAAACCGGCTTCCAACTAAATGACTCCAGAGCACGTAAAAACACGCTTGCAACGAAATGACTGCAGAGCACTTAAAAACCCGCTTGCAACGAAATGCCTACAGAGCACTTAAAAAACCCGCTTGCAACGAAATGACTCCAGGGCACTTAAAAACCCGCTTGCAACGAAATGCCTCCAGAGCACTTAAAAAACCCGCTTCCAGTGAAATGTCTGAGAAGTATGTAAAAACCCGCTTGCAACGAAATGACTCCAGAACACGTAAAAACACGCTTGCAACGAAATGACTGCAGAGCACTTAAAAACCCGCTTGCAACGAAATGCCTACAGAGCACTTAAAAAACCCGCTTGCAACGAAATGACTCCAGGGCACTTAAAAACCCGCTTGCAACGAAATGACTCCAGGGCACTTAAAAACCCGCTTGCAACGAAATGCCTCCAGAGCACTTAAAAAACCCGCTTCCAGTGAAATGTCTGAGAAGTATGTAAAAACCCGCTTGCAACGAAATGACTCCAGAAGACGTAAAAACACGCTTGCAACGAAATGACTGCAGAGCACTTAAAAACCCGCTTGCAACGAAATGCCTACAGAGCACTTAAAAAACCCGCTTGCAACGAAATGACTCCAGGGCACTTAAAAACCCGCTTGCAACGAAATGACTCCAGAGCACTTAAAAACCCGCTTGCAACGAAATGACTCCAAGGCACTAAAACCCGCTTGCAACGAAATGACTCCAGAGCACTTAAAAACCCGCTTGCAACGAAATGACTCCAGAGCACTTAAAAACCCGCTTGCAACGAAATGACTTCAGAGCACTTAAAAACCCATTTGCAACGAAATGACTCCAATCCACTTAAAAACCCGCTTGCAACGAAATGACTCCAGAGCACTTAAAAACCCACTTGCAACGAAATGACTCCAGAGCACTTAAAAACCCACTTGCAACGAAATGACTCCAGAGTACTTAAAAACCCGCTTGCAACGAAATGACTCCAGAGCACTTAAAAACCCGCTTGCAACGAAATGCCTACAGAGCACTTAAAAAACCCGCTTGCAACGAAATGACTCCAGAGCACTTAAAAACCCGCTTGCAACGAAATGACTCCAGAGCACTTAAAAATCCGCTTGCAACGAAATGACTCCAGAGCACTTAAAAAACCCGCTTCCAGTTAAATGTCAGAGAAGTATGTAAAAACCCGCTAGCAACGAAATGACTCCAGAGCACGTAAAAACCCGCTTGCAACGAAATGACTCCAGAGTACTTAAAAACCCCCTTGCAACGAAATGCCTCCAAAGCACTTAAAAAACCCGCTTCCAGTGAAATGTCTGAGAAGTATGTAAAAACCCGCTTGCAACGAAATGACTCCAGAACACGTAAAAACCCGCTTGCAACGAAATGACTCCGGAGCACTTAAAAACCCGCTTACAACGAAATGCCTTCTGAGCACTTAAAAACCCGCTTGCAACGAAATGACTCCAGAACACTTAAAAACCCGCTTGCAACGAAATGACTACAGGACACTTAAAAACCCGCTTGCAATGAAAAGACTCCAGAGCACTTAAAAACCGCTTGCAACGAAATGACTCCAGAGCACTTAAAAACCCGCTTGCAACGAAATGCCTTAAGAGCACTTAAAAACCCGCTTGCAACGAAATGACTCCAGAACACTTAAAAACCCGCTTGCAACGAAAAGACTCCAGAGCACTTAAAAACCCGCTTGCAATGAAATGACTCCAGAGCACTTAAAAACCCGCTGGCAACGAAATAACTCCAGAGCACTTAAAAACTCGCTTGCAACGAAATGACTCCAGAGCACTTGAAAACCCGCTTGCAACGAAATGACTCCAGAGCACTTAAAAAACCCGCTTCCAGTGAAATGTCTGAGAAGTATGTAAAAACTCGCTTGCAACGAAATGACTCCAGAGCACGTAAGAACCTGCTTGCAACGAAATGACTCCAGAGCACTTAAAAAACCCGCTTCCAGTTAAATGTCAGAGAAGTATGTAAAAACTGGCTTGCAACGAAATGACTCCAGAGCACGTAAAAACCCGCTTGCAACGAAATGACTCCAGAGTACTTAAAAACCCGCTTGCAACGAAATGCCTCCACAGCACTTAAAAAACCCGCTTGCAACGAAATGACTCCAGAGCACTTAAAAACCCGCTTGCAACGAAATGACTCCAGAGCACTTAAAAACCCGCTTGCAACGAAATGACTCCAGAGCACTTAAAAAACCTGCTTCCAGTTAAATGTCAGAGAAGTATGTAAAAACCTGCTTGCAACGAAATGACTCCAGAGCACGTAAAAACCCGCTTGCAACGAAATGACTCCAGAGCACTTAAAAACCCGCTTGCAACGAAATGCCTTAAGAGCACTTAAAAACCCGCTTGCAACGAAATGACTCCAGAACACTTAAAAACCCGCTTGCAACGAAAAGACTCCAGAGCACTTAAAAACCCGCTTGCAATGAAATGACTCCAGAGCACTTAAAAACCCGCTGGCAACGAAATAACTCCAGAGCACTTAAAAACTCGCTTGCAACGAAATGACTCCAGAGCACTTGAAAACCCGCTTGCAACGAAATGACTCCAGAGCACTTAAAAAACCCGCTTCCAGTGAAATGTCTGAGAAGTATGTAAAAACTCGCTTGCAACGAAATGACTCCAGAGCACGTAAGAACCTGCTTGCAACGAAATGACTCCAGAGCACTTAAAAAACCCGCTTCCAGTTAAATGTCAGAGAAGTATGTAAAAACTGGCTTGCAACGAAATGACTCCAGAGCACGTAAAAACCCGCTTGCAACGAAATGACTCCAGAGTACTTAAAAACCCGCTTGCAACGAAATGCCTCCACAGCACTTAAAAAACCCGCTTGCAACGAAATGACTCCAGAGCACTTAAAAACCCGCTTGCAACGAAATGACTCCAGAGCACTTAAAAACCCGCTTGCAACGAAATGACTCCAGAGCACTTAAAAAACCTGCTTCCAGTTAAATGTCAGAGAAGTATGTAAAAACCTGCTTGCAACGAAATGACTCCAGAGCACGTAAAAACCCGCTTGCAACGAAATGACTCCAGAGAACTTAAAAACCCGCTTGCAACGAAATGCCTCCAAAGCACTTAAAAAACCCACTTCCAGTGAAATGTCTGAGAAGTATGTAAAAACCCGCTTGCAACGAAATGACTCCAGAACACGTAAAAACCCGCTTGCAACGAAATGACTCCAGAGCACTTAAAAACCCGCTTGCAACAAAATGACTCCAGAGCACATAAAAACCCGCTTGCAACGAAATGACTCCTGAGCACTTGAAAACCCGCTTGAAACGAAATGACTCCAGAGCACTTAAAAAACCCGCTTCCAGTGAAATGTCTGAGAAGTATGTAAAAACCCGCTTGCAACGAAATGACTCCAGAGCACGTAAAAACCCGCTTGCAACGAAATGACTCCAGAGCACTTAAAAAACCCGCTTCCAGTTAAATGTCAGAGAAGTATGTAAAAACCCGCTTGCAACGAAATGATTCCAGAGCACGTAAAAACCCACTTGCAAAGAAATGACTCCAGAGTACTTAAAAACCCGCTTGCAACGAAATGCCTCCAGAGCACTTAAAAAACCCACTTCCAGTGAAATGTCTGAGAAGTATGTAAAAACCCGCTTGGAACAAAATGACTCCAGAACACGTAAAAACCCACTTGCAACGAAATGACTCCAGAGCACTTAAAAACCCGCTTACAACGAAATGCCTTCAGAGCACTTAAAAACCCGCTTGCAACGAAATGACTCCAGAACACTTAAAAACCCGCTTGCAATGAAAAGGCTCCAGAGCACTTAAAAAGCCGCTTGCAACGAAATGACTCCAGAGCACTTAAAAACCCGCTTGCAACGAAATGACTCCAGAGCACTTAAAAACCCGCTTGCAACGAAATGACTCCAGAGCACTTAAAAAACCTGCTTCCAGTGAAATGTCTGAGAAGTATGTAAAAACCCGCTTGCAACGAAATGACTCCAAAGCACGTAAAAACCCGCTTGCAACGAAATGACTCCAGAGCACTTAAAAAACCTGCTTCCAGTTAAATGTCAGAGAAGTATGTAAAAACCGGCTTCCAACTAAATGACTCCAGAGCACGTAAAATCCCGCTTGCAACGAAATGACTCCAGAGTACTTAAAAACCCGCTTGCAACGAAATGCCTCCAGAGCACTTAAAAAACCCGCTTCCAGTGAAATGTCTGAGAAGTATGTAAAAACCCGCTTGCAACGAAATGACTCCAGAACACGTAAAAACACGCTTGCAACGAAATGACTGCAGAGCACTTAAAAACCCGCTTGCAACGAAATGCCTACAGAGCACTTAAAAAACCCGCTTGCAACGAAATGACTCCAGGGCACTTAAAAACCCGCTTGCAACGAAATGACTCCAGAGCACTTAAAAACCCGCTTGCAACGAAATGACTCCAAGGCACTAAAACCCGCTTGCAACGAAATGACTCCAGAGCACTTAAAAACCCGCTTGCAACGAAATGACTCCAGAGCACTTAAAAACCTGCTTGCAACGAAATGACTTCAGAGCACTTAAAAACCCATTTGCAACGAAATGCCTCCAATCCACTTAAAAACCCGCTTGCAACGAAATGACTCCAGAGCACTTAAAAAACCGCTTGCAACGAAATGACTCCAGAGCACTTAAAAACCCGCTTGCAACGAAATGACTCCAGAGTACTTAAAAACCCGCTTGCAACGAAATGACTCCAGAGCACTTAAAAACCCGCTTGCAACGAAATGCCTACAGAGCACTTAAAAAACCCGCTTGCAACGAAATGACTCCAGAGCACTTAAAAACCCGCTTGCAACGAAATGACTCCAGAGCACTTAAAAATCCGCTTGCAACGAAATGACTCCAGAGCACTTAAAAAACCCGCTTCCAGTTAAATGTCAGAGAAGTATGTAAAAACCCGCTAGCAACGAAATGACTCCAGAGCACGTAAAAACCCGCTTGCAACGAAATGACTCCAGAGTACTTAAAAACCCCCTTGCAACGAAATGCCTCCAAAGCACTTAAAAAACCCGCTTCCAGTGAAATGTCTGAGAAGTATGTAAAAACCTGCTTGCAACGAAATGACTCCAGAACACGTAAAAACCCGCTTGCAACGAAATGACTCCGGAGCACTTAAAAACCCGCTTACAACGAAATGCCTTCTGAGCACTTAAAAACCCGCTTGCAACGAAATGACTCCAGAACACTTAAAAACCCGCTTGCAACGAAATGACTACAGGACACTTAAAAACCCGCTTGCAATGAAAAGACTCCAGAGCACTTAAAAACCGCTTGCAACGAAATGACTCCAGAGCACTTAAAAACCCGCTTGCAACGAAATGCCTTAAGAGCACTTAAAAACCCGCTTGCAACGAAATGACTCCAGAACACTTAAAAACCCGCTTGCAACGAAAAGACTCCAGAGCACTTAAAAACCCGCTTGCAACGAAATGACTCCAGAGCACTTAAAAACCCGCTTGCAACGAAATGACTCCAGAGCACTTAAAAACCCGCTTGCAACGAAATGACTCCAGAGCACTTAAAAACCCGCTTGCAACGAAATGACTCCAGGTCACTTAAAAACCCGCTTGCAACGAAATGACTCCAGAGCACTTGAAAACCCGCTTGCAACGAAATGACTCCAGAGTACTTAAAAACCCACTTGCAACGAAATTACTCCAGAACACTTAAAAACCTGCTTGCAACGAAAAGACTCCAGAGCACTTAAAAACCCGCTTGCAACGAAATGACTCCAGAGCACTTAAAAACCCACTTGCAACGAAATGACTCCAGAGCACTTAAAAACCCGCTTGCAACGAAATGACTCCAGAGCACTTAAAAACCCGCTTGCAACGAAAAGACTCCAGAGCACTTAAAAACCCGCTTGCAACGAAATGACTCCAGAGTACTTAAAAACCCGCTTGCAACGAAATACCTCCAGAGCACTTAAAAAACCCGCTTGCAACGAAATGACTCCAGAGCACTTAAAAACACGCTTGCAACGAAATGACTCCAGAGCACTTAAAAACCCGCTTGCAACGAAATGACTCCAGAGCACTTAAAAAACCCGCTTCCAGTTAAATGTCAGAGAAGTATGTAAAAACCCGCTTGCAACGAAATGACTCCAGAGCACGTAAAAACCCGCTTGCAACGAAATGACTCCAGAGTACTTAAAAACCGCTTGCAACGAAATGACTCCAGAGCACTTAAAAACCCGCTTGCAACGAAATGACTCCAGAGCACTTAAAAACCCGCTTGCAACGAAATGACTCCAGAGCACTTAAAAACCCGCTTGCAACGAAATGAATCCAGAGCACTTGAAAACCCGCTTGCAACGAAATGACTCCAGAGCACTTAAAAAACCCGCTTCCAGTGAAATGTCTGAGAAGTATGTAAAAACCCGCTTGCAACGAAATGACTCCAGAGCACGTAAAAACCCGCTTGCAACGAAATGACTCCAGAGCACTTAAAAAACCCGCTTCCAGTTAAATGTCAGAGAAGTATGTAAAAACCGGCTTGCAACGAAATGACTCCAGAGCACGTAAAAACCCGCTTGCAACGAAATGACTCCAGAGTACTTAAAAACCCGCTTGCATCGAAATGCCTCCAAAGCACTTAAAAAACCCGCTTGCAACGAAATGACTCCAGAGCACTTAAAAACCCGCTTGCAACGAAATGACTCCAGAGCACTTAAAAACCCGCTTGCAACGAAATGACTCCAGAGCACTTAAAAAACCCGCTTCCAGTTAAATGTCAGAGAAGTATGTAAAAACCTGCTTGCAACGAAATGACTCCAGAGCACGTAAAAACCCGATTGCAACGAAATGACTCCAGAGAACTTAAAAACCCGCTTGCAACAAAATGCCTCCAAAGCACTTAAAAAACCCACTTCCAGTGAAATGTCTGAGAAGTATGTAAAAACCCGCTTGCAACGAAATGACTCCAGAACACGTAAAAACCCGCTTGCAACGAAATGACTCCAGAGCACTTAAAAACCCGCTTGCAACGAAATGACTCCAGAGCACTTAAAAACCCGCTTGCAACGAAATGACTCCAGAGCACTTGAAAACCCGCTTGAAACGAAATGACTCCAGAGCACTTAAAAAACCTGCTTCCAGTGAAATGTCTGAGAAGTATGTAAAAACCCGCTTGCAACGAAATGACTCCAGAGCACGTAAAAACCCGCTTGCAACGAAATGACTCCAGAGCACTTAAAAAACCCGCTTCCAGTTAAATGTCAGAGAAGTATGTAAAAACCCGCTTGAAATGAAATGATTCCAGAGCACGTAAAAACCCACTTGCAAAGAAATGACTCCAGAGTACTTAAAAACACGCTTGCAACGAAATGCCTCCAGAGCACTTAAAAAACCCACTTCCAGTGAAATGTCTGAGAAGTATGTAAAAACCCGCTTGGAACAAAATTACTCCAGAACACGTAAAAACCCGCTTGCAACGAAATGACTCCAGAGCACTTAAAAACCCGCTTACAACGAAATGCCTTCAGAGCACTTAAAAACCCGCTTGCAACGAAAAGACTCCAGAGCACTTAAAAACCCGCTTGCAACGAAATGACTCCAGAGCACTTAAAAACCCGCTTGCAACGAAATGACTCCAGAGCACTTAAAAACCCGCTTGCAACGAAATGACTCCAGAGCACTTAAAAACCCGCTTGCAACGAAAAGACTCCAGAGCACTTAAAAACCCGCTTGCAACGAAATGACTCCAGAGCACTTGAAAACCCGCTTGCAACGAAATGACTCCAGAGTACTTAAAAACCCACTTGCAACGAAATTACTCCAGAACACTTAAAAACCTGCTTGCAACGAAAAGACTCCAGAGCACTTAAAAACCCGCTTGCAACGAAATGACTCCAGAGCACTTAAAAACCCACTTGCAACGAAATGACTCCAGAGCACTTAAAAACCCGCTTGCAACGAAATGACTCCAGAGCACTTAAAAAACCCGCTTCCAGTTAAATGTCAGAGAAGTATGTAAAAACCCGCTTGCAACGAAATGACTCCAGAGCACGTAAAAACCCGCTTGCAACGAAATGACTCCAGAGTACTTAAAAACCGCTTGCAACGAAATGACTCCAGAGCACTTAAAAACCCACTTGCAAAGAAATGACTCCAGAGTACTTAAAAACACGCTTGCAACGAAATGCCTCCAGAGCACTTAAAAAACCCACTTCCAGTGAAATGTCTGAGAAGTATGTAAAAACCCGCTTGGAACAAAATGACTCCAGAACACGTAAAAACCCACTTGCAACGAAATGACTCCAGAGCACTTAAAAACCCGCTTACAACGAAATGCCTTCAGAGCACTTAAAAACCCGCTTGCAACGAAATGACTCCAGAACACTTAAAAACCCGCTTGCAATGAAAAGGCTCCAGAGCACTTAAAAAGCCGCTTGCAACGAAATGACTCCAGAGCACTTAAAAACCCGCTTGCAACGAAATGACTCCAGAGCACTTAAAAACCCGCTTGCAACGAAATGACTCCAGAGCACTTAAAAAACCCGCTTCCAGTGAAATGTATGAGAAGTATGTAAAAACCCGCTTGCAACGAAATGACTCCAAAGCACGTAAAAACCCGCTTGCAACGAAATGACTCCAGAGCACTTAAAAAACCTGCTTCCAGTTAAATGTCAGAGAAGTATGTAAAAACCGGCTTCCAACTAAATGACTCCAGAGCACGTAAAAACACGCTTGCAACGAAATGACTGCAGAGCACTTAAAAACCCGCTTGCAACGAAATGCCTACAGAGCACTTAAAAAACCCGCTTGCAACGAAATGACTCCAGGGCACTTAAAAACCCGCTTGCAACGAAATGCCTCCAGAGCACTTAAAAAACCCGCTTCCAGTGAAATGTCTGAGAAGTATGTAAAAACCCGCTTGCAACGAAATGACTCCAGAACACGTAAAAACACGCTTGCAACGAAATGACTGCAGAGCACTTAAAAACCCGCTTGCAACGAAATGCCTACAGAGCACTTAAAAAACCCGCTTGCAACGAAATGACTCCAGGGCACTTAAAAACCCGCTTGCAACGAAATGACTCCAGGGCACTTAAAAACCCGCTTGCAACGAAATGCCTCCAGAGCACTTAAAAAACCCGCTTCCAGTGAAATGTCTGAGAAGTATGTAAAAACCCGCTTGCAACGAAATGACTCCAGAACACGTAAAAACACGCTTGCAACGAAATGACTGCAGAGCACTTAAAAACCCGCTTGCAACGAAATGCCTACAGAGCACTTAAAAAACCCGCTTGCAACGAAATGACTCCAGGGCACTTAAAAACCCGCTTGCAACGAAATGACTCCAGAGCACTTAAAAACCCGCTTGCAACGAAATGACTCCAAGGCACTAAAACCCGCTTGCAACGAAATGACTCCAGAGCACTTAAAAACCCGCTTGCAACGAAATGACTCCAGAGCACTTAAAAACCCGCTTGCAACGAAATGACTTCAGAGCACTTAAAAACCCATTTGCAACGAAATGACTCCAATCCACTTAAAAACCCGCTTGCAACGAAATGACTCCAGAGCACTTAAAAACCCACTTGCAACGAAATGACTCCAGAGCACTTAAAAACCCACTTGCAACGAAATGACTCCAGAGTACTTAAAAACCCGCTTGCAACGAAATGACTCCAGAGCACTTAAAAACCCGCTTGCAACGAAATGCCTACAGAGCACTTAAAAAACCCGCTTGCAACGAAATGACTCCAGAGCACTTAAAAACCCGCTTGCAACGAAATGACTCCAGAGCACTTAAAAATCCGCTTGCAACGAAATGACTCCAGAGCACTTAAAAAACCCGCTTCCAGTTAAATGTCAGAGAAGTATGTAAAAACCCGCTAGCAACGAAATGACTCCAGAGCACGTAAAAACCCGCTTGCAACGAAATGACTCCAGAGTACTTAAAAACCCCCTTGCAACGAAATGCCTCCAAAGCACTTAAAAAACCCGCTTCCAGTGAAATGTCTGAGAAGTATGTAAAAACCCGCTTGCAACGAAATGACTCCAGAACACGTAAAAACCCGCTTGCAACGAAATGACTCCGGAGCACTTAAAAACCCGCTTACAACGAAATGCCTTCTGAGCACTTAAAAACCCGCTTGCAACGAAATGACTCCAGAACACTTAAAAACCCGCTTGCAACGAAATGACTACAGGACACTTAAAAACCCGCTTGCAATGAAAAGACTCCAGAGCACTTAAAAACCGCTTGCAACGAAATGACTCCAGAGCACTTAAAAACCCGCTTGCAACGAAATGCCTTAAGAGCACTTAAAAACCCGCTTGCAACGAAATGACTCCAGAACACTTAAAAACCCGCTTGCAACGAAAAGACTCCAGAGCACTTAAAAACCCGCTTGCAATGAAATGACTCCAGAGCACTTAAAAACCCGCTGGCAACGAAATAACTCCAGAGCACTTAAAAACTCGCTTGCAACGAAATGACTCCAGAGCACTTGAAAACCCGCTTGCAACGAAATGACTCCAGAGCACTTAAAAAACCCGCTTCCAGTGAAATGTCTGAGAAGTATGTAAAAACTCGCTTGCAACGAAATGACTCCAGAGCACGTAAGAACCTGCTTGCAACGAAATGACTCCAGAGCACTTAAAAAACCCGCTTCCAGTTAAATGTCAGAGAAGTATGTAAAAACTGGCTTGCAACGAAATGACTCCAGAGCACGTAAAAACCCGCTTGCAACGAAATGACTCCAGAGTACTTAAAAACCCGCTTGCAACGAAATGCCTCCACAGCACTTAAAAAACCCGCTTGCAACGAAATGACTCCAGAGCACTTAAAAACCCGCTTGCAACGAAATGACTCCAGAGCACTTAAAAACCCGCTTGCAACGAAATGACTCCAGAGCACTTAAAAAACCTGCTTCCAGTTAAATGTCAGAGAAGTATGTAAAAACCTGCTTGCAACGAAATGACTCCAGAGCACGTAAAAACCCGCTTGCAACGAAATGACTCCAGAGAACTTAAAAACCCGCTTGCAACGAAATGCCTCCAAAGCACTTAAAAAACCCACTTCCAGTGAAATGTCTGAGAAGTATGTAAAAACCCGCTTGCAACGAAATGACTCCAGAACACGTAAAAACCCGCTTGCAACGAAATGACTCCAGAGCACTTAAAAACCCGCTTGCAACAAAATGACTCCAGAGCACATAAAAACCCGCTTGCAACGAAATGACTCCTGAGCACTTGAAAACCCGCTTGAAACGAAATGACTCCAGAGCACTTAAAAAACCCGCTTCCAGTGAAATGTCTGAGAAGTATGTAAAAACCCGCTTGCAACGAAATGACTCCAGAGCACGTAAAAACCCGCTTGCAACGAAATGACTCCAGAGCACTTAAAAAACCCGCTTCCAGTTAAATGTCAGAGAAGTATGTAAAAACCCGCTTGCAACGAAATGATTCCAGAGCACGTAAAAACCCACTTGCAAAGAAATGACTCCAGAGTACTTAAAAACCCGCTTGCAACGAAATGCCTCCAGAGCACTTAAAAAACCCACTTCCAGTGAAATGTCTGAGAAGTATGTAAAAACCCGCTTGGAACAAAATGACTCCAGAACACGTAAAAACCCACTTGCAACGAAATGACTCCAGAGCACTTAAAAACCCGCTTACAACGAAATGCCTTCAGAGCACTTAAAAACCCGCTTGCAACGAAATGACTCCAGAACACTTAAAAACCCGCTTGCAATGAAAAGGCTCCAGAGCACTTAAAAAGCCGCTTGCAACGAAATGACTCCAGAGCACTTAAAAACCCGCTTGCAACGAAATGACTCCAGAGCACTTAAAAACCCGCTTGCAACGAAATGACTCCAGAGCACTTAAAAAACCTGCTTCCAGTGAAATGTCTGAGAAGTATGTAAAAACCCGCTTGCAACGAAATGACTCCAAAGCACGTAAAAACCCGCTTGCAACGAAATGACTCCAGAGCACTTAAAAAACCTGCTTCCAGTTAAATGTCAGAGAAGTATGTAAAAACCGGCTTCCAACTAAATGACTCCAGAGCACGTAAAATCCCGCTTGCAACGAAATGACTCCAGAGTACTTAAAAACCCGCTTGCAACGAAATGCCTCCAGAGCACTTAAAAAACCCGCTTCCAGTGAAATGTCTGAGAAGTATGTAAAAACCCGCTTGCAACGAAATGACTCCAGAACACGTAAAAACACGCTTGCAACGAAATGACTGCAGAGCACTTAAAAACCCGCTTGCAACGAAATGCCTACAGAGCACTTAAAAAACCCGCTTGCAACGAAATGACTCCAGGGCACTTAAAAACCCGCTTGCAACGAAATGACTCCAGAGCACTTAAAAACCCGCTTGCAACGAAATGACTCCAAGGCACTAAAACCCGCTTGCAACGAAATGACTCCAGAGCACTTAAAAACCCGCTTGCAACGAAATGACTCCAGAGCACTTAAAAACCTGCTTGCAACGAAATGACTTCAGAGCACTTAAAAACCCATTTGCAACGAAATGCCTCCAATCCACTTAAAAACCCGCTTGCAACGAAATGACTCCAGAGCACTTAAAAAACCGCTTGCAACGAAATGACTCCAGAGCACTTAAAAACCCGCTTGCAACGAAATGACTCCAGAGTACTTAAAAACCCGCTTGCAACGAAATGACTCCAGAGCACTTAAAAACCCGCTTGCAACGAAATGCCTACAGAGCACTTAAAAAACCCGCTTGCAACGAAATGACTCCAGAGCACTTAAAAACCCGCTTGCAACGAAATGACTCCAGAGCACTTAAAAATCCGCTTGCAACGAAATGACTCCAGAGCACTTAAAAAACCCGCTTCCAGTTAAATGTCAGAGAAGTATGTAAAAACCCGCTAGCAACGAAATGACTCCAGAGCACGTAAAAACCCGCTTGCAACGAAATGACTCCAGAGTACTTAAAAACCCCCTTGCAACGAAATGCCTCCAAAGCACTTAAAAAACCCGCTTCCAGTGAAATGTCTGAGAAGTATGTAAAAACCTGCTTGCAACGAAATGACTCCAGAACACGTAAAAACCCGCTTGCAACGAAATGACTCCGGAGCACTTAAAAACCCGCTTACAACGAAATGCCTTCTGAGCACTTAAAAACCCGCTTGCAACGAAATGACTCCAGAACACTTAAAAACCCGCTTGCAACGAAATGACTACAGGACACTTAAAAACCCGCTTGCAATGAAAAGACTCCAGAGCACTTAAAAACCGCTTGCAACGAAATGACTCCAGAGCACTTAAAAACCCGCTTGCAACGAAATGCCTTAAGAGCACTTAAAAACCCGCTTGCAACGAAATGACTCCAGAACACTTAAAAACCCGCTTGCAACGAAAAGACTCCAGAGCACTTAAAAACCCGCTTGCAACGAAATGACTCCAGAGCACTTAAAAAGCCGCTTGCAACGAAATGACTCCAGAGCACTTAAAAACCCGCTTGCAACGAAATGACTCCAGAGCACTTAAAAACCCGCTTGCAACGAAATGACTCCAGAGCACTTAAAAAACCTGCTTCCAGTGAAATGTCTGAGAAGTATGTAAAAACCCGCTTGCAACGAAATGACTCCAAAGCACGTAAAAACCCGCTTGCAACGAAATGACTCCAGAGCACTTAAAAAACCTGCTTCCAGTTAAATGTCAGAGAAGTATGTAAAAACCGGCTTCCAACTAAATGACTCCAGAGCACGTAAAATCCCGCTTGCAACGAAATGACTCCAGAGTACTTAAAAACCCGCTTGCAACGAAATGCCTCCAGAGCACTTAAAAAACCCGCTTCCAGTGAAATGTCTGAGAAGTATGTAAAAACCCGCTTGCAACGAAATGACTCCAGAACACGTAAAAACACGCTTGCAACGAAATGACTGCAGAGCACTTAAAAACCCGCTTGCAACGAAATGCCTACAGAGCACTTAAAAAACCCGCTTGCAACGAAATGACTCCAGGGCACTTAAAAACCCGCTTGCAACGAAATGACTCCAGAGCACTTAAAAACCCGCTTGCAACGAAATGACTCCAAGGCACTAAAACCCGCTTGCAACGAAATGACTCCAGAGCACTTAAAAACCCGCTTGCAACGAAATGACTCCAGAGCACTTAAAAACCTGCTTGCAACGAAATGACTTCAGAGCACTTAAAAACCCATTTGCAACGAAATGCCTCCAATCCACTTAAAAACCCGCTTGCAACGAAATGACTCCAGAGCACTTAAAAAACCGCTTGCAACGAAATGACTCCAGAGCACTTAAAAACCCACTTGCAACGAAATGACTCCAGAGTACTTAAAAACCCGCTTGCAACGAAATGACTCCAGAGCACTTAAAAACCCGCTTGCAACGAAATGCCTACAGAGCACTTAAAAAACCCGCTTGCAACGAAATGACTCCAGAGCACTTAAAAACCCGCTTGCAACGAAATGACTCCAGAGCACTTAAAAATCCGCTTGCAACGAAATGACTCCAGAGCACTTAAAAAACCCGCTTCCAGTTAAATGTCAGAGAAGTATGTAAAAACCCGCTAGCAACGAAATGACTCCAGAGCACGTAAAAACCCGCTTGCAACGAAATGACTCCAGAGTACTTAAAAACCCCCTTGCAACGAAATGCCTCCAAAGCACTTAAAAAACCCGCTTCCAGTGAAATGTCTGAGAAGTATGTAAAAACCTGCTTGCAACGAAATGACTCCAGAACACGTAAAAACCCGCTTGCAACGAAATGACTCCGGAGCACTTAAAAACCCGCTTACAACGAAATGCCTTCTGAGCACTTAAAAACCCGCTTGCAACGAAATGACTCCAGAACACTTAAAAACCCGCTTGCAACGAAATGACTACAGGACACTTAAAAACCCGCTTGCAATGAAAAGACTCCAGAGCACTTAAAAACCGCTTGCAACGAAATGACTCCAGAGCACTTAAAAACCCGCTTGCAACGAAATGCCTTAAGAGCACTTAAAAACCCGCTTGCAACGAAATGACTCCAGAACACTTAAAAACCCGCTTGCAACGAAAAGACTCCAGAGCACTTAAAAACCCGCTTGCAACGAAATGACTCCAGAGCACTTAAAAACCCGCTTGCAACGAAATGACTCCAGAGCACTTAAAAACCCGCTTGCAACGAAATGACTCCAGAGCACTTAAAAACCCGCTTGCAACGAAATGACTCCAGGTCACTTAAAAACCCGCTTGCAACGAAATGACTCCAGAGCACTTGAAAACCCGCTTGCAACGAAATGACTCCAGAGTACTTAAAAACCCACTTGCAACGAAATTACTCCAGAACACTTAAAAACCTGCTTGCAACGAAAAGACTCCAGAGCACTTAAAAACCCGCTTGCAACGAAATGACTCCAGAGCACTTAAAAACCCACTTGCAACGAAATGACTCCAGAGCACTTAAAAACCCGCTTGCAACGAAATGACTCCAGAGCACTTAAAAACCCGCTTGCAACGAAAAGACTCCAGAGCACTTAAAAACCCGCTTGCAACGAAATGACTCCAGAGTACTTAAAAACCCGCTTGCAACGAAATACCTCCAGAGCACTTAAAAAACCCGCTTGCAACGAAATGACTCCAGAGCACTTAAAAACACGCTTGCAACGAAATGACTCCAGAGCACTTAAAAACCCGCTTGCAACGAAATGACTCCAGAGCACTTAAAAAACCCGCTTCCAGTTAAATGTCAGAGAAGTATGTAAAAACCCGCTTGCAACGAAATGACTCCAGAGCACGTAAAAACCCGCTTGCAACGAAATGACTCCAGAGTACTTAAAAACCGCTTGCAACGAAATGACTCCAGAGCACTTAAAAACCCGCTTGCAACGAAATGACTCCAGAGCACTTAAAAACCCGCTTGCAACGAAATGACTCCAGAGCACTTAAAAACCCGCTTGCAACGAAATGAATCCAGAGCACTTGAAAACCCGCTTGCAACGAAATGACTCCAGAGCACTTAAAAAACCCGCTTCCAGTGAAATGTCTGAGAAGTATGTAAAAACCCGCTTGCAACGAAATGACTCCAGAGCACGTAAAAACCCGCTTGCAACGAAATGACTCCAGAGCACTTAAAAAACCCGCTTCCAGTTAAATGTCAGAGAAGTATGTAAAAACCGGCTTGCAACGAAATGACTCCAGAGCACGTAAAAACCCGCTTGCAACGAAATGACTCCAGAGTACTTAAAAACCCGCTTGCATCGAAATGCCTCCAAAGCACTTAAAAAACCCGCTTGCAACGAAATGACTCCAGAGCACTTAAAAACCCGCTTGCAACGAAATGACTCCAGAGCACTTAAAAACCCGCTTGCAACGAAATGACTCCAGAGCACTTAAAAAACCCGCTTCCAGTTAAATGTCAGAGAAGTATGTAAAAACCTGCTTGCAACGAAATGACTCCAGAGCACGTAAAAACCCGATTGCAACGAAATGACTCCAGAGAACTTAAAAACCCGCTTGCAACAAAATGCCTCCAAAGCACTTAAAAAACCCACTTCCAGTGAAATGTCTGAGAAGTATGTAAAAACCCGCTTGCAACGAAATGACTCCAGAACACGTAAAAACCCGCTTGCAACGAAATGACTCCAGAGCACTTAAAAACCCGCTTGCAACGAAATGACTCCAGAGCACTTAAAAACCCGCTTGCAACGAAATGACTCCAGAGCACTTGAAAACCCGCTTGAAACGAAATGACTCCAGAGCACTTAAAAAACCTGCTTCCAGTGAAATGTCTGAGAAGTATGTAAAAACCCGCTTGCAACGAAATGACTCCAGAGCACGTAAAAACCCGCTTGCAACGAAATGACTCCAGAGCACTTAAAAAACCCGCTTCCAGTTAAATGTCAGAGAAGTATGTAAAAACCCGCTTGAAATGAAATGATTCCAGAGCACGTAAAAACCCACTTGCAAAGAAATGACTCCAGAGTACTTAAAAACACGCTTGCAACGAAATGCCTCCAGAGCACTTAAAAAACCCACTTCCAGTGAAATGTCTGAGAAGTATGTAAAAACCCGCTTGGAACAAAATTACTCCAGAACACGTAAAAACCCGCTTGCAACGAAATGACTCCAGAGCACTTAAAAACCCGCTTACAACGAAATGCCTTCAGAGCACTTAAAAACCCGCTTGCAACGAAAAGACTCCAGAGCACTTAAAAACCCGCTTGCAACGAAATGACTCCAGAGCACTTAAAAACCCGCTTGCAACGAAATGACTCCAGAGCACTTAAAAACCCGCTTGCAACGAAATGACTCCAGAGCACTTAAAAACCCGCTTGCAACGAAAAGACTCCAGAGCACTTAAAAACCCGCTTGCAACGAAATGACTCCAGAGCACTTGAAAACCCGCTTGCAACGAAATGACTCCAGAGTACTTAAAAACCCACTTGCAACGAAATTACTCCAGAACACTTAAAAACCTGCTTGCAACGAAAAGACTCCAGAGCACTTAAAAACCCGCTTGCAACGAAATGACTCCAGAGCACTTAAAAACCCACTTGCAACGAAATGACTCCAGAGCACTTAAAAACCCGCTTGCAACGAAATGACTCCAGAGCACTTAAAAAACCCGCTTCCAGTTAAATGTCAGAGAAGTATGTAAAAACCCGCTTGCAACGAAATGACTCCAGAGCACGTAAAAACCCGCTTGCAACGAAATGACTCCAGAGTACTTAAAAACCGCTTGCAACGAAATGACTCCAGAGCACTTAAAAACCCGCTTGCAACGAAATGACTCCAGAGCACTTAAAAACCCACTTGCAACGAAATGACTCCAGAGCACTTAAAAACCCGCTTGCAACGAAATGACTCCAGAGCACTTAAAAAACCCGCTTCCAGTGAAATGTCTGAGAAGTATGTAAAAACCCGCTTGCAACGAAATGAATCCAGAGCACGTAAAAACCCGCTTGCAACGAAATGACTCCAGAGCACTTAAAAAACCCGCTTCCAGTTAAATGTCAGAGAAGTATGTAAAAACCGGCTTGCAACGAAATGACTCCAGAGCACGTAAAAACCCGCTTGCAACGAAATGACTCCAGAGTACTTAAAAACCCGCTTGCATCGAAATGCCTCCAAAGCACTTAAAAAACCCGCTTGCAACGAAATGACTCCAGAGCACTTAAAAACCCGCTTGCAACGAAATGACTCCAGAGCACTTAAAAACCCGCTTGCAACGAAATGACTCCAGAGCACTTAAAAAACCCGCTTCCAGTTAAATGTCAGAGAAGTATGTAAAAACCTGCTTGCAACGAAATGACTCCAGAGCACGTAAAAACCCGCTTGCAACGAAATGACTCCAGAGAACTTAAAAACCCGCTTGCAACGAAATGCCTCCAAAGCACTTAAAAAACCCACTTCCAGTGAAATGTCTGAGAAGTATGTAAAAACCCGCTTGCAACGAAATGACTCCAGAACACGTAAAAACCCGCTTGCAACGAAATGACTCCAGAGCACTTAAAAACCCGCTTGCAACGAAATGACTCCAGAGCACTTAAAAACCCGCTTGCAACGAAATGACTCCAGAGCACTTGAAAACCCGCTTGAAACGAAATGACTCCAGAGCACTTAAAAAACCCGCTTCCAGTGAAATGTCTGAGAAGTATGTAAAAACCCGCTTGCAACGAAATGACTCCAGAGCACGTAAAAACCCGCTTGCAACGAAATGACTCCAGAGCACTTAAAAAACCCGCTTCCAGTTAAATGTCAGAGAAGTATGTAAAAACCCGCTTGAAATGAAATGATTCCAGAGCACGTAAAAACCCACTTGCAAAGAAATGACTCCAGAGTACTTAAAAACACGCTTGCAACGAAATGCCTCCAGAGCACTTAAAAAACCCACTTCCAGTGAAATGTCTGAGAAGTATGTGAAAACCCGCTTGGAACAAAATTACTCCAGAACACGTAAAAACCCGCTTGCAACGAAATGACTCCAGAGCACTTGAAAACCCGCTTGCAACGAAATTACTCCAGAACACTTAAAAACCTGCTTGCAACGAAAAGACTCCAGAGCACTTAAAAACCCGCTTGCAACGAAATGACTCCAGAGCACTTAAAAACCCACTTGCAACGAAATGACTCCAGAGCACTTAAAAACCCGCTTGCAACGAAATGACTCCAGAGCACTTAAAAACCCGCTTGCAACGAAAAGACTCCAGAGCACTTAAAAACCCGCTTGCAACGAAATGACTCCAGAGTACTTAAAAACCCGCTTGCAACGAAATACCTCCAGAGCACTTAAAAAACCCGCTTGCAACGAAATGACTCCAGAGCACTTAAAAACACGCTTGCAACGAAATGACTCCAGAGCACTTAAAAACCCGCTTGCAACGAAATGACTCCAGAGCACTTAAAAAACCCGCTTCCAGTTAAATGTCAGAGAAGTATGTAAAAACCCGCTTGCAACGAAATGACTCCAGAGCACGTAAAAACCCGCTTGCAACGAAATGACTCCAGAGTACTTAAAAACCGCTTGCAACGAAATGACTCCAGAGCACTTAAAAACCCGCTTGCAACGAAATGACTCCAGAGCACTTAAAAACCCGCTTGCAACGAAATGACTCCAGAGCACTTAAAAACCCGCTTGCAACGAAATGACTCCAGAGCACTTGAAAACCCGCTTGCAACGAAATGACTCCAGAGCACTTAAAAAACCCGCTTCCAGTGAAATGTCTGAGAAGTATGTAAAAACCCGCTTGCAACGAAATGACTCCAGAGCACGTAAAAACCCGCTTGCAACGAAATGACTCCAGAGCACTTAAAAAACCCGCTTCCAGTTAAATGTCAGAGAAGTATGTAAAAACCGGCTTGCAACGAAATGACTCCAGAGCACGTAAAAACCCGCTTGCAACGAAATGACTCCAGAGTACTTAAAAACCCGCTTGCATCGAAATGCCTCCAAAGCACTTAAAAAACCCGCTTGCAACGAAATGACTCCAGAGCACTTAAAAACCCGCTTGCAACGAAATGACTCCAGAGCACTTAAAAACCCGCTTGCAACGAAATGACTCCAGAGCACTTAAAAAACCCGCTTCCAGTTAAATGTCAGAGAAGTATGTAAAAACCTGCTTGCAACGAAATGACTCCAGAGCACGTAAAAACCCGCTTGCAACGAAATGACTCCAGAGAACTTAAAAACCCGCTTGCAACAAAATGCCTCCAAAGCACTTAAAAAACCCACTTCCAGTGAAATGTCTGAGAAGTATGTAAAAACCCGCTTGCAACGAAATGACTCCAGAGCACTTAAAAACCCGCTTGCAACGAAATGACTCCAGAGCACTTAAAAACCCGCTTGCAACGAAATGACTCCAGAGCACTTAAAAACCCGCTTGCAACGAAATGACTCCAGAGCACTTAAAAAACCCGCTTCCAGTTAAATGTCAGAGAAGTATGTAAAAACCTGCTTGCAACGAAATGACTCCAGAGCACGTAAAAACCCGATTGCAACGAAATGACTCCAGAGAACTTAAAAACCCGCTTGCAACGAAATGCCTCCAAAGCACTTAAAAAACCCACTTCCAGTGAAATGTCTGAGAAGTATGTAAAAACCCGCTTGCAACGAAATGACTCCAGAACACGTAAAAACCCGCTTGCAACGAAATGACTCCAGAGCACTTAAAAACCCGCTTGCAACGAAATGACTCCAGAGCACTTAAAAACCCGCTTGCAACGAAATGACTCCAGAGCACTTGAAAACCCGCTTGAAACGAAATGACTCCAGAGCACTTAAAAAACCTGCTTCCAGTGAAATGTCTGAGAAGTATGTAAAAACCCGCTTGCAACGAAATGACTCCAGAGCACGTAAAAACCCGCTTGCAACGAAATGACTCCAGAGCACTTAAAAAACCCGCTTCCAGTTAAATGTCAGAGAAGTATGTAAAAACCCGCTTGAAATGAAATGATTCCAGAGCACGTAAAAACCCACTTGCAAAGAAATGACTCCAGAGTACTTAAAAACACGCTTGCAACGAAATGCCTCCAGAGCACTTAAAAAACCCACTTCCAGTGAAATGTCTGAGAAGTATGTAAAAACCCGCTTGGAACAAAATTACTCCAGAACACGTAAAAACCCGCTTGCAACGAAATGACTCCAGAGCACTTAAAAACCCGCTTACAACGAAATGCCTTCAGAGCACTTAAAAACCCGCTTGCAACGAAAAGACTCCAGAGCACTTAAAAACCCGCTTGCAACGAAATGACTCCAGAGCACTTAAAAACCCGCTTGCAACGAAATGACTCCAGAGCACTTAAAAACCCGCTTGCAACGAAATGACTCCAGAGCACTTAAAAACCCGCTTGCAACGAAAAGACTCCAGAGCACTTAAAAACCCGCTTGCAACGAAATGACTCCAGAGCACTTGAAAACCCGCTTGCAACGAAATGACTCCAGAGTACTTAAAAACCCACTTGCAACGAAATTACTCCAGAACACTTAAAAACCTGCTTGCAACGAAAAGACTCCAGAGCACTTAAAAACCCGCTTGCAACGAAATGACTCCAGAGCACTTAAAAACCCACTTGCAACGAAATGACTCCAGAGCACTTAAAAACCCGCTTGCAACGAAATGACTCCAGAGCACTTAAAAAACCCGCTTCCAGTTAAATGTCAGAGAAGTATGTAAAAACCCGCTTGCAACGAAATGACTCCAGAGCACGTAAAAACCCGCTTGCAACGAAATGACTCCAGAGTACTTAAAAACCGCTTGCAACGAAATGACTCCAGAGCACTTAAAAACCCGCTTGCAACGAAATGACTCCAGAGCACTTAAAAACCCACTTGCAACGAAATGACTCCAGAGCACTTAAAAATCCGCTTGCAACGAAATGACTCTAGAGCACTTAAAAAACCCGCTGCCAGTGAAATGTCTGAGAAGTATGTAAAAACCCGCTTGCAACGAAATGACTCCAGAGCACGTAAAAACCCGCTTGCAACGAAATGACTCCAGAGCACTTAAAAAACCCGCTTCCAGTTAAATGTCAGAGAAGTATGTAAAAACCGGCTTGCAACGAAATGACTCCAGAGCACGTAAAAACCCGCTTGCAACGAAATGACTCCAGAGTACTTAAAAACCCGCTTGCATCGAAATGCCTCCAAAGCACTTAAAAAACCCGCTTGCAACGAAATGACTCCAGAGCACTTAAAAACCCGCTTGCAACGAAATGACTCCAGAGCACTTAAAAACCCGCTTGCAACGAAATGACTCCAGAGCACTTAAAAAACCCGCTTCCAGTTAAATGTCAGAGAAGTATGTAAAAACCTGCTTGCAACGAAATGACTCCAGAGCACGTAAAAACCCGCTTGCAACGAAATGACTCCAGAGAACTTAAAAACCCGCTTGCAACGAAATGCCTCCAAAGCACTTAAAAAACCCACTTCCAGTGAAATGTCTGAGAAGTATGTAAAAACCCGCTTGCAACGAAATGACTCCAGAACACGTAAAAACCCGCTTGCAACGAAATGACTCCAGAGCACTTAAAAACCCGCTTGCAACGAAATGACTCCAGAGCACTTAAAAACCCGCTTGCAACGAAATGACTCCAGAGCACTTGAAAACCCGCTTGAAACGAAATGACTCCAGAGCACTTAAAAAACCCGCTTCCAGTGAAATGTCTGAGAAGTATGTAAAAACCCGCTTGCAACGAAATGACTCCAGAGCACGTAAAAACCCGCTTGCAACGAAATGACTCCAGAGCACTTAAAAAACCCGCTTCCAGTTAAATGTCAGAGAAGTATGTAAAAACCCGCTTGAAATGAAATGATTCCAGAGCACGTAAAAACCCACTTGCAAAGAAATGACTCCAGAGTACTTAAAAACACGCTTGCAACGAAATGCCTCCAGAGCACTTAAAAAACCCACTTCCAGTGAAATGTCTGAGAAGTATGTGAAAACCCGCTTGGAACAAAATTACTCCAGAACACGTAAAAACCCGCTTGCAACGAAATGACTCCAGAGCACTTGAAAACCCGCTTGCAACGAAATTACTCCAGAACACTTAAAAACCTGCTTGCAACGAAAAGACTCCAGAGCACTTAAAAACCCGCTTGCAACGAAATGACTCCAGAGCACTTAAAAACCCACTTGCAACGAAATGACTCCAGAGCACTTAAAAACCCGCTTGCAACGAAATGACTCCAGAGCACTTAAAAACCCGCTTGCAACGAAAAGACTCCAGAGCACTTAAAAACCCGCTTGCAACGAAATGACTCCAGAGTACTTAAAAACCCGCTTGCAACGAAATACCTCCAGAGCACTTAAAAAACCCGCTTGCAACGAAATGACTCCAGAGCACTTAAAAACACGCTTGCAACGAAATGACTCCAGAGCACTTAAAAACCCGCTTGCAACGAAATGACTCCAGAGCACTTAAAAAACCCGCTTCCAGTTAAATGTCAGAGAAGTATGTAAAAACCCGCTTGCAACGAAATGACTCCAGAGCACGTAAAAACCCGCTTGCAACGAAATGACTCCAGAGTACTTAAAAACCGCTTGCAACGAAATGACTCCAGAGCACTTAAAAACCCGCTTGCAACGAAATGACTCCAGAGCACTTAAAAACCCGCTTGCAACGAAATGACTCCAGAGCACTTAAAAACCCGCTTGCAACGAAATGACTCCAGAGCACTTGAAAACCCGCTTGCAACGAAATGACTCCAGAGCACTTAAAAAACCCGCTTCCAGTGAAATGTCTGAGAAGTATGTAAAAACCCGCTTGCAACGAAATGACTCCAGAGCACGTAAAAACCCGCTTGCAACGAAATGACTCCAGAGCACTTAAAAAACCCGCTTCCAGTTAAATGTCAGAGAAGTATGTAAAAACCGGCTTGCAACGAAATGACTCCAGAGCACGTAAAAACCCGCTTGCAACGAAATGACTCCAGAGTACTTAAAAACCCGCTTGCATCGAAATGCCTCCAAAGCACTTAAAAAACCCGCTTGCAACGAAATGACTCCAGAGCACTTAAAAACCCGCTTGCAACGAAATGACTCCAGAGCACTTAAAAACCCGCTTGCAACGAAATGACTCCAGAGCACTTAAAAAACCCGCTTCCAGTTAAATGTCAGAGAAGTATGTAAAAACCTGCTTGCAACGAAATGACTCCAGAGCACGTAAAAACCCGCTTGCAACGAAATGACTCCAGAGAACTTAAAAACCCGCTTGCAACAAAATGCCTCCAAAGCACTTAAAAAACCCACTTCCAGTGAAATGTCTGAGAAGTATGTAAAAACCCGCTTGCAACGAAATGACTCCAGAACACGTAAAAACCCGCTTGCAACGAAATGACTCCAGAGCACTTAAAAACCCGCTTGCAACGAAATGACTCCAGAGCACTTAAAAACCCGTTTGCAACGAAATGACTCCAGAGCACTTGAAAACCCGCTTGAAACGAAATGACTCCAGAGCACTTAAAAAACCTGCTTCCAGTGAAATGTCTGAGAAGTATGTAAAAACCCGCTTGCAACGAAATGACTCCAGAGCACGTAAAAACCCGCTTGCAACGAAATGACTCCAGAGCACTTAAAAAACCCGCTTCCAGTTAAATGTCAGAGAAGTATGTAAAAACCCGCTTGAAATGAAATGATTCCAGAGCACGTAAAAACCCACTTGCAAAGAAATGACTCCAGAGTACTTAAAAACACGCTTGCAACGAAATGCCTCCAGAGCACTTAAAAAACCCACTTCCAGTGAAATGTCTGAGAAGTATGTAAAAACCCGCTTGGAACAAAATTACTCCAGAACACGTAAAAACCCGCTTGCAACGAAATGACTCCAGAGCACTTAAAAACCCGCTTACAACGAAATGCCTTCAGAGCACTTAAAAACCCGCTTGCAACGAAAAGACTCCAGAGCACTTAAAAACCCGCTTGCAACGAAATGACTCCAGAGCACTTAAAAACCCGCTTGCAACGAAATGACTCCAGAGCACTTAAAAACCCGCTTGCAACGAAATGACTCCAGAGCACTTAAAAACCCGCTTGCAACGAAAAGACTCCAGAGCACTTAAAAACCCGCTTGCAACGAAATGACTCCAGAGCACTTGAAAACCCGCTTGCAACGAAATGACTCCAGAGTACTTAAAAACCCACTTGCAACGAAATTACTCCAGAACACTTAAAAACCTGCTTGCAACGAAAAGACTCCAGAGCACTTAAAAACCCGCTTGCAACGAAATGACTCCAGAGCACTTAAAAACCCACTTGCAACGAAATGACTCCAGAGCACTTAAAAACCCGCTTGCAACGAAATGACTCCAGAGCACTTAAAAACCCGCTTGCAACGAAAAGACTCCAGAGCACTTAAAAACCCGCTTGCAACGAAATGACTCCAGAGTACTTAAAAACCCGCTTGCAACGAAATACCTCCAGAGCACTTAAAAAACCCGCTTGCAACGAAATGACTCCAGAGCACTTAAAAACACGCTTGCAACGAAATGACTCCAGAGCACTTAAAAACCCGCTTGCAACGAAATGACTCCAGAGCACTTAAAAAACCCGCTTCCAGTTAAATGTCAGAGAAGTATGTAAAAACCCGCTTGCAACGAAATGACTCCAGAGCACGTAAAAACCCGCTTGCAACGAAATGACTCCAGAGTACTTAAAAACCGCTTGCAACGAAATGACTCCAGAGCACTTAAAAACCCGCTTGCAACGAAATGACTCCAGAGCACTTAAAAACCCGCTTGCAACGAAATGACTCCAGAGCACTTAAAAACCCGCTTGCAACGAAATGACTCCAGAGCACTTGAAAACCCGCTTGCAACGAAATGACTCCAGAGCACTTAAAAAACCCGCTTCCAGTGAAATGTCTGAGAAGTATGTAAAAACCCGCTTGCAACGAAATGACTCCAGAGCACGTAAAAACCCGCTTGCAACGAAATGACTCCAGAGCACTTAAAAAACCCGCTTCCAGTTAAATGTCAGAGAAGTATGTAAAAACCGGCTTGCAACGAAATGACTCCAGAGCACGTAAAAACCCGCTTGCAACGAAATGACTCCAGAGTACTTAAAAACCCGCTTGCATCGAAATGCCTCCAAAGCACTTAAAAAACCCGCTTGCAACGAAATGACTCCAGAGCACTTAAAAACCCGCTTGCAACGAAATGACTCCAGAGCACTTAAAAACCCGCTTGCAACGAAATGACTCCAGAGCACTTAAAAAACCCGCTTCCAGTTAAATGTCAGAGAAGTATGTAAAAACCTGCTTGCAACGAAATGACTCCAGAGCACGTAAAAACCCGCTTGCAACGAAATGACTCCAGAGAACTTAAAAACCCGCTTGCAACGAAATGCCTCCAAAGCACTTAAAAAACCCAGTTCCAGTGAAATGTCTGAGAAGTATGTAAAAACCCGCTTGCAACGAAATGACTCCAGAACACGTAAAAACCCGCTTGCAACGAAATGACTCCAGAGCACTTAAAAACCCGCTTGCAACGAAATGACTCCAGAGCACTTAAAAACCCGCTTGCAACGAAATGACTCCAGAGCACTTGAAAACCCGCTTGAAACGAAATGACTCCAGAGCACTTAAAAAACCCGCTTCCAGTGAAATGTCTGAGAAGTATGTAAAAACCCGCTTGCAACGAAATGACTCCAGAGCACGTAAAAACCCGCTTGCAACGAAATGACTCCAGAGCACTTAAAAAACCCGCTTCCAGTTAAATGTCAGAGAAGTATGTAAAAACCCGCTTGAAATGAAATGATTCCAGAGCACGTAAAAACCCACTTGCAAAGAAATGACTCCAGAGTACTTAAAAACACGCTTGCAACGAAATGCCTCCAGAGCACTTAAAAAACCCACTTCCAGTGAAATGTCTGAGAAGTATGTAAAAACCCGCTTGGAACAAAATTACTCCAGAACACGTAAAAACCCGCTTGCAACGAAATGACTCCAGAGCACTTAAAAACCCGCTTACAACGAAATGCCTTCAGAGCACTTAAAAACCCGCTTGCAACGAAATGACTCCAGAACACTTAAAAACCCGCTTGCAACGAAAAGACTCGAGAGCACTTAAAAAGCCGCTTGCAACGAAATGACTCCAGAGCACTTAAAAACCCGCTTGCAACGAAATGACTCCAGAGCACTTAAAAACCTGCTTGCAACGAAATGACTCCAGAGCACTTAAAAAACCCGCTTCCAGTGAAATGTCTGAGAAGTATGTAAAAACCCGCTTGCAACGAAATGACTCCAGAGCACTTAAAAACCCGCTTGCAACGAAATGACTCCAGAGCACTTAAAAAACCTGCTTCCAGTTAAATGTCAGAGAAGTATGTAAAAACCGGCTTCCAACTAAATGACTCCAGAGCACGTAAAATCCCGCTTCCAACGAAATGACTCCAGAGTACTTAAAAACCCGCTTGCAACGAAATGCCTCCAGAGCACTTAAAAAACCCGCTTCCAGTGAAATGTCTGAGAAGTATGTAAAAACCCGCTTGCAACGAAATGACTCAAGAACACGTAAAAACACGCTTGCAACGAAATGACTGCAGAGCACTTAAAAACCCGCTTGCAACGAAATGCCTACAGACCACTTAAAAAACCCGCTTGCAACGAAATGACTCCAGGGCACTTAAAAACCCGCTTGCAACGAAATGACTCCAGAGCACTTAAAAACCCGCTTGCAACGAAATGACTCCAGAGCACTTAAAAACCCGCTTGCAACGAAATGACTCCAAGGCACTAAAACCCGCTTGCAACGAAATGACTCCAGAGCACTTAAAAACCCGCTTGCAACGAAATGACTCCAGAGCACTTAAAAACCCGCTTGCAACGAAATGACTCCAGAGCACTTAAAAACCCATTTGCAACGAAATGACTCCAGAGCACTTAAAAACCCGCTTGCAACGAAATGACTCCAGAGCACTTAAAAACCCGCTTGCAACGAAATGACTCCAGAGTACTTAAAAACCCGTTTGCAACGAAATGACACCAGAGCACTTAAAAAACCCGCTTCCAGTGAAATGTCTGAAAAGTATGTAAAAACCCGCTTGCAACGAAATGACTCCAGAGCACGTAAAAACCCGCTTGCAACAAAGTGACTCCAGAGCACTTAAAAAACCCGCTTCCAGTTAAATGTCAGAGAAGTATGTAAAATCCGGCTTGCAACGAAATGATTCCAGAGCACGAAAAAACCCGCTTGCAACGAAATGACTCCAGAGTACTTAAAAACCCGCTTGCAACGAAATGCCTACAGAGCACTTAAAAAACCCGATTGCAACGAAATGACTCCAGTCCACTTAAAAACCCGCTTGCAACGAAATGACTCCAGAGCACTTAAAAAACCGCTTGCAACGAAATGACTCCAGAGCACTTAAAAACCCGCTTGCAACGAAATGACTCCAGAGTACTTAAAAACCCGCTTGCAACGAAATGACTCCAGAGCACTTAAAAACCCGCTTGCAACGAAATGCCTACAGAGCACTTAAAAAACCCGCTTGCAACGAAATGACTCCAGAGTACTTAAAAACCCCCTTGCAACGAAATGCCTCCAAAGCACTTAAAAAACCCGCTTCCAGTGAAATGTCTGAGAAGTATGTAAAAACCCGCTTGCAACGAAATGACTCCAGAACACGTAAAAACCCGCTTGCAACGAAATGACTCCGGAGCACTTAAAAACCCGCTTACAACGAAATGCCTTCTGAGCACTTAAAAACCCGCTTGCAACGAAATGACTCCAGAACACTTAAAAACCCGCTTGCAACGAAATGACTACAGGACACTTAAAAACCCGCTTGCAATGAAAAGACTCCAGAGCACTTAAAAACCGCTTGCAAGGAAATGACTCCAGAGCACTTAAAACCCGCTTGCAACGAAATGCCTTCTGAGCACTTAAAAACCCGCTTGCAACGAAATGACTCCAGAACACTTAAAAACCCGCTTGCAACGAAAAGACTCCAGAGCACTTAAAAACCCGCTTGCAACGAAATGACTCCAGAGCACTTAAAAACCCGCTTGCAACGAAATGACTCCAGAGCACTTAAAAACCCGCTTGCAACGAAATGACTCCAGAGCACGTAAAAACTCGCTTGCAACGAAATGACTCCAGATCACGTAAAAACCCGCTTACAACGAAATGCCTTCAGAGCACTTAAAAACCCGATTGCAACGAAATGACTCCAGAACACGTAAAAACCCGCTTGCAACGAAATGACTCCAGAGCACTTAAAAAACCTGCTTCCAGTTAAATGTCAGAGAAGTATGTAAAAACCGGCTTCCAACTAAATGACTCCAGAGCACTTAAAAACCCGCTTGCAACGAAATGACTCCAGAGCACTTAAAAACCCGCTTGCAACGAAATGACTCCAAGGCACTAAAACCCGCTTGCAACGAAATGACTCCAGATCACTTAAAAACCCGCTTGCAACGAAATGACTCCAGAGCACTTAAAAACCCGCTTGCAACGAAATGACTTCAGAGCACTTAAAAACCCATTTGCAACGAAATGACTCCAATCCACTTAAAAACCCGCTTGAAACGAAATGACTCCAGAGCACTTAAAAAACCGCTTGCAACGAAATGACTCCAGAGCACTTAAAAACCCGCTTGCAACGAAATGACTCCAGAGTACTTAAAAACCCGCTTGCAACGAAATGACTCCAGAGCACTTAAAAACCCGCTTGCAACGAAATGCCTACAGAGCACTTAAAAAACCCGCTTGCAACGAAATGACTCCAGAGCACTTAAAAACCCGCTTGCAACGAAATGACTCCAGAGCACTTAAAAATCCGCTTGCAACGAAATGACTCCAGAGCACTTAAAAAACCCGCTTCCAGTTAAATGTCAGAGAAGTATGTAAAAACCCGCTAGCAACGAAATGACTCCAGAGCACGTAAAAACCCGCTTGCAACGAAATGACTCCAGAGTACTTAAAAACCCCCTTGCAACGAAATGCCTCCAAAGCACTTAAAAAACCCGCTTCCAGTGAAATGTCTGAGAAGTATGTAAAAACCCGCTTGCAACGAAATGACTCCAGAACACGTAAAAACCCGCTTGCAACGAAATGACTCCGGAGCACTTAAAAACCCGCTTACAACGAAATGCCTTCTGAGCACTTAAAAACCCGCTTGCAACGAAATGACTCCAGAACACTTAAAAACCCGCTTGCAACGAAATGACTACAGGACACTTAAAAACCCGCTTGCAATGAAAAGACTCCAGAGCACTTAAAAACCGCTTGCAACGAAATGACTCCAGAGCACTTAAAAACCCGCTTGCAACGAAATGCCTTAAGAGCACTTAAAAACCCGCTTGCAACGAAATGACTCCAGAACACTTAAAAACCCGCTTGCAACGAAAAGACTCCAGAGTACTTAAAAACCCGCTTGCAACGAAATGACTCCAGAGCACTTAAAAACCCGCTTGCAACGAAATGACTCCAGAGCACTTAAAAACCCGCTTGCAACGAAATGACTCCAGAGCACTTAAAAACCCGCTTGCAACGAAATGACTCCAGGTCACTTAAAAACCCGCTTGCAACGAAATGACTCCAGAGCACTTGAAAACCCGCTTGCAACGAAATGACTCCAGAGTACTTAAAAACCCACTTGCAACGAAATTACTCCAGAACACTTAAAAACCTGCTTGCAACGAAAAGACTCCAGAGCACTTAAAAACCCGCTTGCAACGAAATGACTCCAGAGCACTTAAAAACCCACTTGCAACGAAATGACTCCAGAGCACTTAAAAACCCGCTTGCAACGAAATGACTCCAGAGCACTTAAAAACCCGCTTGCAACGAAAAGACTCCAGAGCACTTAAAAACCCGCTTGCAACGAAATGACTCCAGAGTACTTAAAAACCCGCTTGCAACGAAATACCTCCAGAGCACTTAAAAACCCGCTTGCAACGAAATGCCTACAGAGCACTTAAAAAACCCGCTTCCAGTGAAATGTCTGAGAAGTATGTAAAAACCCGCTTGCAACGAAATGACTCCAGAGCACGTAAAAACCCGCTTGCAACGAAATGACTCCAGAGCACTTAAAAAACCCGCTTCCAGTTAAATGTCAGAGAAGTATGTAAAAACCCGCTTGCAACGAAATGATTCCAGAGCACGTAAAAACCCACTTGCAAAGAAATGACTCCAGAGTACTTAAAAACACGCTTGCAACGAAATGCCTCCAGAGCACTTAAAAAACCCACTTCCAGTGAAATGTCTGAGAAGTATGTAAAAACCCGCTTGGAACAAAATGACTCCAGAACACGTAAAAACCCACTTGCAACGAAATGACTCCAGAGCACTTAAAAACCCGCTTACAACGAAATGCCTTCAGAGCACTTAAAAACCCGCTTGCAACGAAATGACTCCAGAACACTTAAAAACCCGCTTGCAATGAAAAGGCTCCAGAGCACTTAAAAAGCCGCTTGCAACGAAATGACTCCAGAGCACTTAAAAACCCGCTTGCAACGAAATGACTCCAGAGCACTTAAAAACCCGCTTGCAACGCAATGACTCCAGAGCACTTAAAAAACCCGCTTCCAGTGAAATGTCTGAGAAGTATGTAAAAACCCGCTTGCAACGAAATGACTCCAAAGCACGTAAAAACCCGCTTGCAACGAAATGACTCCAGAGCACTTAAAAAACCTGCTTCCAGTTAAATGTCAGAGAAGTATGTAAAAACCGGCTTCCAACTAAATGACTCCAGAGCACGTAAAATCCCGCTTGCAACGAAATGACTCCAGAGTACTTAAAAACCCGCTTGCAACGAAATGCCTCCAGAGCACTTAAAAAACCCGCTTCCAGTGAAATGTCTGAGAAGTATGTAAAAACCCGCTTGCAACGAAATGACTCCAGAACACGTAAAAACACGCTTGCAACGAAATGACTGCAGAGCACTTAAAAACCCGCTTGCAACGAAATGCCTACAGAGCACTTAAAAAACCCGCTTGCAACGAAATGACTCCAGGGCACTTAAAAACCCGCTTGCAACGAAATGACTCCAGAGCACTTAAAAACCCGCTTGCAACGAAATGACTCCAAGGCACTAAAACCCGCTTGCAACGAAATGACTCCAGATCACTTAAAAACCCGCTTGCAACGAAATGACTCCAGAGCACTTAAAAACCCGCTTGCAACGAAATGACTTCAGAGCACTTAAAAACCCATTTGCAACAAAATGACTCCAATCCACTTAAAAACCCGCTTGAAACGAAATGACTCCAGAGCACTTAAAAAACCGCTTGCAACGAAATGACTCCAGAGCACTTAAAAACCCGCTTGCAACGAAATGACTCCAGAGTACTTAAAAACCCGCTTGCAACGAAATGACTCCAGAGCACTTAAAAACCCGCTTGCAACGAAATGCCTACAGAGCACTTAAAAAACCCGCTTGCAACGAAATGACTCCAGAGCACTTAAAAACCCGCTTGCAACGAAATGACTCCAGAGCACTTAAAAATCCGCTTGCAACGAAATGACTCCAGAGCACTTAAAAAACCCGCTTCCAGTTAAATGTCAGAGAAGTATGTAAAAACCCGCTAGCAACGAAATGACTCCAGAGCACGTAAAAACCCGCTTGCAACGAAATGACTCCAGAGTACTTAAAAACCCCCTTGCAACGAAATGCCTCCAAAGCACTTAAAAAACCCGCTTCCAGTGAAATGTCTGAGAAGTATGTAAAAACCCGCTTGCAACGAAATGACTCCAGAACACGTAAAAACCCGCTTGCAACGAAATGACTCCGGAGCACTTAAAAACCCGCTTACAACGAAATGCCTTCTGAGCACTTAAAAACCCGCTTGCAACGAAATGACTCCAGAACACTTAAAAACCCGCTTGCAACGAAATGACTACAGGACACTTAAAAACCCGCTTGCAATGAAAAGACTCCAGAGCACTTAAAAACCGCTTGCAACGAAATGACTCCAGAGCACTTAAAAACCCGCTTGCAACGAAATGCCTTAAGAGCACTTAAAAACCCGCTTGCAACGAAATGACTCCAGAACACTTAAAAACCCGCTTGCAACGAAAAGACTCCAGAGTACTTAAAAACCCGCTTGCAACGAAATGACTCCAGAGCACTTAAAAACCCGCTTGCAACGAAATGACTCCAGAGCACTTAAAAACCCGCTTGCAACGAAATGACTCCAGAGCACTTAAAAACCCGCTTGCAACGAAATGACTCCAGGTCACTTAAAAACCCGCTTGCAACGAAATGACTCCAGAGCACTTGAAAACCCGCTTGCAACGAAATGACTCCAGAGTACTTAAAAACCCACTTGCAACGAAATTACTCCAGAACACTTAAAAACCTGCTTGCAACGAAAAGACTCCAGAGCACTTAAAAACCCGCTTGCAACGAAATGACTCCAGAGCACTTAAAAACCCACTTGCAACGAAATGACTCCAGAGCACTTAAAAACCCGCTTGCAACGAAATGACTCCAGAGCACTTAAAAACCCGCTTGCAACGAAAAGACTCCAGAGCACTTAAAAACCCGCTTGCAACGAAATGACTCCAGAGTACTTAAAAACCCGCTTGCAACGAAATACCTCCAGAGCACTTAAAAAACCCGCTTGCAACGAAATGACTCCAGAGCACTTAAAAACACGCTTGCAACGAAATGACTCCAGAGCACTTAAAAACCCGCTTGCAACGAAATGACTCCAGAGCACTTAAAAAACCCGCTTCCAGTTAAATGTCAGAGAAGTATGTAAAAACCCGCTTGCAACGAAATGACTCCAGAGCACGTAAAAACCCGCTTGCAACGAAATGACTCCAGAGCACTTGAAAACCCGCTTGCAACGAAATGACTCCAGAGCACTTAAAAAACCTGCTTCCAGTGAAATGTCTGAGAAGTATGTAAAAACCCGCTTGCAACGAAATGACTCCAGAACACGTAAAAACCCGCTTGCAACGAAATGACTCCAGAGCACTTAAAAACCCGCTTGCAACGAAATGACTCCAGAGCACTTAAAAACCCGCTTGCAACGAAATGACTCCAGAGCACTTGAAAACCCGCTTGAAACGAAATGACTCCAGAGCACTTAAAAAACCCGCTTCCAGTGAAATGTCTGAGAAGTATGTAAAAACCCGCTTGCAACGAAATGACTCCAGAGCACGTAAAAACCCGCTTGCAACGAAATGACTCCAGAGCACTTAAAAAACCCGCTTCCAGTTAAATGTCAGAGAAGTATGTAAAAACCCGCTTGAAATGAAATGATTCCAGAGCACGTAAAAACCCACTTGCAAAGAAATGACTCCAGAGTACTTAAAAACACGCTTGCAACGAAATGCCTCCAGAGCACTTAAAAAACCCACTTCCAGTGAAATGTCTGAGAAGTATGTAAAAACCCGCTTGGAACAAAATTACTCCAGAACACGTAAAAACCCGCTTGCAACGAAATGACTCCAGAGCACTTAAAAACCCGCTTGCAAAGAAATGACTCCAGAGCACTTAAAAACCCGCTTGCAACGAAATGACTCCAGAGCACTTAAAAACCCGCTTGCAACGAAATGACTCCAGAGCACTTAAAAAACCTGCTTCCAGTTAAATGTCAGAGAAGTATGTAAAAACCGGCTTCCAACTAAATGACTCCAGAGCACGTAAAATCCCGCTTGCAACGAAATGACTCCAGAGTACTTAAAAACCCGCTTGCAACGAAATGCCTCCAGAGCACTTAAAAAACCCGCTTCCAGTGAAATGTCTGAGAAGTATGTAAAAACCCGCTTGCAACGAAATGACTCCAGAACACGTAAAAACACGCTTGCAACGAAATGACTGCAGAGCACTTAAAAACCCGCTTGCAACGAAATGCCTACAGAGCACTTAAAAAACCCGCTTGCAACGAAATGACTCCAGGGCACTTAAAAACCCGCTTGCAACGAAATGACTCCAGAGCACTTAAAAACCCGCTTGCAACGAAATGACTCCAAGGCACTAAAACCCGCTTGCAACGAAATGACTCCAGATCACTTAAAAACCCGCTTGCAACGAAATGACTCCAGAGCACTTAAAAACCCGCTTGCAACGAAATGACTTCAGAGCACTTAAAAACCCATTTGCAACGAAATGACTCCAATCCACTTAAAAACCCGCTTGAAACGAAATGACTCCAGAGCACTTAAAAAACCGCTTGCAACGAAATGACTCCAGAGCACTTAAAAACCCGCTTGCAACGAAATGACTCCAGAGTACTTAAAAACCCGCTTGCAACGAAATGACTCCAGAGCACTTAAAAACCCGCTTGCAACGAAATGCCTACAGAGCACTTAAAAAACCCGCTTGCAACGAAATGACTCCAGAGCACTTAAAAACCCGCTTGCAACGAAATGACTCCAGAGCACTTAAAAATCCGCTTGCAACGAAATGACTCCAGAGCACTTAAAAAACCCGCTTCCAGTTAAATGTCAGAGAAGTATGTAAAAACCCGCTAGCAACGAAATGACTCCAGAGCACGTAAAAACCCGCTTGCAACGAAATGACTCCAGAGTACTTAAAAACCCCCTTGCAACGAAATGCCTCCAAAGCACTTAAAAAACCCGCTTCCAGTGAAATGTCTGAGAAGTATGTAAAAACCTGCTTGCAACGAAATGACTCCAGAACACGTAAAAACCCGCTTGCAACGAAATGACTCCGGAGCACTTAAAAACCCGCTTACAACAAAATGCCTTCTGAGCACTTAAAAACCCGCTTGCAACGAAATGACTCCAGAACACTTAAAAACCCGCTTGCAACGAAATGACTACAGGACACTTAAAAACCCGCTTGCAATGAAAAGACTCCAGAGCACTTAAAAACCGCTTGCAACGAAATGACTCCAGAGCACTTAAAAACCCGCTTGCAACGAAATGCCTTAAGAGCACTTAAAAACCCGCTTGCAACGAAATGACTCCAGAACACTTAAAAACCCGCTTGCAACGAAAAGACTCCAGAGTACTTAAAAACCCGCTTGCAACGAAATGACTCCAGAGCACTTAAAAACCCGCTTGCAACGAAATGACTCCAGAGCACTTAAAAACCCGCTTGCAACGAAATGACTCCAGAGCACTTAAAAACCCGCTTGCAACGAAATGACTCCAGGACACTTAAAAACCCGCTTGCAACGAAATGACTCCAGAGCACTTGAAAACCCGCTTGCAACGAAATGACTCCAGAGTACTTAAAAACCCACTTGCAACGAAATTACTCCAGAACACTTAAAAACCTGCTTGCAACGAAAAGACTCCAGAGCACTTAAAAACCCGCTTGCAACGAAATGACTCCAGAGCACTTAAAAACCCACTTGCAACGAAATGACTCCAGAGCACTTAAAAACCCGCTTGCAACGAAATGACTCCAGAGCACTTAAAAACCCGCTTGCAACGAAAAGACTCCAGAGCACTTAAAAACCCGCTTGCAACGAAATGACTCCAGAGTACTTAAAAACCCGCTTGCAACGAAATACCTCCAGAGCACTTAAAAACCCGCTTGCAACGAAATGCCTACAGAGCACTTAAAAAACCCGCTTCCAGTGAAATGTCTGAGAAGTATGTAAAAACCCGCTTGCAACGAAATGACTCCAGAGCACGTAAAAACCCGCTTGCAACGAAATGACTCCAGAGCACTTAAAAAACCCGCTTCCAGTTAAATGTCAGAGAAGTATGTAAAAACCCGCTTGCAACGAAATGATTCCAGAGCACGTAAAAACCCACTTGCAAAGAAATGACTCCAGAGTACTTAAAAACACGCTTGCAACGAAATGCCTCCAGAGCACTTAAAAAACCCACTTCCAGTGAAATGTCTGAGAAGTATGTAAAAACCCGCTTGGAACAAAATGACTCCAGAACACGTAAAAACCCACTTGCAACGAAATGACTCCAGAGCACTTAAAAACCCGCTTACAACGAAATGCCTTCAGAGCACTTAAAAACCCGCTTGCAACGAAATGACTCCAGAACACTTAAAAACCCGCTTGCAATGAAAAGGCTCCAGAGCACTTAAAAAGCCGCTTGCAACGAAATGACTCCAGAGCACTTAAAAACCCGCTTGCAACGAAATGACTCCAGAGCACTTAAAAACCCGCTTGCAACGCAATGACTCCAGAGCACTTAAAAAACCCGCTTCCAGTGAAATGTCTGAGAAGTATGTAAAAACCCGCTTGCAACGAAATGACTCCAAAGCACGTAAAAACCCGCTTGCAACGAAATGACTCCAGAGCACTTAAAAAACCTGCTTCCAGTTAAATGTCAGAGAAGTATGTAAAAACCGGCTTCCAACTAAATGACTCCAGAGCACGTAAAATCCCGCTTGCAACGAAATGACTCCAGAGTACTTAAAAACCCGCTTGCAACGAAATGCCTCCAGAGCACTTAAAAAACCCGCTTCCAGTGAAATGTCTGAGAAGTATGTAAAAACCCGCTTGCAACAAAATGACTCCAGAACACGTAAAAACACGCTTGCAACGAAATGACTGCAGAGCACTTAAAAACCCGCTTGCAACGAAATGCCTACAGAGCACTTAAAAAACCCGCTTGCAACGAAATGACTCCAGGGCACTTAAAAACCCGCTTGCAACGAAATGACTCCAGAGCACTTAAAAACCCGCTTGCAACGAAATGACTCCAAGGCACTAAAACCCGCTTGCAACGAAATGACTCCAGATCACTTAAAAACCCGCTTGCAACGAAATGACTCCAGAGCACTTAAAAACCCGCTTGCAACGAAATGACTTCAGAGCACTTAAAAACCCATTTGCAACGAAATGACTCCAATCCACTTAAAAACCCGCTTGAAACGAAATGACTCCAGAGCACTTAAAAAACCGCTTGCAACGAAATGACTCCAGAGCACTTAAAAACCCGCTTGCAACGAAATGACTCCAGAGTACTTAAAAACCCGCTTGCAACGAAATGACTCCAGAGCACTTAAAAACCTGCTTGCAACGAAATGCCTACAGAGCACTTAAAAAACCCGCTTGCAACGAAATGACTCCAGAGCACTTAAAAACCCGCTTGCAACGAAATGACTCCAGAGCACTTAAAAATCCGCTTGCAACGAAATGACTCCAGAGCACTTAAAAAACCCGCTTCCAGTTAAATGTCAGAGAAGTATGTAAAAACCCGCTAGCAACGAAATGACTCCAGAGCACGTAAAAACCCGCTTGCAACGAAATGACTCCAGAGTACTTAAAAACCCCCTTGCAACGAAATGCCTCCAAAGCACTTAAAAAACCCGCTTCCAGTGAAATGTCTGAGAAGTATGTAAAAACCCGCTTGCAACGAAATGACTCCAGAACACGTAAAAACCCGCTTGCAACGAAATGACTCCGGAGCACTTAAAAACCCGCTTACAACGAAATGCCTTCTGAGCACTTAAAAACCCGCTTGCAACGAAATGACTCCAGAACACTTAAAAACCCGCTTGCAACGAAATGACTACAGGACACTTAAAAACCCGCTTGCAATGAAAAGACTCCAGAGCACTTAAAAACCGCTTGCAACGAAATGACTCCAGAGCACTTAAAAACCCGCTTGCAACGAAATGCCTTAAGAGCACTTAAAAACCCGCTTGCAACGAAATGACTCCAGAACACTTAAAAACCCGCTTGCAACGAAAAGACTCCAGAGTACTTAAAAACCCGCTTGCAACGAAATGACTCCAGAGCACTTAAAAACCCGCTTGCAACGAAATGACTCCAGAGCACTTAAAAACCCGCTTGCAACGAAATGACTCCAGAGCACTTAAAAACCCGCTTGCAACGAAATGACTCCAGGTCACTTAAAAACCCGCTTGCAACGAAATGACTCCAGAGCACTTGAAAACCCGCTTGCAACGAAATGACTCCAGAGTACTTAAAAACCCACTTGCAACGAAATTACTCCAGAACACTTAAAAACCTGCTTGCAACGAAAAGACTCCAGAGCACTTAAAAACCCGCTTGCAACGAAATGACTCCAGAGCACTTAAAAACCCACTTGCAACGAAATGACTCCAGAGCACTTAAAAACCCGCTTGCAACGAAATGACTCCAGAGCACTTAAAAACCCGCTTGCAACGAAAAGACTCCAGAGCACTTAAAAACCCGCTTGCAACGAAATGACTCCAGAGTACTTAAAAACCCGCTTGCAACGAAATACCTCCAGAGCACTTAAAAAACCCGCTTGCAACGAAATGACTCCAGAGCACTTAAAAACACGCTTGCAACGAAATGACTCCAGAGCACTTAAAAACCCGCTTGCAACGAAATGACTCCAGAGCACTTAAAAAACCCGCTTCCAGTTAAATGTCAGAGAAGTATGTAAAAACCCGCTTGCAACGAAATGACTCCAGAGCACGTAAAAACCCGCTTGCAACGAAATGACTCCAGAGTACTTAAAAACCGCTCGCAACGAAATGACTCCAGAGCACTTAAAAACCCGCTTGCAACGAAATGACTCCAGAGCACTTAAAAACCCGCTTGCAACGAAATGACTCCAGAGCACTTAAAAACCCGCTTGCAACGAAATGACTCCAGAGCACTTGAAAACCCGCTTGCAACGAAATGACTCCAGAGCACTTAAAAAACCCGCTTCCAGTGAAATGTCTGAGAAGTATGTAAAAACCGGCTTGCAACGAAATGACTCCAGAGCACGTAAAAACCCGCTTGCAACGAAATGACTCCAGAGTACTTAAAAACCCGCTTGCATCGAAATGCCTCCAAAGCACTTAAAAAACCCGCTTGCAACGAAATGACTCCAGAGCATTTAAAAACCCGCTTGCAACGAAATGACTCCAGAGCACTTAAAAACCCGCTTGCAACGAAATGACTCCAGAGCACTTAAAAAACCCGCTTCCAGTTAAATGTCAGAGAAGTATGTAAAAACCTGCTTGCAACGAAATGACTCCAGAGCACCTAAAAACCCGCTTGCAACGAAATGACTCCAGAGAACTTAAAAACCCGCTTGCAACGAAATGCCTCCAAAGCACTTAAAAAACCCACTTCCAGTGAAATGTCTGAGAAGTATGTAAAAACCCGCTTGCAACGAAATGACTCCAGAACACGTAAAAACCCGCTTGCAACGAAATGACTCCAGAGCACTTAAAAACCCGCTTGCAACGAAATGACTCCAGAGCACTTAAAAACCCGCTTGCAACGAAATGACTCCAGAGCACTTGAAAACCCGCTTGAAACGAAATGACTCCAGAGCACTTAAAAAACCCGCTTCCAGTGAAATGTCTGAGAAGTATGTAAAAACCCGCTTGCAACGAAATGACTCCAGAGCACGTAAAAACCCGCTTGCAACGAAATGACTCCAGAGCACTTAAAAAACCCGCTTCCAGTTAAATGTCAGAGAAGTATGTAAAAACCCGCTTGAAATGAAATGATTCCAGAGCACGTAAAAACCCACTTGCAAAGAAATGACTCCAGAGTACTTAAAAACACGCTTGCAACGAAATGCCTCCAGAGCACTTAAAAAACCCACTTCCAGTGAAATGTCTGAGAAGTATGTAAAAACCCGCTTGGAACAAAATTACTCCAGAACACGTAAAAACCCGCTTGCAACGAAATGACTCCAGAGCACTTAAAAACCCGCTTACAACGAAATGCCTTCAGAGCACTTAAAAACCCGCTTGCAACGAAATGACTCCAGAACACTTAAAAACCCGCTTGCAACGAAAAGACTCCAGAGCACTTAAAAACCCGCTTGCAACGAAATGACTCCAGAGCACGTAAAAACTCGCTTGCAACGAAATGACTCCAGATCACGTAAAAACCCGCTTACAACGAAATGCCTTCAGAGCACTTAAAAACCCGATTGCAACGAAATGACTCCAGAACACGTAAAAACCCGCTTGCAACTAAATGACTCCAGAGCACGTAAAAACCCGCTTACAACGAAATGCCTTCAGAGCACTTAAAAACCCGATTGCAACGAAATGACTCCAGAACACTTAAAAACCCGCTTGCAACGAAAAGACTCCAGAGCACTTAAAAACCCGCTTGCAACGAAATGACTCCAGAGTACTTAAAAACCTGCTTGCAACGAAATGACTCTAGAACACTTAAAAACCCGCTTGCAACGAAATGACTCCAGAGCACTTAAAAAGCCGCTTGCAACGAAAGGACTCCAGAGCACTTAAAAAGCCGCTTGCAACGAAATGACTCCAGAGCACTTAAAAGCCCGCTTGCAACGAAATGACTCCAGAGCACTTAAAAACCCGCTTGCAACGAAATGATTCCAGAGTACTTAAAAACCCGCTTGCAACGAAATGACTCCAGAGCACGTAAAAACTCGCTTGCAACGAAATGACTCCAGAGCACTTAAAAACCGGCTTGCAATGAAATGACTCCAGAGCACTTAAAAACCCTCTTGCAACGAAATGACTCCAGAGTACTTAAAAACCCGCTTGGAACGAAATGACTCCAGAGTACTTAAAAACCCACTTGCAACGAAATGACTCCAGAACACTTAAAAACCCGCTTGCAACGAAATGACTCCAGAGCACTTAAAAACCCGCTTGCAACGAAATGACTCTAGAGCACGTAAAAACCCGCTTGCAACGAAATGAGTCCAGAGCACTTAAAAACCCGCTTGCAACGAAATGACTCCAGAGCACGTAAAAACCCGCTTGCAACGAAATAACTCCAGAGTACTTAAAAACCCGCTTGCAACGAAATGACGCCAGAGCACTTGAAAACCCGCTTGAAACGAAATGACTCCAGAGCACTTAAAAAACCCGCTTCCAGTTAAATGTCAGAGAAGTATGTAAAAACCCGCTTGCAACGAAATGATTCCAGAGCACGTAAAAACCCGCTTGCAACGAAATGACTCCAGAGCACTTAAAAAACCCGCTTCCAGTTAAATGTCAGAGAAGTATGTAAAAACCCGCTTGCAACGAAATGATTCCAGAGCACGTAAAAACCCACTTGCAAAGAAATGACTCCAGAGTACTTAAAAACACACTTGCAACGAAATGCCTCCAGAGCACTTAAAAAACCCACTTCCAGTGAAATGTCTGAGAAGTATGTAAAAACCCGCTTGGAACAAAATGACTCCAGAACACGTAAAAACCCGCTTGCAACAAAATGACTCCAGAGCACTTAAAAACCCGCTTACAACGAAATGCCTTCAGAGCCTTTAAAAACCCGCTTGCAACGAAATGACTCCAGAACACTTAAAAACCCGCTTGCAATGAAAAGACTCCTGAGCACTTAAAAAGCCGCTTGCAACGAAATGACTCCAGAGCACTTAAAAACCCACTTGCAACGAAATGACTCCAGAGCACTTAAAAACCCGCTTGCAACGAAATGACTCCAGAGCACTTAAAAAACCCGCTTCCAGTGAAATGTCTGAGAAGTATGTAAAATCCCGCTTGCAAAGAAATGACTCCAAAGCACGTAAAAACCCGCTTGCAACGAAATGACTCCAGAGCACTTAAAAAACCTGCTTCCAGTTAAATGTCAGAGAAGTATGTAAAAACCGGCTTCCAACTAAATGACTCCAGAGCACGTAAAATCCCACTTGCAACGAAATGACTCCAGAGTACTTAAAAACCCGCTTGCAACTAAATGTCTCCAGAGCACTTAAAAAACCCGCTTCCAGTGAAATGTCTGAAAAGTATGTAAAAACCCGCTTGCAACGAAATGACTCCAGAACACGTAAAAACACGCTTGCAACGAAATGACTGCAGAGCACTTAAAAACCCGCTTGCAACGAAATGCCTACAGAGCACTTAAAAAACCCGCTTGCAACGAAATGACTCCAGGGCACTTAAAAACCCGCTTGCAACGAAATGACTCCAGAGCACTTAAAAAACCCGCTTCCAGTTAAATGTCAGAGAAGTATGTAAAAACCCGCTTGCAACGAAATGACTCCAGAGCACGTAAAAACCCGCTTGCAACGAAATGACTCCAGAGTACTTAAAAACCGCTCGCAACGAAATGACTCCAGAGCACTTAAAAACCCGCTTGCAACGAAATGACTCCAGAGCACTTAAAAACCCGCTTGCAACGAAATGACTCCAGAGCACTTAAAAACCCGCTTGCAACGAAATGACTCCAGAGCACTTGAAAACCCGCTTGCAACGAAATGACTCCAGAGCACTTAAAAAACCCGCTTCCAGTGAAATGTCTGAGAAGTATGTAAAAACCGGCTTGCAACGAAATGACTCCAGAGCACGTAAAAACCCGCTTGCAACGAAATGACTCCAGAGTACTTAAAAACCCGCTTGCATCGAAATGCCTCCAAAGCACTTAAAAAACCCGCTTGCAACGAAATGACTCCAGAGCACTTAAAAACCCGCTTGCAACGAAATGACTCCAGAGCACTTAAAAACCCGCTTGCAACGAAATGACTCCAGAGCACTTAAAAAACCCGCTTCCAGTTAAATGTCAGAGAAGTATGTAAAAACCTGCTTGCAACGAAATGACTCCAGAGCACGTAAAAACCCGCTTGCAACGAAATGACTCCAGAGAACTTAAAAACCCGCTTGCAACGAAATGCCTCCAAAGCACTTAAAAAACCCACTTCCAGTGAAATGTCTGAGAAGTATGTAAAAACCCGCTTGCAACGAAATGACTCCAGAACACGTAAAAACCCGCTTGCAACGAAATGACTCCAGAGCACTTAAAAACCCGCTTGCAACGAAATGACTCCAGAGCACTTAAAAACCCGCTTGCAACGAAATGACTCCAGAGCACTTGAAAACCCGCTTGAAACGAAATGACTCCAGAGCACTTAAAAAACCCGCTTCCAGTGAAATGTCTGAGAAGTATGTAAAAACCCGCTTGCAACGAAATGACTCCAAAGCACGTAAAAACCCGCTTGCAACGAAATGACTCCAGAGCACTTAAAAAACCTGCTTCCAGTTAAATGTCAGAGAAGTATGTAAAAACCGGCTTCCAACTAAATGACTCCAGAGCACGTAAAATCCCGCTTGCAACGAAATGACTCCAGAGTACTTAAAAACCCGCTTGCAACGAAATGCCTCCAGAGCACTTAAAAAACCCGCTTCCAGTGAAATGTCTGAGAAGTATGTAAAAACCTGCTTGCAACGAAATGACTCCAGAACACGTAAAAACACGCTTGCAACGAAATGACTGCAGAGCACTTAAAAACCCGCTTGCAACGAAATGCCTACAGAGCACTTAAAAAACCCGCTAGCAACGAAATGACTCCAGGGCACTTAAAAACCCGCTTGCAACGAAATGACTCCAGAGCACTTAAAAACCCGCTTGCAACGAAATGACTCCAAGGCACTAAAACCCGCTTGCAACGAAATGACTCCAGATCACTTAAAAACCCGCTTGCAACGAAATGACTCCAGAGCACTTAAAAACCCGCTTGCAACGAAATGACTTCAGAGCACTTAAAAACCCATTTGCAACGAAATGACTCCAATCCACTTAAAAACCCGCTTGCAACGAAATGACTCCAGAGCACTTACAAAACCGCTTGCAACGAAATGACTCCAGAGCACTTAAAAACCCGCTTGCAACGAAATGACTCCAGAGTACTTAAAAACCCGCTTGCAACGAAATGACTCCAGAGCACTTAAAAACCTGCTTGCAACGAAATGCCTACAGAGCACTTAAAAAACCCGCTTGCAACGAAATGACTCCAGAGCACTTAAAAACCCGCTTGCAACGAAATGACTCCAGAGCACTTAAAAATCCGCTTGCAACGAAATGACTCCAGAGCACTTAAAAAACCCGCTTCCAGTTAAATGTCAGAGAAGTATGTAAAAACCCGCTAGCAACGAAATGACTCCAGAGCACGTAAAAACCCGCTTGCAACGAAATGACTCCAGAGTACTTAAAAACCCCCTTGCAACGAAATGCCTCCAAAGCACTTAAAAAACCCGCTTCCAGTGAAATGTCTGAGAAGTATGTAAAAACCCGCTTGCAACGAAATGACTCCAGAACACGTAAAAACCCGCTTGCAACGAAATGACTCCGGAGCACTTAAAAACCCGCTTACAACGAAATGCCTTCTGAGCACTTAAAAACCCGCTTGCAACGAAATGACTCCAGAACACTTAAAAACCCGCTTGCAACGAAATGACTACAGGACACTTAAAAACCCGCTTGCAATGAAAAGACTCCAGAGCACTTAAAAACCGCTTGCAACGAAATGACTCCAGAGCACTTAAAAACCCGCTTGCAACGAAATGCCTTAAGAGCACTTAAAAACCCGCTTGCAACGAAATGACTCCAGAACACTTAAAAACCCGCTTGCAACGAAAAGACTCCAGAGTACTTAAAAACCCGCTTGCAACGAAATGACTCCAGAGCACTTAAAAACCCGCTTGCAACGAAATGACTCCAGAGCACTTAAAAACCCGCTTGCAACGAAATGACTCCAGAGCACTTAAAAACCCGCTTGCAACGAAATGACTCCAGGTCACTTAAAAACCCGCTTGCAACGAAATGACTCCAGAGCACTTGAAAACCCGCTTGCAACGAAATGACTCCAGAGTACTTAAAAACCCACTTGCAACGAAATTACTCCAGAACACTTAAAAACCTGCTTGCAACGAAAAGACTCCAGAGCACTTAAAAACCCGCTTGCAACGAAATGACTCCAGAGCACTTAAAAACCCACTTGCAACGAAATGACTCCAGAGCACTTAAAAACCCGCTTGCAACGAAATGACTCCAGAGCACTTAAAAACCCGCTTGCAACGAAAAGACTCCAGAGCACTTAAAAACCCGCTTGCAACGAAATGACTCCAGAGTACTTAAAAACCCGCTTGCAACGAAATACCTCCAGAGCACTTAAAAAACCCGCTTGCAACGAAATGACTCCAGAGCACTTAAAAACACGCTTGCAACGAAATGACTCCAGAGCACTTAAAAACCCGCTTGCAACGAAATGACTCCAGAGCACTTAAAAAACCCGCTTCCAGTTAAATGTCAGAGAAGTATGTAAAAACCCGCTTGCAACGAAATGACTCCAGAGCACGTAAAAACCCGCTTGCAACGAAATGACTCCAGAGTACTTAAAAACCGCTCGCAACGAAATGACTCCAGAGCACTTAAAAACCCGCTTGCAACGAAATGACTCCAGAGCACTTAAAAACCCGCTTGCAACGAAATGACTCCAGAGCACTTAAAAACCCGCTTGCAACGAAATGACTCCAGAGCACTTGAAAACCCGCTTGCAACGAAATGACTCCAGAGCACTTAAAAAACCCGCTTCCAGTGAAATGTCTGAGAAGTATGTAAAAACCGGCTTGCAACGAAATGACTCCAGAGCACGTAAAAACCCGCTTGCAACGAAATGACTCCAGAGTACTTAAAAACCCGCTTGCATCGAAATGCCTCCAAAGCACTTAAAAAACCCGCTTGCAACGAAATGACTCCAGAGCATTTAAAAACCCGCTTGCAACGAAATGACTCCAGAGCACTTAAAAACCCGCTTGCAACGAAATGACTCCAGAGCACTTAAAAAACCCGCTTCCAGTTAAATGTCAGAGAAGTATGTAAAAACCTGCTTGCAACGAAATGACTCCAGAGCACCTAAAAACCCGCTTGCAACGAAATGACTCCAGAGAACTTAAAAACCCGCTTGCAACGAAATGCCTCCAAAGCACTTAAAAAACCCACTTCCAGTGAAATGTCTGAGAAGTATGTAAAAACCCGCTTGCAACGAAATGACTCCAGAACACGTAAAAACCCGCTTGCAACGAAATGACTCCAGAGCACTTAAAAACCCGCTTGCAACGAAATGACTCCAGAGCACTTAAAAACCCGCTTGCAACGAAATGACTCCAGAGCACTTGAAAACCCGCTTGAAACGAAATGACTCCAGAGCACTTAAAAAACCCGCTTCCAGTGAAATGTCTGAGAAGTATGTAAAAACCCGCTTGCAACGAAATGACTCCAGAGCACGTAAAAACCCGCTTGCAACGAAATGACTCCAGAGCACTTAAAAAACCCGCTTCCAGTTAAATGTCAGAGAAGTATGTAAAAACCCGCTTGAAATGAAATGATTCCAGAGCACGTAAAAACCCACTTGCAAAGAAATGACTCCAGAGTACTTAAAAACACGCTTGCAACGAAATGCCTCCAGAGCACTTAAAAAACCCACTTCCAGTGAAATGTCTGAGAAGTATGTAAAAACCCGCTTGGAACAAAATTACTCCAGAACACGTAAAAACCCGCTTGCAACGAAATGACTCCAGAGCACTTAAAAACCCGCTTACAACGAAATGCCTTCAGAGCACTTAAAAACCCGCTTGCAACGAAATGACTCCAGAACACTTAAAAACCCGCTTGCAACGAAAAGACTCCAGAGCACTTAAAAACCCGCTTGCAACGAAATGACTCCAGAGCACGTAAAAACTCGCTTGCAACGAAATGACTCCAGATCACGTAAAAACCCGCTTACAACGAAATGCCTTCAGAGCACTTAAAAACCCGATTGCAACGAAATGACTCCAGAACACGTAAAAACCCGCTTGCAACGAAATGACTCCAGAGCACGTAAAAACCCGCTTACAACGAAATGCCTTCAGAGCACTTAAAAACCCGATTGCAACGAAATGACTCCAGAACACTTAAAAACCCGCTTGCAACGAAAAGACTCCAGAGCACTTAAAAACCCGCTTGCAACGAAATGACTCCAGAGTACTTAAAAACCTGCTTGCAACGAAATGACTCTAGAACACTTAAAAACCCGCTTGCAACGAAATGACTCCAGAGCACTTAAAAAGCCGCTTGCAACGAAAGGACTCCAGAGCACTTAAAAAGCCGCTTGCAACGAAATGACTCCAGAGCACTTAAAAGCCCGCTTGCAACGAAATGACTCCAGAGCACTTAAAAACCCGCTTGCAACGAAATGATTCCAGAGTACTTAAAAACCCGCTTGCAACGAAATGACTCCAGAGCACGTAAAAACTCGCTTGCAACGAAATGACTCCAGAGCACTTAAAAACCGGCTTGCAATGAAATGACTCCAGAGCACTTAAAAACCCTCTTGCAACGAAATGACTCCAGAGTACTTAAAAACCCGCTTGGAACGAAATGACTCCAGAGTACTTAAAAACCCACTTGCAACGAAATGACTCCAGAACACTTAAAAACCCGCTTGCAACGAAATGACTCCAGAGCACTTAAAAACCCGCTTGCAACGAAATGACTCTAGAGCACGTAAAAACCCGCTTGCAACGAAATGAGTCCAGAGCACTTAAAAACCCGCTTGCAACGAAATGACTCCAGAGCACGTAAAAACCCGCTTGCAACGAAATAACTCCAGAGTACTTAAAAACCCGCTTGCAACGAAATGACGCCAGAGCACTTGAAAACCCGCTTGAAACGAAATGACTCCAGAGCACTTAAAAAACCCGCTTCCAGTTAAATGTCAGAGAAGTATGTAAAAACCCGCTTGCAACGAAATGATTCCAGAGCACGTAAAAACCCGCTTGCAACGAAATGACTCCAGAGCACTTAAAAAACCCGCTTCCAGTTAAATGTCAGAGAAGTATGTAAAAACCCGCTTGCAACGAAATGATTCCAGAGCACGTAAAAACCCACTTGCAAAGAAATGACTCCAGAGTACTTAAAAACACACTTGCAACGAAATGCCTCCAGAGCACTTAAAAAACCCACTTCCAGTGAAATGTCTGAGAAGTATGTAAAAACCCGCTTGGAACAAAATGACTCCAGAACACGTAAAAACCCGCTTGCAACAAAATGACTCCAGAGCACTTAAAAACCCGCTTACAACGAAATGCCTTCAGAGCCTTTAAAAACCCGCTTGCAACGAAATGACTCCAGAACACTTAAAAACCCGCTTGCAATGAAAAGACTCCTGAGCACTTAAAAAGCCGCTTGCAACGAAATGACTCCAGAGCACTTAAAAACCCACTTGCAACGAAATGACTCCAGAGCACTTAAAAACCCGCTTGCAACGAAATGACTCCAGAGCACTTAAAAAACCCGCTTCCAGTGAAATGTCTGAGAAGTATGTAAAATCCCGCTTGCAAAGAAATGACTCCAAAGCACGTAAAAACCCGCTTGCAACGAAATGACTCCAGAGCACTTAAAAAACCTGCTTCCAGTTAAATGTCAGAGAAGTATGTAAAAACCGGCTTCCAACTAAATGACTCCAGAGCACGTAAAATCCCACTTGCAACGAAATGACTCCAGAGTACTTAAAAACCCGCTTGCAACTAAATGTCTCCAGAGCACTTAAAAAACCCGCTTCCAGTGAAATGTCTGAAAAGTATGTAAAAACCCGCTTGCAACGAAATGACTCCAGAACACGTAAAAACACGCTTGCAACGAAATGACTGCAGAGCACTTAAAAACCCGCTTGCAACGAAATGCCTACAGAGCACTTAAAAAACCCGCTTGCAACGAAATGACTCCAGGGCACTTAAAAACCCGCTTGCAACGAAATGACTCCAGAGCACTTAAAAAACCCGCTTCCAGTTAAATGTCAGAGAAGTATGTAAAAACCCGCTTGCAACGAAATGACTCCAGAGCACGTAAAAACCCGCTTGCAACGAAATGACTCCAGAGTACTTAAAAACCGCTCGCAACGAAATGACTCCAGAGCACTTAAAAACCCGCTTGCAACGAAATGACTCCAGAGCACTTAAAAACCCGCTTGCAACGAAATGACTCCAGAGCACTTAAAAACCCGCTTGCAACGAAATGATTCCAGAGCACTTGAAAACCCGCTTGCAACGAAATGACTCCAGAGCACTTAAAAAACCCGCTTCCAGTGAAATGTCTGAGAAGTATGTAAAAACCGGCTTGCAACGAAATGACTCCAGAGCACGTAAAAACCCGCTTGCAACGAAATGACTCCAGAGTACTTAAAAACCCGCTTGCATCGAAATGCCTCCAAAGCACTTAAAAAACCCGCTTGCAACGAAATGACTCCAGAGCACTTAAAAACCCGCTTGCAACGAAATGACTCCAGAGCACTTAAAAACCCGCTTGCAACGAAATGACTCCAGAGCACTTAAAAAACCCGCTTCCAGTTAAATGTCAGAGAAGTATGTAAAAACCTGCTTGCAACGAAATGACTCCAGAGCACGTAAAAACCCGCTTGCAACGAAATGACTCCAGAGAACTTAAAAACCCGCTTGCAACGAAATGCCTCCAAAGCACTTAAAAAACCCACTTCCAGTGAAATGTCTGAGAAGTATGTAAAAACCCGCTTGCAACGAAATGACTCCAGAACACGTAAAAACCCGCTTGCAACGAAATGACTCCAGAGCACTTAAAAACCCGCTTGCAACGAAATGACTCCAGAGCACTTAAAAACCCGCTTGCAACGAAATGACTCCAGAGCACTTGAAAACCCGCTTGAAACGAAATGACTCCAGAGCACTTAAAAAACCCGCTTCCAGTGAAATGTCTGAGAAGTATGTAAAAACCCGCTTGCAACGAAATGACTCCAAAGCACGTAAAAACCCGCTTGCAACGAAATGACTCCAGAGCACTTAAAAAACCTGCTTCCAGTTAAATGTCAGAGAAGTATGTAAAAACCGGCTTCCAACTAAATGACTCCAGAGCACGTAAAATCCCGCTTGCAACGAAATGACTCCAGAGTACTTAAAAACCCGCTTGCAACGAAATGCCTCCAGAGCACTTAAAAAACCCGCTTCCAGTGAAATGTCTGAGAAGTATGTAAAAACCTGCTTGCAACGAAATGACTCCAGAACACGTAAAAACACGCTTGCAACGAAATGACTGCAGAGCACTTAAAAACCCGCTTGCAACGAAATGCCTACAGAGCACTTAAAAAACCCGCTAGCAACGAAATGACTCCAGGGCACTTAAAAACCCGCTTGCAACGAAATGACTCCAGAGCACTTAAAAACCCGCTTGCAACGAAATGACTCCAAGGCACTAAAACCCGCTTGCAACGAAATGACTCCAGATCACTTAAAAACCCGCTTGCAACGAAATGACTCCAGAGCACTTAAAAACCCGCTTGCAACGAAATGACTTCAGAGCACTTAAAAACCCATTTGCAACGAAATGACTCCAATCCACTTAAAAACCCGCTTGCAACGAAATGACTCCAGAGCACTTACAAAACCGCTTGCAACGAAATGACTCCAGAGCACTTAAAAACCCGCTTGCAACGAAATGACTCCAGAGTACTTAAAAACCCGCTTGCAACGAAATGGACTCCAGAGCACTTAAAAACCCGCTTGCAACGAAATGCCTACAGAGCACTTAAAAAACCCGCTTGCAACGAAATGACTCCAGAGCACTTAAAAACCCGCTTGCAACGAAATGACTCCAGAGCACTTAAAAATCCGCTTGCAACGAAATGACTCCAGAGCACTTAAAAAACCCGCTTCCAGTTAAATGTCAGAGAAGTATGTAAAAACCCGCTAGCAACGAAATGACTCCAGAGCACGTAAAAACCCGCTTGCAACGAAATGACTCCAGAGTACTTAAAAACCCCCTTGCAACGAAATGCCTCCAAAGCACTTAAAAAACCCGCTTCCAGTGAAATGTCTGAGAAGTATGTAAAAACCCGCTTGCAACGAAATGACTCCAGAACACGTAAAAACCCGCTTGCAACGAAATGACTCCGGAGCACTTAAAAACCCGCTTACAACGAAATGCCTTCTGAGCACTTAAAAACCCGCTTGCAACGAAATGACTCCAGAACACTTAAAAACCCGCTTGCAACGAAATGACTACAGGACACTTAAAAACCCGCTTGCAATGAAAAGACTCCAGAGCACTTAAAAACCGCTTGCAACGAAATGACTCCAGAGCACTTAAAAACCCGCTTGCAACGAAATGCCTTAAGAGCACTTAAAAACCCGCTTGCAATGAAATGACTCCAGAACACTTAAAAACCCGCTTGCAACGAAAAGACTCCAGAGTACTTAAAAACCCGCTTGCAACGAAATGACTCCAGAGCACTTAAAAAACCCGCTTCCAGTTAAATGTCAGAGAAGTATGTAAAAACCTGCTTGCAACGAAATGACTCCAGAGCACGTAAAAACCCGCTTGCAACGAAATGACTCCAGAGAACTTAAAAACCCGCTTGCAACGAAATGCCTCCAAAGCACTTAAAAAACCCACTTCCAGTGAAATGTCTGAGAAGTATGTAAAAACCCGCTTGCAACGAAATGACTCCAGAACACGTAAAAACCCGCTTGCAACGAAATGACTCCAGAGCACTTAAAAACCCGCTTGCAACGAAATGACTCCAGAGCACTTAAAAACCCGCTTGCAACGAAATGACTCCAGAGCACTTGAAAACCCGCTTGAAACGAAATGACTCCAGAGCACTTAAAAAACCCGCTTCCAGTGAAATGTCTGAGAAGTATGTAAAAACCCGCTTGCAACGAAATGACTCCAAAGCACGTAAAAACCCGCTTGCAACGAAATGACTCCAGAGCACTTAAAAAACCTGCTTCCAGTTAAATGTCAGAGAAGTATGTAAAAACCGGCTTCCAACTAAATGACTCCAGAGCACGTAAAATCCCGCTTGCAACGAAATGACTCCAGAGTACTTAAAAACCCGCTTGCAACGAAATGCCTCCAGAGCACTTAAAAAAACCCGCTTCCAGTGAAATGTCTGAGAAGTATGTAAAAACCCGCTTGCAACGAAATGACTCCAGAACACGTAAAAACACGCTTGCAACGAAATGACTGCAGAGCACTTAAAAACCCGCTTGCAACGAAATGCCTACAGAGCACTTAAAAAACCCGCTAGCAACGAAATGACTCCAGGGCACTTAAAAACCCGCTTGCAACGAAATGACTCCAGAGCACTTAAAAACCCGCTTGCAACGAAATGACTCCAAGGCACTAAAACCCGCTTGCAACGAAATGACTCCAGATCACTTAAAAACCCGCTTGCAACGAAATGACTCCAGAGCACTTAAAAACCCGCTTGCAACGAAATGACTTCAGAGCACTTAAAAACCCATTTGCAACGAAATGACTCCAATCCACTTAAAAACCCGCTTGCAACGAAATGACTCCAGAGCACTTACAAAACCGCTTGCAACGAAATGACTCCAGAGCACTTAAAAACCCGCTTGCAACGAAATGACTCCAGAGTACTTAAAAACCCGCTTGCAACGAAATGGACTCCAGAGCACTTAAAAACCCGCTTGCAACGAAATGCCTACAGAGCACTTAAAAAACCCGCTTGCAACGAAATGACTCCAGAGCACTTAAAAACCCGCTTGCAACGAAATGACTCCAGAGCACTTAAAAATCCGCTTGCAACGAAATGACTCCAGAGCACTTAAAAAACCCGCTTCCAGTTAAATGTCAGAGAAGTATGTAAAAACCCGCTAGCAACGAAATGACTCCAGAGCACGTAAAAACCCGCTTGCAACGAAATGACTCCAGAGTACTTAAAAACCCCCTTGCAACGAAATGCCTCCAAAGCACTTAAAAAACCCGCTTCCAGTGAAATGTCTGAGAAGTATGTAAAAACCCGCTTGCAACGAAATGACTCCAGAACACGTAAAAACCCGCTTGCAACGAAATGACTCCGGAGCACTTAAAAACCCGCTTACAACGAAATGCCTTCTGAGCACTTAAAAACCCGCTTGCAACGAAATGACTCCAGAACACTTAAAAACCCGCTTGCAACGAAATGACTACAGGACACTTAAAAACCCGCTTGCAATGAAAAGACTCCAGAGCACTTAAAAACCGCTTGCAACGAAATGACTCCAGAGCACTTAAAAACCCGCTTGCAACGAAATGCCTTAAGAGCACTTAAAAACCCGCTTGCAACGAAATGACTCCAGAACACTTAAAAACCCGCTTGCAACGAAAAGACTCCAGAGTACTTAAAAACCCGCTTGCAACGAAATGACTCCAGAGCACTTAAAAACCCGCTTGCAACGAAATGACTCCAGAGCACTTAAAAACCCGCTTGCAACGAAATGACTCCAGAGCACTTAAAAACCCGCTTGCAACGAAATGACTCCAGGTCACTTAAAAACCCGCTTGCAACGAAATGACTCCAGAGCACTTGAAAACCCGCTTGCAACGAAATGACTCCAGAGTACTTAAAAACCCACTTGCAACGAAATTACTCCAGAACACTTAAAAACCTGCTTGCAACGAAAAGACTCCAGAGCACTTAAAAACCCGCTTGCAACGAAATGACTCCAGAGCACTTAAAAACCCACTTGCAACGAAATGACTCCAGAGCACTTAAAAACCCGCTTGCAACGAAATGACTCCAGAGCACTTAAAAACCCGCTTGCAACGAAAAGACTCCAGAGCACTTAAAAACCCGCTTGCAACGAAATGACTCCAGAGTACTTAAAAACCCGCTTGCAACGAAATACCTCCAGAGCACTTAAAAAACCCGCTTGCAACGAAATGACTCCAGAGCACTTAAAAACACGCTTGCAACGAAATGACTCCAGAGCACTTAAAAACCCGCTTGCAACGAAATGACTCCAGAGCACTTAAAAAACCCGCTTCCAGTTAAATGTCAGAGAAGTATGTAAAAACCTGCTTGCAACGAAATGACTCCAGAGCACGTAAAAACCCGCTTGCAACGAAATGACTCCAGAGAACTTAAAAACCCGCTTGCAACGAAATGCCTCCAAAGCACTTAAAAAACCCACTTCCAGTGAAATGTCTGAGAAGTATGTAAAAACCCGCTTGCAACGAAATGACTCCAGAACACGTAAAAACCCGCTTGCAACGAAATGACTCCAGAGCACTTAAAAACCCGCTTGCAACGAAATGACTCCAGAGCACTTAAAAACCCGCTTGCAACGAAATGACTCCAGAGCACTTGAAAACCCGCTTGAAACGAAATGACTCCAGAGCACTTAAAAAACCCGCTTCCAGTGAAATGTCTGAGAAGTATGTAAAAACCCGCTTGCAACGAAATGACTCCAGAGCACGTAAAAACCCGCTTGCAACGAAATGACTCCAGAGCACTTAAAAAACCCGCTTCCAGTTAAATGTCAGAGAAGTATGTAAAAACCCGCTTGAAATGAAATGATTCCAGAGCACGTAAAAACCCACTTGCAAAGAAATGACTCCAGAGTACTTAAAAACACGCTTGCAACGAAATGCCTCCAGAGCACTTAAAAAACCCACTTCCAGTGAAATGTCTGAGAAGTATGTAAAAACCCGCTTGGAACAAAATTACTCCAGAACACGTAAAAACCCGCTTGCAACGAAATGACTCCAGAGCACTTAAAAACCCGCTTACAACGAAATGCCTTCAGAGCACTTAAAAACCCGCTTGCAACGAAATGACTCCAGAACACTTAAAAACCCGCTTGCAACGAAAAGACTCCAGAGCACTTAAAAACCCGCTTGCAACGAAATGAATCCAGAGCACTTAAAAACCCGCTTGCAACGAAATGACTCCAGAGCACTTAAAAACCCGCTTGCAACGAAATGACTCCAGAACACTTAAAAACCCGCTTGCAACGAAAAGACTCCAGAGTACTTAAAAACCCGCTTGCAACGAAATGACTCCAGAGCACTTAAAAACCCGCTTGCAACGAAATGACTCCAGAGCACTTAAAAACCCGCTTGCAACGAAATGACTCCAGAGCACTTAAAAACCCGCTTGCAACGAAATGACTCCAGGTCACTTAAAAACCCGCTTGCAACGAAATGACTCCAGAGCACTTGAAAACCCGCTTGCAACGAAATGACTCCAGAGTACTTAAAAACCCACTTGCAACGAAATTACTCCAGAACACTTAAAAACCTGCTTGCAACGAAAAGACTCCAGAGCACTTAAAAACCCGCTTGCAACGAAATGACTCCAGAGCACTTAAAAACCCGCTTGCAACGAAATGCCTTAAGAGCACTTAAAAACCCGCTTGCAACGAAATGACTCCAGAACACTTAAAAACCCGCTTGCAACGAAAAGACTCCAGAGTACTTAAAAACCCGCTTGCAACGAAATGACTCCAGAGCACTTAAAAACCCGCTTGCAACGAAATGACTCCAGAGCACTTAAAAACCCGCTTGCAACGAAATGACTCCAGAGCACTTAAAAACCCGCTTGCAACGAAATGACTCCAGGTCACTTAAAAACCCGCTTGCAACGAAATGACTCCAGAGCACTTGAAAACCCGCTTGCAACGAAATGACTCCAGAGTACTTAAAAACCCACTTGCAACTAAATTACTCCAGAACACTTAAAAACCTGCTTGCAACGAAAAGACTCCAGAGCACTTAAAAACCCGCTTGCAACGAAATGACTCCAGAGCACTTAAAAACCCACTTGCAACGAAATGACTCCAGAGCACTTAAAAACCCGCTTGCAACGAAATGACTCCAGAGCACTTAAAAACCCGCTTGCAACGAAAAGACTCCAGAGCACTTAAAAACCCGCTTGCAACGAAATGACTCCAGAGTACTTAAAAACCCGCTTGCAACGAAATACCTCCAGAGCACTTAAAAAACCCGCTTGCAACGAAATGACTCCAGAGCACTTAAAAACACGCTTGCAACGAAATGACTCCAGAGCACTTAAAAACCCGCTTGCAACGAAATGACTCCAGAGCACTTAAAAAACCCGCTTCCAGTTAAATGTCAGAGAAGTATGTAAAAACCCGCTTGCAACGAAATGACTCCAGAGCACGTAAAAACCCGCTTGCAACGAAATGACTCCAGAGTACTTAAAAACCGCTTGCAACGAAATGACTCCAGAGCACTTAAAAACCCGCTTGCAACGAAATGACTCCAGAGCACTTAAAAACCCGCTTGCAACGAAATGACTCCAGAGCACTTAAAAACCCGCTTGCAACGAAATGACTCCAGAGCACTTGAAAACCCGCTTGCAACGAAATGACTCCAGAGCACTTAAAAAACCCGCTACCAGTGAAATGTCTGAGAAGTATGTAAAAACCGGCTTGCAACGAAATGACTCCAGAGCACGTAAAAACCCGCTTGCAACGAAATGACTCCAGAGTACTTAAAAACCCGCTTGCATCGAAATGCCTCCAAAGCACTTAAAAAACCCGCTTGCAACGAAATGACTCCAGAGCACTTAAAAACCCGCTTGCAACGAAATGACTCCAGAGCACTTAAAAACCCGCTTGCAACGAAATGACTCCAGAGCACTTAAAAAACCCGCTTCCAGTTAAATGTCAGAGAAGTATGTAAAAACCTGCTTGCAACGAAATGACTCCAGAGCACGTAAAAACCCGCTTGCAACGAAATGACTCCAGAGAACTTAAAAACCCGCTTGCAACGAAATGCCTCCAAAGCACTTAAAAAACCCACTTCCAGTGAAATGTCTGAGAAGTATGTAAAAACCCGCTTGCAACGAAATGACTCCAGAACACGTAAAAACCCGCTTGCAACGAAATGACTCCAGAGCACTTAAAAACCCGCTTGCAACGAAATGACTCCAGAGCACTTAAAAACCCGCTTGCAACGAAATGACTCCAGAGCACTTGAAAACCCGCTTGAAACGAAATGACTCCAGAGCACTTAAAAAACCCGCTTCCAGTGAAATGTCTGAGAAGTATGTAAAATCCGCTTGCAACGAAATGACTCCAGAGCACGTAAAAACCCGCTTGCAACGAAATGACTCCAGAGCACTTAAAAAACCCGCTTCCAGTTAAATGTCAGAGAAGTATGTAAAAACCCGCTTGAAATGAAATGATTCCAGAGCACTTAAAAACCCACTTGCAAAGAAATGACTCCAGAGTACTTAAAAACACGCTTGCAATGAAATGCCTCCAGAGCACTTAAAAAACCCACTTCCAGTGAAATGTCTGAGAAGTATGTAAAAACCCGCTTGGAACAAAATTACTCCAGAACACGTAAAAACCCGCTTGCAACGAAATGACTCCAGAGCACTTAAAAACCCGCTTACAACGAAATGCCTTCAGAGCACTTAAAAACCCGCTTGCAATGAAATGACTCCAGAACACTTAAAAACCCGCTTGCAACGAAAAGACTCCAGAGCACTTAAAAACCCGCTTGCAACGAAATGACTCCAGAGCACTTAAAAACCCGCTTGCAACGAAATGACTCCAGAGCACTTAAAAACCCGCTTGCAACGAAATGACTCCAGAACACTTAAAAACCCGCTTGCAACGAAAAGACTCCAGAGTACTTAAAAACCCGCTTGCAACGAAATGACTCCAGAGCACTTAAAAACCCGCTTGCAACGAAATGACTCCAGAGCACTTAAAAACCCGCTTGCAACGAAATGACTCCAGAGCACTTAAAAACCCGCTTGCAACGAAATGACTCCAGGTCACTTAAAAACCCGCTTGCAACGAAATGACTCCAGAGCACTTGAAAACCCGCTTGCAACGAAATGACTCCAGAGTACTTAAAAACCCACTTGCAACGAAATTACTCCAGAACACTTAAAAACCTGCTTGCAACGAAAAGACTCCAGAGCACTTAAAAACCCGCTTGCAACGAAATGACTCCAGAGCACTTAAAAACCCACTTGCAACGAAATGACTCCAGAGCACTTAAAAACCCGCTTGCAACGAAATGACTCCAGAGCACTTAAAAACCCGCTTGCAACGAAAAGACTCCAGAGCACTTAAAAACCCGCTTGCAACGAAATGACTCCAGAGTACTTAAAAACCCGCTTGCAACGAAATACCTCCAGAGCACTTAAAAAACCCGCTTGCAACGAAATGACTCCAGAGCACTTAAAAACACGCTTGCAACGAAATGACTCCAGAGCACTTAAAAACCCGCTTGCAACGAAATGACTCCAGAGCACTTAAAAAACCCGCTTCCAGTTAAATGTCAGAGAAGTATGTAAAAACCCGCTTGCAACGAAATGACTCCAGAGCACGTAAAAACCCGCTTGCAACGAAATGACTCCAGAGTACTTAAAAACCGCTTGCAACGAAATGACTCCAGAGCACTTAAAAACCCGCTTGCAACGAAATGACTCCAGAGCACTTAAAAACCCGCTTGCAACGAAAAGACTCCAGAGCACTTAAAAACCCGCTTGCAACGAAATGACTCCAGAGTACTTAAAAACCCGCTTGCAACGAAATACCTCCAGAGCACTTAAAAAACCCGCTTGCAACGAAATGACTCCAGAGCACTTAAAAACCCGCTTGCAACGAAATGACTCCAGAGCACTTAAAAAACCCGCTTCCAGTTAAATGTCAGAGAAGTATGTAAAAACCCGCTTGCAACGAAATGACTCCAGAGCACGTAAAAACCCGCTTGCAACGAAATGACTCCAGAGTACTTAAAAACCGCTTGCAACGAAATGACTCCAGAGCACTTAAAAACCCGCTTGCAACGAAATGACTCCAGAGCACTTAAAAACCCGCTTGCAACGAAATGACTCCAGAGCACTTAAAAACCCGCTTGCAACGAAATGACTCCAGAGCACTTGAAAACCCGCTTGCAACGAAATGACTCCAGAGCACTTAAAAAACCCGCTTCCAGTGAAATGTCTGAGAAGTATGTAAAAACCGGCTTGCAACGAAATGACTCCAGAGCACGTAAAAACCCGCTTGCAACGAAATGACTCCAGAGTACTTAAAAACCCGCTTGCATCGAAATGCCTCCAAAGCACTTAAAAAACCCGCTTGCAACGAAATGACTCCAGAGCACTTAAAAACCCGCTTGCAACGAAATGACTCCAGAGCACTTAAAAACCCGCTTGCAACGAAATGACTCCAGAGCACTTAAAAAACCCGCTTCCAGTTAAATGTCAGAGAAGTATGTAAAAACCTGCTTGCAACGAAATGACTCCAGAGCACGTAAAAACCCGCTTGCAACGAAATGACTCCAGAGAACTTAAAAACCCGCTTGCAACGAAATGCCTCCAAAGCACTTAAAAAACCCACTTCCAGTGAAATGTCTGAGAAGTATGTAAAAACCCGCTTGCAACGAAATGACTCCAGAACACGTAAAAACCCGCTTGCAACGAAATGACTCCAGAGCACTTAAAAACCCGCTTGCAACGAAATGACTCCAGAGCACTTAAAAACCCGCTTGCAACGAAATGACTCCAGAGCACTTGAAAACCCGCTTGAAACGAAATGACTCCAGAGCACTTAAAAAACCCGCTTCCAGTGAAATGTCTGAGAAGTATGTAAAAACCCGCTTGCAACGAAATGACTCCAGAGCACGTAAAAACCCGCTTGCAACGAAATGACTCCAGAGCACTTAAAAAACCCGCTTCCAGTTAAATGTCAGAGAAGTATGTAAAAACCCGCTTGAAATGAAATGATTCCAGAGCACGTAAAAACCCACTTGCAAAGAAATGACTCCAGAGTACTTAAAAACACGCTTGCAACGAAATGCCTCCAGAGCACTTAAAAAACCCACTTCCAGTGAAATGTCTGAGAAGTATGTAAAAACCCGCTTGGAACAAAATTACTCCAGAACACGTAAAAACCCGCTTGCAACGAAATGACTCCAGAGCACTTAAAAACCCGCTTACAACGAAATGCCTTCAGAGCACTTAAAAACCCGCTTGCAACGAAATGACTCCAGAACACTTAAAAACCCGCTTGCAACGAAAAGACTCCAGAGCACTTAAAAACCCGCTTGCAACGAAATGACTCCAGAGCACTTAAAAACCCGCTTGCAACGAAATGACTCCAGAGCACTTAAAAACCCGCTTGCAACGAAATGACTCCAGAGCACTTAAAAACCCGCTTGCAACGAAAAGACTCCAGAGCACTTAAAAACCCGCTTGCAACGAAATGACTCCAGAGCACTTGAAAACCCGCTTGCAACGAAATGACTCCAGAGTACTTAAAAACCCACTTGCAACGAAATTACTCCAGAACACTTAAAAACCTGCTTGCAACGAAAAGACTCCAGAGCACTTAAAAACCCGCTTGCAACGAAATGACTCCAGAGCACTTAAAAACCCACTTGCAACGAAATGACTCCAGAGCACTTAAAAACCCGCTTGCAACGAAATGACTCCAGAGCACTTAAAAACCCGCTTGCAACGAAAAGACTCCAGAGCACTTAAAAACCCGCTTGCAACGAAATGACTCCAGAGTACTTAAAAACCCGCTTGCAACGAAATACCTCCAGAGCACTTAAAAAACCCGCTTGCAACGAAATGACTCCAGAGCACTTAAAAACACGCTTGCAACGAAAAGACTCCAGAGCACTTAAAAACCCGCTTGCAACGAAATGACTCCAGAGCACTTGAAAACCCGCTTGCAACGAAATGACTCCAGAGTACTTAAAAACCCACTTGCAACGAAATTACTCCAGAACACTTAAAAACCTGCTTGCAACGAAAAGACTCCAGAGCACTTAAAAACCCGCTTGCAACGAAATGACTCCAGAGTACTTAAAAACCGCTTGCAACGAAATGACTCCAGAGCACTTAAAAACCCGCTTGCAACGAAATGACTCCAGAACACGTAAAAACCCGCTTGCAACGAAATGACTCCAGAGCACTTAAAAACCCGCCTGCAACGAAATGACTCCAGAGCACTTAAAAACCCGCTTGCAACGAAATGACTCCAGAGCACTTGAAAACCCGCTTGAAACGAAATGACTCCAGAGCACTTAAAAAACCCGCTTCCAGTGAAATGTCTGAGAAGTATGTAAAAACCCGCTTGCAACGAAATGACTCCAGAGCACGTAAAAACCCGCTTGCAACGAAATGACTCCAGAGCACTTAAAAAACCCGCTTCCAGTTAAATGTCAGAGAAGTATGTAAAAACCCGCTTGAAATGAAATGATTCCAGAGCACGTAAAAACCCACTTGCAAAGAAATGACTCCAGAGTACTTAAAAACACGCTTGCAACGAAATGCCTCCAGAGCACTTAAAAAACCCACTTCCAGTGAAATGTCTGAGAAGTATGTAAAAACCCGCTTGGAACAAAATTACTCCAGAACACGTAAAAACCCGCTTGCAACGAAATGACTCCAGAGCACTTAAAAACCCGCTTACAACGAAATGCCTTCAGAGCACTTAAAAACCCGCTTGCAACGAAATGACTCCAGAGCACTTAAAAACCCGCTTGCAACGAAATGACTCCAGAGCACTTAAAAACCCGCTTGCAACGAAATGACTCCAGAGCACTTAAAAACCCATTTGCAACGAAATGACTCCAGAGCACTTAAAAACCCGCTTGCAACAAAATGACTCCAGAGCACTTAAAAACCCGCTTGCAACGAAATGACTCCAGAGTACTTAAAAACCCGTTTGCAACGAAATGCCTCCAAAGCACTTAAAAAACCCGCTTCCAGTGAAATGTCTGAGAAGTATGTAAAAACCCGCTTGCAACGAAATGACTCCAGAACACGTAAAAACCCGCTTGCAACGAAATGACTCCGGAGCACTTAAAAACCCGCTTACAACGAAATGCCTCCTGAGCACTTAAAAACCCGCTTGCAACGAAATGACTCCAGAACACTTAAAAACCCCCTTGCAACGAAATGACTCCAGAGCACTTAAAAACCCGCTTTCAACGAAATGACTCCAGAGCACTTAAAAAACCCGCTTCCAGTTAAATGCCAGAGAAGTATGTAAAAACCTGCTTGCAACGAAATGACTCCAGAGCACGTAAAAACCCGCTTGCAACGAAATGACTCCAGAGAACTTAAAAACCCGCTTGCAACGAAATGCCTCCAAAGCACTTAAAAAACCCACTTCCAGTGAAATGTCTGAGAAGTATGTAAAAACCCGCTTGCAACGAAATGACTCCAGAACACGTAAAAACCCGCTTGCAACGAAATGACTCCAGAGCACTTAAAAACCCGCTTGCAACGAAATGACTCCAGAGCACTTAAAAACCCGCTTGCAACGAAATGACTCCAGAGCACTTGAAAACCCGCTTGAAACGAAATGACTCCAGAGCACTTAAAAAACCCGCTTCCAGTGAAATGTCTGAGAAGTATGTAAAAACCTGCTTGCAACGAAATGACTCCAGAGCACGTAAAAACCCGCTTGCAACGAAATGACTCCAGAGCACTTAAAAAACCCGCTTCCAGTTAAATGTCAGAGAAGTATGTAAAAACCCGCTTGCAACGAAATGATTCCAGAGCACGTAAAAACCCACTTGCAAAGAAATGACTCCAGAGTACTTAAAAACACGCTTGCAACGAAATGCCTCCAGAGCACTTAAAAAACCCACTTCCAGTGAAATGTCTGAGAAGTATGTAAAAACCCGCTTGGAACAAAATTACTCCAGAACACGTAAAAACCCGCTTGCAACGAAATGACTCCAGAGCACTTAAAAACCCGCTTACAACGAAATGCCTTCAGAGCACTTAAAAACCCGCTTGCAACGAAATGACTCCAGAACACTTAAAAACCCGCTTGCAACGAAAAGACTCGAGAGCACTTAAAAAGCCGCTTGCAACGAAATGACTCCAGAGCACTTAAAAACCTGCTTGCAACGAAATGACTCCAGAGCACTTAAAAACCCGCTTGCAACGAAATGACTCCAGAGCACTTAAAAAACCCGCTTCCAGTGAAATGTCTGAGAAGTATGTAAAAACCCGCTTGCAAAGAAATGACTCCAGAGCACGTAAAAACCCGCTTGCAACGAAATGACACCAGAGCACTTAAAAAACCTGCTTCCAGTTAAATGTCAGAGAAGTATGTAAAAACCGGCTTCCAACTAAATGACTACAGAGCACGTAAAATCCCGCTTGCAACGAAATGAATCCAGAGTACATAAAAACCCGCTTGCAACGAAATGCCTCCAGAGCACTTAAAAAACCCGCTTCCAGTGAAATGTCTGAGAAGTATGTAAAAACCCGCTTGCAACGAAATGACTCAAGAACACGTAAAAACACGCTTGCAACGAAATGACTGCAGAGCACTTAAAAACCCGCTTGTAACGAAATGACTCCAAGGCACTAAAACCCGCTTGCAACGAAATGACTCCAGAGCACTTAAAAACCCGCTTGCAACGAAATGACTCCAGAGCACTTAAAAACCCGCTTGCAACGAAATGACTCCAGAGCACTTAAAAACCCGTTTGCAACGAAATGACTCCAATCCACTTAAAAACCCGCTTGCAACGAAATGACTCCAGAGCACTTAAAAACCCGCTTGCAACGAAATGCCTACAGAGCACTTAAAAAACCCGCTTGCAACGAAATGACTCCAGAACACTTAAAAACCTGCTTGCAACGAAATGACTCCAGAGCACTTAAAAATCCGCTTGCAACGAAATGACTCCAGAGCACTTAAAAAACCCGCTTCCAGTTAAATGTCAGAGAAGTATGTAAAAACCCGCTAGCAACGAAATGACTCCAGAGCACGTAAAAACTCGCTTGCAACGAAATGACTCCAGAGTACTTAAAAACCCCCTTGCAACGAAATGCCTCCAAAGCACTTAAAAAACCCGCTTCCAGTGAAATGTCTGAGAAGTATGTAAAAACCCGCTTGCAACGAAATGACTCCAGAACACTTAAAAACCCGCTTGCAACGAAAAGACTCCAGAGCACTTAAAAACCGGCTTGCAACTTAATGACTCCAGAGCACTTAAAAACCCGCTTGCAACGAAAAGACTCCAGAGCACTTAAAAACCCGCTTGCAACGAAATGACTCCAGAGCACTTAAAAACCCGCTTGCAACGAAATGACTCCAGAGCACTTAAAAAACCCGCTTACAGTTAAATGTCAGAGAAGTATGTAAAAACCCGCTTGCAACGAAATGACTCCAGAGCACGTAAAAACCCGCTTGCAACGAAATGACTCCAGAGTACTTAAAAACCGCTTGCAACGAAATGACTCCAGAGCACTTAAAAACCCGCTTGCAACGAAACGACTCCAGAGCACTTAAAAACCCGCTTGCAACGAAATGACTCCAGAGCACTTAAAAACCCGCTTGCAACGAAATGACTCCAGAGCACTTGAAAACCCGCTTGCAACGAAATGACTCCAGAGCACTTAAAAAACCCGCTTCCAGTGAAATGTCTGAGAAGAATGTAAAAACCCGCTTGCAACGAAATGACTCCAGAGCACATAAAAACCCGCTTGCAACGAAATGACTCCAGAGCACTTAAAAAACCCGCTTCCAGTTAAATGTCAGAGAAGTATGTAAAAACCGGCTTGCAACGAAATGACTCCAGAGCACGTAAAAACCCGCTTGCAACGTAATGACTCCAGAGTACTTAAAAACCCGCTTGCAACGAAATGCCTCCACAGCACTTAAAAAACCCGCTTGCAACGAAATGACTCCAGAGCACTTAAAAACCCGCTTGCAACGAAATGACTCCAGAGCACGTAAAAACCCGCTTGCAACGAAATGACTCCAGAGCACTTAAAAAACCCGCTTCCAGTTAAATGTCAGAGAAGTATGTAAAAACCTGCTTGCAACGAAATGACTCCAGAGCACGTAAAAACCCGCTTGCAACGAAATGACTCCAGAGAACTTAAAAACCCGCTTGCAACGAAATGCCTCCAAAGCACTTAAAAAACCCACTTCCAGTGAAATGTCTGAGAAGTATGTAAAAACCCGCTTGCAACGAAATGACTCCAGAACACGTAAAAACCCGCTTGCAACGAAATGACTCCAGAGCACTTAAAAACCCGCTTACAACGAAATGCCTTCAGAGCACTTAAAAACCCGCTTGCAACGAAATGACTCCAGAACACTTAAAAACCCGCTTGCAACGAAAACACTCCAGAGCACTTAAAAAGCCGCTTGCAACGAAATGACTCCAGAGCACTTAAAAACCCGCTTGCAACGAAATGACTCCAGAGCACTTAAAAACCCGCTTGCAACGAAATGACTCCAGAGCACTTAAAAAACCCGCTTCCAGTGAAATGTCTGAGAAGTATGTAAAAACCCGCTTGCAACGAAATGACTCCAGAGCACGTAAAAACCCGCTTGCAACGAAATGACTCCAGAGCACTTAAAAAACCTGCTTCCAGTTAAATGTCAGAGAAGTATGTAAAAACCGGCTTCCAACTAAATGACTCCAGAGCACGTAAAATCCCGCTTGCAACGAAATGACTCCAGAGTACTTAAAAACCCGCTTGCAACGAAATGCCTCCAGAGCACTTAAAAAACCCGCTTCCAGTGAAATGTCTGAGAAGTATGTAAAAACCCGCTTGCAACGAAATGACTCAAGAACACGTAAAAACACGCTTGCAACGAAATGACTGCAGAGCACTTAAAAACCCGCTTGCAACGAAATGCCTACAGAGCACTTAAAAAACCCGCTTGCAACGAAATGACTCCAGGGCACTTAAAAACCCGCTTGCAACGAAATGACTCCAAAGCACTTAAAAAACTGCTTGCAACGAAATGACTCCAGAGCACTTAAAAACCCGCTTGCAACGAAATGACTCCAGAGCACTTAAAAACCCGCTTGCAACGAAATGACTCCAAGGCACTAAAACCCGCTTGCAACGAAATGACTCCAGAGCACTTAAAAACCCGCTTGCAACGAAATGACTCCAGAGCACTTAAAAACCCATTTGCAACGAAATGACTCCAGAGCACTTAAAAACCCGCTTGCAACAAAATGACTCCAGAGCACTTAAAAACCCGCTTGCAACGAAATGACTCCAGAGTACTTAAAAACCCGTTTGCAACGAAATGCCTCCAAAGCACTTAAAAAACCCGCTTCCAGTGAAATGTCTGAGAAGTATGTAAAAACCCGCTTGCAACGAAATGACTCCAGAACACGTAAAAACCCGCTTGCAACGAAATGACTCCGGAGCACTTAAAAACCCGCTTACAACGAAATGCCTCCTGAGCACTTAAAAACCCGCTTGCAACGAAATGACTCCAGAACACTTAAAAACCCACTTGCAACGAAATGACTCCAGAGCACTTAAAAACCCGCTTTCAACGAAATGACTCCAGAGCACTTAAAAAACCCGCTTCCAGTTAAATGCCAGAGAAGTATGTAAAAACCTGCTTGCAACGAAATGACTCCAGAGCACGTAAAAACCCGCTTGCAACGAAATGACTCCAGAGAACTTAAAAACCCGCTTGCAACGAAATGCCTCCAAAGCACTTAAAAAACCCACTTCCAGTGAAATGTCTGAGAAGTATGTAAAAACCCGCTTGCAACGAAATGACTCCAGAACACGTAAAAACCCGCTTGCAACGAAATGACTCCAGAGCACTTAAAAACCCGCTTGCAACGAAATGACTCCAGAGCACTTAAAAACCCGCTTGCAACGAAATGACTCCAGAGCACTTGAAAACCCGCTTGAAACGAAATGACTCCAGAGCACTTAAAAAACCCGCTTCCAGTGAAATGTCTGAGAAGTATGTAAAAACCCGCTTGCAACGAAATGACTCCAGAGCACGTAAAAACCCGCTTGCAACGAAATGACTCCAGAGCACTTAAAAAACCCGCTTCCAGTTAAATGTCAGAGAAGTATGTAAAAACCCGCTTGCAACGAAATGATTCCAGAGCACGTAAAAACCCACTTGCAAAGAAATGACTCCAGAGTACTTAAAAACACGCTTGCAACGAAATGCCTCCAGAGCACTTAAAAAACCCACTTCCAGTGAAATGTCTGAGAAGTATGTAAAAACCCGCTTGGAACAAAATTACTCCAGAACACGTAAAAACCCGCTTGCAACGAAATGACTCCAGAGCACTTAAAAACCCGCTTACAACGAAATGCCTTCAGAGCACTTAAAAACCCGCTTGCAACGAAATGACTCCAGAACACTTAAAAACCCGCTTGCAACGAAAAGACTCGAGAGCACTTAAAAAGCCGCTTGCAACGAAATGACTCCAGAGCACTTAAAAACCTGCTTGCAACGAAATGACTCCAGAGCACTTAAAAACCCGCTTGCAACGAAATGACTCCAGAGCACTTAAAAAACCCGCTTCCAGTGAAATGTCTGAGAAGTATGTAAAAACCCGCTTGCAAAGAAATGACTCCAGAGCACGTAAAAACCCGCTTGCAACGAAATGACTCCAGAGCACTTAAAAAACCCGCTTCCAGTGAAATGTCAGAGAAGTATGTAAAAACCCGCTTGCAACGAAATGACTCCAGAGCACGTAAAAACCCGCTTGCAACGAAATGACTCCAGAGTACTTAAAAACCGCTTGCAACGAAATGACTCCAGAGCACTTAAAAACCCGCTTGCAACGAAACGACTCCAGAGCACTTAAAAACCCGCTTGCAACGAAATGACTCCAGAGCACTTAAAAACCCGCTTGCAACGAAATGACTCCAGAGCACGTAAAAACCCGCTTGCAACGAAATGACTCCAGAGCACTTAAAAAACCCGCTTCCAGTTAAATGTCAGAGAAGTATGTAAAAACCGGCTTGCAACGAAATGACTCCAGAGCACGTAAAAACCCGCTTGCAACGTAATGACTCCAGAGTACTTAAAAACCCGCTTGCAACGAAATGCCTCCACAGCACTTAAAAAACCCGCTTGCAACGAAATGACTCCAGAGCACTTAAAAACCCGCTTGCAACGAAATGACTCCAGAGCACTTAAAAACCCGCTTGCAACGAAATGACTCCAGAGCACTTAAAAAACCCGCTTCCAGTTAAATGTCAGAGAAGTATGTAAAAACCTGCTTGCAACGAAATGACTCCAGAGCACGTAAAAACCCGCTTGCAACGAAATGACTCCAGAGAACTTAAAAACCCGCTTGCAACGAAATGCCTCCAAAGCACTTAAAAAACCCACTTGAATTGAAATGTCTGAGAAGTATGTAAAAACCCGCTTGCAACGAAATGACTCCAGAACACGTAAAAACCCGCTTGCAACGAAATGACTCCAGAGCACTTAAAAACCCGCTTACAACGAAATGCCTTCAGAGCACTTAAAAACCCGCTTGCAACGAAATGACTCCAGAACACTTAAAAACCCGCTTGCAACGAAAACACTCCAGAGCACTTAAAAAGCCGCTTGCAACGAAATTACTCCAGAGCACTTAAAAACCCGCTTGCAACGAAATGACTCCAGAGCACTTAAAAACCCGCTTGCAACGAAATGACTCCAGAGCACTTAAAAAACCCGCTTCCAGTGAAATGTCTGAGAAGTATGTAAAAACCCGCTTGCAACGAAATGACTCCAGAGCACGTAAAAACCCGCTTGCAACGAAATGACTCCAGAGCACTTAAAAAACCTGCTTCCAGTTAAATGTCAGAGAAGTATGTAAAAACCGGCTTCCAAATAAATGACTCCAGAGCACGTAAAATCCCGCTTGCAACGAAATGACTCCAGAGTACTTAAAAACCCGCTTGCAACGAAATGCCTCCAGAGCACTTAAAAAACCCGCTTCCAGTGAAATGTCTGAGAAGTATGTAAAAACCCGCTTGCAACGAAATGACTCAAGAACACGTAAAAACACGCTTGCAACGAAATGACTGCAGAGCACTTAAAAACCCGCTTGCAACGAAATGCCTACAGAGCACTTAAAAAACCCGCTTGCAACGAAATGACTCCAGGGCACTTAAAAACCCGCTTGCAACGAAATGACTCCAAAGCACTTAAAAAACTGCTTGCAACGAAATGACTCCAGAGCACTTAAAAACCCGCTTGCAACGAAATGACTCCAGAGCACTTAAAAACCCGCTTGCAACGAAATGACTCCAAGGCACTAAAACCCGCTTGCAACGAAATGACTCCAGAGCACTTAAAAACCCGCTTGCAACGAAATGACTCCAGAGCACTTAAAAACCCGCTTGCAACGAAATGACTCCAGAGCACTTAAAAACCCATTTGCAACGAAATGACTCCAGAGCACTTAAAAACCCGCTTGCAACAAAATGACTCCAGAGCACTTAAAAACCCGCTTGCAACGAAATGACTCCAGAGTACTTAAAAACCCGTTTGCAACGAAATGCCTCCAAAGCACTTAAAAAACCCGCTTCCAGTGAAATGTCTGAGAAGTATGTAAAAACCCGCTTGCAACGAAATGACTCCAGAACACGTAAAAACCCGCTTGCAACGAAATGACTCCGGAGCACTTAAAAACCCGCTTACAACGAAATGCCTCCTGAGCACTTAAAAACCCGCTTGCAACGAAATGACTCCAGAACACTTAAAAACCCCCTTGCAACGAAATGACTCCAGAGCACTTAAAAACCCGCTTTCAACGAAATGACTCCAGAGCACTTAAAAAACCCGCTTCCAGTTAAATGCCAGAGAAGTATGTAAAAACCTGCTTGCAACGAAATGACTCCAGAGCACGTAAAAACCCGCTTGCAACGAAATGACTCCAGAGAACTTAAAAACCCGCTTGCAACGAAATGCCTCCAAAGCACTTAAAAAACCCACTTCCAGTGAAATGTCTGAGAAGTATGTAAAAACCCGCTTGCAACGAAATGACTCCAGAACACGTAAAAACCCGCTTGCAACGAAATGACTCCAGAGCACTTAAAAACCCGCTTGCAACGAAATGACTCCAGAGCACTTAAAAACCCGCTTGCAACGAAATGACTCCAGAGCACTTGAAAACCCGCTTGAAACGAAATGACTCCAGAGCACTTAAAAAACCCGCTTCCAGTGAAATGTCTGAGAAGTATGTAAAAACCCGCTTGCAACGAAATGACTCCAGAGCACGTAAAAACCCGCTTGCAACGAAATGACTCCAGAGCACTTAAAAAACCCGCTTCCAGTTAAATGTCAGAGAAGTATGTAAAAACCCGCTTGCAACGAAATGATTCCAGAGCACGTAAAAACCCACTTGCAAAGAAATGACTCCAGAGTACTTAAAAACACGCTTGCAACGAAATGCCTCCAGAGCACTTAAAAAACCCACTTCCAGTGAAATGTCTGAGAAGTATGTAAAAACCCTCTTGAAACAAAATTACTCCAGAACACGTAAAAACCCGCTTGCAACGAAATGACTCCAGAGCACTTAAAAACCCGCTTACAACGAAATGCCTTCAGAGCACTTAAAAACCCGCTTGCAACGAAATGACTCCAGAACACTTAAAAACCCGCTTGCAACGAAAAGACTCGAGAGCACTTAAAAAGCCGCTTGCAACGAAATGACTCCAGAGCACTTAAAAACCTGCTTGCAACGAAATGACTCCAGAGCACTTAAAAACCCGCTTGCAACGAAATGACTCCAGAGCACTTAAAAAACCCGCTTCCAGTGAAATGTCTGAGAAGTATGTAAAAACCCGCTTGCAAAGAAATGACTCCAGAGCACGTAAAAACCCGCTTGCAACGAAATGACTCCAGAGCACTTAAAAAACCTGCTTCCAGTTAAATGTCAGAGAAGTATGTAAAAACCGGCTTCCAACTAAATGACTACAGAGCACGTAAAATCCCGCTTGCAACGAAATGAATCCAGAGTACATAAAAACCCGCTTGCAACGAAATGCCTCCAGAGCACTTAAAAAACCCGCTTCCAGTGAAATGTCTGAGAAGTATGTAAAAACCCGCTTGCAACGAAATGACTCAAGAACACGTAAAAACACGCTTGCAACGAAATGACTGCAGAGCACTTAAAAACCCGCTTGCAACGAAATGCCTACAGAGCACTTAAAAAACCCGCTTGCAACGAAATGACTCCAGGGCACTTAAAAACCCGCTTGCAACGAAATTACTCCAAAGCACTTAAAAAACTGCTTGCAACGAAATGACTCCAGAGCACTTAAAAACCCGCTTGCAACGAAATGACTCCAGAGCACTTAAAAACCCGCTTGCAACGAAATGACTCCAAGGCACTAAAACCCGCTTGCAACGAAATGACTCCAGAGCACTTAAAAACCCGCTTGCAACGAAATGACTCCAGAGCACTTAAAAACCCGCTTGCAACGAAATGACTCCAGAGCACTTAAAAACCCATTTGCAACGAAATGACTCCAGAGCACTTAAAAACCCGCTTGCAACGAAATGACTCCAGAGCACTTAAAAACCCGCTTGCAACGAAATGACTCCAGAGTACTTAAAAACCCGTTTGCAACGAAATGACACCAGAGCACTTAAAAAACCCGCTTCCAGTGAAATGTCTGAGAAGTATGTAAAAACCCGCTTGCAACGAAATGACTCCAGAGCACGTAAAAACCCGCTTGCAACGAAATGACTCCAGAGCACTTAAAAAACCCGCTTCCAGTTAAATGTCAGAGAAGTATGTAAAATCCGGCTTGCAACGAAATGATTCCAGAGCACGAAAAAACCAGCTTGCAACGAAATGACTCCAGAGTACTTAAAAACCCGCTTGCAACGAAATGCCTACAGAGCACTTAAAAAACCCGATTGCAACGAAATGACTCCAGTCCACTTAAAAACCCGCTTGCAAAGAAATGACTCCAGAGCACTTAAAAAACCGCTTGCAACGAAATGACTCCAGAGCACTTAAAATCCCGCTTGCAACGAAATGACTCCAGAGTACTTAAAAACCCGCTTGCAACGAAATGACTCCAGAGCACTTAAAAACCCGCTTGCAACGAAATGCCTACAGAGCACTTAAAAAACCCGCTTGCAACGAAATGACTCCAGAGCACTTAAAAACCCGCTTGCAACGAAATGACTCCAGAGCACTTAAAAATCCGCTTGCAACGAAATGACTCCAGAGCACTTAAAAAACCCGCTTCCAGTTAAATGTCAGAGAAGTATGTAAAAACCCGCTAGCAACGAAATGACTCCAGAGCACGTAAAAACCCGCTTGCAACGAAATAACTCCAGAGTACTTAAAAACCCCCTTGCAACGAAATGCCTCCAAAGCACTTAAAAAACCCGCTTCCAGTGAAATGTCTGAGAAGTATGTAAAAACCCGCTTGCAACGAAATGACTCCAGAACACGTAAAAACCCGCTTGCAACGAAATGACTCCGGAGCACTTAAAAACCCGCTTACAACGAAATGCCTTCTGAGCACTTAAAAACCCGCTTGCAACGAAATGACTCCAGAACACTTAAAAACCCGCTTGCAACGAAATGACTACAGGACACTTAAAAACCCGCTTGCAATGAAAAGACTCCAGAGCACTTAAAAACCGCTTGCCACGAAATGACTCCAGAGCACTTAAAAACCCGCTTGCAACGAAATGCCTTCTGAGCACTTAAAAACCCGCTTGCAACGAAATGACTCCAGAACACTTAAAAACCCGCTTGCAACGAAAAGACTCCAGAGCACTTAAAAACCCGCTTGCAACGAAATGACTCCAGAGCACTTAAAAACCCGCTTGCAACGAAATGACTCCAGAGCACTTAAAAACCCGCTTGCAACGAAATGACTCCAGAGCATATAAAAACTCGCTTGCAACGAAATGACTCCAGATCATTTAAAAACCGGCTTGCAAGGAAATGACTCCAGAGCACTTAAAAACCCTCTTGCAACGAAATGACTCCAGAGTACTTAAAAACTCGTTTGCAACGAAATGACTGCAGAGTACTTAAAAACTCGCTTGCAACGAAATGACTCCAGAACACTTAAAAACCCGCTTGCAACGAAATGACTCCAGAGTACTTAAAAACCCGCTTGCAACGAAATGACTCCAGAGTACTTAAAAACCCACTTGCAACGAAATGACTCCAGAACACGTAAAAACCCGCTTGCAACGAAATGACTCCAGAGCACGTAAAAACCCGCTTACAACGAAATGCCTTCAGAGCACTTAAAAACCCGATTGCAACGAAATGACTCCAGAACACTTAAAAACCCGCTTGCAACGAAAAGACTCCAGAGCACTTAAAAACCCGCTTGCAACGAAATGACTCCAGAGTACTTAAAAACCTGCTTGCAACGAAATGACTCTAGAACACTTAAAAACCCGCTTGCAACGAAATGACTCCAGAGCACTTAAAAAGCCGCGTGCAACGAAAGGACTCCAGAGCACTTAAAAAGCCGCTTGCAACGAAATGACTCCAGAGCACTTAAAAACCCGCTTGCAACGAAATGACTCCAGCGCACTTAAAAACCCGCTTGCAACGAAATGATTCCAGAGTACTTAAAAACCCGCTTGCAACGAAATGACTCCAGAGCATGTAAAAACTCGCTTGCAACGAAATGACTCCAGAGCACTTAAAAACCGGCTTGCAATGAAATGACTCCAGAGCACTTAAAAACCCTCTTGCAACGAAATGACTCCAGAGTACTTAAAAACCCGCTTGGAACGAAATGACTCCAGAGTACTTAAAAACCCACTTGCAACGAAATGACTCCAGAACACTTAAAAACCCGCTTGCAACGAAATGACTCCAGAGCACTTAAAAACCCGCTTGCAACGAAATGACTCTAGAGCACGTAAAAACCCGCTTGCAACGAAATGACTCCAGAGCACTTAAAAACCCGCTTGCAACGAAATGACTCCAGAGCACGTAAAAACCCGCTTGCAACGAAATGACTCCAGAGTACTTAAAAACCCGCTTGCAACGAAATGCCTCCAAAGCACTTAAAAAACCCGCTTCCAGTGAAATGTCTGAGAAGTATGTAAAAACCCGCTTGCAACGAAATGACTCCAGAACACGTAAAAACCCGCTTACAACGAAATGACTCCGGAGCACTTAAAAACCCGCTTACAACGAAATGCCTTCTGAGCAATTAAAAACCCGCTTGCAACGAAATGACTCCAGATCACTTAAAAACCCGCTTGCAACGAAATGACTCCAGAGCACGTAAAAACTCGCTTGCAACGAAATGACTCCAGAGCACTTAAAAACCGGCTTGCAATGAAATGACTCCAGAGCACTTAAAAACCCTCTTGCAACGAAATGACTCCAGAGAACTTAAAAACCCGCTTGCAACGAAATGACTCCAGAGTACTTAAAAACCTGCTTGCAACGAAATGACTCCAGAGCACTTAAAAACCCACTTGCAACGAAATGACTCCAGAACACTTAAAAACCCGCTTGCAACGAAATGACTCCAGAGCACTTAAAAACCTGCTTGCAACGAAATGACTCTAGAGGACTTAAAAACCCGCTTGCAACGAAATGACTCCAGAGCACTTAAAAACCCGCTTGCAACGAAATGACTCCAGAGTACTTAAAAACCCGCTTGCAACGAAATGATTCCAGAGTACTTAAAAACCCGCTTGCAACGAAATGACTCCAGAGTACTTAAAAACCCGCTTGCAACGAAATGCCTCCAAAGCACTTAAAAAACCCGGTTACAACGAAATGCCTTCTGAGCACTTCAAAACCCGCTTGCAACGAAATGACTCCAGAACACTTAAAAACCCGCTTGCAACGAAATGACTCCAGAGAACTTAAAAACCGGCTTGCAATGAAATGACTCCAGAGCACTTAAAAACCCTCTTGCAACGAAATGACTCCAGAGAACTTAAAAACCCGCTTGCAACGAAATGACTCCAGAACACGTAAAAACCCGCTTGCAACGAAATGACTCCGGAGCACTTAAAATCCCGCTTACAACGAAATGCCTTCTGAGCACTTCAAAACCCGCTTGCAACGAAATGACTCCAGAGCACGTAAAAACTCGCTTGCAACGAAATGACTCCAGAGAACTTAAAAACCGGCTTGCAATGAAATGACTCCAGAGCACTTAAAAACCCTCTTGCAACGAAATGACTCCAGAGAACTTAAAAACCCGCTTGCAACGAAATGACTCCAGAGTACTTAAAAACCCGCTTGCAACGAAATGACTCCAGAGCACTTAAAAACCCACTTGCAACGAAATGACTCCAGAACACTTAAAAACCCGCTTGCAACGAAATGACTCCAGAGCACTTAAAAACCTGCTTGCAACGAAATGACTCCAGAGCACGTAAAAACCCGCTTGCAGGGAAATGACTCCAGAGCACTTAAAAACCCTCTTGCAACGAAATGACTCCAGAGTACTTAAAAACCCGCTTGGAACGAAATGACTCCAGAGTACTTAAAAACCCACTTGCAACGAAATGACTCCAGAACACTTAAAAACCCGCTTGCAACGAAATGACTCCAGAGCACTTAAAAACCCGCTTGCAACGAAATGACTCTAGAGCACGTAAAAACCCGCTTGCAACGAAATGACTCCAGAGCACTTAAAAACCCGCTTGCAACGAAATGACTCCAGAGCACGTAAAAACCCGCTTGCAACGAAATGACTCCAGAGTACTTAAAAACCCGCTTGCAACGAAATGCCTCCAAAGCACTTAAAAAACCCGCTTCCAGTGAAATGTCTGAGAAGTATGTAAAAACCCGCTTGCAACGAAATGACTCCAGAACACGTAAAAACCCGCTGACAACGAAATGACTCCGGAGCACTTAAAAACCCGCTTACAACGAAATGCCTTCTGAGCACTTAAAAACCCGCTTGCAACGAAATGACTCCAGATCACTTAAAAACCCGCTTGCAACGAAATGACTCCAGAGCACGTAAAAACTCGCTTGCAACGAAATGACTCCAGAGCACTTAAAAACCGGCTTGCAATGAAATGACTCCAGAGCACTTAAAAACCCTCTTGCAACGAAATGACTCCAGAGAACTTAAAAACCCGCTTGCAACGAAATGACTCCAGAGTACTTAAAAACCTGCTTGCAACGAAATGACTCCAGAGCACTTAAAAACCCACTTGCAACGAAATGACTCCAGAACACTTAAAAACCCGCTTGCAACGAAATGACTCCAGAGCACTTAAAAACCTGCTTGCAACGAAATGACTCTAGAGCATGTAAAAACCCGCTTGCAACGAAATGACTCCAGAGCACTTAAAAACCCGCTTGCAACGAAATGACTCCAGAGCACTTAAAAACCCGCTTGCAACGAAATGATTCCAGAGTACTTAAAAACCCGCTTGCAACGAAATGACTCCAGAGTACTTAAAAACCCGCTTGCAACGAAATGCCTCCAAAGCACTTAAAAAACCCGCTTCCAGTGAAATGTCTGAGAAGTATGTAAAAGCCCGCTTGCAACGAAATGACTCCAGAACACGTAAAAACCCGCTTGCAACGAAATGACTCCGGAGCACTTAAAATCCCGCTTACAACGAAATGCCTTCTGAGCATTTCAAAACCCGCTTGCAACGAAATGACTCCAGAGCACGTAAAAACTCGCTTGCAACGAAATGACTCCAGAGAACTTAAAAACCGGCTTGCAATGAAATGACTCCAGAGCACTTAAAAACCCTCTTGCAACGAAATGACTCCAGAGAACTTAAAAACCCGCTTGCAACGAAATGACTCCAGAGTACTTAAAAACCCGCTTGCAACGAAATGACTCCAGAGCACTTAAAAACCCACTTGCAACGAAATGACTCCAGAACACTTAAAAACCCGCTTGCAACGAAATGACTCCAGAGCACTTAAAAACCTGCTTGCAACGAAATGACTCCAGAGCACGTAAAAACCCGCTTGTAAGGAAATGACTTCAGAGCACTTAAAAACCCGCTTGCAACGAAATGACTCCAGAGCACTTAAAAACCCGCTTGCAACGAAATGATTCCAGAGTACTTAAAAACCCGCTTGCAACGAAATGACTCCAGAGTACTTAAAAACCCGCTTGCAACGAAAAGACTCCAGAGCACGTAAGAACCCGCTTGCAACGAAATGACTCCAGAGCACTTAAAAACCCTCTTGCAACGAAATAACTCCAGAGCACTTAAAAACCCGCTTACAACGAAATGACTCCAGAGAACTTAAAAACCTGCTTGCAACGAAATGACTCCAGAGTACTTAAAAACCCGCTTGCAACGAAATGACTCCAGAGCACTTAAAAACCCACTTGCAACGAAATGACTCCCGAACACTTAAAAACCCGCTTCCAGTGAAATGTCTGAGAAGTATGTAAAAACCCGCTTGCAACGAAATGACTCCAGAACACGTAAAAACCCGCTTGCAACGAAATGACTCCGGAGCACTTAAAAACCCGCTTACAACGAAATGCCTTCTGAGCACTTCAAAACCCGCTTGCATCGAAATGACTCCAGATCACTTAAAAACCCGCATGCAACGAAATGACTCCAGAGCACGTAAAAACTCGCTTGCAACGAAATGACTCCAGAGCACTTAAAAACCGGCTTGCAATGAAATGACTCCAGAGCACTTAAAAACCCTCTTGCAACGAAATGACTCCAGAGAACTTAAAAACCCGCTTGCAACGAAATGACTCCAGAGTACTTAAAAACCCGCTTGCAACGAAATGACTCCAGAGCACTTAAAAACCCACTTGCAACGAAATGACTCCAGAACACTTAAAAACCCGCTTGCAACGAAATGACTCCAGAGCACTTAAAAACCTGCTTTCAACGAAATGACTCTAGAGCACGTAAAAACCCGCTTGCAACGAAATGACTCCAGAGCACTTAAAAACCCGCTTGCAACGAAATGACTCCAGAGCACTTAAAAACCCGCTTGCAACGAAATGATTCCAGAGTACTTAAAAACCAGCTTGCAACGAAATGACTCCAGAGTACTTAAAAACCTGCTTGCAACGAAAAAACTCCAGAGCACGTAAGAACCCGCTTGCAACGAAATGACTCCAGAGCACTTAAAAACCCTCTTGCAACGAAATAACTCCAGAGCACGTAAGAACCCGCTTGCAACGAAATGACTACAGAGCACTTAAAAAACCCGCTTCCAGTTAAATGTCAGAGAAGTATGTAAAAACCCGCTTTCAACGAAATGACTCCAGAGCACGTAAAAACCCGCTTGCAACGAAATGACTCCAGAGTACTTAAAAACCCACTTGCAACGAAATGCCTCCAGAGCACTTAAAAAACCCGCTTCCAGTGAAATGTCTGAGAAGTATGTAAAAACCCGCTTGCAACGAAAAGACTCCAGAGCACTTAAAAACCCGCTTGCAACGAAATGACTCCAGAGTTCTTAAAAACTCGCTTGCAACGAAATGACTCCAGAGTACTTAAAAACCGGCTTGCAACGAAATGACTCCAGAGTAATTAAAAACCCACTTGCAAGGAAATGACTCCAGAACACTTAAAAACCCGCTTGCAACGAAATGACTCCAGAGCACTTAAAAACCCGCTTGCAACGAAATGACTCTAGAGGACGTAAAAACCCGCTTGCAACGAAATGACTCCAGAGCACTTAAAAACCTGCTTGCAACGAAATGACTCCAGAGCACGTAAAAACCCGCTTGCAACGAAATGACTCCAGAGTAATTAAAAACCCGCTTGCAACGAAATGCCTCCAAAGCACTTAAAAAACCCGCTTCCAGTGAAATGTCTGAGAAGTATGTAAAAACCCGCTTGCAACGAAATGACTACAGAACACGTAAAAACCCGCTTGTAACGAAATGACTCCGGAGCACTTAAAAACCCGCTTACAACGAAATGCCTTCTGAGCACTTCAAAACCCGCTTGCAACGAAATGACTCCAGAACACTTAAAAACCCGCTTGCAACGAAATGACTCCAGAACACGTAAAAACCCACTTGCAACGAAATGACTCCAGAACACTTAAAAACGCGGTTGCAACGAAATGACTCCAGAGCACTTAAAAACCCGCTTGCAACGAAATGACACCACAGCACGTAAAAACCCGCTTGCAACGAAATGACTCCAGAGCACTTAAAAACCCGCTTGCAACGAAATGACTCAAGAGCACTTAAAAACCCGCTTGCAACGAAATGACTCCAGAGTACTTAAAAACCCGCTTGCAACGAAATGACTCCAGAGCACTTAAAAACCCGCTTGCAACGAAATGACTCCAGAGCACTTAAAAAACCCGCTTCCAGTGAAATGTCTGAGAAGTATGTAAAAACCCGCTTGCATAGAATTGACTCCAGAGCAATTATAAAACTCACTTCCAGTTAAATGTCAGAGAAGTATATAAAAACCCGCTTGCAACGAAATGACTCCAGAGCACGTAAAAACTCGCTTGCAACGAAATGACTCCAGAGCACTTAAAAACCGGCTTGCAATGAAATGACTCCAGAGCACTTAAAAACCCTCTTGCAACGAAATGACTCCAGAGAACTTAAAAACCCGCTTGCAACGAAATGACTCCAGAGTACTTAAAAACCCGCTTGCAACGAAATGACTCCAGAACACTTAAAAACCCGCTTGCAACGAAATGACTCCAGAGCACTTAAAAACCTGCTTTCAACGAAATGACTCTAGAGCACGTAAAAACCCGCTTGCAACGAAATGACTCCAGAGCACTTAAAAACCCGCTTGCAACGAAATGACTCCAGAGCACTTAAAAACCCGCTTGCAACGAAATGATTCCAGAGTACTTAAAAACCAGCTTGCAACGAAATGACTCCAGAGTACTTAAAAACCCGCTTGCAACGAAAAAACTCCAGAGCACGTAAGAACCCGCTTGCAACGAAATGACTCCAGAGCACTTAAAAACCCTCTTGCAACGAAATAACTCCAGAGCACGTAAGAACCCGCTTGCAACGAAATGACTACAGAGCACTTAAAAAACCCGCTTCCAGTTAAATGTCAGAGAAGTATGTAAAAACCCGCTTTCAACGAAATGACTCCAGAGCACGTAAAAACCCGCTTGCAACGAAATGACTCCAGAGTACTTAAAAACCCACTTGCAACGAAATGCCTCCAGAGCACTTAAAAAACCCGCTTCCAGTGAAATGTCTGAGAAGTATGTAAAAACCCGCTTGCAACGAAAAGACTCCAGAGCACTTAAAAACCCGCTTGCAACGAAATGACTCCAGAGTTCTTAAAAACTCGCTTGCAACGAAATGACTCCAGAGTACTTAAAAACCCGCTTGCAACGAAATGACTCCAGAGTAATTAAAAACCCACTTGCAAGGAAATGACTCCAGAACACTTAAAAACCCGCTTGCAACGAAATGACTCCAGAGCACTTAAAAACCCGCTTGCAACGAAATGACTCTAGAGGACGTAAAAACCCGCTTGCAACGAAATGACTCCAGAGCACTTAAAAACCTGCTTGCAACGAAATGACTCCAGAGCACGTAAAAACCCGCTTGCAACGAAATGACTCCAGAGTAATTAAAAACCCGCTTGCAACGAAATGCCTCCAAGGCACTTAAAAAACCCGCTTCCAGTGAAATGTCTGAGAAGTATGTAAAAACCCGCTTGCAACGAAATGACTACAGAACACGTAAAAACCCGCTTGTAACGAAATGACTCCGGAGCACTTAAAAACCCGCTTACAACGAAATGCCTTCTGAGCACTTCAAAACCCGCTTGCAACGAAATGACTCCAGAACACTTAAAAACCCGCTTGCAACGAAATGACTCCAGAACACGTAAAAACCCACTTGCAACGAAATGACTCCAGAACACTTAAAAACCCGGTTGCAACGAAATGACTCCAGAGCACTTAAAAACCCGCTTGCAACGAAATGACACCACAGCACGTAAAAACCCGCTTGCAACGAAATGACTCCAGAGCACTTAAAAACCCGCTTGCAACGAAATGACTCAAGAGCACTTAAAAACCCGCTTGCAACGAAATGACTCCAGAGTACTTAAAAACCCGCTTGCAACGAAATGACTACAGAGCACTTAAAAACCCGCTTGCAACGAAATGACTCCAGAGCACTTAAAAAACCCGCTTCCAGTGAAATGTCTGAGAAGTATGTAAAAACCCGCTTGCATAGAATTGACTCCAGAGCAATTATAAAACTCACTTCCAGTTAAATGTCAGAGAAGTATATAAAAATCCGCTTGCAACGAAATGACTCCAGAGCATGTAAAAACCCGCTTGCAACGAAATGACTCCAGAGTACTTAAAAACTCCCTTGCAACGAAATGACGCCAGAGTACTTAAAAACTCGCTTGCAATGAAATGACTCCAGAACACTTAAAAACCCGCTTGCAACGAAATGACTCCAGAGTACTTAAAAACTCGCTTGCAACGAAATGACTCCAGAGCATGTAAAAACCCGCTTGCAACGAAATGACTCCAGAGTACTTAAAAACCCGCTTGCAACGAAATGACTCCAGAGCACTTAAAAACCCTCTTGCAACGAAATGACTCCAGAGAACTTAAAAACCCGCTTGCAACGAAATGACTCCAGAGTACTTAAAAACCTGCTTGCAACGAAATGACTCCAGAGCACTTAAAAACCCACTTGCAACGAAATGACTCCAGAACACTTAAAAACCCGCTTGCAACGAAATGACTCCAGAGCACTTAAAAACCTGCTTGCAACGAAATGACTCTAGAGCATGTAAAAACCCGCTTGCAACGAAATGACTCCAGAGCACTTAAAAATCCGCTTGCAACGAAATGACTCCAGAGCACTTAAAAACCCGCTTGCAACGAAATGATTCCAGAGTACTTAAAAACCCGCTTGCAACGAAATGACTCCAGAGTACTTAAAAACCCGCTTGCAACGAAATGCCTCCAAAGCACTTAAAAAACCCGCTTCCAGTGAAATGTCTGAGAAGTATGTAAAAGCCCGCTTGCAACGAAATGACTCCAGAACACGTAAAAACCCGCTTGCAACGAAATGACTCCGGAGCACTTAAAATCCCGCTTACAACGAAATGCCTTCTGAGCATTTCAAAACCCGCTTGCAACGAAATGACTCCAGAGCACGTAAAAACTCGCTTGCAACGAAATGACTCCAGAGAACTTAAAAACCGGCTTGCAATGAAATGACTCCAGAGCACTTAAAAACCCTCTTGCAACGAAATGACTCCAGAGAACTTAAAAACCCGCTTGCAACGAAATGACTCCAGAGTACTTAAAAACCCGCTTGCAACGAAATGACTCCAGAGCACTTAAAAACCCACTTGCAACGAAATGACTCCAGAACACTTAAAAACCCGCTTGCAACGAAATGACTCCAGAGCACTTAAAAACCTGCTTGCAACGAAATGACTCCAGAGCACGTAAAAACCCGCTTGTAAGGAAATGACTTCAGAGCACTTAAAAACCCGCTTGCAACGAAATGACTCCAGAGCACTTAAAAACCCGCTTGCAACGAAATGATTCCAGAGTACTTAAAAACCCGCTTGCAACGAAATGACTCCAGAGTACTTAAAAACCCGCTTGCAACGAAAAGACTCCAGAGCACGTAAGAACCCGCTTGCAACGAAATGACTCCAGAGCACTTAAAAACCCTCTTGCAACGAAATAACTCCAGAGCACTTAAAAACCCGCTTACAACGAAATGACTCCAGAGAACTTAAAAACCTGCTTGCAACGAAATGACTCCAGAGTACTTAAAAACCCGCTTGCAACGAAATGACTCCAGAGCACTTAAAAACCCACTTGCAACGAAATGACTCCAGAACACTTAAAAACCCGCTTCCAGTGAAATGTCTGAGAAGTATGTAAAAACCCGCTTGCAACGAAATGACTCCAGAACACGTAAAAACCCGCTTGCAACGAAATGACTCCGGAGCACTTAAAAACCCGCTTACAACGAAATGCCTTCTGAGCACTTCAAAACCCGCTTGCATCGAAATGACTCCAGATCACTTAAAAACCCGCATGCAACGAAATGACTCCAGAGCACGTAAAAACTCGCTTGCAACGAAATGACTCCAGAGCACTTAAAAACCGGCTTGCAATGAAATGACTCCAGAGCACTTAAAAACCCTCTTGCAACGAAATGACTCCAGAGAACTTAAAAACCCGCTTGCAACGAAATGACTCCAGAGTACTTAAAAACCCGCTTGCAACGAAATGACTCCAGAGCACTTAAAAACCCACTTGCAACGAAATGACTCCAGAACACTTAAAAACCCGCTTGCAACGAAATGACTCCAGAGCACTTAAAAACCTGCTTTCAACGAAATGACTCTAGAGCACGTAAAAACCCGCTTGCAACGAACTGACTCCAGAGCACTTAAAAACCCGCTTGCAACGAAATGACTCCAGAGCACTTAAAAACCCGCTTGCAACGAAATGATTCCAGAGTACTTAAAAACCAGCTTGCAACGAAATGACTCCAGAGTACTTAAAAACCTGCTTGCAACGAAAAAACTCCAGAGCACGTAAGAACCCGCTTGCAACGAAATGACTCCAGAGCACTTAAAAACCCTCTTGCAACGAAATAACTCCAGAGCACGTAAGAACCCGCTTGCAACGAAATGACTACAGAGCACTTAAAAAACCCGCTTCCAGTTAAATGTCAGAGAAGTATGTAAAAACCCGCTTTCAACGAAATGACTCCAGAGCACGTAAAAACCCGCTTGCAACGAAATGACTCCAGAGTACTTAAAAACCCACTTGCAACGAAATGCCTCCAGAGCACTTAAAAAACCCGCTTCCAGTGAAATGTCTGAGAAGTATGTAAAAACCCGCTTGCAACGAAAAGACTCCAGAGCACTTAAAAACCCGCTTGCAACGAAATGACTCCAGAGTTCTTAAAAACTCGCTTGCAACGAAATGACTCCAGAGTACTTAAAAACCGGCTTGCAACGAAATGACTCCAGAGTAATTAAAAACCCACTTGCAAGGAAATGACTCCAGAACACTTAAAAACCCGCTTGCAACGAAATGACTCCAGAGCACTTAAAAACCCGCTTGCAACGAAATGACTCTAGAGGACGTAAAAACCCGCTTGCAACGAAATGACTCCAGAGCACTTAAAAACCTGCTTGCAACGAAATGACTCCAGAGCACGTAAAAACCCGCTTGCAACGAAATGACTCCAGAGTAATTAAAAACCCGCTTGCAACGAAATGCCTCCAAAGCACTTAAAAAACCCGCTTCCAGTGAAATGTCTGAGAAGTATGTAAAAACCCGCTTGCAACGAAATGACTACAGAACACGTAAAAACCCGCTTGTAACGAAATGACTCCGGAGCACTTAAAAACCCGCTTACAACGAAATGCCTTCTGAGCACTTCAAAACCCGCTTGCAACGAAATGACTCCAGAACACTTAAAAACCCGCTTGCAACGAAATGACTCCAGAACACGTAAAAACCCACTTGCAACGAAATGACTCCAGAACACTTAAAAACGCGGTTGCAACGAAATGACTCCAGAGCACTTAAAAACCCGCTTGCAACGAAATGACACCACAGCACGTAAAAACCCGCTTGCAACGAAATGACTCCAGAGCACTTAAAAACCCGCTTGCAACGAAATGACTCAAGAGCACTTAAAAACCCGCTTGCAACGAAATGACTCCAGAGTACTTAAAAACCCGCTTGCAACGAAATGACTCCAGAGCACTTAAAAACCCGCTTGCAACGAAATGACTCCAGAGCACTTAAAAAACCCGCTTCCAGTGAAATGTCTGAGAAGTATGTAAAAACCCGCTTGCATAGAATTGACTCCAGAGCAATTATAAAACTCACTTCCAGTTAAATGTCAGAGAAGTATATAAAAACCCGCTTGCAACGAAATGACTCCAGAGCACGTAAAAACTCGCTTGCAACGAAATGACTCCAGAGCACTTAAAAACCGGCTTGCAATGAAATGACTCCAGAGCACTTAAAAACCCTCTTGCAACGAAATGACTCCAGAGAACTTAAAAACCCGCTTGCAACGAAATGACTCCAGAGTACTTAAAAACCCGCTTGCAACGAAATGACTCCAGAGCACTTAAAAACCCACTTGCAACGAAATGACTCCAGAACACTTAAAAACCCGCTTGCAACGAAATGACTCCAGAGCACTTAAAAACCTGCTTTCAACGAAATGACTCTAGAGCACGTAAAAACCCGCTTGCAACGAAATGACTCCAGAGCACTTAAAAACCCGCTTGCAACGAAATGACTCCAGAGCACTTAAAAACCCGCTTGCAACGAAATGATTCCAGAGTACTTAAAAACCAGCTTGCAACGAAATGACTCCAGAGTACTTAAAAACCCGCTTGCAACGAAAAAACTCCAGAGCACGTAAGAACCCGCTTGCAACGAAATGACTCCAGAGCACTTAAAAACCCTCTTGCAACGAAATAACTCCAGAGCACGTAAGAACCCGCTTGCAACGAAATGACTACAGAGCACTTAAAAAACCCGCTTCCAGTTAAATGTCAGAGAAGTATGTAAAAACCCGCTTTCAACGAAATGACTCCAGAGCACGTAAAAACCCGCTTGCAACGAAATGACTCCAGAGTACTTAAAAACCCACTTGCAACGAAATGCCTCCAGAGCACTTAAAAAACCCGCTTCCAGTGAAATGTCTGAGAAGTATGTAAAAACCCGCTTGCAACGAAAAGACTCCAGAGCACTTAAAAACCCGCTTGCAACGAAATGACTCCAGAGTTCTTAAAAACTCGCTTGCAACGAAATGACTCCAGAGTACTTAAAAACCCGCTTGCAACGAAATGACTCCAGAGTAATTAAAAACCCACTTGCAAGGAAATGACTCCAGAACACTTAAAAACCCGCTTGCAACGAAATGACTCCAGAGCACTTAAAAACCCGCTTGCAACGAAATGACTCTAGAGGACGTAAAAACCCGCTTGCAACGAAATGACTCCAGAGCACTTAAAAACCTGCTTGCAACGAAATGACTCCAGAGCACGTAAAAACCCGCTTGCAACGAAATGACTCCAGAGTAATTAAAAACCCGCTTGCAACGAAATGCCTCCAAGGCACTTAAAAAACCCGCTTCCAGTGAAATGTCTGAGAAGTATGTAAAAACCCGCTTGCAACGAAATGACTACAGAACACGTAAAAACCCGCTTGTAACGAAATGACTCCGGAGCACTTAAAAACCCGCTTACAACGAAATGCCTTCTGAGCACTTCAAAACCCGCTTGCAACGAAATGACTCCAGAACACTTAAAAACCCGCTTGCAACGAAATGACTCCAGAACACGTAAAAACCCACTTGCAACGAAATGACTCCAGAACACTTAAAAACCCGGTTGCAACGAAATGACTCCAGAGCACTTAAAAACCCGCTTGCAACGAAATGACACCACAGCACGTAAAAACCCGCTTGCAACGAAATGACTCCAGAGCACTTAAAAACCCGCTTGCAACGAAATGACTCAAGAGCACTTAAAAACCCGCTTGCAACGAAATGACTCCAGAGTACTTAAAAACCCGCTTGCAACGAAATGACTACAGAGCACTTAAAAACCCGCTTGCAACGAAATGACTCCAGAGCACTTAAAAAACCCGCTTCCAGTGAAATGTCTGAGAAGTATGTAAAAACCCGCTTGCATAGAATTGACTCCAGAGCAATTATAAAACTCACTTCCAGTTAAATGTCAGAGAAGTATATAAAAACCCGCTTGCAACGAAATGACTCCAGAGCATGTAAAAACCCGCTTGCAACGAAATGACTCCAGAGTACTTAAAAACTCCCTTGCAACGAAATGACGCCAGAGTACTTAAAAACTCGCTTGCAATGAAATGACTCCAGAACACTTAAAAACCCGCTTGCAACGAAATGACTCCAGAGTACTTAAAAACTCGCTTGCAACGAAATGACTCCAGAGCATGTAAAAACCCGCTTGCAACGAAATGACTCCAGAGTACTTAAAAACCCGCTTGCAACGAAATGACTCCAGAGTACTTAAAACCCGCTTACAAAGAAATGACTCCAGAGCACTTAAAAACCCGCTTGCAACGAAATGACTCCAGAGCACTTAAAAACCCGCTTGCAACGAAATGACTCCAGAGCACTTAAAAACCCGCTTGCAACGAAATGACTCCAGAGTACTTAAAACCCGCTTACAAAGAAATGACTCCAGAGCACTTAAAAACCTGCTTGCAACGAAATGACTCCAGAGCACGTAAAAACCCGCTTGTAAGGAAATGACTTCAGAGCACTTAAAAACCCGCTTGCAACGAAATGACTCCAGAGTACTTAAAAACCCGCTTGCAACGAAATGACTCCAGAGTACTTAAAACCCGCTTACAAAGAAATGACTCCAGAGCACTTAAAAACCTGCTTGCAACGAAATGACTCCAGAGCACGTAAAAACCCGCTTGTAAGGAAATGACTTCAGAGCACTTAAAAACCCGCTTGCAACGAAATGACTCCAGAGCACTTAAAAACCCGCTTGCAACGAAATGATTCCAGAGTACTTAAAAACCCGCTTGCAACGAAATGACTCCAGAGTACTTAAAAACCCGCTTGCAACGAAAAGACTCCAGAGCACGTAAGAACCCGCTTGCAACGAAATGACTCCAGAGCACTTAAAAACCCTCTTGCAACGAAATAACTCCAGAGCACTTAAAAACCCGCTTACAACGAAATGACTCCAGAGAACTTAAAAACCTGCTTGCAACGAAATGACTCCAGAGTACTTAAAAACCCGCTTGCAACGAAATGACTCCAGAGCACTTAAAAACCCACTTGCAACGAAATGACTCCAGAACACTTAAAAACCCGCTTCCAGTGAAATGTCTGAGAAGTATGTAAAAACCCGCTTGCAACGAAATGACTCCAGAACACGTAAAAACCCGCTTGCAACGAAATGACTCCGGAGCACTTAAAAACCCGCTTACAACGAAATGCCTTCTGAGCACTTCAAAACCCGCTTGCATCGAAATGACTCCAGATCACTTAAAAACCCGCATGCAACGAAATGACTCCAGAGCACGTAAAAACTCGCTTGCAACGAAATGACTCCAGAGCACTTAAAAACCGGCTTGCAATGAAATGACTCCAGAGCACTTAAAAACCCTCTTGCAACGAAATGACTCCAGAGAACTTAAAAACCCGCTTGCAACGAAATGACTCCAGAGTACTTAAAAACCCGCTTGCAACGAAATGACTCCAGAGCACTTAAAAACCCACTTGCAACGAAATGACTCCAGAACACTTAAAAACCCGCTTGCAACGAAATGACTCCAGAGCACTTAAAAACCTGCTTTCAACGAAATGACTCTAGAGCACGTAAAAACCCGCTTGCAACGAACTGACTCCAGAGCACTTAAAAACCCGCTTGCAACGAAATGACTCCAGAGCACTTAAAAACCCGCTTGCAACGAAATGATTCCAGAGTACTTAAAAACCAGCTTGCAACGAAATGACTCCAGAGTACTTAAAAACCTGCTTGCAACGAAAAAACTCCAGAGCACGTAAGAACCCGCTTGCAACGAAATGACTCCAGAGCACTTAAAAACCCTCTTGCAACGAAATAACTCCAGAGCACGTAAGAACCCGCTTGCAACGAAATGACTACAGAGCACTTAAAAAACCCGCTTCCAGTTAAATGTCAGAGAAGTATGTAAAAACCCGCTTTCAACGAAATGACTCCAGAGCACGTAAAAACCCGCTTGCAACGAAATGACTCCAGAGTACTTAAAAACCCACTTGCAACGAAATGCCTCCAGAGCACTTAAAAAACCCGCTTCCAGTGAAATGTCTGAGAAGTATGTAAAAACCCGCTTGCAACGAAAAGACTCCAGAGCACTTAAAAACCCGCTTGCAACGAAATGACTCCAGAGTTCTTAAAAACTCGCTTGCAACGAAATGACTCCAGAGTACTTAAAAACCGGCTTGCAACGAAATGACTCCAGAGTAATTAAAAACCCACTTGCAAGAAAATGACTCCAGAACACTTAAAAACCCGCTTGCAACGAAATGACTCCAGAGCACTTAAAAACCCGCTTGCAACGAAATGACTCTAGAGGACGTAAAAACCCGCTTGCAACGAAATGACTCCAGAGCACTTAAAAACCTGCTTGCAACGAAATGACTCCAGAGCACGTAAAAACCCGCTTGCAACGAAATGACTCCAGAGTAATTAAAAACCCGCTTGCAACGAAATGCCTCCAAAGCACTTAAAAAACCCGCTTCCAGTGAAATGTCTGAGAAGTATGTAAAAACCCGCTTGCAACGAAATGACTACAGAACACGTAAAAACCCGCTTGTAACGAAATGACTCCGGAGCACTTAAAAACCCGCTTACAACGAAATGCCTTCTGAGCACTTCAAAACCCGCTTGCAACGAAATGACTCCAGAACACTTAAAAACCCGCTTGCAACGAAATGACTCCAGAACACGTAAAAACCCACTTGCAACGAAATGACTCCAGAACACTTAAAAACGCGGTTGCAACGAAATGACTCCAGAGCACTTAAAAACCCGCTTGCAACGAAATGACACCACAGCACGTAAAAACCCGCTTGCAACGAAATGACTCCAGAGCACTTAAAAACCCGCTTGCAACGAAATGACTCAAGAGCACTTAAAAACCCGCTTGCAACGAAATGACTCCAGAGTACTTAAAAACCCGCTTGCAACGAAATGACTCCAGAGCACTTAAAAACCCGCTTGCAACGAAATGACTCCAGAGCACTTAAAAAACCCGCTTCCAGTGAAATGTCTGAGAAGTATGTAAAAACCCGCTTGCATAGAATTGACTCCAGAGCAATTATAAAACTCACTTCCAGTTAAATGTCAGAGAAGTATATAAAAACCCGCTTGCAACGAAATGACTCCAGAGCACGTAAAAACTCGCTTGCAACGAAATGACTCCAGAGCACTTAAAAACCGGCTTGCAATGAAATGACTCCAGAGCACTTAAAAACCCTCTTGCAACGAAATGACTCCAGAGAACTTAAAAACCCGCTTGCAAAGAAATGACTCCAGAGTACTTAAAAACCCGCTTGCAACGAAATGACTCCAGAGCACTTAAAAACCCACTTGCAACGAAATGACTCCAGAACACTTAAAAACCCGCTTGCAACGAAATGACTCCAGAGCACTTAAAAACCTGCTTTCAACGAAATGACTCTAGAGCACGTAAAAACCCGCTTGCAACGAAATGACTCCAGAGCACTTAAAAACCCGCTTGCAACGAAATGACTCCAGAGCACTTAAAAACCCGCTTGCAACGAAATGATTCCAGAGTACTTAAAAACCAGCTTGCAACGAAATGACTCCAGAGTACTTAAAAACCCGCTTGCAACGAAAAAACTCCAGAGCACGTAAGAACCCGCTTGCAACGAAATGACTCCAGAGCACTTAAAAACCCTCTTGCAACGAAATAACTCCAGAGCACGTAAGAACCCGCTTGCAACGAAATGACTACAGAGCACTTAAAAAACCCGCTTCCAGTTAAATGTCAGAGAAGTATGTAAAAACCCGCTTTCAACGAAATGACTCCAGAGCACGTAAAAACCCGCTTGCAACGAAATGACTCCAGAGTACTTAAAAACCCACTTGCAACGAAATGCCTCCAGAGCACTTAAAAAACCCGCTTCCAGTGAAATGTCTGAGAAGTATGTAAAAACCCGCTTGCAACGAAAAGACTCCAGAGCACTTAAAAACCCGCTTGCAACGAAATGACTCCAGAGTTCTTAAAAACTCGCTTGCAACGAAATGACTCCAGAGTACTTAAAAACCCGCTTGCAACGAAATGACTCCAGAGTAATTAAAAACCCACTTGCAAGGAAATGACTCCAGAACACTTAAAAACCCGCTTGCAACGAAATGACTCCAGAGCACTTAAAAACCCGCTTGCAACGAAATGACTCTAGAGGACGTAAAAACCCGCTTGCAACGAAATGACTCCAGAGCACTTAAAAACCTGCTTGCAACGAAATGACTCCAGAGCACGTAAAAACCCGCTTGCAACGAAATGACTCCAGAGTAATTAAAAACCCGCTTGCAACGAAATGCCTCCAAGGCACTTAAAAAACCCGCTTCCAGTGAAATGTCTGAGAAGTATGTAAAAACCCGCTTGCAACGAAATGACTACAGAACACGTAAAAACCCGCTTGTAACGAAATGACTCCGGAGCACTTAAAAACCCGCTTACAACGAAATGCCTTCTGAGCACTTCAAAACCCGCTTGCAACGAAATGACTCCAGAACACTTAAAAACCCGCTTGCAACGAAATGACTCCAGAACACGTAAAAACCCACTTGCAACGAAATGACTCCAGAACACTTAAAAACCCGGTTGCAACGAAATGACTCCAGAGCACTTAAAAACCCGCTTGCAACGAAATGACACCACAGCACGTAAAAACCCGCTTGCAACGAAATGACTCCAGAGCACTTAAAAACCCGCTTGCAACGAAATGACTCAAGAGCACTTAAAAACCCGCTTGCAACGAAATGACTCCAGAGTACTTAAAAACCCGCTTGCAACGAAATGACTACAGAGCACTTAAAAACCCGCTTGCAACGAAATGACTCCAGAGCACTTAAAAAACCCGCTTCCAGTGAAATGTCTGAGAAGTATGTAAAAACCCGCTTGCATAGAATTGACTCCAGAGCAATTATAAAACTCACTTCCAGTTAAATGTCAGAGAAGTATATAAAAACCCGCTTGCAACGAAATGACTCCAGAGCATGTAAAAACCCGCTTGCAACGAAATGACTCCAGAGTACTTAAAAACTCCCTTGCAACGAAATGACGCCAGAGTACTTAAAAACTCGCTTGCAATGAAATGACTCCAGAACACTTAAAAACCCGCTTGCAACGAAATGACTCCAGAGTACTTAAAAACTCGCTTGCAACGAAATGACTCCAGAGCATGTAAAAACCCGCTTGCAACGAAATGACTCCAGAGTACTTAAAAACCCGCTTGCAACGAAATGACTCCAGAGTACTTAAAACCCGCTTACAAAGAAATGACTCCAGAGCACTTAAAAACCCGCTTGCAACGAAATGACTCCAGAGCACTTAAAAACCCGCTTGCAACGAAATGACTCCAGAGCACTTAAAAACCGCTTGCAACGAAATGACTCCAGAGCACTTAAAAAACCCGCTTCCAGTGAAATGTCTGAGAAGTATGTAAAAACCCGCTTGCAAGGAAATGACTCCAGAGCCCTTAAAAACCCGCTTGCAACTAAATGACTCCAGAGCACTTGAAAACCCGCTTGCAACGAAATGACTCCAGAACACGTAAAAACCCGCTTGCAACGAAATGACTCCGGAGCACTTAAAATCCCGCTTACAACGAAATGCCTTCTGAGCACTTCAAAACCCGCTTGCAACGAAATGACTCCAGAGCACGTAAAAACTCGCTTGCAACGAAATGACTCCAGAGAACTTAAAAACCGGCTTGCAATGAAATGACTCCAGAGCACTTAAAAACCCTCTGGCAACGAAATGACTCCAGAGAACTTAAAAACCCGCTTGCAACGAAATGACTCCAGAGTACTTAAAAACCCGCTTGCAAGGAAATGACTCCAGAGCACTTAAAAACCTGCTTGCAACGAAATGACTCCAGAGCACGTAAAAACCCGCTTGCAAGGAAATGACTCCAGAGCACTTAAAAACCTGCTTGCAACGAAATGACTCCAGAGCACGTAAAAACCCGCTTGCAAGGAAATGACTCCAGAGCACTTAAAAACCTGCTTGCAACGAAATGACTCCAGAGCACTTAAAAACCCGCTTACAACGAAATGACTCCAGAGAACTTAAAAACCTGCTTGCAACGAAATGAGTCCAGAGTACTTAAAAACCCGCTTGCAACGAAATGACTCCAGAGCACTTAAAAACCCACTTCCAACGAAATGACTCCAGAACACTTAAAAACCCGCTTCCAGTGAAATGTCTGAGAAGTATGTAAAAACCCGCTTGCAACGAAATGACTCCAGAACACGTAAAAACCCGCTTGCAACGAAATGACTCCGGAGCACTTAAAAACCCGCTTACCACGAAATGCCTTCTGAGCACTTCAAAACCCGCTTGCATCGAAATGACTCCAGATCACTTAAAAACCCGCATGCAACGAAATGACTCCAGAGCACGTAAAAACTCGCTTGCAACGAAATGACTCCAGAGCACTTAAAAACCGGCTTGCAATGAAATGACTCCAGAGCACTTAAAAACCCTCTTGCAACGAAATGACTCCAGAGAACTTAAAAACCCGCTTGCAACGAAATGACTCCAGAGTACTTAAAAACCCGCTTGCAACGAAATGACTCCAGAGCACTTAAAAACCCTCTTGCAACGAAATGACTCCAGAGAACTTAAAAACCCGCTTGCAACGAAATGACTCCAGAGTACTTAAAAACCCGCTTGCAACGAAATGACTCCAGAGCACTTAAAAACCCGCTTGCAACGAAATGACACCACAGCACGTAAAAACCCGCTTGCAACGAAATGACTCCAGAGCACTTAAAAACCCGCTTGCAACGAAATGACTCAAGAGCACTTAAAAACCCGCTTGCAACGAAATGACTCCAGAGTACTTAAAAACCCGCTTGCAACGAAATGACTCCAGAGCACTTAAAAACCCGCTTGCAACGAAATGACTCCAGAGCACTTAAAAAACCCGCTTCCAGTGAAATGTCTGAGAAGTATGTAAAAACCCGCTTGCATAGAATTGACTCCAGAGCAATTATAAAACTCACTTCCAGTTAAATGTCAGAGAAGTATATAAAAACCCGCTTGCAACGAAATGACTCCAGAGCAAGTAAAAACTCGCTTGCAACGAAATGACTCCAGAGCACTTAAAAACCGGGTTGCAATGAAATGACTCCAGAGCACTTAAAAACCCTCTTGCAACGAAATGACTCCAGAGAACTTAAAAACCCGCTTGCAACGAAATGACTCCAGAGTACTTAAAAACCCGCTTGCAACGAAATGACTCCAGAGCACTTAAAAACCCACTTGCAACGAAATGACTCCAGAACACTTAAAAACCCGCTTGCAACGAAATGACTCCAGAGCACTTAAAAACCTGCTTTCAACGAAATGACTCTAGAGCACGTAAAAACCCGCTTGCAACGAAATGACTCCAGAGCACTTAAAAACCCGCTTGCAACGAAATGACTCCAGAGCACTTAAAAACCCGCTTGCAACGAAATGATTCCAGAGTACTTAAAAACCAGCTTGCAACGAAATGACTCCAGAGTACTTAAAAACCCGCTTGCAACAAAAAAACTCCAGAGCACGTAAGAACCCGCTTGCAACGAAATGACTCCAGAGCACTTAAAAACCCTCTTGCAACGAAATAACTCCAGAGCACGTAAGAACCCGCTTGCAACGAAATGACTACAGAGCACTTAAAAAACCCGCTTCCAGTTAAATGTCAGAGAAGTATGTAAAAACCCGCTTTCAACGAAATGACTCCAGAGCACGTAAAAACCCGCTTGCAACGAAATGACTCCAGAGTACTTAAAAACCCACTTGCAACGAAATGCCTCCAGAGCACTTAAAAAACCCGCTTCCAGTGAAATGTCTGAGAAGTATGTAAAAACCCGCTTGCAACGAAAAGACTCCAGAGCACTTAAAAACCCGCTTGCAACGAAATGACTCCAGAGTTCTTAAAAACTCGCTTGCAACGAAATGACTCCAGAGTACTTAAAAACCCGCTTGCAACGAAATGACTCCAGAGTAATTAAAAACCCACTTGCAAGGAAATGACTCCAGAACACTTAAAAACCCGCTTGCAACGAAATGACTCCAGAGCACTTAAAAACCCGCTTGCAACGAAATGACTCTAGAGGACGTAAAAACCCGCTTGCAACGAAATGACTCCAGAGCACTTAAAAACCTGCTTGCAACGAAATGACTCCAGAGCACGTAAAAACCCGCTTGCAACGAAATGACTCCAGAGTAATTAAAAACCCGCTTGCAACGAAATGCCTCCAAGGCACTTAAAAAACCCGCTTCCAGTGAAATGTCTGAGAAGTATGTAAAAACCCGCTTGCAACGAAATGACTACAGAACACGTAAAAACCCGCTTGTAACGAAATGACTCCGGAGCACTTAAAAACCCGCTTACAACGAAATGCCTTCTGAGCACTTCAAAACCCGCTTGCAACGAAATGACTCCAGAACACTTAAAAACCCGCTTGCAACGAAATGACTCCAGAACACGTAAAAACCCACTTGCAACGAAATGACTCCAGAACACTTAAAAACCCGGTTGCAACGAAATGACTCCAGAGCACTTAAAAACCCGCTTGCAACGAAATGACACCACAGCACGTAAAAACCCGCTTGCAACGAAATGACTCCAGAGCACTTAAAAACCCGCTTGCAACGAAATGACTCAAGAGCACTTAAAAACCCGCTTGCAACGAAATGACTCCAGAGTACTTAAAAACCCGCTTGCAACGAAATGACTCCAGAGCACTTAAAAACCCGCTTTCAACGAAATGACTCCAGAGCACTTAAAAAACCCGCTTCCAGTGAAATGTCTGAGAAGTATGTAAAAACCCGCTTGCATAGAATTGACTCCAGAGCAATTATAAAACTCACTTCCAGTTAAATGTCAGAGAAGTATATAAAAACCCGCTTGCAACGAAATGACTCCAGAGCATGTAAAAACCCGCTTGCAACGAAATGACTCCAGAGTACTTAAAAACTCCCTTGCAACGAAATGACGCCAGAGTACTTAAAAACTCGCTTGCAATGAAATGACTCCAGAACACTTAAAAACCCCTTGCAACGAAATGACTCCAGAGTACTTAAAAACTCGCTTGCAACGAAATGACTCCAGAGCATGTAAAAACCCGCTTGCAACGAAATGACTCCAGAGTACTTAAAAACCCGCTTGCAACGAAATGACTCCAGAGTACTTAAAACCCGCTTACAAAGAAATGACTCCAGAGCACTTAAAAACCCGCTTGCAACGAAATGACTCCAGAGCACTTAAAAACCCGCTTGCAACGAAATGACTCCAGAGCACTTAAAAACCGCTTGCAACGAAATGACTCCAGAGCACTTAAAAAACCCGCTTCCAGTGAAATGTCTGAGAAGTATGTAAAAACCCGCTTGCAAGGAAATGACTCCAGAGCCCTTAAAAACCCGCTTGCAACTAAATGACTCCAGAGCACTTGAAAACCCGCTTGCAACGAAATGACTCCAGAACACGTAAAAACCCGCTTGCAACGAAATGACTCCGGAGCACTTAAAATCCCGCTTACAACGAAATGCCTTCTGAGCACTTCAAAACCCGCTTGCAACGAAATGACTCCAGAGCACGTAAAAACTCGCTTGCAACGAAATGACTCCAGAGAACTTAAAAACCGGCTTGCAATGAAATGACTCCAGAGCACTTAAAAACCCTCTGGCAACGAAATGACTCCAGAGAACTTAAAAACCCGCTTGCAACGAAATGACTCCAGAGTACTTAAAAACCCGCTTGCAAGGAAATGACTCCAGAGCACTTAAAAACCTGCTTGCAACGAAATGACTCCAGAGCACGTAAAAACCCGCTTGCAAGGAAATGACTCCAGAGCACTTAAAAACCTGCTTGCAACGAAATGACTCCAGAGCACGTAAAAACCCGCTTGCAAGGAAATGACTCCAGAGCACTTAAAAACCTGCTTGCAACGAAATGACTCCAGAGCACTTAAAAACCCGCTTACAACGAAATGACTCCAGAGAACTTAAAAACCTGCTTGCAACGAAATGAGTCCAGAGTACTTAAAAACCCGCTTGCAACGAAATGACTCCAGAGCACTTAAAAACCCACTTCCAACGAAATGACTCCAGAACACTTAAAAACCCGCTTCCAGTGAAATGTCTGAGAAGTATGTAAAAACCCGCTTGCAACGAAATGACTCCAGAACACGTAAAAACCCGCTTGCAACGAAATGACTCCGGAGCACTTAAAAACCCGCTTACCACGAAATGCCTTCTGAGCACTTCAAAACCCGCTTGCATCGAAATGACTCCAGATCACTTAAAAACCCGCATGCAACGAAATGACTCCAGAGCACGTAAAAACTCGCTTGCAACGAAATGACTCCAGAGCACTTAAAAACCGGCTTGCAATGAAATGACTCCAGAGCACTTAAAAACCCTCTTGCAACGAAATGACTCCAGAGAACTTAAAAACCCGCTTGCAACGAAATGACTCCAGAGTACTTAAAAACCCGCTTGCAACGAAATGACTCCAGAGCACTTAAAAACCCTCTTGCAACGAAATGACTCCAGAGAACTTAAAAACCCGCTTGCAACGAAATGACTCCAGAGTACTTAAAAACCCGCTTGCAACGAAATGACTCCAGAGCACTTAAAAACCCGCTTGCAACGAAATGACACCACAGCACGTAAAAACCCGCTTGCAACGAAATGACTCCAGAGCACTTAAAAACCCGCTTGCAACGAAATGACTCAAGAGCACTTAAAAACCCGCTTGCAACGAAATGACTCCAGAGTACTTAAAAACCCGCTTGCAACGAAATGACTCCAGAGCACTTAAAAACCCGCTTGCAACGAAATGACTCCAGAGCACTTAAAAAACCCGCTTCCAGTGAAATGTCTGAGAAGTATGTAAAAACCCGCTTGCATAGAATTGACTCCAGAGCAATTATAAAACTCACTTCCAGTTAAATGTCAGAGAAGTATATAAAAACCCGCTTGCAACGAAATGACTCCAGAGCAAGTAAAAACTCGCTTGCAACGAAATGACTCCAGAGCACTTAAAAACCGGGTTGCAATGAAATGACTCCAGAGCACTTAAAAACCCTCTTGCAACGAAATGACTCCAGAGAACTTAAAAACCCGCTTGCAACGAAATGACTCCAGAGTACTTAAAAACCCGCTTGCAACGAAATGACTCCAGAGCACTTAAAAACCCACTTGCAACGAAATGACTCCAGAACACTTAAAAACCCGCTTGCAACGAAATGACTCCAGAGCACTTAAAAACCTGCTTTCAACGAAATGACTCTAGAGCACGTAAAAACCCGCTTGCAACGAAATGACTCCAGAGCACTTAAAAACCCGCTTGCAACGAAATGACTCCAGAGCACTTAAAAACCCGCTTGCAACGAAATGATTCCAGAGTACTTAAAAACCAGCTTGCAACGAAATGACTCCAGAGTACTTAAAAACCCGCTTGCAACAAAAAAACTCCAGAGCACGTAAGAACCCGCTTGCAACGAAATGACTCCAGAGCACTTAAAAACCCTCTTGCAACGAAATAACTCCAGAGCACGTAAGAACCCGCTTGCAACGAAATGACTACAGAGCACTTAAAAAACCCGCTTCCAGTTAAATGTCAGAGAAGTATGTAAAAACCCGCTTTCAACGAAATGACTCCAGAGCACGTAAAAACCCGCTTGCAACGAAATGACTCCAGAGTACTTAAAAACCCACTTGCAACGAAATGCCTCCAGAGCACTTAAAAAACCCGCTTCCAGTGAAATGTCTGAGAAGTATGTAAAAACCCGCTTGCAACGAAAAGACTCCAGAGCACTTAAAAACCCGCTTGCAACGAAATGACTCCAGAGTTCTTAAAAACTCGCTTGCAACGAAATGACTCCAGAGTACTTAAAAACCCGCTTGCAACGAAATGACTCCAGAGTAATTAAAAACCCACTTGCAAGGAAATGACTCCAGAACACTTAAAAACCCGCTTGCAACGAAATGACTCCAGAGCACTTAAAAACCCGCTTGCAACGAAATGACTCTAGAGGACGTAAAAACCCGCTTGCAACGAAATGACTCCAGAGCACTTAAAAACCTGCTTGCAACGAAATGACTCCAGAGCACGTAAAAACCCGCTTGCAACGAAATGACTCCAGAGTAATTAAAAACCCGCTTGCAACGAAATGCCTCCAAGGCACTTAAAAAACCCGCTTCCAGTGAAATGTCTGAGAAGTATGTAAAAACCCGCTTGCAACGAAATGACTACAGAACACGTAAAAACCCGCTTGTAACGAAATGACTCCGGAGCACTTAAAAACCCGCTTACAACGAAATGCCTTCTGAGCACTTCAAAACCCGCTTGCAACGAAATGACTCCAGAACACTTAAAAACCCGCTTGCAACGAAATGACTCCAGAACACGTAAAAACCCACTTGCAACGAAATGACTCCAGAACACTTAAAAACCCGGTTGCAACGAAATGACTCCAGAGCACTTAAAAACCCGCTTGCAACGAAATGACACCACAGCACGTAAAAACCCGCTTGCAACGAAATGACTCCAGAGCACTTAAAAACCCGCTTGCAACGAAATGACTCAAGAGCACTTAAAAACCCGCTTGCAACGAAATGACTCCAGAGTACTTAAAAACCCGCTTGCAACGAAATGACTCCAGAGCACTTAAAAACCCGCTTTCAACGAAATGACTCCAGAGCACTTAAAAAACCCGCTTCCAGTGAAATGTCTGAGAAGTATGTAAAAACCCGCTTGCATAGAATTGACTCCAGAGCAATTATAAAACTCACTTCCAGTTAAATGTCAGAGAAGTATATAAAAACCCGCTTGCAACGAAATGACTCCAGAGCATGTAAAAACCCGCTTGCAACGAAATGACTCCAGAGTACTTAAAAACTCCCTTGCAACGAAATGACGCCAGAGTACTTAAAAACTCGCTTGCAATGAAATGACTCCAGAACACTTAAAAACCCCTTGCAACGAAATGACTCCAGAGTACTTAAAAACTCGCTTGCAACGAAATGACTCCAGAGCATGTAAAAACCCGCTTGCAACGAAATGACTCCAGAGTACTTAAAAACCCGCTTGCAACGAAATGACTCCAGAGTACTTAAAACCCGCTTACAAAGAAATGACTCCAGAGCACTTAAAAACCCGCTTGCAACGAAATGACTCCAGAGCACTTAAAAACCCGCTTGCAACGAAATGACTCCAGAGCACTTAAAAACCGCTTGCAACGAAATGACTCCAGAGCACTTAAAAAACCCGCTTCCAGTGAAATGTCTGAGAAGTATGTAAAAACCCGCTTGCAAGGAAATGACTCCAGAGCCCTTAAAAACCCGCTTGCAACTAAATGACTCCAGAGCACTTGAAAACCCGCTTGCAACGAAATGACTCCAGAACACGTAAAAACCCGCTTGCAACGAAATGACTCCGGAGCACTTAAAATCCCGCTTACAACGAAATGCCTTCTGAGCACTTCAAAACCCGCTTGCAACGAAATGACTCCAGAGCACGTAAAAACTCGCTTGCAACGAAATGACTCCAGAGAACTTAAAAACCGGCTTGCAATGAAATGACTCCAGAGCACTTAAAAACCCTCTGGCAACAAAATGACTCCAGAGAACTTAAAAACCCGCTTGCAACGAAATGACTCCAGAGTACTTAAAAACCCGCTTGCAACGAAATGACTCCAGAGCACTTAAAAACTCACTTGCAACGAAATGACTCCAGAACACTTAAAAACCCGCTTGCAACGAAATGACTCCAGAGCACTTAAAAACCTGCTTGCAACGAAATGACTCCAGAGCACGTAAAAACCCGCTTGCAAGGAAATGACTCCAGAGCACTTAAAAACCTGCTTGCAACGAAATGACTCCAGAGCACGTAAAAACCCGCTTGCAAGGAAATGACTCCAGAGCACTTAAAAACCTGCTTGCAACGAAATGACTCCAGAGCACTTAAAAACCCGCTTACAACGAAATGACTCCAGAGAACTTAAAAACCTGCTTGCAACGAAATGAGTCCAGAGTACTTAAAAACCCGCTTGCAACGAAATGACTCCAGAGCACTTAAAAACCCACTTCCAACGAAATGACTCCAGAACACTTAAAAACCCGCTTCCAGTGAAATGTCTGAGAAGTATGTAAAAACCCGCTTGCAACGAAATGACTCCAGAACACGTAAAAACCCGCTTGCAACGAAATGACTCCGGAGCACTTAAAAACCCGCTTACAACGAAATGCCTTCTGAGCACTTCAAAACCCGCTTGCATCGAAATGACTCCAGATCACTTAAAAACCCGCATGCAACGAAATGACTCCAGAGCACGTAAAAACTCGCTTGCAACGAAATGACTCCAGAGCACTTAAAAACCGGCTTGCAATGAAATGACTCCAGAGCACTTAAAAACCCTCTTGCAACGAAATGACTCCAGAGAACTTAAAAACCCGCTTGCAACGAAATGACTCCAGAGTACTTAAAAACCCGCTTGCAACGAAATGACTCCAGAGCACTTAAAAACCCACTTGCAACGAAATGACTCCAGAACACTTAAAAACCCGCTTGCAACGAAATGACTCCAGAGCACTTAAAAACCTGCTTGCAACGAAATGACTCTAGAGCACGTAAAAACCCGCTTGCAACGAAATGACTCCAGAGCACTTAAAAACCCGCTTGCAACGAAATGACTCCAGAGCACTTAAAAACCCGCTTGCAACGAAATGATTCCAGAGTACTTAAAAACCAGCTTGCAACGAAATGACTCCAGAGTACTTAAAAACCCGCTTGCAACGAAAAGACTCCAGAGCACGTAAGAACCCGCTTGCAACGAAATGACTCCAGAGCACTTAAAAACCCTCTTGCAACGAAATAACTCCAGAGCACGTAAGAACCCGCTTGCAACGAAATGACTCCAGAGCACTTAAAAAACCCGCTTCCAGTTAAATGTCAGAGAAGTATGTAAAAACCCGCTTTCAACGAAATGACTCCAGAGCACGTAAAAACCCGCTTGCAACGAAATGACTCCAGAGTACTTAAAAACCCACTTGCAACGAAATGCCTCCAGAGCACTTAAAAAACCCGCTTCCAGTGAAATGTCTGAGAAGTATGTAAAAACCCGCTTGCAACAAAAAGACTCCAGAGCACTTAAAAACCCGCTTGCAACGAAATGAGGCCAGAGCACTTAAAAACCCGCTTGCAACGAAATGAATCCAGAGCAATTAAAAACCCGCTTGCAACGAAATGACTCCAGAGCACTTAAAAAGCCGCTTGCAACGAAATGACTTCAGAGCACTTAAAAACCCTCTTGCAACGAAATGACTCCAGAGTACTTAAAAACTCGCTTGCAACGAAATGACTCCAGAGTACTTAAAAACCCGCTTGCAACGAAATGACTCCAGAGTACTTAAAAACCCACTTGCAAGGAAATGACTCCAGAACACTTAAAAACCCGCTTGCAACGAAATGCCTTCTGAGCACTTAAAAACCCGCTTGCAACGAAATGACTCCAGAACACTTAAAAACCCGCTTGCAACGAAATGACTCTAGAACACGTAAAAACCCGCTTGCAACGAAATGACTCCGGAGCACTTAAAAACCCGCTTACAACGAAATGCCTTCTGAGCACTTAAAAACCCGCTTGCAACGAAATGACTCCAGAACACTTAAAAACCCGCTTGCAACGAAATGACTCCAGAACACGTAAAAACCCACTTGCAACGAAATGACTCCAGAACACTTAAAAACCCGGTTGCAACGAAATGACTCCAGAGCACTTATAAACCCGCTTGCAACGAAATGACACCAGAGCACGTAAAAACCCGCTTGCAACGAAATGACTCCAGAGCACTTAAAAACCCGCTTGCAACGAAATGACTCAAGAGCACTTAAAAACCCGCTTGCAACGAAATGACTCCAGAACACGTAAAAACCCGCTTGCAACGAAATGACTCCGGAGCACTTAAAAACCCGCTTACAACGAAATGCCTTCTGAGCACTTAAAAACCCGCTTGCAACGAAATGACTCCAGAACACTTAAAAACCCGCTTGCAACGAAATGACTCCAGAACACGTAAAAACCCACTTGCAACGAAATGACTCCAGAACACTTAAAAACCCGGTTGCAACGAAATGACTCCAGAGCACTTAAAAACCCGCTTGCAACGAAATGACACCAGAGCACGTAAAAACCCGCTTGCAACGAAATGACTCCAGAGCACTTAAAAACCCGCTTGCAACGAAATGACTCAAGAGCACTTAAAAACCCGCTTGCAACGAAATGACTCCAGAGTACTTAAAAACCCACTTGCAACGAAATGACTCCAGAGCACTTAAAAACCCGCTTGCAACGAAATGACTCCAGAGCACTTAAAAAACCCGCTTCCAGTGAAATGTCTGAGAAGTATGTAAAAACCCGCTTGCATAGAATTGACTCCAGAGCAATTAAAAAACTCACTTCCAGTTAAATGTCAGAGAAGTATGTAAAAACCCGCTTGCAACGAAATGACTCCAGAGTACTTAAAAACTCGCTTGCAACGAAATGACGCCAGAGTACTTAAAAACTCGCTTGCAATGAAATGACTCCAGAACACTCAAAAACCCGCTTGCAACGAAATTACTCCAGAGTACTTAAAAACTCGCTTGCAACGAAATGACTCCAGAGCATGTAAAAACCCGCTTGCAACGAAATGACTCCAGAGTACTTAAAAACCCGCTTGCAACGAAATGACTCCAGAGTACTTAAAACCCGCTTACAACGAAATGACTCCAGAGCACTTAAAAACCCGCTTGCAACGAAATGACTCCAGAGCACTTAAAAACCCGCTTGCAACGAAATGACTCCAGAGCACTTAAAACCCGCTTGCAACGAAATGACTCCAGAGCACTTAAAAAACCCGCTTCCAGTGAAATGTCTGAGAAGTATGTAAAAACCCGCTCGCAACGAAATGACTCCAGAGCACTTAAAAACCCGCTTGCAACGAAATGACTCCAGAGCACTTGAAAACCCGCTTGCAACGAAATGACTCCAGAGCACTTAAAAACCCGCTTGCAACGAAATGACTCCAGAGCACTTAAAAACCCGCTTGCAACGAAATGACTCCAGAGTACTTAAAAACCCGCTTGCAACAAAATGACTCCAGAGCACTTGAAAAACCCGCTTCCAGTGAAATGTCTGAGAAGTATGTAAATTCCGCTTGCAACGAAATGACTCCAGAGCACGTAAAAACCCGCTTGCAACGAAATGACTCCAGAGCACTTAAAAAACCCGCTTCCAGTTAAATGTCAGAGAAGTATGTAAAAACCCGCTTGCAACGAAATGACTCCAGAGTACGTAAAAACCCGCTTGCAACGAAATGACTCCAGAGTACTTAAAAACCCTCTTGCAACGAAATGCCTCCAGAGCACTTAAAAAACCCGCTTCCAGTGAAATGTCTGAGAAGTATGTAAAAACCCGCTTGCAACGAAATGACTCCAGAGCACTTAAAAACCCGCTTGCAACGAAATGTCTCCAGAGCACTTAAAAAAAACTCGATTCCAACGAAATGTGTGAGAAGTATGTAAAAATCCCACTTGCAACGAAATGAATCCAGAGCACTTTAAAACCCGCTTCCATTGCAAAGTCTGAGAACTATGTAAAAACCTGCTTGCAACAAAATGACTCCAGAGCACTTATAAAACTGCTTCCAACGAATAGACTCCAGAGAACTTAAAAATCTGCTTCCAACGAAATGAAACCAGAGCAATTAGAAACCCGCTTCCAACACAATGACTCCCGAGCACTTAAAAAACTGCTTCCAAAGAAATTACTCCAGAGCACTTAAAAAACTGGCATCCAGTGAAATGTCTGAGAAGTATGTAAAAACCCGCTTGTAAAAAAACGACTCCAGAGCACTAAAAAAAACTTCTTCTAGTGAAATTTCTGAGGAATAGGCAAAAATCCGCTTGCAACAAAATGACTCTAGAGCACTTAAAAAACCCCTTGTAACGAAATGACTCCAGAGCACTTAAAAACCCGCTTGCAACAAAAAGACTCCAGAACACTTAATAACCCGCTTGAAACAAAATGACACGAGAGCACTTAAAAAACCAGCTTCCAGTAAAATGTTTGAGAAGTATGTAAAAACCCGCTTGCAACGAAAAGACTCCAGAGCACTTAAAAACCCGCTTGCAACGAAATGACTCCAGAGTTCTTAAAAACTCGCTTGCAACGAAATGACTCCAGAGTACTTAAAAACCCGCTTGCAACGAAATGACTCCAGAGTAATTAAAAACCCACTTGCAAGGAAATGACTCCAGAACACTTAAAAACCCGCTTGCAACGAAATGACTCCAGAGCACTTAAAAACCCGCTTGCAACGAAATGACTCTAGAGGACGTAAAAACCCGCTTGCAACGAAATGACTCCAGAGCACTTAAAAACCTGCTTGCAACGAAATGACTCCAGAGCACGTAAAAACCCGCTTGCAACGAAATGACTCCAGAGTAATTAAAAACCCGCTTGCAACGAAATGCCTCCAAGGCACTTAAAAAACCCGCTTCCAGTGAAATGTCTGAGAAGTATGTAAAAACCCGCTTGCAACGAAATGACTACAGAACACGTAAAAACCCGCTTGTAACGAAATGACTCCGGAGCACTTAAAAACCCGCTTACAACGAAATGCCTTCTGAGCACTTCAAAACCCGCTTGCAACGAAATGACTCCAGAACACTTAAAAACCCGCTTGCAACGAAATGACTCCAGAACACGTAAAAACCCACTTGCAACGAAATGACTCCAGAACACTTAAAAACCCGGTTGCAACGAAATGACTCCAGAGCACTTAAAAACCCGCTTGCAACGAAATGACACCACAGCACGTAAAAACCCGCTTGCAACGAAATGACTCCAGAGCACTTAAAAACCCGCTTGCAACGAAATGACTCAAGAGCACTTAAAAACCCGCTTGCAACGAAATGACTCCAGAGTACTTAAAAACCCGCTTGCAACGAAATGACTCCAGAGCACTTAAAAACCCGCTTGCAACGAAATGACTCCAGAGCACTTAAAAAACCCGCTTCCAGTGAAATGTCTGAGAAGTATGTAAAAACCCGCTTGCATAGAATTGACTCCAGAGCAATTATAAAACTCACTTCCAGTTAAATGTCAGAGAAGTATATAAAAACCCGCTTGCAACGAAATGACTCCAGAGCATGTAAAAACCCGCTTGCAACGAAATGACTCCAGAGTACTTAAAAACTCCCTTGCAACGAAATGACGCCAGAGTACTTAAAAACTCGCTTGCAATGAAATGACTCCAGAACACTTAAAAACCCGCTTGCAACGAAATGACTCCAGAGTACTTAAAAACTCGCTTGCAACGAAATGACTCCAGAGCATGTAAAAACCCGCTTGCAACGAAATGACTCCAGAGTACTTAAAAACCCGCTTGCAACGAAATGACTCCAGAGTACTTAAAACCCGCTTACAAAGAAATGACTCCAGAGCACTTAAAAACCCGCTTGCAACGAAATGACTCCAGAGCACTTAAAAACCCGCTTGCAACGAAATGACTCCAGAGCACTTAAAAACCGCTTGCAACGAAATGACTCCAGAGCACTTAAAAAACCCGCTTCCAGTGAAATGTCTGAGAAGTATGTAAAAACCCGCTTGCAAGGAAATGACTCCAGAGCCCTTAAAAACCCGCTTGCAACTAAATGACTCCAGAGCACTTGAAAACCCGCTTGCAACGAAATGACTCCAGAACACGTAAAAACCCGCTTGCAACGAAATGACTCCGGAGCACTTAAAATCCCGCTTACAACGAAATGCCTTCTGAGCACTTCAAAACCCGCTTGCAACGAAATGACTCCAGAGCACGTAAAAACTCGCTTGCAACGAAATGACTCCAGAGAACTTAAAAACCGGCTTGCAATGAAATGACTCCAGAGCACTTAAAAACCCTCTGGCAACGAAATGACTCCAGAGAACTTAAAAACCCGCTTGCAACGAAATGACTCCAGAGTACTTAAAAACCCGCTTGCAACGAAATGACTCCAGAGCACTTAAAAACTCACTTGCAACGAAATGACTCCAGAACACTTAAAAACCTGCTTGCAACGAAATGACTCCAGAGCACGTAAAAACCCGCTTGCAAGGAAATGACTCCAGAGCACTTAAAAACCTGCTTGCAACGAAATGACTCCAGAGCACGTAAAAACCCGCTTGCAAGGAAATGACTCCAGAGCACTTAAAAACCTGCTTGCAACGAAATGACTCCAGAGCACTTAAAAACCCGCTTACAACGAAATGACTCCAGAGAACTTAAAAACCTGCTTGCAACGAAATGAGTCCAGAGTACTTAAAAACCCGCTTGCAACGAAATGACTCCAGAGCACTTAAAAACCCACTTCCAACGAAATGACTCCAGAACACTTAAAAACCCGCTTCCAGTGAAATGTCTGAGAAGTATGTAAAAACCCGCTTGCAACGAAATGACTCCAGAACACGTAAAAACCCGCTTGCAACGAAATGACTCCGGAGCACTTAAAAACCCGCTTACAACGAAATGCCTTCTGAGCACTTCAAAACCCGCTTGCATCGAAATGACTCCAGATCACTTAAAAACCCGCATGCAACGAAATGACTCCAGAGCACGTAAAAACTCGCTTGCAACGAAATGACTCCAGAGCACTTAAAAACCGGCTTGCAATGAAATGACTCCAGAGCACTTAAAAACCCTCTTGCAACGAAATGACTCCAGAGAACTTAAAAACCCGCTTGCAACGAAATGACTCCAGAGTACTTAAAAACCCGCTTGCAACGAAATGACTCCAGAGCACTTAAAAACCCACTTGCAACGAAATGACTCCAGAACACTTAAAAACCCGCTTGCAACGAAATGACTCCAGAGCACTTAAAAACCTGCTTGCAACGAAATGACTCTAGAGCACGTAAAAACCCGCTTGCAACGAAATGACTCCAGAGCACTTAAAAACCCGCTTGCAACGAAATGACTCCAGAGCACTTAAAAACCCGCTTGCAACGAAATGATTCCAGAGTACTTAAAAACCAGCTTGCAACGAAATGACTCCAGAGTACTTAAAAACCCGCTTGCAACGAAAAGACTCCAGAGCACGTAAGAACCCGCTTGCAACGAAATGACTCCAGAGCACTTAAAAACCCTCTTGCAACGAAATAACTCCAGAGCACGTAAGAACCCGCTTGCAACGAAATGACTCCAGAGCACTTAAAAAACCCGCTTCCAGTTAAATGTCAGAGAAGTATGTAAAAACCCGCTTTCAACGAAATGACTCCAGAGCACGTAAAAACCCGCTTGCAACGAAATGACTCCAGAGTACTTAAAAACCCACTTGCAACGAAATGCCTCCAGAGCACTTAAAAAACCCGCTTCCAGTGAAATGTCTGAGAAGTATGTAAAAACCCGCTTGCAACAAAAAGACTCCAGAGCACTTAAAAACCCGCTTGCAACGAAATGAGGCCAGAGCACTTAAAAACCCGCTTGCAACGAAATGAATCCAGAGCAATTAAAAACCCGCTTGCAACGAAATGACTCCAGAGCACTTAAAAAGCCGCTTGCAACGAAATGACTTCAGAGCACTTAAAAACCCTCTTGCAACGAAATGACTCCAGAGTACTTAAAAACTCGCTTGCAACGAAATGACTCCAGAGTACTTAAAAACCCGCTTGCAACGAAATGACTCCAGAGTACTTAAAAACCCACTTGCAAGGAAATGACTCCAGAACACTTAAAAACCCGCTTGCAACGAAATGCCTTCTGAGCACTTAAAAACCCGCTTGCAACGAAATGACTCCAGAACACTTAAAAACCCGCTTGCAACGAAATGACTCTAGAACACGTAAAAACCCGCTTGCAACGAAATGACTCCGGAGCACTTAAAAACCCGCTTACAACGAAATGCCTTCTGAGCACTTAAAAACCCGCTTGCAACGAAATGACTCCAGAACACTTAAAAACCCGCTTGCAACGAAATGACTCCAGAACACGTAAAAACCCACTTGCAACGAAATGACTCCAGAACACTTAAAAACCCGGTTGCAACGAAATGACTCCAGAGCACTTATAAACCCGCTTGCAACGAAATGACACCAGAGCACGTAAAAACCCGCTTGCAACGAAATGACTCCAGAGCACTTAAAAACCCGCTTGCAACGAAATGACTCAAGAGCACTTAAAAACCCGCTTGCAACGAAATGACTCCAGAACACCTAAAAACCCGCTTGCAACGAAATGACTCCGGAGCACTTAAAAACCCGCTTACAACGAAATGCCTTCTGAGCACTTAAAAACCCGCTTGCAACGAAATGACTCCAGAACACTTAAAAACCCGCTTGCAACGAAATGACTCCAGAACACGTAAAAACCCACTTGCAACGAAATGACTCCAGAACACTTAAAAACCCGGTTGCAACGAAATGACTCCAGAGCACTTAAAAACCCGCTTGCAACGAAATGACACCAGAGCACGTAAAAACCCGCTTGCAACGAAATGACTCCAGAGCACTTAAAAACCCGCTTGCAACGAAATGACTCAAGAGCACTTAAAAACCCGCTTGCAACGAAATGACTCCAGAGTACTTAAAAACCCACTTGCAACGAAATGACTCCAGAGCACTTAAAAACCCGCTTGCAACGAAATGACTCCAGAGCACTTAAAAAACCCGCTTCCAGTGAAATGTCTGAGAAGTATGTAAAAACCCGCTTGCATAGAATTGACTCCAGAGCAATTAAAAAACTCACTTCCAGTTAAATGTCAGAGAAGTATGTAAAAACCCGCTTGCAACGAAAAGACTCCAGAGCATGTAAAAACCCGCTTGCAACGAAATGACTCCAGAGTACTTAAAAACTCGCTTGCAACGAAATGACGCCAGAGTACTTAAAAACTCGCTTGCAATGAAATGACTCCAGAACACTCAAAAACCCGCTTGCAACGAAATTACTCCAGAGTACTTAAAAACTCGCTTGCAACGAAATGACTCCAGAGCATGTAAAAACCCGCTTGCAACGAAATGACTCCAGAGTACTTAAAAACCCGCTTGCAACGAAATGACTCCAGAGTACTTAAAACCCGCTTACAACGAAATGACTCCAGAGCACTTAAAAACCCGCTTGCAACGAAATGACTCCAGAGCACTTAAAAACCCGCTTGCAACGAAATGACTCCAGAGCACTTAAAACCCGCTTGCAACGAAATGACTCCAGAGCACTTAAAAAACCCGCTTCCAGTGAAATGTCTGAGAAGTATGTAAAAACCCGCTCGCAACGAAATGACTCCAGAGCACTTAAAAACCCGCTTGCAACGAAATGACTCCAGAGCACTTGAAAACCCGCTTGCAACGAAATGACTCCAGAGCACTTAAAAACCCGCTTGCAACGAAATGACTCCAGAGCACTTAAAAACCCGCTTGCAACGAAATGACTCCAGAGTACTTAAAAACCCGCTTGCAACAAAATGACTCCAGAGCACTTGAAAAACCCGCTTCCAGTGAAATGTCTGAGAAGTATGTAAATTCCGCTTGCAACGAAATGACTCCAGAGCACGTAAAAACCCGCTTGCAACGAAATGACTCCAGAGCACTTAAAAAACCCGCTTCCAGTTAAATGTCAGAGAAGTATGTAAAAACCCGCTTGCAACGAAATGACTCCAGAGTACGTAAAAACCCGCTTGCAACGAAATGACTCCAGAGTACTTAAAAACCCTCTTGCAACGAAATGCCTCCAGAGCACTTAAAAAACCCGCTTCCAGTGAAATGTCTGAGAAGTATGTAAAAACCCGCTTGCAACGAAATGACTCCAGAGCACTTAAAAACCCGCTTGCAACGAAATGTCTCCAGAGCACTTAAAAAAAACTCGATTCCAACGAAATGTGTGAGAAGTATGTAAAAATCCCGCTTGCAACGAAATGAATCCAGAGCACTTTAAAACCCGCTTCCATTGCAAAGTCTGAGAACTATGTAAAAACCTGCTTGCAACAAAATGACTCCAGAGCACTTATAAAACTGCTTCCAACGAATAGACTCCAGAGAACTTAAAAATCTGCTTCCAACGAAATGAAACCAGAGCAATTAGAAACCCGCTTCCAACACAATGACTCCCGAGCACTTAAAAAACTGCTTCCAAAGAAATTACTCCAGAGCACTTAAAAAACTGGCATCCAGTGAAATGTCTGAGAAGTATGTAAAAACCCGCTTGTAAAAAAACGACTCCAGAGCACTAAAAAAAACTTCTTCTAGTGAAATTTCTGAGGAATAGGCAAAAATCCGCTTGCAACAAAATGACTCTAGAGCACTTAAAAAACCCCTTGTAACGAAATGACTCCAGAGCACTTAAAAACCCGCTTGCAACAAAAAGACTCCAGAACACTTAATAACCCGCTTGAAACAAAATGACACGAGAGCACTTAAAAAACCAGCTTCCAGTAAAATGTTTGAGAAGTATGTAAAAACCCGCTTGCAACGAGATGACTCCAGAGTACTTAGAACATGATTACAATGAAATGACTCCAGAGCACTTAAAAACTGCTTCCAATGAAAAGACTCCAGAGCACTTAAAAATTTGCTTCCAAAGAAATTACTCCAGAGCACTTAAAAAACCGGCATCCAGTGAAATTTCTGAGAATTATGTAAAAACCCGCTTGTAAAGAAATGACTCCAGAGCACTTAAAAACCCGCTACCAACGAATAGACTAAAGAAAACTTAAAAATCTGCTTCCAACGAAATGAAACCAGAGCAATTAAAAACCCGCTTCCAACACAATGACTCCCGAGCACTTAAAAAACTGCTTCCAAAGAAATTACTCCAGAGCACTTAAAAAACCGGCATCCAGTGAAATGTCTGAGAAGTATGTAAAAACCCGCTTGGAACGAAATGACTCCAGAGCACTTAAAAACAAGCTTGGAACGAAATTACTCCAGAGCACTTAAAAAACCCACTTCCAGTGAAATGTCTGAGAAGAATGTAAAAACCCGCTTGCAACGAAATGACTCCAGAGCACTTAAAAAACCCACTTCCAGTGAAATGTCTGAGAAGTATGTAAAAACCTGCTTGCAAGGAATGACTCCAGAGCACTTAAAAACCCGCTTCCAATGTAAACAACTCCAGAACACTTATGATCCACTTCCATCGAAAAGACTCCAGATCACTTAAAAACCCGGTTTCAACAAAATAACTCCAGAGCACTTAAATATCCGCTTGCAACAAAATGACTCTAGAGCACTTAAAAATCCTCTTCCAATGAAATGACGCCAGGTCACTTCCAAAGAAAAGACTCCAGATCACTTAAAAACCCACTTCCAAAGAAAAGACTCCAGATCACTTAAAAACCCACTTCCAAAGAAAAGATTCCAGATCACTTAAAAACCCACTTGCAACGAAATGATTCCAGAGCATTTAAAAAACCCGCTTCCAGTGAAATGTCTGAGAAGTATGTAAAAACCTGCTTGTAAAGAAATGACTCCAGAGCACTTAAAAACCCGCTTGCAAGGAAATGACTCCAGAGCACTGAAAAAACCCCTTCCAAAGAAATGACTCCAGAGCACTTAAAAAACCCCTTCCAAAGAAATGACTCCAGTGCACTTAAAAACCCGCTTCCAACGGAAACAACTCCAGAACACTTATGACCTCCTTCCATCGAAATTACTCCAGACCACTTAAAAACCCGTTTTCAACAAAATAACTCCAGAGCACTGAAAAATTCGCTTACAAAAAAATGACTCCAGAGCACTTAAAAAATCCTCTTCCAATGAAATGACTTCATGTCACTTAATAACCCACTTCCAAAAAAAAGACTCCAGATAACTTAAAAAACCCGCTTGCAACGAAATGACTCCAGAGCAGTTAAGAAACCCGCTTCCAGTGAAATGTACGATAAGTATGTAAAAACCCGCTTTCAACAAAATGACTCCAGAGCACTTAAAAACCCGCTTGCAACGAAAAGACTCCAGAGCACTTAAAAATCCGCTTGCAACGAAACGACTGCAGAGCACTTAAAAAAACTGCTTCTAGTGAAATGTCTGAGGAGTAGGCAAAATCTGCTTGCAACAAAATGACTCTAGAGCACTTAAAAAACCCCTTGCAACAAAATAACTCCAGAGCACTTAAAAACCTGCTTGCAGCAAAAAGACTCCAGAGTACTTAAAAACATGATTGCAATGAAATGACTCCAGAGCACTTAAAAACCGCTTCCAACGAAAAGACTCCAGAGTACTTAAAAATCTGCTTCCAAAGAAATTACTCCAGAGCACTTAAAAAACCGGCATCCAGTGAAATGTCTGAGAAGTATGTAAAAACCCGCTTGTAAAGAAATGACTCCAGAGCACTTAAAAAACCCGATTCCAGTGAAATGTGTGAGAAGTATGTAAAAATTCTGCTTGCAACGAAATGACTCCAGAGCACTTAAAAACCCGCTTCCATTGCAATGTCTGAGAAGTATGTAAAAACCTGCTTGCAACGAAATGACTCCAGAGAATTAAAAAACAGCTTCCAATGAATAGACTCCAGAGAACTTTAAAATCTGCTTCCAATGAAATGTCTCCAGAGCACTTAAAAACCCGCTTGCAACGAACTGACTCCAGAGCACTTAAACACCCGCTTCCAACGAAAAGACTCCAGAGCACTTAAAAACCCGCTTCCAGTGAAATGTTTGAGAAGTATGTAAAAATCCGCTTGCAACGAAATGACTCCAGAGAACTTAAAAACCCGCTTGCAACGAAATGACTCCAAAGCACTTAAAAACCCGCTTGCTACGAAATGACTCCAGAGCACTTAAAAACCCGCTTCCAACGAAAAGACTCCAGAGCACTTAAAAACCCGCTTGCAGTGAAATGACTGAGAAGTATGTAAAAACCCACTAGCAACGAAATGACTCCAGAGCACTTAAAAACCCGCTTGCAACGAAATGACTCAAGAGCACTTAAAAAACCCGCTTCCAGCGAAATATTTGAGAAGTATGTAAAAAACCGCTTGCAATGGAAAGACTCCAGAGCACTTAAAAACCCGCTTCCAGTGAAATGACTCCAGAGCACTTAAAAACCCACTTCCAACAAAATGACTCCAGGGCACTTAAAAAATCCTCTTTCAGTGAAATGTCTAAGAAGTATTTAAAAACCCGCTTGCAACGAAATGACTCCAGAGCACTTAAAAACCTGCTTGCAACGAAATGACTCCAGAGCACTTAAAAACCCACTTCCAACAAAATGACTCCAAAGCTCTTAAAAACCTGCCTGCAATGAAATGAGTCCAGAGCACTTAAAAAACCCACTTCCAGTGAAATGTCGGATAAGTATATAAAAACCCGCTTGCAACGAAATGACTCCAGAGCACTTAAAAACCCGCTTCTAATGAAATGACTCCAAAGCACTTAAAAACCACTTGCATTGAAATGAATCCAGAGCAGTTAAGAAACCCACTTCCAGTGAAATGTCTGAGAAGAATGTAAAAACGCGCTTGCAACGAAATGACTCCAGAGCACTTAAAAAACCCACTTCCAGTGAAATGTTTGAGAAGAATGTAAAAACCCGCTTGCAACGAAATGACTCCAGAGCACTTAAAAAACCCACTTCCAGTGAAATGTCTGAGAAGTATGTAAAAACCTGCTTGCAAGGAATGACTCCAGAGCACTTAAAAACCCCCTTCCAAAGAAATGACTCCAGTGCACTTAAAAACCCGCTTCCAATGTAAACAACTCCAGAAGACTTATGACCCACTTCCATCGAAAAGACTCCAGATCACTTAAAAACCCGGTTTCAACAAAATAACTCCAGAGCACTGAAAAATTCGCTTACAAAAAAATGACTCCAGAGCACTTAAAAAATCCTCTTCCAATGAAATGACTTCATGTCACTTAATAACCCACTTCCAAAGAAAAGACTCCAGATAACTTAAAAAACCCACTTGCAACGAAATGACTCCAGAGCAGTTAAGAAACCCGCTTCCAGTGAAATGTACGATAAGTATGTAAAAACCCGCTTTCAACAAAATGACTCCAGAGCACTTAAAAACCCGCTTGCAACGAAAAGACTCCAGAGCACTTAAAAATCTGCTTGCAACGAAACGACTGGAGAGCACTTAAAAAACTGCTTCTAGTGAAATGTCTGAGGAGTAGGCAAAATCTGCTTGCAAAAAAATGACTCGAGAGCACTTAAAAAACGCCTTGCAACAAAATTACTCCAGAGCACTTAAAAACCTGCTTGCAGCAAAAAGACTCCAGAGTACTTAAAAACATGATTGCAATGAAATGACTCCAGAGCACTTAAAAACCACTTCCAACGAAAAGACTCCAGAGCACTTAAAAATCTGCTTCCAAAGAAATTACTCCAGAGCACTTAAAAAACCGGCATCCAGTGAAATGTCTGAGAAGTATGTAAAAACCCGCTTGTAACGAAATGACTCCAGAGCACTTAAAAACCCGCTTGCAACGAAATGTCTCCAGAGCACTTAAAAAACCCGATTCCAGTGAAATGTGTGAGAAGTATGTAAAAATCCCGCTTACAACGAAATGACTCCAGAGCACTTAAAAACCCGCTTCCGTTGCAATATCTGAGAAGTATGTAAAAACCTGCTTGCAACGAAATGACTCCAGAGAATTAAAAAACAGCTTCCAATGAATAGACTCCAGAGAACTTTAAAATCTGGTTCCAACGAAATGAAACCAGAACAATTAAAAACCTGCTTGCAACGAAATAACCACAGAGCACTTAAAAACCGGCTTGCAACGAAATGACTCCAGAGCACTTAAAAACCCGCTTGCTACAAAATGTCTCCAGAGCACTTAAAAACCCGCTTCCAACGAAAAGACTCCAGAGCACTTAAAAACCCGCTTTCAACGAAATGACTCCAGAGCACTTAAAAACCCGCTTGCAGTGAAATGACTGAGAAGTATGTAAAAACACACTAGCAACGAAATGACTCCAGAGCACTTAAAAACCCGCTTGCAACGAAATGACTCCAGAGCACTTAAAAACCCGCTTCCTACAAAATGACTCCAAAGCACTTAAAAACCCACTTGCAACGAAATGACTCCAGGGCACTTAAAAATCTTCTTTCAGTGAAATATCTAAGAAGTATTTAAAAACCCGCTTGCAGCGAAATGACTCCAGAGCACTTAAAAACCTGCTTGCAACGAAATGACTCCAGGGCACTTAAAAACCCGCTTCCTACAAAATGACTCCAAAGCACTTAAAAACCCACTTGCAATGAAATGACTCCAGAGCACTTAAAAAACCCGCTTCCAGTGAAATGTCTGATAAGCATGTAAAAACCCGCTTGCAACGAAATGACTCCAGAGCACTTAAAAACCTGCTTCTAATGAAATGACTCCAAAGCAATTAAAAACCCGCTTGCACTGAAATGACTCCACAGCAGTTAAGAAACCAGCTTCCAGTGAAATGTCTGATAAGTATGTAAAAACCCGCTTGCAACAAAATGACTCCAGAGCACTTAAAAACCCGCTTGCAATGAAAAGACTCCAGAGCCCTTAAAAATCCGCTTGCAACGAAACGACTCCAGAGCACTTAAAAAACCTGCTTCTAGTGAAATGTCTGAGAAGTATGTAAAAACCCACTTGCAACAAAAAGACTCCAGAGCACTTAATAATCCGCTTGAAACAAAATGACACGAGAGCACTTAAAAAACCAGCTTCCAGTAAAATGTTTGAGAAGTATGTAAAAACCTGCTTGCAACGAAATGACTCCAGAGTATTTAAAAACATGATTGCAATGAAATGACTCCAGAGCACTTAAAAACAACTTCCAATGAAATGACTCCAGAGCATGTAAAAACCCGCTTGCAAAGAAATGACTCCAGAGCACTTAGAAAACCCGGTTCCATTGAAATGTCTGAGAAGTATGTAAAAACCTGCTTGCAACGAAATGACTCCAGAGCATGTAAAAACCCGCTTCCAAAGAAATGACTCCAGAGCTCTTAAAAACCCACTTCCAGGGAAATGTCTGAGAAGTATGATAAAACCCACTAGCAACGAAATGACTCCAGAGCACTTAAAAACCCACTTCCAGTGAAATGTCTGAGAAGTATGTAAAATCCCACTAGCAACGAAATGGCTCCAGAGCATTTAAAAACCTGCTTGCAACGAAATGACTCCAGAGCATTTAAAAACCCGCTTTCGACGAAAAGACACCAGAGCACTTAATAATTCGCTTGCAACGAAATGACTCCAGAGTACTTAAAAACCCGCTTGTAACGAAATGACTCCAGAGCACTTAAACAGCAGCTAGCAATGAAATGACTCCTGAGCACTTAAAAACCCGCCTCCAATGAAATGACTCCAGTGCACTTAAAAAATCCGCATCCAGTGAAATGTCTGAGAAGTATGTAAAAACCCTCTTGAAACGAAATGACTCCAGAGCATGTAAAAACCCGCTTGCAACAAAATGACTCCAGAGCACTTAAAATCCTGCTTCCAACTAAAAGACTCCAGAGCACTTAATAATCTGCTTGCAACCAAATGCCTCCAGAGCACTTAAAAACCCACTTCCAACAAAAAGACTCCAGAGCAACTAAAAACCCGCTTGCAACGAAATGACTCTAGAGCACTTAAATACCCGCTTCCAGTGAAACGTCTAAGAAGTGTGTAAAATCCCGCTTGCAACGAAATGACTCCAGAGCACTTAAAAACCCGCTTCCAGTGAAATATTTGACAAGTATGTAAAAACCCGCTTGCAACCGTGTATGTGGACCTATGTGCATTGCCCACGAGGCACCCTTGGGTTGGCTACCCAAAGGTTCTTTTAAGCTGTAGTCTAGCTTTCCCCAGGGTCAGAAAATTGTTCAAGGTTCATGAATGAACTGCATTGAGAAGAACAAAAAAAAAGATCAGAAAGAGAGGAGGACCCCCCCTATCAGTGGTTGTGAGGAGAGGCATGCATGCAGAAAGGGGGGAGGGAGGAACCGGTAGAAGAGGTGGGAGGGGCTTATGGGGGGATACAAAAGGAATAAAGTGTAATTAATAAAAGTTAAATAAAAAATTAAAAAAAAAAGAAAGAGAGGAACAACACCCACAGGCTGTTCTCTGTCCTCTACTTAGGGGCACGTGTGTACCCTGCCCCCAAATAAACACACATATACCAGGGTGCTTAGTGAAGGGCACAAGCTAGGGAAAAAATCCCAGTCTGGAGCCTGTGCTCAGGCTACTCCTCTCTGGGCAGCTTTGGCCTCAGCTGGACCACAGGGCAAGCTTTGAACTCCCATGCAGATGAAACTTGCTTCTAGGGTGCCTGCCAAATGGAAGCAGGGCACGAGGATGCAATGGGAAGCATCATTAGCACAACAGTGGTTTAGGAACAGATGCCAGCTCTGGAGAATAAGTAAAGAGAGTAAGCTGAAGAAGTACCCTAAGCCAGCATGGGGAAGCCACATTCCATTCTGGCCTGCACTGAGGGCAGCTGTGTGAGGTAACTACCCACCCAGCAAGCATCCTCGCAGGACGCCATGCAGTGAATTGGTACTGCTCCAACAGAACAAAAACGCAAAGCACTACGTTGCAAGCTAAATCACATGTGTGTCGCTCGTTCAATTAGGAATACAGGAAAACTGAAAAGTGTTATCTCGCACTGTATGGCACAGAAACAAGTTTACAATGAAAAAACAGAAACGCAGAGCTCAACATAATAAACTAATATATATACGTGTTGCCCGCTCAATTAGGTATACAGGAAAACTGTAAAGTGACATCTCACACTGTACTTCACAGAAACAAGTTTCCAACAAAAGATCACAAGGGCAAAGCACAACATTGTAAACTAATTCACATACTTGTCACCTGTTCAATTATTGTAATAGGAACACTGAAAAGTGATATATCGCACTATATAACACAGAAACAAGTTTCTAACAAAAGAACAGAAACAAAAACCACAACACTGTAAAATAATTCACATAAGTGTCGCCCGCTCAATTAGGATAACAGGGAAAACTGAAAAGTGATATGTCACACTCTACAGCAAAGCCACAAGTTTCCAACAAACGAACAGTAAAGCTAAGCACAACATTGTAAACTAATTCACATATATTTGCCCGCTCAATTAGGAATACAGGAAAACTAAAAAGTGATATCTCGAATCTACAGCACAGAAACAAGTTTCCAACAAACGAACAGTAAGCTAAGCACTATGATGTAAACTAAATCACATGTGTGTCCCTCACACAATTACGAATACGACAAAACTTAAAAGTGATATCTCGCACTGCACAGCACAGAAACAAGTTTCCAACGAAAGAACAGAAACGCAAAGCATTACATTGTAAACTAAATCACATGTGTGTCGCTCGATCAATTAGGAATACAGGGAAACTAAAAAGTGATATCTCGAATCTACAGCACAGAAACAAGTTTCCAACAAACGAACAGTAAGCTAAGCACTATGATGTAAACTAAATCACATGTGTGTCCCTCACACAATTACGAATACGACAAAACTTAAAAGTGATATCTCGCACTGCACAGCACAGAAACAAGTTTCCAACGAAAGAACAGAAACGCAAAGCATTACATTGTAAACTAAATCACATGTGTGTCGCTCGATCAATTAGGAATACAGGGAAACGGAAAATTGTTATCTCGCACTGTACCGCACAGAAAAAAGTTTCCAACAAAAGAACAGATAAGCAGAGCTCAACATTGTAAACTAATTCACATATGTGTTGCCCGCTTAATTAGGTATACAGGAAAACTTAAAGTGATATCTCGCACTGTACAGCACAGAAACAAGATTCCAACAAAAGAACAGAAATGCAAAGCACAATGTTGTAAATTAATTCACTTATGTGTCACCCTTTCAATTATTATAACAGGAAAACTGGAAAGTGATATATCGCACTCTACAGAGCAGAAACAAGTTTCCAATGAAAGAACACAAATGCAAAGCACAACATTGTAAACGAAATCACATACGTGTCGCCCATTAAATTATTGTCACAGGAAAACTGAAAAGTGATATATCACACTGTACAGCACAGAAAAAAGTTTCCAACAAAAGAACAGAAACACAAAGCAATACGTTGCAAACTAAATAACATGTATGTTACTCGATCGATTAGGAATACAGGAAAACTGAAAAGTGATATATCGCACTGTATATCACAGGAACAAGATTCCAACGAAAGAACAGAAAAGCAAAGCACTACTTTGTAAACTAATTCACATACGTGTCGCCCGTTCAATTATTATAACAGGAAAACTGAAAAGTGATATATCGCACTATACAGCACAGAAACAAGTTTCCAACAAAAGAACAGAAAAGCAAAGCACTACTTTGTAAACTAAATCACATGTGTATTGCTCGCTCAATTAGGAATACAGGAAAAAGGAAAAGTGTTATCTCCCACTGTACAGCACAGAAAAAAGTTTCCAACGAAAAAAAAGAAACGCAGAGCTCAACATAATAAACTAATATACATACGTGTTGCCTGCTCAATTAGGTATACAAGAAAACTGTAAAGTGATATCTCGCACTGTACTTCACAGAAACAAGTTTCCAACAAAAGATCACAAGGGCAAAGCACAACATTGTAAACTAATTCACATACGTGTCACCTGTTCAATTATTGTAACAGGAACACTGAAAAGTGATATATCACACTGTACAGCATAGGAATAAGTTTCCAAGGAATGAACAGAAACGCCTAGCAGAACATTGTAAAATAATTCACATACATGTCGCCTGTTAAATTATTATCACAGGAAAACTGAAAAGTGATATCTCACACTGTACAGCACAGAAACAAGTTTCCAACAAAAGATCACAATTGCAAAGCACAACATTGTAAACTAATTCACATAAGTGTCGCCTGCTCAATTATTATAACAGGAAAACTGAAAAGTGATATATCGCACTATAGAGCACAGAAACAAGTTTCCAAGGAAAGAACACAAACGCATAGCACAACATTGTAAAATAATTTATACACCTGTCGCCCATTAAATAATTATAACAGGAAAACTGAAAAGTGATATATTGCACTATACAGCACGGAAACAAGTTTCCAATGAAAGAACACAAATGCAAAGCAAAACATTGTAAACGAATTCACATATGTGTTGCCCGCTCAATTAGGATAACAGGAAAACTGAAAAGTGATATGTCACACTCTACAGCAAAGAAAAAAGTTTCCAACAAATGAACAGTAAAGCTAAGCACTATGTTTCAAACTAAATCACATGTGTGTCGCTCACACAATTAGGAATACTAGAAAACTTAAAAGTGATATCGCGCACTGTACAGGACAGAAACATGTTTCCAACAAAAGAACAGAAACGCAAAGTGCTACGTTGTAAACTAAATCACATGTGTGTCGCTCACTCAATTAGGAATGCAGGAAAACTGAAAAGTGATATATCACACTGTACAGCATAGAAACAAGTTTCCAATGAAAGAACACTAATACATAGCACAACATTGTAAACTAAGTCACATACATGACACACTTTCAATTATTATAGCAGGAAAACTGAAAAGTGATATATCGCACTGTACAGCACAGAAACAACTTTCAAATGAAAGAATCCAAATGCAAAGCACAAAATTGTAAACTAATTCACATACGTGTCGCCCGTTCAATTATTGCAACAGGAAAACTGAAAAGTGATATATCACACTATACTTCAGAGAAACAAGTTTCCAATAACAGAACAGAAACGCAAAGCACAAAAGTGTAAACTAAATCACATACGTGTCGGCCGCTCAATTAGGATAATAGGAAAATTGAAAAGTGATATGTTGCACTGTACAGCAAAGAAACTATTTTCCATCAAATGAACAGTAAAGCTAAGAACTATGTTTTAAACTAAATCACATGTGTGTCACTTGCTCAATTAGGAATACAGGAAAACTGAAAAGTAATATATCACCTTATACAGCACAGAAACAAGTTTCTAACAAAAAAACAGAAACGTAAACCACAACACTATAAACTAATTCACATATGTGTCGCCCGCTCAATTAGGACAACAGAAAAACTGAAAAGTGATATATTGCACTCTACAGCATAGAAACAAGTTTCCAACGAAAGAACACAAACACATAGCACAACATTGTGAACTAATTCACATACGTTTCGCCCGTTCAATTATTATAACAGGAAAACTGAAAAGTGATATATCGCATTATACTGCACAGAAATAAGTTTCCAATGAAAGATCACAAATGCAAAGCACAACATTGTAAACTAATTCACAAACGTGTCGCCTGTTCAATTAGTATAACAGGAAAACTGAAAAGTGATATATCACACTGTACAGCACAGAAACAAGTTTCCAACAAAAGAACAGAAACGCAAAGCACTACGTTGTAAACTAAATCACATGTGTGTCGCTCACTCAATTAGGAATACAGGAAAACTGAAAAGTGATATATTGCACTGTACAGCACAGGAAGAAGTTTCCAAAGAAAGAACAGAAAAGGAAAGCACTATGTTGCAACTAAATCACATGTGTGTCCCTGGTTAAATTAGGAATACAGGAAAACTGAAAAGTGTTATCTTGCACTGTACGGCCTAGAAACAATTTTTCAATGAAAGAACAGAAATGCAGAGCTTAGCATAATAAACTAATTCACAGGGAGGTGCAAGATGGCGGTGCCCGGAGGACTCTCATTCAGAGCAGCAGCAGCAGTATCAGCACAGTGACCAGCAATCAGAACTCTGGGCCCTAAAACACTGTCATTGTGTTTCCCAGGTGAGAGGCTACCCCTCGGTGGGGGATTCAATCAGTTTTTAACTCACCTGGCTAAACCGTGGAAGAGATCCCGGTTCTGCCAGATGCTTGGCTGCAGGCCGCCAGCCCCAGCCACAGCCCCAGCCCAGAGCCACAAGCCAGTGTCTCTGGTCACAGTCCCAGACTGAAACGTGTGCACCACACTATCAGAGACTGGAATTTTCAGCCCAGAGATAACTTTACGGTACAGGAAATGATTGGGACTGATCTTAGGTCACCCAGATATCCCCTGGAAAAGACTCGGGTTCCACGGGCACCCCAGGAGCCAGCCCGGAGCCAGAGCAGGGGACCCAGACTCCGGCACAGAGCCCTGCCTGCCTGCGCACCTGATTCGCCACCTGAGATAGAACTGTGGGCACCAGGGCACCAGCGAATGTGTTTCACTGTCTGGGGCAAACACACAGGGAGGGAAACGGCTGGTCTGATCTCAGAGCACTCAGCCTGAAAAGGTCCCTGGAAAATTACCCAGCTTAGGGAGGCACCCAGGCTCCCAAAGGCCGGAAAGGCAGACACAGGCACTTTCTGCACACCAGACAGCTGGCAGAGAATGAGCCGCCATCACTCAGCTGTGCTCCAGGCACAGGCAATTTCTGCGGGCAGCCAGCTGGCAGACACTGAGCAGTGTTCACCAGGGCAAAAAAAGACACTGGGAGTCCGTGTCTCCAGAGAATCCACAGGGAAGGATGGAAACTGTACTGACTTAAATCACCCAATCCTTCCCTAGAAAAAGTCTAGTAGACCAGTTGGGCTGAGGAGCCATCTCTCAGCTGTGCTCCAGACACAGGTACAAACAGTTGAGGCACGCCTGATGTCCAACTGGGTCACAGCAGCTGATCATTAAATTTGCAACAAGAAACCCAGAAACAGAGCAGCTGCCCTCAGGACTTTCCTGGATGAAAGGAGAACCCTCTAGACTAACAAAGACCACAGTTACCACTCAGGTCTATATCCCTGAGGTGAGCAGCAGCAACCCCTGAAAAAATGACAGCCATCCAGGGACTATACCCAAAAAGCTGAGAAGACATCCTTCAGGAAAAACCAGCTTTCTGCAAAGGGGATTCTCTCTACCACAGGATCCCCAGGAACCACCAGAAAATAACCCCAAACACCTAAGATAGCACAATGGGTAGAGGCCAGCATAAAAGCTCAAACAACAAAAGACAGAGCAATATAGCATCTCCAGAACCCAGTCACCCAGGGGCAAGTAGCCCTGGACACCCCAGCATAACTGAAATCCAAGAAGATGACCTAACAACTATGCTCATGAAGATGATAACAGAGGAAACAAATAAGATACGTAAAGCCATAGAGGAAGATAAACTCAAACAGAATATTGCCATCCCTAAAGAAATAGAGGAAGCTGCAGCCAAACAGTTTATGGCCTTTAGAAAGGAAATGCTTAAAGCACTGAATGAAATAAAAGAAACAGAGTTGAAGGAACTAAAAGAAAAACAGGAAAGTACAATCAGACAGGTGAAGGAAGTAAACAAAACAACTCAAGACCTGAAGATAGAATTGGAAAAATTAAAGAAAACACAAATGGAGGAAATAATGGAAAGGAAGAATCTAGGGAAGAAAACAGGAACCACAGAGGTAAGCATAACCAATAGACTACAAGAGATGGAAGAAAGAATCTCAGGTGTAGAAGATACAATGGAAGAAATCGATGTATCTCTCAAAGAAAATGTTAAATCCAAAAAATTCCTGACACAGACCGTCCAAGAAATGCAAGACAATATGAAAAGACAAAACCTAAGAATAATAGGTATAGAGGAAAAAGAAGACTCCCTTCTCCAAGGCCCAGAAAATATTTTCAACAAAATCATTGAAGAAAATTTCCCCAACTTAAAGGAGAGGCCAATACAAGAGGCCTATAGAACACCCAATAAATTAGACCAGAAAAAAAATCCTCCCACCACATAATAATCAAAACCGTAAGTATACAGAACAAAGAAAAAATACTAAAAGCTTCAAGAGAAAAAGGCCAAGTAACATATAATGGCAAACCCATTAGAATCACACCTGACTTTTCAAGAGAGACTATGAAAGCCAGAAGGGCCTGGACGGATATCATGCAGACCCTAAGAGAACAGAGATGTCAGCCCAGGCTACTATACCCCGCAAAACTCTCAGTCCTCATAGATGGAGAAAACAAGATATTCAATGACAAAAACAAATTTCAACAATACCTACAAACAAATCCAGCATTACAGAAGACACTAGAAGGGAAAATACAACCCAGGAAAACTAGCTACATTCAAGAAAACACAGGAAATAAATAACCTCACTTCAGTAAAACAAAAAGCAACCAAGCACACAACCTGATGACCACAGCCAACATCAAAATCAAGGGATCTAACAGCCACCGGTCATTAATCTCCATCAACATCAATGGAATCAACTCTCCAATAAAAAGACACAGACTTACAGAATGGATACGTAAACAAAACCCAGCAATCTGTTGCATATAAGAAATACACCTAAGACACAAAGATAGACATTACCTGAGGGTAAAGGGTTGGAAGACAACTTTCCAAGCAAAGGGACCCAAGAAGCAAGCAGGAGTAGCCATTCTAATATCTGATAAAATAGAATTTCAACCAAAATTAATCAAAAGAGATGGGGAAGGACACTTCATACTCATCAAGGGAAAATTCCACCAGAAAGACATCACAATCCTGAACATCTATGCCCCAAATACAAGGGCACCCACATTTGTTAAAGAAACATTGATGAAATTTAAAGCACATATAGATCCCCACACACTAATAGTGGGAGACTTCAACACCCCACTCTCAACAAAGGACAGGTCAACTAAACAGAAATTAAACAAAGAAACAATGTCTCTGACAGAGGTCATGAATTAAATGGACCTAACAGACATTTACAGAACTTTACACCCAAACACAAAAGATTTTACCTTCTTTTCAGCACCTCATGGAACCTTCTCCAAAATAGACCATATAGTGTGTCACAAAGCAAGCCTCAACAGATACAAGAAGATTGAAATAATCCCTTGTATCTTGTCTGATCACCATGGAATAAAGCTGAACCTCAACAATAACAGAAATAGCAAAATGCCTACACACACATGGAAACTGAACAACTTGTTACTAAATGACAGCTGGGTCAGGGAAGAAATAAAGAAAGAAACTAACATCTTTCTAGAAATCAATGAAAATGAAGACACAACATACCCAAACTTGTGGGACACAATGAAAGCAGTGCTAAGAGGAAAGTTCATAGCACGAAGTGCCTTCAAGAAGAAATTCGAGACAGCTCATTCAAGCACCTTAATGGCTCACTCAAAAACCCTAGAAAAACAAGAAGCAGACACACCAAGAAGGAGTAGACGGCTGGAAATAATCAAACTCAGGGCTGAAATCAATCAATTGGAAACAAATAAAACAATTCAAAGAATCAATGAAACCAAGAGCTGGTTCTTTGAGAAAATCAACAAGATCGACACACCCTTAGCCAAGCTAACTAAAAGGCAGAGAGACACCAACCAAATCAACAAAATCAGAAATGAAAAGGCGGATATAACTACAGACAATGAGGAAATCCAAACAATCATTAGGACTTACTTCAAAAGTCTATATGCCACAAAATTTGAAAATCTAAACGAAATGGACAATTTTCTTGATTGATTTGACTTACCAAAGCTGAATCAAGACCAGGTAAATCAACTAAATAGTCCTATATAGCCCAAAAAAATAGAAGCAGTCATCAAAAGTCTCCCATCCAAAAAAAGCCCAGGACCAGATGGCTTCAGCATAGAATTCTACCAGAACTTCAAAGAAGAGCTAACACCAATTCACTTCAAACTATTCCACAAAATAGAAACAGAAGGAACATTACCAAACTCATTCTATGAAGCCACTGACACCTTGGTACCTAAACATCACAAAGACTCAACAAAGAAAGAGAATTTCAGGCCAATCTCCCTTATGAACATTGATGCAAAAATACTTAATAAAATACTTGCAAACCGAATCCAAGAACACATCAAAGGTATTATCCACTATGACCAAGTAGGCTTCATCCCAGGTATGCAGGGGTGGTTCAATATACAGAAACCCATCAATGGAATCCACCATATTAACAAACTGAAAGAAAAAAACCACATGATAATCTCCCTAGATGCTGAAAAAGCATTTGACAAAATCCAACATCCATTCATTTTTAAAGTATTGGAGAGATCAGGGATACAAGGCACATATCTAAACATAGTAAAGGTGATATACAACAAGCCTATAGCCAACATCAAACTGAATGGAGAGAAACTTAAAGCAATCCCACTAAAATCAGGGACAATACAAGGCTGCCCACTCTCTCCATATCTCTTCAACATAGTGCTGGAAGTCCTTGCTAGAGCAATAAGACAGTTGAAGGAGATCAAGGGGATACAGATTGGAAAAGAAGAAGTCAAATTATCACTATTTGCAGATAATATTATAGTATACATGAGTGACCCCAAAAACTTTACTAGGGAACTCCTACAGCTGATAAACACCTTCAGCAAAGTGGCTGGATATAAAATTAACTAAAAAAAATCAGTAGCACTCCTGTATACAAAAGACAAAAATGGGTGAGAAAGAAATTAGGGAAACAACACCCTTCACAATAGTCACAAATGACATAAAGTACCTTGGTGTAACCCTAACCAAGCAAGTCAAAACCTTGTATGAAAAAAATTTCAAGTCTCTGAAGAAAGAATTAGAAGAAGATATGAGAACATGGAAAGATCTCCCATGCTCATGGATTGGCAGGATTAACATAGTAAAAATGGCCATCTTACCAAAAGCAATCTACAAATTTAATGCAATTCCCATCAAATTGCCAACACAATTCTTTACAGACCTGGAAAAAAATGCTCAACTTCGTATGGAATAACAAGAAACCCAGAATTGCTAAAACAATCCTCTACAATAAAAGATCTGGAGGTATCTCCATCCCTGATCTTAAGCTGTACTATAGAGCAACAGTTTTAAAAACTGCATGGTACTGGCATAGAAACAGAATGGTGGATCAATGGAACCGAACAGAGGACCCAGAAATAAACCCACACACTTATGGACACCTGATCTTTGACAAAGACGCCAAAACCATACAATGGAAAAAAGATAGCATCTTCAACAAATGGTGCTGGTCTAACTGGATGTCTACATGTAGAAAAATGAAAATAGATCCATACTTGTCACCCTGCACAAAACTGAAGTCCAAGTGGATCAAAGACCTCAACATAAAACCAGACACATTATATCGGCTTGAAAAAAAAGTGGGAAATACCCTAGAACTCATTGGTACAGGGGAAAACTTCCTGAACAGAACACCAACAGCACAAGCGCTAAGAGCAACAGTCAATAAATGGGACCTCATGAAACTGAAAAGCTTCTGTAAAGCGAAGGACACCGTCATCAAAACAAAGCGACCACCTACAGATTGGGAAAGAATCTTCACCAACCCTTTATCTGACAGAGGACTCATATACAGTATATATAAAGAACTAAAGAAGCTAAAAAGCAGCAAACCAAGTAATCCACTTAAAAAATGGGGAACAGAGCTAAACAGAGAATTCTCTGTAGAGGAATACCAAATGGCAGAGAAGCACTTAAAGAAATGCTCAACCTCACTAGCCATTAGGGAAATGCAAATCAAAACAACCCTGAGATTTCACCTTACACCCATGAAAATGGCCAAGATCAAAAACTCAAGTGACAACACATGCTGGAGAGGTTGTGGAGAAAGGGGAACCCTTCTCCACTGCTGGTGGGAATGTAAACTTGTACAACCACTCTGGAAATCAATCTGGCGCTTTCTCAGACAACTAGGAATAGCGCTTCCTCAAGATCCAACCATACCACTCCTGGGCATATATCCAAAAGAGGCTCAAGTACACAAAAAGGACATTTGCTCAACCATGTTTGTAGCAGCTTTATTTCTAATAGCCAGAAGCTGGAAACAACCTAGATGCCCCTCAACTGAAGAATGGATGCAGAAATTGTGGTACATCTATACAATGGAGTATTACTCAGCAATGAAAAATAAGGAAATCATGAAATTTGCAAGTAAATGCTGGGATCTGGAAAGGATCATCCTGAGTGAGTTGTCCCAGAAGCAAAAAGACACACACGGTATATACTGACTCATATAAACATACAACATAGGATAAATCACCTAAAATATGTACATCTAAACAAACTAAGCAAAAGAGAGGACCCTAAATAAAATGCTCAATCCCCATCCTGAAAGGCAAAGAAGATGGACATCAGAAGAAGAAGAAAACAGGAAACAACCTAGGAACCTGCCACAGAGGGCCTCTGAAAGCCTCTGCACTGCAGACTGTCAAAGCACATGCTGAGCCTGATGGCTAACTGTCAGGCAGAGTGAATGGAATTTTATGTAAAAAGTGGGAAATAGTAAGAGCTGGAGAGGACAGGAACTCCACAAGGAGAGCAACAAAACAAGATAATTTGAACACAGGGAACTTCCCAGAGACTCATAATCCAACCAAGGATTATTCATGGAGATAACCTAGAACCCCTGCACAGATGTAGCCCATGGCAGGTCAGTGTCCAAGTGGGTTACCTAGTAATGGGAAGAGGGACTGCCTCTGACATAATCTGATTGGCCTGCTCTTTGATCACCTCCCTCTAAGGGGGGAGCAGCCTTAGCAAGGCACAGAAGATGATAATGCAGCCACTATTGATGAAAACTGATAGACTAAGATCAGAAAGGGGAGGAGAAGCTCCTCTATTAGTGGACTTGGGGAGGGGCATGCATGAAGAAACAGGATGGAGGGTGGAATTGAGAGGGAAGTACGGAGGGGCTTAGGGGGGATAAAAAATAAATAAAGTGTAATTAATAAAAAAAATAAATGGAATTAAATTTAAAAAAGTATGGCTAAAAAAATTTAAAATAAAATAAAATATTTCACACACGTGTCGCCTGTTCAATTATTATAACACGAAAACTGAACAGTGATATATCGCAATATAAAGCACAGAAACAAGTTTACAAAGAAAGAACAAAAACGCATAGCACAATACTGTAAAATCATTCACAAACCTGTCACCCATTAAATTATTATAACAGGGAAACTGAAAATTGATATATAGCACTATACAGCACAGAAAAAACTTTCCAACAAAAGAAGAGAAATGCAAAGCACTACGTTGTAAACTAAATCACATGTGTGTCGCTTGCTCAATTAGGAAAAGAGAAAAACTGAAAAGTGATATCTCACACTGTACAGCATAAAAAAAGTTTCAAACAAAAGAAAATAATCGAATAGCACAACATTGCAAACTAATTCACTTATATGTCACCCATTCAATTATTATAGCAGGAAAACTGAAAAGTGATATCTCGCACTGTACAGGACAGAAACAAGTTTCCAAAGAAAGATCACAAATGCAAAGCACAACATTGTAAACTAATTCACTTATGTGTCGCCCGTTCAATTATTATAACAGGAAAACTGAAGAGTGATATATCGCAGTGTACAGCACAGAAAAAACTTTCCAACAAAAGAACAGAAACACAAAGCACTACATTGTAATCTAAATCACATGTCTGTCGCTCGCTCAATTAGGAATACAGGAAAACTGAAAACTGATATATCACACTGTACACCACATGAACAAGTTTCCAACGAAAAACAGAAACGCACACACAAATTTGTAAACTAATTCACATACGTGTCGCCCATTCAATTATTATAACAGGAAAATAGAAAAGTGATATATCACACTATACAGCACAGAAACAAGTTTCCAATGAAAGAACACAAATGCATAGCAGAACACTGTAAACTAATTCACATGTGTGTCGCCTGTTCAATTATTATAACAGGAAAACTGAAAAGTGATATATCGCACTGAACAGCACAAGAACAAGTTTCAAACGAAAGAACAGAAAAGCAAAGCACCACGTTCTAAACTAAATCACATGTGTGGTGCTCGGTCAATTAGAAATACAGGTAAACTGAAAAGTGTTATCTCTCACTGTATGGCACAGAAACAAGTTTCCAAAGAAAGAACAGAAACACAAAGCACAACTTTCTAAACTAATTCACATATGTGTCGCCCGTTAAATTATTATAACAGGAAAACTGAAAAGTGATATATCGCACTGTACAGCACAGGAACAAGTTTCCAACGAAGGAACAGAAAAGCAAAGCACTGCTTTGAAAACAAAATGACATGTGTGTCGCTCGCTCAATTAGGAATAAAGGAAAACTGAGAAATGTTATCTCGCAGTGGACGGCACAAAAACTTGTTTCCAACAAAAGAACAGAAACACAAAGCACAACTTTGTAAACTAATTCACATACATGTCGCCCATTCAATTATTATTACAGGAAAACTGAAAAGTGATATATCACACTGTACAGCACAGGAACAAGTTTCCAAAAACAGAACAGAAAAAAAAGCACTACGTTGTAAACGAAATCACATGTGTCGCTCACTCAATTAGGAATACAGGAAAACTGAAAAGTGTTATCTCGCACTGTACAGCACAAAAACAACTTTCCAAAGAGAGAACACAAATGCATAGCAGAACACTGTAAACTAATACACATACGTGTCGCCTGTTCAATTATTACAACAGGAAAACTGAAAAGTGATATATCACAGTATACAACACAGAAACAAGATTACAATGAAAAAACTCAAACTCAAAGCATAGCATTGTAATTTAATTCACATACGTGTCGCGGTTCAATTATTATAACAGGAAAACTGAAAAGTATTATATCGCACTGTAAAGCGCAAAAAAAATTTTCCAACAGAAGAACAGAAACGCAAAGCACTACGTTGTAAACTAAATCACATGTGTGTCGCTTGCTCATTAGGAACACAGGAAAACTGAGAAGTGATATATCGCACTGTAGAGCACAGGAACAAGTTTGAAAAGGAAGAACAGTAAAGCAAAGCACAACTTTGTAAACTAAATCACATGTATGTCACACGCTCAATTAGGAATACAGGAAAACAGAAAAGTGTTAGCTTGTACTGTACGGCACAGAAAAAAGTTTCCAACGATAGAACGTAATCCCAAAGCACAACTTTGTGAACTAATTCACATATGTGTCGCATGTACAATTATCGTAACAGGAAGACTGAAAAGTGATATATTGCACTATAAAGCACAGAAACAAGTTTCCAACAATAGAACAGAAACGCAAAGCACAACTTAGTAAACTAATTCACATATCTGTTGCCGCTCACTTAGTGTAACAGGAAACCTGAAATGTGATATATCACACTGTACAGCACATAAAAAAGTTTCCAACAAAAGAAGAGAAACACAAAGCATTACATTATAAACTAAATCACATGTGTGTCACTCGTTCATTAGGAACACAGGAAAACTGAGAAATGACATATCGCACTGTACAGCACAGAAACAAGTTTCCAACAAAAGAACAGAAACGCAAAGCACTACTTTGTAACCTGAATCACATGTGTGTCGCTCACTCAATTAGGAATTCAGGAAACCTGAAAAGTGATACATAGCACTGTATATCACAGGAACAAGTTTCCATAGAAAGAACAGAAACGCAAAGCACAACTTTGTAAACTAATTCACATACGTGTCGCCCGTTCAATTATTATAACAGGAAAACTGAAAAGTGATATATCGCACTCTAGAGCACAAGAACAAGTTTCAAAAGAAAGAAAAGAAAAGAAAAGCACTACTTTGTAAATTAAATCACATGTGTGTCGCCCGTTCAATTATTATAACAGGAAAACTGAAAAGTGATATATTGCACTGTACAGCACAGAAAAAAGTTTCCAACAAAAGAACAGAAACGCAAAGCACTACGTTGTAAACTGAACCACATGTGTGTCGCTCGCTTAATTAGGAATACAGTAAAACTGAAGAGTGATATATCGCACTATATATCCCAGGAACAAGTTTCCATCGAAAGAACAGAAACAGAAAGAAGAACTTTGTAAATTAATTCACATACATGTCGCCCGTTCAATTATTATAACAGGAAAACTAAAAAGTGATATATCGCACTCTAGAGCACAAGAACAAGTTTCAAAAGAAAGAACAGAAAAGGAAAGCACTACTTTGTAAACTAAATCCCATTTGTGTCGCTCGCTCAATGAGGAATACAGGAAAACTGAAAAGTGTTAACTCGCACTGTATGGTACAGAAACAAGATTCCAACCAAAGAACAGAAAGGCAAAGCACAACTTAGTAAACTAATTCACAAACGTGACACCAGTTCAATTATTAGAACAGGAAACCTGAAAAGTGATATAACACACTGTACAGCACAGGAACAAGTTTCAAAAGGAAGAACAGAAAAGCAAAGCACTACTCTGTAAACTAAATCACATGTATGTCGCTTGCTCAATTAGGAATACAGGAAAACTGAAAAGTGTTATCTTGTACTGTACAGCACAGAAACAAAATTCCAACGAAAGAACAGAAACGCAAAGCACAACTTAGTAAACTAATTCACATATCTAATACCTGTTCAATTAGTTTAAGTGGAAACCTGAAAAGTGACATATCGCACTGTAGAGCACATAAAAAAGTTTCCAACAAAAGAAGAGAAAGGCAAACACTACATTGTAAACTAAATCCCATGTCTGTCACTCACTCATTAGGAACACAGGAAAACGTAGAAGTGATATATCACACTGTACAGCACAGAAACAAGTTTCCAACAAAAGAACAGAAACGCAAAGCACAACTTTGTAAACTAATTCACATACATGTCGCCCGTTCAACTATTGTAAAAGGAAAACTGAATAGTGATATATCGCACTGTACAGCACAGAAACAAGTTTCCAACAAAAGAAGAGAAACGCAAAGCACTACATTGTAAACTAAATCCCATGTGTGTCACTCTCTCATTTGGAACAGATGAAAACGTAGAAGTGATATATCGCACTGTACAACACAGAAATAAGTTTCCAACAAAAGAACAGAAACGCAAAGCACTACTTTGTAAACTGAATCACATGTGTGTCGCTTGCTCAATTAGGAATTCAGTAAAACTGAAAAGTGACATATCGCAGTGTAGAGCACAAGAACAATTTTCAAAAGACAGAACGGAAAAGCAAAGCACTACTTTGTAAACTAAATCACATGTGTGTCGCTCGCTCAATTAGGAATACAGGAAAACTGAAAAGTGTTATCTCGGACTGTACGGCACATAAACAAGTTTCCAACAAAAGAACAGAAACACAATTCACAACTTTGTAAACTAATTCACATACGTGTCACCTGTTCAATTATTGTCACAGGAAAACTGAAAAGTGATATATCGCACTGTACACCACAGGATTAAGTTTCAAAAGAAAGAACAGAAAAGCAAAGCACTACTTTGTAAACTAAAACACATGTGTGTCACTCGCTCAATGAGGAATACAGGAAAACTGAAAATTGCTATATCACATTGTACAGCACACGAACAAGTTTCCAAAGAAAGAACAAAAACGCAAAGCACTACTTCGTAAACAAAATCACATGTGTGTCGCTCGCTCAATTAGGAATACAGGAAAACTGAAAAGTGATATATCACACTGTAAAACACAGGAACAAGTTTCAAACGAAAGAACAGCAAAGCAAAGTACAACTTTGTAAACTAAATCACATGTGTGTCACTTGCTCAATTAGAAATACAGGAAAAATGAAAAGTGATATATCGCACTGTACCGGACAGGAACAAGTTTCCAATGAAAGAATAGAAAAGCAAAGCACAACATTGTAAACTAATTCACATACCTGTTGCCTGTTCAATTATTATAACAGGAAAACTGAAAACTGATATATCGAACTGTATGGCAAAGAAAAAGTTTTCATCGAAAGAACAGAAACGTAAAGCACAATTTCGTAAACTAATTGACATACGTGTCGCCCGTTCAATTATTATAACAAGAAAACTGAAATTTGATATAAGCCTAACACGATCGCTAACCCTAACCCTAACCACCTAACCCTAACCCTAACCCTAACCCCGTAACCCCCTAAACATAACCCTAACCCTAAACCTACCCTAACCCTAAACATAATTCTAACCCAAACTTGTTCCTAACAGGAACAAGTTTCAAACGAAAGAACATAAATGCAAAGCACTACTTTGTGAACTAAATCACAAGTGTGTCCCTCGCTCAATTGGGAATACAGGAAAACTGAAAAGTAATATATCGCACTGTACAGCACAGGAACAAGTTTCCAACGAAAGAAAAGAAAAGAAAAGCACTACTTTATAAAATAAATAACATGTGTGTCGCTTGCTCAATTAGGAATACAGGAAAACTGAAAAGTGATATATCGAACTCTACCGCACAGGAACAAGTTTCCAAAGAATGAAGATAAACGCAAAGCACTCCTTTGTAAACTAAATCACATGTGTGTCGCTAGCTCAATTAGGAAAAGAGGAAAACTGAAATGCGATATATCGAACTGTACGGCAAGGAAACAAGTTTTCATCGAAAGAAGAGAAACGCAAAGAACAACTTTGTAAACTAATTCACATACGTGTCGCCCGTTCAATTATTATAACAGGAAAACTGGAAAGTGATATATCGCACTGTACAGCACAGGAACAAGTTTCCAAGGAAAGAATAGAAAAGCAAAGCACAACTTTTTAAACTAATTCACATACCTGTTGCCTGTTCAATTATTATAACAGGAAAACTGAAAAGTGATATAACCCAAAACCTAACCCTAACCTTAACCCCCTAAACCTAAACCTAACCCCTAACCCCTAACACCTAACCCTAACTCTAACCCTAACCCTAACACTAACACTACCCTATCCCTATCCCTAACCCTAACCCTAACCCTAACCCTAACTCTAACCCTAACACTAACCCTAACCCTAACTTGTTCCAAACAGGAACAAGTTTCCAATGAAAGAATAAACACAAAGCAATACTTTGTAAACTAAATCACATGTGTGTCACTCGCTCAATTAGGAATACAGGAAAACTGAAAAGTGATATATCGCACTGTACAGCACAGGAACAAGTTTCCAACGAAAGAATAAACGCAGAGCAATACTTTGTAAACTAAGTCACATGTGTGTCGCTGGCACAATTAGGAATACAGGAAAACTGAAAAGTGATATATCGCACTGTACAGCACAGGAACAAGTTTCCAACGAAAGAATAAACGCAAAGCAATACTTTGTAAACTAAGTCACATGTGTGTCGCTGGCTCAATTAGGAATACAGGAAAACTGAAAAGTGATATATCGCACTGTACAGCACAGGAACAAGTTTCCAACGAAAGAATAAACGCAAAGCAATACTTTGTAAACTAAGTCACATGTGTGTCACTGGCTCAATTAGGAATACAGGAAAACTGAAAAGTGATATATCGCACTGTACAGCACAGGAACAAGTTTCCAACGAAAGAACAGAAAAGCAAAGCATTAATTTGTAAACTAATTCACATGTGTGTCGCTCGGTCAATTAGGAATACAGGAAAACTGAAAAGTGATATATCGCACTATACAGCACAAGAATAAGTTTCCAACGAAAGAACAGAAAAGCAAAGCCCTACTTTTGAACAGAATCACATGTGTGTTGCTCACTCAATTAGGAATACAGGAAAACTGAAAAGTGTTATCTAACACTACATGGCATAGAAACAAGTTTCCATTGAAAGAACAGAAACGCAAAGCAAAACTTTGTAAACTAATTCACATACGTGTCGCCCGTTCAATAATTATAACAGGAAAACTGAAAAGTGATAGAACCCTAACCCTAAACCTAACCCCCTAACCCAAACCCTAACCCTAACCCTAACCCTAAGCTAACCCTAACCCTAATTCTACCCCTAACCCTAACCCTATCCCTTACCGAGCCCTAAACTAACCCTTACTCTAACCCTAACCCTAACCCTACCCCTAAGTTTCCAACGAAAGAACATAGACGCAAAGCACTACTTTGTAAAGTAAATCACATGTGTGTCACTCGCTCAATTAGGAATACAGGAAAACTGAAAAGTGATATATCGCACTGTACAGCACAGGAACAAGTTTCCAACAAAAGAACAGAAAAGCAAAGCACAACTTTGTAAACTAATACATATATGTGTCGCCCGATCAATTATTATAACAGGAAAACTGAAAAGTGATATATCACACTGTACAGCACAGAAACAAGTTTCCAACAGAAGAACAAAAATGAAAAGCACTACTTTGTAAACTAAATCACATGTGTGTCGCTAGCTCAATTAGGAATACAGGAAAACTGAAAAGTGATATATTGCACTGTACAGCACACGAACAAGTTTCCACCTACAGAACAGAAAAGCAAAGCCCTACTTTTGAACGGAATCACATGTGTGTCGCTCACTCAATTAGGAATACAGGAAAACTCAAAAGTGTTATCTCGCACTATACAGCATACAAACAAGTTTCCATTGAAAGAACAGAAACGCAAAGCAAAACTTTGTAAAATAATTCACATACGTGTCGCCTGTTCAATTATTATAACAGGAAAACTGAAAAGTGATAGAACCCTAACCCTAAACCTAACCCCCTAACCCAAACCGTTACCCTAACCCTAACCCTAACCCTAATCCTAACCCCTAACCATATCCCTAACCCTAACCCTATCCCTTACCGAGCCCTAAACTAACCCTTACTCTAACCCTAACCCTAACCCTACCCCTAAATTGTTCCTAACAGGAACAAGTTTCCAACGAAAGAACATAAACGCAAAGCACTACTTTGTAAACTAAATCACATGTGGGTCACTCGCTCAATTAGGAATACAGGAAAACTGAAAAGTGATATATCGCACTGTACAGCACAGGAACAAGTTTCCAATGAAAGAACAGAAAAGGAAAGCACAACTTTATAAACTAATTCATATATGTGTCGCCCGTTCAATTATTATAACAGGAAAACTGAAAAGTGATATATCACACTGTACAGCACGGAAACAAGTTTCCAACAGAAGAACAGAAATGAAAAGCACTACATTGTAAACTAAATCACATGTGTGTCGCTCGCTCAATTAGGAATACAGGAAAACTGAAAAGTGATATAACGCAATGTACAGCACAGGAACAAGTTTCCAACGAAAGAACTGAAAAGCAAAGCATTACTTTGTAAACTAATTCATATATGTGTCACCTGTTCAATTATTATAACAGGAAAACTGAAAGGATATATAACGCACTGTACAGCACAGGAACAAGTTTCCAATGAAAGAACAGACAATCAAAGCAGTACTTTTAAACTAATTCACATACGTGTCGCCTGTACAATTATTATAAATGGAAAACTGAAAAGTGATATAACCCTAACCCTAACCATAAACCTACCCCTAACGCCCAAACCCTGACCTTAACCCCAACCCTAACCCTAACCCGAACCCGAACCCTAACCCTAACTTATTCCTAACAGGAACAAGTTTCCAACGAAAGAACATAAACGCAAAGCACTACATTGTAAACTAAATCACATGTGTGTCACTCACTCAATTAGGAATACAGGAAAACTGAAAAGTGTTATCTCGCTCTGTATGGCACAGAAACAAGTTTCCTTCGAAAGAACAGAAACGCAAAGCCCAACTTTGTAAACTAATTCACATACGTCTCGCCTGTTTAATTGTTATAACAGGAAAACTGAAATGTGGTATAACGCAATGTACAGCACAGGAACTAGTTTCCAATGAGAGAACAGAAAATCAAAGCAGTACTTTTAAACTAATTCACATACGTGTCGCCTGTACAATTATTATAAAAGGAAAACTGAAAAGTGGTATAACCCTAACCCTAACCATAAACCTACCCCTAATGCCCTAACCCTGATCCTAACCCCAACCCTAACCGTAACCCTAACCCTAACCCTAACCCTAACTTATTCCTAACAGGAACAAGTTTCCAACGAAAGAACATAAACGCAAAGCACTACATTGTAAACTAAATCACATGTGTGTCACTCACTCAATTAGGAATACAGGAAAACTGAAAAGTATTATCTGGCACTATACAGCACAGAAATAAGTTTCCATTGAAAGAACAGAAACGCAAATCAAAAATTTGTAAACTAATTCACATACGTGTCGACTGATCAATTTTTATGACAGGAAAATTTAAAAGTGATATAACCCTAACCCTAACCCTAACCCTAACCCCCTAACCCTAACCCTAACGCTAAATCCTAACATGAACCCTAACCCTAACCCTACCCTAACCCTAACACAAACCTTAACAGTAACAGTAAACTTAACCCTAACCCTAACTTGTTCCTAAAAGGAACAAGTTTCCAACGAAAGAACATACGCACAAAGCAATACTTTGTAAACTAAACCACATGGGTGTCACTCGCTCAATTAGGAATAGGGGAAAACTGAAAAGTGTATATCGCACTGTACAGCACAGGAACAAGTTTTCAACGAAAGAACAGAAAAGCAAAGCACAACATTATAAAGTAATTCACATATGTGTTGCCCGTTCAATTATTATAACAGGAAAACTGAAAAGTGATATATAACACTTTATAAGACACGAGCAAGTTTCCAACGAAAGAACAGAGAAGCAAAGCACTGCTTTGTATAATACTTCACATACGTCTCGCCAATTCAATTATTATAACAGGAAAACTGAAAAGTGATATAATGCACTGTACAGGACACGAACAAGTTTTGAACGAAAGAACAGAAAATCAAAGCACTACTTTGTAAACTGATTCACATACGTGTCGCCCGTTCAATTATTATAACAGGAAAACTGAAAAGTGATATATCACACTGTGCAGCACAGGAACAAGTTTCCAACGAAAGAAAGAAAAGCAAAGCACTACTTTGTAAACTAATTCACAGGTGTGTAGCTCACTCAATTAGGAATACATGAAGACTGAAAAGTGATATATCTAACTGTACAGCACAGGAAAAAGTTTAGAACAAAATAACAGAAAAGCAAAGCACTACTTTTTAACGGAAACACATGTGTGTTGCTCGTTCAATTAGGAATACAGGAAAACTGAAAAGTGTTATCTCACTCTAGATGGCACAGAAACAAGTTTCCATCGAAAGAACAGAAACGCAAAGCCCATCTTGGTAAATTAATTCACATCCGTGTCGCCTGTTCAATTGTTATAACAGGAATACTGAAAAGTGGTATAACGCACTGTACAGCACAGGAACAAGTTTCCAATGAGAGTACAGAAAAACAAAGCAGTACTTTGTAAACTAATTCACATAAGTGTCGCCTGTTCAATTATTAAGACAGGAAAACTGAAAAGTGATATAACCCTTACCCTAACCAAAAACCTAACACTAACGCCCTAACCCTAACCCTAACCCTTACCCTAACCATAACCCTAACCCTAAATCTAACCCTAACCCTAACTTGTTCTTAACAGAAACAATTTTCCAATGGAAAGAAATAAACGCAAAGCACTACATTGTAAACTAAATCACATGTGTGTCACTTGCTCAATGAGGAATACAGGAAAACTGAAAAGTGATATATCACACTGTACAGCACAGGAACAAGTTTCCAACGAAAGAAAAGAAAAGCAAAGCCCTACTTTTAAAAGGAATCACATGTGTTTTGCTCGCTAAATTAGGAATACAGGAAAACTGAAAAGTGTTATCTCACACTGTACAGCACAGGAACAAATTTCCAACGAAAGAACAGAATAGCAAAGCACTATTTTGTAAACTGATTCACATACGTGCCTCCTGTTCAATTATTATAACAGTAAAACTGAAAAGTGCTATAACCCTAACCCTAACCCTAACCCTAACCCCCAACCCTAACCCTAACACTAACCTTAACCGTAACCCTAACCCCTAACACTAACCATAACCCTAACCCTACCCTAACCCTAACCCTACCCTAAGGCTAACCTGACCATAACCCTAACCCTAACTTTTTCCTAACAGGAACAAGTTTCCAACGAAAGAACATAAACGCAAAGCACTACTTTGTAAACTGAATCACATGTGTGTCACTCGCTCAATTAGGAATGAAGGAAAACTGAAAAATTTATATCGCACTGTACAGCACAGGAACAAGTTTCAAACGAAAGAACAGAAAAGCAAAGCCCTACTTTTAAACCGAATCTCATGTGTGTCCCTCGCTCAATTAGGGATACAGGAAAACTGAAAAGGGATATATAGAACTGTATGGCAAAGAAATAAGTTTTCATCGAAAAAACAGAAACGCAAAGCACAACTTTGTAAAATAATTCACATACCTGTCGCCCTTACAATTATTATAACAGGAAAAATGAAAAGTGATAAAACATTAACCCCTAACCCTAGCCCTATCCCTAAACATAACCTAACCCTAACCCTAACCATAACCCCCTAACCCTAACCCTAACCCTAACCCTAACCCTACCCCTAAATCCTAACACGAACCCTAACCCTAACCCTACCCTAACCCTAAACCTAACCCTGACCCTAACCCTAACCGTAACCTTAACCCTAACCCTAACTTGTTCCTAACAGGAACAAGTTTCCAACGAAGGAACAAACACGCAAAGCACTACATTGTAAACTAAATCACATGTGTGTCACTAGCTCAATTAGGAATAGGGGAAACTGAAAAGTGATATATCGCACTGTACAGCACAGGAACAAGTTTCCAACGAAAGAAGAGAAAAGCAAAGCACAACTTTGTAAACTAATTCACATACGTGTCACCCGTTTAATTATTATAACAGGAAAACTGAAAAGTGATATATCACACTGTAGAGCACAGAAACAAGTTTCCAACAGAAGAACAGAAATGAAAAGCACTACTTTGTAAACTAAATCACATGTGTGTCGCGTGCTCAATTCGGAATACAGAAAAACTGAAAAGTGATATATCGCACTGTACAGCACACGAACAAGTTTCCAAGGAAAGAACAGAAAAGCAAAGCACTGCTTTGTATACTACATCACATACATGTCGCCAATTCAATTATTATAACAGGAAAACTGAAAAGTAATATAACGCACTGTACAGCACACGAACAAGTTTCCAATGAAAGAACAAAAAAGCAAAGCACTACTTTTCAAACTAATTCACATACGTGTCACCCGTTCAAATATTATAACATGAAAACTGAAAAGTGATATATCACACTGTACAGCACAGGAACAAGTTTCCAACGAAAGAACAGAAAAGCAAAGCACTACTTTGTAAACTAATTCACAGGTGTGTCGCTCGGTCAATTAGGAATACAGGAAAACTGAAAAGTGATATATTGCACTGTACAGCAAAGGAACACGTTTCCAACAATAGAAAAGAAAAGCAAAGCACTACTTTGTAAACTAAATCACATGTGTGTCGCTTGCTCAATTAGGAATACAGTAAAACTGAAAATTGTTATCTCGCACTATATGGCACAGAAACAAGTTTCCATCTAAAGAACAGAAACGCAAAGCACAACTTTGTAAACTAATTTATATATGTATCGCCTATTCAATTATTATAACAGGAAAACTGAAAAGTGATTTCTCGCACTGTACAACACAGGAACAAGTTTCCAACGAAAGAACAGAAACGCAAAGCACTACTTTGTGAACTAATTCACATACATTTTGTCTGTTCAATTATCATAACAGGAAAACTGAAAAGTGATATAACCCTAATCCTAGCCCTAACACTAACCCCCTAACCCTAACTCTAACCCTAACCCTAACTCTAAACCTAACCCCCAACCCTAACCCTAACCCTATCCCTAACCCTAACCCTAACCCTAACTTGTTCCTAAAAGGAAGAAGTTTCCAACAAAAGAACATAAACGCAAAGCACTACTTTGTAAACTAAATCACATGTGTGTCACTCGCTCAATTGGGAATACAGGAAAACTGAAACGTGATATATGGAACTGTACGGCAAAGAAACAAGTTTTCATCGAAAAACAGAAACACAAAGCACAACTTTGTAAAATAATTCACATATGTGTTGCCTGTTCAATTATTATAACAGGAAAACTCAGATGTGATAAAACCTAACCCTAACCCTAAACCCCTAACCCTAACCCTAACCCTAAACCTAACACTAACACTAACCCTCACCCCGAACCCAAACCCTAACCCTAACCCTAACCCTAACCCTAACCCTAACGCTAACCCCTACTGCTAACCCTAACCCTTACCCTAACCCTATCCTAATCCTAACTCTAACCCCAACCCTAATCCTAACCCTAAACCTAACCCTAACTTGTTCCTAACAAGAACAAGTTTCCAATGAAAGAAGGTAAATGAAAAGCACTACTTTGTAAACTGAATCACATGTGTGTCACTCGCTCAATTAGGAATACAGGAAAACCGAAAAGTGTTATCTCGCACTGTACAGCACAGAAAATAGTTTCCATCGAAAGAAATGAAATGCAAACCACAACTTTGTAAACTAATTCACATACGTGTCATCTGTTCAATTACTATATCAGGAAAACTGAAAAGTGATATAACACACTGTACAGCACAGGAGCAAGTTTCCAACGAAAGAACAGAAAAGCAAAACACTACTTTTAAATGGAATCACAAGTGTATCGCTTGTTCAATTAGGAATACAGGAAAACTGAAAAATGTTACCTCGCACTTTAAGACACAGAAAGAAGTTTCCATCGAAAAAACAGAAACACAAAGCAAAACTTTGTAAACTACTTCACATACGTGTTGCCCGTTCAATTATTATAACAGAAAAACTGAAAAGTGATATATCACACTGTACAGCATAGAAAATGTTTCCAACAGACAAAAAAAAAAAAAAAAAAAAAAAAAACGCAAAGCACTACTTTGTAAACTAAATCACAAGTGTTTGGCTCACTCAATTAGGAATACAGGAAAACTGAAAAGTGATATATGGAACTTTATGGCAAAGAAACAAGTTTTCTTCGAAGAACAGGAACGCAAAGCACAACTTTGTAAAATAATGAACATACGTGTTGCCTGTTCAATTATTATAACAAGAAAACTGAAAAGTGATACAACCCTAACCCTAACCCTAACCCTAACACTAACACTAACACTAACTTGTTCCTAACAGGAACAAGTTTCCTTTGAAAGAACAGAAATGCAAAGCACAACATTGTAAACAATTTCACATATGTGTCGCCTGTTCAATTATTGTAACAGGAAACCTGAAAAGTAATATAACCATAAACCTAAACCTAAACCTAACCCAAATGCCCTAACCCTAACCCTAACCCTCCCCTAACCCTTACCCTAACCTTAAACCTAACTTTTTCCTAACAGGAACAAGTATTCAACCAAAGAACATAAACGCAAAGCACTACTTTGTAAATTAAATCACATGTGTATTACTGGCTCAATTAGGAATACAGGAAAACTGAAAAGTGATATAACGCACTGTACAGCACAGAAACAAGTTTCAAACGAAAGAACAAAAAAGCAACACACTACTTTTAAACGGAATCACATGTGTGTCTCTGGCTCACTTAGGAATACAGGAAAACTGAAAAGTGTTATCTCACACTGTACAGCACAGGAACAAGTTTCCAACCAAAGAACAGAAAAGCAAAGCACTACTTTGTAAACTGATTCACATACGTGTCGCCTGTTCAATTATTATAACAGGAAAACTGAGAAGTGATATAAGGCACTGTACAGCACAGGAACAAGTTTCCAACGAAAGAAAAGAAAAGAAAAGCACTACTTTGTTAACTAATTGACATACATGAAGCCTGTTCAATTATTACAACTGGAAAACTGAAAAGTGATATAACGCACTGTACAGCACAGGAACAAGTTTCGGGCGAAAGAACAGAAAATCAAAGCAATACTTTGTAAACTAAATCACATGTGTGTCGCTCGCTCAAATAGGAATACAGGAAAACTGAAAAGTGATATATCGCACTGTACAGCACAGGAACAATTTTCCAATGAAAGAACAGAAAAGCAAAGCACTACTTTTAACTGGAATCTCATGTGTGTTGCTCACTCAATTAGGAATACAGGAAAACTGAAAAGTGTTATCTCCCACTATATGGCACAGAAACATGTTTCAAATGAAAGAACAGAAACGCAAAGCACAACTTTGTAAAGTAATTCACATAGGTGTCACCTGTTCAATTATTATAACAGGAAACCTGAAAAGTTATATATCACACTGTACAGCACAGAAACATGTTTCCAACAGAAGAACAGAAAAGCAAAGCACTATTTGTAAACTAAATCACATGTGTGTCAATCGCTCAATTAGGAATACAGGAAAACTGAAAAGTGATATATCCCACTGTATAGCACAGGGAAAAGTTTCCAAAGAAAGAACAGGAAAGCAAAGCACTACTTGTAAACGGAATCACATGTAGGTTGCTCACTCAATTAGGAATAAAGGAAAACTGAAAAGTGTTATCTCGCACTGTATGGCAGACACAAGTTTCAAACGAAACAACAGAAACGCAAAGCACAACTTTGTAAACTAATTCACATACATGTTGCCCATTCAATTATTATAACAGGAAAACTGAAAAGTGATATATCACACTGTACAACACAGAAACAATTTTCCAACAGAAGAACCGACACACAAAGCACTATTTTGTAAATTAAATCACATGTGTGTCGCTCGCTCAATTAGGAATACAGGAAAACTGAAAAGTGATATATCGAACTGTAAGGCAAAGAAACAAGTTTTCATCGAAAGAACAGAAACGCAAAGCACAGCTCTGTAAACTAATTCACGCACGTGTCGCCTGTTCAATTATTATAACAGGAAAACTGAAAAGTGATATAACCCTCACCCTAACCCTAACCCTGACCCTAACACCCTACCCCTACCCTTAACCCTAACTCCTAACACTAACCCTAATACTAAACCTAACCCTAACCCTAACCCTAACCCTACCCTAACCCTAATCCTAACTTTTTTCCTAACAGGAACATGTTTCTAATGAAAGAACAAATGCAAAGCACTACATTGTAAACTAAATCACGTGTGTCACTCGCTCAATTAGGAATGCATGAAAACTGAGAAGTGATATATCGCACTCTACAGCACAGGAACAAGTTTTGAACGAAGGAACAGAAAAGCCAAGCACTACTTTTAAACGGAATCACATGAGCGTCGCTCGCTCAATTAGGAATTTAGGAAAACTGAATAGAGTTATCTCGCACAGTACGGTACAGAAACAAGTTTCCATTGAAAGAACAGGAACGCAAAGCACAACTTTGTAAACTAATTCACATACATGTCGCCCGTTCAATTATTATAACAGGAAAACTGAAAAGTGATATATCACACTGTATAGCACAGAAACAAGTTTCCGACAGAAGAACAAAAACGCAAAACACTACTTTGTAAACTAAATCACATGTGTGTCGCTGGCTCAATTAGGAATAAAGGAAATTGGAAATGTGGTATATCGCACTGTACAGCACAGGAACAAGTTTCCAACGAAAGAACAGAAAAGCAAAGCACTACTTTGTAAACTAATTCACATATGTGTCACCTCTTCAATTATTATAACAGGAAAACTGAAAAGTGATATAATGCACTGTACAGCACAGGAACAAGTTTCCAATGAAAGAACAGAAAGGCAAAGCACTACTTTGTAAACTATTTCACATACATGTTGCCTGTTCAATTATTTTAACAGGAAAACTGAAAAGTGATATAACGCACTGTACAGCACAGGAACAAGTTTCGAACGAAAGAACAGAAAAGCAAAGCACTACTTTGTAAACTAGATCACATGTGTGTCGCTCGCTCAATTAGGAATACAGGAAATCTGAAAAGTGATATATCGAATTGTACAGCAAAGAAACAAGTTTTCATCAAAAGAACTGAAACACAACGCACAACTCTGTAAACTAATTCACATACGTGTCGCCTGTTCAATTATTATAACAGGAAAATTGAAAAGTGATATAACCCTCACCCTAACCCTAACCCTAAATCTAACCCCCTAAACCTAACCCTAACTTGTTCCTTACAGGAACAAGTTTCCAACGAAAGAATATAAATGCAAAGCACTACTTTGTAAACTAAATCACATGTGTGTCACTCGCTCAATTGGGAATACAGGAAAACAAAAAAGTAATATATCGCACTGTATAGCACAGGAACAAGTTTCCAATGAAAGAAAAGAAAAGCAATGCACTACTTTGTAAAGTAATTCACATGTGTGTTGCTCGCTCAATTAGGAATACAGGAAAACTGAAAAGTGATATTTCGAACTGTAAGGCAAAGAAACAAGTTTTCATCGAAAGAACAGAAACTCAAAGCACAACTCTGTAAACTAGTTCATATACGTGTCGCCTTTTCAGTTATTATAACAGGAAAACTGAAAAGTGATATAACCCTCACCCTAACCTTCAACCCTAACCCTAACCACCTAAGCCTTATCCTAACCCTAACCTTACCCCTAACCCTAACCCCTAACCCCTAACCCTAACCCTAACCCTAACCCTTACCCTAACCCTACCCTAACCCTAACCGTAACCCTAACTTGTTCCTATCAGGAACAACTTTCCAACGAAAGAACATAAAAGCAAATCATTACTTTGTAAACTAAATCACATGTGTGTCCCTCGCTCAATTGAGAATACAGGAAAACTGAAAAGTGATATATCGCACTGTACAGCACAGGAACAATTGTCAAAGGAAAGAATAGAAAAGCAAAGCACTACTTTGTAAACTAAATCACATTTGTGTTGCTCGCTCAAGTAGGAATACAGGAAAACTGAAAAGTGTTATTTCACACTGTACGGCACAGAAACAAGTTTTCATCGAAACAAGAGAAACGCAAAACACAACTTTGTAAAGTAATTCACATACGTGTTGCCCGTTCAATCATTATAACAGGAAAACTGAAAACTAATATATCGCACTGTACAGCACAGAAAGAAGTTTTCAACAGAAGAACAGAAACACAAAGCACTACTTTGTAAACTAAATCACATGTGTGTCGCTCGCTCAATTAGAAATACAGGATAACTGAAAAGTGATATATCGCACTGTTCAGAACAGGAACAAGTTTCCAAAAAAGAACAGAAAAGGGAAGCACTACATTGTAAACTGAATCACATGTGTGTCGCTTGCTCAATTAGGAATACAGGAAAACTGAAAAGTGTTATCATGCACTGTATGGCACAGGAATAAGTTTCCAAGGAAAGAACAGAAATGCAAAGCACTACTTTGTAAACTGAATCTCATGTGTGTCGCTCGCTCAATTAGGAATACAGGAAAAATGAAAAGTGTTACCTAGCACTGTACGGCACAGAAACAAGTTTCCAACAGAAGAACAGAAACGCAAAGCACAACTTTGTAAAGTAATTCACATCCGTGTTGCCCGTTCAATTATTATAACAGGAAAACTGAAAACTGATATATCGCACTGTACAGCACAAAAACAAGTTTCCAATAAAAGAACAGAGAAGCAAAGCACTACTTTGTAAACTATATCCCATGTGTGTCCTTCGCTCAATTAAGAATACAAGAAAACTGAAAAATGATATATCGCACTGTACAGCACATGAACAAGTTTCGAATGAAAGAACAGAAAAGCAAAGCACTACTTTGTATACTAAATCACATGTGTTTCCCTCGCTCAATTAGGAATACAGAAAAACTGAGAAGTGTTATCTCCCACTGTAAGGCACAGAAAAAAAGTTTCCATTGAAAGAAAAGTAATGCATAGCAAAACTTTGTAAAGTAATTCACATACGTGTCGCCTGTTCAATTATTATAACAGGAAAACTGAAAAGTGATATAACCCTAACCCTAATCCTGACCCTGACCATGACCCTGACCTTAACCCTAACCCTAACCCTAACCCCCTAACCCTAACCCTAACCCTAAACCCCTAACCCTAACCCTAACCCTAACCCTAACCATACCCTAACCCTTACACTATCCCTAACCCTAACCCTAACCCTAACTTGTTCCCAGGAACAAGTTTCCAATGAAAGAACATAAACACAAAGCACTACTTTGTAAACTAAATCACATGTGTGTCGCTCGCTCAATTAAGAATACAGGAAAACTGAAAAGTGTTATCTCACAGTGTACGGCACAGAAACAAGTTTCCATTGAAAGAACAATCAGTTCCCATCATGTAGAAGTATAAATTATCACCAATGCACAATTTTTATCTTTATTCTTTCAGAAAACACTCAAAGGTACCAGGTTCTTTTGTGTGGTCCGTAGCTTAATGTTGTAGACTAGCAACAAAATAGTTATAAATTTAAAACTCTCTGAGTCTTAGAGACCAGTGGGAAGTTTTATGTCCAGCCAAGTTTAGGTGTGTTCTTGTAACCCATGGTATATAAAAGGCTCATATGTATTTGCAGTTATATGTTTGTACACAAGATGTGAACTATCACTGATGTTCAAGTTTGCAGGTAAAGATGTCTGTGTGTATGTGTGTGTGTGTGTGTGTGTGTGTACTCGTGTGTGCATGCATGCATGTATGATCCAAAATCAGTCTTTCTGCTTTATATACTGCGCCCACTCTCTGGCCCCAGGACTAGAGCTTCAAATGATATTAAAAAAAAGAAAGCATGGAAGATAATAATAGTCTATAATATAACATGTTTTTTCTTTTAATATTGTTATTGTCTGAAATCTGTAACTTTGTCCTATATAGTTCCTGCCCTAAAAAAATGAGACCAAACACAAGATAAACATTAGGTTTAGTGCAAAGAGAATCCTAGAAAGGATGTCATTTTCAATCATACCAGGAAGGCTATTATAATAAGTTATGGAGAGTAGATAGCAATGACATAATTGATTGCTACAGTTTAAGAACACTGGGGGGTGGGCGGAAGGGGCTGGTGTGATGGCTCAGCTGTTAAAAGCATGTCTGCTCTTCCAGAGGTCCTAAGTTCAATTCCCAGCAACCACATGGTGGCTCACAACCATCTATATACTGGAATTTGATGCCTTCTTCTGGCATGCCCATATACATGCAAATAGAGCACTCATATACAATAAATAAATAAAATCTTTAAAATTTAAACTTCAGAGAGTCACTCGGTGTTGGTCACATTATATATTCATAATTTTACCCATAAACAATTTGGAGTGTGTATTGAAAAGGTGCACACTTGAAAGATTTCATGTCACAAAAAGCCAAAGGGGTTTGGATTGGTGTGTAGACAGACCTTTGTAGGTGCTGGTCACAGTTTGGCTCTTTGTCACCTAGTAAGGTGGTAGTGTTTTGGGTTGTAGGCTCATGCTTTAGAAACCCAGCCTCTGACCTCTGTGCTATTGTGTTTGAGGTAGGGATAGTTAGATGAGGTCATGAGTGCTTCTCTGATGCTGTAAGACAATAAAGCCTCTGAGCTGCCTTCTTCCCTCTGTTACCATGTGTCATCCACCCTATGATGATGTAGTAAGTAGGCTCTTACAGGCTCTTCTTTTGGGCTTCTCAGCCTTGAAAGCCGCAAGCTTTTAAGCAATGTACTAAAGCATGTGGTATTTAGTTACACTAACAGAAAACAGACTAAGACGCACACCAAGTGGTAGAATTGGAGAGGTATGTAATGTGCTTATGTGTTTCTTACTCTGAGAGGCACGGCTTACAGACAAAGGTTTAGGGGTTTCTGCAGTATTGTGTGTATTCAACCCTGGGCCTACCTCACACATGGCTTTTAAGGGACCTTGAGCAAGTGATGAAATGATTCGGTGATTGTCAAGAGCCAGCTCAAGTGTCAACATACTCAAGGACACCCAAGTTACTCATGACTTGTTAGAGTGCTCTGAAGAAGATAATGAGCTTGTTGGAAAATTCTTACATGAGTCACACAGGCTTTCAAATGCTGCTTTTTGATTTAGAAGAACAGGGAGAAAAATCTCAACATGTTTAGAAAGGTTTGTGTTTCTTCCATCTTTTTCAAATCAGAGTTGAGTGTTGCTCAGACAAGCCCCTCTCCTTTGTGAGTTGACCTGCCCAGGCTTGCAGATGTGGCACACAGAGGTTTCAGGACAGGTGGGTCAGTATGACTGTTGTCCACAATGGAGAAGCAGCTGTACATTCTTTAGATACTGTCTCTGATGTCAGAGGTAACTCACTGAGGGTCATGGAGAAGAGGTCATATGCCCAGCTAAATGCTTCCTTCCTGTATCTATCACCCTGAGCATGGGCCTGTTGAATCATAGCTCCCAAACATATCAACCATGCCACATTCTCACAGCGTCTGATGAAGCTGATGTGGCTGTGCACAGAATTGGCACAGTTCCCAGATTCATCTCTAGCATTCCACCTTCATTATTTCACTAGTCCAGACAGAATCTACAGCTTCTAGAAGAGTGCCATCTTCTGTATTAATTATACCACACTGTTTAATCTCCAACAATATACATATAATAATTAAAAGCGGTAGTTATAATTCTCCAAGCACATGAGGCTTAATTAAGGTGCAGGAGCCTCAGCCTTCAAAAGTCTGAATTAAAACAAGACACCCAATTAACAGACCACTGATTATCTGCAAAAGATAAAAGCAAAAGATAGCAAAAGGATTCACTCACCATCATACCTCCTTCAAAATTAAAAATAGTTGCATCCCATAATTTCTATGTGAAATATAACTTGCAAGAAATGAGTAAAGAAAGCAAATATGTGGGCATACTCATCATTTTTCCACAGCACCAGTGCCTTTGGTTTTCTTAGATGGGCTAGCTTGACCTTCTCACTCAGCCTTCTCATGCTAGCAAGTTCTAAAAATATTTACTTGTTGAAGAAAACATTTCAGCATTCCCTGCCAAAGTACCCTATTCCTGCCTTCCTTTGTAAGTAACTTCCCACAGTCCCCAAATGCCCAGTTTCCTTTCCTCCTTCACCATACATTCCCTCAGCACCTCATAAAGCAGTTGCCATTGAAGTATGTGCTTCAATATCTGCTGATGATTTATGGTTGAAATTGCAGTTAAAAATGCGGCTGTTGGTATCAGACAGAACTGAATTCAAATCATAGTTAATTAGTTACCAGATTTTTTGACTTCCATAAACAGTTTGGCTTCTCCCTATGAGAAAACATGCTGATTGCTACCTCAGGAATTATTCCAAAAACAGACCTCATCATTGGCACAAGGCCTGTCCAGCATGAACATGTATGTTCTTAACTAGACCACAGTTATCATTCCAGGAGTCTTTGGGTCTGACTGCCAAGAGATGACAGTGGTTTTATCAGAAGGAAACAATATCTTTGAGTCCACTCTAGGTACAAGGATAGACCTCTTGGAGTGAGTCTAAGTGTTCCTGGTTAGATAAGTCCTCTGCCATTGTATAGCCTTGTGTCTGTTCATCAAGAAAAAAAGTTGTTTTTGTTTTTTGTTTTTTTTTTTTTTGGTGGGGAAGAATAGACCATTACATGGACCTCATGAATAAAGACTAATGTATATATTTTTTTTCTTTTTACTTTTTCCCAAACAGGGTTTTTCTGTGTATCGTTGGCTGTCCCGGACTCTTTGTAGACCAGGCTGGGCTTGATCGCCTAGAGATCCACCTGCTTCTGTCTCCCTGAGTGCTGGGATTATAGGCGTGCACCACCAACTAATGTGCTTTCTAAGATCATGGTGGTGAAAACCAGAAGTACCCAAAAGATCCATTCCATTTTACAACAGAGTCAAGACTTCTCAAGTGTAGGAACCCCACCAGCCCCACATGAGAGTTGGCAGAAATGTAGTCTTGGCCTCACTCCATGCTCATGACTGAGAATATCTGGCAGTAGCCTATGTCTCACCAAAGCCCTATGCTGGCCTCCAACATTTGAAAATGTGCTTCTCAGATAGTCTTTAAACCCCGAGAATCCATGAATTACCATACTGCTCTGGGGCATCCTGACACACCCTGGATGATGTCTGTGGCTGTGTATTTCCATACTACTTGGCCTGACTTGGATGTTCAGGACATGATAACCTCAGACTGGAGATGTGGCTTTATGGCTGGCACCATGGCATCAATGGGATTAGTTTCATTAGAATTACTCCTCCCCGTGATTCCACTTATTTCGACATGACTTACTAGCTGATTGTCCTTTTGAGTGTAAATTATCATAATTAATAAGAACTGCCTTCATCCTATTTTTCTGTTTTTGTTGGGTAAGAAATAGAGAAAAGAACATTCAAGACTTCTTTGAAAAATCAGGCAGATTTAGAATAATTATCTTGTTTGTTTATGTTTATGTATTTAGTTGTGTTCTATTTTCTATATTGCAAGAGCTATAAGACTAGGGGCCTAGTGAGGACATTTCCTGGCACAGAATGAGCATTTTGGTTGCCATATTTATTGGTTGAGTGCCATATTAGAAGACTCTGGTGTGTTTCTATATGACAAGTGGTATGAAATTCTTTTTCTTTTTTTCAGCCCTTTTTGGGGGAAATTAAAACTGGAAAAATGAAGCCTTGTGATGTAGGACTCCACAGTGTCAATCTAAGCACCTTTCTTGTCTTAACTTCTAGATGTGACATTTCTTCTTTACAGCTGATCTTACCTGCTCTTTTCTCAAACAACTATAAGATTATCTTGCAAGGGATTAGTGAAGAAATCATGGAATTCAAATTTAAATTTGGCTTTCTTCTCTCTCTCATAGAGGAAGCCTGCAGAAAGCACAGGTGTGCATTCGTGATCGTCCCAAACATAAAGCCTTTTTAGAACCTGTAAGGGGTAATGTTCTTTTCTTTTGATTTTCCCCTTCATTTGCCTTTGAGTATTTATTTTAAAATCATGACTACCCTAAGAGAAAAGTGTATCAAGAATAAAATTAGAAAAGCCAAAATAAATGAATGAACTTACAAAAATAAAAATAATAAGAAGAAATGCAAATAGCCAGAGAACAAGCATGACTATTCAACGCCTTTAGCAATCAAGGAATTTCAGATTAAAATAATGTTTTGAATATTAGTCTGGAAAAAAGACAATCTGAGAAGAAAAGACATAATTGCCCTAAGTGTAAATTGTTCCTCCCTGGACCAGTGTGGCAAAATTAATCAGCCTTAAAATTATAGCTGGGTCTAGTGGCTCAGATCCCTAACCTCAGCACTTGAGAGGTAGCAGCAGGCAATCTCTGTGAGTTCCAGGCTAGCCAGGAATACACAGTGAGACCTTGTTTCAACAGAACAAAACAAAGTAAGAAACAAAAAAAACTTATTTTCGGAAATATGCTTTTTTAAAATGTCTTTTGTTTTAATGCTAGCTGTTGAACCCAAGTTCTCCTAGCCCTTGCTCTACCAGCAAGCTATACTTCTGCCCCTGAGAATTTACTTTAATAAAATATAATGAAATTTAAATGAAATTTAGCTGTAAAAAGAAGTGAAACACTGGGGTAGAGCAGCAGACTGTCAGCTGTCAGCTGAGTGACCAATAAGAATAAAGCCATGACACATGGTCTGATACAATCGTATAATTTTACAGAAGGTTTTACATATGGAAGACACCAGAGATGAGCCAAGCAAAACAATATAGCAATGAAAAAGATGTTTATTAATCACTGTATAAAAATAATCTACATATTTGGAGAAAAGGAGCTAGATGAGAGATAAGAGCACATAGATAAAGTTTAAAGGCAGTTAATTGTGGGTTAGTAGACTGTGGTTGTCCTTAATTTTTTTTTTTATTTATTCATGGTCTCTGACTTTCCTATGTTGAATATACATACTTTTATGCTAAAAGTTTATGTGCTTTGTTTAAAATATAAAGGTTTGGAGTTGGATATGACAGCTCAAACCTGTAATCTCAGCATTCAGGACAAGTTTAACCAGCTTGGGTTATACTTGTGGAACTGTGTCTCAAGGCACAGAGAAACAAAACAATGCCAAAAAAGAAAAGAAACATCTTGCTTTGAGGTTTCTCTAGGCAAGACCACTGGAGTGAGTGAAAAGGAAATAAGTTAGCACTCTCCACAAGAAGATTCTAGGCTGGCTAGGTGCATGTGGGCAGATATTTGCATGTAGGGTAGGTGAAATGAAGACACAGCATTCAGCAAACGGCTTTGAACCCCTCAGGGATCATAGAAAGCAGAGGTGATCCGAGAAAAAGGGGGAAATAGAATTCAGACTGAGGCTAGACCAGCCAGCCTATCCCAGGGAGTCTGGAGAGCATGAGGTGGGTTTTCCTGCACCATTCTGCTCCCAGCAATAAGGAATCTTCCTGCAGTGCTGAGGTACCAGTTTCATCATTGGAGATAAGCAAATTGGGCTTTTCTGTGTAGCCCAACATGCCCATAACAGTACACAGCACCCATGCTGATCTCTATTGACTCCATGGGGAGTCTAATGGGATGACAGGGAATAGCTACATACCATAAGGGAATAAATACCTACTCTATAAGGGAATCACTACATACTGTATGAGGGAATAGACACATACTATAAGGGAATAGATAACATATTGTGTAAGGAGTGACCATAGGACAGAGCCCAAAGTGGTCAGGTGATGACAGCCAAGTGAGATTAACGCAACGCTCTGGAGTACTAAGATAAGTTTTAGAAATGTCCTTCTTTGGCATGGGGGTGCCTCAGTGTAGTGTGTGCTTAGTGTGTGTTTGATCTCTATCACCATCACTGCTCATGGAAAGCCTTCACTCTACTGCAGTTCCTTTAGTGACATCACCTGACTGGCAGAATATTTTGCTTCTAAAAATTGTCCCTGTGTGTGTATTGGGGGAGCGGGGGATGGCTGTCAAAAAAGTGGGAAGTAGGAAGGTGAACAGAAAAAAAAGACCTAATAATCAAATCAGATAAAGACATGGTTCACTTAGATTTACTCTTAATAAAAAGACGTGAGTAAATTTTTTTTTCAGCCGTAGAATTCTGTAAGCAGAAATATGCAGCTTGTCACACTGCAAAATAGGCAAATCCAAAACTTTACCATTGACAAATAATGTGTCATCGAGGGACTCTTACTTTAGTGTACAAGCATGTGTGTGTGCATGGGTGCATATGTATGTGTGTGGCGTGTGAGTGTTTTGAGCCAGGGTCTCATGTACTGGCCAAGGCTGGTCTCTGTTACAAGGATGACCCGGAACTCTAGATCCTCTTGTCTTTACCTCCCCAGTGCAGGGATTAGAGGCCTGTGCCTCTCCTCCTGGCTACCACCCTGCTAAGCCCTTTTTCTCTTTCACTGTCATAGCTGACTACAAGGAGAGCTTCAACACCATTGGAAACATTGAAGAGATCGCGTACAATGCTGTTTCCTTCACCTGGGATGTGAATGAAGAGGCAAAGGTTAGTGAAACCTACCATGGCTCTTAATGAATGAAGACTCTTGTTCAAAACCCTGTGTAGTGTTTTCCTAGAAACTTGAGTCAAAAAGAAGAAAACGAGCATGGTCCCTTTCTTATTTTATTTATTTATTTAGTTATTTGTTTATCTATCATCTGTGTATCTATCTATGTATCTGTATGTATGTATGTATGTATCTGTCTGTCTATTTTGGTTTTTAAAGACTGAGTTTCTCTGTGTAACAGCCTTGGTTCTCCTGGAACTCTCTTTGTAGACCAGGCCAGCCTTGAATTCACAAAGATTCAACTGCCTCTTCCTCCCAAGCACTGGGGCCCTGCTATATTCCCTTTTAGAGGATTCATGCCTTTGTCCTTTTGTTGTGGGGTGTGAGCTTCTGCTCTGAAAAAATGTGATGAGCTGCCATGTTGCCCCTCCTCAGTTCTTCAGGCCACATGTTCCAGTCTAGAACTTGCATCTAACACTTGGAGTCTCGTAAGCCCCCGGCTTCTCTATGCCACCATCAGGAAGCTTGTATCTTCACAGTAGCGACATACAGCTTCAGTAGGTGAAGGAGCAGAGCTCCAGAAGTAGGGCTTCCAATCACCTTCACCACGATGACTTTGAAACACTTCTTTGTTGACTGACCCTCTTCTGTTTCTTTGGGTGTAAGTGTAGCTGAAACATGCAGGGGTAAGTAATGTCTCTGACAAACAGGCATCAAGGACAGATGCCTGCCCTACCTTGGTTTGGATAAGGAAGTGTTTCCACAGATAGCCCTGTTTGCTCTCTAGCCACAGGTCTGTTTTGAAGGCCCCAAAGCTCATTCTGGGTCTCAGTGTCTTATTCTTCAGCCTCATTTTGCACTTAAAGGATGTTTCAGATAAAACCTAAGCTTGTTTTCTGCTTCAGTTGTGTACCTGTGTACCGGCTGGAGAGTGTTAGAAGACTTTGTCTTTCATCTCAGGAGGAGGTCAATGTAAACAAGGCTGTCAATGCTTCATTGTCCTCAGCGGGAAGGCTGGGTGAGAGAGGAAACTGGCTGGGAGTTTGCAAGCAGGCTTTCCAGAAGAAAATGAATTGCTCAGTGTCTCATTCCGCTCATGTATAAAACAATGTAGGTGAAACTGGCTTTAGGCCCAAGAAAGCTGACCCAAATGGGCATTCAGTGACAAGTCAGACGTGCAGCCTGGAGAATGTTCCAGAGAAGGGAACAGGCCCTACTACAAGATGCTTCACACAGAACTTCAGGCAAAATGTGTCTCTGGCATGCCTGCACACACCATGTGCTCTTGGCTGCCTGAGACCTCTCCAACTCTCTCCCTACTCCTGAGACTGTCACAGCTTACTGAGGTTGTCTGCGCCATTCCACGGCTCCTGCCACCTATCTTTCTTTAGCCTGTGCTGGCCCCTGCTCTTTATGTTTCTCTTTGAGGCTAGACTATTGCACAAAAGGGGTTTGTGTTAGGGCACAGTACTGGGATGTGCTGGAATCTCTGGCAGTCAAAACAAATGTCTCTACAGGCATCTTACTAGGCTTTGGGGGATATCGATCCAGCAAAGGATCCAGTAACCAATCAGCAGTGTGACCAGGGGGAGGCCATATCCACTTCATGGTTACTGAGAAGAAAAATGGGATTTTGCCACAGAAGATGTCCTAGAGTGTTAAAGCTAGCTCTAAACATGCACCACAGTCCTCTCCGTATTTTCAGTATTACAGTCTGCTGTAATGGATGGTAGAGACAAGTGAGTTAAGGGCTGTTTCAGTAGGGACCTTTGAAAGAGAAGTGGACATCCCAAGAGACAGGCTCCATGGAAGCTGATGGAATAGTTGATTTGGGGCTACACTAGCTGATCTTGCAGCCAGTTCATTCTACACCACTCACTTGCCATATCCAAGTGCTCACTTTATGTATGCATGGATGGATACATGTATGTCTGTGTGCATGAGTGTGCACATGTGTGCCTGTCTGTATGTGAGTTTGCACATATGTGCACAGGTATACTTCTAGGCACACATACTGGTTTTCTGTAGACATTGGCAAATGGTCTTGGACAATATTTTATGATACTTCCTGCAGTAGTGTTTGTTTTATTTCCTTAATACCTATTTTTAGTGAATGTCTTTTGTTTTAAGTGATAAGTAAGCTTTTTAATGTTACAAATGGTTATTACTGATTTTATAGTAAGTAGACTGCAAAAGAAACACTAGGATAGCAGTTGTGGGAAAGACTGTCAGCTAAACAGGGAGGATTGGTGATATCATACAGAAAATGTTTTCTTTTCGGGGGTTGCTGTTACGTTTATACCCAACAGATATCTGCAGGCTTCAGGAGGGGGTCTCAGCAGCTCAGTCTATATCACAGGATGTTTGGGATTTTTTTTTTGGTGGCCAGAAAACACAGACCTATGGTCCACAAAGCACATGTGTTAATATTGTGCATTTATGAATTATTCTAAATTTTAACATTTTCACCCATGTTTAAAAATAAAGAGTTTTTAGTTTGTTTGTAACATATTTTTTGGAGATAGGGTCTCCCTGTGCTACCTTCTGGGGTGTGGGATTATAGGCCTAAACTATAATACCAGGCTTCATCATTATCATCATTATCACTATTGTTGTTGTTATCATTATTATTATTGTTATTATTATTATTATTATTATTATTATTATATGCAGGTTTTTGAATTATTTTGATAATTAAGAATTCTAGAGGCACTGGGCCAAGTTTGCAAGGTTGTAAGTGGCTTTCATGATGAGTGACATTATCCTTAGTGCTACTCTGTTCTGGAACTTTCTCTGCCCAGCCCTGGGTATACATTTGAATTTTTATGCACTATGGCATCCACCCGAGGTTCAGGTCTTTGCTAGCTACCACTGTTGGGAGGTAGCAACACAATGAGATTTAAAATGTTTCTCATGTGTATGTGCCAAGTACTTTACCCACTGGGCCTTCTCCTTAGCCCCTCTTCTAATGTTGTGTTTATTGTTTGTGTGTGTGCACACTCCTGTGTGGTCCTTAAAATTGACCCCAGGACTTCCCATGTGCTAGGCAAGTGCTCTGCTTCTGAGGACCTTACACAGCCCTGCCTCTTAGCCCTGCATCTATCTTTCCTCTGGAGCAAGCAGGAGAAAGGAGAGGACACCAACACTGAGTTATTTAGCTTGCTTTAGTAATGAACAACATTTGGCCAGGAATGTGCTCAAGTTCTGTGGTGGTCCCAGGCTCTGGCCATGGTCCCAAGCTGGCTGCCTGCTTCAGGCCTAGTGGCTGCAAGGTTCCACCTCTCAGAGCCGGTTTTTCCGGTTGTGCCACAGTGGCTTTCTGTTAGGTGACTCAAGCAGGCTAAACAGTCTTAGACAGGACCTGTTCCCCTCGGGGTCTGTGCAGTCTGGAGGACCATGCACTGTGCATTGTCTCAGGTTCTTGGTGTGTAGATGGTGGAGTTCTGAGTGTCCCCACTGTCCCCACAGGTGGGCATGGGTCCTGGCCAGTGCAGCAGAAGGCACCTGCAGTGAGGTACAGCTGTGGCCTAGACCTGGCACCAGAGTTTCCAGCATTTGTGTTTATTTTTTCTGGGGACAGGGGTGGTTTTTAAGCCAAGCTGTGTGGCCCAGACTGGCTCAGAACTCACAGCAATCCTCCTGTCTCAGACTTCCAAATGCTGGTATTACAGGCATTGCCGGCTTCCAGCATCTCATGTCCCCTTCCTCAGTTTTATTTGCTGAGCTGTGGAATGGTGGGGAGTCAGGGTAAACACTCCACAGATGCCTGAGGTCCCACCCAGAGGGTTATGATGGGACAGCTTCTGAGCCTTACTTTCTCACATGACTCTCACCTGCAGGGCATTCCGATTTTAAGTTTCTCTTTAAAGTCAAACACTGGTACTAGAAAGCAGGTTTGCCAAGTACAAATCTCCAAGATGGTGATTTTTCACACAAGACTGTTGAGTCATTCAAGAGTAGTGAGCTTGGAGTACTGGTTCAGAGCATCTCTGCGACGGTGACATCACCCACACGGTGCAGCCCTAACTGCAGCTCTTTCTCAGGTTTCCAGGGAGAGTTCAAATGCCCCATGCCTCTTCAGTGTTGCTCTCTCTTCCATAGTGATTCCAAGGTTAACCTAGTCCCTGAGTGCTAGGATGTCTGTTATGGAGACCATACAGGAGACCAGCGTGAGCATTAGAGTGCTGCAGATTTCCTTGCACTCTTTGCCTTGTTACCATATTAGGAGACCAGCACACTACACCCTTTGTTTTGTGTTTGCGCCTTCCTACTCTAGCAAATGCTAGGATGAGGGAGGTCACCCCCTCCCCAGTCTTTAAAAAAAATCCCTCTTCAGCCAATATTTTAATTCAGTAAAAAATATTTCTCAATAGGGATTGAGCATAGCAAAAGTCCTCCCTCTTGATTAGTTTCTTTAGGTGTACAGATTTTGGTAGGTTTATCCTATATTATATGTCTATATGAGTGCAATCCCTATCCAGAAAGGCAAAGAGGATGAACATCAGAAGAAGGAGAAAAGAGACCTCTGAAAGGCTCTGCCCTGTACACTATCAAAGCAGATACTGAGACTTATTGCCAACCTTTGGGCAGAGTGCAGGGAATCTTATGAAGGAAGTGGGAGACAGTAAGATCTGGAGAGGACAGGAGCTCCACAAGGAGAGCAACAGAACCAAAAAATCTGAGCACAGAGGTCTTTCCTGAGACATACTCCAACCAAGGACCATGCATGGAGATTACCTAAGACCCCTACACAGATAATAGCCCATGGCAGTTCAGTGTCCAAGTGGAGTTCCATAGTAATAGGAACAGGGACTGTCTCTGACATGAACTGATTGGCCTGCTCTTTGATCATCTCCTCCTGAGTGGGGAGCAGCCTTACCAGGCCACAGAAGAAGACAATGCAGTCACTCCTGATGAGACCTAATAGAATAGGATCAGAAGGAAGGAAAAGAAGACCTCCCCTAAGAGTGGACTTGGGGAGGGGCATGCATGCAGAGGGGGGAGGAAGGGAGGGATTGGGACAGAAGGAGGGAGGGAACCACAGGGGGGATACAAAATAAATAAAGTGTAATTAATAAAGAATTAAAAAATATTTCTCCTTCACCACCACTAAAGACGAGTCTATTACATCTTTCTTTAGAAAAATTTTTGTTTACTGTCTATTATTATTATTAATGTGTCTCTCTGTGTGAGCCTGGGTGCACAGGAGTGAGGACATGCATGTAGAGCTCAGAGGACACTTTCCCAGAGTTGTATCTCTCTTTGTACCTTGCTCTGAGTCAGGGTCTCTTGTCTCTGTCACCCTCCACAGTCCAGGCAGGAGGACATAAACTTCCTGTCTCTGCGTCCCATCTCTCAGGAGGACTGTGGGATTACAGACACTCCAGCATCCCTAACTCCCTATCTAGGTTGTGGGAACAGGTCTCAGATTGCCAAGCTTGTGTGGCAAGTACTTTTGCCCACTAAGACATCTTGTTGGCCTTTCTTTTGACAAGTCTTAAAGAAAAACCTGCCAGGCTGTGGTGGTACATGCCTTTAATCCCAGTACTGGGGAGGTAGAGGCAGACCGATATATTTATGAGTTTGAGGACAGAGCTAGTTCCAGGAGAGCCAGGGCTAAATGGCGAAACCCCATCTTGAAACAAACAAACAAAAGCAACCTAAAATAATTCAGTAATATTAAGCTGGCATAGTAGGGTATTCTTTGCTGCCTTTGGATTTAGCGTCTCTGCCTGTCAGGGTAGAACAAGGCTTCCTGTTTGATGCTGTCTGTCCTGTTTGCCTGAATACCTTCCACTAGCTGCAATTAAGGACTTGATGTGTCCCATTCATCCCTTTATTATTAGATTACCAGTGAATGTTCTTCCAGTCTCAGGAAGAGAGTTTCAGAAACATGTCTGTATCAACAGATGTTTAGGATGCAACTGGATGTACAGGGCTAAGAGATGTCATGGAGGACATTTCTCTGCATCTCAACTTCCAATTTGCATCCCAGTCCTGCAAGATTAGGTAGATGGAAGGGCGGATGCTACCCTCAGGCTCCTGTCCTACCCATCCTCATGGAAGCAAATCATCCATTACAATGAGACCAAAAAAAGTGCTATAATTTTCCTTTTCCAATAATTGCAGAGTGCAACTTACATGGGCCCAGGAGGGAAGATGGGCATCAGCTTCGCCTCCTCAGCAAAGCGGATTAAATGACTCTTCCTGCTTGGCCACAGGCCCCATGTTTAACATCCTCAGCCCCACAGCAGCTGGCCCCCAGAAAAGCTGGTGTGCTGTTTTAACACTTCAGAGCCCAGAGCTTTCCTTATCCTTATGCCCTGGAGCATTACTTGTTTGTATCATAAAAACCATTGTTAATCCCATCACTCAGGAGGCAGAGGCCAGGTGGATCTCTGTGGTTTGAGTCCAGCCTGGTCCACATAGTGAGTTTCAGGATAGCCAGGACTACACAGAGAAACCCTGTCTTGAAAAACCAAAAAGAACTACCACCACCAACAATAACAAAACCCCAAACCATTGACCAGAATGGACGTAGCTACTACTTCAGATATTTTGCTCTCTTCAGCTGAGTGCTTGTATGTGTGTAGACTAACTTGACATCAACAATCTCTGCTGAATGTGTGTGTACGTGCCCACTCACACATGCGTGCTCTGAATAGCCTAACATTAGCGGGTCTTTCTACTCTGTACACACTAAAGAGCAGCATTTCCCAAGACTGCAGTTCTGAGGTATTTAACTGGGTTCTTTCTACCTTTACACATTTATTCTCTATCTACTCACCTCTCTAGCTCTTTCTCTGGTATCCTGAAATTTATTTTCACATTTATGGGCTTGTGTTTTTCTTTTATACTTTTTTCCTGTCATGAATAGTAGAGACTTTTGTTCTTTTCCTTTTGTTCAAAACCATGCAAGAGTCCCAGCATGTAACACACAAACAAAACTAAGATGGAGATTATTTTCAGAGAAGATGAAGGTATGTGCAACTTAAGCAATCAAATAAGCAAACACACTGCAAGTTGTTCTGACCTTCACACACACCCCACAGGAGAGAGAGGAGGAGGAGGAATGGAGAGAGAGAGAGAGGATTTAGAATAAAAAGTTGTCTGTAAGCTTGTACCTGTAGAAACCCATCAGGTGATTATGGCCATGGCGTGCTGACATTTCCCCTGAGCCCTGCTTCCTTACTAGTCTACTTCTAATTAATGTTAAGTATCTGAGTTTGCTCTAATATTTAAAAGATGTCATCTGAAGCTGAGGCTGTTTTTTGAGGAGTGGTTGTTGAGATGGCTGGCTGATGACAACTGAAGATAAGAGGTCTTCATCCATCTGTAAATCTGTCTCTGAGGAAGACAAAAGCCAATGGGAAGCAGTGCCTAGCAGCACCTGTACTATAGGGCAAGTAGGCAGAGTCAGTGTGTAGAGATCTGAGGACCTGTGTCCTGTAGAGCAACTTCCCTTGTCTCTCCTCCTGTGTGTTGGTTTCTTCCTTCAGGTGCTCCTCTCTCAAGGTGCAGCTAGTGGTGAGCAAGCCCCGCCCAGTCCCTGCATGTGAGCCAGGAATGGACAGTACAGTCCCTCTGAGTTTAAGAGACAGCTTGTTAACAGAGCAGGTCTGTGATGGCAGTGACATTTCACTACAAGAAAGCAGTGAATTGGGGAGAACAGAATTTTTTAATCTTGTACAACTTTATAGTTACTTTAGGTGAGTGAGATTATGCTAATTAAAAGCTATCCTTAAACTCAGTACCTATCATGTCTCAGGTTTGCTATTTCTTTTCTTCCTCCTCCTCTTTCACTTTTTCATTTTAATTTTTATTTGGGTGTGTGTGTTTGTATGCATTTCCCATAGAGGCCAAAAGAGGCTGTCAGATTCCCCTTGAACTGGAGTTATAGGCAGTTGTAAACTTCCAAACATGGGTGCTAGGAACCAAGTTTGGATCCTCTGGAAGAACACTGAATGCACTTACTTGCTGAATCATTTTTCCAGCCTCATCTAGCTGTCTCTTTTCCAGTATTTCTTTTTTCATCTGAGATGTCTAACAGGTGCTGTTGTTGAGTCAAGCTTTCATATAGCAGAGGCTGGCTGTGATCTCTTGATAATCCTGCCACCATTGCCCAGTGCTGGAATTACAGGCTTTTGCAATCACACCCTGCTTCATTGGTGCTCTGTGTCAAGTACAGCGCTCTTAGAAAGCTAAACTTCTGGGTCTGGAGATGACTTAGTGGTTAAGAGCACTAGTCTTGTAGAGGACCCAAGTTCTATTTCCAGCACTCACATGGTGGCTCACAACCATCTGTGACTCCAGCTTTGAAGGCTCTGATGCTTCTAAACTCATAGAGCCTGGGCCATGCAAATGGTATACATACATACATACACACACACACACCACATACACACACCACGCACACACACGCAAAACACTTCTGTTCATAGAATAAAATGCATAAATCTGAAAAGTAATTTACAAAAATCTAAATTTGGTAGTCATGGTGTACCTTCCTAGGGCATGCTTCTAAATGGACTCTCCCTTGAACTCTTCCTTGAACTCCTGGACACCAGAGGAGGGGACAAGATGTGCAAACATTGGTTTTTAGAATGCACAGAGAGAGCGAATGGACTGCCTAAAGGATGCCATAGTTCCGGGTGAGCAAGGTTCATAACTTTGCTGGTTCCCTACCCCACAGCATCAACAGGAAGTTGATGCCTTTTCTTAGGGAGCTTCTACGGCAGTTAAAAGATAAAGCCGTTTGTGCAGAAGTTACCATTCACTTAGACTAAGTTAGTATTTTGCTTAACTTAGGCCGATTTTAAGCAGGTTATCTGATAGAGAATATTATAGGGCATCCCATGGTCTCAAAAGTAAAGAGAGCACTGGGAGAGGCTCCTGGGAGAGGTCTCAGAAGGATTGAGTTACACACAGCCGAGCAGGGCAAATGGCGTTTTTCTGTGTTTGCTGGGGCGTGGTGTGGGCAGAGGGAGCTTTAAAAGGGAAAGACAAACATTTGCTGGAGTCTGTGGTATTGAACTTAAACAAACCCTTGCCTTTGTTCCTCTTTTATAAGGTAAGGGCTGACAGGAAAACTGGAGCTAATGCTTGTGAACAAGGAGTAATCTTTGGATGGCATCTCACCGAAGATATCAGTTGATCTTTTGTTAGTGTGGAGCAGCCATGGTCTCTGCCCTGCATTCTACTTACGGCTCTGAACTTCACAGCTATAAGCTATTGTGTTGTGCAGAGAATTGGATTACACACTTGGATTTCATGACATAATGGTGTGTGCCTGTGTGCACAATGACTAATATTTGTTCAGCAATTACTATATATCAGGCACCCTGCTAGGCCTTTATACGTATTATCCAATTATTCGTGTTTCTAAGCAGGTGACAGCTTTCATCTGAGGAGTGAGTTGAAGTTAGTAGCTTACCTCAGTAACACAGCAAATGCACAACAGAGCCAAGCAAGTCTAGGCTGAGCACAGTCCTTCCATAGTGCTGGTCTATGTTGGAAGGACTGTGAAGGGACATCTCCACTCTCACGGCCAGGGAGACAAGGGTGTATTTGAGGCAGCAGATGAGATACCAGTTTTGAGAGATGGGATTCCTGGCCAGGCACAGGTCCTGCTCTCAGAGAAGCTAAGATAGGCCTGGAACTAAGGTGAACTTCCAAGACTCTTGCCTCCACCTCCCAGCACTGGTATCACAGGCAGGAACCACTGAGGCATGGCTTTTTCTTCTCCACTTTCAGCTGGAGAAAACAACTTAAGCAGCAAATTTATGTTCCTGTGTACAGTTGTATACAAAAACCACACAGACATTCACAGTGGCATTGGTTATAAACTAAAAGCTGGAAACAGCCTAATTGGGGGGCGGGATTTCTCATTCTATATGTAAGCATTTTTAAAGAGACACAGCTATCAGATTTCATCATTATGTGGGAAAAGTGAGAATTGGGAATATGTGTTCTCTTCTGCCCTTTGCAGAATAGGACAGAACTCACATTTGCATAGTACACTGAGGTACTTGACTGAGGAGCAAGGGTGGGAGAGTGTTTGCAGTTTTGCTTTTGGTGCCTTTTGAGTTTTGTATTGGATTAGAGCATTACAAAGTTTTTAGATCTGGGGATGTGGCTAAGTTGCTAGGCTGCTCACCTAGTATGTGCAAAGCCCAGGTTTTGATCACCAGCCACACACATACCAGGAATATATGAGGCCCTATCTAGAGAGGGTGTGATAGAGAGAAAGAGAGGACAAGAAAGCAAAACCACCAAAAAGTTGACTGAATTTACACTTAAATTCCCACAACAGGGAGCTTGTCAATGTGTGAAGCAGTCACTGTTAGGCAGTGTCCAAGGCCCTCCTCATCCTAGTATGCTGCTGTGTAAGATCCAATGGGGTGGCAGAGCTGAACAGTGAAAATTGGAGATGAATGGACTCTCTGGCCTAGACATCCCTCCTGCTAAGTTCTGTGGAGAAGTAGACTTAATCATTTTATTTTATTTTATTTTATTTTATTTTATTTTTTGGTGAGACAGGGTTTCTCTGTGTTGTTCTGGCTGTCTTGGAACTCACTATTTAGACTGGGATGTCCTTGAACTAAAAATCCCACCTTCCTCTGCGTCCCAGTGCTGGGATTAAAGGCATGCACCACCAGTCAGCCGATTTGATATTTTAAAAATAAATTTACCTTGATTTAATGTTTGTTTAATCATTGAGGCTTATAAACTGGAGTCATCTGAGGTTGGCTTTACAAACTCCCTGAGGAAAAATCTGGCCAGGATAGGGTAGTGTCCCCCTGAAAGAGCAGGGTTGGGGGCCCCTGTGGTGCAGTAGAGCTACCTGAGCAGTGCACAGGGGTGGCCTGCTTGACTGCTCTGGCTCTGAGGAAGAACAGTTACAAAGATGAGCATCATGGAGGTTGGCTGTGGGCTGTGTGGTGGGTGGCGAGGTTGGGGAAGCTCCTTACTTTTGCTTGTATGGCTCCTTTCCGGTTGAAAAGTATGGCCTCATTTAAATACCATAGCACCAAAGTGGGGATTATTAGAGCTTCTCAAAAGACAGGGTCTGCAAGAAGGAGGGCTGGCTGAAGGAGCTTCCTTCTGCTCCTTCCTTCCTTCCTTCCTTCCTTCCTTCCTTCCTTCCTTCCTTCCTTCCTTCCTTCCCTCCTTCTCCCTTTCTCTTTCTTTCTTTTTTTCATTCTTTCATTCTCTCTCTCTGTTTTTGTTCAAGACTTTCACCCTGCTCTCAGCTGTAGAGAAAGCTGGCATCTTCTAACCCCCTCACTGCAGGTGACCCCACTTACCACATGCATTGGAGGTTGTAGCCAAAGCCTCTGGCTACCTGGGGAGCCCTGTGCCCTTTCACTACTAGCCTGCCTGGCCCAGGTTCGTCTTACATTTTTAATGTTTCTCTCACCTACTCTGGAAGGGTGTGAACCCTGCCACTCCGGAGCCCCACTGCTTTTCTCAGGTCTCACTGGGCCTCTTACTGGGTACTGTGGCCCACACCTACTTGTCCCACTTGACGCATGACACACGGGCCCCAGGGCAGCTTCGATGCTGATTCCAGGGATCTCCGCATCCCGCAGCCTTTGTTCTCACCCCTGATTCCTACAGGAAGCCTTCCCAGTTAAGCTCTTTACTTCTTTGCAAGTTCTCATAGCAAGTATGGTTTGTATTGTTCAACTAATTATGCTTGTTCCACAACACTGACTAGAACTGGGCATGAGCAGTGCTCTTGTCCCAGGAGCAGGGCCTGCTGTTAGAGAGCCTCTGTGCTTCTCATCTGTAGCCCTTCCAAGGGTGTGAGCATGTGTGGATAGGGAGGTGGTTAGCTGGACGGACAGACAGACAATCATGCTGAGTATGTTGTTGGTCTTATCGTAGCTATACTGCTACCTCAGTCACTAGGTAGGTAAATGGGCACGCAGACACGCTGTCAGGTAGCTTCAGAGGGTATATCTGGTCAGCAGTGACCCACTGTGTTGTCTTGACAACTTCAGCTACTCTGTCAGTCTCAGCTTCTAGGTACTATTATGAAAGCATGATTGTGCATAAAGGAAAAATGCATATTTGGAAAAAAATTATGTTTCTTAACTCATTGAGTAAATACTTGATGAGGAACCTGATGAGGAACTTGATGAGGAATACTTGATGAGGAGCCTGGCAGAATGAAGCTGACCTGAGACAGAGAAATGGCCTTTTGGGCTTTTGCCCTCATGGAACAGGTAACTAAACACATTAAATTCAAATACTATTCAGTGTATGAAGAAAACAGAAAAGAGAAATGCAGTCAAGTATGCCTCTGGATGGGAAGGAGAGAAAAGTAACTCTGGCTTGTGTGTCTGAAGAGTTAGTATTGAACTGAAGTCTCAAAGGGGGCGGGGTAGTCGTCCAGTCGTCCAGTGTGGATCTGCAGAGACAGCAGACCGAAGTGCCCTGAAATGGACCAGATTTGACGTGCTCTGAAAACAACAAAAAAAAACACACTGGTGGTGGAAAAACAGAAAAACCATGGCAGGGTAGAATGTGAGAGCAACTCAAATGTTCATCTGTGTGTATTTAGACGCACTTGTAGCATGTGTAAAAAATAAATACATTGTAAGAATGAAAGATAAAACAAAAAAAAAGAAATACAGTAATCATATCTACAAGTGCTGTATAATCGGAGGCTTCAGGAAATCCTGAACAAAACAGCAAAGGGGCCTGAGAGCAGGTGTGGGGGCTGGTCTTGCCTTGCACACTGCCAGCACAGGAGGATGCTTGTCACTGCTGGGTGAGTCACAGCGTGAAGTGAGCGATAGCTCACATTTTGTTATGTTCTTGCTTGGCTAGAGTTTACTCTTACTTTTTTTGCCTGTTTCATTTGTCATTCCATCTGCACTCATGTGGAAGAAAAATGACAAAATGTAAGGAAGCTATCTAAAGGTCTTTAATAAGAACCAAGAACTAATCCCAGCACCTGGGAGGCAGAGGCAGAGGCAGAGGCAGAGGCAGAGGCAGAGGCAGAGGCAGAGGCAGAGGCAGAGGCAGAGGCAGAGGCAGAGGCAGAGGCAGAGGCAGAGGCAGAGGCAGAGGCAGAGGCAGAGGCAGAGGCAGAGGCAGAGGCAGAGGCAGAGGCAGAGGCAGAGGCAGAGGCAGAGGCAGGAGGATCTCTGAGTTCAGGACAGCTAGAGCCACATAGTGAGATCCTGTCTAAGGAAGGAGAAGGGGAGAGAAGAAGGAGGAGGGGTGGGAGGAGGAGAGAGGGAGAAAGGGAAAGAAGGAGGGGGAGGAGAGGGAGGAAGAAGAAAAAAGAGGAGAGAAATTGGCACCAACACACTTACTTATTTATATAATATTTATGAAGGGAGAATGGGTTCTAGTGTTAAACTTATTTCTTGGTGCACACCCTACCTGTGGTTATTGCAATAAACCTGTGTGATTCTTTAGATGAGTTCTTTAGGATCCTGAGTATTAGGAAATACATTAATATATAAATAGCCTTTAGCCAGAAAGATAGTACAAGTACAAAATTCAATTTGTATGAAGTCAAATAAATCCATGACACTGAATCATGGTTGTGAGGATTTAGTTTTAAATCTTAAATTGCTTTCTAAATTAAATCAATTAAAGATAGGGTTGACTGTTTCTATTGGAAAGCCCAAGGAACAGTGTAAATTAACAATGAGATCATGGGTTGGCTCTGAAGCTCCCTGCTGTGTTCATTTTAATAAACTGTCTTATTTGCCTGGTGTGCAGCTGGGGTTGAGACCTCAGCAAAGTCACTTTTATGTTCGAAGCCACAAAAGGGGAATTGTCACTCACATGTAACAAGTGATTTTATTTTTAAAAAGTCACATGCTTTAGACTGCTTTTTCTGGGGAAGGTGTCTAAAAAATTATCTGCTTCACTCTGAACATGTAAGGAAATTGAAATGGTGTCTATTATTTGCCTGACTGCACAAGATTTAATTAGTCTTCCTGAAGAAGGAAAAGTGTGCTTCTAGAATTAGAGGAATCCACCTGAGGTTTGGGAAGGATGTAAGCAGAGGCCGCACAATTGTGTGTAACTCAGGGACAGGTCAGCTATGTACCGAGTCCATCTGCTCTTTGCATAGCCTGAGCTCCTGTTGAAGCTAGAAATAACTTTCTGTGCTTGACATTTAGATGAACATTCAGGGGGTGAAATCATGCTTTGTCCTCAGCTCTGCAACACATTTACGTTGGGTTCTTTGTAGGTCAACTTAGGGGAAAGTTGCTCTTGTGTTTGCCTACTGCTGGTGGAGCTGTGGGACATGGTTGGGTTTGCAAAAAGAAGCAAATGCTTATCAGCTCCTCGGCCAAGGTTTCAGTTAACAGCCTTCTGTGCTGCCCCACCCCCACTTCCGTTAAAGTTCAACCATTTGGATTTTGAGTGTGGCACAGCCAGGCTGTGATTGATGCCATCAGACCCTGAAACTGCTTTCCAGGAGGTGGCCAGGAGAAGGAAGCGCTGCTGAGCCCAGCACAGCACCCTGCATGCTGGGCTGACCCGAGAGATGCCAGCACAGAAGGCAGGCTCCTGAGGTTTACCTTTTATGGGATCAGGCTGCCTTGAGTCTGAGCCACTCTGGGCCTTCTGTGGAGACCTTTCTCTTTTAAGAACATTAAATCTAAATATCTCCCTGTTGAACTCTATTGGCTTTTAAGGACCTTGTGTACAGGGTGATTGACTTTTATGGCTCCTCCAAGGATGACTGAGTCTATTTATTGCCAGTGAGCATCCGTTATCTCATTGGCTCTAGATGACTAGGCTACTTAAGTGGTCCTTGTAAATAGTCATGATCTGTTGCTCTAGCTCTCTTAGGTCAGACTTGGAGATGACAGACCATAATTAGCTTTTCTTCCTAGCTATCATTGACCCTCAGTGAATGACATGCAAATTAGCAAGCCAGTCATGTAGGAAATATCCACCAGAACATTGTCTTCTCTTCTACTAGGCAGACCTATAGATGGAGTCTGGAGTGATGGTGGATTACATCAGGGAGATCTTTGTGAAATGCAGGGCCAGAATTAGGGACAACCACTAGTTCAGCAGAGTGAGCATTTTGTTTGCTGATACAAAACTGCATTCTGGCCTAGATCATCCCATTGGCAGCAATAGAACAAGTCAAGTGTGCCTAGAAAAGGACGCCTCCTTCCTGACCATCACATCAGTGGTCATGTTGCTACTTTAATCTTTAAGACACCAGCACGTATCTCTCACCCCATCTCACCCCTGCCTTCTGTGGTTGCAGGGCACAGAGCTTGCATATTTGTGTTGCTGCAGCCTCAGGAAACTTAAGATGTTTGAAAACATTTGCTGCTTAAGTGAATGTTAAATAAAATTTCTCTGTCATTTAGGGACTCTCCAAGGTAGCATTTTCTGTTACTGTGACTGTTATGGACAGAATATTTCTACGCTGGAAGTTTGGAAGATGCATCCTGCCTGCCATAGTCTTCATTACTCAGGCATTTGCATCTTCAGTTGATCTCACCCCCCTGCCCCCAGGCTTCTTTAGATTCTGTGAGGCCCCTGCTCAAATCTAGAGTATCTGTGGCTTATGTTTCACTAGTTTCTTCCAGGCTGAGGACTTTGTTCTGCGGGACCTCTGCTCACACCTCTCTTGTACTCGACCACTGTATGATGGTCATTGCTGAACACTGGTTGCATTCTCCTTGAATTGTTAGCTTCTGTCTCTTTCTAAGATCCTACACCATTTAATGCATTGTGTGCTTCACTGTGTGCTTCCATGGATACTTATAGACTGAATAAATGAATGAAAAGAATGAATGAGTGAAATGAATGTATATATTTAAAAGTATCTTTTCTTTATTTTTATAATATATAACATGATATTACAGGGTATATAAAGAGCAAAGTAGGGAAATTAAACTATGTATTATACAGTTATTCTTTCCCTTCCTGTGCGCACGCACCTATGCCTGTGTCTGTGTACAAAGCCGCTAAAATTTATTGTACACCATGCCTGTAATTCCAGCTCTAGAGAGCCTTAATCAGGAGGATCACCACAAGTTTAATACTAGCCTGGGCTAAAGAGGGAGCTTCAAGTTTCAGGTGACCTTGAGCTGCCAAGGGGACCCTGTCTCAAAGACAAACAGATGGGAAAACATTTCTTTAACACAAATCCAATGTCTCTCAGAGTACCCACACATTAGATCTCTAGACGTACAGTGAGACAGAGTACCTTTAGTATTTGTTTTCGGGTTTTGGCTAGAAAGGTGGGAGCTAGTGGCACAGCTGGCAAAGTTGTTGTAATTAGCACATCATTGAAACTTGTCAAATGTCCTTAGACACCCCTGATGGGCAGAAGGAGGAGCTCACAGGTAAAAGGATGTGTGAAGAGGTGAAGCACTGACAATTAGATGCCTGGTGGTGTAAATTACTAAAAGTCTACAGGGTACCAAACAGATCAGCCTGGCACCTAGGAAGAACTCTGTGGCCTTCATTTTCCTTCAGGGCAACTCTAGGCACTTTCACAGAGGCACAAAGGTTTTGACATCCATCAAAAGCCCACTTTTGATGGGATAACACTTTTGAAACTTTGTGTTACACATAATAATATATGTCCCAGTCCACCCCTGTCCCTGCTACCCTTCCTCCTAGTTCTTGTCAGTGTTCTTTGCTCATTCCAATAAAAATCACTATTACATAGTGTCTATATTAGTTTGTGTCACAATGACCAGAGCACCTGTTAGAAACAGCTTAGTGGAAGAAAGGTGTTTTGTTTTTCTTTCTTTTCCCAGAGTTTCAGAAGGTCCCAGTGCATTGTGGGTGAGAGGCATCATGGTAGGAGTGTGTGGCAGAGGCTGTTCAGATCAAGGTGGACCTGAAGGCAGAGAGCATGCCAAGAGCCAGGGGCTGGCTATATAACATAGGACCCAGAGACAGAGTTCCCAGCCAGGCCACTTTCTAAAGCTTTCATAGCCTCTAACAGCACTCATCTCTGGGGGAATTGTAGATGCAAACTATGAAAATGCCATCTTTTGGCTGTGACCCACCATTATGTAGAACAGGGTCATTTTTAGCTCATTTACACTCATCCTCTGTCTTTACCAATCCTTTACAGTGAAACTTGTTTTTTATTCTGTTAATCAAATAGAACTCTCAAAAACTGATTAGAGTTTCTGTCCTGTTGGCATCATGTCATTTCTATTGTATATTTTTTGTTTGTTTGTTTGTTTTTTAGCTTGAAGGTTTTAAAAGTTTTTCTATTGCATTTCCTGATGCCACATGTTATAAGATGAGGATTTAGTTTGTTCAGAATCTTGCTATAATTCCCAGGTTGCACTGGTCCTCATGATCCTCCTGACTCAGCTCCCTGACTGCTGGATTATAGGTGTGTGCCACCACTTCCTGTTAACAGGAGGAGGTTTATGCTGTTATTTAATCCCTCCTGTTTCGTTTCTTGCCTTTGCCAGCTCCTCTTCTTCACTAATGTGGAGTAGGTTAGCATTTAGATTTTCTTTTTCAGGGAGAGGGCTTGCAGGCACTTTAATGGGACCATTGAACATGGCAAGTATTGAGTGACATGTATGAGGCCCCTTAGCTGGTTAATGCTACTAGAGGCTGAAGTCGGGGATTTTGACTTGCAATCTAGTGGGATTCCTGTAAGTTCAGTTATCTAATGCTTAGTGAGTTCTTTGCTAGGCATTGTATTAGGTGCCAGGTCATATTAAATAATAAGAAATTATTCCAGACAGACCTCACGCTCCACAGTCAAGGAAGGAAGTTTTACAAAACATAACTGGGTTTCAATGCTATTCTATTAAAAAAGAATAGTTATCTAATTATTATTATTTTTTATCCTGCAGGTCAGAAGTTAGGGAAAGTTATAACTAGAAGTGTCAACTTCTTAGATTAATTGACTAATTTAGTATGTGGGTGTGCCTGAGTGTATGTATGTGTGCCACGTGCATCCAGGAGCATATAGAAGCCAGAAGACAGTCTCAGATCCGCTGGAACTGGAGTTACAACAGTTGTGCACCACCGTGTGGGTCCTGGAAATCAAACCCTAGTCCTCTGCAAGAGTAGCAAGTGCTCTTAACTGCTGACACATTTCTGTAGCCCCAGAAGTGGCGATTTTAATATACCAAGAAAATAACCTAGTTAACTCATTTATAGTGATGTGCTTTCTAGACAGTCATTTAAATTGTCTATTTCAAGTTCAAATATCAAAGCAAATTGTTTAGAAGTTTACAGCCATATAATGTTTTGTGCATCTGGCAGGATTCTATGGGAGAGTATTGAACAGTTATCAGTTGTCCTTATAGGTTTGTGTAGGATTTTCACTTCACATGCCTGCCTGCCTCCCTCTTTGAAGGTCCTCTGCATGGCAGTTCGTGAACTTTCTTCTTTTTCTGCCTCCTTCAGATTTTCATCACAGTGAATTGCTTGAGTACAGATTTCTCCTCCCAGAAGGGCGTGAAAGGACTTCCTTTGATGATTCAGATTGACACATACAGTTACAATAACCGCAGCAATAAACCCATCCACAGAGCGTACTGCCAGATCAAGGTCTTCTGCGACAAGGTGAGTAAAGACAAATTTGTCAGAAAGGTTCTGTTATGGCTAGATGTTCTTTTTAATGACATTTCTCCCTTGTCGCTGTTCTCGGCCAACCACAGAGACATGGCAGTCTTTTATTCTCAAGTCCTGTTAGATATTTAGGGAGTCACCAATCCACTGTTCTTTGTCTTGGCTCTTGCTGTTTTCAGTATTTTTACCATTAATTTAATGACTGGCATTGCCCTGGGGCTTAGTTCTCTCAGGCTGATAAAACAAAATACCTGAGGCTAGGTGGTGTGAACAATAGAAATGTACTTTCTACGGAAACCTCAGCGCTATGAGTTCAGTCCCTGTGAGGGACTTCCTGGCTGCCGGTAGGCATGTTCTTTCCTTATGCTCACATGGAAGAAAAAGAGAAGAGCTCTCCTGTGTCTTTTCACGGGACACTGTCACATCAGGGATCAGCCTCATCACCTCACCAGCGTTAAGGGCTTCGCTTCAGCACATGATGGGTGAAATGAGGGAACCTTCAGTTTGTAGCATACTGTGCTTTGGTCCGAGCGTGCAGCTGAGATGACAGATCTGGAATATCCGCTGGGTGTAGACACTACTGTAGAACACACATTGCAATCTTGGCCATTTGTTGAGTTGCATGGGGCCTCACCTAGAACTTTCAGGACTAGAAACCTTGCCTACAAAATAAGTTCATCATTTCTTACACAGCACACAGTGCTTTCATCTCCATGATTGCTACTATAAACTTTAACAGAATAGTTAGAATAAGAAAGCTTCAACCCTGAAGGTCAGGTACAAGAGATGGTCACAGGTGTGAGCACGTGTACTGATCATTTGACAGCCTGTGTGAGGTCAGCCTCTGTGAGGGCAAGTAACGGAGCCTAAGGTTCTCATTGGAAAGCACCAAGGGGCCTTCTGAGGACAGGGTGTGAGGTGGGCTGGGGGAAAAAATTCTAAAGACCCTAGCTGGCTGGTGTGTGCAAAGGGACTGACATTGCTATGTTGTTTTGCATGAGAAGTTACAATGTAAAGCCCTGATCTAAGGGGAAAACCCTGTTCTGGGCAAAACTGGTAAGAGTAAAATCAGCTACTGGAGTGGGCAAACAGGTGGCCGGGAAAGAAAAGCACAAAAGAAAATTAAGATAGGAAGGGACACTCTCCTGGTTAGTTTTTGCCACACAGCTGGAGAGTTTTCTCGTAAGAGAAGGGCCAACCGAGAAAATTCCTCTAGCAGATTAGCATGTGTGTAAGTCTAAGGAGCAGTTTCTTGATTGATGGGTGATGTGGAAGGGCTTAGCTTACTAAGGGCTTAGCTTGCTAGCCCTGGGCAGGAGATCCTGGGTATATAAGAAAGCAAACTGAGCAAATCTTGAAGAGCAAGCCAGTACGAGACATTTCTTCATGGTCTCTGATTCTGTTCCTGCCTCCAGGTTCCTGCCTTGAGTTTTTCTCCCTCAGTGATGGCCTGCACCTGTAAGAGGAAGTAAGCCCTTTGCTCTCCAGGTTGCTTTTGCCGTGGTCTTTATTGTAACAATAGAAAGCACACAGAAATGTCTATCTATACTCTGTATTTATATACAGAGTAGGCCATCTTATAAAACAGAAGACTAGGGGCTGGCTCAGTCCTAAAGAACACTTGCTGCTCTTGAAAAGGACTCAGATTCAGTTTCCAGTAACTGACAGCTTTACAGCCATTGGCAACTCCAGTTTCAAGGGATCTGGTACCCTCTTCTGGCCTCTGTGGGCACCAGGCACTCATGTGGTGCATGTACACATGTGCAAACAAAACACTCCCCAAAATAAAATGAATAAACCTTAAAGCAACAATAACAGTGCACTTCTTTGTATTACTGTGTGAACATTTAAGAAGAGGGATTGTAGGTTACAAGCCTCAGGGGAGAACTGTCCTGGCTTCTCATGTTGCCCAAAGTGACTCCGAAAATAGCCCCCCCCCAAAAAAAAACGCATTTCATTAAAAACAAGATTAAGGTCAGACCAACTTCCTTATGAACAGTGAATGAACATCATGAAGCTACTACCACCCAGCAGATGAAAAACAGCCCAATATCTCAAAGTGAGCCAATGAATCTCGCTAACAGGAAGCTTGAAAACCATGTATATGAAGAATAGACCTATGCTTGAGCTCAGGCAAGAACTTGCAATAGAAGCAGAAGTATTCCATAATGTACGAGAAGCAGCTAGTGGCTAGGCCAGTGACAGGTCATAAGGAGGTGCAGGTGGGAAAACAGCGCAGAATAGAAGGAAATTATAAAAGAGAGGAGTGAACATACCACAGACAAGAGCTAGAGATGACTGAATATTTGTAGAACAGTGGTCATTGAGAAGAACAAACCAAGAAAAAAAAAAAAACAATAAACTCCCAAGCAACAGAATACAACAAATGCAAAAATGGTACATCAGAACCATGGGAGAGTGTTTATACCGTGCTGGGGGAACTGGCTCAGGAAAACAATATGAAACAACAGCTATCAGATGGGCAGAGTGGCACACACCTTTTAACCCAGCACTAGGGAGGCAGAGGCAGGTGTGTGTCTGTAAGTTTGACCAGCCGTGTCTATGTAGTGTGTTCCAAGACAGCCAGTGAGACTCTGTCTCAGGGGGTTAAAAAAAGAAAGCATAGCTATCAGACTTTGAAAAGATGAAAACTATTCTTTGGGCATTTAATTAAAGGAAAATAAATAATTAGAAGTGAATAGGGATATTTTTATTATCAAAAATTTCAACAGTAATACTCTATCAGGAGAAAATAGTTATCTGAATAGAATAAAGTAAACCAAGGACTTTTTTTCTACCCAATTAACTCCAATGTAAAGAATATAGAAAAACACAAACTTCAAATAAAACATAAACGACAATATAACATCCCAATTCTGGTGAATATTCCTTCTCCCTAAATCTAGTAGAGAATAAACTCTAGACATGGAATGTGAAAGCACAGGTGATATGCTGATGGAGGGCACACAGTTATCTGTAAATCGGAGAGTGCAGACATGTAGCCATCATGTAGCCATCAGTGTGGCCTACTACTACTACTTAGTCATAGGATGACTACTGAAAAGCTCAATAAACTGCAGGGAAATGGCTCAGTGGATAAGAGTACTTTTTATGTAAGCACAAGGCCCTAAATTTGAATCCTTACCACTAGTATAAAAATCTGGGCGTATTGCATGTGCCTGTAACATTGGGATTGTTTCTGAGGCATGTGGGTGTCCAGCCACTCACTGTAGCTTAAATGTCAAACTTTAGGTTCAATGAGAGACCTGTCTCAAGGCAATAAGTCAGGGCATAATAGAGGAGGACATTCCAAATGCTTCTCTGGCCTCAGAACACACTGAAGGACACTTGCACACAACACACATACATACAAGTGAGGTAACAAAGACAGTGTAATCTCACTGGCTGCTTATAGGTATACACTGGTGACTACTTCAGATTAGATGATGGAGAAGAGAAATGAAAAGAGGCCCATAGCTAATTCCATGCTACCCTTCATTCTTAAAGCTACACCAGTCTGTTTTAAATTGCCTGTTATAGCAATGAAATAGCACAGGGAGGAATGTGTCCCTGTGAGCCAAGAGAAGTGACAGCAGAGAGGAAATGGTTAAGAGAAGATAATAAAAGCCACTGGAATTGCACTGTAGGCACAGCTGTATAGCCCTTATAGAACCGAGGGACAGTTAGGTAGCCTCCAGAGCCCAGAGGCCATTTGACGCAACACTCAGTGAGTACATACACATGGGTCAAAGGCACTTGGCTGGACTCACGCAGCAGAGGAGCTGGGTCCAGACATAGATCTGTCTCAGTTCAGACTCCTTGAATCAATAGCTAACTTTATACACTGAATGTGAGAGTGACTACTGATCATTCAAAAAACCCAAAACTAAACAAACACACACACAAAACCCCAAACTTGTAGGGAGGAGAGTATTGCACTGTGGTTGTGAGCCTATGTCATAGAGGAAAAGAGGCTTTAAGGGATAAAATGGGCTCATTATACCAGTTGTTTGCCAATTAAAAAAAAAAACAAACCTATTTTCATTCAGTTATTTTTCCTTTCAGTGAGAAAGGATGAGAAGGGGAATGTGTACGTTCCCTACCTGCCCCAAAGCTTTGTTTTTGAAGTCACATGGCGGGGCCTTAGGCTAGGAAAAGGTGGTTGGAAAAACCATTTACTTGTATGGCTATGATTTTAAACATTGAAAACCCAGAATGGATCACTCTCATGTACGCTTTGCCAATAAGAAAGGTCACATTCCTAATAGTTCCTGTTTTAAATGCCCTAATGAAGCATGATGGATTGGCATTTTTTTTTCAAGCAGTGAGTGATGACATAGGTTTCTGTATATTGCAGTGTTAAGGAGTGGGGAATGTCAAGAAACTCACATGAAGAAGAGTCTTAGGACCTTGTGGATGGGTTAACTGTAATTGCATCAGCTGCATCAAATTTGCCCTCTTAAATGAAATGGACTTCTTCCCTAAGTGTAGAAGTAATGTTTTCTGGAAGTTTTGGCGACAAGTACTCCTAGGAAATAAAGTGATGCAAGATCTTGGTGGAGGCAGATCTGTCTGTACTGAATGTGTAGTGCTTTTTTGGGTCTTACTGAAATCACAGCTTTATTTAGAAATGAGAATGACAGTTCCCCAAGAGTGTATAATGTGTTTCTAGTTCCTGAAAACTATACTGCACATATATAATTTTTTCCAAAAATACGCTTAATTCATTTTATGATCTTGTATAAAACCCCATATGTGGTAGCCACAGCTGGAGCCTAGGTCCTCTGAACTCTGGTGAGGGTTTTCTCAAGGTGGTCCATGAATTCCTGATGAGGTTATTTGATGAACACAGTCTTTCCCAGAGGTTCCAGGATCAAGAAGCTGTAGGACTTGGAGATGGCATGAAAGGTGGCCTTGATGGAGTTGCCCAGGGTGGCAGTGCAGCCCTGTCTTATGTTGGCGGTCATTAATACTGGCCATACTTAGCAGCTTTCTGGACACAGGAGCAGAGATGATGCCAGTGCCTCTCGGTTGGGGGGGACTCAGCAGTGTGGAACCACAGCTTCCTGTCACTCTGCATGGAACAATGTGGGGCTTGCCAATCTTGTTCCCCAACTAGCCTTTCCATACAGAAAGAGTGGAAAGCTTGGCCAAGATGATAGCCCCTCGGGTTTTGATTGGCTATATCCTTGGACCACTTAATACCAGGGCCAACATAACTATTCTAGTCCCCAATAGCAACTAAAGCCTTGAACTGGGTCCTCATTGCAGCATCTACCCTGGCAAGATCTTCAGAATCTCATCTTTTGGGGATGCTCTCAGGAAAAAGCTGATGGTCTAGGATTCCTTAATGGGTGGGGAGAAGAGGTAAATTGTCTCCAGGAATTCTATTTTCAAGTCCTTGACCAGGTGGCCCAGCTTGGTGACAGGGATCCACTCCTTGTCTTTGGCTTTACCTCCAGAAGCCTCACAGCTTCTATTATAACCTCAGTCCCCAAGGCTACTGCCAAGTCCTCTGCAGAAGCTGTTGTGGCCTTCCAAGCCTGGACCAGAGGTATTCTGCATCATCCACTGTTTGCTGTTTTCCTGAAGAGGAGGATGATATAGATAATTCTTAAACAATTCTTTCTTGGCTATTCTCAGAAATAGCACAAATAAAACCATTCTTTAAAAGTAAAATTTCTTGGGCTGTACCCATTTTTATTGGTTACTTTTCTCGTGCTAAGATAAAATGCCATATGGGTCCAGAGGGTTGAGTTTATCATGGCAGGTGAGGCATAGCAGTGTGAAAGTAAGCATGAAAGTAGGAGCAGGAAGATGAGATGCAGGCATAGTGCAGAGAGAGAAAGTGGAGTGAGGTTTTAAACTCTCTTAAGCCCACCCCCAGTGATGCACTTTCTCCAATGAGCCTTTCTCCAATGATGCCAGCTTCCCAGGAATCACCACCAACTGGGGACCAAGTGTTTGCATACCAGGCTCTGGAGAATGTTCTCATTCAGGTCATTGCACTATCTGTCTGAGTTAGCCGTCTAGCACTGGGATAAAGCCCATGACCAAAAGCAGCAGGTGGGAGAGTGGGCTTGTTTCGTCTTATTCTTCCAGGGCACATCACAGAGTGAAGGCAGGGAAGGAGCTCACAGCAGGAACCTGGAGGCAGGAACTGAGGCAGTGGTTATGGAGGAGAGCTGCTTACTGACTTGCCCTGCTCCTGCACACCCCCTCTCCCCGGCTTGCTCAGCTTGCTTTCTTAGATCCAGGAGCCTGTGCCATGGCCGACACCACTGCCAGCAGGCTGGGCCTTTTCTCATCCATCAAGAAAATGCTCCACAGGCATTTTCTCAGTTGAGATTCTCTCCTATGACTTTAGCTTGTGTCAAGTTGATCAACAAACAAATAAAACAAAACAAAAACACAGCAAACTAACCAGGGCAATATTCAGCATGATGAGTGTTTTTCACATGACACTAATACTTAAAAATAACACAAAATTTGACAATGAAAAAATAATTTGTATAATTTTGGGATGTGTCTTGAGTGAACTATAATTTATAGGGGTAGATAATACATATTTGTATGGAATACTGAATTACACATAGCTTCCAACACATGGCAAAGTGCTCTGTATGTATCTAAGAAAAAATGTTGCCATTTCCCACTCCAAACTTGAAGTTGGTTTGAGCAAGGTGTTATTGGGGGCATTTAGAATTGATTTCTCTTTGTTTAAACACAAAGGCTCTACAAAAATCTGTGTTATTTTGATGAGTTTTTTGTAGTCGGTGTATCTATATTTCTCTATGTTGTCCCTCTTGCTGTGGATTTCCATGGCCTGTAAGTATCAATGACACCTCAAAATTTAATGTAAAATAGCATAAGAACTGCTATTTCTTTGGTAGTTTTTGGTATGAAAGGTGCATTGTGATTGTCTGAGTCCCATCTATGGAAAACAGCAGTGGCCCATCCTTCAAGAACTCCCTCCAAAGCCATGGTGCTCTTGCTGAACCCAAGTCCCCACTGTATCCTAGTCTTGTCTGGCTTTCTGCTCTAAGTCAGTAAGACCAGTAAGAGTCAGTGTGACCAAAAGTGTATTTGGTTTGTCTGAAGGGTGCAGATTACTGGGTGCTTTATGTGGTGTGTGTCACTGTTTCCTAAACAGACTGCAAGGAAAGAGACTGTTAACATGGACCTAGGAAGCAGGTTTGGCTTGGTGTCCTGTGAATGTCACCTGTGAATTGTGAATTCATGGTGTACTTGAATTCTGCTGAAGCCAGAATGGAGGAAGCTGTGCTGGATGCCTTTCTGGGATCAGGAGAGGAAAACAGGTTAAGAAATGGCCCAAAAGAAATATGAACAGCAAATGATGCTGACACCAGGGGCAGCTGATCAGGTAGTGGAGCAGGAGAAGGCCTTGAATTTGGCTAATAAGAAGTCAAATTACAAAGAACAGGAGCACAGAAGTGAGTGAATGCATGTTTCTCCTACGTGGTAGAGTGAGCACCATCTCTAAGCATACAGGGAAATACGATAATTTCATGTGCAGAGTGATCCCGCATCTTTGTGTGGCTACAAAAATGCCCCCTTTATTTCTTCCTGTGATGATTTTTGAAAAAATTCATAACCATAGGCAGAGGAAAACTTGCCCTGGGAAGTGGCACTTGCCTGAAAGCTGTCTGTGCCTAGGAGCGGACGCCATGGGCCAGTGCTTAGGCTGTTCTATTAATAGCACTGAGCTACCCAGCAGGTGACACTGGGCCAGAGAACTCAGCCTGTTCTTTCCCCATGGATTCAAAAGCCAAGTTCATGGAGTAGGCATGAGACAGGAAGAGGCAGCAATCCGATGAGCTGGCCTTACAGGTCAGAATGTAGCATGAAGATCTGTGAGTGTTCTCATTTTGCTGAGGCAGGAGGCTTCCTGGCTTCCTCTTCCCATCTTCATGCTGTGTGTGAGAGAGAGAAAGAAAATGAGAATATTCTTTTATGCTCTGAAAACATACCTTGCTTGGTCTCTGTTTTCCCCATCAGGGAGCAGAAAGAAAAATCCGAGATGAAGAGAGAAAGCAGAATAGGAAGAAAGGGAAGAGCCAGGCCTCCCAAACCCAGTGCAACAACTGTAAGTCAACCCCTCCCCAATGCTGATTGTAGCCAGCAGGGTCCTTTGAAGAGACAGAAGAAGCTGGCTACAGGGGAAGGTACGAAGGCTCCAGGTGTGGCCTGCTTTGCCCCTACAGTGCAGACAGGGGCAGCGTTGACATGGAAAGCAAACAGAAGTCCTCCGCGGTACACACAGGACAGCTGGAAGTGGAGGAGCCTTCTACCCTCATTGTACTTCCCAGAATCCCATGCTCTTTTTGTTTATTTGGGCCTGGGGAAGGGCATTTGAAGCATAATCTAGGCTGCTGGGAAAGCTTTGGGGGAGGATCATGAACTTGGCTGACAGTGTTCATGTGTGCATAGCCCTGTTCTGTGGTTGTTGTGGTTTCGTGCAGCCTCTGACGGGAAGCTGGCCGCCATACCTTTACAGAAGAAAAGTGACATCACGTACTTCAAAACCATGCCTGACCTGCACTCGCAGCCCGTGCTCTTCATACCAGATGTTCACTTTGCCAACCTGCAGAGGACTGGACAGGTACTACTTTTGCTCACAGCCTCCTACTGCCCTCCTCAGGGTGTGCTGGTGTGTACGCAGAACAGGCCACAAAAATAAACTCAAGCAGCAGGGGAATGGCAACACAAAAAGTAGGTTTTTACAGAAAACATTGTCTTGGGAGGAAATACTGGCATGCTAAGGCAAAGAAAGGTGTGAGCTGTTATTAGAGCATTGTTGACAACAGGACAGGAGAAAGCTCCTCATCTGCCTGTTCAAGTTGTGGTGTCTGTGAAGCAGACTCGGTCAGTGCACATATCGCCACCTAGTGGTGAGAGGTAAAACTGTTTCATACATTTCATACATACATTTGCCCAGAGGAGAGAAATTAAGATCTTGTCAACAATTTTTTCCTTAGCAAATTAGTAGTTCTCATTGAGTGGATAAATCATTAGTCATCTGAGGGAAAAAGAGTGTTAGATCTTCCTTCAAAAACACAATAGCCAAGTCCTATGGTTATATCTACAAATGAAATGAAGGATTGGAAATCAAATAAATATTCAATAATCATTATGACAGCTTAGTTTTGTGGAAGATTATGCAGACACTGAAATTTAATGATGAAAACTATGCATCCACAGGAGAATTAATTATAATTTTGTTCAATAAAAACTAAAAGGGTACTGGTGTGCTGGGTCTAGCACTCCAGTGCTGACGGAGCTGAACTGGAGCTTGCTCAGGGTTTTTCCTGTGCTAACTGAAGACTGGTCCTCTATAAGGGAAGGTTTACAGAATTCTCGGGTGATGCTGATGTTATTTCCTTTACTCTTTAAGGTTACTTCTCCCAAGGGAGAAATGAAAACTGGAGAAGAAAGAAAAGATGTTTCTTAGCATCAGCCCGAGTTTGTTTTGGCCATACTAATTGGGACTTTAATTTTGCCTCGTTTTGTTTTCTTTTGAATCCAGAATCCTTAGCTGAAAGGATTGTTTTGAGAAATAGGAGCATTATGACAAACTCAAGTCCCCTCACATTCTAAGTGCTGGGACTTGACATCAGCCTGATTTCTCAATCTTGCAGCTTCTCCTTTTTCTGGAGAATGTTTTATATAGTGACAAGGCAGCTGTACAAGCAGAGGATCATGGTGTGGGGGGGGGTTGCATGTGTGCATATGCATGAGTGTGTGTGTTTATTTGTTTCTCGGTTCATGATATAATATGATAATAAATATATTCATACTTTTTGCATGGAGTACATTTCTACTAAAATTCATTTTAACATTTCTATCTTGTCTTATTACATAGGAACCAATATATAAGAGGAAAGAATATGAATATTGTATCTTTTCCAGAAAAGACAGCCAGCAAGGCTGTGTGTGTGAGAGAGAGATGGTTGCCTGCATGTGGCACCACTGTCTGGCACTGTCTGCAGGATACTTCAGTTTCTCTAATTCTGATTGTGCTTGCCACTGCTCGTTCCTAATGACACTTGTCCTTGGAGATCGTCCTTTTGCCACATGACCTTTAGAGCATGAAGAGAGTTAATGAATGAAAAACTGAAATAAAAAGAGGAAGATGTGGCTCCCCTTAAAGTGTGGAGATTTTTATTGTATATGTAAAGGACAAAGCAGGCAGAGGGAGGAGTCCAGGCTGAACATGGCCAGCTGACTAAACGGGCAAGGAGAGAGAAGTAAGAGAGAAGCCAAGAGCTGCCACCAGGTTCAAGAGGCAAAGAAAGCCAAAATGGCTGAGTTACATGCTGTTGGAACAGGAAGTCCAGCCAAGAGAGGAGTGTAGGGGAGGGGTTGGGGTGAGGTATGTTGAGAGGAGCCACAGGTCCTGAGGGATGCTGGCCCGATTTGATATGTGAAATAGGCATCCCAGTTAAATATTTGTCCACCAGTTTCTTTGCTGACAGTTTACCCTTACATTTCTGTGGTGATGGGAAACCAGGGTAAGCCCCCTTTGACGAACAAACACCCGGGAGCCAGCACAGCCTTTCTAGAGAATGTGTTTAGATCTTACCAACAGATTTTCTTATTGTCAGGAGCAACATTTGGCAGAGAGCCAGAGTAACCTGATCAGATCAGACCAGCTTAAGCTAGAAATAGTCACATTTCTGAATTTACTTTATAAAATCTAACACACACACCATTGCTAATCAAATGTATCTTTTTTCCTCTTCACAGATAGTTTGTACAGTCAGACAACTCATTCAGATTTCTGTTTTATCCTGTCTGACATGAGCCTCTTGTTTTCCCCACAGGTGTATTACAACACAGATGACAAACGAGAAGGGTAAGAGCAGTCCTTCATTCTAAGCACATAATGTTTGTTTGTGGGGTGGCAATGCACCTTCCCAGCCTGGGCCGCCCTGGGCAGGAGATGGGACCTTCCCGTGTGCTGTGACCTAGAATGGAGAGAGGGGCAACAGGTGGTCACCTTTTCCTGCAAGCCCATCTTCTGTGCCTTCCCTTTCTCCCTGTGATCTGCCTTTGACTAAATGGTAATTTTGCAAATGTGGCCCATCCCTTCTAGTGCACTGTTTGTTGAAATCTTTCTGATAGCTCTTGCTTCCCATCGTTTCATCTCAGCACAAGATCTGGTTGAGAGTGTAAAAGCCTTTCCTGCTTTCAAAGCTGCCCGAGACACAAACAGCTCCTGAAGCCTTACTCAAGGTGTTGAATGGGGCCTGAGTAGATTGAGAACCTGTTCACTGCCCTGTGGGTTTGGGGTAGGAAGTTGTCTTCTGTATCTTCCAGATGTGTCTCTCTGGCCCCATCTTTGCAGAGAATATATGCCCACCTATAAATGTTTAGGGGTAGCTAACTCTTCAGTGTAGTTTCTTTCCTTAACTCATTTTATATACTCAGAAGCTTGCAGGTATGAAAGGGCTGTTTTAAGGTCACGAGATGACTCTTCTCGGACACAGTAATGTTGGTAGCACATTCTCACGGGGTAGGTGTTGAGCTGCCTTCTATTTGAATATTGCCAGTGACGAATGCTCTCTGCATATGAGGAAGCTCATTATATTATTTCTAAGAGCTGGGTGGTTTCAGCTTTTAGAGTTTAAAGGAGGAAAACTGTACTTTGGCTTATTCTTTTGGAACAACATAGGGCAGAGGCAGTGGCAGATGCCAGAGCTGTTCCTCTGTGGCCTCTACCAGTTAGAGAATGTCATTTAGGCTTCCAGTCTCTTGAATGACACTGCCTATGTTTAGTATGATCTTCTCTGGTTAATTAATTCTTTTTGGAAACATCCTGACAAACATACCCAAGAGTGTGTTTTACAAATCTTCTTAGGGTCTCTCATTTCATATTGGTTAACAGTTGAGATTATCATAGCACGTTCTCTCTGATAACAGTGTTCAACTTCTGTCCATTCACTCCTGCTCTGTTCTCTGGATAAGCCTTTTCCACCCTCAACATTCAAACTTCTATTCTTCCCTGAAACTGTTCTTAGTTAAAATATAATTTTATCTTTTAATATCTTAATTTCTCTCATGGGAGACTACTAAATTTATACAACAACAGCAAAAAAGGAGCATTTTGCCTCTGTGTAGGTTTGTGTACCAGTTGCATGCCTATTGCCCATGAAGGCCAGAAAATGGCATTGAATCCCTGGAACTGGAGTTACAGATGATTATGAACTGTGCTATGGATGCTGGAAATTAAACCCAGGTCCTCTGGAAGAGCAGCCAGTGCTTTTAACCTCATAGTTCTCCAGCCTGACCACTAAGTTGGTTTTGTTTTCTTTTTATTTGCTTTTGTTTTCTGAATACATGTGTTTAGAACCTCCTGAATTGCAGATTATGTTGGGAACTCTCTTATAATCCAAAGGCTATATTTTTCTCTTAAAGCAGGCTAAAACCACATTCATTCCTTAATATATATTTTATGCTTATTGTTTGCATTAGTTGTGTATACCTAACATCCCAAGATAAATTTCCTACAAACCATAGTCAAACTTTCCCATTCCTATGTAAAACACTTCATAATTGGTGAAGGAAGTATAGCTGATATCGCTGGCTTTATTCCTGAAGCAGAAGTTTTCAAGTGACAGACCAAGGGCCAGATCTTCTTTTGGTGGGGGTGGGGGTGGGCAGGGTCTCAGTCTGTAGCCCTAGCTGCCTGGAACACACCATGTAGGCCAGGCTGGCCTTGAGCTCACAGAGATCTTCCTCCTGAGTGCTGGGATTAAAGGTGTGTATGCCACACAGCCTCAATCACCCATTTTGAATGGTCTACAGACTAAGATGGTTTCAATAGTTTAAAAACCTCCAGTGAAGACTGGCATTACATGATCAGTGATATGAAGTACACCCGAGCCTCTGCAAGGAATGTTTTTCTGGAACACAGCTGTATTAGTTCCTTCATGTGTTCTCTATGGTTTCTTTGGTGATACAGCAGCAGAATTACAGTAAGAATCTGAAAAACCTTTGCTGCTGGGCCCTTTTTAGACAAAGTTTGCCACCTTCCGTCTCAGAGGAAGACACTCTCAAAGGAATTAAATTAAATAACCCCCAGGCTGCTTAGGACTGGAACTTGTCCAGGACCAAATCTCTAAAATCAGTTGTAAATCCTTTAAGTATTGATTAGAAAGACAAGCATAGTGGCTCATGCCTCTAGTCCCAGAAATCAGGGATCTGAGGCAGGAGGATCAAACGTTTTGGCTAGCCCAGTCTGTCTAGAAAATAAAAACTCCCATTTCAAAAACAGAAATGGGTAGTTTGTTCTTTTTATCTTGGGACAGAAATAATCAAATTTCAGTTGGTTGGAACAAACAAGTGATTAGACCTATGAATTCTAATCTTTAAATCACATATTTTATAAAGAGACAGCATGGCGTCATGAAAAGAATGTTGGCTTGAGCTCAGGAAGCCAAGCCCATCCTCTGGACTGTTGTTTATCCACATGAAGCCTCATCCAGCCTAACCTTCCTGTCCCTAACCTCCATGTCCTCAGGTCTATACTGAGGGTGCTGTAGAAGGCTCTCTCTCTTACATCCCCAGCATTTGGCATTTTGCTTAGTGGTATTCCTGAGATAAAGTTCACAGGGAGTGTTATAAAGGGGAACTTTAGGAGAGTGTGAAGTGATTGTGCAGACCCATCAGCCTGTCTTTTGCAAGCTAAGTGGCCAGTGACCTACCTGTAACTCCACTGGTCTCTCCATAAGAATTGCCTGTGTTGTTGCGTAGTCATCTATTCCAAGGACAGCCATGTCCTGTACTTCCATACATCTATGGTTGAGCAATGTGGGCAGGTTAGTGCCTCTGTGTTAATGCATGCTGGGTCCTTGGCTATTGCTATATGTTAAAGTAATAGCACTCCCTGGATACCTTGGCTAGGTTCTGAATGCTTTTATGTGTATTCTTTTCATAATAGGAAATCTGGGAGATTTCCTATTATCTCCCAGATTTCCTATTATCTGCCATTAACAGTGAGGAAAAAGGCCTTGAGAAATTTGGAAACTTCTTCAAAGCTGTCTAGCTGGTACATGATAGAAGCACAGGTTGAGCCAGTGCCTACCCATAATTCCCAGCACTCACCAATGTGCCTCCATTGCCCCGTTTCCTCAATTCTAGACCCATGCATGGCTGAGGGGAAGGCACAGGGGTGGGGGCTGGGCATATCCTATTGTGTAAGCTTTCTGGTCTTTACCAAGGTCTAACCTTGTTTCATCTCATGAGCTCTCCTGGCAGGGCAGACAGATCTCAGAGCTCTGAGGACACCGTGTGTGCTCATCTAGCCCTGAGGAGGTACTAACATCAGTGGCATTGTCACAGCAGCCATCAGGACGATGGATCAGGCCAAGCTTGTGATTTTGAGTTAGCTTCACTGTTTGCAGTAGTTAAAGAGGCTGGAGAATAACCCGCAGAGCGTGTCTGTGCCTTGTGCTCTCGAGAAGTTTCACCATAAGTCCTGGTAGCTTTGTAGCCCTCTCCATCCTTGCTCTTGTATCAGACCTAACATTTCTCAGGATTTTTTGGATGAATCTTAATATTGTTTGTTGCTTCCAAGGGTCTTGTTTTCCTTGTGATTAACCCCACAAGCCTATGGCTGAGTATGCTGCTGGCCCTGGGTTTTTCTAACTGATGGCCTCGTGATGGAGATGATGTCAGGGAAAGCTCTGCTCTGTTGCTCTCTGATCCTTTGAAAATGATTATATAGTGTCACTGAGCTGGGCACAAGAAGGCCTTCAGCCTGCATTCTTCTCATTAGAATGCGGGCAAGTCATAGCTGCCTTGTTTGGTTTTGCTTTGAAAAATAAATGAAACTACTGGATTCATAACATATAAAACTTACTGACTCCTACTGGGTTTATAGATTTGAAAGTGTTTGGCCTCCCAAGAGAAATGTGGTTTATCTGAGATACTATTTTAATGACAAAGCCTGCTGTGGCTTGGATTAAGTTGTTCTCAAAAGTCAACTGAACTGGAAAAAATATAAATGAATCTTACTTTGTGAAGCAGCTTGACTCACACAGCATGAGAAGGTATCTGATAACATTTCAGGCAATTTACCAGTTATTAACCTAATAGTGCCTGGCTGCTATGTGTATGGATTTTTTTTTAATCTTCTAGTTCTAAGTTCATGGTCACTAGTTCATGGTCACTACTATTACAGTTCTAAGTTCTTGGTCAGTTCCAAGAGGAGACAGTATCATGCCTGCTTTTATGACAAAGCAGCAAGGGCAAGGCAGCAGTGTTCCAAAAGTTCTTTACTGCCTTCAGGTGAGACCTGAGTCGTAGTTTTTTCCTTAGCTGTTTCTACTGTTTGACATAGAGGAAATAAAATAAGATGGCTCTTGATAGGCTATCCTCAAAAGCATCTCAGATTTCTTGGGTAGCTCTTTCATGAGATGGTTCCCTTGAAGGTGGCACATGCGAATAGCCTTTTTTCCTATTAGCTGAATCACAGTGTGGAAGGCTGATAACACATTTGAGCCTTCTGTCATTGTGGACACAAGGGCTAAGATTGTTCTTATTCAGCTGCCTCAGAGTGCTCGGGACGTAAGTGAGCAAGGCGGAGATGTGTGTTAAGAAACTCAGTTGGCTGATGCTCCCTTTGGAGGTAAATTAAGTACCGTTGGTTTTAGTGATATAAGCTTCCAACATGGATAGGAATGTTTTCAGACTGTCCCAGGTCGTGTGCATGTGCTTTTATAAGCTGGGTCCCTACCAACCCGACTTGGGAAGTGTTGAATGGCTCTCTGGTGGCAGGAAGCTCACTCAGGCAGGAGTCACAGTTTTGTGTTACCCGCAGGACTGGGGTTAATTACTGTGTCCATCTCCTATGTGAGACCAGGAGGTAGTGAGCTGTTTGCTCTGGGTGGAAAATCTAGTCTTCTCTGTTCTTGCCCTCAGCCTGTGATCATCAGCATCTTCATTGTCTTCATCTAGCACTTTGGTGGTGCTTCCCCTCAGTCCCCAACACTCATGGAATTCTCCCGGGAGCCTCCTGTAAATTTAGCATTTTTATTATTTTTTAAACCATGTGTGCATTGCATGTGGATATGTACACGTATGTGCAGGTGTTAGTGGAGGTCAGATGCATTGGATCCCTCGGAGCTGGAGGACAGAAAGCTTAGCCCCCTGCTATGGTGCTAGGAACCTAACTCTGGTCCTCTACAAGAGCAGTGTACAGCCTTTATTGCTGAACCACCTCCCCAGCCTCCTTTTAAATTGTATTAAAGTAATTAATTTTTATTTGCACATAATATTTGTACTTATTTATCTGGTGTGGTACGATCACTTGACAGTGTAAATAGTGTATACTGATCAATTTGGTGTAATTAATACTTCTAGTTCCTCAAATATTATCATTTCTAAGTCAACAGCCTCCTTTTAGGAGACTGAGGAGCAGGGAAGTTGAGCAACATGCCAAATTTGTACAGTAATAAACTACAAAGCAGGGATTTTAAATCCATCGAGGTGGTCTGACTGCTGAAGTCCTGTCCTAACCATTCTGCTAAGTGATTGCTAGACACTGCCTCATGGGCTAGTCTTCAGAGAAATGATCATTTTCTACAAGTCTGCATCTACGCCTGCGACTAAAGAATTGTAAATCTCCACTTTTCTGATTTCTCTTCTAATTCCCTTAGTCTGTCTGGAAAGCATAAGAACTTTGAAAGCAAATGCAGAACTGACTCCAGAGAGAATGTTCTGGTCTCAGTGGAGTGGGTTGAACCTTCACTGTGGCAACCAGGAAAGGGAGAACTGTAGGAAGCCAGGACAGTCTTCAAGAGAGGTCTGTTGAAGTGGCCTGTGTTGTCTCCTGTCGGGAGCTCACCGTGGATGTGAGAGGCTGCTGCAACTTGGGTGCCATCAGCTTTTCCGTGGTCCTGACCTTCTGAACAGAAAAGGAGAGGCAGGCTCAGCAACCTCCCTTTTGTGGCTGCATCTTTCTCCCTCAGTGGGGATGGTGGTGTAGAGCCTGCAGGGGAGGACAGGTTAGTACCCTGTGGTGTGACACTCTCTGATGTATTTAACCATTTCTGCCTGTCTTCTCCAGCAGCAGCGTCCTTGTTAAACGGATGTTCAGGCCCATGGAAGAGGAGTTTGGTCCGACACCGTCTAAGCAGATTAAAGAAGAAAACATAAAGCGAGGTATCTCTCCTTCCTGTGTGCCACTGGTGTGAAGGTTAGGGAGTGTCTTGTCAAGAACTCACTCCCTGAGACTGAACCATTCCCAATCCTGGTGGGCTTTCCCTCATATGGGAGGTTACAGGCTTTTCCATTACAGGCCTTGGAGGAACGGTTATGTGGCTCCCAACTCCTCCAGCAGGGAAATACATAGTTCAGAGGACATTGGCTCTGTGAGTGCGTCTCATGAACCAGTGATTCAGAGATATTCAATAGATAAAACAATTAACAACAAAAGGTTGGGCACGGCCATATGAGATGGTGGCTCCCAGTTCACCATCACTTGTTTTCACCTCCATTCCTTGGTGTCTTTTCCTCCCTGACTTTACTTAGGAATAGGGCAGAGTCATAGGGAAACCAGGAGTCACACTGGTGTGTGGAATTATATTTACAGCCTGGTAGCTGGTCCAATAACTATTTTTCAAAGCTTGTGAAACTGCCACCAAAATTGCCACTACAAATTGTATTGGCCTATAAGTAAAAGTTAAGGTATGGCTTCTGAAACTTTGAATTCAGACACAGAGGGCGCTGTAACCTACCAGCGGTAAAAACCACCTCCACGCTACCTCCAAGAGCTTCTCTTTGGAGAAGGATGGAGACATCACTGGGCCCTTGCTCTTAGCAGTCGCTCAAGAAGAATGGTGACAGTTAACAGCAAAGCCATCGTTACAGGTTGTTTTTCCTTTGCAGCCACTTGTCAGGGTAACTGGGTCAGAGTCATTTTGGGGCTCCACAAGAGGCTGCCTGCCTTTGGCTGTGTGATGTCTGGGATGTTCAGTGCTGGTTCCTGTTGTGGTTGGCAGGATTGTTGCCATTGGTACACCCCAGAATAAATCTAATGAAAACTGGCTCTGTGGGCAAGCCCTCTAACGGTCTGGAGCCCAGTATGGCCTCTAGGCTAGCTGTCAGCAAGCCTGACAGGGGAAGGCTGAGACTGCCCCACCTGCTCAACAAAACAGAACAAAATGAAGCACCTGAGCTCTTACCAGCCACCCCTGAGCAACAGGAAAAGCAATGGTTCAAGCTGAGGCTATTTATTAGTAGTGCTAATTTTAATAGAATGTAATCTCTCTAGGGTCATCCTGATGGAAGTTGCTCTTTCCCTCTCTTTCTGTTGTTGAGAGCTTCAAGAAGTTACAGAATTTCCACCAAGTAATAGCTACCAGTATGTCTTCCTCTTGAGTTTACTCTTCCTTATCTGGATGTAGCCAGGGTCCGCATTCTAAGTATTTTTCTCACACTGTTCACATTGCCTCCTTTTCTGATAGCCTTTGGGTTCTAGGCAGCTTAACTGACATGGAAGTGATGCAGGATTGCTTCAAGGGACTAAAGTTGTAAACTTGTAGGAAATGCAGTCAGTCTGCATATTTACTCGGCACTTCTGTTTTGATGTTTGATAAAGAAGGCACCCGTGCCCAAGTCTGCCTCTCTCCTTCCTCTGCCTCTCCTCCCGTTACCACAGTCACCGCAATCTAGCTGAACATTCACAGGCCACAGAAGGGAGTTTGGGCAGAACCCCTGTCAATGTGGCCTTTATATGCACAGCTTTAAGAAAGCCTTTGGGACGGAGGGGGAGGGGAGACATGGAGTTTGGATTTGGCTGATTTCATTTCCCAGTCCTGCCTTTGTTTTTCTGCCGATGGTGATGGTATCTAGGTGGATTTAAGATGATAGTTGAGATGTAGGCTCACCAGTGTTTTGCTGTTATTGTTTTTGCCTGGGGCAGTTTTCCCTAGTGTGGACAGATGAGGGGTTTCAGCTTTTTCTTCCCTTGGGTGGGAAGTTATGCTGCTGCCAGAGGATAAAAAGAGTAGCCCTCTGGAATGCCGGACTGCACCTGAATGACAGTGGCCAGTTTTTTGTTTGTTTGTTTGTTTGTTTGTTTTGTTTTTGTTTTCTGGAAGCTGCCCTTTCAGCATGATTGCTGGAGTGGTGGGCACAGGAGGAGGGCTCAGTGGTCAGGGGAAGCAGAAGCAAGGGTGACCATGTTTGTGGGACCCCACAGGTGCATCTTAGCCTCCCGAGGTCCATTTACATTGCTGAGATCGGCAGTGCCTGCCCATCTTAGCCTGCACACTCCCCAGTTCAGAGCTCTTACAGAGAAGTGAAAGGAAAAGCTATGCCCTCGCTGGAGGGCACAGGGGCCACACCTACTTCCTGGTTGCTTCTGTAGGTTGAAGACTGAGCCTCTCTGTGTGCTGGGCCTAGATGAAGCCTACCACATGGACCTTATTTCCCAGAACTGGCAGCAGGCACCTATGTGCTGGATGCTAGTGTCCTACTTCACAGATTATCCAGACAGGGAAAGATTAAGTCATTAGGGTCACAGCAGGGGCTGAGCTGGACTTGCACCCAAATCTGTGATTCTCTGCATCCTAAGTTCTTCCTGGACTGTCCTAGGTGCTACCCTGGTACCCTTCCAAGCCTGTGCAGGAGAATGTCTGCCTGACCTTCTCTTCTCCTGGTGTCATTCCTTTTTAGATTTGGTGCTTCTATGCTCTTCACAACTCAGAGATACTTGAGTATCTTAGCCTTCTCCCTCACCTCACCATGGTAGGAGCTGTCTGGAAAGCATCCTCTTTTTGGCTCTTTCTTTATGACTCTCACAATGGTGTCTAGGTCATCTGGTACCTGCCTGTCTCTCCTAATGGACCATAAACTCCCTAAAGGCAGAGAATGGGGTCTATTAGCTCTCTGCCTCAACCTCAGCTCTTGGTATATACAGCCTATGGCACCCAGGAGCCTTCAGTGGTATTCACTGAATGAGCACAGGGAACAGTAGTCATGAGGAGACTGTGTGCCTTTCTTGAGAAACTAAAGTGTGGATCTAGGTGTCAGAGCTGGTACATCCCAGTAGTCATTGGCCTTTTGGCAGAGCAGGTGGTGTCAGCTTGAGACTCCCATGTGACAGGAGTCACGCTGGCTGTCCCCTTCTCTTGCAGTGCTTTTGTATGTGCGGAAGGAGAGTGATGACGTGTTCGACGCCCTGATGCTGAGATCGCCCACAGTGAAGGGCCTGATGGAAGCGGTAAGCCACAGCCCCCTCAGCCTCCAGAGTCCCTGCCCTGCCACCTGGGCAGAACTTAGGTGGCTCCAGAATCAGAAAGAAAGTGAAGAGTCGAGTTCTTTGTAAATATCCATGTCTGTGTCAGCCTATCAGCGTGTTAAGACAGACTTTTGGAATAACAGCCAAATTCCTATTGGTTCCAGACTAATCATCCCAGTCAGATACTTTGGAGGAAGGATAACATGGGGCTTTTGTTTATCTGTTTTAATAAAACCAAATTAGGTGCATATAGTGTACAAATAAACACAAACCAAAAAAATGTATGGTGCCTTGTTGGCTTGGGTAGCGTATTCCAAAGTGGAGAGAGGACATGTTGGTTATGGGGAAAGATCTGCTGCAGAACTGCAGTGGTTTGAGATGATTCTCCCCTTCTCTCCGCTGCCCTAGGCCAGGGTTAGCAGCACGACCTAGGGAAAGCTGTGTTTTATTCACACGCTGTTCACCTAGCTTTGACTGTGCCTCAGTATGAGCAGTTTCAGAGACAGCTGTGCAGTAGGGGATAGGCTGTGGCAGTGATGGGGACCAGCACTGCCTCTCACCTCTCCTGGGGGCTGCTGGTCTGAGAAATGCATCGGATGGGATATTTGGGCTTATGGCTGAACACTGCAGTACGTGAGGAAGTTCCTATGTGTAGACCACACAACACAGTGGCCTGAGATCACTTTCATTTGTACTTTTCCCTGGTGTGTGTCCATGCTAGAACATGCTACAAACCAGCGCTTCCTTCTCTTTACTGGCAGAGTAATCATTCACTGTATGAACACAACATACTTCATTTTTTTTCATTCATTCAGCTGACAGGTCCATGTGCTTTTCCTTCTTGGGGTGCTCCTGAGAATGCCCTGCTGTGAATGCTCATGGGCTACTTTCTGTTTGGACATCTGTTTCCAATTCTTTAGGAGTATATACAGAGTAAAACTGGCAGGAAGACACAAAATGCCCTCTATTACACGATTCAATTTATCAGTAATGTCCAGAATCAATGACTTCTGGGAGAGAGAAAGCAGGCAAGTTTGCCATGGGTTGGGGAGCAGAAGGAAGATCTACACTAGTGCATTTCCTGTGGAAGTGATGAGAATGTTTTGGAACTTGAGAGAACAGCTGTGTGATATTGTGAATGTATTGTGAGTGTCTATCTACAGTTCTGAGTAGTAATCAAAAAAAATTAGAAGAATGTGGCCACGGTGGGTTTCATACTGCTCCCACTCTGGCATTTCATGACCCTGGTCATTCTGAGCAGAGCAACACTGTCACTCTCCAGAAAGCGCAGGAGGAGGCTTGGCAGCTTTTTATTTGTCGTGACTTGTGGGGACTATTGATTTCTATTCTACTCAGAGCAGAAACAAATCCAGAAGCAAATGCAAGAAAGACTATGGAACTTCTAATGAACTATGATTTTTGTTGTTTGTTTTGTTTTGAGACAGGGTCTTACTGTGTAGCCCCAGCTGACCTGCAATTCACTGACTGTATAAGCAAGGCTGGCCTATATAATTCAGAGATCCACCTGCTTCTGCCCCGGTAGTGCCAGGACTAAAGGCTGTGTCACCACCATCATGGGCTCTGAATTTTAAACTGATTAGAAAGAACAGATACTACAAAAGCCCTAGAAGGGATGGACCAAGATTTTTTTTAATGACCTTGAAATTGCTGAAGGATGGATAAATGGTCTACAAAATAATGTAAAATAGTCAGATTTCTCTGAACATCATTGTCCACTTCCATACCTTAGTCTGGTTTTTAAGAGCAGATAAAATAATTGTTTATAGGAGTATCTAGAGGTTATTTCAATGCACATTCTTAGTCCTTCCTGCTGAAGAGGCAATGTTGCTGAAGATTCAGGCTGACCTGGATTCTTGCCTCACCTTTCTGAGCACAGGGATTATGGGACTGTAAGCATATACCACGAGGCCTTGTAGGAATCCATATTTAACCAACTCCTAGAACAGCCTGAGGGATGGATACCACAGATCTAGAACAGGTTTGAACTGCTGTGCTATGCTGGGATCCTGCTTTGGTCCTTGGTGTTTTTTTTCCTTCTGTAACCTCTGTCTACTTTCATAAGTACCCTGAAGATGTGTTCACACTGGACCACTGTGGAACAAAAGGTCACTTCACCTACTCAACAGCAACTTTTCTAACTTTTCAGCCTCCCTTCAACTCCTGTGTTGTTTTGGTAGATGGTAAATGGGGGTGAGGCAGGGGAATGGGTAGAGAGATCTGCAAGCCTTGGAAACTTCAGGTTCCCTCCATGGCTTTAGTCATAGTCTTCAGGCAATTCTGGCTTCATCTTCCTTTCAACTTGGAACAAAAAAGTTTCCTTAACGTTTAACACAAACTACCTGCTTGCTTCTGGAGTGTTACAAGTGGGAAAGGTGGTCAAGAAGAGCCTTTTCAGGGTCCACAAGTGGGCTGGTAGTGATCTACAAACCAAGTTCATCGACCTTAGGGGTGTCAAGACCACAGGCTCTGTCGAAGGGGACCATCAGCGTGTGATGGAGATGGTGTCTTTTGAAGAACACTAGAGCTTACTAATGTAGTTCTCTTTTTAAAAATGATTTATTTGTTTTATGTGCATTGGTGTTTTGCCTGTATATATGTCTGTGTAAGTGTGTCAAGTCACTTGGAGCTGGATTACAGTCAGTTGTAAACTGCCATGTGGGTGTTGGGAATTGAACTCAGGTCCTCTGGAAGAACAGGCAGTGCTCTTAACCACTGAGCCATTTCTCCAGCTAATGTAATTCTATCCTGAGTTGATTTGTGTCTCTGTGTGAGGTAGGACAACTGACTGGAATGTGGATCCGCCGAGAACCAGGATATTTTATTATACTCACATTTACCAGTACATGTTTGTATGTTATAATAAATATGTACATGGGTATATAATATGCATGTGTAATGTATGTGTATTCCTATATATTGTAATATGTGTGCATAAAATGAATACATAAATTTATACATCATCTCTCCATATCTAGAATTTGTTTCACAACTTTCCATAATACTAAACTTCATGAGTACTCAAGTCCATGTATTTTATATAAAATAGCATATTCCTACGCAACTTCGGCAATCCTCCATCTGCTTTAAACCATCCCTAGTTACACTACCTGATGAATGTAAAAGCTATGTAGATAGCATTGTTTAAGAAGTAATGGCAAAAAATGTCTATACATATTCAGCACAAGCACAATTTTTATAAAATACTTTTGATCTTTAGTCACTTAACCCTGTGGGTGCTGCCTGCAGTTATCGAGGGCAGACTGTATAGATGTCCGTATTGTTAGTGGCATAAATATGGGTGATATGTGCTTGTGTGAAATGAATCCACATATGTAAATGTGTCAAGAGTACAGTAGAGTGGTCAGTATTCCCTGTCTTCAGCCATGACTCTGTTACTTGGATATATGTTCCCTTTTACTTATTTTATTGCAGTTTTGTCATTAGCATACAAGACATTAGATTAAAACATTTTTGAATGAAGTGAGTTTTAGTACACTCTCCTCCCTCAGTCTTCCGACCTCTTGTCCCCAACCTCTGGCAACCTCCTTCAGTCTCTTTTCTTCTTTCATGTCATACGTTTTTTCTGGTTTTGTTTTTAAAGTAGTCTTTTACTTTTTAAAAAAAGAAAATAATTATTGACAGTGATGAAATGTGACTCTGTCACCTAAAAAAAATACAACTGTGTTTCCACCCTTCCTTCAGGTGTGAACTGGTATTTGAATCAGAAGGTACCATATCAGACAGATTCATGAACAGTTCCGAGGTGGTGACTTTCTGTAGCCCACATGGATGTCCTACAGCCTGTGAGCCAGGCCACATGATGGGTGCAGTAGCTCGGTTAGCTAGAAGGTGGTATGCTCACTTTAAAAAAATTGGTGTTTGTGTGTATGTGTGTGCACATGTGTTTTCATCAGTGAGCATGGGCTGTGTCATGTGTGGAGGTCAGAGGACAACACTGAGGTCACTTCAGCTTCCCCCTGATTGAGACAGGCTCAGTCTCTGCTGTAGCACCTGCTGCAAGTCCATGGGAGCTCGGCCATTGCAGGTGTGCACTGCAGCATCTGGCTAAACGTGCAGTTTGGACATCCAGACTCAGGTCCCCATGCTGTGTGGCAGGCACTTTAACCACTTAACCACTGAGGTGTGTGGGCTTGCTGTTTCTTGAGACTGTTTCAGAGCTTGCCTGGCTCTTACCACAAGCATACACAGCAGCAAGCAAAAGATCATACCTCCTAACTGTGCTACTTCCTGTGGGCCAAGCATTCATACACACTAGTCTAGGGGGGCCATTCCTGAAACCACCACATAGTAACCTTATGAAGAGTGAACTTTGACCACAGAACCTCGGAGCTTGTTCTGGAGGTCAGTGAAGCCACTCAGACCTCAGGGCTCTTGCACATGCTGTCCCCTCTGCCAGGATGCTCTTCTTTCATATCACGATGTTGGGGCTGCTCACCCCCAGCTCGTGGGGCCTGTCAGACCACTCACATAAATAACACCTCTTCTCTGTGTGCCTCCACCTGCTTTATTTTATTTCAACCTGGTGTCTTGATCAGTTTTTATTGTCAACTTGACATGACCTAGAGTCACCTAGGACAAGGGACCCTCAGTTGAAGAATTGCCTGAGACAGACTGGCTTTTGGCCATTTCTGTGAAAAATTGTCTTGACTGATGAATGATATGGGAAGACCCAGCCTGCTGAGTCAGCACTGTCTCTAGACGGCTGAGCAAGAGCCAGTCAGAAAACCAGTAAGCAGCTTTCCTTTCTGCCTTTCTGCTTTACTTCCTGCTTGAGTTTTTTAGCTTCTCAGTAACAGACTGGTATTTGAGGTATAAGAGGAAATAAACTTTGTCCTCAAGTTGCTGATGGTCAGACTGTTTTGCTACTGCAAGAGGAAAGAAGCCAGACCACCTGGCATACCTAATATTGGTTGGGTGTTCCTTCCTTCTTTTCTCCAGTAGAATATGCAGTCCCGAGGGGTTTGTCTCTTGCTGTCAGTTGCATATCCTCAGGCCTTGGGCACAATGTTTGTTGCAAATGTTTGCTATTCGCAGAGTATGTCCCACCATGCTGAGTGCTACAGGCTCCTTTTAATTATTGTCATACTCCTATGAACATGGCATGGAAATAGCATCATCACCATTTTACAGATAGGGAAAATGAGGCTGGAAGACATAGGTGCCTCTTTTACCAAGCTCTACCCCAAATGGTGGCACCACCCTAAGCTCTCCATCAACTCAAGTCTAGGTAGGCAGATGTCCATATGTTTACATAAAAGAAGAATAAACAATGCCAGTCACACAAAGAGTAAAGGGAAAGCAAGAATCGATAATAAGCATCTGGGAAAGAGGCGGGATAGACAGTTGATTGATCAGCCCTTTGCCAAGTACATGCTTTGGAGAGTGGAGAGCCTAATTACTGAAAAGAGGAGCCAGGAATCGATTCCTTTTTCTTTTAGAAAAAAGGGTGACTGAACAGACATGAGACTACTGCTGTTGAGTAAGCAAACTTTTTCACTTGAAAATTAAAAAGAAATTGCAAGTGACACTAACCAAAGCCAAATCTTAGAAGGCAACTGAGTGAGAATAATTAGGTGAAAATACTGGGGACTCCATCCTCCCCCTACCCCTACCCCCAGCACACGTACACATGCAGCAAGCACTATGCACAGAAAGGAATGCTATCCAGGGCTTCCTACTTTTTTGTGCCATGGGTGCCTTTTGCAATTTCAAATCCATTGACTCTTTGAGAGTGCTTTTAAGTATCTAAACTAAAACAGAATTACAAAGAAAAGCAATGGCATTATGAAAGGCAGTCACCAAGATGGTAGAAAGTGTCTGTGATGTAGGATAGTGCATCAGATATGATGTAGGGATAAGATGAGTAGCACCCAGTGCGGTGGGTGAGTGCAGCCCATACTGTGAAATGCATACAGAAATTTTTAAAGATTCATTATTTTGTGTGTATGTCTGTGCACATCTGTCCCTACTGATGAGGAAGTAGTGAACATCCTTGTGGAAATAGAACCCGAGTCCTTTGCAAGAAGAACAAGTGCTCTTGGCCGCTGAGCCAGCTTTCCACCCTGCAGGCCGAATGCTAATGCACCACAAAATATCCGTGATCCACACCACCAAAAAACAAGCTAGTTGCTGTGTGGGAAAGGCATAGAAAGGTTCTGGTTTGAGGCTAATTTAAGTATGGGTGTATGTATGTTGTCCTATCCGAGTTCTGTGCATCGTCTTGCTGTGGCTCTGGCCAGCTATGCTGAGGAAGTAATCAGGAAATAATGTGGAAGCAGGCTGCTCTCAAGGAGTTTCTGAGAACTAGTTCTGTTCACTGAGTGGTTCTAGATCCCCAGGGAATGAGTAAGGAAGTGAGGTCACTCTTGAGAGCCTTGCCATTTCAGCAAGAACTGAATTCAGTTCAGAGCTCAAAAGACAGAGCTAGCTCACCATACCGGGTTCCTCTCTCTCTCCCTCCTCCCTCTCCCTTCTTCCATCTCTTTCAGGGTCTCATGTGTCCCAGGCTGCCTTCAAAACTTGCTATGCAGGGGAGGTTGACCTTGAACATATGCTCCACCTGCAGTGCTGAGATTGTACAGATACCCTTCACACCCAGTTTATGTGGTCTTGGGGCTCAAACCTAGCCTTGTGTATACTAGGAAAGCACTCTTATCAACCTGTCTAAAATGGAAGTGGCTCCCTTTTATTTGCATATGCAAATAGGACACCAAGGGGCTTGCTAAATAGTGTAGGGGCCTCAATGGGAGGAAGAGAGAAGAGAGTAGAGGCAATGTAAAGTATTCCTGAGAGGCTTAACATTTTTTATTAACTTCTCAACTTTTTATTTCTCATTTTATTGAATTATGGTTCAATTGTCTTTGTTACACATTATATGACAGAGTATCTTTGGGAAATTCAGTATGTATGTGTATATGCATTTACTATTATATAAACTAGACCAACCGTATCATTGTAATTTATCTGCTAAATTTCTCCAATTCTGAATTAAGTCTTCCACCATGCGTGTGTGTTTTTGAGACTTCCTGTGTCCATTCATTTCCCTTAGCTTTTGCCTCTCCAGCTGCTACTCATCTGCTTCTCATTTTATCTGCCTATTTGTTTGTTTACATTTTCTGCAAACAGGCCCTTCTAACACAAGGCCTGTTTTCTTTGCTGCCTCCAGGCTCTTGTGAGAAATGTTGCCTTTTCTATTTATTTGCACGTTCATGTGGAAGTCAGTAAACAACTTGCAAGAGTCAAGGTTCTTGCCTTCCACCTTGTGTTTCTGGAGTTGAGCTCACCTGGCCAGCCTTGGTGGTGAGGGCCTTTACCCACTGAGCCATCCCACTGGCCAACAAGTGTGTTGTTTTGTTTTGTTAACTTTTGTTCATTGGGCCTTATTGTGGCTGTGGGGAAACCTCATCAGGACCACCAGTGATGTGCCCCACGCAGGCAAGAGGATACTTGTCTAGTCTGTCTTTATCACCCTGCCTCTCTGTCTTGCTTCTGAGTGTACATATGGTGAAGAGGTCTTTCTGCCCTGTGGTAGGGATGGAAAGGCAGGAACCTAGGGTTCTCTGGAACAAACTTTTCTCAGGATCTCAGCTCTCCCCTAGGGTTCTGCAGCCCTTTTCTAGCCTGTGCTGCACTTCCTAAGTCTGGGTCCCAACCTTACCTGTGAGCCACTAGCGAGGGGATGGCACATAGTTGGAGTAGATCTTTCTCGAATACATCTTGCCACTTTGTACTTACAAAAATGACACAATCATAAAAATAAGCACTGTGGAATTATACAAAGTAAAAGGGAGCTTGAATCTGACCATTTATCAATGTAGCTATCATTAATAGATTGCTATGTCATTTAAATATTTTATATACATTTAAATATATGTAAACATTAAAAATTCAGATAAGATTATACTATATTGACAAATTTTCACTTATTTTCCCCTCTAATATGCTAGCAATTTTTAAAGTGTAAGTGAAGAAAATGTCAAGATATTTAATGCATATTTGTTATGACTTTCCTCTGTTATGAACAGGTATGTTCCAAACATGTTTGAGCATGAGAGTATTTCTGTATGTCCGATTACTAGACATGATGTCAATGGCTCATATTCACTTTTAAAAACTATGCTTCTGTCAAACTTCTTTTCCAGGAGGCTGAGGGTCACTATTCCTTATATAGAATCTGAACACTGCTGTTTCCTCATGCTCTGACCAACATTAGATTATGACTTCAGTTTTGTTTCGTTTTAGATTTTTTAGATTAATTTTTAATGTGTCATTTGTCTGCCGTGTGTGCAGGTACATATGGAGGCCAAAAGAGGGCATCAGATCCATCAGAGCTGTAAACCAAAAGCAGAAAATGTTTAAACCTGCTGGATCTCTCATTCCCTTCCTTCCCCCTGCCCCCCGCTTGGTTTTCCAAGACAGGATTTCTGTCCTGGACTCACTTTGTAGACCAGGCTGGCCTCCAACTCACAGATCCACCTGCCTCTGCCTTCCAGAGTGCTGGGATTATAGGGGTGTGCCATGGCACCTGGCTCATTTGCATTTTTGATAGTTAAATTAAAAGTACTATCCTATCATTATTTTCATTTGAAATTTTTAAGTAAAAGTTCAGTGCAGTTTTCATATGCTTATTGCCTGATTATATTCTTCTTGTATATAATTTTTCTGTTTTTTTTTTTCTTTCTTCTCTGCCCTGTTCCCCATCGAGTTCTTTTTAACGAAGCAGTTTGCTCTGTATATATTGTTTGTATTTTAAAATGCTTCCGAGCATATTATTTTTCTTTGTGGTATGTTTGAGCTACTGATATTTCAGAATTCCACAGTTATTACTATTCAGGCTTGTTTTGCCGGTGTCATGTCTCCCGGAAAAACTGTACTTAGGATGATGGCTATCTGAAGAATGAACTCATGTTTATCTTTTCCTGTGCTTTCATGGTCTCAGTGGTCTCATCTTTCATATATAAATCTTTTATCCACCTGAACTTTTTCTCTCACTACCTCTTGAGGTTGGTCTGGAGAGCACTCCATCGCTCATGCTGACCTCAGGGCTGGGCTCACAGGGGTGAACCACTGCAAGTGGCTCAGTTGAAATGTGTTTTGATGCATGGCTACCTATTTAATCCAACATTGTGAGTAGATGTTTTTTTTTTTTTCCAAGGGATTGGAAATGCCACTTTTATCAAGATTGTTTTGCTGAGTGATTTAAGATCTATCCAAAGGGAGAATCAAAATTGGGATGGCACTAGACATGGGCTCTGACACACTGCGAAGCATGAGCTGCATTTCTCTTCCTTCTAAGGGCAGAGGAAATAATGACTTGGTGAAACTAGTCAGGGCCATAGTTAGTGAGCTGTGACCCTGTGGCTGCTAACGTGGATTGGGGCTCCATTCACTTCTCTACGCCTTATTTTGTTAATCTATAAAGCCAGTGGCTTAGGCTGAATGGTCTCAGCAGTTAGTGCAGGGAAAGTGTTCATCATGAGATTTCCTGACGTGTCTCATTAGGGGACTGTGCTGTGCTCAGATGTGAGGTCTGAGCTGGAATGCTGTGCTTCCCAGTGTGTCCCTGCTCTCTGCTGACCACTTTCCTGTTATTCATGTTTCAGCTGTCTGAGAAGTATGGGCTGCCAGTGGAGAAAATCACAAAGCTTTATCAGAAGAGCAAAAATGGGTAAGAAAAAAGCTAACTCAGCTAGCTGCCCTGTCTGCAAGGTACATTTTTAATATAGCTTTACCTGTTGTCACATCCGTGGCCCACGATGCTAGCAGTTCAGGCAGGGAGACCCACAATGCATTTCTAACATGTCACCCGAGGTGCTTTCATCTACTGACATGGGCAGGAGTAGTCTAGAGGTGGTGGGACATCGGGGAAAATGACGTTGCAGAACTACATGTAGCTCTTCACATTGGCTTCTGAGTGACACAGTACGGACAAAAATTAGCTGAGGCTAAAGGAAATTATTTCAAGGTAATCATTAATGAAATCTCAAATGGGCGTCAGGCTGCTCGCCCACATGGTAAGGAACAGTGAACAGTTAGTCCTTCCTGGTTGGGTGGTGAGGAGCCTCTGGGTTCCCTGCTCCATTTCCTCCTCACAGGCTCACTGAGGAGGAATGAAGCCCAGGGCCTGCTTAAGTATTTGCCCCAGGTCTCACTTTCAGTAAACAGAAAGCATATTCAATGCCTGCAGGGCGGTGGGCCGCTTCAATGGCCTCAAGGATCAAGTGCTTCCCTCTCCTCTGCCCCTCTTAAGACCTTTCTAAGGCTTCCTCTTTGGGAGTAGGTACCATAAAACTCTTCTGGACCCTTTTCATAAAGAAAATATGACCTGGGTTCTCGGGCTTTCTGATTTTGCAGTCTTTGGCTGACGGAGCATCAAACTTGAACTCCTGTTAGACACTCGGTGAATGTGTGCTGCAGTTCTTTCCAAGATCAGTGCAGTAGGCTGGGGATACCACTTTGAGTGAAGCCTCAAGTCTTGCTGGCTAGAGAGCTTCAGTGTGGACAAACACACTGCTGATAGCACTGCCTTTCAGCACTGGGCCTGTGAAGGCCTATGCATAAGGCTTTTATCCCAACATCAGCCCACTAAGCGTGGGTGCCTTTTAATTCCATAAAAGAACAAACTGAAGGTATGGCAGCATCCCTGATGACACCACTATAAAGTGATTCAAGGAGTCATTCTTTCTCAAATGGAAATCTCTTTGGCTAACAAGAGTGAGACAGGCTCAGGCACTTCTCAGTCACAGATAGAGGTGCTGGAGGGACACTTTACTGGTTAAGAGCGTGTGTGGCTCTTCCACAGGACCCTGGTTTCATTCTCAGCACCTACATGGCATCTCACAACTACCTGCAATTCTAGTCCAGGGGATTAAATTGGTCTTCAGAACTCTGAGGGTACCATGCACAATGCACACATACCGTACACAGAGATGCATTCAGGCAAAACACTCAAATATAAGACAAAAACAAAATTTATATTAAAAAAATCACAGATAGACTCTGGAAGTTGGTTTTCTTGAAACCAAACCACCATGGAGTAGGCAGCCAGGAAGAGGTGAAGTAGCTTGGGGTGAGGCAAAGCCAGCTTTAGACCCAGCTCAGGCGTTCATTGGCTGGGTGAAGTTGGAGAGCCATTGACCTTACTGAGTTGTTTCTTACTTGCAAAGCGCTGCTGATAAAACTTGCCTTTATAGTTGCTGTAGAGTCATATGTAACTTTTACTGTACATGTGTGTTCAGCCAAGGGCAGTTGAGGTTTGTAATGAAAATACAGAGGGGCCTAAGAATGTGATTAGTCAGTAGCTTGAAGGCTGCTCTTGCATAAAGCCCTCTGTTCACTGGCTTTGTTTCTTACCCCACCCCATCTCACCCAATTTCGGCAGCATCCTGGTGAACATGGATGACAACATCATTGAACACTATTCAAATGAGGACACCTTCATCCTCAACATGGAGAGCATGGTGGAAGGCTTCAAGATCACGCTTATGGAGATCTGAGCACTGGGCCCAAGTCCCCTTGACAGGAGCTTCCGGTGCACTCCTTCCTGGGAGAGGTGGGCTCGCTGCCCTACAACCTGGAGACCCATCTCACCCATCTCTAGTGACTGTTACAAGACTGCTTGGAAGGGGGCAGGGCCCAAGGCCCACCAACAGACCAACAGTCAACTCTTCTACTTGCTTGGAGCTGAAGCCTGTATCCCTCGGCTAAGTTCTTTAAGCCTGTCAGGCCCTTATTTATTGTCCATTTTTTCCCCAAGAGCCTGGAGTCCAGGCCCTCCAGGACTCTACAAGTTAATGATAGCTCCACCTGAGACCTCCAGAGTTCCCCCTTCAAGGGAAACACAGCTAGTCCATTCATCTCGAAGAGCCTGGGGAACTGCGATACCTTTTTTCTTACCTCTCCACATTTCTTGAGTGGATGGACAAGATGAGCTGCTTCTTGGCACAGTCGTCATGGGTGGGGTAAAGAGGACACCCATTTTCTGGCCTGGAACCTTCAGGTTGCTCTGAGGAAGGTCATTTTGCTTAAATACCTCCAGGGGATCTCAGCAAATAGCCACTGGGCCTTGTTCAGGAAGACATTCCGCTACCATGTCAGTAATAAGGAGCACAAAGTATGATTGACAGCCATGTACATAATTTGTACCTAATATTGCAATAATATATTTTACCTGTGGTGTGTGGGCATGTTTACTGCCATTGCCCTGGAGGGGACATACTTGGAGACTCAGAGCATTCTGCTCTATCTGAGAGGAGGCTAGGAAAGAGGCCTTTAAGGTATCATGTGACTGGTGAATGCCAAGATGGACTCTCCACTGAGCCATGCTGAGGACTTGTTTCCCCAAATGGAGCCCTCTCCCCTCAGACATGACTCTCCCTTGAGGCCATCACATTTTGTCTCATGGTGATCTGTTGTCTAAGAGTGTCCTTTGAGCTGTTCAGGAAAGATCATGCTGTCAGCGCCTTCTTTAGCACTGGAGTGAGACACCTTGAAGCTTATGCAAAGTTTCCGCAAGGGTTTGCACTGGGGTCCTATCCCTGGGGCCTGCTGCAGAACTGCTTGGCTTACAAGGGATGGACACAGTAGTGGCTCATAGTTTACAAGCATGTCCTTCATCTCAAGTGGCCCCTTTGCGAAGCGAGCCAGCAGCTCAGCTGGGCTGTGACCAGCAGACATTGCTTCCTCTGGCTTCTGAAGATGGGAAGAGGTGAGGCTGTCCACCCTGGCTGTGGAAAGCGTGGGATTTCTGGAACTTCTGAGACTGGCTTTGAGAGGCACACTGGAGAGCTAAGGCTGTTTCCTCCTCTCCTGGCCCTTGGGAGGGCAAGAGAAAAAGGCTTTCCTGAACAGCATGCCCCATGGTGGGCCTCAGTTCTCTTTGAGAGGACAGGTTGGTAGTTTGGGGATTTTTTTGTTACACTGTGGGCTGAGCACTAGTTCGGATAGTCAGGCACATCCCACCCCAAAGCCTGGATAATGGGGCAGCTTCCATGGAAAGGTCCAAATTTGTCTATGAAGCACTTTGATGTCTTACCTGGAGGCTCTGTTCTCCAGCTCCTGCCTTCTTGCCCCACCTTCCCCTGAGAGCCCGAGCAGCCGAGGCTGACTCTAGCCTAGCTACCCAAAGCTGCAGAGGAATGGGCTGGAGAGTAGGTGCTATGACCAAGAGGATCCAAAGAATAGCAGGGGCACCTTTCTGAGAGCCCACTGGGCTCCGAATCCCTCTGTGTTGCCAAAGGTTTGTATCCTGGGCTCAGCTCTGCTTAGTCCTCTGCTCCACCCCACATCACTTGCTGAACCAGCAGCTTGGGGACCCTCTAGGGCACTAGCAGGGCTCTGATCTAAGGCAGACAAACTCAGTGTTGGAAATATATGCTCTATGCACTTCCCATGCTACAGCACTTGGGGTTAGCTCCAAACATGAATGGCAGACCTTAGGGTGGCTCAGGATTCCAGGGAGACAGATCTGTAGTGATCTGACAGGCTCCCAGCTCTTCTCTCCAGTTTCTGGAAAACTGACCATCTCCCCCGAGGCAGAGGACCAGCTGGAGATGGCTTTGCCTTTGTCCTGAGTCACTACAGTCCTTGTGGTAGCCAGAACAAGGGACATGAAGCCAGGACCACAAATAGGGGTACAGCGGCAGGTCCAGGAGTGTCTGTTGGTGGACTTCTCTGCATCCATCCCTCGCTGCATTAGCAGAGCTTTGCTGAGCATCATTTCCTGAACAAAAATAGCAAGATAGAAAAGCTTGTCTTTCCTTTGTCCCCGAATTAACCGCACCCAAACTTTTTTTTTTTTGTAATCCATAAAAGGTTGGGGAACACATGAAGCAGGTGTTTTCATTCTATGTCCCCACTGAAACTTCCTCAGTGTTTAGAAATTGGAACCAACAACAACAAAAATATACAATGGGCTGCCATCTTGAAATCAGTTCCTAAAAGACTAAGGCATGTCCCAAAGCAGAATCCTGGGAAGCATGAAATGAGTTAAAACATTTATTTTTCATGCAACAGGAAAAGAAGGTTTGTGCCAAATTCTAAGAATGGCCCTTTCTGAAAGACAAACAAGGGGAGACTGATTTGTATACAATCTACTCCCACATAAAAAAAAGAGTAAATGTAACTTAATAGTTTTGTAAATGGAAGAGGGGAATCTATAAACTATAAATATGTTATTTTATTTTTTGTACATTTTTAAGAAGAAAAAAATAAATATTCACAATATGAGTCAAACAGCTATGTCTGCTGCTTTCTGGGCAGTGGCTGCTGGTGTGGGGAAGAGTCACCAGCCTGGGGTCTTGGCTGTCCCTGCCCCTTCAGTCCTTCATACAGTGGAGACTTGCCTACCAGTGCTCTCCCTCCTCCTTACACCAGGCTTGCAAAAGAAGAGGGCCAAAGGGCAACAAGAGGCCTCCAGGGTGGCTGCCAGCACAGCTGCCCTTGACTGGCCTCTCAGGTGGGTTCTTTCCACTCCCTTCTCTCTGGCACTTTGTGGTTATTTCTGCTTCATTAGATCTGTGCCAACCGCTACGGAGAGGCTGAAACTGCACGGCTCCTACTTCAGTTCCGTCTCCACACTCTCTGACCCTTGAAAACCCATACTGGGGCTCCTGTGCTAGCCACCTCATTATGCAGCATTCACACTGCTCCAGCTGGTATCGTCAATGATCTCCAGGAGCAGCCATTCCAAGAGGCAGAATGCTAGCATTTTCTACAGCACCCTTCTCTAAGGCACAGTACTAAAATCTTGCCTCAAAAAAGCCTTCCCTGGCCTCACCCCCAATGGGATCCCTGCCCTTTGTGCTCAGATCAGTGCTAGGGAAAAACAGGCCTGGGGTGGATGGAGAGTGTTTATTATGGAAAGTTCTGGAAAGATCATGTAATTAGAAATGGGCCATGGTCTTTTTTTATTGCTACCCATGTCCTTCCTCATCTTTGGGTCTGATTGTTCTTCATACCTGCCTGAATGGGTCGTTTGGGGGGATGTGAGTGTTATCACATCTTCCTTTCCCTGTGGACATCAGTGAACTGTGCTTATCCCCTCCTCCCCCCTCCCCAAGCTCCCCAAACTGGGGGAGATTTTTGGTGACATATTCCATCTATTCCAAAGGGTTCTTCAGCTCTGTACTCCTAAGCAACCCTAAATGGGTCCATGGTTAATACTGGGAAGTCAAGAATTTGAGGAAAGACGGTGGGGGCCTCTGATGAGCCAGAGGCAGAGAAGAGAAATGTGAAAAGACACCAAGGGTGAGCACCACCCATGTTCATTGGGCATCAGTATCCATCACGTGGTACTTGGGAAAGAACATTTCCCATTCGCCATGAAGTGTTTATAGTGGTATTTGATCCTGAGTTAGGTATTCCCCTCCAGCCATCTCCTTTGCTAACAAGGCCTCTCTAGCTCACACATACACTTCCAAGCCTGCCACACTTATGCTGACTGGTGGCCCCATCAAGCACTCAGTATGAATCCAGCCAAATGATGAGATGTTGCTATTGAGGTTCAGCGAGAGGTCTGACTGGCCATTTGCCTGTCTTCCTGGAGGTGGTGTGTACTGGTGAGAATTTTTATTAGCATATACTAATTTAGATATTTACACACATGTATGATTTGGTCATTTTCATACCTCATTACTCTGGTTTGTTCCCCTTCCACTCTTGCTGATCCCTTCATTTTTCCTAACCAGGCTCCTTTCACATGTCTCCCACGTTTCCATGTGCACCGTGTGTGTGTGTGTGTGTGTGTGTGTGTGTGTGTGTGTGTGTGTAGACTCAATGAGTTTAGAGTTGCTTATGTGAGCATGGGGAGAAAGTTATTTAGAGCATGGGCATGGGCAACTTAGTATCACTGTTACACCAAGTTACACCCCTAAGGAAAATGTCTCCCCTTCCTCCTCAGGGAGGGGTGGAGTCTCTTCCCTGTCCCTACCCCCTACCCCAAACCCCACCCATGTTAAAATGTCCATGGGCCCAATCTTGGGCATAGGAGGGAATATTTAACTAAGTGGGGTTGGCAAGTCCAGCTGCATTGTACCTTAGAGTGTTTTTACTGTTTGTCACAGAGAAATGCTAAAATATCAAATATTCCCTGGAAATTCATAGAGCTAAGCCTTCCCATGGCCTGGGTGCTCCAAGCTGCCCCCTAGTTAGCTCCTGATGGTCACTATCTCTGCACCCGAGGAAGGTCTGGAACTATGCACCACACATTAACACTCAGTACAGAAAGTCCTAGGCAACAGGCATATTGATGCTACAAAAGTGGGGAAATGGTTGAGTTGTAGGTATACAGGCTCCTCAGGGCTCTGGCCACATTCCCATCATCACCTCATCATCACATGTTGTGTTTCAGATATTGCTTACACACAGAGACTAACTGTGGAGGAGGAAAAGAGTCTCCTCCACATCTGTACCCCAAAGGTCTAGCTGGCCTGTGAGGAGCCTATTGTACCTCCTAATCTAGGGAGCAAGTTAGTAGCTCTTGTTCATATAGCATTAGCCTTTGGGGCTGTAGTCAAGGCCAGTGATAGGAACAAGACGAGAAAAGCTTGATGTGATGGCTTTGGGGGAACATTTAGTTATCTCTCCCACTAAATCTCCAACAGAGTGGGAAGGGAAAGGATTATATTGCTGTTGTATTTTTAGTTTGGTTGGTTTTTGAGACAGGATTTCTTTGTGTACCCTTGGGTGTTCTAGAACTCACTACATAGACCAGCCTGGCCTTGAACTTACAGATCTGCCTGCTTTGCTTCCTGAGTGCTTCCCTGATCCTACTGAGGAGTTTTTCTGAGTTTTGCTTTGGTGCTTCATGTTTGGAGAAGCACAAAGTGGGAGGGAGTGAAGGCCAAGCTGAGAAGGAAGTAAGGAAGACACACATGGACCAGAACTGCTTTCAAACTCTTCCACCCTCAAACCTGAAAGACACAAGACACTGTCAGCTGAGGCAGCTTAGTAAGAAAAAAATCTCATGCTCCAGACAATGATATTAAATAATAAACATGCTTTAATGCCAGGCAAGAGCTATACAATCAACTGAGAATGGGACCACTTCACATAATATGACATATATATAATTAAATCCATTTCCAGAAAGTCCCGCTGGGGAGTACCACACCGCCCCTTCTCCATCCTGAGCGAGGTATGAACAGTCAAGCACTCTGAAACGTCCTCCAGTCCTGTGGACAGCACAGACTTCCTTTACTTGGAACAAAACAGGCTCTACCTCCACCAGAGGCCCCTGAACACAGCACAAACACTGCCTGGCCACAGGAGTGACAGATGTCTTCAGGCACTCGGCCCTCCTGATGCTGTGAAGTTCATTGGTCAAACATGCATGCATAAAATGACACCCAATGCCTTCCTGGGAGAGGTGGAGAAGAGGAGGAAACATACAGATAGGTCTGTTATGTCTGTGTGTCTAGCTGGTCTGGAGCTCTCCAGGCCTTCTGGGGACCACAGGGTTCATAACCTGTGCTCTTGAATTCTGAAGAGCTGGAGGCCACCTCTGGTTTCCATCCCAACTTGGGTTAATTTTGCTTTCCAAAAACAGACTTTATCATTTGGCTCACAGGATTTGGCAAGCCTTGCTACAAAAGGTAAGGAAATGACACTAGGAACTATTAAGATTACAAAATCTAGGTCACAAAATTTCAACCTATGGAGACACCATTAAAGTTTGAACTTCTGCCAGTTAAGAGTATCGCCATGGGGGGGGGGGGGACCTTCGGCCAGCAAGAATTGCCTGGGCATCATTTCTTATAGCTGTGTTTAACTTTTTGCAGCTTTGTTCTACAGGACGTGGCTACAGGCAGCAGAGACCTTCCTGACTCCTCTTAGGCAGGCTCTGCCACTAACATCCTTGAGTGTCTGGGCCTTGTTGATGCCACTGTGTGTGAGGCTTTGGTTGCCTGTAGCCAGAAGTTTTTGCTTCCAACCCTTATTTCAAAGTAGTGTATATGAGGTGACCAGCCCAAGCAACAACTCAGCTTTGCTAGATTCAAATAACACGGTGAAAGGGAGTGCTGTTGGGACCCACGGTGGCCTCAGACACTGCAGGCTCCTTAGCCGGCACCTACAGTGGGTGGGTGAACTGCCTGGCTGGCCCACACCTCACTACATGAAAGATACCCGGGGGCAGAAAAAGAAGATTCTAGGCGTGGCTCCCCCACTGAGGATGTAGGTTACACTGTTAGGACCAATCTGCTTTTCCGAGTCTATGGAACATTCATCTGCTTAGAAAGACAGCACACCTGCACCTGCCGGTGCGCTGCTGGACCATGGCCCCTTCTCAGAGCTGCTGGTGGACAAGACGCTTGGAAACTGCCTTCCTCTGGCCACCTTGACTCTGTAAAACCATTCGAAATCAAAGCTGGGCCCTTGTCATCATTCTTTTGTAATTTTATGGAGTATATAAAATACACTTGTTGACTGGTACATTTGTGCAAAGACAGGACTTTAAAACAAGACACTGACATTCGTTGTAGTTGGCTTCACAATAAACTGCTAAAACAAGTCTTCTGTAGTAAGATTGCATTAGCGCTCACTAAACATGCATTTACAAGGCAAAACACTTAATTTGGTCTGCAATACCCAATATTTTATATACAGCAGTCTTTTTATAAATCACAAGTAGGTAGCAAGATGGGTCTGGTTTTAGAATGTTACCATCTGTGTTTGATTTTTCAAAGGGCCTCATATTAGCTCACCTCTGTAAACCTGTGGGGTGGGAGAACCGCTGAGTCATCTTTCCCCATCTCTGTTAATTTACCTTGTAATGTTCACAGCTTGGAAACTACAGCCTGCTGGGGTGGAGGGGAATGTCCCAGCTGGCTTTAATAGCTTTATCCCAGAGGGTAACCTGCTCTTAGAAAACCTAGCCTCAGGTGCCTGCCATAGCCCTGAGGGCATGCGTGACAACACACCCAGATTAGGAGTTTTGTCTTTCAAACAAAGCCCCTCAAAGCTTGCTGAAGGATCTCAGGGGCAGAATGGAATTCTTTTCTCTGGCCCCACCAGTCTTGGGTTTTAAGACAGACACATTAGAATCAAAGGGAAAAAAGTAATGATGATTAAAAAGTCATCCAATAGGGAACACCACGAAGTCTGTTCATGCTCTCCACAAGCGCTCTGGGCATTCACGTCCACGACGAAAGAAGCAAGGGGCAAGGGTGTCACAGCAGAGCATGTCTGACTGAAGAGGGGACAGCTTCACCATCAATATTGTTTGGCAAAAAATACAAATAAAATAAGTTTAAAAGCCAACTGGGAGAGACCCAGGCAGCTGTAGCGTCCTTAGGGTGCGGGGCTCAGAACTGGCTGGCGCTGCTGGGGTCACACTGCAGGAGACGCACTATGGATGGATCGCTTTTGGCCCCTCGGATGAATTCTTCCAGGGAGAGTTTTCCTAAAAGGCAAGAGGACCAGTGAGTGACGGCCTGTGGTTCTTTGCACTGCACATGGGGCACAGCAGAAGCCCATAGCTTCACCCACCAGAAGCCAGGAGACCATGAGGCAGGGACCCCAATTCTCTGTTTACCGTGGCATTCCCCCACCTCGCTCAGTGCACAGGGCCATTTAACAAGACCTCCAGGACAGGACCCAGGGCCTGGGGAGGGTACTGGCTTACCCTGACCTGAATCTTTGCCCTAGTGCCTCACCCCACTCCTCGAGCCCCTGTGCTCATGCTCAGCTTCTGAGGACTGAGTAGCCCTAGCTCGTTTGTGTGTGCCAGGCTCAGGCCCTTCAGCCCCTGTGTACTGCTATATTCTGGTTTGCAGAAGACTCCTCCCCCCACCCCGCTCCCAGTGGGCAGAGCAGGAGTGTAGGTTCTTTTTAACAACTTTTGAGGATAGCACCACCATCATCCAAAGTCGGGAGGATAAAGGAGTGTGTTCTAGACAGAAGGTGATACACTTCTCTCAACCCAGGCGGCTTGAGAAGGAAGCCAAAAACCTGGATCTCTCACCAGACAGCTTCCTTTCTTTTTTTTTTTTGATATGGACTCTACTGTGTAGCCCAAGCTTCCTTTTTTTACTTCAGGCTCCTCAATTTCCTGGATCTTCAGTATCCTTCCTCCTCAACTTTCCGCCAGTAAAGGTCTCTGTCACTATCACTTTGGAGAAATGGGGGTGGGGGTGGCTTTCCTCATTCCTGGCACTTCCGTGGTGACCGTTTGATTGAAGTGACTCATTGACTGATAGTTGGAAATAGAACTGTTGGGAGCCGTTACCTAACTACCTAACTTTGCCCTCTCTCCTTCCCTGCAGACTTAGCCCCATCTGTTTTTCCAAAGACAGATACGAGGCTGCCAGGCTCCTCGAGGCCTGTGCACTCCAGTACCTCCTTAGCTGCTCTTCCGTGCTACCTGCTCAGCCCCTGCAGGATGAGAATGAGGGGCTGGGATTGGAAGCAGCATCTAAACACTTTAAAGCTGCAGGCACAAGCACAGGCATCGGGCACCACAAGCTGCAGAGCATTTGGTACCCCATATGAACTCTGCCTCTTGCACAGACTCCCAGATTGACTTGCTTGTAGGTGCAGACTTTTCATGGCAGAGGCCAGCAGTGGGATGCAAAGACCCTTATCTAAGGAGACTCTGGTGGCAGCAGGCTTCACACCACTCCGGCTCTGCTCCAAGTGAGGAAGGACAGGAGGCTCATGCCCGAAGCACTGAAGCCAAGCCCTGAGCTGAAGCAGTGTGTTTTTCGGGTGCTCAGCAGTCCCTGCCCTCCTGCCCTCACTGCCTCCATCCCCATAGATTTCCTTGTTTAAACAAATCTTTCCTTATCAAAGCCCAGGGCAGTAGTAGTCGGCTGTGCATTGGGCAAGGGCCCAGGCAGAGCTCTTTGATCCCGTAGAAACAGTCCCAGTGGAGAGGCTCTGCCATTGCCTTGGGCCAGATATCCAGAAGTGTCTTTCCCCCCATCATTTAGTCCTCCTCTAAGGAAGAGGCTGGGTCTTAAAGCCATCATGTTCCCCAGATGACCAAAACCTGTGGTTCAATATCATAAAAACAATCCCATGTTTGTTTAAACTTGTGAAACAAACTATGTGCTGTGAATCAGGGCACATGAGGGAAAACAGAGGATGTCAGGCAGCTTCATGGAGGCAACTTCTAGCAGTGAACAAGCTGGCTGTGCCACCAAACCAAGATTCTCAGGGAGCTGGCGCCCCACGTATGGGGGGAAAAGGAGGCTTATTCTATGCAGAACATGCTATCATACACACCACGAAGGACCTGGTCTATTTCTACACAGCTCACTAGAATTATTAAACCTCAGGTGTGAGGGTCTGGGGCCAGTGAGCTGTCTCAGTGAATAGACGTATGTGATGCGTAAACCTGATGACCTGAATTTGATTCCTGGAAACTATGTAAAGGAAAGTGGGGGGAAACGAACTTCATAAACATGTCTTCTGCATGTGTGCACCATGGCACACTCATACATGTCATGTAATAATACTTGCAAAATTCTACACTGTAATATTAAAATGAGTTTTATGTTTTAAAGATGAGTTGGCTGGAGAGATGGCTCTGCAGTCAAGAGCAGAGGACCAGTTTGATTTCCAGCATTCATGTTGAGTAGATCACAACCACCTGCAGCTCGAGTTCCAGGGAACTGTATATCCTCTTATGATCTCTGCAGATTTCTGCATGCGTGTGATGCATATAAACTCACACATGTGTGCAGGTACAAACATACATGCATGTAAATAATAAAGAAATACATGTTTGTTTAAAGAGCTGTGAAGCTTTTGGCAGCATTGGGTCATCAATGGTAGGCCTTGACTTAGCACTGTAAACTCAGGAACTATTTCTGAATAGCATTTCAAGATTTGGCAATAAAAATAATGATTCTAAAATAACTTTAAATTTCAGTTGAATAACGATCAATTACTTAGCATACGTATGTCCCAAATATTGCACAGAGAGAGATGCTATAAAGAAGTCATTATTTCTCAATTGCCTGGGGATCCTGTATCTTACTTGGTAGCCCAACATGCAGAAACCATATCTATTTATTTGATTTTGCAGATAGCTTCAGACTTGTGGTCCTCCTGTGTCGCCAAGCGCTCTTTGGTTTGTGCACCTGCTGGCTGCATCCAGGCAGCACCCTCACCCAGTGGAACCAGCAGACCACTCCAACCTGCTTCCCACTACCTGAGCTTTCACTTAGACGCAGCATGGTAGAGTCTGCTCATAAGATCACTCAGGCAGGCTGGGATAAAAGCTGTTGGGGTCTTTAAGAAACAGCAGGCACATCCCCATACTCTGGCCTATTGGCCACAAGGATCCAGACTTCTAGAAAAGGCCCATCCTACCTCAGTGGCTTCTTGGGTCCTTTTATTTCTGCTCCACAGGACCCATTCTATTCTGGGGAAGGCTAACTTAGGAGAAAGCTAGAAGGGCCTAGAAAATAAGGCCTTTGCTCTAGACTGGGACCAGCTCCAGGGTCTACCCACTTCTATTCCTCCCCGCCCAGCATAGGTGGTTGTCACATATCACTGTGCATAAGGTCCCTGTGGTTGACATTTGGTCCTTTTATAGAGCCACCCTGCCCGGACTCCACCAGAAGCTTGACCCAAGCAAAGTCCTTTAGCCTCTTACCAATAGAGATTACCAATAGAGATTGGTGTCCATCTGGCGGAAGATCTTCTCTGTCCTTTTTTCTGGGGTTGATTCATCTTCAGGCATTTCCATGACAGAGGAAACCATTTTGTAGATAGCCTAGGGAAAGAAGCAGCCGGGTTGTGATATGGAAACAGTTCAAGCCAACAGTAGCTCTATCAAGAGTCAGATGCTGGAGTAAGGGGAAGGGCCCTTTGTTCTGCTGGAGTGCTGTCTGCTGGAGTGCTGCCTTTTACAGGTAGAAGCCAGGCCCTCGAACTTGCTCTCCACCAACGACACCCTCGGTAGTGCCAACTGGCAGAAAAGCCCATCCTGCTGCCTCTGATGTGTTATACGTGTAAAGGAATTCTCAGCAGTTGTGTTAATATTTGAGCCATGCTTGGGGGAGGGGCAGGACTGAGGTTGTATTCCTAACATGCCAGGAATGGTTGCTATTCTCAGGACCTCTCACACATTAGATGACTGACCACCCCTAGGCTCAGAGACAAGTAGGGCCTATTGTGGTTACAACCCTGGCCCCTCGAGGAAGACAGACACCCGCCAGCCTGTGAATGCACGTGGAGAGAGAATCTCTTATGTACTGCATGAAAGCATTGCCTGTCTATAAAAAGCTGAGGTAGGAAACAGGAAGTTGGAGTTCTGGCAGAGAGAGATGAATGCTAGGATAGAGTCAGAGGTAGATTCGTCCTGGACTGTAAGGTGAGGTAACCAGCCATGCCGCACACATATAATAGCATAAACAAGCTGGGCACAGTGGCCTTTGCCCCTGCTGTATCCCAGTTCTTGAGGAGGCAGAAGCCGGTGAATCTCTGTGAGCTTGAAGCCAGCCTGGTCTACAAAGTGAGTATAGGACAGCCAGGGCTACACAGCAAAATCTGTCTTGACAAACCAAAAAGTAAAGAAAAGAAAAAATAAATGGGTAAAATAAGTTATAAGTTCTGAGCTGGTCAGGATTGAGCCCAAACTTTTGGTCTAAGCATTTATTCATAAATAATAAGGTCTCAGAGTCATTATTTCAGGAACTGGGGTGAGGGTGGCCATGTGTATGTCATTATCTTCCCCCTGGCAGACCCTATCAGTCCTCTCAACCTGTGCAGCACTGTTTTCTCCACAGTGCGTGGCTATGGGCTCACTCATTCTCTGAAGATCCAAGTAGCTCTGTTAGAGTTTTGGATTATAATGACTTTGCAATCTCAGGCTGAGATAGACTTCTGTGAAATATGATAGAAGAAAAAGAGATTTGACTGAAGGACTGAGTAAGTGGAAGTGAAGATGCACAGGAAAGGTTCGAGGGCCTCACTCATCAAAGGTACTTTGTATTAAGGAAGAGCAAGATGAAGTCATTATTTAGATCATGACATTGTTAATCAATTTTACTTTGGGCACTTCAGCATGGTGAAAACGTTTAAAAAAATAGATTTTGTCAGAAAGTTCTGGAACTTTCTGGAGTTCTAGGTACATCAGTGTAACTGGGAAAAACAGGGAAATAAAGACAACTAAAGAGAAGAGGAAATGCCAGGTGAAGGTGATAGTAAGGGTTAAATTTCCCTGCTTTACATTCTTGTTTAGGATTAATCCTATCAGAAATACCTAAAATATTGTAGAAATGTTCTAATCCCAGCCAACAAAATAAGAATGAAGGTGGATTCACCCAGCAGAGGTCCCCTTGGGCAGATACCATCCCTCAGAGACCCCTGCGGCAGACTTCCATGTCCCTTGCTGAACTCCAGGGACACCCCATGGTCAGTCACTCTAGGAAGACAGTCAAGGCCAGCACCATGGCCCAGTTTAGAGTGATGGCCAACACTGGATAAACTCAGCCACATCCAGCTTTCCTGAAAAGTGCTTGCTAAAGAGTTCCTGCAGGCAAGAATAGGGCTGTAATTAGTTCTTCTCCCAGACCCTGTCGGCTGTTCTCGGCTGTTCTCGCAAGCCTCCATCTGTGTCTCTACCTGTGCTATGGGTTTAGAACCACAGGCCAACCTGTTGGCCATAGAGGTAGTGCTCTTTTTAAAAGTGGGAAAGCTTTCCTGCTAACTCCAGAACAAGGCAAGATGGGACCAGGCAACACACACACACACACACACACACACACACACACACACACACACTTCGAGCTTCTTTGTGTTCTGTGAGTTCATAATCTCAGGGATCTCAGAACAGCAACAGCAGCGCAGTGTCTGGACCCCACCGGTTCACCCCAGCACAGCCTCTGTCCAGGGCAAGCACTGCTCCGTCAGCATGCGTAGAGGTGTCAGCTGAGGAATATTTACAGACAACAGAGGCATTTATTTTTTGCCTCAAGACTTCAGCATACTGTGATTGTCTTTCCCCAATCTCTTTTGGACCCAGTTGTTTCTCTACTGAGTCTTTTTGCCTCTTGGGAGCTCCTTCCTGGTTTGTGTTTGTGACTGTCTTGCAGTCAGGTGCTCTCCTGTTTTCCTAGATCAGTGGCTTCACTCGCACTCATTTCTTATCTGAGTGTTCACCTGCTCACCCCCAAGCCTGGCCCATGTACTAAGGATAAAAGAAAACGGGACTCTACCACAGGAAGCCACCTATGCCTTCCCTTCCTTTCTCTTCAGCGTGCACTCTCCCTTCCTCTGCACAAACAAATGACTCTATTGCAACGTCTCTGGGAGCATTTCATTCCACTCACCCTAAATTACAGTTGGCCAGGACACCCTCCTTTTGTGACGGGCGATCATGCCTGGCTACTCATCAGGCTACTGGCAGTGGCTACTGCAAGGTCTTGCATAGCACCAGTGTAAAGAATTTGTTCCAGAGTGAGAGCCCCACCTCACTTGCCTTCTTTCATATATACATTTTTAAGATTTATTTATTTGTGTATTTTATGTATATGAGTACACCAGAAGAGGGATCAGACAGGTGAAAGCTGCCATGTGGGTGCTGAGAACTGAACTCAGAACCTTTGGAAGAGCAGAGAGAATCTTTGCCACTGAGCCATCTCTCCAGCCCCGCTCTCATATTCTTCCTCTCTTCTCCTTTACTCTGCTTCTCTATATAAGGTTCCCTCTTTGTCTCACAATTTTTGTTTCCCACCCTTTGTTTCCCACCCTTTGTTTCCCACATCTCTCTCCCTCTGTAAATGTGTATTTATACATAAAATCTAATTCTTGTAAGCTCCCTACACTCTCGGAGTCTGCCAACAGCTGCAGCCTCCCCCTTTGGCGCAAATGTTTGTGGATACATATCTATCACTGCAGACAACTATGCAGACCTGCGGATTTAGGAGCATATCCACCGACACCCCAATCCTGTAAGCCTCTGCTCCTGACTATCCCCTCCACAGGTCTCAGTTACCATTCATTTTCCCAACCCACTCATTCAACTGTCATTTTCTGTCTTGAGTCTGACACACCAGGATACTGTGCCCAGCCCTGCCTTTGTCCTGAGGGGTTTACCAGGAAGCAGGCAGAAGGATGAGATGCCCACTGTGGGACGGGCAAAGGGACTGTGTGGCATGATGACAAGAGGTGTGGGACTCTGGGTCTGAAAGGAGGCTAGGGCAGGCCGCCCTGAAGGCTGACTATGAAGCAAGACATGAAAAGAGCACAGGCCTTCCAAAGAAAAGCAGTTGGCGGGGTTTGTCCTCTCACATCTCATCTGCCCTTTAGAAAGAGCTTGGATGATACCACACTGCCAAAAGTATCCCACTTTCCAGGGACCACCGTTTAGATGGGCTTAGGCACACCGGCAACGCCTTAGTAGTTGTCATGAAAGTCTTCACTTCCGTTCTTCTCAGTCCCTAGTGCTCCCTTAGAAACCCACTGACCCTTTAAGAACCCTGGGCCTGGAAGGCTAGGGCTAAATGGAATCCTCCTTCTTGGGACTTTGATGACAACGAGCAGTAGCAGTATGGAGGTCAGTCCTTTAACACTTCTGCTAGAGTGGAGGCGTGAAAGCTGACGCAAACACAGGGCGTAAGAGGAGACTACCTCTACGGCCAACAGGTTGGCCTGTGGTTCTAAACCACAACACAGATGATGACACAGATGGAGGCTTGTGAGAACAGCTGAGAACAGCCAACAGGGTCCTGAACTGTTAGGAAGGAATAGAACTGGCTCAGAGAAATGAGGGCTCTACAAACAGCTCCCTCGCCACATCACCAGCCCACAAAGAACAGAGTCACTGAATCCTCCACAAGACGATGCATAAGTAGCAGTTGCAAACTGGGCACCTGGATGTCTGGATGGTTAGGTTTCCTTTAAGAGGCTGGTCTTTGGCCAAGCATAATGGCTTTGTTATGGCAATTAGATTAGATTTGTTCTTTGTGCATCAATTAGCCAATAGGATGAATGCAGTGATCCCCAAACCAAGTTTGTAATGTGGTTGGCCCCAGGGCAGAGCAGACAGGGGTGGCTTCAGGCCCCAGGGCAGTGCACAGACAGTGGTGTGGGGGGGACTTCAGGCCCCAGGACAGAGAAGATAGGGCGGGTGGGGCTTCAGGCCCCAGTGGTGTCAGTCTCACAAGCTTAGCTTGGAGGGATGATGGCTTCCTTCTGTTCCCCAGAGCAGGAACAACCAAAACTGACTACTGTTGAGCTTCAGTCTAGGGCTCTAGAGCCTCAAGAGAAAAGACACAGTCCCAACCAGTGCTCTGAGGCAAACCATGTATTTTATTATCACCATTTCCCCCAAACTTAATGGGATTAAGCCATAGAGAAACCAAGCTGCTTCCGCATGTTAGTTTTAGCAATGTCAGTGAAGACTTGGCAGAGGTAGCCTATTTTTAAGTCATGTTAGAAGGATGCTGTCCTTGGGTATATGTGGACCTTTGGGACATTCAGAAGCCCAGTAAGGTTGTTCCCTGTTAGGCTCACTGTGGCCTTCCTCTTTGTGGTCTTTCCTCACTCCTCCTTACTTTCCCTCCTTCCTCCCTCCCTCCATTCTTTCCATCCTGAAGGAACAAACTCTTAGAAACAGTCACATCTGGATTGACAGGGCTGTGGATCGACCAAGGCCAGGCACAATTTTAAGAATCGAGGCGTTTTCTCTGAAAGACACCAAAGCGACTCTTTTCACCAGAGAATTTAGAGTCTTCCTATAAAGCACCAGACATTCAGGGATCTCTGATGGCAGCGGAGGTTAGCTGAGCAGTGCTGTCTGTGGATTGCAGATAAGGAACAGCATCCTACTTAGAAAGATTTCTACACCAGGATAAGAGACCCTGAAAACCTTTTCTGGTAATAATTTTAAACTGCAGTCGGTGTCTACATGCTGGAATGATATAAGTCATTCAGCTGGAAAGGTAAACTACATCAGTGTCCGTCACCATGTCCTGCTGAGGTATTTGAGTACCATTTCTGACAAGAGAACAGCATTCCCATCTCCTCTTTTATTTTATTATTTGAAACATTTTTTATTTATGTGCATGAGTGTTTGCCTGGTGACCACAAAGGCCAGAAGAGGGCATCAGATCCATTGGAAGTAGAGTTAGAGAATGCTGTGAGCTGCCATGTGGGCTGGGACTCCATCTCTACCCTCTGAAGAGCAGTGATCTTAACCAGTCAGTCATTTATTCAGCCCCTCTTACTCCCTCTCCATAAATGACATCTCATTCTTATACTACATTTCATGAATGTTTTTACTTAGGAAAAAATAAACTATCAGTTTTTCCTGTTCAAAATAGAGTCTGTCCACTTTGCATAATTTTCCCCATACAGGCCTGAGAACTTTGAAGATCTTAAGTACAGATTTATAAACCGACTCTTGCTTCCTACACAACAGTTTACATTTAAAAGGCCAGCACGATGCCTTTTTATCATTTAAAGGTGATAGACATTAGATAATCTATAGAACCAAGTGTGTGGAAATTAAAGCTATACACACATAAGCGGGACAAACTCTGCGATACAGTGCTTTCAATAAAGTTTTTTGTTTTGTTTTGTTTTGTTTTGTTTTCTCTTCTATCCCAAAATCGTATTTCTCTGTGGAGCCCTAGATGTCCTGCAATCCTCTCTGTAAATCAGGCTGGCCTCAGACTCTGAGATCTGCTTGCCTCTTCCCTCCGAGCCCTGGGATTAAGGTGTGAGCCAGTGCCAACGTGCCCCTACAGCTCTTTTTAAGAAATGTGTCTTTCAAGATGCCCTAAGACCACCATCACCCAAACAAGGTGAGAAACACTGGTTTATGCTGCCTAAAATGTATTAGGACATAGAGAATTAACTGGAAAATTACTGAGTGCTGGTGGTCCCATCGAAAGAACAGAAACGCAAAGCACAACTTTGTAAACTAATTCACATACATGTTGCCCGTTCAATTATTATAACAGGAAAACTGAAAAGTGATATATCAAACAGTACAGCACAGAAACAAGATTCCAACAGAAGAACAGAAATGCAAAGCACTACTTTGTAAACTAAATCACATGTGTGTCGCTCGCTCAATTAGGAATACAGGAAAACTGAAAAGTGTTATCTCGCACTATACGGCACAGAAACAAGTTCCCATCGAAAGAACAGAAACGCAAAGCACAACTTTGTAAAATAAATCACATACGTGTCGCCCGTTCACTTATTATAACAGGAAAACTGAAAAGTGATATAACGCACTGTACAGCACAGGAACAAGTTTCCAACGAAAGAACAGAAAAGCAAAGCACATCTTTGTAAACTAATTAACAAACGTGTCGCCTGTTCAATTGTTATAACAGGAAAACTGAAAAGTAATATAACGCACTGTACAGCACAGGAATAGTTTCCAACGAAAGAACAGAAAAGCAAAGCACTACTTTGTACACTAATTCACATATGTGTCGCGTGTTCAATTATTATAACAGGAACACTGAAAAGTGATATATCACACTGTACAGCACAGGAACAAGTTTCCAACGAAAGAAAAAAAACGCAAAACACTACTTTATAAACTAAATCACATTTGTGTCACTCGCTCAATTAGGAATACAGGAAAACTGAAAAGTGATATATCGAACTGTAAGGCAAAGAAACAACTTTTCATCGAAAGAACAGAAATGCAAATCACAACATTGTAAAAGAATTCACATACGTGTCGCCTGTTCAATTACTATAACAAGAAAACTGAAAAGTGTTATCTCGCACTGTACAGAACAGAAACAAGTTTCCAATGAAAGAAAAGAAATGCAAAGCACAACTTTGTAAACTAATTCACATATGTGTCACCTGTTCAATTATTATAAAAAGAAAACTGAAAAGTGATATAACCCGAACACTAACCCTAACCCTAAAACCCTAACCCTCAACCTAACCCTAACCCTAACCCCTAACCCAAACCCTAACCCTAACCCTAACCCTAAGCCTACCCTAAACCTAACCCTAACCCTAACCCAAACCCTAACTTGTTCCTAAGTTTCCAACAAAAATACGTAAATGCAAAGCACTACTTTGTAAACTGAATCACATGTGTGTCGCTCGCTGAATTAGGAATACAGGAAAACAGAAAAGTGATATATCGCACTGTACAGCACAGGAACAAATTTCCAAAGAAAGAACAGGAAAGTAATGCACTACTTTTAAACGGAATAACATGTTTGTCGCTCACTCATTTAGGAATACAAGAAAACTGAAAAGTGTTATCTCGCACTATATGGCACAGGAACAAGTTTCTATCGAAAGAACACAAACGGAAATCACAACTTTGTAAACTAAATCACATACTTGTCGCCCGTTCAATTATTATAACAGGAAAATTGAAAAGTGATATAACGCACTGTACAAACAGGAACAAGTTTCAGATGAAAGAACAAAAAAGAAAAGCACTAATTTGTAAACTATATCACATGTTTGTCACTCGCTCCATTAGGAATACAGGAAAACTGAAAAGTGATATATCTCACTGTACAGCACAAGAACAAGTTTCCAATGAAAGAACGTAAATGAAAATCACTACTTTGTAAACTGAATCACATGTGTGTCACTCGCTCCATTAGGAATACAGGAAAACTGAAAAGTGATATATCGCACTGTACAGCACAGGAACAAGTTTCCAAAGAAAGAACAGAAAAGCAAAGCACTACTTTTAAATGGAATCACATGTGTGTCGCTCGCTTATTTAGGAATACAGGAAAACTGAAAATTGTTAGTTCGCACTGTATGGCACAGAAACAAGTTTTCATCGAAAGAACAGAAAGGCAAAGCACAACTTTGTAAACTTAATGACATAGGTGTCGCCCATTCAATTATTACAACAGGAAAACTGAAAAGTGATATATCACACTGTATAGCACAGGAACAAGTTTCAAATGAAAGAACAAAAAAGAAAAGCACTAATTTGTAAACTAAATCACATGTGTGTCGCTCGCTCCATTAGGAATACAGGAAAACTGAAAAGTGATATATCGCACTGTACAGCACAAGAAAATGTTTCCGACGAAAGAAGAGAAAAGCAAAGCACTACTTTTAAACGGAATCACCTCTGTGTCGCTCGCTCAGTTAGGAATACAGGAAAACTGAGAAGTGTTATCTCGCACTGTACGGCACAGAAACAAGTTTCCATCGAAAGAACAGATACACAAAGCACAACTTTGTAAACTAATTCACATATGTGTCGCCTATTCAATTATAATAACAGGAAAAGTGAAAAGGGATATAACCCTAACCCTAACCCTAACCCTAACCCCCTAACCCTAACCCTAACACTGACCCTAACCCTATCCCTTATCCAGCCCTAACCTAACCCTAACCCTAACCTTAACTTGTTCATAACAGGAACAAGTTTCCAACGAATGAACGTAAATGAAAAGCACTACTTTGTAAACTGAATCACATGTGTGTCACTCGCTCAATTAGGAATACAGGAAAACTGAAAAGTGATATCTCGCACTGTACAGCACAGAAACAAGTTTCGAAAGAAAGAAGAGAAAAGCAAACCACTACTTTTAAATGGAATCACATGTGTGTCGCTCGCTCATTTAGGAATACAGGAAAACTGAAAAGTGTTCTAAGCACTGTACGGCACAGAAACAATTTTCCATCGAAAGAACAGAAAAGCAAAGCACAACTTTGTAAACTACATCACATACATGTTGCCTGTTCAATTATTGCAACAGGAAAACTGAAAAGTGATATATCACACTGTATAGCACAGAAACAAGTGTGCAACAGAAGAACAGAAATCCAAAGCACTACTTTGTAAACTAAATCACATGTGTGTCACTCGCTCAATTAGGAATACAGGAAAACCGAAAAGTGTTATCTCGCACTGTATGGCACAGAAACAACTTTCCAAAGAAAGAACAGAAACGCAAAGCACAACTTTGTAAACTAAATGATATACGTGTCACCTGTTCAATTATTATGACAGGAAAACTGAAAAGTGATATAACGCAAGGTACAGCACAGGGACAAGTTTCCAACGAAATAACAGAAAAGCAAAGCACACCTTTGAAAACTAATTCACACACATGTCACCTGTTAAATTATTATAACAGGAGACCTGAAAAGTGAAATAACGCACTGTATAGCACAGGAACTTGTTTCCAACGAAAGAACGAAAAAGCAAAGCACTACTCTGTAAACTAATTCACATACGTGTCGCCTGCTCAATTATTATAACAGGAAAACTGGGAAGTGATATAACGCACTGTACAAAACAGGAACAAGTTTCAGATGAAAGAACAAAAAAGAAAAGCACCAATTTGTAAACTAAATCACATGTTTGTCTCTCGCTCCATTAGGAATACAGGAAAACTGAAAAGTGATATATCTCACTGTACAGCACAAGAACAAGTTTCCAACGAAAAAACGTAAATGAAAATCACTACTTTGTAAACTGAATCACAACTAATTCACATACGTGTCGCCTGTTCAATTATTATAACAGGAAAACTGAAAAGTGATATAACCTTAACCCTAACCCTAACCTTAACCCCCTAAACCTAACCGTAACTTAAACCCTAACCCCTAAACCTAACCCTCGCTCTGTACTGCACATAAACAACTTTCCGTTGAAAGAACAGCAAAGCAAATTACAACTTTGTAAACTAAATCACATACGTGTCGCCCGTTCAATTATTACAACAGGAAAACTGAAAAGTGATATATCACACGTACAGACAGAAACAAGTTTCCAAAAAGAACGAAACCCATAGCACTACTTTGTAAACTAAATCACATGTGTGTCGCTCGCTCAATTAGGAAAACAGGAAAACCGAAAAGTGTTATCTCGCACTGTATGGCACACAAACAAGTTTCCAAAGAAAGAACAGAAACACAAAGCACAACTGTGTAAACTAAATGACATACGTGTTGCCTGTTCAATTATTATAACAGGAAAACTGAAAATTGTTATAACCCTAACCCTAACCCTAACCCCCTAAGAGTAACCTAAACCCTAACCCTAACCCTAACCCCTAACCCTAACCCTAACCCTATCCTTTACCCAGCCCTAACCTAACCCTAACCCTAACCCTAACCCTAATCCTAACCCTAACCCTAACCCTAACCCTAACCCTAACTTGTTCCTAACAGGAAAAAGTTTCCAACGAAAGAAGTTAAATGAAAAGCACTACTGTGTAAACTGAATCACAAGTGTGTCACTCGCTCAATTAGGAATACAGGAAAACCAAAAAGTATTATCTCGCACTGTACGGCACAGAAACAGGTTTCCATCGAAAGAACAGAAACGCAAAGCACAACTTTGTAAACTAAATCACATACGTGTCGCCCATTCAATTATTACAACAGGAAAACTGAAAAGTGATATATCACACTGTACAGCAAAGAAACAAGATTCCAACAGAAGAACAGAAACCCAAAGCACTACTTTGTAAACTAAATCACATGTGTGTCGCTCGCTCAATTAGGAATACAGGAAAACCGAAAATTGTTATCTCGCACTGTATGGCAGAGAAATAAGTTTCCAAAGAAAGAACAGAAATGCAAAGCACAAATTTGTAAACTAATTCACATACGTGTTACCTGTTCAATTATTATAACAGGAAAACTTAAAAGTGATATAACGCACTGTACAGAACAGGAACAAGTTTCCATCGAAAGAACAGAAACGCAAAGCACAACTTTGTAAACTAATTCACATACGTGTCGCCTGTTCAATTATTATAACAGGAAAACTGATAAGTGATATATCACACTGTGTAGCTCAGGAACAAGTTTCAAATGAACGAACAAAAAAGAAAAGCACTAATTTGTTTACTAAATCACATGTGTGTCGCTCGCTGCATTAGGAATACAGGAAAACTGAAAAGTGATATATCTCACTGTACAGCACAAGAAAACGTTTCCAACGAAAGAACAGAAAAGCAAAGCAATACTTTTAAATGGAATCACCTGTGTGTCACATCGCTCAATTAGGAATACAGGAAAACTGAAAAGTGTTATCTCGCACTGTACGGCAGAGAAACAAGTTTCCATTGAAAGAAAAGACACGCAAAGCACAACTTTGTAAACTAATTCACATATGTGTCGCCTGTTCAATTATTAAAACAGGAAAACTGAAAAGTGATATAACCCTAACCCTAACCCTAACCCTAAGCCCCTAAACCTAACCCTAACCCTAACCCTAATCCTAACCCTAACCCTAACCCCTAACCCTAAAACTAACCCTAACTCTAACCCTAACCCTATCCCTTACCAGCTCTAACCTAACCCTAACCCGAACCGTAACCCTAACCCTAACTTGTTCCAAACAGGAACAACTTTCCAACAAAAGAACGTAAGGGAAAAGCACTACTTTGTTAACTGAATCACATGTGTGTCACTCGCTCAATTAGGAATACAGGAAAACCGAAAAGTGTTATCTCGCACTGTACTGCACATAAACAAGTTTCCATCGAAAGAACAGAAAAGCAAAGCACAACTTTGTAAACTAAATAACATACGTGTCGCCCGTTCAATTATTACAACAGGAAAACTGAAAAGTGATATATCACACTGTACAGCACAGAAACAAGTTTTCAACAGAAGAACAGAAACCCAAAGCACTACATTGTAAACTAAATCACATGTGTGTCGCTTGCTCAATTAGGAATACAGGGAAACCGAAAAATGTTATCTCGCACTGTACCGCACAGAAACAATTTTCCATCGAAAGAACAGAAACGCAAAGCACAACATTGTAAACTAATTCACATACGTGTCGCCTGTTCAATTATTATAACAGGAAAACTGAAAAGTGATATAACGCACTGCACAGCACAGAAACATGTTTCCATCGAAAGATCAGAAACGCAAGGCAAAACTTTGTAAACTAATTCACATACGTGTCGCCTGTTCAATTATTATAACAGGAAAACTAAAAAGTGATATAACACACTGTACAGCATAGGAACAAGTTTCCATCGAAAGAACAGAAAAGCAAAGGACAACTTTTTAAACTAATTCACATACGTGTCTCCTGTTCAATTATTATAACAGGAAAACTGAAAAGTGATATATCACATTGTACAGCACAGAAACAAGTTTCAAATAAAAGAACAAATAATAAAATCACTAATTTGTAAACTAAATCACATGTGCGTCGCTCGCTCCATTAGGAATACAGGAAAACTGAAAAGTGATATATGTCACTGTACAGCACAAGAACAGGTTTCGAACGAAAGAACAGAAAAGCAAAGGACAACTTTGTAAACTAATTCACATATGTCGCCTGTTCAATTATTATAACAGGAAAACTGAAAAGTGATATAACCCTAACCCTAACCCTAACCCTAAGCCCCTAACCCTAACCCTAACCCCTAACCCTAACCCTAACCCCTAACCCTAACCCTAACCCTAACCCATAACCCTAACCCTAACCCTAACCGTAACCCTAACCATATCCCTTACCCAGCCCTAACCTAACCCTAACCCTAACCCTAACCCTAACCCTAACCCTAAACTTAACCCTAACTTGTTCCTAACAGGAACAAGTTTCCAAGGAAAGAACATAAATGAAAAGCACTACTTTGTAAACTGAATGACATGTGTGTTACTCGCTCAATTAGGAATACAGGAAAACCGAAAAGTGTTATCTCGCACTATACGGGACAGAAACAAACTTCAAAAGAAAGAAGAGAAACGCAAAGCACAACTTTGTAAATTACATGACATACGTGTCTCCTGTTCAATTATTATGACAGGAAAACTTAAAAGTGATATAACGCACTGTACAGCACAGGAACAAGTTTCCATCGAAAGAACAGAAATGCAAAGCACAACTTTGTAAACTAATTCACATACGTGTCGCCTGTTCAATTATTATAACAGGAAAACTGAAAAGTGATATAACGCACTGTACAGCACAGGAACAAGTTTCCATCGAAAGAACAGAAACGCAAAGCACAACTTTGTAAACTAATTCACATACGTGTCGCCTGTTCAATTATTATAACAGGAAAACTGAAAAGTGATATTACGCACTGTACAGCACAGGAACAAGTTTCCATCGAAAGAACAGAAACGCAAAGCATAACTTTTTAAACTAATTCACATACGTGTCGCCTGTTCAATTATTATAACAGGAAAACTGAAATGTGATATAACGCACTGTACAGCACAGAAACAAGTTTCCATCGAAAGAACAGAAACGCAAAGCACAACTTTGTAAACTAATTCACATACGTGTCGCCTGTTCAATTATTATAATAAAAAAACTGAAAAGTGATATAACGCACTGTACAGCACAGGAACAAGTTTCCATCGAAAGAACAGAAATGCAAAGCACAACTTTGTAAACTAATTCACATACGTGTCGCCTGTTCAATTATTATAACAGGAAAACTGAAAAGTGATATATCACACTGTACAGCACAGGAACAAGTTTCCAACCGAAGAACAGAAATCCAAAGCACTACTTTGTAAACTAAATCACATGTATGTCGCTCGCTCAATTAGGAATACAGGGAAACCGAAAAGTGTTATCTCGCACTGTATGGCACAGAAACAAATTTCCAAAGAAAGAACAGAAACGCAAAGCACAACTTTGTAAATTAAATGACATACGTGTCGCCTGTTTAATTATTATAACAGGAAAACTGAAAAGTGATATAACGCACTGTACAGCACAGGAACAAGTTTCCATCGAATGAACAGAAACGCAAAGTACAACTTTGTAAACTAATTCACATACGTGTCGCCTGTTCAATTATTATAACAGGAAAACTGAAAAGTGATATTACGCACTGTACAGCACAGGAACAAGTTTCCATCGAAAGAACAGAAAAGCAAAGCACAACTTTTTAAACTACTTCACATACATGTCGCCTGTTCAATTATTATAACAGGAAAACTGAAATGTGATATAAAGCACTGTACAGCACAGAAACAAGTTTCCATCGAAAGAACAGAAACGCAAAGCACAACTTTGTAAACTAATTCACATACGTGTCGCCTGTTCAATTATTATAACAGGAAAACCTAAAAGTGATATAACGCACTGTACAGCACAGGAACAAGTTTCCATCGAAAGAACTGAAACGCAAAGCACAACTTTGTAAACTAATTAACATACGTGTCGCCTGTTCAATTATTATAACAGGAAAACTGAAATGTGATATAACGCACTGTACAGCACAGAAACAAGTTTCCATCGAAAGAACAGAAACGCAAAGCACAACTTTGTAAACTAATTCACATACGTGTCGCCTGTTCAATTATTATAACAGGAAAACTGAAAAGTGATATAACGCACTGTACAGCAAAGAAACAATTTTCCATCGCAAGAACAGAAACGCAAAGCACAACTTTGTAAATTAAATGACATACGTTTCGCCTGTTCAATTATTATAACAGGAAAACTGAAAAGTGATATATGACATTGTACAGCACAGGAACAAGTTTGAAATGAAAGAACAAAAAAGAAAATCATTAATTTGTAAACTAAATCACATGTGCGTCGCTCGCTCCATTAGGAATACAGGAAAACTGAAAAGTGATATATCTCACTGTACAGCACAAGAACAAGTTTACAACGAAAGAACAGAAAAGCAAAGCACTACATTTAAACGGAATCACCTGTGTGTCGCTCGCTCAATTAGGAATACAGGAAAACTGAAAAGTGTTATCTCGCACTGTACGGCACAGAAACAAGATTCCATTGAAAGAATAGATACACAAAGCAAAACTTTGTAAACTAATTCACATATGTGTCGCCTGTTCAATTATTATAACAGGAAAACTGAAAAGTGATATAACACACTGTACAGCACAGGAACAAGTTTCCATCGAAAGAACAGAAACGCAAAGCACAACTTTGTAAACTAATTCACATACGTGTCGCCTGTTCAATTATTATAACAGGAAAACTGAAAAGTGATATTACGCAGTGTACAGCACAGGAACAAGTTTCCATCGAAAGAACAGAAACGCAAAGCACAACTTTTTAAACTAATTTACATACGTGTCGCCTGTTCAATTATTATAACAGGAAAACTGAAATGTGATATAACGCACTGTACAGCACAGAAACAAGTTTCCATCGAAAGAACAGAAACGCAAAGCACAACTTTGTAAACTAATTCACATACATGTCGCCTGTTCAATTATTATAACAGGAAAACTGAAAAGTGATATAACGCACTGTACAGCACAGAAACAAGTTTCCATCGAAAGAACAGAAACGCAAAGCACTACTTTGTAAATTAAATGACATACGTTTCGCCTGTTCAATTATTATAACAGGAAAACTGAAAAGTGATATATGACATTGTACAGCACAGGAACAAGTTTCAAATGAAAGAACAAATAATAAAATCACTAACTTGTAAACTAAATCACATGTGCGTCGCTCGCTCCATTAGGAATACAGGAAAACTGAAAAGTGATATATCTCACTGTACAGCACAAGAACAAGTTTCCAACGAAAGAACAGAAAAGCAAAGCACAACTTTTTAAACTAATTCACATATGTGTCGCCTGTTCAGTTATTATAACAGGAAAACTGAAAAGTGATATAACCTTAACCCTAACCCTAACCTTAACCCCCTAAACCTAACCGTAACTTAAACCCTAACCCCTAAACCTAACCCTCGCTCTGTACTGCACATAAACAACTTTCCGTTGAAAGAACAGCAAAGCAAATTACAACTTTGTAAACTAAATCACATACGTGTCGCCCGTTCAATTATTACAACAGGAAAACTGAAAAGTGATATATCACACGTACAGACAGAAACAAGTTTCCAAAAAGAACGAAACCCATAGCACTACTTTGTAAACTAAATCACATGTGTGTCGCTCGCTCAATTAGGAAAACAGGAAAACCGAAAAGTGTTATCTCGCACTGTATGGCACACAAACAAGTTTCCAAAGAAAGAACAGAAACACAAAGCACAACTGTGTAAACTAAATGACATACGTGTTGCCTGTTCAATTATTATAACAGGAAAACTGAAAATTGTTATAACCCTAACCCTAACCCTAACCCCCTAAGAGTAACCTAAACCCTAACCCTAACCCTAACCCCTAACCCTAACCCTAACCCTATCCTTTACCCAGCCCTAACCTAACCCTAACCCTAACCCTAACCCTAATCCTAACCCTAACCCTAACCCTAACCCTAACCCTAACTTGTTCCTAACAGGAAAAAGTTTCCAACGAAAGAAGTTAAATGAAAAGCACTACTGTGTAAACTGAATCACAAGTGTGTCACTCGCTCAATTAGGAATACAGGAAAACCAAAAAGTATTATCTCGCACTGTACGGCACAGAAACAGGTTTCCATCGAAAGAACAGAAACGCAAAGCACAACTTTGTAAACTAAATCACATACGTGTCGCCCATTCAATTATTACAACAGGAAAACTGAAAAGTGATATATCACACTGTACAGCAAAGAAACAAGATTCCAACAGAAGAACAGAAACCCAAAGCACTACTTTGTAAACTAAATCACATGTGTGTCGCTCGCTCAATTAGGAATACAGGAAAACCGAAAATTGTTATCTCGCACTGTATGGCAGAGAAATAAGTTTCCAAAGAAAGAACAGAAATGCAAAGCACAAATTTGTAAACTAATTCACATACGTGTTACCTGTTCAATTATTATAACAGGAAAACTTAAAAGTGATATAACGCACTGTACAGAACAGGAACAAGTTTCCATCGAAAGAACAGAAACGCAAAGCACAACTTTGTAAACTAATTCACATACGTGTCGCCTGTTCAATTATTATAACAGGAAAACTGATAAGTGATATATCACACTGTGTAGCTCAGGAACAAGTTTCAAATGAACGAACAAAAAAGAAAAGCACTAATTTGTTTACTAAATCACATGTGTGTCGCTCGCTGCATTAGGAATACAGGAAAACTGAAAAGTGATATATCTCACTGTACAGCACAAGAAAACGTTTCCAACGAAAGAACAGAAAAGCAAAGCAATACTTTTAAATGGAATCACCTGTGTGTCACATCGCTCAATTAGGAATACAGGAAAACTGAAAAGTGTTATCTCGCACTGTACGGCAGAGAAACAAGTTTCCATTGAAAGAAAAGACACGCAAAGCACAACTTTGTAAACTAATTCACATATGTGTCGCCTGTTCAATTATTAAAACAGGAAAACTGAAAAGTGATATAACCCTAACCCTAACCCTAACCCTAAGCCCCTAAACCTAACCCTAACCCTAACCCTAATCCTAACCCTAACCCTAACCCCTAACCCTAAAACTAACCCTAACTCTAACCCTAACCCTATCCCTTACCAGCTCTAACCTAACCCTAACCCGAACCGTAACCCTAACCCTAACTTGTTCCAAACAGGAACAACTTTCCAACAAAAGAACGTAAGGGAAAAGCACTACTTTGTTAACTGAATCACATGTGTGTCACTCGCTCAATTAGGAATACAGGAAAACCGAAAAGTGTTATCTCGCACTGTACTGCACATAAACAAGTTTCCATCGAAAGAACAGAAAAGCAAAGCACAACTTTGTAAACTAAATAACATACGTGTCGCCCGTTCAATTATTACAACAGGAAAACTGAAAAGTGATATATCACACTGTACAGCACAGAAACAAGTTTTCAACAGAAGAACAGAAACCCAAAGCACTACATTGTAAACTAAATCACATGTGTGTCGCTTGCTCAATTAGGAATACAGGGAAACCGAAAAATGTTATCTCGCACTGTACCGCACAGAAACAATTTTCCATCGAAAGAACAGAAACGCAAAGCACAACATTGTAAACTAATTCACATACGTGTCGCCTGTTCAATTATTATAACAGGAAAACTGAAAAGTGATATAACGCACTGCACAGCACAGAAACATGTTTCCATCGAAAGATCAGAAACGCAAGGCAAAACTTTGTAAACTAATTCACATACGTGTCGCCTGTTCAATTATTATAACAGGAAAACTAAAAAGTGATATAACACACTGTACAGCATAGGAACAAGTTTCCATCGAAAGAACAGAAAAGCAAAGGACAACTTTTTAAACTAATTCACATACGTGTCTCCTGTTCAATTATTATAACAGGAAAACTGAAAAGTGATATATCACATTGTACAGCACAGAAACAAGTTTCAAATAAAAGAACAAATAATAAAATCACTAATTTGTAAACTAAATCACATGTGCGTCGCTCGCTCCATTAGGAATACAGGAAAACTGAAAAGTGATATATGTCACTGTACAGCACAAGAACAGGTTTCGAACGAAAGAACAGAAAAGCAAAGGACAACTTTGTAAACTAATTCACATATGTCGCCTGTTCAATTATTATAACAGGAAAACTGAAAAGTGATATAACCCTAACCCTAACCCTAACCCTAAGCCCCTAACCCTAACCCTAACCCCTAACCCTAACCCTAACCCCTAACCCTAACCCTAACCCTAACCCATAACCCTAACCCTAACCCTAACCGTAACCCTAACCATATCCCTTACCCAGCCCTAACCTAACCCTAACCCTAACCCTAACCCTAACCCTAACCCTAAACTTAACCCTAACTTGTTCCTAACAGGAACAAGTTTCCAAGGAAAGAACATAAATGAAAAGCACTACTTTGTAAACTGAATGACATGTGTGTTACTCGCTCAATTAGGAATACAGGAAAACCGAAAAGTGTTATCTCGCACTATACGGGACAGAAACAAACTTCAAAAGAAAGAAGAGAAACGCAAAGCACAACTTTGTAAATTACATGACATACGTGTCTCCTGTTCAATTATTATGACAGGAAAACTTAAAAGTGATATAACGCACTGTACAGCACAGGAACAAGTTTCCATCGAAAGAACAGAAATGCAAAGCACAACTTTGTAAACTAATTCACATACGTGTCGCCTGTTCAATTATTATAACAGGAAAACTGAAAAGTGATATAACGCACTGTACAGCACAGGAACAAGTTTCCATCGAAAGAACAGAAACGCAAAGCACAACTTTGTAAACTAATTCACATACGTGTCGCCTGTTCAATTATTATAACAGGAAAACTGAAAAGTGATATTACGCACTGTACAGCACAGGAACAAGTTTCCATCGAAAGAACAGAAACGCAAAGCATAACTTTTTAAACTAATTCACATACGTGTCGCCTGTTCAATTATTATAACAGGAAAACTGAAATGTGATATAACGCACTGTACAGCACAGAAACAAGTTTCCATCGAAAGAACAGAAACGCAAAGCACAACTTTGTAAACTAATTCACATACGTGTCGCCTGTTCAATTATTATAATAAAAAAACTGAAAAGTGATATAACGCACTGTACAGCACAGGAACAAGTTTCCATCGAAAGAACAGAAATGCAAAGCACAACTTTGTAAACTAATTCACATACGTGTCGCCTGTTCAATTATTATAACAGGAAAACTGAAAAGTGATATATCACACTGTACAGCACAGGAACAAGTTTCCAACCGAAGAACAGAAATCCAAAGCACTACTTTGTAAACTAAATCACATGTATGTCGCTCGCTCAATTAGGAATACAGGGAAACCGAAAAGTGTTATCTCGCACTGTATGGCACAGAAACAAATTTCCAAAGAAAGAACAGAAACGCAAAGCACAACTTTGTAAATTAAATGACATACGTGTCGCCTGTTTAATTATTATAACAGGAAAACTGAAAAGTGATATAACGCACTGTACAGCACAGGAACAAGTTTCCATCGAATGAACAGAAACGCAAAGTACAACTTTGTAAACTAATTCACATACGTGTCGCCTGTTCAATTATTATAACAGGAAAACTGAAAAGTGATATTACGCACTGTACAGCACAGGAACAAGTTTCCATCGAAAGAACAGAAAAGCAAAGCACAACTTTTTAAACTACTTCACATACATGTCGCCTGTTCAATTATTATAACAGGAAAACTGAAATGTGATATAAAGCACTGTACAGCACAGAAACAAGTTTCCATCGAAAGAACAGAAACGCAAAGCACAACTTTGTAAACTAATTCACATACGTGTCGCCTGTTCAATTATTATAACAGGAAAACCTAAAAGTGATATAACGCACTGTACAGCACAGGAACAAGTTTCCATCGAAAGAACTGAAACGCAAAGCACAACTTTGTAAACTAATTAACATACGTGTCGCCTGTTCAATTATTATAACAGGAAAACTGAAATGTGATATAACGCACTGTACAGCACAGAAACAAGTTTCCATCGAAAGAACAGAAACGCAAAGCACAACTTTGTAAACTAATTCACATACGTGTCGCCTGTTCAATTATTATAACAGGAAAACTGAAAAGTGATATAACGCACTGTACAGCAAAGAAACAATTTTCCATCGCAAGAACAGAAACGCAAAGCACAACTTTGTAAATTAAATGACATACGTTTCGCCTGTTCAATTATTATAACAGGAAAACTGAAAAGTGATATATGACATTGTACAGCACAGGAACAAGTTTGAAATGAAAGAACAAAAAAGAAAATCATTAATTTGTAAACTAAATCACATGTGCGTCGCTCGCTCCATTAGGAATACAGGAAAACTGAAAAGTGATATATCTCACTGTACAGCACAAGAACAAGTTTACAACGAAAGAACAGAAAAGCAAAGCACTACATTTAAACGGAATCACCTGTGTGTCGCTCGCTCAATTAGGAATACAGGAAAACTGAAAAGTGTTATCTCGCACTGTACGGCACAGAAACAAGATTCCATTGAAAGAATAGATACACAAAGCAAAACTTTGTAAACTAATTCACATATGTGTCGCCTGTTCAATTATTATAACAGGAAAACTGAAAAGTGATATAACACACTGTACAGCACAGGAACAAGTTTCCATCGAAAGAACAGAAACGCAAAGCACAACTTTGTAAACTAATTCACATACGTGTCGCCTGTTCAATTATTATAACAGGAAAACTGAAAAGTGATATTACGCAGTGTACAGCACAGGAACAAGTTTCCATCGAAAGAACAGAAACGCAAAGCACAACTTTTTAAACTAATTTACATACGTGTCGCCTGTTCAATTATTATAACAGGAAAACTGAAATGTGATATAACGCACTGTACAGCACAGAAACAAGTTTCCATCGAAAGAACAGAAACGCAAAGCACAACTTTGTAAACTAATTCACATACATGTCGCCTGTTCAATTATTATAACAGGAAAACTGAAAAGTGATATAACGCACTGTACAGCACAGAAACAAGTTTCCATCGAAAGAACAGAAACGCAAAGCACTACTTTGTAAATTAAATGACATACGTTTCGCCTGTTCAATTATTATAACAGGAAAACTGAAAAGTGATATATGACATTGTACAGCACAGGAACAAGTTTCAAATGAAAGAACAAATAATAAAATCACTAACTTGTAAACTAAATCACATGTGCGTCGCTCGCTCCATTAGGAATACAGGAAAACTGAAAAGTGATATATCTCACTGTACAGCACAAGAACAAGTTTCCAACGAAAGAACAGAAAAGCAAAGCACAACTTTTTAAACTAATTCACATATGTGTCGCCTGTTCAGTTATTATAACAGGAAAACTGAAAAGTGATATAACCCTAACCCTAACACTAACCCTAACCCCTAACCCTAACCCTAACCCAAACCCTAACCCCTAACCCTAACCCTAACCCTAATTGTAACCCTAACCATATCCCTTACCAAGCCCTAAATTAAACGTAACCCTAACCCTAACCCTAACCCTAACCCTAACCTTAACCCTAACTTGTTCCTAACAGGAACATAAATGAAAAGCACTACTTTGTAAACTGAATCACATGTGTGTCACTCGCTCAATTAGGAATACAGGAAAACCGAAAAGTGTTATCTCGCACTGTACGGCACAGAAACAAGTTTCCATCGAAAGAACAGAAACGCAAAGCACAACTTTGTAAACTAAATCACATACGTGTCGCCCGTTCAATTATTACAACAGGAAAACTGAAAAGTGATATATCACACTGTACAGCACAGAAACAAGTTTCCAACCGAAGAACAGAAATCCAAAGCACTACTTTGTAAACTAAATCACATGTGTGTCGCTCGCTCAATTAGGAATACAGGGAAACCGAAAAGTGATATCTCGCACTGTATGGCACAGAAACAAATTTCCAAAGAAAGAACAGAAACGCAAAGCACAACTTTGTAAATTAAATGACATACGTGTCGCCTGTTCAATTATTATAACAGGAAAACTTAAAACTGATATAACGCACTGTACAGCACAGGAACAAGTTTCCATCGAAAGAACAGAAACGCAAAGCACAACTTTGTAAACTAATTCACATACGTGTCGCCTGTTCAATTATTATAATAAAAAAACTGAAAAGTGATATAACGCACTGTACAGCACAGGAACAAGTTTCCATCGAAAGAACAGAAACGCAAAGCACAACTTTGTAAACTAATTCACATACGTGTCGCCTGTTCAATTATTATAACAGGAAAACTGAAAAGTGATATATCACACTGTACAGCACAGGAACAAGTTTCCAACCGAAGAACAGAAATCCAAAGCACTACTTTGTAAACTAAATCACATGTATGTCGCTCGCTCAATTAGGAATACAGGGAAACCGAAAAGTGTTATCTCGCACTGTATGGCACAGAAACAAATTTCCAAAGAAAGAACAGAAACGCAAAGCACAACTTTGTAAATTAAATGACATACGTGTCGCCTGTTTAATTATTATAACAGGAAAACTGAAAAGTGATATAACGCACTGTACAGCACAGGAACAAGTTTCCATCGAAAGAACAGAAACGCAAAGTACAACTTTGTAAACTAATTCACATACGTGTCGCCTGTTCAATTATTATAACAGGAAAACTGAAAAGTGATATTACGCACTGTACAGCACAGGAACAAGTTTCCATCGAAAGAACAGAAAAGCAAAGCACAACTTTTTAAACTACTTCACATACATGTCGCCTGTTCAATTATTATAACAGAAAAACTGAAATGTGATATAAAGCACTGTACAGCACAGAAACAAGTTTCCATCGAAAGAACAGAAACGCAAAGCACAACTTTGTAAACTAATTCACATACGTGTCGCCTGTTCAATTATTATAACAGGAAAACCTAAAAGTGATATAACGCACTGTACAGCACAGGAACAAGTTTCCATCGAAAGAACTGAAACGCAAAGCACAACTTTGTAAACTAAATAACATACGTGTCGCCTGTTCAATTATTATAACAGGAAAACTGAAATGTGATATAACGCACTGTACAGCACAGAAACAAGTTTCCATCGAAAGAACAGAAACGCAAAGCACAACTTTGTAAACTAATTCACATACGTGTCGCCTGTTCAATTATTATAACAGGAAAACTGAAAAGTGATATAACGCACTGTACAGCAAAGAAACAATTTTCCATCGCAAGAACAGAAACGCAAAGCACAACTTTGTAAATTAAATGACATACGTTTCGCCTGTTCAATTATTATAACAGGAAAACTGAAAAGTGATATATGACATTGTACAGCACAGGAACAAGTTTGAAATGAAAGAACAAAAAAGAAAATCATTAATTTGTAAACTAAATCACATGTGCGTCGCTCGCTCCATTAGGAATACAGGAAAACTGAAAAGTGATATATCTCACTGTACAGCACAAGAACAAGTTTACAACGAAAGAACAGAAAAGCAAAGCACTACATTTAAACGGAATCACCTGTGTGTCGCTCGCTCAATTAGGAATACAGGAAAACTGAAAAGTGTTATCTCGCACTGTAAGGCACAGAAACAAGATTCCATTGAAAGAATAGATACACAAAGCAAAACTTTGTAAAATAATTCACATATGTGTCGCCTGTTCAATTATTATAACAGGAAAACTGAAAAGTGATATAACACACTGTACAGCACAGGAACAAGTTTCCATCGAAAGAACAGAAACGCAAAGCACAACTTTGTAAACTAATTCACATACGTGTCGCCTGTTCAATTATTATAACAGGAAAACTGAAAAGTGATATTACGCAGTGTACAGCACAGGAACAAGTTTCCATCGAAAGAACAGAAACGCAAAGCACAACTTTTTAAACTAATTTACATACGTGTCGCCTGTTCAATTATTATAACAGGAAAACTGAAATGTGATATAACGCACTGTACAGCACAGAAACAAGTTTCCATCGAAAGAACAGAAACGCAAAGCACAACTTTGTAAACTAATTCACATACATGTCGCCTGTACAATTATTATAACAGGAAAACTGAAAAGTGATATAACGCACTGTACAGCACAGAAACAAGTTTCCATCGAAAGAACAGAAACGCAAAGCACTACTTTGTAAATTAAATGACATACGTTTCGCCTGTTCAATTATTATAACAGGAAAACTGAAAAGTGATATATGACATTGTACAGCACAGGAACAAGTTTCAAATGAAAGAACAAATAATAAAATCACTGACTTGTAAACTAAATCACATGTGCGTCGCTCGCTCCATTAGGAATACAGGAAAACTGAAAAGTGATATATCTCACTGTACAGCACAAGAACAAGTTTCCAACGAAAGAACAGAAAAGCAAAGCACAACTTTTTAAACTAATTCACATATGTGTCGCCTGTTCAGTTATTATAACAGGAAAACTGAAAAGTGATATAACCCTAACACTAACACTAAACCTAACCCCTAACCCTAACCCTAACCCAAACCCTAACCCCTAACCCTAACCCTAACCCTAATTGTAACCCTAACCATATCCCTTACCAAGCCCTAAATTAAACGTAACCCTAACCCTAACCCTAACCCTAACCCTAACCTTAACCCTAACTTGTTCCTAACAGGAACATAAATGAAAAGCACTACTTTGTAAACTGAATCACATGTGTGTCACTCGCTCAATTAGGAATACAGGAAAACCGAAAAGTGTTATCTCGCACTGTACGGCACAGAAACAAGTTTCCATCGAAAGAACAGAAACGCAAAGCACAACTTTGTAAACTAAATCACATACGTGTCGCCCGTTCAATTATTACAACAGGAAAACTGAAAAGTGATATATCACACTGTACAGCACAGAAACAAGTTTCCAACCGAAGAACAGAAATCCAAAGCACTACTTTGTAAACTAAATCACATGTATGTCGCTCGCTCAATTAGGAATACAGGGAAACCGAAAAGTGTTATCTCGCACTGTATGGCACAGAAACAAATTTCCAAAGAAAGAACAGAAACGCAAAGCACAACTTTGTAAATTAAATGACATACGTGTCGCCTGTTTAATTATTATAACAGGAAAACTGAAAAGTGATATAACGCACTGTACAGCACAGGAACAAGTTTCCATCGAAAGAACAGAAACGCAAAGTACAACTTTGTAAACTAATTCACATACGTGTCGCCTGTTCAATTATTATAACAGGAAAACTGAAAAGTGATATTACGCACTGTACAGCACAGGAACAAGTTTCCATCGAAAGAACAGAAAAGCAAAGCACAACTTTTTAAACTACTTCACATACATGTCGCCTGTTCAATTATTATAACAGGAAAACTGAAATGTGATATAAAGCACTGTACAGCACAGAAACAAGTTTCCATCGAAAGAACAGAAACGCAAAGCACAACTTTGTAAACTAATTCACATACGTGTCGCCTGTTCAATTATTATAACAGGAAAACCTAAAAGTGATATAACGCACTGTACAGCACAGGAACAAGTTTCCATCGAAAGAACTGAAACGCAAAGCACAACTTTGTAAACTAATTAACATACGTGTCGCCTGTTCAATTATTATAACAGGAAAACTGAAATGTGATATAACGCACTGTACAGCACAGAAACAAGTTTCCATCGAAAGAACAGAAACGCAAAGCACAACTTTGTAAACTAATTCACATACGTGTCGCCTGTTCAATTATTATAACAGGAAAACTGAAAAGTGATATAACGCACTGTACAGCAAAGAAACAATTTTCCATCGCAAGAACAGAAACGCAAAGCACAACTTTGTAAATTAAATGACATACGTTTCGCCTGTTCAATTATTATAACAGGAAAACTGAAAAGTGATATATGACATTGTACAGCACAGGAACAAGTTTGAAATGAAAGAACAAAAAAGAAAATCATTAATTTGTAAACTAAATCACATGTGCGTCGCTCGCTCCATTAGGAATACAGGAAAACTGAAAAGTGATATATCTCACTGTACAGCACAAGAACAAGTTTACAACGAAAGAACAGAAAAGCAAAGCACTACATTTAAACGGAATCACCTGTGTGTCGCTCGCTCAATTAGGAATACAGGAAAACTGAAAAGTGTTATCTCGCACTGTACGGCACAGAAACAAGATTCCATTGAAAGAATAGATACACAAAGCAAAACTTTGTAAAATAATTCACATATGTGTCGCCTGTTCAATTATTATAACAGGAAAACTGAAAAGTGATATAACACACTGTACAGCACAGGAACAAGTTTCCATCGAAAGAACAGAAACGCAAAGCACAACTTTGTAAACTAATTCACATACGTGTCGCCTGTTCAATTATTATAACAGGAAAACTGAAAAGTGATATTACGCAGTGTACAGCACAGGAACAAGTTTCCATCGAAAGAACAGAAACGCAAAGCACAACTTTTTAAACTAATTTACATACGTGTCGCCTGTTCAATTATTATAACAGGAAAACTGAAATGTGATATAACGCACTGTACAGCACAGAAACAAGTTTCCATCGAAAGAACAGAAACGCAAAGCACAACTTTGTAAACTAATTCACATACATGTCGCCTGTACAATTATTATAACAGGAAAACTGAAAAGTGATATAACGCACTGTACAGCACAGAAACAAGTTTCCATCGAAAGAACAGAAACGCAAAGCACTACTTTGTAAATTAAATGACATACGTTTCGCCTGTTCAATTATTATAACAGGAAAACTGAAAAGTGATATATGACATTGTACAGCACAGGAACAAGTTTCAAATGAAAGAACAAATAATAAAATCACTAACTTGTAAACTAAATCACATGTGCGTCGCTCGCTCCATTAGGAATACAGGAAAACTGAAAAGTGATATATCTCACTGTACAGCACAAGAACAAGTTTCCAACGAAAGAACAGAAAAGCAAAGCACAACTTTTTAAACTAATTCACATATGTGTCGCCTGTTCAGTTATTATAACAGGAAAACTGAAAAGTGATATAACCCTAACCCTAACACTAACCCTAACCCCTAACCCTAACCCTAACCCAAACCCTAACCCCTAACCCTAACCCTAACCCTAATTGTAACCCTAACCATATCCCTTACCAAGCCCTAAATTAAACGTAACCCTAACCCTAACCCTAACCCTAACCCTAACCTTAACCCTAACTTGTTCCTAACAGGAACATAAATGAAAAGCACTACTTTGTAAACTGAATCACATGTGTGTCACTCGCTCAATTAGGAATACAGGAAAACCGAAAAGTGTTATCTCGCACTGTACGGCACAGAAACAAGTTTCCATCGAAAGAACAGAAACGCAAAGCACAACTTTGTAAACTAAATCACATACGTGTCGCCCGTTCAATTATTACAACAGGAAAACTGAAAAGTGATATATCACACTGTACAGCACAGAAACAAGTTTCCAACCGAAGAACAGAAATCCAAAGCACTACTTTGTAAACTAAATCACATGTGTGTCGCTCGCTCAATTAGGAATACAGGGAAACCGAAAAGTGATATCTCGCACTGTATGGCACAGAAACAAATTTCCAAAGAAAGAACAGAAACGCAAAGCACAACTTTGTAAATTAAATGACATACGTGTCGCCTGTTCAATTATTATAACAGGAAAACTGAAAAGTGATATAACGCACTGTACAGCACAGGAACAAGTTTCCATCGAAAGAACAGAAACGCAAAGCACAACTTTGTAAACTAATTCACATACGTGTCGCCTGTTCAATTATTATAACAGGAAAACTAAAAAGTGATATTACGCACTGTACAGCACAGGAACAAGTTTCCATCGAAAGAACAGAAACGCAAAGCACAACTTTTTAAACTAATTCACATACGTGTCGCCTGTTCAATTATTATAACAGGAAAACTGAAAAGTGATATAACGCACTGTACAGCACAGGAACAAGTTTCCACCGAAAGAACAGAAACGCAAAGCACAACTTTGTAAACTAATTCACATACGTGTCGCCTGTTCAATTATTATAACAGGAAAACTGAAAAGTTATATATCACATTGTACAGCACAGGAACAAGTTTCAAATGAAAGAACAAATAATAAAATCACTAATTTGTAAACTAAATCACATGTGCGTCGCTCGCTCCATTAGGAATACAGGAAAACTGAAAAGTGATATATCTCACTGTACAGCACAAGAACAAGTTTCCAACGAAAGAACAGAAAAGCAAAGCACAACTTTGTAAACTAATTCACATATGTGTGGCCTGTTCAATTATTATAACAGGAAAACTGAAAAGTGATATAACCCTAACCCTAACCCTAACCCCCTAACCCTAACCCTAACCCTAACCCTAACCCTAACCCCCTAACCCTAACCCTAACCCTAACCCTAACCCCTAACCCTAACCCTAACCCTAACCCTAACCCTAAACCTAACCCTAACCCTAACCACTAACCCTAACCCTAACACCTAACCCTAACCCTAACCCCTAACCCTAACCCTAACCCTAACCCTAACCCTAAGCCCCTAACCCTAACCCCTAACCCTAACCCCTAACGCTAAACCTAACACCTAACCCTAACCCTAACCCTAACCCTAACCCCTAACCCTAACCCTAACACTAAACCTAACCCCTAACCCTAACCCTAACCCTAACCCTAACCCCTAACCCTAACCCTAACGCTAACCGTAACACTAACCATATCCCTTACCCAGCCCTAACCTAACCCTAACCCTAATCCTAACTTGTTCCTAACAGGAAAAAGTTTCCAAGGAAAGAACGTAAATGAAAAGCACTACTTTGTAAACTGAATCACATGTGTGTCACTCGCTCAATTAGGAATACAGGAAAACCGAAAAGTGATATATCACACTGTACAGCACAGAAACAAGTTTTCATCGAAAGAACAGAAAAGCAAAGCACAACTTGTAAACTAAATCACATACGTGTCACCCGTTCAATTATTACAACAGGAAAACTGAAAAGTGATATATCACACTGTACAGCACAGAAACAAGTTTCCAACCGAAGAACAGAAATCCAAAGCACTACTTTGTAAACTAAATCACATGTATGTCGCTTGCTCAATTAGGAATACAAGGAAACCAGAAAGTGTTATCTCGCACTGTATGGAACAGAAACAAATTTCCAAAGAAAGAACAGAAAGGCAAAACACAACTTTGTAAATTAAATGACATACGTGTCGACTGTTCAATTATTATAACAGGAAAACTGAAAAGTGATATAACACACTGTACAGCACAGGAACAAGTTTCCATCGAAAGAACAGAAACGCAAAGCACAACTTTGTAAACTAATTCACATACGTGTCGCCTGTTCAATTATTATAACAGGAAAACTGAAAAGTGATATAACGCACTGTACAGCACAGAAACAAGTTTCCATCGAAAGAACAGAAACGCAAAGCACAACTTTGTAAACTAATTCACATACGTGTCGCCTGTTCAATTATTATAACAGGAAAACTGAAAAGTGATATAACGCACTGTACAGCACAGAAACAAGTTTCCATCGAAAGAACAGAAACGCAAAGCACAACTTTGTAAACTAATTCACATACGTGTCGCCTGTTCAATTATTATAACAGGAAAACTGAAAAGTGATATAACGCACTGTACAGCACAGAAACAAGTTTCCATCGAAAGAACAGAAACGCAAAGCACAACTTTGTAAATTAAATGACATTCGTTTCGCCTGTTCAATTATTATAACAGGAAAACTGAAAAGTGATATATGTCATTGTACAGCCCAGGAACAAATTTCAAATGAATGAACAAAAAAGAAAATCATTAATTTGTAAACTAAATCACATGTGCGTCGCTCGCTCCAATAGGAATACAGGAAAACTGAAAAGTGATATATCTCACTGTACAGCACAAGAACAAGTTTCCAACGAAAGAACAGAAAAGCAAAGCACTACTTTTAAACGGAATCACCTGTGTGTCGCTCGCTCAATTAGGAATACAGGAAAACTGAAAAGTGTTATCTCGCACTGTACGGCACAGAAACAAGATTCCATTGAAAGAATAGATACACAAAGCAAAACTTTGTAAACTAATTCACATATGTGTTGCCTGTTCAATTATTATAACAGGAAAACTGAAAAGTGATATAAAACTAACCCTAACCCTAACCCTAACCCTAAGCCCCTAAACCTAACCCTAACCCTAACCCCTAACACTAACCCTAAACCTAACCCTAACCCCTAACCCTAACCCTAAACCTAACCCTAACCCCTAACCCTAACCCTAACCCTTAACCCTAACCCTAACGCTAACCGTAACCCTAACCATATCCCTTACCCAGCCCTAACCTAACCCTAACCCTAATCCTAACTTGTTCCTAACAGGAACAAGTTTCCAAGGAAAGAACGTAAATGAAAAGCAATACTTTGTAAACTGAATCACATGTGTGTCACTCGCTCAATTAGGAAAACAGGAACCCGAAAAGTGATATATCACACTGTACAGCACAGAAACAAGTTTTCATCGAAAGAACAGAAAAGCAAAGCACAACTTTGTAAACTAAATCACATACGTGTCACCCGTTCAATTATTACAACAGGAAAACTGAAAAGTGATATATCACACTGTACAGCACAGAAACAAGTTTCCAACCGAAGAACAGAAATCCAAAGCACTACTTTGTAAACTAAATCACATGTATGTCGCTCGCTCAATTAGGAATACAGGGAAACCGAAAAGTGTTATCTCGCACTGTATGGCACAGAAACAAATTTCCAAAGAAAGAACAGAAACGCAAAGCACAACTTTGTAAATTAAATGACATACGTGTCGCCTGTTTAATTATTATAACAGGAAAACTGAAAAGTGATATAACGCACTGTACAGCACAGGAACAAGTTTCCATCAAAAGAACAGAAATGCAAAGCACAACTTTGTAAACTAATTCACATACGTGTCGCCTGTTCAATTATTATAACAGGAAAACTGAAAAGTTATATATCACATTGTACAGCACAGGAACAAGTTTCAAATGAAAGAACAAATAATAAAATCACTAATTTGTAAACTAAATCAAATGTGCGTCGCTCGCTCCATTAGGAATACAGGAAAACTGAAAAGTGATATATCTCACTGTACAGCACAAGAACAAGTTTCCAACGAAAGAACAGAAAAGCAAAGCACAACTTTGTAAACTAATTCACATATGTGTTGCCTGTTCAATTATTATAACAGGAAAACTGAAAAGTGAAATAACGCACTGTACAGCACAGAAACAAGTTTCAAATGAAAGAACAAAAAAGAAAATCACTAATTTGTAAACTAAATCACATGTGCGTCGCTCGCTCCATTAGGAATACAGGAAAACTGAAAAGTGATATATCTCAATGTACAGCACAAGAACAAGTTTCCAACGAAAGAACAGAAAAGCAAAGCACTACTTTTAAACGGAATCACCTGTGTGTCGCTCGCTCAATTAGGAATACAGGAAAACTGAAAAGTGTTATCTCGCACTGTACGGCACAGAAACAAGATTCCATTGAAAGAATAGATACACAAAGCAAAACTTTGTAAACTAATTCACATATGTGTCGCCTGTTCAATTATTATAACAGGAAAACTGAAAAGTGATATAACCCTAACCCTAAACCTAACCCTAAGCCCCTAACCCTAACCCCTAACCCTAACCCCTAACGCTAAACCTAACACCTAACCCTAACCCTAACCCTAACCCTAACCCCTAACCCTAACCCTAACACTAAACCTAACCCCTAACCCTAACCCTAACCCTAACCCTAACCCCTAACCCTAACCCTAACGCTAACCGTAACCCTAACCATATCCCTTACCCAGCCCTAACCTAACCCTAACCCTAATCCTAACTTGTTCCTAACAGGAACAAGTTTCCAAGGAAAGAACATAAATGAAAAGCACTGCTTTGTAAACTGAATCACATGTGTGTCACTCGCTCAATTAGGAATACAGGAAAACCGAATAGTGATATATCACACTGTACAGCACAGAAACAAGTTTTCATCGAAAGAACAGAAAAGCAAAGCACAACATTGTAAACTAAATCACATACGTGTCACCCGTTCAATTATTACAACAGGAAAACTGAAAAGTGATATATCACACTGTACAGCACAGAAACAAGTTTTCATCGAAAGAACAGAAAAGCAAAGCACAACTTTGTAAACTAAATCACATGTATGTCGTTCGCTCAATTAGGAATACAGGGAAACCGAAAAGTGTTATCTCGCACTGTATGGCACAGAAACAAACTTCCAAAAAAAGAACAGAAACGCAAAGCACAACTTTGTAAATTAAATGACATACGTGTCGTCTGTTCAATTATTATAATAAGAAAACTTAAAAGTGATATAACGCACTGTACAGCACAGGAACAAGTTTCCATCGAAAAAACAGAAACGCAAAGCACAACTTTGTAAACTAATTCACATACTTGTCGCCTGTTCAATTATTATAACAGGAAAACTGAAAAGTGATATAACGCACTGTACAGCACAGGAACAAGTTTCCATCGAAAGAACAGAAACGCAAAGCACAACTTTGTAAACTAATTCACATACGTGTCACCTGTTCAATTATTATAACAGGAAAACTAAAAAGTGATATTACGCACTGTACAGCACAGGAACAAGTTTCCATCGAAAGAACAGAAACGCAAAGCACAACTTTTTAAACTAATTCACATACGTGTCGCCTGTTCAATTATTATAACAGGAAAACTGAAATGTGATATAACGCACTGTACAGCACAGGAACAAGTTTCCATCGAAAGAACAGAAACGCAAAGCACAACTTTGTAAACTAATTCACATACGTGTCGCCTGTTCAATTATTATAACAGGAAAACTGAAAAGTTATATATCACATTGTACAGCACAGGAACAAGTTTCAAATGAAAGAACAAATAATAAAATCACTAATTTGTAAACTAAATCACATGTGCGTCGCTCGCTCCATTAGGAATACAGGAAAACTGAAAAGTGATATATCTCACTGTACAGCACAAGAACAAGTTTCCAACGAAAGAACAGAAAAGCAAACCACAACTTTGTAAACTAATTCACATATGTGTGGCCTGTTCAATTATTATAACAGGAAAACTGAAAAGTGATATAACCCTAACCCTAACCCTAACCCCCTAACCCTAACCCTAACCCTAACCCTAACCCTAACCCCCTAACCCTAACCCTAACCGTAACCCTAACCCCTAACCCTAACCCTAACCCTAACCCTAAACCTAACCCAAACCCTAACCCCTAACCCTAACCCTAACACCTAACCCTAACCCTAACCCCTAACCCTAACCCTAACCCTAACCCTAACCCTAAGCCCCTAACCCTAACCCCTAACCCTAACCCCTAACGCTAAACCTAACACCTAACCCTAACCCTAACCCTAACCCTAACCCCTAACCCTAACCCTAACACTAAACCTAACCCCTAACCCTAACCCTAACCCTAACCCTAACCCCTAACCCTAACCCTAACGCTAACCGTAACCCTAACCATATCCCTTACCCAGCCCTAACCTAACCCTAACCCTAATCCTAACTTGTTCCTAACAGGAACAAGTTTCCAAGGAAAGAACGTAAATGAAAAGCACTACTTTGTAAACTGAATCACATGTGTGTCACTCGCTCAATTAGGAATACAGGAAAACCGAAAAGTGATATATCACACTGTACAGCACAGAAACAAGTTTCCAACCGAAGAACAGAAATCCAAAGCACTACTTTGTAAACTAAATCACATGTATGTCGCTCGCTCAATTAGGAATACAAGGAAACCAGAAAGTGTTATCTCGCACTGTATGGCACAGAAACAAATTTCCAAAGAAAGAACAGAAAGGCAAAACACAACTTTGTAAATTAAATGACATACGTGTCGACTGTTCAATTATTATAACAGGAAAACTGAAAAGTGATATAACGCACTGTACAGCACAGGAACAAGTTTCCATCGAAAGAACAGAAACGCAAAGCACAACTTTGTAAACTGTTTCACATACGTGTCGCCTGTTCAATTATTATAACAGGAAAACTGAAAAGTGATATAACGCACTGTACAGCACAGAAACAAGTTTCCATCGAAAGAACAGAAACGCAAAGCACAACTTTGTAAACTAATTCACATACGTGTCGCCTGTTCAATTATTATAACAGGAAAACTGAAATGTGATATAACGCACTGTACAGCACAGAAACAAGTTTCCATCGAAAGAACAGAAACGCAAAGCACAACTTTGTAAACTAATTCACATACGTTTCGCCTGTTCAATTATTATAACAGGAAAACTGAAAAGTGATATAACGCACTGTACAGCACAGAAACAAGTTTCCATCGAAAGAACAGAAACGCAACGCACAACTTTGTAAATTAAATGACATACGTTTCGCCTGTTCAATTATTATAACAGGAAAACTGAAAAGTGATATATGACATTGTACAGCCCAGGAACAAATTTCAAATGAATGAACAAAAAAGAAAATCATTAATTTGTAAACTAAATCACATGTGCGTCGCTCGCTCCATTAGGAATACAGGAAAACTGAAAAGTGATATATCTCACTGTACAGCACAAGAACAAGTTTCCAACGAAAGAACAGAAAAGCAAAGCACTACTTTTAAACGGAATCACCTGTGTGTCGCTCGCTCAATTAGGAATACAGGAAAACTGAAAAGTGTTATCTCGCACTGTACGGCACAGAAACAAGATTCCATTGAAAGAATAGATACACAAAGCAAAACTTTGTAAACTAATTCACATATGTGTTGCCTGTTCAATTATTATAACAGGAAAACTGAAAAGTGATATAAAACTAACCCTAACCCTAACCCTAACCCTAAGCCCCTAACCCTAACCCTAACCCTAACCCCTAACCCTAACCCTAACACTAACCCTAACACTTAACCCTAACCCTAACCCTAACCCTAACCCTAACCCTAACCCACTAACCCTAACCCTAACCCTAACCCTAACCATAACGCTAACCGTAACCCTAACCATATCCCTTACCCAGCCCTAACCTAATCCTAACCCTAACCCTAACCCTAATCCTAACTTGTTCCTAACAGGAACAAGTTTCCAAGGAAAGAACATGAATGAAAAGCACTGCTTCGTAAACTGAATCACATGTGTGTCACTCACTCAATTAGGAATACTGGAAAACCGAAAAGTGTTATCTTGCACTGTACGGCACAGAAACAAGTTTCCATCGAAAGAACACAAAAGCAAAGCACAACTTTGTAAACTAAATCACATACGTGTCGCCCGTTCAATTATTACAACAGGAAAACTGAAAAGTGGTATATCACACTGTACAGCACAGAAACAAGTTTCCAACCGAAGAACAGAAATCCAAAGCACTACTTTGTAAACTAAATCACATGTATGTCGCTCGCTCAATTAGGAATACAGGGAAACCGAAAAGTGTTATCTCGCACTGTATGGCACAGAAACAAATTTCCAAAGAAAGAACAGAAACGCAAAGCACAACTTTGTAAATTAAATGACATACGTGTCGCCTGTTTAATTATTATAACAGGAAAACTGAAAAGTGATATAACACACTGTACAGCACAGGAACAAGTTTCCATCGAAAGAACAGAAACGCAAAGCACAACTTTGTAAACTAATTCACATACGTGTCGCCTGTTCAATTATTATAACAGGAAAACTGAAAAGTGATATAACGCACTGTACAGCATAGGAACAAGTTTCCATCGAAAAAACAGAAACGCAAAGCACAACTTTGTATACTAATTCACATACGTGTCGCCTGTTCAATTATTATAACAGGAAAACTGAAATGTGATATAACGCACTGTACAGCACAGAAACAAGTTTCCATCGAAAGAACAGAAACGCAAAGCACAACTTTGTAAACTAATTCACATACGTGTCGCCTGTTCAATTATTATAACAGAAAAACTGAAAAGTGATATAACGCACTGTACAGCACAGAAAAAATTTTCCATCGAAAGAACAGAAACGCAAAGCACAACTTTGTAAATTAAATGACATACGTTTCGCCTGTTCAATTATTATAACATAAAAACTGAAAAGTGATATATGACATTGTACAGCACAGGAACAAGTTTCAAATGAAAGAACAAAAAAGAAAATCATTAATTCGTAAACTAAATCACATGTGCGTCGGTTGCTCCATTAGGAATACAGGAATACTGAAAAGTGATATATCTCCTGTACAGCACAAGAACAAGTTTCCAACGAAAGAACAGAAAAGGAAAGCACTACATTTAAACGGAATCACCTGTGTGTCGCTCGCTCAATTAGGAATACAGAAAAACTGAAAAGTGTTATCTCGCACTGTACGGCACAGAAACAAGATTCCATTGAAAGAATAGATACACAAAGCAAACCTTTGTAAACTAAGTCACATATGTGTCGCCTGTTCAATTATTATAACAGGAAAACTGAAAAGTGATATAACACTAACCCTAACCCTAACCCTAACCCTAACCCTAACCCTAACCCTAACCCCTAACCTTAACCCTAACCCTAACCCTAACCCTAACCCCTAACCCTAACCCTAACGCTAACCGTAACCCTAACCATATCCCTTACCCAGCTCTAACCTAACCCTAACCCTAACCCTAACCCTAAACCTAACTTGTTCCTAACAGGAACAAGTTTCCAAGGAAAGAACGTAAATGAAAAGCACGACTTTGTAAACTGAATCACATGTGTGTCACTCGCTCAATTAGGAATACTGGAAAACCGAAAAGTGATATATCACACTGTAGAGCACAGAAACAAGTTTTCATCGAAAGAACAGAAAAGCAAAGCACAACTTTGTAAACTAAATCAAATACGTGTCACCCGTTCAATTATTACAACAGGAAAACTGAAAAGTGATATATCACACTGTACAGCACAGAAACAAGTTTCCAACCGAAGAACAGAAATCCAAAGCACTACTTTGTAAACTAAATCACATGTATGTCGCTCGCTCAATTAGGAATACAGGGAAACCGAAAAGTGTTATCTCGCACTGTATGGCACAGAAACAAATTTCCAAAGAAAGAACAGAAACGCAAAGCACAACTTTGTAAATTAAATGATATACGTGTCGCCTGTTTAATTATTATAACAGGAAAACTAAAAAGTGATATAACGCACTGTACAGCACAGGAACAAGTTTCCATCGAAAGAACAGAAACGCAAAGAACAAATTTGTAAACTAATTCACATACGTGTCGCCTGTTCAATTATTATAACAGGAAAACTGAAAAGTGATATATGACATTGTGCAGCACAGGAACAAGTTTCAAATGAAAGAACAAATAATAAAATCACTAATTTGTAAACTAAATCACATGTGCGTCGCTCGCTCCATTAGGAATACAGGAAAACTGAAAAGGGATATATCTCACTGTACAACACAAGAACAAGTTTCCAACGAAAGAACAGAAAAGCAAAGCACAACTTTGTAAACTTATTCACATATGTGTGGCCTGTTCAATTATTATAACAGGAAAACTGAAAAGTGATATAACCCTAACCCTAACCCTAACCCCTAACCCTAACCCTAACCCTAACCCTAACCCTAACCCTAACCATAACCCTAACCCTAACCCCTAACCCTAACCCTAACGCTAACCCTAACCCCTAACCATAACCCTAACACCTAACCCTAACCCTAACCCTAACCATAACCCTAACCCTAACCCCTAACCCTAACCCTAACGCTAACCGTAACCCTAACCATATCCCTTACCCAGCCCTAACCTAACCCTAACCCTAACCCTAATTCTAATCCTAACTTGTTCCTAACAGGAACAAGTTTCCAAGGAAAGAACGTAAATGAAAAGCACTACTTTGTAAACTGAATCACATGTGTGTCACTCGCTCAATTAGGAATACAGGAAAACCGAAAAGTGTTATCTCGCACTGTACGGCACAGAAACAAGTTTCCATCGAAAGAACAGAAACGCAAAGCACAACTTTGTAAACTAAATCACATACGTGTCACCCGTTCAATTATTACAACAGGAAAACTGAAAAGTGATATATCACACTGTACAGCACAGAAACAAGTTTCCAACCGAAGAACAGAAATCCAAAGCACTACTTTGTAAACTAAATCACATGTATGTCGCTCGCTCAATTCGGAATACAGGGAAACAGAAAAGTGTTATCTCGCACTGTATGGCACAGAAACAAATTTCCAAAGAAAGAACAGAAACGCAAAGCACAACTTTGTAAATTAAATGACATACGTGTCGCCTGTTTAATTATTATAACAGGAAAACTGAAAAGTGATATAACGCACTGTACAGCACAGGAACAAGTTTCCATCGAAAGAACAGAAACGCAAAGCACAACTTTGTAAACTAATTCACATACGTGTCGCCTATTCAATTATTATAACAAAAACTGAAAAGTGATATATGACATTGTACAGCACAGGAACAAGTTTCAAATGAAAGAACAAATAATAAAATCACTAATTTGTAAACTAAATCACATGTGCGTCGCTCGCTCCATTAGGAATACAGGAAAACTGAAAAGGGATATATCTCACTGTACAACACAAGAACAAGTTTCCAACGAAAGAACAGAAAAGCAAAGCACAACTTTGTAAACTTATTCACATATGTGTGGCCTGTTCAATTATTATAACAGGAAAACTGAAAAGTGATATAACCCTAACCCTAACCCTAACCCCTAACCCTAACCCTAACCCTAACCCTAACCCTAACCCTAACCCCTAACCCTAATCCTAACCCTAACCCTAACCCTAACCATATCCCTTACCCAGCCCTAACCTAACCCTAACTCTAACCCTAACCCTAACCCTAACCCTAACCCTAACCCTAACCTTAACCCTAACTTGTTCCTAACAGGAACAACTTTCCAAGGAAAGAACATAAATGAAAAGCACTACTTTGTAAACTGAATCACATGTGTGTCACTTGCTCAATTAGGATACAGGAAAACCGAAAAGTGTTATCTCGCACTGTACGGCACAGAAAAAAGTTTCCATCGAAAGAACAGAAACGCAAAGCACAACTTTGTAAACTAAATCACATACGTGTAGCCCGTTCAATTATTACAACAGGAAAACTGAAAAGTGATATATCACACTATACAGCACAGAAACAAGTTTCCAACCGAAGAACAGAAATCCAAAGCACTACTTTGTAAACTAAATCACATGTGTGTCGCTCGCTCAATTAGGAATACAGGGAAACCGAAAAGTGTTATCTCGCACTGTATGGCACAGAAACAAATTTCCAAAGAAAGAACAGAAACGCAAAGCACAACTTTGTAAATTAAATGACATACGTGTCGCCTGTTCAATTATTATAACAGGAAAACTTAAAAGTGATATAACGCACTGTACAGCACAGGAACAAGTTTCCATCGAAAGAACAGAAACGCAAAGCACAACTTTGTAAACTAATTCACATACGTGTCGCCTGTTCAATTATTATAACAGGAAAACTGAAAAGTGATATAACGCACTGTACAGCACAGGAACAAGTTTCCATCGAAAGAACAGAAGCGCAAAGCACAACTTTTTAAATAATTCACATACATGTCGCCTTTTCAATTATTATAACAGGAAAACTGAAAAGTGATATAACGCACTGTACAACACAGGAACAAGTTTCCATCGAAAGAACAGAAAGGCAAAGCACAACTTTTTAAACTATTTCACATACGTGTCGCCTGTTTAATTATTATAACAGGAAAACTGAAAAGTGATATAACGCACTATACAGCACAGAAACAAATTTACATCGAAAGAACAGAAACGCAAAGCACAACTTTGTAAATTAAATGACATACGTTTCGCCTGTTCAATTATTATAACAGGAAAACTGAAAAGTGATATATGACATTGTACAGCACAGGAACAAGTTTCAAATGAAAGAACAAAAAAGACAATCACTAATTTGTAAACTAAATCACATGTGCGTCGCTCGCTCCATTAGGAATACAGGAAAACTGAAAAGTGATATATCTCTCTGTACAGCACAAGAACAAGTTTCCAACGAAAGAACAGAAAAGCAAAGCACTATATTTAAACGGAATCACCTGTGTGTCGCTCGCTCAATTAGGAATACAGGAAAACTGAAAAGTGTTATCTCGCACTGTACGGCACAGAAACAAGTTTCCATCGAAAGAACAGAAACGCAAGGCACAACTTTGTAAACTAATTCACATACGTATCGCCTGTTCAATTATTATAACAGGAAAACTGAGAAGTGATATAACACTAACCCTAACCCTAACCCTAACCCTAAGCCCCTAACCCTAACCCTAACCCTAACTCCTAACCCTAACCCTAACCCTAACCCTAACCCTAACCCTAACCCTTAACCCTAACCCTAACGCTAACCCTAACACCTAACCCTAACCCTAACCCTAACCCTAACCCTAACCCTAACCCTAACCCACTAACCCTAACCCTAACCCTAACCCTAACCCTAAACCTAACCCTAACTCTAACCCTAACCTTAACCCCTAACCCTAACCCTAACGCTAACCGTAACCCTAACCATATCCCTTACCCAGCCCTAACCTAATCCTAACCCTAACCCTAAACCTAATCCTAACTTGTTCCTAACAGGAACAAGTTTCCAAGGAAAGAACCTAAATGAAAAGCACTACTTTGTAAACTGAATCACATGTGTGTCACTCGCTCAATTAGGAATACAGGAAAACCGAAAAGTGATATATCACACTGTACAGCACAGAAACAAGTTTTCATCGAAAGAACAGAAAAGCAAAGCACAACTTTGTAAACTAAATCACATACGTGTCACCCGTTCAATTATTACAACAGGAAAACTGAAAAGTGATATATCACACTGTACAGCACAGAAACAAGTTTCCAACCGAAGAACAGAAATCCAAAGCACTACTTTGTAAACTAAATCACATGTATGTCGCTCGCTCAATTAGGAATACAGGGAAACCGAAAAGTGTTATCTCGCACTCTATGGCACAGAAACAAATTTCCAAAGAAAGAACAGAAACGCAAAGCACAACTTTTTAAATTAAATGACATACGTGTAGCCTGTTCAATTATTATAACAGGAAAACTTAAAAGTGATATAACGCACTGTACAGCACAGGAACAAGTTTCCATCGAAAGAACAGAAACGCAAAGCACAACTTTGTAAACTAATTCACATACGTGTCGCCTATTCAATTATTATAACAAAAACTGAAAAGTGATATATCACATTGTACAGCACAGGAACAAGTTTCAAATGAAAGAACAAATAATAAAATCACTAATTTGTAAACTAAATCACATGTGCGTCGCTCGCTCCATTAGGAATACAGGAAAACTGAAAAGGGATATATCTCACTGTACAACACAAGAACAAGTTTCCAACGAAAGAACAGAAAAGCAAAGCACAACTTTGTAAACTTATTCACATATGTGTGGCCTGTTCAATTATTATAACAGGAAAACTGAAAAGTGATATAACCCTAACCCTAACCCTAACCCCTAACCCTAACCCTAACCCTAACCCTAACCCTAACCCCTAACCCTAATCCTAACCCTAACCCTAACCCTAACCATATCCCTTACCCAGCCCTAACCTAACCCTAACTCTAACCCTAACCCTAACCCTAACCCTAACCCTAACCCTAACCTTAACCCTAACTTGTTCCTAACAGGAACAACTTTCCAAGGAAAGAACATAAATGAAAAGCACTACTTTGTAAACTGAATCACATGTGTGTCACTTGCTCAATTAGGATACAGGAAAACCGAAAAGTGTTATCTCGCACTGTACGGCACAGAAAAAAGTTTCCATCGAAAGAACAGAAACGCAAAGCACAACTTTGTAAACTAAATCACATACGTGTAGCCCGTTCAATTATTACAACAGGAAAACTGAAAAGTGATATATCACACTGTACAGCACAGAAACAAGTTTCCAACCGAAGAACAGAAATCCAAAGCACTACTTTGTAAACTAAATCACATGTGTGTCGCTCGCTCAATTAGGAATACAGGGAAACCGAAAAGTGTTATCTCGCACTGTATGGCACAGAAACAAATTTCCAAAGAAAGAACAGAAACGCAAAGCACAACTTTGTAAATTAAATGACATACGTGTCGCCTGTTCAATTATTATAACAGGAAAACTTAAAACTGATATAACGCACTGTACAGCACAGGAACAAGTTTCCATCGAAAGAACAGAAACGCAAAGCACAACTTTGTAAACTAATTCACATACGTGTCGCCTGTTCAATTATTATAACAGGAAAACTGAAAAGTGATATAACGCACTGTACAGCACAGGAACAAGTTTCCATCGAAAGAACAGAAACGCAAAGCACAACTTTTTAAATAATTCACATACATGTCGCCTTTTCAATTATTATAACAGGAAAACTGAAAAGTGATATAACGCACTGTACAACACAGGAACAAGTTTCCATCGAAAGAACAGAAAGGCAAAGCACAACTTTTTAAACTATTTCACATACGTGTCGCCTGTTTAATTATTATAACAGGAAAACTGAAAAGTGATATAACGCACTATACAGCACAGAAACAAATTTACATCGAAAGAACAGAAACGCAAAGCACAACTTTGTAAATTAAATGACATACGTTTCGCCTGTTCAATTATTATAACAGGAAAACTGAAAAGTGATATATGACATTGTACAGCACAGGAACAAGTTTCAAATGAAAGAACAAAAAAGACAATCACTAATTTGTAAACTAAATCACATGTGCGTCGCTCGCTCCATTAGGAATACAGGAAAACTGAAAAGTGATATATCTCTCTGTACAGCACAAGAACAAGTTTCCAACGAAAGAACAGAAAAGCAAAGCACTATATTTAAACGGAATCACCTGTGTGTCGCTCGCTCAATTAGGAATACAGGAAAACTGAAAAGTGTTATCTCGCACTGTACGGCACAGAAACAAGTTTCCATCGAAAGAACAGAAACGCAAGGCACAACTTTGTAAACTAATTCACATACGTATCGCCTGTTCAATTATTATAACAGGAAAACTGAGAAGTGATATAACACTAACCCTAACCCTAACCCTAACCCTAAGCCCCTAACCCTAACCCTAACCCTAACTCCTAACCCTAACCCTAACCCTAACCCTAACCCTAACCCTTAACCCTAACCCTAACGCTAACCCTAACACCTAACCCTAACCCTAACCCTAACCCTAACCCTAACCCTAACCCACTAACCCTAACCCTAACCCTAACCCTAACCCTAAACCTAACCCTAACCCTAACCCTAACCTTAACCCCTAACCCTAACCCTAACGCTAACCGTAACCCTAACCATATCCCTTACCCAGCCCTAACCTAATCCTAACCCTAACCCTAAACCTAATCCTAACTTGTTCCTAACAGGAACAAGTTTCCAAGGAAAGAACCTAAATGAAAAGCACTACTTTGTAAACTGAATCACATGTGTGTCACTCGCTCAATTAGGAATACAGGAAAACCGAAAAGTGATATATCACACTGTACAGCACAGAAACAAGTTTTCATCGAAAGAACAGAAAAGCAAAGCACAACTTTGTAAACTAAATCACATACGTGTCACCCGTTCAATTATTACAACAGGAAAACTGAAAAGTGATATATCACACTGTACAGCACAGAAACAAGTTTCCAACCGAAGAACAGAAATCCAAAGCACTACTTTGTAAACTAAATCACATGTATGTCGCTCGCTCAATTAGGAATACAGGGAAACCGAAAAGTGTTATCTCGCACTCTATGGCACAGAAACAAATTTCCAAAGAAAGAACAGAAACGCAAAGCACAACTTTTTAAATTAAATGACATACGTGTAGCCTGTTCAATTATTATAACAGGAAAACTTAAAAGTGATATAACGCACTGTACAGCACAGGAACAAGTTTCCATCGAAAGAACAGAAACGCAAAGCACAACTTTGTAAACTAATTCACATACGTGTTGCCTATTCAATTATTATAACAGGAAAACTGAAAAGTGATATATCACATTGTACAGCACAGGAACAAGTTTCAAATGAACGAACAAATAATAAAATCACTAATTTGTAAACTAAATCACATGTGCGTCGCTCGCTCCATTAGGAATACAGGAAAACAAAAAAGCTATATATCTCACTGTACAACACAAGAACAAGTTTCCAACGAAAGAACAGAAAAGCAAAGCACAACTTTGTAAACTAATTCACATATGTGTCGCCTGTTCAATTATTATAACAGGAAAACTGAAAAGTGATATAACCCTAACACTAACCCTAACACTAAGCCCCTAACCCTAACCCCTAACCCTAACACCTAACCCTAACACCTAACCCTAACCCTAACCCTAACACTAACCACTAACCCTAACCCTAACACTAACCCTAACCCCTAACCCTAACCCTAACCCTAACCCTAACCCCTAATCCTAACCCTAACGCTAACCGTAACCCTAACCATATCCCTTACCCAGACCTAACCTAACCCTAACCCTAATCCTAATTTGTTCCTAACAGGAACAAGTTTCCAAGGAAAGAACGTAAATGAAAAGCACTACTTTGTAAACTGAATCACATGTGTGTCACTCGCTCAATTAGGAATACAGGAAAACCGAAAAGTGATATATCACACTGTACAGCACAGAAACAAGTTTTCATCGAAAGAACAGAAAAGCAAATCAAAACTTTGTAAACTAAATCACATACGTGTCACCCGTTCAATTATTACAACAGGAAAACTGAAAAGTGATATATCACACTGTACAGCACAGAAACAAGTTTCCAACCCAAGAACAGAAATCCAAAGCACTACTTTGTAAACTAAATCACATGTATGTCGCTCGCTCAATTAGGAATACAGGGAAACCGAAAAGTGTTATCTCGCACTGTATGGCACAGAAACAAATTTCCAAAGAAAGAACAGAAACGCAAAGCACAACTTTTTAAATTAAATGACATACGTGTAGCCTGTTCAATTATTATAACAGGAAAACTTAAAAGTGATATAATGCACTGTACAGCACAGGAACAAGTTTCCATCGAAAGAACAGAAACGCAAAGCACAACTTTGTAAACTAATTCACATACGTGTCGCCTGTTCAATTATTATAACAGGAAAACTGAAAAGTGATATAATGCACTGTACAGCACATGAACAAGTTTCCATCGAAAGAAGAGAAACGCAAAACACAACTTTTTAAACTAATTCACATACGTGTCGCCTGTTCAATTATTATAACAGGAAAACTGAAAAGTGATATAACGCACTGTACAACACAGGAACAAGTTTCCATCGAAAGAACAGAAAGGCAAAGCACAACTTTTTAAACTATTTCACATACGTGGCGCCTGTTTAATTATTATAACAGGAATACTGAAAAGTGATATAACGCACTGTACAGCACAGAAACAAGTTTCCATCGAAAGAACAGAAACGCAAAGCACAACTTTGTAAACTAATTCACATACGTGTCGCCTGTTCAATTATTATAACAGGAAAACTGAAAAGTGATATAGCGCACTGTACAGCACAGAAACAAATTTCCATCGAAAGAACAGAAACGCAAGGCACAACTTTGTAAATTAAATGACATACGTTTCGCCTGTTCAATTATTATAACAGGAAAACTGAAAAGTGATATATGACATTGTACAGCATAGGAACAAGTTTCAAATGAAAGAACAAAAAAGACAATCACTAATTTGTAAACTAAATCACATGTGCGTCGCTCGCTCCATTAGGAATATAGGAAAACTGAAAAGTGATATATCTCTCTGTACAGCACAAGAACAAGTTTCCAACGAAAGAACAGAAAAGCAAAGCACTACATTTGAACGGAATCACCTGTGTGTCGCTCGCTCAATTAGGAATACAGGAAAACTGAAAAGTGTTATCTCGCACTGTACGGCACAGAAACAAGATTCCATTGAAAGAATAGATACACAAAGCAAAACTTTGTAAACTAATTCACATATGTGTCGCCTGTTCAATTATTATAAAAGGAAAACTGAAACGTGATATAACACTAACCCTAACCCTAACCCTAACCCTAAGCCCCTAACCCTAACCCTAACCCTAACCCTAACCCTAACTCCTAACCCTAACCCTAACCCTAACCCTAACCCTAACCCTTAACCCTAACCCTAGCGCTAACCCTAATACCTAACCCTAACCCTAACCCTAACCCTAACCCTAACCCTAACCCACTAACCCTAACCCTAACCCTAACCCTAACCCTAACCCACTAACCCTAACCCTAACCCTAACCCTAACCCTAACCGTAACCCTAACCTTAACCCCTAACCCTAACCCTAACGCTAACCGTAACCCTAACCATATCCCTTACCCAGCCCTAACCTAATCCTAACCCTAACCCTAACCCTAATCCTAACTTGTTCCTAACAGGAACAAGTTTCCAAGGAAAGAACCTAAATGAAAACCACTACTTTGTAAACTGAATCACATGTATGTCACTCGCTCAATTAGGAATACAGGAAAACCGAAAAGTAATATATCACACTGTACAGCACAGAAACAAGTTTTCATCGAAAGAACAGAAAAGCAAAGCACAACTTTTTAAACTAAATCACATACGTGTAGCCCGTTCAATTATTACAACAGGAAAACTGAAAATTGATATATCACACTGTACAGCACAGAAACATGTTTCCAACCGAAGAACAGAAATCCAAAGCACTACTTTGTAAACTAAATCACATGTGTGTCGCTCGCTCAATTAGGAATACAGGGAAACCGAAAAGTGTTATCTCGCACTATATGGCACAGAAACAAATTTCCAAAGAAATAACCGAAACGCAAAGCACAACTTTGTAAATTAAATGACATACGTTTCGCCTGTTCAATTATTATAAAAGGAAAACTGAAAAGTGATATAACGCACTATACAGCACAGAAACATGTTTCCATATAAAGAACAGAAAAGCAAGGCACAACTTTGTAAACTAATTCACATACGTGTCGCCTGTTCAACTATTATAACAGGAAAACTGAAAAGTGATATAACGCACTGTACAGCACAGGAACAAGTTTCCATCGAAAGAACAGAAACGCAAAGCACAACTTTGTAAACTAATTCACATACGTGTCGCCTGTTCAATTATTATAACAGGAAAACTGAAAAGTGATATAACGCACTGTACAGCACAGAAACAAGTTTCCATCGAAAGAACAGAAACGCAAAGCACAACTTTTTAAACTAATTCACATACGCGTCGCCTGTTCAATTATTATAACAGGAAAACTGAAAAGTGATATAACGCACTGTACAGCACAGAAACAAGTTTCCATCGAAAGAACAGAAACGCAAAGGACAACTTTGTAAACTAATTCACATACGTGTCGCCTGTTCAATTATTATAACAAAAAAACTGAAAAGTGATATAACGCACTGTACAGCACAGGAACAAGTTTCCATCGAAAGAACAGAAACGCAAAGCACAACTTTGTAAACTAATTCACATACGTGTCGCCTGTTCAATTATTATAACAGGAAAACTGAAAAGTGATATAATGCACTGTACAGCACAGGAACAAGTTTCCAACGAAAGAACAGAAAAGCAAAGCACTACATTTAAACGGAATCACCTGTGTGTCGCTCGCTCAATTAGGAATACAGTAAAACTGAAAAGTGTTATCTCGCACTGTACGGCACAGAAACAAGATTCCATTGAAAGAATAGATACACAAAGAAAACTTTGTAAACTAATTCACATATGTGTCGATTGTTCAATTATTATAACAGGAAAACTGAAAAGTGATATAATACTAACCCTAACCCTAACCCTAACCCTAAGCCCCTAACCCTAACCCTAACTCTAACCCCTAACCCTCACCCTAACACCTAACCCTAACCCTAACCCCTAACCCTAACCCTAACCCTAGCCCTAACCCCTAACCCTAACCCTAACCCTAACCCTAACCCTAACCCTAACCCCTAACCCTAACCCTAACGCTAACCGTAACCCTAACCGTATCCCTTACCCAGCCCTAACCTAACCCTAACCCTAACCCTAACCCTAAACCTAACTTGTTCCTAACAGGAAGGAACAAGTTTCCAAGGAAAGAACGTAAATGAAAACCACGACTTTGTAAACTGAATCACATGTGTGTCACTCGCTCAATTAGGAATATAGGAAAACTGAAAAGTGATATATCACACTGTACAGCACAGAAACAAGTTTTCATCGAAAGAACAGAAAAGCAAAGCACAACTTTGTAAACTAAATCACATACGTGTCACCTGTTCAATTATTACAACAGGAAAACTGAATAGTGATATATCACACTGTACAGCACAGAAACAAGTTTCCAACAGAAGAACAGAAATCCAAAGCACTACTTTATAAACTAAATCACATGTATGTCGCTCGCTCAATTAGGAATACAGGGAAACCGAAAAGTGTTATCTCGCACTGTATGGCACAGAAACAAATTTCCAAAGAAAGAACAGAAACGCAAAGCACAACTTTGTAAATTAAATGACATACGTGTCGCCTGTTTAATTATTATTACAGGAAAACTGAAAAGTGATATAACGCACTGTACAGCACAGGAAAAAGTTTCCATCGAAAGAACAGAAACGAAAAGTACAACTTTGTAAACTAATTCACATACGTGTCGCCTGTTCAATTATTATAACAGGAAAACTGAAAAGTGATATATCACATTGTACAGCAGAGGAACAAGTTTCAAATGAAAGAACAAATAATAAAATCACTAATTTGTAAACTAAATCACATGTGCGTCGCTCGCTCCATTAGGAATACAGGAAAACTAAAAAGTGATATATCTCACTGTACAGCACAAGAACAAGTTTCCAACGAAAGAACAGAAAAGCAAAGCACAACTTTGTAAAGTAATTCACATATGTGTGGCCTGTTCAATTATTATAACAGGAAAACTGAAAAGTGATATAACCCTAACCCTAACCCTAACCCCTAACCCTAACCCTAACCCTAACCCTAACCCCTAACTCCTAACCCTAACCCTAACCCTAACCGTAACCCTAACCATATCCCTTACCCATCCCTAACCTAACCCTACACCTAACCCTAACCCTAACCCTAACCCTAACCTTAACCCTAACTTGTTCCTAACAGGAACAAGTTTCCAAGGAAAGAACATAAATGAAAAGCACTGCTTTGTAAACTGAATCACATGTGTGTCACTCGCTCAATTAGGAATACAGGAAAACCGAAAAGTGTTATCTCGCACTGTATGGCACAGAAACAAGTTTATATCGAAAGAACAGAAACGCAAAGCACAACTTTGTAAACTAAATCACATACGTGTTGCCCGTTCAATTATTACAACAGGAAAACTGAAAAGTGATATATCACACTGTACAGCACAGAAACAAGTTTCCAACCGAAGAACAGAAATCCAAAGCACTACTTTGTAAACTAAATCACATGTATGTCGCTCGCTCAATTAGGAATACAGGGAAACCGAAAATTGTTATCTCGCACTGTATGTCACAGAAACAAATTTCCAAAGAAAGAACAGAAACGCAAAGCACAACTTTGTAAATTAAATGACATACGTGTCGCCTGTTCAATTATTATAACAGGAAAACTGAAAAGTGATATAACGCACTGTACAGCACAGGAACAAGTTTCCATCGAAAGAACAGAAACGCAAAGCACAACTTTGTAAACTAATTCACATACGTGTCGCCTGTTCAATTATTATAACAGGAAAATTGAAAAGTGATATAACGCACTGTACAGCACAGGAACACGTTTCCATCGAAAGAACAGAAACGCAAAGCACAACTTTGTAAACTAATTCACATACGTGTCGCCTGTTCAATTATTATAACAGGAAAACTGAAAAGTGATATAACGCACTGTACAGCACAGAAACAAGTTTCCATCGAAAGAACAGAAACGCAAAGCACAACTTTGTAAATTAAATGACATACGTTTCGCCTGTTCAATTATTATAACAGGAAAACTGAAAAGTGATATATGACATTGTACAGCACAGGAACAAGTTTCAAATGAAAGAACAAAAAAGAAAATCATTAATTTGTAAACTACATCACATGTGCGTCGCTCGCTCCATTAGGAATACAGGAAAACAGAAAAGTGATATATCTCACTGTACAGCACAAGAACAAGTTTCCAACGAAAGAACAGAAAAGCAAAGCACTACATTTAAACGGAATCACCTGTGTGTCGCTCGCTCAATTAGGAATACAGGAAAAGTGAAAAGTGTTATCTCGCACTGTACGGCACAGAAACAAGATTCCATTGAAAGAATAGATACACAAAGCAAAACTTTGTAAACTAATTCACACATGTATCGCCTGTTCAATTATTATAACAGGAAAACTGAAAAGTGATATAACACTAACACTAACCCTAACCCTAACCCTAAGCCCCTAACCCTAACCCTAACCCTAACCACTAACACTAACCCTAACTCCTAACCCTAACCCTAACCCTAACCCTAACCCCTAACCCTAACCCTAACCCTAACCCTAACCCGTAACCCTAACCCTAACCCTAACCCTAACCCCTAACCCTAACCCTAACGCTAACCGTAACCCTAACCATATCCCTTACCCAGCCCTAACCTAACCCTAACCCTAACCCTAACCCTAATCCTAACTTGTTCCTAACAGGAACAAGTTTCCAAGGAAAGAACGTAAATGAAAAGCACGACTTTGTAAACTGAATCACACGTGTGTCACTCGCTCAATTAGGAATACAGGAAAACCGAAAAGTGATATATCACACTGCACAGCAGAGAAACAAGTTTTCATCGAAAGAACAGAAAAGCAAAGCACAACTTTGTAAACTAAATCACATACGTGTCACCCGTTCAATTATTACAACAGGAAAACTGAAAAGTGATTTATCACACTGTACAGCACAGAAACAAGTTTCCAACCGAAGAACAGAAATCCAAAGCACTACTTTGTAAACTAAATCACATGTATGTCGCTCGCTCAATTAGGAATACAGGGAAACCGAAAAGTGTTATCTCGCACTGTATGGCACAGAAACAAATTTCCAAAGAAAGAACAGAAACGCAAAGGACAACTTTGTAAATTAAATGACATACGTGTCGCCTGTTTAATTATTATAACAGGAAAACTGAAAAGTGATATAACGCACTGTACAGCACAGGAACAAGTTTCCATCGAAAGAACAGAAACGCAAAGCACAACTTTGTAAACTAATTCACATACGTGTCGCCTGTTCAATTATTATAACAGGAAAATTGAAAAGTGATATAACGCACTGTACAGCACAGGAACACGTTTCCATCGAAAGAACAGAAACGCAAAGCACAACTTTGTAAACTAATTCACATACGTGTCGCCTGTTCAATTATTATAACAGGAAAACTGAAAAGTGATATAACGCACTGTACAGCACAGAAACAAGTTTCCATCGAAAGAACAGAAACGCAAAGCACAACTTTGTAAACTAATTCACATACGTGTCGCCTGTTCAATTATTATAACAGGAAAACTGAAAAGTGATATAACGCACTGTAAAGCACAGAAACAAGTTTTCATCGAAAGAACAGAAACGCAAAGCACAACTTTGTAAATTAAATGACATACGTTTCGCCTGTTCAATTATTATAACAGGAAAACTGAAAAGTGATATATGACATTGTACAGCACAGGAACAAGTTTCAAATGAAAGAACAAAAAAGAAAATCATTAATTTGTAAACTACATCACATGTGCGTCGCTCGCTCCATTAGGAATACAGGAAAACAGAAAAGTGATATATCTCACTGTACAGCACAAGAACAAGTTTCCAACGAAAGAACAGAAAAGCAAAGCACTACATTTAAACGGAATCACCTGTGTGTCGCTCGCTCAATTAGGAATACAGGAAAAGTGAAAAGTGTTATCTCGCACTGTACGGCACAGAAACAAGATTCCATTGAAAGAATAGATACACAAAGCAAAACTTTGTAAACTAATTCACACATGTATCGCCTGTTCAATTATTATAACAGGAAAACTGAAAAGTGATATAACACTAACACTAACCCTAACCCTAACCCTAAGCCCCTAACCCTAACCCTAACCCTAACCACTAACACTAACCCTAACTCCTAACCCTAACCCTAACCCTAACCCTAACCCCTAACCCTAACCCTAACCCTAACCCTAACCCGTAACCCTAACCCTAACCCTAACCCTAACCCCTAACCCTAACCCTAACGCTAACCGTAACCCTAACCATATCCCTTACCCAGCCCTAACCTAACCCTAACCCTAACCCTAACCCTAATCCTAACTTGTTCCTAACAGGAACAAGTTTCCAAGGAAAGAACGTAAATGAAAAGCACGACTTTGTAAACTGAATCACACGTGTGTCACTCGCTCAATTAGGAATACAGGAAAACCGAAAAGTGATATATCACACTGCACAGCAGAGAAACAAGTTTTCATCGAAAGAACAGAAAAGCAAAGCACAACTTTGTAAACTAAATCACATACGTGTCACCCGTTCAATTATTACAACAGGAAAACTGAAAAGTGATTTATCACACTGTACAGCACAGAAACAAGTTTCCAACCGAAGAACAGAAATCCAAAGCACTACTTTGTAAACTAAATCACATGTATGTCGCTCGCTCAATTAGGAATACAGGGAAACCGAAAAGTGTTATCTCGCACTGTATGGCACAGAAACAAATTTCCAAAGAAAGAACAGAAACGCAAAGGACAACTTTGTAAATTAAATGACATACGTGTCGCCTGTTTAATTATTATAACAGGAAAACTGAAAAGTGATATAAAACACTGTACAGCACAGGCACAATTTTCCATCGAAAGAACAGAAACGCAAAGTACAACTTTGTAAACTAATTCACATACGTGTCGCCTGTTCAATTATTATAACAGGAAAACTGAAAAGTGATATATCACATTGTACAGCACAGGAACAAGTTTCAAATGAAAGAACAAATAATAAAATCACTAATTTGTAAACTAAATCACATGTGCGTCGCTCGCTCCATTAGGAATACAGAAAAACTGAAAAGTGATATATCTCACTGTACAGCACAAGAACAAGTTTCCAACGAAAGAAAAGCAAAGCAAAGCACAAGTTTGTAAACTAATTCACATATGTGTGGCCTGTTCAATTATTATAACAGGAAAACTGAAAAGTGATATAACCCTAACCCTAACCCTAACCCTAACCCTAACCCCTAACCCTAACCCTAACCCTAACCCCTAACCCTAACCCTAACCCTAACCGTAACCCTAACCATATCCCTTACCCAGCCCTAACCTAACCCTACCCCTAACCCTAACCCTAACCCTAACCCTAACCCTAACCTTAACCCTAACTTGTTTAAACAGGAACAAGTTTCCAAGGAAAGAACATAAATGAAAAGCACTGCTTTGTAAACTGAATCACATGTGTGTCACTCGCTCAATTAGGAATACAGGAAAACCGAAAAGTGTTATCTCGCACTGTACGGCACAGAAACTAGTTTCCATCGAAAGAACAGAAATGCAAACACAACTTTGTAAATTAAATGACATACGTGTCGCCTGTTTAATTATTATAACAGAAAAACTGAAAAGTGATATAACGCACTGTACAGCACAGGAACAAGTTTCCATCGAAAGAACAGAAACGCAAAGCACAACTTTGTAAACTAATTCACATACGTGTCGCCTGTTCAATTATTATAACAGGAAAACTGAAAAGTGATATAACACACTGTACAGCACAGAAACAAGTTTCCATCGAAAGAACAGAAACGCAAAGCACAACTTTGTAAATTAAATGACATACGTTTCGCCTGTTCAATTATTATAACAGGAAAACTGAAAAGTGATATATGACATTGTACAGCACAGGAACAAGTTTCAAATGAAAGAACAAAAAAGAAAATCATTAATTTGTAAACTAAATCACATGTGCGTCGCTCGCTCCATTAGGAATACAGGAAAACTGAAAAGTGATATATCTCACTGTACAGCACAAGAACAAGTTTCCAACGAAAGAACAGAAAAGCAAAGCACTACATTTAAACGGAATCACCTGTGTGTCGCTCGCTCAATTAGGAATGCAGGAAAACTGAAAAGTGTTATCTCGCACTGTACGGCACAGAAACAAGATTCCATTGAAAGAATAGATACACAAAGCAAAACTTTGTAAACTAATTCACATATGTGTCGCCTGTTCAATTATTATAACAGGAAAACTGAAAAGTGATATAACACTAACCCTAACCCTAACCCTAACCCTAAGCCCCTAACCCTAACCCTAACCCTAACCCCTAACCCTAACCCTAACACCTAACCGTAACCCTAACCCTAACCCTAACCCTAACCCTAACCCCTAACCCTAACCCTAACCCTAACCCTAACCCCTAACCCTAAACCTAACGCTAACCGTAACCCTAACCATATCCCTTACCCAGCCCTAACCTAACCCTAACAATAACCCTAACCTTAAACATAACTTGTTCCTAACAGGAACAAGTTTCCAAGGAAAGAAAGTAAATGAAAAGCACGACTTTGTAAACTGAATCACATGTGTGTCACTCGCTCAATTAGGAATACAGGAAAACCGAAAAGTGATATATCACACTGTACAGCACAGAAACAAGTTTTCATCGAAAGAACAGAAAAGCAAAGCACAACTTTGTAAACTAAATCACATACGTGTCACCCGTTCAATTATTACAACAGGAAAAATGAAAAGTGATATATCACACTGTACAGCACAGAAACAAGTTTCCAACCGAAGAACAGAAATCCAAAGCACTACTTTGTAAACTAAATCACATGTATGTCGCTCGCTCAATTAGGAATACAGGGAAACCGAAAAGTGTTATCTCGCACTGTATGGCACAGAAACAAATTTCCAAAGAAAGAACAGAAACGCAAAAGACAACTTTGTAAATTAAATGACATACGTGTCGCCTGTTTAATTATTATAACAGGAAAACTGAAAAGTGATATAACACACTGTACAGCACAGGCACAAGTTTCCATCGAAAGAACAGAAACGCAAAGTACAACTTTGTAAACTAATTCACATACGTGTCGCCTGTTCAATTATTATAACAGGAAAACTGAAAAGTGATATATCACATTGTACAGCACAGGAACAAGTTTCAAATGAAAGAACAAATAATAAAATCATTAATTTGTAAACTAAATCACATGTGCGTCGCTCGCTCCATTAGGAATACAGAAAAACTGAAAAGTGATATATCTCACTGTACAGCACAAAAACAAGTTTCCAACGAAAGAACAGAAAAGCAAAGCACAACTTTGTAAACTAATTCACATATGTGTGGCCTGTTCAATTATTATAACAGGAAAACTGAAAAGTGATATAACCCTAACCCTAACCCTAACCCTAACCCCTAACCCTAACCCTAACCCTAACCCCTAAACCTAACCCTAACCCTAACCCTAACCATATCCCTTACCCAGCCCTAACCTAACCCTACCCCTAACCCTAACCCTAACCCTAACCCTAACCCTAACCCTAACCTTAACCCTAACTTGTTCCTAACAGGAACAAGTTTCCAAGGAAAGAACATAAATGAAAAGCACTGCTTTGTAAACTGAATCACATGTGTGTCACTCGCTCAATTAGGAATACAGGAAAACCGAAAAGTGTTATCTCGCACTGTACGGCACAGAAACAAGTTTCCATCGAAAGAACAGAAACGCAAACAGAACTTTGTAAATTAAATGACATACGTGTCGCCTGTTTAATTATTATAACAGAAAAACTGAAAAGTGATATAACGCACTGTATAGCACAGGAACAAGTTTCCATCGAAAGAACAGAAACGCAAAGTACAACTTTGTAAACTAATTCACATACGTGTCGCCTGTTCAATTATTATAACAGGAAAACTGAAAAGTGATATAACACACTGTACAACACAGAAACAAGTTTCCATCGAAAGAACAGAAACGCAAAGCACAACTTTGTAAACTAATTCACATACGTGTCGCCTGTTCAATTATTATAACAGGAAAACTGAAAAGTGATATAACGCACTGTACAGCACAGAAACAAGTTTCCATCGAAAGAACAGAAACGCAAAGCACAACTTTGTAAATTAAATGACATACGTTTCGCCTGTTCAATTATTAAAACAGGAAAACTGAAAAGTGATATATGACATTGTACAGCACAGGAACAAGTTTCAAATGAAAGAACAAAAAAGAAAATCATTAATTTGTAAACTAAATCACATGTGCGTCGCTCGCTCCATTAGGAATACAGGAAAACTGAAAAGTGATATATCTCACTGTACAACACAAGAACAAGTTTCCAACGAAAGAACAGAAAAGCAAAGCACTACATTTAAACGGAATCACCTGTGTGTCGCTCGCTCCATTAGGAATACAGGAAAACTGAAAAGTGTTATCTCGCACTGTTCGGCACAGAAACAAGATTCCATTGAAAGAATAGATGCACAAAGCAAAACTTTTTAAACTAATTCACATATGTGTCCCTGTTCAATTATTATAACAGGAAAACTGAAAAGTGATATAACACTAACCCTAACCCTAACCCTAACCCTAAGCCCCTAACCCTAACCCTAACCCTAACTGTAACCCTAACCATATCCCTTACCCAGCCCTAACCTAACCCTACCCCTACCCCTACCCCTAAACCTAACCCTAACCCTAACCCTAACCCTAACCCTAACCCTAACCCTAAACTTAACCCTAACAATAACACCTAACCCTAACCCTAAGCCCCTAACCCTAACCCTAACCCTAACCCTAACCACTAACCCTAACCCTAACACTAACCCTAACCCCTAACCCTAACCCTAACCCTAACCCCTAACCCTAAACCTAACGCTAAACGTAACCCTAACCATATCCCATACCCAGCCCTAACCTAACCCTAACCCTAATCCTAACTTGTTCCTAACAGGAACAAGTTTCCAAGGAAAGAACGTAAATGAAAAGCACTACTTTGTAAACTGAATCACATGTGTGTCACTCGCTCAATTAGGAATACAGGAAAACCGAAAAGTGATATATCACAGTGTACAGCACAGAAACAAGTTTTCATCGAAAGAACTGAAAAGCAAAGCACAACTTTGTAAACTAAATCACGTACGTGTCACCCGTTCAATTATTACAACAGGAAAACTGAAAAGTGATATATCACACTGTCCAGCACAGAAACAAGTTTCCAACCGAAGAACAGAAATCCAAAGCACTACTTTGTAAACTAAATCACATGTATGTCGCTCGCTCAATTAGGAATACAGGGAAACCGAAAAGTGTTATCTCACACTGTATGGCACACAAACAAATTTCCAAAGAAAGAACAGAAACGCAAAGCACAACTTTGTAAATTAAATGACATACGTGTCGCCTGTTTAATTATTATAACAGGAAAACTGAAAAGTGATATAACGCACTGTACAGCACAGGAACAAGTTTCCATCGAAAGAACAGAAACGCAAGGCACAACTTTTTAAACTAATTCACATACGTGTCGCCTGTTCAATTATTATAACAGGAAAACTGAAAAGTGATATAACGCACTGTACAGCACAGAAACAAGTTTCCATCGAAAGAACAGAAAGGCAAAGCACAAATTTGTAAACTAATTCACATACGTGTCACCTGTTCAATTATTATAACAGGAAAACTGAAAAGTGATATAATGCACTGTACAGCACAGAAACAAGTTTCCATCGAAAGAACAGAAACGCAAAGCACAAATTTGTAAATTAAATGACATACGTTTCGCCTGTTCAATTATTATAACAGGAAAACTGAAAAGTGATATATGACATTGTACAGCACAGGAACAAGTTTCAAATGAAAGAACAAAAAAGAAAATCACTAATTTGTAAACTAAATCACATGTGCGTCGCTCGCTCCATAAGGAATACAGGAAAACTGAAAAGTGATATATCTCACTGTACAGCACAAGAACAAGTTTCCAACGAAAGAACAGAAAAGCAAAGCACTACTTTTAAACGGAATCACCTGTGTTTCGCTTGCTCAATTAGGAATACAGGAAAACTGAAAAGTGTTATCTCGCACTGTACGGCACAGAAACAAGATTCCATTGAAAGAATAGATACACAAAGCAAAACTTTGTAAACTAATTCACATATGTGTCGCCTGTTCAATTATTATAACAGGAAAACTGAAAAGTGATATAACCCTAACCCTAACCCTAACCCTAACCCTAAGCCCCTAACCCTAACCCCTAACCCTAAACCCTAACCCTAACCCTAACCCTAACCCCTAACCCTAACCCTAACGCTAACCGTATCCCTAACCATATCCCTTACCCAGCCCTAACCTAACCCTAACCCTAACCCTAACCCTAATCCTGACTTGTTCGTAACAGGAACAAGTTTCCAAGGAAAGAACGTAAATGAAAAGCACTACTTTGTAAACTGAATCACATGTGTGTCACTCGCTCAATTAGGAAAACAGGAAAACCGAAAAGTGATATATCACACTGTACAGCACAGAAACAAGTTTTCATCGAAAGAACAGAAAAGCAAAGCACAACTTTGTAAACTAAATCACATACGTGTCACCCGTTCAATTATTACAACAGGAAAACTGAAAAGTGATATATCACACTGTCCAGCACAGAAACAAGTTTCCAACCGAAGAACAGAAATCCAAAGCCGTACTTTGTAAACTAAATCACATGTATGTCGCTCGCTCAATTAGGAATACAGGGAAACCAAAAATTGTTATCTCGCACTGTATGGCACAGAAACAAATTTCCAAAGAAAGAACAGAAACGCAAAGCACAACTTTGTAAATTAAATGACATACGTGTCGCCTGTTTAATTATTATAACAGGAAAATTGAAAAGTGATATAACGCACTGTACAGCACAGGAACAAGTTTCCATCAAAAGAACAGAAATGCAAAACACAACTTTGTAAACTAATTCACATACGTGTCGCCTGTTCAATTATTATAACAGGAAAACTGAAAAGTTATATATCACATTGTACAGCACAGGAACAAGTTTCAAATGAAAGAACAAATAATAAAATCACTAATTTGTAAACTAAATCACATGTGCGTCGCTCGCTCCATTAGGAATACAGGAAAACTGAAAAGTGATATATCTCACTGTACAGCACAAGAACAATTTTCCAACGAAAGAACAGAAAAGAAAAGCACAACTTTGTAAACTAATTCACATATGTGTGGCCTGTTCAATTATTATAACAGGAAAACTGAAAAGTGATATAACCCTAACCCTAACCCTAACCCCCTAACCCTAACCCTAACCCTAAAACTAACCCTAACTCTAACCCTAACCCTAACCCCCTACCCCTAACCCTAACCCTAACCCTAACCCCTAACCCTAACCCTAACCCTAACCCTAAACCTAACCCTAACCCTAACCCCTAACCCTAACCCTAACACCTAACCCTAACCCTAACCCTAACCCTAACCCTAACCCCTAACCCTAACCCTAACCCTAACCCCTAACCCTAACCCTAACCCTAACCCTAACCCTAACCCCTAACCCTAACCCTAACGCTAACCGTAACCCTAACCACATCCCTTACCCAGCCCTAACCTAACCCTAACCCTAACCCTAATTATAATCCTAACTTGTTCCTAACAGGAACAAGTTTCCAAGGAAAGAACGTAAATGAAAAGCACAACTTTGTAAACTGAATCACATGTGTGTAGCTCGCTCAATTAGGAATACAGGGAAATCGAAAAGTGTTATCTCGCACTGTATGGCACAGAAACAAATTTCCAAAGAAAGAACAGAAACGCAAAGCACAACTTTGTAAATTAAATGACATACGTGTCGCCTGTTCAATTATTATAACAGGAAAACTGAAAAGTGATATAACGCACTGTACAGCAGAGAAACAAGTTTCCATCGAAAGAACAGAAACGCAAAGCACAACTTTGTAAATTAAATGACATACGTTTCGCCTGTTCAATTATTATAACAAGAAAACTGAAAAGTGATATATGACATTGTACAGCACAGGAACAAGTTTCAAATGAAAGAACAAAAAAGAAAATCACTAATTTGTAAACTAAATCACATGTGCGTCGCTCGCTCCATTAGGAATACAGGAAAACTGAAAAGTGATATATCTCACTGTACAGCACAAAAACAAGTTTCCAACGAAAGAACAGAAAAGCAAAGCACAACTTTGTAAACTAATTCACATATGTGTGGCCTGTTCAATTATTATAACAGGAAAACTGAAAAGTGATATAACCCTAACCCTAACCCTAACCCTAACCCCTAACCCTAACCCTAACCCTAACCCTAACCCCTAACCCTAACCCTAACCCTAACCCTAACCATATCCCTTACCCAGCCCTAACCTAACCCTACCCCTAACCCTAACCCTAACCCTAACCCTAACCCTAACCCTAACCTTAACCCTAACTTGTTCCTAACAGGAACAAGTTTCCAAGGAAAGAACATAAATGAAAAGCACTGCTTTGTAAACTGAATCACATGTGTGTCACTCGCTCAATTAGGAATACAGGAAAACCGAAAAGTGTTATCTCGCACTGTACGGCACAGAAACAAGTTTCCATCGAAAGAACAGAAACGCAAACAGAACTTTGTAAATTAAATGACATACGTGTCGCCTGTTTAATTATTATAACAGAAAAACTGAAAAGTGATATAACGCACTGTATAGCACAGGAACAAGTTTCCATCGAAAGAACAGAAACGCAAAGTACAACTTTGTAAACTAATTCACATACGTGTCGCCTGTTCAATTATTATAACAGGAAAACTGAAAAGTGATATAACACACTGTACAGCACAGAAACAAGTTTCCATCGAAAGAACAGAAACGCAAAGCACAACTTTGTAAACTAATTCACATACGTGTCGCCTGTTCAATTATTATAACAGGAAAACTGAAAAGTGATATAACGCACTGTACAGCACAGAAACAAGTTTCCATCGAAAGAACAGAAACGCAAAGCACAACTTTGTAAATTAAATGACATACGTTTCGCCTGTTCAATTATTAAAACAGGAAAACTGAAAAGTGATATATGACATTGTACAGCACAGGAACAAGTTTCAAATGAAAGAACAAAAAAGAAAATCATTAATTTGTAAACTAAATCACATGTGCGTCGCTCGCTCCATTAGGAATACAGGAAAACTGAAAAGTGATATATCTCACTGTACAACACAAGAACAAGTTTCCAACGAAAGAACAGAAAAGCAAAGCACTACATTTAAACGGAATCACCTGTGTGTCGCTCGCTCCATTAGGAATACAGGAAAACTGAAAAGTGTTATCTCGCACTGTTCGGCACAGAAACAAGATTCCATTGAAAGAATAGATACACAAAGCAAAACTTTTTAAACTAATTCACATATGTGTCCCTGTTCAATTATTATAACAGGAAAACTGAAAAGTGATATAACACTAACCCTAACCCTAACCCTAACCCTAAGCCCCTAACCCTAACCCTAACCCTAACCGTAACCCTAACCATATCCCTTACCCAGCCCTAACCTAACCCTACGCCTACCGCTACCCCTAAACCTAACCCTAACCCTAACCCTAACCCTAACCCTAAACTTAACCCTAACAATAACACCTAACCCTAACCCTAAGCCCCTAACCCTAACCCTAACCCTAACCACTAACCCTAACCCTAACACTAACCCTAACCCCTAACCCTAACCCTAACCCTAACCCCTAACCCTAAACCTAACGCTAAACGTAACCCTAACCATATCCCATACCCAGCCCTAACCTAACCCTAACCCTAATCCTAACTTGTTCCTAACAGGAACAAGTTTCCAAGGAAAGAACGTAAATGAAAAGCACTACTTTGTAAACTGAATCACATGTGTGTCACTCGCTCAATTAGGAATACAGGAAAACCGAAAAGTGATATATCACAGTGTACAGCACAGAAACAAGTTTTCATCGAAAGAACTGAAAAGCAAAGCACAACTTTGTAAACTAAATCACGTACGTGTCACCCGTTCAATTATTACAACAGGAAAACTGAAAAGTGATATATCACACTGTCCAGCACAGAAACAAGTTTCCAACCGAAGAACAGAAATCCAAAGCACTACTTTGTAAACTAAATCACATGTATGTCGCTCGCTCAATTAGGAATACAGGGAAACCGAAAAGTGTTATCTCACACTGTATGGCACACAAACAAATTTCCAAAGAAAGAACAGAAACGCAAAGCACAACTTTGTAAATTAAATGACATACGTGTCGCCTGTTTAATTATTATAACAGGAAAACTGAAAAGTGATATAACGCACTGTACAGCACAGGAACAAGTTTCCATCGAAAGAACAGAAAAGCAAGGCACAACTTTTTAAACTAATTCACATACGTGTCGCCTGTTCAATTATTATAACAGGAAAACTGAAAAGTGATATAACGCACTGTACAGCACAGAAACAAGTTTCCATCGAAAGAACAGAAAGGCAAAGCACAAATTTGTAAACTAATTCACATACGTGTCACCTGTTCAATTATTATAACAGGAAAACTGAAAAGTGATATAATGCACTGTACAGCACAGAAACAAGTTTCCATCGAAAGAACAGAAACGCAAAGCACAAATTTGTAAATTAAATGACATACGTTTCGCCTGTTCAATTATTATAACAGGAAAACTGAAAAGTGATATATGACATTGTACAGCACAGGAACAAGTTTCAAATGAAAGAACAAAAAAGAAAATCACTAATTTGTAAACTAAATCACATGTGCGTCGCTCGCTCCATTAGGAATACAGGAAAACTGAAAAGTGATATATCTCACTGTACAGCACAAGAACAAGTTTCCAACGAAAGAACAGAAAAGCAAAGCACTACTTTTAAACGGAATCACCTGTGTTTCGCTTGCTCAATTAGGAATACAGGAAAACTGAAAAGTGTTATCTCGCACTGTACGGCACAGAAACAAGATTCCATTGAAAGAATAGATACACAAAGCAAAACTTTGTAAACTAATTCACATATGTGTCGCCTGTTCAATTATTATAACAGGAAAACTGAAAAGTGATATAACCCTAACCCTAACCCTAACCCTAAGCCCCTAACCCTAACCCCTAACCCTAAACCCTAACCCTAACCCTAACCCTAACCCTAACCCCTAAACCTAACCCTAACGCTAACCGTATCCCTAACCATATCCCTTACCCAGCCCTAACCTAACCCTAACCCTAACCCTAACCCTAATCCTGACTTGTTCCTAACAGGAACAAGTTTCCAAGGAAAGAACGTAAATGAAAAGCACTACTTTGTAAACTGAATCACATGTGTGTCACTCGCTCAATTAGGAAAACAGGAAAACCGAAAAGTGATATATCACACTGTACAGCACAGAAACAAGGTTTCATCGAAAGAACAGAAAAGCAAAGCACAACTTTGTAAACTAAATCACATACGTGTCACCCGTTCAATTATTACAACAGGAAAACTGAAAAGTGATATATCACACTGTCCAGCACAGAAACAAGTTTCCAACCGAAGAACAGAAATCCAAAGCCGTACTTTGTAAACTAAATCACATGTATGTCGCTCGCTCAATTAGGAATACAGGGAAACCAAAAATTGTTATCTCGCACTGTATGGCACAGAAACAAATTTCCAAAGAAAGAACAGAAACGCAAAGCACAACTTTGTAAATTAAATGACATACGTGTCGCCTGTTTAATTATTATAACAGGAAAATTGAAAAGTGATATAACGCACTGTACAGCACAGGAACAAGTTTCCATCAAAAGAACAGAAATGCAAAACACAACTTTGTAAACTAATTCACATACGTGTCGCCTGTTCAATTATTATAACAGGAAAACTGAAAAGTTATATATCACATTGTACAGCCCAGGAACAAGTTTCAAATGAAAGAACAAATAATAAAATCACTAATTTGTAAACTAAATCACATGTGCGTCGCTCGCTCCATTAGGAATACAGGAAAACTGAAAAGTGATATATCTCACTGTACAGCACAAGAACAATTTTCCAACGAAAGAACAGAAAAGAAAAGCACAACTTTGTAAACTAATTCACATATGTGTGGCCTGTTCAATTATTATAACAGGAAAACTGAAAAGTGATATAACCCTAACCCTAACCCTAACCCCCTAACCCTAACCCTAACCCTAAAACTAACCCTAACTCTAACCCTAACCCTAACCCCCTACCCCTAACCCTACCCCTAACCCTAACCCTAACCCTAACCCCTAACCCTAACCCTAACCCTAACCCTAAACCTAACCCTAACCCTAACCCCTAACCCTAACCCTAAAACCTAACCCTAACCCTAACCCTAACCCTAACCCTAACCCCTAACCCTAACCCTAACCCTAACCCCTAACCCTAACCCTAACCCTAACCCTAACCCTAACCCCTAACCCTAACCCTAACGCTAACCGTAACCCTAACCACATCCCTTACCCAGCCCTAACCTAACCCTAACCCTAACCCTAATTATAATCCTAACTTGTTCCTAACAGGAACAAGTTTCCAAGGAAAGAACGTAAATGAAAAGCACAACTTTGTAAACTTAATCACATGTGTGTAGCTCGCTCAATTAGGAATACAGGGAAATCGAAAAGTGTTATCTCGCACTGTATGGCACAGAAACAAATTTCCAAAGAAAGAACAGAAACGCAAAGCACAACTTTGTAAATTAAATGACATACGTGTCGCCTGTTCAATTATTATAACAGGAAAACTGAAAAGTGATATAACGCACTGTACAGCAGAGAAACAAGTTTCCATCGAAAGAACAGAAACGCAAAGCACAACTTTGTAAATTAAATGACATACGTTTCGCCTGTTCAATTATTATAACAAGAAAACTGAAAAGTGATATATGACATTGTACAGCACAGGAACAAGTTTCAAATGAAAGAACAAAAAAGAAAATCACTAATTTGTAAACTAAATCACATGTGCGTCGCTCGCTCCATTAGGAATACAGGAAAACTGAAAAGTGATATATCTCACTGTACAGCACAAGAACAAGTTTCCAACGAAAGAACAGAAAAGCAAAGCACTACTTTTAAACGGAATCACCTGTGTTTCGCTCGCTCAATTAGGAATACAGGAAACTGAAAAGTGTTATCTCGCACTGTACGGCACAGAAACAAGATTCCATTGAAAGAATAGATACACAAAGCAAAACTTTGTAAACTAATTCACATATGTGTCGCCTGTTCAATTATTATAACAGGAAAACTGAAAAGTGATATAACCCTAACCCTAACCCTAACCCTAATCCTAACTTATTCCTAACAGGAACAAGTTTCCAAGGAAAGAACGTAAATGAAAAGCACTACTTTGTAAACTGAATCACATGTGTGTCACTCACTCAATTAGGAATACAGGAAAACCGAATAGTGATATATCACACTGTACAGCACAGAAACAAGTTTTCATCGAAAGAACAGAAAAGCAAAGCACAGCTTGTAAACTAAATCACATACGTGTCACCCGTTCAATTATTACAACAGGAAAACTGAAAAGTGATATATCACACTGTACAGCACAGAAACAAGTTTCCAACCGAAGAACAGAAATCCAAAGCACTACTTTGTAAACTAAATTACATGTATGTCGCTCGCTCAATTAGGAATACAGGGAAACCGAAAAGTGTTATCTCGCACTGTATGGCACAGAAACAAATTTCCAAAGAAAGAACAGAAACGCAAAGCACAACTTTGTAAATTAAATGACATACGTGTCGCCTGTTTAATTATTATAACAGGAAAACTGAAAAGTGATATAACGCACTGTACAGCACAGGAACAAGTTTCCATCGAAAGAACAGAAACGCCAGGCACAACTTTTTAAACTAATTCACATACGTGTCGCCTGTTCAATTATTATAACAGGAAAACTGAAAAGTGACATAACCCACTGTACAGCACAGGAACAAGTTTCCATCGAAAGAACAGAAACGCAAAGCACAAATTTGTAAACTAATTCACATACGTGTCACCTGTTCAATTATTATAACAGGAAAACTGAAAAGTGGTATAATGCACTGTACAGCACAGAAACAAGTTTCCATCGAAAGAACAGAAACGCAAAGCACAAATTTGTAAATTAAATGACATACGTTTCGCCTGTTCAATTATTATAACAGGAAAACTGAAAAGTGATATATGACATTGTACAGCACAGGAACAAGTTTCAAATGAAAGAACAAAAATGAAAATCACTAATTTGTAAACTAAATCACATGTGCGTCGCTCGCTCCATTAGGAATACAGGAAAACTGAAAAGTGATATATCTCACTGTACAGCACAAGAACAAGTTTCCAACGAAAGAACAGAAAAGCAAAGCACTACTTTTAAACGGAATCACCTGTGTTTCGCTCGCTCAATTAGGAATACAGGAAAACTGAAAAGTGTTATCTCACACTGTACGGCACAGAAACAAGATTCCATTGAAAGAATAGATACACAAAGCAAAACTTTGTAAACTAATTCACATATGTGTCGCCTGTTCAATTATTATAACAGGAAAACTGAAAAGTGATATAACCCTAACCCTAACCCTAACCCTAAGCCCCTAACCCTAACCCCTAACCCTAAACCCTAACCCTAACCCTAACCCTAACCCCTAACCCTAACCCTAACCCTAACCGTATCCCTAACCATATCCCTTACCCAGCCCTAACCTAACCCTAACCCTAACCCTAACAATAATCCTAACTTGTTCCTAACAGGAACAAGTTTCCAAGGAAAGAACGTAAATGAAAAGCACTACTTTGTAAACTGAATCACATGTGTGTCACTCGCTCAATTAGGAAAACAGGAAAACCGAAAAGTGATATATCACACTGTACAGCACAGAAACAAGTTTTCATCGAAAGAACAGAAAAGCAAAGCACAACTTTGTAAACTAAATCACATACGTGTCACCCGTTCAATTATTACAACAGGAAAACTGAAAAGTGATATATCACACTGTCCAGCACAGAAACAAGTTTCCATCAAAAGAACAGAAATGCAAAGCACAACTTTGTAAACTAATTCACATACGTGTCGCCTGTTCAATTATTATAACAGGAAAACTGAAAAGTTATATATCACATTGTACAGCACAGGAACAAGTTTCAAATGAAAGAAAAAATAATAAAATCACTAATTTGTAAACTAAATCACATGTGCGTCGCTCGCTCCATTAGGAATACAGGAAAACTGAAAAGTGATATATCTCACTGTACAGCACAAGAACAAGTTTCCAACGAAAGAACAGAAAAGCAAAGCACAACTTTGTAAACTAATTCACATATGTGTGGCCTGTTCAATTATTATAACAGGAAAACTGAAAAGTGATATAACCCTAACCCTAACCCTAACCCCCTAACCCTAACCCTAACCCTAACCCTAACCCTAACCCCCTACCCCTAACCCTAACCCTAACCCTAACCCTAACCCTAACCCCTAACCCTAACCCTAACCCTAACCCTAAACCTAACACTAACCCTAACCCCTAACCCTAACCCTAACACCTAACCCTAACCCTAACCCTAACCCTAACCCAAACCCTAACCCTAACCCCTAACCCTAACGCTAACCCTAACCCTAACCCCTAACCCTAACCCTAACCCTAACCCCTAACCCTAACCCTAACGCTAACCGTAACCCTAACCACATCCCTAACCCAGCCCTAACCTAACCCTAACCCTAACCCTAATTATAATCCTAACTTGTTCCTAACAGGAACAAGTTTCCAAGGAAAGAACGTAAATGAAAAGCACTACTTTGTAAACTTAATCACATGTGTGTCGCTCGCTCAATTAGGAATACAGGGAAATCGAAAAGTGTTATCTCGCACTGTATGGCACAGAAACAAATTTCCAAAGAAAGAACAGAAACGCAAAGCACAACTTTGTAAATTAAATGACATACGTGTCGCCTGTTCAATTATTATAACAGGAAAACTGAAAAGTGATATAACGCACTGTACAGCAGAGAAACAAGTTTCCATCGAAAGAACAGAAACGCAAAGCACAACTTTGTAAATTAAATGACATACGTTTCGCCTGTTCAATCATTATAACAGGAAAACTGAAAAGTGATATATGACATTGTACAGCACAGGAACAAGTTTCAAATGAAAGAACAAAAAAGAAAATCACTAATTTGTAAACTAAATCACATGTGCGTCGCTCGCTCCATTAGGAATACAGGAAAACTGAAAAGTGATATATCTCACTGTACAGCACAAGAACAAGTTTCCAACGAAAGAACAGAAAAGCAAAGCACTACTTTTAAACGGAATCACCTGTGTTTCGCTCGCTCAATTAGGAATACAGGAAAACTGAAAAGTGTTATCTCGCACTGTACGGCACAGAAACAAGATTCCATTGAAAGAATAGATACACAAAGCAAAACTTTGTAAACTAATTCACATATGTGTCGCCTGCTCAATTATTATAACAGGAAAACTGAAAAGTGATATAACCCTAACCCTAACCCTAACCCTAAGCCCCTAACCCTAACCCCTAACGCTAAACCTAACACCTAACCCTAACCCTAACCCTAACCCTAACCCTAACCCCTAACCCTAACCCTAACACTAGACCTAACCGCTAACCCTAACCTTAACCCTAACCCTAACCCCTAACCCTAACCCTAACGCTAACCGTAACCCTAACCATATCCCTTACCCAGCCCTAACCTAACCCTAACCCTAATCCTAACTTGTTCCTAACAGGAACAAGTTTCCAAGGAAAGAACGTAAATGAAAAGCACTACTTTGTAAACTGAATCACATGTGTGTCACTCGCTCAATTAGGAATACAGGAAAACCGAATAGTGATATATCACACTGTACAGCACAGAAACAAGTTTTCATCGAAAGAACAGAAAAGCAAAGCACAACTTGTAAACTAAATCACATACGTGTCACCCGTTCAATTATTACAACAGGAAAACTGAAAAGTGATACATCACACTGTACAGCACAGAAACAAGTTTTCAACTGAAGAACAGCAATCCAATGCACTACTTTGTAAACTAAATCACATGTATGTCGCTCGCTCAATTAGGAATACAGGGAAACCGAAAAGTGTTATCTCGCACTGTATGTCACAGAAACAAATTTCCAAAGAAAGAACAGAAACGCAAAGCACAACTTTGTAAATTAAATGACATACGTGTCGCCTGTTCAATTATTATAACAGGAAAACTGAAAAGTGATATAACGCACTGTACAGCACAGGAACAAGTTTCCATCGAAAGAACAGAAACGCAAAGCACAACTTTGTAAACTAATTCACATACGTGTCGCCTGTTCAATTATTATAACAGGAAAACTGAAAAGTGATATAACGCACTGTACAGCACAGGAACAAGTTTCCATCGAAAGAACAGAAACGCAAAGCACAACTTTGTAAACTAATTCACAAACGAGTCGCCTGTTCAATTATTATAACAGGAAAACTGAAAAGTGATATAATGCACTGTACAGCACAGAAACAAGTTTCCATCGAAAGAACAGAAACGCAAAGCACAACTTTGTAAACTAATTCACATACGTGTCGCCTGTTCAATTATTATAACAGGAAAACTGAAAAGTGATATAACGCACTGTACAGCACAGAAACAAGTTTCCATCGAAAGAACAGAAATGCAAAGCACAACTTTGGAAACTAATTCACATACGTGTCGCCTGTTCAATTATTATAACAGGAAAACTGAAAAGTGATATATGACATTGTACAGCACAGGAACAAGTTTCAAATGAAAGAACAAATAATAAAATCACTAATTTGTAAACTAAATCACATGTGTGTCGCTCGCTCCATTAGGAATACAGGAAAACTGAAAAGAGATATATCTCACTGTACAGCACAAGAACAAGTTTCCAAAGAAAGATCAGAAAAGCAAAGCAAAACTTTGTAAAATAATTCACATATGTGTGGCCTGTTCAATTATTATAACAGGAAAACTGAAAAGTGATATAACCCTAACCCTAACCCTAACCCTAACCCCCTAACCCTAACCCTAAATCTAACCCTAACCCTAAACCCTAACCCTAACCCTAACCCTAACCCCTAACCCTAACCCTAACCCTAACCGTAACCCTAACCATATCCCTTACCCAGCCCTACCCTAACCCTAACCCTAACCCTAACCCTAAACTTAACCCTAACTTGTTCCTAACAGGAACAAGTTTCCAAGGAAAGAACATAAATGAAAAGCACTACTTTGTAAACTGAATCACATGTGTGTCACTCGCTCAATTAGGAATACAGGAAAACCGAAAAGTGTTATCTCGCACTGTACGGCACAGAAACAAGTTTCCATCGAAAGAACAGAAAAGCAAAGCACAACTTTGTAAACTAATTCACATACGTGTCGCCTATTCAATTATTATAACAAAAAAACTGAAAAGTGATATAACGCACTGTATATCACAGGAACAGGTTTCCATCGAAAGAAAAGAAACGCAAAGCACAACTTTGTAAACTAATTCACATACGTGTCGCCTGTTCAATTATAACAGGAAAACTGAAAAGTGATATATCACATTGTACAGCACAGGAACATGTTTCAAATGAAAGAACAAAAAAGAAAATCACTAATTTGTAAACTAAATCACATGTGCATCTCTCGCTCCATTAGGAATACAGGAAAACTGAAAAGTGATATATCTCACTGTACAGCACAAGAACAAGTTTCCAACGAAAGAACAGAAAAGCAAAGCACTACTTTTAAACGGAATCACCTGTGTGTCGCTCGCTCAATTAGGAATACAGGAAAACTGAAAAGTGTTATCTCGCACTGTACGGCACAGAAACATGATTCCATATAAAGAATAGATACACAAAGCAAAACTATGTAAACTAATTCACATATGTGTCGCCTGTTCAATTATTATAACAGGAAAACTGAAAAGTGATATAACACTAACCCTAACCCTAACCGTAACCCTAAGCCCCTAACTCTAACCCTAACCCTAACCCTAACCCTAACCCTAACCCTAACACCTAACCCTAACCCTAACCCTAACCCTAACACTAACCCCTAACCCTAACCCTAACCCTAACCCTAACCCCTAACCCTAACCCTATCCCTAACCCTAACCCCTAACCCTAACCCTAACGCTAACCGTAACCCTAACCATATCCCTTACCCAGCCCTAACCTAACCCTAACCCTAACCCTAACCCTAATCCTAACTTGTTCCTAAGAGGAACAAGTTTCCAAGGAAAGAACGTAAATGAAAAGCACTACTTTGTAAACTGAATCACATGTGTGTTACTCGCTCAATTAGGAATACAGGAAAACCGAAAAGTGATATATCACACTGTACAGCACAGAAACAAGTTTTCATCGAAAGAACAGAAAAGCAAAGCACAACTTTGTAAACTAAATCACATACGTGTCACCCGTTAAATTATTACAACAGGAAAACTGAAAAGTGATATATCACACTGTACAGCACAGAAACAAGTTTTCATCGAAAGAACAGAAAAGCAAAGCACAACTTTGTAAACTAAATCACATACTTGTCACCCGTTCAATTATTACAACAGGAAAACTGAAAAGTGATATATCACACTGTCCAGCACAGAAACAAGTTTCCATCAAAAGAACAGAAATGCAAAGCACAACTTTGTAAACTAATTCACATACGTGTCGCCTGTTCAATTATTATAACAGGAAAACTGAAAAGTTATATAACTCTAACCCTAACCCTAACCCCCTAACCCTAACCCTAACCCTAACCCTACCCCTAACCCTAACCCCCTACCCCTAACCCTAACCCTAACCCTAACCCTAACACTTACCCCTAACCCTGACCCTAACCCTAACCCTAAACCTAACCCTAACCCTAACCCCTAACCCTAACCCTAACACCTAACCCTAACCCTAACCCTAACCCTAACCCTAACCCCTAACCCTAACCCTAACCCTAACCCTAACCCCTAACCCTAACCCTAACCCTAACCCTAACCCTAACCCTTACCCCTAACCCTAACCCTAACCCTAACCCTAAACCTAACCCTAACCCTAACCCCTAACCCTAACCCTAACACCTAACCCTAACCCTAACCCTAACCCTAACCCCTAACCCTAACCCTAACCCTAACCCTAACCCCTAACCCTAACCCTAACCCTAACCCTAACCCTAACCCCTAACCCTAACCCTAACGCTAACCGTAACCCTAACCACATCCCTTACCCAGCCCTAACCTAACCCTAAACCTAACCCTAATTATAATCCTAACTTGTTCCTAACAGGAACAAGTTTCCAAGGAAAGAACGTAAATGAAAAGCACTACTTTGTAAACTTAAACACATGTGTGTCGCTCGCTCAATTAGGAATACAGGGAAATCGAAAAGTGTTATCTCGCACTGTATGGCACAGAAACAAATTTCCAAAGAAAGAACCGAAACGCAAAGCACAACTTTGTAAATTAAATGACATACGTGTCGCCTGTTCAATTATTATAACAGGAAAACTGAAAAGTGATATAACGCACTGTACAGCAGAGAAACAAGTTTCCATTGAAAGAACAGAAACGCAAAGCACAACTTTGTAAATTAAATGACATACGTTTCGCCTGTTCAATTATTATAACAGGAAAACTGAAAAGTGATATATGACATTGTACAGCACAGTAACAAGTTTCAAATGAAAGAACAAAAAAGAAAATCACTAATTTGTAAACTAAATCACATGTGCGTCGCTCGCTCCATTAGGAATACAGGAAAACTGAAAAGTGATATATCTCACTGTACAGCACAAGAACAAGTTTCCAACGAAAGAACAGAAAAGCAAAGAACTACTTTTAAACGGAATCACCTGTGTTTCGCTCGCTCAATTAGGAATACAGGAAAACTGAAAAGTGTTATCTCGCACTGTACGGCACAGAAACAAGATTCCATTGAAAGAATAGATACACAAAGCAAAACTTTGTAAACTAATTCACATATGTGTCGCCTGCTCAATTATTATAACAGGAAAACTGAAAAGTGATATAACCCTAACCCTAACCCTAACTCTAAGCCCCTAACCCTAACCCCTAACCCTAACCCCTAACGCTAAACCTAACACCTAACCCTAACCCTAACCATAACCCTAACCCCGAACCCTAACCCTAACATTAAACCTAACCCCTTACCCTAACCTTAACCCTAACCCTAACCCCTAACCCTAACCCTAACGCTAACCGTAACCCTAACCATATCCCTTACCCAGCCCTAACCTAACCCTAACCCTAATCCTAACTTGTTCCTAACAGGAACAAGTTTCCAAGGAAAGAACGTAAATGAAAAGCACTACTTTGTAAACTGAATCACATGTGTGTCACTCGCTCAATTAGGAATACAGGAAAACCGAATAGAGATATATCACACTGTACAGCACAGAAACAAGTTTTCATCGAAAGAACAGAAAAGCAAAGCACAACTTGTAAACTAAATCACATACGTGTCACCCGTTCAATTATTACAACAGGAAAACTGAAAAGTGATATATCACACTGTACAGCACAGAAACAAGTTTTCAACTGAAGAACAGAAATCCAAAGCACTACTTTGTAAACTAAATCACATGTATGTCGCTCGCTCAATTAGGAATACAGGGAAACCGAAAAGTGTTATCTCGCACTGTATGGCACAGAAACAAATTTCCAAAGAAAGAAGAGAAACGCAAAGCACAACTTTGTAAATTAAATGACATACGTGTCGCCTGTTCAATTATTATAACAGGAAAACTGAAAAGTGATATAACGCACTGTACAGCACAGGAACAAGTTTCCATCAAAAGAACAGAAACGCAAAGCACAACTTTGTAAACTAATTCACATATGTGTCGCCTGTTCAGTTATTATAACAGGAAAACTGAAAAGTGATATAACCCTAACCCTAACCCTAACCCTAAGCCCCTAACCCTAACCGTAACCCTAACCCTAACACTTACCCTAACCCTAACCTTAACCCTAACTTGTTCCTAACAGGAACAAGTTTCCAAGGAAAGAACATAAATGAAAAGCACTACTTTGTAAACTGAATCACATACGTGTCGCCCGTTCAATTATTACAACAGGAAAACTGAAAAGGGATATATAACACTGTACAGCACAGGAACAAGATTCCATCGAAAGAACAGAAACGCAAAGCACAACTTTGTAAATTAAATGACATACGTGTCGCCTGTTCAATTATTATAACAGGAAAACTTAAAAGTGATATAACGCACTGTACAGCACAGGAACAAGTTTCCAACAAAAGAACAGAAACGCAAAGCACAACTTTGTGAACTAATTCACATACGTGTCGCCTGTTCAATTATTATAACAGGAAAACTGAAAAGTGATATATCACATTGTACAGCACAGGAACAAGTTTCAAATGAAAGAAAAAAAAGAAAATCACTAATTTGTAAACTAAATCACATGTGCGTCACTCGCTCCATTAGGAATACAGGAAAACTGAAAAGTGATATAACACTAACCCTAACCCTAACCCTAACCCTAAGCCCCTAACCCTAACCCTAACCCTAACCCCTAACCCTAACCCTAACACCTAACCCTAACCCTAACCCTAACCCTAACCCTAACCCCTAACCCTAACCCTAACCCTAACCCTAACCCTAACCCCTAACCGAAACCCTAACCCTAACCCTAACCCCTAACCCTAACCCTAATGCTAACCGTAACCCTAACCATATCCCTTACCCAGCCCTAACCTAACCTTAACCCTAACCATAAACCTAATCCTAACTTGTTCCTAACAGGAACAAGTTTCCAAGGAAAGAACGTAAATGAAAAGCACTACTTTGTAAACTGAATCACATGTGTGTCACTCGCTCAATTAGGAATAAAGGAAAACCGAATAGTGATATATCACACTGTACAGCACAGAAACAAGTTTTCATCGAAAGAACAGAAACGCAAAGCACAACTTTGTAAACTAATTCACATACGTGTCGCCTGTTCAATTATTATAACAGGAAAACTGAAAAGTGATATAACGCACTGTACAGCACAGAAACAAGTTTCCATCGAAAGAACAGAAACGCAAAGCACAACTTTGTAAATTACATGACATACGTTTCGCCTATTCAATTATTATAACAGGAAAACTGAAAAGTGATATATGACATTGTACAGCACAGGAACAAGTTTCAAATGAAAGAACAAAAAAGAAAATCATTAATTTGTAAACTAAATCACATGTGCGTCGCTCGCTCCCTTAGGAATACAGGAAAACTGAAAAGTGATATATCTCACTGTACAGCACTAGAACAAGTTTCCAATGAAAGAACAAAAAAGCAAAGCACTACTTTTAAACGGAATCACCTGTGTGTCGCTCGCTCAATTAGGAATACAGGAAAACAGAAAAGTGTTATCTCGCACTGTAAGGCACAGAAACAGGATTCCATTGAAAGAATAGATACACAAAGCAAAACTTTGTAAACTAATTCACATATGTGTCGCCTGTTCAATTATTATAACAGGAAAACTGAAAAGTGATATAACACTAACCCTAACCATAACCCTAACCCTAAGCCCCTAACCCTAACCCTAACCCTAACCCCTAACCCTCACCCTAACACCTAACCCTAACCCTAACCCTAACCCCTAACCCTAACCCTAACCCTAACCCTAAACCTAACCCTAAACCCTAACCCTAACCCTAACCCTAACCCTAACCCTAACCCTAACCCTAACCCTAACCCCTAACCCTAACCCTAACGCTAACCGTAACCCTAACCATATCCCTTACCCAGCCCTAACCTAACCCTAACCCTAACCCTAACCCTAATCCTAACTTGTTCCTAATAGGAAAAAGTTTCCAAGGAAAGAACGTAAATGAAAAGCACTATTTTGTAAACTGAATCACATGTGTGTCACTCGCTCAATTAGGAATACAGGAAAACCGAAAAGTGATATATCACACTGTACAGCACAGAAACAAGTTTCCATCGAAAGAACAGAAACGCAAAGCACAACTTTGTAAACTAAATCACATAGGTGTAACCCGTTCAATTATTACAACAGGAAAACTGAAAAGTGATATATCACACTGTACAGCACAGAAACAAGTTTCCAACCGAAGAACAGAAATCCAAAGCACTACTTTGTAAACTAAATCACATGTATGTCGCTCGCTCAATTAGGAATACAGGGAAACCGAAAAGTGTTATCTCTCACTGTATGGCACAGAAACAAGTTTCCATCGAAAGAACAGAAACGCAAAGCACAACTTTGTGAACTAATTCACATACGTGTCGCCTGTTCAATTATTATAACAGGAAAACTGAAAAGTGATATATCACATTGTACAGCACAGGAACAAGTTTCAAATGAAAGAAAAAAAAGAAAATCACTAATTTGTAAACTAAATCACATGTGCGTCACTCGCTCCATTAGGAATACAGGAAAACTGAAAAGTGATATAACACTAACCCTAACCCTAACCCTAACCCTAAGCCCCTAACCCTAACCCTAACCCTAACCCCTAACCCTAACCCTAACACCTAACCCTAACCCTAACCCTAACCCTAACCCTAACCCCTAACCCTAACCCTAACCCTAACCCTAACCCTAACCCTAACCCTAACCCCTAACCGAAACCCTAACCCTAACCCTAACCCCTAACCCTAACCCTAATGCTAACCGTAACCCTAACCATATCCCTTACCCAGCCCTAACCTAACCTTAACCCTAACCATAAACCTAATCCTAACTTGTTCCTAACAGGAACAAGTTTCCAAGGAAAGAACGTAAATGAAAAGCACTACTTTGTAAACTGAATCACATGTGTGTCACTCGCTCAATTAGGAATAAAGGAAAACCGAATAGTGATATATCACACTGTACAGCACAGAAACAAGTTTTCATCGAAAGAACAGAAACGCAAAGCACAACTTTGTAAACTAATTCACATACGTGTCGCCTGTTCAATTATTATAACAGGAAAACTGAAAAGTGATATAACGCACTGTACAGCACAGAAACAAGTTTCCATCGAAAGAACAGAAACGCAAAGCACAACTTTGTAAATTACATGACATACGTTTCGCCTATTCAATTATTATAACAGGAAAACTGAAAAGTGATATATGACATTGTACAGCACAGGAACAAGTTTCAAATGAAAGAACAAAAAAGAAAATCATTAATTTGTAAACTAAATCACATGTGCGTCGCTCGCTCCCTTAGGAATACAGGAAAACTGAAAAGTGATATATCTCACTGTACAGCACTAGAACAAGTTTCCAATGAAAGAACAGAAAAGCAAAGCACTACTTTTAAACGGAATCACCTGTGTGTCGCTCGCTCAATTAGGAATACAGGAAAACAGAAAAGTGTTATCTCGCACTGTAAGGCACAGAAACAGGATTCCATTGAAAGAATAGATACACAAAGCAAAACTTTGTAAACTAATTCACATATGTGTCGCCTGTTCAATTATTATAACAGGAAAACTGAAAAGTGATATAACACTAACCCTAACCATAACCCTAACCCTAAGCCCCTAACCCTAACCCTAACCCTAACCCCTAACCCTCACCCTAACACCTAACCCTAACCCTAACCCTAACCCCTAACCCTAACCCTAACCCTAACCCTAAACCTAACCCTAAACCCTAACCCTAACCCTAACCCTAACCCTAACCCTAACCCTAACCCTAACCCTAACCCCTAACCCTAACCCTAACGCTAACCGTAACCCTAACCATATCCCTTACCCAGCCCTAACCTAACCCTAACCCTAACCCTAACCCTAATCCTAACTTGTTCCTAATAGGAAAAAGTTTCCAAGGAAAGAACGTAAATGAAAAGCACTATTTTGTAAACTGAATCACATGTGTGTCACTCGCTCAATTAGGAATACAGGAAAACCGAAAAGTGATATATCACACTGTACAGCACAGAAACAAGTTTCCATCGAAAGAACAGAAACGCAAAGCACAACTTTGTAAACTAAATCACATAGGTGTAACCCGTTCAATTATTACAACAGGAAAACTGAAAAGTGATATATCACACTGTACAGCACAGAAACAAGTTTCCAACCGAAGAACAGAAATCCAAAGCACTACTTTGTAAACTAAATCACATGTATGTCGCTCGCTCAATTAGGAATACAGGGAAACCGAAAAGTGTTATCTCTCACTGTATGGCACAGAAACAAGTTTCCATCGAAAGAACAGAAACGCAAAGCACAACTTTGTAAACTAATTCACATACGTGTCGCCTGTTCAATTATTATAACAGGAAAACTGAAAAGTGATATATCACATTGTACAGCACAGGAACAAGTTTCAAATGAAAGAACAAACAATAAAATCAATAATTTGTAAACTAAATCACATGTGAGTCGCTCGCTCCATTAGGAATACAGGAAAACTGAAAAGTGATATATCTCACTGTACAGCACAAGAACAAGTTTCCAACGAAAGAACAGAAAAGCAAAGCACAACTTTGTAAACTAATTCACATATGTGTGGCCTGTTCAATTATTATAACAGGAAAACTGAAAAGTGATATAACCCTAACCCTAACCCTAACCCTAACCCCCTAACCCTAACCCTAACCCTAAACCTAACCATAAACCTAACCCCTAACCCTAACCCTAACCCTAACCTTAACCCTAACCCTAACCCTAACCCTAACCCCTAACCCTAACCCTAACCCTAACCGTAACCCTAACCATATCCCTTATCCAGCCCTAACCTAACCCTAACCCTAACCTTAACCCTAACTTGTTCCTAACAGGAACAAGTTTCCAAGGAAAGAACATAAATGAAAAGCACTACTTTGTAAACTGAATCACATGTGTGTCACTCGCTCAATTAGGAATACAGGGAAACTGAAAAGTGTTATCTCGCATTGTAGGGCACAGAAACAAGTTTCCATCGAAAGAACAGAAACGCAAAGCACAACTTTGTAAACTAAATCACATACGTGTCGCCCGTTCAATTATTACAACAGGAAAACTGAAAAGTGATATATCACACTGTACAGCACAGAAACAAGTTTCCAACCGAAGAACAGAAATCCAAAGCACTACTTTGTAAACTAAATCTCATGTGTGTCGCCTGTTCAATTATTATAACAGGAAAACTGAAAAGTGATATAACGCACTGTACAGCACAGAAACATGTTTCCATCGAAAGAACAGAAAAGCAAGGAACAACTTTGTAAACTAATTCACATACGTGTCGCCTGTTCAATTATTATAACAGGAAAACTGAAAAGTGATATAACGCACTGTACAGCACAGGAACAAGTTTCCATCGAAAGAACAGAAACGCAAAGCACAACTTTTTAAACTAATTCACATACGTGTCGCCTGTTCAATTATTATAACAGGAAAACTGAAAAGTGATATAACGCACTGTACAGCACAGAAACAAGTTTCCATCGAAAGAACAGAAACGCAAAGCACAACTTTGTAAACTAATTCACATACGTGTCGCCTGTTCAATTATTATAACAGGAAAACTGAAAAGTGATATAACGCACTGTACAGCACAGGAACAAGTTACAAATGAAAGAACAGAAAAGCAAATCACTACATTTAAACGGAATCACCTGTGTGTCGCTCGCTCAACTAGGAATACAGGAAAACTGAAAAGTGTTATCTCGCACTGTACGGCACAGAAACAAGATTCCATTGAAAGAATAGATACACAATGCAAAACTTTGTAAACTAATTCACATATGTGTCGCCTGTTCAATTATTATAACAGGAAAACTGAAAAGTGATATAACACTAACCCTAACCCTAACCCTAACCCTAAGCCCCTAACCCTAACCCCTACCCTAACCCTAACACCTAACCCTTACCCTAACCCTAACCCTAACCCTAACCCCTAACCCTAACCCTAACCCTAAACCTAACCCCTAACCCTAACCCTAACGCTAACCGTAACCCTAACCATATCCCTTACCCAGCCCTAACCTAAACCTAACCCTAACCCTAACCCTAAACCTAACTTGTTCCTAACAGGAACAAGTTTCCAAGGAAAGAACATAAATGAAACGCACTGCTTTGTAAACTGAATCACATGTGTGTCACTCGCTCAATTAGGAATACAGGAAAACCGAAAAGTGTTATCTCGCACTGTAGGGCACAGAAACAAGTTTCCATCGAAAGAACAGAAACGCAAAGCACAACTTTGTAAACTAAATCACATACGTGTCGCCCGTTCAATTATTACAACAGGAAAACTGAAAAGTGATATATCACACTGTACAGCACAGAAACAAGTTTCCAACCGAAGAACAGAAATCCAAAGCACTACTTTGTAAACTAAATCACATGTATGTCGCTCGCTCAATTAGGAATACAGGGAAACCTAAAAGTGTTATCTCGCACTGTATGGCACAGAAACAAATTTCCAAAGAACGAACAGAAACGCAAAGCACAACTTTGTAAACTAATTCACATACGTGTCGCCTGTTCAATTATTATAACAGGAAAACTGAAAAGTGATATAACGCACTGTACAGCAAAGAAACAAGTTTCCATCGCAAGAACAAAAACGCAAAGCAAAACTTTGTAAATTAAATGACATACGTTTCCCCTGTTCAATTATTATAACAGGAAAACTGAAAAGTGATATATGACATTGTACAGCACAGGAACAAGTTTCAAATGAAAGAACAAAAAAGAAAATCATTAATTTGTAAACTAAATCACATGTGCGTCGCTCGCTCCATTAGGAATACAGGAAAACTGAAAAGTGATATATCTCAGTGTACAGCACAAGAACAAGTTTCCAACGAAAGAACAGAAAAGCAAAGCACAACTTTGTAAACTAATTCACATATGTGTCGCCTGTTCAGTTATTATAACAGGAAAACTGAAAAGTGATATAACCCTAACCCTAACACTAACCCTAACCCCTAACCCTAACCCTAACCCTAACCCTAACCCTAACCCCTAACCTTAACCCTAACCCTAACTCTAACCCTAACCATGTCCCTTACCAAGCCCTCTCCTAAACCTAACCCTAACCCTAACCCTAACCTTAACCCTAACTTGTTCCTAACAGGAACAAGTTTCCAAGGAAAGAACATAAATGAAAAGCACTACTTTGTAAACTGAATCACATGTGTGTCACTCGCTCAATTAGGAATACAGGAAAACCGAAAAGTGTTATCTCGCACTGTATGGCACAGAAACAAATTTCCAAAGAAAGAACAGAAACGCAAAGCACAACTTTGTAATTAAATGACATACGTGTCACCTGTTCAATTATTATAACAGGAAAACTAAAAAGTGATATAACGCACTGTACAGCACAGGAACAAGTTTCCATCGAAAGAACAGAAAGGCAAAGCACAACTTTGTAAACTAATTCACATACGTGTCGCCTGTTCAATTATTATAACAGGAAAACTGAAAAGTGATATAACGCACTGTACAGCACAGGAACAAGTTTCCATCGAAAGAACAGAAAGGCAAAGCACAACTTTGTAAACTAATTCACATACGTGTCGCCTGTTCAATTATTATAACAGGAAAACTGAAAAGTGATATAACGCACTGTACAGCACAGGAACAAGTTTCCATCGAAAGAACAGAAACGCAAAGCACAACTTTGTAAACTAATTCACATACGTGTCGCCTGCTCAATTATTATAACAGGAAAACTGAAAAGTGATATAACGCACTGTACAGCACAGAAACAAGTTTCCATCGAAAGAACAGAAACGCAAAGCACAACTTTGTAAATTAAATGACATACGTTTCGCCTGTTCAATTATTATAACAGGAAAACTGAAAAGTGATATATGACATTGTACAGCACAGGAACAAGTTACAAATGAAAGAACAGAAAAGCAAATCACTACATTTAAACGGAATCACCTGTGTGTCGCTCGCTCAACTAGGAATACAGGAAAACTGAAAAGTGTTATCTCGCACTGTACGGCACAGAAACAAGATTCCATTGAAAGAATAGATACACAATGCAAAACTTTGTAAACTAATTCACATATGTGTCGCCTGTTCAATTATTATAACAGGAAAACTGAAAAGTGATATAACACTAACCCTAACCCTAACCCTAACCCTAAGCCCCTAACCCTAACCCCTAACCCTAACCCTAACACCTAACCCTAACCCTAACCCTAACCCCTAACCCTAACCCTAACCCTAAACCTAACCCCTAACCCTAACCCTAACGCTAACCGTAACCCTAACCATATCCCTTACCCAGCCCTAACCTAAACCTAACCCTAACCCTAACCCTAAAAATAACTTGTTCCTAACAGGAACAAGTTTCCAAGGAAAGAACATAAATGAAACGCACTGCTTTGTAAACTGAATCACATGTGTGTCACTCGCTCAATTAGGAATACAGGAAAACCGAAAAGTGTTATCTCGCACTGTAGGGCACAGAAACAAGTTTCCATCGAAAGAACAGAAACGCAAAGCACAACTTTGTAAACTAAATCACATACGTGTCGCCCGTTCAATTATTACAACAGGAAAACTGAAAAGTGATATATCACACTGTACAGCACAGAAACAAGTTTCCAACCGAAGAACAGAAATCCAAAGCACTACTTTGTAAACTAAATCACATGTATGTCGCTCGCTCAATTAGGAATACAGGGAAACCGAAAAGTGTTATCTCGCACTGTATGGCACAGAAACAAATTTCCAAAGAACGAACAGAAACGCAAAGCACAACTTTGTAAACTAATTCACATACGTGTCGCCTGTTCTATTATTATAACAGGAAAACTGAAAAGTGATATAACGCACTGTACAGCAAAGAAACAAGTTTCCATCGCAAGAACAAAAACGCAAAGCAAAACTTTGTAAATTAAATGACATACGTTTCCCCTGTTCAATTATTATAACAGGAAAACTGAAAAGTGATATATGACATTGTACAGCACAGGAACAAGTTTCAAATGAAAGAACAAAAAAGAAAATCATTAATTTGTAAACTAAATCACATGTGCGTCGCTCGCTCCATTAGGAATACAGGAAAACTGAAAAGTGATATATCTCAGTGTACAGCACAAGAACAAGTTTCCAACGAAAGAACAGAAAAGCAAAGCACAACTTTGTAAACTAATTCACATATGTGTGGCCTGTTCAATTGTTATAACAGGAAAATTGAAAAGTGATATAACCCTAACCCTAACCCCCTAACACTAACCCTAACCCTAAACCTAACCATATCCCTTACCCAGTCCTAACCTAATCCTAACCCTAACCCTAACCCTAACCCTAACCCTAACCTTAACCCTAACTTGTAACAGGAACAAGTTTCCAAGGAAAGAACATAAATGAAAAGCACTACTTTGTAAACTGAATCACATGTGTGTCACTCGCTCAATTAGGAATACAGGAAAACCAAAAAGTGTTATCTCGCACTGATTGGCACAGAAACAAGTTTCCATCGAAAGACCAGAAACGCAAAGCACAACTTTGTAAACTAAATCACATACGTGTCGCCCATTCAATTATTACAACAGGAAAACTGAAAAGTGATATATCACACTGTACAGCACAGAAACAAGTTTCCAACCAAAGAACAGAAATCCAAAGCACTACTTTGTAAACTAAATCACATGTGTGTCGCTCGCTCAATTAGGAATACAGGAAAACCGAAAAGTGTTATCTCGCACTGTAGGGCACAGAAACAAGTTTCCATCGAAAGAACAGAAACGCAAAGCACAACTTTGTAAACTAAATCACATACGTGTCGCCCATTCAATTATTACAACACGAAAACTGAAAAGTGATATATCACACTGTACAGCACAGAAACAAGTTTCCATCGAAAGACCAGAAACGCAAAGCACAACTTTGTAAACTAATTCACATACGTGTCGCCTGTTCAATTATTATAACAGGAAAACTGAAAAGTGATATAACGCACTGTACAGCACAGGAACAAGTTTCCATCGAAAGAACAGAAACGCAAAGCACAACTTTGTAAATTAAATGACATACGTGTCGCCTGTTCAATTATTATAACAGGAAAACTTAAAAGTGATATAACGCACTGTACAGCACAGGAACAAGTTTCCATCAAAAGAACAGAAACGCAAAGCACAACTTTGTGAACTAATTCACATACGTGTCGCCTGTTCAATTATTATAACAGGAAAACTGAAAAGTGATATATCACATTGTACAGCACAGGAACAAGTTTCAAATGAAAGAAAAAAAAGAAAATCACTAATTTGTAAACTAAATCACATGTGCGTCACTCGCTCCATTAGGAATACAGGAAAACTGAAAAGTGATATAACACTAACCCTAACCCTAACCCTAACCCTAAGCCCCTAACCCTAACCCTAACCCTAACCCCTAACCCTAACCCTAACACCTAACCCTAACCCTAACCCTAACCCCTAACCCTAACCCTAACCCTAACCCTAAACCCTAACCCTAACCCTAACCCTAACCCTAACCCCTAACCCTAACCCTAACGCTAACCGTAACCCTAACCATATCCCTTACCCAGCCCTAACCTAACCCTAACCCTAACCCTAACCCTAATCCTAACTTGTTCCTAACAGGAACAAGTTTCCAAGGAAAGAACGTAAATGAAAAGCACGACTTTGTAAACTGAATCACATGTGTGTCACTCGCTCAATTAGGAATACAGGAAAACCGAAAAGTGTTATCTCTCACTGTATGGCACAGAAACAAGTTTCCATCGAAAGAACAGAAACGCAAAGCACAACTTTGTAAACTAATTCACATACGTGTCACCCGTTCAATTATTACAACAGGAAAACTGAAAAGTGATATAACGCACTGTACAGCACAGGAACAAGTTTCCATCGAAAGAACAGAAACGCAAAGCACAACTTTGTAAACTAATTCACATACATATGGCCTGTTCAATTATTATAACAGGAAAACTGAAAAGTGATATTACGCACTGTACAGCACAGGAACAAGTTTCCATCGAAAGAACAGAAACTCAAAGCACAACTTTTTAAACTAATTCACATACGTGTCGCCTGTTCAATAATTATAACAGGAAAACTGAAAAGTGATATAACGCACTGTACAGCACAGGAACAAGTTTCCATCGAAAGAACAGATACGCAGAGCACAACTTTGTAAACTAATTCACATACGTGTCGCCTGTTCAATTATTATAACAGGAAAACTGAAAAGTGATATAACGCACTGTACAGCACAGGAACAAGTTTCTATCGAAAGAACAGAAACGCAAAACACAACTTTTTAAACTAATTCACATACGTGTCGCCTGTTCAATTATTATAACAGGAAAACTGAAAAGTGATATATCTCACTGTACAGCACAAGAACATGTTTCTAACGAAAGAACAGAAAAGCAAAGCACTACTTTAAACGGAATCACCTGTGTGTCGCTCGCTCAATTAGGAATACAGGAAAACTGAAAAGTGTTATCTCGCACTGTACGGCACAGAAACAAGATTCCATTGAAAGAATAGATACACAAAGCAAAACTTTGTAAACTAATTCACATATGTGTCGCCTGTTCAATTATTATAACAGGAAAACTGAAAAGTGATATAACCCTAACCCTAACCCTAACCCTAAGCCCCTAACCCTAACCCCTAACCCTAACCCTAACACCTAACCCTAACCCTAACCCTAACACTAAACCCTAACCCTAACCCTAACCCTAACCTTAACCCCTAACCCTAACCCTAACCCTAACCCTAACCCCTAACCCGAAACCTAACGCTAACCGTAACCCTAACCATATCCCTTACCCAGCCCTAACCTAACCCTAACCCTAACCCTAAGCCTAATCCTAACTTGTTCCTAACAGGAACAAGTTTCCAAGGAAAGAACGTAAATGAAAAGCACTACTTTGTAAACTGAATCACATGTGTGTCACTCGCTCAATTAGGAATACAGGAAAACCGAACAGTGATATATCACACTGTAAAGCACAGAAACAAGTTTCCAACCGAAGAACAGAAATCCAAAGCACTACTTTGTAAACTAAATCACATGTATGTCGTTCGCTCAATTAGGAATACAGGGAAACCGAAAAGTGTTATCTCGCACTGTATGGCAAAGAAACAAATTTCCAAAGAAAGAACAGAAAGGCAAAGCACAACTTTGTAAATTAAATGACATACGTGTCGCCTGTTCAATTATTATAACAGGAAAACTGAAAAGTGATATAACACACTGTACAGCACAGGAACAAGTTTCCATCGAAAGAAAAGAAACGCAAAGCACAACTTTGTAAACTAATTCACATACGTGTCGCCTGTTCAATTATTATAACAGGAAAACTGAAAAGTGATATATCACATTGTACAGCACAGGAACAAGTTTCAAATGAAAGAACAAATAATAAAATCACTAATTTGTAAACTAAATCACATGTGCGTCGCTTGCTCCATTAGGAATACAGGAAAACTAAAAAGTGATATATCTCACTGTACAGCACAAGAACAAGTTTCCAACGAAAGAACAGATAAGTAAAGCACAACTTTGTAAACTAATTCACATATGTGTGGCCTGTTCAATTATTATAACAGGAAAACTTAAAAGTGATATAACCCTAACACTAACCCCCTAACCTTAACCCTAACCCTAACCCTAACCCTAACCCTAACCCTAACCCTAACCCCTAACCCTAACCCTAACCCTAACCCTAACCGTAACCCTAACCATATCCCTTACCCAGCCCTAACCTAACCCTAACCCTAACCCTAACCCTAACCTTAACCCTAACTTGTTCCTAACAGGAACAAGTTTCCAAGGAAAGAACATAAATGAAAAGCACTACTTTGTAAACTAAATCACATGTGTGTCGCTCGCTCAATTAGGAATACAGGGAAACCGAAAAGTGTTATCTCGCACTGTATGGCACAGAAACAAATTACCAAAGAAAGAATAGAAATGCAAAGCACAACTTTGTAAATTAAATGACATACGTGTCGCCCGTTCAATTATTATAACAGGAAAACTGAAAAGTGATATAACGCACTGTACAGCACAGGAACAAGTTTCCATCGAAAGAACAGATACGCAAAGCACAACTTTGTAAACTAATTCACATACGTGTCGCCTGTACAATTATTATAACAGGAAAACTGAAAAGTGATATAACGTACTGTACAGCACAGGAACAAGTTTCTATCGAAAGAACAGAAATGCAAAACACAAGTTTTTAAACTAATTCACATACGTGTCGCCTGTTCAATTATTATAACAGGAAAACTGAAAAGTCATATAACGCACTGTACAGCACAGAAACAAGTTTCCATCGAAAGAACAGAAACGCAAAGCACAACTTTGTAAATTAAATGACATACATTTTGCCTGTTCAATTATTATAACAGGAAAACTGAAAAGTGATATATGACATTGTACAGCACAGGAACAAGTTACAAATGAAAGAACAGAAAAGCAAATCACTACATTTAAACGGAATCACCTGTGTGTCGCTCGCTCAATTAGGAATACAGGAAAACTGAAAAGTGTTATCTCGCACTGTACGGCACAGAAACAAGATTCCATTGAAAGAATAGATACACAATGCAAAACTTTGTAAACTAATTCACATATGTGTCGCCTGTTCAATTATTATAACAGGAAAACTGAAAAGTGATATAACACTAACCCTAACCCTAACCCTAACCCTAACCCTAAGCCCCTAACCCTAACCCTAACCCTAACCCCTAACCCTAACCCTAACACCTAACCCTAACCCTAACCCTAACCCTAACCCCTAACCCTAACCCTAACCCTAAACCTAACCCCTAACCCTAACCCTAACGCTAACCGTAACCCTAACCATATCCCTTACCCAGCCCTAACCTAAACCTAACCCTAACCCTAACCCTAAACCTAACTTGTTCCTAACAGGAACAAGTTTCCAAGGAAAGAACATAAATGAAACGCACTGCTTTGTAAACTGAATCACATGTGTGTCACTCGCTCAATTAGGAATACAGGAAAACCAAAAAGTGTTATCTCGCACTGTAGGGCACAGAAACAAGTTTCCATCGAAAGAACAGAAACGCAAAGCACAACTTTGTAAACTAAATCACATACGTGTCGCCCGTTCAATTATTACAACAGGAAAACTGAAAAGTGATATATCACACTGTACAGCACAGAAACAAGTTTCCAACCGAAGAACAGAAATCCAAAGCACTACTTTATAAACTAAATCACATGTGCGTCGCTCGCTCCATTAGGAATACAGGAAAACTGAAAAGTGATATATCTCAGTGTACAGCACAAGAACAAGTTTCCAACGAAAGAACAGAAAAGCAAAGCACAACTTTGTAAACTAATTCACATATGTGTGGCCTGTTCAATTGTTATAACAGGAAAATTGAAAAGTGATATAACCCTAACCCTAACCCCCTAACACTAACCCTAACCCTAAACCTAACCATAACCCTAACCCCTAACCCTAACCCTAACCCTAACCCTAACCCTAACCCCTACCCCTAACCATAACCCTAACCGTAACCCTAACCATATCCCTTACCCAGCCCTAACCTAATCCTAACCCTAACCCTAACCCTAACCCTAACCCTAACCTTAACCCTAACTTGTTCCTAACAGGAACGAGTTTCCAAGGAAAGAACATAAATGAAAAGCACTACTTTGTAAACTGAATCACATGTGTGTCACTCGCTCAATTAGGAATACAGGAAAACCGAAAAGTGTTATCTCGCACTGTACAGCACAGAAACAAGTTTCCATCGAAAGACCAGAAACGCAAAGCACAACTTTGTAAACTAAATCACATACGTGTCGCCCATTCAATTATTACAACAGGAAAACTGAAAAGTGATATATCACACTGTACAGGAACGAAACAAGTTTCCAACCGAAGAACAGAAATCCAAAGCACTACTTTGTAAACTAAATCACATGTATGTCGCTCGCTCAATTAGGAATACAGGGAAACCGAAATGTGTTATCTCGCACTGTATGGCACAGAAACAAACTTCCAAAGAAAGAACAGAAACGCAAAGCACAACTTTGTAAACTAATTCACATACGTGTCGCCTGTTCAATTATTATAACAGGAAAACTGAAAAGTGATATAACGCACTATACAGCACAGGAACAAGTTTCCATCGAAAGAACAGAAACGCAAAGCACAACTTTGTAAACTAATTCACATACATATCGCCTGTTCAATTATTATAACAGGAAAACTGAAAAGTGATATTACGCACTGTACAGCACAGGAACAAGTTTCCATCGAAAGAACAGAAACGCAAAGCACAACTTTTTAAACTAATTCACATACGTGTCGCCTGTTCAATTATTATAACAGGAAAACTGAAAAGTGATATAACGCACTGTACAGCACAGGAACAAGTTTCCATCGAAAGAACAGATACGCAAAGCACAACTTTGTAAACTAATTCACATACGTGTCGCCTGTTCAATTATTATAACAGGAAAACTGAAAAGTGATATAACGCACTGTATAGCACAGGAACAAGTTTCTATCGAAAGAACAGAAACGCAAAACACAACTTTTTAAACTAATTCACATACGTGTCGCCTGTTCAATTATTATAACAGGAAAACTGAAAAGTGATATAACGCACTGTACAGCACAGAAACAAGTTTCCATCGAAAGAACAGAAACGCAAAGCACAACTTTGTAAATTAAATGACATACGTTTCGCCTGTTCAATTATTATAACAGGAAAACTGAAAAGTGATATATGACATTGTACAGCACAGGAACAAGTTACAAATGAAAGAACAAAAAAGCAAATCACTACATTTAAACGGAATCACCTGTGTGTCGCTTGCTCAATTAGGAATACAGGAAAACTGAAAAGTGTTATCTCGCACTGTACGGCACAGAAACAAGATTCCATTGAAAGAATAGATACACAATGCAAAACTTTGTAAACTAATTCACATATGTGTCGCCTGTTCAATTATTATAACAGGAAAACTGAAAAGTGATATAACACTAACCCTAACCCTAACCCTAACCCTAACCCTAAGACCCTAACCCTAACCCTAACCCTAACCCCTAACCCTAACCCTAACACCTAACCCTAACCCTAACCCTAACCCTAACCCCTAACCCTAACCCTAACCCTAACCCTAACGCCTAACCCTAACCCTAACGCTAACCGTAACCCTAACCATATCCCTTACCCAGCCCTAACCTAACCCTAACCCTAACCCTAACCCTAAACCTAACTTGTTCCTAACAGGAACAAGTTTCCAAGGAAAAAACATAAATGAAACGCACTGCTTTGTAAACTGAATCACATGTGTGTCACTCGCTCAATTAGGAATACAGGAAAACCGAAAAGTGTTATCTCGCACTGTACGGCACAGAAACAAGTTTCCATCGAAAGAACAGAAACGCAAAGCACAACTTTGTAAACTAAATCACATACGTGTCGCCCGTTCAATTATTACAACAGGAAAACTGAAAAGTGATATATCACACTGTACAGCACAGAAACAAGTTTCCAACCGAAGAACAGAAATCCAAAGCACTACTTTTTAAACTAAATCACATGTATGTCGCTCGCTCAATTAGGAAAACAGGAAAACCGAAAAGTGTTATCTCGCACTGTACGGCAAAGAAACAAGTTTCCATCGCAAGAACAAAAACCAAAGCAAAACTTTGTAAATTAAATGACATACGTTTCGCCTGTTCAATTATTATAACAGGAAAACTGAAAAGTGATATATGACATTGTACAGCACAGGAACAAGTTTCAAATGAAAGAACAAAAAAGAAAATCATTAATTTGTAAACTAAATCACATGTGCATCGCTCGCTCCATTAGGAATACAGGAAAACTGAAAAGTGATATATCTCAGTGTACAGCACAAGAACAAGTTTCCAACGAAAGAACAGAAAAGCAAAGCACAACTTTGTAAACTAATTCACATATGTGTGGCCTGTTCAATTGTTATAACAGGAAAATTGAAAAGTGATATAACCCTAACCCTAACCCCCGAACACTAACCCTAACCCTAAACCTAACCATAACCCTAACCCCTAACCCTAACCCTAACCCTAACCCTAACCCCTAACCCTAACCCTAACCCTAACCGTAACCCTAACCATATCCCTTACCCAGCCCTAACCTAACCCTAACCCTAACCCTAACCCTAACCCTAACCTTAACCCTAACTTGTTCCTAAAAGGAACAAGTTTCCAAGGAAAGAACATAAATGAAAAGCACTACTTTGTAAACTGAATCACATGTGTGTCACTCGCTCAATTAGGAATACAGGAAAACCGAAAAGTGTTATCTCGCACTGTACGGCACAGAAAAAAGTTTCCATCGAAAGACCAGAAACGCAAAGCACAACTTTGTAAACTAAATCACATACGTGTCGCCCATTCAATTATTACAACAGGAAAACTGAAAAGTGATATATCACACTGTACAGCACAGAAACAAGTTTCCAACCGAAGAACAGAAATCCAAAGCACTACTTTGTAAACTAAATCCCATGTAAGTCGCTCGCTCAATTAGGAATACAGGGAAACCGAAAAGTGTTATCTAGCACTGTATGGCACAGAAACAAACTTCCAAAGAAAGAACAGAAACGCAAAGCACAACTTTGTAAACTAATTCACATACGTGTCGCCTGTTCAATTAATATAACAGGAAAACTGAAATGTGATATAACGCACTGTACAGCACAGAAACAAGTTTCCATCGAAAGAACAGAAACGCAAAGCACAACTTTGTAAACTAATTCACATACGTGTCGCCTGTTCAATTATTATAACAGGAAAACTGAAAAGTGATATAACGCACTGTACAGCACAGAAACAAGTTTCCATCGAAAGAACAGAAACGCAAAGCACAACTTTGTAAATTAAATGACATACGTTTCGCCTGTTCAATTATTATAACAGGAAAACTGAAAAGTGATATATCACATTGTACAGCACAGGAACAAGTTTCAAATGAAAGAACAAATAATAAAATCACTAACTTGTAAACTAAATCACATGTGCGTCGCTCGCTCCATTAGGAATACAGGAAAACTGAAAAGTGATATATCTCACTGTACAGCACAAGAACAAGTTTCCAACGAAAGAACAGAAAAGCAAAGCACTACTTTAAACGGAATCACCTGTGTGTCGCTCGCTCAATTAGGAATACAGGAAAACTGAAAAGTGTTATCTCGCACTGTACGGCACAGAAACAAGATTCCATTGAAAGAATAGATACACAAAGCAAAACTTTGTAAACTAATTCACGTATGTGTCGCCTGTTCACTTATTATAACAGGAAAACTGAAAAGTGATATAACCCCAACCCTAACCCTAACCCTAACCCTAAGCCACTAACCCTAACCTCTAACCCTAACCCTAACACCTAACCCTAACCCTAACCCTAACCCTAACCCCTAACCCTAACCCTAACCCTAACCCTAACCCCTAACCCTAACACTAACCCTAACCCTAACCCCTAACCCTAACCCTAACGCTAACTGTAACCCTAACCATATCCCTTACCCAGCCCTAACCTAACCCTAACCCTAACCCTAACCCTAATCCTAACTTGTTCCTAACAGGAACAAGTTTCCAAGGAAAGAACGTAAATGAAAAGCACTACTTTGTAAACTGAATCACATGTGTGTCACTCGCTCAATTAGGAATACAGGAAAACCGAATAGTGATATATCACACTGTACAGCACAGAAACAAGTTTTCATCGAAAGAACAGAAAAGCAAAGCACAACTTTGTAAACTAAATCACATACGTGTCACCCGTTCAATTATTACAACAGGAAAACTGAAAAGTGATATATCACACTGTACAGCACAGAAACAAGTTTCCAACCGAAGAACAGAAATCCAAAGCACTACTTTGTAAACTAAATCACATGTATGTCGTTCGCTCAATTAGGAATACAGGGAAACCGAAAAGTGTTAGCTCGCACTGTATGGCAAAGAAACAAATTTCCAAAGAAAGAACAGAAAGGCAAAGCACAACTTTGTAAATTAAATGACATACGTGTCGCCTGTTTAATTATTATAACAGGAAAACTGAAAAGTGATATATCGCACTGTACAGCACAGGAACAAGTTTCCATCGAAAGAACAGAAACGCAAAGCACAACTTTGTAAACTAATTCACATACGTGTCGCCTGTTCAATTATTATAACAGGAAAACTGAAAAGTGATATATCACATTGTACAGCACAGGAACAAGTTTCAAATGAAAGAACAAATAATAAAATCACTAATTTGTAAACTACATCACATGTGTGTCGCTCGCTCCATTAGGAATACAGGAAAACTGAAAAGTGATATATCTCACTGTACAGCACAAGAACAAGTTTCCAACGAAAGAACAGAAAAGCAAAGCACAACTTTGTAAACTAATTCACATATGTGTGGCCTGTTCAATTATTATAACAGGAAAACTGAAAAGTGATATAACCCTAACCCTAACCCTAACCCCTAACCCTAACCCTAACCCTAACCCTACCCCTAACCCCTAACCCTAACCCTAACCCTAACCGTAACCCTAACCATATCCCTTACCCAGCACTAACCTAACCCCATCCCTAACCCTAACCCTAACACTAACCCTAACCTTAACCCTAACTTGTTCCTAACATGAACAAGTTTCCAAGGAAAGAACGTAAATGAAAAGCACTACTTTGTAAACTGAATCACATGTGTGTCACTCGCTCAATTAGGAATACAGGAAAACCGAAAAGTGATATATCACACTGTACAGCACAGAAACAAGTTTTCATCGAAAGAACAGAAAAGCAAAGCACAACTTTGTAAACTAAATCACATACGTGTCACCCGTTCAATTATTACAACAGGAAAACTGAAAAGTGATATATCACACTGTACAGCACAGAAACAAGTTTCCAACCGAAGAACAGAAATCCAAAGCACTACTTTGTAAACTAAATCACATGTATGTCGCTCGCTCAATTAGGAATACAGGGAAACCAAAAAGTGTTATCTCGCACTGTATGGCACAGAAACAAATTTCCAAAGAAAGAACAGAAACGCAAAGCACAACGTTGTAAACTAATTCACATACGTGTCGCCTGTTCAATTATTATAACAGGAAAACTGAAAAGTGATATAACGCACTGTACAGCACAGGAACAAGTTTCCATCGAAAGAACAGAAACGCAAAGCACAACTTTGTAAACTAATTCACATACATATCGCCTGTTCAATTATTATAACAGAAAAACTGAAAAGTGATATTACGCACTGTACAGCACAGGAACAAGTTTCCATCGAAAGAACAGAAACGCAAAGCACAACTTTTTAAACTAATTCACATACGTGTCGCCTGTTCAATTATTATAACAGGAAAACTGAAAAGTGATATAACGCACTGTACAGCACAGGAACAAGTTTCCATCGAAAGAACAGATACGCAAAGCACAACTTTGTAAACTAATTCACATACGTGTCGCCTGTTCAATTATTATAACAGGAAAACTGAAAAGTGATATAACGCACGGTATAGCACAGGAACAAGTTTCTATCGAAAGAACAGAAACGCAAAACACAACTTTTTAAACTAATTCACATACGTGTCGCCTGTTCAATTATTATAACAGGAAAACTGAAAAGTGATATAACGCACTGTACAGCACAGAAACAAGTTTCCATCGAAAGAACAGAAACGCAAAGCACAACTTTGTGAATTAAATGACATACGTTTCGCCTGTTCAATTATTATAACAGGAAAACTGAAAAGTGATATATGACATTGTACAGCACAGGAACAAGTTACAAATGAAAGAACAGAAAAGCAAATCACTACATTTAAACGGAATCACCTGTGTGTCGCTCGCTCAATTAGGAATACAGGAAAACTGAAAAGTGTTATCTCGCACTGTACGGCACAGAAACAAGATTCCATTGAAAGAATAGATACACAATGCAAAACTTTGTAAACTAATTCACATATGTGTCGCCTGTTCAATTATTATAACAGGAAAACTGAAAAGTGATATAACACTAACCCTAACCCTAACCCTAACCCTAAGCCCCTAACCCTAACCCTAACCCTAACCCCTAACCCTAACCCTAACACCTAACCCTAACCCTAACCCTAACCCTAACCCTAACCCTAACCCCTAACCCTAACCCTAACCCTAACCCTAACGCCTAACCCTAACCCTAACGCTAACCGTAACCCTAACCATATCCCTTACCCAGCCCTAACCTAACCCTAACCCTAACCCTAACCCTAAACCTAACTTGTTCCTAACAGGAACAAGTTTCCAAGGAAAGAACATAAATGAAACGCACTGCTTTGTAAACTGAATCACATGTGTGTCACTCGCTCAATTAGGAATACAGGAAAACCGAAAAGTGTTATCTCGCACTGTACGGCACAGAAACAAGTTTCCATCGAAAGAACAGAAACGCAAAGCACAACTTTGTAAACTAAATCACATACGTGTCGCCCGTTCAATTATTACAACAGGAAAACTGAAAAGTGATATATCACACTGTACAGCACAGAAATAAGTTTCCAACCGAAGAACAGAAATCCAAAGCACTACTTTTTAAACTAAATCACATGTATGTCGCTCGCTCAATTAGGAAAACAGGAAAACCGAAAAGTGTTATCTCGCACTGTACGGCAAAGAAACAAGTTTCCATCGCAAGAACAAAAACGCAAAGCAAAACTTTGTAAATTAAATGACATACGTTTCGCCTGTTCAATTATTATAACAGGAAAACTGAAAAGTGATATATGACATTGTACAGCACAGGAACAAGTTTCAAATGAAAGAACAAAAAAGAAAATCATTAATTTGTAAACTAAATCACATGTGCATCGCTCGCTCCATTAGGAATACAGGAAAACTGAAAAGTGATATATCTCAGTGTACAGCACAAGAACAAGTTTCCAACGAAAGAACAGAAAAGCAAAGCACAACTTTGTAAACTAATTCACATATGTGTGGCCTGTTCAATTGTTATAACAGGAAAATTGAAAAGTGATATAACCCTAACCCTAACCCCCGAACACTAACCCTAACCCTAAACCTAACCATAACCCTAACCCCTAACCCTAACCCTAACCCTAACCCTAACCCCTAACCCTAACCCTAACCCTAACCGTAAACCTAACCATATCCCTTACCCAGCCCTAACCTAACCCTAACCCTAACCCTAACCCTAACCCTAACCCTAACCTTAACCCTAACTTGTTCCTAACAGGAACAAGTTTCCAAGGAAAGAACATAAATGAAAAGCACTACTTTGTAAACTGAATCACATGTGTGTCACTCGCTCAATTAGGAATACAGGAAAACCGAAAAGTGTTATCTCGCACTGTACGGCACAGAAACAAGTTTCCATCGAAAGACCAGAAACGCAAAGCACAACTTTGTAAACTAAATCACATACGTGTCGCCCGTTCAATTATTACAACAGGAAAACTGAAAAGTGATATATCACACTGTACAGCACAGAAACAAGTTTCCAACCGAAGAACAGAAATCCAAAGCACTACTTTGTAAACTAAATCCCATGTAAGTCGCTCGCTGAATTAGGAATACAGGGAAACCGAAAAGTGTTATCTAGCACTGTATGGCACAGAAACAAACTTCCAAAGAAAGAACAGAAACGCAAAGCACAACTTTGTAAACAAATTCACATACGTGTCGCCTGTTCAATTAATATAACAGGAAAACTGAAATGTGATATAACGCACTGTACAGCACAGAAACAAGTTTCCATCGAAAGAACAGAAACGCAAAGCACAACTTTGTAAACTAATTCACATACGTGTCGCCTGTTCAATTATTATAACAGGAAAACTGAAACGTGATATAACGCACTGTACAGCACAGAAACAAGTTTCCATCGAAAGAACAGAAACGCAAAGCACAACTTTGTAAATTAAATGACATACGTTTCGCCTGTTCAATTATTATAACAGGAAAACTGAAAAGTGATATATCACATTGTACAGCACAGGAACAAGTTTCAAATGAAAGAACAAATAATAAAATCACTAACTTGTAAACTAAATCACATGTGCGTCGCTCGCTCCATTAGGAATACAGGAAAACTGAAAAGTGATATATCTCAGTGTACAGCACAAGAACAAGTTTCCAACGAAAGAACAGAAAAGCAAAGTACAACTTTGTAAACTAATTCACATATATGTGGCCTGTTCAATTGTTATAACAAGAAAATTGAAAAGTGATATAACCCTTACCCTAACCCCCTAACACTAACCCTAACCCTAAACCTAACCATAACCCTAACCCCTAACCCTAACCCTAACCCTAACCCTAACCCCTAACCCTAACCCTAACCCTAACCGTAACCCTAACCATATCCCTTACCCAGCCCTAACCTAACCCTAACCCTAACCCTAACCCTAACCCTAACCTTAACTCTAACTTGTTCCTAACAGGAACAAGTTTCCAAGGAAAGAACATAAATGAAAAGCACTACTTTGTAAACTGAATCACATGTGTGTCACTCGCTCAATTAGGAATACAGGAAAACCGAAAAGTGTTATCTCGCACTGTACGGCACAGAAACAAGTTTCCATCGAAAGACCAGAAACGCAAAGCACAACATTGTAAACTAAATCACATACGTGTCGCCCATTCAATTATTACAACAGGAAAACTGAAAAGTGATATATCACACTGTACAGCACAGAAACAAGTTTCCAACCGAAGAACAGAAATCCAAAGCACTACTTTGTAAACTAAATCACATGTATGTCGCTCGCTCAATTAGGAATACAGGGAAACCGAAAAGTGTTATCTCGCACTGTATGGCACAGAAACAAACTTCCAAAGAAAGAACAGAAACGCAAAGCACAACTTTGTAAATTAAATGACATACGTGTCGCCTGTTCAATTATTATAACAGGAAAACTTAAAAGTGATATAACGCACTGTACAGCACAGGAACAAGTTTCCATCGAAAGAACAGAAACGCAAAGCACAACTTTGTAAACTAATTCACATACGTGTCGCCTGTTCAATTATTATAACAGGAAAACTGAAAAGTGATATAACGCACTGTACAGCACAGGAACAAGTTTCCATCGAAAGAACAGAAACGCAAAGCACAACTTTGTAAACTAATTCACATACATGTCGCCTGTTCAATTATTATAACAGGAAAACTGAAAAGTGATATTACGCACTGTACAGCACAGGAACAAGTTTCCATCGAAAGAACAGAAACGCAAAGCACAACTTTTTAAACTAATTCACATACGTGTCGCCTGTTCAATTATTATAACAGGAAAACTGAAATGTGATATAACGCACTGTACAGCACAGGAACAAGTTTCCATCGAAAGAACAGAAACGCAAAGCACAACTTTTTAAACTAATTCACATACGTGTCGCCTGTTCAATTATTATAACAGGAAAACTGAAATGTGATATAACGCACTGTACCGCACAGAAACAAGTTTCCAACCGAAGAACAGAAATCCAAAGCACAAGTTTGTAAATTAAATGACATACGTTTCGCCTGTTCAATTATTATAACAGGAAAACTGAAAAGTGATATATCACATTGTACAGCACAGGAACAAGTTTCAAATGAAAGAACAAATAATAAAATCACTAACTTGTAAACTAAATCACATGTGCGTCGCTCGCTCCATTAGGAATACAGGAAAACTGAAAAGTGATATATCTCACTGTACAGCACAAGAACAAGTTTCCAACGAAAGAACAGAAAAGCAAAGCATTACTTTAAACGGAATCACCTGTGTGTCGCTCGCTCAATTAGGAATACAGGAAAACTGAAAAGTGATATATCTCACTGTACAGCACAGAAACAAGTTTTCAACCGAAGAACAGAAATCCAAAGCACTACTTTGTAAACTAAATCACATGTATGTCGCTCGCTCATTTAGGAATACAGGGAAACCGAAAAGTGTTATCTCGCACTGTATGGCACAGAAACAAATTTCCAAAGAAAGAACAGAAACGCAAAGCACAACTTTGTAAATTAAATGACATACGTGTCGCCTGTTCAATTATTATAACAGGAAAACTTAAAAGTGATATAACGCACTGTACAGCACAGGAACAAGTTTCCATCGAAAGAACAGAAACGCAAAGCACAACTTTGTAAACTAATTTACATACGTGTCGCCTGTTCAATTATTATAACAGGAAAACTGAAAAGTGATATATGACATTGTACAGCACAGGAACAAGTTTCAAATGAAAGAACAAAAAAGAAAATCATTAATTTGTAAACTAAATCACATGTGCATCGCTCGCTCCATTAGGAATACAGGAAAACTGAAAAGTGATATATCTCAGTGTACAGCACAAGAACAAGTTTCCAACGAAAGAACAGAAAAGCAAAGCACAACTTTGTAAACTAATTCACATATGTGTGGCCTGTTCAATTGTTATAACAGGAAAATTGAAAAGTGATATAACCCTAACCCTAACCCCCGAACACTAACCCTAACCCTAAACCTAACCATAACCCTAACCCCTAACCCTAACCCTAACCCTAACCCTAACCCCTAACCCTAACCCTAACCCTAACCGTAAACCTAACCATATCCCTTACCCAGCCCTAACCTAACCCTAACCCTAACCCTAACCCTAACCCTAACCCTAACCTTAACCCTAACTTGTTCCTAACAGGAACAAGTTTCCAAGGAAAGAACATAAATGAAAAGCACTACTTTGTAAACTGAATCACATGTGTGTCACTCGCTCAATTAGGAATACAGGAAAACCGAAAAGTGTTATCTCGCACTGTACGGCACAGAAACAAGTTTCCATCGAAAGACCAGAAACGCAAAGCACAACTTTGTAAACTAAATCACATACGTGTCGCCCATTCAATTATTACAACAGGAAAACTGAAAAGTGATATATCACACTGTACAGCACAGAAACAAGTTTCCAACCGAAGAACAGAAATCCAAAGCACTACTTTGTAAACTAAATCCCATGTAAGTCGCTCGCTGAATTAGGAATACAGGGAAACCGAAAAGTGTTATCTAGCACTGTATGGCACAGAAACAAACTTCCAAAGAAAGAACAGAAACGCAAAGCACAACTTTGTAAACAAATTCACATACGTGTCGCCTGTTCAATTAATATAACAGGAAAACTGAAATGTGATATAACGCACTGTACAGCACAGAAACAAGTTTCCATCGAAAGAACAGAAACGCAAAGCACAACTTTGTAAACTAATTGACATACGTGTCGCCTGTTCAATTATTATAACAGGAAAACTGAAAAGTGATATAACGCACTGTACAGCACAGAAACAAGTTTCCATCGAAAGAACAGAAACGCAAAGCACAACTTTGTAAATTAAATGACATACGTTTCGCCTGTTCAATTATTATAACAGGAAAACTGAAAAGTGATATATCACATTGTACAGCACAGGAACAAGTTTCAAATGAAAGAACAAATAATAAAATCACTAACTTGTAAACTAAATCACATGTGCGTCGCTCGCTCCATTAGGAATACAGGAAAACTGAAAAGTGATATATCTCAGTGTACAGCACAAGAACAAGTTTCCAACGAAAGAACAGAAAAGCAAAGTACAACTTTGTAAACTAATTCACATATATGTGGCCTGTTCAATTGTTATAACAAGTAAATTGAAAAGTGATATAACCCTTACCCTAACCCCCTAACACTAACCCTAACCCTAAACCTAACCATAACCCTAACCCCTAACCCTAACCCTAACCCTAACCCTAACCCTAACCCCTAACCCTAACCCTAACCCTAACCGTAACCCTAACCATATCCCTTACCCAGCCCTAACCTAACCCTAACCCTAACCCTAACCCTAACCCTAACCTTAACTCTAACTTGTTCCTAACAGGAACAAGTTTCCAAGGAAAGAACATAAATGAAAAGCACTACTTTGTAAACTGAATCACTCGCTCAATTAGGAATACAGGAAAACCGAAAAGTGTTATCTCGCACTGTACGGCACAGAAACAAGTTTCCATCGAAAGACCAGAAACGCAAAGCACAACATTGTAAACTAAATCACATACGTGTCGCCCATTCAATTATTACAACAGGAAAACTGAAAAGTGATATATCACACTGTACAGCACAGAAACAAGTTTCCAACCGAAGAACAGAAATCCAAAGCACTACTTTGTAAACTAAATCACATGTATGTCGCTCGCTCAATTAGGAATACAGGGAAACCGAAAAGTGTTATCTCGCACTGTATGGCACAGAAACAAACTTCCAAAGAAAGAACAGAAACGCAAAGCACAACTTTGTAAATTAAATGACATACGTGTCGCCTGTTCAATTATTATAACAGGAAAACTTAAAAGTGATATAACGCACTGTACAGCACAGGAACAAGTTTCCATCGAAAGAACAGAAACGCAAAGCACAACTTTGTAAACTAATTCACATACGTGTCGCCTGTTCAATTATTATAACAGGAAAACTGAAAAGTGATATAACGCACTGTACAGCACAGGAACAAGTTTCCATCGAAAGAACAGAAACGCAAAGCACAACTTTGTAAACTAATTCACATACATGTCGCCTGTTCAATTATTATAACAGGAAAACTGAAAAGTGATATTACGCACTGTACAGCACAGGAACAAGTTTCCATCGAAAGAACAGAAACGCAAAGCACAACTTTTTAAACTAATTCACATACGTGTCGCCTGTTCAATTATTATAACAGGAAAACTGAAATGTGATATAACGCACTGTACAGCACAGGAACAAGTTTCCATCGAAAGAACAGAAACGCAAAGCACAACTTTTTAAACTAATTCACATACGTGTCGCCTGTTCAATTATTATAACAGGAAAACTGAAATGTGATATAACGCACTGTACCGCACAGAAACAAGTTTCCAACCGAAGAACAGAAATCCAAAGCACAAGTTTGTAAATTAAATGACATACGTTTCGCCTGTTCAATTATTATAACAGGAAAACTGAAAAGTGATATATCACATTGTACAGCACAGGAACAAGTTTCAAATGAAAGAACAAATAATAAAATCACTAACTTGTAAACTAAATCACATGTGCGTCGCTCGCTCCATTAGGAATACAGGAAAACTGAAAAGTGATATATCTCACTGTACAGCACAAGAACAAGTTTCCAACGAAAGAACAGAAAAGCAAAGCATTACTTTAAACGGAATCACCTGTGTGTCGCTCGCTCAATTAGGAATACAGGAAAACTGAAAAGTGATATATCTCACTGTACAGCACAGAAACAAGTTTTCAACCGAAGAACAGAAATCCAAAGCACTACTTTGTAAACTAAATCACATGTATGTCGCTCGCTCATTTAGGAATACAGGGAAACCGAAAAGTGTTATCTCGCACTGTATGGCACAGAAACAAATTTCCAAAGAAAGAACAGAAACGCAAAGCACAACTTTGTAAATTAAATGACATACGTGTCGCCTGTTCAATTATTATAACAGGAAAACTTAAAAGTGATATAACGCACTGTACAGCACAGGAACAAGTTTCCATCGAAAGAACAGAAACGCAAAACACAACTTTGTAAACTAATTTACATACGTGTCGCCTGTTCAATTATTATAACAAAAAAACTGAAAAGTGATATAATGCACTGTACAGCACAGGAACAAGTTTCCATCGAAAGAACAGAAAAGCAAAGCACTACATTTAAACGGAATCACCTGTGTGTCGCTCGCTCAATTAGGAATACAGCAAAACTGAAAAGTGTTATCTCGCACTGTAAGGCACAGAAACAAGATTCCATTGAAAGAATAGATACACAAAGCAAAACTTTGTAAACTAATTCACATATGTGTCGCCTGTTCAATTATTACAACAGGAAAACTGAAAAGTGGTAAAACACTAACCCTAACCCTAACCCTAACCCTAAGTCCCTAACCCTAACCCTAACCCTAACACCTAACCCTAACCCTAACACCTAACCCTAACCCTAACCCTAACCCTAACCCTAACCCCTAACCTTAACCCTAACCCTAACCCTAACCCTAACCCCTAACCCTAACCCTAACGCTAACCGTAACCCTAACCATATCCCTTACCCAGCCCTAACCTAACCCTAACCCTAACCCTAACCCTAAACCTAACTTGTTTCTAACAGGAACAAGTTTCCAAGGAAAGAACTTAAATGAAAAGCACGACTTTGTAAACTGAATCACATCTGTGTCACTTGCTCAAGTAGGAATACAGGAAAACCGAAAAGTGATATATCACACTGTACAGCACAGAAACAAGTTTTCATTGAAAGAACAGAAAAGCAAAGCACAACATTGTAAACTAAATCACATACGTGTCACCCAATCAATTATTACAACAGGAAAACTGAAAAGTGATATATCACACTGTACAGCACAGAAACAAGTTTCCAACCAAAGAACAGAAATCCAAAGCACGACTTTGTAAACTAAATCACATGTATGTCGCTCGCTCAATTAGGAATACAGGGAAACCGAAAAGTGTTATCTCGCACTGTATGGCACAGAAACAAATTTCCAAAGAAAGAAAAGAAACGCAAAGCAAAACTTTGTAAATTAAATGACATACGTGTCGCCTGTTTAATTATTATAACAGGAAAACTGAAAAGTGATATAACGCACTGTACAGCACAGGAACAAGTTTCCATCGAAAGAACAGAAACGCAAAGTACAACTTTGTAAACTAATTCACATACGTGTTGCCTGTTCAATTATTATGACAGGAAAACTGAAAAGTGATATATCACATTGTACAGCAGAGGAACAAGTTTCAAATGAAAAAACAAATAATAAAATCACTAATTTGTAAACTAAATCACATGTGCATCGCTCGCTCCATTAGGAATACAGGAAAACTGAAAAGTGATATATCTCACTGTACAGCACAAGAACAAGTTTCCAACGAAAGAACAGAAAAGCAAAGCACAACTTTGTAAACTAATTCACATATGTGTGGCCTGTTCAATTATTATAACAGGAAAACTGAAAAGTGATATAACCCTAACCCTAACCCTAACCCTAACCCCTAACCCTAACCCTAACCCTAACCCTAACACCTAAACCTAACCCTAACCCTAACCGTAACCCTAACCATATCCCTTACCCAGCCCTAACCTAACCCTACCCCTAACCCTAACCCTAACCCTAACCCAAACCTTAACCCTAACTTGTTCCTAACAGGAACAAGTTTCCAAGGAAAGAACATAAATGAAAAGCACTGCTTTGTAAACTGAATCACATGTGTGTCACTCGCTCAATTAGGAATACAGGAAAACCGAAAAGTGTTATCTTGCACTGTACGGCACAGAAACAAGTTTCCATTGAAAGAACACAAAAGCAAAGCACAACTTTGTAAACTAAATCACATACGTGTCGCCCGTTCAATTATTACAACAGGAAAACTGAAAAGTGATATATCACACTGTACAGCACAGAAACAAGTTTCCAACCGAAGAACAGAAATCCAAAGCACTACTTTGTAAACTAAATTACATGTATGTCGCTCGCTCAATTAGGAATACAGGGAAACGGAAAAGTGTTATCTCGCACTGTATGGCACAGAAACAAATTTCCAAAGAAAGAACAGAAACGCAAAGCACAACTATGTAAATTAAATGACATACGTGTCGCCTGTTCAATTATTATAACAGGAAAACTGAAAAGTGATATAACGCACTGTACAGCACAGGAACAAGTTTCCATCGAAAGAACAGAAACGCAAAGCACAACTTTGTAAACTAATTCACATACGTGTCGCCTGTTCAATTATTATAACAGGAAAACTGAAAAGTGATATAACGCACTGTACAGCACAGAAACAAGTTTCCATCGAAAGAACAGAAACGCAAAGCACAACTTTGTAAATTAAATGACATACGTTTCGCTGTTCAATTATTATAACAGGAAAACTGAAAAGTGATATATGACATTGTACAGCACAGGAACAAATTTCAAATGAAAGAACAAAAAAGAAAATCATTAATTTGTAAACAAAATCACATGTGCGTCGCTCGCTCCATTAGGAATACAGGAAAACGGAAAAGTGATATATCTCCTGTACAGCACAAGAACAAGTTTCCAACGAAAGAAGAGAAAAGCAAAGCACTACATTTAAACGGAATCACCAGTGTGTCGCTCGTTCAATTAGGAATACAGGAAAACTTAAAAGTGTTATCTCGCACTGTAAGGCACAGAAACAAGATTCCATTGAAAGAATAGATACACAAAGCAAAACTTTGTAAACTAATTCACATATGTGTCGCCTGTTCAATTATTATAACAGGAAAACTGAAAAGTGATATAACACTAACCCTAACCCTAACCCAAACCCTAACCCTAACCCTAAGCCCCTAACCCTAACCCTAACCCTAACCCCTAACCCTAACCCTAACACCTAACCCTAACCCTAACCCTAACCCTAACCCTAACCCTAACCCCTAACCTTAACCCTAACCCTAACCCTAGCCCTAACCCCTAACCCTAACCCTAACGCTAACCGTAACCCTAACCATATCCCTTACCCAGCCCTAACCTAACCCTAACCCTAACCCTAACCCTAAACCGAACTTGTTCCTAACAGGAACAAGTTTCCAAGGAAAGAACGTAAATGAAAAGCACGACTTTGTAAACTGAATCACATGTGTGTCACTCGCTCAATTAGGAATACAGGAAAACCGAAAAGTGATATATCACACTGTACAGCACAGAAACAAGTTTTCATCGAAAGAACAAAATAGCAAAGCACAACTTTGTAAACTAAATCACATACGTGTCACCCGTTCAATTATTACAACAGGAAAACTGAAAAGTGATATATCACACTGTACAGCACAGAAACAAGTTTTCATTGAAAGAACAGAAAAGCAAAGCACAACATTGTAAACTAAATCACATACGTGTCACCCGTTCAATTATTACAACAGGAAAACTGAAAAGTGATATATCACACTGTACAGCACAGAAACAAGTTTCCAACCGAAGAACAGAAATCCAAAGCACGACTTTGTAAACTAAATCACATGTATGTCGCTCGCTCAATTAGGAATACAGGGAAACCGAAAAGTGTTATCTCGCACTGTATGGCACAGAAACAAATTTCCAAAGAAAGAAAAGAAACGCAAAGCAAAACTTTGTAAATTAAATGACATACGTGTCGCCTGTTTAATTATTATAACAGGAAAACTGAAAAGTGATATAACGCACTGTACAGCACAGGAACAAGTTTCCATCGAAAGAACAGAAACGCAAAGTACAACTTTGTAAACTAATTCACATACGTGTCGCCTGTTCAATTATTATAACAGGAAAACTGAAAAGTGATATATCACATTGTACAGCAGAGGAACAAGTTTCAAATGAAAAAACAAATAATAAAATCACTAATTTGTAAACTCAATCACATGTGCATCGCTCGCTCCATTAGGAATACAGGAAAACTGAAAAGTGATATATCTCACTGTACAGCACAAGAACAAGTTTCCAACGAAAGAACAGAAAAGCAAAGCACAACTTTGTAAACTAATTCACATATGTGTGGCCTGTTCAATTATTATAACAGGAAAACTGAAAAGTGATATAACCCTAACCCTAACCCTAACCCTAACCACTAACCCTAACCCTAACCCTAACACCTAACCCTAACCCTAACCCTAACCGTAACCCTAACCATATCCCTTACCCAGCCCTAACCTAACCCTACCCCTAACCCTAACCCTAACCCTAACCCAAACCTTAACCCTAACTTGTTCCTAACAGGAACAAGTTTCCAAGGAAAGAACATAAATGAAAAGCACTGCTTTGTAAACTGAATCACATGTGTGTCACTCGCTCAATTAGGAATACAGGAAAACCGAAAAGTGTTATCTTGCACTGTACGGCACAGAAACAAGTTTCCATCGAAAGAACACAAAAGCAAAGCACAACTTTGTAAACTAAATCACATACGTGTCGCCCGTTCAATTATTACAACAGGAAAACTGAAAAGTGATATATCACACTGTACAGCACAGAAACAAGTTTCCAACCGAAGAACAGAAATCCAAAGCACTACTTTGTAAACTAAATCACATGCATGTCGCTCGCTCAATTAGGAATACAGGGAAACCGAAAAGTGTTATCTCGCACTGTATGGCACAGAAACAAATTTCCAAAGAAAGAACAGAAACGCAAAGCACAACTATGTAAATTAAATGACATACGTGTCGCCTGTTCAATTATTATAACAGGAAAACTTAAAAGTGATATAACGCACTGTACAGCACAGGAACAAGTTTCCATCGAAAGAACAGAAACGCAAAGCACAACTTTGTAAACTAATTCACATATGTGTCGCCTGTTCAATTATTATAACAGGAAAACTGAAAAGTGATATAACGCACTGTACAGCACAGAAACAAGTTTCCATCGAAAGAACAGAAACGCAAAGCACAACTTTGTAAATTAAATGACATACGTTTCGCTGTTCAATTATTATAACAGGAAAACTGAAAAGTGATATATGACATTGTACAGCACAGGAACAAGTTTCAAATGAAAGAACAAAAAAGAAAATCATTAATTTGTAAACAAAATCACATGTGCGTCGCTCGCTCCATTAGGAATACAGGAAAACTGAAAAGTGATATATCTCACTGTACAGCACAAGAACAAGTTTCCAACGAAAGAACAGAAAAGCAAAGCACTACTTTTAAACGGAATCACCTGTATGTCGCTCGCTCTATTAGGAATACAGGAAAACTGAAAAGTGTTATCTCGCACTGTAAGGCACAGAAACAAGATTCCATTGAAAGAATAGATACACAAAGCAAAACTTTGTAAACTAATTCACATATGTGTCGCCTGTTCAATTATTATAACAGGAAAACTGAAAAGTGATATAACACTAACCCTAACCCTAACCCTAACCCTAACACCTAACCCTAACCCTAACCCTAACCCTAACCCCTAACCTTAACCCTAACCCTAACACAAACCCTAACCCCTAACCCTAACGCTAACGCTAACCGTAACCCTAACCATATCCCTTACCCAGCCCTAACCTAACCATAACCCTAACCCTAACCCTAAACCTAACTTGTTCAACAGGAACAAGTTTCCAAGGAAAGAACGTAAATGAAAAGCACCACTTTGTAAACTGAATCACATGTGTGTCACTCGCTCAATTAGGAATACAGGAAAACCGAAAAGTGATATATCACACTGTACAGCACAGAAACAAGTTTTCATCGAAAGAACAAAATAGCAAAGCACAACTTTGTAAACTAAATCACATACGTGTCACCCGTTCAATTATTACAACAGGAAAACTGAAAAGTGATATATCACACTGTACAGCACAGAAACAAGTTTTCATTGAAAGAACAGAAATCCAAAGCACGACTTTGTAAACTAAATCACATGTATGTCGCTCGCTCAATTAGGAATACAGGGAAACCGAAAAGTGTTATCTCGCACTGTATGGCACAGAAACAAATTTCCAAAGAAAGAAAAGAAACGCAAAGCAAAACTTTGTAAATTAAATGACATACGTGTCGCCTGTTTAATTATTATAACAGGAAAACTGAAAAGTGATATAACGCACTGTACAGCACAGGAACAAGTTTCCATCGAAAGAACAGAAACGCAAAGTACAACTTTGTAAACTAATTCACATACGTGTCGCCTGTTCAATGATTATAACAGGAGAACTGAAAAGTGATATATCACATTGTACAGCAGAGGAACAAGTTTCAAATGAAAAAACAAATAATAAAATCACTAATTTGTAAACTAAATCACATGTGCATCGCTCGCTCCATTAGGAATACAGGAAAACTGAAAAGTGATATATCTCACTGTAGAGCACAAGAACAAGTTTCCAACGAAAGAACAGAAAAGCAAAGCACAACTTTGTAAACTAATTCACATATGTGTGGCCTGTTCAATTATTATAACAGGAAAACTGAAAAGTGATATAACCCTAACCCTAACCCTAACCCTAACCCCTAACCCTAACCCTAACCCTAACCCTAACCCCTAACCCTAACCCTAACCCTAACCGTAACCCTAACCATATCCCTTACCCAGCCCTAACCTAACCCTACCCCTAACCCTAACCCTAACCCTAACCCAAACCTTAACCCTAACTTGTTCCTAACAGGAACAAGTTTCCAAGGAAAGAACATAAATGAAAAGCACTGCTTTGTAAACTGAATCACATGTGTGTCACTCGCTCAATTAGGAATACAGGAAAACCGAAAAGTGTTATCTTGCACTGTACGGCACAGAAACAAGTTTCCATCGAAAGAACACAAAAGCAAAGCACAACATTGTAAACTAAATCACATACGTGTCGCCCGTTCAATTATTACAACAGGAAAACTGAAAAGTGATATATCACACTGTACAGCACAGAAACAAGTTTCCAACCGAAGAACAGAAATCCAAAGCACTACTTTGTAAACTAAATCACATGTATGTCGCTCGCTCAATTAGGAATACAGGGAAATTGAAAAGTGTTATCTCGCACTGTATGGCACAGAAACAAATTTCCAAAGAAAGAAAAGAAACGCAAAGCAAAACTTTGTAAATTAAATGACATACGTGTCGCCTGTTTAATTATTATAACAAGAAAACTGAAAAGTGATATAACGCACTGTACAGCACAGGAACAAGTTTCCATCGAAAGAACAGAAACGCAAAGCACAACTTTGTAAACTAATTCACATACGTGTCGCCTGTTCAATTATTATAACAGGAAAACTGAAAAGTGATATATCACATTGTACAGCACAGGAACAAGTTTCAAATGAAAGAAAAAATAATAAAATCACTAATTTGTAAACTAAATCACATGTGCGTCGCTCGCTCCATTAGGAATACAGGAAAACTGAAAAGTGATATATCTCACTGTACAACACATGAACAAGTTTCCAACGAAAGAACAGAAAAGCAAAGCACAACTTTGTAAACTAATTCACATATGTGTCGCCTGTTCAATTATTATAACAGGAAAACTGAAAAGTGATATAACCCTAACACTAACCCTAACCCTAAGCCCCTAACCCTAACCCCTAACCCTAACCCCTAACCCTAACACCTAACCCTAACCGTAACCCTAATCCCTAACCCTAACCCTAACACTAAACCTAAACCCTAACCCTAACCCTAACCCTAACCCTAACCCCTAACCCTAACCCTAACGCTAACCATAACCCTAACCATATCCCTTACCCAGCCCTAACCTAACCCTAACCCTAATCCTAATTTGTTCCTAACAGGAACAAGTTTCCAAGGAAAGAACGTAAATGAAAAGCACTACTTTGTAAACTGAATCACATGTGTGTCACTCGCTCAATTAGGAATACAGGAAAACCGAAAAATGATATATCACACTGTACAGCACAGAAACAAGTTTTCATCGAAAGAACAGAAAAGCAAATCACAACTTTGTAAACTAAATCACACACGTGTCACCCGTTCAATTATTACAACAGGAAAACTGAAAAGTGATATATCACACTGTACAGCACAGAAACAAGTTTCCAACCGAAGAACAGAAATCCAAAGCACTACTTTGTAAACTAAATCACATGTATGTCGCTCGCTCAATTAGGAATACAGGGAAACCGAAAAGTGTTATCTCGCACTGTATGGCACAGAAACAAATTTCCAAAGAAAGAACAGAAACGCAAAGCACAACTTTTTAAATTAAATGACATACGTGTCGCCTGTTCAATTATTATAACAGGAAAACTTAAAAGTGATATAACGCACTGTACAGCACAGGAACAAGTTTCCATCGAAAGAACAGAAACGCAAAGCACAACTTTGTAAACTAATTCACATACGTGTCGCCTGTTCAATTATTATAACAGGAAAACTGAAAAGTGATATAATGCACTGTACAGCACAGGAACAAGTTTCCATCGAAAGAACAAAAACGCAAAGCACAACTTTTTAAACTAATTCACATACGTGTCGCCTGTTCAATTATTATAACAGGAAAACTGAAAAGTGATATAACGCACTGTACAGCACAGGAACAAGTTTCCATCGAAAGAACAAAAACGCAAAGCACAACTTTTTAAACTAATTCACATACGTGTCGCCTGTTCAATTATTATAACAGGAAAACTGAAAAGTGATATAACGCACTGTACAGCACAGAAACAAGTTTCCATCGAAAGAACAGAAACGCAAAGCACAACTTTGTAAACTAATTCACATATGTGTCGCCTGTTCAATTATTATAACAGGAAAACTGAAAAGTGATACATGACATTGTACAGCACAGGAACAAGTTTCAAATGAAAGAACAAAAAAGAAAATCATTAATTTGTAAACTAAATCACATGTGCGTCGCTTGCTCCATTAGGAATACAGGAAAACTGAAAAGTGATATATCTCACTGTACAGCACAAGAACAAGTTTCCAACGAAAGACAGAAAAGCAAAGCACTACTTTTAAACGGAATCACCTGTGTGTCACTCGCTCAATTAGGAATACAGGAAAACTGAAAAGTGTTATCTCGCACTGTACGGCACAGAAACAAGATTCCATTGAAAGAATAGATACACAAAGCAAAACTTTGTAAACTAATTCACATATGTGTCGCCTGTTCAATTAATATAACAGGAAAACTGAAAAATGATATAACACTAAACCTAACCCTAACCCTAACCCTAAGCCCCTAACCCTAACCCTAACCCCGAACCCTAACCCTAACACCTAACCCTAACCCTAACCCTAACCCTAACCCTAAACCCTAACTGTAACCCTAACCCTATCCCCTAACCCTAACCCTAACCCTAACCCTAAACCCTAACCCTAACCCTAACGCTAACCGTAACCCTAACCATATCCCTTCCCCAGCCCTAACCTAACCCTAACCCTAACCCTAACCCTAATCCTAATCCTAACTTGTTCCTAACAGGAACAAGTTTCCAAGGAAAGAACGTAAATGAAAAGCACTACTTTGTAAACTGAATCACATGTGTGTCACTCGCTCAATTAGGAATACAGGAAAACCAAAAAGTGATATATCACACTGTACAGCACAGAAACATGTTTTCATCGAAAGAACAGAAAAGCAAAGCACAACTTTGTAAACTAAATCACATACGTGTCACCCGTTCAATTATTACAACAGGAAAACTGAAAAGTGATATATCACACTGTACAGCACAGAAACAAGTTTCCAACCGAAGAACAGAAATCCAAAGCACTACTTTGTAAACTAAATGACATGTATGTCGCTCGCTCAATTAGGAATACAGGGAAACCGAAAAGTGTTATCTCGCACTGTATGGCACAGAAACAAATTTCCAAAGAAAGAACAGAAACGCAAAGCACAACTTTGTAAAATAAATGACATACGTGTCGCCTGTTCAATTATTATAACAGGAAAACTGAAAAGTGATATATCACATTGTACAGCACAGGAACAATTTTCAAATGAAAGAACAAATAATAAAATCACTAATTTGTAACTAAATCACATGTGCGTCGCTCGCTCCATTAGGAATACAGGAAAACTGAAAAGTGATATATCTCACTGTACAGCACAAGAACAAGTTTCCAACGAAAGAACAGAAAAGCAAAGCACAACTTTGTAAACTAATTCACATATGTGTGGCCTGTTCAATTATTATAAGAGGAAAAGTGATAAAACCCTAACCCTAACCCTAACCCTAACCCCCTAACCCTAACCCTAACCCTAAACCTAACCATAACCCTAACCCCTAACCCTAACCCTAACCCTAAACCTAACCCTAACCCTACCCCTAACCCTAACCCTAACCCTAACCCTAACCTTAACCCTAACTTGTTCCTAACAGGAACAAGTTTCCAAGGAAAGAACATAAATGAAAAGCACTGCTTTGTAAACTGAATCACATGTGTGTCACTCGCTCAATTAGGAATACAGGAAAACCGAAAAGTGTTATCTCGCACTGTACGGCACAGAAACAAGTTTCCATCGAAAGAACAGAAACGCAAAGCACAACTTTGTAAACTAATTCACATACGTGTCTCCTGTTCAATTATTATAACAGGAAAACTGAAAAGTGATATAATGCACTGTACAGCACAGGAACAAGTTTCCATCGAAAGAACAAAAACGCTAAGCACAACTTTTTAAACTAATTCACATACGTGTCGCCTGTTCAATTATTATAACCGGAAAACTGAAAAGTGATATAACGCACTGTACAGCACAGAAACAAGTTTCCATCGAAAGAACAGAAACGCAAAGCACAACTTTGTAAACTAATTCACATACGTGTCGCCTGTTCAATTATTATAACAGGAAAACTTAAAAGTGATATATGACATTGTACAGCACAGGAACAAGTTTCAAATGAAAGAACAAAAAAGAAAATCATTAATTTGTAAACTAAATCACATGTGCGTCGCTCGCTCCATTAGGAATACAGGAAAACTGAAAAGTGATATATCTCACTGTACAGCACAAGAACAAGATTCCAACGAAAGACAGAAAAGCAAAGCACTACTTTTAAACGGAATCACCTGTGTGTCGCTTGCTCAATTAGGAATACAGGAAAACTGAAAAGTGTTATCTCGCACTGTACGGCACAGAAACAAGATTCCATTGAAAGAATAGATACACAAAGCAAAACTTTGTAAACTAATTCACATATGTGTCGCCTGTTCAATTAATATAACAGGAAAACTGAAAAGTGATATAACACTAAACCTAACCCTAACCCTAACCCTAAGCCCCTAACCCTAACCCTAACCCCGAACCCTAACCCTAACACCTAACCCTAACCCTAACCCTAACCCTAACCCTAACCCTAAACCCTAACTGTAACCCTAACCCTATCCCCTAACCCTAACCCTAACCCTAACCCTAAACCCTAACCCTAACCCTAACGCTAACCGTAACCCTAACCATATCCCTTACCCAGCCCTAACCTAACCCTAACCCTAACCCTAACCCTAATCCTAATCCTAACTTGTTCCTAACAGGAACAAGTTTCCAAGGAAAGAACGTAAATGAAAAGCACTACTTTGTAAACTGAATCACATGTGTGTCACTCGCTCAATTAGGAATACAGGAAAACCAAAAAGTGATATATCACACTGTACAGCACAGAAACATGTTTTCATCGAAAGAACAGAAAAGCAAAGCACAACTTTGTAAACTAAATCACATACGTGTCACCCGTTCAATTATTACAACAGGAAAACTGAAAAGTGATATATCACACTGTACAGCACAGAAACAAGTTTCCAACCGAAGAACAGAAATCCAAAGCACTACTTTTAAACTAAATCACATGTATGTCGCTCGCTCAATTAGGAATACAGGGAAACCGAAAAGTGTTATCTCGCACTGTATGGCACAGAAACAAATTTCCAAAGAAAGAACAGAAAAGCAAAGCACAACTTTGTAAACTAATTCACATATGTGTGGCCTGTTCAATTATTATAACAGGAAAACTGAAAAGTGATATAACCCTAACCCTAACCCTAACCCTAACCCCTAACCCTAACCCTAACCCTAACCCTAACCCTAACCCCTAACCCTAACCCTAACCCTAACCGTAACCCTAACCATATCCCTTACCCAGCCCTAACCTAACCCTACCCCTAACCCTAACCCTAACCCTAACCCAAACCTTAACCCTAACTTGTTCCTAACAGGAACAAGTTTCCAAGGAAAGAACATAAATGAAACGCACTACTTTGTAAACTAAATCACATGTATGTCGCTCGCTCAATTAGGAATACAGGGAAACCGAAAAGTGTTATCTCGCACTGTATGGCACAGAAACAAATTTCCAAAGAAAGAACAGAAACGCAAAGCACAACTATGTAAATTAAATGACATACGTGTCGCCTGTTCAATTATTATAACAGGAAAACTTAAAAGTGATATATCGCACTGTACAGCACAGGAACAAGTTTCCATCGAAAGAACAGAAACGCAAAGCACAACTTTGTAAACTAATTCACATATGTGTCGCCTGTTCAATTATTATAACAGGAAAACTGAAACGTGATATAACGCACTGTACAGCACAGGAACAAGTTTCCATCGAAAGAACAGAAACGCAAAGCACAACTTTGTAAACTAATTCACATACGTGTCGCCTGTTCAATTATTATAACAGGAAAACTGAAATGTGATATAACACACTGTACAGCACAGGAACAAGTTTCCATCGAAAGAACAGAAACGCAAAGCACAACTTTGTAAACTAATTCACATACGTGTCGCCTGTTCAATTATTATAACAGGAAAACTGAAAAGTGATATAACGCACTGTACAGCACAGAAACATGTTTCCATCGAAAGAATAGAAACGCAAAGCACAACTTTGTAAACTGATTCACATACGTGTCGCCTGATCAATTATTATAACAGGAAAACTGAAAAGTGATATATGACATTGTACAGCACAGGAACAAGTTTCAAATGAAAGAACAAAAAAGAAAATCATTAATTTGTAAACAAAATCACATGTGCATCGCTCGCTCCATTAGGAATACAGGAAAACTGAAAAGTGATATATCTCCTGTACAGCACAAGAACAAGTTTCCAACGAAAGAACAGAAAAGCAAAGCACTACATTTAAACGGAATCACCAGTGTGTCGCTCGCTCAATTAGGAATACAGGAAAACTTAAAAGTGTTATCTCGCACTGTAAGGCACAGAAACAAGATTCCATTGAAAGAATAGATACACAAAGCAAAACTTTGTAAACTAATTCACATATGTGTCGCCTGTTCAATTATTATAACAGGAAAACTGAAAAGTGATATAACACTAACCCTAACCCTAACCCTAACCCTAACCCTAACCCTAACCCTAAGCCCCTAACCCTAACCCTAACCCTAATCCCTAACCCTAACCCTAACACCTAACCCTAACCCTAACCCTAACCCTAACCCTAACCCTAACCCTAACCCCTAACCTTAACCCTAACCCTAACCCTAACCCTAGCCCTAACCCCTAACCCTAACCCTAACGCTAACCGTAACCCTAACCATATCCCTTACCCAGCCCTAACCTAACCCTAACCCTAACCCTAACCCTAAACCTAACTTGTTCCTAACAGGAACAAGTTTCCAAGGAAAGAACATAAATGAAAAGCACTGCTTTGTAAACTGTATCACATGTGTGTCACTCGCTCAATTAGGAATACAGGAAAACCGAAAACTGTTATCTCGCACTGTACGGCACAGAAACAAGTTTCGATCGAAAGAACAGAAACGCAAAGCACAACTTTGTAAACTAAATCACATACGTGTCGCCCGTTCAATTATTACAACAGGAAAACTGAAAAGTGATATATCACACTGTACAGCACAGAAACAAGTTTCCAACCGAAGAACAGAAATCCAAAGCACTACTTTGTAAACTAAATCACTTGTATGTCGCTCGCTCAATTAGGAATACAGGGAAACCGAAAAGTGTTTTCTCGCACTGTATGGCACAGAAACAAATTTCCAAAGAACGAACAGAAACGCAAAGCACAACTTTGTAAATTAAATGACATACGTGTCGCCTGTTCAATTATTATAACAGGAAAACTTAAAAGTGATATAACGCACTGTACAGCACAGGAACAAGTTTCCATCGAAAGAACAGAAACGCAAAGCACAACTTTGTAAACTAATTCACATATGTGTCGCCTGTTCAATTATTATAACAGGAAAACTGAAAAGTGATATAACGAACTGTACAGCACAGGAACAAGTTTCCATCGAAAGAACAGAAACACAAAGCACAACTTTGTAAACTAATTCACATACGTGTCGCCTGTTCAATTATTATAACAGGAAAACTGAAAAGTGATATATGACATTGTACAGCACAGGAACAAGTTTCAAATGAAAGAACAAAAAAGAAAATCATTAATTTGTAAACTAAATCACATGTGCGTCGCTCGCTCCATTAGGAATACAGGAAAACTGAAAAGTGATATATCTCACTGTACAGCACAAGAACAAGTTTCCAACGAAAGAACAGAAAAGCAAAGCACTACATTTAAACGGAATCACCTGAGTGTTGCTCGCTCAAATAGGAATACAGGAAAACTGAAAAGTGTTATCTCGCACTGACGGCACAGAAACAAGATTCCATTGAAAGAATAGATACACAAAGCAAAACTTTGTAAACTAATTCACATATGTGTCGCCTGTTCAATTATTATAACAGGAAAACTGAAAAGTGATATAACACTAACCCTAACCCTAACCCTAACCCTAAGCCCCTAACCCTAACCCTAACCCTAACCCCTAACCCTACCCTAACACCTAACCCTAACCCTAACCCTAACCCTAACCCTAACCCCTAACACTAACCCTAACCGTAACCCTAACCCTAACCCCTAACCCTAACCCTAACCCTAACCCTAACCCTAACCCCTAACCCTAACCCTAACACCTAACCCTAACCCTAACCCTAACCCTAACCCCTAACCCTAACCCTAACCCTAACCCTAACCCCTAACCCTAACCCTAACCCCTAACCATATCCCTTACCCAGCCCTAACCTAACCCTAACCGTAAACCTAACTTGTTCCTAACAGGAACAAGTTTCCAAGAAAAGAACGTAAATGAAAAGCACGACATTGTAAACTGAATCACATGTGTGTCACTCGCTCAATTAGGAATACAGGAAAACCGAAAAGTGATATATCACACTGTACATCACAGAAACAAGTTTTCATCGAAAGAACAGAAAAGCAAAGCACAACTTTGTAAACTAAATCACATACGTGTCACCCGTTCAATTATTACAACAGGAAAACTGAAAAGTGATATATCACACTGTACAGCACAGAAACAAGTTTCCAACCGAAGAACAGAAATCCAAAGCACTACTTTGTAAACTAAATCACATGTATGTCGCTCGCTCAATTAGGAATACAGGGAAACCGAAAAGTGTTATCTCGCACTGTATGGCACAGAAACAAATTTCCAAAGAAAGAACAGAAACGCAAAGGACAACTTTGTAAATTAAATGACATACGCGTCGCCTGTTTAATTATTATAACAGGAAAACTGAAAAGTGATATAACGCACTGTACAGCACAGGCACAAGTTTCCATCGAAAGAACAGAAACGCAAAGTACAACTTTGTAAACTAATTCACATACGTGTCGCCTGTTCAATTATTATAACAGGAAAACTGAAAAGTGATATATCACATTGTACAGCACAGGAACAAGTTTCAAATGAAAGAACAAATAATAAAATCACTAATTTGTAAACTAAATCACATGTGCGTCGCTTGCTCCATTAGGAATACAGGAAAACTGAAAAGTGATATATCTCACTGTACAGCACAAAAACAAGTTTCCAACGAAAGAACAGAAAAGCAAAGCACAACTTTGTAAACTAAATCCATACGTGTTGCCCGTTCAATTATTACAACAGGAAAACTGAAAAGTGATATATCACACTGTACAGCACAGAAACAAGTTTCCAACCGAAGAACAGAAATCCAAAGCACTACTTTGTAAACTAAATCACATGTATGTCGCTCGCTCAATTAGGAATACAGGGAAAGCGAAAAGTGTTATCTCGCACTGTATGGCACAGAAACAAATTTCCAAAGAAAGAACAGAAACGCAAAGCACAACTTTGTAAATTAAAAGACATACGTTTCGCCTGTTCAATTATTATAACAGGAAAACTGAAAAGTGATATATGACATTGTACAGCACAGGAACAAGTTTCAAATGAAAGAACAAAAAAGAAAATCATTGATTTGTAAACTAAATCACATGTGCGTCGCTCGCTCCATTAGGAATACAGGAAAACTGAAAAGTGATATATCTCACTGTACAGCACAAGAACAAGTTTCCAACGAAAGAACAGAAAAGCAAAGCAGTACATTTAAACGGAATCACCTGTGTGTCGCTCGCTCAATTAGGAATACAGGAAAACTGAAAAGTGTTATCTCGCACTGTACGGCACAGAAACAAGATTCCATTGAAAGAATAGATACACAAAGCAAAACTTTGTAAACTAATTCACACATGTGTCGCCTGTTCAATTATTATAACAGGAAAACTGAAAAGTGATATAACACTAACCCTAACCCTAACCCTAACCCTAAGCCCCTAACCCTAACCCTAACCCTAACCCCTAACCCTAACCCTAACCCCTAACCCTAACCCTAACCCTAAACCTAACCCTAAACCCTAACCCTAACCCTAACCCTAACCCTAACCCCTAACCCTAACCCTAACCCTAACCCCTAACCCTAACCCCTAACCCTAACCCTAACGCTAACCGTAACCCTAACCATATCCCTTACCCAGCCCTAACCTAACCCTAACCCTAAACCTAACTTCTTCCTAACAGGAACAAGTTTCCAAGGAAAGAACGTAAATGAAAAGCACGACTTTGTAAACTGAATCACATGTGTGTCACTCGCTCAATTAGGAATACAGGAAAACCGAAAAGTGATATATCACACTGTACAGCACAGAAACAAGTTTTCATCGAAAGAACAGAAAAGCAAAGCACAACTTTGTAAACTAAATCACATACGTGTCACCCGTTCAATTATTACAACAGGAAAACTGAAAAGTGATATATCACACTGTACAGCACAGAAACAAGTTTCCAACCGAAGAACAGAAATCCAAAGCACTACTTTGTAAACTAAATCACATGTATGTCGCTCGCTCAATTAGGAATACAGGGAAACCGAAAAGTGTTATCTCGCACTGTATGGCACAGAAACAAATTTCCAAAGAAAGAACAGAAACGCAAAGGACAACTTTGTAAATTAAATGACATACGTGTCGCCTGTTTAATTATTATAACAGGAAAACTGAAAAGTGATATAACGCACTGTACAGCACAGGAACAAGTTTCCATCGAAAGAACAGAAACGCAAAGGACAACTTTGTAAACTAATTCACATACGTGTCGCCTGTTCAATTATTATAACAGGAAAACTAAAAAGTGATATATGACATTGTACAGCACAGGAACAAGTTTCAAATGAAAGAACAAAAAAGAAAATCATTAATTTGTAAACTAAATCACATGTGCGTCGCTCGCTCCATTAGGAATACAGGAAAACTGAAAAGTGATATATCTCACTGTACAGCACAAGAACAAGTTTACAACGAAAGAACAGAAAAGCAAAGCACTACATTTAAACGGAATCACCTGTGTGTCGCTCGCTCAATTAGGAATACAGGAAAACTGAAAAGTGTTATCTCGCACTGTACGGCACAGAAACAAGATTCCATTGAAAGAATAGATACACAAAGCAAAACTTTGTAAACTAATTCACATATGTGTCGCCTGTTCAATTATTATAACAGGAAAACTGAAAAGTGATATAACACTAACCCTAACCCTAACCCTAACCCTAAGCCCCTAACCCTAACCCTAACCCTAACCCCTAACCCTACCCTAACACCTAACCCTAACCCTAACCCTAACCCCTAACCCTAACCCTAAACCTATCCCTAACCCCTGACCCTAACCCTAACCCTAACCCTAACCCTAACCCCTAACCCTAACCCTAACACCTAACCCTAACCCTAACCCTAACCCTAACCCTAACCCCTAACCCTAACCCTAACCCTAACCCTAACCCCTAACCCTAACCCTAACCCTAACCCTAACCCTAACCCCTAACCCTAACCCTAACGCTAACCGTAACCCTAACCATATCCCTTACCCAGCCCTAACCTAACCCTAACCGTAAACCTAACTTGTTCCTAACAGGAACAAGTTTCCAAGGAAAGAACGTAAATGAAAAGCACGACATTGTAAACTGAATCACATGTGTGTCACTCGCTCAATTAGGAATACAGGAAAACCGAAAAGTGATATATCACACTGTACATCACAGAAACAAGTTTTCATCGAAAGAACAGAAAAGCAAAGCACAACTTTGTAAACTAAATCACATACGTGTCACCCGTTCAATTATTACAACAGGAAAACTGAAAAGTGATATATCACACTGTACAGCACAGAAACAAGTTTCCAACCGAAGAACAGAAATCCAAAGAACTACTTTGTAAACTAAATCACATGTATGTCGCTCGCTCAATTAGGAATACAGGGAAACCGAAAAGTGTTATCTCGCACTGTATGGCACAGAAACAAATTTCCAAAGAAAGAACAGAAACGCAAAGGACAACTTTGTAAATTAAATGACATACGCGTCGCCTGTTTAATTATTATAACAGGAAAACTGAAAAGTGATATAACGCACTGTACAGCACAGGCACAAGTTTCCATCGAAAGAACAGAAACGCAAAGTACAACTTTGTAAACTAATTCACATACGTGTCGCCTGTTCAATTATTATAACAGGAAAACTGAAAAGTGATATATCACATTGTACAGCACAGGAACAAGTTTCAAATGAAAGAACAAATAATAAAATCACTAATTTGTAAACTAAATCACATGTGCGTCGCTCGCTCCATTAGGAATACAGGAAAACTGAAAAGTGATATATCTCACTGTACAGCACAAGAACAAGTTTCCAACGAAAGAACAGAAAAGCAAAGCACAACTTTGTAAACTAATTCACATATGTGTGGCCTGTTCAATTATTATAACAGGAAAACTGAAAAGTGATATAACCCTAACCCAAACCCTAACCCTAATGCTAACCCTAACCCTAACCCTAACCCTAACCCCTAACCCTAACCCTAACCCTAACCCTAACCGTAACCCTAACCATATCCCTTACCCAGCTTTAACCTAACCCTAACCCTAACCCTAACCCTAAACCTAACTTGTTCCTAACAGGAACAAGTTTCCAAGGAAAGAACGTAAATGAAAAGCATGACTTTGTAAACTGAATCACATGTGTGTCACTCACTCAATTAGGAATACAGGAAAACCGAAAAGTGATATATCACACTGTACAGCACAGAAACAAGTTTTCATCGAAAGAACAGAAAAGCAAAGCACAACTTTGTAAACTAAATCACTTACGTGTCACCCGTTCAATTATTACAACAGGAAAACTGAAAAGTGATATATCACACTGTACAGCACAGAAACAAGTTTCCAACCGAAGAACAGAAATCCAAAGCACTACTTTGTAAACTAAATCACATGTATGTCGCTCGCTCAATTAGGAATACAGGGAAACCGAAAAGTGTTATCTCGCACACTATGGCACAGAAACAAATTTCCAAAGAAAGAACAGAAACGCAAAGCACAACTTTGTAAATTAAATGACATACGTGTCGTCTGTTTAATTGTTATAACAGGAAAACTGAAAAGTGATATAACGCACTGTACAGCACAGGCACAAGTTTCCATCGAAAGAACAGAAACGCAAAGTACAACTTTGTAAACTAATTCACATACGTGTCGCCTGTTCAATTATTACAACAGGAAAACTGAAAAGTGATATATCACATTGTACAGCACAGGAACAAGTTTCAAATGAAAGAACAAATAATAAAATCACTAATTTGTAAACTAAATCACATGTGCGTCGCTCGCTCCTTTAGGAATACAGGAAAACTGAAAAGTGATATATCTCACTGTACAGCACAAGAACAAGTTTCCAACGAAAGAACAGAAAAGCAAAGCACTACATTTAAACGGAATCACCTGTGTGTCGCTCGCTCAATTAGGAATACAGGAAAACTGAAAAGTGTTATCTCGCACTGTACGGCACAGAAACAAGATTCCATTGAAAAAATAGATACACAAAGCAAAACTTTGTAAACTAATTCACACATGTGTCGCCTGTTCAATTATTATAACAGGAAAAATGAAAAGTGATATAACCCTAACCCTAACCCTAACCCTAACGCTAACCCTAACCCTAACCATAACCCTAACCCCTAACCCTAACCCTAACCCTAACCGTAACCCTAACCATATCCCTTACCCATCCCTAACCTAACCCTACCCCTAACCCTAACCCTAACCCTAACCCTAACCCTAACCTTAACCCTATCTTGTTCCTAACAGGAACAAGTTTCCAAGGAAAGAACATAAATGAAAAGCACTGCTTTGTAAAGTGAATCACATGTGTGTCACTTGCTCAATTAGGAATACAGGAAAACCGAAAAGTGTTATCTCGCACTGTACAGCACAGAAACAAGTTTCCATCGAAAGAACAGAAACGCAAAGCACAACTTTGTAAACTAAATCACATACGTGTCGCCCGTTCAATTATTACAACAGGAAAACTGAAAAGTGATATATCACACTGTACAGCACAGAAACAAGTTTCCAACCGAAGAACAGAAATCCAAAGCACTACTTTGTAAACTAAATCACATGTATGTCGCTCGCTCAATTAGGAATACAGGGAAACCGAAAAGTGTTATCTCGCACTGTATGGCACAGAAAAAAAAACTTCCAAAGAAAGAACAGAAACGCAAAGCTCAACTTTGTAAATTAAATGACATACGTGTCGCCTGTTCAATTATTATAACAGGAAAACTTAAAAGTGATATAACGCACTGTACAGCACAGGCACAAGTTTCCATCGAAAGAACAGAAACGCAAAGTACAACTTTGTAAACTAATTCACATACGTGTCGCCTGTTCAATTATTATAACAGGAAAACTGAAAAGTGATATATGACATTGTACAGCACAGGAACAAGTTTCAAATGAAAGAACAAAAAAGAAAATCATTAATTTGTAAACAAAATCACATGTGCATCGCTCGCTCCATTAGGAATACAGGAAAACTGAAAAGTGATATATCTCCTGTACAGCACAAGAACAAGTTTCCAACGAAAGAACAGAAAAGCAAAGCACTACATTTAAACGGAATCGCCAGTGTGTCGCTCGCTCAATTAGGAATACAGGAAAACTTAAAAGTGTTATCTCGCACTGTAAGGCACAGAAACAAGATTCCATTGAAAGAATAGATACACAAAGCAAAACTTTGTAAACTAATTCACATATGTGTCGCCTGTTCAATTATTATAACAGGAAAACTGAAAAGTGATATAACACTAACCCTAACCCTAACCCTAACCCTAACCCTAAGCCCCTAACCCTAACCCTAACCCTAATCCCTAACCCTAACCCTAACACCTAACCCTAACCCTAACCCTAACCCTAACCCTAACCCTAACCCCTAACCTTAACCCTAACCCTAACCCTAACCCTAGCCCTAACCCCTAACCCTAACCCTAACGCTAACCGTAACCCTAACCATATCCCTTACCCAGCCCTAACCTAACCCTAACCCTAACCCTAACCCTAAACCTAACTTGTTCCTAACAGGAACAAGTTTCCAAGGAAAGAACATAAATGAAAAGCACTGCTTTGTAAACTGTATCACATGTGTGTCACTCGCTCAATTAGGAATACAGGAAAACCGAAAACTGTTATCTCGCACTGTAGGGCACAGAAACAAGTTTCGATCGAAAGAACAGAAACGCAAAGCACAACTTTGTAAACTAAATCACATACGTGTCGCCCGTTCAATTATTACAACAGGAAAACTGAAAAGTGATATATCACACTGTACAGCACAGAAACAAGTTTCCAACCGAAGAACAGAAATCCAAAGCACTACTTTGTAAACTAAATCACTTGTATGTCGCTCGCTCAATTAGGAATACAGGGAAACCGAAAAGTGTTTTCTCGCACTGTATGGCACAGAAACAAATTTCCAAAGAACGAACAGAAACGCAAAGCACAACTTTGTAAATTAAATGACATACGTGTCGCCTGTTCAATTATTATAACAGGAAAACTTAAAAGTGATATAACGCACTGTACAGCACAGGAACAAGTTTCCATCGAAAGAACAGAAACGCAAAGCACAACTTTGTAAACTAATTCACATATGTGTCGCCTGTTCAATTATTATAACAGGAAAACTGAAAAGTGATATAACGAACTGTACAGCACAGGAACAAGTTTCCATCGAAAGAACAGAAACACAAAGCACAACTTTGTAAACTAATTCACATACGTGTCGCCTGTTCAATTATTATAACAGGAAAACTGAAAAGTGATATATGACATTGTACAGCACAGGAACAAGTTTCAAATGAAAGAACAAAAAAGAAAATCATTAATTTGTAAACTAAATCACATGTGCGTCGCTCGCTCCATTAGGAATACAGGAAAACTGAAAAGTGATATATCTCACTGTACAGCACAAGAACAAGTTTCCAACGAAAGAACAGAAAAGCAAAGCACTACATTTAAACGGAATCACCTGAGTGTTGCTCGCTCAAATAGGAATACAGGAAAACTGAAAAGTGTTATCTCGCACTGACGGCACAGAAACAAGATTCCATTGAAAGAATAGATACACAAAGCAAAACTTTGTAAACTAATTCACATATGTGTCGCCTGTTCAATTATTATAACAGGAAAACTGAAAAGTGATATAACACTAACCCTAACCCTAACCCTAACCCTAAGCCCCTAACCCTAACCCTAACCCTAACCCCTAACCCTACCCTAACACCTAACCCTAACCCTAACCCTAACCCTAACCCTAACCCCTAACACTAACCCTAACCGTAACCCTAACCCTAACCCCTAACCCTAACCCTAACCCTAACCCTAACCCTAACCCCTAACCCTAACCCTAACACCTAACCCTAACCCTAACCCTAACCCTAACCCCTAACCCTAACCCTAACCCTAACCCTAACCCCTAACCCTAACCCTAACCCTAACCCTAACCCCTAACCATATCCCTTACCCAGCCCTAACCTAACCCTAACCGTAAACCTAACTTGTTCCTAACAGGAACAAGTTTCCAAGGAAAGAACGTAAATGAAAAGCACGACATTGTAAACTGAATCACATGTGTGTCACTCGCTCAATTAGGAATACAGGAAAACCGAAAAGTGATATATCACACTGTACATCACAGAAACAAGTTTTCATCGAAAGAACAGAAAAGCAAAGCACAACTTTGTAAACTAAATCACATACGTGTCACCCGTTCAATTATTACAACAGGAAAACTGAAAAGTGATATATCACACTGTACAGCACAGAAACAAGTTTCCAACCGAAGAACAGAAATCCAAAGCACTACTTTGTAAACTAAATCACATGTATGTCGCTCGCTCAATTAGGAATACAGGGAAACCGAAAAGTGTTATCTCGCACTGTATGGCACAGAAACAAATTTCCAAAGAAAGAACAGAAACGCAAAGGACAACTTTGTAAATTAAATGACATACGCGTCGCCTGTTTAATTATTATAACAGGAAAACTGAAAAGTGATATAACGCACTGTACAGCACAGGCACAAGTTTCCATCAAAAGAACAGAAACGCAAAGTACAACTTTGTAAACTAATTCACATACGTGTCGCCTGTTCAATTATTATAACAGGAAAACTGAAAAGTGATATATCACATTGTACAGCACAGGAACAAGTTTCAAATGAAAGAACAAATAATAAAATCACTAATTTGTAAACTAAATCACATGTGCGTCGCTTGCTCCATTAGGAATACAGGAAAACTGAAAAGTGATATATCTCACTGTACAGCACAAGAACAAGTTTCCAACGAAAGAACAGAAAAGCAAAGCACAACTTTGTAAACTAAATCCATACGTGTTGCCCGTTCAATTATTACAACAGGAAAACTGAAAAGTGATATATCACACTGTACAGCACAGAAACAAGTTTCCAACCGAAGAACAGAAATCCAAAGCACTACTTTGTAAACTAAATCACATGTATGTCGCTCGCTCAATTAGGAATACAGGGAAAGCGAAAAGTGTTATCTCGCACTGTATGGCACAGAAACAAATTTCCAAAGAAAGAACAGAAACGCAAAGCACAACTTTGTAAATTAAAAGACATACGTTTCGCCTGTTCAATTATTATAACAGGAAAACTGAAAAGTGATATATGACATTGTACAGCACAGGAACAAGTTTCAAATGAAAGAACAAAAAAGAAAATCATTGATTTGTAAACTAAATCACATGTGCGTCGCTCGCTCCATTAGGAATACAGGAAAACTGAAAAGTGATATATCTCACTGTACAGCACAAGAACAAGTTTCCAACGAAAGAACAGAAAAGCAAAGCAGTACATTTAAACGGAATCACCTGTGTGTCGCTCGCTCAATTAGGAATACAGGAAAACTGAAAAGTGTTATCTCGCACTGTACGGCACAGAAACAAGATTCCATTGAAAGAATAGATACACAAAGCAAAACTTTGTAAACTAATTCACACATGTGTCGCCTGTTCAATTATTATAACAGGAAAACTGAAAAGTGATATAACACTAACCCTAACCCTAACCCTAACCCTAAGCCCCTAACCCTAACCCTAACCCTAACCCCTAACCCTAACCCTAACCCCTAACCCTAACCCTAACCCTAAACCTAACCCTAAACCCTAACCCTAACCCTAACCCTAACCCTAACCCCTAACCCTAACCCTAACCCTAACCCCTAACCCTAACCCCTAACCCTAACCCTAACGCTAACCGTAACCCTAACCATATCCCTTACCCAGCCCTAACCTAACCCTAACCCTAAACCTAACTTCTTCCTAACAGGAACAAGTTTCCAAGGAAAGAACGTAAATGAAAAGCACGACTTTGTAAACTGAATCACATGTGTGTCACTCGCTCAATTAGGAATACAGGAAAACCGAAAAGTGATATATCACACTGTACAGCACAGAAACAAGTTTTCATCGAAAGAACAGAAAAGCAAAGCACAACTTTGTAAACTAAATCACATACGTGTCACCCGTTCAATTATTACAACAGGAAAACTGAAAAGTGATATATCACACTGTACAGCACAGAAACAAGTTTCCAACCGAAGAACAGAAATCCAAAGCACTACTTTGTAAACTAAATCACATGTATGTCGCTCGCTCAATTAGGAATACAGGGAAACCGAAAAGTGTTATCTCGCACTGTATGGCACAGAAACAAATTTCCAAAGAAAGAACAGAAACGCAAAGGACAACTTTGTAAATTAAATGACATACGTGTCGCCTGTTTAATTATTATAACAGGAAAACTGAAAAGTGATATAACGCACTGTACAGCACAGGAACAAGTTTCCATCGAAAGAACAGAAACGCAAAGGACAACTTTGTAAACTAATTCACATACGTGTCGCCTGTTCAATTATTATAACAGGAAAACTAAAAAGTGATATATGACATTGTACAGCACAGGAACAAGTTTCAAATGAAAGAACAAAAAAGAAAATCATTAATTTGTAAACTAAATCACATGTGCGTCGCTCGCTCCATTAGGAATACAGGAAAACTGAAAAGTGATATATCTCACTGTACAGCACAAGAACAAGTTTACAACGAAAGAACAGAAAAGCAAAGCACTACATTTAAACGGAATCACCTGTGTGTCGCTCGCTCAATTAGGAATACAGGAAAACTGAAAAGTGTTATCTCGCACTGTACGGCACAGAAACAAGATTCCATTGAAAGAATAGATACACAAAGCAAAACTTTGTAAACTAATTCACATATGTGTCGCCTGTTCAATTATTATAACAGGAAAACTGAAAAGTGATATAACACTAACCCTAACCCTAACCCTAACCCTAAGCCCCTAACCCTAACCCTAACCCTAACCCCTAACCCTACCCTAACACCTAACCCTAACCCTAACCCTAACCCCTAACCCTAACCCTAAACCTATCCCTAACCCCTGACCCTAACCCTAACCCTAACCCTAACCCTAACCCCTAACCCTAACCCTAACACCTAACCCTAACCCTAACCCTAACCCTAACCCTAACCCCTAACCCTAACCCTAACCCTAACCCTAACCCCTAACCCTAACCCTAACCCTAACCCTAACCCCTAACCCTAACCCTAACGCTAACCGTAACCCTAACCATATCCCTTACCCAGCCCTAACCTAACCCTAACCGTAAACCTAACTTGTTCCTAACAGGAACAAGTTTCCAAGGAAAGAACGTAAATGAAAAGCACGACATTGTAAACTGAATCACATGTGTGTCACTCGCTCAATTAGGAATACAGGAAAACCGAAAAGTGATATATCACACTGTACATCACAGAAACAAGTTTTCATCGAAAGAACAGAAAAGCAAAGCACAACTTTGTAAACTAAATCACATACGTGTCACCCGTTCAATTATTACAACAGGAAAACTGAAAAGTGATATATCACACTGTACAGCACAGAAACAAGTTTCCAACCGAAGAACAGAAATCCAAAGAACTACTTTGTAAACTAAATCACATGTATGTCGCTCGCTCAATTAGGAATACAGGGAAACCGAAAAGTGTTATCTCGCACTGTATGGCACAGAAACAAATTTCCAAAGAAAGAACAGAAACGCAAAGGACAACTTTGTAAATTAAATGACATACGCGTCGCCTGTTTAATTATTATAACAGGAAAACTGAAAAGTGATATAACGCACTGTACAGCACAGGCACAAGTTTCCATCGAAAGAACAGAAACGCAAAGTACAACTTTGTAAACTAATTCACATACGTGTCGCCTGTTCAATTATTATAACAGGAAAACTGAAAAGTGATATATCACATTGTACAGCACAGGAACAAGTTTCAAATGAAAGAACAAATAATAAAATCACTAATTTGTAAACTAAATCACATGTGCGTCGCTCGCTCCATTAGGAATACAGGAAAACTGAAAAGTGATATATCTCACTGTACAGCACAAGAACAAGTTTCCAACGAAAGAACAGAAAAGCAAAGCACAACTTTGTAAACTAATTCACATATGTGTGGCCTGTTCAATTATTATAACAGGAAAACTGAAAAGTGATATAACCCTAACCCAAACCCTAACCCTAATGCTAACCCTAACCCTAACCCTAACCCTAACCCCTAACCCTAACCCTAACCCTAACCGTAACCCTAACCATATCCCTTACCCAGCTTTAACCTAACCCTAACCCTAACCCTAACCCTAAACCTAACTTGTTCCTAACAGGAACAAGTTTCCAAGGAAAGAACGTAAATGAAAAGCATGACTTTGTAAACTGAATCACATGTGTGTCACTCACTCAATTAGGAATACAGGAAAACCGAAAAGTGATATATCACACTGTACAGCACAGAAACAAGTTTTCATCGAAAGAACAGAAAAGCAAAGCACAACTTTGTAAACTAAATCACTTACGTGTCACCCGTTCAATTATTACAACAGGAAAACTGAAAAGTGATATATCACACTGTACAGCACAGAAACAAGTTTCCAACCGAAGAACAGAAATCCAAAGCACTACTTTGTAAACTAAATCACATGTATGTCGCTCGCTCAATTAGGAATACAGGGAAACCGAAAAGTGTTATCTCGCACTGTATGGCACAGAAAAAAAAACTTCCAAAGAAAGAATAGAAACGCAAAGCTCAACTTTGTAAATTAAATGACATACGTGTCGCCTGTTCAATTATTATAACAGGAAAACTTAAAAGTGATATAACGCACTGTACAGCACAGGAACAAGTTTCCATCGAAAGAACAGAAACGCAAAGCACAACTTTGTAAACTAATTCACATACGTGTCGCCTGTTCAATTATTATAACAGGAAAACTGAAAAGTGACATATCTCACTGTACAGCACAAGAACAAGTTTCCAACGAAAGAACAGAAACGCAAAGCACAACTTTGTAAACTAATTCACATATTTGTGGCCTGTTCAATTCTTATAACAGGAAAACTGAAAAGTGATATAACCCTAACCCTAACCCTAACCCTAACCCCTAACCCTAACCCTAACCCTAACCCTAACCGTAACCCTAACCATATCCCTTACCCAGCCCTAACCGAACCGTACCCCTAACCCTAACCCTAACCCTAACCCTAACCTTAACCCTAACTTGTTCCTAACAGGAACAAGTTTCCAAGGAAAGAACATAAATGAAAACACTGCTTTGTAAACTGAATCACATGTGTGTCACTCGCTCAATTAGGAATACAGGAAAACCGAAAAGTGTTATCTCGCACTGTACGGCACAGTAACAAGTTTCCATCGAAAGAACAGAAACGCAAAGCACAACTTTGTAAACTAAATCACATACGTGTCGCCCGTTCAATTATTACAACAGGAAAACTGAAAAGTGATATATCACACTGTACAGCACAGAAACAAGTTTCCAACCGAAGAACAGAAATCCAAAGCACTACTTTGTAAACTAAATCACATGTATGTCGCTCGCTCAATTAGGAATACAGGGAAACCGAAAAGTGTTATCTTGCACTGTATGGCACAGAAACAAATTTCCAAAGAAAGAACAGAAACGCAAAGCACAACTTTGTAAATTAAATGACATACGTGTCGCCTGTTCAATTATTATAACAGGAAAACTTAAAAGTGATATAACGCACTGTACAGCACAGGAACAAGTTTCATTCGAAAGAACAGAAACGCAAAGCACAACTTTGTAAACTAATTCACATACGTGTCGCCTGTTCAATTATTATAACAGGAAAACTGAAAAGTGATATAACGCACTGTACAGCACAGGAACAAGTTTCCATCGAAAGAACAGAAACGCAAAGCACAATTTTGTAAACTAATTCACATACGTGTCGCCTGTTCAATTATTATAACAGGAAAACTGAAAAGTGATATAACGCACTGTACAGCACAGAAACAAGTTTCCATCGAAAGAACAGAAACGCAAAGCACAACTTTGTAAACTAATTCACATACGTGTCACCTGTTCAATTATTATAACAGGAAAACTGAAAAGTGATATAACGCACTGTAAAGCACAGAAACAAGTTTCCATCGAAAGAACAGAAACGCAAAGCACAACTTTGTAAATTAAAAGACATACGTGTCGCCTGTTCAATTATTAGAACAGGAAAACTGAAAAGTGATATAACACTAACCCTAACCCTAACCCTAAGCCCCTAACCCTAACCTTAACCCCTAACCCTAACCCTAACACCTAACCCTAACCCTAACCCTAACCCTAACCCTAACCATAACCCTAACCCCTAACCCTTACCCTAACCCTAACCCTAACCCTAACCCCTAACCCTAACCCTAACGCTAACCGTAACCCTAACCATATCCCTTACCCAGCCCTAACCTAACCCTAACCCTAAACCTAACTTGTTCCTAACAGGAACAAGTTTCCAAGGAAAGAACGTAAATGAAAAGCACGACTTTGTAAACTGAATCACATGTGTGTCACTCGCTCAATTAGGAATACAGGAAAACCGAAATGTGATATATCACACTGTACAGCACAGAAACAAGTTTTCATCGAAAGAACAGAAAAGCAAAGCACAACTTTGTAAACTAAATCACATACGTGTCACCCGTTCAATTATTACAACAGGAAAACTGAAAAGTGATATATCACACTGTACAGCACAGAAACAAGTTTCCAACCGAAGAACAGAAATCCAAAGCACTACTTTGTAAAGTAATCACATGTATGTCGCTCGCTCAATTAGGAATACAGGGAAACCGAAAAGTGTTATCTCGCACTGTATGGCCCAGAAACAAATTTCCAAAGAACGAACAGAAACGCAAAGCACAACTTTGTAAATTAAATGACATACGAGTCGCCTGTTCAATTATTATACCAGGAAAACTGAAAAGTGATATAACGCACTGTACAGCACAGGAACAAGTTTCCATCGAAAGAACAGAAACGCAACGCACAACTTTGTAAACTAATTCACATACGTGTCGCCTGTTCAATTATTATAAAAGGAAAACTGAAAAGTGATATATCACATTGTACAGCACAGGAACAAGTTTCAAATGAAAGAACAAATAATAAAATCACTAACTTGTAAACTAAATCACATGTGCATCGCTCGCTCCATTAGGAATACAGGAAAACTGAAAAGTGATATATCTCACTGTACAGCACAAGAACAAGTTTCCAACGAAAGAACAGAAAAGCAAAGCACAACTTTGTAAACTAATTCACATATGTGTGGCCTGTTCAATTATTATAACAGGAAAGCTGAAAAGTGATATAACCCTAACCCTAACCCTAACCCTAACCCCTAACCCAAACCCTAACCCTAACCCTAACCCTAACCCTAACCGTAACCCTAACCATATCCCTTACCCAGCCCTAACCTAACCCTAACCCTACCCCTAACCCTAACCCTAACACTAAACCTAACCCTAACACTAACCTTAACCCTAACTTGTTCCTAACAGTAACAAGTTTCCAAGGAAAGAACATAAATGAAAAGCACTACTTTGTAAACTGAATCACATGTGTGTCACTCGCTCAATTAGGAATACAGGAAAACCGAAAAGTGTTATCTCGCACTGTATGGTGCAGAAACAAAATTGCAAAGAAAGAACAGAAACGCAAAGCACAACTTTGTAAATTAAATGACATACGTGTCGCCTGTTCAATTAATATAACAGGAAAACTGAAAAGTGATATAACGCACTGTACAGCACAGGAACAAGTTTCCATCGAAAGAACAGAAACGCAAAGCACAACTTTGTAAACTAATTCACATACGTGTCGCCTGTTCAATTATTATAACAGGAAAACTGAAAAGTGATATAACGCACTGTACAGCACAGGAACAAGTTTCCATCGAAAGAACAGAAACGCAAAGCACAACTTTGAAACTAATTCACATACGTGTCGCCTGTTCAATTATTATAACAGGAAAACTGAAAAGTGATATATGACATTGTGCAGCACAGGAACAAGTTTCAAATGAAAGAACAAAAAGAAAATCACTAATTTGTAAACTAAATCACATGTGTGTCGCTCGCTCCATTAGGAATACAGGAAAACTGAAAAGTGTTATATCTCACTGTACAGCACAAGAACAAGTTTCCAACGAAAGAACAGAAACGCAAAGCACTACTTTTAAACGGAATCACCTGTGTGTCGCTCGCTCAATTAGGAATACAGGAAAACTGAAAAGTTTTATCTCGCACTGTACGGCACAGAAACAAGATTCCATTGAAAGAATAGATACACAAAGCAAAACTTTGTAAACTAATTCACATATGTGTCGCCTGTTCAATTATTATAACAGGAAAACTGAAAAGTGATATAACACTAACCCTAACCCTAACCCTAACCCTAACCCTAAGCCCCTAACCCTAACCCTAACCCTAACCCCTAACCCTAACCCTAACACCTAACCCTAACCCTAACCCTAACCCTAAACCTAACCCTAAACCCTAACCATAACCCTAACCCTAACCCTAACCCTAACCCCTAACCCTAACCCTAACCCTAACCCCTAACCCTAACCTCTAACCCTAACCCTAACGCTAACCGTAACCCTAACCATATCCCTTACCCAGCCCTAACCTAACCCTAACCCTAAACCTAACTTCTTCCTAACAGGAACAAGTTTCCAAGGAAAGAACGTAAATGAAAAGCACGACTTTGTAAACTGAATCACATGTGTGTCACTCGCTCAATTAGGAATACAGGAAAACCGAAAAGTGATATATCACACTGTACGGCACAGAAACAAGTTTTCATCGAAAGAACAGAAAAGCAAAGCACAACTTTGTAAACTAAATCACATACGTGTCACCCGTTCAATTATTACAACAGGAAAACTGAAAAGTGATACATCACACTGTACAGCACAGAAACAAGTTTCCAACCGAAGAACAGAAATCCAAAGCACTACTTTGTAAACTAAATCACATGTATGTCGCTCGCTCAATTAGGAATACAGGGAAACCGAAAAGTGTTATCTCGCACTGTATGGCACAGAAACAAATTTCCAAAGAAAGAACAGAAACGCAAAGGACAACTTTGTAAATTAAATGACATACGTGTCGCCTGTTTAATTATTATAACAGGAAAACTGAAAAGTGATATAACGCACTGTACAGCACAGGAACAAGTTTCCATCGAAAGAACAGAAACGCAAAGTACAACTTTGTAAACTAATTCACATACGTGTCGCCTGTTCAATTATTATCACAGGAAAACTGAAAAGTGATATATCACATTGTACAGCACAGGAAAAGTTTCAAATGAAAGAACAAATAATAAAATCACTAATTTGTAAACTAAATCACATGTGCGTCGCTCGCTCCATTAGGAATACAGGAAAACTGAAAAGTGATATATCTCACTGTACAGCACAAGAACAAGTTTCCAACGAAAGAACAGAAAAGCAAAGCACAACTTTGTAAACTAATTCACATATGTGTGGCCTGTTCAATTATTATAACAGGAAAACTGAAAAGTGATATAACCCTAACCCTAACCCTAACCCTAACCCTAACGCTAACCCTAACCCTAACCCTAACCCTAACCCCTAACCCTAACCCTAACCCTAACCGTAACCCTAACCATATCCCTTACCCATCCCTAACCTAACCCTACCCCTAACCCTAACCCTAACCCTAACCCTAACCTTAACCCTATCTTGTTCCTAACAGGAACAAGTTTCCAAGGAAAGAACATAAATGAAAAGCACTGCTTTGTAAACTGTATCACATGTGTGTCACTCGCTCAATTAGGAATACAGGAAAACCGAAAAGTGTTATCTTGCACTGTACGGCACAGAAACAAGTTTCGATCGAAAGAACAGAAACGCAAAGCACAACTTTGTAAACTAAATCACATACGTGTCGCCCGTTCAATTATTATAACAGGAAAACTGAAAAGTGATATATCACACTGTACAGCAAAGAAACAAGTTTCCAACCAAAGAACAGAAATCCAAAGCACTACTTTGTAAACTAAATCACTTGTATGTCGCTCGCTCAATTAGGAATACAGGGAAACCGAAAAGTGTTTTCTCGCACTGTATGGCACAGAAACAAATTTCCAAAGAACGAACAGAAACGCAAAGCACAACTTTGTAAATTAAATGACATACGTGTCGCCTGTTCAATTATTATAACAGGAAAACTTAAAAGTGATATAACGCACTGTACAGCACAGGAACAATTTTCCATCGAAAGAACAGAAACGCAAAGCACAACTTTGTAAACTAATTCACATATGTGTCGCCTGTTCAATTATTATAACAGGAAAACTGAAAAGTGATATAACGAACTGTACAGCACAGGAACAAGTTTCCATCGAAAGAACAGAAACACAAAGCACAACTTTGTAAACTAATTCACATACGTGTCGCCTGTTCAATTATTATAACAGGAAAACTAAAAAGTGATATATGACATTGTACAGCACAGGAACAAGTTTCAAATGAAAGAACAAAAAAGAAAATCATTAATTTGTAAACTAAATCACATATGCGTCGCTCGCTCCATTAGGAATACAGGAAAACTGAAAAGTGATATATCTCACTGTACAGCACAAGAACAAGTTTCCAACGAAAGAACAGAAAAGCAAAGCACTACATTTAAACGGAATCACCTGTGTGTCGCTCGCTCAATTAGGAATACAGGAAAACTGAAAAGTGTTATCTCGCACTGTACGGCACAGAAACAAGATTCCATTGAAAGAATAGATACACAAAGCAAAACTTTGTAAACTAATTCACATATGTGTCGCCTGTTCAATTATTATAACAGGAAAACTGAAAAGTGATATAACACTAACCCTAACCCTAACCCTAACCCTAAGCCCCTAACCCTAACCCTAACCCTAACCCCTAACCCTACCCTAACACCTAACCCTAACCCTAACCCTAACCCTAACCCTAACCCCTAACCCTAACCCTAAACCTAACCCTAACCCCTAACCCTAACCCTAACCATAACCCTAACCCTAACCCCTAACCCTAACCCTAACACCTAACCCTAACCCTAACCCTAACCCTAACCCTAACCCCTAAACCTAACCCTAACCCTAACCCTAACCCCTAACCCTAACCCTAACCCTAACCCTAACCCTAACCCCTAACCCTAACCCTAACGCTAACCGTAACCCTAACCATATCCCTTACCCAGCCCTAACCTAACCCTAACCGTAAACCTAACTTGTTCCTAACAGGAACAAGTTTCCAAGGAAAGAACGTAAATGAAAAGCACGACATTGTAAACTGAATCACATGTGTGTCACTCGCTCAATTAGGAATACAGGAAAACCGAAAAGTGATATATCACACTGTACATCACAGAAACAAGTTTTCATCGAAAGAACAGAAAAGCAAAGCACAACTTTGTAAACTAAATCACATACGTGTCACCCGTTCAATTATTACAACAGGAAAACTGAAAAGTGATATATCACACTGTACAGCACAGAAACAAGTTTCCAACCGAAGAACAGAAATCCAAAGCACTACTTTGTAAACTAAATCACATGTATGTCGCTCGCTCAATTAGGAATACAGGGAAACCGAAAAGTGTTATCTCGCACTGTATGGCACAGAAACAAATTTCCAAAGAAAGAACAGAAACGCATAGGACAACTTTGTAAATTAAATGACATACGCGTCGCCTGTTTAATTATTAAAACAGGAAAACTGAAAAGTGATATAACGCACTGTACAGCACAGGCACAAGTTTCCATCGAAAGAACAGAAACGCAAAGTACAACTTTGTAAACTAATTCACATACGTGTCGCCTGTTCAATTATTATAACAGGAAAACTGAAATGTTATATATCACATTGTACAGCACAGGAACAAGTTTCAAATGAAAGAACAAATAATAAAATCACTAATTTGTAAACTAAATCACATGTGCGTCGCTCGCTCCATTAGGAATACAGGAAAACTGAAAAGTGATATATCTCACTGTACAGCACAAGAACAAGTTTCCAACGAAAGAACAGAAAAGCAAAGCACAACTTTGTAAACTAATTCACATATGTGTGGCCTGTTCAATTATTATAACAGGAAAACTGAAAAGTGATATAACCCTAACCCAAACCCTAACCCTAACGCTAACCCTAACCCTAACCCTAACCCTAACCCCTAACCCTAACCCTAACCCTAACCGTAACCCTAACCATATCCCTTACCCATCCCTAACCTAACCCTACCCCTAACCCTAACCCCTAACCCTAACCCTAACCCCTGACCCTAACCCTAACGCTAACCGTAACCCTAACCATATCCCTTACCCAGCTTTAACCTAACCCTAACCCTAACCCTAACCCTAAACCTAACTTGTTCCTAACAGGAACAAGTTTCCAAGGAAAGAACGTAAATGAAAAGCATGACTTTGTAAACTGAATCACATGTGTGTCACTCGCTCAATTAGGAATACAGGAAAACCGTAAAGTGATATATCACACTGTACAGCACAGAAACAAGTTTTCATCGAAAGAACAGAAAAGCAAAGCACAACTTTGTAAACTAAATCACATACGTGTCACCCGTTCAATTATTACAACAGGAAAACTGAAAAGTGATATATCACACTGTACAGCACAGAAACAAGTTTCCAACCGAAGAACAGAAATCCAAAGCACTACTTTGTAAACTAAATCACATGTATGTCGCTCGCTCAATTAGGAATACAGGGAAACCGAAAAGTGTTATCTCGCACTGTATGGCACAGAAACAAATTTCCAAAGAAAGAACCGAAACGCAAAGGACAACTTTGTAAATTAAATGACATACGTTTCGCCTGCTCAATTATTATAACAGGAAAACTGAAAAGTGATATATGACATTGTACAGCACAGGAACAAGTTTCAAATGAAAGAACAAAAAAGAAAATCACTAATTTGTAAAGTAAATCACATGTGCGTCGCTCGCTCCATTAGGAATACAGGAAAACTGAAAAGTGATATATCTCACTGTACAGCACAAGAACAAGTTTCCAACGAAAGAACAGAAAAGCAAAGCACTACATTTAAACGGAATCACCTGTGTGTCGCTCGCTCAATTAGGAATACAGGAAAACTGAAAAGTGTTATCTCGCACTGTACGGCACAGAAACAAGATTCCATTGAAAAAACAGATACACAAAGCAAAACTTTGTAAACTAATTCACACATGTGTCGCCTGTTCAATTATTATAACAGGAAAAATGAAAAGTGATATAACCCTAACCCTAACCCTAACCCTAACCCTAACGCTAACCCTAACCCTAACCCTAACCCTAACCCCTAACCCTAACCCTAACCCTAACCGTAACCCTAACCATATCCCTTACCCATCCCTAACCTAACCCTACCCCTAACCCTAACCCTAACCCTAACCCTAACCCTAACCTTAACCCTATCTTGTTCCTAACAGGAACAAGTTTCCAAGGAAAGAACATAAATGAAAAGCACTGCTTTGTAAACTGAATCACATGTGTGTCACTTGCTCAATTAGGAATACAGGAAAACCGAAAAGTGTTATCTCGCACTGTACGGCACAGAAACAAGTTTCCATCGAAAGAACAGAAACGCAAAGCACAACTTTGTAAACTAAATCACATACGTGTCGCCCGTTCAATTATTACAACAGGAAAACTGAAAAGTGATATATCACACTGTACAGCACAGAAACAAGTTTCCAACCGAAGAACAGAAATCCAACGCACTACTTTTAAACTAAATCACATGTATGTCACTCGCTCAATTAGGAATACAGGGAAAGCGAAAAGTGTTATCTCGCACTGTATGGCACAGAAAAAAAACTTCCAAAGAAAGAACAGAAACGCAAAGCACAACTTTGTAAATTAAATGACATACGTGTCGCCTGTTCAATTATTATAACAGGAAAACTTAAAAGTGATATAACGCACTGTACAGCACAGGAACAAGTTTCCATCGAAAGAACAGAAACGCAAAGCACAACTTTGTAAACTAATTCACATACGTGTCGCCTGTTCAATTATTATAACAGGAAAACTGAAAAGTGATATATCTCACTGTACAGCACAAGAACAAGTTTCCACCGAAAGAACAGAAAAGCAAAGCACAACATTGTAAACTAATTCACATATTTGTGGCCTGTTCAATTCTTATAACAGGAAAACTGAAAAGTGATATAACCCTAACCCTAACCCTAAACCTAACCCCTAACCCTAACCCTAACCCTAACCCTAACCCCTTACCCTAACCCTAACCCTAACCGTAACCCTAACCATATCCCTTACCCAGCCCTAACCTAACCGTACCCCTAACCCTAACCCTAACCCTAACCCTAACCTTAACCCTAACTTGTTCCTAACAGGAACAAGTTTCCAAGGAAAGAACATAAATGAAAAGCACTGCTTTGTAAACTGAATCACATGTGTGTCACTCGCTCAATTAGGAATACAGGAAAACCGAAAAGTGTTATCTCGCACTGTACAGCACAGGAACAAGTTTCCATCGAAAGAACAGAAACGCAAAGCACAACTTTGTAAACTAATTCACATACGTGTCGCCTGTTCAATTATTATAACAGGAAAACTGAAAAGTGATATAACGCACTGTACAGCACAGAAACAAGTTTCCATCGAAAGAACAGAAACGCAAAGCACAACTTTGTAAACTAATTCACATACGTGTCGCCTGTTCAATTATTATAACAGGAAAACTGAAAAGTGATATAACGCACTGTAAAGCACAGAAACAAGTTTCCATCGAAAGAACAGAAACGCAAAGCACAACTTTGTAAATTAAAAGACATACGTGTCGCCTGTTCAATTATTATAACAGGAAAACTGAAAAGTGATATATCACATTGTACAGCACAGGAACAAGTTACAAATGAAAGAACAAAAAAGAAAATCATTAATTTGTAAACTAAATCACATGTGCATCGCTCGCTCCATTAGAAATACAGGAAAACTGAAAAGTTTTCTCACTGTACAGCACAAGAACAAGTTTCCAACGAAAGAACAGAAAAGCAAAGCACTACATTTAAACGGAATCACCTGTGTGTCGCTCGCTCAATTAGGAATACAGGAAAACTGAAAAGTGTTATCTCGCACTGTATGGCACAGAAACAAGATTCCATTGAAAGAATAGATACACAAAGCAAAACTTTGTAAACTAATTCACATACGTGTCGCCTGTTCAATTATTATAACAGGAAAACTGAAAAGTGATATAACACTAACCCTAACCCTAACCCTAACCCTAAGCCCCTAACCCTAACCCTAACCCCTAACCCTAACCCTAACACCTAACCCTAACCCTAACCCTAACCCTAACCCTAACCCTAACCCCTAACCCTAACCCTAACCCTAACCCTAACCCTAACCCCTAACCCTAACCATAACGCTAACCGTAACCCTAACCATATCCCTTACCCAGCCCTAACCTAACCCTACCCCTAAACCTAACTTGTTCCTAACAGGAACAAGTTTCCAAGGAAAGAACGTAAATGAAAAGCACGACTTTGTAAACTGAATCACATGTGTGTCACTCGCTCAATTAGGAATACAAAAAAACCGAAAAGTGATATATCACACTGTACAGCACAGAAACAAGTTTTCATCGAAAGAACAGAAAAGCAAAGCACAACTTTGTAAACTAATTCACATACGTGTCACCCGTTCAATTATTACAACAGGAAAACTGAAAAGTGATATATCACACTGTACAGCACAGAAACAAGTTTCCAACCGAAGAACAGAAATCCAAAGCACTACTTTGTAAAGTAATCACATGTATGTCGCTCGCTCAATTAGGAATACAGGGAAACCGAAAAGTGTTATCTCGCACTGTATGGCACAGAAACAAATTTCCAAAGAAAGAACAGAAACGCAAAGCACAACTTTGTAAATTAAATGACATACGAGTCGCCTGTTCAATTATTATAACAAGAAAACTGAAAAGTGATATAACGCACTGTACAGCACAGGAACAAGTTTCCATCGAAAGAACAGAAACGCAACGCACAACTTTGTAAACTAATTCACATACGTGTCGCCTGTTCAATTATTATAAAAGGAAAACTGAAAAGTGATATATCACATTGTACAGCACAGGAACAAGTTTCAAATGAAAGAACAAATAATAAAATCACTAACTTGTAAACTAAATCACATGTGCGTCGCTCGCTCCATTAGGAATACAGGAAAACTGAAAAGTGATATATCTCACTGTACAGCACAAGAACAAGTTTCCAACGAAAGAACAGAAAAGCAAAGCACAACTTTGTAAACTAATTCACATATGTGTGGCCTGTTCAATTATTATAACAGGAAAACTGAAAAGTGATATAACCCTAACCCTAACCCTAACCCTAACCCCTAACCCAAACCCTAACCCTAACCCTAACCCTAACCCTAACCGTAACCCTAACCATATCCCTTACCCAGCCCTAACCTAACCCTAACCCTAACCCTAACCCTAACACTAAACCTAACCCTAACACTAACCTTAACCCTAACTTGTTCCTAACAGTAACAAGTTTCCAAGGAAAGAACATAAATGAAAAGCACTACTTTGTAAACTGAATCACATGTGTGTCACTCGCTCAATTAGGAATACAGGAAAACCGAAAAGTGTTATCTCGCACTGTACGGCACAGAAACAAGTTTTCATCGAAAGAACAGAAACGCACAGCACAATTTTGTAAACTAAATCACATACGTGTCACCCGTTCAATTATTACAACAGGAAAACTGAAAAGTGATATATCACACTGTACAGCACAGAAACAAGTTTCCAACCGAAGAACAGAAATCCAAAGCACTACTTTGTAAACTAAATCACATGTATGTCGCTCGCTCATTTAAGAATACAGGGAAACCGAAAAGTGTTATCTCGCACTGTATGGCACAGAAACAAATTTCCAAAGAAAGAACAGAAACGCAAAGCACAACTTTGTAAATTAAATGACATACGTGTCGCCTGTTCAATTAATATAACAGGAAAACTGAAAAGTGATATAACACACTGTACAGCACAGGAACAAGTTTCCATCGAAAGAACAGAAACGCAAAGCACAACTTTGTAAACTAATTCACATACGTGTCGCCTGTTCAATTATTATAACAGGAAAACTGAAAAGTGATATAACGCACTGTACAGCACAGGAACAAGTTTCCATCGAAAGAACAGAAACGCAAAGCACAACTTTGAAACTAATTCACATACGTGTCGCCTGTTCAATTATTATAACAGGAAAACTTTAAAGTGATATATGACATTGTGCAGCACAGGAACAAGTTTCAAATGAAAGAACAAAAAGAAAATCACTAATTTGTAAACTAAATCACATGTTTGTCGCTCGCTCCATTAGGAATACAGGAAAACTGAAAAGTGTTATATCTCACTGTACAGCACAAGAACAAGTTTCCAACGAAAGAACAGAAAAGCAAAACACTACTTTTAAATGGAATCACCTGTGTGTCGCTCGCTCAATTAGGAATACAGGAAAACTGAAAAGTGTTATCTCACACTGTACGGCACAGAAACAAGATTCCATTGAAAGAATAGATACACAAAGCAAAACTTTGTAAACTAATTCACATATGTGTCGCCTGTTCAATTATTATAACAGGAAAACTGAAAAGTGATATAACCCTAACCCTAACCCTAACCCTAACCCCTAACGCTAACCCTAACACCTAACCCTAACCCTAACCCTAACCCTAATCCTAACTTGTTCCTAACAGGAACAAGTTTCCAAGGAAAGAACGTAAATGAAAAGCACGACTTTGTAAACTGAATCACATGTGTGTCACTCGCTCAATTAGGAATACAGGAAAACCGAAAAGTGATATATCACACTGTACAGCACAGAAACAAGTTTTCATCGAAAGAACAGAAAAGCAAAGCACAACTTTGTAAACTAAATCACATACGTGTCACCCGTTCAATTATTACAACAGGAAAACTGAAAAGTGATATATCACACTGTACAGCACAGAAACAAGTTTCCAACCGAAGAACAGAAATCCAAAGCACTACTTTGTAAACTAAATCACATGTATGTCGCTCGCTCAATTAGGAATACAGGGAAACCAAAAAGTGTTATCTCGCACTGTATGGCACAGAAACAAATTTCCAAAGAAAGAACAGAAACGCAAAGCACAACTTTGTAAATTAAATGACATACGTGTTGCCTGTTTAATTATTATAACAGGAAAACTGAAAAGTGATATAACCCTAACCCTAACCTTAACCCCCTAACCCTAACCCTAACCCTAACCCTAACCATAACCCTAACCCCCTAACCC